>NC_141012.1:31915792-34315792 GCF_052327205.1 Somniosus microcephalus | reverse complement strand
ACAGAAAATGGTGTAAACACTCAGCAGGTCAGGCAGCATCTGTGGAGAAACAGAGTTAACGTTTCAGGTCGATGACCCTTCGTCAGAACTGGAAAAAGCTGGAGATGGAACAGGTTTTTAAGCAAGTGTAGAGGCAGGGAAAGGGGGGAGGGGAGGAAAGAACAAAAGGGAAGGTCTGTGATAGGATGGAAGGCAGGAGAGATTAAGAGACATTAAGAGATACCTGATCAAACACGAGAAGGGAGACAGAAAGCAATGAAGGTAAAAGAGACAAACGGAAATCCCTTCGGAGAGAAAAGCAAAACTTCTTCAAGGTGGGCATTCTTAGAAGAGATGTGGCAGTGAATTAAACACTAATACAAAAGCAAAATACTGCGGATGCTGGAAATCTGAAATAAAAACAGAAAATGCTGGAAATACTCAGCAGGTCAGGCAGTATCTGTGGAGAGAGAAACAGAGTTAATGTTTCAGGTCGATGACCCTTTGTCAGAACTGGAAAAAGCTGGAGATGGAACAGGTTTTTAAGCAAGTGTAGGGGCAGGGAAAGGGGGGATTTCCAGCCTCTGCAGTATTTTGCTTTTGTATTGGGGATAGGACAAGTTTCCTTTCAATGTCTTCTTTAAGTGTTCCACACTCTTGTGTTTTAAAAAGACCCAATTGGGATCCCCCAGCAGCTCACTTGAGTTTATCTAACAAGTAGCTGATGCATTCAGCAAGGAAGGTCACAGCTTTGATTCCTGATCTATGTTTGGTTAGCTGATTTCAGTTGGTGGGGTTACAGAGTTTCTGTTCTTGGTCATTGTACGATGATCCATGCCGGAGATGCGTTGGTGTGGAGATCAGGTGAGGGCAGGAGTTTGGCTGTAATGGTATTGTGGTCAAATATCTTGCCAAAGCTCATGCATAAATAATGTCCATTTGGATGAGGTGCTGAAGGGGAACTGTACTTCAGCAATGCCTTGAAGCCAAATAGGAGGTTTGAAAATTGGTGGAGAAAGTGGCAACAGAGGGGGGGGAAAAATGATGCTGCTGTCACCAGCATGAATGCTGAATGTGATCTGTCATTATCTGAAGTGTTTGCAGAAGGTGTTTTCCATTCAAGGACCGAGTTTCCTTGTTCAAAATATATCTGTGCCACTTCCCCAGTTTTTCTATTATTTTAGTAAACAATTACAGCATTGGGAATCAGCTGTGGGAAATATTAACATGTTGCCATTTCTCTGTCACTCCAGAGCAATAAAACTGCTGCAAAAATGTGACAGAAACTACACTGAAATTTGAGTTCACGTATTGAGCAGATGGAACCTAGTTCCAGGTTGTAGCACACATTGACACAATTTTTAAAGTAGCACGGTGGCACAAACTCTCACATGATTGAGCGTCACCCAGCTTTAACCAACTTCAATTTGAAAACTCCCCGATAGTAGCAATCATGCAGCCTTCAGCAGAATAGGAAAAGGAAGATTGTCAATGTTGGTTTGCTTAATCCATTGTTGGCTTAGCTGAAATTGCCTGAGCTGTTGCTTTTGATTAGTGGCTTAGGTTTGTAGTGAATCTTTGCCATAGAGGAAGCTAACAATCAAGGGAAGACCTGTTTGAAAGCACATCTCATTTGTGTTTTTTTTTTATTGTGTCCTTTTCCACGTTTACTGGAGCATATTGGAGCATATTGATCCGGTCAAAGTTTTGCCTGGTTAGTTAACCTTGTACCGAAATGATCGGAATAATTGCTGTTCCCAAATCAGTGACAGGCCCTTCAGTGCCACTAATCATACCCTGCCAGAAAATACTCAACTTTTCAACACAGAGAATATATGATGATTGATGGCTTGGTAACAAGGAACCAGCAGAGCGCAGTGTCAGGCTGGCGGAAGCACTGGCAGTCTACTCTGTGACCACTGATTGAGAAGAGAGACGTCCTTTAGTTATATCTGGGTATGCATTATTTTTCATGCCTGACTACATTAACATTTACTGCATATACATAAATACAATCTGAGGGTGGAAAGATTTGTTGAGTGTGGGTTGTTGGTTTTGGAAAAACTGCCAAATCATGAATGTATTTCCAAAATACATTTTCATATGTGAGATTAGGTCTGGTCAGTCCGAGGCTGGAAGCTGTGCTTCATTGCTGCAAGTGGGTACAGTTATGTAACATATTTAAGGAAGGATATACTTGCATTGGAGGCAGTGCAGAGAAGGTTCACTCGGTTGATTCCTGGGATGAAGGGGTTGACGTATGACGAAAGGCTGAGCAGGTTGGGCCTATACTCATTGGAGTTTAGAAGAATGAGAGGTGATCTTATTGAAACATATAAGATTCTGAGGGGGATTGAAAGCGTGGATGCTGAGAGGATGTTTCCCCTAGTGGGGGTGTCTACAACGAGGGGGCATAGTTTCAGAATAAGGGGTCGCCCATTTAAGACTGAGATGAGGAGGAATTTCTTCTCTCAGAGGGTCGTGAATCTTTGGAATTCTCTACCCCAGAGAGCTGTGGAGGCGGAGTCAGTGAATATATTCAAGGCGGAGACTGACAGACATTTGAACTACAGGGGAGTCGAGGGGTATGGGGAGAGAGCGGGA
This sequence comes from Somniosus microcephalus, assembly GCF_052327205.1. Taxonomy (NCBI): domain Eukaryota; kingdom Metazoa; phylum Chordata; class Chondrichthyes; order Squaliformes; family Somniosidae; genus Somniosus; species Somniosus microcephalus. Next base: position 34,313,209 of record NC_141012.1, on the reverse strand, counting down.
AAGTGGTGTTAAGGCCAAGATTGGATCAGCCATGATCTTATTGAATGGTGGAGCAGGCTCGAGGGGCCAATTGGCCGACTCCTGCTCCTGTTTCTTATGTTCTTATGTAATGCTCAAGAGGGAGTTTTATTTCCACATGGAATATTTACTTAGTAAATCCATTCAAGAAGGGGTTCATTCATAACTATTATTCTTTTGACAGGTGAAGCTGAATGACTAAAGCTCAATCAATGCACATAAACTTTATTTAATATTTGAAAGTATATTTTCATAATTTTTTCTTGTAGTGAATCACATGAATCATAATCATACCTTAACAGTTTGCTGAGTATTTGTTCAGTATGAAAGCAATAATTATTTTAATTTTATTAAACTAGCAGATGTCCTTTGGTGAGTTCCTGGTGACTCAGGTGTAATGGTGTTGCAGGGGTTGGGGTGCTGGTATACGGGAAGCGAGGAAGGCATGGGTGCACAGGTTAAGTGACTGGGCAAAAATTTGGCAGATGGAGTATAATGTGGGAAAATGTGAGGTTATCCACTTTGGTAGGAAGAATAGAAAAGCAAAATATTATTTCAATGGAGAGAGACTGCAGAATGCTGCGGTACAGAAGGATCTGGGGGTCCTCATACATGATGCACAAAAAGTTAGCATGCAGGTACAGCAAGTAATTAGGAAGGCAAATGGAATGTTGGATTTTATTGCAAGGGGGATGGAGTATAAAAGCAGGGAAGTCTTGCTACAACTGTACAGGGCTTTAGTGAGACCACACCTGGCATACTATGTGCAGGTTTGGTCTCTTTATTTAAGGAAGGATATACTTGCATTGGAGGCAGTTCAGAGAACGTTTACTAGGTTGATTCCTGAGATGAAAGGGTTGGCTTATGAGGAAAGGTTGAGCAGGTTGGGCCTATACTCATTGGAGTTTAGAAGAATGAGAGGTGATCTTATTGAAACATATAAGATTCTGAGGGGGCTTGACAGGGTAGATGCCGAGAGGATGTTTCCCCTCATGGGGGGAATCTAGAACTAGGGGGCATAGTTTCAGGACATGGGGTCACCCATTTAAGACAGAGATGAGGAAGAATTTCTCCTCTGCGGGTCATGAATCTTTGGAATTCTCTACCCCAGAGAGCTGTGGAGGCTGAGCCAGTGAATATATTCAAAGCGGAGATAGACCGATATTTGAGCTACAGGGGAGTGAAGGGTTATGGGGAGCGGGCAGGAAAGTGGAGTTGAGGCCAAGATCACATCAGCCATGATCTCATTGAATGGCGGAACAGGCTCGAGGGGCCGAATGGCCTACTCCTGCTCCTATTTCTTATGTTCCACTGAGCGCTTGGAAAGAACTTTGTAAGATAGTTCCATAGAGATAGTGAAGTTAGTGTTTTTTGATTGGTTCCTGGGAAATAAATAGTGCTCTCTTTACCTGTTGCATGTATATGCATACATAACTAGTTTTGTTCCTGCTTTATTTGTACAATATTGCCTACCTGTTCAGTTGTGGTTTATAGCTGCTTTATACAAATGCAGATCTTCAGCCAATAAAGTCCCTGTTTGATACACAGAATTTCAATGAGTTACAGTGTGACACGGGAAGTGTGATGGGCAAGAGGAAGTGCACACAATCCTATTGGCAGAGCTCCCGTGATATTGCCCACGGTGAATCCTAGGTTTCGATGGGAGTACTGGGGGTGTTGACATGGGGAACTTGTGTGCATCCCGAGTGAGAGTTTAGAACCAAATTAATTGTTGGGGTTCTGCTGAGAGATGGCGAAGGGAGTAATTTTTTTCTGTGAAGTGAATTGTGTTTTCCTTATCCACTGAGCTAAGTAAATATCTGAACAATGTAAACGTCACCCTAGGGAGCATTCCCTTGCAAATACAGTATTGCAAGTTTGTGGTTGTTACTGTCATTGTGGTAGTTGTTGGTTTCATTGCCATGATGGTCACTGCTGCCATCGTCCATCAGGTTTATTGACCAAATAATTAATTGCATAGGAATGATATAGGGACTAAGATTAGGTTAGAGTTAGTTGGCTGAAAGAAACTGATGTTTTGGTGCAGGAATTACAGGCTCTAGGCAAGGCCTTTCAAACACTGGCCAAAATGATTTGATTGACATGTGGTTCTCGTGGCTTTCTTGATATTTTAATGTCCTCAAACTAAATTTGTTGAATCTCCATTGGTTGGCTCTCTTTAAATTTTGTGAATCTCTGGCACTTCATATTTAAAAGTTTAATGAGCGCACTTGGCTCTAATGCAGCTTTTGTGACTGATATATAAAATGCTGGTACTGGAATATGGCGATATAAGTAATAAATGGGATTAGATTGATTTGGGGAATTGTAGCCATACTATTCTGGGGAGATGCCAAACAGGGGCTAGGCCCATTCCCACAAAGAAGGAAAGAGGAAAAATCATCAATGGGCTAGTCTTGTGCACTGCAATTTAGCGTGGCATTCCTCGTGTCCTTTCGAAGCCGTCATCCATCCCTGCAAAGAACTAGCAATGGTGTACAAATCAAGTTGATGCATACACAACCTGGCAGCTTGAAGCATGTTTTCATTTTTTAAATCCAACTATTGCTGTCTCCATTTGAAAAAAATCCAAAGACTTAGGGCGTGATCTTGCCAGCCCTGGGAAGGCAGGTTTGGAGGCAGGACTGCTGGGAAAATGGCAGAATCTGGGAGCGGGTGCCTATCCCGCCTCCGTGCCATCTTGCCAGGAGGCGGGTAGCCGACCCGCGCCGGGTCCCGTCTCCTTGGAGGCAGGAAGGGGATTAGTGCCACTTATCTGCCTGTTAACAGGTAGCTAACAGGCAGATAAGAGGATTATCCCCATTTTACCCACACAAGTGTGGGCTTCCCGAAGGCTCCGAACCCCGCCAGGATCACCGAGGCGAGTAGTGGGTCTGCGGGGGGTCGGAAGGGTGCAAAAATGCGCTGTGAAGGTAAGTAATGGGTGCAAGTGTGGAGAGGTGAGTATGTGAGGTAAGTGGAAAATGATAGAAAAAGTTTACTTACCTTTGTTTCTTCCTGCAGGCTTCAATCGGTGGGTATGCGGAGAGTCTCGCACCCTCTGCAGCAGAGATGACAGTTGGCCGTTGCATTTTCCAACGCAACAACCATCTAATTTCTGCAAAAGATAGATGTTTGATGAGTCTTGAATTCAAGAACTCATCAAACTGCATAAACTGCATAAACTCATCAAACTTCACAGCGCTGTCAAACGATGACAATTCATCTGTCAAAAGTTTTTGACAGATGAAACATCCTACGCTGACGTCACCTGAAACCGCTGGGTGGGCTTAACAAGGTCAATCAAGGGAAAATAGCGTGGGTTGGCCAGAAGTTGATGGAGGCGGGACTAAAACCCGACAAGTGGGAGTCCCGCCTCCAAAAGCTCCCCATTGGCAAAATCCAGCCCTGTTTAACCTTAACTGAACATCCAAACTGAAGTGAACCTTTTGTAATATTATAGCTAAAATAGAACAGATGAGTTAGTATTCCTGTGCAATAAAATAACTATAGAATTTTGCCAGCACTCAGAGGGTGGGTTCCACAGTGGATCTGCTGTCAAAATGGCATTGATTGACAGTGGGGCGTAAGTCCACTCTGAACCCGCCTCCTTGTTAATTTCCCAAGTACCGGCATATGGAGGGAGTAATGGGAGAGCCTGGGTGCAACCATGCAACTTTGTGCAGTGCTTGTCAGTGTTTGCAGCACCTCAGTGCTGCAGAACACTGACGGCACAAGTGTCGAAATGATTGTGGACATGGTCCCTTTAAGGAAGCAAGTCTGATGACGTCATCAAATGATGCCATCAGACCCACTTCCCATTAATTGGCCGGGAACCTCGCAGGACGGGCTTACCAAGCCCAATCAATGGAAAACCTTGTTGAAGGCCGGGATTGAGACAGGTCCCCACACGCCATGGATGTCGCGCGGCCCGGACCTGCCGAGGCTGGAAAAATCCAGCCCTTTGCCTGGATAAGCCACAACCAATTGCACATGCACAAAAGAACCACACTCCTTAAATATTTTCTCTATCTATGTAATGCGTGCACATGAAGCACATCTTTAGCATGTTCGAGTTAATATGTTTTGTCACAGTGTTCTTGCAGGTGAGGACTGTATAAAGTTGGGCCTATTTATTAAATCGTGTTCAGCTCCTACTTGAACAAGTTATAATTGCTTTTCAGAAACTGGAATTGTTTAATGTCTGAAATTGCTGTGTGACATGAGCAGACGATAGTATTGTCTGTCAAAAATTGAATTTAATATGAGTGCTCTGAATTTCTTGGTAACAGAGGTTGCTGGTGTCATTTCTCTCTCCTTCACTGATTTGCCTGCAAGCCTGACAGGTCTAAATTACTTTTTGGGGTTTTGTTCTGCTTTAATGTAATACATGACTCACAAATTGATGTGAATTTGAAAAATGTTACTATTTTTAAACTTCATCAAAATGGTTGGTCACATACTCGAGGGGTTTAAATAAATCACAGTGCAAGATTTAATGTGTAGGTTTTGGGAAGGGAAACATTATCTTAACATGGTGGGAATCATTGGCATTTGTGGTCATTGCAAGTGAAAATTTAATTTGAGTACCAGACAGAAGAATGTAGGAGGAAGTAAAGGTTGCAGAAGGTAAGGGAGTTCCAATTTTAAGATCATGTGAAAGAAAGAGTTAGAGTAGAAGATGGTGCAATAAGTTTGAATGTGACCACAGTGGCGATTTTGGGAGGAGGAAGAGCAAGTAGAATAAAGCATTTTTAGCTCAGAATGGACGATACGGCAAACTGTACTGAATATAATAAGACTGATAAAACGGGGAACACAAATGTTACAACAGAGAGAGATTTGAAGCTTAAGATGAGAAAAGGTTGTCCTATGGATGATGAACTTTTTCTGTTATCTTGTTCAGCTGTGTGAGTTGTGCTAGATATGGAAACAGTTTCAAGTCTTGCATGGACTTGGCCTTTACAGTTAGTTAACAGTCGTTGAGGGGAAAGTTAATGTTTGGCATGAGGAGGAAAATGAGGTTTTTGGAGGCAGAAGCAAAAACAAGAATCTTGGAAGCAGGTCAGGCAGCATTTGTGGAAAGAGCAGGCAAGTTAACGTTTCAGGTGCAGCATCTTTGTCAAAATGGAAGCTATTACTGATGAACAGCATTTAAAAAGGTACAGAGCAAAAGGAAGGCGGGGGGGAAACAACACACAGGAAAATAAATTGAATGACCTGTCAAGTGCTTAAGTAGAAAACAGGAGATGGTTAAATAGTAGAAATGATATTCACCTGAGACAACAGGAGGCACAATGAGAGAAATCAAAGAAATTATAAGAAAGATACAAGACATAGAGAGCATGTGAATGGCTGACAGAGATGGGGAAATGAGGCAGTGACAGAAGTGAAGCTGCTGATCCAATCGGAGCAATATGGTTGCTGGTGGATTCGACAGCATTTATCAATGACCAGTTAATGTACAATATTATGATAAATAGTTAATAATTGTGATGTAATCAGTTCAAGTTTATTGATTGATTATCTGCAGTTGATTACCAGGATATAACAGTTAGGATGTATTATCTTAGCCTAACTGCGTGTGCAAATCACATGGTGTAATCGCATTTCAGCTCAAATTGCGTGGTTTAATTATAGGAGTCTGCTGCCACACGGAAGCATGAAACCCAGTCCTGATGCAAAAGAAAAACAACTCATTAATGACAGAATAAATCCTTTCTGTGAATAACCTAATTGTTTTGGGGACATTTATAATTCAGGGTTAAGATGATATTGAAAATCTGTTTGTGTAATCAGCTGACCCGCTTGATATATTACTATAACTCTCCAGCTTATCTGTTAACCTGTTATTCATGGACAAATTAATAAATAAGTGAAGGAAATTAGTTCAAGAATTGAGGTTACTAAATGAGCTACTCTACATAGGAACAGAACATTTGGAGGAAATAACAATGTACCCATCATTGTGTATGATACTCATCATGTTCTTCCATCAAGTACACTTAACCCTGCAGAACCTAACTGTAAGATGGGAGGCTAGGTCAGTTCCGTTAATTGCTGGAGTTGCCAAGTGAGTGTGGAATGATCTGTGTGACATACTGTGTGGGGATTGATTGAAGTAATTTAGATGGGATCCTTCAGGACATAGTCTGCTGTTATTCAGCAGTTCTCGTGTTTCTGATGTGACATCGATGCTGGCAATGAAAGGTAGATTCCACAACACCGGTAGCAACAGGCAAACCTCTGTAGAATACCCCATTTATATTACTGATATACAAACTGCGCAGGGTGAGATCAATCAGAGTTCATTTGCTCTTCGGACCACAGGGTGACTTTGCAAATGATAGGAGTTGCTTAAAAAAAAATTGGCAAATTGTTTTCAACAATTAACTTCAAGAAATTTGCCCGTAATTAAATGTGAAACAGCTGTGACATGACGGACAGGAAATGGATTTATACATAATGCTTTTATTACATATTACACTGGATCTCGTGTGGAGTTGCTAATGGTAAGTTGGAGGATATGGCGGGGGTAATCTTAACTTTAGCCGATGGTGCGAAATGAGCGATATCGAATTCACCGCCCATGATGAGCCCCGCTCGGTTTCCCCTTCCACTGACTTTAATAGAAAGGAAAATCAGGCGGAGTATATGATGGGCAGCGAATCCAATATCGTCCGTTTTACACCAATGTCACTTTGTTGTCTCTGTTACTTGTGTCGTTGTTTTTTTTTCCGTGACTCTCTTCCAATTCCATTTTTGTACTGTTGTCTTCTCTGTGTTTATATTGTTTGTCCTCTGTTGTTTTGTTTTTGTTAAATTCTTTTTCCTTCTGGGTGGGAAATGATGGGTGAAACAGAATTGATGAGGCTTGTAAATTGGTTTTTCGCAGTGGTGTATGTGGAGAATATGTGGCTGATGGGGTTTAGTGATTGGATTTATATTGAGTCTTGCTTTATCTATCAATGTTGTTTGTGCCTCCTTGGTGTAATTGACTTGCATGCTCCTACGTTGGAGGGCAGGAATAGATTTGAAAAGTGAGAGAATGGCTCTGAGTTGGCTTCTGGGGATAGGAATGGTATAGGAAATAACTGAGGGAGGGAGGCCTACAGCAGCCCAGGAAAGAGCCAGCAGCAAGAAGGCCTAGATGCGGCCAGAAGTAGAGTAGCTGGCTGATGGCTTTAGAAGGTATAATAATGATGAACAACCTATCATGACAGCATAAACAGCAAATATTTACATAGGATTTTTCCATCATAATCGTTGACCAAGTATGTCAGCGTAGAATTCTTAAATGCTGAAAAAGGCATTACTCAGAAGTTGTGACGCAGAAAGTACGGGTAATGTGGAGAAGAGGTATGTGCCACACACATGGGGGGTGAATTTTAACCTCCAAAAACGGTTGGGTTTGGGTCGGGTGGGAAATAAAAATGTAAAAAAATCACAAACCCGAATCCAATTTTTCTCGAACCCGCCCGCTTCCAGTTTTAACAGTCTGGGGGTAGGCAACCAATCCACTTTCAGGAGGCAGGCGGCTCATTTAAATATTTTAATGAGGCTGTGTGCCTCAGATTTTTGTCTGTTCCAGATTTAACGCTGGCCGGCCGGGTATCCCAGGCCTCGGGAAACCCGGCAGCTAAAGGAAGGTGAGGACTGCTGGAATGGAACAGGCAAGTGCTTTTCCAGCATTGCTTGTGGGCCAGGAGGAGCAGGAGTGCTTCCCCCTGGCCCCCCAAGTGTTAACCTCCCCAGCGATCAGACCACCCCTCCCTCCCCCACAATTAGATCTCCTCCACGGCCTACGATCACTTCCCTCCTCCCTCCATGGGCTCTCCACGATCTTCTCCCCTCCTCCCCCGATCTCTCCGGCACTCTGCGATCTTCTCCCTTCCCTTCCCTCCCTGATCTCTCCGGGCCTTCTCCCTTCCCTCCCCTCACTGATCTCTCCGGGCCCCCCATCAGTGTCGCACCCCCCGACCACCGATCTCTGTCGGACCCCTCCCCACCCGCAATCGATGATCCCACCTGACCTGTGATCTGTCCCGGACCCCCCATCGATGTCCCGCCCCCTGATCTCTCCTGGTCTCCTGGCCCTTGATTGATTGTCCTCCCTGACCCCCTATCTCTCCCCTCCTCCTCTCCGCTCCCCGGGTGGGATCTGGTGCCAAAGGCCTATCTGCCTGACAGCCATCCAGCCTCTCAATCTGGCTGGCTGTGGCAGGGAATCGGATTCCAAGGCATCAGTGCATGAGTGGAGGTATGCTGAACTGGTACCTTGAAATAAGTGATGAGGCAGGGTTGTTGTCGAGTATAATTCAATAAGCTATTTTAAAAATTGGATAAATGAAAACATGCTATCTTAATCAAAATAAATATGCTTTGAGTACTTCTGAAATCCTTCTAATTTAAAATTCACATTTATATGACAGCACAGTTGCTCATATTGATTGAATACTTGACTCCTGATCTGAGGATCGGGAATCTGAGCCTCTGAGCTGCCTGTCATGACTCACCTGGCTGAGTTTTGTCAGAGCTCAGCCAGGCTGAAGGGCGGAGTGCCATGTGGGAGCGTGATGCTCATCTTCTCACTTGAATCATGCCTGTGTTGAAAGGGGAAGTTACATAGTGAAGAACAGCATACAATGGGAGAAAGCAATGGTTAAATTTCACTCATAGTTTAGCGTTAGATATGTAAAAATTATTATATGTATTTTGTTAGATATGTTTTCAAGACTGCAAAAATCAAAGAGTAACACGAAGAGTGACTGTTGCAATGATCCAGTGGTTCACTCAAAGAAACGGCCATTGTTAAATCTATAATGGACTTGTTGGGGGTGAATTTCCTCACCATTTTCAGCGTATTAATTATTTATAAAAGGCGCAGGAAACATTAAACTAGAAAAATCGGGTACAAGCCATTTACGCCCAATTTCCATAATTAATGTGCTTTTCCTGAGTTCTGTTACGCCTATTGAGCCTTCCTGTGATCTGCCCACTGAGTTCCGACTGACCTCATTTGCATAGGTCAAAGTTAAGACCAGTGGCTTGTGTTCTTGTGCGGCTCTGTAGCTCACAGTTTCCTGGTTTTATACTTCTGGGTAGCTTAGACTGAGATTTATAAGGCACAGCAGCTACCAGGATCAGCTAATCAAGGTGAAAGTGAGGAATCTCTGAGCCTGACGTGTCTGAAGATTTTGAATACCGATTTCTGTAGTTGGGAAACAATTTTTGACCACTGTTTTTTCATTCTACCTGCTTGTGACAGGGACAGACACTGGCAGATTTTCATTTCCCCAACCGCTATCTGCAATGAAGGTTTCTGAGGAGCAGGTATAGCATTCCCTTTGGTACCCACAGGAAGCACCTGGTTGAGTTTAACATTTGATGCATCTTTTAATGTTTAGTGCCTTTGTTACTACAGGGTTATAGCCTATGAAACCCAGGCAGAGAGGACCTGCGGGAAGGAGGGAGGAGGACAGGTTGGGTGTGTGTGCGTGCGTGCGTGCGTGCGTGCTAGGCCGATGTAGCAGAGCCTGGTCTCCAATCGTCTTGGATCCCCTTGCCATTGGACCAAGACCTTGCTCTGTCAAGCCCGTGTGGTAGCTGGTGGGCAATGGCTACCCCACGTTAAAAGAATTCACGCACAGGCATCTTCCACCCTTTTAAAATGAAGTTCGGGACCTGGAACGTCAGGACCCTCATAGACAACTCCAACAGTGACAGAGACTGTAGGAGTGTGATGGAATACTCTCCACTTGCCTGGATGAGTGCAGCTCCAACAACACTCAAGAAGCTCGACACCATTCAGGCTAAAGCAGCCCGCTTGATTGGCACTCCATCCACCACCTTCAACATTCACTCACTCCACCACCGCCGCATTGGACTCATCAATCACCTGCGAACTCATTTTTAGTGTGGAAACAAGTCATCCTCGGTTCCGAGGGACTGCCTAAGAAGAAGAAGATGATACACTAGGATGCCACTATCATAGAGGAGGAAGCAGAGGAGGTGCAAAGGAGAGTTAGATAGTATTTCATGAAGATGCAGCCCAACAGACATTACCCCCACCACAGAATATACATGCAGCACGGGTCATATGAGGACCTTTCTGAGGAATTGTGCATGAGGAATGTGCTTTACCAAAAACATAATAGGGCTGCTCTGTCACCTAGTGCAGGAGGACCGGCAGCCACACTCAATTGACCTCACTGCTCTGCCTATGGCTATGAAGGTGGCCACTGCCCTCTTTTTTTAATGAACAGGGTCATGTCAGAAGGCATGGGGCACTCTGTGCAGTATGGGCATGCATTCGTCAGGTCACTGACTATACAGGAAAGAAAATTCATCACCTTTGGCATCACAGCAAGGCAGCAGTGACATAGTGGTTGCTGGCTTTCGTAGTCGATACAATTGATGGTATACACTTTGCTTCAAGTTTTTTTAAAATTCATTGATGGGATGTGGGCGTCGCTGGCTAGGCCTGCATTTAGTGCCCATCCCTAATTGCCCTTGAGAAGATGGTGGTGAGCCGCCTTCTTGAACCGCTGCAGTCCATATGGTGTAGGTACACCCACAATGCTGTTAGGAAGGGAGTTCCAGGATTTTGGCCCAGCGACAGTGAAGGAACGGTGATACAGGTCCAAGTCAGGATGGTGTGTGGCTTGGAGGGGAACTTGTAGGTGGTGATGTTCCCATGCGTCTGCTGCCCTTGTCCTTCTAAGTGGTAGAGGTCGTGGGTTTGGAAGGTGCTGTTGAAGGAGCTTTGGCGAGTTGCTGCAGTGCATCTTGTAGATGGTACACACTGCAGCCACAGTGCGCCGGTGGTGGAGGGAGTGAATGTTGAAGGTGGATGGAGTGCCAATCAAGCGGGCTGCTTTATCCTGAATGGTGTTGAGCTTCTTGAGTGTTGTTGGAGCTGCACTCATCCACGCAAGTGGAGAGTATTCCATCACACTCCTGACTTGTGCCTTGTAGATGGTGGAAAAGCTTTGGGGAGTCAGGAGGTGAGACACTCGCCGCAGAATTCCCAGCCTCTGGCCTGCTCTTGTAGCCACAGTATTTATATGGCTGGTCCAGTTCAGTTTCTGATCAATGGTAACCCCCAGGATGTTGATAGTGGGGGATTCAGCGATGGTAATGCCATTGAAATTCATGGGGAGATGGTTAGAGTCTCGCTTGTTGGAGATGGTCATTGCCTGGCACTTGTGTGGTGCGAATGTTACTTGCCACTTGTCAGCCCAAGTCTGAATGTTGTCCAGGTCTTGCTGCATATGGACACGGACTGCGTCAGTATCTGACGAGTCTCGAATGGTGCTGAACAGTGCGCAATCATCAGCGAACAAGTGCTCCTACAGGAAGCACTCTCAACTACATCAACAGGAGGGGCTACCATTCCCTGAATGTACAGATTGTATATGATGCAGAGGATCCTGTATGTCAACACCTGATATGCTGGAAGTTGTTACAATGCCATCATGTTGCCAAACTTGCTGCAACAATCCTCACTACCCACCAAGCCATGTAATCTCCTGGGAGAGGTGAAAAACCAGATTAAAAACCAAGGGCAATTCAGGAAAAAGTGTTGAAAGTTTCTCTCTTACCCTTTTAGGTGATCGAAACTAGTGCAGAACATCACAGAGACCCTAATTTATATTATATGGATAATGACCCCAGTAAGAGTGGTCCAAACAACAGCAGAGGAATGTAATAATGAGGCACATACCTCTACAAGATTGGTCATAAAGAGGACCATTGAGGGCTCGAAGACATATTTTCGCTGTCTGGACAGGTCAGGAGGGGGGTTTGCAGTATGTTCCAGGCTGTGTGTCACATATAGTTATAGCCTGCTGTGCTTTTCAAAACTTCACCATTCAAGAACTTTGACATGACTGGTGATGAGGCCCTGACTCCTTTGGATCCAGAATTACATGAAGTTGCACATCTTGATGACCTGCAATCAGAAAGCTTCTCTGTTGCAAGGGGCACCAGAACACATCTCATCACTCAAGACTTCTCTTCTGTGTAACTCAGTATGCCTTGGACACCACCACCTTATCTCCTTCTCTCCCACTTTCCAATAAAGGGACATGCGCTCAATCCACTCCCCATCCTACAACAACACCCTCCTTGCCCCTACATGAGCGCAACAATAATATTCACCTGAATGAAAAAGGTCTGCACCAAATAAGTTCACCCTTTCCTGTATGACTGTAACCTCTATGTATAACAAAAAGTCAGTGTACATTCTATTTTAATACAATGAAGTCCAAAGTAAACACAAGCCAACCTGTTCTTTCTTAGCACTGTGCTTTCCTTGGGCGCCTACATGTGTATTTCATTCACCAAATCTGGTGCTTCTTCTAGGTGTGACCTGAGGGTCAGGATCGCAGGAGGTGGTTGGCTGCTCATGCTCTGCAAAAAAGTTGAGGGATTGCTGTGGCCCTTCTCTCATGGCAGCTTGCTCGTGGCAGGGAGCAGCTGCTGACTGCATCGCTGGAGTTTTCTCCAGGGCAGACTTATAACGCATCTCATGTTCCACTGGCATGGTGATCTGAAGGGGAAGGCCAGAGGCTTGGCATGTGATGCTCCCCTGCGAGACGGCAGGATCAGGTAAGTGGCCTCCAGCTTTTGCTGCTCCACTGTGCCCTGCATCTGAGGCCCCGCTGATGAGCAGCATAGCTGCTCTCATGGCAGCTTTGTGATTCTGAAAACCCCGAGAGACAGCAGCGTGCATCATGGCCACCATAGTCTGGAAACCTCTGTGCAGGCTACTCTGTGTTCTCTCCCCTATTGCTACCGGAGCTGCAGTCTGTGTTTCCATGGAAGTGGAGGCACCACCTGGTCCCTGGATGCTTTTGAACTCGTGATCTGCTGAAGATTCCAGTGAAGTTGCCACTTGATGTATTGGTTGCTGGGTCTGTGATGTTGCCACAAAGGGAGTCACACCTGCCCGTTGTCATACATGCTTGGTGATTGACTTCAGAGCCTGCACATTGGCATGTGTTCCTTGAACATTCTTCATTCCAGGTGAGTACCCAAGGGTTCTGTGTCCTATGACTCCACAGCCATAGGCAGCCTTCTCCTCAGCCTCTGCTGAGAAGTTGACACATCCTCGCTAACACCGTCTAATTGCCCCAGATGAAACAATCTGAGCTAGTGCCTCGGACTGGGAAGCAAGTGATGTATGGAGTGAGTGGAAGGGGTTTGAGACCGAGGAACATGGGCCCGGAGGTCTCTGTAGGGACTCATGATTGGCAGTAGACTACTGTTATCTCTTTCCTCTTTGTCATTCTCATCATCGTCATCATGGTTGACTAGGAGGTAGTTGTGCATATATTCCTTCTCCTCCTCTTATACCTCCCATTGCTGTGTTGGATCTGCAAGAAACTAGGGAAAAAACTAGGAATGGATAAACATTACACAGACACAACGTTCTCCTTAATGTTTTGCGGGGGTGCCAGAATAACTGTTGGTGTTCAGTCGCAAACCTGGTACCGCCAATATGCTGTCAACTTCGTCATTGCCACGGCCAGATTAGAGTTCCTTCTCATGAGCTCTCTGGCCTTCTCTTCGTGGGGAATGAAGGTGGGGATTCCCGCTCCAGTAGCCTATCTCTGTCGGGTATTGTGCATCATGCTCTCCAGCAAGAGAGTGCAGGAGGGGATGGCTTGCAGTTGAGGAATGTGTGCCAAGAGGCATGGAAGAGATGAAGTAAGAAATCTGGGTTTATGAGCCATTTTAAATGGCGAAAGTATTTTTAAGCTAGTGCATGTAACTATTTTGTATTAAGGGAGCTGGGTAGCAACAGTGCACAATGCTGAGTTAGAGCCCCCCTTAATCAGAGTGCATTGTGCTAGACCAGTTGTCCAGGTGTTGCTGTAAGGCATTGAAGAGTGTTCTGATGCCTCCAGGGTGGGCATGGAAGAAAAGGGAGTGTGTCTGGTGTGTTACCTTCTCTGCCCTGATGAGGTTGGTGACATTCTTGTGGCATTGATTGGCAGACCTTGGGGTGAGAGTTGGCACTCTGTGGGCAGGATTTTCATTGGGCCGTGGAGGCGGGATTGGAGGCGTGTGGGGGGTTAAAATCCTGAAATCGGGGGGCACGAACCCATCCCGCACCCAACCCGCCTCCATGCCAGTTTCAAAGGAGGCGGGTACCTGACCTGCGCTGGGACCGCCTCCCCAAGGCGGGAAGGAGATTAGTGCCAATTAACTGCCTGTTAACAGGTAGTTAACAGGCAATTTTTAGCCTAATCCCTATTTTTAATGTTGAAGTGTGGGATTCCCGACGGCTCCAAACCACGCCAAGTTAGAGGAGGTGGACCGTCGGGATGCAGGACTTGGAAGGGTCGAGATGTCTGGTGTTCAGGTGAGTGATGGGTGCATGAGTGCAAAGGCAATTGTGTTTGGTGTGTGTAAAGCGTTTAAAGAAGTTTTACATACCTTTACTTACCTTTACAGCCTTCCTTCCTTCAAGTCTCGGGAGTCCCTCATCTCACCGGCACAGAAAGCAGAATGGCTGCGAGCTGTCAAAAGTTCCAGCATTCAGCTTTCTGTTCTGGAGAGATCTCTAAATCATCCTGAGAGGAAGAAATTAACTTGGAGTACAGATTGTCAGTGTTTGACAGCTTCAAACAGCTGTGAAACGCTGATATTTCATCTGTCAAAAGATTTTGACAGATGAAATATCAATCTGTGATGTCACCTGTTGCCAGGTGGCCCTTAATTGGCCTGATGAGCCCGCTGGGCGGGCTCACCAAGGTCAATCAAGTGAAAATCGCGTGGGTTGGCTAGAACTCGATGGAGGCGGGACTACAACCCCGAAAGTTGTAGACCCGCCTCCTACCCGACTCCTCAATGAAAATCCAGCCCTGTGTCTCCCTCCAGGTGGTACAAGTGACATTCCTGGCAGACTTGCTGACACAAACACCCAGGAGCCTGTGCCTCCTGACTTCAATTTCCTCGAGGATGACGTGGAGATCCAAGTCAGAAAAACGGTGTTCTTCCGTGCCTAGGTGTCGTGCTCTGGTGCCTTGTTTGGCTGCCTCCTCCAGAGGACCCCGCAGTACACATTCATGAATTGTAAGATTAAAAAGTTGATGCGACATGCACTGAAATTATCCGAGAATCAAGTGAGTGAGCCAAGCACTGCTCCTTGGTTGTTTTCCAGTCGGCTGTTTAAGCGTGCAGGCTGAACTGTGCTCTTAAAGGTTGCACCCCAGTTGCTATTCACTCCAGCAGTTTACACCCATTTCACCCAAGAATTTATGCCAGTCACCACGACAATGGGTTTGCGAATGAGCTGACTCAAGACATTCTCCTGTAATTATCTCTCCTGACCGCCGGTGAGTGCAAATCTTTTTTTAATGCTGTATCAGCAGTGCGTCTCACCGCATGGAATTTCCTCCCCATTACTTTTTTTTTTTAAGTACTTTGCATTTAATCCTGTTCTGTTAAGTGGCTTTGGACAGTTAGTTACATTTTCTTGCGTGGAATCAATTATGTGGTAATTTCTTCTTTGTTTCACTGAAAATTACAGTTGATGATTAAAATTTGACATTTTGGAAGCTGTGCTAATTAGACATTGGCAGTAACATGGAGCTGTCGTAAACTGCAAATTCCGGGTGATTTGGCAACCAATTCAGTAATAGTTATATCTCGAAAATCCCTACATTAAAGATGGTCACAAAGCATAGCGCATTATTTTTATTCCATTTAACAAACTGGACTCATTGACCTCGTCAACTCGTCCCATCATTAAATATAGGATGATACTACATTCAGTATTTTAATAGGACTTTAAAATGATCTCAGATGCATATTACCTCATTAACTACCTTTTTTATGTGTGTATATTTTTAAAAGGGTTCTGTCTTTAAGGGGAAATTAAGGAAGTGAGCAGGAAGGGTACATTCTGCGCTAGTGTTCAATAGCAGCACTTCCATTGGGTAGTATCTAAGATGGTGGCGAAACTAAGTGTAAACTAGTCTTTCCAGTGACACATTTTGAACAATGCGAAAGTTGAACAAAAATGTGAAGCATTACAGCAGGCTTGTTTTGAATATTGGTAATCAGGCAAGTAGATTTTTTTTTAATTACATTTTGGCTTGCCATCATAAATTTTATGCTTGCAATAAAATTAACTTGGAGTTTTTGTAGTTTCCATCATTTTGTCTGCATAGTCAGTAAATTCCAGAAATCAATTTCCATAAGATTATCGGACAAGGTAGATGTCATCCTAATTTAGATGTGAGTTGTTTTAAAATGTTGATATTTTAATCCACTTTTAAAAATATGCATATTATTTTCCCTTTCACGTCAGTGCAGTGCTGAGGGAGCGCTGCAGTCAGAGGTGCCGTCTTTCGGATGAGACATAAACCGAGGCCCCATCTGCTCTCTCGGGTGGATGTGAAAGATCCCACGGCCACTAT
The DNA here is from genome assembly GCF_052327205.1 of Somniosus microcephalus. Taxonomy (NCBI): domain Eukaryota; kingdom Metazoa; phylum Chordata; class Chondrichthyes; order Squaliformes; family Somniosidae; genus Somniosus; species Somniosus microcephalus. The sequence continues at coordinate 34,296,758 of NC_141012.1, read as the reverse complement.
TTCGAAGAAGAGCAGGGGAGTTATCCACGGTGTCCTGGGCCAATATTTATCTCTCAACCAACACAACAAAAACAAATTATCCGGTCATTATCACTTTGCTGTTTGTGGGAGCTTGCTGTGTGCAAATTGGCTGCCGCGATTCCCACATTCCAACAGTGACTCCACTTCAAAAGTACTTCATTGGCTGTAAAGCGCTTTGAGACATCCGGTGGTTGTGAAAGGCGCTATATAAATGCAAGTCTTTCTTTTCATGTTTTTTATTTGTGTTTTCTCCCCTTCACCACGTAATTTTCTCCATCCTCTCTTGAAAGTCTCCTTCAACTAAACGGCCATTCGAATTTTTAACTGTGGGAAGTGGGGGCCCCCCTCCCATTTATCAAGTATATTTTTTTTATTCCATCTTAATGGAATGGTGTAGCGTGATGTGCTATACTCATCTTTCCCTTTCCACCCACCTAAAACCATCAACACACGCATTTTGGGGTCGATTTTCCTGGAGCCGTCAGGCAGGGTTTCAGGCGTGTGGGGGGGGTGGGGAAATCCCGAATTTGGGGGTCCCGACACCATCCCGCCCAAAACCCCGCCCCATGCAAGTTTCAGGGGCGGCGGGTACCCGCCCCGCACTGGGACCCACCGAAACCAGGCGGGAAGGGATTAGTGCCAATTAACTGCCTGTTAACAGGTAGTTAACTGGCAGTTTTTAGCCTAATCCCTATTTTGAGGGGTTTCATGTGGGATTCCCGACGGCTCCAAACCACGCCAGGTTAGAGCAGGCGGGCCGTCGGGTTGAAGGAGTTGGAGGGGTCGTGATGTCAGTGCTCAGGTGAGTGATGGGTGCATGAGTGCAAAGGTAAGTGTGTTTGCTGTGTCTAAAGTATGTAAAGAACTTTTACTTACCTGTACTTACCTTAACAGCCTTTCTTCCTGTAGTCATCGGGAGCCTATCACTCAGCTGGCACTTAAAGCTGAACGGCTGCGATCTGTGAAAAGTGACAGCCTTTAGCTTTGAGTGCTGCTGAGAGTTCTAACTGAGTCTGTGCAGAAGGACTCATGTTAGAACTCAGACTGTCAGTGTTTGACAGCTTCAAACAGCTGTGAAACACTGATATTTCATCTGTCAAAAACTCTTGACAGATGAAATTGCAGTCTGTGACGTCACCTGTTGCCGCGTGGCCCTTAATTGGTCTGCTGAGCCCGCTGGGCGGGCTCAACAAGGTCAATCAAGGGAAAATCGCGCGGATTGGCCGGACGTCGAAGTAGGCAGGTCTAAAACACGAAAGTTGTAGTCCCGCCTTCTTCCCGACAGCTTCAGGAAAATCGACCCCGTTGATTCAATGCAGGAAACACAGATCTACAACAACAACAATTTGCATTTCCCAGCACAAACAGTTTGGATGTTTTCAATTTGCGAGCAGCCCAGAAAATGTGAAAGTTGCTCCGTTTACCTGGGAATTGAGTAATCGTTGATTCGTTTGATTGGGAAGCTTGGTTCCAGGGAGAACAAAAGAGAAAATCAACTTAATTGTGATCTCCAATTCGAAAACATTTACAAAATGTATTGATTTGTGATTTAATGTTTTTCTGAAGGAAGCAATGAGCATTTTTTTAAACACAGGAACATTATCAACATGTTGCCCTGTTTGATTGAGCTATTGAACAGTGGATGCTTTGAATCTAAGTTAAAAGGCTGTTAAATTTGTCCTCGCACATGAGCCAGCCGGGGCCTTACTTCCGAGCTTGACATCCTGTGCACATTTTGACATGTTGCAACTTTTTTTTTTAATCCATTGTTGGTTAATTAGTAGGATTTGTGGAATCTGAAAGGACAAAGACTGGAGCAGAAGAGGCTGTGATCAGATAATGTAATTTGGCATACTCATGTAAAGAAAGTCGAGTACAAATTAAACCTCTAATTATGTGAACACATTCAATTACAGGGAGACAGCCCCAGACAGCGGCAAGAGGATTTCCTGAAAATGACTAGCTTTATTCAGTAAAGTGCATTAGAATGAGATTGTAGAACTATGAGATTGTACTAACTCTGAAACCATAGACATATTATTAAATGCTTTATCATTTAAAAAAGCAAGTTTTAGTAATACCGTATTTTGAATGCAGTAACAAGATGCCTAAAGCATTGCACTCAGTGCAGTCAGAATTTATTGGCAGGATCTCTCATGACAGATGAGAACAGTGAGGAACAGTGGCATATACAAGTCAACAAGCTGTTTCAATGCCAGTCTGTTGTAAGTAAGTAAGACGAGGTCTGTTTCTCTTGCCTTTCCTTCCAAACATTGTATTTGCTTTATTTTAAAAACCCATTGGCCTCAATTTCAAGACTGCAACTTTGCCAGAAACTTATGGTTGTAATCAGGTTCCATTCTGAACAAAGATGGATGTGAGCATGTAGCAAGGCTGCAATTTATTTCCCCTACCACTACCCACATTTGTGCTGGATGATTCATCCTGAGCCTGCAGACATCTACATTATTTCTATCAATGCTGCCCCACGGTCAACAAGCAAGATCGAGGTTTGAGAAGTATGAGAAATAAACTTCAGCTGCTCGTAACTGGGATAAGACACTTACCTGTTTCAAATAACAACAGAAAATGCTGGAAATACTCAGCAGGTCAGGTAGCATCTGTGGAGAGAGAAACAGAGTTAACGTTTCAGGTTGATGACCCTTCGTCAGAGCTGGAAAAAGCTGGAAATGGAACAGGTTTTTAGGCAAGTGTAGGGGCAGGGAGAGGGGAGGAAAGAACAAAAGGGGAGGTCTGTGAGCAGGAGAGATTAAGAGACAAAAGAAATGATGGTGCAAGGCAAAAGGAGATGGTAATGGGACAAGTTAAGAAACAAAAGATGGCTCTAGATGAAGTGTAAATGGCGACAGCAGAATGATCGACAGCTGCCATGTGAGAGAGAGAAAAAAAATTAAATGGAAAAAAAAGATAGGGGCTGAGGTTATGGTCTGAAATTGTTGAACTCTATGTTGAGTCCAGAAGGCTGTAGAGTGCCTAATCAAAAGATGAGGTGCTGTTCCTCGAGCTTACGTTGAGCTTCATTGGAACAGTGTAGGAGGCCGAGGACGGACAGGTCAGAGTGGGAGCGGAGCGGAGAATTAAAGTGACAGGCGTCTGGAAGCTCAGGATCACCGTTATGGACTGAACAGAGGTGTTCCGCAAAGCTGTTGCCTGTTTCAGTCAAGTATATATATATAAAGAGTTATCTATTTCTATACACGTTTTAAATCGATAATGCAACATGTTGGACATGATTCAATTGTGAGGAAGATACTAACAAATGATACTTCTTAGTACATATTGACTACTGGTACATACCTCAGGCTGCTATGGGATAACATTTTATTAGATTATAAAACAGGTAGTAGTGCCAAGGCAGCAGACTCATTACTCCCATTGTCTCCTTTGCAAGTATGAATGTTGACTGTCTGGTTACGTGAACCATTTTATAACCTCATTAATAATCAATTTGCTTTTTAAAAAAATATGGAGAAACAAAGATGAAAATAGTGCTCGATACAGAGATTGGCGAGACTAGCGGAGAAAAAACAAACTTGGATTTTAAAAGCCTGGATATTGTAGCAGAAAGGGAAGACTGAGAAAGTGATGGAGTTCCACGGTTCTGAGGCCATGGTTGGTCCCCTACTGATCATCTTAGTCAGATTCAGTCATTAAGTCCAAAAAATATACAATAAAGAGATAAAAATCAGGTTTACGCTTCAGAGGATTCAAATTTACATTTTATCAACAAGATGCACAAAACTGCTTCAGTGACGACTGGAATGCAGTATTTAAAAACTAGTTTAAATTTTGTGCTCATTAGAGTGAAAGATGTTGGTCTTGGGGGAATGCCCTCCATTTTGAGATCTAGCATTTACATCAAGCATTCCCAGGTCAGGTATAGCAGAGCTAGTTGGAGAGTAAAAGCCTGTCTATTGTGCCACAGTCTCCGTTTTGGATGTTTGTTTAGAAAAGGATTCTGTTTCCTTAGACGTACAGAGCCATTGTAAAATATTGCACAGGATTATCTGCCTTGTATGAATTCCTGAAGTTTTTGCTAATTACAGGAGACTTTGTTATATCCGGGACCGAACTGTTGCCGATCTATCAAAACTGCCGGACATACCAGCGTTAGTGTTGAAGCATACGGAGGTTTTCATCTCCGTATCTGACAACAAACACTGTTGCATAGCAACAGCTTCTAAACAGTCGGCCCGTACCTTGGACGCGTCTCTGTAGCTTAGCAACAGCTTCAGAGAGACTTTCCAGAGCCTGACTGTTGGGGAAAAAAAAGCCACGAGAAGAAAAAAAACCTAACAAAACGGCTCCTGATTTCTGCCGGTAGATCGAGGTTTCCGGACATACAACCTCCGGATAAACCAAAGTTTCCTGTAATAGGTTAATTGACCTTTCTTCAGCTAATTCCAGTTGCTGTATAAAATTCTGAGTTTCTGTTAAGAGCATGCTGCACAATTGTTTCTAGTTCTAAGAATTTCAAAATCATAACATAGGAACAAAGGAATAGGAGTAGGCCCTTCAGTCTGTTCTGCCATTCGGTTAGATCATGGCTGATCTGTACCTTAACTCCATCTACTCGCCTTGGATCCGTATCCCTTAATACACTTGCCTAACAAAAACTATCAATCTCAGTTTTGAAATTTTCAATTGACCTAGAATCCTAGAACAGTAAAAATTTACAGCACAGAAGGAGGCCATTCAGCCCATTGTGTCTGCGTCGATCAATAAAGAGCTATCCAACCTAATCTCACTTTCCAGCTCTTGGCCTGTAGCCTTGCAGATTACGGCACCTCAAGTACATATCCAAGTTCTTTTAAAATGTTATGAGGGTTTCTGCCTCTACCACCTTTTCAGGCAGTGAGTTCCAGACCCCCACCACCCTCTGGGTGAAAAATGTTCTCTTCAACTCCCCTCTAATCCTTCTACCAATTACTTTAAATCTATGCCCACTGGTTATTGACCTCTCTGTTAAGGGAAATGGGTGCTTCCTATCCACTCTATCTAGGCCCCTCATAATTTTATACACCTCAATTAAATCTCCCCTCAGCCTCCTCTGTTCCAAAGAAAACAACCCCAGCCTATCCAATCTTTCCTCATAGCTAAAATTCTCCAGTCCAGGCAACATCCTCGTAAATCTCCTCTGTACCCTCTCTGGTGCAATCACACCTTTTGTACTGGCCTCGCTAGACATGCTCCTATCTAGTTATCCAGCAAGTTAAACACCTATTCAAATAATTCCTCGTGAAGCCGTTTTGCTGTTTGAAGCTTTACTTGAACAAATTTGTGAAACTGTAAACAAAGACAAAGTATGTTTTGTACATAAACTGAGTACTATACATTCGATATTACATAAGATATAAACATATTTACAACAGTAGAATAGACTAGTTGTATAACTAACTAACATTTGGACTGTACTTCTGTAAATATCAAATATTAGCCTTTTATAAACATAGTGTTATCAAAATACTACACTGACAAAGTTACTATCATGCTAACAGACAAAGATACTCACAGATATTGCACCTGGCCTAACATATGAGGTCAGATTACATTGGATTGAGAATCCCTCATGGCAGATTCTCCATTGCTCTGCTAGGTTCTTTCTGGAATTCTACATCCTGGGTCAAACAGGAAGAAAGGTAGAAAGGTCAAAGGACCTCTGCTACACACAAACACTGCTAACACAATAACCACGACCAGAGGGTGCTATCTGCATGTAAAATGTCCGTAATGTCCATAAGTCCAGAACACCTTTCCTGTAATATGGTGACCAGAAATGTATGCAGTACTCTAGCTGTGGCCTAATTAGTCTTTTACACAGTTCCAGCATAACCTCTCTGTTCTTATATTCTATGCCTTGGCTAATAAAGTACCCCGTATGCCTTATTAACCACCTTATCTACCTGTTCTGCTACATTCAGGGATCTGTGGACATGCACTCCAAAGTCCCTCTGTTCCTTTACATTTCTCAGTATCCTACCATTTATTGTGCATTCCCTTGCCTTGTTAGCCCTCCCCAAATGCATTACCTCACACTTTTCCGGATTGAATTCCATTATGCCACTTTTCTGCCCACCTGACCAGCCCATTGATATCTTCCTGAAACTTACAGCTATCTTCCTCACTATCAACCACACGGCAATTTTTGTATCATCTGTAAACTTCTTAATCATGCACCCTACATTGAAGTCTAAATCATTGAGATAAAAATACCACAAATTGCAAGGGACCTAGTACTGAGCCCTGTGGAACCCCACTGGAAACAGCCTTCCAGTCACAAAAATACCTGTCGACCATTACCCTTTGCTTCCTGCCACTGAGCCAATTTTGGATCCAATGTGCCACTTGGATCCCATGGGCTTTTACTTTTTTGACCAACCTGCCATGTGGGACCTTGTCAAAGGCCTTGTTAAAATTCATGTAGACTACATCAAATACACTACCCTTATCGACCCTCCTCGTTACCTCCTCAAAAAATTCAGTCAATTTAGTCAGACATGACCTTCCCTTAACAAATCCATACTGAGGCCTAGAAATTCATTGACGCCACTTTTGGGGCGCTAAAGTGGGGCGTCCGCTAAAGTTTGCGGCCGCCGCCAAATCTATGCCACTTCTCCAATATTCATTAGCTTCGCCCTACTAGTTCGGGCGAGCGCTAAAACTGCTGCTGGACGCCTCTCTTTGGGCGCTAAGCCAGAGGTGGTGATCGATAGCGCCGAGGCCGGGCACAGCGCAGGTGCGGCCATCTCGTGATTGACAGCAGACACCCTGGCGCCGGCCAGCTCTTAAGGGGGAAGGGTCGACTGTGTCTGCTGCCACGCCCTGGATAGTGGAGCCCTCCAGCTGGGCCTGAACACTGCTGCTGGACTCAAATAGCGCCTGAAGACATGGAGAAGGCCCGTGAATGTGCGCAGCGCTTCTCAGAGCGTGATCTGAGTGTGCTGCTTGCTGCTGTGGAGAAGAGGCGCCATGTTTTGTACCCGGACAATGGCAAGAAGGCGACGGTCCGCGTCTACTGTAGAGCCTGGAGGCATGTCGCCAGCAAGCTGTCAGCCAACAGCGACGTCCCCAGGACCGCTGCCCAATGCCGCAAAAAGTTAAATGACCTCACACGCATTGTCAGGGTGAGTACCCTTTCCAATGACCTCCTCATCCTTGCATGTGCACCTCACATTATGGGCAAAGGGACCTGAAAGCTCTGATGGCCAGCCTTCATCCAGCAGCTATGGGACAGGCATGAGCATCAATTGCACATTCTGCACTTAACACACTGGCCAAGCTATTCCACCATGGGAGGCATTGCACACCAGATCATGGTGACACACTGGCCAGGCTATTCCACCATGGGAGGCATTGCACACCAGATCATGGCGAGACACTGGCCAGGCTATTCCACCATGGGAGGCATTGCACACCAGATCATGGCGACACACTGGCCAGGCTATTCCACCATGGGAGGCAGTGCACACCAGATCATGGCGACACACTGGCCAGGCTATTCCACCATGGGAGGCAGTGCACACAAGATCACGGCGACACACTGTACTTAGAGGCCGTCCTTTCTCTTGCAGGCCAAGCTGGCGAATAATCGCAAGAGCCGGACTGCGACCGGGGGAGGCCGACCCCATATCCTGCCACTCACCGACCTGCAACATCGCGTGGAGCACCTCATGGGTGGCCGGGTGATTGGGCCCGTTGCATGTAGAGATGCCGACCCTGTTCTGGGCAGCAATGGAAAGGACATCAACTTTTGCACCTTTCTCGTCCCACTTGCGCATCAGATCTACATCCTTTGCCACTGTCCGACCAATGCGCTGAATGCCACCACTCATGCATCCCGCACTGACGCCCTCTCCTCACTCTCTAAAGCTACTCTTGTGCCTTCCTGCTTTCAGATGGTCAAGAGGAGGTCCCTCAACTTGCCAGTGACAGACCCTCTGAGGAGGAGCAGGAGGAGGAGCAAGAGGAAGGCGGCCCATCAGGGGAACCCTCAGCCGCGGCCACCCAGGCCAATGTAGGGGACACGTCTTCCCTGGAGGGCAGTGTGGCGGAAGTGTCGAAGGGGAGGGGAGCTCCTGGGACCTGCGTGCTGCAGAAAGGCGGGAGGGGGGTGGAAGCTCGGCGGCCTTCTCCCCAGAGGGGGGATGCGTCGGAGGGGAGTCCAATTGCTGGGCCCAGCGGCCTCCAGCAACGCAGGAAGGGTCGGCCAGCTCGGCGGCCTTCTCCCCAGAGGGAGAGTCCGGCCTCCAGTCAGGAGATGCTGTTCGCCGAGGAGATGGAACGCCTCGAAGACTTGTCCGCGGACTCGGAGCGCCGGCACACGGAGCTCATGGCGGCAGTGGCACGGTTGCCTGAGTCCATCGATTCCCTCTCTCGGAGTGTGGCAGAGTTCGGGCCCTTAGAGGCCACCAGTCGGGCGGAATACCGGGCAGATCTGTCAGCGACTGGCCAGGTGATCAGTGGTGCCGTCCAGTCACTGGCAGCTCTGCTGCGGTCAGTGAACAGGTCAACACGGGCACTCACTGCTGCCACACTCACTGTGTCAGCCAGGCATCGCCAGGGCACCCGGCGCGCTGCAGCAGCACAGCGGTCTGTCCCTCGGCAGATTGGTGCGCATGCTGCAGTGCTGGCCCGGGCGAGTGCCAGTGTCTCAGGCGACCAGCGAGCGCCTGCCATCCGCCAGCTTGCCGCCATTCCTCCAGCCGCCACTGCCACGCTGCCAGGAGCTGCTGCAGCGACTGATGCTGGCCAGCCACAGCTGCAGCAATCAACAGCCGCCCGCTCGACGGCCAGACCTCGACTAGGCCGACCCCCAAGGGCTTCTGCCGTCACGACATGTGCCCCTCAGGAGCCTGCCCCCAGCCTTGCAGCAGCCAATGGCCTTACTTTGAGGCGGAGCAGCAGGGCGGGCAGGGGCCACCCAAAGATGGCCAAGGCATCGCCCTAGCGGGCCAAATAGTCGAATGTGTGGCCATTTGTGTTTGTTTCTTGAGGCCGAGAATTGGATGTTTGTTTTTTGAAGGCCGATGATGTGATGTTTGTTTTTGACGAAGGCCGAGAATGACGGCCATTTTAGTTGCCCTATTTTGTTAATCCTCTCCAGGTTGTGGGAGCGAGTAATGTGTTTGAGTGTTTTTTGGGGGTTTCGTCTGTTTTTGGTTTTCATGTGGGAAGGGCCCAGAGTTTGCACAATAAAGCATTTTATTTATTCACATTGTCCATGTTTGATCTTTGAAGTGTTTGTTGCCTTAACCGGCTGAGGGCTTGCGGAGCGGCTGCAATCATGTTCTATCATTGGCACAAGCCATTCCCTGACAGGGGGCGTAGAAGTGACGTTCAATAAGCCGCCGACGGGCGGCCCTTGGACCTTGTGCGTCCCTCCTGGGCTGGTACTCCTCGTCCTCATGCTCCTCCTGCTCCTCCTCCTGAGGTGGTGGTCCAACGTGAGGTGGCAGTGCCTGAGTCCTGCGGATAGCCAGGTTGTGCAGCAAACGACGACGAATTGGGAGACTCGATCCTGCGAATAATGGAGGGCTCTCCCGGAGCGATCGAGACAGCGGAACCGTTGCTTGAGCACGCCGATTGTTTGTTCTATGAGGTTCCTCGTCGCTTGATGGCTCTCGTTGTATGCCTCTTCAGCAGGGGTCGTGGGCGCACGGAGCGGGGTCATGAGCCAGGTACACAAAGGATAGCCTTTGTCCCCGATAAGCCATCCTCTTGGGGGAGGCTGTGCCTGGAACATGTCAGCCACAGTTGTCTGTCGCAGGATAAAGGCATCGTGGCTGCTGCCTGGAAAGCGGGCATTGACAGCTAGGATGCGCTGCCTGTGGTCACACACCAGCTGTACATTGAGGGAATGGTAGCCCTTCCGGTTGTGGTACTCCTCGGCATGCTCAAGAGGTGCCCGCAAAGCCACATGCGTGCAGTCAATGGTGCCCTGCACCATGGGGAAGCCCACTATTCTTGCAAACCCCACTGCACGCTGCTGCTGCTTGTCCAGGGTCATGGGGAAGGAGATGAATTGATGTCTCCTTCTGAAAAGGGCTTCAGTCACCTGGCGGATGCAGCAATGCACGGCGAACTGGGAGATGTTAGCGATGTCCCCAGTAGCGGATTGGAAGGAGCCGGAGGCATAGAAGTTGAGAGCCACTGTCACCTTCACTGCCACCGACAGAGACGTCCTGCGCATCAGCTGTGGCTGCAGATCTCTCTGAAGCAGCCGGCAGATGTCTGCAACCACCTCCCTTCGGAATCGCAGCCTCCTAACACACATCGCGGCAGACATGGTCAGATAGGAGGTCTGCTGGCGGTATACCCTGCGTGGGTAAGGCCTCAGTTGGCGACGCCTGTTGCCCCCTCTGCGTCTAGCCAGGGCTGCCACTCTCTCACGGCGTCTGTAAGCCCTTCTGGCATAAGGCTGAAATTCAGCGTTGCCACCCAATGCAGCCCCCATTATATGCTGGCAAACACTGAGCTCTGAATGAAGGCAAAGATAATTGGTAAGCTCTGGCCTGAGCCAAAAATACCTGTCCAAGTGTTGGTCCAAACCAGTAAACTCTCCTCCTTGGTCTCTGTCCAAAAAACCGTTGCACAAGAGTGAATGCTGCAAAATGGCTGGCCTTTATACTGCTGGGTAAGTGCCCTTTAATTTGCGCTCCCCGCGGCCCGGCTGGCCTGTGTACCGTTCCACTTCACAGTCACTCGGGCCGCCCGGCGCACAATGGGCCGGCGCGAGTGAAGTTCCGGTTTGGGGCGCACAAAGGGCGTTGCACTACTAAATGACGTCATGATCTGCGCGCGCAGCAGGGCGCGCGCTAAGACTTTGCGCCGGCGCTAAATGTGTCCTGAAGTTGGGGAGAGGCGCAGATCGCGCTGCGCACGGGCGATAAGCGCCTAGCGCTCGAGATCTACTCCTCCTAAGGCGCTAACGGCTGGCGCGCCCAACTGAATTTCTAGGCCTGACTGTCCTTGATTAATCTTTGACTTTCTAAATGATGATTTATCCTGTCCCTCAGAATTTTTTCCAATAATTTTCCCACCACCGAGGTTAAGCTGACTGGCCTGTAATTACTCGGTCTACCCCTTTCTCCTTTTTAAACAATGGCACAACCTTACCAGTCCTCCAGTCATCTGGCACCACACCTGTCGTCAGAGAGGATTGCAAAATGATGTTCAGAGCCTCTGCTATTTCCTCCCTTGCCTCTCTTAACAGCCTGGGATATATTTCATCCAGGCCTGGCAATTTATCTACTTTCAAAGATGCTAAACCTCTTAATACTTCCTCTCTCTGTTTATCCCATCTAATATTTCACACTCCTCTTCCTTAACTACAATGTCTGCATCGTCCCTCTCTTCTGTGAAGACAGATGCAAAGAATTCATTTAGAACCATACCCAAGTCTTCCGCCTCCACACATAGGTTATCTTTTTGTTCTCCAATAGGCCCTACTCTTTCCTTAGTTATTCTCTTGCTCTTTATGTATTTATAAAACATCTTTGGGTTTTCCTTGATTTTAATTGCCAATATTTTTTCATGCCCTCTCATTGCTTGCCTAATCACATTTTTAATTTCATCTCTACACTTTCTACCCTCCTCTAGGCCTTCTGTAGTGTTGAGCTCTCGGTATCTGACAAAAGTTTCCATTTGTTTTCTTATCCTACCCTGTGTGCTCCTTGACATCCAGGGGGCTCTAGATTTGGGCAACCTAGCCTCAGCTGCTTTATGGATTATTGGAATTTCAGATTTCCACTACCCTTTGTGTGAAGAAGTGCTTCCTGACAGCAACCCTGAGCGGCTGAGCTCTAATTTTAAAATTATGCCCCTTTGTTCTGGACTCCCCTACCAGAGCAAATAGTTTCTCTCGCTCTATACCCTATCAACTCCTTTCAGCAGCTTAAACACCTCAATTAGATCATCCATTAATCTTCTATACTTAAGGGAATACAAGCCGAGTCTATGCAACCTGTCTTCATAATCTAAACCTTTTAGCCCAGGTCTCATTCTGGTGAATCTGGGGCTGCACCCACTCCAAGGCCAATATATCGTTCTTGAAGTCCAGGGCCCAGAACTGAATGCAGTACTCTAGATGGGGTCTAACTACAGCTTTATATACCTGTAACTGTAATGGTTATAACAGACATTGCTGTACACTTTAGAATGGAATGGGGGAGCTTGAACTGAAAGCAGTTGGCACCTTGTGTTTAAGCCAAGTCTATGTCCTTTAATCCAACAGAGAGCATTAAATCAATGTGTTATAACCATACAGGTTTGTTTCTGCTCAGTTACTTGTTTACTGACGGGCTCGGCACAATTAGACAGGCACTGCTGGCTGGTTGGTTGATCTTAAATGCCTGAAATTGACTGATATAATTTTAACCACCCTTCCGTTCTTTGTTGGAGATTAATTATAATTCACTTTTTTCATGGCACTGATGATGCAGTAAGGGTGACTGTGGTACAAAAATTTTAGTTTTCATATAGATAAATGAGAAAATGTCCATATTGAGCTATGTAGCCATTAGGGACAAATGAGAGGTCTGTCAGGGTGACCTTGCCCAGGGGTTTAAGTGTAGTTGAAATCTGCACTTAGGGTAAATATTACAGTGAATGCAATTTTAATGGGGCTGGTAAGTGAGATAGAGATTACTTGAATTAGTCAAATGTTTTAACTCTTTTATGTCGTGGGGTCATCGGTCTCGTGACCAGTACAATATTTGCAAATAAAAGATTAATTGTGATTTGTTTGTACTAGAAATAGGCCAGCATCTTAAAGTAGGAAGTGATTGTAAAGATAATTACACTCCATGTGAAGCACTCAAGGCTGTACATGTCCCATATTGTTTGAAAGATGGCCTTAGCTTTCAAGAATAATCTTCCTCAAAAGGCTTGTCTGTGGAGTCAAACTTACAAGCATTTTGTAGAGGAGGGTCCTGGGATTGTGGCTACTCGTTGTTATTGCGTTCTCTGTTGCCTCTGTTGTTTGAAAGGAATCAAGCCCTGTGGTCGACACTTGATTTGATAATGCGACAGACATTCGGGAGATGCAAGCTGGGGAAGGTAGCTTTGGAACACATCTGTGGCTGATCACAGCAAAATCAGTCTGTTAAAAGATTGAGCACAGCATGCTTCTCTTTCCTTTCTCACGAACAAAGCACATACTGAATGAAGACTGAAGAGGGGGAAAACAGGCAGTTTTTGCAATCAGTCTAAAGAGACAAATTGTAATGATGCCATAAGGAGAAAATGCAGCCCAAGGCATCCACTTGACTTATGTCACTCGAGTGCATTGGACCATCATTTGCTGAAAAAAAATAAGAAGCACATAGGGCTCAATGAGGCAGCCTTGTAAGTGCCATGCACTTAAAAAAAACATTAAAAACCTTGAAATGCATGGAGGTGGTTAATAGATAAGTACTTAATAATTGATAGTGCTTAACCTTAGAATAACTTTACCCTTTATTAAAGATAGATATCACCTTTTACAGTACTTCAATTCTGGTTATGGATTAGCATAGTCCAATGTGCACATTGAGACATTGGCCTCGATTTTCATTGAGCCGTGGAGTCGGGATTGGAGGCGTGCGGGGGGGGGTTAAATTCCTGAAATTGGGGGTCCTGACCCCATCCCGACCCCAATCCGCCTCCATGCCAATTTCAAAGGAGGCGGGTACCCGCCCCACATTGGGACCCGCCTACCCGAGGCGGGAAGGGATTAGTGCCAATTATAACAGGCAGTTTTTAGCCTAATCCCTATTTTTAAGCTTGAACTGTGTGAATCCCAACGGCTCCAAACCACGCCAAGTTGGAGGAGTCGGGCCGTCGGGTTAAAGGGCTTGGAGGGGTCGAGATGTCAGTGTTCAGGTGAGTGATGTGTGCATGAGTGCAAAGGTAAGTGTGTTTGGTGTGTCTAAAGTGATTAAATAAGTTTTACATACATTTTCTTACCTTTTCAGCCTTCCTTCCTTTAGGCTCAGGGAGTCCCTCATCTCACCGGCACAGAAAGCAGAATGGTTGCGATCTGTCAAAAGTGACAGCCTGCAGCTTTCTGTGCAGAAGAGATTTCTAACTGAGTCTGTGGAGAAGGACTCATGTTAGAAGTAAGACTGTCGGTGCTTGGCAGCTTCAAACAGCTGTGAAACACTGATATTTCATCTGTCAAAACGTCTTGACAGATGAAATTTCAGTCTGTGACGTCACCTGTTGCTGGGTGGCCCTTAATTGGCCTGCTGAGCCTGCTGGGCGGGCTCAACAAGGTCAATCAAGTTAAAATTGTGTGGATTGGCTGCATCTCGATGGAGGCGGGACCACAACCCCGAAAGTTGTAGTCCCGCCTCCTTCCCGACTTCTGAATGAAAATCACCCCCATTGTGTACGGGCTGTGGAGGGGGAAGCTTAATAGGTTGACTGACTTTTTTTTCATTATTTTTGTCTTGCTGTATATAATTAAGACTGGAAATTTACAATCCAATTTGGTGATCAAGGTTGAGGCTCATCTGACTTGAGAAAAATGATTGGTGCTTCAGCAGGTACTCACTCTGTGTTCGGTTCTGGGTGCTGCACTCACCACCTGTACTAGGAATGCTGCGTACAGAATCGCCATATTGATCAGTGCTAAATAATCCTGGTTGATTTGTGTGAGGTTTTTTCTTGTTGCCATATACACACTATTTTAAACATTCTCATTTATTAGAGAGAGGCGGGGTGGTAGACCAGAAGCCAGACCAAGTGGGGAAACGTAGACCGAGGACCTGGGGGAGGAGACATGGCAGATGAGGAGCTGGAGCTGGAAGGAAGTTATAGATAAGGATGAAAATGCTGGGTGAGGTAGATGGAGAATCTGAGGAAAGAGTGGTTGACCCTTGTCTTATATGCAGGCCATAAATTCCTTTGAGATTGTTGTGTTGGAACATTGGGGTACAGGAAACTTTTTTTTATCCAGCACCGACGGGACCGACGTGGTGCCGGTTCATCAAAAATTCCGGATAACCGAAAGCTATAGTAAAAGATACGGAGAGCTGAGAGCTCCGTATAAAGCAACAAACCCTGTTGCTTAGCAACAGGTTCAGAACAATGGCCACAAGTTCCAAGCATCTCTGTAGCTTAGCAACAGCTGCAGCCACACCCTTACACAGCAACAGATGGAGGAAGGCAAGTACAATATGAAGTAAAACTTACCTGAACCTACTCCTGAATTTTGCCGGTTAACCGAGATTTCCGGTTATTTAGGTGCCGGTAAATCGAAAGTTTCCTGTATATATATTTTTTGTTAACACAAGAAAATGGAACAATGAAGTAGTAAGGCCATCCAGCATGCCGAGTCACTTGAATCAATTTGAGCCACTTCAGTTGATACATTTGGACTACTTTCTTCTCCCTTGATACCAAATTAATTCCTATCTGCTCTTTTTTTAGGAATTTGTCAGTTTCTTTTTTTTGAATGCTTAAACATTTACATTCGCTGATCTAGATCTCAGTTAATTTTATAAACGTAACTCAAAGTGTGCACTACCTGCTTAAGTAGTGTTGTAGTTTTGAGATTTCCTTGGCTATTTCTCAAGTTTCCTCATTTCCGTGCTCATTCAGCACAATGGATGTTCATCTGATTACTTCTTTTTCAGTTTATAATGACATTGACAAATTATCGGTATTATTTCTTTGGATTTATACTCTATTTTAGCATTTGTGTACCCTGTTTAGTATTCCAAACAGATGTTCAATTCCCTTGCTAATCCTGTCAAATTCAACAACTGTTAGAACCCCTAAGCATTGCAGACAGCTCAACTCCATCAAGATTCCAACTTAAGACCCAAACCAATCTTGAATCTTAATGCACAGGTTGAACTCCTGAATGCTGTGCACCCCATACTGTTTTTGCCCATTGGACAGTGGTTTTCCCCATCTTAACAGTACAGATTTGGAATTCAAAAAAAAAATTCTGTTTGGACCCAGGGGACCTCAGTTCAAACGATAGCAAAATACTGCGGAGGCTGGAAATCTGAAATAACAACAGAAAAAGCTGGAAAAACTCAGCAGGCCAGGCAACCTCCGTGGAGAGAGAAACAGAGTTAACGTTTCAGGTTGAAACCCTTCGTCAGAACTGAGAAAACAAAGCAGGAAATGAAACAGATGAAAAAGCAAGTTGGGGGCTGGGAAAAGGACCTCAGTTTAAAAACTGCTTCCGCTCCTGATGTAAGATTCAGTTAAACACAGGCCAAGGGGCAGTAAGAATGTACGATGCAACAACTTTCAACATTGTGGAAATCACTTTTCATGTATCCTGAGATGATGAATTTCCTATGGAAGTACATATTTTTGAAGGGGAGACTGATCTTTGTTCACTTGTACTGGCAATCCATATGATTACATCGCTGGTACCTTTATGGTAGCCTGAACATGACAATCTTTACCCTATAAAGGAACAGGCCAAGTCAAAAGATAGCAGTATAAACCAAACTCGTTGACAGAAGAAGCAGACCAATGGCATTTTGATATACAGTAAAATACTGGCGCATTTATTTCTTGCTGGAAACAATTTCAAGTCTCTTCAGTATTAAGTAGGCGCTGCCAATACTTGCCATTTTGAAAGCACTGCTGGTGTCATTGAAACAAATGGGAAGTTGGGCCGTGTCAGTATGAAACTAAAGCCTTTTACAATCTTGATGTGAAGTTTTGGCAGTTTGATGACACTGAATTATTCTTGCTGGATACTACTGCATCTTGTAAGTGCATAACAAAATGTATTTTAGTAGCACAATTTGTAATTTCACCACACAAAGGTCAATTGATTCACACAATAGTGTTCAAATAATACTTAAGAGTGAGGAGAATGGTGTACTATCCTTAAATTAATTTAATAATGCGATTTAAGATTTACCAGGAAATTTCTGCTTGTAGATGATGAATTCCAGTCAATCACTCATTTAACAGTCCATCCACATGTAATGCTTGTGAGTTATGAAGCTCTCACAGTCATGAAAATATACGACCTGTTCTCACCATTGAAATAGGCCTTTTCACTCACTTCATTTCATAACCATTACCACTGTAAGCTCATGAGTGTGTACCTGTGTATGTATATGTGTGTATCTCTCTTTGTCTGACATGAAATTATGTACAGCATATATAATTTCTAAGATTGTTTTCCTGTCTTCAGTGTGGGTTGCAACGTAATTATTTTTGTACAATTCTGTTTCATATTATGGACTTGCATCTGTCTAAGAATAACTCGCATGCTGACTGAGTTAAGAATCTTCATTTATATAAATTGTATTCTGAGACGGATAGCAGTACGAAACAAAGTTATCTCTCAAATAGATTTACAGCAACGTTAACTGCATTAACAACTATGCTTACACAATGCATAAGTTGATGCAAAATCCATTGTTGACGATAACAAATATGTCAATGCACAGACCAATATTATTATATTACTGAAGTGATGTAAGTTCCAACTTCGCAAGTCACTTGAGGAATTAAAAATCCACTGGGTGATATGAAAATGAAGCAGCAGCTGTGAGAACAACCAGCGGGAAACAAAACTAACGACGTACTAAATTGAATGTATAGAACAATTAAATATTGGAGAACAACCAAAATCAATACCAAGACATTTAGATCTTATGCCGCAGGCAAAACAAGAAACCAAAATGTTACCATCATCCACCAATAAAACAGAGTTGTGCCAGAGATGCTGATCAATACGACAGCAAAGAAAAACTCGATAAAAAATAGTGATTAAAGCATCACTGAACTACAAGGAAACAGTGCAACAGTGAGAAGATTACAGCCAAAACTGTGAAGTTAAATCCAGCAAAATACATGATCGGCATCACAGATTAATACCTCCACCTGCCAGTTAAAGGATTAGTTTTGAACTCTCTAGAATGTATATATGCATTAAGAAATGAACACCTTGACATTTAAAATTTTATTGCAACTGATAAAAGGCTCAAAATACTGCACCACCACAGAAAATGGGAAAATCATTGATATATGCAGTACAAGAGATTTTTTATCCATAGAACAAACTTTGTATAAGATCTGCAAAAGTCTATACTTGCACCTCAGGTGCTCATTTCTTCATTTTCATTCCTCAAGTGAGCTACTTATTTGAACCTCTGGCCATACCAACAATAGCGTCACATTTGAAATTGTATTCCAAGAAAAAGAGTCCATGAGCAGTGTAATTGCCGTGCAACTCGATCTAATTGGAAATTGACTATATCCAATGCAGTTTTGCTTCTGGCAAATTACCTTGTAGTTAGCATATCAACAGGTGAAGCAATTTCCCTTCTTATTTCTTTGATTATGCTAAGTTGCATTGCATATTATCTAACAGCACATTGAGCTACCAGATTGTGTACATGAAGCCCCAACAGATAGTGTACAAATAACATCCCTGAAGATCTGAAAATGTAAGCTCTTTGTGAAAGATGCAAAGAACATCACTTATTTGAGTTTTGTATGAGGTTAGGATTTTATGGGGGAAAATTGAGTCTCGCCCCCTTCGCCGGGACTCTACTTTTAGAGCCCCAAAATTATTATTATTTTTTTTTTTAATTCATTGATGTGATGTGGGCGTCGCTGGCTGTCTAGGCCTGCATTTAGTGCCCATCCCTAACTGCCCTTGAGAAGATGGTGATGAGCCGCCTTCTTGAACAGCTGCAGTCCATATGGTGTAGGTACACTCACAATGCTGTTAGGGAGGGAGTTCCAGGATTTTGGCCCAGCGACAGTGAAGGAACGGCGATACAGATCCAAGTCAGGATGGTGTGTGGCTTGGAGGGGAACTTGTAGGTGGTGATGTTCCCATGCGTCTGCTGCCCTTGTCCTTCTAAGTGGTAGAGGTCGCGGGTTTGGAAGGTGCTGTTGAAGGAGCTTTGGTGAGTTGCTGCAGTGCATCTTGTAGATGGTACACACTGTAGCCACAGTGCGCCGGTGGTGGAGGGAGTGAATGTTGAAGGTGGATGGAGTGCCAATCAAGCGGGCTGCTTTATCCTGAATGGTGTCGAGCTTCTTGAGTGTTGTTGGAGCTGCACTCATCCAGGCAAGTGGAGAGTATTCCATCACACTCTTGGACTTGTGCCTTGTAGATGGTGGAAAGGCTTTGGGGAGTCAGGAGGTGAGACACTCGCCGCAGAATTTCTAGCCTCTGGCCTGCTCTTGTAGCCACAGTATTTATATACTGGAAGCGACCCACCTCCCTCTTGGTGTGCTGCAAGGGAATATCGTGACACAGCGCCATGTGCCGTGGCACGTCACGCCACGGTACTGCAGGCCTTCCTCCCCTTCTAAAGGGGAGGAGCTTTGCGCAGCGCAACCCAGGGCCCAGCTGGGCCACCAGGGATCGGAGTGCCGGCAAAAGAACCTGGCACTCAAGAGAAGTGCCGGGCTCACGGAGCGCAGCCAGCAGCCCGCGGGGGTGCTGGTCAGGAGGCCGGGGATGGCAACGGGGGCAGGTGCTGGCCGCCCGGCACCTCGCCTTTAACTAGCGCCGCCCCAGCCGCAGGTAGGCCCCACTGACCCCGTCGGACATAGCTTCCTGCGGTAAGTCAGGGGACACTACCGAAGATCGCGAGCGTGGCGCTGCGCACGGCGATGACGTCATCGCCGGCGGCGCAGGGCGCTAACGGTTACCGCCGCCACTAACCTCCCACTGAATTTTGCGGGCGGTGTGGGCGCTGCTGCGCCCTGGCACTAGTTGCTTTGCGCCTCGTTATAAGAGGGTGCTAACTTGAGGCGCAAAGCAACCGAATTTTTCCTCCTGTGTCTTTTGGGGCTCAAGCTGCGGTCATTTGTTCTGTTTGCTGCTGTTGTTCCATTCCGTTTTCTTATTGCATAGCACTGCTTTTTCATTTTCAACTAATTTGTGTTTTTCACTTTTATTTTGGGATTACAGTGTAATATGAAAATGGTTCATTTCCACAATGGTGGTGGGAATCGCAACAATTTTTGAAGCACAAGGCAATACCCAAGTTCTTAAATAAGGTCTAGGCCCACAATTATATACAGAGCTACCCATATATTTCTACATTGTTGCTGTCAATAAGTTGATGAGTGCAAGAGACCCTTTTTATATATTTAAAAAAAACACGAGATTAGTATTAAAAGGTCGTTGACATAATAAAACTCACTACGCACTTGGTTTGAGTATAAAGCAAAGCTTTAATCAACTTGTTTCAGAACATGGAGGTCTAGTTGTACTTCACTAGTTCCTTGTCTTACAAAATGTCCCTGGCAAGCTGGGCCCACGCCCGAGTATTTATACTCCTTGGGTGGCGCCACCAGCTGGCCGTCCAGCATTATCTCTTAAGTAGTTTCTTGATGATGAGATTTATAACAGTCATGTTTTCTTTTTAGTCAATTTTCTCCCCTTTTGAAGGCATTGCTGGCACCCAGTTAATCATTCTTCATATTTGAGCTACTTACTGCTTTACTAGTTGTAGATTGGCGATTAGGATCAGATCAGCCATGATCTTATTGAATGGCGGAGCAGGCTCGAGGGGCCGATTGGCCTACTCCTGCTCCTATTTCTTATGTTCTTATGTTCTTATCTGGAAAGCTAAGATATCCGTGTTTTGAAAGGAATATTTATGTATAGTTAAATATTGAACTTTTCCTATATGCGTCCCAAACAGCCTTTTGAAAATACTCAACTGGTCAGGCTGCATCTGTGGAGAGAGAAACAGAGTTAACGTTTCAGGTCATTGACCCTTCGTCAGAACCTATTGAAAAGTTCCCCTTTGAAACCAGCTACTGCATAAGAACATAAGAAATAGGAGCAGGAGTAGGCCAATCGGCACCCCGAGCCCGCTCCACCATCCAATAAGATCATGGCCGATCTGATCCCAACCTCAAATCTTCTATCACTCTGCATCCACCCGAACCCATGTGATCTCCCGGGAGAGGCGAAAAACCAGATAAAGACCCAATGGCCAATTTGGGAGAAAAAAACCTGGGAAATTCCTCTCCGACCCATCTAGGCGATCGAAATTCTTCTAGGAGATCACTCTGTCCCTATATTTTCTACAGTACTTACCTTCTGTAAAGGCGATCTCCACCCCAGCCAGGAACAGGAATAAAACCATCTCCTGAAATCTAACACAGTATTAGAACACAGTAGGAGCAGAACAAGGCTACACGGCCCCTGGGCCCACTCCACTACCCACAGGGCCATGACCATTCCGAACCTAGACTCATGTCCAATTTCCTGCCCGCTCCCCGTAACCCTTAATTCCCTTGACTTCTAGGAAACTATTTCTGTTTTAAATTTATTTAATGATGTAGCTTCCACAGCTTTCTGGGGCAGCAAATTCCACAAACCTACCACCCTCTGAGTGAAGAAGTTTCTCCTCATCTCAGTTTTGAATGAGCAGCCCCTTATTTTAAGATTATGCCCCCTAGTTCTAGTTTCACCCATCATTGGGAACATCCTCACCGCATCCACCCGATCAAGCCCCTTCACAATCTTATATGTTTCAATAAGATCGCCTCTCATTCTTCTGAACTCCAATGAGTAGAGTCCCAATCTACTCAACCTCTCCTCATATGACCACCCCCTCATCCCCGGGATTAACCGAGTGAACCTTCTTTGTACTGACTCGAGAGCAAGTATGTCTTTTCTTAAGTATGGACACCAAAACTGTATGCAGTATTCCAGGTGCGGTCTCACCAATACCTTGTACAACTGCAGCAATACCTCCCTGTTTTTATATTCCATCCCCCTAGCAATAAAAGCCAACATTCCATTGGCCTTCTTAATCACTTGCTGCACCTGCATACTAACTTTTTGAGTTTCGTGCACCAGGACCCCCAGATCCCTTTGTACTACAGTACTTTCCAGTTTCTTGCCATTAAGATAATAACTTGCTCTATGATTTTTCCTGCCAAAGTGCATAACCTCACACTTTCCAGTATTGTATTTCATCTGCCAAATCTCTGCCCACTTACTTAGCCTGTCTATGTCCCTTTGCAGGTTTTTTATGTCCTCCTCACTCACTACTTTCCCTCCCATCTTAGTATCATCTGCAAACTTTGATATGTTACACTCGGTCCCCTCCTCCAAATCGTTAATATAGATTGTGAAGAGTTGGGGACCCAGCACTGACCCCTGCGGAACACCACTAGTTACTGGTTGCCAATCTGAGAACGAACCATTTATCCCAACTCTCTGCTTTCTGTTAGAGAGCCAATCCTCCACCCACGCCAGAATATTACCCCCAATCCCGTGATTATTTATCTTGAGCAATAATCTTTTATGTGGCACCTTGTCAAATGCCTTTTGGAAGTCTACATACACTACATCCACTGGTTCCCCTTTATCCACCCTGTATGTTACTTCCTCAAAAAACTCAAGCAAATTTGTCAAACATGACTTCCCCTTCATGAAACCATGCTGAGTTTGTCCTATTAAATTATGTTTATCCAAATGTCCCGTTACTGTCTCCTTAATAATGGACTCTAACATTTTACCAACCACAGATGTTAGGCTAACAGGTCTATAGTTTCCAGCCTTCTGCCTACTACCCTTTTTAAATAAGGGTGTTACATTAGCAGTTTTCCAATCTGCCGGGACCTTTGCTGAGTCCAGTGAGTTTTGGAAAATTATTACCAATGCATCCACAATCCCTACCGCCACTTCCCTCAAGACCCTAGGATGCAAGCCATCAGGTCCAGGGGATTTATCTGCCTTGAGTCCCATTATTTTACCAAGTACCACTTCCTTAGTGATTTTAATCGTATTTAGTTCCTCCCCCCCTAGAGCCCCCTGTTTGTCCAGTGTTGGGATATTCTTAGTGTCCTCTACTGTAAAGACTGAGACAAAATAATTGTTCAGTGTTTTTGCCATCTCCATGTTTCCCACCATTAATTTCCCGGTCTCATCCTCTAAGGGACCAACATTTACTTTAGCCACCCTTTTTCTTTTTATATAACTATAGAAACTTTTACTGTCTGTTTTTATATTTTTTGCTAATTTACTTTCATAATCTATCTTCCCTTTCTTAATCAGTCTTTTAAAGACTTCCCAATCTTCCATCCTCCCACTAGATTTGGCTACCTTATATGCCCTTGTTTTTAGTCGGATACTATCCTTAATTACTTTACTTAGCCACGGATGGCTATCTTTTCTTTTACACCCTTTTTTCCTCAGTGGAATATATTTTTTTTGGAAGTTGTAAAATAACTCCTTAAATGTACACCACTGGTCATGTACCATCTTACCCTTTAATCTATTTTCCCAGTCCACTCTAATTAATTCCGCTCTCATACCTTCATAGTCTCCTTTATTCAAGCTCAGCACGCTTGTTTGAGATCCAACCTTCTCACCCTCTAATTGAATATGGAACTCAACCATGTTATGGTCACTCGTTCCAAGGGGATCCTTTACTAGGACATTTTTAATTAATCCTGTCTCATTACACAGGACCAAATCTAAGGTTGCTTGCCCCCTGGTCAGTTCAGTTACATACTGCTCAAGAAACCCATCCCAAATACACTCAATGAACTCATCCTCAAGGCTGCTCTGCCCAATTTGATTTGTCCAGTTAATATGATAATTAAAATCCCCCATAATTATAGCTGTTCCCTTATTACAAGCCTCAACTATTTCCTGATTAATACTCCGTCCAACAGAGTTGCAACTGTTCGGAGGCCTATAGACTACACCCACTAGTGTTTTTTTCCCCTTATTATTCCTTATCTCCACCCAAACTGTTTCACTATCCTGCTCCTTTGACCCAATATCATTTCTTTGTATTATAGTGATTCCTTCCTTTATTAACATAGCCACCCCACCTCCTCTCCCTTCCTGCCTGTCCTTCCTGATTGTTAAATAACCTGGTATGTTTAATTCCCAGTCATGGTCACCCTGCAGCCATGTTTCTGTAATGGCCACAAGATCATACCCATATGTCATTATTTGTGCCGTTAAGTCATTCATTTTGTTATGAATGCTACGTGCATTCAGATAAAGAACTTTCAAATATGTTTTGTAACACTTAGTTCCTGTTTTTTCCCTTTTTAGTACTTTACTTTTTACTCCATACCTTCTGTCCCTTCCTGACACATTCTGTTTTTTAATTCCCCCACTGCTACCTAAGTCTATGACCTTCTCTGTTGTCATTTCTATTATTTGCTCTCTAGAAACCTCCCCCCCACTAATTAGTTTAAAGCCCTCTCTACAGCCCTAGTTATATGATTCGCCAGGACTCTAGTCCCAGCACTGGCCAAGTGGAGTCCGTTCCAACAGAACAGCTCCCTCCTGTCCCAGTACTGGTGCCAGTGTCCCAAGAAGCAAAACCCATTTCTCCCACACCAGTCTTTGAGCCACGCATTTAACTCTTTAATTTTATTTATCCTAGCCAAATTCGCTCGTGGCTCAGGTAATAACCCAGAGATTATTACCCTTGAGGTTCTGTTTTTTAATTTGACCCCTAGCTGCTCATACTCCTTTAACAGAACCGTCTTCCTTGTCCTATCTACGTCGTTTGTACCAACATGGACCACGACAACTGGATCCTCCCCCTCCCACTCCAAGTTTCTTTCCAGCCCAGAAGAGATGTCCTTAACCCTGGCACCAGGCAGGCAACACAGCCTTCGGGACTCCCGCTCTTGACTGCAGAGAACCCTATCTATCCCCCTAATGGTACTATCCCCTACCACTACAACATTTCTTTTTGCTCCCTCCACTTGAATGGCCCCCTGTACCACGGTGCTGTGGCCAGGTTGCTCATCCTCCCTGCAGTCCCCGCTCCCGCCCTCACAGGGAGTAAGAACCTCGATCCTGCTGGACAAGAACAAGGGCTGCGTCTCCTTCAACACTACATCCTGGATCCCTGTACCTTCCTCACTCGTAGTCACACCGTCCTGTCCCTGACCACGGACTTCATCTGCAGTAATTAACTTCATAGGTGTGACCACCTCCTGAAACATAGAGTCCAGGAACTTCTCCCCCTCCCTGATGTGTCGCAGTGTCTGAAGCTCGGTCTCAAGCTCCATAACATGGAACTTGAGTTCCTCTAGCAGCAAACACTTGTCGCAGATGTAATCACCGTGAGCCTCAATGGGGTTCACCGGCTCCCACATCTCGCAACAGTAACACATCACCTGTTCCATTCTATACAATTAATTAAATTTCTTATTATTAGTTATGAAGACCCTGCACGGATATATGATAATATCACACCACTATTCAATAGGACTTACCAACTTAAAGGTATAAAAGAGAAGAGAAGGAAAAAAACCAACCAACCAGCTGATCACCAACCTCCTCCTTGAATACTGTCTGTGGGGCCTGTTTGGTTGACTCGTCTTGCTGCTCCGCCTCCGCAGTACTGTCTAAGCCTGGGAGTGGGGAACAAAACAGAGCAAAAAACACACCCTCACCTCCCACTTATCCGAACTCTCCCACTTAGCAAAACTCCAACAGCACTCAATGCACAAAGCACTCCATGCACTGCACTAGCCCCTCCCCGTTTTATACCCGGATTCTACTTCCGGCTTAAACTGCCCAAGAGTTTAAAAAACCCTTAAAAAATTAAACTTACTTCAAATAATTGACTTCTTAACACACTAAAATTCACAAAATACACTTAAATGATTTTTCTCCCACTTAGCAAAACTCCAACAGCACTCAAAGCACAAAGCACTCCGTGCACTGCACTAGCCCCTCCCCTTTTATACCCGGATTCTACTTCCGGTTTAAACTGCCCAAGAGTTTAAAAAACCCTTAAAAAATTAAACTTACTTCAAATAATTGACTTCTTAACACACTAAAATTCACAAAATACACTTAAATGATTTTTCTCCCAATTAGCAAAACTCCAACAGCACTCAATGCACAAAGCACTCACACAATAAATCAGTAGTGTATGTCAAATAGCCATTGCTAGATTTTATGACAATTGGGATACATTAAAACTGATCAGACTATAATTTTAAAGTGGATGTACTGTTACACCCTTAAGAGACATTTGATAGAATTTTTGAAATTCGAGGAATGTGTGCAGAACTGACAATCAAACTAAGTTTTGTATCCTGTGCTACTGTTTCTCACATGTAAACTATTCCATTTTATTCAAATCAGTCAGTGATGATAACGCCTGAAAAAGTTGTGGTTTTTAAAGTTCATCATTTTTTAACTCAAAAATTGCACTGCATTTTTGTTTGTGTGATCTAGTATATATTGTACAGTTGTATCTTCTGCAGTTGGAGAAGTATTAATATCTCTTCTGGTAAGATTCAATCAATTTCTGCAATTAGTGTACCTTCTAATTAGTGCTGAACATTGACATATAAAAAGAAACAAAAAGAAAGACTTGCCTTTATATAGCGTCTTTCACAACCTCAGGATGTCCCAAAGCACTTTACAGTCTTTACAGTACTTTTGGCATATAGTCACTGTTGTAATGTCGGAAATGTATCAGCCAATTTGTGCACAACAGGGTCCCATGAACAGCAATGTGGTAATGACCAGATCATCTGTATTTGTGGTGTAGGTTGAGGAATAAATATTTGCCAGGACACTGGGGAGAACTCCCCAGGTCGTCTTCGAAATCTTTTACGTCCACCTGAGAGGGAAGACGGTGCATCTGAAAGATATATCTCAAAGCTCAATGCTAACTAGAAGGTCCTCTAATTCCAGGAATTATATTTGCCTCATTTCTTAGCTGTTGGTGTGTTCCACGTTGTGCTGAGAGACGTTCAGAAAATGGCAAGTAACCAGATACTTTGAATTGCCCACTCTGGACAACACAAATCCCTGTCATGAGTTTGAAATCACCGTGGATCTATCCTGGCAACTTATACAAGAAAGTTGAAAAAGCCCTGCAATGTGGGTCCATTTTCATTTTTTTAAATATCCTCTGACAGCACGATCTTTTGCACTATTTCAATCGATTCGACCCAGATTGCGCTGACATCTAGGTGGAAACCAAATGGAAACTCCAGGCCCCTATTCTGAAGATTAAGACACCAAGGCGACTATATTAGACTGTCGGATCTCAAGACACTTCAGACAGTCAAGCACAATGCTTCCCACCTGGCTGGGTATACTGCATATTCTGATGTACGACATTTTAAGCACTGCAAGTGCTAAGTTTAGATTCCCAATCAGACATTGGTCCAAGTTAATCAAATTCCTCAACTTATCAAATGGAAATTACCTATGCGAATGAATGTGATGATGTGCACTAAATAATAAAGAGCAGGAAATGGAGACCAAAGAGGCATTGCAGAGAGAGTGAATCCTATCTGGCAGCTGAATTGTTTGTTCATTGCAAACAATTGCCTAATCAGGAAAGGCACTTTTACATTTGCACTTGATTAGTTTGAATTGCACGAGAACTGTTCAGTATGCCAGCTTCAGCATTTACATTGCTAGAATCTTCTGTCATTCTCATGGAATGGGTCTATAACTCTGCTGTAAGGATAAGGGAGCCCATTCTAATAGTGTAAACATGGAAAATTGATACATGGACACCACCTTCCCATAATCCAATCTGAAGAAGCGCCAATGCAAAAGTGCCTAAAGATGTCTTTATGGGTCTAAAATCCGTTTCCCTGGCAACAGAAGGGTGCAAGACAGCTAATCAATTTTCTACAGTGTCGCAAAGTGTTCAAGATTGTAATCGATCTATCAGTGACTTGAAAAGGATGACAAGTAAAAGTTGATTACATTGAATAATGATTCGACAACAACAATTTGAACTTATGTTGCTTTTTCAATGTACTGAAAACATCCTAAGGTGCTTCACAAAGGGTGCAATAAAGAGATGGGGCTGAAAGAGTGTGCAATGTTGCCATGGAATAATGTGAAAAGAAGGTATGCTGGGGGGGGGGGCGGGGGGAGTCAGGGAATCAATGGAGTTCGGCAAATGCAGCTACAATAGATGAGTAAGACTGAGTGCAGGGTAGAATGTGAATAGTGGCGTTCTGGATGATTGAAATTTAATTAGAGTGCAGCTTTGAAGAGGATGTTGAAGAAGTTGAACCTGGAGACGACAAAGACATTAATGTGAGATAGTGATGGGAACGGGATATTTTGGAGGTGAAAGCAAACAGTCTGGTGTGTGTTTCATGTTAACTTGAGATCATTATTTAAAGGATGGCCTTTCCTTGTCGTACTTGAGTTTAATATATTTACTATTAGAATAAATGAATTGCAGCTCTGTTACAATGTAAGGCCACAGTCCATTTCCAGTGATATTCTCGCCAAATATTATTTTGGTGATGGACTGCAACTTAAAGCAATCAAATGGCACAGCAACAGTGGTCAAATGGAAACTGGTAGTGGAGAAAAAAAAACAGGTATTGTCAACATACATGTGGAAGCTGACTCCATGCTAAGAGATAATGTAATTGGATGGTAGTGCAACAGTAAGGAATAAAAGTGGGCCTATGATGGAATTGGCAGAGAGGAAGAGGCCATGTTGCTTGAGGCTGTATGGTATGTACACTTAAGCCTGTGGTAAGCTGAAAAATAAGCAACTCAGCAAGTCACATGGATTGTTTCCCTTGCCCTCTTTTGATGCTGCCTTTATTAACCTGCTAAAATAAATTTTGCTTTTTTTTTCTATTTAGTGGAATTTTCTGCTAAAATTTTGTGTTGTATGATTTCAGCTGGAGTTAAAAGTGATTTGTCATCCTGTAATGACCTGGTGTATTTCTCCAATGATTGGCTGAAGCATATAGATTAAGAAAGTCCTTTGTTTGATCCCTGGTCTACATTGAGTTAAATTATGTCAACAGCAGGGTCACGACTATTGGGCTTAGCTCTGAATTAATAAGGGAAAAATCAATGTTAGAGTTAACTCAAGATTTCTGTTCAGCATCATTATCCAGTGACTCCTGCTGAGTGTGCAAGAGTTGACATCTGGTGAGGGCATAATTGTGCTCAACTTTGATACTTGTTTACTTCACTTGTTAGGCTAACACATGAAATAATGGATGAGGTATTGGAGAGTGGAGTATCAGACCCCATCTACTCATACCCCAACAAGTATTCAGTACCTTTAGAAAGGGAAGGAACAACATTGATTTAAAAAAAAAGTAATTTGTTTCCTGGTCTAGTGTCTTGACCAGCCTTGTAAACATACTTGCACACAATGATGTAATCCACCATTAATGCATGTCCCAATTTCTTTGTAAGTTACAATTTGGAGAATAACAAGACATTGATATTTTTGCCCTCTAGTACCCATACATTTTTTCAATTGAACAACAATAATCAGGAAGCATTTTCAGTTCAAAGTACTGTCTGTACCTTCTCCATAAACATTGCAGAGGCATGTGGTATTAAGAAAAACAATTCAGGAGATTCTCAAGGTATTCACAGAATCACAGAAACCCCACAGTGCAGATAGAGGCCATTTCGGCCCATCGAGCCTGCACCGACACATATCCCACCCGATCCCCGTAACCCCTACACCAACACATATCCCACCCTATCCCCGTAACTCCACGTATTTAATCCCCCTAACACTAAGGGTCAATTTATCATAGCCAATCAACCTAACCCGCACATCTTTGGACTGTGGGAGGAAACCGGAGCACCCGGAGGAAACCCACGCAAACACGGGGAGAATGTGCAAACTCCACACAGTCACCCGAGGCCGGATTCGAACCCCGGTCCCTGGCGCTGTGAGGCAACAGTGCTAACCACTATGCCACCGTGCTCCAATTGGTTTGGGGAACAGCATTGTTCTGGATGCCAATCCTCACAAGTCATTGTAATTAAAAAATGTCCACACTGGTTGGGTATGAGGCTAAGATGGAGCAACAATATGCATCATCCTACTTCATCTTTCCCTTCCCAGCTAGAAGTTCCAAAATAGTGGGTCTCTGGTAGACTGGTTTCTTGCAACAAGATTTTCACCTCGCGTATGAAATTATCAAATCTTCTCTTGCTATATTGTGTGTTTATTGGTCAGGTGTGTGAAGAGAGTACTATTAGATGGAAAATACTCTTTCCCATCAGGACATTTTGGCATGAGCAACTGGTCACTAAATGAAGCAGGGTTATTTAACTGTGGCCTTTGATCCAGATTCGGCCCACGTACATTTATAATCAGCCCTTCAGCTACATTCCAGCTTCCTTCCCATTTAGCGTGGATCCAGTTCCTACCTTTTGTTGTTGGAGCTATAAGTAGTTGAATGGCACTACACTGTAGCAGGAGACACTGCTCACAGTGTGTAGCAATAACACGAGCCGTGAACCAGCAGTAGCACCGAGGGGGGAGGAGCTGGGAGTCACACCGAAGGCAGGAAAGATCCAGGGCACACTTGGAGAAGGGAGGAAATAATACCAGCATTAAATTGGAGTGTAGGATCAGCAATGCCAATGAACTGGGAAAAGGAGGAGAGGAGTTATAAAGCATGAAAAGGTTGTGAAAGCATAAGAAATCTTTGGCTATCCAAAGCACGTTCCAGTGATGGTGGTGGTAGTAGCACACAACTTTTTACATGCAGTCAGGGGACTTCATGATAAGCAACTGGGTGGTCCATGAAGAGAGAACTTGGGACATTTGCCAAAGAATCTTTATGATAGCAAAGCAGAATTCTGTATGTTGTGAACTTTCCATGAACATCCATGACCATGGAATTAAAAAAAAGCTAGTATCAGTAATGGTAACCATGAAACTATCCGATTGTCATAAAAACCCATCTGCTTCACTCATGTCCTTTAGGGAAGGAAATCTGCTGTCCTTACCTGGTCTGGCCTATATGTGACTCCAGACCCACAGCAATGTGGTTGACTTTTAACTGCCCTCTGAAATGGCCCAGCAAGCCACTCAGTTGTAATAAACCGCTACGAAACACAATAATAAGAATGAAATTGGACGGACCACCCGGCATCGACCTCGGCAACGGCTGCGGACCCGGCAATGGCACACCCAGCCCAGTCGACCCTGCAAAGTCCTCCTCCCCAACATCTGGGGGCTTGTGCCAAAATTGGCAGAGCTGCCCCACAGACTAGGCAAGCAACAGCCTGACATAGTCATACTCACAGAATCATACCTTTCAGCCAATGTCCCAAAATCCTCCATCACCATCCCTGGGTATGTCCTGTCCCACCGGCAGGACAGACCCACCAGGGGTGGCGGCCCAGTGGTATACAGTGGGGTAGGAGTGGCCCTGGGAGTCCTCAACATTGACTCCGGACCCCATGAAGTCTCATGACTTCAGGTCAACCATGGGCAAGGAAACATCCTGCTGATTACCACCTACCACCCTCCCTCAGCTGATGAATCAGTACTGCTCCATGGTGAACACCACTTGGAAGAAGCACTGAAAGTAGCAAGGGCACAGAATGTACTCTGGGTGGGGGACTTCAGTGTCCATCACCAAGAGTGGCTCGGTAGCACCACTACTGACCAAGCTGGCCGAGTCCTGAAGGACATAGCTGCCAGTCTGGGCCTGCGACAGGTGGTGAGAGAACCAACACGACGGGAAAACCTACCTGACCTCATCCTCACCAATCTAACTGTCGCAGATGCATCTGTCCATGATAGTATTGGTAGCAGTGACCACCGCACAGTCATTGTGGAGACAAAGTCCCGTCTTCACACTGAGGACACCCTCCATTGGGTTGTGTGGCACTACCACCATACTAAACGGGATAGATTCAGAACAGATCTAGCAGCTTAAAACTGGGCATCCATGAGGTGCTGTGGGCCATCAGCAGCAGCAGAATTGTATTCCACCACAATCTGTAACCTCATGACCTGGCATATCCCTCACTCTATCATTACCATCAAGCCAGGGGACCAACCTTGGTTCAATAAGGAGTGTGGAAGAGCATGCCAGGAGCAGCACCAGGCGTAGCTAAAAATGAGGTGCCAACCTGTGAAAGCTGCAACACAGTACTACATGCATGCTAAAAAATGGAAGCAGCATGCTATAGACAGGGCTAAACGATTCCAATCAACGGATCAGATTAAAGCTCTGCAGTCCTGCCACATCCAGTCGTGAATGGTGGTGGACCATTAAACAACTAACGGGAGGAGGAGGCTCCATGAACATCCCCATCCTCAATGATGGTGGAGCCCAGCACGTGAGTGCATAAACAAGGCTGAAGCGTTTGCAACCATCTTCAGCCAGAAGTGCTGAGTGGATGATCCATATCGGCCGACTCCTGAGGTCCCCACCATCACAGAAGCCAGTCTTCAGCCAATTTGATTCACTCCATGTGATATCAAGAAACAGCTGAGCGCACTGGATGCAGCAAAGGGTATGGGCCCCGACAGCATCCCGGCTATCGTGCTGAAGACTTGTGCTCCAGAACTAGCCGCGCCTCCAGCCAAGCTGTTCCAGTACAGCTACAACACTGGCATCTATCTGACAATGTGGGAAACAGCACACGTATGTCCTGTCCACAAAAAGCAGGAAAAATGCAACCCGGCCAATTACTGTCCCATCAGTCTACTCTCAATCATCAGCAAAGTGATGGAAGGTGTCATCGACAGTGCTATCAAGCGGCACTTATTCACCAATAACCTGCTCACTGATGCCCAGTTTGAGTTCCGCCATGACCTCTCAGCTCCCGACCTCATTACAGCCTTGGTCCAAACATGGACAAAGGAGCTGAATTCCAGAGGTGAGGTGAGAGTGCCCTTGACATCAAGGCAGCCTTTGACCGAGTGTGGCATGAAGGAGCCTTAGTAAAACTGAAGTCAATAGGAGTCATACCTAGCACAAAGGAAGATGGTTGTGGTGGTTGAAGGTCAATCATCACAGCCCCAGGACATCGTTGCAGGAGTTCCTCGGGGCAGTATCCTAGGCCCAACCATCTTCAGCTGCTTCATCAATGACCTTCCCTCCAACATAAGGTCAGAAATGGGGATGTTCACTGATGACTGCGCAGTGTTTAGTGCCATTCACAACTCCTCAGATAATGAAGCAGTCCATGCCCGCATGCAACAAGACCTGGACGACATTCAGGCTTGGGCTGATAAGTGGCAGTTAACATTCATGCTACAGAAGTGCCAGGCAATGACTATCTCCAACAAGCGAGAGTCTAACCACCGCCCCTTGACATTCAATGCAGTTATCATCGCCAAATCCCCCACCATCAACATCCTGGGGATCACCATTGACCAGAAACATAAATACTGTGGCAACAAGAGCAGGTCAGAGGCTAGGTATTCTGCGGCGAGTGTCTCACCTCCTGACTCCACAAAGCCTTTCCACCATCTACAAGGCAGAAGTAAGGAGTGTGATGGAATACTCTCCACTTGCCTGGATGAGTGCAGCTCCAACAACACTCAAGAAGCTCGACACCATCCAGGATAAAGTAGCCCGCTTGATTGGCACCCCATCCACCACCTTAAACGTTCACTCCCACCACCACCGGGGTACCGTGAATGCAGTGTGTACCATCTACAAGATGCACTGCAGCAACTCGCCAAAGCTTCTTCAGCAGCACCTCCCAAACCCACGACCTCTTCCACCTAGAAGGACAAGGGCAGCAGGCGCATGGGAACACCATGCGCCTGGAACTTGGGAACCTCCAAGTTCCCCTCCAAGTCACCACCATCCTGACTTAGAAGTATATCACCGATCCTTCATTGTTGCTGGGTCAAAATCTTGGAACTCCCTCCCTAACAGCACTGTGGGAGTAGCTGCACCACACGGACTGCAGCGGTTCAAGAAGGCGGCTCACCACCACCTTCTCAAGGGCAATTAGGGATGGGCAATAAATGCTGGTCTTGCCAGCAATGCCCACATCCCATAAACAAATTTTTTAAAAAGCTGTATGTCACTCACTAGATGTAAAAGAAACGTAACCCATTTTGAATCATGTCACTTAGAAAATTAAACACATGTCCAAATGTGTTTGTTATCTGTATCATTATTGCCAATCACAATAGCCACTCCAAATACTTCCCAGTGTTGATAGCTCTGTAACCATTATTTGTAATAATACCTGTCACCTTTCACGTAGTTTTACTCCCCTGATGGCCACATGGTCCATCTAACCATAAAGGAGTGTGATGAAATTCCCTTCACGGAGGAACTGTTTCAAGTCACCATTTTTCTAAGGAGTAATCGCATGATATGCTCGACAGTTTAATCCTAAATCACTGGACCGCATTTTCCTTTTATATTTTACAGCCCTCAATAATAATCATCAGCAACATTAAAAAAATGTAACCTGAATCAAATATTTAAATTGAGCTGAACTGAAACTGTTTAAATGTAAACCATGCTCTAATGATTGCACATTTGATGATGAAAGCCCTTTGAATAGTTCCTTCGGCTGTGCTGGAGATATGTAGCATGGGCAAGAAATAATTTATATAATTTCCTTTTTCACCCTCTTCAGTGAACTTATGGGCTTCATAATGAATCAGTGTGTCCTTTTGTAATCCAGCCTGCTGTTATTTGGAGCTCTGAGAATTGACCAAAGTATTTTATACTGTAATGATTTTTTGTGGTTTCTGACAATAATTGTGTATTGGAAATGAAACCAATGGCCACCAACTTGGGATTGTGGTAATAAGTAGCAGAAGCCAAAAGAGAGAGAAAGTTGGCCAGAGGCTGATTTTGTTACGAGCACAATGTGGAGAGGTGGGGCTGTGGGAAATGATAGTTTTCTGGAGAGAAGTGATGTTGAACCTCTGTCTGATTGTATTTGTTAGAAATGCACCCTTACATCAATAAAATATTCTGCTTCTCTGCCCATAGGCAATTTTCAAAAGTTTTTCAGACCATTATGCTCCAGGAATCATAGATGAAGAGAACACTGGTGCACACATACACTAGTTGAAGGAATCAGAAAGCAATGTGGGGGAGAAATGGCCAGGAAGTTTTTACAGGAAACTTTGTGATATCCGGCACCGACGGGACCGGCGTCTTGCCGATCTATCAAAACTGCCGGACATCCAAAGTTAATGTTGAAGCATACGGAGGTTTTCATCTCCGTATCTGACAACAAACACTGTTGCTTAGCAACAGCTTCTAAAGAGTCGGCTGCAGCTGCAAGCGTCTCTAACTGAAGCTGTTGCTATTGCTACAGACCTTGCAGTGGCTGACTGGGAAAAAAAAAGAACGAGATCTAAAAAAACTTACAGAAAACGGCTCCTGATTTTTGCCGTTAGATCGAGTATTCCGGACATACAACCTCCAGATAAACCAAAGTTTCCTGTAATTGTTATTTTTGTGGGGCTGGTATCTCATCCCCTCCTCCCCATACTTGACCTGCCACTGGCTCAGTGTGGGCTAATTTCCTGCCCACCCAAAACCGTCGAGCCACAGCCCAACCTGCAGCTCATTGGTTACAGTCAGCTAAGGCCCGAAGCGAAAATGATTCCGGCTTGCCGACATTGGCTTAGCGAGAGCGGCATGGCCACTTCACCGACTCCGTGCCTGTTTTGGGCAGAATTTAAAGATCATCCCCAGGGAGTCATTTTGAAAAGGACGCCCAGTCCTGATCTGTACTCCATGCTATGTCATTTGACATCACAGTTGAGGCTTAAGGTGTTTCTCTGTAAATCGTTAGATTTATTATTTGTTGTAACAGCTATGAACCCCTCTATTTCTACCCTGGATTCCTCATCACCTGAGGCTGAACTGACATTGGGAATCTAATTGAAAAAGCTGGCCTCAGATAGATTTTAGAAAATACTGGAGAAAGAGTTTTGCTGTGGGAATTGATGCCAGTTTTCTGGACAGAAATTGATGTTGAACTGTATAGTTGCATTATGATGCACATGTAATCGCATTGAGTCCTATCTAAATGTCTCTGACATCAAGCCCTGGATGAGTCTTAATACTTTTTGGCAGCTGCCAGCACCTACCATTCTCTGGCGACACGTTTATCAATCTTTCCACCTGCCTGTTTATGCTGAATCAGATGGTCTGCCACCTCAGTGGGCTGTGTGATCCAGCCAAAGTGGGTTCCAAGCCATCCTTTATACCCGAGCTCTAGTCACTTTCTGAGGCAGCTTAGTGAAGAGTTGAAAAAAAATAAAGAACTTGCATTCAGATAGCATCTTTCACAAACGCAGGACATCCCAAAATGCTTTACAGCTACTCAAGAGACATGGGAAAAAATGTTGTTGAGTCTTCCAAGCAACTAGCCTTGAGTGATTTAGCAGATTTCATGTGGGTTTGTCTCCCGGTGTGTGCATAAGCTTTGGCACCATTTTGGAAGTAATTTTTGTCTGCATCTTTTTCATTAATTTTCATTGCCTCATTTAACTATTCCATGCCATGTTATTCTTTTCATACCTTCTTATCGCTTCACTAAACATTAAACTCTCTTTGCTGATGGACCAGCTGATACTGTTTTCATTTCAGATCGTCAGCGTTTGCAGTTTTTTTTCTCCTTTATCTTCGTTCTTGGGACTGACACTGAACATCAAAAGTGTATCATTCCCCCCCTAACCTGCATTGACATTCTTCAATAGGCACATAAAATAACTGAAGTTATAAAAAGCTGGATGATGTTAGGGTGCGATTACATCATAATCAGTAGAGAATACAGTTGGTCTCAACACTGCGCGAAAAATTTAAAATAACAACAGAAACTGATGGAAATACACAGTGGGCCCATCAGCACCTGTGAAGCAAAAAGCCATGTTAACGTCCATAACATTAGTCTACAAAGCAATGAATGCTTTACATCAGTCCCATTCCCATGCTTCATGGCTGCTGTTTTTTCTGGAGTATCTACAGGAAACTTTTTTTTATCCGGCACGGACGGGACCGGCGTGGTGCCGGTTCATCAAAAATTCCGGATAACCGAAAGCTATAGTAAAAGATACGGAGAGCTGAGAGCTCCGTATAAAGCAACAAACCCTGTTGCTTAGCAACAGGTTCAGAACAATGGCCACAAGTTGCAAGCGTCTCTGTAGCTTAGCAACAGCTGCAGCCACACCCTTGCACAGCAACAAATGGAGGAAGGCAAGTAATAAAAGTTACCTGAACCTGCTCCTGAATTTTGCCGGTTAACCGACATTTCCGGTTATTTAGGTGCCGGTAAATCGAAAGTTTCCTGTATTTCAATTAACAATGTGGCACAATGTAGAATGTTGGCATGTTCTTGGAGAAATTTAATTGTTTTCCCCAATGTTTATTTTGGATTAGTCCAATATTTTGCAGGTCATTTCTTAGGCTGATTATCATACATTACTACAGAGATTATTCCTTCATAAATAATCATCTTTGTTTTCACAGTATACCATTACTGGCAAACTCCCTGGGATAATATTGGCACTGAAATGGGCAGATTAATGCAGGTGGTCTCATTTCAGCTGAAACAAAATTACATGTTAGAACTAGTGTCATTGTTTCCTGGTGAAAAATCTTGAATGATCATTTGTAAAGTTTCTCAAAGCATCACATGCAACCAGTGATGCAGTTACATCATTTCATTTCTCATGTCTTCTACTATAAATGTAAAATAGTAGTGATTGTGATTTTTAATAAGATTGTTCTTGGATGTGGGTGATGCTAGCAAGGCAGCATTTATTGCTCATCCTTAGCGGGTACATGAAGCCAACCGCGTAGTGTGGGTCTGGAGTCGCATGTAGGTCAGACCGGGCAGGTGTGATGGGTTCCTTCTCTGAAGGACATTATTGAACCAATTGGGTTTTCACAATAATCTGGCAATTTAATGACCATTTTATCTGGTGGCAGACCACAAGTTACCAGATTGATTGAATTCAGTTTCACAATTTGCCATTGCAGGATTTTTACTTCTAGGTTACTCGTCCAGTACCATAATAGAGTGGCTGCTGCAGCACGAGCTTGCTTTAATGGCTGACCTGGTGACGTCTGAGTGGTAGTTCCAGAATCAAAAATGGCATGAACTTTGTTTGCTTTTATGTAGCACATTATCATATCTCATGGCAATATTTCCAAGTGTTCCACGTAAAATTAGTTACTTTGAAATGTAATGTGCAATTATTCTGTTGCAGCGATGAAATTCAGTGAATTTTTAGATTTACAGGAAAGGGGGAGAGGGACATTGGGCCAGAAATTCAGTTAGGCCCCGCCAGCTGGCTTGCGCCCAGAAGTTACCGCTGGGCGCGGAGCCACTCTCGCCCGTCGGATATTCAGTTTCAGCGCCCCAAGTCGAAGACGGCCGCTGTTCAAGGGTGTGGCCGCCCCCGCTTGGGGCGCTGAAACTGAATTTTGGCACGCTAGTTGCCGCAGCACCACCCGCTGCGGAGCGGCAGGCTGCGGTACTGCAGGCCTTCCTCCCTCTCTTAAGGGGGAGGTGCCTGCAACAGCGAGATCGCCACTCGCTAGTGCCGGCAAATGAGCCCGGCACCACGGAGAAGTGCCGGCTTCCCGGAAAACAGCCGGCAATGCCGTGGGGGGGGGGCGGGTGGAGGAGGCCGGGGAAGGAGGTGTGGGCAGGCGGCCGCCGAAAAAGCGGCCGGCCGCACCTCCACCTTAACTCGCCCCACTAAGGCTGCAGTACAGCCCCGGTCTCTGAACGTTGTTTGCGGCTGCTACGGAAGAGGCGGCCGCTACTCAATATGGCGGTCGGGCTGGTATCGGGGCGGTAGCGGGGCACTGCGCACGCCGATGACGTCATCGGCGGCGGCGCAGCGCTACTGGCTAACGCCGCCATTACCGCAGCGCTGAATATCGGCGCAACCTCATCAAGTGGCGCAAAAGCCTTCTTTGGGCGAAAACTGGGCGCAACGCCTACTGAATTTCTAGCCCATTACGTTTGAATTTCAGATTGCTCAGATTATATACAGTTCCATCCAGCATATGGAAATGACTGTAGGTCAGCAGTGCCTTTGTAACATTAAGTCCACCTTTTGGGCCAATATTGTATTCCAGCATATTTTCTCCTGCCATTGTCAAATTCAACAATTTCATGGTGTGGAGATGCCGGAGTTGGACTGGGGTGGACAAATGTAAGAAGTCACACAACACCAGGTTATAGTCCAACAGTTTTATTTGAAATCACAAGCTTTCGGAGCGTTGCTCCTTTGTCAGGTGAAGTGGAGAGATGCATAAAGACACAGCTTATATAGTCAAAGAATAATGCCAGATGATTACAGGTAATCTTTCTGACTGCCATTTATCACACCTCGGCAGAGAGATAATCACAGCGATCAAAGGTGTGAATGGTGTCCAAACAGGTGAGTCAGGAAAACATTACATCAAAGAATAATGAGGTGGGGTCACGAGGGGTCAAATGTTGCACTCATGAGGACGGCCTCAACCGCGATCTTGGGTTCATGTCACGCTACATGTAACCCCACCTGACATAGGGTCACCTGGACTCGAGTTGTCATTGGCTTGTTCGCTCTACACAGATGCGGCCGGACCTGCTGTGATTTCCAGCAAAAAAAAAAATGTTTTTTGTCTGTTTTTTGTTTTTCATACAGACCCCAGCATCTGCAACATTTGACCCCTCGTGACCCCACCTCATTATTCTTTGATGTAATGTTTTCCTGACTCACCTGTTTGGACACCATTCACACCTTTGATTGCTGTGATTATCTCTCTGCCGAGGTGTGATAAATGGCAGTTAGAAAGATTACATGTAATCATCTGGCATTATTCTCCTACTATATAAGCTGTGTCTTTATGCATCTCTCCACTTCACCTGACGAAGGAGCAGCGCTCCGAAAGCTTGTGATTTCAAATAAAACTGTTGGACTATAACCTGGTGTGTGACTGCTTACAACAATTTCATGAACAGTGTATTGTTTCTGCACTATTATAATATGTACAAGTTGTGGGAAGAGAGAGTGCAACATTGTCCAGCTGTGTGTGTGTCTCTGTTTCTCTCCTTCCACTTTCTCTCAGGTAGGCAGGAACATCAGAAGTCCAGGTGGCTCTGCAGTGATGATCTTGAGGCATTATCAGAAAGCAACCGGAAAAAAGAAAATACTGAGCAATACGGCTTCATTATGTTTTATTCCTTATGCTGTTTCCATAGCTATTATAGGGATTGTTTCTGTTGGTTAATGGCCCAAGGTAACTGCTCCTTCAGTTTTCCATTCTTTCTGTGAAGAAGCCCCAGGACTCTGCTCAGCAGGCCTGCTGATGCCACGGCTGAAATCACAAACATAATCTGTAGGGAATCATAAGCTCAATGTGTGAGTCATTCCACTCCTTGGCTTCGCACTTTAAAGAACCAAATACGATGTACTGCTATATTTAATGACCTATTTATAAATGTTTAATGAGAAAGTTCTCCATGTAGTATCCCGTTCTAAAAGTACGGCAGTTTTAAAGAGTTATTGTGAACTAGAATATCTTTTTTTTTTCTCTCAATTTCTGTTGTTTGAAAATGGAGTGAATTAGCGACAAAGAGCCAATTAACTTGAATGTTTAAGACCAATGGAAAAAACCGTACATAATGGAAGCTAAAGCATTGCAAGTTGTTACTTAACGAACAATTTTTCATTCACTTGATACTGTTCAGTTCAGTAACCACTTCAAGCCAATTTCCCTCAGTGATGTCATCAGCAGGCATTGTTTACAGAACTATTGAAAGAATCAATCAGTAGAAATGGAATGAGAGCGCAGTTTGGGATACAGAATCTCTGGTTCTAGTTACTCGGGGAGCAAGTCGCTGGGGAAGTAGCAAGCCAAGTGGCTACAAACCATTATTGGCATTGGCTTGGAGCCACATGAGTTGTTTTAATTAAAACTTCGGTCATTGCGATTTTAATCTATTTTACTTAAGTGTTGGGTGAGAAGGCTTAGGTTCATCATATTTTAGTACAAGAGACATTCTTCAACTGCAGGATGAACCTGTGTTAATGTGGACAGTACCGCTTCATTCATAGATAAAGCACACTTTTGAGTTAATTATAATCTTTCCATTAGAAGTACTGTATCTGCAATTTAAAGGAAAAGTGTGAATTCACAATAATAGTTCTGATGCGGCTGATTTGGAGTTGTTGTAGTGTCGGCTCTGTCTTGGCGAGATCCCTTGGTGCACCAGCACAGACCATTCAGACTCCTGGCAAACACTTTGCTCAGTATCACAAGACATTTGCCCTTGTCACAGTCAGCTCCGGCTGCAAAAAACTGAATGAAACCGAATATTAGTATTTTGTTCTACAACGGTTCTCAGCCAATCAGAACATATCTTTACCTACTCTTGACATCATGTGACTTTTTCATTTTCATTGTTATCTGAATGTCCACATGAAGATAGACTTATATTTTGGTTGTTGGAAACTCAGGTTATTTAGGTCCAATACAAAGCAGACCATTAGGATTCATTCTCCCTCTCCCCCAGCTCCACTGATGCATTTTGTGTAGGCTATTTTCTCTGGCTGTTTTAGCTGACCTAAGTCATACAAAGCTCACTGAATTTAGCTCCTGTTAAGCTGGCTACAAAGAGCAGTGCAAGAATGACACAGATCAATAGCCTTTGATTTTCTGTCTGTCCCTCAGGGAGGCGGCCTCCCCTACATTGTTCAGCAGGGTTTGGGAACCTACTGCATGGGGATATAGAGCAGAGTGCATATGTGTATATTGTTACTATACAATATACAAGGCAATGGTTGCAAAAGGGTGACAATTTACCAGTCCTATCATCCTCCAGAGTCACAAAGGGGCATTGTCGAAGGTCACTAAGGTGCAGAAGTTGCATCTTGTTAACCGCGACTGAATCTGGAAACCTTTGAAAAAAATATAACTCCTTCAGGGGAATAAAACAATGAAAGAAAACACATGTTGGTCATGCTATGTGCAGAGAGTAACTGCTACCCTGCCTTGTGCAATTAATCACTAACATTCTTTGCAGTGAGCCTCATTATAATTCCTTGGTGTCTGCTGAGTAGTTCTACTTAACCAAGAATCAGAAACATTGAATATTGTTTATAGAGTACTGTACTGAATGCATATTAGCATGTGTGTGATTTAGGTATTTTAAAGTTTGTGCTACTGTTCCCTCTCCACTTATGCTAACTTGCGTTCACTGAAGTAAGTTGAACCGTGTGCTTGAAAGTATTGGATGTGTCTTGTCAGCTCCCATTGTGCACAGTGTACATCAGAGAGTGGAACAGAGTCTGGTCACTTAATGTATGCAAGAGAAATCAGGAAATGGTAGTACAAAGGAGAAAATAAAATAATGTACAGGTGGAAATGGAAGGATCGCAAATGGGAGTGCCTTGGATTTTTCCTACCCATTTCTCTCTCCATTTTCTTCCCCCTCCCATTCTGGAAGCATTGGTTCCCTGTGTGGTTTGGGTCCACAATGAGTCATTGCCTTCAGAAGAGAAGAGGTTGCTTCCCAGTACCTCACGCAAGTACCTATTATTCATGAGCAAAGCTAGACGGAGTGTCCGCAAGTTATTTGACTTTGGATGACATCACAGTCACGTATGAATTTGTCCTCGTGGGATGCATGCACATGTACACTTCCAGAAGAGGTCAGTAAATAGTGCTTAGAAGTAAGAACACTGGCTGATATTCCTCTCCCAGAATCCGTCACTGAAGTCAATTGTCATGCCCCAACTGCCACATTAGTTGAGATGCACTAAGTTAGCATAGAAAAGGGAACTTGGGACCTTTGTTATCTGTATAGCTCAGCTGTTCACTTGATAAATTTTATGAGCCATTGAGGAGAACTGTGTGACTACTTTGTACTTAGTATCTCCGTTTGCTGTGAAATTGAAGCTGGAATCACATTGAAAAGTTGCAGTATAACCTACAATCATACTTGGTAATCAAAATTTAAGGCCGGAATTTTCTCCTAAAAAAAACCGGGTGGGTTTGGATCGTGGGGCAGTTAAATTGTTAAAAATGGGATTCCTGACCTGATCCCACCTCCAACCTGCCCACTTCCGGTTTTAATGAAGGCGGGATGGGGGGACAGGCAGCCAACCTGCTCCCAGGGGGCAGTACCCTAATTTGAATATTGTAATGAGGCTGGAAGCCTCTTTTTTTCACCTCTATTTTGAATTTAACTGCCTGTAGATGGGTTTCACACAATTCGAGAAACACAGCAGTTAAACCGAGGCGGGAATTGCTGGATCCAGGAGGTACAGGAAACTCTCGATTTACCGGCACCCAAACAACCGGAAATCTCGGTTAACCGGCAAAATTCAGGAGTAGGTTCAGTTAAGTTTTTCTTCATATTAGTGGCCGTTTCTTGATTCTTGGCTGTGTAATCGGGGGTTCCTGCACTTGTTGCTAAGCAACAGGGACGCTTGGTCTGTGGCCGGGCTTCTTGCACCTGTTGCTAAGCAACAGGGAAGCCTGGATTTGTTACTGTGTATGGAGCTCTCGTACCTTTTAACTATAACTCTCTGTAATCCGGACTTGTTGATAAACCGGCACCACGCCGGTCCTGTCGGTGCCGGATAAAAAAGAGTTTCCTGTAAGTGGTTTTATACCTACCACCTGGATCCAGGGTCCCTACCTAACACAATCACCACGATCAGAGACCCCCCCATGAGGCCTCCGATCGCCTCCCCAGGCCTCTGATCGCCACCATGGAACCTCCCCCTCCCGCCCCCCAACCCCACCAATGATGCTGAGGCTGGCCACAATCCTCCGGTGCCCAGCTCAGATCCTCTCTTTCCCGCACCCCACCT
This sequence comes from Somniosus microcephalus, assembly GCF_052327205.1. Classification (NCBI taxonomy): domain Eukaryota; kingdom Metazoa; phylum Chordata; class Chondrichthyes; order Squaliformes; family Somniosidae; genus Somniosus; species Somniosus microcephalus. Next base: position 34,253,187 of record NC_141012.1, on the reverse strand, counting down.
GATTTGATCCCCCTTGATCCCCAACCCCTCCCCGGCCGACCCCCCCTCCTGATCCTCCGATCCCTGGCCCCCTCCCAATCCCCAACGCCCTGTCAATACTCCGGCCAACAACCCCCCCACCAATCCCTGACCATACCTCCCCCCATGATCCCCGACCATGCCGACCCTGCGATCCCTCCCCTGGACCGACCCCTCGCATCTGAGGCCTACCCGTCCGTAGCCAGCCAGCCTCTCAACCTGGCTGGCTGCGGGCAAGAATCTGAGGCCTCACATTCAAATCAGGCCCTGCCGTTAAATTCGGCAGGGCCTGCGTGAAACCCAGCCTCCCGGGTTTCCCACCCACCTCAGAGGCCCCTCGCCCCAACCCGCCTCCCTTGAGAAAATTCCGGCCTATATGTCTCACTGCTGGATTCTAGATCTCCTGCTGTGCATCAAGGATTTGCATTCTGCCGGTGCCATTTACACTTCATCTAGAGCCATCTTTTGTTTTTTAACTTGTCCCATTACCATCTCCTTTTGCCTTGCACCACCATCCCTTTTGATTCTTAATCTCTCCTGCCTTCCATCCTACCACAGACCTTCCCTTTTGTTCTTTCCTCCCCTCCCCCCTTTCCCTGCCCCTACACTTGCTTAAAAAACTGCTCCAACTCCAACTTTTTCCAGTTCTGACGAAGGGTCATCGACCTGAAACGTTAACTCTGTTTCTCTCTCTATAGATGCTGCCTGACTTGCTGAGTATTTCCAGCATTTTCTGTTTTTATTTCAGATTTCCAGCATCTGCAGTATAAGGATTTGTGTTTGGTTGGTGATGGTGCCAATTTCCGGTTACTTTATGCCCCTTGGAAACAACTGTGCAAGTGTCAACTGTTGGCTTAGTACTCCATGACATATGCCTTGAGATAAAGGGGCTGAGGCCAAGTGTCACACTCCTACTGCTACCCAACTGAGATCAGCTGACTCACCAAAGACTGGCAATCGGCCCTGAGACATTCCTGGTCTTTTTGGCTTAGATATGCTGGAGGAACTTGTTGATTCATTGACGGACCTTCCAATTGTTAAAAAGTAAAGCAAGCCAATAGACATGCTGAGTTCAATCCTTTCTCCTGTACTTTTACCCACTATCATTATAGCCTTGGAAAATGTGCATTGATTTCTCCTGTTGAGCTTTATAGCCACTTAAGTTTAAAATAAAGTTAATGGATTTTGTGACTGCTGTCACTTTTTGACAGCTGGCTTCTTTCATTTAAATGTTGGGAACACTTTTTATTTCTAATCCTGTAAGCCAACCTTAAAGGAATGCACATTTTGCCTGTCATTACAGTTTAATCAGCAGCAGAGGAGATCTCAGTCAGTGACAGATAAGCATTTCATCTACATTCCTGTTCCTTTTGTCACAAGTGAATAGTTCACAAGGTGTGTTGAAGCAACCAAGAGAAAAGAAAAAATGTGAACACTAAAGATTCTTAATATGTTGAAAATTGCCTTCAGAATTCAAAATCTATTCTAATTATCAGACAGAAATCAAAATGCAGTTTTAATAGAGATAAAGTATGAACAGGCTAATGTAAAACTGCACTGATGAATTGTTGGATGCAAATTTGGATTTTAATGGAACTTGCGTTATTTAATTTCCCTCAGGCCTCTTCATTGTACATTGCACATTTTTATTAGAACTGATATTGTGGGTTGTTTGTGTGAATTAAATTGGATGACTGTCTGCAGAAGGCTGATAAGCGGTAGGTCAGAGCTAAAGGAAATGGAGATTTTTCTTATTCATGGATTTAAACGGCAGTTGTTGACAAATTATTTGTGTGCACGGTAATAATATGATGGGACCACCAATGGCCATCGGTGTTTATTACCATGGTGGGCACCATTACTAATGGAGCCACTGATGATCACATTCAACCCATCTACTCAAAGGCAACTATCAGCAATCTGATCAACGTGTGTTATAATGTTGAATATTGTTGTATTGAACTTTAAACAAAAATCATTTAAATATAAAAATGTTCACTGTTACTGAAAATTAGCAGTGATGGAGAATAGATATGTAATCTGAAAGACTGTTGGATTGAATTTATTTGTGATTCTGAACTACACTTCGAACTTATTTAGTAATCCAACCACTTTACTCTTTCAGATTTTGTATTGTTGCTATTACTATGAAACCTGATGTAGACGTTGCATTTTGTATCCATTTCTGAACCTTTTAAGTAGAGAGGGATGAGCAGCACATGTAATGGTGCAATTATTTTTTTCTTTATTCGTTCCTGGGATGTGGGCGTCGCTGGCAAGGCCAGCATTTATTGCCCATCCCTAATTGCCCTTCAGAAGGTGGTGGTGAGCCGCCGCCTTGAACCGCTGCAGTCCCTGTGACGAAGGTACTCCCACAGTGCTGTTAGGGAGGGAGTTTCAGGATGTTCACCCAGCGACTATGAAGGAATGGCGATATATTTCCAAGTCAGGATGACGTGTGACTTGGAGGGGAACTTGGAGGCGATGGAGTTCCCCAAGCACCTGATGCCCTTGTCCTTCTAGGAGGTTGAGGTTTGGGATGTGCTTTCGAAGAAGCCTTGGCGAGTTGCTGCTGTGCATCTTATAGATGGTACACACTGCAGCCATGGTGCGGAACCCCAACTAAATCATTTCTCCTCATCCTTATCTCAATCTTGCTTTCAGGGACCAGGGGGTTAAGCAAAGCCATTGAACTTCTCCACAAGAGGGAGGACAGTAACATTAGGATGCGAGTTGTCTGTGGCCAACTCTTGCATAGTTCCCTCTTGCATTGCCAGAGGTGTCGGCCAGCAACAATCCAGCCTCTCAGTTAGTGATTTGTATATGTTGTAGCGATAATCAAAGGAAGGGCAGTTGAGTATTGTGTGCAGTATTGGTCGCCTTATCTGAGGAAGGATGTTCTTGCCATGGAGTGAGTGCAGCGAAGATTCGCCAGGCTGATACCTGGGATGGCAGGAATGACGTATGAGGAGAGATTGCATCGATTGGGCTTATACTCACTGGAGTTTAGAGAGGGGATCTCATTAAAACTTACAAAATTCTAACACGACTGGACAGACTAGATGCAGGAAGGATGTTCCCGATGGTCGGGGAGTCCAGAACCAGGGGTCACAGTCTAAGGATAAGGGGTAAGCCATTTAGGACAGAGATGAGGAGGAATTTCTTCACCCAGAGAGTGGTGAACCTGTGGAATTCTCTACCACAGAAGGCAGTTGAGGCCAATTCATTAAATATATTCAAAAAGGAGTTGGATATATTTCTTAAGGCTAAAGGGATCAAGGGATATGGGGAGAAGGCAGGGACAGGGTACTGAATTTGGATGATCAGCCATGATCTCATTAAATGGCGGAACAGGCTCGAGGGGCCGAATGGCCTACTCCTGCTCCTATCTTCTATGTTTCTATGAATAAAAGCAAATGAAGAGGAGAGAAATCTAAATAACATTTTAGCTTTCTTACAAGTCTTTTGAGGTGAAAAATACATGATATCATATTTTGGAAATATGGAACAAATTAAATTAAATCGCACTGTTTGAAATTACAGTTTTATCTTTCCGTACACTCTGCTCTCAGACTCCATTGAGGACAATTGGCTGCAATTGAAGAAACCCCCATAAGGCACTCAAACACATTGTGGGATGTCAGCCAGTCATCTTCATCTGCAACTATTTTTCAAATGTCATGTTTCAACTCACCTGGGCAGCACTGTCTTTTAAATCTGCAAAGGACTTGGTGGGAAAGATGAGGTACAAACTTCAGGATTATTTGTATGCTGGCAACCTAATAAATAGAAGCCAAAACAAATTGAGAATGGGGAAGATCCTGCCCGAACTGCTACCTCAATCTATTTGATAAAGTGACATTCTGAATGGGCTATGGAATATCTTATGATATGGTCGACTTCCAGAAGGTCTTTATCGAAGTTCCACACAAAAAGTTGCTTAACATTTAGGTGGTGGGAATTCAAGGTGAAAACTTGGGAATGGATAAGAAAGTGTCTGAAGAGCAGGAAACCGTGAGTCCTTGTTAGGGGAGTGATATTAAAGAGCAAGCAAGGGCTGAGTGGGGAGCTACAGGTTGAATGTTTTGACCCTTGCTATTACTAAATTAGATAACAACTTGATTCAGAAGTTCAATGCAAACTGTTCAAATTCAAAGAGGATACAAAAGTAGGAGGTGCACTTAATGAGATAGACAAAATCTGTTCGTGGTCAGCTGAGATTTAATATTCACAAGTGTAAGATTCGCAAAATTTCTACGTTTACCCAAAGGTCATTAATAAGAAAAGGGACCCTGCATGGACATTTTAATGAAAAAGGATACCCAAGATGGCGTCCGCGCCTCGTGGCAGAAAGCCTGTGAGATTTTAAAAACTTGGACTTTGCGGCACAGGCGGCTTGTGGAGAATCGAAACCAAAGCTGCAGTTTCTGTGAAGAGAGACTTTGCATTTTGAAAACCAGACAGGACTTTGAATTATGTATTAGACCAAATCGGAGATGGATCAAAACCCAGTTAAGCCTATAGTTAAGGCCATCAAGCAGTTTGCATAAATAATCGGGAACAGCTTAAGGAAGCCATCGAGGCTGGACAGGCCCATTAAAGATGTATTAATAACAAAACAAGTCAATTATTCGGCCAGTAGATGCGATTACCGGCCATCTAAAAACAGTTAAAGTAGATTGCTACCGTTATTTAAAATAGCCTGCCAAGGTTGGGACAAAGAACTAACCTGATTTGGAGCGCAGATAAGGGCCATCCAAAGGAGCATAATTGTAGGCCCACTAGCAACCGACGTGCTCTTCGCGCTCTGCTTTCTGCCTTTGCTCCGGCTCCGGCCCCGGCCCCTCGCACTCGTGGCTACTGTTCTTCTCCTGTCCCACGCTTACCGCCCGGCCACTGCCCGTGCCTTCCTCATTCCATCAGGGATGCCTGGCATTGCGCCAGGCGGACACGGACAAACCAGGCCAGGCGAGGCGGGACGCAACGAGGCGAGGTGGTGAAGAAGACGAATGGAAAGACGATTGAAGAAAAGCTTCGAATAATCGGGCCTTCAGTCCAGCTGACCTGTGACTATCTTCATGCAAACTCCAACTGCCGGCCGAGGAAGAGGAACCATCATCTCTGCAAGGGAAAGTACCCAAGCAGAGACTTTAACTTTGGGGTACTTGTACCTGGACGACGCCCTTGCAGCACCCCAAGGCCATGTGACAACAGCAGGCTCCAGAGAGCACAAATAGCGAACCCAAACCCCACCGCTGTTTTGAATTCAGCAGATCTCTTTGGATTGGTGAGCATGAATTCTGACCCCTCATAGCTTAATCTAGTTAGGTATAGGGGGTGGGATAAGGATAAGGGGATTGTTAAGATAGTTTGTTTTCCCTCGATGTGCCGTGTGTTCCCCATTCCCTGTATAAGTATAGTTATTTTGTATTTTGCCTGTAAATGTTTATACTAGTAACTTTTTCGTAAGCTTGTGTTAATTTTCTTCTTCAATAAAAATCTTGGTTTCGCTTACATCCAAACCACCTGTCTACTCGAGTCTTTTCTGTATCGCCGCCTGTACCTAAGTCCGGTGTCTAGAACCCAGGGGCGTGGGAGCGATTCGAACCGCTCATAAACAGCCAGAGGCATAACTGACTGGGCGCACGTGCCAACCACACCACCCCCTACACAAGTGTACAATACTTTGTGCGAAGAAGAAATGGATGTCATAAGTATTCCATGATTGTTGTGGAAATAGCTAAAAGTGAAGTTGAAAGTAATCTTTGGTTGTTCATAGATTCAGCATTCAAGGTAACCAATTTCACCAAAACAGGAATCACCAAAACAAACAGAATGCTTAGCTATACGGGCAATCAGCAGAATTGGAGTAGGAAGAAGTCTTACTTTAAAAGTGTATTGTGTTCTGATCAGACTACACCAAGTATTGTGTTCGGTTGTGATCATGGAGTTATAAACTAAACAGTCAAGCCTTGGTGGTGGTGCAGAGAAGAGCCATGAGACTGATTCCTCACAAGAGTTATGAGATAGAAAGCAGGTGATGTTATAGAGGTATATAATATAGTCAACTGTATAGATGAGGCAAACTTGTAACACTTCAAATTAAACTGTGACCGTCAGATAAGAAGGAAAACTGTTAAACTAGCAAAAGGCAAATCTAGTAATTCAGATGAAGAGTATTGCACCTGTAGAATAGATTTCAGGGTAAGGTAGTTGAGGAAAATACTTGTGAATTATTTAAGGAACAGTCAATGCTAGAAAATAAAAAATGCAAATGTTGAACACTTCAAATAAAAACAGACAATGCTGGAAGGACGTCAGAACTGATGAAAGATACTCACCCAAAATGCTATAACCTGTCTTCTTCACAGATGCTAACTGACCTGCTGTAACATTTGAGTTGTGCACCCTTCAGTTCTGATGAAATTTCAAAACCTGTTTTTTCTCTTTACAGGCACTGGTGAACGTGCTCTGTGTTTCCAGCAGTTTTGTTGGGTTCTATGTTGGTGTGGCTTTGATTCTTTAAGGGTGGATGATCTGTGATGAGCCAAATTGCCTTCCTCATCCATTTCGATCTTGAAACGAACTAAAAGTTGTAGTTACAAACAGGCAGTGTTATTCACTACAAGGTCCTCCTTTCCCTGTTTTGTACTGTTTGTAACTGAATCGTTTATTGAGCAATTTCTTAACTTTTCAATTTTAACGTTTTCTGAAACTGGTGATTGGAATAGTGCTGCTGTGAGGAAAATGCCATCAAAAGATAATTGGATATATACTTGAAAAAGAAATTGCAGGACTATGGGGAAAGAGCAGGGTCGTGCGACTAGTTGAATGGCTCTTTCAAAGAGCCAGCACAGGCATGACGGGGTGAATGGCCTCCTTCTGTGCTGTATGATTACATGTGCATAAATCAACCCCATGTTTCTGTAGTGGTATCTTATAAAGAAAACATTGCTTTTTGTATTTGATTGATACCCTGCTCCCTTACCCTAATCAGATTTTTCCCAGTCATTTTTCTGTTTTTGCTGTTTGTTTTATATCATTGAATCATAAAATATGCACCAGTATTGATGCACCAAGAAAAAATATGGATTCTGTGAAGCTGTGCTTCCAAGTTTTTCTTTTTTGTGGTCTAACTCTAGAAAATCTGATGCTGATCAAAACTTGCTCAGCCTTTGGTCTTGAAGTTTCTGAAACTCTGAACTGCTCTGGCAGTCTTCTAACTTCCCAGCTGCCACTATCATCCAATATTTATCAATGCCTTCACTGCACATTTGCATCCCAGCTTTATTTGCTACAACCTATGTTCAGGCTGAATAAAAGTAAGGAATGGCGTTGCCAGATTTTTACTTGGCAACAGGACCTGTGACAGAGACACCCCCAAATAGGGGGAGGGGGATTCTCAGTTTCTGACTGAGTTGGAAAAGAGCTCCATCCTGTAACAGCTTAACTGGGTTTGTGAGAAAATCTGTCAGTTTCACCAGCTTTCAATGTGTAACTGTCAGAACCAACTGTCTATCTGAATATTTCAAGTTTGAAAGGGAGGTTGCCCACAGGGACTAAGCTTGGTGCAAGGTCAGGATCATTTTTTTTCAGTTAGAATACCGTATTCACAAGCACCTGTGGGCTCAACTAGTATTTTTCAGCGTGTAAGTCGAATGTGTATGGCACAAAGGATCTTATGAATCTTATGTGGCTTTGAATTAACCAGGGTTTGAACTGGGAGGCGGAGCTTGTTGAAAGCAGTACATAATGCAATGAAGGCTGAGTGAGGGATCTAATCTTTGGATATAATGGGCTGGAATTTGCGGTGGGTAATAACAGCGAACCAACAGCATGCGCCATTACCCGTTTGAAGCTGACCACAATTTCAGGATGTAACGCATGCACATCCTAATGCAGAAATCCTGAAGTTGCCGTCAGCCATTCACTGTTCCGAGACTGGCTGCGCTGTAGACACCTCCAAAGCCGGCAGTTGTGTAATCAGTAAAACTGATGATAAACTTGGGCTTTTCCGCAGTAATCTTGCTGTTAAATACCTCATTAAATGTTTTTTCAGTTAGAAGCTTTGTTGGATTAGGTGTAACTGGGGTGTTAACAACAAAATGGCCCAGAAATTCGGGTCGGGGGCCTCCCGCGGGTGCAAGCCCCTGACCTGCACTTACCTAGCGCGCCAGCCGTTGAGCTGTGGGCCCGCGTGGGATTCCGATCCTGGGCCTCCTCCAACTGCCGGCGCACAGTGCTTGCGTATCCCAGGCGCGTAGTTAGTTCGATGTGTCCCCTGGGATCACGTGGGCCATGGAGAGCCAATGGTAGCAGGGAATCTGTATTCATAGATTTGATAGGAAGACCTGTCAAATCTATGAATACAATTCAGCCCCAAAACATCACTAAAACTTCAAATAATTTTTTTTTTAAATCACATTTTTAAAATAACTATAAATTACATAAAATAACTATTTTAAACAATAATTTAAATTTTTGAAAAAATTAATTACAGTTTCTAACGGGGCTAAAAATAAACTTAGCTTTCTTTAAAGTATTTAAAAATAATAAACTTGTGGAAAAAAGTTTTAATTTTACTTAATTCACCACTTACCTTGTTTAAAGCAGGCCTTGCGACTGCTTTTTACAAGCGTAGTTCCTGGAGACTTACCCTCCCGTTGAAACCGGAAAAAAAACCGGAAGTTCCTGGCGCACGCGTTGCCTCTCCGGCGCACGCGTTTGACCCGTGACACCCTTCCTTTAAGGGAACGGAAGTTCCGGTTTCCCGCACATGCGCAGTGCGTGCACGAAACCGGCACTTTCGTTGGGCCTACGGGTGAGTGCCCAGCGCGTACTCACCTGTGGGGACCCGAAGTTCTGACCCAATAATTGACTGCTAAACAAACGTTATGGCCCTAAAAATCTAATTTTAATTTTGCGGAGTGTCAAATTTCTCCATTGTGATAAAATTTACAATTTTTAAGAAACTTAAATTTTTTGAAAGTTTGTTCATGATATTTCAGGTTCTACTTTATCCCTATGATAGCGCCCCAATCTTTGTTTTGCTCTCTGTAACATTTTTAAGAAGTCGGCTTAAAAGCAGCTTCTCATTTCCTGGTTCCCTGTCTGTGAGAATTCTGCAATGTGATTGGTTGCTTAGACAGCTTGTTGATGTCACAGCAGCATCGCATTTGGGATTTCCGCTGCAGAGCACTGAAATCAATTACGTGTCGAAAAAGGTAAACTACTCGCGTTCTCTGTGGCAGCTTCCTTCCGGGCCAGCTGTGAACGCTTATGCTTTGCCGCTGACCGCAAATTCTGGCCCATTGCTTCTATGTTATCATAAACATAGAAACATAGAAGATAGGAGCAGGAGTAGGCCATTCGGCCCCTCGAGCCTGCTCCGCCATTCAATGAGATCATGGCTGATCATCCAAATTCAGTACCCTGTCCCTGCCTTCTCCCCATATCCCTTGATCCCTTTAGCCTTAAGAAATATATCTAACTCCTTCTTGAATATATTTAATGAATTGGCCTCCACTGCCTTCTGTGGTACAGAATTCCACAGGTTCACCACTCTCTGGGTGAAGAAATTCCTCCTCATCTCAGTACTAAATGGCTTACCCCTTATCTTTAGACTGTGACCCCTGGTTCTGGACTCCCTGGCCATCGGGAACATCCTTCCTGCATCCAGTCTGTCTAAACACATTTAACTGTGTTGTTGGGCACTTTACATCACAGGAAATCAATGTTTTAAAAAATTTATTTCAATGTAGTGTAAGACATTTCAATTCACCCTTGTCCTTTAACCCATCCAACAGTTTCCAACGTTCAGACCTGTGGAACACAAAACACAAGGATTCGAGAATAACTTTCTTTTTACTAAAATTCAGCAAGAGGTTACAAGTGCGGTCACACAAAACTGTTGCATATAATACTCCCAATTGTATCTAAGCATACACAGGTTTATTCCCTTACTTTAAACTCAAACAGTTATAAGCCAACACTACATACGGACTAACACCAGCGAGTGGTCAGTTTGGCGATGGCTAGATGTACGACTTTAATGGGCAACTCACCAACTCGCCTTCCCCGACTGCAGCAGCCCTGAGTGTCTTAAGACAGCATCTTTTATACCCTAAAAACCTGGGCAGGCTCCTCAATGCGTCAGTGTCCCAAACTGTATGACAAATGGTCGGCAGTTGTTTTCCTCTTCTCAACAGTGGGCCCCAAAGCCGTTCACACCTTTTGCCTGAAGATGTTCCTGTCTTTGTAACGCCCGACCATTTGTTCCCCCTCAGGGCCAATAGCTTCCTTATCTGATTAACAGCTTTCGTACAAAGTTCCAACCTCTCAACCTCCAGAAGCATGCTGGGATATTAAATTTGGTCAACTTTTTAAGTTTGGTCACGTTATAGCAAATTCTTACAGAAAATGGCTTCTTACAGTAGCAAATATTGTAGATGGCTCTTATAAAATGATTAGCAACTGTATTATGTGTTGTGATCTTCTGTGCTGCTGGCTTTGGAATGCTTCTTGCATTAAGCTTGAGCTTATGTATAGCCTTACGTCAGCAAGTAACTTCAAGTGACATAATGATGATGGTCACAGCAATTCAGTAAGTAATATCATTGTGTAGAGCATTTTGGATCACTTGGATTTGACAAGGTACTATAAAATTGCAAGCTCTTAAATTATTACAGGGAGACGCTTTGATAGCTCATTTACAGTTCCCAAATCAAAATGCATCAGAACAGAAATAGAGCTGACTCGCAATAGTATTCATTTTGAACTGTGACCCTTTTTCATTTACTGAGGGGCTGCAAGTGCAAAGTTAGATAGTGATTGATGGAAAGATGATTTTCAATTATGTGTATTGGTTACAAAATTATACAAGGGACATTGTCAGTGATTTGGGGAATATGAAGGCAGCTGTTAAAGGGTATTAAACTTTGGAGGTACACTTTAAGATGACACTGTTTTATAATATACGAGGATATGATTGCACAGTTTTGGGGTTTCATCTAGGAAGCATGATCATACTTTATGGAGATTGGGATAATCTTCATTCCCAGAATAACCACCTTTTATTGAAAACTTAAACAGAATTATTCTGTTTGTCTGGGAAAGTTAGTGCTTCTGGACGGGCAGGATTTTCATTGAGGAGGCGGGTAGGAGGCGGGTCTGCAACTTTTGGGGTTGTAGTCCCGGCTCCATCGAGTTCTAGCCAACCCATGCGATTTAGACTTGATTCACCTTGTTGAGCCTGCCCAGCGGGCTCAGCAGGCCAATTAAGGGGCAACCGGTGACGTCACAGATTGAAATTTCATCTGTCAAGACCTTTTGACAGATGAAATATCAGCGTTTGACAGCTGTTTGAAACTGTCAAACACTGACAATCTGTACTCCAGGTTAATTCCTTCCTCTCAGGATGATTTAGAGATCTCCCCAGAACAGAAAGCAGAGGCTGCAGATTTTGACAGCTGGCGGCCATTCTGCTTTCTGTGCCGGTGAGATGAGGGACTCCCAAGACCTGAAGGAAGGAAGGCTGTAAAGGTTAGTAGAACTTCTTTAAACACTTTACACAGACCAAACACACTTACCTCTGCACTCATGCACCCATCACTCACCTGAACACTGGATATCTCGACCCCTCCAAGCCCTTCATCCCGACGGCCCGCCTCGCTAACTTGGCGTGGTTTGGAGCCGTCGGGAACCCCACATTTCAACAATGAAAATAGGGATTAGGCTAAAAACTACCTGTTAACTACCTGTTAACAGGCAGTTAATTGGCACTAATCCCCTTCCCGCCTCAGGGAGGCGGGTCCCAGTGCGGGGCGGGTACCCGCCTCCTTTGAAACTGGCATGGGGTCGGGACCCCCAATTTCGGGATTTTAAACCCCCACACGCCTCCAATCCCGACTCCATGGCCCAATGAAAATCAAGCCCGTTGTATCTGCTAAAGCACAAACTTTGGTCAAATCACTGATTTATGTTTATTTTATGGAAAGATGGATGGAATACTGTCCTCAGAAAATTACAATTTCATATAATAAAACTACGTTTTTATCTTACTCAGTCACCATAAACCGATGACGGCAATTAAAAAAATTGAGATTGTGGAATGTGATCCCCATTGACATCATTGCACTTTTGTCAGTTTATAAATATGATGGTGTCTTGCTGTACACTTGTCAAATGATTGGGGGACCTTTTAAAGAAATGGAAAGTAAAATCTGTATCTGGAGGTTGCCATGGATATTTCTTTTCATTTTCTGGGATAAATAGTATGATCAGTTTCTAACAGGATTGTTGTGGCTCAAAGCAGTTGCTTTTTGCTGCTGCTGATCCTTTTAAAAGAAACCATTGCAAATGTCATTGAATTGATCTATTTTTGTGCCCTTGGTTCATACACATCGCAACACACCTGCATCTATGATTTGATTCAATAGTGATTCTAGCCATCGCCTCCCGGATGCCTGATTACATGAATTCTTCAAATCACAATGTGACCACAGTGGAAATGCTAAATGTCGTCTTTACAATCATAGCAAATTGTGGACACTTTCATAAAGAGCTCAAATTACCGGCCACCCAAATCATACAGTGACCTTCTTCGTAAAGTGTTAAAGGGCAGCATCAAACTGTACATGTTTAGAAAATCTTCCATTACCCTTAGCAATTGCTATTCAAGAGTGATGTACAAGGAAATTTCTTACTGATATGTTGCAGTTCAATCCCAATCAGAGAATATTTCTGTTGATACAACATACAATTGTGTTATTTAGTAGAGGAAGAAAAGAGGAAATGGTGCGATGAGCATTCACATTGCCTTATTCCTGTCAAATGTTAACTCTTTGTTCGCAAGTCACAAACAGTAATATTTGGAGCTTAGTTGTAGAGTGAAGCTTGCTAGTTACCATCTCCTTGAACTACGGTGGTTGAAAGGAAAGAGACAATAGAGATGCATTTTGAAAAAGTACACCAGTCAGACTTTGAACATTTTCCATTGCACCGCCCCATTGGGAAAAAAACAACTCTATGAGCACACTCGGAACAAATAAACATTGCAAATATTTCCCTAACAATATTCCAGTGGAGGATAGGGAGATTTAATACCATGGTGATAAAGCTGACGATCGATGCACCTTGAACTTTGAAGTGTCTGAGGCTATTGATGATATGAAGCTTTTATCATTTAGAATAGTTTGTGAGGAAGTGTGTATAAAATCCAAACCATTGTGTTCAGTGATTATAATTCAGCAGCAATCTCTATATGTGAGGGTGGTATTATTTTGTGTCTTAGTTTTCATCATTCCGCGTAAACACAATGCAGCTTCTGTCTGGAAGAGCTTAGAATAATAAACACAAAGAGGGTATTGTTGTAGCATTAAACCGGTCAATGCTATTGACAAAAATCTTCTAAGTCTGTTAAATAGGTCAATAACATTGACTGATGTACAATAGAATGAGTTGCCAGGCTGGGCTTGTGAGTCAGTTAAATGGTCACTGACCATTAGTGAAATGGACAGATTGCTTCTGAATGTGGCTGCGAAACTGGGATTCAGGAACTTTTAAAGCTGTCATATTTTCTATATAATAGAAATTAAAACAAGAATCAATTACACCACAAAAGAAAGCTATCGGATCACAAAAAAAGTTATGTGTCACAAGTAATACCTTTACAGCTTTGAAAGGCCTGCATGACAACAAGCTGACCTCTAGGGTTTGTCCACCTACCAACTGCAACCCTGCCGACAGTTATTTTTCCAATGAGGTTACACGAGTTTCCCACAGTACAACAGTGACTTCACTTCAAAAGTACTTCATTGGCTGTAAAGTGCTTTGAGACGTCTGGTGGCCATGAAAGGTGCTATATAAATGCAAGTCTTTCTTTCTATATAAATATGATAGGCGCATCATTAATTTAGTTAGTCACTGTATTAAGGCAATTTCACACAGGTCTCAGTGCACACAACATTGTAAGTTTGAAGACAATCGAATACAGTACAATCACAACTTGGCTGTATATGGCCATTGGGTTCTATTGGTATTCCTTGTTTGAATGTTGCATCTTAAAGTAAAGAATTGGCTGACCGTGCTTGAAAATGGAATACTTTTCCAGTGCTATGCAGTGTCAGAATCATTCTCTCACAAGTTGGTATGAATTCGGTACAAAGTAAAGCTGCCTGTAATTTGCTTGAAAATTATGCCTTAACTCTATCTCAGAAGAGCAGCCTTAAATGCACTATCATATTCCCATATTCTATATAGTGATGGTTTCCTTAGGTCACTATGGCAACAACATGATAAACATATGCAAGATGTATTTTTTCAGATTTGTGTTTCCAGTGAAATCATAAACATATTTGAAAACAACACATTTACCATTTTTCTAGTCAAAAGGAATCTTCTCGCTTTTGCTTACGACATCACTATATGTAGCGCCTGGAGGAAACCATCCCGTTATCCTTGATATTTCTCCGAGTGACCATTGTTTTGTGTTACTTGTCAAATTTTGAAGCATTTTAAGCTGTGGGCCTCTCTGTGGAGAAGTATGGTTGAAATTACCCAAACCCATTTCACTTGGGAACCTTAGGCCAGAATTTTGCCGGCACTCGGGGCGGGCTTGGAGGCGGGACTGCTGGCAAAATCGCAAAGATTGACAGCGGGCAGGAAACCCACTGTCAACCCGCCTCCAATCAATCTTCCCAAGTGTCAGGTCCCCGATTTGTGCAGGGACCCGACACCTAACGGAGGGAAGAAGATTATAGCCACTTAACTGCCTGTTAACAGGCTCTTTTTCAATTTTGACACTTCGGCAAGTGTGGCGCGTTGTGAGTCTGCTGTAACGTTTCTGGATTGATGACAGCTGCAGAAGTGGTGTGAAGGATCCAATGATGCACTGGTGAGTTTCAGAGGTAAGAAAATGTTGGGAAAATCATTTTTAATGCATTTAGACTTTTCTGTAGGTAACAAGTTTTGAATTTTATGTGTAGTCCCACCTCAGTGGGAGAACCTCACTCACCAGTGATGTCGCTTCTGTAACCTCACCTGCAGCTGCCATCTGTTCTAGCCTAAGGAGGGAGTCACTGGAGAGCCTGGGTGCAAGAGCTCACCTCTGAACAGTGATTGTCAGTGTTTGCAGCACCTCAATGCTGTCAAACACTGAGAAATGAGCTGTCAAAGAAAAATTGTGCGTGGTCATTTTAAGAACACCAGCGGATAACGCGTCATCAAATGACGTCATCTGACCGGCTTCCTCTTAATTGGCCGGCAAGCCCGCAGGGTGGGCTTAACAAGGCCAATTGGTGTAAAACCATGTCCGTGGGCCGGATGCAGTTGGGGGTGAGACTGGAACCCGGAAACCAGCTGACCCGCTCCCAAGCTGCATCGATCGAGAAAATCATGGCCTTAAGTTTAATCCTCTTGGAAGGGGCTGGGTCTAAATCAGCCCTATTAAACTGTTGAAGGACAATGTTCCACCATATCTCTTTTTGTTAAAATAATGGTGATTGCTAAAGCTGCCAAACAAGTATTCTGCTGCTGGAAAGTGCCAAGATTCTTGGAATTCTTTGCGAGTGACAAATTCTTTCTGTTGCATTTATGGCACTTTAGTTGTTCAAATGATTGGCAGAATCTTCTTAATTCCACATTTTCGGATTATAAAAATAATGTTGTCAGGTGAACTGTAGATCACATCTGCATTGGCTATTGCTCCAAAGTAAAAAAAAAAAATTAAAATAGCAATTAACTTAAATAAAACCAACCAATGTTACTAAATAACAACAGAAAATGCTGGAAAAACTCAGCAGGTCAGGCAACATCCGTGGACAGAAATTTGAGTTGACGTTTCGGGTCGAACCCTTCTTCAAAACTGGAAAGAAAAGATAGATCGGAGGCAGGGCTGCGATCGGACAAAAGAATAAAAGAAACAAAAGAAGTAAAAAAGAGACAATGAAAAGTGTTTGAAGCTAGACGAGATGGTAATAGGCTGAGATTGGGTGTAAAGTGTACTGGCAGGGCAAGGGATAGCTGCCAGGTGTGAGAGCGAAACAAAAGGAAAGGGGGGCGGGGGGAAAAGGAATGGAAGGTTGGTGACTGAAGAAGTGGAACAAAAGCAATGCTTGTGGTGACCAATAAACTGACTGCCACCAGCCTGAATCATTGCCTCAATCATTTGTACCGTTTCAATGATCCTCTGTCTAACCGTTTGAAGTAGATGATTCAAAAGTATTTACAATAAAACACTAGCTCACACCAGCAGTCCACACGTGTATGCAAACACAAGTTAATTTTGGTAACCATATTTAATGATCAAAGTAGAGAATATAAATATTCACTCTTTGAAATGAAGTAATTGTTGACCTATCTCGTGAAATGATTTTCATTGCATGCAGAAGAAGCACACTCAACCATACAATTGGAGAATAGCTCTCCTGATATTTGATGAATTTGAATCCATCACGTGCTGACATTTCAGGCTATTCCAAGGGACCTTGGTTGTTTGAAGTAATTGAGAAGTATGATGAGCCTGTAGATGGGATATATATTTTTAGCCGTTTGTATTTTCTCTGTCACTATCTCTCTCTCTAAAAAAAAAATGAACATTTGATAGATAGGCAGGATAATACCATATGTAAAATCTCTATCAGTTTTGCTTCTTGTTCAATGCTGAAAATATAATCATCTCCTTTCCAAGCAATGTGGCATTTTTATTACAGCAGCATAATATTCTCCCTAATATATCAATCAGGTTTGACTAATGTGCCAAATAGAGCTCTTAAGCCACTTTTTCACTCTGAGCATTAACAAGGAGTATATCTAACAGCGTATCTAGCAAGTGATGCCTTCTGAATATTGTAAATGACAAAAGAAATTTCTAGCTGCTGCAACACATATGGATGTGCATGGCCAGAGAGTTGGGGGCTGAGAAATAGTTTACATGAAGATGAAATTCAACACATGAATTTTCCTGCGATAAAAATCAGACAGTTTGTCCTTAGCTTAGTTACACATTGATTTGAAGCTACCAAAGTGACAAGAGACCTTCAAAAGCCTCTCATTATTGTCTTCTTCCTCAGCATCGTACAACCTGTAAAATATGTTGACACAACGAACGAAATACAGTAATTTGGTTGAAATTATTTTGTTTTCAACAAGGAAAGAGATTTGTGTGCCCACTGGGCTAGCACACATTTTTTTTTCTGGGAGCAGAGTTTGAAACGGGCTCAACCTCCACAGCACTACCCTGGCGGGTTCCATTCCTACCTGTCTCACCATAGCCAATGCGTCATTCTCAATAGGTTCTCATGCCTTTCTGCATGGTCAGCTCAAAAGCATCCCAAGAATCCATCCTTGTCCCTTCCTATTCTTTGCCTACATGTTGCCCCTTGAAAATATTATTTACATGTATAGGGTCAGCATCTGTATGACACCAATGACACCCAGTGTGACCTTTTTTACTGTCATCCTCAAGTCTAAATTCATCACAATGTTGTTGGATTGCTTTCCCAACATTGTCAATGAAGCCATCCTGTTTGCTTCCTGCCAAAAATTCCACATCCATGCTCCCTGCCTGCTATCTCAGACTGAATCCAACAGCACGTAACCTCTGTTCAACCCTGAAGTGAGCTTCAAATCTTATATTCTATCCATCGGCAACAACTCGTGGTTTCACCACAACCACAATCCGCTCTACCCCTACCTCATCCACATCACTGCTTAAAGCCTTATCCATTCTTTTTTTATGTCCATGCTCAAATTCTCTAATTCTATTGTCGCGGAGTTCCCAAGCTTCAGTGTACATAAACTCCAACTTGTCGAAAACTCTGCTGCCTGTACACTGTCCTCCATTGCCTTGCACCCATCGCCCCTCTCTTTGCTGACCTCCACTGGCTCCCCAATCCTCAACATGTTGAATTCAAAATCCTGATTCTCATTGAGAAATCCTTCCATTGTGTTTGCTGCCTTTCTCAACTCAGTTCCTTGTAGTGTAAGTTCGCAACACATACTGCCCTTAATCGATGTTCTCAATTGTACAGACCACAAAAGATTGAATGTGCAGGGCATTGTAAAGAGCACACTGATGTAATGGCAATCCACTTCTGAGATTGGGAATACGTGTCTTTGTTGTGGGAGATCAGACGAGCATAACTCTGCACTTAAACCAGACAAAACCTAACCTAGAAGCACTGCATGTCAATATTGTTTGCTTGAAATGTGGGGGGGGGGGTGGAATCTGTTGCTCAAATCAACATCCCTCGCCGTCTTCCTCTATAAATTGATTGTTGGTTTCTTTTGGTGGACTGTTTTTATTATATACTCCTGTTCTGTCCATCTCTAGAATTAATTATTGGGCCAAATTTTGCTGTAGCAGGACATCTAACGATGTACATTGTTAGTTAGATTTGCCCCTGCACCCTTCAGCTCAAAAAATGTTTGACCGCAAAATTGCTGAAAGTGCGAGCTGATAACGGTGCAGGGAAGGAAACTGGGCATCTAGCACTTAAGTGAACAGGGCAACCAACAGGATAACTCCTTAACCAATGAGATTGAAGGTGTGGGAAATAAACACAGGGAGGATGGTGAATTAAATGGGGGTAAATTCAATGTCAAGTCAAGTACAGAAAGAGAAATAAAGAGAGGGAAAGAAAGATTGGATTACGATAGAGAAAAAAAGAGAAAGGAATAGAAAAAAAAATTAATTTAAAATTTGGCTTTTTTTAATATCTCTCCAAAAAATTCAAAACCTGTAGGAATGAGACTCCACACTTGTAATAGATCATTTTCAGTGCCAGGGAGGTTGATTGGGATTAATTAACAATTATCACATCATTAAAAGGGTACTTTTGCTCCTAATTATTAGCGCTAAATATCTGCAGGAGGTTTAGTTCATATCAACCATTCAAATACCGCAACTTCATGACATTCAATGCACGTCAACAATGCAGCAGACCATGAAGTGCCATTTTTGTAAAGTTAACGGGGGAGAGATGCAACTTTTGGATATTTGAGTTTAACCAGGCAGCTGCTCCTCGCCTGAAATTGCTGTACCTTTTCCAGATAAATATCGGCGAGTGCTATTAGCCTCACCATTATTTTAGAAGATAGGAGATAGGAGCAGGAGTAGGTCAATTGGCCCTTCGAGCCTGCTCCGCCATTCAATGAGCAAGTTCTGGCCCAATGTCCATCTGTGCATTATTTGCATGTCTCTCATATGCAACAATATTTCCAACCACTCTGTTGTCCATCCAAATTGATCATGCCTTGTTCATTTCTATTTAGTTTGTATGGGAGTGCCTCCGACATGATACTGCCTTCTTGCAGTGCTACAAGAAAATATGGGACAATTGCAGCATGTGGTTTAGTTTGTGTACCTCTTTTGTAGAAATAATGAGACAAGGACAATTATGCTCCTGATGCAACGTGATTAGAGGGAAACCTGTCAGATTTTGTTGACCCCCTCAAAAAAGCTTTATCAACTTGCTTGTTCTTACACTTTCACCTGCACTGTTTTCATCTCTTGGTCATGTTCTTAGTCTCAGGCCTTATCAGTAACAAACATAATGTAATGTTTTAGCACCTGAAGATAGCTACCCAAAACGAACCAGAAATAAATATGGAAAAAAAGATAAAAGAAATCAAGGTCATCCATTTCTGCTACAATACTGGCAAGATGGTTGAAAATTTCCTTTACGGCGCCTGTTCTGAACTGAGAGAGGGCGGTCGGGGGTGGGGAAGAGAAGCAGTTTCTTGCACCAATAATGGCTGAGTTCTATTTGAGATGTTACCTTTCTGTAGCAGCAGAATTGCTGATTAAACAGCATCACAGCTTTAGATACTTACACATTTTTAATTTTATTTGATGGTGTCTTCAAGAAACATTGCCAAGATAATGGACAGTAAGGCAGCATTTAATCAGTTCAGCAAAATATAGACTTGATTTCAACCCTATTAGTGTCAAGCCCCATCAGAAGCCATAAGAGCTGATTAATAGGGCATAGCATCCTATTGCTTAAAGGACCTTTCCATTATAATTTAAAATAAATTGATTCTGATAGAGCTTAGTTATTCGTCTGGATGATTTACATTGATTTATAGGCAAGTGTTTTGTATTCAGCTTTTTAACGTTCTGGAGACTTGTGACAGACTGAATTGCTTGTTTCCTTGACTGCTATATTCAAAGCAGTCTTGTGGAAGAGCTCAGTATTGTTTTAAAGGATGTTGATCTGAAGAAACTTTAAATTTTCACTGATGCGGAACATTATGCTGCAGATTGAAACGGAAGATGAATTTGCGGCCTAATAATGGAAGCTATTAATTTGATAGATCATTTAAACTAAAGCGAGGACTATGCTTCCTGAGGGTAATTAATCCATTTCAGGCATCCCTCTTTATTTTTGCTATTTAATTGGCAATTAATACGCAAATGCAGCAACCTCATGAAACTCATGGGGAGGTTGAGGACGAGCTGCCGTTTTCGCGAGGCTAAAGGCGGGGCCACGCAAATCATCCAGCAGCTTGTTGCAATTCACAGGTTATCTCTTCCTCGCCACAAGTTGCTGGACGATTTACACATTAATAATGATGAGCACCATTAAACTCGCTGTTCTTTTGGCAGCAGATTCTGTGCCAATGTATGAAAGAAAAGTAGCAGACATATAGTAGAGTAAATAGTGGCAAGCTAATTGACAAATCTGCTAATTTAATTGTCATAATTTTTGATTCCAGTTTTTCTCTAAATACTAGATGTGCTAACTCTAGCAGTTGTAGTTTTGTTTTAATAATTTGGAGTATATACACTATTTCTTGAGACTAAAGGACATTCAGGGAAATGGTCAAAATATACAATAATATATTCTGGTGGCTTCATAGCTCAAGCAGTTGAATTGCTGCTAAACAGGCAATTATTTTTGAGTTTGAGTTTCAAGAACAGATGGTCAAATACTCTATGGAACATTATAGAAAGAAAGAATTTACTTGGTGAATATTACTTTTTGGTGATGTTCATTTAAGAAGGAACATTGACCAGGACACTGAGTGAGCTACTTGCTGCTCGTCGAATAATGCCACGAGATTTTATTCCACCTGAGCAAAAAAACAGAGCTTTGGTTTAACTTCTGGGCTGAAAGATGACACCTCTGACAATGTTGTACTGCCTTTGTAGCCCACTGAAGTGCCAGTGCACATACATGCTCAAGTCTTTATGAGTGTCGAAGACATGACCTGACTACGAGGTGAGAGTTGCTACACTATAATTGTGCCACGAGAATGTAATTTGTTGAATGCACCCAGTTAAGGTTAACTAATGTAAATTGTAATGTCAGATTGATAGCTCAGAGATTTTGTTCCATTAGCTGCAGGAGTCAGAGAGAAGTCTTCGAATGTTCTCATTTTACCTCTGCATATAAATGTAGCTCGGCAAATGAAACAAGCTCTGGCAGTGTAAATTGCACCTGACCTTTTGGAAGGAGAAAGCCTAATGGGAGGAATGGCTGTGCACATTTTCTCTTTCCTTCCAACCCCTTCTTTCCTTTCCTGAAGGCAGATTCCATGGGTATCAGGTGTCCTCAGTACCTCACCCCATAGTGGTCATTATCCATGAATGAGTTTAATGGTTGTAATATACCCTAGTTGTGTGTGTGTATGTTTATAGGATTAGAATTTGGTTTATTCTCATATGATTAAAGTTCTTGATTTCTTTTTAGTTATAGATAGTTTGTAGATTTGTACTGTAGCTAGGAATAATGAAATGGTTAAAATTGTTCATTGCATGATTTAGGGTTTAATGTGTCAGGGTACAGATTAGCTGACACTGTTGTTCAGTTTTTGCTGAAACTGTAAGATGTTTGATTTGTGTCTCTTCATGGCAATACTGTGAAACGAGATAGCCAAGGCAGTCTTGAGATAGGAAGCGAGACAATAGGACAGGATGGAAAACTGGTTGGTATCTATTGTTTTGAAGGAAATACTTCCTTTCTGGGGTCTTGTTCACAATAACACTTCTCATGCCATAATGAATCAGCAATGACAGACTGTGTTCGTGAGAGTAAGCTTTTCTGAACAAGTCGTAGAGAAAGTTGGGTTTGAAAAGAATCAACAAGGTTACATCTCCTTCCAGGGAAAACGTGGTAATATTGTTTATTTCTCTGTATGTCTACTGCTTAAAGACATTGTGTGAGTCTAACTTAGCCGAATACAATAAACGGAGAAATGTTGCAAACCTATATTTGGTGTCAGAATCAAACTGCTTAATTGGTGAATACCGGGGGGCATCAAAGCCAAGTACAATCCTGTCAGCATATCTGCACTTCCAGCAGAGCTCATTCGAGGGCAGTCAGGAGTGGGCTCTCCCTTCTTAAAAAAAAAAACAGGGGTGCTGGGAGCAACAATAGTGCCAAATTCACTATTGTCTCAGTTGATGTCAGTGATTGAGATTATACACTTTCTATGTCTCAATGCACTTGAACTTGCTTCAGTTCAATGAGTTTTACTAGTTTGCCTCTGGACTGCTGGATAAAGTGCCATTCATGGGCAAGATGCTTAACTTTCGGGAAGGAAGAGTGCCATCACCGTGCCAATTTCAAGTAACATTGAGGTCCTGGAAAACTCTGCAGCCTTCGTGTTAGACTGGGATCTGAATCACCCAGATAATGAAAGTAAAATGTGAAGTTGCCCCAGTACTGCAGTAGTATTCCTGCCTCTATTTGAGAGGTTTGTGGGCTGAAGGCCATCTCCAGGATTTGAGCGTGTAATCTAAGCCGCACTGCAGTTAAATACTGAGTGAGTGCTGCATTGTCATCTTTCAGCTGAGATGTTAAACCGAGGCCTGGCTGCAAAGCGATATAGACCAGTTTAAGTGATTGGGCAAGAAGGTGGCAGATGGAGTATAATGTGAGAAAGTGTGAAATTATCCACTTTGGTAGGAAGAATGGAAAAGCAGAATATTTTTTAAAGAGGCGAGAGATTAGTAAATGTTGGTAAACAGAGGGATTTGGGTGTCCTTGTACATGAATCACAGAAAGTTATCAAGCAGGAACAGCAAGCAATTAGGAAGGCAAATGGTATGTTAGCCTTTATTGCAAGAGGTATGAATTGCAAAAGTAAGGAAGTCTTGCTGCAAGTATATAGGGCATTGGTGAGACTACACCTGGAGTACTGTGAACCGTTTTGGTCTCCTTACCTAAGGAAGCATATACTTGTCTTAGAGGGGATGCAACGAAGGCTCACTAGATTGATTCCTGGGATGAGAGCGCTGCCCTATGAGGGAGATTGAGTACAATGGGCCTATATTCTCCGGAGTTTAGAAGAATGAGAGGTGATCTCACTGAAACATATAAATTCTTAGAGGGCTTGACAGGGTAGATCCCGAGAGGCTGTTTTCCCTGGCTGGAGTGTCCAGAATTAGGGGGCGTAGTCTGAGGAGAAGGGGTTGGCCATTTAGGACTGAGATGAGAAATTTCTTCACTCAGGGTTGTGAATCTTTGGAGTTCTTCGCCCCAGAGGGCTGTGGATGCTCAGTCGATGAGTATATGCAAGACTGAGATCGATAGATTTTTGGGCACTAGGGAATCGAGGGATATGGGGATAGGGTGGGAAAAGTTCAACCATGATCTTATTGAATGGTGGAGCAGACTCGAGGAGCCGTATGGCCTACTCCTGCTCCTATTTCTTATGTTCATTTTACTGAAGGTTGTAGATTGGCTCTTCAGTTAAAATCTACAGTGTTAGATTCCAAACTGAGCAAAGTCATGTCTGACTGTGAATCTGAGCTAGAAGACATCAGCAACAACAACTATTTGCATTTGTATAGCATCTCTAACATAGTGAAACATCCCAAGGCGCTTCACAGGAGCGATTATCAAACAAACTTTGACACCGAGCCGCATAAGGAGTTATTAGGACAGGTGGCCAAAAGCTTGGTCAAAGAGGTAGGTTTTAAGGAGCATCTTAAAGGAGAGCGAGGTAGAGACGCTGAGGTTTAGGGAGGGAATTCCAGAGCTTAGGGCCTAGGCAGCTGAAGTCACGGCCACCAATGGTGGAGCAATGAATATCGGGATGCACTTGAGGCCATAATTGGAGGAGCGCAGAGATCTGGGAGGGTTGTAGGGCTATCAAGGTTACAGAGACAGGGAGGGGCGAGGCCGTAGAGAAATTTGTAAACAAGGTTGAGATTCTTGAATTTTGTCTGGGGTGAGGCGGGAGGAGGAATTTTGTCAGTCTTAGCTGAGGTGAAATGTCGATCCCTTAATTCAATATTGAAGGGCATATCATGGTGGGTTGGCCTAGGATTGGCGTTAATATCATCAGTAGAGATTGTCCTGTCCACGTGAATTCAATGGATCATAGCTAGAGGGCGAGGACAGAGAGAGGGAGAAATTGTAAGTATTTATCTTATTAAACTGCGATAAGATAAAAGTCAAAGGGGAAAACAAGAACATTGCTTCTCCTTAAATCCGAAGTTTTCAAGGTGCCTTTTTATGCCTGCTAACAGTCAGCCTGCATGCAATAGGATAGTGTCAGTTTGAATTTACATATTTTTAGAGAGGTTGTTAAAAATGAGAAGCCAAACACTTTATCAAGGTGCCACTCTGCTGCTGGGACCAGCTGGAGGCCAATGTAGAATAGCAAATGTATGACAAATTTACAGCTTTAAGCTAAAAGTATTCCATTTGGTTTGCAAGGACAGCAGAGGCTGTCAGGGTCACTGCTTTGTGTACTGTACTTGTTCCTCTTTAATGAGCAATGAACAAAACTTTGCTGCACGAGACACCATAAAGCCCTTGGGTTTTGCAGGATTATTTGGCAATTGCCCTGTGGCAATGGTCCTGTTTTGATTCTTGATTTTAAGACAAACAAGAAAGAATTGTGGTGAACTGTAGGTAAATAATATTGGTGCATTTGTGTTGCTTCAGCAGATGCTTTTTTTTTACAGCACATGGACGATAGAAATGGCCTGTGTTGAAATTTCATGTGTGCGTATATATATGTGTAACCTTGCAGTGTTGTCCATGTCATCATAAGGAAATGTTTCTATGGGAAACTGCCATCAGTTGTTTCCAACACAGATGTGAGAGACCAAAAGCAAAAGCAAAATACTGCGGACGCTGGAAATCTGAAATAAAAACAGGAAATGCTGGAAATACTCAGCAGGTCAGGCAGCATCTATGGAGAGAGAAACAGAGTTAACGTTTTAGTTCGACGACCTTTTGTCAGAATAGATGTAAGAGCTCTAAGTAGGACTGCAATGCCTTTAAATTTATAATTGTGAGTAAAACCCACTTGTATGTGAGGTGTGATAACTATTTAAATATAGTCACATTTCTATGTCAAAATCTTAAGTGATTATCTGAGAAATACTCTTAAGTGTAGTGCAATATGATGAGCTCACTGGATTTTATATATGCAAATCTGGGTTGCCTGGTAATGGCTTCATGCAAATCAGTATTGCTTAAAATCCTCACATATATTTTATGAGGGTGTGGTAGCTCAGTACTTACAGTATTGGAATAGCAGCCCAGAGATTGAGTTCAAATTCCACTATGGATGATACAATGGGATGTTGTTCCTGGAGAATGAAATGAAGCTTTTCATTTTCAACTTTCAAATACCCAATGTCACCATAAAAAATTCCCAGGTTGAGTACAGCATGGACAGATGTAGAATAAAGCTCCAACTGCTCGGCCCCAAAAATGTGCCTTGGCCTAAACCTTTCTGAGTGTTCTCCTAGTCTTCTCAGATGGATGCGCTCTAGATTCTGGGCAAGAAATTTGTCTCGGACGGTGGCACAAAATGGGCGATATAGGATCGCCTATATACGCAGCGCTTGCCGGTCAGTTGCATTGTCTGCAATGGAAACTGAATGTCAGGCGCTGCGTATGATGGGCGGCTGACCCGATACTGACAGTTCTACACCACCGCCCGAAGCGTAGGCCTCTGTCAGTCAAGCTTTTGGAGCACCAGTTGTTCAATGTGGCCTGCTGTTATGCTAATTAAATGGTGATAGGTGCTTGACTACATGTCCAGAACAAAAATAAGAATTAAAGTTTTATTTTAAATATTCGGAAAGAAAACAAGTTATGCTCCAGCAATAAAGCCATTCCTTTCATTGCATTACTTATTCTGTTTCCATTATTTATGGTGCATATTTCTCACTTATGTTATATTCTCTTTGCCACATGTTATCTTGATTTCTTCTTTCACTGCCAAGAATTTTAGGTAAGCAATATTATCTCAGATTAGCAGTTCCTGTGTAAAGCCTCTCTCTCCAGCGACATCTGTTTCATTACTTAATTGAGAATGGCATCCAAGGGCTGGCTTTACACAGAAACTGAATGTCCGCTGTGGCACCATTTGTAAATAAATCTTGATAGGAAAAATAATGCTGTGGCAATTGAGTAACTTTAACAAGTGAGCATGGAATAATTATAAGTAAGAATTTTATTTTAACAGGGCAATATAATGTTATGAATTAATTATCTCTGGTTTAAGAATCATGTAAAATCTACCTCCTGTATCTTAACTGCAAACGCAAAGATTAAACTGTAAAATTTGATTGGTATAAAGTGTTCCACAATAAGAGCATAAGAATATAAGAAATAGGAGCAGGAGTAGGCCATTCGGCCCCTCGAGCCTGCTCCGCCATTCAATAAGATCATGGCTGATCTGATCCCTACTTTTATACTCCATCCCCCTTGCAATAACGGCCAATATTCCATTTGCCTTCCTAATTACTTACTGTACCTACACGCGAACTTTTTGTGTATCATGTACGAGAACACACAGATCCCTCTGTACCGCAGCTTTCTGTAGTCTCTGTCCATTTAAATAATATTTGGCTTTTTTATTCTTCTTACCAAAGTGGATAACCTCACATTTTCCCACATGTTATTCCATCTGCCAAATTTTTGCCCACTTACTTAGCCAATCTATATCCCTTTGCAGACTCTTTGTGTATCACAGAATCACCAGTGCAGATAGAGGCCATTTCGGCCCATCGAGCCTGCACCGACACATATCCCACCCTATCCCCGTAACCCCACGTATTTAATCCCCTAACACTAAGGGTCAATTTATCATAGCCAAATCAACCTAGCCTGCACATCTTTGGACTGTGGGAGGAAACTGGAGCACCCGGAGGAAACCCACGCAGACACAGGGAGAATGTGCAAACTCCACACAGACAGTCGCCTGAGGCCAGATTTGAACCCGGGTCCCTGGCGCTGTGAGGCAACAGTGCTAACCACTATGCCACCGCGCCCACAACTTGCTTTCCTACCTATCTTTGTATCGTCAGCAAATTTGGCTACAGTACACTCGGTCCCTTCATCCAAGTCATTAATATAGATTGTAAATAGTTGAGGCCCCAGCACTGGTCCCTGTGGCACCCCCACTAGTTACAGTTTGCCAACCTGAAAATGACCCATTTATTCCGACTCTCTGTTTTCTGTTAGTTAGCCAATCCTCTATCCAATCTAATATATTACCCCCAACACCGTGAGCTCTTATCTTGTGCAGTAACCTTTTATGCGGCACTTTATCGAATGCATTCTGGAAATCCAAATACACTACGTCTACTGGTTCCCCTTTATCCACCCTGCTCGTTACATCCTCAAAGAACTCCAGTAAATTTGTCAAACATGATTTCCCTTTCATAAAACCACATTGACTCTGCTTGATTGTATTATGATTTTCTGTTACTACTTCCTTAATAATGGATTCCAACATTTTCCCAATGACAGATGTTAGGCTAACTGGCCTATAGTTTCTTGCTTTCTGTCTCCCTCCTTTGTTAAAAAGGGGCGTTACATTTGCGGTTTTCCAATCCGCTGGGACCATTCCAGAATCCAGGGAAATTTGGTAGATTACAACCAATGCATCCACTATCTCTGCAGCCACTTCTTTTAAGACCCTAGGATGCAGTCCATCAGGTCCAGGGGACTTGTCAGCCTTTAATCCCATTAGTTTGCCAAGTACTTTTTCTCTAGTGATAGTGATTGTTTTAAGTTCCTCCCTCCTTTTTGCCCCTTGATTATCTACTATTATTGGGATGCTTTTAGTATCTTCTACCATGAAGACAGATACAAAATATTTGTTCAAATTCTCTGCCATTTCCCTGTTAACCATTATTAATTCCCCAGTCTCATCCTCCACTTTAGCTACTCTCTTCCTTTTTATATACTTGTAGAAGCCCTTTACTGTTTTTTATATTACTTGCTAGTTTAATCTCATAACCTAGCTTCTCCCTTTATTATTTTTTTTAGTCATCCTTTGCTGGTTTCTAAAAATGTCCCAATCCTCTGGCCTACCACTAATCTTTGCAACATTGTATGCCTTTTCTTTCAATTTAATACCATCCTTAACTTCCTTAGTTAGCCACAGATGGTTCATCCTTCTCGTGGAGTCTTTCCGTCTCACTGGAATATACCTTTGCTGAGAGTTATGAAATATCTCCTTAAATGTCTGCCACTGCTTTTCAACCGTCTTACCCTTTAACCTATTTTCCCAGTCCACTTTAGCCAACTCTGTCTTCATAACTTTGTAATTGCCTTTATTTAAGTTTAAGACATTAGTTTCAGACCCAAGTTTCTCACCCTCAAACTGAATGTGAAATTCTATCATGCTATGATCACTCTTCCCGAGAGGATCCTTTACTGTGAGATCATTAATTAATCCTGTCTCATTACACATTGCCAGATCGAAAATAGCCTGCTCCCCGGTTGGTTCCACAACATATTGTTCTAAGAAACCATCCCGAATACACTCTATGATCTCGTCTTCGAGGCTACCTTTGCCAATTTGATTTGTCCAATCTATACGAAGATTAAAATCGCCCACGATTATTGCAGTACCTTTCTTACAAGCCCCCATTATTTTTTGATTTATACTCTGTCTTACAGTGTAGCCACTGTTATGGGGCCGAAAGAGTATTCCCACCAGTGACTTTTTTTCCCTTATTATTTCTTATCTCCACCCAAACTAATTCTACATCTTGACCTTCCGAGCCAATATAATTTCTCACTACTGTACTGATCGTATCCTTTATTAACAGAGCTATGCCATCTCATTTTCCTTTCTGCCTATTCTTCTGAAATGTTAAATACCCCATAATATTCAGTTCCCAGCTTTGGTCACCCTGCAACCACGTCTCTGTAATGGCTATCAGATCATACCCATTTATTTCTATTTGTGCCGTCAATTCACCTACAGTATCTTGTTACGAATGCAGTGTGCATTCAGATAAAGAGCCTTTAATGTTGACTTTTTACCATTTTTCCCTACTCTTATTTGCCGGTGTAGTCTTATGTTTGTACATTCTGTCCCTTCCTGTCAGACTCTGGTTATCATTACCCCTGTCACTACCCTGCACTATTACCTTGTCCTTTCTCTTTAACTTTCTAAATTTCCCCTTACCTGAACCCTACCCCGCACTATTTAGTTTAAAGCCTTATCTACAGCCCTAGTTATTTGATTTGCCAGGACACTGGTATAAACATTTTACCTACATTGCCTAAAAGGTTATTTAGACTTCAACTCAAAAATATAAGTTAGTCCGAGAATCATTTATGACAGAATTGGATACTGCGATGAAGAGATTGTAGGGTCTTTCTGGATGGATGAGTTAAAGAGGGGCCAAATGGCCTTTCTTATCTGTATCTATCTTGTGTCTGTCTCTGAAACTGATTTTAGATTGAAGTTTGGGTCTCGGGAGAGGAAACTAACTGAGCTGCTCAACTGTTTTCATTTTGTAATATGCTGCCAATCTTCCAGGAAAGCAGCTGCACTATGGGAGCCCAGGATTCTGTGCAGTCGCAGGGCTGACCTCAATATTTCAGACAGTGCACATACATGGAATAGTCACAAAGTCACCAGAATGTATTGTTGCAGCACAACTACCTGCTCCCCCCCCCCCTCCTGTTAAAACCAACGGCAGCCAGGAAGAGCCAGTGAATGGATCGTCCAATTGTTCGTTTGAGACATTACCTTGTTGTGGCAGCTAGCTGTGGGAGACCTGTGCCATGGGAGCTGATGGCTAAAGAGCAATATAAAAGCAGTTTAAAAAAAAAATCCTTGACGGATTTAAATGATCTCTTGCATAGCCGCAAGCACAGAAAGTGAATCTGAACCAAAATGTTTTCCTCATCGGTTAAGATTCTAGAAGACAATCATTAAGCGCATTTCAATTGTTCTGCCGCCACCAAGAAAACACTCCTGAGACCCTGCCGGTAGTGCAAAATCCCGTACTGCTACTACACTCGTT
The DNA here is from genome assembly GCF_052327205.1 of Somniosus microcephalus. NCBI lineage: Eukaryota > Metazoa > Chordata > Chondrichthyes > Squaliformes > Somniosidae > Somniosus > Somniosus microcephalus. The sequence goes on along the minus strand of NC_141012.1, from coordinate 34,222,922 downwards.
AACATTTTGGCTACAAAGAATCAAAGTTTGGAAGGCTCAGTGAGAACAAGTGATCGAAGTTACCAAATGGTCCTTTTATACGGGTCTCAGTCAGGTGTTCCACAGCTAAGTGTAAACCGAATGTAAAACTGCCAATATTCACCAAGGACAGCGGCCCGAGAGACCTTCTAAAAATGGTGAAGGAAGCAGCAAAAGAAGTCACTGCACTTGCCAAAGAATACAGCACATTGTTAAAATGTATTTGATAAATGCATCAATAGAAAATTCAGCAAAGGCTTGTGGAAGTTGCACATACACAGAGCTGGAGCTTCAGCAATGTATTCATAAATTTACAAAGAATTGATTAAAAATTAGTTGCAAAATGCCACAATTTCTAAACACGGGCTGAAACCTCAAAGGGGTTTATTGTGTATGGAACAGCTGTTAGACAATTCTTAATTGGTTGAGCATTAGCTGAAGAGATCTAATTTTTTTCTTTAGAAGAATGAAATGTTCATGAGAGGTTATATGGTTTTGTTTCTTACGGAAGATGGATTTCACATATCTGTATTTAGCAAGAAGGGTGTCGCTTCTTTCCACGCCAGCACATCATCTCCATGGGACATTGCGGTACAGGAAACTCTTTTAACCGGCACCTAAATAACCGGAAATCTCTGTTATCCGGCAAAATTCAGGAGTAGGTTCAGGTAAGTTTTACTTCATATTAGTGGCAGTTCCTGGATCTGTGGCTGTGTAACTGGGGTTCGTGCAGTTGTTGCTAAGCAACAGGGATGCTTGGTCTGTGGCCGGAGTTCCTGCACATGTTGCTAAGCAACAGGGAAACCTGGATTTGTTGCTGTGTACGGAGCTCTCTACCTTTCAAACTATACCTCTCTGTAATCCGGACTTTTTGATAAACCGGCACCATGCCAGGCCCGTTGGTGCCAGATAATAAAGAGTTTCCTGTAGCATACTTGGAAGGAGAAAGAGGACTTGAGGGAATGGCTGACGACGGCAGCCACTGGTAGTTTCAGCTTCATGCTGCATTTTTGCTGCAGGTATCATTGCAGCAGTTGGGACATAAAGTTCCAACCACTCTGCCTGCTTACCCAGAACCCATGTCCTTGCTGCACAGTCAACTGTGTCAGCTGTGGCTCAGTGGTAGCATTCTCGTCTGAGTCAGAAGGGATTTGAGCCTAAAACTCGGCTGACACTCCAGTACAGTGCTGAGGGAGTGCTGCACTGTCGGGGGTGCCGTCTTTCGGATGAGGCGTTAAACCAAGGCCTCGTCTGCCCGCTCAGGTGGACGTAAAAGATCCCATGGCACTATTTCAAACGAGAGCAGGGGAGTTAGCCCCAGTGTCCTGGCCAATATTTATCCCTCAACCAACATCTATAAAACAGATTACCTGATTATTATCACATTGCAGTGTGTGGGACCTTGAGTGCAAATTGGCTGTCGCATTTGCTATATTACAACAGTGACTACACCTTAAACCTCACGGGGTATCTCTTCCCTGGGCATTAACTCGCCATTACTTTGTCAGCAAATTCTGACCCAATGTACTGTTGCTTTTCCTTTTCTATAGTGGGTGCAACAACAGGCAGTGTTGTCATAACTAGGTAGGACAGTAAGCTGTGAGGAGAACACAAAGGGCAGGATTTTCATTGGGCTGTGGAGGCGGGATTGGAGGCGTGTGGGGGGTTAAAATCTCAATCGGGGGGCACGAACCCATCCCGCCCCCAACCTGCCTCTATGCCAGTTTCAAAGGAGGCAGATACCCGACCTGTGCTGGGACCCACCTCCCCGAGGCGGGAAGGGGATTAATGCCAATTCACTGCTTGTTAACTGAACGACTTGGAGGGTTCGAGATGTCCGGTGTTCAGGTGAGTGATGGGTGCATGAGTGAAGAGGTAAGAGTGTTTGGTGTGTGTAAAGTGTTTGAAGAAGTTTTACTTACCTTTACAGCCTTCCTTCCTTCAGGTCTCGGGAGTCCCTCATCTCACCAGCACAGAAAGCAGAATGGCCGCCAGCTGTCAAAAGTTGCAGCATTCAGCTTTCTGTTCTGGAGAGATCTCTAAATCAGCCTGAGAGGAAGGAATTACCTTAGTGTACAGATTGTCAGTATTTGACAGCTTCAAAGAGCTGTCAAACGCTGATATTTCATCTGTCAAAAGCTCTTGACAGATGAAGTGTCAATCTGTGACGTCACCTGTTGCCGGGTGGCCCTTAATTGGCCTGCTGAGCCCGCTGGGCGGGCTCAACAAGGTCAATCAAGGGAAAATCGCGCGGATTGGCCGCATCTCGATGGAGGCAGGACTACAACACTGAAAGTTGTAGTCCCGCCTCCTTCCCGACTCCTGAATCAAAATCCAGCCCAAAGAGTCTGCAAAGGGATATAGATAGACTAAGTGAGTATCTTTTTTATTCACTTATGGGATCTGGGCATCGCTGGCAAGACCAGCATTTATTGCCCATCCCTAGTGGCCCTTGAGAAGGTGATGAGCCACCTTCTTCAACTGCTGTAGTCCATGTGGTGAAGGTACTCCCACGGTGCTGTTAGGGAGGGAGTTCCAGGATTTTGACCCAGCGACGATGAAGGATCGGCGATATACTTCTAAGTCAGGATGGTGTGTGACTTGGAGGGGAACTTGGAGGTGGTGGTGTTGCCATGTGCCTGCTGCCCTTGTCCTTCTAGGTGGGAGAGGTCACGGGTTGGGAGGTGCTGCCGAAGAAGCCTTGGTGAGTTGCTGCAGTGCATCTTGTAGATGGTACACACTGCTGCCACGGTGCGCCGGTGGTGGTGGTGGAGGGTGATATACCTATCAATTCATTCCATGAAAAGCGACGAGTTAAGATAGTAACTATAGGTTTTTATTGGCTAAATAACAGAGCTCACCCTCGTGGGCGATCGGTTCCAACAAGGGAGAATACTAGCCAAGCGGTCACCTTTATACCTGGGCAAGCAGGCGGAGCCATGGGCGGAGTCAGCTGAGGTAAGCCCAGGTATAGCAGTGTGCGTGGCAAGAGGTAACCTTGTGTAGCGATAACAACAGTGTAAACAGTGATAACAACAGTGTAACAATAGTGAACGGTTGTGAACGGTAACAGTGGTTTACCACATTCACCCCTTGTTTAAAATTGAGTCCGGCGGGGTGAAGTGTACTACCAGTTCGTGTATGTCAGTCTCTCAGGAGGCCTCGTAAGCCTTTCTGATCGGCGCAGCAGCGGCGGCGGTGGTGCAGTATCCAATGGTAATGCTGGTGTCTGCGTGGTCGACGAAGGCTCCTGGGGTTCCGGCATGCCGTCTACAGGAGCTGGATTTAGGGGAGTGGTGGGGGGTAATGGTGGTATCTCGGGGGTGCCCGAGGGTGCGAGGTCTCGCAAGGAGACAGTGTCCTCCCGCCTGTCTGGGTATGCCACATAGGCGTACTGGGGGTTGACGTGCAGGAGGTCCACCCTCTCGACCAGGGGGTCCGTTTTATGGGCCCTCACGTGCTTCCGCAGCAAGACGGGCCCCGGAGAAGTCAGCCATGTTGGTAGCGAGGTTCCCGTAGTCGACTTCCTGGGGAAAACAAACATTCGTTCATGGGGGGTGGCGTTAATGGCAGTGCAAAGCAGTGACCGGATGGAATGGAGTGCTGCCGGGAGGACTTCCTGCCAGCGAGAGATTGGGAGGCCCTTAGACTTTAGGGCTAAGAGGACGGCCTTCCAAACTGTCGCGTTTTCTCTTTCCACCTGGCCGTTCCCCCGGGGGTTGTAGCTGGTGGTCCTGCTTGCAGCAATACCTCTCGTGAGCAGGAACTGGCGAAGTTCCTCGCTCATGAAGGATGCGCCCCGGTCGCTATGTATATAGTTCGGGAACCCGAACAAGGCGAGCAGGTCGTTCAGGCATTTGATGACCGTGGTACTGGTCATGTCTGGGCAGGGGATGGCAAAGGGGAAACAGGAGTACTCGTCAATAATGTTGAGGAAGTACACATTACGGTCAGAGGACGGGAGGGGCCCCTTAAAATCGATGCTCAAGCGCTCGAAGGGGCGGGTGGCCTTGATCAGGCTTGCTCTGTCCGGCCTATAGAAATGCGGTTTGCATTCGGCACAGGTTTGGCAGTTCCTGGTCATGGTCCTGACCTCCTCGATGGAGTAGGGCAGGTTGCGGGCCTTAATGAAGTGGTAAAGTCTGGTGACCCCGGGGTGGCAGAGGTCGTTGTGGAGGGTCCGTAGTCTATCAACTTGCGCGTTTGCGCAAGTACTTCGTGATAGAGCATCCGGGGGGTCGTTGAGTTTACCAGGCCGGTACAAGATATCGTAATCGTAGGTGGAGAGCTCAATTCTCCACCTCAAGATCTTGTCGTTCTTGATTTTGCCCTTCAGCTTGTTATTAAACATAAAAGCAACCGAACGCTGGTCGGTGAGGAGGGTAAATCGTTTGCCTGCCAGGTAATGCCTCCAGCGTCGTACCGCCTCCACAATCGCCTGGGCCTCCTTCTCGACAGACGAGTGTCGGATCTCAGGGCCCTGGAGGGTCCTTGAGAAGAAGGCCACAGGTCTCCCCGCCTGGTTAAGGGTTGCCGCTAGGGCGAAGTCGGAGGCATCGCTCTCCACTTGGAAAGGGATGGACTCATCCACAGCGTGCATTGTGGCCTTCGCAATGTCTCCTTTTATGAGGGAGAAGGCTGCGCCTGCTTCTGCTGTCAGGGGGAAGGAGGTGGACTTCATGAGGGGTCTGGCTTTGTCCGCATAATTCGGCACCCATTGGGCATAGTAAGCGAAGAGCCCCAGGGTTCTCTTCAGCACCTTTGGACAGTGGGGGAGGGGAAGCTCCATGAGGGGGCGCATTCTTTCGGGGTCGGGGCCGATGACTCCGTTCTCTACTACGCAGCCGAGGATGGCCAGGCGCGAGGTATTAAACACACATTTATCCTTATTGTAAGTGAGATTCAGCCGTTGGGCCGTACGGAGGAATTTCTCCAGATTAACATCATGGTCCTGCTGGTCGCGGCCGCAGATGGTGACGTTATCTAGATAAGGGAACGTGGCCTGAAGCGCGTTCTGGTCGACCATCTGGTCCATCTCCCTTTGGAAGACCGAGACTCCGTTGGTGACGCCGAAGGGAACCCTAAGGAAGTGGTAGAGGCGGCCGTTCGCCTCGAAGGCGGTATACTGGCGGTCCTCAGGGCAGATAGGGAGTTGGTGATAGGCTGACTTGAGGTCGATGGTGGAGAATACCCGGTACTGTGCAATCTGGTTGACCATATCAGATATGCGGGGAAGGGGGTATGCGTCCAGCTGGGTGTACCGGTTTATGGTTTGGCTGTAGTCGATGACCAGCCATACGGCCCAATGGCTGAATCTCACTTACAATAAGGATAAATGTGTGTTTAATACCTCGCGCCTGGCCATCCTCGGCTGCGTAGTAGAGAACGGAGTCATCGGCCCCGACCCCGAAAGAATGCGCCCCCTCATGGAGCTTCCCCTCCCCCACTGTCCAAAGGCGCTGAAGAGAACCCTGGGGCTCTTCGCTTACTATGCCCAATGGGTGCCGAATTATGCGGACAAAGCCAGACCCCTCATGAAGTCCACCTCCTTCCCCCTGACAGCAGAAGCAGGCGCAGCCTTCTCCCTCATAAAAGGAGACATTGCGAAGGCCACAATGCACGCTGTGGATGAGTCCATCCCTTTCCAAGTGGAGAGCCAATAAAATTGATATACCTATCAATTCATTCCATGAAAAGCGACGAGTTAAGATAGTAACTATAGGTTTTTATTGGCTAAATAACAGAGCCCACCCTCATGGGCGATCGGTTCCAACAAGGGAGAATACTAGCCAAGCGGTCACCTTTATACCTGGGCAAGCAGGCGGAGCCATGGGCGGAGTCAGCTGAGGTAAGCCCAGGTATAGCAGTGTGCGTGGCAAGAGGTAACCTTGTGTAGCGATAACAACAGTGTAAACAGTGATAACAACAGTGTAACAATAGTGAACGGTTGTGAACGGTAACAGTGGTTTACCACAGAGGGAGTGAATGTTTAAATGTCGATGGTGGAGGGAGTGAATGTTTAAGGTGGGGGATGGGGTGCTAATCAAGCAGGCTGCTTTGTCCTGGATGGTGTCGAGCTTCTTGAGTGTTGTTGGAGCTGCACTCATCCAGGCAAGTGGAGAGTATTCCATCACACTCCTTACTTGTGCCTTGTAGATGGTGGAAAGGCTTTGCGGAGTCAGGAGGTGAGACACTCGCCGCAGAATTCTTCTTCTCCTTCTTCTTAGGCAGTCCCTCGGAACCGAGAATTACTTGCTTCCACATTAAAAGTGAGTTCTCAGATGACTGATGAGTCCAATGCGGGACCTACAGTCTCTGTCACAGGTGGGGCAGACGGTGGTTGAAGGGACGGGTGGGTGGCGTGCTCGGGTTGACGTGCGCTCCTTGTGCTGCCTGCGCTTGGCTTCCGCTTGCTCCCGGCGAAGAGACTCGAGGTGTTTGGCGCCTTCCCGGATGCTTCTCCACTTTGTGTGGTCTTGGGCCAGGGATTCCCAGGTGTCGGTGGGGGTGTTACACTTTTTCAAGGAGGCTTTGAGGGTGCCTTTGAAGCGTTTCCTCTGCCCACCTGGGGCTCTCTTGCCGCGCCGGAGCTCCGAGTAGAGCGCTTGTTTTGGGAGTTTTGCTTCACTGTTGTAACGTGGGATGTGCGGCTGCCAATTTGCGCACAGCAAGCTGATAGTGACCAGATTATCTCTTTCTAGTGATGTTGGTTAGAAGTGTAGGATTCTCACACAAAGCTCCGTTCCCAGGCCCTGAGTGAGCGGACACATGACCAACATTGAACATATTTGTGTGGAATTCTTTTGCCCACTATTTAAAAAAAGTTGCCATTAACCCAACGCATGAAGCAATGCTGTTAGCACAGCATCATGTCAATCTTTAAACCCATATTAAATGAATGTGGCCCATGGTATTGATGCAGTGTGTTGGAGCTCCGAGAGGTCGTGACTCGAACAGGATGGGACAAGCTGGTACCCTTGATTCCACTCCTGACAAGTCTCAACCATCCCATTGGAGGAAGATGCCGAACAGAAGAGGCTATGTGATTCCCCAATGGGAAGAAATCCTCTTCTTCTTAGGCAGTCTCTTGGAACCGAGGATGACTTGCTTCCACATTAAAAATGAGTTCTCAGGTGACTGATTAGTCCAATGCGGGACCTACAGTCTCTGTCACAGGTGGGGCAGACGGTGGTTGAAGGGGCGGGTGGATGGGATGCTTGGGTTGACATGTGCTCCTTGTGCTGCCTGCGCTTGGCTTCTGCTTGCTCCCGGCGAAGAGACTCGAGGTGTTCGGCGCCTTCCCGGATGCTTCTCCTCCATTTTGTGCGGTCTTGGGTCAGGGATTCCCAGGTGTCGGTGGGGATGTTACACTTTTTCAAGGAGGCTTTGAGGGTGTCCTTGAAGCATTTCCTCTGCCCACCTGGGGCTCTCATGCCATGCCGGAGCTCCGAGTAGAGCGCTTGATTTGGGAGTCTTGTATCGGGCATGCGGACAATGTGACCCGTCCATGGGAGCTGATTAAGCGTGGTCAAAGCTTCGATGCTGGAGATGTTGGCCTGAGCAAGAACACTGATGTTGGTGCACCTATCCTGCCAATGGATTTGCAGGATCTTGTGGAGGCAGCACTGGTGGTACCTCTCCAGTGCTTTGAGGTACCTGCTGTACATGGTCCATGTCTATGAGGCATACAGCAGGGCGGGTATCACTGCTGCCCTGTAGACCATGAGCTTAGTGCCGGGTTTGAGGTCCTGGTCTTCAAACACTCTCTTCCTCAGGCAACCCGAAGGCTGCACTGGCACACTGAAGGCGGTGTTGGACTTCGTCGTCGACGTCTGCCCTTGTTGACAGTAGGCTCCCGAGGTATGGAAAGTGGTCCACGTTGCCCAAGGCCTTGTCGTGGATTTTGATAATTGGGGGGCAGCACTGTGTGGCGGGGGCAGGTTGGTAGAGGACCTTTGTCTTACGGATGTTTAGTGTAAGGTCCATGCTCTCGTACGCTTCGGTGAAGGTGTTGACGATGGTTTGGAGTTCGACCTCCGAGTGAGCGCAGACGCAAGCATCGTCTGCATACTGTAATTCGACGACAGGAGGGGACGACCTTGGATCTGTACTGGAGGCGACGGAGGTTTAACATTTTCCTGTTTGTTCTGTAAGTTAGCTCCACTCCCGTGGCGGGCTTACTGAGGGTGAGATGGAGCATTGCAGCAAGGAAGATCGAGAAGAGTGTTGGTGCAATGACACAGCCTTGCTTGACCCCGGTTCGTACTTCAATTGGGTCTGTGGTGGAACCATTGGTCAGGATCTCAGCTTGCATGTCATCGTGAAGCAGGCGGAGGATAGTGACAAACTTTTGAGGGCAGCCGAATTTGAGGAGGACACTCCATAATCCCTCACGGTTGACAGTGTCGAAGGCCTTTGTGAGATCAAAGAAGGCCATGTACAGTGGTTGGTGCTGTTCCCTGCATTTCTCTTGTAATTGACTTGCGGTGAAGATTATGTCCATTGTGCCCCTTAGTGGGTGGAATCCGAATTGTGACTCTGGGAGGAGCTCTTCGACCACTGGGAGAAGGCGATTGAGGAGGATTCTTGCAATGACTTTCCCTGTGGCAGATAGCAGGGAAACTCCTTTGTAATTATGGCAATCGGACTTGTCACCTAGCCTCTGACCTGCTCTTGTTGCCACATTATTTATGTGGATGGTCCAGTTAAGTTTCTGGTCAATGGTGACCCCCAGGACGTTGATGGTGGAGGATTTGGCAATGGTAATGCCATTGAATGTCAAGGGGAGGTAGTTAGACTCTAGCTTGTTGGAGAGAGTCATTGCCTGGCACTTCTTTGGCACGAATGTTAGCTGCCACTTATCAGCTCAAGTCTGAACGTCATCCAGGTCTTGTTGCATGCGGGCATGGACTTCTTCATTATCTGAGGAGTTGTGAATGGCACTGAACACTGTGCAGTCAGCAGTGAACATCCCCATTTCTAACCTTATTTTGGAGGGAAGGTCATTAATGAAGCAGCTGAAGATGGTTGGGCCTAGGACACTGCCCTGAGGAACTCCTGCAGCGATGTCCTGGGACTGTGATGATTGACCTTCAACCACCACAACCATCTTCCTTTGTGCTAGTACGACTCCAGCCAGTGAAGCATTTTCCCCCTGATTCCCATTGACTTCAGTTGTACTCGTGCTCCTTGATGCCGCACTCGGTTAAATGCTGCCTTGATGTCAAGGGCAGTCACTCTCACCTCACATCTGGAATTCAGCTCCTTTGTCCATGTCTGGACCAAGGCTGTAATGAGGTCAGGAGCTGAGTGGTCTTGGTGGAACCCAAACTGGGCATCAGTGAACAGGTTATTGGTGAGTAAGTGCCACTTGATAGCACTGTCGATGACACCTTCCATCATTTTGCTGATTATTGAGAGTAGACTGATGGGGACAGTAATTGGCCGGATTGGATTTGTCCTGCTTTTTGTGGACAGGACATACATGTGTCGTTTTCCACATCGTGTGTCGATGCCGGTGTTGTAGCTGTACTGGAACAGCTTGGCTAGAGGCGCGGCTAGTTCTGGAGCACAAGTCTTCAGCACGATAGCCGGGATGTTGTCAAGGCCCATAGCCTTTGCTGTATCCAGTGTGCTCAGCCATTTCGTGATATCACATGGAGTGAATCGAATTGGCTGAAGACTGGCTTCTGTGTTGGTGGGGACCTCAGGTGTAGGCCGATATGGATCATCCACTCGGCACTTCTGGCTGAAGATGATTGCAAACGTTTCAGCCTTGTCTTTTGCACTCACGTGCTGGGTTCCACCATCATTGAGGATGGGGATGTTCATGGAGCCTACTCCTCCCGTTAGTTGTTTAATGGTCCACATCTATTTACAACTGGATGTGGCAGGGCTGCAGATCTTTGATCTGATCTGTGGAATCGCTTAGCCCTGTCTATAGCATGCTGCTTCAGCTTTTTAGCATGTATGTAGTTCTGTGTTGCAGTTTCCCCAGGTTGGCACCTCATTTTTAGGTATGCTTGGTGCTGCTCCTGACATGCTCTTCTACACTCCTTATTGAACCAGCGTTGGTCCCCTGGCTTGGTGGTAATGGTAGATTGAGGGATATGCCGGGCCATGAGGTTACAGATTGTGGGGGAATACAATTCTGCTGCTTCCCATGGCCCACAGCACCTCATGGATGCCCAATTTTGAGATGCCAGATCTGTTCTGAATCTATCCCATTTAGCACGGTGGTAGTGCCACACAACACGATGGAGGGTGTTCTCAGTGTGAAGACGGGACTTCGTCTCCACAGTTACTGTGCGCTGGTCACTGCTACCAATGCTGTCATTGACAGATGCATCTGCGACAGGTAGATTGGTGAGGACGAGGTCAAGTAGCTCATCCCCTTGTGTTTGTTCCCTCACCACCTGTCACAGGCACAGGCTGGCAGTTATGTCCTTCAGGACTTGGTCAGTAGTGGTGCTACCGAGCCACTCTTGGTGATGGACATTGAAGTCCCCCACCCAGAGTTCATTCTGTGCCCTGAGTGGGCAGTAAGGTGGCAGATGGAGTATGATGTAGGGAAATGTGAGGTTATTCACTTTGGTGGGAAGAATAGAAAAACAGAACGGGGGAAAAATTCAGTTGGTAGCGCCACCCGTTAGCGCCTTAAGAGGGCGCTAAGTGGGGCGCAAACCAACTGGCGCCCGGGCGCGGCGATATCTGCGTCTCTTGCAAAATTGACCGGACATTTTGCGGCGGTGCTAAACAATACCGCCTGATCTCTTGCGCACGCAGATCTTGATGTCATTCGAGAGTGCAACGCCCTTGGGGCGCCCCGGACCGGAAATTCAGTGGCGCCCCCCTCCTTTCCGCCTGGCACAAACAACGACAGGTTGACTGGAACGCATCCCAGTCACTGTGGGGCTGGGGGTGTGCTATTTAAAGGGGGCTTCTTCCTGGCTTTTGTGTGGTAGCCATTTTTGCACCACTCGTTCTGAGAGAGAGAGATTGATTTGGAGTGAGACATAGAGAGAAAGAGAGACTTCTGCATTGAGTTAACGCTGTCTGAGGTAGTTTTGGCTTCTGACCATAACTTTGCAGGTACTTTGCTTTTTGACCTTCATAACTTTGATTGGCCATATACTATGGGGGCTGCAATGGATGGGAACGTCATCCTTCTCCATCACATTCGGAGGGCACAGAGACGCAGAGAGAGAGTGGCAATCATGGCCAGACGGAGGAGGGCCAACAGGCCTCTGCACAGGAGACCTTACCCTCCCAGGGTTTTTCGCCAACAGTTCTCCTACATTAATATGTCTGAGGAGCACTGTTTGCGAAGGCTGTGATTCAGCAAGGAGGTGGTCACTGAGCTCTGCCACCTGCTTCAGCCAGATCTGCAACCTCAACTGAGGAGCAGGACGTCTCTGTCAGTGACAGTGAAGATAACAGTGGCTCTCAACTTTTATGCCATCAGCTCATTTCAATCAGCTACTGGGGACATCGCCAATATCGCCCAGTTTGCGGTGCATTGCTGCATCCGTCAGGTAACAAATGCCCTCTTTAAAAGGAGACGAGAGTACATTTCTTTCCCCATGACCCCGGCCAAGCAGCAAGAACGCGCAACGGGCTTTGCGATGATAGCGGGCTTCCCCATGGTGCAGGGCGCCATTGACTGCACGCATGTGGCTTTGCGGGCGCCGCAAGAGAATGCCGAGGATTTCCGTAACCGAAAGGGCTTCCATTCCTTAAACGTCCAGTTGGTCTGTGACCACAGACAGCTGATACTCGCTGTCAATGCCCACTTTCCAGGCAGCAGCCACGATGCCTTCATCCTGCGCCAAACTTCTGTGGCAGACCTTTTCCAGGCACCGCATCACCCAGGAGGTTGGCTTCTCGGGGACAAGGGATATCCTCTGTGCACCTGGCTGATGACACCGCTCCGTTCGCCCAGCATCCCTGCTGAGCTACGATACAACGAGAGCCATCAAGCTACCAGGTACATCGTTGAGCACACAATCGGCGTGCTCAAGCAACGGTTCTGCTGTCTGGACCATTCTGGAGGAACCCTGCAGTACTCGCCTGAGCGAGTCTCTCACTTCGTTGTTGTGTGCTGCATGCTACATAACCTTGCAATCCTCAGGACCCAGCCAATGCCACCAGACATTGGAGCACCACCAGAGGAGGAGGAGGAGGAGGAAGATGAGGAGGATGATCATCAGCAGCACCAAGGCGGGACGGAGGCACAAAGTGGAAGGGCCGCCCGTCAAAGGCTCATAGCAAGTCGCTTCTAGGCCCCCTCTGAGGGAATGGCTTCTGCCATTCAAACAACCTGAATGAAAGCATCCCGCAACCCCTAAGCCGGTCAAGGTAACAATGAGTGCAAAGACCAAACATGTACATTTTGAATACAGACACTTCTTTATTTCACAAACTCTGTGTGTCTCATTTCCGCATGACAAATTAATAGAAAGAAACACAAAAAAAAGCAGTCATTCACATAACTGGCTCTCACAACCTGGAGACAATGTCCAAAATAGTAACAAAAATTTGACCACGAACCTCGGCCTTCAATAAAACAATGAAAAACATTTTGCCACACCTCCTACTTTTTGCCCTTCGAGGGTGATCTGCTTCCCTTGCGAAATTGCCCCCTTCCCACCCTGCAGCTCCTCTGTAATGGGACCCCAGTGGCTGGAGCAAGGCTGGGGGAAGGCTGCTGAGTGTCAGAAACTGAGGCTGCAGATGCCCTTGAGGGACGGCCTGGACCAGCTCTGGGCCTGGAGGGCCCGGCTGCTGACTGCACCAACTCTGCATGGGCGGAAGCAGTCTGCCCTACAGGTGGTGGCAACTGCAGTGGAGAAGTGCCAGTGGTGGCAGCAGGAAAGCTGTCATCTTGAGAGAGGACAGCAACTCCCTGCTCGACTGACACACTGGCACTCCCACGGGGCAGCACTTCAGCATCCAGAGCAATCTGATGGAGTACAGATTGCTGGCCTGCTGCGGCGTGGTGAGAGCCCCGGGAAAATCTGCCCGATCCAGCGAGGGTGGCAGCAGTCAGTGCTCGCGAGGCCTCAATCTGCATCTGCATGAGACCAGCCACTGGCTGCATTGCAGCACTTAGCATTTGCGTGGCAGCCGCCTGTGCTACAGCAAAGTGCTCCACACTCCTTGCCAGTGATTCAATGGATTCGGACAACCTTGCCACTGCAGCCATGAGCTCAGTGTGCCTGCGCTCCACCTGAGCGCTCATTTCAGCGAGGACCCGCTCCTCGTCTGCGTCCAGTGCAGCAGGACTCAAGGCCATACTCTCCCTCCGGGGAGAAGGCCCCCGAGCTTCCCTACCCCCATCGCGTTGCTGCAGCCCGCTGGGTCCTGGAGCTTCACCCTCATCAGACCATTCCCCCCTGCTCCCCTCCAGGGAAGGTGTGTCCCCAGTATGGGCATGGGCTGCCTCGGTTGAGGGTGACGCTGATGGTCTGGCTTCCTCTTCCTCCTTGCCTTCAGCTTCACTCCCAGTGGCAGCTTGAGGGCCCGTCTCCTCACCTGGTGAATCACCATCTGAAAGCAGGGAGGTACAAGAGTGGCTTTAGCGTGAGGACAGGGTGGCAGCAAGGGAGGCATGAGTGCAGCGATTTAGTGATTTGGATTGAAAGTGTCAAAGGCTGCTGTTGTGAGGAACAAGTAGAAGGAGAGAGGACAAAAAGGTGATGACCTTACCATTGCTGTCCAGAACGGGGTCGGCGTCTCCAGTGGCGACGGGACCAATCACCCGGCTTGCCACAATCCTGTGGACGCGCTCCTCAAGATCGCTGAGGGGTTGAAGCTGAGGCCGCCCTCCACCGGTCCGTTGCTGCTGTCTCCTATTATGAGACAGCTTGACCTGCAAGAAAAAGGACGGCGTCTGAGTAAATATACAGCCATGGTCTTGCCTCCCATAGTTGAATAGCCCTTACTGTATGCAGCCATGGTCTTGCCTGATATGCCTCCCATAGTTGAATAGCCCTTACTGTATGCAGCCATGGTCTTGCCTGATGTGCCTCCCATAGTTGAATAGCCCTTACTGTATGCAAAGTGTCGAATGTGCGTGTGTGTTTGATGAAAGGGCTATAGGTGTTGGATGAGTGTTGGGCATTGGTGCTTTCAAGACCCTCTGGCCATAAAGTGAGGTTGATATGGAGGGATGAAGAGGTTTTGAAAAAAAAGGCACTCACCCTGACTACCCGAGTGAGGTCGTTGAACTTTTTCCTGCATTGCACATGGGTCCTAGGCACCATGCTGCTTGAGAAAACGCTTTGAGCCACCTCCCTCCACACTCTTCTGTACTCGCGTGGCAAAGGCCTCCTGCCACTCTCTGGGTACAGAATGGATCTTCTGCGCTCCACCCCGTGAACCAGAGCCTCCAAAGCCCGCTCGCAGAAGCGCTGTGCTCGCTCCCTGGCCCTTTCCATAGTGTCTGGCTGCTAGATTTAGCCACAGGTCTCTCCAGGCCGAGATTCAAGGCTCCAGTGAGCAGGGTGTGGCTGCAGAGCAAGATCGACCCTCCCCTTTAAGAACTGGCCGGTGCCAGTGTGTCTGTGTTCAATCGCTAACTGACAGCACCTGCGCTGCACCCGCCCTCTGAGGTAGCGCCTCGCTCCTCGGCCTTAGCGCCTTCAGAGAGTTGTGTAGTGCCTGATTTAGTGCTCCAATCACCTCCAGGGGCGATAAAAGCCAAATTTGCAGTCGGAGGTGATAATTAGCGCCAGGCGCTAATAATTGTGCCCCAAATGGGGCGATACCGAATTTCTCCCCCAATATCTTTTAAATGGTGAGAAACTTTCAAATGTTGGTGTTCAGAGAGATTTGGGTGTCCTCGTGCAAGAAACGCAGAAATCTAGCATGCAGGTACAGCAAGCAATAAGGAAGGCAAATGGCATGTTGGCCTTTATTGCAAGGGGGTTGGAGTATAAGAGTAAGGAAGTGTTGCTACAATTGTACAGGGCCTTGGTGAGACCACACCTGGAGTACTGGAGAACTTCTTTGTTCCAGTCCTACTCAGGTCCCCTCCCTCACCTCTTTTTCCGACACATTGATGACTGTATCGGTGCCGTCTCCTGCTCTTGCCCTGAACTAGAAAATTTCATTCACTTTGCTTCCAATTTCCACCCTTCCCTCACTTTCACATGGTCCATCTCCGACTCTTCCCTTCCCTTCCTCGACTTTTCCGTCTCCATCTCTGGGGATAGGTTATTGACAAACATTCACTACAAGCCCACTGACTCCCACAGCTACCTGGACTACATTTCCTCCCACCCCGCCTCCTGTAAGGACTCTATTCCGTTCTCCCAGTTTCTCCATCTCCGCCGCATCTGCTCCGACGATGCCACCTTCCATACCAGTGCTTCCGACATGTCTTCCTTTCTCCTCAACCATGGTTGACACGGCCCTCGACAATGTCCGTTCTATCTCCCGCACTTCTGCCCTCGCCCCTGCCCCTCCCTCCCGGAACCATGATAGAGTTCCCCTTGTCCTCACCTTTCACCCCACCAGACTCCACATTCAACGGATCATCCTCCGCCATTTCCGCCACATCCAGCGTGATCCCGCCACCAAACACATCTTCCCCTCACCTCCCATTTCAGCATTCCGTAGGGACCGCTCCCTCCGCGACAACCTGATCCACTCCTCTACCACCCCCAGCACCCCTTCCCCTTTGCCTGGCACCTTCCCGTGCAAGCGCAGGAGATGCAACACATGCCCTTATACCTCCCCCTTCCCGCTGTCCAGGGCCCCAAACACCCCTTCCAGGTGAAACAGCGATTTACTTGTACTTCTTGCAATTTAGTATACTGTATTCGCTGCTCACGATGTGGCCTCCTCTACATTGGGGAGACCAAATGCAGATTGGGTGCCCACTTTGCGGGACACCTCCGTTCAGTCTGTAAGGGGGATCCCGAGCTCCCGGTGGCCTGTCACTTTAATTCACCGCTCCATTCCCACTCAGACCTCACCGTCCTCGGCCTCTTGCATTGTTCCACGGAAGCTCAGCGTAAGCTCGAGGAACAGCACCTCATCTTTCGATTAGGCACTCTACAACCCTCTGGACTCAACACAGAGTTCAACAATTTCAGATCATAACCTCAGCCCCTATCACATATATATATATATTTAAAAAAAATTTATCCAAACTTTTTGTTTGGCCTTTTGTTC
Source organism: Somniosus microcephalus (assembly GCF_052327205.1). Classification (NCBI taxonomy): domain Eukaryota; kingdom Metazoa; phylum Chordata; class Chondrichthyes; order Squaliformes; family Somniosidae; genus Somniosus; species Somniosus microcephalus. The sequence continues at coordinate 34,206,725 of NC_141012.1, read as the reverse complement.
TTCCCTCCCACATGGCAGCTGTCCTTCAATTTGCCAGCGCAATTCACACTTCATCCTTTATTCCTTAACCTGTCCCATTACCACCTCTTGCCTTGAATATCTCTTAATGTCTCTCAATGTCTCTTAATCTCTCCTGCTTTCTATCCTATCACTGACCTTCCCTTTTGTTCTTTCATCCCCTCCCCCTTTTCCCAGCCCCTAACCTTGCTTTCCATTTCCTGCTTTTTTCCAGTTCTGACGAAAGGTCTTCGACCTGAAACGTTAACTCTGTTTCTCTCTCCACGGATGCTGCCTGGCCTGCTGAGTTTTTCCAGCGTTTTCTGTTGTTATCCTGGAGTACTGTGCAAAGTTTTGGTCTCCTTATCTAAGGAAGGATATATTTACCTTGGAGGCAGTGCAACGAAGGTTCACTAGATTTATTCCTGGGATGAGAGGGCTGTCCTATGATGAGAGATTGTGTAGATTGGGCCTATACTCTCTGGAGTTTAGAAGAATGAGAGGTGATCTCATTGAAACATACAAGATTCTGAAGGGGATTGACAGGGTAGATGCTGAGAGGTTGTTTCCCCTGGCTGGAGTGTCCAGAATCAGGGGGCATAGTCTCAGGATAAGGGGTAGCCCATTTAAGACTGAGATGAGGAGGAATTTCTTCACTCGGAGGGTTGTGAATCTTTGGAATTCTTTGCCCCAGAGGGCTGTGAATGCTGAGTCTTTGAGTATATTCAAGGCTGAGATAGATAGATTTTTGGACTCTAGGGGAATCAAGGGATATGGAGCTCAGGCGGGAAAGTGGAGTTGAGGTCGATGATCAGCCATGATCTTATTGAATGGCGGAGCAGGCTCGAGGGGCCGTATGGCGGACTCCTGCTATTATTTCTTATGTTCTTAACTGAGTGCTCTTTGAAAATCAGGGCAAAGCACTGCTCTCAGCCATAGACATGATTAAAAAGAACTGATAAAAGTGGAGCTACTTGTGGAAAAAGATGAACAATGATGTGAAACTTGATGCAACTCTTGTCACTTCTATCCTGTACTTCAAAGGATCCAGACTTTGTCTTTGAGGGGCAAAAAGTTACCAAACTGTAATACATTTTGTCAACATTTTAATTCGTAATTGCTATCAGATTATTGATTAAAAAGTAGGAAACACAGGAGTATGTTCAAAAGGGAATTGGATTTATACTTGAAAAGGAGAAATTTGCAGAGCTATATGGAAAGAGCAGGAGCGTGGGGCTAATTGGAGAGCTCATTCAAAGAGCTAGCACAGGCTGGATGGGCCGAATGATTTTGTGAGTACTTTGTACTGTATGATTCTGTGATTACTCTACAAAATCATGCATGGAACAAAAGAAGCCTGTTTAAAAAAAAATGCCACAAGAACAAAACATATGGGCATTAAGGTGGAAATAATACCGTGACGTAAGCATAGGGTAGTCAGGAACACGAGTGCAGTTTTTTTTTAGCAAGCAACATATAAAGCAGCTTAAACAAGTGGATTATATTGCAGTAATGCCTGATGGCTTTAAAGATATAATTGAGAATGGAATTGTGTTTGTGGATGGTTGGCTATGGAAAATGAATTCCTCGGTGGTATTGAATTAGACAATTATTCAGCAAAAGCTATACTGACTGAAATTGTGAATTTGTTTAGGGACAAGGCTTAATGGAAAAATAGAAAATTAAATTAGTTGCAGTTTTTTTCTGATGGAACACCAGTGAATGCTGAGTGACCCCTTTGACTTGCAGAAAAATGGTGCAGTTCATTTTTATTGGTAAAAAAACCATGTACGGCTTCTCACTGTGAAAACAAAGTGGGCATCACCTTGAATCTATTTACTGCTCAAGTTGGTTTTTGTATGTTAGGTGGCCTAAGAATATAGCTGTAGACAACTAAAATGGAGGGTAGTTATATTGCAAGTTACACCCCGTGGATTGTTGGGAACACAAAAATGTTGCTGTGTTACTAATAGGCAAGTGACAAATTTGCTATAGTCTGATATGTACTTCAGTAGCCCCTAGACCAATATGTGACTATTAACTTCAACTGTTTTTATATTGGTTCAAAGGGGTTTTTGCACTTCCCATTCCAAAACTGTGGGTCTCAAGAGAGTGCGTTGCAGTCTCAATATAACCTGCTGAACTCATTTGGACAGGCAGCCAAGTAAATTAACTTGCTGGTTGATATTCGGATGTAGTAATGGGGCTTCCTCAGCAGCCTTAATGAATCTGACCGGTTTACGTTGGGGTTGTCATAGGCTACCTAAGACCCGCACTTTGGGCACCAATGCTGAAACACCACGATTACACTAATATAGAAAGAGCTTAAGTGTTTGAATGTTTGATCTTAAGGAACAACATTACCAACAATGACGCTGTTTGGAAGAGCGTTCCACAGGCAAGAGAAGCACATGCCTAGCTTCCCTGAACGTTGAGATGCACCTATTGTGCTCTTGGCTTAACAATGGAGGTGTAGCTTAAGTTCCAACAGCTTATGTAGTGTGGCTTCAGTCACAATTCTTGTAGAGTATCGGCCATTTGTCTGATGCTGTAGAGGGTTGTCGCTGACATCCCCATCAAGTCCATTGACCTCCATGGATTTGGAAGGTATTGAGTCCAGGAACAATGCTGGGTGCAATGCTACAAGAGTCCGCTAGATTTAAGAAAGGTTGTGAGGAACATGTGCTAGACTTAATTAAATCTTGACAAGTTTAACAACAAACGAGCTCTGACAGAACAGTTAAAATGTGGAGAAAACTAATTGCTGTTGTAGGCACTTGATTAGGACCACTCAAGGGACTTTAGTTGTTTCAGCAGAAGTTCCACTAGTTTGAAACCTTCTATCTATCAGATCCTAATAGAAACAGCTCTAAATCTTCCGTGAAAAAATAAGAACAAACATGTGCTTAATACTGCACAGGCCCTAAACTAATCGAGATGGATCTTTCAAAGTTGGGAAGGGAATGCAAGATGAAGAAGACTGAAACAAAAGCTTCATTCTTTCATTCCTGATTGGTAAATTCAGTAACCAATTCAAAACACAAGAACCATATAATTACTTTTCAGGTCAGGTGCTTGAAATATAAAAATGTAAAAAATTTAAAGTTAACAATGTTATTGATACAACATTTTAAGGATTAAGAGATAGCATGAATATTGGGTGAGAAGGATAATAGCAAATAGAGATAGCTTTGTGGCACAGCACCTTAAAGCTTCAATATGCTTTAATATGAAATCGGAAGAGATGCAAAACGGGCTGACAACCCGCTGTCACCCGTTTTACACTATCGTACAAAGTCAAAATCTACACCATTGAGTTTAATTTTGTGCTCAAATGCTTGCCAGTTAATGTTACTTAGCCCAACATTTTGTCTTTCAAAATGAGCCTTACCATGCCTCTAAGAGTTTTGGCTGAAAATCGAGATGCCTAATATCGAGAGTGTTATTCAATAGTAATGCACTCAATCATTGACACCATAACCTTAACCATTAACCAGTTGCTCCACTTTGTCAGTTTTTCATGCTTCCATTTTTATCTGCCTCATCCTACACCACCTCAGCTTTTCACGCATTCTCCGTGCCTTGTAACTGTCTTTAATGTCTTTGATTCCTATCATTATGCCTGCTATTTTCTCATGGTAATATATTTCTACCATTTAACCATCTCCTGTTTTCTATTTTGAGCACTTTATAGGTCATTTTACTTCTTTTTGTACTTTTTGCACTTTTTTTGTCTCATCTCTCCGCCCCCCCCCGCAGTTTTATTCCTTTTTAAATGCTGTTCATTTGTATCCTGTTTATTTAGTCAGAATTTTAATACTTTTGTCCATTACTTGTCCGAGATGATCTGTTACACCATTTCCACTCATGATTCTCCTCCCTTTCCTGATTCTATTAATGTGATGAAATAACTGTGTTCTGGCATTTGTATTGTTGTTGTTGTTGTTGTACTTGTAATGTCTGGAATGTTCCACTGGGGTAACCACTAATGCTCCTCCCTAGCCCCGCCCCTCTTCTGGAACGTTCTACCAAGGGCTGGGTCGGTGATGAACTGTGTTAACTTGATGCCATGTTCTTACTTAATAAAAGCCTTCAGTTCTAAGCTTTAACTTCACGGATTCAGGCAGTTATTTGGCACATCAATTAATACCCCATCCACCTTATTTTTCAGTTTTGAAGAAGGGTCTTTACATGTAACATTGTGCCAGAATTTACTGTAAAAGTAAGGGTGAGGCTAACGGCCTTGTTTGCAGCCATCTTTCAAACCCATTACCTAATTCAGCAGTGATACTTCTCCACTGGTTAAAAATAATTTATAATTCATGGTGATACACTTTTGCCACCCCTGAAACATCCTTCTGATGACTATAGTGACACAATACATTGGAGAAACCAAACAACTCAGCTCGTGGCCTTGTATTGCTCCATAATAGTGTTCCTTATGCTGTCATTGTAATCATTTGGGAGATGATAAAAGGTGGTATAAATGGCGTTTTGTTTTTATTGTTCTGATGTTTTCAGATTCTGACGTCTGCTTTTCTTGTCTGGTCTCACTTCAGGTGCACGATTGACAGTGGAGTGACACGAGTGGCATGGCTGAATCGCTCCAGCATACTCTACGCAGGGAAGGATAAGTGGTCACTAGACCCTCGGGTGGTTATCGTGACGAACAGCAAAACAGAATACAGCATTCAGATAGTGGGCGTGGATGTGTATGATGAAGGCCCTTACACATGCTCAGTTCAAACTCACAACCATCCCAGGACATCTCGGGTGCACGTAATAGTACAAGGTATGGTCCAATTGTAGTTACTCGTGACCGTTTAATACAACTGAGTAGAAAGAAAAACAGTGTAGCATTAAAACTTTAAGAAAATGCAACAACAATTATCCCATTTCTAAGAGTTAAAAGAGTCCTACAATTGATTCAGTAATTCAGCACCGAAATAGTTTTCCTTTTAATAAGTATAATAATTTGCCATTTCCTCGCAAATCAATTTTTTCTTAACGTCTCTCCTGCACTGAGCAAGTAAATTCAAACAATTTTTAATTCTTATCAGTAAGAAGATACCAATATTATTCAGAATCTTTATTTCATAGGAATGCAACTTTAAAATGTTTTTGTTAGGTTATTAAGTCATTTGCAGTATATAGAACTTCTCTAATTTTTTAGTAATAGCTTTGTAAGTTGTCAATCGTCCTGTATAATTGTCATCGTGTATGAAGGATATGGAGCCTACTGACAGTCAGTACCTGTACTGATGGCCACGAATGGTGCATAAACAGCATTAACTAAAGCCAGACACAAGACTGAAAAGAGAATGGGGGAGAAATTGGGTAAGTAGCGCCACTTGTTAGCGCCTAAAGTGGCAGGCAGTGGCTGTAGCGCCACTGCCTGCGCCTCCCTCGATATTGAGTTGGGGCGATAATGGTGGCGTTAGTCTTTTGCGCTGCGCCGCCACCGATGGCAGCGCCCCATTCGCGCCCCGTTCGCGATATTTGGTAGCGAACGCCGCAGTTGCGCCGTTCGCTACCCGCGCCCGGTTCACGGGGCCTTACTGTGCCGGCAGTGGTGCAAGTTAAGGTGGAGGTGCGGGCGGCTGCCTGCCAGCACCTCCGTCCCCGGCCTCCTAACACCCCCGCCCCCCCCGCGGCATTGCCGGCTGTTTCCCGAGAGCCCGGTACTTCTCCTTGGTGCCGGGCTCGTTTGCCGGCACTCGCGATCGGGGTTCGCGCTGTTGCAGGCACCTCCCCCTTAACAGTGGGAGGAAGGCCTGCAGTACCGCAGCGTGCCGTGCCGTTGCACTGCGATATTCAGTTTATATAGTGACTTGTGGTCACTCTGGGTACTGGTCAATAAATATTAACCAGTACCCAGAGTGACCACAAGTTTGTAATCTAAAGGGTTTAACTGATGGCCATCAATCACTTGGGTTTTGCCCTCCAAGACTGTCATTATTTGAATCCCTCAATTAGATTGTAGTCCTGTGATCATTGAAAGTTATTCATTCTCAGTTTAAGATGTTCTGAACTTTTTTGTGGAGTTTTAGAGAGATCTACTTTTAACAAACTAGCTGAAATGTATGACATCCTAGTAAAGATAGGATTAATTCATTTTGGGGGCAGATCAGTATTGGCCTTGGGTAGAAGAGGATAATAAAATATATATAATCCACTTAGGCAATTCCTGTATGATTTTCTGAAGACTTCAGGATATTACATTGAGTGTTATATATACAAAAAAAAATGAAAAAATGGTATCTAATCTGAGTTTCATTTCAAAATGCTGATGGCTATTGATTTAGACGAATCTTAAGATGGAACATCTATAGCTTTACACGCTGGGTCACTCATAGCTAACTAGGCAGTAATTTTAGAGCCTGCTGTGTTCATAATAAGCTGAAGACATCACTCTACATTTTCACATTGCTGAGAAAAATTGTGCACAAGATGATTCTAGTTTTTGAAAATTGTCTCCAAGTATTCTGCTGCCTCACTTTGATCCATGGTAGTTTCAGACAACAAAGAGCAGACTTGATGCTGCACATATACTGACAGAGGTACAGGATTCAGTAAAAATAAAAACTATTCCTGCTCCAAATATACTGCATCAAATACACATTTTCTGCAAAGCCTGGGCCTTAGCTGCTGCACCCAAACGCAAGAGTTTCATGCTAGCAATAAGCATTTTGGGGACACAGCGGCCTCGATTTTAACTGACCCATGGAGTCGGGATTGGAGGCGTACGGAGGGTTGAAGCCCCGAATTCGGGGGCCCCGACACCATCCCGCCCAAAACCCGCCCCGCACTGGGACCCGCCTACCCGAGGCAGGAAGGGATTAGTGACAATTAACTGTCTGTTAACTGGTGGTTAACAGGCAGTTTTTAGCCTAATCCCTAATTTTAATCTTGAACTGTGGGAGTCCCGACGGCTCCAAACCACGCCAGGTTAGAGGAGTCGGGCCGTCGGGTTGAAGGACTTGGAGGGGTCGAGATGTCAGTGTTCAGGTGAGTGATGGGTGCATGAGTGCAAAGGTAAGTGTGTTTGGTGTGTCTAAAGTGTGTAAAGAAGTTTAAATTAGCTGTACTTACCTTTTTAGCCTTCCTTCCTCTAGGTTTCGGGAGTCCATCATCTCACCAGCACAGAAAGCAGAACAGCTGCGAACTGTCAAAAGTGACAGCCTGCAGCTTTCTGTGCTGGAGAGATTTCTAACTGAGTCTGTGTAGAAGGACTCAGGTTAGAAGTAAGACTGTCAGTGTTTGACTGCTTCAAACAGCTGTGAAACGCTGATATTTCATCTGTCAAAACATCTTGACAGATGAAATTTCAATCTGTGACATCACCTGTTGCCGGGTGGCCCTTAATTGGCCTGCTGAGCCCGCTCAACAAGGTCAATCAAGTTAAAATCACATGGATTGGCCGCATCTCGATGGAGGCGGGACTACAACCCCGAAAGTTGCAGTCCCGCCTCCTTCCCGGCATCTGAGGGAAAATCACCCCCAGCATGTCAGCATTTGCTCAAAAAAGTAACACGGAATTGTACCCCTCACCTTCCAATTCGTTACTACACAAATACAAAAGCAAAATACTGCAGACGCTGGTAATCTGAAATAAAAACAGAAAATGCTGGCAATACTCAGCAGGTCAGACAGCATCTATGGAGAGAGAACCAGAGTTCTGACGAAAGTTCATCCACCTGAAACTTTAACTCTGTTTCTCTCTCCATAGATGCTGCCCGACCGGCTGAGTATTTCTGGCATTTTCTGTTTTTATTTCGTTCCTACACAAGTCAGGTTGCCATTGTGCTTTCTTTCTTTTCCGTGCTGCTTTCAGCACTGAGAGAAGGGATTGTTTCCTCTGAATGCTATAGGCAGGAATTCTCACAAGAACAAGAGTCTCCACCTACAATATACAGAAGCCAAAATCCCTGTTGTTAGCACTAGGAGTTTTCTTGAGAGGAGAAAAAGAATCAGGCTGATGTATCAGCTGCCGGAGTCAGGTCAGAGTGCGGCTAGGTGGCGATGGAAAATTAAGTGAGCAAATGGAAGGCAATTGAAGAAGAAAAATTGATAGCAATGAAGGGGAGAGGGAATGATGGCAGTTAGGGGACCAGTGGAGGGAGAAATGGATGGTAAGAAAGGAGAAAGAAAAGGAGGCAGAAACTGGGAGTGAAAGGAAAACGTGGGAGCAGTGGTTTGTGGTGGGCATGGAAAGAGAGCCAACATTAAATGAGCAGGAGTGGGGAGGGCGAGAGCCAGCATCAACTTAAAGGGGTTGCGGGGGAGAAAAGTGTCAGCTTGAACCGGGGAGTGGAAGAAGAGTACAGGAAACTTTCTGGTATCCGGCACTGACGGGACCGAGCTGGTGCCGTACCATCAAAACTGCCGTAGAAACCAGCGCTAATGTTAAAGCATACGGAGCTTTTGAGCTCCGTGTGAATCAACAAACCCTGTTGCTTAGCAACAGCTTCAAAACAGTCGGCCGCAGCTTAAAAGCGTCTCTGTAGCTAAGCAACAGCTTCAGCTAGACCTTGCAGAGCCTGACTGGAAAAAAAAAGCAATGAGAAGTAAAAAAACTTATAGGAAACGGCTCCTGAATTTTGCCGGTAGATAGAGCTTTCCGGACATTTAACCTCCGGTTAAACGAAAGTTTCCTGTACTAGCTTAACTGGGTTGGAGGAGGAGAATGGCGCCAGGTTTAATTGTGGAGCAGAAGGGAGAAGATTGTCAGTATGAAATGGAAAGGTTGGAGGAGGAGAGAGTGATTCTATATGAATAGTTAGGCAATTGGGTAGAGAACAGTGTTGCTGGAAACTAGTTTCAGGAGTGGGTGTGGAGTGCATCTGAGCTGGGGGCGGTGAGGGAAGAAAGGGGAGTTGGATGTGGGAGATGGACTTGAGGTTAACTTTAGGTACATGACAGTCTGGTTGCTCTGTTGGAAAAGCTAGTGTCAATGTGTTTTTCCCTTATTTATATTCTGGGGGAGAAATTTGGCATGTTAGTACCTACCATTAGTGCCTGGAGGAGGCGCTAACGGGGCGCTAATGGGTTTGCGGCGGAGCGGGGTGAATCCAACGCCGCACGCGACATTCACCCGGGATTTAGAGCTGCCAGTAATATTTAGCGCCTACGCCTTTACCAGCTGCTAGATCGTGACATCAAAGTGTGTGGAACGCAGTTGCAAAATTGACTGCCGCCCCCTGCCTTAGCGCCTGGTGTGAACAACGGCAGGAAGAGGAGGCGTGATGCAGTCGGATGCTGCTGTCGGAGCGGTATTTAAAGGGATCAACATCCGGTTTCATTTTAGTCGCCAATCAATGCTGCCTTCTCAGTTTGACATAGTGAAACAGCCATTTTCAGTGAGGTAAATGTTTATTACTTTCAGGAGCGTCTGGCTGCTAAAAATTTGTCAGTTTCATTGTGCTGAGGTTTTGAACTCCTACACTTGGATACGTTAATAGGGGCTGTGCTGGCACTCGACTCGCCCTCCAGCATCAATGTCGGAGGCATCAGAGGCAGAGACAAAGATTGGAAGATGTAACCAGAGGGAGGAGGGCCAATAGGGCTGTCAACAAGAGGCCATACCCTCCCAGGATATTCTGGGAGCACTTCTCCGACATAAATTTAACTGAGGAGCAGTGTCTTATAAGGCTCCACTTCACCAAGGGGGTGGTCACAGAGCTCTGCCACCTCCTGCAGCCAGACCTCGAGCCTCAGATCAGGCCACCATGTCTCTCTCAATGGCAGTCAAGGTCACCGTTGCTCTCAATTTCTATGCCAGCGGATCCTTCCAGTCTGCAGCAGGAGACATATCTAACATTTTGCAGCTGTCCATCCATTGCTGCATCCAGGAGGTCACATAGGCTCTCTACAGAAGGAGAAGGGACTACATTTCCTTCCCTATGACCAGAGAGAAGTACGATGAGCGTGCATGTGGCTTTGCCAAGATAGCAGGCTTCCCTATGGTGCAGGGCACCATTGATTGCACCCACGTGGCTTTGCGAGCAACCCGTAACAACCCTGAGGTATTCCGTTCATTTGCAGAGAAGTGGGGGTTGGGTCAGAGTTTTTGCAGTTGTTAGTCAGCTTCTGCAATTTGGGAATTGGAATTGGATAAGAGAATTGGATAAGTACCTGAAGGAAAAGAATTTGCAGGGCTACGGGAAAAGGGCGGGGGAGTGAGACTGGTTGAAGTGCTCTTCCAGAGAGCCGCCACGGGCTCGACAGGCTGAATGGTCTCCTTCTGTGCTGTAACCATTCTATGAGTCTGTGATTTTTCCAGGTGGTTGTGTATGTGCCTCAGATAACAGACCTATTGGACTGGATTTTGCCGGCGCTTGGTGTGGGTTTGGAGGAGGGTCTGGTGGGAAGCGCAAAAAATGACGGCGAGTTCCGATCCCGCCGTCAACCCACCTCCGCACAACTTTCCCAAAGGTGGGCTTGTAGACTCTGTTTCGGTCCTGCCTCCAAGCGGCGGGATAGGCCCTTAAGGCACTTAACAACCACTTAACTACCTCTATAATCCGATTTTGAGATGCCTTTCAAATTTTGCCACGTTTCCAGTGTGCTGCACGTCTCTCCTGAAACACGCCAGCTAAGCCTGTCGGGTTTACAAGTGGCTGGCTTCCTAACAGCTGCAGCTCCACCATAAAAACGGAGCTTTCAACAAGGATCAGTCGCAGGTGGCAGAACTTTGTTTTTCAGGTCTTGGAGAACTTTTTGCAGGTCTACTGATTTTGGAAGTGGTGAAGCTGAGGTTCATCTCCACTGTGACCTCCTGGGAAAACCATCTCCCCACATTGACTGAGCGCTTCCTCAACTGAGGTATCTACTTCCAGCAGCATGGGAACCATTTATTTCCTTTCATCCTGGAGCTCAGATTTGGAGGAAGAGCAGCCGCGGCAGCAGCAGAACCAGGAACAACAGCAGCACCAACAACAGGAGCGCCAACCTGCTGCTCACCCACCTGATGCTGCACAGGGCAGAAGACGCCAGCGCAGGGAAGCACGTCGCCGCAGGAGATACCCCCAAAACAGGGTTTACAGGCTGAGGATGAGCTTCCTCAACATGACTGAGCAGCAGTGCCAAAGGAGGCTGAGACTTTTGCAAGAGGCAGTCGGTGACATCTGCGCAATGCTGCACCAACACCTGGTGCCCAGAGGAGCGGGTGGACACCCCTTACCAGTGGCTGAAAAAGTCACCACCACACTCAACTTTTTTGCTTCAGGCTCCTTCCAGGGATCATCAGCAGACATCAACGGCATCTCCCAGTCGGCCGCACACACTTGCATCACGCAGGTTACCAATGCCCTCTTTGCAAAGGCGCACAATTACATCCACTTCTCGACGGATCAAGCCAAGTGTAACCGCACGTGCGGTTGGGTTTGCAAATACGGCAGGCTTGCCAAGGGTGCAGAGTGTTATAGATTGCACACATGTGGCCCTTAGGGCACTCGTCACAACCCAGCTCTTTTTGTCAACTGCAAGGGCTTCCACTCTCTCAACGTGCAGCTGATGTGTAACCACAAGAAGGACATTTTGCATGTTTGCGCCAAGTACCCTGGCAGTTGCCGTGACTCGTTCATCCTGCGGCAGTCTAGTGTGCCTCCGCTCTTCAATCTGCCAAACCAACTTTGCGGATGGCTACTTGGAGACAAGAGTTTGAGTGAGAATGACGGAGTGAGTGTAGAGAATCCAGAGCATAGATGCTTAGAAGGAAACAAAGATGGAGTGAGGTGGCAAGACCAAGGGCCCTCCCTGTGTGCTGTTAGTTGTTGTCTTTGCATAACTGTGATCGGGAGTGTGAGGGCGGCATAGTCGAATAGTGAAGTGATTGTGACCATAGAGAGAGAGGGATGGTTAAGGGTACAAGGGATGTAAATGTACAGTGGGATGTGTAGGAGTAGGTTGACAATGCAGAGTCAATGATAGAGGAGAAGGGGAGCAGAATGAGGGTCAAGGTGATGGTATACTCAGTTTTCCTAACCAGCCAAGGTCATTGAACCTCTTACGGCACTGCAGCCAGGTTCTGCTGCACACCGACCTAGAGCTCACATCCCTTGCGAGTTGGAGCCACACAGCCTTTGTTTGTTGGGGAGGATTTTTCCTCCCACGTGAGGGGAAGAGCACCTCCCTGTGAGCTCTTACTCCCTCCACCAGAGCATAGAGGGAGTCATCATCGAACCTCGGGGAGGCCTTGGACCTTGAGCTGGACATCTTTATAGCAGCAGAAAGTAACAGAGTTGTAAATCATCAAAAAGAGAGGCATAAAATGAACCAAGGCTGTTTGGAGCCCTTAAATGCAGCTAGATAAGTGACGTCAGCAGAGGCGAGTTTCAGTCCCAAAAGACTAATTGGGCCAGAGGAACGCACACGCCCGGAATGAATTGGCCAATTAGGGGAAAATCACAACTTTTTCCCACCTGACAGCGGAGGCGGGATCGGGACCGGCGACCACCTGACCCGCACCCAACCCGCCTCCAATGGGAAAATCGCAGCCATTGTGTCACTAGCTTCCTGCATCAACTACAGGACCGACACCACTGTGTACTACCTGACACACCAAATACCAGTCGTACTCGATCCTCCACCTCCTGTGCTATAAGCCAAACCACAGTGGCATAACTACTGTAGCGGATGCCATTTTCCCTTCTTTCCCTGTGGGAGTCTATATAAAACCTTATTAAGACCACAGTTGTAGTTCTGTTTGCAGTTTTGGGATCCACACTATAAGAAGGATATTGAGGCAATAGAGAAGGTACAGTGGAGGTTCACTGGTATAAGGAAACACAAATACAAAGTAAGACTTGTAAAATTGGGGCAGTTTTCATTAAGACACGAGATTATGGGTTGCTTTGATAGAGGTGGTTAAAATTATGAAGGAATGGAACAGAGAATAGAAAGACTTGCATTTATAAAGAAATCTCAGGGCATCTCAAAGCTTTTACAGCCAATGAAGTGTAGTCACTGTACTGTAGGGAAAGTGGCAGCCAATTGCCGTACTGCAAGGTATCACACACACCAATGAGAGAAATGATCAGATTGCCTGTTTTATCGATGCTGGTCGAGAGATAAATATTGGTGAGGACACCAGGGGAACTCCCAGCTCTAATTTAAATAGTGCCGTGGTATCTTTTATGTCCACCTGAGAGGGCAGAGGAGTCTTGTATTTAACGTCTCTTCTGAGAGAATGCACCTCTGACTATGCAGCACTCCAGTGAAGTGTCAGTTTGGGTTATGTACTCAACTCTGTGGAGTGGGGCTTGAACCCATGACCTCTGACTCAGAGGCAAGCGTGCTACCACAAAACTAATGCTGACACCTACGGTTGGCAGAAACGGGCTTTTTTCAGTGACTGAGGGGTCATACCGTACACATATGCCTGTACACTGCTTGGCGTGCAGGGGCATCTTTTTTGCATAGAGGGTTGTGAGGCTGTGCAGTGCACCACAGGAAACTCTCTGGTATCCGGCACCGACGGGACCGGGATGGTGCCGGTTGATTAAAAATTCCGGATGACGGAGAGGGTTATCTACCGAGGCTATTTTTAACAAACAAAGAGTCAGACTCCTGTTATTGAGGTGTTCGGACTTCCGACAGTGCCAAGAAGCCGAGTAGTGGCAGTTTGGAGAACTACCCCCACTGACTAACACGGCCACCGCGGGAGACTCAGACTCGGACTTGGCAACATTTCCGGTTATTGAGGTGTTTTCGGAGTATGAATTTTGCCGGTTAATAGAGAATTCCGGATATTTAGGTGCCGTTTAAACAAGAGTTTCCTGTACTAGAGTTAGTAATTGAAGCAGAGACCATTGACATGAACCTTGTCATTCATGTGGAAATGACTTATGAAGTAATATTGGGCAGCCTGCTGGTGGCACTGTCCAGGGAGAGTGTAAATACTCGGGCATGGGCCCAGCTTGCTCAGGACATTCTTTAACAGGAACTAGTGAAGGACACAACTAGATCTCCATGTTGAAAAACAGTTGATTAAAGCCTTGTTTAATACTCAGACCAAGTGCCTAGTAGTTTTCTTACATCAACCATGTCAACATAAAATCATAGAATAGTACAGCACACAAGGAAGCCATTCGGCCCATCGAGTCTGCGCCGGCTCTTTCGAAGAGCAATCCAGTTAGTTCAATTCACCGCTCTTTCCCCATATCCTGCAATTTTTTCTCCTTCAAGTATTTATCCAATTCCCTTTTGAAGGCTACTATCAGGCAGTGCATTCCAAATCCTAACCACTCGCCACGTAAAAAAGTTCTTCCTCATGTCATCTTTGTTTTTTTTGCCAGTCACCTTAAATCTGTGCGCTCTCGTTATTGACCCTTCAGCCATTGGAAACAGTTTCTCTTTACTTACTCGATCTAAATCCATCGTGATTTTAAACACCTCTGTCAAATCTTCTCTGAACCTTCTCTGCTCCAAGAAGAACAACCCCAGCTTCTCCACTCTATCCACATAACTGTAATCCCTCATCCCTGGAACCATTCTAGTAAATCTCATCTGCACTTTCTCCAAAGCCTTCATGTCCTTCCTAATTTGTGGTGCCCAGAATTGGACATTGTACTCCAGCTGGGGCTGAACTAGTATCTGCTTTAGGTTTAGCATAACTCCCTGGTTTTTGTACTCTCTGCCTCTATTTATAAAGCCCAGGATCCCGTATACTTTATTAACCTGCCCTGCCACCTTCAAAGATTTGTGCACAATCATCCCCAGGTGTCTCTGTTCTTGGACCCCTTTAAAATTGTACCATTTAGTGTGTATGGTCTCTACTCATTCTTCCTACCAAAATGTATCACCTCACACTTCTCTGCGGTGAATTTCATCTGCCATGTGTCCACCCATTCCACCAGCCTGTCTATGTCTCCTTGGAGTCTATTACTATCTTCCTCACTGTTTACTAGACTTCCAAGTTCTGTGTCATCTGCAAATTTTGAAATTGTGCCCTGTACCCCCAAGTCCAAGTCATTCATATAAGTCAAAAACAGCAGTGGTCCTAGTTCTGAACCTTGCAGAATGCCACTGTATACCTCCCTCCAGTCTGAAAAACAGCCATTCACCACAACTCTCTGTTTTCTATCCCTTAGCCAATTTTGTATCCGTGCTGCTACTGCCCGTTTTATCCCTTGGGCTTCAATTTTGCGAACAACTATAGTATGTGGTACTTTATCGAACGCCTTTTGAAAGTCCATATACACAACGTCAACTGCACTGCCCTCATCCACCCTCTCTGGTACCTCATCAAACTCAATCAAGTTAGTCAAACATGATTTTCCCTTAACCAATCCTTTATTAGTCCATTCCTTTCCTAGTCCATTCCTTTCCTAGGCCATTCCTTTCCTAGTCCATTCCTTTCCTAGGCCATTCCCTTCCTAGTCCATTCCTTTCCTAGTCCATTCCTTTCCTAGTCCATTCCCTTCCTAGTCCATTCCTTTCCTAGTCCATTCCTTTCCTAGGCCATTCCCTTCCTAGTCCATTCCTTTCCAAGTGGCTGTTAATTTCCTCCGGGGTTATTGTTTCTAAATGCTTCCCCACCACCGACATTAACCTGGCTGGCCTGCAGTTGCTGGGTTTATCCTTCTCCCCTTTTTTTTGAACAAGGGTGTAACATTTGCAATCCTCCAGTCCTATGGCACCACCCCTGTATCTACGGAAGATTGTGGCCAGCACCTCCACAATTTCTACCCTTACTTCCCTCAACAACTTAGGATGCATCCCATCCGGACCGGGTGATTTAATCACTTTAATTACCACCAGCCTGTCTAGCACCTCCCCTTTATCTATTTTTATCTCATCCAGTATCTCAGCAACCTCCTTGTTTACCATAGCTTTGGCAAAGTCCTCTTCTTTGGTAAACACCGATGCAAAGTATTCATTTAGTACTTCAGCCATGCCTTCTGTTTCCACCAATAGTTCTCTATTTTTGTCCCGAATCGGCCCCACTCCCCCTCTGACAACCCTTTTACTGTTAATGTGCCTTTGGAAGACCTTTGGGTTCCATTTTATGTCAGCCACCAACTATTCTCGTACTGTCTCTTTGCCCCTCTTATTATTTTTTCACTTCTCCTCTGTACTTTTTATGTTCAGTCTAATTCTCCCTTGTATTATCAAATGGTTTCGAACCAGGGACCTTTCGCGTGTTAGGCGAAGGTGAAAAGCGCTACATTATGGAAACCTCTGCTCATTTAAGAATATGTTAGATAGGTGGTAAAATAAAAGGGATATGTGGACTTATGCTCGTGCAGAGGATAAATACGACTGAACCAGTTGGGCAAATTGGCCAGTTTCCTTGTTGTAACATTCATGTAATCCTATTAAAGTGCCTTACATCAACTTGGTGTGGAGATGCCGGTGTTGGACTGGGGTGGACAAATGTAAGAAGTCACACAACACCAGGTTATAGTCCAACAGTTTTATTTGAAATCACAAGCTTTCGGAGCGCTGCTCCTTCACTTCACCTGACGAAGGAGCAGCGCTCCGAAAGCTTGTGATTTCAAATAAAACTGTTGGACTATAACCTGGTGTTGTGTGACTTCTTACATTACATCAACTTATCATCACACCTAGATTATCTGGCTAACCCTGAACATTCACCATACCTAAATTAGCTGGTATGAACAGAACACTTATGTCTGAGTGTTTTTTTCACTAAGTACCTTGGACTCAGGACCACAGATCTTGCATCTATTCCAGTGAGTGGAAACATAAGGGGCCATTTTCACTCTATCTGCCTGCTGGAAACCAGGCGAGCAAGCAGTTAAAATCCACCGCGCGACTTACCCGCCATTGTCTATTGGAACCTGCTCGTCTGAGGACACCTGCCTGAAGTTGGTGGGGTCCTTCTTTAAATGTGGAGACAGTGGTCTGATGAAGTAATTGGGCCCCAACTGCAATTTTAACTGCGGCCTTAGCAGGGAAGCCATTGTGGCATTCCCACCCGGTGATGAGAATGGGAAGAGGATTCAGGACCAGAAGAAGCCCAAACAGGTAAGCTTTTTTACTTTCCTTGTGGGGCCAGGAGAAGCACTTCTGCTCTATGGGCCAAACAAGGAAAGTTTAGGACTCACCTGCCTGGGCTCCCTTCCCTTCTCCTCCCACAAGACCTTCCTGAAACTACTTCCCTGCGGCTTACCTTGTTGCCAGCGACCATCTCTTTGGTGAATTAAAATTGCCAAGGTCTCACACTGCGGAGGTCGGGGGTGATCGCACTCGCCTTGCCCCTCCGCCCGCTTGATTCCCGCTCCCTGTTAAAATCGAGGCTATACTTTTGAGCTTCTGGTCTCATGACTCCACTCTGAAGAGTTACAAAAGCAAATGCTTCAAATAGTAGAGAAAAGACAATATTTCCAGTCTGCATTCAGTCGGCACTTTTTCTCCTCCAATTGCTGAAAACATTGCTTTCACATTTCACTGGAGTGCCTCACCATCAGAACTCATGTTAAAGGAATACAGGAAACTCTCTGGTATCCGGCACGCACGGGACCGACGTGCTGCCGGTTCATCAACAATTCTGGATAACCGAACGCTATAGTAAAAGATACGGCGCTCAGAGCTCCGTATAAAGCAACAAACCCTGCTTCAGAACAATCGGCACAAGTTGCAAGCGTCTCTGTAGCTTAGCAACAGCTTCAGCTGCACCCTTGCACAGCAACAAATCAATTAAAAAAAGTAACTAAAAGTTAAAAAAAGTTACCTGAACCGACTCCTGAATTTTGCTGGTGGATAGAGCGTTCCGGTTATTTAGGGGCCGGTTAATCGAAAGTTTCCTGTACTTCAGGGAAAGCGCACAAAAACTGTTTTCTATAAGCCTAATTGTGGTAACTCCCAGTTCCTTGGGTTAAAAAAAAAGTTAAATTACTTTTTTTTAACTTTTGAAATCACTAAATGGAAAATCTCATGTCATGCACAACAAGGCTGTCCATGGAAAGAGCAGAATAACGTTGTGAGATTATATTTTCGACATTGAGTTTAGTGCACCTTCAACAATATGCACTCCCATGCGGTCCTGTGCTATTTGGGGTACGATGTTACTTTCAACATTGTTATGGGATGAGTTGATGGCCACCAGTATCTTAATAGACAGGATGGTTTTTCTGAACTTAAAATGTAAAATTTGCAACAGGCAAATGTATACCAAATCTGGAATGTTGGAGAAAGGATAACAAAATGAACATTCCATGAAGGATATTCATTTGAAGTTAAATTATTGCAAAGAATTATGATTAACTTTGGCACCTTTTTTTTCCTGTTCAATTTGTTGAATACTTGTTTAAAGAGCAAGTTCTGATGACATTGTCAGGTTAGTGGCTTAAACAAAGTAGTTAGCCTGAGAATCTGCAGGAGCCAAATTAACAAGACAGTTAGTGATGAGACAACCTTAGATTTATGAATGTAATTCTACCAATTTTAATTTAATTTCCTTCACAATGTCAGACTCTGTCAACCTAAGACTCTGTTGAATTATGTTTAGAAAAAATAACACATGGACAGGGAAATGATGTTGATTGAACTTTTTTTTGCAACTACTTGATTCTGAAAATGATGAGATCATCTGCACAACAAAATAATGTATGATGATGATTTTCACAAAGTGTGAAGGCAATTGCCATTCTCAACTTTCTAAGGCATTACTTTGTCTGACATAATGAGAAATGCTGCATCTGCTTCTTTCGGATCATCATATTAACATGTACTTGTGAATCAAGAGACCAAACCAATTAAAATCTCTGTTGTAATGAATATACAGAATTACAAATATGTGGCACGACAACTATATAACCGCTTTAGTTAATATTAAGACGAAGGGTTGAAATTCTATACTGCCGGCCTGCTGGGCGATCCCTGTGCCGTAATGGTTAAGGTCGAGGCCCAATCAAAATTTTAGGCGTCCGCCCGTTAAAAAATGGTCCGCGCAAATTTATTAATGGGACCAACGCCTGTGCAGATTGGGTGCAAGTCATCCCACTGCTAAATTGGTATGCTTTGTGCCTGTTTTACACCCAGAAAACAGGCACAACACATACCAATTTCTACTCCCAAATGTCTACCCGTTCTGTGATCGAACAAAATGCTGATGCTTCTGCTGCACTGAAGCTGATGCCCTTTCTCATTTATCCCATTTTTAGCTTCTTGCTGGGTTTTTTTAACCGATGACTTTCCCTGGTTTCTCCCTGCCTACTGACTCTTTTTTTACTAGTCCCCAAAGTGCTGAAAGTGAGACCTAATTTGACAAGAGTAATTATAGAACTTGAAAGAAAAAAATAGCATGTCCCTGTGAGAATTAATAGGTCACCCATTACTGCTGACTTGCGCAGAAACCGTTTGAGCTGAAGCCTGGCGCTAAACCTGCCCTTCCATAAGGTGTGACGGAATAAGAATCCCATGCACCAACTCAAAGTGCTGAATAAGTTAACTTTGTATTTGAAACTGAAGTACCGGTAGGATAAGAAATTCCTGTGCATGTTCGTGAATCAGTGTTGACCAGGGAGACGCTGCAGTGTGATAGGTGAGGTGAATGTGGTGTCCCAGGTGAAAAGGGATTGTCGATGACCTTGATCTGAGTCACAGGAGGTACAGCTGGAGCAGTGTTTTTTCAGTACATTCAGTGGGAGCAACAAAAATAGGACCACGAATATGCAGGTTTAGCCATTGTTTTACTATCCAAACAAAATTGAGGCGATTAACTTTGGATTTCTTTTTGGATTTTTTTCCATAACCAACATTTTATTTTGCTTACATATATTTAAAAGAGGGAGATTCACCGATGTACCTTTTTTAAATTAAACCACTGCAGAAAAAAAGTTAATTATCAGGATTTTTGTTTGAATTGTGACTGCTGACGGCTAAAACAGAAATGTGGATTTCTGTCTCTATTTCAAATAATTTTTAAATATAGCTCAGTCTAAATAGAGTCTGTCATTAAGTTACAAAATGGCAGATAGACACTCAGTCCACAGGAAAGGACGTAGTTAAAAATAGTTTTTGTTGACTAGGGAATAGGACTTCAAGTTACAATATGTAGCAATTTGCAGACTGCGATATAGACAATCCTGTTCTCTCCGATTAACCATTACAAAAACCCATTTTAAAGTGTAGGGGTGTGTGGATGTGTGGGGGGGGGGCGGAAGGTGGTGAATGTATGAAGGAAGCTGAAAATTCCCACCATTCACTCTTCCTGACCCAAAATGTAAAGACTGTACACATTTCTTTGCTATAACTTGAAAGCAGCCCCGTGGCAAAAGGGACAAATTGTACTGTTCCATCCATTCCCTTGCCACCGATTCTGTCCCTCTCCCTGGCAATTGTCTGAGGCTGAACAAGACTGTTCGCAACCTTGGTGTCGTATTTGACCCTGAGATGAGCTCCCGACGACAGATCAGCTCCATCACCAAGACAACCTACTTCCACCTCTGTAACATCACATGACTCTGTCCTTGCCTCAGCTCATCTGCTGCTGAAACCCTCATCCATGCCTTTGTTACCTCTGGACTTGACTATTACAATGCTATCCTGGCCGGCCTCCCATCTTCCACCCGACATAAATTCGAACTCATCCAAAACTCTGATGCTTGCACCAAGTCCCGTTCGCCCGTCACCCCTGTGCTCGCTGACCTATATTGGCTCCCGATCCATAAATACCTCAGTTTTTAAATTCTCATCCTTGTTTTCAAGTCCCTCCACAGCCTCGCCCCTCCCTGTCTTTGTAGCCTCCTCCAGCCCCACAAGCCTTTGGGATCTCTGTGCTCTTCCAATTCTGGCCTCTTGTGCATCCCCAATTTTAATCACTCCACCATTGGCAGCCATGCCTTCAGCTGCCTAGTTCCTAAGCTCTGTAATTGCCTCCCTAAACCTCTCCGCCTCTCTATCTCTCTCTTGTCCTTTAAGATGCTCCTTAAAGCCTACCTCCTTGTCCAAGATTTTGGTCATCTCTCCTAATATCTCCTTATGTGGCTCGGTCAAACATTTGTCTGATAATCGCTTCTGTGAAGCACCTTTGGACGTTTTACTACGTTAAATGTGCTATAAAAATGCAAGTTGTTGTTGTTGATTGAAAGCAATACCTTCCCCAGCCATACAGGCAAAAAAGTTGATACAGCAATTTCAAGAAATCAATGCAAACTGGTCACACGTCAAATGATAGCAAACTAGAAGGGGTAGTAGAATCAGAAGAAGCAACATGAACGATTTTGGATCGGGAATACGAAGTATAATTTAAAAATTTGAGGATGACACCAAATTGGGGGTATCGTTAATACTGAGGTGGACTGTGACAAAATACAAGAAGACATTAATAAATTTGCAGAATGGGCATTGAAATCACAAATGAATTTTAATATAGATAAGTGAGGTGGTGCATTTTGGTAGGAAGAACAAGGAAGCCACTTTCTCCTTGGAAAATTTTGGGGGAAAATTCAGTTGATTAGCACCTCCCGGGATGCAAAGTAACTAATGCCCGAGCGCGGCAATGTTTGCGCTGCTCGCAAAATTGACCAGACATTTTGCGGTGGCATTAAACACTACCGCCACAATCTCCTACGCCCACAGATCGTGACGTCAGTCGAGTGTGTAACGTCGCCGTAGCGCCCGGACCAGCTATTGAGTCGCGCCCCCTGCCTTAGCGCCTGCCGCTAGGAACGACAGGTAGAGGGGAACGTTTTCAAAGCGGGAAGGGGCTGGGGGAGCGCTATTTAAAGGCGGGCGCTTCCTGCCTTTTCTTGTTGGCAAAATTTTTGGTTTTAACCCTGTCCTAAGGAGTTTTGGCCCTCAGCACCACCTTTGAGGTTCCTAAGTGCCGAGTTCTTTCCCTGGGCCTATCCCATTAGAGCTTCCACACAATTGCTTTTGAGGTCACTCCAGGCCGAGATTCAAGGCTGCCATGAGCAGGGTGTAGCTGGCCAGTAAGATGGCCCCTCCCCTTTAAGAACTGGACGACACCAGTGTGTCTGGCTTCCATGGTAATTGGCAGCGCCTGAGCTTCGGTAGCGTTCTGAGGTTGCGCCTCGCTCCCTGACATTTGCGTCTTAAGAGAGGTGTGTAGTGCCTGATTTAGCGCTCAAATCACCTCCAGGAGCGATAGAGGCAAATTTTGCAGTCGGAGGCGATAATTAGCACCAGGCGCTAAACTTAGCGCCCGGACGATATTAGCGCCCCAAAATGGGCGATACCGAATTTCTCCCCCAAGAGTCTAAATAGGGTAGTGACACAGTTTAATAAGGCCATAAAAAAAGCAAACAAAGCACTGGGATTCATTTTTAATGGGATAGAATTGAAAAACAGAGAAGTTATGTTAAACTTGTATAGAACCTTGGTTAGACCATTCTTGGAGTACTGTGCACAGTTCTGTCTCCAAATTATAAAAAGGATGTGGAGACAAAAAATATTTAAAAGGATATACTTGTCAGGAAAGATTGAACAGGCTTAGGGCTCTTTTCTCTAGAAAAGAGAAGGCTGAGGGGTGACTTGATAGAGGTGTTTAAGATTATGCAAAGGTCATAGAATTATACAGCACAGAAAGAGGTCCTTCGGCCCATCGTGTCTGCACCGGCCATCAAGCCCTGTCTATTCTAATCCCATTTTCCAGCACTTGGTCCGTAGCCTTGTATGCTATGGTGTTTCAAATGCTTCTTGAATGTTGTGAGGGTTCCTGCCTCTACCACCCTTTCAGGCAGTGAGTTCCAGATTCCAACCACCCTCTGGGTGAAAAAGTTTTTCCTCAAATCCCCTCTAAACCTCCTGCCCCTTACCTTGAAAGTATGCCCCCTGGTTATTGACCCCTCTACTAAGGGGAAAAGTTCCTTTCTATCTACCCTATCTATGCCTCTCATAATTTTGTACACCTCAATTAGGTCCCCCCCCTCAGCCTTCTCTGCTCTAGGGAAAACAACCCCAGCCTGTCCAGTCTTTCTTCATAGCTGAAGCGCTCCAGCCCAGGTAACATCCTGGTGAATCTCCTCTGCACCCTCTCCAATGCAATCACATCCCTCCTATAGTGTGGCGACCAGAACTGCACACAGTATTCCAGCTGTGGCCTAACTAACGTTTTGTACAGCTCCATCATAACCTCCCTGCTCTTATATTCTGTGCCTCGGCTAATGAAGGCAAGTATCCCATATGCCTTTTTAACCACCTTATCTACCTGTCCTGCTGCCTTCAGGGATCTATGTACATGCACACCAAGGTCCCTCTGATCCTCTGTCCTTCCTAGGGTCCTACCATTCATTGTGTATTCCCTTGCCTTGTTAGTCCTCCCAAAATGCATCACCTCACACTTTTCAGGGTTAAATTCCATTTGCCACTGTTCTGCCCATCTGATCAACCCGTCTATATCATCCTGTAGCCTGAGGCTTCCCTCCTCGCTATTTACCATTCCACCAATTTTCGTGTCATCTGCGAACTTACTGATCATACCTCCTACATTCATATCTAAATCATTAATGTACATTACAAACAGCAAAGGACCCAGCACTAATCCCTGCGATACACCACTGGACACAGGCTTCCAGTCACAAGAACAACCTTCGACCATCACCCTCTGCCTCCTGCCACTAAGCCAATTTTGGATCCAATGTGCCAAATTGCCCTGGATCCCATGGGCTCTTACCTTCTTGACCAGTCTCCCATGTGGGACTTTGTCAAAAGCCTTACTGAAGTCCATGTAGACTACATCAACTGCACTACCCTCATCCACACACCTAATCATCCCCTCAAAATTCAATCAAATTGGTCAGACATGATCTCCCCCTGACAAAGCCATGCTGACTATCCCTGATTAATCCCTGCCTCTCCAAGTGGAGATTAATTCTGTCCCTCAGAATTTTTTCCAATAATTTCCCTACCACTGATGTTAGGCTCACTGGTCTGTAATTCCCTGGTTTATCCCTACTACCATTCTTGAACAATAGTACTACGTTAGCTGTTCTCCAGTCCTCTGGCACCTCCCCTGTGGCCAGAGAGATTCTGAAAATTTGTGTCAGAGCCCCTGCAATCTCCTCCCTTGCCTCACACAGCAGCCTGAGATACATCCCGTCAGGGCCTGGGGATTTATCCACTTTGAAGCCCGCTAAAACCACTAGTACTTTCTCCCTCTCAATACTAATTTGTTCAAGTATATCACAATGTCCCTGCCTGATTTCTATACCTACATCGTCCTTCTCTATAGTGAACACAGATGCAAAATATTCATTTAAAACCTCACCCACATCTTCCGGCTCTACACACAGATTGCCACTTTGGTCCCTAATGAGCCCTACTCTTTCCCTGGTTATCCTCTTGCCCTTAATAATCTATATATATAAAACGGTATGTCTGTCTGTCTCTCTGTCTGTCTGTCTGTCCGGCTATACAATCAAAAGTTATAGAGCGTACCTACACATATGTTATATCAAAAGAAAGCTTATCATTAGGGGACTCTTGTAGGTGTATTTACTTTTTAGTCACTCAAAAATTGTTTGGACAGTGTACAAAAAATGTTCAAAATTACTCAAAAATCCACTCATTAGCGCTTGACCAATCCTACCTCTCATTAACGTTGAGTGACGTGCTGCTTGACCAATCCTGCAGTTTACTCACCTGATGCTTGACCAATCGGTGCTTCACAGGCAGGACCTAATGCTCCAGTCTCCCTAAACTTCGCCGCCATTTTTTTCATCCCCACAGGGACACCACCAGCCAAACAAACCCCCACATTCTGACTCCGGCAGTGGCAGGTGAGTTTCCACGCAGCGGGTGGGTCATCGGCAGCGGCCGACCGTCAACTGCGCCACCCGCGGGGGAGCTCCATCCCCACAGCAACCCCCACATTGCAGCTCCCGATCCCGCTCCTGCCCCTCCGCACCAGCAGGTAAGTTGGGCTCACTCGGGCCATGCCTCGCAACCGCTCGGCCCGACACACACAGCGGTCGGGGGAGTGTCAGCGGCCGCCCGTCAGCCGCGCGATCCGCGAGGGAGCTCATCTCGGGTCCATCTCCGCCCGACAGCCCGGCCGTGCCTCAAGCGCTAGGCCCCGCACGGCCGCTATCAGAACGGCACCGGGCCTCAGGCGCTTGGCGGGGAGGTGGGGGGGAGGGGGAGGTGAGGGGGAGGTGAGGGGGGGAGGGAGGGAGGCAGGGAGAGGACAGCACATGGAGAGGGGGAGAGGGACAGAGAGGGGGGACACACAGGGGCACGGAGACCGCGTGGCCCAAAATTGCCCTGGCAACGCCGGGCTCCCCTGCTAGTATAATTATAAAACACCTTGGGATTTTCCTTTATTTTGCCCGCCAGTGTTTTTTCATGCCCCCTCTTCGCTCTTCTAATTTCTTTTTTAAGTAAGGTTTGATAGGGTAGATGTAGAGACGATGTTTCTACTTGTGGGGGAGACTAAAACTAGGGGCCATAAATATAAGATAGTCACTGATGAATCCAATAAGGAATTCAGGAGAAACTTCTTTATCCAGCGAGTGGTTAGAATCTGGAACTCCCTACCAGAAGATGTAGTTGAGGTGAATAGCAGAGATGCATTTAAGGGGAAGCTGGATAAACACATGAGGGAGAAAGGAATAGAAGGTTATGCTGATAGGGTTAGAGGAAGAGGAGTCGGAGTAGGCTACTGTGGAGCATAAACACTGGCATGAACCAACTGGCTTGTTTCTGTTCTGTGCATTCTATGTAAAATTACAGAATGAGTTGGACAAAATATATATTGAGGAGGAGAATGTCAGATAGAATTTAATGCAGACAAGTGTAAATTACTGTACATAGGCGTGTAAAGTATATGACATGCATACTCAATGAATGGTACTGAAATAGCTAAGAACAAAGCTGAAAGATTCCTATGAATCTTAGTAGACTCAACACTAAAGCAATGCAGAATAAAAGTCAGAAAATCAATAGAATGTTGACCTATATAGCCAAAACTGTAAATCACAAGTCAGATGAAGTCATGATCAAAATTTATAATGTTCTGACCTGAGCATACCTTGAAAACTGCATCCTGTCCTGGTCACTGAGACACAAGTGAGACATTAAAGAGTTGGAGGTAGTCAGAGAATAGCTATAAGGCTGATCTCTAGTGTCAAAGTTCTGAGTTAAGACCAGAGGAACTGGTGCTTTTCAGCCTCGAAAGGAGGTGTCGGAAACGTGATTGTACAGAGGAAGGTAAGGTTGTTAAGGAAATGGAAAAAGCAAATACGGAATATTACTTAAAATTAAATTGTGAGAGTACAAGGGGACACGGTTTCAAACTGGTGAAAGGTAAATTTAGTACTCATGACAGGAAATTCTAATTCACATGAAGGGCAGTCAACAACAAAAACAACTTGCACTTACATGGCGCCTTTAACATCGAACATCCCAAAGTGCTTTACAGAGGCATAAGGAAAATAGGCGTCGAACCAAAGAGGGCGAGATTACAAGAGGTGACCTAAAGCTTAGACAAAGAGGTGTTTTTTAAGGACAGTCTGTAAGGAGCAGAGGAAGATGCGGGGGGGGGTTTAGGTAGGGAACTCCTGAGAATAGAAAGTAGGCAACTTAAGGCACAGCTGGCAATGGTGGGGTGAAGGGACAAGAGGATGCACGAGACTGAAATCAGAGCAGCAGAGTATGGGAGCAGTTGTCGGGCTGAAGCATGTTACCGAGGTTATGGTGGGATTTAAAGAGAAGGATGAGAATTTTAAATTTGAGACTAGGAGCCAATGTAGGTCAGCAAGGACTGCTGTTATAGGAGAACATGATTTAGTGGGATAGGATACAGGCCGCAGAGTATTGGACTCGCTGAAGTTTATTGAGGGCGGAGGATGGGAGGCAGGCTAGGAGTAATCGAGTCTGGAAGTGACAAAGGCTTGAATGAGGGGTTTCAGCAACACAAAGGCAGTGTGGAATTGACTTCCAGATAGAATCGTCGAGGTGAAAAACCTGGAATCCTTTTTAAAAAATCAATTGGATGCTACAGTGGCGGGGAGGAATATGTCTTGATGGAAGGATTAAGATGGGTCAAATGATCGCCCTCATCTGTAATTATTTTTTGATTAGCAATATAATTCCGGAGCTGCAGCTAGTATTTGGAACTGCTTTGGAACTGGCTGTGCAATGTAAATGTACCATAAAACACCTATGTTACTGATTCTGCTAATTCTGCTTCTGAATGGTAACTGTCTTACTGTTTCAAAACCAGTTCTCCATACTACCGTTGGCATTTCTTATGTTAAAAAAATATGTAAATAATATATATCCATGTCCACACACAAATCAACAGCAAACCATATAAGGATGTTGAAGTTAATTGTTGTTTAAAACTGATTTTTTAGAAAGGTCTCCTATTTGCAAGATTCCCTCTTTAAAAGGGCACATTAGTATTGGGATAATTATAGTACAGAAATATATTCATTATACTTCCCTCTTTATTGAAGTTCCCCTTCAAGCACTGTTTCCATGGACATATATGAGGCAATAAATGGATCCTGTGCTGATTAAACACTGAAGCCGCAGGCCAAGGCATTTAATTAAAATGCACCAGCTGTTTATTGTCAAAAGCACTTTTGACAAACACTGGTTATTGCTACTGTACGATGTTTTATGCACAAAATATTTAATTTTGCAATGTTTGAAATATTGATCGGTTTTTGTTCTTGAGGCTATTAATGACTGCAAAAGCAAAATGGTTATAGGGCACAGTCAATGTATTGTGTTTGATAATCAATATATATCACTGAACAACCATATATATCACTGAACAACCAATCACAAGACCCAGTTTCTGCATTGTGGTTAGTCCATCATTGCACCTGAAAATATAATCATGAATAATGGATAAGATAACCAAATGCATAAGAAAACAATTGACTTCTGTCATAAAAACAAGCATAAAATGAACAAATCATTGTAATTTCGGTTGCTGAAGGATCTTCTTCAATAATGGACTGTAAGTTGGTTTCACTTTTAGATCTTATTAAGTTTTGAACCTAGCATATTAAGGGAATCAAGGGATATGGGGATAGTGCAGGAAAGTGGAGATGAGGTAGAAGATCAGCCATGATCTTATTGAATGGCGGGGCAGGCTCGAGGGGCCAAATGGCCTCCTCCTGCTCCTATTTCTTACGTTCTTATGAGTGTTAGGTTTTAAATGTTAGGAAAGCGCATAAAGCTAAAGAATACAAAGGGATCCAGTAACTTAGGCTAATGCGGGCCTTTAAAAAAAAACTATGTTTAATACCTCTGCTTAGAAGGCTTAAATGTTAATGAAGACTATTTCTGACAATAATGGGCCTATTTAGTCAGATACACCAATGTGGATGTTTCTACAGGAATAAACATGCAATATTATATGAACATAGATAAAATGATGGACAGAAAATGATCATCTGGTCCATCCAGCCCTGCCCCACACAATTGTGATGTCTTGTTATTATAATATATACACTTCCCACCCCACTCCCACTATGACCTCTCTGTCCTTGGCCTCTTACACTGTTCTAATGAAACTCAACGAAAGCTCGAGGAACGGCACCTCATCTTTTGATTAGGCACTTTACAGCCTTCCAGACTCAACACTGAGTTCAACAATTTCAGATCATAACCTCGGCCCCTATTTTTTCAGGCGGCAGCTGTTGATGATTCTGCTAATCCCCATGATTTTTCCAGATAGCAGTTGCTGGTAATGACCCTGCTTTTGTCATTCCCATCTTTTGTTGTCCCATTACCACTTCCTTTTGCCTTGTACCATCATCCCTTTTGTCATTTAATCACTCCTGCCTTCTTTATTGCTGAAGAATCTTCTCCTTTGAAAATGGACTGTAAGTTGGTTTCACTTTTAGATTTATTGGTTAGGTTTTGAACCTAGCACTGAGTGTTAGGTTCCATCCTATCACAGACCTTCCCATTTGTTCTTTCCTCCCCTCCCCCTTTCTCTGTCTCTGTACTTGCTTAAAACCTGTTACATCTCTAACTTTTTCCAGTTCTGATGAAAGGTCATCGATCTAAAACGTTAACTATTTCTCTCTCCACGGATGCTAACTGACCTGCTGAGTATTTCCAACATTTTCTGTTTTTATTTCAGATTTCCAGCATCCGCAGTATTTTGCTTTTGTATGCCTGTTTGTATTTTTTTTATTTGTTTATGGGATGTGGGCGTTGCTGGTAAGGCCAGCATTTATTGCCCATCCCTAATTGCCCTTGAGGAGGAGGTGGTGGTGAGCCGCCTTCTTGAACCATAGAAACATAGAAACATAGAAGATAGGAGCAGGAGTAGGCCATTCGGCCCCTCGAGCCTACACCGCCATTTAATGAGATCATGGCTGATTGTCCAAATTCAGTACCCTGTTCCTGCCTTCTCTCGCTGCAGTCCGTGTGGTGAAGGTACTCCCACAGTGTTGTTAGCTAGGGAGTTCCAGGATTTTGACCCAGCGACGATGAAGGATCAGCGATATACTTCTAAGTCAGAATGGTGTGTAACTTGGAGGTGGTGGTGTTCCCATGCGCCTGCTGCCCTTGTCCTTCTAGGTGGAAGAGGTCGTGGGTTTGGGAGGTGCTGTCGAAGAAGCCTTGGCGAGTTGCTGCAGTGCATCTTGTAGATGGTACACACTGCAGCCACAGTACGCCGGTGGTGGAGGGAGTGAATGTTTAAGGTGGTGGATGGGGTGCCAATCAAGTGGGCTGTTTTGTCCTGGATGGTGTTGAGCTTCTTGAGTGTTGTTGGAGCTGCACTCATCCAGGCAAGTGGAGAGTATTCCATCACACTCCTTACTTGTGCCTTGTAGATGGTAGAAAGGCTTTGGGGAGTCTGTGGAGATTGTATTTTGTTTAAGGAACTGTGAAGCCTGCACCTTGTAGTGAGCAGTCAAACATTTCAAATACTACTAACAACTTGGGTATTACTACTACAATGATATTACTGCAGTTAAAATGTTAAGACTACAATAATTTCTGCCGTCCCCATGACTGAACTGCTTGCTGTCGTGTTCAATTTACACAGAGTTACAAAAATTGAAGACTGTGACTAACAAATTTGTAAATTGTGGAGCCCTGGAGTCACTAAAATGTAAATTACTTTTTTTAATGGTAATTTTGTTACATTGAAAAGGTTTTCCACAAAATATCTGTACTTCCTGAGTCATTATTATTAAAATGGTTAGACCTCTTTAATGACCACTTATCAGTTCCCGGGGTCTGAGACCCATACAGACATGACTCTTGTTCAGACAACAACAGAGACTATGGGGTTTTAGTCAGAATTGTTAGTGAAACTGAGTTGCGTTTCCCAAGTAACAAAATATATTTTTTTTAAAAAGGAGAATGAACAATTCTGTTTACCATAGTGTAACATATATTTAAAATCAATGTCCTGTGCTGTTGCCTATGTGGAGTCCAAGACCAAGACTACTCTTTAGGTGCTGTGGTTTTAGTGGGGATAATTGGACCAGGGCATACAGACGGAAGTAGTCCTTATTTTTATGTTTCCATAACTAAAATTCATATGTAAACTTGTCATGCTGTAATTACACCCTCCCACCAGTGGTGGCACTGCATTGCCTTCACTGACAGGATAATGCAATAAGAAAGAAAAACTTGCATTTATATAGTGCCTTTTAGGACCTCAGGACATCCCAAAGCACTTACTAGCCTCATTAGTCATGGTGGGGTGGGGTGGCATGGTGGGGGGGGAAACATCTGCCTTGTTTATGTAGTGTTACCCATTCTGATTTCTTGAAAATATATTTGAATCAATCTTTTTTAAGGTAGTTATGAAGAATTAATATTGTGAGAAGGACAAGGCTTTAACAGAGATCCGCCCTCCAGTATCCGCCCGAATGATGGCCATAATATGCATTCAAATAGCTGAAAAAATGAATTGATTATCCAGACATTTTCCCTATTTCCAAAGTTCAAATTAATAATTAGAATATCACTTAATTGGCGAAAGGGCCAAGGGGGAGATGAGCATTTTTTTAAAGCAGCGAGTTGTTATGATCTGGAATGCACTACCTGAAAGGGTGGTGGAAGCACACTCAATAGTAACTTTCAAAGGGAATTGGATATATACTTGAAACAGAAAAAAGTGCTGGGCTCTGGGAAAAGATCAAGAGAGTGGGAGCAACTGTACAGCTCTCAAAGAGCCGGAACAGAGACGATTGGCCAAATGGCCTCCCTCTGTGCTGTATGATTCTGTGATTCCTTGTTAGGTACCTGGAATAACCAATCTGTTCCTAGTGACCGTAATTGGAAAAAGATTATTATTGTTCCCAGCAAGTGATGCATTACAGATGACTTGTTCACATCTACAGTAAGTTAAATGATAGCCTTGGCCCTCCCCTTCCTCCATTTTGCCCTGGCCACTAGTTATAATGGTGCAGCTCTTATTTATTATTGTTTCATCACCAACAAATCTATCTAAAAGCTGGATCCTGAGTTATCACGTGGTAGTAGCCCCGAACCAACTAGGGGTCTTGGCGTATATCTCCGACTTGTTCAAAGGTCCAAAATAATACAGAAACATTAAAAAATGCAAACAGGAAATTAATGCTGATATTTTCACGACTACACGGAATATTTTTACAATTTTTGTCAATCACATAAAGTAAAACCACTTCAAAAACTAAATGAATGCAAGTACAGATCGAAAATGAGCAACCAGGTGCCATTTAATGCAGTCAGACAGATTATTTGGTTATTTCACTCTTTCCCTCTAAATAAGATAGAATATCTTGCTTCTGCATGGTGCTCCATCCAGTGTCCTCGAAGAGAAATGACAATGAAAGCGACAGAGTTTCATTAACAGGGTACTCTGGGAATGGAATACCCAGTGCTCTGATCGTCTGGTAGCTAAAGTAGTTCCTCAACCTCCTCTAATTCTACCCATTCCATAAACAACTCCACTTACAAAAAATGTGTATGTACGCCAGAAAAAAGGAAGGCCACAGCTTTGCAGGACATTGACAATGCAAGAAACATTTTTAGATTAATAAAGCACAGGGGGAATTATCCTTTAAATGAATTCAGTTAAAAATGATGGAACTCATGCTCGAGGGCATTAATGAGGCACCTATGTTACATCCTGAACAGTGGAACCTGACAGTTGACTAGGCTGCTATCATATGATTAGAAATTATGTACCAAACTGTTTAATGAGTTCAAGGGTTGATTGCTAAATCCTTTTAGAGAAACACTAATCACTTTATACATAAAGCAGAGGCGATTAAACTCAGTGTGCTGCATATTTCACCCCAAATGCTGACTTAATTGCTGCTGAGTGAAAGAGTCTCTGTTGTGTTTTTTATGTTAGAGATTTTAGTCTTGTGGCTGAAGCTATTGTCATAGAAATGTTCTGTCTTAACTCTGCAACTGTTCATGTTTTGAGATTACCTGTATTGACAGCCAGTGAACAATGCATTGCAGTGCAACCAACTAACTAACAATGTGTAGTAGCCTAAATAAGCATAGTTGACAATTTAGTCCTGTGCACTTAAATCTTACACATTTTTGATGTGTTTGGACGCTAGCGTTTGGTCCCATCTGTTAACAGTCTGACATACCTTAGCGTGTAAGGTTTTGTTTTGTTGTAGACTGAATTAAGAAAGGTTATAATCTGGAATTAGACAAGCTTTTATAGACAAGCTTTAAAATCAGAACCGTTAGCATTGAACAAGTCCTAAGTGTAGGATTTTCCATTCACAAGCTGATACCTGACAGCTTGTATATAACAACTTGTATTTATATAGCACCTTTAATGTAGTAAAACATCCCAAGGTGCTTCACAGGAGTATAAACAGTCAAAAATTGACACAGTGCCAAAGAAAGAGACGTTAATTCAGGTGACCAAAAGCGTGGTCAAAGAGGTAGATTTTAAGCGGCATCTTAAAGGAGGAGAGAGTGGTGAAGCGGTTTGGGTGGGAAATCCAGAGCTTAAGGCCTAGACAGCTGAAGACACAGCCGTCATTGGTGGGATGAAGGAAGTAGGGGTTGTAGAATCATAGAATGGTTACAGCAGGAGGCCATTTGGCTCATCGAGCCTGTGCCGGCTCTCTGCAAGAGCATTTCATCATGTTGCTTTAGGTTCTTCTGCCAATCACCTTAAATCTGTATCCTCTGGTTCTCGAACCTTCCGCCAATGCAAACAGTTTCTCTCTATCTACTCTGTCTAGACCCCTCATAATTTTGAACAACTCTATCAAATCTCCTCTCAACCTTTTATGCTCTAAGGAGAACAACCCCAGCTTCTCTAGTCTGTCCACATAACTGAAGTCCCTCATCCCTGGAACCATTTTCGTAAATATTTTCTGCACCCTCTCTAAGGCCTTCGCATCCTTCCTAAAAGTGTGGTGCCCAGAATTGGACACATTACTCCAGTTGAGACCGAACCAGTGTTGTATGAAGGTTCATCATAACTTCCTTGCTTTTGTATCCTATGCCTCTATTTATGAAGCCCAAGATCCCGTATGCTTTTTTAACTGCTTTCTCAACCTGCCCTGCCACCTTCAACGATTTGTGCACATATACTCCCAGGCCTCTCTGTTCATGCACCCCCTTTAGGATTGTACCCTTTAGTTTATATTGCCTCTCCTTGTTCTTCCTACCAAAATGTATCAATTTGCACTTTTCTGCATTAAATTTCAACTGCCACTTGTCCGCCCATTTCACCAGCCTGTATCTTCTTGAAGTCTATCATTATCCTCCTCACTGTTCACTATACTTCCAAGTTTGGTGTTATCTGCAGATTTTGAAATTGTGCCCTGTACACCCAAGTCCAAGTCATTAATATATACCAAGAAAAGCAGTGGTCCTAGTACCGACCCCTGGGGAACACCACTGTATACCTTCCTCCAGACTGAAAAACAACCGTACACCACTACTCTCTGTTTCCTGTCACTTTGCCAATTTTGTATCTATGCTGCCACTGTCCCTCTTATTCCATGGGCTTCAACTTTGCTGGCAAGCCTATTATGTGGCACTTTATCAAATGCCTTTTGGAAGCCCATGTACACCACGTCAACTGCATTGCCCTCATCAACCCTCTCTTGTTACCTCATCAAAAAACTCGATCAAGTTAGTTAAACACGATTTGCCTTTAACAAATCCGTGCTGGCTTTCCTTAATTGGTCCACACTTGTCCAAGTGACTGTTAACTTTTCCCCTGATTATCATTTCTAAAAGCTTCCCTACTACCGAGGTTAAACTGATTGGCCTGTAGTTGCTGGGTTTATCCTTACACCCTTTATTGAACAAGGGTGTAACATTTGCAATTCTCCAGTCCTCTGGCACCACCCCCATATCTAAGGAGGATGGGAGGATTATGGCCAGTACCTCCGCGATTTCCTCCTTAACTTCCCTCAGCATCCTAGGATGCATCCCACCCAGTCCTGGTGACTTATCAACTTTAAGTACAGACAGCCTTTCTAGTACCTCCTCTTTATCAATTTTTATCTCATCCAGTATCTCTTCTACCTCCTCTTTCACTATGATTTTGGCAGCATCTTCTTCCTTGGCGAAGACAGATGCAAAGTACTCATTAGTACCTCAGCCATGCCCTCTGCCTCCATGCATAGCTCTCCTTTTTGGTCCCTAATCAGTCCCAGCTCTACTCTTATGACTCTTATACCTGTAGAAGATTTTTGAATTCCCTTTTATGTTAGCTGCCAATCTATTCTCATACTCTCTTTTTGCCCCTCTTATTTTCTTTTTCACTTCCCCTCTGAACTTTCTATATTCAATCTGATTCTCACTTGTATTCTCAACCCGACATCTGTCATACGCGCTCTTTTTCTGCTTCATCTTACTCTCTATCTCTTTTGTCATCTAGGGAGCACTGGCTTTAGTTGCCCTACCTTTCCCCCTCATGGGAATGTACTTCGACTGTACCCGAACCATCTCCTCTTTAAAGGCAGCCCATTGTTCGATTACAGCTTTACCTGCCAATCTTTGGTTCCAATTTACCCGGGCCAAATCCGTTCACAACCCACTGAAATTTGCCTTCCTCCAATTAAGCATTTTTACTCTAGATTCCTCCTTGTCCTCTTCCATAGCTAATCTAAACCTTATGATGCTATGATCACTGTTCCGTAAATGTTCCCTTACTGATACTTGCTCCACTTGACCCACCTCATTCCCCAGAACCAGATCCAGTAATGCTTCCTTCCTCATTGAGCCGGAAACGTACTAATCAAGAAAGTTCTCCTGAACACTCTTCAAAACTTCTTCCCCCTCTCTGCCCTTCACACTATTACTATCCCAGTCTATATTAGGATAATTGAAGTCCCCCATTATCACTACGCTATAGTTCTTGCACCTCTCTGTAATTTTCCTGCAAATTTGCTCCTCCATATCTTTCCTACTAGTTGGTGGCCTGCAGAATGCACCAAGTAGTATAATGGCACCTCTGTTACTTCTTAACTC
Source organism: Somniosus microcephalus (assembly GCF_052327205.1). Taxonomy (NCBI): domain Eukaryota; kingdom Metazoa; phylum Chordata; class Chondrichthyes; order Squaliformes; family Somniosidae; genus Somniosus; species Somniosus microcephalus. The sequence continues at coordinate 34,171,364 of NC_141012.1, read as the reverse complement.
TAACCAAATAGATTCTGTCCTTGACCCCTCCAGGACATCCTCCCTCTCCAGCACTGTAACATTCTCCTTCACCAATACAGCCACCCCTCCTATCTTTCCTGAACACATTATATCCAGGAATATTTAAAACCCAATACTGTCCTTTTTTGAGCCAGGTCTCCGTTATCGCCACGACATCATATTTCCATGTGTCTATTTGCGCCTGCAGCTCACCAACCTTATTTACCACGCTTTGTGCGTTTACACACATGCACTGTAAACCTATCTTAGACCTCCTTGTATTCTCTTAGTCTGACCCCACCTAATATTTCTTACTCTAGTGCTATCTGTCTCTCCCAATCCTTTGTGCATTTTGTTTCTCCTTTCTAATGCTACATCCTGGTGCCCATCCCCCATCCAAATTAGTTTAAACCCCAACTGCACTAACAAACCCCTCCGCCCCCCCCTGCTCCTCCACAGTGAGGACATTGGTTCCGGCTCTGTTGAGGTGCAACAGGTCCCACTTCCCCCAGAACCGGTCCCAGTGTCCCAGGAATCTAAAGCCCTCCTTCCTGCACCATCTCTCCAGCCACGTATTCATCTGCTCTATCCTCCTATTTCTGTACTCAGTTATCGTGGCACTGGGAGTAATCCAGAGATTACTACCTTTTGAGGTCCTGCTTTTTAATCTCTTTCCTAGCTCTCTAAAATCTGCCTGTAGGACTTCATCGCTCTTTCTACCTATGTCGTTGGTACCAATGTGGACCACAACCTCTCGCTGTTCACCCTCCCCCCTCAGAATGTTCTGCAGCCGCTCAGTGACATCCTTGACCATGGCACCAGGGAGGCAACATACCATCCTGGAAGCACGTCTGCGACCGCAGAAACACCTGTCTGTTCCCCTAACTATCGAACCCCCTACCACTATTGCTTTCCCAATCTTCCTCCTCCGCTCCCCCCCACCCCCACCCCACCCCTGTACAGCTGAGTCGCCCTTGGTGCTGTGGACTTGGCCTTGGCTGCACTCCCCAGAGGAACGATCACCCTCACCAGTATTCGTACTGGTTGGAGAGCGAGATGCACTCGGGACTCCTGCACAACCTGTTAGAAATAGTCAAGTTACGGCTATCTCTGGTCACTTAAATAATCAGGTTCGAGTGCAAACCAATATGGTGGGTATATTGTGTTTAAGCAGAGTTTAAGACGGAATATAACACTTTAGTTATACAGCAAAAACATACGACCATGACAAGAAGCCGATCACACAGACGGTTGACACACGTGGGCAGTTCTCTTCTTCCTTTTGTCGAGAGCCTCCTTCTCTCTCTCTCTCTTCCGTCTGTGAGTACAAGCTCTCTCTCTCTTTTTCTCTTCCGTTTGTGAGTACAAGCTTTTGGGAGGTCACTTTTATTCTACTTTTAGGGGTGGGCCTGAACCGGGATATTGACAAGACCTTTTGACCTGTAGAAGTTCTCCTAAAACCTTAATATCCAATGGGACTTCTAGTTCATTTTCTCGATTCTTGTGTCAAAGCCTGCCCTAAAGATGTCTTATGATTTTGGCCACATGTCTTTCTATGTTAATATTTTCCCAGAGTTTCCTTCCTGTGGAATTCGTGTCTTATCTCTTTTGTTCATATCCTTCTTTGATCTTATCTTGATTTTATGAGGCCCAACCAGAAACCTGTTCGCTTCAGAGTGTTACCTCCTTTATGACGTAGCAAATGTTTAGGTTAACTTCCACAAACTTCATTCCATTATCTTCGCAAGCAGCTCTGTTAAGCTAACTTCAAATCCTACCTTAGCAATATACATAAAATACATAAACGAGATTCAAGTCTTAACTTAAAAACAACAGATAATCGCTGCAGGGAGATTGTACCTCTGTAGGAAACTAAAACATTAGCAGTTCTAAGCATTTATCTGGTCCAAGGAGACTTTCCATCTGCAATTTGAACATAACCATTTAAGCACACAGTTTTAATCGCATAACCATATACATTTTTAGGCACCTTTAGTTTCTAACAACCTGCTTGGTCTTCCTTGTCTGTCTGGCGGTCACCCATTTCCTCTTTGCCTGCGCACCCTTATGCTGTGGAGTGACCGCCTCCTGAAACATGCTATCCACATTGCTCTCAGTCTCACGGATGCACCGCAGTGATGCCAGCTGCTGCTCAAGCTCCAAAACCTGGAGCTTGAGCTCCTCCAGCTGATGCCACTTCCTGCACACGTGGTTAACGAGGACACTGGAAGCATCCTGGAGTTCCCACATGACACAAGATGTGCATTCCACGGGACTGAGGTGTCCTGCCATGCCTTTACTTAATAGATTATTAACTAACTTAACAGAAATAAGCTCAAGACTTAAAAAAGAACAATCACTAGCTATTCAACAATTTGTTTTTTTTCTCTTCAGCTCCTTCCCTTGTGCTAACGTCACTTACTTGGCTCCCAGGCCTACCTTTATCTCTGGCCGCTCCTCTCACTCTCTCCTCCTTTCCCCTCTGCTCTGAATTCCTACTCTCCCCCAAATTCCCAATTTAGCACTCTGTCCAGAAGCACTTTGTTTAGGATCACTCTGTGCAGCCCACAGCCAGAGTTGGAGGAATGCAGAGTTCTCAGACTGGAGAAAGTTACAGAGATAGGGAAGGGCAAGGCCATGGAGAGATTTTGAACACGAGGATAAGAATTGTAAAATTGAAGTGTTGGTGGACTGGGAACCAATGTAGGCCGGCATGCACAGTGGTGATTGGTGAACGGGACTTGGTGCGAGTTATGAAAGGGGCAGCAAAGTTTTGGATGAGCTGAAGTTCATGGAGGGTGGAAGATGGGACTCCAGCCAGAAGAGCATTGGAATTGTCGAGTCTAGAGGTAAAAAAGCATGGATGAAGGTTTCAGTAGCAGATGGGCTGAGGCCAAGAATAGATCCTTGAGGGACTCCAGAAGCAGTTGTGTATATAGTTACTTCTGTCACACAGGGTAGCTAATTGCATTATGTTATTCTCTCCTCCTTCTCCCCGTTAATTCATTTCCATATTTTTCTCGATTTATTGTTTTTGCTTTCTCATATTTTCTGTACCACTTGTCTTTTCACAGCCCACTTTGCTGTGGAATTTCCAAATATTTTCTCCTGTATTTTCTCACTGTATGGATAATAGTAAATAGGTGGTATGATAGCCAGACTGCCGCAGTAACAACAGGAAACTTTCTGTTATCCGGCACGGACGGGACCGACGTGGTGCCGGTTCATCAACAATTCCGGATAACCGAACGCTATAGTAAAAGATACGGAGCTCAGAGCTCCGTATAAAGCAACAAACCCTGTTCAGAACAATCGGCACAAGTTGCAAGCATCTCTGTAGCTTAGCAACAGCTGCAGCTACACCCTTGCACAGCAACAAATGGAGTAAAAAAAGTAATAAAAGTTACCTGAACCTACTCCTGAATTTTGCCGGTTAACCGACATTTCCGGTTATTTAGGGGCCGGATAAAAGAAAGTTTCCTGAACATAACAAAAACAGATGATCTGGACATTATCACATTGCTTTTTGTGGGATCTTGCTGACCTTCAAAAGTACTTAATTGGCTGTAAAACGCTTTGAGACGCCCGGTGGTCATGAAAGGCACTATATAAATGCAAGTCTTTCTTTTTCTTTCTATAGCAGTACTAAAAGCCCTCCCTTTTCCTTCCTCGCTAGTGGTTTGAAAAGAACAAAAAAATCCTGAATTGTAATACCCTTGTCACATTTTGGGATTTTTTTTTGTTTTGGCCCACCTTTCCGCAGGAAGTATATGGAAAAAGAATTTAAGTTTTTTTTAAATATAAAAACAAAGTGTATTCGCGTAAGTTTTTTAAGAAGAGGCACCAAGACAAAAGGTGCTAATGAGGCTTTGAAGTTGTTTCCCCAATTCTCAGTAATTGATTAACACCTCAAACCCATTGATGCCTGGATTTTCATTGGGCCGTGGAGGCGGGATTGGAGGCATGTGGGGGTTTAAAATCCCGAAATCAGGGGGCACGAACCCATCCCGCCCCCAACCCGCCTCCATGCCAGTTTCAAAGGAGGCAGATACCCGACCTGTGCTGGGACCCGGCTCCCCGAAGCGTGAAGGGGATTAGTGCCAATTAACTGCCTGTTAACAGGTAGTTAACAGGCAGTTTTTGGCCTAATCACTATTTTTATTGCTGAAGTGTGGGATTCCCGACGGCTCCAAACCACGCCAAGTTAGCGAGGCACACCGTCGGGCTGAAGAGTTTGGAGGGTTCGAGATGTCCGGTGTTCAGGTGAGTGATGATGGGTGCATGAGTGCAAAGGTAAGTGTGTTTGGTGTGTGTAAAGTGTTTAAAGAAGTTTTACTTACCTTTACAGCCTTCCTTCCTTCAGGTCTCGGGAGTCCCTCATCTCACCGGCACAGAAAGCAAAATGGCCGTGAGCTGTCAAAAGTTGCAGCATTCAGCTTTCTGTTCTGGAGAGATCTCTAAATCAGCCTGAGAGAAAGGAATTAACTTGGAGTACAGATTGTCTGTGTTTGACAGCTTCAAAGAGCCGTCAAACGCTGATATTTCATCTGTCAAAAGCTCTTGACAGATGAAGTGTCAATCTGTGATGTCAACCTATTGCCGGGTGGCTCTTAATTGGCCTGCTGAGCCCGCCGGGCGAGCTGAACAAGGTGCTCAAGTGAAAATCACGTGGGTTGGCCACAACTCGATGGAGGCGGGACTACAACCCCGAAAGTTGTAGTCCCGCCTCCTACACGCCTCCAGTATCAAAATCCAGCCCATAGTGTTGGTAAGTCCCTGAGCCTGGTGTTTCCGTAAGGGTTGTGAACACAAGGAGATGAAAAAAAACACTCGATCAGTTTTTTACAGGTAACACAAAGTCAAGCTTTTGACAGGCTCAGAAAATTATAATGCAGGAGGATAGTTGGAGGTTAGTTTGTTTAAGTCAAGCAAGACAGCCTATGGATGTGGGGAGGCATAGCGCATTCATGATTTTGTAGTATTGCACAAAGATGAGCCGTACTGATTAAACTAAGTCAGTCCAACCTTAACGGTTATTCTGTATGTTCACTTGCAGTGAAATAAAGCAGCTCAATGTATCTAGCATTATCAAGATTGCAGAGATGCTTCTAGGGGCATGTGTGAAAGACATGAATATCCAGTTCCGATCACATGGGGAAATTATTATTATAGTCCTAGTCTTCGCTATCGTATAGTTAGATATTGGGCATTGTGGACACCCGCCCCCCAAATGTAAGATGCTCAGATCACTTCTGGGAGTGATTAGGACCACTGTACCCAAGAGATTATATAAGCTCAGATCCTAAAGATGCAACACTCTGCAGTAATGACATTTTAAAAATTGCTTAAGTGTTTTGCAGTTTGCTCAAAATTGTACCCCTTGTACTGCTTATGTTTAGTTTCTGAATGGTGGTAATAAGAGAATGAATGCACATTCCTCTAAATTGGCAATAGTGTTCTTCCCAGTATAAATAGAACATAGAACAAGTTGGCAGAGGAGGAAATTTGGGTATTTTCTTTTTAAGTGCTGATTAGTTTGAAATTATATTTTTAGTTTTACCCTTGGTGGAAAATGGTTCTTGAGCTCAATTATTTGAAGTTATGTGATGTTTTTCTTATCATTTATACATTAAATTGAATTTGACTGAATTGATAATTGCACTGGTTTCACACGCTTAGAAGAGGAGTATGCTTGATGATATTTTCTTTCTAGACTAGAATCATAGGATATTACAGCACAGAAATGGGCCCTTTGGCCCAATAAGTATGTAACAATGTTTTTATCCACTTGAGTCACCTAATCTAATCTTCAGCTTGCTCCCTGTAATATTCCTCGTTTTCAAATAGTTATCTAATTCCTTTTGAAAAGACTTTGTGGATTCTGCTTCATCAAGAATTTGTGAGACAATTCCAAATTCTAACTACCCTCTTTGTAAATAAGTACTTTTCTCAACTGCCCTTGAATTATTTTATGATCATCTTAAATTTGTGCTCTCTCGTTGGCATCTCGGATGATTGTTTTGATCTTCATTTGTCCAAGAGATTGCAAGGGTACCAATGATGCCACAATTGGCCTCACCCTCTCTGGGTTAAGGAGGATAATAATTGGCCATGGTTTCTGCTGTTTATCACTATCCATTGGTCCTTGTTGGGAAATGCTTGTGTGGGGATGTCATAGAATCAAACAGCACAGAAGGAGGCCATTCGGCCCATCATGTCTGGGCCAGCTCTTTGAGAGAGCTGTCCAATTCGTCTCACTCCTTTGCACTTTCCCCATAGCCCTGTAAATTTCTTCTTTTCAAATATGAATCCAATTCCCTTTTGAAAGTTACCTTTGAAACTATTTCCACCACCCTTTCAGGTAGTGCATTCCAGATCATAACAACTCGTTGCATATAAATTTCTCCTCATGTTCCTTCCCCACCCACCACCCCACCCGCCCTACATTTTTGCCAGAAGAGGAAGACAGGTGCAATGTACTAGTTGGTTGTTACATCTGTGGAACTGTACACCTACACATTTTTATGTTTTCAGGACAGGAGGGCAGACAATTAGAGGAGAAAATATAGAAAGTACTGTTGACTTACCTGCTTAACCATCTGTGTATGTAAAAGTTGCTAATGTAGCCTAATGCTGGAGAAATGTGTATTCCCTCTGATTCAAATTTTTTGGCCATATTTCTGACAATAACTGGATTCATTTTAATATGTGAAAATGTTATGGAGAAAGCCACTGTTTGGGGGCATGTTCCTGAACATAATGGTGACTGATGGCATTTTAAATAGTTGTATGAGACATTGGAGCTTTTATGTTTTTAAGGAAGAAAATGAACTGTGTTTAAAAAAAACTAAATGAGCGGTTAATTGTTGTACATGGGTAATCTAGTTGAATAATAGCTAAGAAGTCCCTTCAGCAAAACTTTAGAGTCTTGTGTTGAAGATGCTGTTTCACATAAATAAATGTTCCACCGATTAATCTGACCTGTGAATTGGATAAAGTGTTGAAATACAACAGCAAGTTCTTCTAATGTTTAAACTTTCTTATCTTTAATGGATCAGAGACTGATAAAGATTTGCATCTCCTGCTAACTCTTAAACAGAACCTTTGTTCAGAGCTGGCATTTTGAAAATTAGTTGTTTCTAAAATGGTTGTATTACAGGGGTACTCCTTATTTCCATTTTTCCAGATCGACACCTTGCCAAGTACATCAACAAGATAGTTTTCTGAAGCACTATATTCTAGAACCAAAAAGAGGGCAGGTCATACTAGATTCAGTAATGAATAATGATTAATGAGCCAGACTTAGTTAATAATCCAACAGTAAGGAAACCTTGCTCTGCTGGTGATCATAATGTGATTAAATTCAATGTTAGGTTTGAAAGTAGCAACTTAACACAGTTACTATGATTCTGGATTTTGGGAAGGCTAACTTTAATGGGATGAAACAGAGACTGACAACAGCAAACTAGTCAAAACTGTCATCAGGTAAGACTACAGATGAACAGTGGGAAGTGTTCAAAAAAGAATTTCGCTTAATACAGGACCAATATATACCCCTAAGGGGAAAAAGCTCTGCTTACCAAATAAAACAGCCATGGTTGACAAAAGAGGTGAGAGATAATATAAAACTGAAGGAAAGAGCATACAAAAGTGCAAAGAATAGTGTAAATTCAGGGGACTGGGAGAGATATAAAGAACAGCAAAGGAAGACAAAAAAATAGTAAGAGCTACAAAAAGGGATTATGAAAAGAACCTGCAAGAGAGATCAAGATTAACACAAAATGCTTTTATAAATATATTAGAAGAAAACGGGTAGTCAAAGCTAATGTGGGCCCTTCATAAGCAGATGTGTGTAATCTTGCAAATAACAATAAAGAAATGGCAGACTTGTTGGATGATTGCTTTAGAGTCATAGAGTCATAGAGTAATACAGCACAGATAGAGGCCCTTCGGCCCATCGTGTCCATGCCGGCCATCAAGCCCTGTCTAATCTAATCCCATATTCCAGCATTTGGCCCGTAGCCTTGTATGCTATGGCATTTCAAATGCTCATCCAAATGCTTCTTAAATGTTGTGAGGGTTTCTGCCTCCACAACCCTTTCAGGCAGTGAGTTCCAGACTCCAACCACCCTCTGGGTGAAAAAGTTCTTTCTCAAATCCCCTCTAAACCTCCCTCCCTTTACCTTGAATCTATGCCCCCTAGTTATTGACCCCTCTACTAAGGGGAAAAGCTCCTCAGCATCCATCCTATCTATGCCCCTCACAATTTTGTACACCTCAATCATGTCCCCCCTCAGCCTCCTCTGCTCCAAGGAAAACAAACCCAATCTGCCCAGTCTCTCTTCATAGCTGAAGCGCTCCAGCCCTGGTAACATCCTGGTGAACCTCCTCTGCACCCTCTCTAACGCGATCACATCTTTCCTGTAGTGTGGCGACCAGAACTGCACACAGTATTCCAGCTGTGGCCTAACCAGTGTTTTATACAGCTCCATCATAACCTCCTTGCTCTTATATTCTATGCCTCGGCTAATGAAGGCAAGTATCCCATATGCCTTTTTTACCACCTTATCCACCTGTTCCGCCGCCTTCAGGGATCTGTGTACCTGCACACACAGATCCCTCTGACCCTCCGTCTTGCCTAGGGTCTTACCATTCATTGTGTATTCCCTTGCCTTGTTAGACCCCCCAAAGTGCATCACCTCGCACTTTTCCGGGTTAAATTCCATTTGCCACTGTTCCGCCCATCTGACCAACCCATCTATATCGTTCTGCAGACTGAGGCTACCCTCCTCGCTATTTACCACCCTACCAATTTTAGTATCATCCGCGAATTTACTGATCATACCCTTTACATTCATATCCAAGTCATTAATGTAGACCACAAACAGCAAGGGACCCAGCACCGATCCCTGTGGTACCCCACTGGCCACAGGTTTCCAGTCACAAAAACAACCTTCGACCATCACCCTCTGCCTTCTGCTTTGTGCCAGTCTTCACAGTAGAGGATAATATACCTCACATTCCAAGGAAATTAATAATGAATCAAGGACTGGAATTCAATAAAGTTAACAAAATCAAGACAATAGTATTAGAAAAATTAAATAGCACTAAAGACCGACAAATCCCCAGGACCTGATGGTTTCCACCCCAGGGATTTAAAGGAAATAAGTGACAAATTGCAGATGCTTTAGCCATAATCTTCCAAAGGTGTCTCGATTCCAGAATTGTCCCTTTAGATTGGAAAATTGCAGATGTAACTACATTATTTAAGAAACTTGAGCGAGAGAAATCAAGAAATTATAGACCTGTTCGTCTAACAACTATTATGGAGAATTTATTGGAATCCATAATTAAGGACAGAGTGACAGAGCATTTAGAGAAATTTTAAATGATTAGAGTGAGCCAACATGGGTTTGTAAAGGGTAGGTCAATTAACCTAATTGAATATGTTGAGGAAGTAACTAAAGTAGTAGATGGGAATGTCTATGGATGTTGTTTATATGGACTTCCAAAAGACATTTAACAAGGTTCTGCATAAGAGACTGATAGCTAAAATTAAAGCTTATGGAATTGAAAGCAAATTATTGACCTAGTTAGGAGGTTGGTTTGGCGGTAGAAGACGGAGAGTAGGGATAATGGGTATGTACTCAAATTTGGAAGAAAGTGACTAGTGGTGCCCCATAAGGATCTGTGCTGGGGCCGCAACTATTCACTATATTTATCAATTACTTAAATAACACAATAGAGAGCCATATATCCAAATTTGCTGATGACACAAAAATTGGTGGCATATTAAGTACTGTGGACGGGACTATAAAATTACAAAGAGACATTGATGGATTAAGTGAGTGGGCGAAACTGTGGCAGATGGATTTCAATGCAGGTAAGTGTGCGGTCATCCATGTTGGACCAAAAAAGAATAGATCCGAATATTATTTAAATGATGAAAAGCTTGGAACAGTGGTGGTCCAAAGAGATTGAGGGGTCCCTGTACGAAGATCACTAAAATGTAACAGTCAGGGACAAAACAAAAAGGCTAATGGAATGTTAGCCTTTATAACAAGAGGACTAGAACATAAAGGAGAGTAAGTTTTGCTACAGCTATACAAAGCCCTGTTAGACTACATCTGGAGTTCTGTGTGTAGTTCTGGGCACAGCATCTTAGAAAGGATATATTGGCCTCAGAAGGAGTGCACTGCAGATTTAACAGAATGTTACGATGGCTCCAATGGTTCGATTATGAGGAGAGATTACATACACTAGGTTTGTATTCCCTGGAATTTTGAAGGTTAAGGGGTGATTTAATTGAGCTTTTTAGGATTTTGAAAGGACTAGTTAGTGTAGGCAGAGAGAAACTTTTTCTGCTGTTGTGGGAGCCAGGCCATTCCGAAGTGAAGTTAGGAAACACTTCTTCACACAGTGGATGTTAGAAGTGTGGGACTCTCTCCCACAAAAAGCAATAGATGCTAGTTCAATTAATAATTTTAAACTTGAGGTCGATAGTTTTTTGCTAGCTAAGGCTATTAAGGGTTATGGAGCCAAGGCAGATGGATGGAGTTAAGATATGGTGGAATATGCTCGAGGGACTGAATGGCTTACTTCTGTTCCTATGTTCCTAACACTCTGCTGTACATCATTTTCTCAGTGCTAATCTCAGAACAGTGGCCCATCACTGTACCAGTGTAACAATCAATTGTTCACACAATTGTCCTTATGAGCTCTGACAGGGATTGACAAATTGACCTGATTTGTGGGCAGTTTTGTGCAATTGCTACTTGGTTGATCCAGAACCAGGGGTCACAGTCTAAAGATAAGGGGTAAGCCTTTTAGGACAGAGATGAGGAGGAATTTCTTCACCCAGAGAGTGGTGAACCTGTGGGATTCTCTACCACAGAAGGCAGTAGAGGCCAATTCATTAAATATATTCAAGAAGGAGTTGGATATATTTCTTAAGGCTAAAGGGATCAAGGGATATGGGGAGAAGGCAGGGACAGGGTACTGAGTTTGGATGATCAGCCATGATCGCATTGAATGGCGGAGCAGGCTCGAGGGGCCGAATGGCCTACTCCTGCTCCTATCTTCTATGTTTCTATGTTTGAGACTGCACAGACTTGTTTCACTTTGCAGCTGGGAAAATAAACAAGCTCAGAACACCATCCAGACCCACATCCTTAAAATGTTGAGCCTTAGAGGTGACTAAAGCTGATCAGTTTTATGCATTAAGCCAACATAGAAACGAACAAGTCACAAGATATTTAATCATTGAGAAACAAATCACTTCCAGCACATTCTTTTCTAGCTGGTTAGCTTTTTTCGAATGCTCCTGAAAGTAAAATATTATCAGCGAAATTTCCTTGGAGGTTTCTGCCAATTACCTGCTGTAGCTTCAGTGGGAGATCGGTGTGGAAGCCCCGTTTACGTGGTGTTTCTGGGTTTTCCGCCAATTTTCCGCTGAAGGGACGGCAGCCGATTGGGAGAAACCCCTGAGGAAATTCCCTGGGCATGTGTTACCAAGTTTTAAATTTCTAATTGAACAAATTTATTTTGTGGTAATTTCTCCCACAGTGTCCGAGGTCATGGCAGATTCATGCTGGCTTCACAATAGTCTGTTGCTGTCCTTGCCTGGTTGCTAATTGCATAGAAATTGAAAAAACGGATTTCTGTGCTTTGCTCCTTATTGGGAGCTGAATTGAATTTTAATTGCTGCTTTTGGTCTGCCGTTTGAGTAGTGTGTCATCATTTCATTTTGACCCTGCTCTTCCGGGATATAAAATGTAACCAATAGTAGCCAATGGAGGCAAAATACAGTGACAAGAAAGTAAATGTAACTTATTAGTGACCATCTTTTCCAGAAGAAAAATCTATCCCAGTTATTAACCTGCAAAACAAAAATCAGCTTTGGTTTCATTTGAATGTAATCCTTCCCAGGTCATGCTATAGCATGCAATAGACAGAGCTAAGCGATCCTCTAATCAACGGATCAGATCAAAGCTCTGCAGTCCTGCCACATCCAGTCGTGAATGGTGGTGGACCATTAAACAACTAACGGGAGGAGGAGGCTCCATGAATATCCCCATCCTCAATGATGGTGGAGCCCAGCACGTGAATGCAAAAGACAAGGTTGAAGCGTTTGCAACCATCTTCAGCCAGAAGTGCCGAGTGGATGATCCAAATCGGCCTGCTTCTGAGGTCCCCACCATCACAGAAGCCAGTCTTCAGCCAATTCTATTCACTCCACGTGATATCAAGAAACGGCTGAGCGCACTGGATACAGAAAAGGCTATGGGCCCCGACAACATCCCAGCTATCGTGCTGAAGACTTGTGCTCCAGAACTAGCTGTGCCTCTAGCCAAGCTGTTCCAGTACAGCTACAACACTGGCATCTATTTGGCAATCTGGAAAACTGCCGAGGTATGTCCTGTACACAAAAAAACAGGACAAATCCAATCCGGCCAATTACCGCCCCATCAGTCTACTCTCAATCATCAGCAAAGTGATGGAAGGCTTCGTCGACAGTGCTGTCAAGCAGCACTTACTCACCAATTACATCCTCACTGATGCCCAGTTTAGGTTCCGCCAAGACCACTCGGCTCCCGACCTCATTACAGCCTTGGTCCAAACATGGACAAAAGAGCTGAATTTCCAGAGGTGATGTGAGAGTGACTGCCCTTAACAACAAGGGAGCATTTCACCGAGTGTGGCATCAAGGAGCCCGAGTAAAACTGAAGTCAATGGGAATCGCGGGGAAAACACTCCACTGGCTGGAGTCATACCGAGCACAAAGGAAGGTGGTTGTGGTGGTTGGAGGTCAATCATCACTGCCCCAGGACATCGCTGCAGGAGTTCCTCAGGGCAGTGTCCTCGGCCCAACTATCCTCAGCTGCTTCATCAATGACCTTCCCTCCATCATATGGCCAGAAGTGGGGATGTTCGTTGATGACTGGTAGTGTTCAGTGCCATTCGCAACTCCTCAGATAATGAAGCAATCTATGCCCGCATGCAGCAAGACCTGGATGGCATTCAGGCTTGGGCTGATAAGTGGCAGGTAACATTCGCCACACAAGTGCCAGGCAATGATTATCTCTAATAAGCGAGAGTCTAACCACCTCCGCTTGACATTCAATGGCATTACCATTGCCGAATCCCCAACCATGAATATCCTGGGGGGGTCACCATTGACCAGAAACATAACTGGACCAGCCACATAAATACTGTGACAACAAGAGCAGGTCAGAGGCTGGATATTCTGCGGAGAGTGTCCCACCTTTCCACCATCTACAAGGCACAAGTCAGGAGTGTGCTGGAATACTCTCCACTTGCCTGGATGAGTGCAGCTCCAACAACACTCAAGAAGCTCGACACCATCCAAGACAAAGCAGCCCGCTTGATTGGCACCCCAAACACCTTAAACATTCACTCCCTCCACCGTACCGTGGCTGCAGTGTGCACCATCAACAAGATGCACTGCAGCAACTCGCCAAGGCTTCTTCAGCAGCACCTCCCAAACCCGTGACCTCTCCCACCTAGAAGGACAAGGGCAGCAGGCGAATGGGAACACCACCACCTCCAATTTCCCCTCCAAGTCACACACTATCCTGACTTAGAAGTATATCGCCGATCCTTCATTGTCGCTGGGTCAAAATCCTGGAACTCCCTACCTAACGGCACTGTGGGAGTACCGTCACCACACGGACTGCAGCGGTTCAAGAAGGCAGCTCACCACCACCTTCTCGAGGGCAATTAGGGATGGGCAATAAATGCTGGCCTTGCCAGCGACACGCACATCCCATAAACGAATTTTTTAAAATGCCTAACCTCTACTCAGCACCAGCCTTCACAGATGAAAGAAGGAAGCTTTTCTTTCCTCCATTTCCTAACCTGCCATCTTTCTGGCTGAGGAATGGTGCCAGCCATGAAAAAATGATACTTTTTATTTGAAAGTTGAGGAAAATAATTTTTTTTAAATATAAAAGCTGTTCAGCAAAGAACCTCCACACATGAGATGCCATACATAGTGTGATTCTTCCTCACACACAACAAAAGAAACAGAACCCTTCACGTGCAGTGACGTAGGAAAACTACTAGGCACTTGGTCTAAGCATTAAACAAAGCTTTAATCAACTGTTTTACAACATGGCGATCCAGTTGTGTGCTTCACTAGTTCCTGTAAAAGAATGTCCTGAGCAAGTTGGGCCCATGCCCGAGTATTTATACTCTTCCTGGACAGCGCCACCAGCAGGCCGCCCAGTATTATTTCATAAGTCATTTCATAGAAACATAGAAGATAGGAGCAGGAGTTGGCCATTCGGCCCCTCGAGCCTGCTCCGCCATTCAATGCGATCATGGCTGATCATCCAAATTCAGTACCCGGTCCCTGCTTTCTCCCCATACCCCTTGATCCCTTTAGCCTTAAGAATATATCCAACTCCTTCTTGAATATATTTAATGAATTGGCCTCTACTGCCTTCTGTGGTAGAGAATTCCACAGGTTCACCACTCTCTGGGTGAAGAAATTCCTCCTCATTTCTGTCCTAAATGGCCTACCCCTTATCCTTAGACTGTGACCCCTGGTGCTGGACTCCCCAACCATCGGGAATATCCTTCCTGCATCTAGTCTGTCCAGTCCTGTCAGAATTTTATAAGTTTCAGTGAGTTTTATAAGTTTCAATGAATGGCTGATTCATGTCATGCAGTGTACAAGTCTTTGATTTTTTTGCGTTAAGCAGAATCATCAGGTAAAAACACTAGATTACTTACACTGCATTGATTATTTTTGGCCCGCATTGAAAGGAGTTCCGTTAATTTACGAAATCCTAATATGAACAAGAGAATTCTTGACAGATCGAAAGTGCCAGGTTTTAGCGCATGCCTGAAACCGGCACTTGCCTACGGGTGCGTACACACCTGTGGGGGTTGGAATATCCGGCCCGTTATCTGTGATCAGCAAGGATGACCTAAACAATATGGGGAGGCGTTGACAAATGTTGCTTTGATTTTTTTTCGTGTATCTTGTGCTGCAAAGTCTATTACTGTAAATCTAAAACAGTCCATTAAAAAAAGTGCATATTCCAGGAAGAAATTCGATGTTATAGAGATGGAAATAAGAGATATTGGGATTAGACAGGGTGTGCAGTAAGAAACTCAGCTCAGGCTCCATTAAGATGGCAAGGTTTCAAACATTCTGGTTCAGCCTGATACTGTGGCTGGGGACGAGGATGAAATTAGTGGCAAGGTTATGGAGTTTGTGGAGGGACCCAAGACAATGGCTTTGGTCTTACCAATGTTTAAGTGAAGGAAATTGTGACTCAACCAAGACTAGATGTAAGACAAGTAATGTGACAATGCAGAGGTAGTACAGGGGTTGAGAGGTAGAGCTGGTGAAAAACTCTTCAAAACACTAATGACAAGTCTTTTGAGAGGGAGAATAATCATTTAGATTAACAGATCATTTCTTTAGTCATAATTGCAGGTCAGTTCCACTGGCTCCGTAGGTCCCGGGACTTCCGATCCTGGGCCTCGAAGTGCCTCCGCGGGCAGAGAGTTCCGCTTTCTGCACAACTTCCACCCGCTGAAAACCTTTAAAAATCTTATGCCTGGTAAAAGCAGGCATTAAGACCTGCTTTTACCAGCATATGAGTTTAAAAAAATAAAAAAATAAAATGTTTCCACTCATTTATAATTTTAAAATACTTTTTTTTAAAAAGTAAGTTTATTTTTAGCCCCGTAAAAAATATTTGTTTAAAATATTTAATGTAATTTTAACTCATTTTAAATATGTAATTTAAAAAACATGTATTTAACGTTTAACTCTTTTTTAAGTGATCCCCATTCATACTTTTGACAGATCTATGCATAGAGACCTGTCAAAAGTATGCAGGGGGATTCCCTTTGATTGGTTCCCCATGGCCCACGTGATTCCCTTCTTTGATTGGTTCACCATGGCCCACGTGATCCCAGGGACGCTTGTGAACCGCCTGCGCCCCTGGGATACCTGGGCCTCTGCGCATTTCGTAGAATCATAGAATCATAGAATGGTTACAGCACGGAAGAAGGTCATTCAGCCCGTCGAACCTGTGCTGACTCTCAGCTAGTCCCACTCCCCTGTCCTTTCTTTGTAGCCCTGCAATTTCTTTTCCTGCAGATGCTTATCCAACTCCCTTTTGAAAGATAAGATTGAATTTGCCTCCAGCACCCTTTCAGGCAGGGCATTCCAGATCCTAACCACTCGCTGGTTAAAAAAGTTTTTTCTTACGTCGCCTTTGGTTCTTTTGCCAATCACCTTAAATCTGTGTCCTCTGGTTCTCGATCCTTCTGCCAATGGGAACAGTTTCTCTCTATCTACCCTGTCTAGACCCTTCATGCTTTTGAACACCTCTATCAAATCTCCTCTCAATCTTCTCCGCTCCAAGGAGAACAACCCCAGTTACTCCAGTCTATCAACGTAACTGAAGTCCCTCATTCCTGGAATCATTCTCGTAAATCTTTTCTGCACCCTCTCTAAGGTCTTCACATCCTTCCTAAAGTGTGGTGCCCAGAATTGGACACAGTACTCCAGTTGGGGCCGAACCAGTGTTTTATACAGGTTCATCATAATTTCCGCACTTTTGTACTCTATACCTCCATTTATGAAGCCCAGGATCCCGTAAGCCTTTTTAACTACTTTCTCAACCTGCCCTGCTAACTTCAACGATTTATGCACACACACCCCAGGTCTCTGTGTTCGTGCAACCCCTTTAGGATTGTACCATTTAGTTTATATGTCCTCTCCTCATTCTTTCTACCAAAATGCATTATTTCACACTTTTCTGCCTTAATTTCCACAGATGTAGTTCAGTTTGTTTACTACACTTAAAGCAGTCAGTCAGCCTGGTTCCATATTTGAAGATGAGGATGTTTTGTTAATGACCAGCTGACAATTTGATTTGGTAAGGACATAAGAACATAAGACCTAGGACCAGGAGTTGGCCATACTGCCCCTTGAGCCTGCTCCGCCATTCAATAAGATCATGGTTGATCTTCTACCTCAATTCCACTTTCCCGCCCAATCCCCATATCCCTTAGTACAATAGCAAAATACTGCAGATGCTGGAAATCCGAAATAACAACAGAAAATGCTCAATGAATGTATATTCCCTTGAGGAATAAAAACTCCATGGAAAAAGTGGTCCAAAAGTGGATAACTAGAGAAGTTAAGGATAGCATTAGATTAAACGAAGAGGCTTATAAATTTGTCAAAAAAGAGTAGCAAGCCCGAGGATTAGGGGGGTTTCAGAAATAAGCAAAAGATGACCAAGAACTTGATAAAGAGGGAGAAATAGAATATGAGCAGAAACTAGCAAGACATATAAAAACAGATTGTAAGAGCTTCTACAAATATGTAAAAGGAAGAGATTAGCGAAAGTAAACATGGGTCTCTTAGAGGCAGAGATAGGAGAAATTATAATGGGGAATAAGGAAATAGCAGAGATGTTAAACAAATATTTTGTATCTGTCTTCACAGTAGAGGACAGAAAAAATATATCGGCAATAGTGGGGAACAATGGGTCTAATGAGTGTGAAGAACTTAAAGTAATTAATATTAGTAAAGAAAAAGTACTGGAGAAATTAATGGGACTAAAAGAAAACAAATGACCTAGACCTGATGGCCAACACGATAGGGTTGTAAAAGAGGTGGCTGCAGAGATAGAGGACGCATTGGTTTTGATCGTCCAGAATTCCATAGATTCTAGAACGGTCCATGTGGATTGGAAGGTAGCAAATCTAACACTGCTATTCAAGAAAGGAGGGAAAGAGAAAACAGGGATATATAGGCCAGTTAGCTTGACATCGGTAGTGGGGAAAATGCTAGAATCTACTAGTGGGGACGTGGTAACAGGGCACTTAGAAAATTATAATATGATGAGGCAGAGTCAACACAGTTTTATGAAAGGAAAATCATGTTTGACAAATCTGTAAGAGTTTTTTGAGGGTGTAACTGGCAGGGTAGATAAGGGAGAAGCAGTGGATGTAGTATATTTGGATTTTCAATAGGCATTTGATAAGGTGCCACACAAGAGGTTGTTACACAAGATTAAGGCTCATGGGGATTAGGGTAATATATTAGATTGGATTGAGGATTGGTTAAAAGACAGAAAACAGAGAGTAGGATTAAATGGGTCATTTTCGGGTTGACAGGTTGTAATGAGTGGTGTGCTGCAAGGATCAGTGCTTGGGCCTCAGCTATTTACAATCTATATCAATGACTTAGATGAGGGGACCGAGCAGAATGTATCCAAGTTTGCGGACGATAAAAATGTAGGGGGTTTTGCACAGGCACGTTCGGGTCAGTCAGCTTTGCCTCTGACTACCTTCTTTGAGCAGTTCGAATTGCTCGCCCCCTGGGTTCTGGACACCGGACTTAGATACAGGCAGCGATACAAAGAAGACTCGAGTAGACAGGTGGTTGGATGCAAACAAAACCAAGATTTTATTGAAGAGGAAAACTCGATACAATCTTATGGAAAATTATTAGTGTACACTTCTACAGGCAAAAATTACAAGAGAGTCATAATAATACTATACTTATACAGGGAATGGGGAACACACGGCACATCGAGGGAAAACAACTATCAGGTGGGCTCCGGGTGCTGCAAGGGCGTTGTCCAGGTTCGAGTACCCCAAAGTTACAGTCTCTGCTTGGGTACTTTACCTTGCAGGGATGGTTCTTTGCCGATAGCTTGAGTTTGCATGAAGATACTCGCAGGCCGGCTGAGGCTGAAGGCCCGATGATTCGAAGCCTACCCTCAGTTGGCCTTCTCCGGGTGGTCTTCCCTCCTCCTCCCCTCGTCGCGTCCCGCTTCGCCTGGCCTGAATTGCCCGTGTTCGCCCGACCCGGTGTCGGGGTGAGTCCGGATGGAGTGGGAGAGGGCACGGGCAAAGGCCAGGGGGTAAGCGCAGGATGGGGGAAGAGCGGCAGCCACGAGGGTGAGGGGCCGAAGAGCCGTGGAGCAGCAGTACCAACAGCAGCAGAGCGGCAGGAGAGCAGAGCAGGAGTTCCTTCTTCTTCCGATTGCTACCTTGGGGGCCTTCAGTTATACCTTCGTCGAAAAACCCTTATCTGCGCGCCAAATCAGGTTAGTTCTTTGTTTTAATTTTGGCGGGCTAGTTAAAATAATGGTAGTAATCTATACTGACGGTTTTTAGATGGCCAGTAATTGCATCTACCGGCCCGATAATAATTGACTCGTATTGTCCTGAAAGTCTTTGATGGGCTGGTCCAGCCTCGATGGATGTGTTTAACCTGTTTCCGATTATGTATGCAGACTGTTTGATGGCTTTAACTGTAGGCCTCATTGAATTTAGATCTGCCTCCAATTCAGCCTAATACATAATTCACAGTTTTGTCTGGGTCCCAAAACACAAAGTTCTTTTCACAGGAAACCTGCAGCCTTAGTTTCGATTTCCCCAAACTGTCTGTGCTGCAGAATCCATTTTGGAGACCCGTCGGCTTTCTGCCACGAGGCACGGACGCCATCTTGGGTACCCTTTTTAATTTCAAAAATGTCCACGCAGGGTCCCTTTTATCGATAATAACCTTTGGGGAGATGCACAAATTTTGCAAATCTGACAAAAAGCTAGATGGAAAGTAGCACGGTGGCATAGTGGTTAGCACTGTTGCCTCACAGCGTCAGGGACCCGGGTTCGAATCCGGCCTCAGGTGACTGTCTGTGTGGAGTTTGCACATTCTCCCCGTGTTTGCGTGGGTTTTCTCCGGGTGCTCCGGTTTCCTCCCACAGTCCAAAGATGTGCGGGTTAGGTTGTTTGGCTATGATAAAAAAAAATTGACCCTTAGTGTTAGGGGGATTAAATACGTGGGGTTACGGGGATATGTGTTGGTGTAGGGGTTACGGGGATCGGGTGGGATATGTGTCGGTGCAGGCTCGATGGGCCGAAATGGCCTCTATCTGTACTGTGAGGTTTCTGTGATAAACTAAGGAGGACACAGAGGCTGCAAAGGGATATATACCGGTTATATGACTGGCTTGACAAAGGGTTTCGACTTGAAACGTTGACTCTATTTCTCTCTCCACGGATGTTGCCTGGCCTGCTGAGTTTTTCCAGCGTTTTCTGTTGTTATTTCGGATTTCCAGCATCCGCAGTATTTTGCTATTGTATGTATGAGACTGAATCAGACATACTCTAAATAAATGCATATGTGGCCTTGTGGATAAGCTCAAAGAGTCATTGAGCACCACAAAACCAAAACCAAATCCTGGAATATTAAATAGATTCATAATAATGTTGTATAATCGACTCCTCTTGGCTACAATTAGAAAAAACCTTACTACATTAACATAGTTGAAGTGCACATAAATATGTTTCCTGTTTTTATGAAAGAAAAATATTGCTGATTGGACTGTAACTGACCACAGTCACTGACCTTTCCATCACTCTGCCCGTCCCACCCAACACAACCTGTGAGTTGATTCTTCAATCAGGTCAAGCCCTGTGTGCAGATTGGCTTGTTCACCTGAAATGTATTGATTGAGTTTATGGCCGTGATTTTGCCGGTGCTCAGAGTGCAGGTTCGGAGGCAGGTCCACTGTCTAAATTGAAATGATTGACAGCGGGTTGGGAACTCGCTCCGAACCTGCCTCTGTGTAAGTTTCGAAAGTGTCAGGTCTGCGATTTCAGAACAGACCCGACACCAAGCGGCGGGGGAGGCATTTAAGATGGTTATGTGCTTGTTAAACGCTTGTGAACTACTATTTTGCCAACCTATTTTTGTTTTCCCACTTTTTTAACGAGGTTCACATTGTTCAGAGATCACATCAGATAAGTAGGTCGGGTTCTCGATGTCTCCCCATTGCTGTGAACAGCCGACAGCTGCAAAAGTGGTATGAAAGCCACCATTTCACAGCTGTTCACTTTCCAATGTCAGAGTCTTCAGGACTTGGAAGAGACTTTTGAGCTGTATGCAATTTGGAAGTGTTTGGAGTAAACTCTCTATCCACTGTCACCTCTTTGGAGCAAGCTCTCTCACCATTGGCAGATCGCTTCTGTCATCTCAACTTCAGCTGCCATCTATTCCAGCAACATTGGTGCCCTTGGAAAAAATCTCACCTTGGTCCTCTGAATCCCTCCATGATCAGCCCCAGCACCAACATCACCAACAACAATACCAACCTTCTCCGCAATCACCTGATGCTGCACAGGACACAGGGTATCAGCACCCGACAACGTTGCTGCCCGGGAGGCCAGCGATAACATCACCATGGCCAGATTTACTTCTCTTGACGCTGTACACCCTGGGTGCCACATGATGCACTATATTGACACCACTCTACACCAACACCATAAGATATCCCTACAATGTCCAAGTCATTCCTTTCACACTCACAATTGGGGGTGTGGGGGGGAAGTTATGTCTAAACATTCACTGGAACTCACTAAGACACTTCTCAAAGTGAGCACAGACCTGTCCAATAAGGCAATGTGTTGAAAATATCTTCTTCTTAAGCAGTCCCTCGGAACCGAGGATGACTTGCTTCCACATTAAAAATGAGTTCTCAGGTGACTGATGAGTCCAATGCGGGACCTACAGTCTCTGTCACAGGTGGGGCAGACGGTGGTTGAAGGGGTGGGTGGGCGGGGTGCTTGGGTTGACGTGCGCTCCTTGCGCTGCCTGCGCTTGGCTTCCGCTTGCTCTCGGCGAAGAGACTCGAGGTGTTTGGCACCTTCCCGGATGCTTCTCCTCCACTTTGTGCGGTCTTGGGCCAGGGATTCCCAGGTGTCGGTGGGGATGTTGCACTTTTTCAAGGAGGCTTTGAGGGTGTCCTTGAAGTGTTTCCTCTGGCCACCTGGGGCTCTCTTGCCATGCCGGAGCTCCGAGTAGAGCGCTTGTTTTGGGAGTCTCGTATTGGGCATGCGGACAATGTGACCCGTCCATTGGAGCTGATCGTGCGTAGTCAAAGCTTTGAAGCTGGGGATGTTGGCCTGAGCAAGAACACTGACGTTGGTGCGCCTATCCTGCCAATGGATTTGCAGGATCTTGCGGAGGCAGCATTGGTGGTACCTCTCCAGTGCTTTGAGGTGCCTGCTGTACATGGCCCATGTCTCTACGGCATACAGCAGGGTGGGTATCACTGCTGCTCTGTAGACCATGAGCTTGGTGCCGGGTTTGAGGTCCTGGTCTTCAAACACTCTCTTCCTCAGGCGACCGAAGGCTGCACTGGCAGACTGAAGGCGGTGTTGGACTTTTACAAGAGAAATGCAGGGAACAGCACCAACCGCTGTACATGGCCTTCTTTGATCTCACAAAGGCCTTCGACACTCAACCGTGAGAGATTATGAAGTGTCCTCCTCAAATTCGGCTGCCCCTCAAAAGTTTGTCACCATCCTCCGCCTGCTTCACGACAACATGCAAGCCATGATCCTGACCAACGGTTCCACCATAGACCCAATTCACGTACGAACCGGGGTCAAGCAAGACTGTGTCATCGCACCAACGCTCTTCCTTGCTGCAATGCTCCATCTCACCTTCAGTAAGCTCCCCGCGGGAGTGGAGCTAATTTACAGAACAAACGGGAAACTGTTCAACCTCCGTCGCCTCCAGTCCAGATCCAAGGTCGTCCCATCCTCTGTCATTGAATTACAGTATGCAGGCAACGCTTGCGTCTGCGCTCACTCGGAGGTCGAACTCCAAACCATTGTCAACATCTTCACTGAAGCGTACAAGAGCATGGGCCTTACTCTAAACATCCATAAGACAAAGGTCCTCTACCAACCTGCCCCCACCACACAGTACTGCCCCCCGATTATCAAAATCCACAACAAGGCCTTGGACAACGTGGACCACTTTCCATACCTTGGGAGCCTACTGTCAACAAGGGCAGATGTCGATGAAAATATAGATTCCAATGTTTGACAACACATTAACAGAAACGTCATATGAACATTGGCTAAGCCACCCAGGTGCCTACCCTTGTGTGTTAGTTTGTATGCTTGCAGTAGGTTGAGGGTGAGTGTGAGGGGTGGCTAGTGAGATAGGGAAGTGATAATGTAGAAGGAGAGGGATGGGTGGAGGTGCAAGGTAAGTTGGTGTGAGTAAAGATGTGCAGGAGTCAGGTAGGGAAGGCAGAGTGATGGGGATGTGATGAGTGGCACAGCAGGATGAGGTTGAGTGTGGCTTGGCAGTAACATTTCGTGATCTACTGAAATCATTGAAAGGTTTGTGCCACTGCAGCCTGGTCCTCCTGACGACACGCCTGCAGTTTCTTCCTGTGCAATGTACAACCAGGCTGGGTTGATCTCCTGGGGAGGTCTCTTCCGTCTATGGGAAGGGAAGAGAACCTCCCTGTGTGCTGTGACTCCCTACATAGTGTCATGGGAGGGCCTGGGTGCATCTGTGCACCTTTGTGCAGTGCTTGTCAGTGTTTGCAGCACCTCAATACTGTAGAACACTGACAGCAGAAATGTCAAGATCAATTTGGACATGGCCCCTTTAAGCAAACTGGCTGGTGACACGTCATCAAATGACGTCATCAGACCCGCTTCCTATTAATTGGCCGGGAACCTCACAGGGCGGGCTTAACAAGCCCAATCCACTAACAATCGCTTGGAGCGTGAGGACTGCAGTAGGCAGTGGGCTGGGACCATGACACCGACCCCGGACCCACCTCGGTCGGCAAAATCGCGGCCTATGTGTGCAATCACAGGGTGTAGCTCATGAATTCTGCCTCATGAATTGCATTGCTAATAATAGTTTTACTGCCCGCTGACAGAGGACTGATATTTCACCAGTGAAAAGCAGAAATGTTAATTGAAATAATTGAAACGAGCAAAAGTCCATACCATTTTATGATCATAGAATTGCCTCTTTTTAATGCTGATTATTCATTTAATTCTAATATTGAAACACCATTGTTTTATGATGCGACAAAACAATTTTGTTTTAATAAGGAGGTTAAAGACTGTTCTATTGCATCACAAACACAATATCAAACCTCATTTACAAAACCTTTTTAATTTAAAAAAAAATGGAAACTCATTCACTTCACTCCTGCAGGATTCACAAGTTATTTCACCTTTCAGTGCATGTAAAATCTCTAGGTGCATTCACATTATAACTGTAGCGTCAGAGCGAAGCGGTTTCACTTCATGCTGATGCTGTAGTCATTGTGTTAAAGCAACCTAAATCCAAAGACAAGGCCTGACGTGACACTGAAGCGAAGAGGAGCAAGATTCACTGAAAGAGGTAGTCCCACTGCTCTTTGCTGTGGAGTTGATTTGGGCCTAGACACTCAATTTACACTTCACAAGTTTGACATTGATGTGAAAATGAAACCGCTTTGAACTGACATGAAACAGGATTGCACATTGGTGATCACTCACTTTCAGAGCCTTGGGCTCTTGTACGTATGTTTGCAGCACCCACAGCACAGGATGGCAGATTTGATGTTTTCAGCGAAGTGAAAATATGAGGATATTATGGGGTCTTAGGGCAGAAAGAAAAATCTCCTTTGCACATATATAACATGCAAAATAACATACTCTTTGGTAAATAGAATCTCAAATTTTATTCAATTCAAGAAAACATTTGGAAAGCTGTGTTCTTCCCAGTCATAAAATAAAACTTGAGACTGTATTTCTGATAACATGCCATCCTCTATTTCAATAAGCGGAATAAATAACCTCCAAACCAAATCCAACTGTAGGTCCCTGGAAACCATATGTTCTGTGCAGGTTTAGAAATTACAGCTTTCTAGAAATTGGCAATAGGTGTCATTTGTACGTGCTCCAGTCATCATTGACTTGGTCTTGTTTGCTCTCCATTCATTTAGGCCATTTCAATAATAAAAACTTTCGGCACCACTGAGGACTAGACTATCTGTTCCTGTTAATTTAGGCAACATGGTGAGTCCAAATCTCCATTCAGTTTTACTTCGTAACAAGAAAGGCATCCGTAACTTTAATAAATGGGTTTCCAGAACTGTTGCCCTCAGTGGGTGCAATGTGCACAGTACCCAACAACTAGTTATAATTATTCACTTCCTGATAAATAATCAGAAGTGAAGGTTCCAAAGCTTTGCTGTGCTGAAGAATGTACATTCCGATTGAATAGTTTAGTTCAGAGGAAGCATTAAAACCTTGTGTTAGAGCAACATGTGAAGTATCCTAAACCGACTGCTGATATGCCCCATAACTAGTTACCATGGATCATCTATTGACATCTTTGTAATTCACAAACACAGTCAGCTCTCGGGATATTGCCAAGTCGGACCACATGGAGTTTCTCCCTGGAGCTCAGTGTAGGTTTATGTAATCAAGATTTGTTGTCAATTTTTCCTAATATGTGCTGATACATGGATGTGTCAGCGTGTGTGTGGGAATACAGGTAGACTATCCTTTATCCGAAAACCTCGGGACCAGCCGTGTTTCGGTTTTCGGAAAATTTCGGATTTCGGAAGGTGGGTCGGCGGGGGTCCGGGGGGTCGGCGGGGGTCCGCGGGGGTGTCCGCGTCGGTGGGGGTCCGCGAGGGGGTCCGCAGTCGTGGCTTGTCCGTCGCTGCTAGCCTGGAATGCAATGAAGTTCCGCATTTCCACCAACAGGTCGTCGTGCTCGGTCGGAACAGGGGCCGGCACCACCGCGGGCTCAGAGCTCTCGTTGCTTTCGAGCCTTTGGAAGAGAGTCAGGTGGTTCCGCGGGGGGGTCGGCGGGGGGTCGTGCGCACGACTTACGCTGACCCTCTGCTCAGCGTAAGTCGGCGGGGGTCGGGGTCGGCGGGGGTCCGCGGGGGTCGGGGTCAGCGGGGGTCCGCGGGGGGGTCGGCGGGGGTCGGGGTCGGCGGGGGTCTGCGGGGGGGTCCGCGGGGGGTCGTGCGCCACTCTGGTCATGTCGTGCGCACGACTTACGCTGACCGAAAAAACGTTCGGTTTTTAGAGGGTTTCGGTTTTCGGAAGTTCGGATAAAGGGTAGTCTACCTGTACATGCATCAGCAAAGTGCCAGGTTTTCATTTTCTGTAAATTAATATTAAGTGATTGCACTGCTGCATTATTTTTGTTTTTATTGATCTTTATGGGTATTCTATATTTAAGTGGAAGGACACTCCAGTGTCAGCTGATGGTGTTTATTTATGCTCTGCTCTAGTTTTAGAGACTTGCGAGTACAAATGAAAAGAAAATGGATAATTCATTTTCTGGATACCAGTGAACAGGGCCTCTTCAACTGCAATTGAATTTTTTTTTCCACCATGAATTTTCATCAAATAAGGTCAAGAACATGTTTTCCCTAGGCACCGCAAAAGAACAAAAAATATGCTGTGAATGCAGCCAATTATTAAGATGTGCTCAGCAAAGATTAGGTGAAAAGTGTTTGACTCCTAGCAAAGTTGATGTCATGATTTGGGCATTTTCCAACACATAGACCATGGGGGTGATTTTCATTCAGAATTCGGGAAGGAGGCGGGACTACAACTTTCAGGGTTGTAGTTCCGCCTCCATCGAGATGCGTCCAATCCACGCGATTTTAACTTGATTGACCTTGTTGAGCCTACCCGGCAACAGGTGACGCCACAGACTGAAATTTCATCTGTCAAGACTTTTTGGCAGATGAAATATCAATGTTTCACAGTTGTTTGAAGCTGTCAAACACTGACAGTCTTACTTCTAACCTGAGTCCTTCTACACAGACTCAGTTAGAAATCTCACTGGCACAGAAAGCTGCAGGCTGTCACTTTTGACAGATCGCAGCCATTCTGCTTTCAGTGCCGATTAGATGATGGACTCCCAAAACCGAGAGGAAGGAAGGCTGTAAAGGTAAGTACAGGTAATTTAAACTTCTTTACACACTTTAGACACACCAAACACACTTACCTTTGCACTCATGCACCCATCATACACCTGAACACCGACATCTCGACCCCTCCAAGTCCTTCAACCCGACGGCCCGACTCCTCCAACCTGGCGTGGTTTGGAGCCGTCGGGAATCCCACACTTCAAGCTTTAAAATAGGGATTAGGCTAAAAACTGCCTGTTAACTGGCACTAATTGCAACTAATCCCTTCCCGCCTCGGGTAGGCGGGTCCCAGTGCGGGGCGGGTACCCGCCTCCTTTGAAACTTACATGGGTTGGGGGCGGGATGGTGTCAGGACCCCCGATTTTGGGACTTTAACCCCCCCCCGCACGCCTCCAATCCCGACTCCACGGGTCAATGAAAATCGACCCCCTTCTGTTCACTACACAAAGGCAGTTCCAATAAGCATGGTGTATCTCCTCTGAAACAGAACTTGCTCCCTGATGTGAGTCCTGATTTAAATAGCATGCCACAGGACTAACAATTGTCCTTTGCCACAGCATTACACACCAGAAACCATGTGGGCTGCGTACCACACGCTCCAGTCTACTCTGAAAGGTGGTACATATCTCACCGTTCGGTTCAGATGAAAATTAATGGATTTATTTTCAAGTAAAATTATTACCGAGAAACAAAAGAATACAGCAAGAGCCCAGCAGTACAATATTTGATTTCCACGATAGATAAACTGTTCCAAGGCAACAGAATGACTGATTTTTTGCAATTACTTTCAATTACTGATGAAACGTGACAAGATTACATGAAAAACCTACAGCACTTGCAACATTTTCTGGGACTTAAAAAGATTGGCTCCAGTTGAAGATGTAATGGATTCTTTTCAACAGTCAGGCAATTATATTGTTACAAGTTTTAAACTTGAGGCATAAAGATCAATGGAGCCATGACAGAGCTTTGCTCCACCACAGCTTCCACGGCAAAATAAAAGTGCATTCAATGGTATGTTGCTGCTTCATAAGTGGAGACAGTATACTTTATTTCTATCTGATACAACATTGGTTAATTATTAGTCGGAGAGACTACATGGTGCAGTGAGCTTCCTTAAGCTTCATTATAACTCAGGAAATGGTTATAAGTTAGTTAGGGGCCTGATTGAAACAGGTTTGTGATGTAAGAAAACTACTTGGCACTTGGTCTAAACGTTAAACAAAGCTTTAATCAACTGTTTTACAACATGGAGGTCTAGTTGTGTCCTTCACTAGTTCCTGTTAAGAATGGCCTGCGCAAGCTGGGCCCGTGCCCGAGTATTTATACTCTCCCTGGACAGCACCACCCGTAGGCCGCTCAGTGTTATTTCATAAGTCTTTCTTTAATGAATGACTGATTCATGTCAGTTTGTTTGCAGATTCACTTAGATTCCCAAAGGATGTGAAGGCCGAGTTCATCAATTTCCCTCAAATAATCCGTAGTAATTGGAAGTTTAGGGAACGTTACACTAGTGCAGTGGAGAAACCTATCTAAAATTGGAGCTTTGGCATCTGTCAAGGCCCTACATTGAAGCTGACCAATACCAGATCGTGGGATACACAACGCTGTTGCTGAGCTCCTTCACTTCAGTAAATGCAGACGCAGGACCTGTCCCTAATCAGGTGACAGGAGGATTCCTACTCATACTTATTTTAACAGCAGTGAGGAAAAGATTCTTAATTTAGGCTGAGACTGATTTTCTAATGTGCACAAGTTTTAATTATGCAGTTAAGTAATTGATACACTTTTACACTGAAGCCATCAATCAATATGTAAACCACACTAACAAAGTTGTAATTTAGGCTCAGATTATTAGGTCCTTACTGGTCCGCTTTTGCTTTCATTGAAATCCTTGCAGAGCAGAATTATATATCGCACTGTTTCACATTGTCACAGACAGTTAGCATAGCGCCCCTGCATCAACAGCTTGACTTCTTAACTTTCAGGTAAAAGTCATTAAAACACCTCTAAAATATTTTGCTTCTGTGTTTGTACTACATTTTATAGATATTCACAGTTCTTTATCAGGAAGCTGACATCTATTTAAAAGCATGTTACATACAATTAGATTAATCTTTCCTGGGCTGACAACGATACGAAGTTGTCGTCACTTTTGAAGGATTGGAGCAGAGTCTGTCAGGAGCATATCTTACTCTTTGTGCCACTTTTAGGTGGATGTGTTTTGGAGTGGAATATGTTGAAATTGATTAACTAATTAAAACATTTACTGTGACAAATCAGCAATCTGTCTTCATATCTTGTCTTGAAATGACACTTTTGGAAGACAGTAAATACCTTAGTGATGTGATTGATAGACATGTCACATTGGAGCACTGGTGCAGTGAAGATTGAGTGGACTGGCAACATCACTGGTGTGTGTGATCCATTTTAAGCTCAGACACATGATATACGATTCCTGTAAAAAACAGAAGAAACTCAGTCAGTTTTGCATGTGTGCGCAAATGACAGATATAGTGCTATGTTCACAGAAGGGCACATCATCCCCATTAGAATCAGAACACAAAATACATGCACAGTGATTGTTACAGGATCCCAGTTATACACATGCTTGCACATGTTCATGTTATATTCAAAAGCCTCCTTATTCTCCCACATTTGGCATGAGATCTCCCTCCGCCCCGGCCTGAGCATCATGATCTCCTGCATATATATGCAATGTGTGAGTAATTCCAATCATTTTGAACATCTCCTGTCAATGGAGAGCAAGAGAAGGCTATGGAATTAGGCTATCCCAGCATTTGTACCAATAGTGGAAGTCCTCTATTAAAAGTGAGAAGAAATGTTTGCAAATCCTGTAACCAGGTAGACTGTGAAAAGAAAATGTGCAGAAAAAAATGTTTGTACAGAAAAAACTAGAATATACATTAATGTCACTTGGCTTCCCCTACAGCTAATGTAACAGTCACAGCTTACTACTTGTAGCCACATTTCATTTTGACTGAATAGGTGTCTGAGCTAACAAAGCTTGCAACTGTAAATTTTCCAATATTGACAGCTCTGTACATCACTAATAGAGGCAACCAACAATACTGATTAAAACAGTAGAAAAATACTGCGGATGCTGGGAATCTGAAATCACAACAGAAAATGCTGGCAACACACAGCAGGTCAGGCAGCATCCGTGGAGAGAGAAACAGGGCTGGATTTTCCAAGCCCCAAGGAGGCGGGCATGGAGGTGGGACTGCTGGTAAAATAGCAGAAAGTGGGGGCGGATGGCAAACCCGCCCCCATCCCGCCTCCGTGCCCTTTTGCCAGGAGGCGGGAAAGGCATTAAGTACTTTTAACTGCCTGTTAACAGGTAGTTAACAGGCAGAAAAAAGGATTAGTACCATTTTACCTTCGCAGGTGAAGGCTTCCCGACCTCGGAGAATCCCACCGGGTTGGAGGAGATGTGAAGGAGGTCTGCGGCGGTCGGCGGCACCTGGAAGTAAGATGTAGAGGTGAGTGATGGGTGCAAGTGTGGAGTGGTAAGTATGTAAAGGGAGTGATAAGTGTAAAAAATGTTCACTTACCTTGTTTTCTTCCTACAGCCTTCATCCTCTCTGGATCGGGAGACCTGACATCCTCGTTGTCAACTTCATAGACTGGCTGTTGGATCCTCCGAGCCAACAGCCATCTGAAATCGACAAAGTTGAAAGGTTTGATGGGTCCTGATCACTGAACACAAGGACTCATCAAACTACAGAGAATGTCAGTGTTTGACAGCTTCACAGAGCCTGTCAAACGCTGACATTTCTTCTTCCAAGAAGTCTTGACAGATGGCACGTCATATGTTGACGTGCTCGGTCTCTGACTTACCCCTAATTGGCCTGCTGAGCCCGCAGGGTGGGCTTAACAAGGTCAATTGGGAAAATCCCTCTGGTTGGTCAGACGAGGATGGAGGTGGGACATTGACACGACAGGAGCAGCCCCGCCTCCAACTCGTCTACATTGAGAAAATCCAGCCCACAGAGTCTGGGGGCTGGATTTTGTCAATGGGGAGCTTTTGGAGGCGGGACTCCCACTTGTCGGGTTTTAGTCCCACCTCCATCAAATTGTGGCCAACCCACGCTATTTTCCCTTGATTGACCTTGTTAAGCCCGCCCAGCAGGCTCAGCAGGCCAATTAAGGGAAAGCCAGTTACAGGTGATGTCAGCGAGTGCCGTTTCATCTGTCAAGAGCTTTTGACAGATGGAATGTCATCGTTTGACAGTTCTGTGAAGCTGCCAAACACTGACAATCTGTCTTCTAAGTTGTGTCTTTACTCAAGACTCAATTAGAAAGCCTTCCTGACCAGAAAGCAGAGGCTGTAGCTTTTGACAGTTCAGCAGCCATTCTGCTTTCTGTGCCGGTGAGCTGAGGGACTCGGAGACCTGAAAGGAAGAAGCCTGCAGGAAGAAGTAAAGGTAAGTAAAACTTGTTAAAACATTTTAAACACACCTCACACACTTACCTCTCCACACTTGCACTCATCATTCACCTGCACACCGGACATCTCGGCCCCGCAGACCCACGGCTCGCCTCGCTGACCCTGGCGAGGTTCGGATCCGTCAGGAAGCCCACACTTCAGGGCTGAAAATAGGGATTCTCAAAAAAACTGCCAGTTAATTGGCACTAATCCCCTTCCCGCCTCGGGGAGGCGCCTCCCAGCACGGGTCGGGAACCCGCCTCCTGGGAAGATGGCACGGAGATGGGATGGGGGCAGGATGGGTACCTGCCCCCAGATTCTGCCATTTTCCTGGCAGTCCCGCCTCCAAACTCGCCTCCCCAGGGCTGGCAAAATTCCCCCCAACATTTCAAGTCTGTGACCCTTCGTCAGAACTGGAAAAAGTTAGAGATGTAACAGATTTTAAGCAGGTGCAGAGACGGGGAAAGTGGGGGGAGGAAAGAACAAAAGGGACGGTCTGTGATAGGGTGGAAGGCAGGAGAGATTAAATGTCGCAAATGGGGATGGCAGAATCGTCAACAGTTGCCGCCTGAAAAAAAAAGGGTAGAGGTTATGGTCTGAAATTGTTGAACTCAATGTTGAGTCCAGAAGGCTGTAAAGTGCCTAATAGAAAGATGAGGTGCTGTTCCTCGAGCTTACGTTGAACTTCATTGGAACTGTATAAGAGGCCGAGGACAGATTAAAGTGACAGGCGACCAGAAGCTCGGGGTCACCCTTACGGACTGAACGGAGGTGTTCCTCAAAGCGGTCACCCAATCTGCGTTTGGTCTCCCCAATGTAAAGGAGACTGCATCGTGAGCAGCAAATATAATATACTAAATTGCAAGAAGTGCAAGTAAATCGCTGTTTCACTTGGAAGGGTTGTTTGGGGCCCTGGACATTGGGAAGGGAGGAGGTAAAAGGGCAGGTGTTACATCTCCTGCACTTGCACGGGAAGGTACCGTGGGGAGGGGAGGGGGCTGTTGGGGGTGATTGAGGAGTGGACAAGGGTGTTGCGGAGAGAGCGGTCCTTTTGGAATGCTGAAAGAGGAGGGGAGGGTAAGATGTGTTTGGTGGTGATCACGCTGGAGGTGGCGGAAATGGCAGAGGATGATCCATTCAATGTGGAGGTTGGTGGGGTGAAAGGTGAGGACAAGGGGAACCCTATCGTAGCTCTGGGAGGGAGGGGAAGGGGTGAGAGCAGAAATGCGGGAAATGGAACGGACACGGTCGAGGGCCATGTCAGCCACAGTTGAGGGGAATCCTCAGTTGAGGGAAAAGGAAGACATATCGGAAGCACTAGTATGGAAGGTGGCATCCTCAGAACAGATGCGGTGGAGACGGAGAAACTGGAAGAATGGAATAGAGTCCTTACAGGAGGCGGGGTGGAAGGAAGTGTAGTCCAGGTAGCTGTGGGAGTCAGTGGGCTTATAGTAGATGTTTGTTGATAATATCCCCAGAAATGGAGATAGAGAAGTCAAGGAAGGGAAGGGAAGAGTCGGAGATGGACCATGTGAAGGTGAGGGAAGGGTGGAAATTGGAAACAAAGTGAATGAAATTTTCTAGTTCAGGGCGAGAGCAGGAAACAGCACCAATACAGTCATCAATGTACCGAGGTGAGGGAGGGGACCTGAATAGGATTGGAACAAAAACTGTTCCACATATCCCATGAAAAGGCAGGCATAGCTAGGGCCCATGTGGTTTCCCATAGCAACACCTTTAATTTGGAGGAAGTGAGTGGAGTCAAAGGAGAAGTTGTTCGATGTGAGAACAAGTTCAGGCAGGCGGTGGAGGGTGGTGGTGGATGGGGACTGTTTGGGCCTCTGTTCATGGAAGAAGTGGAGTGCCTTCAGGCTGTCCTGGTGGGGGATGGAGGTGTAGAGGGATTGGATGTCCATAGTGAAAAGAAGACGATTGGTGCCAGGAAACTGGAAACTGTTAAAGTGGCGGAGGGCGTCGGAAGAGTCGCGAATGTAGGTGGAAAGAGACTGGACAAGGGGTGAAAAATAGAGCCGAGATAGGAAGAAATCAGTTCTGTGGGGCAAGACCAGGCTGAAACGATGGGTCTACCAGGGCAGCCCTGTTTGTGGATCTTGGGAAGGAAGTAGAAGTGGGCTGTGTGGGGTTGGGGGACTATGAGGTTGACAGCCATGGAGGGAAGATCTCCAGACGAGATGAGGTCAGTGACAGTCTTGGAAACAATGGCTTGATGTTTGGTAGTGAGGTCATGGTCCAGGGGGAGGTAGGAGGAGGTGTCAGAGAGTTGGCGATCAGCCTCCGCAGGGTAGAGGTCAGTTCACCAAACAACAACAGCACCACCCTTGTCAGCAGGTTTACTGACAATGTTAGGGTTGGATCAGAGAGAACGGAGTGCTACAAGTTCAGAAGGAGGTAGGTTGGAGTGAGTGAGGTGAGCAGAGAAATTGAGATGGCTGATGTCCCGCTGGCAGTTAGCAATGAAAAGATCTAGAGAGGGTAAGAGGCCAGAGGGAGGGGTCCAGGTAGAATGAAAATTCAGAAAGTGGGAGAAAGGGTCAGCCATGTGGGGGGAAGACTCCTGGCCAAGAAGTGGGCACGGAGATGAAGGCGACAGAAGAAGAGCTCGGCATTGTGCCGAGCTCGAAATTAATTGAAATGGGGGGCATAAGGGGATGAAGCTCAGGTCTTTGCTGAGGACTGATCGTTCGGGGTCAGAGAGGGGAAAGTCAGAGGGGATAGTGAAAACGTGTCGGGGTGAGATTGGAAGAAGGGTTGGGGTCAGAGGAAAGTGAAGGGGAAGAAGGCTCCGGAGGGGCATTGGTGTCCAAGAGTTGTTGAAACTTGCGATCCTTGACATCTGAAAGGAAGAAAAAATGTTTTTTGTTGAAACGCTGGATGAGGCAAAGAATGAAATGGAACTGTGGACCAGGACAGCTTTGAGATAGAGTGAGTCAGTGCTGCTGAAGAGCAAATGTTCCTGTGGCAACGCATGGCATTGAGCGTGGATCTCAAGATGCGGTGAGAGCAATAATTCGAGGAACGCTGAATATCTTGGAGATATTTGTAATCCTGGGTGGATCCAAAACACGAAGGGTGGAAGTTTAGTTGAAATCCACATAGAATAAGTCGGAACCAGAGACAGTTGCTGAGGAAAGAGATGTGGCTGTGAAAATGAGTCTTGGCAGATACCTGATCAAACATGAGAAGGGAAACCGAAAGCAATGAAGATGAACCAGGTTGAAGAAACAAACGGAAATCCCGTCGGAGAGAAGAGCAGAACTTCTTCAAGGTGGGCATTCCTGGAAGAGAAGTGGCAGTGAACCAAACACTAATACGATAGCAAAATGCTGCAGATGCTGAAAATCTGAAATAACAACAGAAAATGCTGGAAATACTCAGCAGGTCAGGCAGCATCCGTGGAGAGAGAAACAGAGTTAACGTTTCAGGTCTGTGACCCTTAGAGATGTAACAGGTTTTAAGCAGGTGCAGGGGCAGGGAAAGGGAGGAGGGGAGGAGAGAACAAAAGGGACGGTCTGTGGTAGGGTGGAAGGCAGGAGAGATTAAATGTTGTAAATGGGGATGGCAGAATCATCAACAGCTGCCGCCTGAAAAAATAGAGGCAGAGGTTATAGTCTGAAACTGTTGAACTCAATGTTGAGTCCTGAAGTCTGTAAAGTGCCTAATAGAAAGATGAGGTGCTGTTCCTCGAGCTTATGTTGAGCTTCATTGGAACAGTGTAAGCAGCCGAGGACAGAGAGATCAGAGTGGGAGTGGAGCAGAGAATTAAAGCGACAAGTGACCGGAAGCTCGGGGTCACGGAGGTGTTCCGCAAAGCGGTCACCCAATCTGCATTTTGTCTCCCCATTGTAGAGGAGACCGCATCGTGAGCAGCGAATACAGTATATTAAATTGCAAGAAATACAAGTAAATCACTGTTTCACCTGGAAGGAGTGTTTGGGAAGGGAGGAGGTAAAAGGGCAGGTGCTGCATCTCCTGCGCTTGCACGGGAAGGTACTGTGGGGAGGGGAGGGGCTGTTGGGGGTGATTGAGGAGTGGACCAGGGTGTCGCGGAGGGAGCGGTCCCTTCGAAATGCTGAAAGGGGAGAGGAGGGGGAAGATGCGTTTGGTGGTGGGATCACGCTGGAGGTGGCGGAAATGGCAGAGGAAGATCCGTTGAATGTGGAGGCTGGTGGGGTGAAAGGTGAGGACAAGGGGAACCCTATCGTGGTTCTGAGAGGGAGGGGCAAGGGGTGAGAGCAGAAGTGCGGGAAATGGAACAGACACGTTCGAGGACCGTGTCAACTGATACAATACTGATTCTTCTTCCAAGCATACAAGAAACAAGATTCCTTCTAAACACAAGTATGCGATATACAGTGTCGGTTACACGTACAACAAGGGACAAATCTTAGTTACTCACACATGACACTTGGCACCTGTTATGGAATCGCACTTGCCACACCACAGTCTTGTGCATATACAGGAAAATTGATTATTTCTGAAACCAGTAGCTTTTCCTTTAAAGTCCTGAAATGTATGTTGTCACATGGTGCACGGACATGCACAGTCAAAAAAGGGACTTTATTCCCTCATGCCAGTATACAGGAAACTTTTTTTTATCTGGCACGGACGGGACCGACGTGGTGCCGGTTCATCAAAAATTCTGGATAACCGAAAGCTATAGTAAAAGATACGGAGCTGAGAGCTCCGTATAAAGCAACAAACCCTGTTGCTTAGCAACAGCTTCAGAACAATGGCCACAAGTTGCAAGCATCTCTGTAGCTTAGCAACAGCTGCAGCCACACCCTTGCACAGCAACAAATAGAGGAAGGCAAGTAATAAAAGTTACCTGAACCTACTCCTGAATTTTGCCGGTTAACCGAGGTTTCCGGTTATTTAGGTGCCGGTAAATCGAAAGTTTCCTGTACTCTGCCTTGAGTTAATCCATTTCTCCTAAGAGTACCGTTGCAATGATTTTTTTTTGTTGTACTCCTCCACCAGGTGCACACCAGCTAGTCAGCCTCCACACTGAGCTTGTGCACTGCCAGATGATTGCGTCTCAGTACTGCAACTCTGCATCAGAAAGCACACAGCAGCTTTCCATAGCGAGAAGTCCCCACGGGAAAAAAACATTCTATTTTATTAATGTTCATTAAAAAATAGTTAAGCTCACACACAATATATGTAAAATTGTACTGTAACGGTATACACACATAGGTCTCGATAATTTATTGAATAGTAAAACACCAAGTGAATCAGACTCACATATTTCACTTCATGAGCTATGGCCCCCGCGTGGGAAGATTTCCTCTGTGTGCAATGTGTAATGAAATCATAAAACTGTTTAGAAAAAGCAATTTATAATGTTGTTATACATGATCCACAGAGGGGATTTCTTCTGCCTCTTTTGTGGTTTTTTTTTAATAAACTATTGAGCCCGCTTGTGGTACCTCAGTATACATTGCAAATATTTCAAGAATAAAGAAACTTTTAGGACACGCCTCCAGAAAAGCCAGCACTCCTAATTATTACCAGCTACCAGCAGGTATTCTCACTCACACACAAAACCTGGATCATGATTCTACTAACGCAGATTCAGCTTATCCTCAGTTTGAGGTTGGTTGTTGCACTTTAAATAGGCCAGTTATCCAATATATGTCACTTCAATGTGAAAGCTTTGTAAATATGAGGAAATCAAATTTAAGTAAGTGGAGTGTGACCTCCTTCAGGAAGGGGCTTCAAACAGGCTGTGCTATACAGGAAACTCTCGTTTAAACGGCACCTAATTATCTGGAATTCTCTAATAACCGGCAGTGTCACCGGGGTTCTCGTACCTTTTGCCGTGTAACCATGGCTCCTGCACCTCTGGTTGTGTAACCGAGTCCCCTGTACCTGTGGCTGTGTAACCAAGGCTCCTGCACTGGTGGCTGTGTGATCGGGGCTCCAACACTGGTGGTTGTGTGATCGGGGCTCCAGCATTTGTGGCTGTGTGATCGGGGCTCCATCACTTGTGGCTGTGTGATCGGGGCTCCAGCACTTGTGGCCGTGTGATCGGGGCTCCAGCATTTGTGGCCCTGTGATCGGGGCTCCTATGGCTATGTGATCGAGGCTCCAGCACTTGTGGCCGTGTGATCGGGGCTCCAGCATTTGTGGCTATGTGATCGAGGCTCCAGCACTTGTGGCCGTGTGATCGGGGCTCCAGCATTTGTGGCCCTGTGATCGGGGCTCCAGCACTTGTGGCCGTGTGATCGGGGCTCCAGCACTTGTGGCTGTGTGATCGGGGCTCCTGTACCTGTGGCCGTGTGATCGGGGCTCCAGCATTTGTGGCCCTGTGATCGGGGCTCCAGCACTTGTGGCTGTGTGATCGGGGCTCCTGTACCTGTGGCTGTGTAATTGGGGCTCCAGCCCTTGTGGCCGTGTGATCGGGGCTCCAGCACTTGTGGCCGTGTGATCGGGGCTCCAGCACTTGTGGCTGTGTGATCGGGGCTCCAGCACTTGTGGCTGTGTGATCGAGGCTCCAGCACTTGTGGCCGTGTGATCGGGGCTCCAGCACTTGTGGCTGTGTGATCGAGGCTCCTGTACCTGTGGCCGTGTGATCGGGGCTCCAGCACTTGTGGCTGTGTGATCGGGGCTCCTGTACCTGTGGCTGTGTGATCGGGGCTCCTGTACCTGTGGCTGTGTAATTGGGGCTCCAGCCCTTGTGGCCGTGTGATCGGGGCTCCAGCACTTGTGGCCGTGTGATCGGGGCTCCAGCACTTGTGGCTGTGTGATCGGGGCTCCAGCACTTGTGGCTGTGTGATCGAGGCTCCAGCACTTGTGGCCGTGTGATCGGGGCTCCAGCACTTGTGGCCCTGTGATCGGGGCTCCAGCACTTGTGGCCCTGTGATCGGGGCTCCAGCACTTGTGGCCCTGTGATCGGGGCTCCAGCACTTGTGGCCGTGTGATCGGGGCTCCAGCACTTGTGGCTGTGTGATCGGGGCTCCAGCACTTGTGGCCCTGTGATCGGGGCTCCAGCACTTGTGGCCCTGTGATCGGGGCTCCAGCACTTGTGGCCCTGTGATCGGGGCTCCAGCACTTGTGGCCGTGTGATCAGGGCTCCAGCACTTGTGGCCGTGTGATCGGGGCTCCAGCACTTGTGGCTGTGTGATCGGGGCTCCTGTACCTGTGGCCGTGTGATCGGGGCTCCAGCACTTGTGGCCGTGTGATCGGGGCTCCAGCACTTGTGGCCGTGTGATCGGGGCTCCAGCATTTGTGGCCCTGTGATCGGGGCTCCAGCACTTGTGGCTGTGTGATCGAGGCTCCAGCACTTGTGGCCGTGTGATCGGGGCTCCAGCACTTGTGGCCGTGTGATCGGGGCTCCAGCACTTGTGGCCGTGTGATCGGGGCTCCAGCATTTGTGGCCCTGTGATCGGGGCTCCAGCACTTGTGGCCCTGTGATCGGGGCTCCAGCACTTGTGGCCCTGTGATCGGGGCTCCAGCACTTGTGGCCGTGTGATCGGGGCTCCAGCACTTGTGGCCGTGTGATCGGGGCTCCAGCACTTGTGGCCGTGTGATCGGGGCTCCAGCATTTGTGGCCCTGTGATCGGGGCTCCAGCACTTGTGGCTGTGTGATCGGGGCTCCTGTACCTGTGGCTGTGTGATCGGGGCTCCAGCACTTGTGGCCGTGTGATCGGGGCTCCAGCATTTGTGGCCCTGTGATCGGGGCTCCAGCACTTGTGGCTGTGTGATCGGGGCTCCAGCACTTGTGGCTGTGTGATCGGGGCTCCAGCACTTGTGGCTGTGTGATCGGGGCTCCAGCACTTGTGGCTGTGTGATCGGGGCTCCAGCACTTGTGGCTGTGTGATCGGGGCTCCTGCACTTGTGGCCGTGTGATCGGGGCTCCTGTACCTGTGGCCGTGTGATCGGGGCTCCAGCACTTGTGGCCGTGTGATCGGGGCGCCAGCACTTGTGGCTGTGTGATCGGGGCTCCAACATTTGTGGCCGTGTGATCGGGGCTCCAGCACTTGTGGCCGTGTGATCGGGGCTCCAGCACTTGTGGCCGTGTGATCGGGGCTCCAGCATTTGTGGCCCTGTGATCGGGGCTCCAGCATTTGTGGCCCTGTGATCGGGGCTCCAGCATTTGTGGCCCTGTGATCGGGGCTCCAGCACTTGTGGCCCTGTGATCGGGGCTCCAGCACTTGTGGCCGTGTGATCGGGGCTCCAGCATTTGTGGCCCTGTGATCGGGGCTCCTGTACCTGTGGCTGTGTGATTGGGGCTCCAACACTTGTGGCTGTGTGATCGGGGCTCTCGTACCTTGAGCCATTGTCACTCCATGTCCCTTCTTCTGGTCTGAGGTCGGCCGACATATAAATTGCCTTGGTAGGTATACCTCTCCATTATCCGGAGTTTTTAATCAACCGGCACCATCCCGGTCCAGTAGGTGCCGGATATGAAAGAGTTTACTGTAATTGCAACTAGTGCAGAGTGAAGTTTAATCAGGTCCTGCATGTGCTATTAATTAAACTAATTGAATGCTTTTAAGAGTTAGCACAGAGCCGACCATCTTGCTGGCTCTCTGCTAACATAGAGCTTTAACTGCCAGAAAATAATATGGAGTCGGCAGTATAACTTGGGTCAGTCTGCCTTGTTTTAGGCTAGTTCTCAAACTGTAGTTATAATAGGCTGTTATAAACTTGCTGTATGACATGCGGGAGGAATTTAAATAAATGTGTTACTTCTAAATTACAAAAGTAACAACATACTTTTCCCACATAAATGTGGTATATGAAACAATTAGGCTCTGTTGTTGCAACATTTCCCCCTTGAGGTCAAAAAGCAGTTGAATTGTCTTCAGTGTTTAACTTAGCGCAAATAAAAAGTAATTTTGTATTTAATTTAAAACTACCTGTGGTATAAACAGATATACCATGGGGGCAGTGTAAGACCAAGTTTACTTTGCCCATGAGGGATACCTTTGGAATTCATCATTTTCACTTACAGACTACGCATTGTAATCCACAGCTCCAAGTACAGTACATGGATCTTCTATCTGCATATCTAGAAGATGTTATACTGCAAAAATTGTAGCAATGAGCAGTTAAAATTACTTGCTTAGCATTAGACTCAGCAGAAATAGAGAACTAACTTTACTGGTTTGGACTGGTTTCAAAAGCACTCCACAGCTGTTAGGGCACTATACCCTTGATCCTGATCTTTAATTTTATACAGAATTACATAGATATTCCAGCACTGAAGCAGATCGTACAGCCCAACCAATCTCTTTGTGTCAATCATCCACATGAACTATCATCCCAATTCCATGTGCCGCCTTCATTTCCATATCCAGTTATTCTCCTTTCCTTCACCCGCCTATCTAAATTATTCTTAAATGTTGACCTGATCACTGCTTCAATCACTAACTCCAGTGGTGTATTCCACATAAAGTACGTCCATGTGTGTATCAAAAAAAAAATACAGAAGAGAGCAACTGGAATGATTGCGGAGATAGCGGTGTTGGATTACGAGGAGCGATTATGTAAATTGGGCATGTTCTCATTAGAGAAGTGAAGGCTGCGAGGTGATAGGATTGCTGTTTTTAGGTTTCTAAAGGGATTAGATAATGTAGACCATGACAAGCTATTTCACCTTTTCCAGTAGAACCAGAGGACACAGCCTGTGCTTGGAGGGGGTAAATTCAAAACGAATCTGCGGAAACAATATTTAAATGAATGATGGTCAACCTATGGAAGAGACTCCCGAGGGAGATGCTGGAAGCAATTAGTATTGACTCATTCAAATATAAGTTGGACAGATTTCTTTCAGAAAATAACATTGTGAGAGACAGTTATGAGTACTTTGAGACGTGACATGTAATAAGTGTAACATGCTTGGGCGGGAAAAGGTGTTTTTGGACCTATGGGTTCCTTAAGATCCCCAGCATTGGGGTTTTCCTCGTGTTATTTCTGGGTCTGTTATAATGATTATGTCAACAATTGCATTTTCATGGTATCATGTGAGTAACAGGATGATCGACAGTGTTGTGGATGGACCTTGGTCTTTTTTCATCTAGAAATTCCTATGTTCCTGTGCTCTCCTGCTGCCTATCCTAAATCTCTTACATTTAATCATATCTCTGTCTCCTTATCCTAGACCACTCAACCACTGGAAACAGTTTGTTTTTATGTACTCTGCCCCATTCCTTCAAAATTTTAAACACCTCTATCAAAGCACCCCTTAATCTCCTCTCAGCTAATCAAAATAGCCCCCATTTGGCAAGGTAAGACGGGCACTTATAGATAATATAAGTGAAGTTGTTGGTCAAAAGCAGTATGGTTACATAGGATATACGGCACAGAAACAGGCCATTCGGCCCAACCAGTCCATGCCCGCGTTTATGCTACACTCGAGCCTCCTCCCGTCTTTCCTCATCTAAATCTATCAGCGTATCCCTCTGTTCCCTTCTCCCTCATATGCTTGTCTAGCCTCCCCTTAAATGCATCCATACTATTCGCTTCAACCATTCCCTGTGGCAGCGAGTTCCACATTCTCACCGCTCTGGACAAAGAAGTTTCTTCTGAATTCCCTATTGGATTTCTTGGTGACTATCTTATATTGATAGCCTCTAGTTATGCTCTTCCCCACAAGTGGAAACATTCTCTCTGTATCCACTCTTATCAACATTTTTCATAATTTTAAAGACCTCTATTAGGTCACCCCTCAGCCTTCTTTTTTCAAGAGAAAAGAGACCCAGCCTGTTCATCTTTTCCTGATATGTATACCCTTGCATTTCTGGTATCATCCTTGTAAATCTTCTCTGCACCCTCTCCAGTGCCTCGATATCCTATTTATAATATGGCGACCAGAACTGTATGGAATACTCTAAGTGTGGTCTAACCAAGGTTCGATACAGGGTTAGCATAACTTCCCTACTTTTCAATTCTATCCCTCTAGAAATAAACCCTAGTGCTTGGTTTGCTTTTTTTATGGCCTTGCTAACCTGTGTCGCAACTTTTAGTGATTTGTGTATTTGTACTACGAGATCCCTTTGTTCCTCTACACCACCTAGACTCGCACCCTCCAAGTGATAAGTGACCTCCCTATTCTTCCTACCAAAATGTAATACTTCACATTTATCTGTGTTGAACTTCATTTGCCAATTATATGCCCATTCTGCAAGTTTATTAAAGTCTTTCTATAATTTGTTGCCATCTGCAAATTTAGAAATTGTGTTTTTGATTCCAAAGTCTAAATCGTTAATGTAAATTGCGAACAGCAGTGGTCCCAGCACTGATCCTTGTGGAACACCACTACCCACCTTCTGCCACTGTGAATAGCTACCCTTTACCCCTACTCTCTGCTTTCTGTCCTGAAGCCAGCCAGTAATCCATTCTGCTACTTGTCCCCTGACTGCATTCTCTAACCTTGTTCATCAGTCTGTTATGGGATACCTTATCGAAGGCCTTTTGAAAATCCAGATAAGTCACATCTGTAGCATTACCATTGTCTACTCTCTCTGTTGCCTCATCAAAAAATTCAATAAGGTTGGTCAAGCAAGACCTTCCCTTTTGAAATCCTTTCTGACTATTCATTATTATATTTTTGGTTTGTAGATGTTCTTCTATTTTCTCCTTTAGTAGGGATTCCATTATTTTTCCTACCACTGATGTTATGCTGACTGGTCTATATTTCCCTGGACATGTTCTATCCCCCTTCTTAAATATCGGTATTAGGTTAGCTATCTGCCAGTCCTTTGGCACTACACCTTTTTCTAACAAATTATTAAATATGCGTAGTAATGCCTCTGCTATCTCTTCCCTAGATTCTTTTAAAATGCGTGGATGCAATCCATCCGGACCTGGGGTTTTATCCTCTTTGAGTTTGATTAGTTTATTTAATATATCCCCTTTTTTTTATTTTAAATGCACTTATCTCATTACTAATCTCATCATCCAATGTCATGTCCAGCTGTTCTATCTCCCTGGTAAATACTGAAGCAAAATAATTATTTGGTATTTCTGCCATCTATCGTTACCTGTGGTATTATCCTGTCTGTCCCTTAATGGTCCAATTCCCATCCCAACCTTCCTTTTTTATTGATGTGCCTATAAAATATTTTACTATTTTGTTTTATGTTCCTTGATGAATTAATTTCATAGTCCCTCTTTGCCTCCCTAATTGTTTTTTTGACTTCTTTCCTAATCTTTTTATATTCTCCCTTATCATTCACACTGTCTACGTACTTAATTTATGCCTCTTTCCTTACCCTCAGTTGTTCCCTTAAGGCTTTATTCATCCATGGAGTCTCATTATTGTTTAGTTTGTTCTTTCCTATTAGCGGAATATATTTTTCCTGCACTCTGTTGAACACCGTTTTAAATGTTTCCCATTGCTGTTCGACATCATTGTTTGCCAATATTGTTGCCCATTTTTTTCCCCAAGTTCTGTTCTCAGCCCCTCAAAATCAGCTTTTCTCCAATCTTATTAACCTGGTTTTTGTCATACTTATGTCCTTCTCAATTATCATCTTAAAGTGTATTATATTATGGTAACTATTACCTATATGTTCCCCTAGTTTTACTTTTCTTATCTGCTCTGGTTCATTCCCCATTACTAGATCCAATAACAAATCCTCCCTTGTTGGGCTTTTTAAACATTGGGTTAGAAATGAGTCCTGTGCACATTGTAGGAACTCCATTCCCTTATCTCCTTTACCTACCTCTTCTGTCCAATTAATATCGCAGTAGTTGAAATCCCCCATGTTTTTTTACTCATTTCCCTAATTTGTCTGCATATTTCTACCTCCAACTCCCTTCCACTATTAGGTGGTCTGTGGACTACACCTATTAGTGTGATTGATCCTTTATTATCTTTTATCTATATCCATATGGATTCTATTTTTGTCTTGCTGATATCTGCGCCACCTTTTTCTACTGCCATTACGTTATCCCTAATAAGTACAGCTACTCCACCTCCCTTTTTTCCCTCCCTATCTTTTCTAAATATGTTATACCCTGCAATGGTTGAAACAAATTAGCATCGAGCTTTAGGGTGGGTGGGGGAACGGCTCTGGTAAACCTGGGAAGAATGAAGATTTTTCTGTGGATTTGAAAGAGTAAATGCAAGTATTGTCTTAAGTAAAAATATTAATGAGCGTTTTTGTAGGAGACTGATATAATCTGAATGACTACATACATAGAATTACATACATAGAATTTACAACATAGAAACAGACCACATAGAAACAGACCATTC
Organism: Somniosus microcephalus; assembly: GCF_052327205.1. Lineage (NCBI taxonomy): Eukaryota > Metazoa > Chordata > Chondrichthyes > Squaliformes > Somniosidae > Somniosus > Somniosus microcephalus. The sequence continues at coordinate 34,126,909 of NC_141012.1, read as the reverse complement.
AACCCAACAGGTCTATGCCAGTTTTTAAGCTCCACATGAGCCTCCTCCCACCTTAATTCATCTCACCCTATCACCATATCCTTCTCCTCTTTTCTCCCTCAAGTACTTAACTATCTTCCTAAATACATCCATGCTGTTTGCCTCAACCACTGCATGTGAAGGTGATTCCACATTCTCACCACGCTCTGAGTAAAGAAGTTTCTCCTGAATTCCCTATTGAATTTATTAGTGACTGACGTAAGAACACTCACTAAACACTTGGTTGAGTATAAAACAAGGCTTTAATCAACTGTTTCACAACCATGGGAGTCTAGTTACATCACTGGTTCTTGGTTACAAAAACGTCGTGGGCAAGCTGGGCCCACGTCCGAGTATTTATACTCCTTGGACGGCGCCACCAGCTGGCCGCCTAGTGTTATTTCATGAGTCATTTCTTCATGAATGATAAGATTCATGACAGTGACTATCTTATATTTATGGCCCCTAGTTTTGGACTCCCCACAAGTGAAACATCTCTACGTCTACACTATCAAACCCCTTCATAATTTTATAGACCTCTATCAAACCACCTCTCAGTCTTCTCTTCTCTAGAGAAATGAGCCCCAGCCTATTGAAACTTTCCAGATAGTAATATCCTCTCAGTTCTGGTAAGATCCTTGTAAATATTTTTTGCACTTTCTCCAGTGCTTCTATTTCCTTTTAAATGTTGTTTTGGTAATTGATTGTTTTAATGAATGAACACAATGAAGATCCTGAAAGTTTCCACAAAATATTTGTTTAATAATCAGCTGCCACCTCCCTGAAGTTCCTATTGGGAAGTGTACTTCGTTGTGTGGAACTGATCTACACACATCAGGAAGGTCCTAAGTTTGATCCCTTATCTGTGCTGAGTCAGTTCGAAGACCAGAAATAAAGTTGCTACAATTGGCCTCGGCAATTCAAGACTAGGAAGGAGAAAAATCAGCCAGAGTTCCCTGTTTTGAGTAGTATCCATTGAATCTTGCTGGAAAGTTTTTGTGTGTGTGTGGTTATGAGATGAATACAGCACTGGCTATGAACCTTTCACAGTTGACTAGCCTGCAGACACCATCTTGGCTATTAACGAAATATGGCAGAAGCCCAGGAGGATACCAGGCACTAGTGAAAATGTGTAAGTCAGTGCTGGAAAGAGATTAGGGGAGAAAATTGCCAGCTTCAAAGAATTATTATATTTACTGCAATACGGTGAAGTCTGCTGCCTAAGCTGACATGACATTGCTGTTTGTAAATCTAAATAACCACTTTTATGGATCAATAAAAATGTGAAGTTATGTAACTCCCCACTTAGTGTATCTGAGATTTTACAAAATATATTACATGACTGAGATTTTTAAATGTATGATATGTATAGCAACCTCAGCCTCACCAAATGGATGAAAGATTGGTCAGTTAGTGGAATTAACATTAGCTAACATCTGGAAATCTGCCAAAAAATATTTTCTTCAGAGCAAAAGTTTAATCAGGAGAATGGGCTTGAAATACAAACTGTTTGATAGGAAAAAAATGTGATGTAAATATATATATTGTGGCGGAGCCACCAAAGGACTCAGATCGTTTGTATATAATTCCTTTAACAACATGTTAGCTACAGCCTGAGTCTGTATCTTTATTTATGCTGTTTAACTGTACAGAGCGTGGTTACTTTAACAGCGCGGCTAAAACGTGATGACGTCACGCCGTTCATCACGTGATTCCCCGACTGGCGGGAAAACGTGATGACGTCATGACGTCAGCCACGGGACCGCAAGGGCAGTCCTCATGGAGCCTCCAGAGAGAGCAGACCTACATTCGATGTTATCCTGCAGTTTCTTGTTAAAACCTGTTTGTTTCATTAAAGTTCGTTTTGTTTGATCGCCTGAGTAGAACTCAGTCTTTTAATATAATATTAAAATAGCTGCCTTGGCTCAGTGGTAGCACTCTTGCCTCGGAGTCAGAAGTTTGCAGGTTCAAACCCCACTGCAGAGCCCTGAACACATAATCTAGGCTGACACTCCAGTGCAGTATTGAGGGAATGCTGCACTGTTGGAGGTGCCGTCTTTCACATGGGATGTTAAACCGGGACTCTGTCTTCCCTTTCAGGTGGTCATAAAAGATCCCATAGCACTATTGGAAGAAGAGCAGAGGAGTTCTTCCTGGTCATAGTCATAGAGTCCTAACGGCACAGAAGAAGGCCATTCGGCCCATCGAGTCCGTGCCGGCTCTCTGCAGGGCAATCCAGTCAGTCCCATTCCCCCGCCCTATCCCCGTAGCTCTGCAAGTTTATTTCCCTCAAGTGCCTATCCAGTCTCCCCTTGAAAACATTGTGTGTGTCCGCTTCCACCACTTCCGTCGGCAGCGAGTTTCAGGTCCTCACCACTCGCTGCATAAAAAAGTTTTTCCACACATCCCCCCTGTATCTCTTGCCCAAAACCTTAAATCTGTGTCCCCTAGTCCTTGTACCATCAACTAGTGGGAACAGCCTTTCCCCGTCTAGCCTATCCAAACCCGTCATAATCTTGTGCACCTCTATCAAATCACCCCTCAATCTCTTTGCTCTAATGAAAACAAATTCAGCTTCTCCAATCTGTCCTTGTAGCTAAGATCCCCGATCCCCGGAACCATTCTGGTAAATCTCCTCTGCACCCTCTCAAGTGCCTTCACATCCTTCCTAAAGTGTGGTGGCCAGAACTGGACGCAATACTCCAGTTGTGGCCTAACCAGCATTTATAAAGGTTCAGCATAACTTCTCTACTTTTGTACTCAGTACCTCTATTTATGAAGCCCAAGATCCCATATGCTTTGCTAACCACTCTCTCAATATGTCCCTGTGCACATTAACTCCCAGGTCCCTCTGTCCCCCTGCACATTCTTTAAAACTGTGCCATTAAGGTATGAGGGAACGGTAGGGTAGTGGTAATGCCACTGGGCTAATAATCCAGAGGCCTGGACTAATGATCCAGAGATGTAAGTTCAAATCCCAGCACGGCAGCTGAGGAATTTAAATTACTAGTAACAGTAATGGTAACCATAAAACTATCGGATTGTTGTAAAAATCCATCTGGTTCCCTAATGTACTTTAGGGAAGGAAATCTGCCATCCTTACCTGGTCTAGCCTATATGTGACTCCAGACCCACAGCAATGTGGTTGACTCTTAACTGCCCTCTGCCTTAACTGCTGCAAAACAAAATAATAAGAATGAAACCGGACGGACTACTCGACACGGCAACGGCACACCCAACCCAGTCAACCCTGCAAAGTCCTCCTCACCAACATCTGGGGACTTGTGCCAAAATTGGGAGAGCTGCCTTTCAGGTTTCAGTCAATGTCCCAAACTCCTCCATCACTATCCCTGGGTATGTCCTGTCCCATCGGCAGGACAGATCCACCAGGGATGGTAGCACAGTGGTATACAGTCGGGAAGGAGTAGCCCTGGGAGTCCTCAACATTGACTCCGGACTCCATGAAGTCAGGTCAAGCATGGGCAAGGAAACCTCCTGCTGATTACCACCTACTACCCTCCCTCAGCTGATGAATCAGTACTCCTCCATGTCACACATCACTTGGAAGAAGCACTGAAAATAGCAAGGGCGTACTCTGTATGTACTCAGAATGTACTCTGGGTGGGGGACTTCAATGTTCATCACCAAGAGTGCCTTGGTAGTACCGCTACTGACCGAGCTGGCCGAGTCCTGAAGGACATAACTGCAAGTCTGGGCCTGCGACAGGTGGTGAGAGAACCAACATGAGGGAAAAACCTACTTGACCTCATCCTCACCAATCTACCTGTCGCGGATGCATCTGTCCATGACAGCATTGGTAGCAGTGACCACCGCACAGTCATTGTGGAGACAAAGTCCCATCTTCACACTGAGGACACCCTCCATCGTGTTGTGTGGCACTACCACCGTGCTAAATGGGATAGATTCAGAACAGAACTGGCAGCTCAAAACTGGGCATCCATGAGGCGCTGTGGGCCATCAGTAGCTGCAGAATTGTATTCCACCACAATCTGTAACCTCATGGCCCGGCATATCCTCACTCTACCATTACCACCAAGCCAGGGGACCAACCCTGGTTCAACAACGAGTGTAGAAGAGCATGATAGCAGCAGCACCAGGCGTACCTAAAAATGAGGTGCCAACCTGGGCAAGCTGCAACACAGGACTACATGCATGCTAAAAAGCGGAAGCAGTATGCTATAGACAGGGCTAAGCGATCCCACAATCAATGGATCAGATCAAAGCTCTGCAGTCCTGCCACATGCAGTCGTGAATGGTGGCGGACCATTAAACAACTAACGGGAGGAGGAGGCTCCAAGAATATCCCCATCCTCAATGATGGTGGAGCCCAGCACGTGAGTGCAAAAGACAAGGCTGAAGCGTTTGCAACCAACTTCAGCCAGAAGTGCTGAGTGAATGATCCATATCGGCCTCCTCCTGAGGTCCTCACCAGTCTTCAGCCAATTCGATTCACTCCACGTGATATCAAGAAACGGCTGAGCGCACTGGATACAGCAAAGGCTATGGGCCCCGACAACATCCCGGCTATCGTGCTGAAGACTTGTGCTCCAGAACTAGCCGTGCCTCTAGCCAAGCTGTTCCAGTACAGCTACAACACTGGCATCTGTCCGACAATGTGGAAACCTGCCCAGCTATGTCCCGTCCACAAAAAGCAGGACAAATCCAACCCGGCCAATTACCGCCCCATCAGTCTACTCTCAATCATCAGCAAAGTGATGGAAGGTGTCATCGACAGTGCTATCAAGCGGCACTTACTCACCAATAACCTGCTCAATGATGCTCAGTTTGGGTTCCGCCAAGCCAACTCAGCTCCCAACCTCATTAAAGCCTTGGTCCAAACATGGACAAAGGAGCTGAATTCCAGAGGTGAGGTGAGAGTGACTGCCCTTGACATCAAGGCAGCATTTGACCGAGTCTGGCATCAAGGAGCCCTAGTAAAACTGAAGTCAATGGGAATCGGGGAAAACGCTCCACTGGCTGGAGTCATACCTAGCACAAAGGAAGATGGTTGTGATGGTTGAAGGTAAATCATCACAGCCCCAGGACATCACTGCAGGAGTTCCTCAGGGCAGTGTTCTAGGCCCAACCATCTTCAGCTGCTTCATCAATGATCTTCCCTCCAACATAAGATCAGAAATGGGGATGTTCGCTGATGACTGCACAGTGTTCAGCGCCAGTCGCAACTCCACAGATAATGAAGCAGTCCATGCCCGCATGCAACAAGACCTGGACGATGTTCAGGCTTGGGCTGATAAGTGGCAGGTAACACTCGTGCCACAGAAGTGCCAGGCAATGACTATCTCCAACAAGCGAGAGTCTAACTACCTCCCCTTGACATTCAATGGCATTACCATCGCCGAATCCCCCACTATCAACATCCTGGAGGGTCACCATTAACCAGAAACTTAACTGGACCAGCCACATAAATACTGTGGCAACAAGAGCAGGTCAGAGGCTAGGTATTTTGCAGCAAGTGTCTCACCTCCTGACACCCCAAAGCACTTCCACCATCTACAAGACACAAGTAAGGAGTGTGATGGAATAATCTCCACTTGCCTGGATGAGTGCAGCTCCAACAACACTCAAGAAGCTCGACACCATCCAGGACAAAGCAGCCCACTTGATTGGTACCCCATCCACCACCTTAAGCATTCACTCCCTCCACCACTGGCGTACCGTGGCTACAGTGTGTACCATCTACAAGATGCACTGCAGCAACTCGCCAAGGCTTCTTCGGCAGCACCTCCCAAACCCGCGACCTCTTCCACCTAGAAGGACAAGGGCAGCAGGAGCATGGGAACACCACCACCTCCAAGTTCCCCTCCAAGTCACACACCATCCTGACTTAGAAGTATATCGCCGATCCTTCATCGTCGCTGGGCCAAAATCCTGGAACTCCCTACCTAACAGCACTGTGGGAGTACCATCACCACACAGACTGCAGCGTTTCAAGAAGGCGGCTCACCACCACCTTCTCAAGGGCAACTAGGGATGGGCAATAAATGCTGGTCTTGTCAGTGACGCCCTGATCCCATAAACAAATTTAAAAAAAATTAAGTGTATATTGCTGTCCTGGTGTCCTGGCCAATATTTAGCCCTCAAACCAACATTACTAAAACAGATTATATGGTCATTATCTCATTGCTGTTTGCGAGACCTGGCTGTGCACAAATTGGCTGCCACATTTCCCACATTACAATAGTGACTACAATTCAAAAATACTTCATTGGCCATAATGAAGTTAAAACTTCATTTGGGATTTCCTGAGGTCATGAAAGGAGCTATATAAATGCAAGTTTATTTTCTAATCAGCAGATAGCTTTACTCTGCATTGTGCATTTGGGTAGCTAAGAGCAGGACATGGGTTCAGCCCTATGATTCTTGACATAGTGGGATCCTGTTTGCAAACTAGACATCTACACATCTGAGTTTTCTCTTCTTGCCTAATAGAGAACAGTTTGCTCGGTAACATTGAAATAATATTTGCACATTCCTGCAATGTAAGGTGTTAGATATTAATTCTGACTTGTGCAGTAGTGGAATAAGTGCTGTTCGTTGAATAATATGTAATTATCACTTTATGTCTGGAAAGTTGATGTAAGAAACTATAACACTCAATAATATTTTAAGAAAAATCTACAAACATAGAAACATAGAAGATAGGAGCAGGAGTCGGCCATTTGGCCCCTCGAGCCTGCTCTGCCATTCAATGAGATCATGGCTGATCATCCAAACTCAGTACCCTGTCCCTGCCTTCTCCCCATAGCCTTAAGAAATATATCTAACTCCTTCTTGAATATATTTAATGAATTGACCTCAACTGCCTTCTGTGGTAGAGAATTCCACAGGTTCACCACTCTCTGGGTGAAGAAATTCCTCATTTCTCTCCTAAATGGCTTACCCCTTATCCTTAGACTGTGGCCCCTGGTTCTGGACTCCCCCGCCATCAGGAACATCCTTCCTGCATCTAGTCTGTCTAGTCCTGTTAGAATTTTATAAGTTTCAATGAGATCCCCTCTCATTCTTCTAAACTCCAGCGAGTATAAGCCCAATTGACCCAATCGCTCCTCATAGGTCATTCCTGCCATCCCAGGTATCAGTCTGGTGAATCTTCGCTGCACTCCCTCCATGGCAAGAACATCCTTCCTCAGATAAGGTGACCAAAACTGCACACAATACTCAAGGTGTGGTCTCACCAAGGCCCTGTACAACTGCAGCAAGACATCCTTGCTCCTGTAACATACCTTCTTAACCGCCTGCTGCACCTGCATGCTTACCTTCAGCGACTGGTGCACAAGGACACCCAGGTCTCATTGCACTTCCCCTTCTCCCAATCTATTGCCGTTCAGATAATAATCTGCCTTCCTGTTTTTGCCACCGAAGTGGATAACCTCGCATTTATCCACATTATACTGCATTTGCCATGCATCTGCCCAATCACCCAACCTGTCCAAATCATACTGGAGTTTCTCAGCATCCTCCTCACAGCACACATGCCCACCCAGCTTTGTGTCGTCTGCAAACTTGGAGATATTACATCTAGTTCCCTCGTCTAGATCATTAATATATATTGTGAATAGCTGGGGTCCTAGCACCGATCCCTGCAGTACCCCACTAGTCACAGCCTGCCACTCGGAAAAAGAGCCGTTTATTCCAACTCTTTGCTTCCTGTCTGCCAACCAGTTCTCTATCCAAGTCAATACCTTGCCCCCAATCCCATGTGCCTTATCTTTACATGCTGTGGAAGTTGGCTTCCTTGCAAATATTTTAAAAAATCATGAAACTCTGTTTCCATTTTTTATTTCTAAATTAATTGCAGTTGTATTATTGAATTGAAGGTTTCATAAATCTGTGTAGCTGAAAATGATATTTTTGAAAAGTTTTTAGCTAAACGGCGACAAAGCTGTATATGTGAAACTGCAGTGTACATAGATTAGAATTGTCAAACATTTTAAGGAAAGGATTTTACATGCAGAAATAACAATGGACCAGAATGGTAGTCACATCAGAAATAAAGAACAAACTTGCATTATGTAGCACCTTTCACATCCGCAGGACACCCCAAAGAACCTTTTAGCTTTAGCAGCAATATTCAGTAGCTTGTAATGGAGAATGGCAAATTGCATGGCTCACGTGTGCCAAGAGCCAAGATTACATGGCTTTAACTTATTGGTTTGAACAATGAAATTGTTATGTTCCTTTCATATTCCGCTGCCACTTTCTCTTACTCCCGATAGTCCAGAAAGAATTGAGCAATATAAATGCACCCATTGTTATGCTCTGCTTGCATGATTCTCCCAGACAGAAAGCTTCCACTGCTGCAGATAAGATGAGGCTATCATCATCAAGTCTGCAACCAACAGTCTGATGATTTAATAGGAGAGATTGAGCGCTGAAGGCTTGTAGCAAGGGGCAATAGATATTTATGACAGCCCATCTTTCTCAACTTAATTTTTGGCCAGTGGGGATGAATTAAGCTTATTTGCGAATTAAAGACAGAAATATACTTCCTGCTCAGAATTATACTATTATTAGTATAATTGATAAAGCAAAAGACATATGGAATGATCCTTCATTCCATTTTGAATTTTAAAATATATTAACGGCTCAAAATCTAACAGCTTAAATTTTATGATAAACATTTTTTCTCCATTATTTTGTAGACTCTTGCATATATTTAATCCAATCATTGTACATGTCATTAACCTGTCTTTTCTTGGGAGCATACATCAGCACATGGCGTTTATTGGAATGGTTGTGTGCATTTTGGTAGTATTACACATTAATGATGTTGGAGTAACTGGTTGGCAGTGACTCAGGCAGGGTGGGAGAGGCATGTAGAGTGAGCAATACCTTGGGATATTGCTGCTTTCGATCATTGACCTTTACCGAGTTTCAGGGTGGTGTGCCTTCAGTTAATCGTGGACTTACCCCATCTCACAAAGTACATTTCTTGTTGGCTGACAAAGAGTGCCACTGATAGCTGCTGTGGACAAGTTAACAATCCAGACTATCCTGATCTTCAGGCTAAATGAGGTAGAAGTACTTTGGCTCAGGTGAAAACATGTGGAAGAGGGAGAAATAAAATGGATCAGAAGGAAAATAGCTGTCATAAGAAAATGGCCTATCCCCATTACCAGTGATCACTATTACCACCAGTCCACTGCTGATTATTCACACACTGCAAATAGTTGAAATATTCTTGGTTGTTTTTTGATTTTAAACAGTGTTTTTGCCATGTTGAAGCTTCAGTCGGAAAGTCACATTTAAATACTACAAATAGAGTAACACTGAAAAAATTGAGAGAAACTTGCAATCCTTCATCAGCCTGGCAAAGATAGGCAATTTGAATATTGTATTCTTTTAGCCTGCAGTATAAAAAGGTTACTCATTTCTCAAAGGGTAATTCATTTTATGTTTACATGTACGAGTTCTCAAGTTTAAGCACCATCATTATCTGAATAAGCAGACTGAGCTGCTTTGGATTCAACACGACTGTTTTTATTGTCTGTTTTTATTATTGCTTGAAAGAATTCAGAAGTCAGCTTAAGCAACGTAAAGACCTTCCATTAAACAAAACTTGATGCAACACTTAACTCTTTAAAATTAGGCAATCAATATTCAAGTCCTTTTGCACTATAAAATCCTATTGATGGCTATCCCATTAAAGTGATTGTTTTAAGGCCTAATTGATTCTCCATATTTTTGCTGATTGGATAAAGGAATCATTTGCATGAACAATATGAACATTCTGTTTTGTTTTTATGGGAGAGGCTTAGTACCATTATCTTGAATATTCACGTGCAGACACTTAACATTTTTATGACACTCGTTTGCTATTTTTACAGAGGTGTTTATCTGTTTACAATAGTGTTAATACTTCTGCTAAAAAGGCAGGCAAAGGAATTTTAATGCCAATATATTAAGCATTTAGACATCAGTATTCAAACAACCTGATTTCAAGATGCAGTCCTTTCCGTCAGCCATTTTCCTTTTGCAAAGTACAAATCCAGACAAGGGTGGGGATCTGTTTTGAGTTCTGAGGTTTGCTTTAGTGTGGTGAAAATTATGGATTTTGATACAGTTGATGGGGGGAAAAACATTTTCAACTGATGAAGGACGGCCATTAATTAAAAATTGTCAGTAAGAGATTGAAGAGATGAGTTCGGAAGAATTTCTTGTTTATGTTTCAGTAATTTCCAGATTGTCCACAGTAAAATCTTGTTATCTGATAAAAGACCAAATAGCTAAAAACCCTACATCTCGAACCTTTGTGTTCCATTGCTACCAGCTAGAATATGATGACTTTGCAACAGAAGAAACCTAAACTTTTTCCCTCACTGGTGATGGAACATCCTATTGTAACAGACTGTCTGGAAACTGCTGAAACTTTCAATAGTTACAGGCAAGTTTGAAATATGGGCAGCCCTTGGGACTCAACTGTGCAATTATCTGATTGTAAAACAGGTGCTGCGCCACCTGTATTATCAAGCAATGCACTCTAGGCAATTTAATGTGATCAAGTTATGATTTCAGAACACCAAACTTCATTTCAGGAGGATTTTATTTACAAAGTAATACAATTTTAATGAGGAAAAATGAATCATAAACTGTCAAGAAAATATTATGAATGGGACGACATGATGTGAAATTTAAACTCCAGTATGCACATATAAACACAAAAAAGCAACTTTTAATTGCTGTTCACGATTTAAGGCTCGATTTTAATAGCCCCGAGGAGGCGGGTTTGGAGGCGGGTCTCTTGGGAAAATCATGAAAAATGGCTTTGAACACCCAAGCCGCCTCCATCCCGCCCCCACCCAATTTTCCTGAGTGTCTGTTTAGCTGCTCCCAAACTGACCTGTCTCCAACAGCCTGTTAACTGCCTTGCTAATCCTATTTTCATAGTGGTTTCCCATTTTCCTGCTACTGGCTTCTGTTTCCCGACTAGTCAGAAACAGGCCAGGTTCAAGGACACGAGTTGTTGGGAGGACATGATTTGTATTCATTGGTGCAGCACTTTAAAAGCGCCCCTGAAACATGGCTGACATTCAAATGCAACAACTTTGCTGTTGTAGGTAAGGGATAAGATTTTGCACATCTACTGACCTTGTGACTGTTCAAGCTGACACCCATCTGCAGTGTGTCATGAATGGAATTATTTCAGGTCACTTCGACTGTGTGCTTGCAAGATTGTTACCTCAATTGAAATCTATAGCAAGGGGTGGGAAACATTTATGCCCTCTCATCCTGGTCTTCATAATCCGGGGAGTAGAAGCCGCGTGCCTCACCGCATTTCTTCCTAGGAAGATGAGTAGGAGGAGGACGAGGGGAGCCTTGCATGCCCTGTTGTGACCAATGCAGCATCCCTCCAGTTCACTGCTGCCCGTCAACCAGAGTATATACACTGCCATGCCACACTACCATAAGTTTACTCTTCGACCATAGGTGGCCACCATATGGCTCTGTAATTGCAGGCGCCACTTGTCCAATGTCATACTTCATCTCTGCTATAACCTCTTATTTCCTATCACTGTTACCATCAGTATTACAAATGTAAGTCGCCCTGAGCCCTCAATGCGCTTTTGCCATTTCCCAGAACACATATGCCACACAATCAAATGTTTGCCATAATTTCTCTCTAACACATGACAAAATATACCAACAACAGTCAGAAAAGAAAGAAACATCACCCAAGCGAGTCCACTTGTGACTATAGGTGCTTACTTTTTCTCTTATGTGTGCTTCTACGTGGTGCTTCCCCTGCGGCTTCAGCAGATGTAGAAGCACCTTGCTGACTAGGATGCTGCTCCTGTTCAGATGTCTCTGGCGGCATCCTCTAGGTTTGGGAGCCTGGTAGGGCTCTTCAACAGTCTGCTCTTCCTGCGGCTGTGCAGGAGCTGAAACGGCCATCTCGGTTGTCTCTGCAAAGTGGGTCTCTGACCGAGGGCTCCGTAGTGGCATGGTCGTGTGAGCGCTTTGAGAGGAGCCCACACTTCCTTCTGTCCTGCCAACAACATCCTCTCATGGGCTAGCCGCACCTCAGTGTTGGCAAGTATCAGGAGCGCACCTTGCTGCACTTCAGGGGGGCCATGAGGACCTGTATCTGCACTGGCAATCTTCAAAAGGACGTCCATGAAACTCTGGTCTCTCTGCTTAGTAGCTGCCCATCACTCCTCCAAAGATGTCAGTCTATCTTGAACAGTCACTCTGTTTTCCTGACTCTGGCGATTTATTTTCTCCATGGCCGTAGCCATCCTTTCCACTGAGGTAGCCATCCTTTCCACGGAGGTTGCCGTCCTATCCATGGTGGTGCGTTCATGTGCCATTGCCTCCACCACGTCAGTGCTGATGTTGGAGATGGGCTCCTCCATTCTCTCCACACTCACACTAACCCTGGAGGCAAACCCTTCCAGAGACACCTGCACTTGTTCCTGTATTTCACGAACTGCTCTTTTTCTGGATGGCCCCAGAGGCACAGCGTCTGCATGCAGCTCAGCAGAGCTAGGAGAGTCCTGCGACCTCCGAGGAGGACTCTCCACTGCTATCGCTGCCTCCACCATCTGTTGATGCTCACTTGTGCGCTGTGATAGACCAGGTGGCAACACGACTGTAACTCGCGAGGGCCCCACCGAGGTGTGCGTTGCTGCGCTGGTGCTGGGTGCACTGAGTCCTGGTGATGCTGGTCCCTCAGAGGCTTCAGGTTCCTCTGAGAAGATGTCTGTGTCTTCATCCAGGATCATGGGGAGGGGGCGCTCGATGGTCTTGTGGGAGAGTAAAGGCTTGAATTAGACATCTGATATTGCTGTAGCAGACACATTCTTTTGCACAGATGATACAAAGTGATACTCTATGAACATCATATTGCATTGCTTTCTGAGAGGGATGAAAATCTATTATGTCACCAGCTTCTTCTAGTGTGCCCGTCTCTCCATCGCGCACTTCCAAGTCCTCGCCACCTCCAACAATCTCATTTGCTGCCTCCTCAGCACTTGTCAGTGTTGCAAGGGAAGCTGTTCCTCCTCCAGTCTTTGCTCTCTCCCTCTTATTGTGGGCTATCTTTTCCTGCAAGGAGGGACACAAGCGGTGTTTCAGTGATGGAGTGAGTGTGATTAATCCCTACCATAGAAGCTTTGAGGGAGACGAAGATGGGGTAAAGTGCCAAGAGGAAGTGAGCTCCCTGTGCGTTGTTAGTTGTTGTCACTGCATGACAGTGAGAGCGAGTCCAAGGGGTGCATAGGCAGGATGCTGAAGTGATTCAGTGTAGAGACAGAGATGGATAGGAAAGGGTGCAAGGGAAGTAAGAGTAAGGTGGGATGTGAAGGAGGAGGCTTACAGCGCAGAGTGCTGGTGATGAGAAGAGAAGGGAAGCAGAGTGATGGCAAGTGAGATGGGATACTCACTTTTGATGTTCTCACAAGATCATTAAACCTTTTGCGGCACTGGATCCATGAGCGTCCATAAATGCACCTTGCGCTCACCTCCTGAGCAATGCGCAGCCAGCCTGCCTTGGTCTGCTGAGGAGGCTTCCTCCGGCCATCAAGTGGGAAGAGAATCTGTCTGCGCCCTCTGACAGAATCAACAAGAACTTGGAGGGACTAAGTGCAGGAAACCACAGTGGAAAGGCTCAGGCTGCAAGGCAGTTTCAAAAGGAGCTGCTATGGTGACGCAATCAGAGGCGGCCAGCCGACCCGATCCCACTCATTGGACCGGCCAGCGCGCCTCCATGAAATGAACAAGGTACTTGAATAAAAATCGGAACTCTGCAGCTGTTCCCGCCGAAAGTGGCTCCCGAACCCGCCCACCACGCAACCCGACTCCAACCCGCTCGGAAATTAAAATCGGAACCCTTCGAGGGTAAAGCGTCCCAGTGATGAAATATTGTCATTACTATTTTCTATTTGATTAGTGGAAATGTTTTTAATTCTTCTTTTCCACATTTCTTTTATCAGTGGACCTGTTTACAGCTGGCCTTGTATTATATTTCCTTGTGGTGAGAATTGGAAATGACTAGAAATTCCTATAATATCTCCACTCAATGGAATCAAAATGTCAGATTATAGCCGATTTTTTTCGTCCTCGATTGTACCATTTACCCTTTTTTTAGCAGAAAAATGTTATCTCGGCAATCTATTCACAGTAAATTATATAGAAGGGGAAAGTAGGTATTATAATAACATTTACATTCACCCCTGCAGTTTGGACTCCTCTAATCATCCACAATGAGAACTGACTTGAACAAATAGGCTATCAATCAAAATATTTTAATCGTTCCAACGTGTCTGTTAAACGCAGGCTGAGTTTCACACTTAATTGAGTTAAAAAAAAGTTCAATTTCTGCTGTAAAATGTTTCTGTGTTGAACTGCAAATTTGAGAATGATTAATTATTTTCTGATTACTGATGTTGTTCCCCACAGTGGATTCTCAATAGTTACAAAATTTTCAGATTTAAACAATGTGCTATGAATTTAAAGCTAATAACCTCAGTCATTTTTTCAGCTTTTAGTCGTTGATTCCAATCATTAATTTTTCTCGAGAGGTTTTTCATGATAAAATATATCACATTAAGGAGTGTTTGTCCAGATTCAGTAGACTGCCGATCAATAGCCTGGCTGTGAATACCCCATTTACACGCCACCATTTCAGTTCCAAAGGAAAGTACACAGCGCAGCAACTCCCAGGATCTGCTTCTGTGTGCAATCTTATAATTTTTTTAATGTTTGTTATTTTGCTTTTCACTTAAACCATGATCATTTGTAGCAGCAGAAACAAGGACAGTATTGCGGGACCCTGGAGACACCGTCCTGTCAATGCTCGTCCACAGAGTGCTGAAGCTGTGGCACTAAAAAGTAGGGATCCAAACTTTATTTCAAGTGCACAAGGTTTTTTTTCACCTTTTTATATGAAATTCTGCCTCCCAGTGCAGAGCCACCTTAATAGGCCCTGTTTCACAAGATCAGCAGATAATTACAGATGAGCATCCAGTGGTTTCCAAAATAATTCCCTGGTGTTTGTATCCAGGAGTCCATTCCATGTGTTGACCAGTCTTTGAGATAGAATATAACTTTCACCACTGGGCAGAGAGTGGGCAGCATCGAATCAGCCATCCATTATACTCACCACTTGATTTCCTTTCAATTGACTTGAACAGAAAGGAAAATCAGGTGGGTTGTATAACAGCCACCGGTATCTGCTACTGCCAGTTTTCTCCCCAAGTGGTGAAAGTTAAAAACTACCCCTTTGTGTGAAGAAGGATTTCCTGATCTCAGTCTGAAATTTGCCTTTTACTAGTTTGAATCTGTGTCTCCTTGTGTTACTCTCATAATTTACTCAAAGTAATATTCTGGTTGATTTTAATCACACCCTTGACTGTCTTGTATCCCTATGATTGTTTCCTCACACACCATTTCGGTCTGATAGGCCCAAGTTTCTCCAGTCTTTCCTCAAAACTCAGACCCTGAGGATCAGCCTCATGGCTCTTCCCTGCACTGCCTCCAGCACTTGAATGCCTCTCGTGCCTTGGCAACCAGAACTGAACCAAGTGTGGTCTGAATAGAACACTAATATTTGATTATGATCTCACACGTCAACTCTAGCAATAAGAGCTGCAGGCCATTGGGCTGCAATTATAATGTGCCACCCATCTCAGACCAGAAGTGTGTTTTTGAAGAACCCTATTATATTGCCTGGCTGCAGAAAGCACTCTGGTCATTAGGAGAGAGCTCCTGGATGATAAATTATTAATGTTAAAAGAATAAGAAGGCACCTCTACATTCTAAGAACAATAATTTCATAAGTTACACAGTGATGTAAGAAAACTACTAGGCACTTGGTCTAAGTATTAAACAAGGCTTTAATCAACTGTTTTTCAACATGGAGCCCAGTTGTGTCCTTTACTAGTTCCTGTTAAAGAATGTCCTGAGCAAGCTGGGCCCATGCTTGTGTATTTATACTCTCCCTGGACAGCGCCACCAGCAGGCCGCCCAGTATCATTTCATAAGTCATTTCCACATGAATGACAAGATTCATGTCACACAGTGCCTAGGAGCTCCAACAAGTTGTCTGAGCACTTCTTACACACGCCTTGACGTGATCCTACAGTTGTACTGGACACTGTGTCAAGTACAAGCTGTGTATGGTCACCTCAGAGTGGGACTTGACTCTGCTGCCACTTTTGCTTGTAACTGTACCCTGAGTTCCAGCTTCTATGCACAGACTTCAGCAAACAAACAATGCTCTGAGACTTAATGCTCTGAGACTATTTGTTGCCATTATAATTACAGGAAAGGAAAGAACTTGTATCATATAAAGATGGTACTAGTTTTGCATCTAGTACCTGCTTTGACAGTGGTGTCCATGGGCAGTACAGAGTTATACTGTCCGTTCTTGCAATCTTCTAGTCATAAGAAAGTGCATGCAACTGCACAAAACAAATACAGATGTCAGAGGCCATTTGGCTCACCATAGCTCATTGATTCAGAACAAAAAAATAACTTACATTCACCCTATTATGTCATCCAACTGTATCTTGAATGAATCCAAGGGGGAAAAATTTGGTGGTGCCCCCTTTGGGGCGCTAACTTCACCGAGGTGCTACTTTTAGCGCTCCAGAAATGTTAGCGTCCCTGCGCCATAAATTCAGTGGTAGCGCCCCAAGCAGGAGGTGGGGCGCTACTGGAAGCACTCCTCCTCCTTCCTGGGGCACTACAAGTGAATATCGCGGTGCTACGCGGTGCTACTGATTAAAGGGGCGGGTCCTAGCACTGCACGCACCAGGGCCCTGCTGGACCACCGGGGAGTGGGGTGCTGAGAAAGCAACCCGACATTCAAGAGGAGTGCTGGGCTGAGCGATCGCGGCCGGCACCCCGAATAAAAAAGGGGAAGGGGGCAGATGCTGGCAGGCAGCCAAAAAAAATGGCCGCCCGACTCCTGCCCTTTAACTTGCGCCGCCGCAGCTGCAAAAACGCCACCCTGACCCAGTCGGACATATTGTCCGGCGATAGGTCAGGGGGCGCTACCGAAGTTTGTGGCCAGGGCGTGAGCGGGCAATTTCGCAGGAGGTGTTAGCGGCACCGGGCCCAGGCGCTAGGGGCTTTGCGCCTCCTTAGCACCCTCCGGGGCGCGAACGGGAGGCGCAAAGCAACCTAATTTTTCCCACCCTAGGCTTTTACCTCTAACACTACCTGGAAGAACATTCCAAGTGTTGATAACTCTGCATGAAGGAATTCATCCTGACATCTTTCCTACATTGCTCTTTCACCAGTTTTAGTCCAAGCACCCTTAATCTGGTGTTGTGGTTTATCTTTAAGTAATCCTCCGAATTTACCTTATTTATAATGTTTAATACCTTATATACTTCTATAAAGTCCTCTCTCAGACATTTCCTTTCAAGGATAAAGATCTCTAGTATCTCCAGTCTTTCCTTGTAATTCAGTCTTTTGCGATATGGGATTAGCTTTGTGATTTTTCTTTCTGCCATCTCTATGGCTTGGTTGTTTGGAGAACTGAACGCAGTACTTGAGGTGCGGTCTAACCGGGCCATTTCTGATTTATACTGAATCGATCTAATAGTAACATTTCACATTCTCTTGGCTTTGTTTTGGTTTGTTTTGCAGGGATTTAACATGTTAAGTGCCAAATATACCATCACCCCCAGATACTTTTCTCCTCCACTTTTAGCTGCCTCTACACCATTCATGGCACACTGAATTGATTTGACATAAACTGCAATTATACAAATTCTACCTCTGTATGACATGTAAACCACATCAAATAGATACATAATATGCAGTCTAAGTGCCTCAATTAAGTACAGTTTGTTGTGCAAGCTTTTTGAGTTCAACTGACAACATATCCAGTCAACCTGTCTTCACCTCAGCACAAAGATTAGACCATTAAACTTCAAGAAATGTATTGTAAATGACAAATCAATTTCAGATGAAACATTCATCAAAGATGACCTTGATTAAGTTGGAAAGGACACAGAGTAGAACAGTGTTTTTTGCATGCCCCATTTCAGTGAAACAGTTGAATAAACAAAGGGACATTTGTTAGTGATTCTGATTCCCAGTATTTTGTCTTTTTTTGGGGAGTATTGGGTGGTCCCACAGAGTTCAATCTTAGATCCTGAAACAATTTTAATTACTTTTAAATCTATCTATCTATTCTATATATGTATAATAATAAAGCAGTTGGTTTGTCTGTATGTCTGTCTGTCTGTATGTCTGTCTGTATGTCTGTCTGTCCGCTATACACTCAAAAGTTATAGAGCATACCTACACATATGTTATATCAAAAGAAAGCTGATGATCAGGGGAGTGTCATAGGCATATTTACTTTTTGGTCAGACAAAAATTGTTCGGACAGTATACAAAAAACGTTCAAATATCTGCTCATTAGCGGTTGACCAATCCTACCGCTCATTAGCGTTGAGTGATGTGATGGTTGACCAATCCTACAGTTCAGTGACCTGTTGGTTCACCAATCGGTGCGTCACGGGCGGGACCTAATCCTGCAGCCTCCCGAAACTTCGCCGCCATTTTTTCCCCTGCTTTTCCTCAACAGCGAGTGGGGCAGCTGCGTCGGCCCGCTGGAGCGGGAGGTGAGTTGGGGTCACTCGGGCCGGGCCTCACAACTGCTCAGCCCAAGACACAGAGCGGGGGAGCAGCAGCTGGCGGCCGTCAACCGCGTGGCCCGAGACACAGAGTGGGGGAGCAGCCGCGGCCGGCCGTCAACCGCGCGGCCTTCTAAACTGCCCTGGCAACGCCAGGCCCCCCAGCTAGTAGTTATATAAAAGACCTGTTTGCTAGTAACAGATATAACGGTTTAAAAAAAGTTCTGCATCCTGGAATTGGAGTGTCAATGACTGCGATTTCACCTACCGAGGCGAGTCCAGGGTGGCTGGGGTCGGTAGCGCAGTCCCAGCCCGCTGCCTGCTCTGTTGAAGTGAGTTTATGTTGATTCGGCTTGTTAAGCCCGCCCCGCGAGGTTCCCGGCCAATTAAAAGGAAGCGGGTCTGATGGTGTCATTTGATGATGCGTCATCAGCCAGTTTCCTTAAAGGGACCAGGGGCAAATTTACTTTGACGGTTCTGCTGTCAGTGTTCGACAGCATTGAGGTGCTGCAAACGCTGACAAGCACTGCACAAAGGTGCACGGCTGCACCCAGGCTCTCCCATGACTCCCTCCATATGCTCCAAATCACAAAACATTACTGCCAAGCCACACTCAACCTCATCCTGCTGTGCCACTCATCACATCTCCATCACTCTGCCTTCCCTACCCTACTCTTGCACATCCTTACTCACACCAACTTACCTTGCACCTCAATCCATCCCTCTCTATCTACATAATTACTTCCCCCATCTCACTAGCCACCCCTCACACTCACCCTTATCCTAGAGCAATCATACCAACTAACAACACACAAGGATAGGCACTTGGGTGTTTTAGCTAATGTTCATGTGAAGTTTGTGTTAATGTGGTGTCAAACATTGAAATCTTTATTTT
Source organism: Somniosus microcephalus (assembly GCF_052327205.1). NCBI lineage: Eukaryota > Metazoa > Chordata > Chondrichthyes > Squaliformes > Somniosidae > Somniosus > Somniosus microcephalus. Next base: position 34,107,361 of record NC_141012.1, on the reverse strand, counting down.
CAACACTTTGCGTTCTTGGACAGATTTGTGTGCACCTTTGGAAGTGGCTTAGTGAGTTGTAGTGAATGGTGAGACATAAGGGTACACCCCCCTCCCACTACTGATGGGTATGAGAGGAATGGCTTGGGCATCCTATGGATGCTTTATGGTGTTGTTGTGGGGTAGTGCCAACCTGGCACATCATGTGGCAGCCAGGGTGTGCAGTGTCAACTGAAGTAAATCTGGCCATGGTGAGGCCATCCCTGGCATGCCAGGCTGCAATGTGGTCGGGTGATCATACCCTGTGTCCTGTGCAACATCAGTTGATTGCGGAGATGGTTGGTGTTGATGTTGGTGCTGCTGGTGTGCCCAGTGATGCTGGTGTTGGGGCTGATCATGGTGGGATTCTGAGGGCCAAGGTGAGATTTTTTTCAAGGGCACCGACGCTGCTGGAATAGATGGCATGTGAGGTTGAGATGACAGAAGCGATCTGTCAATGGTGAGAGAGGTTGTTCCAATGAGGTGACACTGGATAGAGAGTTTGCCCCAAACACTTGCAATCTGCATAAAGCTCTGTCTGTCTTCCAAATGCAGTAAGCAACAGCTTCTAACCTTGGAAAGTGAAGACCTATTAAATGGGAGCTTTTAAAGACCATTTGCAGCTGTCAAGTTAGTAAAGCATCCCATGCTGACACAACTCCCGACCTGCTTACCTGACGTGATCCCTGAGCAGCGGGGAAGCCGTTGGCGAACTCTCAAAATCTGAAGGTAAGCTTAAAATAATATTTAATTGCCTGTTAACAATTCAGCTAATGATCTAAATTGCCTCCCCTGCTGCTTGGTGTCGGGTCTGTTCAGCGCTGACAGACCCGACACCTGGGAGACTAGCGTGGAGGCGAGGTTAACAGCCAGGTCCCAACCCACTGTCAATCATTTCAGCTTTCACAGCTGACCCGCCTCCGATCCCCTCTTCTCAGCACCGTTAAAATTTCGACCAATGTTTCTGCAGGTTTATTTAAACACCTTTCATAACTGCGATAACGTAATTATACTGTTCCCTTTCTGCATCAGTCTTAGAATAAGTCCATTTACTTTTAATAATTGATAGAAAATGTCAGTGGTATGAATGAACACCATTAATACAGTCCTCTCCATTAAAAATTTACCATGGAAAAATCAGTATTGCTTTCTTAATCGAATTGTTGAATCCAGAAGCTATTTTCAGTTTCTTGAGATAATTAGCTTGGAAGTCAAAAGATAATTTTGACAGCTCTGTAAAATATGGTAGCCTGGTTTGCATTATTTATCTTTTTTTTAAAAATCCCAGCAGTTTATTAGAATGGTGTGATGAAAAAAATGTTTAATTAAGAAAAAAAATCCAGGCTGTTTGTCCTGAATACATGATGGTGTCCCTTTAGGCTTTTTCAAAGCTGCTTGTGATTTGAATAAAACATTCAGATTTTAGATTATTTATGGAGAAAATTCATGCCGTAATGGTTATGAAGAGCAGGAAAGATTTTAGTTGTTTTTTTTTAATGATTTTTCATTATTGCTGCTGAGCTTAGCCTGAATATTTATTACCTCATGTGTTGTTAACTATAAAGAACTTACAAGTGGCAAACACACCATTTTATTTTGTTCTGAGATGCATAGGTATCTTTTTCAGAGCTGATTATTTTTCTTCCTGTCGCATCTAAATTCAACTGCAGTGGACCTTTCCTGCAGTTAACTTCACGAAGCTGCATTGGCTGTGTTATTAAGCAATCTTGCACAAACAATATTGATTGTTTTAAACAACATTTAAGAAATAGCCAATATCATACAGTTCTGGAACATACAGAATTGCATGTTTTTGCAAACATACCTGGCCTATTGTTCAGCACTCCCAGTAGTTTCTGAAGAACTTCATGAAATCTGATAGAGGTTTTGATTCGGTAACTTGGAAAAACTAGTAATAAGTCGGTAAATAAGGGGTATAAATATAACATCACAGAGAAACAAAGCGGGCAGATAGGTAATTTTTACTGTATCATGCTGGGGATTGTTGGGATATTGAATATCAGTAACTGTGGTACATGCAGGCACCATAATGGCTTTTCAAAGAAAAGTAGATACATATTTGAAGAAGAAACATTTAAACGGGTAAGGGGAAAGGGCAGAATAATTGGACTAAATATAGAATTCTTTCAGAGAGCTGGTGCAAGTGCAATACGCCAAATGGCCTCTTTGTGTTCGATAAATGTCTGGGATTCTTGGTAAATACACTGGGTACGTAGAGTCAAGTGGTTAAAAATAATTAGATAAGCAAAAGTAATCTGATCAATGTATTTCATAAATAATGGAGCATTTCCAAAATATTAGAAAGTAATTACACACAGAAATTAGCATTCTAAACTTAATAGTTTTATTTTTAATTGTCTTCTGAATTTGGCACCGCAGTGAGGACAATCGTGCCACTGTTGCACAGTCTACTCCTGATAATGCAAAGTTGCTTTTGCATACAAATGAATTGTATTAGCCTATAATTTGAATGGAGCAATGTGAATAGTACAGGGACGTGGGGAATTCATGCTTAAAAAACAAATTATTAGACAATTTGTCTGAAGAGGAGCATACTTCTGCTGGCAGGAGTGAAGCAGCTTAATGAAGCATCATTCACATCTGAAGGCCATGGCTACCTGTAGGTGTGATGCTGTCGTTTGATCCCAGTCACGGATTGAATTGCTGATGCATATAGATGTTCCTTTCAGGGAGCTGGCATGCACAGTGTGTGTGGCTCACTTCATCGGCCGCATTCGCCGAAATCTAGTTGAGCGCACTAACATTGGGTGGGAGGGGTTCACTTCTTCCATTAAGTATGTCGGGATCTTATTATGTGGCTCAGTATCTGAGATATTGGGGATGATTTTAGCACTACGACACCATCAGCGGCCCTCGTGTAAGGGAGGATGGGGGCCGCCGGGAAGAGGGGCTATCGGGGCGGGAAGGAAGCCGTGAGTGGGTGGTGGGGGGGTGGTAGTGCCGACTGGAGGGAGAGGTAGCGCCAATGATCAGGGAGGGGGAGGTAGTGGGGGCCATTGGGGAGGGAGAGGTAGTGGCAATGATCAGTGGGGAGGTAGTGACGATGATCTGTGTTGTGGGGGGCGTGGTGGAGGTAGTGTTGATGATCAGGGTGGTGGAGTAGGGAGGTAATGTTGATGATCGGGAGGGGGAGCTGTGGGGATGATCAGGGGGGAGGTAGTGGCGATGATCTGGGGGGAGGTAGTGGCAATGATCTGGGTTGGGGCGCATGGTGGAGGTAGTGTCGATGATCAAGGTGGTGGGATGGGGAGGTACTGTTGATGATCGGGAGGGGGAGGTAGTAGGGACGATCAGGGAGGAGGTAGTGGCGATGATTGGGGGTTGGGGTGGTGGTGGCCGGCAATGGCTTGCGTTCTTTGAGTGTTAGGTCAGGAGGCAACATTCAGGTAAATATATATACCTTGTTGGGCCATGTAGCCTTGGTTTTCCTGAGTGCAGCTGATGCCTGCTGTCTCAGGGCAAACCAGTCTTGCACTGGGAACCTCAAACAGGCGAAACATAAATGGCCTAATGTCTGGTTCAGGTGTTGGCACTGCACGCTGATCTTTGGCCTTTACCGATATTGCGGTTTGCGTACTCCGGCTCATAATGAGCATGCCCTTCCTGCCCGCCACATTGGAGGCTTAGGTAGCTGTTTAGTGCCTGACAAACAGGGACTGCCTCAAGGCATTGGTGTCTTAGAATATTCTGAAGAGTCGCCACATTGTAGTTAGGTCCCAAACAACGCCTTGTTGAGTGACAAGAACAGAAGGAGGTAGATGATAAGTTTGTACAAAACATTGGTTAGGAAACATTTAGAGAACTGTGTGCAGTTTTGGGTTCCCAATTGTAGAAAGGACATTAAAGTCATAAAGAGTATAGTTTTGTCATTGAGACAGTGAGGAGAGTGATTAGGTGAAATTTCTTTACATCGATGGTTGTTGGAGTGTGCAATGCTTTGCCACAGACGTTGAAGCAGCAACCATTACATCTTTTAAGGGAAAAATTGATAAATTCTTGAAGCAAAGGAACATACATGGAAATGGAAGGAGAATGGAGCATTAGGAGTAATTTTGAATTGCTTCAAAAAGGAGCCGGCACATTAACTTTGTTGCAGGTTTTAATGGGCCAGATCTTGTTGGAGTGGGGCATCTTGTGGTGTGCGTCGTTAGTTAGACTTTTTCCTGCAACCTTCAGCTCGAATATATTTAGCTCCGTACCTTGCTGGAAGTGTGACCTTATAATGATGTGACGAGGGCAACGGGACATCTGGAACCTCAGTGAAAGGCGGAACCAACAGTGTATCGCTTAACCAATGAGATCTAAGGATCTAGAATGAAACAGAGAAACGACAAGAGAGGAGAATGAATTAGAGTCAAATCGGGTACAGAAAGAGAAATAAAGAGAGGGAATAAAAGACTGGATTAAGAGAGAGAGAGGAAAAAAAAGACAGGAAAAGTATGAAAAAAACAACATTTTAAATTTGACATTTTTAAAATCTGTAATAACAGTTTACTTTATGCAAGAATGAGATTGGACAGTTTAAATTGTTCCCTTTCTAGGCCAGAGAGGTTAAATGGCATTGCATCAACAGTTGTCACGTCATTAAGTTCCAGCCCTAACTTTATGCGACGAGGTTAATGGGCAATTTATGTGCAAATCCAGCAAGTCCTTCGAAATAACATGGAGGCTAAGCGCGAGATGCCATTTGTGTGAAGCAAACGGCCGAGCACGCCATTATTTTTCCAGCAAGATTCGGCCCAATATTTTTGCCGAAAGTGAATGCTGATGACAGCAAAGGAACTGTGCTTCAGGGAGCAACTAAACTCAATTAAGTAAACATTTATGAATTCACCTAGTTGCAATAACATATTTTCTAGGGTATCCTGTTCAAAGCTGTATCATAACTGAGGTTATGAGAGTCGGGCTTGTTAACTCCTCCATGCAAGTTCCCTTAATGAAAAGAAAGAAAGACTTGCATTTATATAGCACCTTTCATGACCAACGGACGACCCAAAGCGCTTTCCAGCCAATGAAGTACTTTTAAAGTGTAGTCACTGTTGTAATGTAGGAAACGCGGCAGCCAATTTTCACACAGCAAGCTCCCACAAACAGTGATGTGATAATGACCAGATAATCTGTTTTTTGTTATGTTGATTGAGGGATAAGTATTGGTCAGGACACCATGAAGAACTCCCCTGCTCTTCTTTGAAATAGTGCCACGGGTTCTTTTACGTCCAACTGAGAGAGCAGACGGGGCCTCGGTTTAACGTCTCATCCGAAAGACAGCACCTCCGACAGTGCAGCACTCCCTCAGTACCACACTGGAGTGTCAGCCTAGATTTGTGTGTTCAAGTTTCTGGACTGGGACTTGAACCCACAACCTTCTGACTTAGAGGCAAGGGTGCCACCAATTGAGCCACTAGCTGACACTAATGATGTTGTCACTACTCATTGCTTCAAACCCAAACATTTGTTTTAAGAACACTTGCCAGAAAAATCCAGAAATAAAAAAGGATGTTGAAGTTAAAATAATTCTCTAATTTACATATTTTAAAGAAGGTACTGATCGTGTGAGGTACTTGCTCTTCAATATAATAATATTTGGTTAAAGTTGTCAAATTGTCATAGAGTCATAGGACTGGATTTTCATTCAGGAGCCGGGTAGGAGGCGGGACTACAACTTTCGGGGTTGTAGTCCCGCCTCCATCGAGATGTGCCCAATCCACGCCATTTTAACTTGATTGACGTTGTTGAGCCCGCCCAGCGGGCTCAGCAGGCCAATTAAGGGCCACCCGGCAACAGGTGACGTCACAGACTGAAATTTCATCTGTCAAGAGGTTTTGACAGATGAAATATCAGCATTTCACAGCTGTTTGAAGCTGTCAAACACTGACAGTCTGACTTCTAACCTGAGTCTTTCTCCACAGACTCAGTTAGAAATCTCTCCTGCACAGAAAGCTGAAGGCTGTCACTTTTGACAGTTTGCAGTCATTCTGCTTTCTGTGCCGGTGAGATGAGGGACTCCCGAGATCTAAAGGAAGTAAGGCTGAAAAGGTAAGAAAAGGTAATTTAAACTTTTTTAGACACACCAAACACACTTACCTTTGCACTCATGCACCCATCACTCACCTGAACACCGACATCTCGACCCCTCCAAGTCCTTCAACCCGACGGCCCGCCTTGCAAACTTGGCGTGGTTTGGAGCCATCGTGAATCCCACACTTCAGCATTAAAAATAGGGATTAGGCTAAAAACTGCCTGTTAACTACCTGTTAACAGGCAGTTAATTGGCACTAATCCCTTCCCGCCTCGGGTAGGCGGGTCCCAGTGCGGGGCGGGTACCCACCTCCTTTGAAACTGGCATGGTGGTGGGTTGGGTGCGGGATGGGTCGGGACCCCTGATTTCGGGATTTTAACCCCCCACACGCCTCCAATCCCGACTCCATGGCCCAATGAAAATCCTGCCCATAGAGTCATGACGGCACAGAAGGAAGACATACAGCCCATCGAGTCCATGCCGGCTCTCTCTAGAGCAATCCAGTCAGTCCCATTCCCCCGCTCTATCCCCGTAGACCTGCAAGTTTATTTCCCTCAAGTGCCTATCCAGTCTCCCCTTCAAAACATTGAGTGTCTCTGCTTCCACCACTTCCGTTGGCAGTGAATTCCAGGTCCTCACCATTCGCTGTGTAAAAATGCTTTTCCTCACATCCCCCCTGTATTTCTTGCCCAAAACCTTAAATTTGTGTCCCCTAGTGATTGTACCAGCCTTTCCCTGTCAAGTCTATCCAAACCCGTCATCATCTTGTACACCTCTATCAAATCACCCCTCTACCTCCTTTGCTCTAATGAAAACAAATCCAGCTCTCCAAACTGTCCTTGTAGCTAAGATCCCCCATCCCTGGAACCATTCTGGTAAATCTCCTCTGCTCCCTCTCAAGGGCCTTCACATCCTTTGGTGACCAGAACTGGATGCAATACTCCAGTTGTGGCCTAACCAGCACTTTATAAAGGTTCAGCATAACTTCTGTACTTTTGTACTCAATCCCTCTATTTATGAAGCTCAAGATCCCATATGCTTTGCTAACCACTCTCTCAATATGTCCTGCCACCTTCACATTAATTAACTTAAACCTCACCAAGTACCTGTAACTTTTTTCCTTGATTATTGTTTCTAAAACTTTACCCAACAATGATATTAAACTGACCGGCATGCAGTTACTGGGATTGTCCTTACACCCTTTCTTGTACAATGGTGTCACATTAACTCCCAGGTCCCTCTGTCCCTGCACACTCTTTAAAACTGCCATTAAGTGTATATTGCCTCTCCCTGTTCCTTCTGCCAAAATTCATCACCTCACACTTCTCTGTATTGAATTCCATCAGCTACTAGTCTGCCCATTCTGCTAGCCTTTCTATGTCCTGTTGTAGTCAATTGGCATCATCCTCACTGTTTGCCACACCCCCAAGTTTGGTGTCATCGGCAAATTTAGAAATTCTACTCTGTATTCCAATATCCTGGTCATTTATATATATCAAAAAAAGCAGTGGCCCCAGCACTGACCCTTGGGGAACACCACTGTCTACCATCCTCCAGTCTGAAAAACAGTAATTTACCACAACTCACTATTTCTGTCCGTAAGCTAATTCCTTATCCAAGCTGCCACTGACCCACCTATTCCATGAGCCTCAATTTTGTTAACCAGCCTTCTATGTGGTACTTTGTCAAATGCTTTCCTAAAATCTATGTAGACAATATCCATTGCATTCTCTTAATCAATCCTCCCTGTTACTTCATCAAAAAATTCAATTAGATTAGTCAAACATGCTCTGCCTTTTACAAATCCGTGTTGGCTCACCTTAATTAGCTTAAACCTCACCAAGTACCTGTAACTTTTTTCCTTGATTATTGTTTCTAAAAATTTACCCAACAATGATATTAAACTGACCGGCATGCAGTTACTGGGATTGTCCTTACACCCTTTCTTGTACAATGGTGTCACATTTGCCACTATCCAATCCTCAGGCATCTCCCCCGCATCTAGGGATGATTGAAAAATTATGGCAAGCCCTTCACTATCTCCTCCCCCAATTCCCTTAGCAACCTGGGATGCAAGCCATCTGGACCAGGTGACTTATCGACTCTAAGCATACCCAGCCTTTTTAGTACATCCTGTCTATCAATTTTCACCCCTTCCATTGCTTCTACCTTTTCAACTTCTATCGATATTTTGTCAGCATCCACCTCCTTAGTAAACACTGATACAAAGTACTCATTGAGTATTCTAGCCTTGCCCTGTGCCTCTAAGCATATATCACCTTCATTGTCCCTAATAGGCCCCACCCCACCTCTTACTACCCGCTTACTGTTTACATGCCGGTAGAAGATGTTTGGGTTCCCTTTTATGTTAACTGCCAGTCTACTCTCACATTCTCTCTTTGCCAATCTTATTTTCATCTTCACTTTCCCTCTCAACTTATTGTATTTGGTCTGGTTCTCCCTTGAAGAATTCACCTGACATACATCATATACCCTCTTTATTTGTTTCATCATCTTCTCTATCTCCCTCGTCATTCAAGGAGCCCTTGCTTTGGTTCCCTTACCCTTCCCTCTTGTTGGAATGTACCTAGCCTATACTTGGAACATCTCCTCCTTAAAGATCATCCATTTTTCCATTACAGTTTTTCATTTTAGTCTTTGGTTCCATTTTACCCTGGCTAGATCCTTTCGCAGCCCATTGAAGTTAACTCTAATCCACTTTAGAAGTTCCACTCTAGATTATTCCTTGCTCCTCTCCATTGCTAATCTAAATCTTATGATACGATGATCACGCGTACCCAAGTGTTCTCCCACAGACACTTGGTCGACCTGGCCCACCTCATTCCCCAGCACCAGATCCAGCAATGCCTCCTCCCTAGTTGGGTTTAGAACATACTGGCCAAGGAAATTCTCCTGAACACATTTCAGAAATTCCTCCCCCTCCTTTCCCTTTACCCTAGCATTATCCCAATCGATATTTGGGTAATTAAAGTCCCCCAATATCACCACTCTATAGCTCTTGCATATCTCTGTGATTTCTCTGCGGATTTGCTCCTATACCTCCCTCTCACTATTTGGAGGCCTATAGAATACTCCCAATAGCGTGATCATACCCTTTTTGCTCCTCAACTCTAACCAAATGGATTCTGTCCTTGTCCCCTCAAGAAAATCTGCCCTTTCCAACACTACAATGTCTTCCTTAATCAGCACTGCCACCCCACCTCCCTTTTTTCCTTCCCTATCTTTTCTGAACACCTTGTATCCTTGAATATTAAGTGCCCAGTCGTCACCGTTTTTAAGCCACGTTTCCGTTATTGCCACAACATCATATTGCCACATGGCTAATTTTGCTTGTAGCTCACCAGCCTTATTCACCACACTTTGTGCGTTTACGTACTTGCATTCTAAACCCAGTTTTGAATTTTTCGTAGCCTTTCTTAGTCGTGAAGTTCAGTTTTTCGAGTTTTTTTCAAAATGTCTGATGTTTTATGAAATAGGTAATATAAACTAATTGAAAATGCTATATGATTTGTATTTAATACTTTTTGTTTAACAAAATTGATCATCTCTTAAAAACAATATTATTGTAAATGTTAATTGGTGGCTAACCTGATTTCCACAAACACAATATATGGAGTCTGCTGAAAGGAGCAAGTAATTTAATTGATGAGAAATTGCAAGCGATTTATCTCACTCCAGTTTGAGTAATGTTCTTCTGAAGGTGGAACTCTGCGCAGTCAAAGTCTTGCAGCATCATCAGAATCACAGGAGACTAAATGTCAAACTTGAAATGACTTCTTTCTTCTGAAAGCTGTTCATAAATGCAACCTTTATAGTGCAGAAATGTCTATTTTCTTATTGACAATGAAAGTTTTTGGTAGAGCAAGATGTTTAGTGATTTGCTAAAGATTGCTTTTTGTATTGATGTTTCTATTTTTTGTGTACCAGATGAATTATTGACATTTCAAATATGCAGTAGAATACGCGAGCAATAAATATAAGAAGTCATTGCTGTTCTCTAATACTTAACTATTTTACAGTTGACCAACTTGGATTGTGCAGTGTCATTTTTCATCTTTAGTTGTCCACAGTTATTTTAAACCTGAATATCTCAGCCCTGCAACAATAGATTGATTCATATTTACCTCTGACTTTAGGCACATCTGTTGTTCCAAATTCAAACAAGATTATATCCATTTCACAAGAATGTTTTGCTTTACCATTGGACAAGACCAAGTTTGTCTATTGAGCTGTCGCATGTAATTTTTTTAACTTATGCCCAACTCGTTGACGTCAGTACTGAGCATTCTTCAGAAAACAATGTCAACAGGCAGTTAACCAAGAGAATTACACACTGGTAGATCAAAGACCTTTGAGTGCCAACTACATTTTATTTCAAGGGTACAATAAAATAAGGATTAACTGCAGTTTCAAGGCCATAATGAGTGAGCTATTTCTTGAATTTGCATTTGAAAACTTAGGTGAGTAATTACATCCTCACCTTTTTTCTTTATAATGCATTTTTGAAGAACGTAATGATATATGTCTGTAGATACTCCAAATATCACACCAGTTAATAGGGTGGATGTGAGTAAGGGACACCCCTCCCAAAACCTAGGCAGGTTTGCTCTTTGCCTCTACTGTGTTTAAGATCGGAGTCTTGTATTAAAGTAGATGGTGCAGAAGCAGACCTTATTGTGACAAATTGCATTGAGTGCATTCCTATTTCAGTTTCCAAATTCTGCTTAAATTTGTATTGATTGCAGATATAAATCCATTCTGTAATGGAGCATTGCAACAGTAAAATGCAGATAGAATTCTGCAATATCAAATAACTGGAGACAGTGCAAAATATCATTATCTGCAGAATGTGTTTGTATAGATGTATCATAGTGTGTATTTACCCTTGACAGAGTGTATGCCTGATTCTTCATTTCTACAGTTATAAAACAGCGTATGTATTTTAATGACAAAAGGTTTTGCTTCTTTGACTCTTTGAATATTTGGTATGCCTCTGTTGAAATGACTGCAAAAAGAAAATACAGGAATAAGGAAGATGAGTGGGAAATGCAAGTGAGGCAAACTTAATAGCTGAGAAGTGATGATGGAAGTCTTGCCTTAGGTGGAATGCACTCCATATTCCCCCATTGCCAATTGTGTATTCTGTTACAGACCACAATTAGAATTTAGACATAACACTTGCACTGAATTAATCAAGAAGTTGTTTTTAATTACGTGGAAACATTTGTGCTGAAGGCAGTCAAGTGAATTCATGATGTTGTTCGGATGGATTGGGACTGAGCTGCAGTATGAAACCTTGACACACAAAACCGTAATGATCCATCTCAAGACAGCTTTAAGTTGATTTCTCCATCACTTGCTCTCTCGGCTGTTCTTCAATATCATGCTTTTATGTAACATGGTGCAATCATTCTTAAAGGCTCTGTATCATCCAATTTAGTCCTCTTTGGGCCATCTGTCTGTTTACAGATAGTGTGCACATTCAGTCTCTGCAGAAGGTTTAGCGATTAAAGGTAGTGGCAGATGTACCGAATCAGCTAGTATTTATTGTAAATATAATTTTGTCTGTTTGCTGTAAAATTGCATCTTTATAAGGAAGAATAGATGGTACTATGTTTTTTTCCAGTTTAATTATGCTTAGTTTCTATCTCTATTTTGAATATCAGATTCCTGTGAGTATTTTCTATTTTTTTGTAATATAAGCCAGTGTAACTCAATGGTGACAGCTATAAATCGTTTTATTAGAAGGTGATTTTGTTCTATTCAAGTGACCTCATTAAATAAAAGTATGGGGGGAGGGAGGGGGATTTTCATTTTAGGCCAAAACACGTATGTAGTTTTTTTTTATTCCCACCTGATTTTCCTCTGCTGGTCACCCGATTTTCAGTTGAAAGTCCGCCCCCCCCCGCCAGCCCCCCGGAATATTTTTCGGATCCTGCATTCTCACCTCTGCCTAAGAAAGTTGTGGGTTCAAGTCCTACTTCAGAGACTTGAGTGCATAATCTAGGCTGAGACCTCAGCGCACTACTGAGGAAGCAATGTCGGAGGTGCCGCCTTTCAGATGAGACATTAAACTGATACCCCGCCTGACATGAATCTTGTCATTCATGTGGAAATGACTTATGAAATGATACTGGGCGGCCTGCTGGTGGCGCTGTCCAGGGAGAGTATAAATACTCGGGCATGGGCCCAGCTTGCTCAGGACATTCTTTAACAGGAACTAGTGAAGGACACAACTAGATCTCCATGTTGAAAAACAGTTGATTAAAGCCTTGTTTAATACTTAGACCAAGTGCCTAGTAGTTTTCTTACGTCACCGCCTACCCTCTCAAGTGGATGTAAAAGTTCCCAAGGCACTATTTTGAAGATGAGCAGGGGAGTTCTTCTAGTGTTCTGACCAATATTTATCCCTCAATCAACATGACAAAAACAGATTATCTGGTCATTATTTCATTGCTGTTTGGGGGACCTTACTGTACATAAATTGGATGCTGCATTTCCTACATTGCAACAAATTGTACACTTCAGAAGTACTTCATTGGCTGTAAAGTGCTTTGGAACATCCTGAGATCTTGAAAGGAGCAATGTAAATGCAAGTTCTTTCCTTACCCTTAAATTTAGTCCCAATCATTTTAAGACCATCTTGTTTTGGGCTGTGACAAACATGACATTCACTTCTTGTTATTAAGGACTAAAACTGATAAAAGTAAATAAACAATGTTGCCATTTTTATCTACCAGGAACAGTAGAATCATTTAAAATGTATTAGCAACTCACAGGATAGCTACCTTAATCTTTAAGTAAATTGAAACCTATGAAATGGAGATATCCATATTCATTAAAATAGCAATGTAATTATGTACCTGTACAATCACATGGTAGCTGTTGATGATTCTACCATCGCCATTTATACCTCATCTAGACTCATCTTTTGTTTCTTAACTTGTCCCATTACCTTCTCCTTTTGCCTTGCACCATCATCCCTTTTGTCACTCAATCTCTCCTGCCTTTCAGCCGATCACAGTCCCTCCCTTTTGTTCTTTCCTCCCCTCCTCCCTGCCCCTACCCCTGCACTTGCTTAAAAATCTGTTACTTCTCTAACCTTTTCCAGTTCTGACGAAGGGTCCTTGACCCGAAACGTTAACTCTGTTTCTCTCTCCTCGATGCGGCCTGACCTGCTGAGTGTTTCCAGCATTTTCTGTAATTATGGGGTCCATTTTCCTGAAGCTGTCAGGAAGAAGGCGGGACTACAACTTTCGGGTTTTAGACCCGCCTACTTCGACGGACGGCCAATCCGCGCGATTTTCCCTTGATTGGCCTTGTTGAGCCCGCCCAGCGGGCTCAGCAGGCCAATTAAGGGCCACCCGGCGACGGGTGACGTCACAGGCTGCAATTTCATCTGTCAAGAGTTCTTGACAGATGAAATATCAGTGTTTCACAGCTGTTTGAAGCTGTCAAACACTGACAGTCTGAGCTCTAACATGAGTCCTTCTCCACAGACTCAGTTAGAACTCACACCAGCACTCAAAGCTGAAGGCTGTCAATTTTCACAGATCGCAGCCGTTCAGCTTTAAGAGCCGGCTGAGTGATGGGCTCCCGACGGCTACAGGAAGAAAGGCTGTTAAGGTAACTACAGGTAAGTAAAAGTTCTTTACACACTTTAGACACACCAAACACACTTACCTTTGCACTCATGCACCCATCACTCACCTGAACACCGACATGGCGACCCCTCCAACACCTTCAACCCGACGGCCCGCCTGCTCTAACCTGGCGTGATTTGGAGCCGTTGGGAATCTCACACGAAACCCCTCAAAATAGGGATTAGGCTAAAAACTGTCTGTTAACTACCTGCTAACAGGCAGTTAATTGGCACTAATCCCTTCCTGCCTGGTTTCGGCGGGTCCCAGTGTGGGGCGGGGACCCGCCGCCTCTGAAAGTTGCGTGGAGCGGGGTTTTGGGCGGGATGGTGTCGGGACCCCCACACGCCTGAAACCCTGCCTGACGGCTCCACAATAATCGACCCCTATGTATCTGCATTGATGGACCAAAGTTGAACTGTTGAATATAACTATTTGAAACACAAAACTTTTCCTTGGCAACTGCATAGCTTTATGCATTGACATTGAATACTGTGTAATCTCACACTAACAGTTACAAATTGTCTTCTAATCCTGCTCTTGAAATAAGCTTATTTGCAAGCATTTTCTGGTGTTAAGAAAACGTTGTGATAGTGGATTTAACCAGTCCAAATCTTGAACTCAAAGTCAATTAATATATATTTTCCCATCTTTACCATTATCGATCAGGTTCCTGAAGAATCCTGTTGTTAAGGGATGAGCCCAAGTGCAAACCTGTCAAGTTTCACATTTATTAGACAGGCTTGAAACTTTTGCAGTTTCAGTATTATTTTTCTGCAGAAATTTTATAAATTAATGTTGAAAATGTGAGTACAGTGCATAACTGGAAAATTCCTCTCATAATTATGTAAGTGAGACTGTCATATCTGGTGCATCTACCACCTTCAGTAGTGGTTGTGTGAATTGCTGTCTTCTCAATAGACCATTATGGCATGCCCCCTGCAGTCACCCAGGAGATATCACTATGACTTTTCCTCCACACTATATTCTTTCTGAGGAGCTACTCTTGACAGCTATAATGCACCAAAGAATTATGTCACCTAGATGTGCACATCTGACACTTTCCTGTACTCCCATCCCACAAAAAACTACTAATCCAGACCAACATTTCTTCCTCTGCACCAGTGCTTTCTGAACCATTTTTTCTGTTATGGATATGAAAAGGATAACTGCATTTGCAGAATAAGGAATATTATAGCCATATGTATCGGTAGGAAAAACAGAAAGGCAGAGTATTATTTAAATGGTGATAGATTGGGAAATGTTGATGTACAGAGGGACCTGGGTGTCCTTGTACACCAGTTACTGAAAGCAAACATGCAGGTGCAGCAAGCAGTTAGGAAGGCAAATGGTATATTTGAAGGGATAATTACTAGTCCTAGCCCCTTTAGGGCTACCCCAGATCAGGCGTATTCCCCAGACGTTCACTTTCAACTAAAGTTTGAGGTAGCCGAATCCTAAAGACGCTTAATTGGGTCTAAAGGTCTGGACCATCTCTCCCTAAAGGAAAAGAACAACCTGAAAATGTTACTGTCCTCCAGATAGCACTTTCAATAAGTTTAGCTAGACTGTAACGTTCCGAATATTATGAGGGTCCGGAAAACTCCCCCAGAATTCTGCAACTCCTCACCAAAGAGTGTACAGAGATTGAGTTTGCGAGTTTGATACAGAAGTCTTATGTGAGATAATTCTAAAAATATATAGATTTATTAAAGAACTGACATGTAATTTACAGTTGGTATAAGGTTCTCAAAATTCCCACATTCCCCCAAGGTTATTAATAAAAGGGACCCTATATGGACAATTTAAAAAGGGTACCCAAAAGATGGCGTCTGCACCTCGTGCCCAAAGCCTGTAAGATTTTAGAAGCTTAGACTCTGCAGCACAGAACAGGCAGCTTTTGGAAATCGAAACTTAAAATGCATTTCTGTAAAAAGGACTTTTGTGTTTGAAAAGCCAGACAGCTAGGCAAACATTGGATATGCATTACGTCAGATCAAAACAGATCAACCCAGTTAGGCCTAAGCATAAGGCCATTAGTTTGTCCGCATAATAATCGGAAACAGCTTATGGAAGCCATCAAGGCTGCACAGGCCAATTAAAATGCATTAATGACAATACAGCCCAGACATCGGGCCATCAGGTGTGATAAATGGCCATCTAAAGCCAGTTAGTTTAGATTGGGATAATCATTTAAAACAGCCCGCCAAAAGTCAAACAATGGACTGACCTGATTGGGCACGCAGATAAGGAATTGAAGAAACGGGTATAATTGTAGGCCCTCAGTAGCAACGGCACTCTCTTGCTGCCCTGCTCTCGCTTGACTCTGACCTCTTGTCTGGTCTTGGGCTGCTGCCGCTTGTACTCGTGCCCTGGCCTCGTGGCGGGTTCTCTCCTCGCTCCCCGCATCGTGTAAGCAACCAAGGACATCCATACCAAATGCAGGAGAGGGGAATGAGACCCGAGTCCAAAGTTATACAGGACACCCGGGCCACCAAAAAGGGGCAGACGAAACGAGGCGAAACGAGGTGAGACGAAGAAAAAGGTAAAGACCCGAGAAGAGCAGAGAAGGGCAACAGAAGACGCATTGATTAAAGACCGAGTGCCTAGTTATAAGCTGGCGCTTGGGGAAGAAAATATATGGACAGTGAGAATAAGTTGGCTAGTTAAAACACTGCGATTAAGCTGGCGTTAAACGCAGGTGTCCACGCCATAACGAATGGGTAGGAAAATCTAAGCAGTGAAGACTGCCAACTGTCTCGCTAATGCAACGTCACCGCCGACAACCACCTGAGGGAGAAGAAGAGAACCCATCGCGATGAGACGACAACGGTAGCTGAGGAGAGGAAAGGTGTGTCGCAGCAACAGCTCCAGCACCACGCCCTGAGACCACGTGGCGACGGGGTACCCCAAAGGACAGGAGACCAGACCTCAAAAACTCGCAACTGTTAAAACAGGCTTTGCTTTGGATTGGTGAGCATGAATTCCTGGCCCCTCGTAGCTTAATCTAGTTAGGTATAGGGGTAGGATAAGGATAAAGGGGATTTTTAAAGTAGTTGTTTTTTCCCTCGATGTGCCGTGTGTTCCCCATTCCCTGTATAAGTATAATTATTGTTCATGCCTGTAATTTTTATCAGTAATTTCTCATAAGACTGTGTTGTTATTTCTGTTTTAATAAAATCTTGGTTTTCTTACACCAAACCACTTGTCTACTCGATTTTCTGTATCGCCGCCTGTACCT
Source organism: Somniosus microcephalus (assembly GCF_052327205.1). Classification (NCBI taxonomy): domain Eukaryota; kingdom Metazoa; phylum Chordata; class Chondrichthyes; order Squaliformes; family Somniosidae; genus Somniosus; species Somniosus microcephalus. The sequence goes on along the minus strand of NC_141012.1, from coordinate 34,090,380 downwards.
AAGTCCGGTGTCTAGAACCCAGGGGTATGGGAGCGATTCGAACCGCTCACAGGCAGTCAGGGGCATAACTGACTGGGCGCATGCGCCACACGCCACCCCCTACATTGGTGAGTCAATCGCAACATTAACAGTTCCAAAAAGAGAAAGCTTATAATTCTATTATCAGAGAACCTTGTTCTCAAATCTTAACTTCGCTGCAGTTTTACAGTTCTTAGTTTTATTCAGAATATCCACCAAAATCAAATACCTTTGATTTTCGAGGTACAAAGAGTTGGAAACTTACAGAGCCGCCTCTGAAGCTGAGAATCGCTTTGCCCCTTTAAAGTGAGTCTATTATCCCATTTGAGAGTTCAATATTTATACCCTTTTCCACTGGTATTTCCTTTAAAGTATTCTGCTGATATAAGCTAATAATCTCTAGTCATTTTTCTGCTGACCCCTGCAATTCTTACAGTCACCTCAGCTGGTAGCACTACAGAATTATGGCACGCCAGTCTCGCCAGGGCGCCGGAAGTACCACCCTGGAAGGAGGCGCGAATGCCCGCCGGAAATTCAGTTTCAGCGCTCCAAACGGAAGCGCGGCGCTACTCGAGGCGCCCCGCATCCCTCTTGGGGCGCTGCAACTGAAAATCGCAGCGCAATGTGCCGCAGCGCCACACGCTGTGGCATGGCGCGCTGCGGTACTGCAGGCCTTCCTCCCCTTCTTAAAGGGGAGTGGCCTGCTGCAGCACGATCGGCGATCGTGAGTGCCAGCAAAGAGCCCGGCACCCAAGGAGAAGTGCCAGGCTCTTGGGACACAGCCAGCACAACGCAGGGGGGTGGGGTGGAGGGCTCTGGAGGCCGGGGACGGCGGCGCAAAGAGGTGCTGGCAGGTGGCCAGCAAAAAAAATGGCCGCCCCGCACCTCAGCGCCTCTACCGCCGCAGGTAGGGCCCCCCTGAACCGGTCGCAAATTGCGACCGGCGTTAAAGCAGGGGTCGCTACCAAATTTGGTGATCGGGGCAGTAGCGGGGCACTGCACACACCGATGACGTCATCGGTGGCGGCGCAGCGCTAACGGCTAGCGCCGCCATTAGCACCCCGCTAAATTTAGCGGGAGGCGTGGCCAGTGGCGCAAAACCCACTAAGTGCCCTCAGTGGGTGCTAACGGGTGGCGCAGCCCACTGAATTTCTAAGCCTATGTCTCTCCTCTAGGTGTTGTAAGTTTACCATAAAAAATGGTGTAACAGCAGGTGCGTTTTACGATGTCATTTTTACAAAGGCAGATGTTTGTGCTTCTTAACGAAGTATAAATTAGAACACCTTTGTACAGAGTTCCCAAAGGTTCAGACTGTCAGGAGCCTTTAACCTTCTGTTTCAATAAGGTTATTGATTCAGTGTCAACAACTTATCTTATCTCAATAGCCAGAATGCTATCACAGCTTTTTCATCGTTCGGTTTCTAGATTTCCAGACCCAGTTTGTCATGTTTTAATAAGGCCAGAATACTTTCATAAAATGGCGTATTTTTCTGAATAGGTTCTATGGCTTATTCCTTCACATGTTGGCCTTCATTGCAAGAGGATTTGAGTACAGGAGCAAGGATGTCTTACTACAGTTATACAGGGCCTTGGTGAGACCACACCTGGAGTACTGTGTGCAGTTTTGGTCTCTTTACCTAAGAAAGGATATACTTGCCATAGAGGGAGTGCAGCAAAGGTTCACCAGACTGATTCCTGGGATGACAGGACTGGATACGGGGTAGGACATTTAGGACTGAGATGAGGAGAAATTTCTTCACTCAGAGGGTGGTGAACCTGTGGAATTCTCGACCACAGAAGGCTGTGGAGATCAAGTCACTGAATATATTTAAGAAGGAGATAGATAGATTTCTAGACACAAAAGGCATCAAAGGGTATGGGGAGCGAGCGGGAATATGGTATTGAGATAGAGGATCAGCCGTTATCATATTGAATGGCGGAGCAGGCTCGAAGGGCCGAATGACCTACTCCTGCTCCTATTTTTCTATGTTTCCAAATTTGATAATTGTGAAAATCACAAGTAAAATGAGTGATCAGTTTTCTGAATATGGTGACAAAATGAATGATAATTGTCAAAGGCTAGATGGGCCAGATCTTGCTGGAAAAATAATGGCATGTTAACGACACACACTGTGCAAAATGGCCAGAAAGTTCAGGGCATTAAGAGATGCACCGTGAGTTGCGAAACTCTAGAACTTGCTGGTCGATTTATATCGCTCTCCTCCCCATTAATCTTAACAACTAGCCTGATTTGCACATTAATTGCCCTTTAAAATTGCTGAAGGAAGTTAAGTCTGGTAATTAAGAGTGTAAGTACCTTTTTAATGATGTAATAATTATTAATGCAATGCCAATCAACCTCTGTTGCCCAGAAAGGGAACAATTTAATGTGTTGAATCTCATTCCTGTATGTAGTAAGTTGTTTTTGGAGATTTAAAAATGTCAAATTTTTAATTTTAATCTTTTTTTCTCACTTTTCATTCCTGTCTCTATTTTTTTCTCTCCCTCTTAATCCACTCTTTTTCCCACTCTCTATTTCTCCTTCTGTACCAGATTTAACTCCAGTGCACCCACTCTAATTCACTCGCCTTCTCTGTCGTTCCTCTGCTTCTTTCTCAATCCTTAAATCTCATTGGTTAAGGAGATGCACTGTTTGTCCTGCCATTCATTAAGGTCCCAGATGCCCCGTTGGCACTCTCCACACCATTATCAGCTCACACTTCCAACAAGTTACGGCACAGACATTTTTCCAGCTGAAGGGTGCGGTAAAAAGTCTAACTAACGGTGTACTCCGTGAGATACCCCACTCCAGCAAGATCTGGCACAATGTGTTTTGGAATCACTTCTTTGGTGGGAACACAGTAGACTGTTTGAATGTTATTTTTCATAACCATACCACAATCATGCTTTCTCTGGTTGCTCTTTTAGTGAAGTAGCTATAACAAAACACATTTAAATCAGAGTACAGTAAACTCTTGTTTAAACGGCACTTAATCATCCGGAATACTTTAATAACCGGCAAAATAGATAACCGGTAATCTTGCCGAATCCATCCAGCACTCGTTTTGCCGAGTCCGAGTCTCCCGCGGTGGCTGAGTTAGTCAGTGGTTTTTATTTTTGTTTGTGTTAAAAATTGCCTTGGTAGGTATACCTCTGTTATCCAGAATTTTTCATCAACTGGCACCATCCCGATCCCATTGGTGCCGGATAAGAAAGAGTTTACTGTACTTTATAATAGATGTGGGGTCTGTTTCACTCGCAAAGGAATTGTAAATAATGTGTGTTAAATCAGGGTGTTATTATCAAAGCAATGTTACCAGAAGTCAAGATGAATCAGAGACTGCTGCTTTGAGGGCCCAGGACAACCATAATTTGTTTAAATCATGTGTTTGGTCATATTTTGATAGTGACTGAACAACTACCAGCACAGCTAGTGCAGGAAATAATACCTCACTCAATCACTGTCTTCAAATGATTCGTCAATCCAATGGTCTGTGAAAATCTGATCAAGATTACCTTCTACATAATGAGATATGGGTGTCTTTCTGCTCTCTTGGACACATTAATTGCACACTATTCTTGGCATATTCCATAACACTATATGAAACCTCTGTTGGTATTTGGGGTAGTATGTGTATAGAATTGTATTTTTGAACTGTGTCGATTATTAAGTAGTACAGCTGCAAGAACAAATGATAGTACTGCATGAGTATTGTTCCTTTCCCCACCAATCCAAGATGTGCAAGGCCTGTTTTATTTTTCTTGATATTTTAAACTGTGTTTTAAATTATATTCATCTCCACTCACACCTGTTGGATCTGTTACAATACTATACTGTATAGGAATGTTGGGCCGTAATTTGCGTCCCCTTGGGGTGCGCACGCGCCCGTAAGGACCGCGCAAGTTCCGGGTTTAGGCATGCGAAGCGCACGCGCTAAAACCTGGAACTTGCGATCTGTCAAGAATTTCCCTCCGCATCCCTGGGAAAAGGGCATTCATGGGTGGAGAGTTGGGCTATCTATTTGCCCGACTTCTGCCCAGCGAATGCCTGTGAAATTCTTAGGCCTGGTAAAAGCAGGAGTAAGGCCTGCTTTTACCAGTGTAAGAGTTTTAAAAAAGAGAAAAATAAAATTTGATCAATAATTTATACATTTAAAAACTTGTTAAATAAGGTAAGTTTATTTTTAGCCCCTTTAAAATATGTAAATTTAATTTTCAAAAATGTAAATTTTTGTTTTAAATATTTAATTAAATGCCATTTTAATTAATTTTAAATATGTGATTTTTTAAAATTTGAAGTGTACATGTATTTTTTGGGGGTATTCCCATTCATACTTGTGGGATTTCCGTACATAAGGAATTCCCATAAGCATGAATGGGGATTCCCTTCTGTCATTCGTTTGGCCGGACCACGTGATCCCGGGGCGCTTGCGATTCGCCTGCTCCCCTGGGATACGTGGGCCTCTACCCGTGGGTGCCTGGGAAGGCCCAGGGCCGCGAATCTCCGTAACTCCAGGTAGGCGCGGATTTTATTTGCGGATCGGAGGCATTTCCCCGCGGGAATCCTCTGACTGTAAATTCAGGGCTGTTGTATACTACTTAATTCTGGATATGATATACGAAGAATACTTGTATTTATGTAGCATTTTATCACGTTGTCTCAAAATGCTTTGCATACTGCATTTACTTTTTCTTGTGTAGTGACTGTTATAGGAAATTCCAAGAGAGCTGCTCTGTACATTGGAGCTGTTTCCTCGTGAGGAGAAAAAACGAATAAATTGAACAGTAGCTGGAAACTTGGATGGTACATTATGCTCGCAGGCATCTTACTTGATAGTGGGCAGGAAAACTAAGATGTTCTGTCTAGACTAATTGCTGAGCTATGTTGGTGTAAAGGTTTTAAGTTGAAATCTACGGGCATAGATCATTTCCACCGAGAATGTGGGGCAAATTCAGCCTCTGGACAAGAAGTCAACTAAGCTGTACTTCTGTGCTGCAAGTGACATTATTTAACCTTGGATTGTGTTGGAAATAGGAAGAGATTTTTTAGAACAACAGCATGTGAGCAGGACTTCAATTCCTTTTTTATTTCTATGATTTATTTTGTTGAGTATAACCTTAAACTGCCCAGTGCCAAGCATGTTCTGAGCACTTTCTCCATCATGAGTGTTTCTTATGTTTGCAAATCAAAAGGCTGAATCAATGCTCCCAGCGAGTATTGTGCATATCCTGGAAAATCGCAGTGCACAGGCTGTGATTTTCGACCTATTCATTTTAGCGGGCAGAAAATCAGAGGCGATGTGCCATGTTGTTCGCTTCCACTGAGAGCCATTCCCTCTTTGGAGCGCAGAAGTGGCCCTCCCATCTTTTTTCTCACAAAATAGTGGCGATGATATTCTCAGTTCTCTCTTCACTGGGACGGTGATAGCAGGGAGGGAAGCAAGACCTCTTCACCAAAGGCTCAAAAATAGAACTTTGCAGAAAATGCCAAAAAAAGACCCGAGAAGACAGCAAATAAATAGCTGCTTCATGATTATGGGTCTTTTGAGCCTAGGTTACAGTAATCATATATTGTAAAACTATTACTTAAATAACAGCTATATACACACTTGTGCATTTAGTACAACCAAATCCTATAAATTATGTCGCATGCCTTCTAAATTAGCTGTAATGTATTTATTATCAAAAACTGTAAATGAACTTTCAAAGTGACAGCATTTTCCTCTCATGTTTAATGATCTGAAGCTCTCTTTTTTTTTGGACTTTCGACGTTCAGAGAACGTTTTTTTTTCCTCAGGTTTAATATATTCTACAATAACCAGAGGGACTCATTAAATTGTGTAGATTCATCTCATCTCTGTTGTATAGACCGCACTGAGAGTAATGAGCTGTTAAAATATTCAGCAGCATTAATATTAAGGAGAATCAGAAAACCTGTAAAGATTAATATGTTTAACACATTAATAAGTGTTTCATTAGGGATGTCATGATCTTTTACAGAACTATGTGAACTTTTGGGACCTAAAACTATAATTATAAAGAACAGGAACAAGGGTAGGGCTGGTTCCGTTAGTAGTTGGACATAGTACAGTCTATACACACCAGTACTTTTTGAAACTCTTAAGATCAGATTTGTCTCAGTAGAATGTGGAGAAGTAACTTGAGGGAATTTTGTTCTCTGTTTTATTGGCTTAAATTTGATAAATTAGTTCTAATAAAATCTACAGAGAGACAAGGAAACCATGACCTTGAAACCTGTCATTAAACTCTGGTGATCTAGATTTAAATCCAATCATGTGATAGTTAAATAGAAAGGTTTAGGGGGCGTAACGGAATTATCGCCGGAGATTTAGCATTCCACGTGGAAGTACTGGCCCGGCCACGAAATTCGGCTTACCACCCCGGCGAGGAAACGGAGCGCTATCTCAGGCGCTCCACTTCCTCTCGGAGCAGTGTCGGGGGCGCAAAGCGTGGTAGTGCCAGAGCACTACATGGCCTCTCTGCGTAGTGCTGCTGCGTTTCAGCGCCCCTCCCCTTCCGTTAAAGTGGGGGGATGCTGCGAGCTTTGCAGGGCCTCCGATGGCCCACACAAGCCCATCAGTGCGGCGCAATGCCGGGCTGTGCGATGGCGGCCACGGACCACGCCAAGTGCCGTCACAGGTCGGCCAAAAAGAATAAAATAACGGTGGGTCACGGCTGCAGCCGCTCCTCCATTTAATTAGCGCCCCGCGAGAAGAGGTCGGCCCAGCTCACGACCCGTGAGGCTGGTGCTGACGCCGCCCGTGGCAGCTTCGCGGGGCGCAGCCAAATTTCTGCCACGGGGCCGCAGTGCACGGCGATGACGTCATTGCCGGCGCCGTTGCGGCCCGGGGTGCTACCAGCGGGGGCGCAGCGCTATTGGCTAGTGCCTCAGTAGCGCCTGCTGAATTTTTTGGGGACTGGGCGCTGCCCCCGCCCGGGTGATAAGCCCTTTGCGTCCTGTTAGTGCCCCCCGGAGGCACTAAAGGCAGGCGCAAAAGAGCTGAATTTCACGGCCTTAGTGTCTTAGAGGGAGAAATTCATTGTAGCCCCGTTTGGGGCGCTAACTTTTAAATGTTGAATAAATTAGCTAATGTTTTTCAACTTTTAAAAAATTTTGTTTTGTGCTCCAGGAAGGAAGTGGAGCGCTAAGTCAAGTGCTCCACTTAATTCCTGGAGCGCAGCAGGCAGGATGGTAGGTGTTCAGCGATGCACAATGGGTCGTGCAGCACTGTCGCATTGGAAGGCTCCTTCCCTCCCTTAAAGGAAATGGCCATCGCTGCAGGCTCTGCAAGGAAATACCTTACCTGGTCCCCGACGGCAGCCGCGATCTGGCCCGATCAGCCCGATGCACTGCAGCAGAGTGCCGGGCTGATCGATCGTTGGTGAAGAAAAATGAAATAAAAAACAGAAAGACCATTTGAGAATTTTTTCCACTTACCTCGGCCACCTCGCCTTTAAGTATCGCCCCCCAAAGCGCCCAGCCTCCCGATGAACGCCTCCTGCAGCTGTCTGTGTTTTCGCCCGGCGATGCTGCAGGGGGCGGAACCGAAGTTCAGGTCCGGGGCACTACCGGGGCGATGCGCACAGCGATGATGTCACGATCTCTGGGCGCAACACCATACCGCCATCACAAACCTCCCGCCGAATAGAGCGGGTGTCGATCTTTTCGCCGCGCCCGGTTGGTAAGTGATTAGCGCCCTGTTATCGCCCCCCGGAGGTGATAACATAAGGTGCTAAGGTACCCAATTTCTAGCCCATATTCTCTTATAAGGAGGAGTTACTGATGTAATGAGTTCTTGGCACTTAATTAATTTTCAGTGGGTGTACACTTGCAAGACCAATCAGTCCATTTAAGCTATCTTAACTTTGATGTTTGGTTGGAAAGGCAGAGAATGATCAATTGCCAAATTAAAGCACTTTTTTCCTGTGGATTTTTGTTTAAGTTTTTGAAAGCATGAAATCCCTCACTGTTGATCTCATTACATCTTTCATTGGGACATATGCTTCCTGCACTCAAGAAGTTGCCTCCAAGTTTCCACCAAAATCATACTTTTGCCAGCTGCTGGGAGGCATACAGAGGTTTAGTGTTGGTCCTCCCTCTGATATTCTGCCCTTCATCCCTCAGTATAGCAGTTGGTTTCAGAAATTCAGAAAACAGGACCTCAAAGGTAGTAATCTCAGGATTGCTACCAGTGCCACGTGCTAGTCAGAGTAGAAATAGAAGGATACTTCAGATGAATACGTGGCTAGAGGAATGGTGCCAGGGGGAGGGATTCAAGTTCCTGGGAAATTGGAAACGGTTCTGGGGGAGGTGGGACCAGTTCAAACCGGACAGTCTGCATCTGGGCAGGACTGGAACCGATGTCCTGGGGGAGTGTTTGCTAGTGCTGTGGGGGAGGGTTTAAACTAAAATGGCAGGGGGTTGGGAACCTGAGCAGGGAGACAGAGGAAAGGGAAACAAAGATAAAAGCAAAAGATAGGAAGGAGAAAAACAAAAGTGGCAGTCAGAGAAATCAGCGGTTTAAATCAAACGTGGCCACAGTAAATAATAATTCTAATAGGTCTAAGAGCGTTAAAAAAACAAGCCTGAAGGCTTTGTGTCTTAATGCGAGGAGCATTTGTAATAAGGTGGATGAATTTGCTGCGCAAATAGAGGTAAATGAATATGATTTGGTTGGGATTACAGAAACGTGGCTCAAGGATGGCCAAGACTGGGAACTCAACATCCGGGGTATTCGATATTCAGGAAAGATAGGCAAAAAGGAAAGGGAGGTGGGGTAGCATTACTGGTTAAAGAAGGGATTAACACAATTGTAATGAAGGATATTAGCTCTGATGATGTGGAATCTGTATGGGTAGAATTGAGAAATACTCAGGGGAAAAAAACGTTAGTGGGGATGGTAGATAGACCTCCAAACAGTAAGGCGGAGGTTGGGGATGGCATTAAAAGGGAAATTAAAGAAGCGTGCAATAAGGGCACAGCAGTCATAATGGGTGACTTTAATCTACATATAGATTGGGCCAACCAAATTAGTAACAATACTGTGGAGGAGGAATTCCTGGACTGTTTACGGGATGGTTTCCTGGACCAATATGTCGAGGAACCAACCAGAGATCAGGCCATCTTAGACTGGGTATTATGTAATGAGAAAGGATTAATTAGCAATCTTGTTGTACGAGGCCCCTTGGGTCGGAGCGATCATAATATGATCGAATTCTTCATTAAGATGGAGAATGAAGTAGCTGACTCAGAGACTAGGGTCCTCAATTTAAATAAAGGAAACTACGATGGTCGGAGGAGCAAGTTGGGTAGGATTGATTGGGGAATGGCACTCAAAGGGTTGACGGTAGATAGGCAATGGCAAACATTCAAAGACCGAATGGATGAGCTACAGAATTTGTTCATCCCAGTTTGGCATAAAAATAAAACAAAAAAGGTGACTCAACCGTGGCTAACAAGGGAAATTAGAGATAGCATAAGATCCAAGGAGAGGACATATAAATTGGCCAGAAAAAGCAATAATCCTGAAGATTGGGAGCAGTTTAGGATTCAACAAAGGAGGACAAAGGGATTAATTAAGAAAGGGAAAATAGAATATGAGAGTAAGCTATCAGGGAACATAAAAACTGACTGTAAAAGCTTTTATAGATATGTGAAGAGAAAAAGGTTGGTAAAGTCAAGCGTAGGTCCCTTGCAGTCAGAATCAGGGGAATTTATAATGGGGAACAAAGAAATGGCAGACCAACTAAATACATATTTTGGTTCTGTCTTCACAAAGGAGGACACAAATAACCTCCCAGAGATGCCGGGGAACATAGGTCTGATGAAAGGGTGGAACTGAAAGAAATCAGTATTTGTAGGGAAATGGTGTTAGGAAAATTGATGGGACAGAAGGCCGATAAATCCCCAGGGCCTGATAATCTACATCCCAGGGTACTTAAGGAAGTGGCCCTAGAAATAGTAGATGCATTGCTGGTCATCTTCCAGAACTCGATAGACTCTGGAACAGTACCCATGGATTGGAGGGTAGCTAATGTTACCCCACTATTCAAAAAAGGTGGTAGAGAAAAAGCGGGGAATTATAGACCGGTAAGCCTGACATCGGTAGTGGGGAAAATGCTAGAGTCCATTATAAAAGATGTAATAGCAGAGCACTTGGAAAGCAGTGACAGGATCGGACAAAGTCAACATGGATTTACAAAAGGTAAATCATGCTTGACTAATCTACTGGAATTTTTTGAGGATGTAACTGTTAAAATAGATAAGGGAGAACCAGTGGATGTGGCGTATTTGGACTTTCAGAAGGCTTTCGATAAGGTCCCACATAAGAGATTAGCGTGCAAAATTAAGGCACATGGGATTGGGGGCAAGGTATTGATTGGATAGAGAACTGGTTGGCGGACAGAAAGCAAAGAGTTGGAATAAACGGGTTGTTTTCCGAGTGGCAGGCAGTGACTAGTGGGGCACCGCAAGGATCAGTCCTAGGAGCCCAGCTGTTCACAATATATATTAATGATCTGGATGAGGGAATTGGATGTAATATCTCCAAATTTGCAGATGACACAAAGCTGGGTGGGAGGGTATGCTGTGAGGAGGATGTCGTGAAACTCCAGTACGATTTGGACAGGTTGGGTGATTGGGCAGAAACATGGCAAATGCACTATAATGTGGATAAATGTGAGGTTATCCACTTTGGTGGCAAAAGCAGGAAGGCAAATTATTATTTGAATGGCAATAGATTGGGAGAAGGGGAAGTGCAAAGAGACCTGGGTGTTCTTGTGCACCAGTCGCTGAAGGTAAGCATGCAGGTGCAGCAGGCGGTTAAGAAGGCAAATGGTATGTTGGCCTTCGTAGCAAGAGGGTTTGAGTACAGGAATAAGGATGTCTTGCTACAGTTGTACAGGGCCTTGGTGAGACTGCACCTTGAATATTGTGTGCAGTTTTGGTCGCCTTACCTGAGGAAGGATGTTCTTGCCATGGAAGGAGTGCAGCGAAGATTCACCAGGCTGATACCTGGGATGGCAGGAATGACGTATGAAGAGAGATTGTGTCGATTGGGCTTATCCTCACTGGAGTTTAGAAGATTGAGAGGGGATCTCATCGAAACCTATAAAATTCTGTCAGGCCTGGACAGACTAGATGCAGGAAGGATGTTTCTGATGGTCGGGGAGCCCAGAACCAGGGCTCATAGTCTAAGGATAAGGGGTAAGCCATTTAGGACTGAAATGAGGAGGAATTACTTCACCCAGAGAGTGGTGAACCTGTGGAATTCTCTGCCACAGAGGGCGGTGGAGGCCAGTTCATTAAATATATTCAAGAAAGAGTTGGATATATTTCTTAAGGCTAAAGGGATCAAGGGATATGGGGAGAAAGCAGCGACAGGGTACTGAATTTGTATGATCAGCCATGATCTCATTGAATGGCGGAGCAGGCTCGAAGGGCCGAATGGCCTACTCCTGCTCCTATCTTCTATGTGATCTATGTGATAAATTGAATGTGTGCCGCTTACTCCATAGCCTGGTTTAATGGTGAACAACAAAAATGTGTCACTTGTCTTGTTCTAGAGATTAAAGTTAAACTGGAAGCTTGGGACATGAATGCGTGCCTGAAAAAGTGAACATTATGCAACTTTATTACAGTGTGTTGAGGGTGAGAAGCATGGAGCTGTTACATTATTGGGCCTGATAGTAATGGTGCAATTACAGCGTCCGCCATTATTACGGAGCAGAAATTCCAGGAAATTATGGCATGAGTGACATATGCCATTGCACCATAATATTCTGCGACTTCTGCGCTGCTCCACAGAGACCCCCACTGGAAAAAGTAGAACAGCTAATTATTAGAGCTCCACCCCCATTAAAATCAATGGCAAGATTAAGTTTGCAGATTTAACTCCACAGCTCCTGAGACCAGTACAGAATGGTGCTGGAGGGCTCCGAAGCAGTAAAGTATTCAATTGCTCAGCAGGTTGCCTGAGGACACTGACTTGTTCTCGGAAATTCATAGAAATCTTAAACCTCAATCAGGTAAAAGAAATGAGTGTTTTGTCAGCCTAGCGTGTTCTGATTTGCCCCTGACTGATAATTTTATAGTCATGTTTATTGAGCTTGCGCACTAAGCATAAATTACACCATATAATACAAAATGATTTAGAATCGCACGCAGTTCGGGAGACAGCTCTGTGCCAAATTATATAATTATACTGTTTTAGTACAAACCCGTCAATCAAATTAAACCTGACCTGGACATTCTGTCCTTGCGCACTGTGACCCATCTCCATATTAACAGATTGGAGCCATTGCTCCTAAACCCGTCCCTGTTAAATAACCTGTTACTCCGTTCTGTGTCGGGCCCCGGTACTTTGGATGTGTATCAGACATTGGCCGCGCTGCTCCCGATCCACCGCTGTGCTCGCTGCGGTGTTTTCTAATTATTTTTCCAGGAAATTGTGGTGTGAATTCGCCACTGGAGGATCAGGGAGTGCAACGGTCTAACCTATGGCATTCTGCGCTAATATCGCCATTGCAGCAACTTCTGGGCCATTGTTATTGTATACCTTGTTCAACTGCTCGACTGTCATATGCCTGTCATCAAGTATTTATCATTAGCCCAGAGATCAGAATGCAGCTAAGTGTGTTGACTGTAAAATATTTATCTGAAAACAAGGAGTGTGATGATATGAGTAATGGGCATGTCTGGCCTTTGAGTGACTGAAATACATTCAATTTTTCCATAAATGAAGGAATAAGAATACTGTGATACATATCTTATTACATTACATACCAATTACTTGCGATGCCACAATAATAGCTGATGTGTCAAAGCAGCTCACAACTCATGTGGCTAAAGACTATTTGAAACAAGAAAACAGAAATTAGACTTCCCCTGATATGGCATCATATGACAAACTGGCATCAAGCAGGTTCAGATTATTTTCTTGGCCTATCAAATTACTTGCATTTTCTCCACTCATAACACTGAGCATGCCAATTTGTGAGTTACCTGGTCAGCTTTACTTTGGGTGATATTTATCATATTGCGCTCTTGACTAACATATCCCAGGCAAATTTTTATTTTTGCTTAGGGTAAACCCGACCCAGAAGCTGGAAAATCGAAAACGACCCTGAAAATTGCTCACAAGTACCTGTTAATAGGCAGTTAATTGCCTTTAATCCGTTTCCCGCCGCTAGGTGTCGGGCCCATTCGCAAATCGGGGACCCGACACTTGGGAAGGTTGTGTGGAGGCGGGATGATGGTGGGTGCGGAACCCGCCGTCAATCAAAAACGACTTTAACCTCTGACCCGCCTCCAAACCCGCCCTCTGAGCACTGGCAAAATTGCGGCCATTGAGTCCCGACAACATCCGGGCTGCAGTGCTAAAGACCTGCTCACCAGAAATAGCTGTGCTTCCCTCCCTCCCCTGCCCCCCCCAGCCAAACTATTGAAGTGCAGCTATGATACTGACATCTCCCTAATAATATGGAAAATTACCCAGGCATGTCCAATCTACAAAAATCAGGATAACTCTAACCTAGCCAATTACCAGACATCAGGCTTCACTTTATTATCAGCTCCAGACCTCATTACAGCCTTGAGCAAGACATGGACATAAGAGCTGATTGCGAGAGGAGAGGTTAAGACTAACTGTCCTCGACATCAAGACAGGAATCAACTGAATATGGCACTAAGGAGCCCCAGCAAAACTGAGCTCAGTGGGGGCTAAGGGGAAAATCTTCCAATGGCTGGAGTCATACCTGACACAAAGAAAGATGGTCATGGTAGCTGGAGGCCAATCATGGCATCCCTAGTGCATCACCTGCAGGAGTTCCTGAGGACAGAATGGTTGGCTCAACCATCCTCAGCTGCTTCATCAATGCACTTCCCTTTGTAATAAAGTCAGATAGGGCTATTGGCTGGCAATTTTACAGTGTTCAATTCCATTCACAACTCTCCCGATTAATGAAGCAGCCCTTGCCAATCCACAACAGGGTCTGGACAAACTCCAGGCTTGAATGACAAGTGTCAGATAATATTTGTGCCACGTAAGTGCCAGGCAATGAACATTTCTAACAAGAAAATACCTAGTCACTTTCCCCCTGATCTTGAACGGCACCACCATTGCCGAGTCCCCCACCATCAACATCCTGGGGCTTAGCTTTGACCAATCGAGCATGCGTAACAACATCATGGCGATAAGGGCAGGGCAGAGGCTGTGACGAATGGCTCCCCTTTTGGCCCTTCAAAGCCTCTCCACTTTGGAAAACTCACCATTCACCTGGATCAGTGCAGGTGCAGCAGCAGTCAAGAAGCTTGGGACCATCAGTGACCGAGAAGTTCACTTGATCAGTGCACCCACCACTGGATTTAATAGCCACCCCTTCCACCACCGGTGCAGTTGTACTACAGGATCCTCTGCAGCAGTTCACCAAGTGTACTTCAACAGCACCTCCCATCCCCGTGACCTCTACTACCAGAAGATCAAGAGCAGCAAAATCATGGGAACACCATCACGTTCAAGTTCCCTTTCAAATCACACACCATCCTGATTTGGAAATTTCTACGTAACACCATTGTGGGGGCACCTTTGTCACAATTACTGCTGCTGCTCAAGGAGAAGGCCCACCATCAACTTCTCACGGCAACTAGGGATGGACTATAAATGTGCCATTGCTAGCAACACCCACGTCCGGGAACACATTTTTAAAAACAATTGTCATTACTCATTTGTAGGAAAACTTAAATTGCTTAATATCACTCCATAACTTTGCAGTAATTTTACCACAATCAAATGTGAATGTTCTTACACATCAGTGAGATATGGAGCACACTGGCTATCGACATCTGCTGTGAGATCCAGTGCCAGGAAAAAAATAACTGACCCAATACAACAATTTGCATTTATATATTACCTTTAACGTAATAAATCCATGATCGCCAGAGCTTGAATTCTGAAATATAATGGCAACTTTGGATTGACTGCAAGGCAATAACATAATTTAAAGGTTCAAGTAATTGATATAAAAGAAAGACTTGCATTTATGTAGCACCTTTCATGACCACCGGATGTCCCAAAGTGCTTTACAGCCAATGAAGTACTTTTTGAAGTGTAGTCACTGTTGTAATGTAGGAAACACGGCAGCCAATTGCGCACAGCAAGCTCCCACAAACAGCAATGCGAGAATGACCAGACCATCTGTTTTAGTGATGTTGATTGAGGGATAAATATTGGCCAGGACACCAAGGATAACTCCCCTGCTCTTCTTCGAAATAGTGCCACGAGGTCTTTTACGTCCACCTGAGAGAGCAGACGGGGCCTTGGTTTAACATCTCATCTGAAAGACGGCACCTCCGACAGTGCAGCACTCCCTCAGCACTGCGCTGGAGTGTCAGCCTAGATTTTTGTGCTCAAGTCTCTGGAGTGGGACTTGAACCCACAACCTTCTGACTCAGAGGCAAGGGTGCTACCAACTGAGCCACAGCTGACAAAGATTATAAACTGCACAGCTTTCCTTCTTGCACATAATGCCACCATCTGAACCACTAGATGAAATTTCTGTTTCTGATTCTCCCTTTTGTCCATTATTTTCTATTTTAACCGAATGCTGTGTTTTTCTATTTCAAGAGACTCAGAAAGTAACCTTCTAGTAAATTTTGATTGATTCATATGTTTAAAGCTTTATTTGCAGGTAAGCAGCACAAATGGGAGCAATTTTGTGGCTTGACATCTTCTGTATTGAAGTAACTATGGGTTCGACCGGCTTGGTCCATTTTCAGGACTGGGCCTTGTTACCATATGGCCAGCACCAAATGGGCGCCCCCACTGCTGCTCACTGGTTTCAGGCCGGCGCAATAACGGGCAGTCCAGAGACCGACCTGGCTGGCACCAAGATAGGTCCATTCGCAGAAGGGGAGGGAGCTTAGTACAGCAGCAGCTCACATTATTTTATTGGAGCCCAGAAGAACATTGCTGCTGCTTCTGGCCCCACAATGATAATTAAAAACTTATGTTTTTTTTGGCTGCCCTTTGGTTGGGCTGCTAGGTGAAACTGGGCAGAGTGTACACGCTGCATCCTCCACCCAGTTGTGTCCCAAAATGGATATACATGAGTCCTGTGTATATTATAGCACCTCAGTTTGCAGAGTAGAAGGGCTCACTGACTGAATCAGATGAGCACGCCAGCCAGTCAGTGGTTGACCATTCCGAAGATGGAGCCGGCCAGATCGGGAGCAGTAGCGGGGGCGGTAAGCTTTTCCCCACCATTTCTAGGGCGCGGACTCCCTCCAGTAATGCTAGTGGAAATCTTCCCCTGTGTTCTTATTATTTCTCACTGCTACAGATTCTAATTTTAAAGAGTTTTTTTTTTGCCGACCACCAGCTTGCTCCTCGAGAAGAGCTCCTCGGTAACACAGTAAATTGGATTGGGAATGAAACTATCTCGGTGCATTTTAGTGTTAGATAATGACGTGTGACAGTACAGATGTAGATAACGGAAAGAGATACTGTTCTACATTATCAAAATTACGAGGTGCCATTTTAAATAGATTACAGGGTTTATGAAATAATTTTCACCTGGCAGGTGCTAATTTTAATTGAAAAGTTTGAACTTACAATCTTTCATTAATTGAGGCTGAAACCGAAGATATAATTAAGACCTCTTGGTATTACCAGTCTATGTTGTTGTAGAGAACAGGCCCCAAGGTGTCTCAGTGTCACCATGGTGGTAGTAAGCTGCTTTATCTCCTCTTGTTCACAAGTTCAGGTTCCATCTGGCACAAACTGTTTTTGCATCTCCAGGCATATGTGTGTTGTTTTTTTTTTCTCTTTTTCGGCATGCTCACCCATCTGCTTGGTTGCGCGGACCCTCGGGGCTCCTATATCACCCTCTGAATACTGAAATAACATTTCAAAAGTAATATAAATACATTTTTTTCTCATTTGAAAAGCAAGATTAGAACTGATGCATTTTATTTTAAGATTATGAAATGTGAAGCTAGAATCATAGAAGTGAGTGGGAGATTGGAACAATAATCATTTTTAGAAAAGTGCAGGAAATAATACTTTCAAGCAGATACTTACAGAGCTAAAATTGTTCTTATTTTTCTGGGGCCAACTTAATTAAGGAATATAGGCCTAGAAATTCAGTTGGTTGCGCCAGCCGGTAGCGCCTTAGGAGGAGTAGATGTCGGGCGCTAGGCGGCTAGCGGCCGGGTGCAGCACGATCTGCGCCTCGCCCCAACTTCACTCAAGATTTAGCGGCGGCGCAAAGTCTTTGCGCGCGCTCAGCTGCGCGCGCAGATCCTGACGTCATTTCCTCGTGCAACACCCTTTGTGCGCCCCAAACCGGAAATTCAGTCGCTTCGCCCCATTGTGCGCTTGGCGCCCCTAGCGACTGTTACAGTGGAACGGTGCTCAGTCGATGCGGGGCGCGGGGGGCGCAAATTAAAGGGCACTCCTCCTGCACTATAAAAGGCTGCCATTTCACAGCACTCCTTCTTGAGAGACGGATCTTTGCAGAGAGACCAAGGTAGAGAGCTTTCTGCTTTGGCTCATCACTCGGACCGGTACTTGTGGCTTCAGGCCACAGCTTTCCACTTGTCTTTGCCTTCATTGACATCTCATTGTTTGCCAGCATATTATGGGGGCTGCAATGGGTGTAAACGCTGGTTTTCTCAATTACATCCAAAGGGCTCACAGACGCCGTGAGAGAGTGGCAGCCCTGGCTAGACGGAGAGGGGGCAACAGGCGTCGGCAAAGGAGGCCTTACCCACCCAGGGTATACCGCCAGCAGTTCTCCTATCTCAACATGTCTGAAGAGCAGTGTGTTCGGAGGCTGCGATTCCGAAGGGAGGTGGTCACAGAGATCTGCCACCTGCTTGCTGGTGATCTGCAGCCACAGCTGAGGTGCAGGACATCTCTGTCGGTGGCAGTGAAGGTGACGGTGGCTCTCAACTTCTATGCCACCGGCTCCTTCCAATCCGCTGCTGGGGACATTGCCAACATCTCCCAGTTCGCCGTGCATTGCTGCATCCGCCAGGTCACCAAAGCCCTTTTCAAAAGGAGACGTCAGTTCATCTCCTTCTCCATGGCCCTTGCCAAGCAGCAACAGCGTGCAATGGGCTTTGCAGCATTCGCGGGCTTCCCCATGGTGCAGGGCGCAATTGACTGCACGCATGTGGCTTTGCGGGCACCTCTGGAGAATGCCGAGGATTACCGCAACCGGAAGGGCTACCATTCGCTGAATGTCC
This sequence comes from Somniosus microcephalus, assembly GCF_052327205.1. NCBI lineage: Eukaryota > Metazoa > Chordata > Chondrichthyes > Squaliformes > Somniosidae > Somniosus > Somniosus microcephalus. The sequence goes on along the minus strand of NC_141012.1, from coordinate 34,072,094 downwards.
AGCTGGTGTGTGACCACAGGCAGCTCATCCTAGCTGTCAATGCCCGCTTTCCAGGCAGCAGCCACGATGCCTTCATCCTGCGACAGACTTCTGTGGCAGACATGTTCCAGGCCCAGCCTCACCCACGAGGATGGCTTATCGGGGACAAAGGCTATCCTTTGTGTACCTGGCTGATGACCCCGCTCCATGCGCCCAGCACCCCTGCTGAAGAGGGATACAACGATAGCCATCAAGCGACCAGGAACATCATCGAACAAACAATCGGTGTCCTGAAGCAACGGTTCCGCTGTCTGGATCATTCCGGTGGAGCCCTACAATATTTGCCGGAGCAAGTCTCCCATTTCGTGGTCGTTTGCTGCATGCTGCACAACCTGGCTATCCACAGGACTCAGCCACTGCCACCAGAGATTGGAGGACCACCTGAGGAGGAGGAGGAGGACCAGCACAGGAGGGAGGCAGAAAGTGCAAGGGCCGCCCGTCGCCGGCTTATTGAACGTCGGTTCTAGGCCCCCTCTCAGGGAATGGCTTGTGCCAATGTCAGCAGATGAATGTAGCCGCTCCACAAGCCCTCAGCCGAGCAGGGCAACCAGGACTTAACCAAAAAACCATGCACAGTGCAAGTTAGCAACAATAATTTATTGCAAACCTCTGCCCTTCCAACATTACATGCTCATGTGGAGAAGCCCCCTCCAAAAACACAAAACTACCAGTCTCGGCCTTACAAAAAGAAAGAAAGACACCAGTCTCGGCCTTACAAAAACACAACTGCACCAGTCTCGGCCTTACAAAAAGAAAGAAAGACACCAGTCTCGGCCTTACAAAAACACAACAGGCATTTGAGCATACCTTCTACTTTTTGCCCTGCAAGGGCGATGCCTTTCGCATCCTTGCCTGGCCCCTGCCCGCCCTGCAGCTCCTCCTCAATGGGAGCCCAGTGGCTGCAGCAAAGCTGGGGGAAGGCTGCTGAGGGGCAGATGGCGTGACGGCAGATGCCCTTGGGGGTCGGCCTGCACCAGCTCTGGCCTTGGAGTGGCCGGCTGCTGACTGCTCCAACTCTGGCTGGGCGGCAGCAGTCTGTCCAGCGGCTCGTGGCAGCTGCAATGGCGGAGTGGCAGTGTCGGCTGCAGGAATGGTGCCAACCTGGCAGATCGCAGGTGCTCGCTGGTCGCCTGATACAGTGGCACTCGCACGGGCCTGCACTGCAGCATGCGCAGCAAACAGCTGAAGGACAGACTGCTGGGCTGCTGCTGCGCGGCGGGTGCCCTGGCGATGCCTGGCTGATCCAGCGAGGGTGGCAGCAGTTAGTGTTCGTGTGGCCCTGGTCTGTGTCCGCATGACAACAGCCAGTGAATGGACGGCACGACTGAGCACTTGGCTCGAAGCCGCGAAGTCCTGCAGACTCCTGGCCTGTGCTGCTCCAAATTGCTGCACACTCCTTGACAAAGACTCAATGGAGTCAGGCATCCTTGCCACTGCAGCCATGAGCTCATTGTGCCTGCGCTCAGCCTGGACGGCCATTTCCTCCAGGAGCCGCACCTCCTCTGCGCTCACCGTCGCAGGACTGGAGGCCGCACTCACCCTCTGGGGAGAAGTCCGCCGAGCTTCCCCACCCCTCCTGCGTTGCTGCAGGCCGCTGGGCCCCGGAGCTTCACTCTCCTCCGACCCTTCCCCCCGGTTCCCCTCCAGGGAAGACGTGTCCCCTACATCGCCATGGGCTGGCGCGGCTGAGGGTGGCACTGATGGGCCGGCTTCCTCTTCCTCTTCCTCGTCTTCCGAAGGGCTGACAGTGGCAGCTTGAGGGCCCGCCTCCTCACCTGACGATTCACCATCTGAAAGCAGTAAGGCACAAGAGTAGCTTTAGAGTGAGGACAGGGCGGCAGCGAGGGAGGCATGAGTGCTGCCATTCACCGCATTGGTCGGACAGTGGCAAAGGATGCTGATCTCATGCGCAAGTGGAACGAGAGAGGTCCAAAAGGTGATGCCCTTACCATTGGTGCCCAGAACAGGGTCGGCATCTCCACTGGCGACGGGGCCAATCAGCCGGCCTGCCATAATGCGCTCCACACGCTGGTCGAGGTCGGAGAGCTCTTTGAGGTCAGGACGGCTCACCCGGTCTCAGTTCGGTTGCGCCGGTTGTGCGCCACCTTGGCCTGCAAGAGAAAGGACGGCCTCTAAGTACAGTGTGAAGCCCTGATCTTGTCTGCACTGCCTCCCATGGTCGAATAGCTTGTACAGTGTGTAGCCCTGATCTTGTCTGCACTGCCTCCCATGGTCGAATAGCTTGTACAGTGTGTAGCCCTGATCTTGTCTGCAATGCCTCCCATGGTGGAATAGCTTGTACAGTGTGTAGCCCTGATCTTGTCTGCAATGCCTCCCATGGTCGAATAGCATGTACAGTGTGTAGCCCTGATCTTGTCTGCAAGGCCTCCCATGGTGGAATAGCTTGTACAGTGTGTAAAGTGCTGAATGTGCAAGTGATTTTCATGCCAGTCCCATAGCTGCTGGATGAGGGCTGGCCATTAGGGCTTTCAGGTCCCTTTGCCCATAAAGTGAGGTGCACATGCAAGGATGAGGAGGACACTGGAAAGGGTACTCACCCTGACAACCCGAGTGAGGTCGTTGAACTTCTTCCGGCATTGCACAGGAGTCCTGGCAACCACGCTGTTGGAAGACACCCTGTTGGAGACCTCCCTCCAGGCTTTCCGGTAGGTGCTGGGCAGCGGCCTCTTGCCACCTTCTGGGAACAGAACATGGCGCCTGCGCTCCACTCCGCCAACCAGCAGCCTCAGGTCACCGTCGCTGAAGCGCTGCGCTCTCTCCCTGGCCTTCTCCATAGCCCTGGGCATTGTGCAGGTGAAGCTGAAGTGGTCAGGCCTAGGTTGAGGGCTGCAGTGTGCAGGGCGTGGCAGGCAAACAAATCCACCCTCCCCCTTTAAGAGCTGACCGGCGCCAGAGTGTCTGCCGCCAATCAAGAACTCGCCGCACCGGCGCTGCGCCCGGCCTCGGGGGTATCGCTCAGCACCGCCGGCTTAGCGCCTAAAGATAGTCGTGCATCGCCTGTTTTAGCACAGCAGCAACCTCTTGGGGCGATGCGACTTAATATCGGCGAAGGGGGCGCGACTTTGCGCCGGGCGCAAACTTTAGCGGCCGCCCGACTTTACCGCCCCAAAAGTGGCTATACTGAATTTCTAGGCCATAAAGTTGGATATAGCCCTCAATGTGCTCTGGCTAGCAGTTGAGCATTTTTCTAATATTCTCCAGTGGGACCGACAGTAATTTTACTTGCAGCTGAACTGAAATATTTCTGCCCTTACCCAAAGTTAGTACTTTGCCCTGCAGCATAATTGATCTCATCTTACAATGTTGTCACTATTACAGCATTGCCAGCAGGGATTATAGATCAGGATTGCTTGATATACCAATGCTGACTTAGTGAAATACCACAATGTTTGCCTAGTATGGCAACATTTTGTTAGAGAAATGCAGTGGACAGCAGTGGTGCTGAAGCTGCAACTTCTGTGGAAACTGCTTCGAATCGACAATTAACTTGGCGTGCAAGGTCTAAACTGCTGCTGAAGTGAAGTAGAGTCTCACTCTGATTCAGCCTGGTGTCTGAACAGGCCCTGAAGCCGGATTCACACTTCGCTTACACTGTAACTGCAACATCGGTGTGAATCAAAACCGCGTGGTGCCGATGCTGTAGCTGCACTGCACGCTTAGACCGAAATGAAATGTTGAGTGTTCCCCAAAGCATCATCTGGTGGTACTGAACCATAGTGTGTTTGTGTTTTTTCTCCTCACACCATATGCTGAATTGCGCCCATTTCTTTGATTCCCTGCTTCTGCAATGGAGGAAGTGCGTACTTTGAAAGAATATTAATTACTAAGAATTAACACTAACTCTCTAGCAAGATACTGGTGGATTTGAAACACAGTTTTCCAATCAGTAGCAAATGGTTGACAACTTTTTTCTTTCATCTTGGTATTCAGTCTTCCTATAACAGTCGCATAAATACCGAACCTCTACTTCGTACCTCTACTAACAGCACAACTGAGATCAAAAGCTTACCTTATGGGAAATCGTGGGCGCAAACTCAAGAACTGCCACTGATAGATTGGCTGGGTGGTATTCCAATACAATGCACTGTATGCTTTAATTTTATTAATTCATGGGATGTGGGCATTGCTGGCAAAGCTGGCATTTATTGCCCATCCCTAATTTCCCTTGAGAAGGTGGTGGTGAGCCGCCTTCTTGAACAGCTGCAGTCTGTGTGGTGAAGGTACTCCCACAGTGCTGTTAGGTAGGGAGTTCTTTTGTCATTGATTTCATGAACACTTCTAATCAATTAGCATTAATAAAGGAACTGTTGCTAAATGTTTGTCACATACTTTACAAACACTCCACACAGTATCATTTATTTAAAGCAAACTAGCAAGATATTGTCTATGAAAGTAAGCTTTGCACCAATTGTGTCTTGTAGTAAAAATATAGGAAGATACATTCTTTGGTTCACCACTTCACAACCTTCTCCCTCAGCCCACTATTTAATATAAACCCATCTGTACTGGCCTCGCTAGACGTGCTCCTATCTAGTTATCCAGCAAGTTAAACACTTATTCAAAATAATTCCTCGTGAAGCCGTTTGCTGTTTGAAGCTTTACTTGAACAAATTTGTGAAACTGTAAACAAAGACAAAGTATGTTTTGTACATAAACTGAGTACTATACATTCGATATTACATAAGATATAAACATATTTACAACAGTAGAATAGACTAATTGTACAACTAACTAACATTTGGGCTAACTTCTGTAACTATCAAATATTAACCTTTTATAAACATATTATTGTCAAAATACTACTCTGACAACGTTGCTATTATGCTAATAGACAAAGATACTCACAGATATTGCACCTGGCCTAACATATAAGATCAGATTACATTGGATTGAGGATGGAACCCCTCATGGCAGATTCTCCATTACTCAAGTCAGGTTCTTCCTGGAATTCCACTTCCTGGGATTCTACTTCCTGGATCACACAGGAAGAAAGGTAGAAAGGTCAAATGACCTCTCACACAGGAAGAAAGGTAGAAAGGTCAAATGACCTTTGCTGCATACAAACTGCTAACACAATAACCACCACCAGAGGGTGCTATCTGCATGTAAAATGTCCAGAACACCATCTGCTTAATATAAATGGAGCTACTTGTAGCTACAAAATAACTTTCTTTTTACAGAGTTTATTATAGCAACATTTGCAATTTTTGAAAATGAAATTCTAGCTTTGGAAACAAACATACCGATGAACTTCCACTGATTCTGGTAAATAGCTAGCACTCTCAGCCAAGTTCAGAGGCCTATTTGTGATATCTCAGGCTAGGTATGCCAAAGTCAGTGCTTCTAGTTTACTATGTAGGCAGTAGTATCAGCAGCATGAACCTCCGCTGAAAGCAATGACTCAGCCAACTTGAATTCCTGAAATAGCTCCATCAGTTGAGAGAATTTACATCAAAAAGACAACATGAACACTGTATTCCAAAGCTGAAACATTAGAATATGTACCATCACTGCATAAAACTACCCTCATTTCCATCTTAATCCTGTTGCAAGCACCGAGATAGGTCGCACATTTCGAATCCTTCACGCTGCGTGCAATTTATCATTTCACTCACAGACATCTTCAGTCACGAGCCAAGTACCACATTAGTACGAGTGAGCCACACCACCATTCTATCTGAAACTGCCCAAGTGGAAGAGGCTGAGGCTTACAAAACAAACTGTTTGCACTTTACAGCCAGTCTGCCTTCACTATTGGTGTCACCACTGTTAAAAGTGGCAGAAAGTTGCAGTATTGCTTCCAAATTTTGGACAACTCACCAGTAAACTTAAAGGGCTGATGTTAACCCTGCCCACCTAGTGGAAACCAGGCGGGTAGCCAAAATCGGCTGGGTGACTCACCTGCCGACGTCCTGCACAGATGCCACCCGTCTTCAATTTCAACCTGCTCTTCTGAGCAAGAAGGCAGGAACACCCACCTGAAGCTGACGGGGTCCTTCTTTAAACATGCAGGTCGGGGCCCCGATGACATCATCGGGCCTTGACTATAAATTCAACTGAGCGGGGAAGTCGCTGCAACTTTCCCAATAGGTGAAGACAGCGGGGAGGAGGATCTGGGACCAGTCGATGCCCAAACAGGTAAGTTTTTTGTACTTTCTATGTGGGGCTAGGAGGAGCAGGAGTTCTACTGAAGCCCCATAAGGAGTATTTAGCTCTCCTCTGCCTGGGCTCACCCCGTGTGACTTACTTTGTTGCTGGCAGCCGTTCCTTCGGTTCCGGTCTTTAGCCTCCTGCTGCCCAAAAGTTCTGTCCCCCCTTCCCCCATCTGGCCAATTCTCGCTCCCGATTAAAATCGGGGTTTAAAGTTCCCAAGAGTCAGGTGGCGATAAATCTGGTTTCATTCTTTGCGAGCAGGAGCTGGTTTGCTAATATGAAAGAACTATGTAAAATGTAAGATTTAGGATCACAGGCTCACACAGATTACCCAACAGGGCTTTAGAAGTTGTAAGGCTTTTATTAAAGAGCTACAGTTTTAAAGCATAATCAGATATTACATATGGTTTAAGATGAGTATAATAGACATATAACCCGTGACAGTAGAAAGCGATCTACGACTCCCGAATCGGAATACCACGACCGGACGGACGGTTGGTTGGATGTCTGAGAAGGCAGCGTGAAGGTCTTGGGTCAGCAAGTCTCTGCAGCCAATAACAGCAGTCGCCTCTGTTGATTCGTCCCCCAGGCTGTTGGAGGTGAGCCAGCATTGATTTCCACCTTGAAGAAGCCTTCGCCCCCTCGCTGACTGATTCCCACTCTGATAGTTATTTTGGTGGGCTGTGATCTATCTATTGTCAATCATCTATAATCCAAGTGTGCTGCTGGAAAACATTTCTCGCTGCCCCTTTTTGCCTGGCTGACGAGGCCTTTCTCTTATCTTTCTGAGGAATGTTTTGTTATGTTTCTTTAAGGACATGACTTTTCGGCTTCATTTTGTCCAGCTATGGTACCACCACCCTGTGTTGTCTTGCATTTTACGATCCTCTTATCACGTTTGTACTGGCCGCGCTAGACGTGCTCCTATCTAGCTATCCAGCAAGTTAAACACTCATTCATAATAATTCTTCGTGAAGCGGTTTGCTGTTTGAAGCTTTTACTTGAACGAGTTTGTGAAACTGTAAACAAAGACAAAGTATGTTTTGTACATAAACTGAGTACTACACATTCGATATTACACAAGATATAAACATATTTACAACAGTAGAATAGACTAATTGTATAACTAACTAACATTTGAACTAACTTCTGTAACTATTAAATATTAACCTTTTACAAACGTAGTATTATCAAAATATTACTCTGACAACATTGCTATTATGCTAAGAGCTAAAGATACTCACAGATATTGTGTTTGGCCTAACATATGAAGTCAGATTACACTGGATTGAAAATCCCTCATGGAATTCTCCATTACTCAAGTCAGGTTCTTCCTGGTAAAACTGCTTCCTGGGGTCAACAGGAAGAAAGGTAAGAAGGTCTAATGACCTCTCACAGGAAGAAAGGTAAGAAGGTCTAATGACCTCTCACAGGAAGAAAGGTAAGAAGGTCTAATGACCTCTCACAGGAAGAAAGGAACAAAGGTCAAATGACCTCACACATGAAGAAAGGAACAGATGACCTTTCCAGCTTACAAACTGTTAACACAATAACCGCCACCAGAGGGTGCTATTGCATGTAAAAACATCCAGGATGTCACAATGTCCATCGGTCCAGAACAATGTTCAAGCCTTTCAGTGTTTGTTATTTGACCTTGCTGATACTTCCCCCATTTATTCCTAACTGCAGTTTTAATTTCTGTTCTAAGAGTCAAACTTCATCCATGACTCTAATAACTGTTTCTTACAAAATCAAAATGTTACACAAGTGCATCAAGTTTCTCCTCTGAGGACTGAGCTCAGTTATATTGTGGGAATGATGTGGAAAGATAGCACTCAGCTGAACAGGCCCATGCTGTTTCTGGTCTGGCAGTGCTTAGAGCTACAATGGAAACTTTCCATGTTTATGAATCTGCAACTAATGTATGCATATTACATATTAACTTCCTAAGCTGCACGAGGCAGCTATTTTTAAACAGGCTGCTCAAATAGTGGCTTAGTAAACCATAATGGAACAACCATTGTATGGCACAGCAAGCAAGACTGGCTTCCAAAGCTTTGTTGATGCTTACTTAACACCTCTGTTTAATGAACAGGCTGGTACCAGAAACTGCCTCTGTGGGGTATTGTGGCAGTGAAATTGCATCCTGCTGTTTTGTGGTGCTGTGTGTGGGCAAATGATTGTGCTGTGCCCACAGGCCTCCTAACAGTTACGTGTGTGTATTTGTGTGTTTTTCCTAAGAGATGGAATTTAGTTCACAAATATACCACTTATCCTGAGTCACGCTTGCAGTTTCAACTGTTTTTTTTTTGACAATCATGTGAAATGGTTTTCTTTTAATAGAAATGCCCATTAAAACAAATCACTGAAAGAATTTAAAAATAAACGATCTGCAACATCATATGTATTCAGTGAAGTTTATACTCAGTATTTGTCTGTCTTAGATTTTACACTCCATTTACTTCAGTGAAGTGTACAATCGAGCAGGGTGTAAAACGTGTGTCCGCCGGGCAGGTTGGTTTAAAATTGTGGCTTAAAAATCTTATTGTTGCTGTGCAGGAAAGTGAAGAAATGCTGCAAACTCTACTAGGTCATGCTCCTTTTAAAAATAAAGGCCTAGAAATTCAGTGGGCTGCGCCACCAGTTAGCACCTAAAGAGGGCACTCAGTGGCTTTAGCGCCACTGGCCACGCCTCCCACGATATTTAGCGGGGCGCTAATGACGGCGTTAGCCTGTAGCGCTGCGCCGCCACCGATGACATCATCGGTGTGTGCAGCGCCCCGCTACCGCCCTGATCGCGATATTTGGTAGCGCCCGCCTCTGTAATGCCATTCGCAAATCGCGCCCGGTTCACGGGGCCTACCTGTGGCGGTAGTGGCGCAAATTAAGGTGGAGGTGTGAGGCGGCCATTTTTTCGGTGGCCGCCTGCCAGCACCTCCGTCCCCGACCTCCTGATCCCCCCCCCTCGGGCAGTGCTGGCTGTGTCCCAAGAGCCCGGCACTTCTCCTCGGTGCCGGGCTCTTTTGCCGGCACTCGCGATCGGTCATCGCGCTGGTGCAGGCCCCTCCCCCTTAAGAAGGGGAGGAAGGCCTGCAGTACCGCAGTGCGCCATGCCGCAGTGTGTGACCCTGCGGCACGTTGCGCTGCGATATTCAGTTTCAGCGCCCCAAGAGGGACGCGGGGCGCCTCGAGCAGCGCCCCGCATCCCTCTTGGGGCGCTCAAGCTGAATTTCTGGCGGGCACAACGGCTCCGATCGCAGCGGTAATTCCGGCGCCCAGGCAAGCTTGGCGCCCCATTTGGGCCTCCACCGAATTTCTAGGCCAAAGTTCCTTTGAAACTCCACTGACATTGCTAATGTGACTTGTTCTCAGGGGTGTTCAGATGAATTTAGTGCAAATATTTGTATTAATTGGCTTCCATACAGTGGCAGTTTCATTATGCTTTACCGAGCCGCTATTTGAACAGCCTGTTTAAAAATAGCTGCTTCATGAACATAACAGGCATTTCCATTATTACCAGTTTAACGTTTCATTGTAAGTCAGTGTGACCAATGTTCCCATTCTATCCAGCAAAGTGTGTCTCTTTCAGACATGTTAAAACATTAAGTTCTGGAAGTGACACTCAACTCATTAGTCCTTTAATCTTATACAATAGCAAAATACTGCGGATGCTGGAAATCCAGGATAACAACAGAAAACGCTGGAAAAACTCAACAGGCCAGGCAGCATCCGTGGAGAGAGAAACAGAGTTAACGTTTTAGGTCGAAGACCTTTCGTCAGAACTGGAAAAAAGCAGGAAATGGAAAGCAAGTTTAGGGGCTGGGAAAAGGGGGAGGGGATGAAAGAACAAAAGGGAAGGTCAGTGATAGGATAGAAAGCAGGAGAGATTAAGAGACATTGAGAGACATTAAGAGATATTCAAGGCAAGAGGAGGTGGTAATGGGACAGGTTAAGGAAGAAAGGATGGCTCTAGATGAAGTGTGAATTGCGCTGGCAGAATGAAGGACAGCTGCCATGTGGGAGGGAAGAAAAAAAAACCAAACAAAAAGTGTGGATAAAAAAAAGAAAATATATATATGTGATAGGGGCTGAGGTTATGATCTGAAATTGTTGAACTCTATGTTGAGTCCAGAGGGCTGTAGAGTGCCTAATCAGAAGATGAGGTGCTGTTCCTCGAGCTTACGCTGAGCTTCCATGGAACAATGCAAGAGGCCGAGGACGGTGAGGTCTGAGTGGGAGTGGAGCGGTGAATTAAAGTGACAGGCCACCGGGAGCTCGGGGTCCCCCTTACAGACTGAACGGAGATGTTCCGCAAAATGGGCACCCAATCTGCATTTGGTCTCCCCAATGTAGAGGAGACCACATCGTGAGCAGCGAATACAGTATACTAAATTGCAAGAAGTACAAGTAAATCGCTGTTTCACCTGGAAGGGGTGTTTGGGGCCTTGGACAGTGGGGAGGGGGGAGGTAAAAGGGCATGTGTTGCATCTCCTGCACTTGCACGGGAAGGTGCCGGGGGAAGGGGTGCTGGGGGTGGTAGAGGAGTGGACCAGGGTGTCGCGGAGGGAGCGGTCAATGATAATACAGTAGCAGTCATAGATGGAGGAGAAAAAAGAGAGAGCATGCTTCTATATAGCACCTTATCACATCTCTTAGAAGTGCTTCACATACAATTAATTTTGTTTCTAAAAGCTGTTCAACTTTTTTATCTTGTTGGTTGAAAGAACAATGTTGGCCAAGACACCACCTGCTCTTCTCCCAATTGTGCTATGAGATCTTTACCGTTCACCTAAACACTGGAATAGGCAAATTTGGCCTTAGTTTAATGTCTCATCTGAAGATCTGAACTGCCTCAGTAATGCACTGGAGTGTCAGCCTAGATTATGTGCTTTGGTTCTGTAGTGAGGCATGAAACCTCAACCTTCTGACTTACCAAGTGAACCAAGCTGCTTTGTTGGGTAGCAGAAACGGTCTTTCAGAAGTCAGGACCAAGGGTCAGTTTGAGTTTGTCAGTACCTGCAAGGGACTCCCAGGATTGTCAATATTTATAGAGAGTCCAATGTCTACTGGGTGAAAAGGATGGGCTGTCAGGTTCCCTAAACACTCTCACCAATAGTGCAGCTACTCTGAGACATTTGACTCATGATGCAGTTTAGTTTGTGTACAGTATGTACACTGGATGATCTATAATGCTACAATAATACATTTTCACATACAGGAATATTTAGGGACACCACCTAAAGAACGGAGGAGTTTTGCAGCAAAATACTTCAACAGCTTATAAATAACAAAATTTACTAAGTATTTTTTCCAGAACTAAATGCTTAACTTCATACTGCAACCTCAGAGCAGAAGTAGTGTAAGACTATCTCCTGCAAGTTGTCTCATACCGTGACAGAGAATTGATATTGGCCCGGAATTTGCGGTCCTGATGACGGTGTACGCTCAGTGTACACTGTCGTAAGCCTTCTGAAAGGCCCTGCAAGTTCTGGGTTTCCACATGCGCGAAAACCAGGAACTTGCGATGTGTCAAGGTTTGCCATGACACATCTACCGAACCAACTAGAAATTCACCTTTGCTGGCGCAGAGTTGACTGCCCAGCAACTGCCCACGTAACTCTTATGCCCAGTTAAAAGCAGGCATAGGGGTTAATATAAATCTTAAATTAAAATTAAAAAAATTAAAAAATGATGCACAAACACTTAAAATTAGTTTATGCAACTTTTGGCCTGGATTAAAATGTTTAAAATTATTATTCAAAAAATTAAATTTTTATTGTATTTGCTGTATTGAAGGGACTTTTAATTAAATTTGAAAATCAGAACATTTATTTTTATTGCAGTTGTCTAAATTGTTTAATTATTTCGGGGTTCCATTCAGTTTTTTGGGGATTCCATTTGTAAAATGGAATCCTCCTTTCTCACTGGAGGACCGGGCCCAGCTGATCCCAGAGACGCTTCCGAACCGGAAACCGCGGGCCTTTACGCAGGCTTATGCCCTCAGGCCCAGGACCCGAACTCTCCTTAGCTTTGGAGCCAGGAGGCAAGTTCGTCGTTCTTTTGCAGATCAGTACACCTCTGGCTGCAAATTCAGGGGGCAATATGTTGAGGTCCTTCAAGTAAATTACAGTTATTCTGCATTGCTTGTGTTGGGGTGATTGTTACACCAATGCAGAATGTGCAGTGCAGCTGTCCTCTGAGCCCGAGTGATAATTTAGCACTTGATTTGACATTGGTCTGTATCAATTAGGAATGGGATTGCAATTGGTGAAACGTATTTAACATCAGACCTTTGTAGTCACCAGAGAACAGACACCTTCATCCCGTCAGTCTTAGCTGGATTCAGAACAAAATTCCAGATGTGAAGGATAACTCACTACTTGAGGCAATCCCCTTCGGTGGTATGTCTAAATGTCCCCCAACTTAATTTTAACTTTTTCTGTCTTTAAAACCTGGCTTGTATGCTTGCTCTTTTTAGAGCCACTTTCTTTTATTCATATCGAGTTGGACTGTCTCTGCAAAGAAGCTTTAGTTCATTACCCTGCAGCCAGTTTTCATAATGGCCCAGAATCTACTGGGACAACGCAATCTGTGACTTGCACCGTAAATTACGCCGTTCGGTGTCCCCATCTTCCCATTGCCAAGTTACTCCAAAATTTCCTGGAAAAATAATTTGAATAGCCGCATTGAATCAGGAAACACAGAAGCAGCGCAGCCAATTACTTACCCCATCTGCATCAATTGACTAATTAATCAGATCAATATTGGCACGAGCTGAGTCATAGAATTCTGAATTTCAAATCCTTTTTTACCATTTATTTCGAAGATAACATTCATAATTTATTCTACCTAAAAAGTCTCAGATTAAACAAACGGGGAGAAAAATGGGCCTCGTTTCTCCTGTTTTTCGAGCACAAAACAGGGGCAGTAAGGTCCAATTGTGGGGGCTATGTCCCACGCCCCAAGGACACCTGATTTACGTCCAACGTCATAGTGGCTCGGGCGATATTCAGGTGTCCCTGGTGGTTGCCTTAAATAGGCGTACATGCTACTGAGGGGCCTACCAATCGTTTAAGGACTTCTCTTCGAAATTGGTCAGAAACTGAGTGTAGGATGCCGGGGGAGGAAAGAACAAAAGGAAAGGTCTGTGATGGGTGGAGGTCAGGAGTGATTAAATGACAAAATCGATAATCCACTCAGTTTTTCCGATTCCTTCTGCGGCTTAAACCCGCAGTCCTTAATGGGATTGCTGGACGCCACCAACATAAAGGCAAGTTTTTTCTTTTTAACTTACTTTAATGTGGAGCTTGGAAAAGCAGCTCCACAGCAATAGTGCTTGCCACCTCGCATTTGCCTCCCCGTGCTCCCAGGGCCGACCTGAGCATCACTGCAACTGGCCCAAATTGGTCCAGAGGAATCTAGCGAGCTGTCTCACGAGGCCTCCAATGTCTGGTGAGCGCTGCGAGCGTGCCAACCATTTTGGGCCTGAAAACGAGCCGAACTAATTTCTCGCCCAATTTCATTTTAATCAATGACACATGCAGGAAACACAGAGGCAGCACAACCAATTGATTTTCTGCAAGTGATCAAGTTCAGTATAGTAAAAGGATTTGAAATTCAGAATTCTATGACTCAGGTCATGCCAATATTGATCTGATTAATTAGCCAATTGATGCAGATGGGATAGCGCAGTCGTTATGTTACTGGACTAGTAATCCAGTAGGCCTTGGACTAATAATCCAGAGATGCGAACTCAAATCCCACCAGGGCAGCTGGGTAGTTTAAATTCTGTTAATGAACCCAATAGCATTGATGTGCCAATACAATATTGCAAGTCTCCAGGAAATTCTGGGCCAATCACTGTCTTGTGATTTTCAAATGCTGTAAATGCCAGCAATTAAATGGGTGAATGGAATCAGGTATTTACAGCACCTGAATTTCCTGACTTGGGCAATGTGAAAGCTGGCAACACTACTGTAGCTAACTTAATTTCAAGTTCCTGAGCACCATCTGAATTTAAATGTAATCTCTGCTGAATGTTTTGTTTTGCAATGATTGGGTTCCGGACAGTATGGATGGAAGACTGGTAGTGGTGATGGTGCTGTGGTACGTTGTCTCTGATTGCATGTGCAAAAATGGGGGGTATTGGTAGGGGAATTGCTTGTGCATTTGTCTGCTCTGTGCTGCCAGCAGGATGTACTTAGACTAGATTTTTAAATGCAGGAATTAATTTAGATCTATGTATGCGGATTGATTTCACGAAAGCTGACTGTACCCATTATGGATAATGGTGTTGCAAGGCTCAATTGATCCTTTATTTTTATGCCCTAAGCCTGTATAAATGGAAACCCATGGATTTAAACATCAAGGATAACTAATTTAGGTAATGCATTCCAAGTCTGTTGGAAAATATAGTACAAATAGTTGAACCAGTCATAAAATATAAATGTGATATTACATTCAGTTCTAATGTGGGCACTGTTTCCAATATTTTTATGCGGTCTATAAAGCCTCACAAAAAACCAGGCTGATATATGGGTCAATATTTATCATTCAAAAAGCTATTGTTAAGTTTGAATCACCAAGAACTACAGAGAATACAAAACAGTTCAGTGAATACTTTCTGTAAGACCCATCTTTAGGTATCCATTATAGACAAGTGGCCTCTCTATGCAGTTGTTTGGTCCGCGATGTAAAGTGACATTGTCATGCTACATCTGAAAGACAACTGAACCTAAATTATACCTTTTGTGGTAGAAGATCGCTCACCATTATGGTCAGTAGTCAAGAAATGCCACTGCCACTGAAAGCTAGGTATAGTCCATAAAGCAGATTTGAAACTGTCTTCTTGTCACCACGCCCTTTGTGAAATGGATTATTCTTGCACCACATCTGTAGTAGATGTAACCGTGGGAACTGTCACCGGCCTCCTGTTGCCCATTATAGAGTTACACTGGAGACTACCAAGGAGAAATGTGATACCACACTATCCTGGCCGAAAGTGTGCAGTGTGGAGGCAGAAAGGCAGCCAAGGTAGGAAAGGGACAAGAAAAAGATCATGATTGTCACTCAAATGTTTCTTTAACTCATTCAATATTGATTTTCTTATGTAGGTTTTACAACATTCCATAACATGTGCACGTGCGATTTAGCAAACATCCCTAATAAATTTTACAAAGTACGGAGAAAGAACTTGCATTTATATAGCATCTTTCACATCCTGAGGACTTTCCAAAGATCTTCATAGGCAACAACCTATTTTTTGAAGTGGTGTCACTGTTGTGTAGTTAAATGGAGCTGCCAGTTCATGTTTCGCAAGGTGCCACAAGCAGCAAATGAGATAAATGACCAATCAATCCATTTTTGGCGGACTTATTGAAGGATAAATTTTGGCCAGGACAGCTCTTCTATCAAATTGTGCCATGAGATCTTTTATATATACCTAAACAGTTAAATTAGGCTTTGGTTTAATGACTCATGTAAAAGATGGCACTGACAACAATGGCGCACTCCCTCAGTACTACACTGAAGTGTTAGTCTAGATCGAGTCCTTGAGTGGGGCTTGAGCCCACAGCCTTCAGGCTACCACTGAGCCAAGCTGAGACTGAAATTGGAGAAACAAATACCATTTTAGGACATTTCGTTATGATGTCGTTCTTTGAAGAATCTAAACAACATGAGAGGTTACAGTTTTTATTTTGCTGTTTAAGATATCAAAGTGATTCTTAGAAAAAAAATTGAAAGAGCATTGGTTATGCAAAGCTGTGTTATATATACATTTATTAACAGGACTTTGACTACAGTATGATAAACAATAAATACTGTACCTGCAGTTTGTACTTATATCCAGGAATTTGTTTTGCTCCATGTCCTGACAATTCAGCAGATTGCTCATGTAAGAACATAAAAACATAAGAAATGGGAGCAGGAGTTTGGCCCTTCGAGCCTGCTCCGCCATTCAATAAGATCATGGCTGATCTTCTATCTCATTTCCACTTTCCTGCACTATCCCCACATCCCTTGATACCCTTAATATTCAAAAATCTATCGATCTCTTGTGTGGCACCTTATCGAATGCCTTCTGAAAATCCAAATACAGGGAACTCTTTTTTAACCGGCACTTGAATATTCGGAAATCTCTCTTAACCGGCAAAATGCAGGAGTAGGTGCAGGTAAGTTTTACTATATATTAGTGGCCGTGTAACCGGGGTTCCTGGATCTGTGGCCATGTAACCAGGATTCCTGCACCTGTGGCCGTGTAACCGGGACTCCTGCACAAATGCCGTGTAACCGGGGCTCCTGCACCTGTGGCCATGTACGGGGCTCTCGTACCTTGGTAAGTATACCTCTGTATACTTTTTGATCAACTGGCACCACGCCGGTCCCGTCGGTGCCGGATAAAAAAAAGTTTCCTGTATACCACATCCACTGGTTCCCCCTTATCTGTTCTGCTAGTTACAACCTCAAAAAACTCTAACAGATTCATCAAGCACGATTTCCCTTTCATAAATCCGTGTTGACTCTGCCCAATCCTATTATTATTTTCTAAGTGCCCTGTTACCATGTCCTTAATAATAGATTCTAGCATTTCCCTACCACTGATGTCAAGCTAACTGGTCTGTAGTTCCCCGTTTTCTCTCTCCCTCCTTTCTTTGATAATTTTGTCGGCTAAATCAGAAGGGAGATCTTTCAGCAGCAATTACAGTGTCGTAGTTTCTTTCCGAATCCCCTTTTTCAGCTAGTCTCTCCAACTGACAAGTATATTTAATAGAAATCTCTGTCTTTTCCATTTACCTTTGTTAATGGGATTCTGGCAGTAATGGCTGTGGAGAGCAGTGCAGTAACTGCTAGTGATCGCGACCATTGCAGTGCTGTTCTTCATAGGTGTCGCCAGCACTGTGCTCCATGTATTATTTCAGTGAAAGAAACTAATTTTCATCTGAGTGCTTGCTTACATTCGGCCAGTTTCAGCTCTTGGCATTTGAGTGCTCTGTTCAATTGCTTAGCACATTTGTGCAGCCCATTAAATTGAAGGATATTGTGGCCAAATAAGCAGGCTGATCCTGCCTGGAACACAATTCTGAAAATGTGTGAAATTTTATTTTCATTATTAATATCCGTGCTGTTGCTACTGCAAGTGATAGTTGTAGGAGCAGAGTGTTCAGCTTCACATTTATTCAGTGGTGCGATGCAGAAATTGATTTTATGAAATGCGCTTTTAAGCTTATTTTAATTGAATTCTGACATGTATGGTGGTGGAAAGAAGTTGCACAAGAAAGTCCCTGCCTTGTAGCAATGAAAACTTAAAGCGGAAATACTGAAAAACCAAGGATGGCCTATATTATGGGGACTAAATTGGAAAAGAGAGGAATCTTTTTCATTGGAATTTTACATACCTTGATATATTTGGTTAATCCATTGCGCATTTTATTGTATGGTACTTTTACATTGGCCCGTGTGTTTTATTCACATGGTTGTGCATTCATTGGAGGCCTTGCGTATTTAAAGATTAAAACTTGTGTTTAACTATGGCCAAAGAGCATTAATTGGATGGGGCGACAGATATATAGTCCAGTGTAAGTGGATGGCGATGGTGCTGCTAGGCTGTATCGTTTGCCGGGCTTTAAGAGGGAACTGTTCCTGTTTATTGATTTCCTGCTCCATTACAAATCAGCTTTTCCCTCTGGGAGTGGTTTGAGTGTTCATGAAGAGGTTGCTTGTATTATATGGGTTTACAGGAAAGGAACTATCAGACAATCTGCTATTTCCTCAGCCCAAGTCAATTCCTGTTAAGAGAGCGAGATTGCATCCTTATGATATAGCTATTCTCAATTTCAGTTTAGTTGAAGTATTGTGCTTTTTTCAAGGTCTATTTTACATTATCTAGCACTGCAAAAAGGTTATTTTTAAAAGTAGACAACGTATTCAGAAGTCTCCTTCATAAGTAAATGAACTTTGCACTGACCCGCTGAAAACTTCACTTATCAGTCCTTTGCTTGAGTGCTGAATGGAGCTGAGACAATGGATAAATAAAGCGAAGGAAGAACTTGCCTTTATATGGCACCTTTGATGGCTTCAGGACATCTCGAAGTGCTTCACAGCCAATAATCTACTTTTGAAGTGTAGTCACTGATGTAATGTAGGGATACATGGCCGCCAATTTGCACACAGCAAGGTACCACAAACAACAGTGAGATAAATGACCAGATAATCTGTTTTTGGCAGTGTTGGCTGAGAGATGGATGTTGGCGAGGACATCAGGAGAACTCCCCTCCTCTTCTTCAAATAGTATGGTGGCATCTTTTACATCCCTCTAACAGCTCGAAAAAGTGAGTGAAAATGCATTGACAGTTGCATGTTAAGCACACAGAGACAAATTAATAAATAATAACTGAAGGCAACATAAAGGTAAAAGCTTGATAGAATAACAACCTCTTTTGGGAAATGGTAACGGTCCATTTAAAAGCATCCATACAATTTAGAGAACTTCAGCTTCCAGAAATATATATGCGAGTGGTCTGTGGAGAGGTGCAGTTGAGCGAAAACTAATAAATTGCAGAATTATGGCCAGGATGCATGCATTATTAACAAAGTAGGTTTTAAAAACTTTTAAGGAGTAATATAAAAGTCAAAATAAGGTTATCAGGGCATTGGACCATGATTTAACTTAAAAGGATACGTCAATAACAACTTATATTTAGTTGTTGTCTTTAATGTAGTAAAATTCCCGAAGTACTACATAGCTGGTGGGGTCAAACCCAAACTTGAGTTGGAGGGAAATTACAGAAAGAGGCTGAAAGCATTGCCTAAAAGGTAGATTATAAGGAGCCTTCTCAAGATGGGGAAATGTAGCAAAATGAGGGGTTTGAGGGTTTCAAAAAGTGAGGACAAAATTACTAAAAACTATGCCACTAATGGTATATAGGGAGAATGTACAATAGACCAGAGGGGAAAAGAGCAAAGGTGGGGTAGCAGGGATACTGGGGGTGGGGGGGGGGGGGGGCGGTGGTTGGGGACGGCGAGGTTTCAGCTGTGGAGAGGAACTGCTCATGCAACACATTGTTGACGAGGACAAGGCTTTTAAGTTGTTACATTGTGGGATGGGTAGTCAGTGGAGTTGTCGGAAGGTGATAAAGGCATGAATGAGGGTTTCACTCACAGTGCATGTGAGGTATATATTGGTTGTGGGAATAGGCCAAGAGAGCAGAAGGTGGGTTTCATGGAGAAGATGGGCTGGATTTTATCAATGGAGGCGAGTAGGAGGCGGGACTCCCACTTTTGGGGTTGTACTCCCGCCTCCATCGAGTTGTGGCCAACCAACTCAATCTTCCCTTGATTGACCTTGTTGAGCCTGCCCAGCGGGCTCAGCAGGCCAATTAAGGGACACCCGGTTACAGGTGATGTCAGGAATTGACATTTCATCTGTCAAGAGCTTTTGACAGATGAAATATCAGCGTTTGACAGCTCTGTGAAGCTGTCAAACACTGACAATCTGACTTCTAACTTGAGGCCTTCTCCACAGACTCAGTTAGAAATCTCTCTAGAACAGAAAGCAGGATGCTGCAATTTTTGACAGCTCGCGGCCATTCTACTTTCTGTGCCGGTGAGATGAGGGACTCCCGAGACCTGAAGGAAGGAAGCCTGCATTCGTAAGTAAAGGTAAGTAAAACTTATTTAAACACTTTACACACACCAAACACACTTACCTCTGCACACATGCTCCCATCACTCACCTGAACACCGGACATCTCGAACCCTCCAAGTCCTTCAGCCCGATGGTCCACCTTGCTAACTTGGCGTGGTTTGGAGCCATCGGGCAGCCCACACTTCAGGGATAAAAATAGGGATTAGGCTAAAAACTGCCTATTAACTACCTGTTAACAGGCAGTTAATTGGCACTAATCCCCTTCCCGCCTCGGGGAGGCGGCTCCCAGCACAGGTCGGGTACCCGCCTCCTGGGAAACGGGCATGGAGGTGGGTTGGGGGCAGGATGGGTTCGTGCCCCCCGATTTTGCAATTTTAACACCCCACACGCCTCCATTCCCGCCTCCACGGCCCTGAGAAATTCTAGCCCGATGAGTCTGGTGAAGCCTGAGTTAGTGAGAAGCACAAGCGTTTTTTGAGACAAGAGCTCGGGCAGGTAGAGTGATATAGGAGTGTTTAAGGAGAGGCAGAGGGCCAGGAAAAGGCTGAGATAGCTGAATGAACATCCTCAATTTCGGACAGAAAGAAATCCATGTGCTCTTCACTGCTGACATCAGAGGTGTAAAGTCTGTGGGTTGTTTAGTTAATTAATACACAGACTACCAGAGTAACTTAAAACAGGACTTTACTATTCGAAGGTCAGGGCGAATCTGCCCAATAAATCCTGACACAGCACTTATATACCGGTGTGGTCACCGTCAGTATTACAGTATACAGAAGCCAACAAAGTAGTGCAACACCTAAAGTAGTTCTCTTAAAGGTGGACGGTTACATACAATAGTTCTCTTAAAGGTAGACGGGTACATACACTACAATCCTCCCTTTTTAGCTTACAACATACTGATTCTCCATTAAACATACATTATAACATATATACAACTTTATGCAAGACAGTTCACAGATTCAGTCTCTCTGGAGGTTTCCGGACTCTGTCCGGATAACGCCTCGGTGGTGTCGTAACTCCCGGCGGGGTAGTAGGTGCTTCTGGCAAGGTCGATTCGGCTTGAAGGACAGTGTCAGGTTCATCTGATTCCAGTATTACCAGATCGGAGGTAGGTGTTCTGGGTATCTCTGTCTCAACATTAACCGTGTAAGGTGGTGGAGTAGGTTGGCCATTTGTGGCTGACCCTATGATCTGGTCAACATGGCGCCTTATTATACTGTCCCCAATGTCCACCGTATACATCAACGGCCCTAGCCTTTTTCCAATAGTTCCAGGCTGCCATTTCTCGGTACGGTAGTCCCGGGCCAAAACTTGTTGACCTATCTGAAAAGATCTAGTTGGCCTTTCATTCATGCCCTGGAATTGCCGGTTCTCTACGTCCCTCCTGACGTTTGGCTTAAGCAAATCCAGCCGGCATCTTAGTCGTCTATTAAAAAACATCATGGCGGGAGTTTGATTTGTGACCGCATGTGTTGCATTCCTGTACGCCAACAAGAAGCTATCCACCTTATGTTGTAAGTTAATGGCTTCATTACCCATGGCCTTTATGGCCTTCTTGAAGGTCTGGACAAGCCTTTCAGCCAATCCATTGGAGGCAGGATGGTATGGGGCTGACGTGTAGTGCTTAACCCCATTGCTCTTTAAGAATTTCTTGAATTCTTCGGACACAAATTGCGGTCCATTATCAGAACAGATCAGTTCCGGCAGCCCATTCCTAGCAAACATGGTCCTTAACACTGTGATGGTTTTTTCCGTGGTGGTGGTGGACATCTTTATTACCTCCGGCCACTTGGAGTGTGCATCCACCGCTATTAGAAACATTGAGTCCATAAATGGACCAGCAAAGTCGATGTGTACCCTTTGCCAAGGAGATGAGGGCCACTCCCATGGATGCAGAGGAGCCTGTGGTGGCGCGTTTTGGACCTTCTGGCATCCTAGACAGCTCTTAGTGATTTCTTCGATGTCCCCATCAATGCCTGGCCACCACACAAACGCTCTTGCTAGGTTCTTCATTTTCACTCCACCCAGATGTCCCTCGTGCAGCTCCTTTAACACCTTCTGTTGAAGTTTGGGTGGAATCACCACTCTAGATCCACACATCAGGGTTCCTCGACACACTGACAGCTGTTCTTTTCTCTGCGAAAATGCTGGCAGCGTTGGTTCGCCCTGTGCTGGCCATCCCTCCACCGTTAAATCATAGACTCGTGAGAGAGTCGGGTCATTTCTTGTTTCGTTTTCGATCATCGAATTTGTTACTGGTAGACATTCCATTATGGATGAGTGGAACATCTCTCCCGGGTCCAGTGTAGTCGCTTCTTCTACTATCGGCAATGGCAAGCGCGATAACCCATCAGCATTTCCATGCTGTTTGGACCTTTTGTATTCGATGTCATATTGGTGTGCTCCAAGTAACACGGACCACCTCTGTAACCTTTGCGCTGTCATGGTGGAAACGGCCTTGTTAGGGTTGAATATGGACACCAACGGCTGGTGGTCTGTCAGTAATGTGAACTTCTTGCCCTGCAGGTAATGATTGAATTTCTTTACGCCCCACACAAGGCTGAGGGCCTCCCTATCTATCTGAGCATAATTTCGCTCCGCGGAGGTCAATGATCGGGACGCGAATGCCACTGGCCTTTCCGAGCCATTTGGTAACTTGTGTGAAAGTACTGCTCCAATTCCATAGGGGGAAGCATCACAAGCTAGACGAAGAGGTAACGTTGGGTTTAAATGAGCCAACACTTCTTCAGAGGTAATCAACGCCTTGCTTCTGCGAAAGGCCTTTTTACATTCCTCACTCCACTTCCATGGTACTTCTTTCCGCAACAGAGCATTCAGCGGATGCAGCACCGTGGATAGATTCGGCAGAAACTTGTGATAATAATTAATCAACCCCAAGAATGATCTTAACTGTGATACGTTTTCCGGAGCGGGGGCCTTCACGACAGCTTCTATCTTGTCAGGTGACTTGTGCAGCCCCTCTCGGTCAATGACATGACCGCAGTACGAGATCCGTTTTTGGAAGAACTCACATTTCTTGCGATTAACTCGAAGGCCATATTCCTTCAACCTAGTGAGCACCAGTTTCAAATTTGTGAGGTGTTCTTCCTCGTCTTCTCCCGTAATCAGGATATCGTCTAAGTAACACTGCGTGCTTGGAATTCCTTGTAATACCTGCTCCATGGCCCTCTGCCAAATTGCTGGAGCCGAAGCTACCCCAAAAACCAGTCTATTATAACGATACAAGCCTCTGTGTGTGTTGATGGTGAGGTACTGACGCGACTCTTCCTCGACTTCCATTTGTAAGTATGCCTGTGCCAGGTCTATCTTGGTGAAGTGTTTCCCTCCAGCCAACGAAGCAAAGATATCTTCAATCCGCGGAAGCGGGTATTGTACCGTGTGAAGCACCGGATTCACTGTGATCTTGAAGTCTCCGCAGATGCGGACCTTCCCCGGTCCCCCTGGCTTGTTACTTGGTGAAGACTTCATGACGGGAACAATGGGCGTGGCCCACTCACTCCAGTCCACTTTTGACAGTACCCCGATCGTTCAAGTTCTTCCAGTTCTGCCTCCACAGCAGGTCGTATCGCGTAAGGTACCGATCTGGCTTTGAAAAATTTTGGGCTTGCATGTTCTGCAATCTTAACCTTTGCTTTAATTCCTCGCAGTGTTCCCAGTCCTTGCTGGAATACCTCTTTAGCTTCGTCCAATATTCTGGACAACCGTTCAGGTTTGACATCTTCCTTTCCGGAATCTACCGTCATGGTGTTTAGTGAATGCCAGTCTATCTTTATTTTCCTGATCCACTCCTGTCCCAGAAGTGGTGGACCTCCCTCAGGCAACACATACAGGTCCATCCTTTGGTGATCTTTGTCCTTGTATCTCACCTTGACTTCTATCTTTCCGATGGGGTATACTTTGTGCCCCGTGTATGTCTGCAATACTAGTTCCGTATCCCGTAGGGGAATATCACAGAATCACAGAAACCCCACAGTGCAGATAGAGGCCATTTCGGCCCATCGAGCCTGCACCGACACATATCCCACCCTATCCCCGTAACCCCTACATCAACACATATCCCACCCTATCCCCGTAACCCCACGTATTTAATCCCCCTAACACTAAGGATCAATTTATCATAGCCAATCAGCCTAACCCGCACATCTTTGGACTGTGGGAGGAAACCGGAGCACCCGGAGAAAACCCACGCAAACACGGGGAGAATGTGCAAACTCCACACAGACAGTCACCCGAGGCCGGATTCGAACCCGGGTCCCTGGCGCTGTGAGGCAACAGTGCTAACCACTATGCCACCGTGCTTGAATAACTTTTTATAATCATGCTTATTCATGACCGTCAACGCCGATCCGGTGTCCACTTCCATTTTCACTTGGACTTTTGCAATCTGTAGTGTGATCCAGATAGCTTGTCGGTCAGCTTCATTACTCACATTGTGAATTCTCAGACTATCCAGTTCCTTGCAGTTGGAGTGTGAGTCCGAATTCTGTTCTTCCGGACTCTTCCTAGTCACCTCATGTACCTTCCTGTACCTCTTTTGTGGTGACTCATTATTGTTGGTCTTCTTTCCTGACCGGCATACCTTAGCTATGTGACCGAGCTTGCCACATTTCCTACATTCCTGGTTTTTAAACCAGCATTGGTTCTGGTCGTGTGTTGTCTTCCCACAACGATAGCATTTCGTTGTACCCGAAGTAATTTGCTGCACACTGAGTGCCGCTGCCTTTAGCTGCATTTCCGCCGTTCCTTTCGCTGCGGCTTCGTTCGATGCAGCAATAAGGACAGCCTTATCAAGTGTAAGATCGTTCTCTTCGAGCAGTCGTTTTTGCGTTTCTTCCTTCGACATTCCGCACACGAATTTGTCTCTGAGTGCCTCTGCCAGATTTTCCCTAAACTGACAGTGTTTCGCTAGCCTACGCAGTTCAATCAGGTACTCCGTGTTGCTTTCCTCTTTCCGTTGCGTTCTCGCGTAAAATTTGGATCGTTCCACTAACATCAGTGGTGCGGGGTTAAAATGATCCTTCAGGACAGCAACAATATCATCGAAAGTCTGATCCGCCGGTTTAGCTGGTGCTAGTAGATGCTTCAAGAGCCCGTATGTCTTCGCGCCCATCGAGTTTAGCAAGGTTATAGCTTTGTCATCTTTTTCTATTTTATTGGCCTCACCATAGATCTCAATGCGTTCCACATACGTGGCCCAGTCTTCTACCTCGGAATGAAAATCGTTGATGTTACCACGCTTAGGCATCTTCCTCTCTTCCTGATAACACCACGGATTATTTCTTTAAATTTTCTTTTTTTTTCTTCAAGATGGCGCTTCCCGCGAAAATGGCGGTTTCCCGCGCTTATCTTCTCTCCCCGCCCACTTCAGTGGCGGTTCCCCGCTTCTGTCTTCTTCTCCGCCTAATGGCGGCTTCCCGCGTTTCTTCCCTAGCGGGAGGGGTACACTTTCCCCACGGGCGACGGCCGCTGGCTTTCAGGTTCACGGCCTGCGCGTCGGCTTCAGGGCTTTCCCTTTTCTCGGCAGGGCAACCGGCGCTGGGTACACCCCGTTGACGGCGAACAGTTTCAGCCGCTGGGCTGGCTCTCGCTCGGTTCCTCTTGTTCGGGCTCTGTCTCTCTCCCGCTCGCTCGGCTCTACCGGCGCTGGGTACACCCCATTGACGGAGAACAGTTTCAGCCGCTGGACTGGCTCTCGCTCAGTTCCCCCTTGGTCGGCTCTGCCTCTCCCGCTCACTCGGCTCCCAATCGCGCCTCCCAGCCCTCTCGCAGTCCGGTGCTTCCCTCCCCGGCTGCGGCTGAGTTTATATATCTTCCCGCGCCTACGCTCCCGGTCGCAGCGCTTCGTGGCTTCGGTCGCTGCCCGGCCTTTTTCGCCGGTCGCGGTCTAGCTGTCTCACGACGCCGTTGTGTCCCCAGCCTGTCTGTACCGCGGCTTCCTTGCTCCACGCTGCCCCAGTCTCAGCGCCTCTGGGCCCGACTTCTGTCCGGCTCCTTTCCCCCTCGACCGTGGTCGAGTGCACCGCCCTTATCCTCCAGTTATTCTTTTTACTTTTCCCTTACTCACAGTCACCGTGGCCGGCTTGCTTCTCGTGCTGATCGGCTCACTCCTCACCGTGGCAGAAGGGACAGTCAGTGCCTGTGGCTGATGGAAGTCTTTGTCTCTGAATTCTTCCTCCTTTCCAGCTCTGCAGACTCGAGTTTTCTCCCAGCAGAATGACAAGGGCGGTTGCCTCTTCTCGACGCTCGTTAACTGCTTCGGAAGTATTGTTGCCGCAGGGTACGATCGGACTCGTCGCCACTGTAAAGTCTGTGGGTTGTTTAGTTAATTAATACACAGACTACCAGAGTAACTTAAAACAGGACTTTACTATTCGAAGGTCAGGGCAAATCTGCCCAATAAATCCTGACACAGCACTTATATACCGGTGTGGTCACCGTCGGTATTACAGTATACAGAAGCCAACAAAGTAGTGCAACACCTAAAGTAGTTCTCTTAAAGGTGGACGGTTACATACAATAGTTCTCTTAAAGGTAGACGGGTACATACACTACAAGAGGTGAGGCTGAATGGGTGAAGAGAGGGAGCTTTGAGAAGACAGCTAGTAGTGGACAACAGTTGTGTAGAATATATTTTAAGAGTAAAGAGGTTATTTGGCCGTATAGAAAGGCAACATTTAAAAAATATTTGGTGGAGCTAGATCTGGCAATCGATAAAACAGACCATTTGTACAATGTACATACAAGCCTGTGACCCTTGGTTTTGAGCCTGCAACAGTGGTTATTCCAGAAGGAGTGGTGATGTGGGGAGGCCACAAGGAAGCCAATGGGGATGAAGGTATCAGAAGCAAGGGTACTGTTGTGTAGGTTGACAGAAGCAATGATGTTGTGGCAGAGAAGGTGCTGGAGAGGCAGCTGGGGGCTGTTTTTTTCTAGGAAGCAGAGATCAGTGGTAGAGGGGTTGGAAATGGACAGGGGAGTATAAATAGTAAGGGGGACAAGGAAGTAGTCAGAAATGGCCTTTTCAGTGATAGAGATGTTGAAGGTGATGAGGTGACATAATGGCAAAGTGAAGGGAATAATTACTGGTGTGAGTGGGAGAGTTATTATGCTGGATGAGTTTAAGTGAGAACAGGAGGATGGAGAAGCCAGAGAAGAGGGGACCTCCGAATTTAGCTGTAGGTTGAAGACTCTGAGGATGAATCGCCCTTTGGAGCAAAGGCTGAATGAAGGGAAACAGGGTGAGGAAGTCAAGGGGGTTCAGAGGGCTTGACTTTATATGTTTCGACTTTAAATAAAGTAATTTATGTCAACTCATGTGTGAGGGCAATGGATTAACAGAAAACAGTTGGAAAATGTGTTAAAGATTCAAGTGCAAAGGAGACTATTGTGATGTTAAGTGGTGCAATGCTCTTTAGACCTGATACATGCTGTGAAGTTAATGCTGAAATTAACTTGGTATGAACTTCATTGCAGAACATTAAATGCTTTAATGTGAGCCCCTTATATCAGTATCCTATAGGAACAAAATGCGATCTATTTAATTGCTAATTCTTTGAAAGTATCCTTCTGGTATTAGTACAGCATGAACAAATGCAACATTTTAATTTCCGATCCCTATTTACCTCTTCTAAAAAAAATCTCCTTCCCTGCCAAGCGAGCAAGGAAGTGATGCATTTCTAGTGAGATGTGTGGAATGATGGTGCTGGTTGGATTAATCTGTGGTTTTCCTTCATCCCTTCTCTGATAGCCCAGAACAGAGAAAGAACTCATTCTGTCAGGAATTCTAGATGCAAACCTGTCTCCTACTATTCTGTGGTACATTTGTTGATAAACGAATGTACAGCGCCACTGGACTGCCTAATGGGTGCCTTATGCAACACCAGTGTCAATCTTAGATATAATTTGCATTTCTTCAGACATTGCTGTCTTGATCTGATATTTGGCAGCATGGCTAGAATTAAATTGTCTCGTCTGCAGTGCAGTTGTGACACGGAATACATGATGATGAGTAACCACAAATTGAAAACAGTCATTTTATCCACACTCAGTACATCAAGCTTTAGTCATTTTTTGAAAACACATACTGCATATTTGACTATTGCTAAAGCTCAAATTATATAGTCACTGTCTAGAGTTTTTTTTGCACAAAATCTATCTACAAATTAGCAAAGAAAGAATTGAAGTGTATTGAATTATTAACATTTTAGAAAATGTTTCTTTTTAATTAAATAAGAAAATATACAGAAGAAAATAATATTTTACTGAACTCCTAAAAGTTTGAATACTCTAATAAGTTTAATGGCGTGCTCAATATATATCGGATTCTATATGCATAGTTTACTGGTGTTCTTCTAATTGCCCATTAACAAGCTATAGTTTTCTTAAACATTGCTGAATTAGGGTCAAGAAACAGAGCATGTCACAGCATACATTGCCTATTTAGATGTAACCAGGTGTCTCCACTTCAGTGCTTTTCAGTGAGTAGTCCATTGTGGACAATGGTCACATGGGTTAATAAGGTATGTCCGTTTCAACCAGCCCTCATAACTTTATTTCACTTTGGCTAAACTGGTGCCGTTCTCACCTCTGAGTAGGAAGGATATGAGCAAACCCTAATCCACTCCATTAACTTAATGCATAATCCAGGCTGGCACTGCAGTGAAGTACTAAGACATTAAACTGAGGTGCTGCCTGCCTGTTAGGCCAAATCAGATGGGAATTCAATATTCAATGTCACTATTCAAAGAAGTGAGTTCTTTCAGTATCTTGACCAACATTGATCCATCGACAGATCCACCAAAATAGATTAGTTCATCTCACTGCTATTTGTGGAATCTTGCTGTGTGAAAATTGGCTGTTGCATTTTCCTACATTGTGGTTCGAGTAGGACAATGGTTGCTGCGTCTGTCTCTAAGGGGACGATCTTGCCAGCCCTGGGAGGCGGGTATGGAGGCTGGACTGCCTGGAAAATGGCAGAATTTGGAGGCAGGTGCAATATGCAGAGAGTCTCGCACCTCCGCGTTGGGGATGACAGATGGCCGTTGCATTCTCAGATGCAACAACCATCTAATTTCTGTAAAAGAAAGAAGTTTGATGAGGTCTTGAATTCAGGACCTCATCAAACTACAGCGAATGCCACTGTTTGACAGCTTCACAGAGCTGTCAAACGATAACAATTCATCTGTCAAAAATTTTCGACAGATGAAACGTCATACGTTGACGTTCTCTGCAACCGGCTTTCCCTTAATTGGCCTGCTAAGCCCGCTGGGCAGGATTAGCAAGGTCAATCAAGTGAAAATAGCGTGGGTTGGCCACAAATCGATGGAGGCGGGACATTGACCCACCAAGCAGCAGTCCCGCCTCCAACACATCCCCATTAACAAAATCGCCCCCATAGAAACATAGAAAAATAGGAGCAGGAATAGGGCATTCGGCCCTTCGAGTCGGCTCTGCCATTCAATATGGTCATGGCTGATCCTCTATCTCATATTCCCACTCTCTCCCCATACCCCTTGATGCCTTTTGTGTCTCGAGAGGGGGGATGTCTCCATAAGTCACTGCATAAAAAAAAATCCGCTCTTGTATATTTTTGCTTTTTCTATATGTCAACAAAAGAAAAAATGTACCAAGGATATATCAAATATTTCGATATATAGGCCTCGATTTTCATGGGAGGGGGAGGTGGGAAGGGGGAGGGGGAGCCCAGTAGCAAGCGACGAACCTGGAAAGCCCGGGGACGTGGAGGGCCTGATGCTTTTAATGGCGGGATCTCATTTAAATAAATCTGTACAGAATCCTGCCTGACAACGGGCCAGATTGACCGGTCAGTGGGCGGGAGTATGCATCTAATGGCCCGACCCAGGAACCTTTGTGAACGGTCCCTGGCAGTCAGTGATGGGTTGAAGGCACAGGAGGGGGAGGAAGGCTGTTGGCAGGAATTGGAACGGGTGGGGGATGCCTCTGGCCACCATCGAGAGGAGCGTGGGGAGGGAAGGAGCTTCTGACCACCGTGAAGGGGGTGGGAGAGGAAGGAAGCCTCTGGCCACCATCAGGAGTTTGCGGGGGGAAGGTGGTGGGGGGAGCCCCTGGCCACCATGGAGAGTGGTGGGGGGAGGGAGCCTCTGGCCAACATAGAGAGTGAGTGTGGGGTGCGGCGGGGGGGTGGGGTAGCCTCTGGCCACAATCGGAAGGAAGGTTGGAAGGATTTATCAAAAACCGGGAGGGGCTAACCCCGAGATGGGGAGCCCAAGGCTTCCTTGTGAGGCCCGGAGAAACAATCCTGCCCCTCCTGGCACACAACAAAACCTAAAATAAAGCTTGCCTTCTGGGCCTCTTCAGGCCCAGGATCCGGCTGCCAGCGGGTTTTGCCTGACAGGGAACAGACACCGTCTCCCACCCCCGCTCAGGCCGCAGGTTGAAATTGCAGATCGGGTCCTGATGACATCATCGGACCTGATCTGCATATTTAAAGTAGGACCCTCCTTTCCTGCGGGAGGCCTGCTCAGAGCAGGTTAATAATCCCAGCGGGGTCGGAGGGCGTAAGCAACTTTTCTTCCTCCTTTCTAGTGAGCAAATAGGCCCCGATTTTAACTGCCCCCACCTGGCAGAAAATGGCCACCGAGGGCAGTTAAAATCGGAGCCTGTTTGCTCAATAGAAAGAAAGAAGAAAAGCTGTCATTGCTACAGCAATTGGATTTCTCAGAAATGTCGTCGTACATGAAGTGCTTTGGGACATTTCTGAGAGACGTGATCAAGTTCCGTATAAATAAAAGTCTTCCTTTCCATTGAGCAAAATAGTTCTTTTAATTGTTTTATATTTTTCTTGATACATTTTTACTTTTGGTGACATTTTAAAAACAAAAGAAGCAAGGAGGTTCAGGGGAAAGAAATTATATTCTACAAGAAAAGTTGGATCATGATCTGGAACCTCTTGTGGCCAATGGAGAACTCAGTAAACAGTGAATGTGGATTGAATATATGTGCTTCAACCCTCTGAGCAGTACACACCAACTGGAGACACTTCTAATATCAGAGTAACAGTGGTGCAATGTTATTTCAGAGTTAGCTTAATGGATTTCCTATCTCTAGCTGTTGTGTTATTTGTATAGCACTGTGTTCAGTTCAATCCGTCAAAAGCAGCAGGGGAACTTTATTTCTTGTAAGGGTTGTTATGGAATGCTATGCACTTTTATATGAAGGGCAGCATTTCATGGTAGCCTGATATGAGAGAGGCAGAGTGAGCCATATCTCTTCTCACTGAGCTGGCACCACGGGATGTAATTCCACAGCATTCCCAGGGTAAAAGAAAATCAGTCCAGAGAGTCAGACTAAAGAAAAGAGGTCCTGCTGAGGCCACTTAGATTTGTAGCGCGTTCCTCAGCGACAGAACCCAAGTGTGAATGTTGAAAGACTTGGATTTATCTAATGTCTTGTCATGTCTCTCATAAATGTGCCCAAAAACTTAAGATAAGTTTGTCCTGCTGTATCCCGGTTAGTCCTGCTGTAACAAGGTACTGACTTGGATAGAGAACTGGTTGGCAGACAGGAAGCAAAGAGTTGGAATAAATGGGTCTTTTTCCGAGTGGCAGGCAGTGACTGGGGGTACCGCAGGGATAGGTCCTAGGACCCCAGCTATTCACAAAATATATTAATGATCTAGACGAGGGAACTAGATGTAATATCTCCAAGTTTGCAGACGACACAAAGCTGGGTGGGTGTGTGTGCTCTGAAGATGCCGAGAAACTCCAGTATGATTTGGACAGGTTGGGTGATTGGGCAGATGCATGGCAGATGCAGTATAACGTGGATAAATGCGAGGTTATCCACTTTGGTGGCAAAAACAGGAAGGCAGATTATTATCTGGACGGCAATAGATTGGGAGAAGGGGGAAGTGCAACTAGACCTGGGTGTCCTTGTGCACCAGTCGCTGAAGGTAAGCATGCAGGTGCAGCAGGCGGTTAAGAAGGCAAATGGTATGTTGGCCTTCGTAGCGAGAGGGTTCGAGTACAGGAACAAGGATGTCTTGCTGCAGTTGTACAGGGCCTTGGTGAGACCACACCTTGAGTATTGTGTGCAGTTTTGGTCGCCTTATCTGAGGAAGGATCTCCTTGCCATGGAGGGAATGCAGCAAAGATTCACCAGACTGATACCTGGGATGGCAGGAATGACGTATGAGGAGAGATTGGGTCGATTGGGCTTATACTCGCTGGAGTTTAGAAGAATGAGAGGGGATCTCATTGAAACTTATAAAATTCTAACAGGACTAGACAGACTAGATGCAGGAAGGATGTTCCCGATGGCCGGGGAGTCCAGAACCAGGGGTCACAGTCTAAGGATAAGGGGTAAGCCATTTAGGACAGAGATGAGGAGGAATTTCTTCACCCAAAGAGTGGTGAACCTGTGAAATTCTCTACCACAGAAGGCAGTTGAGGCCAATTCATTAAATATATTCAAGATGGAGTTAGATATATTTCTTAAGGCTAAAGGGATCAAGGGATATGGGGAGAAGGCAGGAACAGGGTACTGAATTTGGATGATCAGCCATGATCTCATTGAATGGCGGAGCAGGCTCGAGGGGCCGAATGGCCGACTCCTGCTCCTATCTTCTATGTTTCTATGTAACTACAATGTAGGAAAACGCAGCAGCAAGATCCCGCAAACAGCAACAAACAATTTGCAACAACTTTAATGTGTGTATGTCCCAAGGCACTTGACAGAGGCATAAAGTGGAAAAAAAGGAAGCTGAGCCAAAGAAGGAGAGGTCAGGGCAATTTGCTAATCTGCTTATTGGTGGTCTTGGTTGAAGGAGAAATATTAGCCAAGACAAAAGAAAAACTTTCAGCTATTCTTTACACAGTGCCTTGGGAGCTTCTTTTTATGCTCATCAGTTCAACAGCATGCACTCACAGGTCAGGTGTAGCACAGCTACATTCAGAGTAAAGTTTCCGCTACTCTGCCCAGTCCAATACTTAGTTCTCACATCATGGGATCTCTAATGCTCACCTGAATCACCACCACAGGTAGATGGAACTTTGATTTAATATCTTACCAGAAGAATGTTGCCTCAGATAATGTAGCATTCCCTCAAAATTCTACTGGGGTGTTTAGATTGTATTAATAAGTCCTGGCGTGGGACTTAAATGTGCAACCTTCTAAGTCAGAGGTGAAAGCGCTACCAACTTAGACATGCTATTAGATAGTTCACATGGGTTATACCTGTGATGTGCAAATGTCAAGCTGTTTTTCAGTAAAAGCAGACTCTGCCTTTGTCATAGGGAGGTTCAACAGGTGTAAGGTAATGATTTGCACAATCTCCAAGTACTCCTTTCAAATATCCTGCAGCTTTGGCAGTCCATGGGCTTTATAAGCTTAAGTTGGGGAATTGTTTTAAGATCTAAAAATGAAAGTATTGTGCTTTGTGTACCATTATATATATTTATCTCCACACATAATAAAATTCCATATCAAAAATCTGAGTACAAAGAATGTTAGGAAATAATTTACATTGAAAAAAATTAAAATATAGTTAGACTTCATTTACCGTGGGAAAGGATCCAAATTTTCCAATGGTCGTATTATATAACATATAACAAATTCTGGAAAAAGTAAATCCCTTTCAGTAACATGACTGCTAATTGTCTACTTTTAGCCCACAAGGAGCAATATAATGCACCTCGCAGATCAATGGAAAGCAGTGCTTCCAGTCATAAAGATAAATCTCTGGGCATTGAATGATTCTCGTAATTACTCTTTTTGAAGACCTGCAAAGCACTTGCCCTCTTTAGTACTCCCACAGGCATTTGTGTTACTTTTAAATCAGTGCTTCTATTTAAAGTAGTGATCAGTTGCACTGTAACCACTGGCAGACTGATTTTCCATGTTCTCGACCGATATTGCTGGGTACCAGGGACTTCATCTACCAGGAAAAATTAAGCCATGTAGTTTGCAGTCCTAGATGCCATTTTATAATTGTATTCTGGATCCAGAACCATGAGTGGGTCGGTTTTCTGGCACTGTTGCTGGTTCTGGAATAGGCATTCAGGAGCAGATTAAAATTATTTGGAAATGTTAAGTGGCCTTTTAGCACATCCAGTTCATTCCATTATCTAGGTCCTGCGCAGGTTATCTGTCCAGTTTTCATCCTTCTCCACCCCTGCTGCCCAAGCCATATCCTTCTATTTACAAAATTGGGAACTGATCCAGTTCCCATTTCAGCTGGAATTTATTGTGCTTAGTGACAGTTCATTCCCCAAGTTGACTGTAAATGTAATGTAAAGTTACTCCAGTAAGTGGTTTTTGATCCTCGCCCAATTGCTAGACGGATGGTTCGAATCGCCCCCGCCTTACAAAAGTTCGTTACCCGGGAATTATTATTCAGAGTGGAAATGAAATAAGTCACAGACAGGAATGCTTCGGTGAAAAATCAAACTTATATTTATTTGGTCTAACATACACTGGCTAAAACATGCACTGCTAAACAAAATCACTGTCTCTGTGGAGAATAAAATCCAGGTTACAAACAACATACATACAGTACACAACTGGGGACTATAACATGCAGTAATTCGCTTGTTGCTATGGTGGACTCTAACTTCACCCCTACCAACGAATTACCCAGTCGCATAAGCCCCTTCACCTGGCTGAACCAAACGAAGCTCCCACCCTCGGAATAGCCCAAAAGCTTCACTTCTGAGAAAACTCTGAGCCCTTACGGCTCACGGGTTACCGGTTTGGGACACTCGAGACTATGCTTACCCCCACACGTGGTCAGTTTCGATTGCTCCACTCGGCGGCTTCTCTGGTACTTCTTGTTAGGTCGATCTTGTTGGAGCGGGAGCGAGCGAGCGAGAGAGAGAGAGAATGGTAGTAAAGAATCTATCTTTTATAGGAGTCTGGCTACCCCTATCTTTCCTGCCAATCTTTAAAATCCTTTTGTTTCTAAGCATTCCGGTGCTTAATCAGTGATGGGTCGTCCTCGGACCCATGAGTATTGGATTAATGGCCCTAAGTCTGGGACATATCTTTCGGTCTTTGTGTTGGGAAAAAAACTGGCTCCTTTTCGGCTGGCTGAGATGGAGGTGAGAAGTGCTTTGCATATTAGAGTGGCCTTTTCAAGTTCAATGGCCCCTTCCTTTTTCCAGGACTGTCGGGCGAACCCATACATTCTGGATGACTGACAGTTCTTTGGTCACAGCCAACTGCCATGCGTTCTCTGGAGTTTTAACAAACCAGTCCCCCACGCATTTGCACAGGGCGATCCCACCACAGGGAAAACACCCTCAGCCCATAAAGTCCACAAAAATATTCTCGACTGAGTCCATTCTTCAAACAGAGACTTTGCGATCTCTTCACTCCTTAAGTTGATTAAGTTCATGGCTTCTTCAGCTGACAATCGCGCCCCTACTGTACTATCCTAATTTAAAACTACATTATTGATTCCTTTTGTCTTTTTAAGTGTTCATTTCAATTCAGCTAACTGTAGCCTGCTCAGGTCGGTTTATTTGACTATGTGTTTGTTGCACAGTATATGTGTTTTATTTCATCACTGTCTCACAAGAGAAAGCGTGTACATAATGTAGGGCAAGCCCTTCAGATTAAGGAGCTTTTGAAACCCGCATTAAATGCATGTTGAGAATCCAACAATTTTAAGATGAGTTAGCTGTCTAACATATCAAGATGTGGAAGTTACCGCTTTCTCCATTTCATCACATTTTGCAAGTACGAGGCAATCAGCTGATCATTGATGTGGTGAGATTTTTTGTGGCAAACGAGCTTCTGCTGGGCGCGACTTCTAGCGTACAAGTTTACTGAGCAAAAAACGTAACTTTACAGCGGGGGGGA
Source organism: Somniosus microcephalus (assembly GCF_052327205.1). Lineage (NCBI taxonomy): Eukaryota > Metazoa > Chordata > Chondrichthyes > Squaliformes > Somniosidae > Somniosus > Somniosus microcephalus. The sequence continues at coordinate 34,036,372 of NC_141012.1, read as the reverse complement.
AGGAAACAGCAAACAACAAGCTTCATCAAGAACTTTCAGCCAGCTGGCTGAGAGATGAAACACAAAGATGTCAAACATGTTTTTTAGTAACTTATTTTCATATTTTTATTAAAGGCATTCATTAAATGCAGTAATCACTGACTTTTTAGAAAAGGGACATATCTTTCAGAACCTATTGCAATTCGGTGGATAACATCATTTAACTGACAATCTGTAGAATTGACATTTTAACCATAATACATACTTAAAAAATGTTCATGAATGATGCAGCTTGTGAGTGGATTAAGCACTGGAATTCCACCTCTGGCACATAGGTTCAATCCATCCCAGACTGATGAGATTTAAGTTTCATTCTTCTGCTGGTTATAAGGCTCTTTCTTGAAATGAGTTGAGACAGGCTTACGCTTGCTTCTAGATTGTATAGGTTCCATTGCATAACACTACCCATAGCGCAAAACTTTCCCCAGTTTGGCACTAAATTGACAAACCTCACACAGAGACACCACAGAATGGCTCACATAAGAAATAAACAAATGTGCAGTCCGGAGCAGTCTCTTGAGGCTGAAGCTGATACCCTTTGACCCTATATCTAACTGTGCGGTGCTCAAAATGGAAAATTTTCCATTCTTTTACATGAATATTCCTTAATGTGATGAAGCAAAAAAAAAGTCACACAAAAATCATTGGCCCGCAATTTGTGACCCCTACGTATGAGGTGCATACGCGCCCGTAAGGGCCATGCAAGTTCCAGGTTTTCACACGCGAGGCCGAATAGCCTCTTTCTATGCTGTAACCATTCTATGATCCTATGATTAACAGAACTTACGCGGTAGTGCCAATCTGTTGTAAACCTGTGCAATTCCTATATTTCCAGTGACAGTGTGCTTATTGAAAAATGAAACTTCTTTATGAGCGAATCATGGGCAAATAACTCCAGTGCCAGCCCAATTCATTGTGTTGCAGTCTGTTGTTGTATTTCTGAAACAGTCTTGCTGTTTCCAGTGTCACCTTGTCAATAATGTGTGAATTCTTCTAATCCCAGTTCTTTACTTCTATTGGATTTCAACCGGCAGCGGGTTTCCAGCGGGAAACCATGCTGGCGAGTGAATTCCCGAATGAATATCCCATACCTTGATGAATCCGCCCAAAAATAAGTCCACAAGAATGACACCGGCCGATTTTAACGCCGGGGCCTCATTTAAATCTGCTGGCCGACTGCCCGGCCTTTCTGGGTGAGAAGTTGATGGGAAGTGGGAGATATTTGCACGGCACAGAGGCTGCTCATCGACACCAGATAGCTGGCGGGATCGGCTGCTGGGGCCATCTCGCGATAGGGGTGGGAGGAGGGGCGAGGGGGTGGTAAGTCTACGGCAGGGAAGGCCTAAACTTTCCTTGTGAGGCCCGAAGTAGCGCCTTTGCTCTTCTTGGCCCTGTGAGGAAAGTAAAAAAAAACTTAACTGCTTGGCCCTCTTCTGACCCCGATCCTCCTCCTGCTGTGTTCACCTGACAGGAAAGCCACTGTGGCTCACCGTTCAGGGCATCGTGTTCAATTGCGGTCGGGTCCCGGTAACCTTACAACCTGACGCGCAGCTTTGCGTGCGTGTCCTTGCTGCCTGCTCAGTGGAGCAGTTTATAATTAGGAATGGTCAGCTCCAAAAAAAAAAAAACAACTTGCATTTATATAGCACCTTTTAATGTAGTAAAACATCCCAGCTCCCAGTGGCTCCAGGGCTGGTAAGAAATCTGGGCAATTTTAACTGTCCTGCCACCTTGTTTCTGCCAGGTGATTAGGGTTAAAATTGCCACCCTCCCCGCAATCAACATTTCAAATAAAACTGCAATTTATTGGATCTTCACAATTCCTGTTGTGGTTCTGTATATATTTTTTTATAATCTGATGTAACCAAAGTCAAACTATGACCTACACCTTTACATGTAAGATGGTAACTGTCTCCAGCCTGACGAGAATTTCTTTTGCAGGTTTGGTGTGAATGCTAATTGATGCTTCCAGGTGTTCGCAGCTGTGTTTGTTGACTAACTTAATTGTGGTGATTTTTCCATTCTGAAGACAAGAAGATATTATATATTTGATGACATCCATTAAAGACAAAGATGGTTTTGATCAGGTCAATTATGACTTTGTCTTGGGTAGCAGGTGTGCAATCACAGTTGAGCATAAATTGCCTGTGTTTTAATAAGTGTGGATGTGCTTTGCCCCGTGTCGGTGTTCTCGTGTTTATGGTTAATGGCTTCCTGAAGTTAATATTCTCATATTTTTGCCTAATTACCCAGCACTATTGCCAGTTATGAATGTTGATGTTGTCAGAAGCCCATCCAAAAGATAATTTTGGTTAAAAAGCAAAAGCTGGTCTTCAGCTGCTGAGGGATATCATCTGTAAGAGAGGACTGACTCTCAACAAAGTACAGTATAGGAGAGCTTGAGGGAAATAGCATTTTAGCAAGAAGATTTGCATTGCAAAGTTAATTGCATATCCTCACCTCTTCAGAAGATTCAACAGAGTAACTACTAACCCATTGAGGACATTGCAAAGGACATTTATGATTGATTATTGATGTATGCTGTGCTTCTTTGTGTGGTTTAATTCCTAAACACATAATCTTAGGCTGTATTGATATTCTGCCGTAATGAAGTGATTGAATATGAAGGGGGAATTTTAACCATAAAAAACGGGTGGGTTTGGAGCATGGGGGCAGTTAAATTGTTAAAAATGGGATTCCCGACCTAATCCCACCTCCAACCCGCCCACTTCCGATTTTAACGGGGGGGGCGGGCGACCAATCCGCTCCCAAGGGGCGGAATAGCAATTAAAATATTATAATGAGGCTGGAAGCCTCATTTTTAACTTCCATTTTGTTTTTAGCTCCACGTGGACGGGTTTCACACAATTCTTGAAACCCAGCAATTACAGCAAGATGGGGACTGCTGAATCCAGGAGGTAATGGTCTTGCCTTCACCGCTCGCACTTGGCCCCCCCCACTTCTCTGTTCCCGCAGCACACCTCCCCCAATCCTCTCTTCTCCCCCCCGCCCCCCACCCCCCACTCCATCCATTTAAAGGCCCGGCCTGACCTATGATCCTCCATTTAACGGCCCGGTTCCCACTCAAACCCTCCCTTCTCTGTGCTTCCCAATGCCACAGGCCTACCCGCCCACAGTCAGCCAGCCTCTCACTCTGGCTAGCTGCGGGAGAGAAACCAAGGCCTTGCATGCAAATCGGGCCCTGCCGTTAAACAACAGCAACAACAACAACTCGTATTTATACAGCACCTTAAACGTAGTAAAACTTCCCAAGGCGCTTTCCAGGAGTGTTATAAGACATAGATTTGACACCGAGCCACATAAGAAGAAATTAGGGCAGATGACCAAAAGCTTGGTCAAAGAGGTAGGTTTTAAGGAGCGTCTTAAAGTGAAAGAGAGGCAGAGAGGTTTAGGGAGAGAGTTCCAGAGCTTGCGGCCTTGGCAGCTGAAGGCACGGCCACCGATGGTTGAGCGATTATAATCAGGGATACTCAAGAGGGTAGAATTTGAGGAGCACAGATAACTCAGGGGGTTGTGGGGCTGATGGAGATTAGAGAGATACGGAAGGGCGAAGTCATGGACTGATTTGAAAACAAAGATGAGAATTTGGAAATCGAGGTGTTCCTTAACAGGGAGCCAATGTAGGTCAGCGAGCACAGGGGTGATGGGAGATCGGGATTTTGTGCGAATTAGGACACGGGCAGCCAAGTTTTGGATGACCTCAAGTTTACGTAGGGTAGAATGTGAAAGGCCAGCCAGGAGTGTGTTGGAATAGTCAAGTGTAGAGGTAACAAAGGCATGGGTGAGGGTTTCAGCAGCAGATGAGCTGAGGCAGGGGGCGGAGACAGGCGATGTTATGGAAGTGGAAGTAGATGGTCTTTGTTATGCTGCGGATATGTGGTTGGAAGCTCTTTTCAGGTCAAATCTGACACCAAGGTTGCGAACAGTCTGGTTCAGCCTCAGACATATGTTAGGGAGAGGGATGGAGTCTGTGGCTAGGAAATGGAGTTAGTGGCGAGGACCGAAGACAATGGTTTCGGTCTTCCCATATTTAATTGGAGAAAATTTCTGCTCATCCAGTACTGAATGTCGGACAAGCAGTCTGACAATTTAGAGACCGTGGAGGGGTTGAGAGAAGTGGTGGTGAGGTAGAGCTGGGTGTTGTCAGCGTACATGTGGAAACTGATGCTGTGTTATTGGATGATGTTGCCAAGGGGCAGCATGTAGATGAGAAATAGGAGGGGGCCAAGGATAGATCCTTGGAGAATCCCAGAGGTAACGATGCGGGAGCAAGAAGAGAAGCCGTTGCAGGTGATTTTCTGGCTGCGATTAGATAGATAAGAATGGAACCTGGCGAGTGCAGTACCACCCAGCTGGACGATGGTGGCGATGCGTTGGAGGAGGATGGAGTGGTCAACAGTGTAAAAGACAGGATGAGGAGGAATAGTTTACCTTTGTCACAGTCACAGGATGTCATTGATGAGAGCCGTTTCGGTACTGTGGCGAGGCGGAAACCTGATTGGAGAGATTTAAACATGGCATTCAGGGAAAGATTGGCATGCATTTGGGAGGCGACAACATGTTCAAGGACGTTGGAGATGGGGCGGTAGTTTGCAAGGACGGAGGGGTTAAGGGTTGGTTTTTTGAGGAGAGGGGTGATGACAATGTCAGCTAACATGGGAACCAGAAAAGGAAGTTGGGTGGTCAGCAGTTTAGTGGGAATAGGGTTGAGGGAGCAGGATGTGGGGCTCATGGACAGGAGGAGCGTGGGGAGGTCAAGAGGGGAGATCGGAGAGAAACTGCAGAAAGATGCGATTTCAGGGCGAGGGCAGGAGGGAACTTTAGAAGAAGCTTGGCCCGGTGGACGAGGGGAAGGAAGGGAAGTTGCAGAGGTAGCTAATCCGATGGTCTCAGTTTTAGAGACAATGAAGTCCATGAGCTCCTCGCACTAGTTGTTGGAGACGCGTGTGGAGGAGACAGGGGGGAGCGGGGTTTAAGAAGACGGTTAGCAGTAGAGAATAGAAGCCGGTGGTTATCTTTGCATTCCAGAATGATCCTGGAATAGTGAGCAGTTTTTGCAGACAACAATAGGACCCGATAATGCTTTATGTGGTCCAGCCAGATCTGGCGGTGAATGGCTAAACCAGTTGTCTGCCATATCCGTTCAAGTCTGCGCCCCTTGGACATGAGGGAGTGAAGATGAGGGCCGTACCAGGGGGAATGACCAGGGTGAGAGAGAGTAATGGTTTTATAGGGACTAGGGCATCAGAGGTGGTGGTGAGGGTGTGGTTGAGCAGATCGGTAGCTGCAGAAATGTTGTGGTGAATGTTGGGCCAAAGGCTGAACAGTTGGGATTTCATAAGAGAGTTTGGAGAGTTTTTTCCAGGGGTGGATACAGAATGAAGTAGGGTTGGGTGGGGGAAGGGGGATATGGGTGGAGAGTGATACAAGGAAGTGGTCAGAGATGACCTTATCTGCGATTGACACGGTGGGAGTAGCGAGGCCACGAGAGATGGTATGGTCGAGGGGGTGGCCGTGAATATGGGTTGGGGAGTTCACATGGAGGGAGAGATTAAGGGAGGATAGGAGGCGAGTGAACTCGGAGGAAAGAGAGCATGATGAATTGAGATGGAGGTTGAAATCACCGAGTTTGAGAAGTGGCTCTGTGCAGAGGCGGAGGGAGGAAAGCAATGAAGATATCTCGGTGATAAAATGTTTATGGTACTTGAGTGGGCGGTAAAGAATGAGAATTTTAAATGAGAGGTGAGAGTTAGAACAAGGTGAGATGCTCAAAGGAGGAGAACGTGCCAGAGGAGTAGGGGGTAGACCAAGTTTGATTTGGTGATGAGAGCCACACCGTCAGCACGGCTGTCTGGGCGGGGCAAGCGGTGGAAGGTATAGCCAGGCGGGGAGGCTTCATTTAAGGGTAAGGTGTCATCACTCCTCAGCCAAGTCCATGATGTCGATACAATCATCCACGATAAGCTCAAGGATGGCAAAGCCCTTGTTCGCAAGTGAACGGACATTCTGCAGGGAGATGCGGAGAGGGTCGGCATGGCCTGCGGGAAACCTTCCGAGTCTCCCGACTGCCTCAGAGCACCCCCAGCCCCCAACCCGCCTTCCTCCTCGAAATTACGGCCATGGTGTGAGTTTACATAAAGTTCCATATGCAGAAATTATTCTGATCGCATAAGAAGTGTTTGGAATATGTCTGACAGCAGCAGAGCACAATCTTATCGCCATTATGGGTACAGGTTCATTAGCTAAAAGATTGTGACATTGAATCATGGAGTCACCCCAAAAAGCAGGTGGGTTGGGGTTGGGTGGGAGGTTAAAGAGTTAAAAACCTGAATCCTGACCCCAACCCGCCTCCGACCTGCCCACTTCTGGTTTTAACAGAGGTGGGACAGGGGGCAGGCAGCCAACCCGCTTGTAGAAGGCGGGTTGGCAATTTAAATATTATAATGAGGCTGCGTGCCTCATGTTGAAGCTCCATTTTAAAATTAACTATGGGCGGCCGGGTTTCCCGAGCCACGGGGAACCTGGCAGCTAAAGGAAAACGAGGACTGCTGGATCCAGGAGGTAACTGTCTCGCCAACTCCCGTGATTGGACACCCCACCCCTCCATCCGACCTCCCCCCAATTTCCCCCCTGCCCGAGGCCTCCAATTCCCCCCCTCCCCTCGAGGCCTCTGATTCCCTTCCCCCGCCCACAGATACCCAGACCTCCAATCACACACCCGACCCCGAGGCCAATCTCCAAACCACCCATTCCAGCCTTCCGATTTCTCCCACCACCCCCAAATCCTGGCCTTCTGACGGCCCCCCCACCCCCCCCCCCCCCGCCCGAAGAACCGAGGCACCCGACCCTCTCCGACGATCCTGGCCCCAGCCCCCTCTGACAATCCCGCCCTTCCTCCTCTCTGTTTCCCAGGCGTACCCACCTGCAGCCAGTCAGCCTACCTCTCAATCTGTCTGGCTGCATGTAGTAAACAGAACAAATTTAAATCAGGCCCTGCCGTTAAATTTGGCAGGGCCTGAGGGAAACCCGTTCTCCCGGGTATCCTGTCCACATTCCAATTCCTCCCCCCGCCCCCTTGCCCCGCTCCCTACCTGCCTCCAAGTAAAAATTCTGGCCATATAATCGTAGAATAGTACAGCACAGAGGGAGGCCATTTGGTGTCTCGAGTCTCCGCCGGCTCTTTCAAAGAGTAATCCAGTTAGTCTCACTCTTTCCCCAGATCCCTGCAATTTTTTCTCCTTCACGTATTGATCCAATTACTTTTTGAAGGCTACTACTGAATCTGTATCCACCAGCCTATCAACATTCCAAATCCTAACCACTCGTTGTGTAAAACGGTTTTTCCTCATGTCACCACTGGTTCTTTTGCCAATCACTTTAAATCTGAGCCCTCTCGTTATTGACCCTTAAGCCATTGGAAACAGTTTCTTTTTATTTACTCCATCTAAACCCTTCATGACTTTTAACACCTCTATCAAATCTGCTCTTAGCCTTCTCTGATCTAAGGAGAACAACCCCAGCTTCTCCAGTCTATCCACGTAACTGTATTCTGTAAACGGGAAACAGTTCAACCTCCGTCGCCTCCAGTCCAGATCCAAGGTCGTCCCATCCTCTGTCGTTGAATTACAGTATGCAGACGACGCTTGCGTCTACGCTCACTCGGAGGTCGAACTCCCAGCCATCGTGAACGAGACCATGGGCCTTACACTAAACATCCATAAGACAAAGGTCCTCTACCAACCTGCCCCCGCCACACATTACAGCCCCCCGATTATCAAAATCCACGACAAGGCCTTGGACAATGTGGACCACTTTCCATACCTCGGGAGCTTACTGTCAACAAGGGCAGACGTCGATGACGAAGTCCAACACCGCCTTCAGTGTGCCAGTGCAGCCTTCGGTCGCCTGAGGAAGAGAGTGTTTGAAAACCAGGACTTCAAACACGGCACTAAGCTCATGGTCTACAGAGCAGCAGTGATACCCGCTCCGCTGTATGCCTCAGAGACATGGACCATGTACAGCAGGCACCTCAAAGCACTGGAGAGGTACCACCAATGCTGCCTCCGCAGGATCCTGCAAATCCATTGCCAGGATAAGCACACCAATGTCAGTGTTCTTGCTCAGGCCAACATCCCGAGCATCGAAGCTTTGACCACGCTCAATCAGCTCCGATGGAAGGGTCACATCGTATTCATGCCCGATACGAGACTCCCAAAACAAGCACTCTACTCGGAGCTCTGACACGACAAGAGAGCCCCAGGTGGGCAGAGGAAATGCTTCAAGGACACCTTCAAAGCCTCCTTGAAAAAGTGTAACATCCCCATCGACACCTGGGAATCCCTGGCCCAAGATCACACAAAGTGGAGGAGAAGCATCCGGGAAGGCGCCAAACACCTCGAGTTTCTTCGCCGGGAGCAAGCGGAAGCCAAGCGCAAGCAGCGCAAGGAGCGCACGTCAACCCAAGCACCCCACCCACCCGCCCCTTCAACCACCGTCTGCCCCAGCTGTGACAGAGACTGTAGGTCCCACATTGGACAAATCAGTCACCTGCGAACTCATTTTTAATGTGGAAGCAAGTCATCCTCGGTTCCGAGGGACTGCCTAAGAAGAAGATTCCCTCATCCCAGGAACCATTCTAGTAAATCTCTTCTGTACCCTCTCCAAAGCCTTCATGTCCTTCCTGATGTGTGGTGCCCAAAATTGGACATCATACCCCAGCTGGCACCGAACTAGTGTTTTATATAGGTTTAGTGTAACTTCCTGGCTATGCCTCTGTTTATAAAGTCCAGGATCCCTTATGCTTTATTAACTGCTCTGTTAACCTGTCCTGCCACCTTCAAATATTTGAGCGCTGTATCTGTTATTTGCTGTCATTCTCTTAACCTAGATCCCAGTTCTACCGTGAACAAAATGTCTATTGTCACAAAATTGCAGAGCAGTGAAAAATACAACAAAATTCTAAGCAGAGCTGCTGAAAAGCTTTTGGGTCTGTGATCGTGTGACTGACGAACACCCAAGGCCAAAGCAAGGGGAAAAATAATTATTCCAATTTTTATCACAAGACGTTGAGGATTCTGATGAAGAACTTGCAAAGCGACTTGCCAGCATCTCTCTGAATTTGCTGAAATGAAGGAAAAAAGTAGCAGACGACTAAATTTTTTAAGGGAGGCGAATGGGGACATGCTTGTTATTTGAAGTGCTTTTAGCAAAGAAGACTGGTATGAAAGCAAGCCAAGCTTCCTAAAAAAGCAACAATATATGGTGATTTATGTTTACAGGCTTTCCCCTCTTCTTTGCTGAATGTTGTGAATCTTTTTGGGGTTCAGTTCCGCAGATGGCACTGACCTCCAGCACACTGCAGAAGAGGCCGAAGCAACAATATATGGTGATTTATGTTTACAGGCTTTCCCCTCTTCTTTGCTGAATGTTGTGAATCTTTTTGGGGTTCAGTTCCGCAGATGGCACTGACCTCCAGCACACTGCAGAAGAGGCCGTTCCTCATCTGTGAAACCAGACAATGTGTGTTGACAGCCTATTCAAACGTGGTACACATGACAGCAAAATGTAATCATCTGACCATCCAACATCCATATTTCGGCAGTTTCCAGCAGCATTAAATTGTAAATTGATAGCAGTCAGGACTGAGAGCCTTGGCTGATACCTCCCCCCACCCTAGTACAGGATTCTGACAGGAAATGGGGTACCTCCACAGCAGCCCCTGAACAGTTTCAACCTGCCATTTACCTGATCTAGATGACTCAGTGTCATGCCATTTATCAACTTTGAACCCATTGGAAGTGCCTTCTTGTGAATAACCTCAATGTTTGTGTGAAATGAGGTGCTCAGCAAGTTTAAAATTAAATCCCTTGTTTTTTTGAACCTCAGAAAGTCATTCTTTATACCATGGGTGTAATATGTCCAAATTAGAATACATTTTGAAGTTGCGAACCATTTGCTCACTTTGGAGAGCCCAATGACCCAAGAATGGTATGTTTTTATAGAGCACACTGACCTGAGCCTGACTAGCACCAAGGTGCATTGACAAGGGAGCTCTGTGCATTCATTGGGCACTGCCACCTTCAATGCGCTATGGCTGCAGTACGTACTATCTACAGGATGCACCTCAACAACGCAGATTATTTTAACAGTAACCCCTTCCTCTGCAGCTTCTATCACCAACAAGGACTAAAGTAGCAATGTTGTGTGAACACCATCACTTCCAAGTTCTCCTCCAAGTTGCACAACATTCTGATTTGAGCATGTACTGATATTCCTTCATCGTCGCTGGGTCAATATCTTGGAATTTCCCATCTAACACTAACATGGAAGTATCTTAGCTACAAGGAATTTGCATATGCTTGCTTCACTGGGGTCCAAAGTCATGGGTTTCTGTTACAGTCGTCTTGATGACAGGATAGATAGAAACATAGAAACATAGAAGATAGGAGCAGGAGTAGGCCATTCGGCCCCTCGAGCCTGCTCCGCCATTCAATGAGATCATGGCTGATCATCCAAATTCAGTACCCTGTCCCTGCTTTCTCCCCATATCCCTTGATCCCTTTAGCTTTAAGAAATATATCTAACTCCTTCTTGAATATATTTAATAAGTTGGCCTCAACTGCCTTCTGTGGTAGAGAATTCCACAGGTTCACCACTCTCTGGGTGAAGAAATTCCTCCTCATCTCTGTCCTAAATGGCTTACCCCTTATCCTTAGACTGTGACCCCTGGTTCTGGACTCCCCAACCATCCTTCCTGCATCTAGTCTGTCCAGTCCTGTCAGAATTTTATAAGTTTCAATGAGATCCCCTCTCATTCTTCTAAACTCCAATGAGTATAAGCCCAATTGACCCAATCTCTCCTCATACGTCATTCCTGCCATCCCAGGTATCAGCCTGGTGAATCTTTGCTGCACTCCTTCCATGGCAAGAACATCCTTCCTCAGTTAAGGCGACCAAAACTGCACACAATACTCAAGATGTGGTCTCGCCAAGGCCCTGTACAACTGCAGCAAGACATCCTTGTTCCTGTACTCGAATCCTCTCGCTATGAAGGCCAACATACCATTTGCCTTCTTAACCGCCTGCTGCACCTGCATGCTTACCTTCAGCGACTGATGCACAAGGACACCCAGGTCTCGTTGCACTTCCCCTTCTCCCAATCTATTGCCATTCAGATAATAATCTGCCTTCCTGTTTTTGACACCAAAGTGGATAACCTCGCATTTATCCACGTTATATTGCATCTGCCATGCATCTGCCCAATCACCCAACCTGTCCAAATCATACTGGAGTTTCTCGGCATCCTCCTCACAGCACACACGCCCACCCAGCTTTGTGTCATCTGCAAACCTGGAGATATTACATCTAGTTCCCTCGTCTAGATCATTAATATATATTGTGAATAGCTGGGGTCCAAGGACCGATCCCTGCGGTACCCCACTAGTCACTGCCTGCCACTCGGAAATAGAGCCGTTTATTCCAACTCTTTGCTTTCTGTCTGCCAACCAGTTCTCTATCCAAGTCAATACCTTGCCCCCAATCTCATATAGATCAAGAAACAATGCAAAATAATAAATAGCAGCAACATATTACTAAGTCTCGTCTGAACATGACATTAGGCTCAGCATTGGAAGAGTATCTATTGTGTTAAGTGCAGGTGTCCATTGATGCAACACTTTAGTGCAGTGGATGTATTCCAAAGTTTGTTATATCAGATTGTTTAAAAATATCTCCAGTCATTTCATTTTTAAACATTTGCATATTACATTTGTGAACGCTTAGCGTGACTTTTAGCCTAAATGATGAGTTATTTTCCATATACACGTGCTCAAATTGTGCCAAATGGCAATAATTATTCATGTGTTACGTCTGCTGTTCCAGCACAATGGCCACGATTACCCCTCCCTCGGCGGATCCAGGGTGGCTGGGGTCGCTGGCGGGTTGCGACCCTGCTGCTGTCCAAAGTGATCTTACATTGATTGGGCTTGTTAAGCCCCCCGCCAGCACATTTCCCGGCCAATTGAAGGAAGCGGGTCTGATGACGTCATTTGATGACCCGTCATCAACCAGTTTCCTTAAAGGGACCATGCGCAAATTGATTTTGCCAGTTGTACTGTCACAGTTCTACAGCACTGAGGTGCTGCTAACACTGACAAGCACTGCACAGAGGTTCATGGCTGCACCCAGGCTCTCCCATAACTCCCTCCATTTGCTTGTGGAGGGAGTCATAGCACGCAGGGAGGTTTTCTTCCCTTCCAATGGGCGGAAGAGATTTCCCCAGAAGATCAATGCAGCCTGGTTGCACATTGCAACAGAGGACACATGCAGGGATGTCATTAGGAGGACCAGGCTGCAGTAGCGCAAACCTTTCAATGATCTCAGTCTATCACGAAATGTTACTGCAAAGCCACACTCAACCTCATCCTGCCGTGCCACTCATCACATCCCCATCACTCTGTCTTCCCTACCCTACTCCTGCACATCCTTACTCACACCAACTTACCTTGCACCTCCACCCATCCCTCTCTATCTACATTATCACTTCCCCATCTCACTAGCTACCCCTCACACTCACCCCCATCCTAGTGCAATCATACCAACTATCAACACACAAGGGTAGGCACTTGGGTGTTTTACCCAATGTTCATGTGAAGTTTCTGTTAATGTGCTGTCAAACATTGAAATCTTTATTTTCAATACTTTACATTCTGGGACAGATCTGTGTGCACCTTTGGAAGTGGCTTAGTGAGTTGCAGTGAATGGTGAGACATAACGGTACCCCCCGCAATGGTGATGAGTGTGAAAGGAATGGCTTGGGCATTGTAGGGATGCTTTATGGTGTTGGTGTAGGGTGGTGCCAACCTGGCACATCATGTGGCAGCCAGGGTGCACAGCGTCAAGTGAAGTAAATGTGGCCATGGTGAGGCCATCCCTGGCCTCGCGGGCAGCAATGTGGTCAGGTGCTGATGCCCTGTTTCTGTGCAGCATCAGTTGATTGCGGAGAAGGTTGGTATTGTTGGTGCTGCTGGTGTTGGGGCTGATCGTGGTGGGATTCTGAGGACCAAGGTGAGAGAGTTTCAAGGGCACCGATGCTGATGGACTAGATGGCAGGTGAGGTTGAGATAACAGAAGCAATCTGTCAATGGTGAGAGAGGCTGTTCCAATGAGGTGACACTGGATAGAGAATTTGCTCCGAACACTTGCAACCTGCATAAAGCTCAATCTGCCTTCCAAATGCAGTAAGCAACAGCTTCTGATGCTTGGAAAGTGAACAGCTATAAGATGGGAGCTTTTGTAGCACATTTGCTGCTGTCAAGTAAAGAGATGATATCATGGTGACACAACTCACAACCTCCTTACCTGACGTGATACCCAAGCAGTGTGGAACCCATGGGCGACCTTGTAAAATTTAAAGATGAGCTCCAAATAGTTTTTAAGTGGGTTTCCTACCCACTGTCAAAAAACATTTTTTCCCACCCGACCCACCACCAAACGCGCCCGCTGACCCCCCTGAAAATTTCCCCACAATGCTTTTATCTCTATATCTCTGTGGACAGAGCTGGGTTTTATTCATAGCCCTGTTTCTCCAGGGTGAAAAAATGCACTTTCACTTGCTAATTTCACAGAATCACACAGAATCACAGAAACCCCACAGTGCAGATAGAGGCCATTTCGGCTTGATTCTTTCTGAAAATTGTCAAGTGTGAGGATAAAATAAAGGTTTCCCCATTGGACCAACTAAAAAGGGTTTAATTAGGACTTCTGTGAATATCTTTCCTCAGATTCAGCCATATCTGACCATTTCAAAATAGAATAAGCTCTCTCTGGCTGTTTTAATTATCAATGCTGTTAGCTGTGCTATAATGTTTCAATGTGTTCAGACACTCTTGTACAGCATGATCAGATCAACGTTTATGTCTTTGGCTCTGGTTTGGCCATGACGCAATGTCGTGAATGCATTACCAAGGGACCTGCTTCTGTTATAAATGAACTGCTAATCTGTAGAAACAAATAGCAATGAACATCTGCTGGAAATAGCCTGGTATTCTTTACAGTGATGAATGTTGAGAGGACTGCCATGTCAGTAAGCATGGTGAGTGGGAAAATGTTTCACAAGGTCTAATTAATGTGTACTTTGGAATACATATTTCTGGCATGCAATCATTTTGAGTATTCAGGTACAGTGCTCATATTGGGACCATTTGTGCTGGAATTGGTGTTCACAGGTTGGTTGTAATGTGCTGAGCTGACATGAGTGTGAGGACACCTTGCCTGACTCAGCTGCGACTTTGTAGGCCTTTCACCATACTCTGAAAGAGAAAATATTCAAAAGCAAAATACTGCAGATGCTGGAAATCTAAAATAAACAAGGAAAATGCTAGAAACACTTGGCAGGTCTGGCAGCATCTGAAAAGAGAAACCGAGATAACGGCTGAGATTTTCCTTTCCTCGGCGGGTCCAGGACAGGCGACGTCGGGTCCCGACCTTGCTGTGAGCTCCATCTCGCTGTCTAAAATGATTTTCCCTTGATAATGCTTGTTCAACCCGCCCAGCACGTTTCCCGGCACAATTAGAGGAAACGGGTCTGGTGACATCATTCATGACGCGTCATCAGCTGGTTTCCTTAAAGGGGCCACAGACAACTTTATTTTGACATTTGTGCTGTTAGTGTTCTACAGCATTGAGGTGCTGCAAACTCTGAAATGGCTGCACAGAGGTGCAGGGCTGCACCCAGGTTCTCCCATGACTCCCTCCATATGCTTATGGAGGGAGTCACAGCACACAGGGAGGTCCTCTTCCCTTCCGATGGGTGGATGAGACATCCCCAGGAGACCAACACAGCCTGGTTGCACATTGCACAAGAGGTCACAAGCAGGAATGTCATCAGGAGGACCTAGGTGTAGTGGTGCAAACCTTTCAATGATCTCAGTAGATCATGAAACAGTAGTACAAAGCCACATTCACCTTCATCCTGCTGTGCCACTCATCACATCCCCATCACTCTGCCTTCCCTATCCTACTCCTGCACATCCTTACTCACACCAACTTAGCTTGCACCTCCACCCATCCCTCTCTATCTATCTACATTATTATCACATCCCCATCTCACTAGCCACCCCTCACACTCACCCTCATCCTAGTGCAATCATACCAACTAACAACACACAAGTGTAGGCACTTGTGTGTTTTATCCAATTTTCATGTAAAGTTTCTGTTAATGCGCCGTCAGACATTGAAACCTTTATTTCCAACATTGTATTCTTGGACAGATTTGTGTGAACCTTTGGAAGTGGCTTAGTGAGTTGCAGTGAATGGTGAGACACAAGGGTGCCCCCTGCAATGGTGGTGAGTGTGAAAGTAATTGCTTGGACATTGTAGGGATGCTTTATGGTGGCATTGTGGGGTGGTGCCAATCTGGCACATCATGTGGTTGCAAGGGTGTACAGCATCAAGTGATGTAAATTTGGCCATGGTGATGTCATCCGTGGCTTCCCTGACAGCAGTGTGCTTTGGTGCTGATGCCTTGTGTCCTGTGCAGCATCAGGTGACTGTGGAGAAGGTTGCTGTTGTTGGTGCTGCTGGTGTGCCTGGTGCTGCTGGTGTTGGGGCTGATCGTGGTGCGATTCTGAGGACCAAGGTGCGAGACTATAAAGGGCACCCATGTTGATGGAACAGACAGCAAGTGAAGTAGAGATGACAGAAGCATCCTGTCAATGGTGAGAGAGTTCTCCCAATGAGGTGAGAGTGAGTGGAGAGTGGAAAGCCTGCAGAATCTGTGCTGGAAATGGAGTGAGAAACAGCTTGTGGCTGAGGAAAGTTACGATCTGTCAGGTGGGAGCTTTTACTGTACATTTGAAGCTGTGAATTGATCAGCTGGAGCAATGGCCACTGAGCTCCCGCCTCAGGTTGACAGCCATGGTCCCCGAACAGTGTGGCCGTGAAGTTAAAGTGAAAAAGTTAGTTAAAAAAGCCTGTCAATGATCTGTCAACTAGATGGTAATGAGTTTAATTGGGTTGCCTGCCGCTGCCTGTTGGGCCTACTCAGCACTGACAGACCCGACATTGGGAAAGGTGCGTTGCGGTGGGTTGACAGCGGGTTCTTGACCTGCTGTCAAAAAAAATCAAATTTCCCACCCGACTCGCTATCGATCCCGCCCGCTGACTCCCCGGAAAGTTCCGGCCATTGTTTCAGGTTGATGACCTTACAGCAGAACTGGAAGATGCTGATGCTGAACAGTATTTAACCAAATACAGAGCATGGGGAAATGGTGGCTGGGGGAAGGGCAAGGAACGAACAACAAGGAAAGATCTGTGATCAGGTGGAGAGCAAGAGAGATTAATTGATGAAAGGGATGATGTTGCAAGGCAAAAGGAGTTGATAATGTGGCAAACATGGAAACAAAAGATGGATCCAAAATACTAACAAAATGTCCAAGAGAAAGTGGAAGCTGTGGTTAAAATCTAAAGTTGTAAAATGAAAATTATGTTAGAAAATATTGAGGACGGTTTAGTTTTTCAAAATTGATTTGCCTTCTTTTCTATATTTAGTCTCTCACTAACACTCTCAAAGCTCTTATTTGAAAAGTGCACTAAGTGCAAAGTTGCAACATGCTGCCAGTGGTGCCAAGATTTTCACATGAAAGTGATAATTTCTGAATTAGCTAATATTAAAATTAGAGTTTTTGATTGAACATAACCTTCAGGGTACACACACAAACACAATGGGCCGAATTTTGCTGTCAGCAGCGAAGGAACGGTCTTCGCAGTTCACCTCGCTGACAGCTGCCCACAGAGTTATCATGGGCTTTCAGCGTAGATTTCCTCTAATCCGGTGTCTTTTCCGTTGTGGTGCCCTCGACAGGGGATCTGTGATGTCTGTGAGCATGACCAGAAACAGCGAGGCTCTTCAACCAATCAGATTGAAGAAACCTCACTGCGACACATGGCCCGTGATTTCGCCTACCGGGGTTGGTAGCATGGTCCCAGCCCGCTGCCTGCTCCATCCCGTTCTGTTGAAGTGATTTTACATTGATTGGGCTTGTTAAGAGGTTCCCGGCCAATTAAAAGGAAGTGGGTCTGACGATGTGATTTGACGACGCATCATCAGCCGGTTTCCTTGAAGGTGCCATGTCCAATTTTATTTGGCAGTTGTGCTGTCAGTGATCTACAGCTTTGAGGTGCTGCGAACACTGTCAAGCACTGCACAAAGGTGCACAGCTACACCCAGGCTCTCCCATGACTCCCTCCATATGCTTGTGGAGGGAGTCACAGCAGGCAGGGAGGTTCTCCTCCCTTCCAAGGGCAGAAGAAACCTCCCCAGGACACCAGCACAGCCTGGTTGCACATTGCACAGGAGGGTACAAGCAGTGATGTTGTCAGGAGGACCAGGCTGAGCAGATCATGAAATGTTACTGCCAAGCCACACTCAACCTCTTCCTGCTGTGCCACTCATCACAGCCCATCACTCTGCCTTCCCTACCCTACTCCTGCGCATCCTTACTCACACCAACTTACTTTGCACCTCCACCTACCTCTCTCTATCTACATTATCACATCCCCATCTCACTAGCTACCCCTCACACTCACCCCCATCCGAGTCCAATCATACCAACTAACAACACACAAGGGTTGGCACTTGGGTGTTTTAGCCAATGTTCGTGTGAAGTTTCTGTTAATGTGCTGTCAAACATTGAAATATTTATTTTCAACACTTTCCGTTCTTGGACAGATTTGTGTGCACCTTTGGAAGTGGCTCAGTGAGTTGCAGTGAACGGTGAGACATAACAGTACCCCCCGCAATGGTGATGAGTGTGAAAGGAATGGCTTGGGCATTGTAAGGATGCTTTATGGTGTTGTTGAGGGGTGGTGCCAATCTGGTGCATCATGTGGCAGCCAGGGTGTACAGCGTCAAGTGAAGTAAATCTGACCATGGTGAGGCCATCCCTGGCGTCTTGGGCAGCAATGTGCTCGGGTGATGATACCCTGTGTCCTGTGTAGCAGCAGTTGATTGCGGAGAAGGTTGGTGTTGATGTTGGTGCTGTTGGTGTGCCCGGTGATGCTGCTGTTGGGGCTGAATGTGATGGAATTCTGAGGATCAAGGTGAGAGATTTTTTGAAGGGCACACCTTGAGTATTGTGTGCAGTTTTGGTCGCCTTACCTGAGGAAGGACGTTATTGCCATGGAAGGAGTGCAGCGAAGATTCACCAGGCTGATACCTGGGATGGCAGGAATGACGTATGAGGAGAGATTGGGTCGATTGGGCTTATACTCACTGGAGTTTAGAAGATTGAGAGGGGATCTCATCGAAACCTATAAAATTCTGTCAGGCCTGGACAGACTAGATGCAGGAAGGATGTTTCTGATGGCCGGGGAGTCCAGAACCAGGGGTCATAGTCTAAGGATAAGGGGTAAGCCATTTAGGACTGAAATGAGGAGGAATTTCTTCACCCAGAGAGTGGTGAACCTGTGGAATTCTCTGCCACAGAGGGCGGTGGAGGCCAGTTCATTAAGTATATTCAAGAAAGAGTTAGATATATTTCTTAAGGCTAAAGGGATCAAGGGATATGGGGAGAAGGCAGGGGCCGGGTACTGAATTTGGATGATCAGCCATGATCTCATTGAATTGGCAGAGCAGGCTCGAAGGGCCAAATGGCCTACTCCTGCTCCTATCTTCTATGTATCTATGTATCTATAGGCACCGATGCTGCTGGAATAGATGGCAGGTGAGGTTGAGATGACAGAAGCGATCTGTCAATGGTGAGAGAGGTTGTACCAATGAGGTGACACTGGATAGAGAGTTTGCTCCAAACACTTGCTAGCTTCTAACCATGGAAAGTGAAGACCTATGAAATGGGAGCTTTTATAGACCATTTGCAGCTGTCAAGTTAGTAAATCATCCCATGCTGACACAGCACCCGACCTGCTTACCTGACGTGATCCATGAGCAGCGGGGAAGCCGTTCACGAACTCTGAAAATTTGAAGTTAAGCTTAAAATATACTTAATTGCCCCTGAACAATCCAACTAATGATCTAAATTGCCATTCCCGCCGCTTGGTGTCGGGGGCTGTTCAGCGCTGACAGACCCGACACCTGGGAGACTAGCATGGAGGCGGGGTTGACAGTGGGTTCCTAACCCACTGTCAATCATTTCAAATTTCACAGCTGATCTGCCTCTGATCCCAGTCTCTCAGCGCCAGCAAAATTCTGGCCGTAAAGCTCAAACTGGGAAGTGTAAAGCAGGAAATAAAAAATTAGATTTAAATGATGTACAGAAGGCGAAATAAAGATTGGGAAATACAGATGGGTTTAAGGGAGAGAGATGAAAGAGACAGAAAATGTATTTTAATTATTTTTTTAAATCTCCAACACTAATTTTCTTCTGAGGGAATGGGACGCCACCCTTAAAAAATTAATTTTCCAGTGCCAGAGAGGTTGTTCAGCAGTAATTATCACTTATCACGTTGTTAAAAACTCACTTACTCCTGAATGCACCAGCCCTAACTTTTTCAGCCGTTTTAGTGCGGAACTAGTGGGCAAGTGGAGAGGTACCACCAACACGGCCGCCGCAAGATCCTGCAAATCCAACGGCAGGACAGGCACACCAATATCAGTGTTCTCGCTCAGGCCAATATCCCCAGCATCGAAGCTTTGACCACGCTCAATCAGCTCTGATGGACGGGTCCGCATGCCCGTTACGAGAATCCCAAAACAAGTGCTCTACTCGGAGCTCCGACATGGCAAGAAAGCCCCAGGTGGGCAGAGGAAACGCTTCAAGGATACCCTCAAAGCCTCTTTGGAAAAAGTGCAACATCCCCCCCGACACCTGGGAATCCCTGGCCCAAGACCGAATGCAAAGTGGAGGAGAAGCATCCGGGAAGGCGCCGAACACCTCGAGCTCTTCGAGCAAGTGGAAGCCAAGCGCAAACAGCGGAAGAAGCGCACGTCAACCCAAGCACCCCACCCACCCGCCCCTTCAACCACTGTTTGTCCCACCTGTGACAGAGACTGGAGGTCCCACATTGGACTCATCAGTCACCTGAGAACTCATTTTTAGTGTGGAAGCAAGTCATCCTCGGTTCCGAGGGACTGCCGAAGAAGGGAAGAGTGGGCAAGTACAGCAAGTTCACGCCGTTGCAGTCATTTTAATGTCAAGTCTATCGGCGAGGACTACAACAGGGCACCCTGTGGAGGAGCAGGGTATCTCTAACAGCAACTTCTGGATTTCCACGTTGAGCTGTGCGTGTGCTGATAGCTTCACCATTATTACCACAAAATCTGGGCCAATATCTGTCCAACTTACATGTACCTCCTTTAACTTCACACCTTCAAGTCATATGAAGACTATGTGAGAAGCAGGCTTCCAGTCATTCCTGTAGGGTCAGAATATGGTGGAGCGGGGAGAGGAGAAATATTGAACACTTCAATTCTAAAACGAATAATTATAATGTGTGGTATATACTTTATAAAAGGCATTCATTTATTTTATCTTCCTTTTTAAAAAAAACTGATCTTTGACACTATGAAGGGGACTTCATTGCTTTTAACAATTAAGATAAAGAACCTGTTGCATTGAACTGATTAACATTGAAGGTCGTCCATCACATCACAAAAAGCATCATTATGTCAATTGACTATGGTGAATATGCCACATTGTTATTCTAGGCATTGTTTGTAATATAGGGTATTAATAGTGTAAAACTAAATTATTTTAAATTGATGTGGCTTGTATTTTGAAATAAAATCTATTGATATTTGATACTTGAAAGATCAAATTGCATTTTTCAGCTATTTACAAAAAATCCAGCTGTCGTCTCTCCACTAGTTCGGCACTAACCATTATGATGGGCAGCTTGTATGTTGATCTTAATTTTATTACAAAACTGCGGCTTAATCATTTTTCTGGGCTGTTTGCTGTATATATGGGGGGAGGGGGGATGTAGTTAATACAGAGCAGGACTGTGCCAAAATAGAGGAAGACATTAATAAACGTGTAGAATGGGCATGTAATTGGCATATGAACTTCAATATAGATAAATATGAGGTGGTACATTTTGATACGAAGAATAAAGAAGCCACATACTCCCTGGAAAATAGTGTCTAAATGGGTTAGAGGAGCAGAGGGATCGGAGATACAGATACACAAATTACTAAAAGTAGCGATGCAGGTTAATATGTCTACACGAAAATCAAACAAAGTGCTAGGGTTCATTTCTAGAGGGATAGAAACATAGAAGATAGGAGCAGGAGTAGGCCATTCAGCCCTTCGAGCCTGCTCCGCCATGCAATGAGATCATGGCTGATCATCCAAATTCAGTACCCTGTCCCTGCCTTCTCCCCATATCCCTTTAGCCTTAAGAAATATATCCAACTCTTTCTTGAATATATTTAATGAACTGGCCTCCACCGCCCTCTGTGGCAGAGAATTCCACAGGTTCACCACTCTCTGGGTGAAGAAATTCCTCCTCATTTCAGTCCTAAATGGCTTACCCCTTATCCTTAGACTATGACCCCTGGTTCTGGACTCCCCGGCCATCAGAAACATCCTTCCTGCATCTAGTCTGTCCAGGCCTGACAGAATTTTATAGGTTTCGATGAGATCCCCTCTCAATCTTCTAAACTCCAGTGAGTATAAGCCCAATCGACACAATCTCTCCTCATACGTCATTCCTGCCATTCCAGGTATCAGCCTGGTGAATCTTGGCTGCACTCCTTCCATGGCAAGTACGTCCTTCCTCAGGTAAGGCGACCAAAACTGCACACAATACTCAAGGTGCGGTCTCACCAAGGCCCTGTACAACTGTAGCAAGGCATCCTTGTTCCTGTACTCGAACCGCCTGCTGCACCTGCATGCTTACCTTCAGCGACTGGTGCACAAGAACACCCAGGTCTCTTTGCACTTCCCCTTCTCCCAATCTATTGTCATTCAAATAATAATCTGCCTTCCTGTTTTTGCCACCAAAGTGGATAACGTCACATTTATCCACATTATAGTGCATTTGCCATGTTTCTGCTCAATCACCCAACCTGTCCAAATCGTACTGGAGTTTCACAACATCCTCCTCACAGCATACCCTCCCACCCAGCTTTCTGTCGTCTGCAGATTTGGAGATATTACATCCAATTCCCTCGTCCAGATCATTAATATATATTGTGAACAGCTGGGGTCCTAGGACCGATCCCTGCGGTACCCCACTAGTCACCGCCTGCCACCCAGAAAACGACCCGTTTATTCCAACTCTTTGCTTTCTGTCCACCAACCAGTTCTCTATCCAAGTCAATACCTTGCCCCCAATCCCATGTGCCTTAATTTTGCACGCTAATCTCTTATGCGGGACCTTATCGAAAGCCTTCTGAAAGTCCAAATACACCACATCCACTGGTTCTCCCTTATCTATTTTACCAGTTACATCCTCAAAAAATTCCAGTAGATTAGTCAAGCATGATTTACCTTTTGTAAATCCATGTTGACTTTGTCCGATCCTGTCACTGCTTTCCAAGTGCTCTGCTATTACATCTTTTATAATGGACTCTAGCATTTTCCCCACTACCGATGTCAGGCTTACCGGTCTATAATTCCCCGCTTTTTCTCTACCACCCTTTTTGAATAGTGGGGTAACATATTAGCTACCCTCCAATCCATGGGTACTGTTTCAGAGTCTATCGAGTTCTGGAAGATGACCAGCAATGCATCTACTATTTCCAGGGCCACTTCCTTAAGTACCCTGGGATGTAGATTATCAGGCCCTGGGGATTTATCGGCCTTCAGTCCCATCAATTTTCCTAACACCATTTCCCTACAAATACTGATTTCTTTCAGTTCCACCCTTTCATCAGAACCTATGTTCCCTGGCATCTCTGGGAGGTTATTTGTGTCCTCCTTTGTGAAATCAGAACCAAAATATGTATTTAGTTGTGCGCCATTTCTTTGTTCCCCAATATAAATTCCCCTGATTCTGACTGCAAGGGACCTACGCTTGACTTCACCAATCTTTTTCTCTTCACATATCTATAAAAGCTTTTACAGTCAGTTTTTATGTTCCCTGCAAGCTTACTCTCATATTCTATTTTCCCTTTCTTAATTAATCCCTTTGTCCTCCTTTGTTGAATCCTAAACTGCTCCCAATCCTCAGGATTATTGCTTTTTCTGGCCAATTTATATGTCCTCTCCTTGGATCTTATGCTATCCCTAATTTCCCTTGTTAGCCACGGTTGAGTCACCTTTTTTGTTTTATTTTTATGCCAAACTGGGATGAACAAATTCTGCAGCTCATCCATTCGGTCTTTGAATGTTTGTCATTGCCTATCCACCATCAACCCTTTGAGTGCCATTCCCCAATCAATCCTACCCAACTCGCTCCTCAGACCATCGTAGTTTCCTTTATTTAAATTGAGGACCCTAGTCTCTGAGTCAACTACTTCATTCTCCATCTTAATGAAGAATTCGATCGTTTAATGATCGCTCCGACCCAAGGGGCCTCGTACAACAAGATTGTTAATTAATCCTTTCTCGTTACATAATACCCAGTCTAAGATGGCCTGATCTCTGGTTGGTTCCTCGACATATTGGTCCAGGAAGCCATCCCGTAAACACTCCAGGAATTCCTCCTCCACAGTATTGTTACTAATTTGGTTGGCCCAATCTATATGTAGATTAAAGCCACCCATGATGACTGCTGTGCCCTTATTGCACGCTTCTTTAATTTCCCTTTTAATGCCATCCCCAACCTCCGCCTTACTGTTTGGAGGTCTATATACCACCCCCACTAACGTTTTTTTCCCCTTAGTATTTCTCAATTCTACCCATACAAATTCCATATCATCAGAGCTAATATCCTTCATTACAATTGTGTTAATCCCTTCTTTAACCAGTAATGCTACCCCACCTCCCTTTCCTTTTTGCCTATCTTTCCTGAATATCGAATACCCCGGATGTTGAGTTCCCAGTCTTGGCCATCCTTGAGCCACATTTCTGTAATCCCAACCAAATCATATTCGTTTACCTCTATTTGTGCAGCCAATTCATCCACCTTATTACAAATGCTCCTCGCATTAAGACACAAAGCCTTCAGACTTGTTTTTTTAATGCTCTTAGACCTATTAGAATTATTATTTACTGTGGCCACGTTTGATTTAAACCATTGATTTCTCTGACTGCCACTTTTGTTTTTCTCCTTCCTATCTTTTGCTTTTATCCTTGTTTCCCTTTCCTCTGTCTCCCTGATCAGGTTCCCAACCCCCTGCCATTTTAGTTTAAACCCTCCCCCACAGCACTAGCAAACACTCCCCCTAGGACATCGGTTCCAGCCCTGCCCAGATGCAGACCGTCCGGTTTAAACTGGTCCCACCTCCCCCAGAACCGGTTCCAATGTCCCAGGAACTTGAATCCCTCCCCCTGGCACCATTCCTCTAGCCACGTATTCATCTGAAGTATCCTTCTATTTCTACTCTGACTAGCACGTGGCACTGGTAGCAATCCTGAGATTACTACCTTTGAGGTCCTGTTTCTTAATTTATCTCCTAACTCCCTATATTCCGCTTTTAGGACCTCATCCCGCTTTTTACCTATATCGTTGGTGCCTATATGCACCACGACAACTGGCTGTTCACCCTCTCCTTCCAAGATGTTCTGCAGCCGCTCAGAGACATACTTGACCCTTGCACCAGGGAGGCAACACGCCATCCTGGAGTCTCGTTTGCGGCCGCAGAAATGCCTATCTATTCCCCTTACAACAGAATCCCCTATTACTATAGCTCTACCCCTCTTTTTCCTCCCATTCTGTGCAGCAGAGCCACCCCTGGTGCCAGGAAGTTGGCTGCTGCTGCCTTCCTCTGATAAGCCATCCCCCCCAACAGTACTCAAAGTGGTGTATCTGTTGGAGAGGGGGATGGCCACAGGGGACCCCTGCACTACCTGCTTGTGCCTAGTACTCTGCCTGTTGGTCACCCGTTCCCTTTCTTCCTGTCCAACCTCTACCTGCAGTGTGTCCAACTCCGTAAACGTGATATTCACGATGTCCTGAGCATCGTGAACGCTCCAGTATGCATCCAATCGCAGCTCCAGTGCTGCAATGCGGTCTGTCAGTAGCTGCAGCTGGATGCACTTCCTGCACATGTAGTTGCCAGGGACACAGGAAGTGTCCCTGAGTTCCCACATAGTGCAGGAGGAGCATACTGCGGGGCTGGGCTGTCCTGCCATGACTTACCCTTTAATTAATTAATTAAAATTAAATGAATCCCACCAATTTCACTTCAATTAAATGATATACTCAAAGGCCCTTGCTTAACAGTAGTCCCCGCTATACAACAGAGACCTTAGAAACCACAAAATTTAAGTTTAGAAAAATTTAGAAAGAAAATACTCAACAACCAATCACTTACCTGCTTCTTGGTGACGTCACACTTCGATTACTTTTTGCTTCCCTCTCCCGGAACCTGGATTGGTAAGCCACCTCTGGTGCTCCCTCGCAGGTCCGCCGCCTCTCCGCTCTCTCGGGGCTCTGGGCCTCGCTGCTCGCTGCCTCGGGGCTGCTCCTTATGTACCGCCGCCGCCTCTGGTGCTCTCTCGCAGGTCCGCCGCCTCTCCGCTCTCTCGGGGCACTGGGCCTCGCTGCTCGCTGCCTCGGGGCTGCTCCTTATGTACCGCCGCCGCCTCTGGTGCTCCCTCGCAGGTCCGTCGCCTCTCTGCTCTCTCGGGGCTCTGGGCCTCGCTGCTCGCTGCCTCGGGGCTGCTCCTTATGTACCGCCGCTGCCTCTGGTGCTCCCTCGCAGGTCCGTCGCCTCTCCGCTCTCTCAGGGCTCTGGGCCTCGCTGAATTGAAAAGCAGCGAAGTTATGTTACACTTGTATAGAACCTTGGTTAGACCACTCTTGGAGTCCTGTGCACAGTTCTGTCTCCAAATTATCAAAAGAATGTGGAGGCAAAAAAATATTTACAAGAATATACCTTTCAGGAAAGATTAAACAGGTTTCGGGCTCTTTTCTCTGGAAAAGAGAAGGCTGAGGGGTGACTTGATAGAGGTGTTTAAGATTATGCAAAGGCTTGATAGGGTAGATGTAGAGAAGATGTTTCCACTTGTGGGGGAGACTAAAACTAGGGGCCATAAATATAAGATAGTCACTGATGAATCCAATAAGGAATTCAGGAGAAAGTTCTTTATCCAGCGAGTGGTTAGAATGTGGAACTCCCTACCAGAAGATGCAGTTGAGGTGAATAGCAGAGATGCATTTAAGGGGAAGCTGGATAAACACATGAGGGAGAAAGGAATAGAAGGTTATGCTGATAGGGTTAGAGGAAGAGGGGTCGGAGTAGGCTACTGTGGAGCATAAACACTGGCATGGACCAGTTGGGCCAACTGGCTTGTTTCTGTTCTGTACATTCTATGTAAAATTATACAATGAGTTGGACAAAATATATATTGAGGAGGAGAATGTCAGATAGAATTTAATGCAGACAAGTGTAAATTACTGTAAATAGGAGTGAAAAGTAGGTGACATGCATACTCTATGAATGGTACTGAAATAGCAAAGCTGAAAGATGCCTTTGAATCTTAGTAGACTCAACAGTAAAGTAATGCAGTCAGAAAAACCAATAGAATGTTGACCTATATACCCAAAACTGTAAATCACAAGTCAGACAAAGTCATGATCAAAATTTATAATGTTTTGATCTGAGCATACCTTGAAAACTGCATCCTGTTCTGGTCAGTGGGACACAAGTGAGACATTAAAGTGTTGGAGGCAGTCAGAGAATAGCTATAAGGCTGATCTCTAGTGTCAAAGTTCTGAGTTAAGAACAGAGGAAAGCGTGCTTTTCAGCCTAGAAAGGAGGTGTCGGAAACATGATTGTACAGAGGAAAAGAAGATTGTTAAAGGAATGGAAAAAACACATACAGAGTATTACTTAAAACGGGAATCAGGGGAAAAACTCTCCACTGGCTGGAGTCATACCTGGCACAAAGGAAGATGGTTGTGGTTGTTGGAGGTCAATTATCTCAGCCTCAGGATACTGTGGCTACAAGAGCAGGTCAGAGGCGAGTGTCTCAGCTCCTGACTCCCCAAAGCCTTTCCACCATCTATAAGGCACAAGTCAGGAGTGTGATGGAATACACTCCACATGCCTAGATGAGTGCAGCTCCAACAATACTCAAGAAGCTTGACACCATCTAGGACAAAGCAGCACACCTGATTGGCACCCCATGCACCACCTTAAACATTCACTCCCTCCACCACCGGCGTACCGTGGCTGCAGTGTGTACCATCTACAAAATGCACTGCAGCAACTCACCAAGGCTTCTTTGGCAGCACCTCCCAAATCCACAACCTCTATGCCTTGAAGGACAAGGGCAGCAGGCGCATGGGAACACCATCCTGACTTGGTATTATATAGCCGTTCCTTCATCGTTGCTGGGTCAAAATCCTGGAACTCCCTTATTAACCATGGGAGTACCTTCACCACAAGGACTGCAGTGGTTCAAGATGGCGGCTCACTCTTCCCTAAGGGCCCCTTTACTACAAGGTTATTAATTAACCCTTTCTCATTGCACAATACTAGATCTAAAATAACCTGTTCCCTAGTTGGTTCCTCTACATACTGATCTAGAAAACTATCTGGCATACATTCCATGAATTCGTCCTCCACACTATTACTGCAAATTTGGTTTGCCCAGTCTATATGTAGATTAAAGTCCCCCATGATTACTGTATTACCCATTTACATGCACCTCTAATTTCCTGATTTATACTCTGTCCTATATTACAACTAATGTTTGGGGTCCTATAAAAAATTCCCACCAATGTTTTCTGCCCCTTGCTGTTTCTTAGCTCCACCCAAACTGATTCTACTTCTTGATTTTCGGAGCTAAGATCCTTTCTCTCTACTGTCTTTATCCCATCCTTTATTATCAGGCTTCGCCTCCTCCTTTTCCATTTTGCCTATCTCTTCTAAAAGTTAAGTACAGGAAACTTTCTGATATCCAGCACTGACGGGACTGAGCTGGTGCCATAACATCAAAAGTGCCGGACATACCAGAGTTAATGTTTAAACATACGGAACTGAGAAGCTCTGTGTGAATCAACAAACCCTGTTGCTTAGCTTCAAAACAGTCGGCTGCAGCTGCAAGCGTCTGAAGCTGTTGCTATAGCTACAGACCTTGCAGTGCTTGACTGGGAGAAAAAAAGCAACGAGAACTAAAAAAACATATAGAAAATGGCTCCTGATTTTTGCCGTTAGATCGAGTATTCCGGACATATAACCTCCGGATAAACCAAAGTTTCCTGTATCCTGGAATATTCCCCGCCTTGGCCACTTTGCAACCACGTCTCTGTAATGGCTGTTAGATCAAACCTATGAATTTCTACCCGAGCTTTTAATTCATCGATTTTATTGTGAATGCTTCGCGCATTCAGATATAGTGCCTTTAACTTTGACTTATTTCTATTTTTCCCTGATGTCACTGATGCCTTATTATCTTTATTACTTTCTCGGTTCCTTGCTGACCCACTCTGCTTATTTTCACCCAAAACTCTGCTCTGCTCTAGAGTCTTGACATTTCTCTTGCTGCTTTTCAATTTACTCTTTCCTGAATTCTCCCACCCCTCCCTTCATTAGCTTAAAGCCCTGTCTACTGCCCTAGTTATTCAATTCGCCAGGACACTGGTCCCAGCCTGGTTTAAGTGGAGCCCATCCCAACGGAACAGCTCCCTCTTTCCCCAGTACTGGTGCCAGTACCCCATGAACTGAAACCCCTTCCTCCCACACCACTCTTTGAGCCACGCATATAAACTTCTAATCTGTTTGTCCTTATGCCAATTTGCATGTGGCTCAGGTAACGATCCAGAGATTATTACCTTTGAGGTATTACCTTTGAGGATCCTAGCTCCTCAAACTCCCTCAGCAGAACCTCATTCCTAGTTCTACCTATGCCGTTGGTTCCTATGTGGACCACGACAACTGGATCCTGCCCCTGCCACTTCAAGTTCTTCTCCAGCCACTAGGAGATATCCTTAACCCTGGCACAGGGCAGGCAACACAACCTTCAGAACTCCTGGTCACGGCTGCAGAGAACAGTATATATCCCCCTGACTATACTGTCGCCTACCACTACCACATTCCTTTTTACTCCCCCCACTTGAATGGTCTCCTGTACCACAGTGCTGTGGTCAGTTTGCCCATCCTCCCTGCAGTCCTTGTTCTCATCCATACAGGCAGCAAATACTTCGTACTCTTTGATATATCTCAAACCTGATTGTTACTTATAAGGAGATGTTCTTCTTCTCCATCTCTGCTTCTTGTTACCATATAAGTAGTTATTATAAACTTATTTCTGGCCGTACATCCTCAATTTAGTGGAAAAACCAAGATGGTGGCTAGAAGATGTTTCAAAACTATTTGGAGTAATTTCATTGGCTCACCCTTTTTTATTAGTCGATTTTGTCCAAGATAACTTTCCATTGATAAATAGGAATAGACGAGCATAACTGCTTACAAATGACCAATCTTGGAATGCTTCATGAAGATTGATTAGTTGTTTGCAAATATCCTTACTAGTTACTCAGTGGGGACTTTTCCAGCTGATAGCCTCACATTTTATTAAAGAAAGAAAGTAAGACTTGCATTTATATAGCGCCTTTCACGACCACCGGACGTCCCAAAGCGCTTTACAGCCAATGAAGTACTTTATGAAGTGTTGTCACTGTTGTAATGGAGGAAATAAATCTGACTCCTACTATTTCAGTTCTGATTTCTTGCTTTTTTATGAAAATAATTTGATTGATCAGCTGCAATAAATTTGCATATATACTGGTGTGATGCTAGAAGTGTGACCTGTGGCCAATTTTGGCTTTGGGTGACAGTGCAGAACAGATAATATCGAATCATCCGTCCGTTATCCATCTCTCCTGAAAAGAAAATCTGGAAAGGTGTATCATGGCCGGCTGAACTGATAGCACCCATTCTACACTATTGCCCAAAGTCAAAATTACCCCCAATGTGTGCATGGGCCAAACCTGTGTGTGAAAAAAGAAACTGAGCATAATGACTGTCAAGTTAAAAGGATTTGAGATTCTGTAACATGTCACTATAGTGTTACTCAAGCGAAGGTTTGGCATGCTTTACTGGGCTGTAACATAAGTAAGGCCTGTGTGGCTTTCAACAGAGATTAAGAAACTAAGGGGGAGAAATTGGGTGAGTAGCGCCACTTGTTAGCGCCTAAAGAGGCAGGCAGTGGCTGTAGCGCCACTGGCTGCGCCTCCCGCGATATTGAGTTGGGGCGATAATGGTGGCGTTAGCCTTTTGCGCTGCGCCGCCACCGATGACGTCATCGGTGTGCGCAGCGCCCCATTCGCGCCCCGTTCACGATATTTGGTTGCGAACGCTGCAGTTGCGCCGCTCGCTACCCGCGCCCGGTTCACAGGGCCTTACTGTGCCGGCAGCGGCGCAAGTTAAGGTGGAGGTGCGGGGCGGCCGCCTTTTTCGGCGGCCGCCTGCCAGCAACTCCGTCCCCGGCCTCCTGACGCCCCCCCCCCCGCGGCATTGCTGGCTGTTTCCCGAGAGCCCGGCACTTCTCCTCGGTGCCGGGCTCTTTTGCTGGCATTCGCGATCGGGGATCGTGCTGTTGCAGGCCCCTCCCCCTTAGCAATGGGAGGAAGGTCTGCAGTACCGCAGCGTGCCGTGCCACAGTGTGTGGCGCTGCGGCACGTTGCGCTGCAATATTCAGTTTCAGCGCCCTAAGAGGGATGCGGAGCACCTTGAGCCTCGCCCCGTCTCCCTCTAGGGGCAATGAAACTGAATATCTGACGATCGCTGAAGACTCGAACGCTGCGCTAAATCCTGCGCTCAGGCGAACTTGGCGCCAGTCTGGCGCCTCAACCCAATTTCTAGGCCTAACTGTATCCATGGCAATTTGAATGTTTGATTTCAATAAGACTCTTTTATCACGGTAGTTGTTACCTAGAGTAGGCTCACAAGATGGATAAAAGTCCTGATTAATGTAGGTCAATTTTTTTTTAAATGACTCCATTGATAATGTACCACTAAATGTGCATTTGTTAGCATTTGCACTGTTGTGTTTAGTCCACACAGCAGTATTTTTTCATCTAGCGACTTCAGGTATTGAAATAATTATAGCAGTGACCTTTAATATGTCTTACTGTTTATCCAAATGCTCTCTCTTTCCAAAAAAAAAGCAGATTTGTTCTATATAGAACACAAGAAAATGATGGATCTGTACAAGACATTAGCTAGGCCACGGTTGGAGTACTTTGTGTAACTTTGGGTGCTCCATTATAGAAAGGATTTTATATCCATGAAAAACGTCCAATGTAAATTCACTGGGATGATACCAGGGGCATGAGAGGATATAGTTATAATGAGAGATTTGAAAAACTAAGTCAATATTCAGTGGAACAGGGAAAGTTACTGGGGTAACAAATAGAAGTATTCAACATTTTTAGAGGGCAAATCGTGAAAGATGATTTCTACTGGTCTGTGAATCGATAATAAGGGGGCATGAATTTAGCACTCAAAATTCAAAATGGAGGGTTTAGAATAAATGTATTCATGCAGGTTATTTTTAGTATATGGTCTACATTATTGCTAGTGAATTTTCAAGCCGAATTGGTCGCAGCATTTAAGAGGAATTTAAATAGACATTTGAAGAAAAATATTAAAGTGTACAGGGCAAAAGGAGGGAAATGCGATTAAGTACATAGCTCCAAAT
Source organism: Somniosus microcephalus (assembly GCF_052327205.1). Classification (NCBI taxonomy): domain Eukaryota; kingdom Metazoa; phylum Chordata; class Chondrichthyes; order Squaliformes; family Somniosidae; genus Somniosus; species Somniosus microcephalus. Next base: position 34,004,597 of record NC_141012.1, on the reverse strand, counting down.
GGAGCTGGCATCAGCACAAAAAAAATTGCTGAATAGCCATCTCCTGTGTTGAATTTTTAATGATCTCCAAACAAGCATTTTTATAAGAGGTAGAGTTTTAAATGCATCTGTGTGTTTTTAGTTAGTATTGTTGTCTTGGTGTCAGTAGCTGTATGCAAATACTTGTATGTTGTAACCTGGATAAATTATATGCTCTGCATAGCAGAGAACCTTATGTTTGAGTCAGGACAAGCTGTGCTGGTGAAGGAGACGTCAGCTTCTGAAAGCGAGACAGACTGTTACGGAAATGGAGAAGCCAGTATTTGGATTGCATTTCCAATGAGTACAGCACCCACAAAATGGTATAGCTCTTTAAAGACTGTGTGCTATCTATCCCATGTGAACCTGTACTTGTGTTAGTACAGGAAACTCTTTGGTATCCGGCACCGACGGGACCGGGATGGTGCCGGTTGATTAAAAATTCCGGATGACGGAGAGGGTTATTTACTGAGGCTATTTTTAAAACAAAAATTAAAAAAATCAAGAAATGTGCAGTACAGGTGCACTATCCCTTATCCGAAACCCTTGGGACCAGATGTTTTTCGGAATTCCAGAATTTTTCAGATTTCAGAATGGTATTCAGAATCAGTATGTAACACCCTAGCAGGGGTCTGGGCAGCACCCTGTAAGCAAACATATTAATGTTTCTGCAGCGAACCTTATGAATATTCACACTGAGTGGGATAAATAAAGACTATAAATAGTATTACAGTTTATTTGTACAGTAATAATTTGGTAAATTAAATAATGGGATAAATATAGACCATAAATACTCTAGTTACGCTCCACGAAAAAACTTTCAGTTTTCAAAGGTTTTCGGTTTTCGGAAGTGCAGATAAGGGATAGTCTACCTGTATACAGTAATTGGATACTCACCTACAGAATGTTGTGTTAAATGGATGGTGGAAGATGCTTGATTAAGTACAGTACTGCCAGTTGAGGGCAATCCATAACTCTTTAATTACTTAACAGTAAAACAAAACTTAAGCAGTAAACGACTGTATACAGCGCGGGAGAGTCAGACTCCTGTTATTGAGGTGTTCGGACTTCCGACAGCGCCAAGAAGCCGAGTAGTGGCAGTTTGGAGAACTATCCCCACTGACTAACTCAGCCACCGCGGGAGACTCGGACTCGGCAACATTTCCGGTTATTGAGGTGTTGTTTTCGGATTATGAATTTTGCCAGTTAATAGAGATAATTAGGTGCCGTTTAAACTAGAGTTTCCTGTACTCCAAATCAATAATCAAAAGATCCTGTTGTACTGACACCATTCCAATGGCCAGTATTTTGCAATCAGTGGCGAACCAACAATGTTAACCATTCATTACACTTACATTTGCCCATAGGCATTTGCACTGGAAGTTGCAGTAATTAGAAATCTACTTCAGTGCAACAACAACTACTTTCATTTATATAGCACCTTTAACATAGCAAAACATCCCAAGGCCGTTCACAGGAGCGTTATCAAACAAAATTTGACACAGAACCACATAAGGAGATATTAGGGCAGATGGAGGTAGGTTTTCAGGAACGTCTTAAAGGAGGAAAGAGAGGTAGAGAGGTTTTAGGAGGGAATTCCAGAGCTAAGGGCCTCGGCAGCTGAAGGCACGGCCACCAAAGGTGGAGCGATTAAAATCGGGGAATGTGCAAGAGGTCAGAATTGGAAGAACGCAGAAAACTTGGAGGGTTGTCGGGCTGAAGGAAGTTACATAGATAGGGAAGGGTGAGGCCATGGAGGGATTTTAAAACAAGGATGAGAATTTAACAAAATTGAGCCATTGCTTCACCGGAGGCCAGTGTAGGTCAGCAAGCACAGGGGTGACGGGTGAACGGGACTTGGTGCGATTTAGGATACGGGCAGGGTAGTTTTGAATGAACTTAAGTTTATGGAAGTTGGAAGATGGGAGGCCAGCCAGGAGTGAGCTCGAATATTCAAGTTTAGAGGTAATAAAGGCATGGATGAGGGATTCAGCAACAGCTGAGCTCAAGCAGGGGTGGAGTCGGGCGATGTTACGGAGGTGGAAATAGGCGGTCTTAATGATGCCGTGGATATGTGGTCGGAAGCTCATCTCGGGGTCAAATTCAACACCAATGTTGCAAACAGTCTGGTTTAGCCTCAGACAGTTGCCAGGGAGAATGATGGAGTCGGTGGCTTGGGAATGGAGTTTGTAGCACAGCGCTCTCTACAGGAGATCTGAGACGTATGCGAACAAGGCAAGCAACAGTGTGTCTCCTTCACCAATCAGATTGAAGAATCCTTACTGAGACATGCACAGTCTAAACCACAAAGTGTAAGTTAGAATATTTAATTCAATCTCAAATCATGTCCAGAAAGTGAAATAAAGAGAGGGAAAGAAAGATGGGATTCAAAGAGATAAAAGAAACAGAAAGTAAAGGTAAAAAAAGTTATTTAAATTTTTTAATTTTTTTAAATCTCCAACAATAATTAAAATCTGAAGGAATGAGACTCCACATTTGTAAAAGTAATTTTTTAGTGCCAGAGAGGTTGTTTGGTGGTACAGGTAATTAAACTTATGCCGTTAAAAATGCTTTTAAACTGGAATGTACAAGCCTTAACTACTTCTGCCATGTTTAGTGGGTATCCATCACTCGAGTACCCCAACTTCACGCCGTTGCATGTATTTCAATGCTGAGTCATTTGGCCAGATACTGTTAACAGCACAGCTTCTGGAGGAGCAGGGCAACTAGGACAGCAACTTCCTGATTTCTGTGTTTATCTGCGTGTGTGCCGTCGGCGGAAGTTGCTGTCCAATTTACTCTTTAATAACGGTGAGTGCTGATAACCTCACAGTTATTTCTGCCACAAAATCCAGGCCAATATGTTGCAATGCTTTCAACACTCTTGGTCAAAAGGCAATTTTCCTTTCTGTGTGCTTAGGCTGTCATTTTAACAAACCAGCGTGCTGCTTCAGAGCTTTAGTTGGAAATTTAGCATTATATCAAAAGTTATTTCTCTTAACTACTCTTTAAATGATTCAGTAACTTTTTATTTTGCATAATTTATTTGAATTTTTATATTACAGTTCAATTTATTGTCATTTGTTTGAAACATGAGTGAGCCAGAAGAACGTTGCCAGTGAGGGAATCAAAAGGAAAAGTTGATTATCTCTCTTGTCTTCTCCTCCCTCCTTTCCCTCCAGAAACATTTTTAAAAAATCTGTTTCACACAATGGCATTACGGGAGATGAGAGAATGTGAATTCTCTACTTGTGACAGGCAATGAAGTCCAAAGATCCAGTTCTGTATGTGCCTGGAAAGTGTGTATGTTGGACCCACAGTAACTGCTCTGTGAGTAACTGCTGGGATGGGACCCTGAATAACCAGAACACACGTGGCACTTCTCTTTAAAACAGAAATTTGAAGAAAAAGTAAATTACTGACAGTTCATTTCTTGGAATCTGAAAGCAGATATGCATTTTACTTGTAGCCATGGGATAATGGAAAAACCATCCCTTTGTTATTAGCGTTTTCCCTGCGGTAAGTGAAGCTGCTGGTGTCAGAAATTGCACACAGACATGTAATGCAGCTGATTTGCATATACAAATATGATTTAAGTAATTCTCTCACCCAATTTTTGTCCCTCCTTTGAGAAGGTACTGACTCATATTGGGGTACGGTTCCAAGGGCATTTGTCACCCTCTGGTACCTCGTGGAACTGGCCATTTTCCGTGAGCCTAGGCTGGGGTGTCCAAATTGTGACTCCCCACAAGCCCTGACAAACGAGTCCTTGAAGCCCAACAACTTTGTGCTTATATTTTATTATTTTCTGATTTGTGTTGTTTGGAATTTGTGGGCCTGGAAGTTTAGAAAGGGCTGTATTTTGTGCTCTGGCCTCATCATTGGATCACTCAGAACACCAAATATGTCATTATCTACAGCTTGAGATATGTGCATCTAGGAAGATGGATTTAAACTTTATGTACACCTGCTCATATGTGCCAACAAAAAATATGTGCAGAGGCAATCTGTGCTCATTAAAATCTGTTTAATATTCCTGTGTTTAACTGCCCATCGTGGTCAAAGTCAGCATGTGCATAATTGATCATATCTTCTCATCTAGAATTCTGTTCCCGCACACTTTAATACTTTAATAATTTCCCTCATACTTTAATCAGATTTGTGTTCCCAAGGCTGTTCTATCTGAGTCTACTCAGGTTCTCATGTTCACATATTGTAAATATGATATAGTAGATTTACCAAACAATTGTCAGCACTGTACTAGTCCATATGTAATTTTATAATATTGATTGTGATTTGGACACCCTTAATGATTACTATGGCATCTGATTGGAATGTCCAACCACCACTGGATCCTTGTACTGTACATGTGATAAGATCAAGTGCACCAACTTAAAATGTGATTTTCAGATTTGTTATTATTTCCCCCCCCCCCATTTTCCCCAGAGGAAATGGCTTTGATTAAGTTAAATTTCTTCACCCAGAGAGTGGTGAACCTGTGGAATTCTCTACCACACAAGACAGTTGAGGCCAATTCATTAAATATATTCAAGAAGGAATTAGATATATTTCTTAAGGCTAAAGTGATCAAGGGATATGGGGAGAAAGCAGGGACAGGGTGCTGAATTTGGATGATCAGCCATGATCTCATTAAATGCCAGAACAGGCTCGAGGGGCCGAATGGCCTACTCTTGCTCCTATCTTCTATGTGTCTATGTTGATTCTTTTGTCCGAGAGAAATAGCTGGAAAACTGTAATAAGATTTTTTAATTAAGTCAATCCTCTAATATTCAAAACAATGTTGGTGACTCATTAAACATAATTGGAATACATTGAAACTCGAGCCAATACCTCTATTAATAATAAACAAGTATGCATTTTCATATTTGTAAATTATTAGTCCAGCTGAGGTAATGCTGGGTCAGTGAAATCAATCTGCTTCTGTATTGGTGTTGCACAGAATTCAAAGCCTCAGCATTTTAACTGCAGGTGATTAAAATATACATCTATGTTTCTCCCCTATTCTCTTGAAAGTGCTTATTTGTATTGCAGTATGGTTCCACCGCAGCCAGCCACTTTCTAGCAGAAATCACTGGAGAGCAAGCAAAATGGGGATACCTGGCTTATCTCCATCCCTACTCTGGGTGCTGAAGCTATTTCTCGCACCATTACCTCCATCCCAGTAGACACTAATTAACTTAGTAAATACTGAGAATGGAACCCAGGACCATATGTTTGGCTCAGTTTTCAGCACAGGGCACAAAATTACACCTGAACGACCCACTGACGTAATAAAGCTCACTACACACTTGGTTTGAGCATAAAGCAAGGCTTTAATCAACTTATTTCAGAACATGGAGGTCTAGTTGTATTCACTAGCTCTCTTGTCTTTACAAAATGTCCCTGGAAAGCTGGGCCAACGCCCGAGTATTTATACTCCTTGGACGGCGCCACCAGCTGGCCGTCCAGTGTTATTTCATAGGTAGTTTCTCAATGATGAGATTTATGACACCCACATTACATGTTTTTTTTTACTGTGTTTGCAGTTTTACTTTAAGTACAGTGGACCGTCTGTAAATTGGCATCTTTGAGTGTGTACCAGTGAGGGGCAGGTTTTAGAGCAAATGTTTTATTAATGAGGATGACATGAACTGTGCTCGGTGATCCCTCTGTTTCAGTTAGACGCTGTTGTTTCTGAGAAAACTGTTTACCTTGATTTTCCAATTAACTTAATTCACAGAGAACACCAAAGGGGTCATTTTAACTTCACCCGCCTGGCAGGAAACGGGTGAGTTTGGGTCACTCACCCGCTTTACACCCGACCTATTTTACTCGCTATTGAAGTCAATGGAGGGTAAAATCAGGCATCGAGTGAAACAGCCGTTGAAATACAGAGAAGAAAGAAGAAAAACCAGGCAGGTTATCTGAAAACTGCTGTGTCTAAATTCTTCAAATTCTGTGTTGCATGTTGTAATTGATGTTACTTACTTCATGTATTTTCAATTAAAGTCCAGTAAGAATTGTACTTATGGTGAGAGATAAAGAGAGTCTTGGGATTTGATGAATTTGTTTTCACTACAAGATCTGGTATATAAACTAAAGATGGACTGAATGGATAACAAAATAATCTTGTACCCAGAGAGCTATCTGAAGTACTGCTTTGAATTGCTTTTTAATATGAATATAGTTATGCTGCACCTGCAGTCTGTATGCTGATGTAACAATCAGTTGCAAATCTGTGAGAAAAAAAAACACAGGACAAAATTGTATTCTTGTTTGTGGTTTTGGCCTGAATCACACTGAAATTTATGCTGGTGCCAATATTACTAGATGATTATTTAAATTCTAACTTACATATGTTAATGTCCTTGGCTCACTACCCCACTCCACCTCAGCTAATGTACGGACTCAGGTTTGAATGGAGCATTGCATATGTTGAGTAGGACAAAATCAAGCTTTTTGACTTGAGGATCTCCCAGCTGGACCCACTCCTCTCCAATGTCCACACACACACACACATACGTTTAGCACAGGTCCTTGGTTAGAGATCAGGAGTAGGACGCCTGGCCATTTTTCCCTCCCTGCCCAATTTTAACTCTCACTGGGGATCACATCTGGGACTCTCCTGCCCTATATGGCTAAGTGACTCACAAGACAGAGAACAGGTAAATCAGACAAATGCAATTGTGCCACTTTGCGCAAAGCAGCAGAACAAGGTCTAAGTAAAGTCACGCAACTGGAATCAAACACTCCATTTCACGTACAGTGACATTTTCACCGTATCTTTTACCGTAATACCAGCCTCTTCAGGCCATGCACTTGATTCCTTGCAGTACTATTTCCAAATAGTTCTACCTTGTTTTCTGCCTGGGCATCATTTTTTTTAACTGATAGGGACATTGTGAGACCAGTGGCTGCTTTACTGTTCGTGTTTGTTGCAGTTTGCCTTGAGGGTTGAGGCAGTTGCAATGTTCCACCAGGCATATGTGATGCAAAATAGTTGGGCAGAGTTATTTCTGTGTGGATCTTGCTTATTCAATGAAGCCCAGCTATCTACTTAATATTTTATGGCATTGATTGATCTTTAAGAATACCTGAGGGATTTATTTAACTCAATACTGTATGTATGTTGAAATATTTTATAATAATTAAATATACCTTTTGATGTTCACTTTCAGTGACCAAACTGTCCAACTACAGAAGGAATATAGTTGTCAGCAGCTTTCAGAATAGGTTCAAGCTAAAATGACGGTTTTCACAGATTCACAGAAACCCCACAGTGCAGATAGAGGCCATTTCGGCCCATCGAGCCCGCACCGACACATATCCCACCCAATCCCCGTAACCCCTACACCAACACATATCCCACTCTATCCCCGTAACCCCACGTATTTAATCCCCCTAACACTAAGGGTCAATTTATCATAGCCAATCAACCTAACCCACACATCTTTGGACTGTGGGAGGAAACCGGAGCACCCGGAGGAAACCCACGCAAACACGGGGAGAATGTGCAAACTCCACACAGACAGTCACCCGAGGCCAGATTCGAACCCGGGTCCCTGGTGCTGTGAGGCAACAGTGCTAACCACTATGCCACCGTGCTGCCGTTAATGACTTGAGTGACTAATTATAATGAAAGAAATGATCACAGATATGTTTCCAAATTTAGCCTCGGGCCTCTGTTAATTATGCATGGCATTTGGTGCCAAACCTTTCTCCATTGGGAACACAGTCAAATGTGGATATGAAAACTATTGTCGTGTACACACTGACTGTTTTGTAGGCTGGTATAAAAGAGGCCTGAATGAAAGTGTGTTTCCCTGTGAATATTATCAATGACTTATTCACCATGGTCATGTTTTGAACAGCTCTTTTGCATTCCAAATGCAGTAACCTGGATTCAAATTCAAGTTGACCACCGGCATTTCCAAAGCTACCTCAAACATTACTGCTTTAATTGACTCTCTTCATCACTGCTGTGAAAAGCTTAACTAAAGAGGATGAATTTTAAGGGTATTGATCTTTTACATGTTATCAGATAGAAACATGGGGGCAGCGTTCTGTTTAAAATGAAGGTAAACAGCAACCGTTTTCTTAATTATCTGATTGCCTTTCACAAACCATCATGACTCTATCCATAATAACAACAGAAAATGCTGGAAAAACTCAGCAGGTCAGGCAACATCCGTGGAGAGAAATTTGAGTTGACGTTTCGGGTTGGACCCTTCTTCAAAACTGGAAAGAAAAGAAACTAGATCGGAGGCAGGGCTGCGATCGGACAAAAGAATAAAAGAAACAAAAGAAGTAAAAGAGATTAGAAGCTAGACGAGATAGTAATAGGCTGGGATTAGGTGTAAAGTGTACTGGCAGGGCATATATGCTATATGACTCTATCCATTATAGTGTTTGAGCTGCCATCAGAGCTGCAAAGTGTGTGAATGTGGACTCGTGTTGTGAGGGCATAGCTGCAGCATCCATGGAGGTGGCCACCCTCTCCAGGTAGGCTGCAGAGCACTGATGCCGTGCATGATGACAATACTCAGGCCCAAGTCCTCCACAATTTCAGCCAAGTGGTGCAACTTCCCAAACCTCATGCGACTGCTTGTGAGAGCCAAGCTGTTTTAATCTCATTGATGGGCCCCTAAGGTCCTCCTCTCCGCCCAGCTTAGCGGAGCTGGGAGAGGACCTCACCTTCTGGCGAGATGTATCCTGAGCTGTCCCTGCCACCACTAACTGCTCCTGCAACCAGTGCTAGGTGCATCATTACGCGAAGATCCCTCAAGCTCACTCTCTAAGCCAGTGCCAATCTCCGTGCTGGTGCTTGGGAGTGGTGGTGCGTGTGGCAATGTTTCCTCACAAGGATTCTCCTCCTCTGAGGTGTCTTCTTCAGGGGGCTGTGACTGCTGTGAAGAACCTAGAGAAAAGGCACAATAGTTAGGATGGCATTGGGAGGCTGCACAGTTGCTTCACAATGTAATTTGATGCAGTCAAGCTGGTTGTGCGTTTTTCCAGTGCTTAATGAAAGGCTACAAGTAATTGCGAGAGAACCTGTTCGGTGAAGCCCCAGCCTTTAAATGTCAGATATGCACAGCTCTGGCCAGCCCACAAATCGCCATGGCTTGCTGCTGCAGCTTGCTCAGGATTATGAAGTTAGCTGGACCTCCTCCGGTCTTATTCTTTCACGGTTATTTTGTCGTCATGGTAGTCTTGCAGAAAGAGGGGGTGAGACTTAGTGAGCGGTTACTGAAAAGGAGTGTGGAGATAGTGCCTGAAAGGAACTGATGATTCTGAAAAGGCGACCAAGTGAGAAGTGAATGGTACTAATGACTGGTGTGAAGGGTACAAAGAAGAGATGAGTTTGTGTTTGGAGGTAGAATGAGAGGTGACCTAGTGGTGTCCTTGTTCTGGGTGGAGAAGGAAGTGATGGAAGGGGAGGGGAGAATTGTTCAGCCTGCTGGGGGAGTTGTTGGGCGGTGGGGTGGTGCGAAGGACTGCTGCTATGTATTCTATTGAGAAAGGCATAAATGAAGAGTGATACTCACCCTTGCTACTCTAGTGGGGTCATTGACATGTTTCCTGTATTGTATTCAGATTCAGGGGATGACGACCTCTGCAATTCTCTCTAAGCCTGGTGGAGAATGTATTTGGCAACCCTCCTGGAGTTCATTCCTTCTCCTCGCCTCTTCCAGAAGCACCTCCAGGGGGAGGCTTCTGATCACCTTGACACATTACTCCTACTCATCTCTTAGAAGATTCCTCTTCCACCACCTTGCAAACGAAGCAAGCCACAAGGGAATGCAATCTTGCTTTAAGAGGCATTCCCGCTTTAAATGGGTCTCTGTCTGACCTTTTGGAAATTGTGGCCCGGGAGTGGGCGGGTTAGCCGTCGAGGCAACCGGTTCAGTGGGAAACCTGCCGGTCACAGTTTAATGAGGTCGAGGAGTTAAAATACCTTGAGCTTGTCCTCAGCAGCAGCGGGTGAATTTTAAACTCACCTCGTTACTGACCTGCTCAAAACCTATTAAAATCAGGGCCTTTAATTTTAGATGTAGCGTGAGTAGGTTGCAAAATCAATCTCACTTATACCCAATGATGACTCAGTGTGCTATCTAGGCCCCAATCCTTTTTTTATTTGAAGGTCCAGTGGACTTTTATTCTGTGGTTTTGTTTTTAGAGGATTAGTTTTAAGTATTAATTCGGTTTGGTTCCTGGAATTCATGTTTTAGATCAGGTGTTTTGTGGCGACAGTGCAGGGGTAACGGCATTTTCATTGTACACCTGACCTGTATATAATCGTTACTGCCATTGGGTGTAATTTGGTTAGCTGCTTCATTTCCCAGCAGATGTCCAGAAACATAAAAGTATAATTGGAAAATAGAGAAAATGATAGAATCAATGGGGGTAGAGGAAAGGGGCACCTTTAAGCGTAGCATATGCAGAATATGAAGCATGAAAGAGAAGAGGAATTCTTGCCGATCGGCTTCTATAATATTCTGAGTATATGGCTAGATAGGCAGTAAATTGAAAGCTTATTTTATAGGTGTGGAGATGAGGTAATTTTACTAAGAACAATGATGTGTAGTGTGCTTAAATCTGAAGGTCGAAAGTAACTGCACCATTAGAGCATATGAAATAGATAGGTTAATTATGATCAAGGAATCTGGTGGAGGTAGCTTCATCTGGTTGATCCTGTTAGATCCGTGTATCTTGATGTGTGTCCTTCAATAATTAGACAAGAGACTGCAGGGAACAATCAACAGGTGTTTACTGGATGAGGGTTACTCTAAAACTACCTGTACAGATCCCTACTCAGGGTTTATATACAGGTGTGGTCACTGCCGGTACTACAGTATACAGGAGCTGTAAAAAGTAGTTCTCCCCTTAAAGGTACATACACTACAATTCCTCCCCTTTTAGATTAACAGTACCACAACATTCATTTAACAATTAAATATCAACTAATTACAATTAACACTTTTAACATGCAACATTAACTGAAAATAGTCTTTTTATAAATTCAGTCTTTGGGGCGGCTTCCTGATCCTTTCTGGATAGCGCCTTTCCTGAGTGTCTTGCTCTTGGTGCGGAGGCGATTCTGGCCCCCTGTTGTCGGTTGGTTCATCAGCTTCCGATGCTACTGTTTCTGGGGTAGATGCTACCTGTATGTTGGGTTCATCACCAGGTACACGAGACATGGGTTTGACTCGTTCCTGTGACTCTAGGATCTGGTCAACATGGCGTCTCACAATGTTCTCCCCAACATCCACTGTGTACATTAGTGGCCCCTGCCGTGTGCATATCGTTCCTGGTTGCCATTTCTCTGTTCGGTAGTCGCGGGCCAAGACTGGTTGCCCAACATTGAAGCTCCTTGTCGGCTTCTCATTGATGTGCTGGAATTGCTTATTCTCAACATCTCTTCGTACATTTGGTCTGAGCAAATCCAGACGAGATCTCAACCTTCGGTTAAAGAACATCATGGCCGGGGTCTGATTGGTGACTGCATGTGTCGCATTTCTGTAGGCTAACAGGAAATTGTCCACCTTATGCTGCAGTGGAATGTCGTCATCGCACATAGCCCTTACTGCTTTTTTAAAGGTTTGTACGAACCTCTCAGCCAATCCATTTGTGGCTGGATGATACGGGGCGGATGTGTAATGCCTTACCCCCTTTTCATAAACCTTCGAAACTCTTCGGACACAAACTGTGGTCTGTTATCAGAGCAAATCTGCTCTGGCAAGCCGTTCCTGGCAAATATGGTCCGTAGGACTGCAATAGTTTTCTCCGTGGTGGTGGAGGACATTTTGATCACCTCAGGCCATTTCGAGTGCGCATCCACGGCTATTAAAAACATTGAGTCCATGAATGGACCAGCAAAATCAATATGCACCCGTTGCCATGGAGATGAGGGCCACTACCATGGGTGTAGAGGGGCATCAGGTGGTGCATTTTGGACCTTCTGGCATCCTGAGCAGCTCTTTGTCAGGTCCTCGATTTGCTGATCGATCCCCGGCCACCACACATAAGCCCTAGCAAGGCTTTTCATTTTCACCCCTCCCAGATGGCCTTCGTGAAGCTCATTGAGCACTCTCTCCCTTAACTTGGGTGGAATTACCACTCGGGATCCACACATCAAGGTCCCCTGGCATACTGACAGCTGTTCTCTTCTGGATGAGAATGCTGGCAACAGTGAGTCGCCATGTGTTGGCCATCCCTTCACCGTCAAGTCATATACCCGAGACAGTGTCGGGTCATTTCGGGTCTCCTTCTCTGTATCAGCGTTAGTCACTGGCAAGCATTCAATTATAGTCGAATAAAATATTTCGACAGGGTCCACTGCTGGTGCTTCCTCCGCAGTAGGCAGTGGCAGGCGTGATAGCCCATCAGCGTTTCCATGCTGTTTTGTGCCCTTATACTCGATTTCATATTGGTTCACCCCTAGAAAAAGGGACCATCTTTGTAGCCGTTGTGCAGTCATCACCGGAACGCCCTTCTTTGGATTAAAGATGGAGACAAGTGGTTGGTGGTCAGTCAGCAAGGTGAACTTCTGCCCGTGCAGATAGTGGTTGAACTTTTTCACTCCCCACACTAGGCCAAGGGCCTTCCTGTCAATCTGGGCGTAGTTACGCTCGGCTGAGGTTAGTGACCGAGACGCAAAGGCTACTGACCTCTCCGAGCCGTCCGGGAATTTGTGCGACAGCACCGCTCCAATGCCATAGGGTGATGCATCACATGCCAACCGAATTGGTAGTGCTGGGTTGAAATGAGCCAACACCTCTTTTGATGTGATCAATTCTTTGCACTTCTGGAAAGCTCGTTTACATTCGTCATTCCACTTCCATGGTACCCCCGTTTGCAGTAGGGTGTTCAGTGGGTGTAGTACTGTAGACAAATTCGGCAAGAACTTATGGTAGTAGTTCACCAGCCCGAGGAACGACCTCAGTTGTGACACATTTTCCGGTGCTGGAGCCTTAACTACTGCCTCAATCTTTTCAGGGGACTTATGTAACCCCTCTTCATCAATAACGTGGCCACAATACGAGATCTGCTTCTGGAAAAACTCGCATTTGTGGCGATTAGCTCGGAGCCCATATTCCTTCAATCTAGTGAGCACCTGCTCCAGCTTGGCGAGGTGATCACTGTCATTTTCGCCCGTGACCAGGATGTTGTCCAAATAACACTGGGTCCCTGGAATCCCTTGCAGGACTTGATCCATTGCCCTTTGCCAAATAGCCGGAACTGATGCTACCCCGAACACCAGCCGGCTGTATTGGTAGAGACCTTTATGAGTGTTGCTCGTGAGGTACTGTTTTGAGGCTTCTTCTACCTCCATTTGCAGGTACGCCTGGGCCAGATCAATCTTAGTGAAGTGTTTCCCTCCAGATAGCGAGGCGAAAATATCTTCAATCCGCGGAAGCGGATATTGTACCATGTGAAGGACTGGGTTCACTGTCACCTTAAAGTCCCCACAGATGCGAACCTTCTTTGGTTCCCCAGGCGTATTACTCAACGACCTCTTCATTACAGGAACGATGGGTGTAGCCCACTCACTCCAGTCCACTTTGGACAGTACTCCTGAACGTTCCAAACCTTCCAGCCCTGCTTCGACGGCTGGGCGGATCGCATAAGGCACCGGTCTGGCCTTAAAAAACTTTGGGCTTGCATTTTCCTCTATTTTGATCATCGCTGTTATGCCTTTTAGTGTTCCGAGTCCCTCCTGGAACGCTTCTTGTGCGTCAGTTAGCATTTTTGACAGTCGTCCAGGTGTGAAGTCATCATCCTTTTTGGCATCTACAGTCAGTGCTTGTATGGAATGCCAATCTAGCTGTATCTTCCGGATCCATTCACGTCTTAGTAGTGGTGGTCTTCCATCTAGCAATACATATAGGTCCATTTTTGGTGTTTCCTTGCCGTTATATATAACGTTCACCCTTATTTTTCCTTTGGGGTAGACTTTTTGCCCCGTGTACGTCTTCAAGACAATCTCTGTATCTCTCAAGGGTATATGTGAGAATAGCCGTTTGTAGTCCCTTCGGTTTATGACTGTTAGGGCTGATCCTGTGTCCAATTCCATTTTCACTTGGACTCCGGCTATCTTGAGCGTGACCCAGATAGTTTGGTGATCCTCCGTTTTGATCACATTATGTAGTTTCAGACAACCCTGCTCCTTGCTTCCGGAGTCTGTATCACTTTTCTGTTCGTCTGAACTACTCGCCGTCACCTTATGTACCTTCTTGTACTTCTCCTGTGGAGATTTCTTGCTGCTGGTTTGATTTCCCGACCTGCAGACTCTTGCTATGTGTCCTACTTTTCCACACTGTCTGCACACTTTGTCCTTGAACCAGCAATCATTATGGTCGTGTGTTGTTCTGCCGCTGCGATAGCACTTCACTGTTCCGTATGACATTTCATTTGTGCCATATTCTTGCGGTCTCCGTTGTATCTCTGCAGCGCCCCGTGCAGCTGCTTCGTGTGATACTGCAATGCTGAAAGCCTTGTCCAGCGTACGATCCTTTTCTGATAGAAGCCGTTTCTGGGTTCCTTCACTTTGAAGCCCACACACAAACTTGTCCCTTAAAGTATCTGCTAGTCCCGTTCCAAACTGGCAGTGTTTTGATAGCTTGCGCAGTTCCGTTAAATACTCAGCATTACTTTCATCTTTATGCTGGTTCCTTTTGTGAAACTTAAATCTTTCTGCTATCAGTAGCGGTGTGGGGTTTAAGTGGTCCTGTAGGATTGACACTATGTTTTCAAAATCCTTTTCCACTGGCTTCTCTGGGGTTACTAGGTTTCGCAGTTAGCCATACGTTTTTGCACCCATTGAATTCAACAATACCAGCGCTTTCCTGTCATCTGGCACTTCATTCGCCTTGCAGTACACTTCTATGCGTTCGACATATGTCGTCCAATCTTTGACTTCATTGTCGAACGCTGTGACACTGCCACTCTTCGGCATCCCTGGGTGTGGTTAGACTGGCTCAAAATGGCATCTCCCGTGCTCTCCCTTCTTCTCCACTGTGGCTCAAAATGGCGTCTCCCGCGCTCTCCCTTCTTCTCCGCTGCAGCTCAAAATGGCGTCTCCCACGCTTTCCTTTCTTCCCCGCTGACGCTGCTCGGCCCTTGAACACCGGCTGCGCTCTGCGTGTTTTCCTGCGCGCCTCTCTCTCTCATTGACGCTGCTCGGCCCTTGAACACCGGCTACGCTCTGCTCTCTCTCGTTGACGCCGCTCGGTCCTGAACACCAGCTGCGCCCTGTGCGCTCTACCCTCTCTCTTCTCCCATCGACACCGCTCGGTCCTGAACACCGGCTGCGCCCTGTGCGCTCTACCCTCTCTCTTCTCCCGTCGACGCTGCTCAGCCTTTTTCTGTGCCGTCGCTCGGCTCTAGCCGCCACTGTCTGGGAAGGGTCTGCGCCGTACCTGTTGTCAGCCCGTTTCGCTGGACCACCATGACTGGAGAACCAAGCCCAGCTCTCAACAGCCTCCCCTGCGATGCTCAAGTCTCCGCTGGATGGTCGACGCCCGTGCTTCTGGACTCGGCCTTCTTCTTTCACTGTTCTCCAGGAGCGAATCCCTGGGAGGTGATGCAGAGTTGCAGGTAGGTTTGAATCTTCTCGTCGCCAATGTTAGATCCGTGTATCTTGATGTTGTGTGTCCTTCAATAATTAGACAAGAAACTGCAGGGAACAATCAACAGGTGTTTACTGGATGGGGGTTACTCTAAAACTAACTGTACAGATCCCTACTCAGGGTTTATATACAGGTGTGGTCACTGCTGGTACTACAGTATACAGGAGCTGTAAAAAGTAGTTCTCCCCTTAAAGGTACATACACTACAGATGCTTCACCAGGGAAGTCGCCTGAACTCAAAACAAAACCCTGAGTTATGAAGATATGTTATGGAAATAATATGATTGTATTGGACTATGAGTGGCTATGAACCCCTGATACAATCCTCCAGTTAGAGAACTTAATTGATGTAACAGCACATGATGGCATATACACGTGACAGCATTGTGAGACACATTGGCCCCGATATTTGCGGGGAGGGAGTAGGGTCGTGTGTTTGCGGGAGGTAACCCGGAAATGCCGGGAAGGTGGAGGTCCAGCTGAATATAACTGTAAGACCTCATTATCATTTTTGTACTCCACTTCCCGCCCAGGCAGTGGTCAGATCGAGAGGCTGGCCGGCAGCTGGGCAGGAGATCCAGCGGTAGAAGACCACAGCCAGGTACCATTGGGGAAGGTCTCTAGCAACCATCGAACATCGCAGGGGTGTGTGGGGATGTCGGACCTTCAATCGGGAGGGAGAGGGGACCAGGAGAGATCATGGGTTTGGAGGAGGGGGCGGCCAATCGCAGCAGAAGATTTGTTTGAGGGACCAGGGAAAGCACTCCTGCTCCTCCTGGCTCAAAAGCAGTGCTGTAAAAACTACTCCCGCCTCCCTTTAGCTGCTGGGCATTCCAATCCCGGGGAAACTCAGCCGTCCAGCATTAAATTCAAATGACTGCCAAAATATGAGGAAAGGAGCCTCATTAACACATTATAATCATAGACCCGCCACTCCAGACCGGGTTACTCAATGGCCCCAAACCCGCTGCGGTTAAAATGGAAGTGGGCACCTTCGCGGCGGTTTTGCATATTTGCCGATTTAGCACGCTCCCCGAACCCTTCCCACCTGTTGTAGGGGGATTAAAATTCTCCCATTGTCTGTTATTGGCAATAAAAATGAGCAGGCTCTCTTCTGAAATAAAAAAACTTCAGCTGATTAGAACTTTAGCCAATGAATTGTCCTAGGCTGTGAATTGCTGCAGGTCTCCTATTCTAGCCAAATAACCTGACCAATCCTATCCAAAGCCATTATGTACAGGTCTCTACTTTCTGTATTGATTTCTTTGTGGGTTCAATGACGAGACATTTATGAAAGAGAATGACTTTTAATCTAAAGCTTGTTCAACTCTTTTATACAGCTTTTACAGGAGACACGATGCTTGTGATGCATCTAGAACGAAACTGAAACTAAACCCAAACTGCTTGTCTCTCACATGACCTCTGCTGGTCAGGCATAAGTAATCAATACCTGCAAACATGCTATTAAGGCATCATAATCGAACAGGCAAATACCATCTCTATTTGCTGATATCATTACACTTTCATCACTTACTTTCTTTGTTGTTTTGGTCTCTCTTCAGCTATTCCGTGATGACAGCACTTTCTGTGCACTTTTTTAAGGTTGCTTCCTTACTGCAGCATATATTTCTTTCTAAAACGGAGGGTAAACTTGATCGATGAGGAGCAGTAGTTGACATGAGAAATGCCCTCACCCCCTCCCATCATGTTTCATTATCTAAATGAGGATGATGACGCAGGACAGATCTTATTATGTGTTGTCTTTTAGTTAGTGTTAAATGAATTGCTCTGACAGGCCACAGGGGCACAATTTAGTACCTGACCACTTTGAAGGGTATGGAGAAAAGAAGGGAGATTGAGATGCTATGGCAAACAAAATGGTGCATCATGAGCAGGGGGTTAAATGGCCTATTCCTGTTTCCATGTTCTTAATCCATTGTTAAAGTGCATTATATTTTGTTCAACCAGAATGTAGTTATCGCTTTCAGTTTATTATGATAACCCAAAAAGAGTTGCTTTTGCTGTTTAATTTGAGTTATTTAGATTTTTTATAGTATTTGGCAAAATATCACAATTGAGCTGAAAAAATCAGTTACAATATTGCCTAAGAGTAACTGTAGCCAGCAGTTTAGCACCAATAAATGGTTTTAATTGATCATGGTGATTGTATACTGCCAGTCCAGTGCAAACTGTTAAGTGGGTTTAATTGATCAAAGTGGAGTTGGCTGAGAGCAACAATTGTAACTATTAAATGCCAGTGTTCATCAACATGATTGTGCGTAATCAGGTCAGCTCTGCAGGTGAAAGATGTCACTTGGCTTTTCATTTTTTATTGTTTGCAGAATAAATTTATTTTATTTTGCCAGGAAAGCTGTTTTGGTAAATGTACATAACCAGTTATTTTGATTAGGGGTCTTCAGTTCCCTTCAGTTTTGTAGTTCTTTTATTGTCATTATCTTGCTTCACGCTCATGCTCCACAAGTGTGAGCATATCTCCCTTCACAGACTGGTCTGTTGAGTCCAGAACCAGGGGACACAGTCTAAGGATAAAGGGTAGGCCATTTAGGACAGAAATGAGGAGGAATTTCTTCACCCAGAGAGTGGTGAACCTGTGGAACTCTCTACCACAGAAGGCGGTGGAGGCCAGTTCATTAAATATATTCAAGAAGGAGTTGGATATATTTCTTAAGGCTAAAGGGATCAAGGGGTATGGGGAGAAAGCAGGGACCGGGTACTGAATTTGGATGATCAGCCATGATTGCATTGAATGGCGGAACAGGCTCGAGGGGCCGAATGGCCTACTCCTGCTCCTATCTTCTATGTTTCTATGTTTCTAATGCCTAGTTTTCCTGTCTTTGTCTCACAATTTGATGCATACTCACTCTGGACTGTCTTCCTGAGAGCCAAGCAATTAAACAGTAAAAGCAAACTTTTCTGCAGCTCCAGTACTAATGCTCTGTGCTGTGCTTTGCAGACCAATGCACTTTTCCATGGGTGAGAAAGCTTTTCCTCCCCTCGATGACATGCTTCATCTCCATGGCTGTAAGGAATTTGACCTACTACTCTGAGAACTGTTGAAACTCATTTAGAGTCTAGCTAGGTAGCTATGGGAGATGGACACCATCCAGCAACTGCTTCAAGGAGAACATGATCTGTGATGCAGTTTCATATACTCAGAAATAAAACATATGTGAGGCGCAGGCAGTAAATTCCTCTGAACAAACCATGAAAGCACGTTTCTAAAAATCACCAGAAGGAATATAAGCAGTCAAGTGACTGACATCTGTCATTTTTGAAGATACGACATATCAGCGCAGACAGATGTTGTACGAACGAGGAAAGTTTGTTTCTTGGAATGAAGTATTAGGATTTAAAGATCCAAATATCTAATGATGTAAAAGGCTTTGTACATAATCATATTAGTCAAAATGGTAAAAAAATATATAATTTTATTTGAGTTACTGTACCCCTAACCACTTCAAAACATTTTATTTACTAGAGCTGGTTGATATTTACCATTTGTAGGAATGAAGACTAAAAAACTGTATAAACTGTTGTAAATTATGTACTGTCTAAGTTTAATTTTTGATCTTGGGATATGTGTGGAGTAGGTTGAATCAAAACAAAATGGAGATGAGCATCTGGGCTTTTGGCTTGAGATGATTGAAACTGGGATTGCTATGTTTCTGATGGTTATTTTGAAAGTTCATTGTAGTGTGATGAGCTTTGAATTCTGTTTTGGAGCGTGTAAATTTAATTGAAGCAGAATTTCAAAGTTTTATCCAAAATCAAATGCTGATGCCTAATGACACTGGGGGCTGGATATTCACTGGGGTGGGTTGCGTAGGTGGAGGTGCGAAGTTCCGGACGGGAAACCCAGAAGTCTGGCTTTCCCCGCATGCTGTGGAGATTTAACTCCACAGTGTGCGACTCTTGGCCCTGACAGGTTCCCCACCTGGAGGTCAGCTGGATTGACAGGCTTGGCTTCCAGTCGGACGGGGAGCACTCCGGAGTCCAATCCCCGACCCGGGAGGGGGGGTTTGGGGTCCGATCCCGGTCGGGGGGGGAGGGGTGGCGGCAGTGTCTGATGGTGGGGGAGCTTGAGGGGCTGGGAGGAAGCACTCCTGCCCTTCCTGGCCCTCAAGGAGTGCTCCCCCAGGCTGCCCTTGCTGCAGCTGCAGCTGTCGGGCCCTGGGAAACCCGGCTGGCCACAGTTAAACCTGCAAAGCAGGTTAAATCCAAGGCTTCCAGCCTCATTAAAATGGCAACATATTTAAAATGCCAATCCGCCTCCTGGGAGCGGATTGGCTGCCCGCCCCTTGTCCCGCCTCAGTAAAACCAGGAAGTTGGCGGATTGGAACCAGCTTCCTGACACACTTGCAATTTTTCCCCATTTAACCACCTACCAGCCCCCACTCCCACCCACTTACCCATGTTAAAATTCCCCCTGGGTTTCTGTGTTTTATCATTTGAAGAATTGTAATTTGCGATTTAATCAGCTTCTAGAGAAGCAAGAGAAGTGGATCTAACCCATCCTGCTTTGGCACGTTCTCAGATAGACAGGTATTGGGGGAATTTATGTTTGGCCAACATCAACAATAACTTGCATTTATATCGCACCTTTAATGTAGTAAACTGTCTCACGGTGCTTCATAGGATCGGAATTGGACAAAAGTTGATACCGAGCCAAAGAATGAGGCATTAGGACAAGTGACCAAAAGCTTGGTCGAGGAAAATAAAATAAAAGGAACAAATAAAGGGATGTCTTAAAAGAGGAAGGAGAGGGGGAAGAGGTTTAGGGAGGAAACTCCAGAGCATAGGGCCTAGACGACTCAAGGTACACTTGCCAATGTGGGTGATGCGCAAGAGGCTAGAGTTGGAGGAGTGCAGAGTTCTTGGAGGGTTATAGGGCTGGAGGAGGTTACAGAGATAGGAAGATGCGAGGCATTGGAGGGATTTGAACACTGGGATGAGAATTTTTAAATTGAGGTATTGTCGGACCGAAAGCCAATGTAGATCAGCAATCATAGAGGTGATGGGTGACTGGGTGTTGTGCAACTTAGGATACAAGCAACAGAGTGATATACCTATCAATTCATCCAATGAAAAGCGACGAGTTAAGAAAGTAACTATAGGTTTTTATTGGCTAAATAACAGAGCCCACCCTCGTGGGTGATCGGATACAACAAGGAGGAATGCCAGCCAGTCGACTACCTTTATACCTGGGCAGGTAGGTGGAGTCATGGGCGGAGTCAGCAGTGGTCAGCCCAGGTATAGCAGCGTGACAAGAGGCGACCTCGTATAGTGATACAACAGTGTGAACAGTGATAACCATAGAGTAACGATATAACAGTGATAACTATAGTGTAACGATAGTGAACGATAAAAGTGGTTTACCACACAGAGCTTTAGATGAACGTATGTTTATGGAGGGTGGAAGTTGGGAAGCTGGCCAGGGAAGCAATGGAATGGTTAAGTTTGGAGGTAACAAAAGCATGGATGAGGGTTTCAGCAGCAGGTGGGCTGAAAGATCCAACAGTCAGTTAGCATATGCAAGAAAGAACATGTGTTAATTGGATAGAGCTTACCTTACTGAATTGGCTGGGCTTGTAACCTTTTGTATTATATACCTGCACATGACTATATTGCATATCACTACCTTTCTGCCATCTGCCATTTCTTGCTGTTCAAATCACATTCAGGGCAATCCAAACAGTCCAGCTATTATCTATATTCTGAATTGAGAACCTATGGCCAGATCCACTCCTGAACAATTGCATTCACCTGCTTTGTCCTGTGCTTCTGTTGGTTGCACAGTGACCAACATGCTGCTGTATCCCGAGGAAAGATTCATGTGCGCCTATTCAGGCCTGTTAGATTTGTTTACAATGGCCATATGTTTAAATAGCAGATTTTTACCTCAGTAAAAGATTCTATTCCTAGTGCTTAATCTGAGGCAATTCCCATCCCTGATGTTAGTGAAGGAATGCAATATTATGGAAGTGGGTGACAAAACTGATTTGGCAGGGTAGGTGATGAATATCTTTGTGCATCCTTTGAAATTTAGACTGTTTTCGGTTTCAGCCCAAAGGATTTAGCAGTCTCAGTGATCAAATCAGTATCTATATGACACTTCTGGGTATTCTTAGAACCGTGATAAGTGCGTCTGTTGTCTTTAAGTGGGTTAATGAAGTGAATGCTGGGAACTCTCTAGGTGTCAATGGATTCTATGTTGAATTGTTCCAAGTAAACTAAGCATAAAACAGTCGAATGACTGGGAATCATAGGTCTATCTCCTTGAGACCTGTCTCTGAATTTCACCATGTCGAGCACAATGGATGTGTGATAACAATGGGATTTTGGCAGCAAATTTAGAATTTCAATTGCTGCCTCATGCACACATTGATGTGTACATTCCTGAGAGTGGAGTAAGCTGTCCTTGGAAAAATGTAAATTATGCATTACTGAATAGATGAATAAACTCAGATGATTTCTGGTTAATTTTAGAAGACTTAATTTAAGTTTGCGATTGATATATTTTTAATCCTAATGATGAAGAAGGACAAGATAAATAGGCCTAGAAATTCAGTGGGCTGCGCCACCCGATAGCGCCTTAAGAGGGCGCTAAGTGGGTCGGAAGCCACTGGCCACGCCTCCCGCTAAATTCAGCGGGACGCTAATGGTGGCACCAGCTGTTAGCGCTGCGCCACTACCGATGACGTCATCGGTGTGCGCAGCGCCCCGCTGACGCCCCGGCCGCGATATTAGGAAGCGCCCCCTGATTTACCGCCGGACGCTATGTGCGACCGGTTCAGGTGGGCCTTCCTGCGGCGGTAGAGGCACAAATTAAAGGAGAGGTGCGGGCGGCCATTTTTGTTGCTGGCCGCCTGCCAGCACCTCTCCACGCTGCCGTCCCCGGCCTCCTGATCCCCCCACCCCCCCTGCGGAGTGCCAGCACGTTGCGCTACGATATTCAGTTGCAGCGCCCCAAGAGGGATGCAGGGCGCCTCTAGTAGCGGCGCGCTTCCCTCTGGGGCGCTCCAACTGAATTTCCCGCGGGCGGCCGCGAATGCTGCCGGGGCGGTACTTTTAGCGCCCTGGCAAGGCTGCCACCCCAAACGGGGCTATAGTGAATTTCTAGGCCATAATGTTTTAGTTTATCCATATTCAACAGACCTACCTCATTATTACTTTCTCAAAAGCTACCTGAACAGTCTCTCTTTCCCCTGCCCCCAATGCACAGAGGCACTTTCTCTCCCTCATGCATTCCTCACTGCCAGCCCTGGCTTAATTTCGTACCTGATATTGTTCTAGGACCAAGGTCTGCCTCGCACTGTGGCCAGGAATTGACCTCTGGCAAAAATTGAGACCAGGAATTCTCACCCACAGTGGTTGTCAAGTCCACTCACAGAGTGAGACAACAGTGTCAGGTAGGAGACTGGCAAGATCATTTAGGGTAGCAAATTGGTCAAATGAACTCGCACTTCAGCAGCAGCACATTTACAGTTCCAAGGGGAAACAATCGGCACAGCTGTGTACCGTGCATAATCCTACTTACACTTGTGGATTAGTGCATATCATCCCACTTTATTGACAACTTGATTGATTTCACTGTGTTGTGTTCACGGTCCCTTTAGCATCATTCTACCGCATATTTGATGTTGGCGCTGAGCCATTTTGTGTTCAACTCCATCCCTCTCCCTGGCAACTATCTGAGGCTGAAGCAGACTGCTCGCAACCTTGGTGTCCTATTTGACCACGAGATCAGCTTCTGACCACATATCTGCACCATCACTAAGACCGTTTATTTCCACCTCCATAACATTGCCCGATTCTGCCCCTGCCTCAGCTCATCTGCTGCTGAAACGCTCATCCATGCCTTTGTTACCTCTAGACTTGACTATTCCAATGCACTCCTCAAGATTCAAGATTCAAGATTATTTTATTGCCATATGTAACTGGTACAATGGAATGCTTACTCCCCACTCACTCTCACAATATAAGTATAAATATAAAAAGCAAAAGTAAAAACAAGTATAAATATAGAAACAATAAGCAAATAAGTATAGCAATGACAGTCCAAGTTGCAGGATATGATGAATAGTGCAAAAAGCCTCTATTACCACTGGAAGTAATAGTAATATAATATGCTAAGTATATGGTAGTATAAGTATAATATATATATTTATATATAAATAAGTATAAGTTAAAATGCAGTGTGCAATGTACAAATGAGTTATAAGTTAAGGTTGAGGTACAAGAGTCCTATGTGCACACAGTCCAGTGATCAAGAATGTTCTTGTGCGCTCACGGTTCATGTGATATACAGTTCCAGGGTGGGGGGGAGAATGTGACTGATATGTGGGGCAGTGCGGTTAGCAGTTCAGTAGGCGTACTCCTGGCCGACCTCCCACGCTCTACCCTCCATAAACTTGAACTCATCCAAAACTCTGCTGCCCGTATCCTTACTCGCACCAAGCCCCGTTCACCCATCACCCCTGTGTTCACTGATCTATATTGGCTTCCATTAAGCAATGCCTCGATTTTAAAATTCTCATCCTGGTTTTCAAATTTCTCCATGACCTCCTCGCACCTCCATATTTCTGTAAACATCTCCAGGCCCACAACCCTCCGAGATATCTGCGCTCCTCTAATTCTGGCCTCTTGACCCTCCCCGATTTTAATCACTGTACCATTGGCGGCCTTGCCGTCAGCTGCCAAGGCCCTACGCTCTGGAATTTCCTACCTAAACCTCTCCACCTCTCTACGGCCGCGATTTTGTGCTTCGAGGCAGCTTGGGAGTGTATCCACTGCCTTCCGGGTTCCAGTCCCGCTCCCAACTACATCCAGCCCACCGACGTGATTTTACATCAAATGGCCAATGAAGTGGAAGCTGGTGTCAGATGACGTCATTTGATGATGCGTCATCTGCCGGTTTTCTTAAAGGGACTACGCACAATTTTTCTTGACAGTTGATTTTTCAGTGTTTGTCAGTGTTTGCAGCACCCCAATGCTGTCAATCACTGTACAAAGGTGAACTCTTGAACCCAGGCTCCCCAGTGACTCCCTCTCTGCAGGTGAGGTTACAGAAGCGATCTGTCACTGGTGAGAGAGGTTCTCCCAATGAGATGGGACTAGACATACAATTCAAAACTTGTTAACTACAGAAAAGTCAAAATGCATTAAAAATTAATTTCCCAACATTTTCTTACCTCTGAAACTCACCAGTGCACCATTGGATCCTTCACACCACTTCTGCAGTCGTCATCAATGCATAAACATTACAGCAGACTCACAACATGCCACACTTACCTGGCGTGGTGTCTGGACGTTGGGAAGCCCGCAGGAGAAGTGTCAAAATTGGAAAAAGCCTGTTAACTGCATGTTAACAACCTGTTAAAAAGCAGTTAAGTGGCTATAATCCTCTTCCCGCCGCTAGGTGTCGGGTCCACGCGTAGATCGGGGACCCGACACTTGGGAAGATTGATTGGAGGCGGGTTGACAGTGGATGACCCGCCCCCTGAGCACCGGCAAAATTCTGGCCTACCTCTCTTTCCTCCATTAAGATACTCCTTAAAGCTTACCTCTTTGACCAAGCTTTTGGTCATCTGCCCTAATACCTCTTTATGTGGCTTGGTGTAAAATTTGGTTTGATAATCGCTCCCGTGAAGCGCCTTGATACGTTTTACTATGTTAAAGGCCCTATATAAATTCAAGTTGTTATTGTTGCACCAACACCAGGTTCAACGGCCTGAAAAACACAGTGCAGATAATAAAAAAATACCTGGAAGAAGTGGTGATGGGCAGCTGGTCTGCATTCTGACTGCAATGTATAACTCCAGAAATGTGTCATTGGCATTATACGACTTATTGCATGTTATTTGCATTCAACTGCACATATGCTAAACTCCCAGACCCACACCCTTAGTCAGCCTGTTCCGCAAAGCCATGTGGGCTGGCAGTATAACTTGAGACTGTCAACTCACAAAGTGCAATAAAGACTGCCGACAGTCTAACTACAGAGTCAGTGTTAGTTTTTTTTAAAAAGCCCGCGAGGAATCAATGCATTCTTTAAGTCACAGTTTCATTTTCCATGGTGTCCTTGTCTTGTAAAAACAAATGATGTAAATCAGCGAACTGGATTGTCATTGGCAACTGAAAGCTAAGGAGCAATTTTAAAATAAAAACTATAAGGGTGAAAAAGTGTTACTGCACTGGCAACCAAACTACAGGAAACTCTCGATTTACCGGCACCTAAATAACCGGAAATCTCTGTTAACCGGCAAAATTCAGAAGTAGGTTCAGGTAAGTTTTACTTCATATTAGTGGCTGTTCCTGGATCTGTGGCTGTGTAACCGGGGTTCCTGCACCTGTTGCTAAGCAACAGGGATGCCTGGATCTTGTGGTCTGGTTCCTGCACCTGTTGCTAAGCAGCAGGGACGCCTGGATCTTGTGGCCGGGGTTCTGACAGGACTGGACAGACTAGATGCAGGAAGGATGTACCCGATGGTCGGGGAGTCCAGAACCAGGGGTCACAGTCTAAGGATAAGGGGTAAGCCATTTAGGACAGAAATGAGGAGGAATTTCTTCACCCAGAGAGTGGTAAACCTGTGGAATTCTCTACCACAGAAGGCAGTAGAGGCCAATTTATTAAATATATTCAAGAAAGAGTTGGATATATTTCTTAAGGCTAAAGGTATCAAGGGTATGGGGATAAAGCAGGGACAGGGTGCTGAATTTGGATGATCAGCCATGATTGCATTGAATGGCGGAGCATGCTCGAGGGGCCGAATGGCCGACTCCTGCTCCTATCTTCTATATTTCCTGCACCTGTTGCTAAGCAACAGGGAAGACTGGATTTGTTGCTGTGTACGGAACTCTTGTTCCTTTTACTATACCTCTCTGTAATCCGGACTTTTTGATAAACCGGCACCACGCTGGTCCCGTCGGTGGCGGGAAAAAAAAGAGTTTCCTGTATAACAAACTGAAGACTGTTTAGTAAACTTCTTCTTCTTAGGCAGTCCCTCGGAACCGAGGATGACTTGCTTCCACATTAAAAATGAGCTCTCATGTGGCTGATTAGTCCAATGCGGGACCTACAGTCTCTGTCACAGGTGGGGCAGACGGTGGTTGAAGGGGCGGGTGGGTGGGGTGCTTTGGTTGATGTGCGCTCCTTGCGCTGCCTGCGCTTGGCTTCCGCTTGCTCCCGTCGAAGAGACTCGAGGAGTTCGGCGCCTTCCCGGATGCTTCTCCTTCACTTTGTGCAGTCTTGGGCCAGGGATTCCCAGGTGTTGGTGGGGATGTTACACTTTTTCAAGGAGGCTTTGAGGGTGTCCTTGAAGCATTTCCTCTGGCCACCTGGGGCTCTCTTGCCGTGCCGGAGCTCCGAGTAGAGCGCTTGTTTTGGGAGTCTCGTATCGGGCATGCGGACAATGTGACCCGTCCATCGGAGCTGATTGAGTGTGGTCAGATCTTCGATGCTGGGGATGTTGGCCTGAGCAAGAACACTGACGTTGGTGCACCTACCCTGCCAATGGATTTGCAGGATCTTGCGGAGGCAGCGTTGGTGGTACCTCTCCAGTGCTTTGAGGTGCCTGCTGTACATGGTCCATGTCTCTGAGGCATACAGCAGGGCAGGTATCACTGCTGCCCTGTAGACCATGAGCTTAGTGCCGGATTTGATGTCGTGGTCTTCAAACACTCTCTTCCTTAGGCGACCGAAGGCTGCACTGGCACACTGAAGGCAGTGTTGGACTTTGTCGTCGACGTCTGCCCTTGTTGACAGTAGGCTCCCGAGGTATGGAAAGTGGTCCACATTGTCCAAGGCCTTGTCGTGGATTTTGATAATCGGGGGGCAGCACTGTGTGGCGGGGGCAGGTTGGTAGAGGACCTTTGTCTTACGGATGTTTAGTGTAAGGCCCATGCTCTCGTATGCTTCAGTGAAGGTGTTTACGATGGTTTGGAGTTCGACCTCCAAGTGAGCGCAGATGCAAGCATCGTCTGCATACTGTAATTCGATGACAGAGGATGGGATGACCTTGGATCTGGACTGGAGGCGACGGAGGTTGAACAGTTTCCCGTTTGTTCTGTAAATTAGCTCCACTCCAGTGGGGAGCTTACTGAGGGTGAGATGGAGCATTGCAGCAAGGAAGATTGAGAAGAGCGTTGGTGCGATGACACAGCCTTGCTTGACCCCGGTTCGTACGTGAATTGGGTCTGTGGTGGAACCGTTGGTCAGGATCACGGCTTGCATGTCGTCATGAAGCAGGCGGAGGATAGTGACAAACTTTTGAGGGCAGCCGAATTTGAGGAGGACACTCCATAATCCCTCACGGTTGACAGTGTCGAAGGCCTTTGTGAGATCAAAGAAGGCCATGTACAGCGGTTGGTGCTGTTCCCTGCATTTCTCTTGTATTTGACGTGCGGTGAAGATCATGTCCATTGTGCCCCTTAGTGGGCGGAATCCGCATTGCGACTCTGGGAGGAGCTCTTCGGTCACTGGGAGAAGGCGATTGAGGAGGATTCTTGCGATGACTTTCCCTGTGGCAGATAGCAGGGAAAATTCTCTGTAATTACCGCAATCGGACTTGTCACCTTTCTTGAAGATGGTCACAATTACGGCATCTCTGAGATCCCCTGGCATGCTCTCCTCCTTCCAGATAAGAGAAATGATTTCATGAATTCGCGCCAGTAGTGCTTCTCCGCTATGCTTTAGTGCCTCGGCGGGGATTCCATCTGCTCCTGAGGCCTTGTTGTTCTTCAGTTGTCATATGGCCTTTTCAACCTCATGCCGGGCTGGGGTTGTGCTGAGATGGTGGCGGGTAGCATGCTGTGGGATGGAGTTGAGGACACTCGTGTCGAAGACAGAATCGTAGTTAAGGAGATCTTCGAAGTGCTCCTTCCAGCAGGCACTGACTGCTTCCCTGTCCTTGATGAGTACCTCTCCATTCTTGGCCCGCAGTGGGGAAGGGCCTTGGGTGCTTGGGCCATAGATGGTCTTGACTGCGCTAAAGAATCCACGCACGTCGTGGTTGTCGGCTAGCTGCTGGATCTCCTGATCTCTGAAGACTGTTTAGTAAACAGCTGCAGTAACAATCCCAATGCTGGTTAAAACAAAGTAACAGTAGATGCTGGGACTAACATTTGTGGAAGTGTAATTTTGATGGTGGTGGACAGATTTATTTTAAAAGCCTTGCAGCCAGCAGGTCAGATTACATCCATCTATCCAGTGAATGCGTTGCAAAGTCTAATACAGAAGTCGCACCGGTGACAACATGAATATTCTAATTCAACAGCTCTGTCAAATTGAATTCTTTGCATGTCAGTATATTAAGACATCTTGTAAATCAGTTAATATTGTACTTCATTCTCATTCAGAAGATACTGCAGTGGGAGGGGAAGAAACATGAAATGTATGGAGAGATAGGTTGTATACCATTAATTCTAGACTGTGCAGGGTGTTGGGGTGGTGGCAGGGAGGGGGGTTAGAGCATGCGTTGGAAACCTTTTCACTGTTAGGAACTGTGTCTCCATTAATATATGCATTATGGAAGCTAACAGCTCTGCCTATTTACCCGGTAATTTGACATCACAGCTGTGCTTGTATTCCCAGTAACAGCTTAACCGGGCAGCAGGGAGCCTCCTCCTCAAATTCACAAGATTCAATCAAGCAAACTGAATTTTAGTTCTGACCATTTGATTGCATATGCAAATGTGAACCATCTGGTCACAATATTCCACAAGCTTACTAAATGTGGTTGTTAGAGGCTACACTAGATGCGGAAGCAGTTCTATCCTATTGTAAAAAATCCTATTCTATTACTTGAAATATCTGTTCATTATGAATGTGCTCGTTAGAGCTTGTAAGAGGAAAATGTTCTTTTGCTGGCACAATTATACGATCATTAGTGTCATTTGCAAAGTCTGGTGCAGATAATGAGGGTTGTTCTAGCAATTGGCAATTGTCTGGACATTACTGATATCTCCTGTGCTCAGTTTGGGTTCTGCCGGCACCACTCGGCTCCAGACCTCATTACAGCCTTGGTCCAAACATGAACAAAAGAGCTGAATTCCAGAGGTGACAGTGACTGCCCTTGAGATCAAGGCAGCATTTGACCAAGTATGGTATCAAGGAACTCTAGAAAATTGAAGTCAGTAGGAATCGGGGTAAACTCTTCACTGGCTGGAGTCGTACCTAGCACAAAGGAAGATGGCTGTGTTTGTTGGAGGTCAATCATCTCAGCCCCAGGACATCGCTGCAGGAGTTCCTCAGGGCAGTGTCCTAGGCCCAACCATGTTCGGCTGCTTCATCAATGACCTTCCCTCCTTCATAAGATCAGAAGTGGGGATGTTCGCTGATGATTGCAAAGTGTTCAGTTCCATTCTCAACTGCTCAAATAATGACACACTCCATGCCCACATTCAGCAAGACCTGGACAACATTCAGGCTTGGGCTGATAAGTGGCAAGTAACATTCATGCCACACAAGTGCCAGACAATGACTATCTACAACAAACGAGAGTCGAGCTACCTCCCCTTGACATTCAGTGGCATTACCATTGTCGAATCCTGCACCATCAACATCCTGGGCATCACCATTAACCAGAAACGTAACTGGACCAGCCACATACTATGGCTATAAGAGCAGGTCAGAGGCTGGGTATTCTTCGGTGAGTGACTCACCTCCTGACTCCCCAAAGCCTCTCCACCATCTACAAGGCACAAGTAAGGAGTGTGATGGAATACTCTCCACTTGCCTGGATGAGTGCAGCTCCAACAACACTCAAGAAGCGTGACACCAGGACAAAGCAGCCCACTTGATTGGCATCCCATCCAAGACCTTTAACATTCACTCCCTCCACCACTGGCGCACTGTGTCGGCAGTGTGTACCATCTACAAGATGCACTGCAGCAACTCGCCAAGGCTTCTTTGACAGCACCTCCCAAACCTGCGACCTCTACCACCTAGGAGGACAAAAGCAGCGGGCACATGGGAACATCATCATCCCCAAGTTGCCCTCCAAATCACACACCACCCTGGCATGGAAATATATCGCTGTTCCTTCATCGTCGCTGGGTCAAAATCCCGGAACTCCCTACCAAACAGCACTGTGGGGGTACCTTCACCACACGGACTGTAGTGGTTCAAGAAGGTGGCTCACCACCACCTTCTCAAGGGCAATTAGGAATGGACAATAAATGCTGGCCTTACCAGCGACACCCGCATCCTGTGAATGAATAAAATAAAATAACAATTTGGTGACTATTTTTTGAAACCTCCAACTAACAGTTTGACACTGTCTCATTGTTTCTCGATTAACTTTAATGTACCAGATTTTGGAAATCAAACCATTCCCTTCAGACAGTAAATGTTGCCGATTACAATTTTGTTTCCCCTAAATCAGCCAGAATAGTTCTTTGCCGCATCATTTACTCTGAAATGTAAGGTGAGGAACAGCCTTGACCAACTGTTAAGGTGTGGTACTTCTCTCTGCAGACACATTCACATCCAGACTCCACTCGTCATTGGCAAGCCCATCCCTAGTTGCCTTTGAGCAAGTGGTGGTGGTCCTTCTTTTTGAACTGTTGCAGCTCATGTGATGACGGTGCTCCCACAATGCTGTTAGGGAGGAAGTATCAGCATTTCGACCCAGCGACGGAATGGTGCTATATGTCCAAGTTAGGATGGTGAGTTACTTGGAGCTGATGGTGTTCCCATACACCTACTGCCCTTTTAGGTGGCGGAGGTTACGGGTTTGGGAGTGGTTGCTGAATAAGCCTTGGATAGTTGCTGCATCCTGCAGATATTACGCACAGCGAGTGAATGTTTAGGCTAGTGGATGAAGTGCCGATCAAGTGGACTGCTTTGCCCTGGATGGTGTTGAGTTTCAGAGTTGCAGCTGTACCCATCCAGACAAGTGGATGCATAGAAACATAGAAGATAGGAGCAGGAGTAGGCCATTCGGCCCCTCGAGCCTGCTCTGCCATTCAATGAGATCATGGCTGATCATCCAAATTCAGTACCCTGTCCCTGCTTTCTCACCATATCCCTTGATCCCTTTAGCCTTAAGAAATATATCTAACTCCTTCTTGAATATATTTAATGAATTGGCCTCAACTGCCTTCTGTGGTAGAGAATTTCACAGGTTCACCACTCTCTGGGTGAAGAAATTCCTCCTCATCTCAGTCCTAAATGGCATACCCCTTATCTTTAGACTGTGACCCCTGGTTCTGGACTCCTCCGCCATCGGGAATATCCTTCCTGCATCTAGTCTGTCTAGTCCTGTTAGAATGTTATAAGTTTCAATGAGATCCCCTCTCATTCTTCTAAACTCAACGAATATAAGCCTAATCGACCCAATCTCTCCTCATACGTCATTCCTGCCATCCCAGGTATCAGTCTGGTGAATCTTCGCTGCACTCCCTCCATGGCAAGAACATCCTTCCTCAGATAAGGCGACCAAAACTACACACAATACTCAAGGTGTGGTCTCACCAAGGCCCTGTACAACTGCAGCAAGACATCCTTGCTCCTGTACTCGAATCCTCTCGCTACGAAGGCCAACATACCATTTGCCTTCTTAACCGCCTGCTGCACCTGCATGCTTACCTTCAGCGACTGGAATGGCGATTATTCCATCATATTCCTGACTTGTGCCTTGTAGGCGGTGCAAAGGCTTTGGAGAGTCAGGAGGTGAGCTACTTAATGCAGAATAGCCACCCCCTGGCCAGCTCTAGCAGCCATGGCATTTATGTGGCTGGTCCAGTTGAAGTTCTGGTGAATGGTGACCCCCAGGATGTTGATGGTGGGGGGCTCAGTGATGGTAATGCCTGTGTCAAGGGGAGGTGGTTAGGCTTTCGCTTGTCGGAGATGGTCAGTGTCTGGCACTTATGTGGAACATATGTTACTTGCCACTTATCAGTGAAGCCTGAATGTTGTCCAGGTCTTGTTGCTTGCAGACACGGACTGCTTCATTATCTGAGGAATTGCGAATGGAGCTGAACACTGTGTAATCATTAGCAAATAGCCTCACTTCTGACCTTAAGATGAAGCAGCTGTTGATAGTTGGGCCTAGATGCTGCCCTGAGTAATTCCTGCAGCAATGTCCTGGGGATGAGATGATTGGCCTGCAATGAATCGTCATTTGTTTAATTGAAGTAGAATTTGCATCTGGACTCACTGTTTGATCAGTGCTGCTTTTGCATTCTCACTGGAATTGCTTGCAATAATTTATCTTTTTTTCTATTTGTTGTATTCTAGGGATTAGAGATTTAAATTGCTTTTACAGTTCGTGTAGTTACTATAATCCTTGGGATCGTAAACTTTCGTTCACAATGAATGAAGCTGGTAGATTGTAATTTCAATAGGACAAGGGCAGCAGACGCATGGGAACATCACCACCTACAAGTTCCCCTCCAAGCCACACACCATCCTGACTTGGACCTGTATCGCCGTTCCTTCACTGTCGCTGGGCCAAAATCCTGGAACTCCCTTCCTAGCAGCATTGTGGGTGTACCTACACCATATGGACTGCAGCGGTTCAAGAAGGCGGCTCACCACCATCTTCTCAAGGGCAACGAGGGATGGGCACTAAAAGCAGGCCTAGCCAGCCAGCGACGCCCACATCCCATCAATGAATTAAAAAAATACATTGACCTGTGATTTCTTGCTTGTAGAATTTCCAATCTCAACTGGGCTATTTGTAGGATTCACTTCCTCAGCAGAAGTAAGAGAAAATTAGAAATTAAGTCAACCTTATCCGCAGAGTACTATTATCAGATAACTGGGAGTTGATCACTGCGTCCACTTCTCTGTCTCCTAGGACAGGAGGCAGTTGCTTACTGCAGGAGAGTATAAGAGACAATAAGAAAAAAAATCTAGAAATAGTTTTGAAATTGTTTTTATTGCTGTCAAAGAAAAAAGGTTGAAATATTTCAGCAAGGTACATCTTTATCTTACTCTAGCCTTCAGGAGCTGCCACACTAATTTGATTAACTCCTACTGGAATTTACATTGCACATGTTCATATTGTTCTTGTTTTGATAGTCACTTTATGAAGATGACATGCTATTTATTCAATCGTGCCTCACTTGAATACTGAAAGCAGATTGATACATCTCCAGCAACAGCTTCTCCTCCTCACAGTCAACTCCTGAGACCCCAAGGATCCTTGGCCCCTTCTTCTTCCTCATCTACCTGCTGCCCCTCAGTGACACCATCCTTAGGCACAGAGTGAGCTCCTTACATGTACTGATGCCCAGCTTTATCCACATCCCTCAATCACATTCTGTGCTGTCAGACTGACTGTCTGATACTAAGTTGTAGATGAGACAGAATTTCCTCCAACTCAATGTCAGCAAGACAGAAGCTGTCAATTTCCACACCTGTAACAATCCTATTGACTGCATCTCCCTCTCTGGCTGCTTGCTCGGGCTAAAAGAGATGGCAAATTGAGGATGGTTAACAATGATGGTGAATATCTCAGTGAAGTTATCATGGTGCTACATATTGCCCTCTGTAGTAATGTTAAGTGTACAGCCAAATATTTAATATTAGAATATAGCAACAATTTAAAAGCCTTCAAAATGGGATTGAACACTCTACTATGACGATAGCAAAATACTGCAGATGCTGGAAATCCGAAATAACAACAGAAAACACTCTACTGTTGCTTCCAACCTTTAATCGTCAACCCTATCTGCATCAGCAAGATGGCACGCACATAGCTCTTATTGTAATATAAAAGATTAAGGAAGCTGCCAGGTGTTGTATCACCTTTGATATTTACCAGGATTTGTACAAAGCTTCAACTTTGAGAGCCTAAACACCACAGATTGCATCTTTTTTAACCCTGTAGGCACATTTGAATATTTATTTGGGGAGGCAGCGTCCATTTTAAAGCTGTTCTCTGTATCCATTTAAATTCTCAATTCTCTTGTATTGACTAATTTGATTTTTTTTTAATGAAAAGCATCAAATCCATGAGAATCATGAAACAAGCAGTAAGCAATAAGCCCTACAGCCAAATGACTGCATGTTCTTGTTAGTTTGAATCGGCCGTCAAAACAGCTGAATGAATATCTGCTTAAGGATAGGATTCAAGGTTATATGGATGGATGATGAAAATACCGTGCCCTGTGCTGGTGGCACATGGAAATGTCATATGTAGAAAGAAATAGGGCATGGCTGAACAACATAGATTGCGATGCTACATTGATATCCTGAGTTTACTCTGTTACCTTTGTGGGTAAAAGAGAAATTTCACAAGTTTTATCTGTGGTTATCCTACCTCCATCAGAAGACTGGGTAAACTGGATAGGGATCATGTTAGTACACATTCTGCAGTGACTGTTGGAAGTTAACTGGCTTGATAGCCTGAATGACTTTTTTTTGTTCTGTGCTATTTTATGTAATTACATCCAGAAATAAAACCTATTATAACAGCCATCATTCCTGTTTAAATCGGGACCAACTAGAGAAACTGATCTTCACAGTACTGCCATTTTTTTGGTCAGTTCGGCTTCCTCTGATTTTTTTTGACTTCCCTTTGTCTGTTTGTTTTGTTTCTTTATTCCCCCTTTCGCCCCCTCCCCTTTTTCTCCCTCCTCTCCTGAAGGCCCAGATTTCTGTATGAGTATGGCTCTGTGTGTGATAGCAGCCTACTAATTCTCTCACCTAAACGGTGATTCATAATGTGAGCTTAGACTGATGTTTCACGGACTGTTCAAACCATGGGGACATCATAACCAAGTTCAATCTTGGCCCAGTATTTACTTGTGTTCTGGGGTCTATCCCCATATGCATGACACTGCACTTATCTGTATTAATTAAATGGCATCCGAAATGCACTCGCTCACCTAGCTTCACTGAATGAAGCTGTAACATATTGATTTGTTCATGAGCCTTACATGCATGCCTGCCCCCCATATCCCTGCATTCTCTTCTCCCTCACATATGCATCAATGCTATTTACTTCAACCACTCCATGTGGCAGCGGGTTACACATTCTCACCACTCTTATTCTTAAATAGTGGGACCAAATAAGCCGCATTCCAATCCTTGTGAGCCTTCTGGGATCAACAAGCTATCAAATATATGAGTCTGTGGCTCACTTACAACCTCCCCTATTTCTCTAAACACTCTTGGACAAATGCTATTGGGACCTCTGGCACTATGAATCTCAAGAGCATTCATCTTAGCTGAAACAATTTCCTCGGTTACTTCTACTAAAGCAATTTTAGCTCGACATGTTTCCTGCAATAATGGGACTGTGACATTGGGCCGTATTTTGCGACCCCTACGGGTGCGTACGAGGTATGTACATGCCCGTAGGGGCAGCGCAGGTTCCAGGTTTAGGCAGGCGAAGCGCATGCGCTAAAACCCGGAACTTGCGATCTGTCAAGAATCTTCTTGACAGATTCTCTGCATCCCCGGGAGATGGGCCTTCGCAGGTGAAGAGCTGCACTATTTGTCCAACTTCTGCCCCCTGAATGCCTGTGAAATTCTTACGCCTGGTAAAAGCAGACGTAAGGCCTGCTTTTACCAGCATAAGAGTTTAAAAAAATAGAAAAATAAAATTTTATCACACATTTATACAATAAAAACCCTGTCCAATAAGGTAAGTTTATTTTTAGCCCTGTTAAAACGTATACATTTTTTTCCCAAAATTAAATTTTTGTTTAAAATATTTAATTAAATGGCTTTTTAATTCATTTTAAATATGTAATTTTTTTTAAATTTCATATGTTCATGTATTTTTGACGTGATCCCCATTCATACTTATGGAAGTTCCGTACGTAAGTATAAATGGGGATTCCCTTTCATTGGTTGGGCTAGCCCATGTGATCCCAGGGGCGCTTGTGAACCGCCTGCACCCTTGGGATACGTGGGCCTCTGCCCGTGCGTACCCGGAGAGGCCCAGGACCACGACTCTCCATACCTCCTGGGCCACCAGGTAAATGCGTAGATTTTTTGCAGGTCGGGGGCATCGGCCCGTGGGAAGCCTCCGACCGGAAATTTTGGGCCATTACCTTCATAAATGAGAACAAATGAAAACTATCTCCTTAATTCATCCGTTATTTCCTTATCTTCATACATAACTTTCCCTGACAAACCATTCAGAGGCCAATGCAGTCTTTGATTGTTTTGTGACCCCGAACATAACTGGAAGGAATAGGTGCAGGATTCTGCCTTTACAGATATTGTGAGAGAATAATGAGCATGTTTATAACTGTAATCTGAAAAAATGTTATCCTTACAAGACAAAGCTGGAGATCCTAGGGGTAATACTGAAAGGCTGAGGATTGTTTTTGTTAACGTTATTTTCCCATTTTATTTTTGTCAGCTGGGTGTTTAACTCACAAGGAAACCGACTACCGTGTTTGAGCCTCCAAACTAAACCAGGAAATGCACATAGGTAATATTTCTCTTTGCCTGATGTGAAATACACAGCCTATCTCCACAGGAACACACTAACTTATCTATCCAGAGTACGCGGGTGCAATTCAGCAGACCCAAAGCTTAGGTAGCCCCCAAGTTTGCCGCAGAGCTGAGATTAACCAGCTAAATACAAATGTGTGCACTCTTTATCAGGCAAACAGAAACTCTACCTATTTGGATATCTTAGTTTGATTCAGAGACTCAAACATCTGTGTCAGACACCCATCTGACAAAAAAAAACAACAGTAAGCTTCCTATATGGTCATTCAACTCATCAGGGCATTTGTTTCGAGGATTATCTGGTGCTCAGTGAAAAGAATCCCAGCCCCAGTAACAGGCCTATCATCATCATTCCAAATATAATTTAGTGTCTGCCTGTTAGTGCTTGTTGACAAAATCAGTGTGGGATTTAACCTTTCCACACTGCTTTGAGATTGCCCCATGCTGCAGGCCAAATTTATTCTGTGTGTGCACAAATCTTGTCTTTAAAAGCTGTACTGCAGCATACTACAACAGTTGCCTAGTGATAGCATCAGTCTTTACTCAGTAAAATTTTGTTATGTTTTCACCAGAACGTCGTGTCTTATGCAACCACCCTCAACCAGGCAGTCTATAATGTAAAAAATAATCCAGCCATAAATTGTTCATTTTACTGCTAAGCAAAATTATAGATAAATCAGGAGCTTTGGAAGAAAATAAAATTTATTTAAGCTTCCTGTGATATTGTTACAAGATCTAGAATTCGATGTACATTTGATACAGCATTTGATACCATGAAGAAGCAGCAACATTAAGTCGGAACCAGGGAGAGAAGAAAGCTATCAAGCTTAACTGGAAGGGGAGAAGGCCAGAGTAATGCGAGAGGCAATCGGAGGGTGGACAGTGTCAGCAGGAATAGAAGAGTGGTTAGTGAGGGGGAGAGGAAAGACATGATAACTGGGTGGGGAAGAAGAGAGCCAACATGAACTGGGGAGGGGGGCTGGTAGAGGACAAACATGATTTGAGGAGGGGGGAGAAGGAGAGCGTCATGAATCTTATCATGACTCATGAAGTAACACTTGGCGGCCAGCTGGTGGCGCTGTCCAAGGAGTATAAATACTCGGGCGTGGGCCCAGCTTGCTCAGGATGTTTCTGTAACCAGGAACTAGTGATGTAACTAGAAATCTCCTGGTTTTGAAACAGTCGATTAAAGTCTTGTTTTATACTCAAACCAAGTGCTCAGTAGTCTGTTTACATCAGAGAGTAACCCTGAATCATTGTGACAACCATTTAAACAATTTACAAAAGAATGACAAGAACATTTAGCAAAAGAAGGTAACGTTACATATCTTCAAAACCCAAATTTCTCTAGATGAAATGAAGGAAGATTTTTACAATATCTGCCACCATCTTACACTGTATAAGTGATGAAATGTTGGGCATACCTGAAGCAACAATTATAACAAGCCTTTGCCCCACTGCATTTTGCATAACTAGATGTCAAAAGCCATCATTTAGGGCTGAATTTCAGTTCAGTTTTCTTGAAGCATTGGGTCGGCTATTTGCTAGCTTTTCCAGATTGACATAAATGGAGTCCTGAGAGCAGCACCCCCGTTACCAATGTGAATGTTTTAGTTTCCCACACCAATTGTCTTAGTGGAATTACTAGTTGGTTGAAATTATGGGGCTAGTCCCAGAAGAAGAGGAGACTTTCATCCAGCAGTATAATCTGAATTCAAATTCAAGTTCAGACCCCAGAAATGAAAGGTAGCACAGATACAGCATAACACTTTTCTGACAATGGCCTCATCACAGTTCCTACTAACCAATTAATTCTCAAAATAACCAACATTAGCTGAACAAAGTCGAAGAACATATCGCCTGGGTAATAAGTTCTTGGGCTTTGATCAGTTGCTTTTCATGTCATGTTTTATGCGTTTTAATTCATTCGTGGCAACCACAGTAAATAACTGTGGTAAGGCTGTTAGAACATAAGAACATAAGAAATAGGAGCAGGAGTAGGTCACTCGGCCCTTCGAGCCTGTTCCACCATTCAATAAGTTCATGGCTGATCTTCTACCTCATCTCCACTTTCCTGCACTACCCCCACATCCCTTGATTCCCTTAATATTCAAAAATCTATCGATCTCTGTAGTGTATGTAACGTTCCACCTTTAAGAGAACTATTTTAAGGGTTGCACTACTTTATCTTGGCTACTGTATACTGTAATACCGGTGGTGACCACACCGGTATACAAGTGCTGTGTAAGGATTTATTGGGCAGATCCGCCCTGACCTTCAACCAGTAAAGTCCTGTTAAAGTTTACTCTTGTGGTCTGTGTAGTAATTCGCAATATAACACACAGACTTAACAGTGGCGACGAGTTCGATCTTACCCTGCGGCAGAGATACATCCAAGGCAGTTAACGGGCGTCGAGAAGAGGAATCCGCCCTCGTCATTCTGCTGAGAGAAGACTCGAGTCTGCAGAGCAAGGAAGAAGGAAGAATTCTGACACGAAGCCTTCCATCAGCAACAGGCAGTGATCGTCCCTTATATCACGGTGGTGGGTGAGCCGATCAGCGACGAAAAGCAAGTCGGCCACGTTGACTGTGAGTAGGGGAGAAAAAAAAAAAAAAACGGAGGATAAGGGCGGAGAACTCGACCACGGCCGGGGGAAAAAGAGCCGGACAGAAGTCGGGGCCAGAGGTGCTGAGACTGGGGCAGCGTAAGGCACGGAAGCCGCGGTGCAGGCAAACGCAGCCGGTGTGAGAGACCGGGCTGCAAGTGGGCTGGGAGACGCAACGGCGTCGAGAGCAAGCTCGACCGCGACCGGTAAACAAGGCCAGGCAGCTACCGAGGCCGCGAGGCGCAGCGACCAAGAACCGCTTGCGCGGGGGAAAATAAAACAAATAAAAGAAAACCGCGGAGAACTCAGCCGCAGCCGGGGGGGCAAAGGACCGGACTGCAAGAGGGGCTGGGAGGCGCGATTGAAAACCGCTGGGGAGGGCGAACGCAGCAATACGGCAATCACCGTCACAGCCAGCGGGAGAGCCAGAGCCCGAGCGAGCGGGAGAGATAGACCGAGCGAGCGAGGGAGAACGAGACCGAGCGAGCGAGGGAGACCGTGTGAGCGCGGGAAACCGCCATTTTCGGAGGCGGGGAAGAAGACAAGCGCGGGAAACCGCCATTTTCGGAGGCGGGGAAGAAGGCAAGCGCGGGAAACCGCCATTTTTTTTTTGAAAAAAAAGTTAAAGAAAAATTTCGTTGTTGTCTCTCAAAAAGATTGCGAAGATGCCTGAGCGTGGTAACGTCAACGATTTCGATTCCGAGGTGGAAGATTGGGCCACGTATGTAGAACGCATAGAGATATATTGTAAGTCAAATAACATATCAAATGATGATAAAGCAATAACCTTACTAAACTCAATGGGTGCGAAGACATACGGGCTATTGAAGCATCTTCTATCACCAGCTAAACCGGCGGATCAGACTTTCGCTAATATTGTTGCTGTCCTGAAGGATCATTTGAACCCCACACCGCTGATGTTAGTGGAACGATTTAAATTTTATGTGAGAACGCAACTGAAAGAGGAAAGCAACGCGGAGTACTTGGTTGAACTGCGTAGGCTAGCAAAATACTGTCAGTTTGGGGAAAATCTGACAGAGGCACTGAGAGACAAGTTCGTGTGTGGGATGTCGAAGGAAGGAACACAAAAGCGACTGCTCGAAGAGAATGATCTTACACTTGATAAGGCTGTCACTATTGCAGCATCGCACGAAGCCGCAGCGAGAGGCACTGCGGAAATGCAGCTGAAGGCAGCGGTACTCAGCGTAGATCAAATGGCTTCGGGTACAACGAAATGTTATCGTTGTGGGAAGACAAAACACCATCAGAACCAATGCTGGTTTAAAAACCAGGAATGTAGAAAATGTGGCAAGCTTGGTCACATAGCTAAAGTATGCCGGTCAGGAAAGAAGACCAGCAACAATAAGTCACCGCAGAAGAAGTACAGAAAGGTACATAAGGTGACTGTGAAGAGTTCAGATGAACAGAATTCGGAGTCAGACTCCAACAGCAAGGAACTGGGTAGTCTGAGAATTCACAATGTGAGTAAGGAAACTGACCGACAAACTATCTGGGTCACACTGCAGATTGCAGAAGTCCAAGTGAAGATGGAATTGGACACCGGATCGGCGTTGACAGTCATGAATAAGCACGATTACAAAAAGTTATTCAAACATATTCCCCTACGGGATACGAAGATAGTATTGCAGACATACACAGGGCAAAAAGTATACCCCATCGGAAAGATAAAAGTCAAGGTGTTACACAAGGGCAAAGAACACCAAGGAATGGACATATATGTACTACCCGAGGGAGGTCCACCACTTCTGGGACGGGAGTGGATCAGGAAAATAAATATGGACTGGCACTCCCTAAACACGATAACGGTAGATTCCGGAAAGAAAGATGTCAAACCTGAACGATTGTCCAGAATATTGGATGAGGCTGAAGAGGTATTCCAACAGGGACTGGGAATACTGAGAGGAATTAAGGCGAAAATCAAGATTGCAGAACATGCAACCCCAAAATTTTTCAAAGTCAGATCGGTACCTTATGCGATACGACCTGCTGTGGAGGCTGAACTGGAAGAGCTTGAACGTTCAGGGGTACTGTCTAAGGTGGACTGGAGTGAGTGGGCCACACCCATTGTTCCCGTCATGAAGCATTCATCGAGTAACAAGCCAGGGGAACCGGGAAAGGTCCGCATCTGCGGAGACTTCAAGATCACAGTTAATCCGGTGCTTCACACGGTACAATATCCGCTTCCGCGGATTGAGGATATCTTTGCTTCATTGGCTGGTGGGAAACACTTCACCAAGATAGACCTGGCGAAAGCGTACTTACAGATGGAAGTTGAGGAAGAGTCGCGCCAGTATCTCACAATCAACACGCACAGAGGCCTGTATCGATATAATAGACTGGTTTTTGGAGTGGCTTCGGCTCCAGCAATTTGGCAGAGGGCCATGGAGCAGGTATTACAGGGAATTCCAAGCACTCAGTGTTACTTGGACGATATCCTGATTACAGGAGAGGACGAGGAGGAACACCTCGCAAATTTGAAACTGGTGCTCACCAGGTTGAAGGAATATGGCCTTCGAGTTAATCGCCAGAAATGTGAGTT
This sequence comes from Somniosus microcephalus, assembly GCF_052327205.1. Taxonomy (NCBI): domain Eukaryota; kingdom Metazoa; phylum Chordata; class Chondrichthyes; order Squaliformes; family Somniosidae; genus Somniosus; species Somniosus microcephalus. Next base: position 33,962,345 of record NC_141012.1, on the reverse strand, counting down.
CTTCCAGAAACGGATCTCGTACTGTGGTCATGTCATTGACCAAGAGGGGCTGCACAAGTCACCTGACAAGATCGAAGCTGTTGTGAAGGCCCCCGCTCCGGAAAATGTATCCCAGTTGAGGTCGTTTCTGGGGTTGATTAACTATTACCATAAGTTTCTGCCAAATCTATCCACGGTGCTGCACCCGCTGAATGCTCTGTTGCGGAAAGAAGTACCATGGAAGTGGAGCGAGGACTGTAAGAAGGCCTTTCGCAAAAGCAAGGCATTGATCACCTCTGAGGAAGTGTTGGCTCACTTCAACCCAACGCTACCTCTTCGTCTAGCTTGTGATGCTTCCCCTTATGGTATTGGAGCAGTACTCTCACACAAGTTGCCAAATGGCTCGGAAAGGCCAGTTGCATTCGCATCCAGATCATTGACCTCCGCTGAGCGCAACTATGCTCAGATAGATAGGGAGGCTCTCAGCCTTGTGTGGGGAGTAAAGAAATTCAACCATTACCTGCAGGGCAAGAAGTTTACACTGCTGACAGACCACCAGCCGTTGGTATCCATATTCAACCCTAACAAGGCCGTTTCCACGATGACAGCGCAAAGGCTACAGAGGTGGTCCATTTTCCTAGGGGCACACCAATATGACATCGAATACAAAGGGTCCAAACAGCATGGGAATGCTGACGGGTTATCGCACCTACCGTTGCCAACGGTAGAAGAGGCGCCTACAGTGGACCCAGTGGAGATGTTCCACTCAACCATAGTGGAATGTCTACCAGTAACCAATTCTACGATAGAAAAGGAAACAAGAAATGACCCGACTCTCTCACGAGTCTACGATTTAACGCTGAAGGGATGGCCAGCACATGGCGAACCAATGTTGCCAGCATTTTCGCAAAGAAGAGAACAGCTGTCAGTGTGCCGAGGAACCTTGATGTGTGGATCCAGAGTGGTGATTCCACCCAAACTCCAGCATAAAGTGCTAAAGGAGCTTCACGAGGAGCATCTGGATGGAGTGAAAATGAAGAACCTAGCCAGAGCGTTTGTGTGGTGGCCAGGTATCGATGGAGACATCGAAGAAATGACCAAGAGCTGTCTAGGATGCCAGAAGGTCCAAAACGCCCCACCACAAGCTCCTCTGCATCCATGGGAGTGGCCCTCATCTCCATGGCAAAGGGTACATATCGACTTTGCTGGTCCATTTATGGACTCAATGTTTATAATCGCGGTGGATGCACACTCCAAGTGGCCGGAGGTAATAAAGATGTCCTCCACCACCACGGAAAAAACCATCACAGTATTAAGGACCATATTTGCCAGGAATGGGCTGCCGGAACAGATCTGTTCTGATAATGGACCGCAATTTGTGTCCGAAGAATTCAAGAAGTTCTTAAAAAGCAATGGGGTTAAGCACTACACGTCCGCCCCATACCATCCCGCCACCAATGGATTAGCTGAAAGGTTTGTCCAGACCTTCAAGAAGGCCATAAAGGCCATGGGTAATGAAGACATAAATCTACAACATAAGGTAGATAACTTCTTGTTGGCGTACAGGAATGCAACACATGCGGTCACAAACCAAACTCCCGCCATGATGTTTTTCAATAGAAGACTAAGATGCCGGCTGGATTTGATCAAGCCAAACATCAGAAGGGACGTAGAGAACCGGCAATTTCAAGGCATGAATGAAAAGCCAACTAGAACCTTCCAGATAGGTCAACAAGTTTTGGCCCGGGACTACCGTACAGAGAAATGGCAGCCTGGAACTATTTGCAAACGGCTAGGACCGCTGATGTATACCGTGGACATTGGGGAAAGCATAATAAGGCGCCATGTTGACCAGATCATAGAGTCATCCGAAAAGGGCCAATCTACTCCACAACTCTATACGCCTAATGTTGAAGCAGAGATACCCATGACATCTACCTCCGATCCGGTAATACTGGAATCAGATGAACCTGACACTGGCCTGCAAGCAGAATCGACCTTGCCAGAAGAACCTACTACACCACCGAAAACTACTACACCCCCGAGGCGTTATCCGGACCGAGTCAGGAAGCCTCCAGAGAGACTGAATCTGTGAACTGTTTACATGAAGTTGTGTATATATGTTATGATGTTATGTTTAATGGGAATATATACTGTTAACCTAAAAAGGGAGGATTGTAGTGTATGTAACGTTCCACCTTTAAGAGAACTATTTTAAGGGTTGCACTACTTTATCTTGGCTACTGTATACTGTAATACCGGTGGTGACCACACCGGTATATAAGTGCTGTGTAAGGATTTATTGGGCAGATCCGCCCTGACCTTCAACCAGTAAAGTCCTGTTAAAGTTTACTCTTGTGGTCTGTGTAGTAATTCGCAATATAACACACAGACTTAACAATCTCTATCTTGAATATACTCAACGACTGAGCCTCCACAGCCCTCTGGGGTATAGAATTCCAAAGATTCACCACCCTCTGAGTGAAGACATTTCTCCTCAGCTCAGTCCTAAATGGCCGACCCCTTATTCTGAGACTGTGACCCCTGGTTCTAGACTCCCCAGCCAGGGGAAAAACCCTCCCTGCATCTACCTTGTCAAGCTCTGTAAGAATTTTGTATGTTTCAATGAGATCACCTCTCATTCTTCTAAACTCCAGAGAATATAGGCCTCGTCTACTCAATCTCTCCTCATAGGACAATCCCCCCATCCCAGGACCAGTCTGGTGAACCTTCATTGCACCGCCTCCAAGGCAAGTATATCCTTCTTTAGATAAGGAGACCAAAACTGTGCACAGTACTCCAGGTGTGGTCTCACCAAGGCCCTGTACAATTGTAGCAAGACTTCCTTACTCTTATACTCCAACCCCCTTGCAATAAAAGCCAACATGCCATTTGCCTTCCTTATTGCTTGCTGTACCTGCATGCTAGCTTTCTGTGTTTCTTGCACGAGGACACCCAAATCTCTCTCAACACCAACATTTGAAAGTTTCTCACCATTTAAAAAATATTCTGTTTTTCTATTCTTCCTACCAAAATGAATAGCCTCACATTTCCCTACATTATACTCCATCTACCACCTTACTGCCCACTCACTCAGTCTATCTATATCCCTTTGCAGACTCTTTGGGTTGGATTTTACCAGCCCTGCTGAGGCAGGTCTGGAGTCGGGACTGCTGGGAAAATCAAAAAGAATGGGAGAGGGTTCCGAACCCACTCCCAACCCGCCGCCAACCAATCTTCCTGGGAGTCGGGTTCCCGATTTGCGCCGGGACCCGACTCCTAGCGGTGGGAAAAGGATTGCAGCCACTTAACTGTCTGTTATCAGGTAGTTAACAGGCAGTTAAGAGGCTTTTTCCCATTTTGAGACTTCTGCTGCAGGCTACCCGATGTCAGGGGAACCCCGCCAGGGTAAGTGAAGCGTGCTGTGGGTCTGTTGTAATGTTTGTGTATAGATGACCGCTGCAGAAGTGGTGTGAAGGATGCATTGGGACACTGGTGAGTATCAGAGGTAAGGAAATGTTGGGAAAGTCATTTTTAATATGTTTAGAATTTTCTGTAGGTGACAAGCTTTGAAGTGTTTGTGTGGCCTCACCTCATTGGGAGAAGTGACAGATCGCTTCTGTACCCACACCTGCAGCTGCCATCTGTTTTATCCTAAGGAGAGAGTCATTGGAGAGCCTGGGTACAAGGGCTCACCTTTATATAGTGATTGTCAGTGTTTGACAGCACCTCAATGCTGTCAAACACTGTCAAAAATAAATGGTTCATGTGAAAACCAGCAGAGGAAGCGTCATCAACTGATGTCATCTGACACCGGCTTTCCCTTAATTGGTCAGCAAGCCCGCAGGGCAGGCTTAACAAGGCCAATCAGGGGAATATAGCGTCTGTGCGTCATATGTCGCTGGGGGCGGGACTAGAACCCGGAAGGCAGCAGTCCCATCCCTAACTCGTTTCGGCAGGTAAAATCCAGCCCCTAGTGTTCTCCTCACAGCTTCCTGTCCCACCTAGCTTTGTATTTTCAGCAAACTTTGATACATTACACTCGGTCCCTTCATCTAGGTCTGTAGTTCTCCATTTTCTCTCTCCCTCCTTTCTTAAATAGTGGGGTTACATTTGCTACCTTCCAATCCACGGGAACAGTTCTAGAATCTATGGAATTTTAGAAAATGACAACCACTGCATCCACTATCTCTATAGCCACCTCTTTCAAAACCCTAGGATGTAGCCCATCAGCTCCAGGGGATTTATCGGCTTTCAATCCCATTAATTTCTCCAGTACTATTTTTTTTACTAATACTAATTTCTTTCAGTTCCTCATTCTCACTAGACCCTTGGATCTCCACTATTTCCGGGAAGTTTTTTTGCATCTTCTTCCATGAAGACAGACACAACGTATGTGTTTAATTTCTCAACCATTTCCTTATTCCCCATTATAATTCCTCCTGTCTCGGCTTGTAAGGGACCCACATTTACTTTTGCTAATCTTTACCTTTTTACATACCTATAGAAGCTTTTACAGTCTGTTTTTATGTCTCTCGCTCGTTTACTCTCGTATTCTATTTTCCCTTTCTTTATAAATTTCTTGGTCCTCTTTGCTAAATTCTAAAATCCTCCCAATCCTCAGGCTTACTCAGGCAGAATTGTAAGCCACTGTCTTTAACTTCTCTTGTTAGCCACGGTTGGACCACTTTTCCTGTGGAGGGGTTTTGTGTCTTAAAGGAATGTGTATTTGTTGTAAACTATGTATTAATTCTTTAAATGCAAGCCATTGCTTATCTACCATCATACCTTTTAATGTAGTTTCCCAATCTACCTTAGCCAACTCACCTCCTCATACCCACGTTGTTTGCTTTGTTTAGCTTTTAGACCCTAGTTTCAGATTTAAATAAATCAGTTTCAAACTCAGTATTAAATTCCATCATATTATGGTCACTCTTCCCTAAAAGCCCCTTTACTACAAGGTTATTAATTAACCCTTTCTCATTGCACAATACTAGATCTAAAATAGCCTTTTACCTCATTGGTTGCTCAACATACTGATCTAGAAAACTATCTTGCATACATTCCACACAATTACTGCAAATTTGGTTTGCCCAGTCTATATGTAGATTAAAGTCCCCCATGATTATTATATTACCCTTGTTACATGCAACATTAATTTACTGATATACACTCTGCCCTACATTACAACTACTGTTTGGGGGCCTATTAACAAATCTCACCAATATTTTCTGCCCCTTGCATTTTCTTAGCTCTACCCAAACTGATTCAACTTCTTGATTTTCGAAGCTAAGATCCTTTCTCTCTACTGTCTTTATCCCATCCTTTGTTATCAGGGCTACCCCTCCTCCTTTTCCATTTTGTCTATCTCTTGTAAAAGTTAAGTATCCTGAATATTTAGTTCCCAGCCTTGGCCACTTTGCAACCACATCTCCATAATGGCTATCAGATCAAACCTGTTGATTTCTATCTGCGCTATTAATACATCTACAGTATTTTGTTGCGAGTGCTTCGCGCATTCAGATATAGTGCCTGATGTACAAAGACTACTGAGCACTTGGTTTGAGTATAAAACAAGGCTTTAATCAACTGTTTCACAACCATGAGATTCTAGTTACATCACTAGTTCCTGGTTACAAAAACGTCGTGGGCAAGCTGGGCCCACTCCCGAGTATTTATACTCCTTGGACGGTGCCACCAGCTGGCCGCCCAGTGTTATTTCATGAGTCATTTCTTCATGAATGATAAGACTCATGACAGTGCCTTTAGCTTTGACTTTTTTCGATTTTTCATAGATGTCACCTTAGTCACTGATGCCTTATTACCTTTATTATTCTCTGACCCTTCCTGACCCTCTGCTTATTTTTACCCAAAACTCTACTATGCTCTAGAGCCTTGGCATTTCTCTCGCTACTTTTAAAGTTACCCTTTCCTGAACCATCCCATCCCCACTTCATTAGTTTAAAGCCCTATCCACTGCCCTAGTTATTCGGTTCACCAGGACACTGGTCCCAGCCTGGTTTAAATGGAGCCCGTCCCAACGGAAGAGCTCCCTCTTTCCCCAGTATTGGTGCCAGTGCCCCATGAACTGATACCCCTTCTTCCCACACCACTCTTTGAGCCATGCATTTAAACCTCTAATCTGTTTGTCCCTATGCCAACTTGCGCGTGGCTCAGGTAACAAACCAGAGATTATTACCTTTTTAGGTTCTGCTTTTTAATTTGGATCCCAGCTCCTCAAACAACCTCAGCAGAACCTCATTCCTAGTTCTACCTATGTTGTTGGTTCCTGCGTGGACCACGACAACTGGATCCTCCCCCTCCAAGTTCTCCTCCAGCCCCGAGGAGACATCCTTTACCCAGGCACCGGGCAGGCAACACAACCTTCGGAACTCTCAGTCGCGCCTGCAGAGAACAGCATCTATCCCTCTGACTATACTGTCACCTACCACAACTACATTCCCTTTCACTCCCCCCACTTGAATGGCCTCCTGCACCATGGTGCAATGTTCAGCTTGCTAATCCATCCTGCAGCCTTTTCCCTCATCCGCACAGGCACGTACCTGAGAATCATTGGGTCATTCAGTTTAATAGTTTGAATTTGGCAAAACTAATACCGCATTTATATTTTGAAAACCCATCCAATGGAAGCATTTCTGTGATCTACCTGTTGTGCCCAATTCACCCAGTTTTATCAAAGGGTAGTGTATGGCAACACTGGAGCATTTGTGTGTGTTCAGTTTCTATAAAATTATGGGGGGTGAAATTCAGCTTGGCAAGTCGCTCAAAATGGGGAATAGCATATCGGCCATGGGAAATTTCACCCCCCATGTTAAGTTTTGCCATTCTTGCCATGGAACTTTCCTGACATTATGGGAAGGTTGTTCAAGCCATTGGCACTAAAACTGCTGAGAGGTCATGTCTGCTCACCTGTGTTCAGAATAATTCGGTGGCACTGTAACTAAACTGTGCTAGATACTATATTTCTCTGCCAGTAACACACTGCCTCCAGAAGCACGTATGCCATTGCTATTAATTACACACTGAAGAATTAATTCAAAGTGATAATCCCACTTTGCTTCTTCCAGTGTAGTTGCTCCACATACTGTTCTCCCATTTGAATGCACAAGCATAAGGAGAGGCGGTATGTTAAGTCTGCCTTAAAACTAATATCTTTCTCATTTTAGAAAAAGCTTCTATTCATGTATTTTTAATGTGGAGAGTGAAATTTCATTAGATGCTACATTTTGTGCACGTACCTAATATTTCACCCTTGGGGCTTTTCAGCAGTGATGTTGGTGCTGTGTTCAATTAAACTTTTCCTGTTGGAAAATAGTTCTATTACAGTTCCAAAAAATTGTCACAAATAGTAAACTTCCAATAATCATAACTTCACAGAGAATTTACAGACTTGAGTGATTCAAAAGTAATGAATTAATGTAGACAGGAGAAATGGGAATATAATGGAATACTTCATTATTTATAATGAAAAAAATACTTTGAGGTTGCTGGTAAGAATGGCTTCGTCAGTAATGAAAGAAATGATAAATTCTCTGCAAGACACATTTCATGTGGAACCCTCATGGTCGGAAGAGAAAGGAGACTCGAATCCCACCTGCAGAGGCTGGATCCAATTATCACATCTCTGATGTTCAGTTGCCAAGTTCCAAAATACATACAGTCAGACTTCTTGAGCTGGATTTTGCCGGGTCCCACCTGCACGATGCGGGGGCAGGGGGAGCTGGGAGACAGGGGGGAACCTGGAAGTTCGGGTTTTTCGTCACGTCGTGGAGTTTTAATACCACACTGTGCATGCAATAGAACGAAAGAAAGACTTGCATTTATATAGTGCCTTTCACGACCACCGCATGTCCCAAAGCGCTTTACAGCCAATGAAGTACTTTTTGAAGTGGAGTCACTGTTGTAATGTGGGAAATGCGGCAGCCATTTTGCGCACAGCAAGGTCCCACAAACAGCAGTGTGATAATGACCAGATCATCTGTTTGTGTTATGTCAGGGGCGGGTTCCCTGCCCGGAAGTCAGCCTGATTGACAGGCTGGCTTCCAGTCGTGTTGGGGAACTCGGAGAAGGAGGCCGCAGGACCAGGTAAGTGCTGGGCCCAGGATGATCGGGGTGGGGGGTTGGGGTCTGATCCCCCGGGGGGTGGGGGCTGGGGTCCGATCCCCCGGGGGGTGGGGGCGGGGAGTGTTTGATCCCCGACCCCGGGGAGGATCAGGCTGATGGTGGGGGAGCTTGGGGGGCCGGCCCACGAGGATTGCTCCCCGAGGCCGAGGCCGCCTCATTGCAGCCACTGGGAATCCCGAGCCCAGGGAATCCCCGGCCACCTGCAGTGAAACCTGCAAAGCAGGTTAAAGTAGAGGCTTCAGCCCTCATTATAATATTTAAATTGCCAACCCGCCTCTTGGCAGCGGGTTGGCAGCCTGCCCCTCCCCCCCACGTCCCGCCTGAGTGAAAGATGAAAGTAGGCGGGTTGGGGTCGGGGTTCACATTTTTTCAACTTTCACTTCCCCCCCCGCCCCCCACCCATGCCTCCAATCCACCCGCTCTTACCTCTGAAAATTCCGGCCGTTGTGTTTTTGCATGTAGCATTCACAACGTTAGGCATTAGTTTAAAGTGTGTATTTGGCTTCCGGCACTAATAGAACTATTCAGTTTAAGGTGTCTAGAATAACTGGGATATGAGTGACATTAACAAGTAACTATTAATTAGTGTTGAATAATGGGCAGTTTGTGGTGTGAGCTCACACTGGAAGGGGAACTATGCTGAGATTGTCCAACCACACTGCACGTTGACCTTACAGCTGGCAGAGAAGTGGTGACATCATCTGTTTTCCTCCTTCCCGCTTCCCCCAATGCAGTGAATGCAGCCGCTTGATCCTTAAGGTCCCCAACGCACTTCCCTGTCTCAGAGAAACATAGAAAAATAGGAGCAGGAGTAGGCCATTCGGCCCTTCGAGCCTGCTCTGCCATTCAATATGATCATGGCTGATCCTCCATCTCAATACCATATTCCCGCTCTCTCCCCATACCCCTTGATGCCTTTTGTGTCTAGAAATCTATCTATCTCCTTCGTAAATATATTCAGTGACTTGGCCTCCACAGCCTTCTGTGGTAGAGAATTCCACAGGTTCACCACCCTCTGAGTGAAGAAATTTCTTTAATCTCTGTCCTAAATGTCCTACCCCACATCCTGAGACTGTGACCCCTCGTTCTGGACCCCTCGTTCTAGATCCCCCAGCCAGGGGAAACATCCTCCCTGCATCCAGTCTCCTGTCTAATGTACTGCTAACCTCAAACACTGACACAAGAGGGATAGAGGGAAATCTTGTGGCAGTGGCAGAAAGCCTTCTGAATATCCCTTTGGAAGGAGAGTGCCTATATCGTGGCCACCGCTCCTGTTCTTCTGCTGCCAGGCCTGCTCAAGAAGAGGCCTCAGCTGATGGAGAACTTTTCAATTTATCATTTAGAATTAGCTTTGGCGCCCTTTTGTCCCCTTTAACGATAACATCTCCTTTTCTTGTCGCTTCAGGGGGTCTCCCATTCCAGTGTCACTGTATTTTGCTCCTGGCAGTGCTGGTTTCTTTGTGTGTGGCAGCAGTGGCAGCCCACACTGCATTATTAATGAACCTTGACCCAAAAACTGGGTTGGGAGAGTGGGCTGAATTCCCGACCAACCCACCTCCAGCAATGGCCCAGAAATTCGGGTCGGAGGCTTCCCGCGGGTGCAAGCCTCCGACCTGCACTTACCTTGCGCGCCGGCCGTTGAGCTGTGGGCCCGGGTGGGATTCCGATCCTGGGCCTGCTCCAGCTGCCGGCGCGCAGTGCTTGCGTATCCCAGGGGCGCAGTCAGTTCGATGCTTCCCCTGGGATCACGTGGGCCATGGAGAGCCAATGGTAGCAGGGAAATGCCCATTCATAAAATTGACAGGAAGAGCTGTCAAAACCATAAATACTATAAGCCCCAAAACATCGCTAAAACTTCAAATAATTTTTTTTTTAAATCACATTTTTAAAATAACTATAAATTATATAAAATAACTATTTTAAACAATAATTTTAAATTTTTGAAAAAATTAATTACATTTTCTAACGGCTAAAAATAAACTTACCTTTAAAGTATTTAAAAATAATAAACCTGTGGAAAAAATGTTTTAATTTCAATTAATTCACCACTTAAGGGATATTCAACCCGTTAATTATAATTAACATGAAAGCACAAAGTCAGCGCAAGATTCATAGACGTATCTATAACAGCAGCAGGAAAGAAATACCCAAGTAGACTGGGTATTTTTGGACATTACTTGGAATGTGGAGCCATTCTACCACATGCCTCTGCAAAAGGTCCTTTCAGCTGTATACACCTGAATTCATGAAAAACATGGTGGCCTAGAAATTGACTGTAGCCCCGTTTGGGGCGCCAGCCTCGCCAGGGCGCTAAAAGTAGTGCCCCGGAAGCATTCGCGGCCGCCCGCCGGAAATTCAGTTGGAGTGCCCCAAAGGGAAGCGCAGCGTTACTGGAGGCGCCCCGCATCCCTCTTGGGGCGCTGCGACTGAATATCATTGCACAACGTGCCGCAGCACCACACGCTGCGGCACGTTCGCGCTGCGGTACTGCAGGCCTTCCTCCCCTTCTTAAAGGGGAGGGGCCTTGTTCAGCGCGATCTGGGGCCCAGCTGGGCCCCCGAGGATCGCGAGTGCCGGCAAAAGAGCCCGGCACCGAGGAGAAGTGCCGGGCTCTTGGAACGCAGCCGACACTCCGCGGTGGGGGGGCGGGGGGCGGTCAGGAGGCCAGGGACGGGAGCACAGAGAGGTGCTGGCAGGCGGCCAACAACAAAAATGGCCGCCCAGCACCTCCTTTAATTTGCACCTCTACCGCCACAGGTAGGCCCCCCTGAACCGGTCGCACATAGCGTCTGGCGGTAAATTGGGGGGCACTTCCAAATATCGCGGCCGAGGCGTGAGCGGGGCGCTGCGCACACCGATGATGTCATCGGTAGCGGCGCAGCGCTAACGGCTAGCGCCACCACTAGTGTCCCGCTGAATTTAGCGGGAGGCGTGGCCAGTAGCTTACGACCCACTTAGCGCCCTCTTAAGGCGCTAACGGGTGGCGCAGCCAACTGAATTTCTAGGCCGGTATATTTTAATGCCGTGCTTAGTGAAACTTTATTATTGTTTCCATCAAACTTTTTATTCAGTTTCTCTAAGTTTTGCGACACCGATTATGCAAAACTGAAATGATAATCGTGACGCATCTCTTTGTTCATAGGAACCCAGGGGAGCAACTCTTGAACCAGATTTTTTCTTGTTCTAAAATTCCTTTTTATAAATAATTTTGTAGCTGAGAGATTGAAACAGAAATGTCACAGGTTACCTGCTGCAAACACTAAAAGGCACAGTGCATAGGTTTCAGGATATCTGTCATTTAGAACACAGTATGGTGCAGCCTGGCAACTCTTGAAAACAACCTCTCACAAGGCTGCTGGGAGAATATACCCCTGTGCCCTGACAACCTTCCTTTGTTGTGTACTTTTAAAATAAAAACCTTTCTTTAATGAAAGAAATCACTTGGGTCCGTCCTGCCAGTCATGTTGCCAACATACTGCTCTGTATTTACACTCTTACAGAAAAAGGGCCATAATCACTAGGCTTCTGATAAAAAGACACTGTTAGCTTTTCAGAATAAATTGGATATAGATTTTAAAGCCAGCTAAAGAGTCCGGATCCACTTAGCTCTTTAGAATTGCTTCATACTACTTCAAAAAGCCATTAACTTTTGTTGTCTTTTTTTTGCAAAATCCTATGAAAAATGCGAGTGATGTAATAAAACTTTAGTATTGTGCTTTATCCTCCTTAATCTGCACAGCTCCACTAAGTGTTTGATCTCCGCGAAGGAGAAAGAAGATTCTGAAGGGTAAAATAGGCCTCTGGCTTCATAATGATGTGGCAGTGTCCATGTTATGACGAGATGTGTGCCGCAGAGAATGTCCCATAACCCACAATAAAAGTCAGCCTGAAAAAAGGTGCAGCAGCATTGGAACCAGGAGAAAATGTTACCACTGAACTTCGTAACAAAGGTGCATTTTAATAAACTAGCTGTTTGAAATTTCTCACTTTTTAGTGCACTGGTTAACAAAATCATGTGCAATTCCTGTGTATACCATTTTTAGTAAGTTTCTGACCCAACTTCTGGCTGTAAAAAGTGCACAGAAGAATTTAACCCATAGACTTAAAAAATAAAGAGGAAAATAAATTTTGGTAAGGGCACTCTGTGTGTTCCTGGTGTAGCTTTCTACAGTTAAAGGAAAAATGTTGTGCAGGATGGTCAATAGATGGCGGTCTGTTTCATAAAAAGTTACAGCACGGAAGAGGCCATTTCGGCCCGTCGTGTCCGCGCCGGCCAACAAAGAGCTATCCAGCCTAATCCCACTTCCCAGCTCTTGGTCCGTAGCCCTGCAGGTTACAGCATCCCAAGTGCACATCCAAGTACTTTTTAAATGTGATTAGGGTTCCTGCTTCTACCACCCTTTCAGGCAGTGAGTTCCAGACCCCCCACAACCCTCTGGGTGAAGAAATTTCCCCTCAAATCCCCTCTAAACCTTCCCCCAATTACTTTAAATCTGTGACCCCTGGTTTTTGACCCCTCTGCTAAGAAATAGGTCCTTTCTATCCACTTTACCTATGCCCCTCATAATTTCATACACCTCAATAAGGTCTCCCCTCAGCCTCCTCTGTTCCAAGGAAAACAGACCCAGCCTATCCAGTCTTTCCTCATAGCTATGATTCTCTACACCTGGCAACATCCTTGTAAATCTCATCCGAACCCCCTCTAGTGCAGTCACACCTTTCCTGTAATGTGGTGACCAGAACTGCACGCAGTACTCTAGCTGAGGCCTAACTAGTGTTTTATACAGTTGAAGCATAACCCCCCTGCTCTTGTATTCTATGCCATGGTTAATAAAGGCAAGCATTCCGTATGCCTTCTTAACCACCTTATCTACTTGGCCTGCTACCTTCAGGGATCTGTGGACATGCACTCCAAGGTCCCTTTGTTCCTCTACACTACTCAGTGTCGTACCATTTAATGTGTATTCCCTTTCCTTGTTAGCCCTCCCCAAATGCATTACCTCACACTTCTCCGGATTGAATTCCATTTGCCATTGTCCTGCCCACCTGACCAATTTATTGATATCTTCCTGCAGTCCACAGCTTCCTTCTTCAGTATCAACCACACAGCCGATTTTAGTATCATCTACAAACTTCTTAATCATACCCCCTATATTCAAGTCTAGATCGTTGATATATACCACATAAAGGTGGGTGGTGGATTTTCTGCCTCATGACTAAATGGCAGAACTCTAGCTTAGCGTTTTAATTGTACGTCTTGACAGCACTTCATTTTCTAGCTGTAGAAATTGGGCAGTGTTGTTGAACTGAAATAACAAAATAATGCATTTAATAACTTTTTTTTTGAATGATGGGCTGTAATTTCCTCCATCCGACATAAGCCAAAATTTCCTGAGAATAACATTAGCAAGCGTCAGAATCTAAAAGCGTAAAACAAGCGGAAATAAGCATAAACAATCAGGGCCTTTATCTTATTGATGTTATGAAAATTAAAGTTTGAAACCATAAAACCATAATTTATGTGCATGAAGCACAGCATGTTTAAGAAAATAAAAAATACGGTCCAGGTCCCAGTAAGGAGAATTAAAAGCAATCGCTAAAAAAAGCACTAGAAATAGTGGCTTTGGGTCCTGCTGCACCTAAAATTTTGGGTGTAAATTTACACCCATTCAGAACTGGCATGAATGCAGGAAACTCGACTTCTCTGGCCTTTTGCATGCGGAGGTGGAGCTATTTTAATGAGCCAAGTGGGGTTTTGGCGGACGTATCTCAATGGAGCAGCACAAACGAGATTCTGATGTAAAACCAGTGTAAGTCACTTGCGTACGAATTTCCTTTGGAAAAATCCGGCACAACATGACTCTTGAGCATTGCTGTGCTGAAAATGACGAGGAAATAATGGACCTATTTTTAGTATATCTACAATATTAACAATCAACTTTACAGCAATATTACATTTGTGCACATTCTTGTCAATTGACGTTATAAATTCTTGTGTCCCTAGTTATGATGAAAACTGCCTTGAAAGGCTTGTCATGCTATAATTACACCCTCCCACCAGTCTTATCTTCTTAGGCAGTCCCTTGGAACCGAGGATGACTTGCTTCCACATTAAAAATGAGTTCGCAGGTGACTGATGAGTCCAATGCGGGACCTACAGTCTCTGTCACAGGTGGGGCAGACGGTGGTTGAAGGGGCGGGTGGGTGCGGTGCTTGGGTTGACGTGCGCTCCTTGCACTGCCTGCGCTTGGCTTCCGCTTGCTCCCGGCGAAGAGACTCGAGGTGTCCGGCGCCTTCCCGGGTGCTTCTCCTCCACTTTGTGCGGTCTTGGGCCAGGGATTCCCAGGTGTCAGTGGGGATGTTGCACTTTTTCAAGGAGGTTTTGAGGGTGTCCTTGAAGCGTTTCCCCTGCCCACCTGGGGCTCTCTTGCCGTGTCGGAGTTCTGAGTAGAGCGCTTGTTTTGGGAGTCTCGTATCGGGCATACAGACGATGTGACCAGTCCATCGAAGCTGATCGAGGGTGGTCAAAGCTTCGATGCTGGGGATGTTGGCCTGAGCAAGAACACTGACGTTGGTGCACCTATCCTGCCAATGGATTTGCAGGATCTTGTGGAGGCAGCGTTGGTGGTACCTCTCCAGTGCTTTAAGGTGACTGCTGTACATGGTCCATGTCTCTGAGGCATACAGGAGGGCGGGTATCACTACTGCTCTGTAGACGATGAGCTTGATGCTGGGTTTGAGGTCCTGGTCTTTAAACATTCTCTTGCTCAGGCGACCGAAGGTTGCACTGGCACACTGAAGGCGATGTTGACTTCGTCATCGACGTCTGCCCTTGTTGACAGTAGACTCCCGAGGTATGGAATGTGGTCCACGTTGTCCAAGGCCTTATCGTGGATTTTGATAATCGGGGGGCAGTACTATGTGGCGAGGGCAGGTTGGTAGAGGCCCTTTGTCTTTCTGATGTTTAGTGTAAGGCTCATGCTCTCGTATGGTTCAGTGATGGTTTGGAGTTCGACCTCCGAGTGTGCGCAGATGCAAGCATCGTCTGCATACTGTAATTCAACGACAGAGGATGGGATGACCTTGGATCTGGACTGGAGGCGCCGGAGGTTGAACTGTTCCTGTTTGTTCTGTAAATTAGCTCCACTCGAGTGGGGAGCTTACTGAGGGTGAGATGGTGCATTGCAGCAAGGAAGATCGAGAAGAGCGTTGGTGCGATGACACAGCTTTGCTTGACCCCGGTCCGTATGTGAATTGAGTCTGTGGTGGAACCATTGGTCAGGATCACGGCTTTCATGTTGTCGATAAGCAGGCGGAGGATGGTGAGAAACTTTTGAGGACAGCCGAATTTGAGGAGGATACTCCATAATCCCTTACGATTGACAGTGTTGAAGGCCTTTGTGAGGTCAAAGAAGGCCATGTACAGCGGTTGGTGCTGTTCCTTGCATTTCTCTTGTAACTGACGCGTGGTGAAGATCATGCCCATAGTGCCCCTTAGTGGGTGGAATCCGCATTGCGACTCTGGGAGGAGCTCTTCAGCCACTGGGAGAAGGCGATTGAGGAGGATTCTTGCAATGACTTTCCCTGTGGCAGACAGCAGGGAAACTCCTCTGTAATTACCGCAATCGGACTTGTCATCTTTCTTGAAAATGGTCACAATTACGGCGTCTCTGAGATCCCCTGGCATGCTCTCCTCCTTCCAGATAAGAGAGATGAGTTCATGAATTCGCGCCAGTGGTGCTTCTCCGCTATGCTTTAGTGCCTCGGCAGGGATTCCATCTGCTCCTGAGGCCTTTTTGTTCTTCAGTTGTCAGATGGCCTTTTCAACCTCTTGCCGGGCTGGGGTTGTGCTGAGGTGGTGGCGGGTAGCATGCTGCGGGATGGAGTTGAGGACAATCATGTCGAAGACAGAGTCTCGGTTAAGGAGATCTTTGAAGTGCTCCTTCCAGCGGGCACTGACTGCCTCCCTGCCCTTGATGAGTACCTCTCTGTTCTTGGCCCGCAGTGGGGTAGGACCTTGGGTGCTTGGGCCGTAGGGCAGTCGAGACCACCTCCCACCAGTGGAGGAGCTGCAGACCACCACTGGTGAGAATGTACAGTTGCAGTGTTACATGCTTAGAGGCATTTAACCTTACAAGTTCCCGTATCTACATTTATAGTGGAAATATATAAAAATAGGAACAGTATGTATGACATTAAATTAGAGAATATAATTACAAAGTGCGTCCTGATCCACTTATTCCATGCTCCCTTTACTGCTTCACCTGTAAACTACGTTTGGAGTTGACTCACCACGTGTGGCTCCACAGGAGATTGATTAGTCTCTGTTTATAGACACACACCAATGTGTAAAATATCTTTAATAGAGCAACATTAGTCAGACTTCCTGTTTGTCTTGCCTAATTTTTGTGTTAACGATTTAGTCACATTTTATAACATTGATAATGGCCCGGATTTTGTGGTCAGCGGCTGAGGAATGGCGCTCGCCGTTCACTACGCTCAGAGCTGCTCACAGACTTTTTGTGGGCTTTTGAGCGACATTGTTTCTTTAACATTAGAGTTGCTTCTGTGAAAAGTAATGATTCCTAAAGTGTAACAGTGATGCTTGTATCTATTACTTTCAAGAGTTTCTTTTTACCCTTTAGGCCTCTATGAAATACCTTGAGATACTTCTCTGCATTAAAGTTGCTTTCTAAAAGTTGTTGTTGTAGAACCCCACGGAATTGAGGGCAAATTATTGACCTGGTCAGGAAATTGGCTGAGCGGCAGGAGACAGAGAGTAGGGATAATGGATAGGTACTCAAATTGGCAAGATGTGACTAGTGGTGTCCCGCAGGGATCTGTGTTGGGGCCTCAATTATTCATAATATTTATTAACGACTTAGATGATGGCATAGAAAGTCATATATCCAAATTTGCCGATGACACAAAGATAGGCGGCTTTGTAGGCAGTGCAGATGAAAGCATAAGCTTACAAAGGGATATCAATAGATAAAGTGAATGGGCAAAACTGTGGCAAATGGATTTCAATGTCAGCAAATGTGAGGTCATCCACTTTGGACCTTAAAAGGATAGAACAGGGTACTTTTCTAAATGCTGAAAAGCTAAAAACAGTGGATGTCCAAAGAGACTTGGGGGTCCAG
Organism: Somniosus microcephalus; assembly: GCF_052327205.1. Lineage (NCBI taxonomy): Eukaryota > Metazoa > Chordata > Chondrichthyes > Squaliformes > Somniosidae > Somniosus > Somniosus microcephalus. The sequence continues at coordinate 33,945,078 of NC_141012.1, read as the reverse complement.
GTACATAGATCATTAAAAAGTAATGAACAGGTACAGAAAATAATCAAAAAGGCTAATGGGATGCTGGCCTTTATATCTGGAGGACTAGAGTACAAGAGGGTAGAAGTTATGCTGCAGCTGTACAAAACCCTGGTTAGACCACACCTGGAGCACTGTGAGCAGTTCTGGGCACCACACCGTAGGAAGGATATATTGGCCTTGGCGGGAGTGCAGCGTAGGTTTACCAGAATGGTACCTGGACTTCAAGGGTTAAGTTACGAGGAGAGATTACACAAATTAGGGTTATATTCCCTAGAATTTAGAAGGTTAAGGGGTGATCTGATCGACGTTTTCAAGATATTAAGGGGAACAGATAGGGTAGATAGAAACTATTTCCACTGGCTGGGGATTCTAGGACTAGGGGGCAGAGTCTAAAAATTAGAGCCAAACCTTTCAGGAGTGAAATTAGGAAACACTTCAACACACAAAGGGTGGTAGAAGTTCGGAACTGTCTTCCGCAAAGGGCAATTGATGCTAGATCAATTGTTAATTTTAAACCTGAGATTGATAGCTTTTTGTTAACCAAAGGTATTAAGGGATATGGGCCAAAGGCGGGTATATGGAGTTAGGTCGCAGATCAGCCATGATCTCATTCAATGGCGGAACAGGCTCGAGGGGCTGAATGGCCTACTCCTATTCCTATGTTACTATGTTCTTGCATGCATCAGCAGATTGTGTGGTCACGGGGAGATGGGAGGGACATCACTGGAGGGTCTTACCCAGTTTCCCCAGGAGCCATGCATGTGCACTTCTACTTGATGTCACTAGATGGCAATAAGAAGCAAAATCCACTGCTTTTTTTCCCCCCTCCCAGCTCATGTCTGCTCAAGCTGATTGTGGGCCCCTTTCAACTTCCTGGCGGAGACTAGATTCATGGCAGGATTCAACCTGAGCATTCCTGCTTTGTGCTCAGCAACACAACATATTATGGCCTGGAGTTTCCGCTTGATTGTGCTGGTTTTTTATTGCAATTCAGCCGAAATCGCTGTATTTTAAGCGCAACTTGCATTCAGTGCAACTTGAGTTTCCGCGATCTTTTGCGCTGGTTTTAAAAACATCGCGCTGGAAGCAGGCCCCACCCACAAAACTGGCCACACCCCCAGGCGAATTAATCACCATTGGGAGTTTCCGCTAATTCCACTCGTTTGCAGCCTTCAGGGCGGCTTTAAAAATTAAGCTGGTTCTTTTGGGTGCAAGGACACTAAAAGGTAAGTTTTAAAAGCCTTTTGAATGTAAATTTTGTTTTACTTTTTTAAGAAACTGACTACTGTACCTCAATATAACTAGAAAATAGTTTAATATTTTTTAGAAGTGAATTTCAGCCATTTAAAATCAGGTTACTCAGGTGGTGGATTGACACAGTGATTAAAAATGCTTGTTTTTTGAGATAAACCCATTTTTTAATTAAACTTCACCAAGTTATCCCACTTAAATATATGAAGGAAATTTTTAAAAATCAAATTTAAAAACAAAATGACATTTTAAAACGTTGCCCAATTGTGCTTTCGGCGGTATGCAAATGAGTTTGAGCAGAAACTCGGGCGGGCAGGGGGGGGGAACACTTTTCAAAACGGGCGCAATTTTGAGCTGATTGCGCCCAAAGCGGAAACTGTCTCCCAATGTATTTAGCCACACAGCCATCAAGGGACCTGATGGTCTTTTCGTGGCATTCTATTCAAGTAATGTGATGGTACTTCTCAGTGTGATTTAAATCACCTTGTATGTTGATGACTCTAAAGATGATTTGGCAAACAATTTTTCATGGAGATAATATGCTTTTATAGGCAAAGGCTCCTCTGAAGAATTCTTTTCAATGCCAAATTGCTCCAACTTTTATGCATCAACTTAGATTTTTTAAAATTCTTTCCTGGGATGTGGGCGTCACTGGCAAGGCCAACATTTATTGCCCATCCCTAATTGCCGTTGAGAAGGTGGTGGTGAGCCGCCGCCTTGAACTGCTGCAGTCCACGTGGTGAAGGTACTCCCACAGTGTTGTTAGGGAGGGAGTTCCAGGATTTTGACCCAGTGACTATGAAGGTACGACAATATATTTCCAACTCAGGATGGTGTATGACTTGGAGGGGAACTTGGAGGTGGTGGTGTTCCCATGCACCTGCTACCCTTATTCTTCTAGGTGGTAGAGGTCGTGGGTTTGGGAGGTGTTGTCGAAGAAGCCTTGGCGAGTTGCTGCAGTGCATTTTGTAGATGGTACACACTGCAGCCATGGCATGCCAGTGATGGAGGGAGTTAAATGTTTAAGGTGGAGGATGGGGTGGCAATCAAGTGGGCTGCTTTGTCCTGGATGGTGTTGAGCTTCTTGAGTGCTATTGGAGCTGCACTCATCCAGGCAAGTGGAGAGTATTCCATCACACTCCTGATTTGTGCCTTGTAGATGGTGGAAAGACTTTGGGGAGTCAGGAGGTGAGACACTCGCCATAGAATACCCAGCCTCTGACCTGCTCTTGTAGCTACAATATTTATGTGGCTGGTCCAGTTAAGTTTCTGGTTAATGGTGACCCCCAGGAGCTTGATGTTGGAGGATTTGGTGATGGTAATGCCATTGAAAGTCAAGGGGTGGTGGTTACACGCTCTCTTGTTGGAGATAGTCATTGCCTGGCACTTGTGTGGCATGAATGTTACTTGCCACTTATCAGCCCAAGCCTAAATGTTGTCCAGATCTTGCTGCATGAGGGCATAGACTGCTTCATTATCTGAGGAGTTGCGAATGAAACTGAACACTATGGAATCATCAACGAGCATCCACACTTCTGACCTTATGATGGAGGGAGGGTCATTGATGAAGCAGCTGAAGATGGTTTGGCCTAGGACACTGCCCTGAGGAACTCCTGCAGCGATGTCCTGTGGCTGAGATGATTGGCCTCAAACAACCACAACCCTCTTCCTTTGTGCTAGGTATGACTCCAGCCAGTGGAGAGTTCTCCCCCTGATTCCCATTGACTTCAATTTTATTGGAGCTCCTTGATGCCACACTCGGTCAAATGCTGACTTGATGTCAAGGGAAGTCACTCTCACCTCGCCTCTGGAATTCAGCTCCGTTGTCCATGTTTGGACCAAGGCTGTAATGAGGTCTGGAGCCAAGTGATCCTGGCAGAAACAAACTGAGCATCGGTGAGCAAGTTGTTGGTGAGGAAGTGCCACTTGATAGCACTGTCGACGAAGCCTTCCATCACTTTGCTGATGATTGAGAATAGACTAATGGGGCGGTAATTGGCTGGATTGGATTCGTCCTAATTTTTGTGGACAGGACATACTTGGGCAGTTTTCCACATTGTCGGGTAGGTGCCAGTGTTGTAGCTGTACTGGAACAGCTTGGCTAGAGGCGCTGCTAGTTCTGGAGCACAATTCTTCAGCATGACAGCCGGGATATTGTCAGGGCCCATAGCCTTTGCTGTATCCAGTGCGCTCAGCCATTTTTTGCTATTATGTGGAATGAATCGAATTGGCTAAAGACTGGCTTCTGTGATGGTGGGGATCTCAGGAGGAGGCCGATATGGATTATCCACTCGGCACTTCTGGCTGAAGATGGTTGCAAACGCTTCAGCCTTGTCTTTTGCACTTGTGTGCTGGGCTCTGCCATCATTGGGGATGGGGATGTTCATGGAGCCTCCTCCTCCCATCAGTTGTTTAATGGTCCACCATCATTCATGACTACATATGCACCAATTTTACATATCCTGCTTATTTTACTTATATATTGGAATTTTGATGAAGCAGTCTATGTGACTTTATATACAACATTACTTGCCCAGATGTGAATTCCTTGCAAATGACAACATGTAAAAAATATGTTTCCATTGTTAGAGCTAAAGTTGAAATACTGCATTGCCATCACTCCTAAAGTGTCCCATTTTTGCAGGCTGGGATAGAGGCCCTGACTGGAACTCAGTCGACATTAGCATTTGTTAGCCCATGAGAGTCTGCACCGACACAATGAGGATGATATCCTTTCCACTTCTGGATGCTGATCAAAGCTGTCAATCATTAAGTAATTGAATACCAGCTGAGTAATGCTGTGTGCCCAGCTGGCACGGATTACTTAATGACTGATGGTTTTGGATTTTCACCAGGAATGATAAATGTACTGATCCTGGTTGTGTCAGTGCAACACCTCACTGAGCTTGTGACTGGCATCAGCTGAGTGTGAATTGGAGTCTTTTTACACAAAAATAATCAATTTTTAATAAATTGTGATTCTGCTCAGTTGTGTTGTTTGAAAATTGGACTAAATTTCTTGTATCGCAAAAGTAGTGCGGGGTCTGCATGCCTTACCGAAAGCTCAAACTCCACATGATCTATGATAGGCAGCAAGAGAGAATAAGAAAAAACAAAAAGGGAAAGAGCCGACATATGGAGATTGGAAAAATGGCAGGGGGAGAACTCTTTGGGGTGGTAAAATAAAGGCAAAAGTGACAGAAAGACTTGCAGTTTGAGCTGAAGGGATATTTACTAGTCCTAGCCCCTACCCCGGATCAGGCGTATTTCTCAGACGTTCACTTTCAACTAAAGTTTGAGGTAGCCGAATCCTAAAGATGCTTAATTGGGTCTAAAGGTCTGGGCGATCCCTCCCTAAAGGAAAGGAACAACCCAAGAATGTTACCATCCTCCAGGTAACACTTTTAATAAGTTTAGCTAAACTGTAACGTTCCGGATATTATGAGGGTCCGGAAAACTCCCTCATAATTTTGCAACTCCTCACCAAAGAGTGTACAGAGATTGAGTTCACGAGTTTTTGATACAGAAGTCTCACGTGAGACAATTCTAAAAATATATAGATTTATTAAAGAACCGACATGCAATTTACAGTTGGTGAATCAGTCAATCGCAACATTAGCAATTTTAAAAAGAGAAAACTTACGATCTTATTATCAGAGAATCTTACTTTTAAATCTTAACTTCACTACAGTATTACAGTTCTTAACGTGTTCTACAGTATATCCACCAATATCAAATACCTTTGATCCCCGAGGTACAAAGAGTAGTAGACTGCAGAGCCGCCTCTGAAGCCAAGAATAGCTTTGCCCGATTAAAGCGAGTCTGTTATCCCATTTGAGAGTTCAATATTTATACCTTTTTCCAGTGGTATTTCCTTTAAGGTTTTCTGCTGATGCAAGCTATTTATCTCTAGTCATTTTTCTGCCGACCTCTGTAACTCTTACTGCCACCTCAACCAGACTCGTGTCTCCTCTCTAGGTGTTCTAAGTTTACCATATAAAAATGGTGTGACAGCAGATGTTCCTTATCTTATGTGCTTCTTTACGAAGTGTAAATTAGAACACCTTATCCAGGGTGAACCATTGTTTCGTTCCCAAAAGTTCAGCCTGTCGGAGCCCTTCACCTTCTGTTTCAATAAGGTTATTTATTCAGGGTCAACAACTATCTTATCTCAATAGCCAGAATGCTTTCATAGCTATTTCATAGTTAGGTTTCTAAATTTCCAAACCCAGTTTGTCATGTTTTAATAAGCCCAGAATACTTTCATAAGATAGTGTATTTTTCTGAATAGGTTATATGGCTTATTCCTTCACAGAGCTTCGTCCCTGTCCAACCTTACTAATAACATTTTGTTCATCAGTAACATCCTAAAGTGCTTCAAATACAATGAATTACTTTGATGTGGAATCATTGTGTAGGCAAATGTTGAAGGTATGTTTTTGCACAACAAGGCAACCACTAAGGGTAATAAGATGAATGACCAGATAATCTGTGGTGGTGTTGATTGTAGGAGTAATGTTGGCCAGGACACTGGGAGAAATTCCCTGCTCCTCTTCGAACAGTACCTGGGGATCTTTATCTTCCAGCAGCATAGGCAGGCAGGGCCTCGGTTTAAGGTCTCATCTGAAAGATGGTACCTGCAACAATGGAGCACTCTGTTAGTACTTAGCTGATCTGTAATTTCATTTCTTGGAGTTGCAGCACAGTGCTGTTAATGATTTCTCCTCGAGACTGTGTGTTGCAGTGGGTTATTAAACTTTGTTTTGCACCTCTACGATCTAAGTTTGCATGCATCCCAGACTTATGGTGAAGGTGGCTGAATTTGGGGCAAACCATTTGCTGGTGGACACAAGTTCACAGCATAGTGAGGCAGTAAATATTAGGATATTATCGTATGGGTCAGTAACTCAAATTTCTAGTTTCTGACACAATCACCTCCTCTCGACTGGCTCAGCAGCAGGTCATCCCTTAACTGCCTTTACTTGGGGAATGGTGAGTGGCTTTGAAGTCCAGAGAGGGCAGAGAAAATTAAAGTAAATTTAAAACAAATACTGGGAAGAGAGAAAGGGAAACCAAATTATAATATTGTGAGGGAGAAAGTCGTACAATTGGTCATGGTTATTGATGGGTCAGAGCTATCATTTTAAGTGTTTCCAATGAACTTATGTGCTTTTTTAAAAAATTGAGAAAACAAGGTGAATAATCAAGGCCTACAGAGCAGGATACCACCAACATTGACACAAGTGAAAGAGAAGGCAAAGTTGACCAGGTAGCAGTGATTGAATGATACTGACCCTTGGTGTGGCGATTGTAGGAGGGAGGAAAGATTTTGGCGGGGGTAAGGACCTCTGTAGTTTTGGATAAATGTTTAAAGCTAGACAAATCCGTGATAGTATTTTGATCTTTCAGATGTGAGCAATCTTTGATCAGCAATACTAAACTCGGGCAGTGAATGAGAGTTTGAAGAAAAAAACTACTCTAACATTCTTTCCCAAGACTGCAAAACTGTGGAGTTTATTACTCTTTCATTTTCAGGCTCTTAAAACTAGACTTGGTGTCACCTAATCATTACTTTCTGATTTATCTCTGCTTTTCTTTTACACTTTCAACCTTAGTGCTGTCCTACACCATGGACATGGAATTGGCTGAATGCCTGAGACCATTTTCAACAGGGAGTCCAGCAGCTACAGCTTAGGCAGAGTGAAAGTTGACAGGAAATGTCTGCACATGGGTCAGAATAGCCCTTTCTATGAATTTGAGGCTAAGCTGCTGTACTGTCAAGATATATAAGTAGAAGTCAGCCAGCCTGAATTTATGTTCAGACATGTCATAGCATGAAACCTCTACCCTAGGCTAATGTGTCTGAAAGCCTACAGACCACCGTGGTACTTCTAACCAAGACAGAATAGTGGAAAGGCTGAATGTCTGTGGTTGGTTTAGGGAACCTGCTCAAATATGAAATGGAACAAATTGTTCGATTTTTTTTTTTTTTTAAACTAAACCAAGGGAGCCTTTTTATAAATTCACTTAGAGTGTAAGTACAGACTCAGCCACTGACTCAATTACCCAAATAATGTCTAGATTCAGAATTCTTTGTCTACAGATTGTTTGCAGTACTTATCCTCCTCATCCTCCTTTTTGAATGCTTGTGTCGTCCGGCTTTATAGCGCCAACCTGAACTAGAGCTGAAAGTAGTTGATGTGCTCCTGAAAGGACCAAAGTTTCTCAAATTTCAGGTGCATTTACACTACAGCTTAAACATTCGTAAGAACTGGAACCTGCAACGCACCATTGCGAAGGTTCTAGTGTAAATGCATTTCCTTCATCCATCGCATAAAGTTCTTAATTTATTTTTAACCCCATCTTTCAAGTCCCCTCTTTTTCACAGCCTTTCTCTGTCAGCATTACACACAACCCCCCAGTCCAGAACTCAGAGTTTATTCTGCTTCTAAAAAGATCTCTGTTATTGCTCAATGAAGTTTTTAAGTATAGTGACCACCCTGATTTTTGGCCCTCTTTCCCTTTGCATAATACATCTCTTCACAAATCCAATCAAATCACCTGTTTATTGCACCCCCCACCCCCCCCCCCCCCCCCGCCCAGCTGTGTCATGGGTGCAAACTTATATCCTAATACTCTGCAACATGTCTGTGATCCTGGTACGGCATTGCACTTTGCTGCAATGTAATCTTTTGTCATCTTTCTGTTCTTTAACCTTTTCAATGTATTTGTTTTTAAAGGTACACAATAAGTATATTCCATTAAAAAAGGAAAATAGTTTAGAAACCAATTTAAATTGAAGAAGAGGGCCTATGAGGACTATAAGAATAATAATGAAAAACTAAAAGAGAATATAAGAAAAAAGTTGAGAGTGGGTAAGAGAAAGTATGAAGAAAAAATTTCAAAAAAAATCAAAAGAACAATAAGGTATTTCACAAATATATCAGTCAAAATATAATCGTTAAAATCCTTCCCTGAGAGGAGAAGATTGCAATTTGTAGATCATTATGATGATCAAAAAATAGCAGAGGCATTTAATGAGTTTCCTGCATTGGTCTTTACTACAAAGGATATGAGAGTGGAGGCAAATCCTAGAATGGTTGAGAATGAGAGGAACGCTATTGCGAGCGATTAAAATAATTTTCCAGATAAATCAGTTATGCTAAGGGAAGACGAATGCTAGAGCCTGATGGGATACATCCTAGGATCCTGAAGGAGTTGAGCGAGGAAATTTCAGGGCTCTACTGAATATGGATACTGAATTTAGTGCCCAATTTAGTACCCATTTTTAAAAAGGGAGACAGTACTAATCTGGGTACTTATAGGCTAGTTACCTTAACATCTGTGGTAGGGAAAATTGGTAACATTTTAGCATCTTTAAGAATGAAATTACCACATATTTAGAAAATAGAACCAGTCAACATGGATTTCAGAAGGACAAATGTGAATTCTTTGAGGAAGTAACAGACATGGCAGATGGGGGAAATGCAGTGGATGTACTGTACATAGAGTTTAGGAAAACCTTTGACAAGGTACCACATGGGAGATTACTTGAGAAGGTAACAGGGTATGTAATTATGAAGAGCATAGTAAACTGAATTCAAAATTAGAAGATAGAAAACAGAGAGTAGGACATGTTTTTTTAAATAGAGTGGTTGGCAGTGGGTAGTGGTGTCCATCAACAGAAGGATATTGATCAGATGGGGGTTTGGGTACTGTGGAAGAGCAGAGGGATTTGGCATTTTTTTTCATTCTCAGGATGTGGACGTCACTGGCAAGGCCAACATTTATTGCCCATCCCTAGTTGCAATGGGGCAGTTAGGAATCAACCACAGTTGATGTGAGACTGAAGTCACATAAAGGCCAGTCAGGGTAAAGTCAGCAGGTTTTCTTCCCTGAAGGACATTAGTGAACCAGTTGGATTCTTATGACAATCCAATAGCTTCATGGTCATTTTTACTGATACTCAAATTCTCAAACTGCCATGATGAGTTTTGAACTCAAGTTCTCTAGATTACTAGTCCAGTAACATAACCACGACACCACTGTACCCTTATATAGATTCACATAACCACGACACCACTGTACCCTTATATAGATTCACATAACCACGACACCACTGTACCCTTATATAGAGTCACATAACCACGACACCACTGTACCCTTATATAGATTCACATAACCACTACACCACTGTACCCTTATATAGATTCACATAACCACTACACCACTGTACCCTTATATAGATTCACATAACCACTACACCACTGTACCCTTATATAGATTCACATAACCACGACACCACTGTACCCTTATATAGATTCACATAACCACTACACCACTGTACCCTTATATAGATTCACATAACCACTACACCACTGTACCCTTATATAGATTCACATAACCACTACACCACTGTACCCTTATATAGATTCACTACTAGTCCAGTAACATAGCCACTACACCACTGTACCCTTATATAGATTCACTACTAGTCCAGTAACATAACCACTACACCACTGTACCCTTATATAGATTCACTACTAGTCCAGTAACATAACCACTACACCACTGTACCCTTATATAGATTCACTACTAGTCCAGTAATATAACCACTACACCACTGTACCCTTATATAGATTCACTACTAGTCCAGTAACATAACCACTACACCACTGTACCCTTATATAGATTCACTACTAGTCCAGTAACATAACCACTACACCTGGCCTAAAAATGGATAAATCCCCAGGCCCGGATGAAATGTATCCCAGGCTGCTGTGTGAGGCAAAGGAGGAGATTGCGGGGGCTCTAACACATATATTCAGGACCTCTCTGGCCACAGGGGATGTGCCAGAGGACTGGAGAACCGCTAATGTAGTACCATTATTCAAGAAGGGTAGTAGGGAAAAACCGGGGAACTACAGGCCAGTGAGCCTAACATCAGTGGTAGGAAAATTATTGGAAAAAATCCTGAGGGACAAAATTTGTCTCCACTTGGAGAGGCAAGGATTAATCAGGGATAGTCAACATGGCTTTGTCAAGGGAAGATCATGTCTGACTAATTTGATTGAATTTTTTGAGGGGGTGACTAGGTGTGTGGATGAGGGTAACGCAGTGGATGTGGTATACATGGATTTCAGTAAGGCCTTCGATAAAGTCCCGCACAGGAGACTGGTCAAGAAGGTAAGAGCCCATGGAATCCAGGGTGCCTTGGCACATTGGATACAAAACTGGCTTAGTGGCAGAAGGCAGAGGGTGATGGTCGAAGGTTGTTTTTGTGACTGGAAGCCTGTGGCCAGTGGGGTACCACAGGGATCGGTGCTGGGTCCCTTGCTGTTTGTGGTCTACATTAATGACTTGGATATGAATGTAAAGGGTATGATCAGTAAGTTCGCGGATGATACAAAAATTGGTAGGGTGGTAAATAGCGAGGAGGGTAGCCTCAGTCTGCAGGACGATATAGATGGGTTGGTCAGATGGGCGGAACAGTGGCAAATGGAATTTAACCCGGAAAAGTGCGAGGTGATGCACTTTGGGGGGACTAACAAGGCAAAGGAATACACAATGAATGGAAAGACCCTAGGCAAGACGGAGGGTCAGAGGGATCTGGGTGTGCAAGTACACAGATCCCTGAAGGCGGCGGAACAGGTGGATAAGGTGGTAAAAAAGGCATATGGAATACTTGCCTTCATTAGCCGAGGCATTGAATATAAGAGCAAGGAGGTTATGATGGAGCTGTATAAAACACTGGTTAGGCCACAGCTGGAATATTGTGTGCAGTTCTGGTCGCCACACTACAGGAAGGATGTGATCGCGTTGGAGAGGGTGCAGAGGAGGTTCACCAGGATGTTACCAGGGCTGGAGCGCTTCAGCTATGAAGAGAGACTGGGCAGGTTGGGTTTGTTTTCCTTGGAGCTGAGGAGGCTGAGGGGGGACATGATTGAGGTGTACAAAATTATGAGGGGCATAGATAGGATGGATGCTGAGGAGCTTTTTCCCTTAGTAGAGGGGTCAATAACTAGGGGGCATAGATTCAAGGTAAAGGGCGGGAGGTTTAGAGGGGATTTGAGAAAGAACTTTTTCACCCAGAGGGTGGTTGGAGTCTGGAACTCACTGCCTGAAAGGGTTGTGGAGGCAGAAACCCTCACAACATTTAAGAAGCATTTGGATGTGCACTTGAAATGCCATAGCATACAAGGCTACGGGCCAAATGCTGGAATATGGGATTAGATTAGACAGGGCTTGATGGCCGGCGCGGACACGATGGGCCGAAGGGCCTCTATCCGTGCTGTATTACTCTATGACTCTATGACCACTGTACCCTTATATAGATTCACTACTAGTCCAGTAACATAGCCACTACACCACTGTACCCTTATATAGATTCACATAACCTTAAAGGCAGAACCCCAGGTTTATCTCAAGATGTATAGGATATAAAAGCCAAAAGGTAACGATTAGCCAATGCAAGACCTTAATAAGACCTCAGTTAGAGTAATGTGTGCAGTATTGGGCTCCACACTGTTGGAAGGATACTGTGGCTTTAGAGAGGGTATAAAACAGAATCACTAGGACGCTGACTGGTATGAGAAAATACAAATACAAAGAAAGACTTGCATATTGAGTCTTTTTCATTAAAGCAGCACAGGTTACGGGCGATATAATAGAAGTGTTTAGAAGAAGACTATTTCCAGTACTTGAGAGGTCAAGAATGAGGGGTCATAGATACAAGATTAAATGTTAGAGATTTAAAACAGAGGGCAGGAGAAACTTCTTCACACAGGTTTAGTAGTTGAGGCAGAAACTATGATTAGAAGGGTTTTGATAGAGTAAATAAGGAGAAACTGTTTCCAGTGGCAGAAGGTTCGATGACCAGAGGAAAGAGATTTAAAGTACAAAAGCAAAATACTGCGGATGATGGAAATCTGAAATAAAAACAGAAAATGCTGGAAATACTCAGCAGGCCAGGCAGCATCTGTGGAGAGAGAAACAGAGTTAACGGTTCAGGTCGATGACTCTTCGTCAGAGGAAGGGTCATCGACCTGAAACGTTAACTCTGTTTCTCTCTCCACAGATGCTGCCTGACCTGCTGAGATTTAAGGTAATTGGCTAAAGAACCAGAGGTGTCATGAGGAAAAAAATCTTCACGCAGCGAGTTGTTATGATATGGAATGCACTGCTTGAAAGGGTGGCCGAAGCAGATTCAATAGCAACCTTCAAAGGGAATTGGATAAATACTTGAATTCTGTGATTCTAGATTGAACAGATGGATGAAGGAAAAACGGTTGATAGGATATTTCAGAGGAAAAACAGTATTAAGCTGGGGTTCACCACTAAACCTGAAGAAATACTGTAAGCTGCTGTCATCCTTATAAATTTTCAGTCCCCATGAAGGCCATTAGAACGTGATTGATGAGTATGATTAAAAAAAATTTAAAAGCTGTGTTTTGCATCTAGAATTTTTAAAGTTTGAACTAAGTTGCTTTTCTGTCAAAAATATAGCTTTAAATTCCTGTGTTTTCTCCACAACTTACATGATAACTTTGTACGGTGCTGCAAAAAAATCATTCTCACAATATTTATACATCAGTTATGTGAGGTTGCATCTCTGTGCTTGCTTATGTCAGCTACACAAATGCAAGTTGTTGTTTGGAATCAGTGTACAACATGCGCTCTCACAACACTATTAGCTGCAATTGACAGCCTAACACTTCTTTTGTTCCATTAATTCGGGGTTCCCCAAGGCTTTGTTATCTCTCGCACTCAATTCTTTCATATTTCTGCATCCTACCCTCATCATGTTGATGATTCTACTTTACATTCATCAGCTTCCTTTGTTGGTCCTCAGTTCACCCAACCTTCAAAAAAAAATTCAGGTTTTTATTGCTCTACTCAAAGGAAGTGGAGGAGATCAAGATTTAGTGATTCACAGCTTTTTGCAAGTCTAACTAACAGCTGCCATCTCTTACCTTCCATAGCTCCTTAGTCCTCCTTCAATTATTGCTCTCAATGCTGCCTTTGACTTCAAATGGGACTCTCCTATCTTTTTCATTGCTAAAATTGACTCTTAAAAAGTTTTGTTTTCCTCTTCCATATCAAGTACTTTTATCTTGGACAAATTTGGGAATAAAAGTTGTTAAAGATTTGAATACTGCTCTGATATCTAGAGAGACAGGGAACACCTCTCTTGACTCCTGGACAGGATACAAGAAAAAAGCTTGTTTGACAAGCAGCCTCTCCTCTAGCCTCGAACTCTCTTTATCACAGCCTTTCTTGTCTTGTACTATTTTTCTGATACTACAATGGTCAATGTTCCTCCGAACTTTCCTTTTCCTTTCCATTTACCTTCAAATATGCTATTTATCATCTCCATGTTCTTACTAATTTAAGGTGTGGAGATGCCGGTGTTGGACTGGGGTGGACAAATGTAAGAAATCACACAACACCAGGTTATAGTCCAACAGCTTTATTTGAAATCACAAGCTTTCGGATCGCTGCTCCTTCGTCAGGTGAAGTGGAGAGATGCATAAAAACACAGCTTATATCGTCAGAGAATAATGTCAGATGTTTACAGGTAACCTTTATAACTGCCATTTGTCACACCTCAGCAGAGAGATAATCACAGCAATCAAAGGTGTAAATGGTGTGCAAACAGGTCAGTCAGGAAAACATTACATCAAAGAACAATGAGGTGGGGTCACAAGGGGTCAAATGTTGCAGATGCTGGGGTCTGTATGAAAAACAAAAAAACAGACAAAAAACATTTAAAATCAAAATTTGTTGCACAGTCTTCTACTCGTGGATGTTTCGAGCTGTCTCTCCTCTCTCCCCTCATACAGGATCCCTAAGATTTTGCTCAAAATGCTGAATAGTGAAGTAGAAAATAGCCAGTTACAAAGGAGAAAATGACAGGTTTATCCAACAAGGAAAAGAAAAGTTGACAGCTTCATTCTATGGCCATGACACAGACATTCAAGTAATTATATTATTAAGATCATTGAATCTGATTGGCTTGTTCAATCTTATCCCTGTAATCCAGTCTAATTCATGGGCTGTAAGAGTGAATTTCTAATGGTTTTTTTTGGACACTCGCTGGGAGTCTGCACAACCATGTTGTTGTAAGACATGCAACATTGTTTATATAATAATGGTGGCTGCTGCTTATTTGATCCTGTGGAGAGCTACACTTCACAGATTTGGTCGTGGAACTGCATTGGGAAGATTGTGCTGTAGCAGATCCAGCATCTGTTACAGCACAAACCTACCACAGTGGTAAATATGACAGAGTTACCATGGAATTTTTAGAACTAGCTGTTTCTTGATCTGAGCCTGTCTTAGAAACACCCGCACAGAACTACACAGATTCTTTTAAAGAGCTGAATATGACATTTATGCTAGCTAGGTTACGGTAGAAAACTGAACGATGAAATAATTATTGCTCACAATGCAGAGCATGGCAATACAGACACAAAAACTGTACACTTCAAAGAAAATTGCCTGTAATCTTGCACATGGTTTCCATAGAAATTAATGGGAACTGTTTTGACACTTGAAAACTACATTTCAAAGAGATATATTTATATATATATATATATATATATATACACACACATAGATATATAAGTATCCATTTAAGGGCAAACCTGGACATTTGTGGAGTCATGTCAGTAGGTGAGACAAATCAAAGAATAGGTAACATTAAAGCTTTAGTTCTGGTGATGGACATACTGGGCTGGATTTTACCAGCCCTGAGGAGGCGGGTTTGAAGGGGGTCTGGTGGGAAAGTTGTAAAAAATGACGGTGGGTTCCGATCCCGCCGTCAACCCGCCTCCGCGCAACTTTCCCAAAGACGGGCTTGCAGACTCCGTTTCGGTCCCGCCTCCAAGTGGCGGGATAGGCCCTTAAGGCACTTAACTGCTACTTAACGACCTCTATAATCCCATTTTGAGAGGCCTTTCAAATTTTGGCTCATTTCCAGTGTGCTGCATGTCTCTCCTGAAACACGCCAGCTAAGCCTGTCGGGTTCACAAGTGGCTGGCTTCCCAACAGCTGCAGCTCCACCATAAAAGCGGAGCTTTCAACAAGAATCAGTTGCAGGTGGCAGAACTTTGTTTTCTCAGGTCTTGGAGAACTTTTTTGCAGTTCTACTGATTTTGGAAGTGGTGAAGCTGTGAAGTCCTGGGAAAACCCTCTCCCCACATTGACTGACCGCTTCCTCAACTGAGGTATATACCAGCAGCATGGGAACCATTTCTTTCCTTTCCTCCTGGACTTCAGATTCAGACGAAGACCAGCTGCGACAGCAGCAGAACCAGGAACAACAGCAGCAGCAACAACAGGAGTACCAACCTGCTGCTCACCCACCTGATGGTGCACAGGGCAGAAGGCACCGGCGCAGGGAAGCACGTCGCCGCAGGAGATACCCCCAAAACAGGGTTTACAGGATGAGGATCAGCTTCCTCAACATGACGGAGCAACAGTGCCAAAGGAAGCTGAGACTTTTGCGAGAGGTAGTGGGTGACATCTGCACAATGCTGTACCAACACCTGCAGCCCAGAGGGTCAGGTGGACACCCCTTACCAGTGGCTGTAAAAGTCACACCGCACTCAACTTTTTTCACTTCAGGCTCATTCCAGGGATCATCAGTGGCATCTCCCAGTCGGCCGTACACACTTGCATCTCGCAGGTTACCGATGCCCTCTTTGCAAAGGCACACAATTACATAAACTTCTCCAAGGATCAAGCAAGTATAACCGCACGTGCGGTTGGATTTGCAAATATGGCAGGCTTGCCAAGGGTGCAGGGCGTCACAGACTGCACACCTGTGGCCCTTAAGGCACCCCATCACAATCCAACTCTTTTTGTCAGCCGCAAGGGCTTCCACTCCCTCGGTGTGCAGCTGGTGTGTAACCACAAGAAGGACATTTTGCATGTTTGTGCCAAGTACCCTGGCAGTCGCCATGACTCATTCATCCTGCGGCAGTCTTGTGTGCCTCCGCTCTTCAGTCCGCCAAACCAACTTTGCGGATGGCTACTTGGAGACAAGGTCTATCCGCTGAAGTCGTGACTAATGACGCCGTTCAGGAGGCCATCCAACGAAGCTGAGGAGCGCTACAACTCCAGCCACATTTCGACCAAAACCATTATCGAGCAAACCATCGGCTTGCTGAAGATGCGATTCAGATGCCTTGATAGATCAGGTGGAGCCCTGAAGTACTCAGCAGCCAGGGTCTCCAGAATCATCGTAGTTTGCTGTGCACTTCACAACATGGCACAGCTTCATGGCTTGCAGCTGCCTGAGGGACAAGTGGCTCATCACATAGCCTCCTCAGATGAGGAGGAGGAGGAGAATGAGAATGGAGACCTTGCAGAGGCGCATCAACCAGCGCCAGCAGCACGCGAGCACATTGCTGCCCGGGATGCACCTTCTTACCACGCCATAGACAATGGACAAGAACCTGCGGCTTCCTATCACTCTGACCACCATACTAACAAATCCAAGTCGCCCTGAGCCCTCAATGTGGAACTTCCATTTGTGAAATGACACAGCCCAGAACTTCAACAGTTTGCCATCACTTCATTTTATTACATTGACGAAAGGATGGCATTTAACAATTAAACACAACCGAACATCCAAGTGACTACCCTTGTGACTACTTGTGCTTTATCTTCCTCTTACGCGTGCTCCTACGTGGTGCTTCTCCTGTGGCTTCAGCAGGTGTGGAGGCCCCTTGCTCACTTTCATGCTGCTCCTTTGGCAGGCATCCTCTGGGGTTGCGAGACTGTAAGGGCTCGCAAACAGTCTGCTCCTCCTGCGGCTGTGCAGGGAATGAAATGCCCATCTCAGTTGGGTGAGGACTCTGGTGGGGCTCTGACCGAGGGCTACGCAGTGGCATGGGAGTATGAGTGCTTAGAGAGGAGCCGCCACTTCCTTGTTGTCTGCCACCAACATCCCTCTCATGGGTCAGCCCCACTTCAGAGCTAGCAAGTGGCTTCCTGCACTTCAGTGGGGCCATGAGGACCCGTAACTGCACTGGTAATCCTGCTCCAGGGGACTTCCATGACGCTCTGGTTTCTCTGCTCAATAGCTGCCCATCACTCCTCCAGAGATGTCAGTCTATTCTGACGTATGAGGAGAGATTGGGTCGATTGGGCTTATACTCGCTGGAGTTTAGAAGAATGAGAGGGGATCTCATTGAAACTTAAAAATTCTAACAGGACTAGACAGACAAGATGCAGGAAGGATGTTCCCGATGGTGGGGGAGTCCAGAACCAGGGGTCACAGTCTAAAGATAAGGGGTAAGCCATTTAGGACAGAGATGAGGAGGAATTTCTTCACCCAGAGAGTGGTGAACCTGTGGAATTCTCTACCACAGAAGGCAGCTGAGGCCAATTCATTAAATATATTCAAGAAGGAGTTGGATATATTTCTTACGGCTAAAGGGATCAAGGGATATGGGGAGAAGGCAGGGACAGGGTACTGAATTTGGATGATCAACCATGATCTCATTAAATGGCAGAGTTTCTATGAACAATCACCATGTTTTCAACACTCTGGCAACTTAGCTCCTCCATGGCCATAGCCATCCTCTCCTCTTCCGTAGCCATCCTTTCCACGGAGGTTGCCATCCTTTCCGTGGTGATGCGTTCATGCGCCAGTGCCTCCACAAAGGCTCTGCTCATGTCAGCGATGGACTCCTCCATTTGCTCCACACTCACAGTGACCCTGGAGACAAAACCTGCCAGAGACTCCTGCACCTGTTCTTGGAGTTCAATCACCGCTCTCCTTCTGGATGGACCTGGAGGCACAGGGTCGACATATAGCTGAGCCGAGCTGGGAGCACCCTGCAGCCTCCGACGAGGACTCACCACTGCTGTCCCTGTCTCCACCATCTGCTGATGCTCACATGTGAGCTGTGATACACCAGGTGACAACACTACTCTATCTCCCGAAGGTCCCACCGAGGTGTGAGTCTCAGTGGGGAGGGGGGCTGTCGATGGTCCTGTGTTGGAGTAAAGGAATGAGCTAGACATGTGATATAAACGTTGCATGCACATGGACTTGTGCAGATGATCATAAATCAATCTGTTAGAGCATCAGAAGCCACATCAGTCGCTCATGCAATGTAAATGAGAGAGATGCAAAACTATTCTGTCACCAGCTTGCTCTGATGCGCCCGTCTGTCCGTCCCCAACTTTCACATCCTCCTCGGCTCCCACGATCTCTAGGGCCGCCTCCTCAGTGCTCCCAGAGGAAGGAAACAGCACCTCCTTCTGAGCTCTGGCTCCCTCCACCAGAGCATGGAGGGAGTCATCATCAAACCGGGGTGAGGCCTTGGCCCTTGAACTGGACATTTCTGGAGGACCAAACAGGTAGAAGATTAGCAAATAAAAGTTTTGAGGTGGAAAATGAACCAAGGCTGCTTGGAGCCCTTAAATGCAGCTGCATAAATGACGTCATCAGAGGCGAGTTTCAGGCCCAAAAGACTCATTGGGCCAGGGGTGCGCACACGCTGGGAATCAATTGCCCAATTAGGGCAAAATAGTTAAATTATCCCGCCTAACATTGGAGGCGGGAGCGGGACCCGTCGAACACCTGACCCGCCACCAATGGCAAAATCCAGCCCACTGTTTTTTGGTGTTCTTCAAAAAAGGCAAAAAAATCATGTACATTTTTTAAAGCTTCTTTTGTATTTTGCTGTGTGTGGTGATGGATGTTTGATTATCCATTATTCATATGCAGTAAGAGATTCAGTACTTATTTTTCCACCACGACTTGAACACCTTTGAATGTCGATATGGTGCTATTAGGTGTTCTAGCCAATTTTCTCCCCTTTTCTCCACCCACCTTTTTGTAAAGGCACAAACACTCGAAGTATGGTTCTGTGGGCAGCAGATGCCTTTTGTTATCTTGCCCAAGTGGCCACTCTTCATAATGTGAGCCTAGAGTATTGTAAGCTGTTACACTATGGAAGGCATCATAGCCAAACCCAGCCCTATCCTTACCTGAAAGAAAGAAAGAACGAACACATTTATATAGGGCGTTTCATGACCTCAGGCTGTCCCAAAGTGCTTAACAGCCCATGAAGTACTTTTGAACTATAGTCACTGTTGTAATGTAGGCAAATATAACAGCCAATTTGCACACAGCAGCGGTCCTACAAACAGCAATGTGATAAATGACCAGATAATCTGTTGTGATGTTAGTTGAGGGATATATTTTGGCGAGGACACCAGGAGAACTCCCATGCCCCTCTTCGAATAGTGCCATGAGATTCTTTATCTGCCTCTGAGAGGGAAGATGGTGCCTCAGTTTAGAGTCTGATTTTCCTCGCCGTATCCTATTAGGCTTATTGTAGCATACTCACTGCCACCCAAACTGAGATTAGCTTTGATTGCAGAGATCGTTTTTTTTTTATGTTTAAATTCCTAGTCCAACACCCATCTATCCATCTGTGGAAAGCTGTCTTACAGTGAAGGACATTTATACTCTTGTAGTCTTTCTGGATTATTTATTTGGGCATTGAACTCAGATCAGACAAAAAGAATATGAGGAATTCACCCCAAGGACATACCATTAGCAGCAGCATTCTGTGCAAGTGTTATTCTAGCAGACAGGTAGTCATTTCTATTGATGTATTCTTAAGAAATGATTTCGAGTAATTCTATTCCAACCGCCGCTTCTTCTTAGGCAGTCCCTCGGAACCGAGGATGACTTGCTTCCACATTAAAAACGAGTTCTCAGGTGACTGATGAGTCCAATGCGGGACCTACAGTCTCTGTCACAGGTGGGGCAGATGGTGGTTGAAGGGGTGGGTGGGTGGGTTGCTTGGGTTGACGTGCGCTCCTTGGGCTGCCTGTGCTTGGCTTCCACTTGCTCCCGGCAAAGAGACTCGAGGGGCTAGATTTTGTCAATGGGGAGCTTTTGGAGGCGGGACTCCCACTTGTTGGGTTTTAGTCCCGCCTCCCATCGACTTGTGGCCAACCCATGCTATCTTCCCTTGATTGACCTGCCCAGCGGGCTCAGCAGGCCAATTAAGGGAAAGCCAGTTACAGGTGACGTCAGTGACTGCCGTTTCATCTGTCAAGAGCTTTTGACAGATGGAATGTCAGCGTTTGATGGCTCTGTGAAGCTGTCAAACACTGACAAATCTGTCTTCTAAGTTGAGAAAGCAGAAGGCTGCAACTTTTGACAGTTCAGCGGCCATTCTGCTTTCTGTGCCGGTGAGCTGAGGGACTCCCGAGACCTGAAGGGAGGAAGCCTGCAGGAAGAAGTAAAGGTAAGTAAAACTTATTAAAACACTTTACACACACCTCACACCCTTACCTCTGCACACAAACACCCATTACTCACCTGCATACCGGACATCTCGGCCCCTCTGACCCCTACAGACCGACGACCCACCTCGCTGACCCTGGCGAGGTTTGGAGCCATCGGGAAGCCCACACTTCAGGGCTCAAAATAGGGATTAGCCAAAAAACTACCTGTTAACAGGCAGTTAATTGGCATTAATCCCCTTCCCGCCTCGAGGAGGCGGGATCCGGCGTGGGTCGGCTACCCGCCTCCTGGCAAGATGGCATGGAGGCGGGTTGGGGGCAGGTTGGGCACCCACCTCCAAATTCTGCCATTTTCCCGGCAGTCCCGCCCTCCAAACTCGCCTCCCAGGCCTGGCAAAATCCAGCCTGAGGTGTTCGGCGCCTTCCCGGATGCATCTCCTCCACTTTGTGCGGTCTTGGGCCAGGGATTCCCAGGTGTCGGTGGGGATGTTGCACTTTTTCAAGGAGGCTTTGAGGGTGTCTTTGAAGCGTTTCCTCTGCCCACCTGGGGCTCACTTGCCGTGCCGGAGCTCCGAGTAGAGCGCTAGTTTTGGGAGTCTGTCACTGTCCACAGAAGCCCATTATCACCACAGACTGACTTATTCAGTTGAAAAGCTTTTCCATTACTTTACCAATGCTGTCCTGTGAATGACCAATATCTGTTGTTCTCCTCTCCACAGAGTGCTCACTGCAGAGTGGAGCTCCATTGACCAGCCTAGCAGAGAACTTGTAAAACGAATTCCCTGCTTGCAGATCATGTACATAGTCTTGCGTATTCGGAGGCCATGGAACTTAAGATCAGGGTCATTTAGTTGGGTGGGTGTTGGGGGTGGGGGTGTGGTGAGGGCAGGCAGGTGGGGGATGATAGTGATACTCCCTGCACCAATGGGACTACCTAAGGACCTTGGAATACAAGGAAGAAGATGCACCTGTTTTAATTGTCATCACTATTAGGGTTGACAATGTAATTTGAAGTTTTTTTTACAGGAGTTTCTATATATAATGTCAACTGAAAGTGCTGCCCAAAGATTTTCAGTTCCCGCTGAGAAACCAGGTGTCTGTGACACTCACTAATGTTTCACTGTTACACAATGTAATTATTTTTAGTTGAGACGTTGAAAGTTAGGCTGGTCATTTTTCAAACTGTACAATCTGCCTGTTGTAGTTGTGAGATTAATGATGCCTCACATTACTTTATTCATTTTTTTAAAATTTATTGCTGACATTTGTATTGGGCATCCCATTCTCATCCTGAAGAGTATAAAATCTCTCTGGGGAAAACGTCAGTGCTATTATCACATTCAAAAGATATGAAACAACAACTCATACATCTTTAATTATTGTTTGCCAGACTAGTGATATTTATGGGTTAAGGATAAAAAAAGGTGTGCCAACTTATTTAGTAACGCTAGAAGACAATAATAAATTATTCATTCTTGCAGTGAATATGCCTGAAAACCTTAATAAAGGACATATGAAATATGAGGCCTGTCATCCATTATAATGAGACTCGGTTATCAGCAGTTTTATCAGTGCTTTAGCTGAAATAAAAATATAACTACAAGATAGGACAAGGCAGCATTTTGTTATTGAGTGTTAATTAAAAACAAATTATTGTTTCGAAATGTTACTTATTAAAAATCAGGTGGCTTGTATTTGACAGTATAACTTGGAAATGGTTCTCTTGTGTCGACTGGAATCCTGCTAGATTGACACATCGTAACATTTGGCTATAATCAGCTTGTTACATTTGGAAAGGAAAAGGAAATAAAATAAAAACAAGAACTTCAGACCAGGGAGTGCCTTTGCACAGTTGAATGGACTTGGCTTTGGTTTAAGGCAGATCACAGAACAACAGTACAGGAAACTTTCTGGTATCCGGCACTGACGGGACCGAGCTGGTGCCGTACCATCAAAACTGCCGTAGAAACCAGCGCTAATGTTAAAACATACGGAGCTTTTGAGCTCCGTGTGAATCAACAAACCCTGTTGCTTAGCAACAGCTTCAAAACAGTCGGCCACAGCTTAACAGCGTCTCTGTAGCTAAGCAACAGCTTCAGCTAGACCTTGCAGAGCCTGACTGGAAAAAAAAAGCAACGAGAAGTAAAAAAACTTATAGGAAACGGCTCCTGAATTTTGCCGGTAGATAGAGCTTTCCGGACATTTAACCTCCGGTTAAACAAAAGTTTCCTGTACTTCATTCTTTTGTAGTTTCTGTATAGGTATTAGCTTTCATTCAATCAAAATTTCTTCTGCACCATTTTGTCCAGTGCTTATGACACTCTGCAATATCCTGTCCAGCTCTACATGGCGTCACACTCTGGTGTTGTTTCAGTGATCCCCATCAGTGTTTCCACCTTGCAGTGTCCTGTCAGTGATGCCTTGTGATATCCTCTGCTGCTCTTTTACATAAATAATACACATTCTCTCCATAATTATTGTAAATTAAAATTAAGTCTAAAATTGAATTTAACATAATTAGGCTATTTTAGTATAAATGCGATCAAGGAATAGTGTTCAATAAAGTGTTCATGCTCCAATGCATTGTGCAAACAGAGTTGCAAGTCTTGAGGTTACAATATAATTAGTTCCTGAGCTCAGCCATATCATAGCAGAATGGTACCAAATCGTTACCTCAGACTGTTCTCCTACACCTCCCAACAATTTGATTATAAAGCATTGTTGATAAAGGACTGAAAGTGCCTAACCTCTCAAACAGAGATGGTGCACGATGTGAGCTGACTGAGAGAAGGAATAGGAGAAAATAATAAATTAGTGGAGAAAGATATTGCGTAGATTTGGAACCTGATGAAGACACAGAAGCAAAGTTATAGTTTTATAGGATGTTTTGCCAAGAAGATGTTGAGTACCAACTAGGATAGAGTGACCAACTCTGTAGTAATGACAAATGGTCTGCCTGAAGGAACAAACTGCTATGACAAGAAGATTGCAATGTGTCCAGTATGTCTGCCATCTGGCTGAAGATGATGGAATTGGTTTTAGCTGGAAAAAGACTAAAATGAAAGGCTAAAACTGAGATTGTGTTACTGTGAATGGAAAGACCTGAATGCAAGTGTGCCAATAGGCAACCAACTATGGGAGCTGGTAGAAGGGCGAAACATGAAGGAAAACCTATAGCATCTACAACCAGTTTGCTAATGGTGATTGACTCAAGAAAAAAAATAGAAGAATATTCACGCATGCACACATGAGTCAGCAGTGAGAATATTCTGTGATAAGCCATTGAATTTGGAACTTACTCCACACATGAAGGAGACTTCATCAATTCAGTCAGGTGACCACAGCAGGTCAACCAAATCTGTGCAGTGAGATTGTGATCTCGTGGCCTCCTGCCTCCAGATCATGATTTCGTAAGTATATTAATTTTGTCCTTAATTTCTTGTATTTGACTTGCTGGAGTGAGAGAAAATAAGAAATGCAGTGGAGTTGTGACTGTCTCAGAGTTGACAAGGTCACTAAAAAATTCTATTAAAGCAACGTCAGTGTCGTTTTAATGGAAGAATTTCGCTATCACTAGTGACCCATAGGGGTCGATTTTCATTGACCCATGGAGTCGGGATTGGAGGCGTGCAGGGGGTTAAAGTCCCGAATTCGGGGGTCCCGACACCATCCCGCCCCCAACCCGCCTCCATGTAAGTTTCAAAGGAGGCGGGTACCCGCCCCGCACTGGGACCCGCCGACCCGAGGCGGGAAGGGATTAGTGCCAATTAACTGCCTGTTAACAGGTAGTTAACAGGCAGTTTTTAGCCTAATCCCTATTTTAAAGTTTGAAGTGTGGGATTCCCGACGGCTCCAAACCACGCCAAGTTAGAGGAGTCGGGCCGTCGGGTTGAAGGACTTGGAGGGGTCTAGATGTCGGCGTTCAGGTAAGTGATGGGTGCATGAGTGTAAAGGTAAGTGTGTTTGGTGTGTCTAAAGTGTGTAAAGAAGTTTAAATTACCTGTACTTACCTTTACAACCTTCCTTCCTCTAGGCTTCGGGAGTCCATCATCTAATCGGCACTGAAAGCAGAATGGCTGCGATCTGTCAAAAGTGACAGTCTGCAGCTTTCTGTGCCAGTGAGATTTCTAACTGAGTCTGTGTAGAAGGACTCAGGTTAGAAGTAAGACTGTCAGTGTTTGACAGCTTCAAACAGCTGTGAAACACTGATATTTCATCTGTCAAAACGTCTTGACAGATGAAATTTCAGTCTGTGACGTCACCTGCTGCCGGTGGCCCTTAATTGGCCTGCTGAGCCCACTGGGCGGGCTCAACAAGATCAATCAAGTTAAAATCGCGTGGATTGGCCGCATCTCGATGGAGGCGGGACTACAACTCCGAAAGTTGTAGTCCCGCCTCCTTCCCGACTTCTGAATGAAAATCACCCCCAAAGTGTTCTTTTACACATGAGTGGGAGAATATAAGAGAAAACATTCAAAAACCCAGCTGGTCTACATGGGAAGAAAGAGAAATAAGTTTTTTTACTAAGAGCATAAGAACATAAGAAATAGGAGCAGGAGTAGGCCATTCGGCCCTTCAAGCCGGCTCTGCCATTCATGGCTGATCTTCTACCTCATCTCCACCTTCCCGCACTATTCCTATATCCCTTGACTCCCTTAATATCCAAAAATCTAGCTATCTCAGCCTTGAATATACTCAATGACTGAGCATCCACAACCCTCTGGGGTAGAGAATTCCAAAGATTCACAACCCTTCGAGTGAAGAAATTTCTCCTCATCTCAGTCCTAAATGGCCAAGCCTTTATTCTGAGACTGTGACCCCCCTAGTTCTAGACTCCCCAGCCAGGGGAAACATCCTCTCAGCATCTACCCTGTCAAGCCCCTTATGAATTTTATATGTTCAAATGAAATCATCTCTCATTCTTCTAAACTCTATGGAATATAGACCTAGTCTACTCGATCTCTCCTCATAGGACAATCCCCCCCCATCCCAGGAATCAGTTTAACGAACCTTCGTTGCACTCCCTCTATGGCAAGTATTATCCTTCCTTAGGTAACGAGACCAAAACTGTACACAGTACTCTAGATGTGGCCTCACCAAAGCCCTATATAATTGCAGTAAGACTTTTTTACTCTTATACTCCAATCCTTTTGTAATAAAGGCTAAAAGATAGATGAGAATATTACATTAGTGCTACTTGCCAACCTTTGTGATAATTGCAGCTTACTGCTTTTACCCTTGTTCATGTTTTGGTGTTAGCTGATCCATTAGGGTATGTGACTTGTGACTTATAATGTCACATTTAAGATTTGTGCAATGCTGACAGCTCTGTTGAAGTTCATTTTGTGATAACAGACTCACTTCCTCATGGCAAGGAAAGTAGAGTCAAAATGTGCAGGGATGAAGAGACAACTCGGGGCAATCTTATGCTGTGCTTTGAAATACTCCAATGTCTGATTTAGTCACAGAGAGGACAATGATATGTATGCGAAAATATCTCAGTTGCAAACCTTGCTCTGTTTTCCAATAAGTATTTCACATTGTAGCCGTGACACTTTGGATATGTGAATGACTGCATTTTTTATCTTCAGTATTGCACTCTGACGTGCTTCTGAATTTTATATTAAAGTTTATACAAATTCTTACCAAATAAAAATGTTTGTTTGAGAACTGTAGCTTGGTAATAAAAGTGAATGGCCTAGACTTTGGGGACGGCGCTCACCGCTGACCTCGAAGAAAGCTGCCCATGAAGATTTAGCGGGCTCTGTGGCGTTGATTTCCCCAATTACAATGTCAGTTTCAATCTGGCGCCATCTATAGGGGATTTGTGGCATCCAGGAACAATGAAGTCATCAAGCACACTGAGCAGCCAATCAGATTGAAGAATTCTCACATACAGCAAACCAGGAAGTAAAAGGCACTGATTTATCATTCACTTTTTAATCATTTTACAAAAAGCAAAATAAAGATTGGGACATACACATGGGATTAAGGTAGAAGCTGAAATATCATAAACAAACTTTTAAAAAATAATAATTTTTATTATTTTAAAAATCTATGGAATTTTTATCATGGAATAGAAGGATGACACTCCACACTTACAAAGTTAGTTTTTCAGGGCCAGAGAGGTTGTTCAGCAGTAGTTATGACTTAGTGTGTCATTAAAAACTCAGTTACACTTCATTGAACATGGCTTAACATTTTTAATCATTTTTACAGCGAGAATAGTGCGTAAAAAGTTGAAGTTCACGTCAAATCACTGATTGTGCATTGATTGCATCTGTGAAGACTGCAACAGGGCACCCTGTGGAGGAGCAGCGTATCACTGACAGCAACTTCCGGATTTCCACATTTAACTGCACATGTGCAGACGCCAGAAGTTGCGCGCTGGCAGTTTTGCCGTCATTACAACCGCAAATTCCGGGCCAATTTTTGGGGGAATTTTAGCATATTACACACAGTTTAAATATATTTGTATTAAGATCATGAATCTCAGCATTTACCAATTTAAAGTAAGAAGATTCATGCATTCTTTTTATTTTTGCAGAATAGCTCAGTGATTTGGGTGCTTTTTTGGAAGTAGGTCAAGGGAATCTCCAGCATTTCTTGCTGAAATTTGGAATAATGCGCACCGAACAGTAACCATTCCTACTCCAAAGAACAAGTAGCTGACCAGCTTCAAGGCCTGACATCAGGTGGCTAGCAGTGACCTAACCAATTCTCCCTTTGGTCTACCCTCTTTCCCTGTAGGGAATTGCCTGGCTTCCACTCTGTACCTCTCCATAACAGCGAAGCTTATATTAGTATTTCATTCTGGAGACTCCTAGCTGTAAACCATGTCTTACCACTAACCATGGCAGTACCCCAAGTGGTTCTTGTGGTGGCCAGTATGGTTTCTTTGAGGCGGAGAGGGCACACAGGCTTCTCTGCTGGCAGATTCCTATCTCAAGTTGTGCGTAACCGACTCCTGGAAGAAAGAAGGGAGTGTGTTAGTGACAGTCCTGTGAAGTGTTCAGAGAATGTACCAATCATGGTAGAATAGCTGGTATGCAGTGTGTAAGATGTGAGAATTTGAGTAGGATTAGAAGGAGGTGTAGTGAAGTGTGTTGCAGTGATTGTAGGAAAGTAAAGGGAAGTGGTGGAGCAGAGTATTGTGAGTATTGAGGCTGAAGGTGGTGAAACTGTGTGCAGAGAGTAAGAGAGCTGTATTCTTGCCTTGACAACTCTGGTGAGGTTTGTAAGATTTGGATCACAGGTCACACACAGATTACTCAAAGGGTCTCCGGAGTTGTTAGGCTTTTTATTAGAGAGCTACAGTTTAAACATAATCAGATACTACATGCGATTGAAATAGATATAGTAGACATACAACCCATGACAGATGATAGGGATCTACGGCCCCGCGACGGAACGAACGGAATGACATGACTGGATGGAGGGACGTCGGATGGACGGGGGGGGGTGGGGGGGAAGGGACAGATGTCGATGAATGCTGACGAATGGCTCTGTCTGCAACAACGGTCACTTCTGCTGGGGGTCACCTCGAGCTGTCGGAGGTGTTAGGATGTCAGCCAGCATGGATATCCACCTCAGAGGTCAAGCCTAATCAGAGTGTTAAGCCGAAGCTAGCATTTCATCCACTCCGAGGAAGCCCTTCCTCTTAACAGGTAGCTTCTCTCTCATCGTTGCTCATTTTTTATAAATTATTTCGGTGGGCTGGGATCACAGATATCTATCATTTTTCATTCAGCTCATTACTTTTATTACCAGGGCAAAGGTACTTCCTGAACATCTTATTAAATGTTTTATTATGGTTAAGAATCTTTTGCTTATTTGGCTGACTGGTTCCCTGTCTCCCTTATCAGTCTTGCTATGTCTGTTTGGGAGGCCTGCTTGTACTTGTGTTGACCTATGCATATTAAAGAAACTACAGTGCAAGAAATAAATGCAATAGTTACGACAATTAAACAGTGAATGAGCTGTTGGTATACAACCTGACTAACGTCACAAGGTTACGAGGTGATCAGTCTCGCATCGGTCTTGACTTGGAGGGTGTCAGATTCCACTCCGAGAGTACTCTAACATACTATATTTTACATCTGCCTTATATACTTAAAATGTCACTAGAATTTAATTATTTCCCCATGCTCAGCAACCTCTTAACCGCTACCATACATTTCAAGGTAGGCAGGCACAGTTAACCGATGCTTCCCATGCCATGATCCATAACATAAGATAACCACAGTAGATGAAATGTCTTCTGACGTAGGTGTACAAGGACAGTTAAACAAACTGCTGACAGTAGCAACTTTGAATCTAAAAGGCCTGTTGGACAGAAAAGCCTGAGTAAATATACTTTTCTCACAGGCTTTCTGCCCATTGGCAGAAGAGGATCTCCCTCCTCCTGGCCATTGTCTCCACCAGGCCCTCCAAGGCAGCATCAGTGAACCTTGGTTCCCTCTCGATGCTTGCTGGAGCCTTTCTCTATTCAAAAGTACTTCCTTCCAAAGCCACAGTGCATCTCCCCTTTAAGAGGTGCTGGCTGCCTTTAGGTGATGTCAGAGACACCCGGTATCCAGCCCCCGCCACCACCACCCCCCCCCCCCAAACAAGCGTGCAGCCAATGAATAGCTGCACATCTGATTCATGATACTGAGTAGGCAGCACCAGTATTACACGCTGCCTAAGACAATGCTAACAGGTGTTTTTGGGCGTGATCAAATTTCTAAGCACTTATGTTTACCTTTCTCACTCTTGCTGTTCATAAATCTCTCAAAGCAATTCCCTAATGTTGAAAGCTCTGCCAGCTGTGGTAGATAGGCTTGAGAAAATAAATGCCTTGGCGTGACGATGGTCTTCATTGATGAGAGCCCTGCTTAACATTGCTCCATAATTTTTAATGCATATTTTGTCTTTTATAATTTAAAAAATATTTGGTAACTAAAGTAAGGTTTGCAGAAAGTGTTTAACCATTGTTTTAGCATGAATACCATTGGGGGATAGAAACACAGCACCTTTAAATATGTGGACTATTTCTTTCCCATATTAAACTAAGCTAAATAAAGCAATTTATTTGGTTGTATACTTGCTGTTACTTGCAGTTATTAATAACCTATTTATATTTATTTCTTGGGATTTCTCTTTAAGATGTTTGGATGGTTACCTTATAATTCATTTTTGGACACTTGTATGTTTTCATTTCTTTTGATTTAACTTTTTAATCTGTAAGGACCGAACTCCTGGGCCCTGCAGTAAATCAATCTCTGGGTAAATTAGATTTTCCCTAGTTGAGGCCCAACAAAATGTGTTATTATTTAGCTTGAGTGGATATGTATGCTACATAAACATAAATCTATCTGAAGTACAGACAAAAGAGTGGTGCATTTTGTTGGAGCACCAGTCTGCTGTGCAATAGATTGATAAGATGCAAGTTCATCACATAGTGACAAGTGTCACTGAGGATATGTGGAGCAGAAACCACGTGCTTCTCCATAAGGAGGGAGGGAAACAGTTGAGTGAATCATTGCAGGCCAGTCTTATACATCTTCTGGTGGCTGGTTACAGAGTAGTATTGAGGAAAAAGTCACTCTCCTTATTCTTGACATGAGAAATTCTGCGTGGTCTTGCAAGACAGCAATGTTCAGCCCAATGAAACCAAAACTCAGTTTAAAAAAATGTAAAATTTGAATTCAATCTGTGTAAAAAGTTTAGAATTCCTCAAGTTATATCCTGTCCTTTTAAGGCTCTCTGGATTGTTACCTGAGCCACGCGCAAATTGGCATAGGGACAAACAGATTAGAGGTTTAAATGCGTGGCTCAAAGAGTGGTGTGGGAGGAAGGGGTTTCATTTCATGGGGCACTGGCACCAGTTCTGGGGAAAGAGAGAGCTGTTCCGTTGGGATGGGCTCCACTTAAACCGGGCTGGGACCAGTGTCCTGGCGAACTGAATAAATAAGGCAGTAGACAGGGCTTTAAACTAATGAAGGGGGGGTGGGAGGATTCAGGAAAGAGTAAATGTAAAAGCAGCGAGAGAAATGTCA
Source organism: Somniosus microcephalus (assembly GCF_052327205.1). Lineage (NCBI taxonomy): Eukaryota > Metazoa > Chordata > Chondrichthyes > Squaliformes > Somniosidae > Somniosus > Somniosus microcephalus. Next base: position 33,914,485 of record NC_141012.1, on the reverse strand, counting down.
AGGCCGGAGAGCAGGGTAGAGTTTTGGGTAAAAATAAGCAGAGTGGGTCAGGAAGGGACAGAGAGAGTAACAAAGGTAATAAGGCATCAGTGACTAAGGTGACAGCAGGGAAAAATAGAAATAAGTCAAAGCTAAAGGCACAACATCTGAATACGTGAAACATTCGCAACAAAATAGATGTATTAATAGCGCAGATAGAATTAACAGGTTTGATCTAATAGCCACAATGGAGATGTGGTTACAAAGTGGTCAAGGTTGGGAAGTAAATATGCCAGGATACTAAGGGGGCAAAATTGGGTCGCGCCCTGAAAAAGTTAGCATCCTCTGCGCCTCAAATTCATTGGTAGCACTCCAAGAGGGAGGCGGGGCGCTACTGGAAGCACCCCGCCTCCCCTTTGGGGCGCTGCGAGTGAATATTGCGGCACGTCGCGCCATGGTACTGCAGGCCTTCCACCCCTTATAACAGGGGAGGGGCCTACCGCAGCGCAACCCGGGGCCCAGCTGGGCCACCAGGGATCGGAGTGCCGGCAAAAGTGCCCGGCACTCAAGGGGGCTTCACAGGAGGCTGGGGGCAGGTGCTGGCAGGCTTGCCAGCAACACAAATGGCCGCCTGACACCTCCCCTTTAATTTGCACTGCCCCGGCAGCACGTACGCCCCCAACCCTGTCGGACATAGCGTCTGGCGATAAGTCAGGGGGCTCTACCGAAGAGCGTGGCCGGTACGCAAGTGGGGCACTTCGCACAGTGATGATGTCATCGCCACAGGCACAGCACCGCGGGGCACTAATGGTTACCACTGCCGCTAAACTCCCACTGAATTTCGTGGGAGGCGTAAGCTGCGCTGCCCCCGGGTGCTGGTTGCTTTGCGCCCCATTAGCGCTCTCTTAGGATGCTAACGGAAGGGGCAAATCACCCGAATTTTTCCCCCTTAACTTTTAAAAGAGATAGGCAAAATGGAAAAGGAGAAGGGGCAGCCCTGATAAAGGATGGGATAAAAACAGTAGAGATAAATGATCTTAACTCCAAAAATCAAGAAGTAGAATCAGTTTGGGTGGAGTTAAGAAACAGCAAGGGGCAGAAAACATTGGTGGGAGTTGTTTATAGGCCCCCAAACAGTAGTTGTAATGTGGGGCAGAGTATAAATCAGGAAATTAAAAGTGCATGTAACATGTGTAATAGAGTAATCATGCAGGGCTTTAATCTGCATATAGACTGGGCAAACCAAATTTGCAGCAATAGTGTGGAGGACGAATTCATGGAAAGTATGAAGATAGTTTTCTAGATCAGTATGTTGAGGAGCCAACCAGGGAACAGGCTGTTTTAGATAAATATTGTGCAATGAGAAAGGGTTAATTAATAACCTTGTAGTAAAGGGGCCTTTAGGGAAGAGTGACCATAATATGATAGAATTCTATACTGAGTTTGAAAGTGATTTAGCTAAATCCGAAACTAGGGCCTTAAATCTAAACAAAGCAAGCTACGTAAGTATGAGGGGCGAGTTGGCTAAGGTAGATTGGGAAACTACAGTAAAAGTTATGATGGTAGACAAGCAATGGCAAGCATTTAAAGAATTAATACATAATTTACACCAAATTACATTCCTTTAAGGCACAAAAACCCCACAGGAAAAGTGGTCCAACCGTGGCTAACAAGAGAAGTTAAAGATAGCATTTGATCAAAGGAACAGGCTTATAATGCTGCGAAAAAGAGTAGTAAGCCTAAGGATTGGGAAGATTTTAGAATTCAGCAAAGAAGGACCAAGAAATTGATAAAGAAAGGGAAAATAGAATGAGAGCAAATTAGCAAGAAACATAAAAACAGACTGTAAAAGCTTCCACAGAGGTATGTAAAAAGGAAAAGATTAGCGAAAGTAAGTGTAGGTACCTTACAGGCTGAGACAGGAGAAATTATAATGGGGAATAAGGAAATGGCAGGGAAATTAAACAAATACTTTGGGCTGGATTTTGCCAGCACTCAAAGGGTGGGTTTAGAGGTGGGTTGGCTGTCAAAATAGCAAAGATTGACAGCAGGTAGGAAACCTGCTGTCAACCTGTCTCCATGGTGTCGAGTCTGTGGCGAACTGACCTGACACCAAACAGCGGGGGAGAAAATTGAGGTTATTAAATAATTTGTTAACAGCCAATTTAATGCTATTTTGAGCCTACCTTGTAATTTTATGTGCCCCCTCACCACCAGCTCACCCTGTCATGAGTTGAGCCTGCTCTGATGTATCTGATAAGCTGACAGCTGCAGAAGTGGTGTAAAGGATTCAGATTCAGATTCAGATTAGATTTTTTTGCCATATGTAACAAGTACAATGGAATGCTTGTTCCCCGTAGGGACGCGTCAGCTATACATACAGCGCCGCGTTCAGAGTCAATACAATGGCTTCCAGTGGCAGTGGGAGCACGATGTCCCTCAGCCGCTCCGTCCTCCTCGTCACCGCGGCCTCCTCCTCACTGTTGCTGGTTCCACGTGTGGTGGCCTGCTTTTCCCGCTCTGGCCACCATGCCCGGCTCCCCTCCTCCCATCCGGACTGCGAGTTACCCGAAATGGAGCTGCCGGCCGACGTGCTGCAGCGTGTCATGAGTCTGCTGCTGCTGCTCGTTGCGCTGCGCTCCTCTGCCCGACTCGCCGAACACATTGTCGGGATGTGAATGCTCCAATGCGGCCTCTTCTTCACCGTTGCAGGCTCCACGCTCCACGGCCCGGGGCCTACTTCTCTCTCTTCACGGGTCGGCCTCTGGCCGCCATGCTCGGCTCCCCTCCTCCCAGCCGGAATTCCTTCCCGCCAAGGAGCTGCCGGCCGATGTGCTCCAGCGGGTCGGCTTGGCTGCTGCTGCTGCTCACCGCGCTGCGCTGCCTCTGCCCGACTCGCCGAGCACCTCGCTCCGGTTGCGGGAGCGAGCGGCGAGAGCTGGCCGCCCGAAACAGGGAGAGCGATCTCAGCACCGGACCGTCACGGCCGCCATCTGTGACGCACACCCTCGCTCCAACAGCCAATTTATGTTGCAGATGTTCAGTTTCAGAGTGCAGAAACTGTATTTGTAAGACATATAGGCCCAGGTATTCTGATCCCTACGGGTGAGTACGCGCTGTGTACCCACCCGTAGGGACATCAGAAATGCCGGCTTCGGGTATGCACAGCCCATGCGCTGAAAACCGGCATTTCCGATCTGTCAAGAATGGTCCCGGATGCCTTGGAGAAGGCCCTCTGCGGGCAGATATATCTGCTTTTTGGATACCCTCCGCCCGCAGAAAACCCTTACAATTCTTATGCCTGGTAAAAGCAGACAGGATAAGAGTTGAAAAAAGTAAAAAAAAAAAAAAATTCACTGATTTATCATTTTAAAAAAAGGTAAGTTTATTTTTAGCCCTGTAAAAAACTTTAATTATTTTTTTCAAAAAATTAAATTTTTGTTTCAAATAGTTAATTTATTGTAATTTCAAGTCATTTTAAAAATGTGATTTAAAAAAAAATTTATTTAAAGTTTTACTATGTTTTTGGGGTGATCTCCATGCATATATTTGACAGGTCTTACTGTCAAATGTATGAAGGGAGATTCCCTTCTGTGATTGGCTCCCCATGGCCCACATGAGCCCAGGGACGCTGCAAACTACATGCGCCCATGGGATACTTGGGCCCTGCGCACTTCATGTTTGGAGAGGCCCAGGAGCGGAAGCGTGTTTGTCCCGGGAGCCCTCAGGTAAGGGCGTAGATTTTTCCAGATTGCAGGCCTCCGCCCGTGGGAGGCCTGCGATCGGAAAATACGGGCCATAGAGATTTCTTTAGCTTGCAAGTGTTTAGAGCCAACTGTATATCCAGTGTCACCTCTTTGGAACAACCTCTCTCCCCATTGACAGATCGCTTCTATCATCTAACCTGCAGCTGCTATCTATTACAGCAACATCGATGCCCTTGGAAAAAAGCACACCTTGGTCCTCTGAATCCTTCCACGATCAGTCCCAATACCAACATAACCAGGCATACCAACATCACCAACCTTCTCCGCCATCACCTGATTCTACACAGGGCATCAGCCCCTGACAACATTGCTGCCCGGGAGGCCAGCGATGGCATCACCATGGCCAGGTTTACTTCACTTGATGCTGTAAACCCTGGCTGCCACATGATGTGCCAGGTTGACAGAATTCCACACCAGCACCGTAAAGCATCCCTTTAATGTCCAAGCCATTCCATGCACACTCATCACTATAGCGGGTGGTGGGGGGGGGGGGGGGGCGGGCAGTGGAGTTTTGTCTCAACATTCACTGGAACTCAGTAAGACACTTCTCAAGGTGTGCACAGATCTGTCCAATCAGGTGAAGTGTTGAAAATATAGATTTCACTATATGACAACACATTACCAGAAACTTCACATGAACATTGGCTAAACCACTCAAGTGCCTACCCTTGTGTGTTGTTAATTGGTATGCTTGCAGTCGGATGACGGTGAGTGTGAGGGGTGGCTAATAAGATGGGGAAGTGATAATGTAGATAGAGAGGGGTGGGTGGAGGTGCGATAAGTTGTGAGTAAGGATGTGCAGGAGAAGGGTAGGGAAGGCAGAGTGATGGGGATGCGATGAGTGGCACAGCAGAGTGGCTTTGCAGTAATGTTTCGTGATCATCTGAGATCATTGAAAGGTTGGCGCCAGTGCAGCCTGGTCCTCCTGACGACATCCCTGCTTATGTCCTGCTGTGTAATGTGCAACCAGACAGCGTTGATCTCCTGGGGAGGTCTCTTCCGCCAGTGGGAAGGGAAGAGAATCTCCCTGCGTACGTGAGCCTGGGTGCAGACGTGCACCTTTGTGCAGAGCTTGTCAGTGTTTGCAGCACCTCAATGCTGCAGAAAACTGACAGCACAACTGTCAAACTCAATGTGGCCGTGGTCTCTTTAAGGAAACCGGCTAATGATGCGTCATCAAATGACCTCATCAGACCCGCTTCCTGTTAATTGGCCAGGAACCCCGCAGGGCGGGCCTAACAAGGCCCATCTACTGAAAATCTTTTTGAGAGAGCGGCTGCTGATGGGAGCGGGACCGGAGCCCACCATCCAGTGCTCCTGTTCCCCTCCCGCTTCCGCAGGGAAAATGCAGCCCTTTGTGTCTGTCTTCACGGAGGAAGACGCAAAAAACTTCCCGGAAATAGTGGAGGGTCTAGCGAGAATGAGGAGTCTTTATTACAAGAGGATTTGAGTATAAGAGTAAAGACGTCTTACTGCAGTTATACAGGGCCTTGGTGAGACCACACCTGGAGTATTGGGTACAGTTCTGGTCTCCTTACCTAAGGAATGATATACTTGACATAGAGGGAGTGCAACAAAGGTTCACCAGACTGGTACCTGGGATGGGGGGATTGTTCTATGGGAACAGTTTGAGAAGACTAGGCCTATATTCTCTAGAGTTTAGAAGAACGAGAGGTAATCGCATTGAAACATACAAAATTCTAACAGGGCTTGACAGGGTAGATGCTGGGAGGATGTTTCCCCTGGCTGGGGAGTCTATAACTAGGGGTCACAGTCTCAGAATAAGGGGTCGGCCATTTAGGACTGAGATGAGGAGAAATTTCTTCATTCAGAGGGTGGTGAATCTTTGTAATTCTCTACCCCAGAGGGCTGTGGAGGCTCAGCCGTTGAGTATATTCAAGACAGAGATCGATAGATTTTTGAATATTAAGGAATTCAAGGGATATGGGGATAGTGGAGGAAAGCGGAGATGAGGTAGAAGATCAGCCATGATCTTATTGAATGGCGGAGCAAGCTCGAAGGGCCAAATGGCCGACTCCTGCTCCTATTTTGTATGTTCTTATGTTCTTAATGACATGGACTGGGGAGTACAGAACACACTTTTGTAATTTGCAGTTGACATGCAACTTGGAAGTGTAGCAAACAGTGCGGAAGTTCGTAATAGCCTTCAAGAGGACATGGACAGGCTGGTGGAATGGGCGGACACATGGTAGATGAATTTCAGTACAGTTAATTGTGAGGTGATACATTTTGGTAAGAAGAATGAGGAGAGCCAGTACAAGCTAATTGGTCAAATTTCAAAGGGGATACAAGAAGAGAGAGACCTGGTGGAGTTGGTGCGCAAATCTTTGAAGGTGGCAGGACATGTTAACAAAGCAATTAATTAAGCATATGGGATCCTGGGCTTTGTAAATAGAGGCATAGAGTACAGGAGCCAGATGCTAAACCTATAGGAAACAGTAGTTTGGACCCAGCTGGAGTATTGTGTCCAATTCTGGGCACCACACTTTAGGAAGGACGTGAAGGCTTTGGAGAGGATACAGAAGAGATTTACTAGAATGGTTCTAAGGGAGAGGAATTTCAGTTATTTGGATAGACTAGGGAAGCTGGAGAAACTTTGAGCAGAGAAGGCTAAGAGGAGATTTGATAGAGGTGTTTAAAATCATGAAGGGTTCAGATAGAGTAAATAAAGAGAAACTCTTTCCAATGGCGAAAGGGTCGATAACCAGAGGGCACAGATTTAAGGTGATTGATAAAAGATGTAGAGGCGACAGAAGGGAAAAGCTTGTTTACGCAATGAGTGGTCAGGATTTGGAATGCACTGCCTTCAAAAGCGAATTGTTAAATACTTGAAGGAGAAAAAATTGCAGGGATATGGGGAAAGAACGGTGAGTTGGACTAATTAGATAGCTTTTTGAAAGAGCCGGCGCAGACTCGATGGGCCAAATGGCCGCCTTCTGAGCTGTACTATTCTATGATTCTATAAGAAAGAAGATGGCAAAGAGTGATAAGTACTTTGAGAGCAGAAGCTGATTATCTTTGCAAAGGTTGATACACTCTGTCAAGCTTACGTCAAAAAATTAATTTCGAACGACAATGACTTTCACTTATATAAAACATCTCAGAACATTTATATGGGGAAAGGTGGTCACTAAGCAGGAAGGCACAGTTGGAGAGAGGCTTTTGGAGATGAGGAGAGAGAGATTGCAAGTCAAAGTGTTTTTTTATGAGGGAGCTCCAGAGTATAGAACGTTACGGTTGAAGGATCAGCGTCTGATGTTGGAACAGAGAAGGTGGGATACAAGCAGGTTTCTGGAGTAATTGGATTGGAGGGTGTGGGATAGGGTAAATGGCTGAAAGGCTGGAAATCTCTTGAATAAGGTGGCGTACGGTTATTTTTTTCATTCACAAGATGTGGCATCGCTGGCAAGGCCAGCTTTTATTCCCCATCCCTAATTGCCCTTGCGAAGGTTGTGGCGAGCCGCCTCCTTGAACCGCTGTGTGGTGACGGTACTCCCACAGTGCTGTTAGGTAAGGAGTTCCAGGATTTTGACCCAGCGACGATGTAAGGTGATTTATTTCCAAGTCAGGATGGTGTGTGACTTGGAGGGGAACTTGGAAGTGTTCCCATGCCTTTGTCCTTCTAGGTGGTAGAGGTCACAGGTTTGGGAGGTTATGGAGGGATTTGAAAATAAAAATTAGCATTTTGAGCTCAACTCACTGGGGCACAGTGGAATTGGACGGTGTCAGGATAATTGCTGCCCAGTTCTTGTTGCAGGAGAGGACATGGGCTATAAAATTCTATAATAACTGAAGTGTGTGAAGGATGAAGACAGGGAAACGGATGAGAAGAGCATTATCTTGTTTTCATTTCATTTATGTTTCACTGATATATCTGTATCAGAGCTTGGTGGAAGTCTCAATATAAAACCAAGTGTAATGTTCTTGTTTATTGTAGAAGCCAGGTTCTTAAGTCCTTTGGGGTAACATTCCCTTCGAGACTGGAAATTAAATCTTGTTTTGTAACTCCGATGTTGCTTAACAATAGGATATTGAACGAAGATTAAGGATGTTGAACTGTTTCTGGAAATTGTGTATTTTTTGTGAACGTGCATAAAGTCAGGCATTGTATACTGATGAGTTCTTTTTTCTGAAATGCAAATTGAGATGAAGCTGGTTTTGAAATATATCTCATTTGCTTGATGCATTCTTACAGTGAGAAATGTTCTGTGAGACATTAATGTCTTTTAAGCATACAAACAAAATTATTCTCAAAGAAAGAAATCAATTGAATTTTCACATCCTAGTATTAAAACCAACCCTTCTGTGTTTGCCTCCCTCAGTTCCACCAAAAATTGTCAACATCTCCAGCAGTGTCTCTGTGAACGAGGGCAGCAATGTGACTCTTCTGTGCCTCGCTATTGGACGGCCGGAACCCACCGTGACATGGCGCTACCTTTCTCCACCAGGTAAGGGGTCGTTCTTTGTGTAACCACGATTGACACCGATCTACTGTGACAGGACAATAGTGAACTGTGAATGGGAAAAAAGCAACTGAACAAAAGAGCTTTACTCGAATCCACGGCAAGTGTCACTCATTACTGATGGGTGACATAAGCGTAACAAGCTTGTTAATGTAATTTACAAAGAATTTGCAGAATTTACAGTTCTTAGAGTTATGGAAAGAACCAATGCAACATTGAAAGGGGTTCCAGAAATATTTCTTTTAAAATCCTGGAATAAGGATTGCAGGACCAATGCAAAAGGCATTGAACTTATTGTTTCACTTTGTTTATGAATTTATTGTTCTTACACTTATGTATTTAGCTGGTGCTAGTTTGTTGAGTAGAAGTGCAGAGAAGACTCAAAACTGCTGCAGTAGCTTGAACAGAATCTGATTGGCCTTCAGTCTTCAGCAAAAAGAGTACAGGAAACTTTATGATATCCGGCATCGACGGGACCGAGCTGTTGCCGATCTATCAAAACTGCCGGACATACAAAGTTAATGTTGAAGCATACGGAGGTTTTCATCTCTGTATCTGACAACAAACACTGTTGCTTAGCAACAGCTTCTAAACAGTCGGCTGCAGCTGCAAGCATCTCTAGTTGAAGCTGTTGCTATAGCTACAGACCTTGCAGTGCCTGACTGGGGGGAAAAAAAGCAACGAGAACTAAAAAAAACTTATAGAAAACGGCTCCTGATTTTTGCCGTTAGATCGAGTATTCTGGACTTATAGCCTTCGGATAAACCAAAGTTTCCTGTACATGGTATCAGAGAATCTTGGCTGTATGATGTTAATATGCTCTGCATTGATAACCTATTGGTGTGTTGTACATAACAACTGTCTGCATTAAGCCAAGTAAAAATGTTTTGCAATGTATTGATTGTCCAATGTGATGTGACATGGGTTGGTAGGATATAGGTCTGGCCACCAGTTTGTCATATTATGAGCTCCTAACTGTGATTGTGCAACTGATGATTACATTGATCAAGAGCTCAGCATTCCTCACACGGAGGGAAAATCAACAAGTGGTCCATGCCGGAATGTGCTGACATAATTCCAAATGGCACAAGAATGGCATCAGCAGATCCTGATGTTGGTCACCTCTCGGCGGTCTACTGGTCAAAGTTGTGTGCACGGATAACTAAAACTCGGCAATATTTCTGCCACTTTCCTTGATTTCACATGCCCTGAGGTACTCATTCCCATTATCCTCTGGTTTTAAAATCTTCCTCTTCTAAGGATCCAGCCTCTAGTCAGTGCCTTGTATTGGTGTGGGAATACTATGTAGGGAACAGGTAGTGCAAATCTGCATCTTACCAGGACACGAGCAGCAGTATTTTGTAGCACCATTTTAACTGTCAGTTGTAAAACAAAGAAAGTAGTGTGTGTTGTCACCGACCTGTCAAATATTTGTTGCTGTCAGTGTGAGCTAGTCAGTCACAATGTTTTAGTGCAACAGAGGTGAGTGACGGGAAGGATTATTTTATGGTTTGGTTGTGGTGAACTATAATTCATTATTACACACCATGCGTTTTGTTTGTGCTGTGGAAGTACTTAGCAAGTGTGTGTGTATTTTTTTAAAATAAGAGTTATGAATTCACTCGAAAACAACATGGCACCTTACAGTGCCCGCCCGTGGGTCAGATGCATGTTTTTGCTGTATCCATTACTTTGTCTCAAATAATCCTCAGATACGTGTCATACTTTGTCTCAAATAATCCTCAGATACGTGTCATAGCATGAGAATAAATCACCAAAAATAGTGGAGCCACTTCACATTGAACATTAAGAAGTCAGCAATACACTGAAGTTGTGAAAGATCAGAAATTCAGAAATATCTGAGCACTTGGTTAATTAATTAAATATTAAATAGAGACAATTCTGACGTCGTAAACTCAATATTTTATTTTACATGGTATAAAATTGGCAGAAGACCAAGATGGGTTAGAAATACTTCAAAAGATTTTGAGGTAGAAATTGGTATGCGTGTGCCCATTTTCCAGGCATAGAACAGGCAGTGGGGCAGATGTTGGGCCTGCCCTGCTGTGCATTCTCCAGTGGCTTCTACAGCCACAAACTAAAAGTGAGATTTATAATTCAGTCCTGGAGAAGGGCGAGCTGCCTGTCGGGGCAAACAGGTGACGTCAGCTTGTCCAGAATATGCAGATGATCCTCAATTTTAGGCCGGCTTCAGGCCTCGGTGTCTGGACGCACACCAAGTCTGGGCCCAAAAATAGGATCAAATTCATTTCTACTCCATTGTCTTTTAACTTTAAACACTGCAAATTAGCATTGCAGGTGGGTTGCCTTCCATTTTGTCTCTTATTGACTGAAACCTACATTTACCTTAAAATTAAATGCTTGACAGATAGGCTGTACTTATGTTTCAGCAAAGTGCTTGCTTGATAGAAGAAACCTATACTTTGTTCGTGACTGCTCTCTTATTTGGCGCAGTCAGTACATGGGGTGCATGTGAAACAGCTGTATGTCTGATATATCTAAAAATACAAATTAAAAAATATTCATGATTTGTGACAATTACAATTCAACTCATTTATTAGGTTTCTTAGCTACAGTACAACATCTTTTCGATACGACTTTCTCATGGGATGACTTGCAATCCAAATACACAAAGCAAAAATGTAAGGCACTTCCCCATCTCCATTTTGTCTATACTGTTCCCCTTCTCTGTTTTTCTCCCTGCAGTTTTCATCCTTCTCCTCTTAATGGTGCTAACTCATATTGGGCTACTGTACCATGGCTATCATCCACCCTCTGATACTTCTACCATTCTGCAAATGATCATTCTGCAGATGTGTGGCTATTCATTGAGTCTTCTAAATTTGTGGATGACACCAAATTGGGGGGGATAGTTCATACTGAGGAGGACTGCAACAAATTACAGGAGGACATAAATAAACTTGCAGAATAGGCATATAATTGGCAAATGAAATTCAACACAGATAAATGTGAGGTATTACATTTTGGTAGGAAGAATAGGGAGGTCACTTATTACTTGAAGGGTGCGAGTCTGGGTTGGGTGGAGGAACAAAGGGATCTCAGAGTACAAATACACAAATCACTAAAAGTAGCGATACAGGTTAACAAGGCCATAAAAAAAGCAAACTTCTACCATTCTGCAAATGATTATTCTGCAGATGTGTGGCTATTCATTGGATGACACCAAATTGGGGGGGATAGTAAAAGGTAAAGTAATAAAAAGGGCAAAAGCAGGAACTAAGTGTCACAAAACATATTTCAAAGTTCTCTATCTGAATGCACGTAGCATTCGTAACAAAATAGATGAGTTAATGGCACAAATAACTACATATGGGTATGGTCTTGTGGCCATTACAGAAACATGGCTGCAGGGTGACAATGCCTGGGAATTAAACATACCAGGTTATTTAACGATCAGGAAGGACAGGCAGGAAGGAAGGGGAGGTGGGGTGGCTATGTTAATAAAGGAAGGAATCACTGTAATACAGAGAAATGATATTGAGTCAAAAGATCAGGATAATGAAACAGTTTGGGTGGAGGTAAGGAATAATAAGGGGAAAAAAACACTAGTGGGCGTAGTCTATAGGCCTCCGAACAGTTGCAACTCTGTTGGACGGAGTATCAATCAGGAAATAGTTGAGGCTTGTAATAAGGGAGCATCTATAATTATGGGGGATTTTAACTATCATATTAATTGGACAAATCAAATTGGGCAGGGCTGCCTTGAGGATGAGTTAATTGAGTGTATTAGGGATAGGTTTCTTGAGCAGTATGTAACTGAACCGACCAGGGGGCAAGCAACCTTAGATCTGGTCCTGTGTAACGAGACAGGATTAATTAAAAATGTCCTAGTAAAGGATCCCCTTGGAACGAGTGACCATAACATGGTTGAATTCCATATTCAATTAGAGGGTGAGAAGGTTGGATCTCAAACAAGCGTGCTGAGCTTGAATAAAGGAGACTATGAAGGTATGAGAGCGGAATTGAGTAGAGTGGATTGGGAAAATAGATTAAAGGGTAAGACGATACATGATCAGTGGTGTACATTTAAGGAGTTATTTCACAACTTCCAAAAAATATATATTCCTCTGAGAAGAAAAGGGTGTAAAAGAAAAGCCAGCCATCCGTGGCTAAGTAAACAAATTAAGGATAGTATTCGACTAAAAACAAGGGTAAATAAGGTAGCCAAATCTAGTGGGAGGATAGAGGATTGGGAAAACTTTAAAAGACAGCAAAAAATAACAAAAAGATTGATTAAGAAAGGGAAGATAGATTATGAAAGTAAATTAGCAAAAAATATAAAAACAGATAGTAAGAGTTTTTATAGTTATATAAAAAGAAAAAGGGTGGCTAAAGTAAATGTTGGTCCCTTAGAGGATGAGACCCGGAAATTAATGGGGAGAAATATGGAGATGGCAAAAACACTGAATGAATATTTTGTATCAGTCTTTACAGTAGAAGACACTAAGAATATCCCAACACTGGACAAACAGGGGGCTATAGGGGGGGAGGAGCTAAACACGATCAAAATCACTAAGGAAGTGGTACTCGGTAAAATAATGGGACTCAAGGCGGATAAATCACCTGGACCTGATGGCTTACATCCTAGGGTCTTGAGGGAAGTGGCGGTAGGGATTGTGGATGCATTGGTAATAATTTTCCAAAACTCCCTGGACTCAGCAAAGGTCCCGGCAGACTGGAAAACTGCTAATGTAACACCCTTATTTAAAAAGGGCAGTAGACAGAAGGCTGGAAACTATAGACCGGTTAGCCTAACATTTGTGGTAGGTAAAATATTGGAGCCCATTATTAAGGAGACAGTAACAGGACATTTGGATAATCATAATTTAATAGGACAAAGTCAGCATGGTTTTATGAAGGGGAAGTCATGTTTGACAAATTTGCTGGAGTTCTTTGAGGAAGTAACATATAGGGTGGATAAAGGGGAACCAGTGGACGTAGCGTATTTAGACTTCCAAAAGGCATTTGACAAGGTGCCACACAAAAGATTATTGCTTAAGATAAAAAATCACGGGATTGGGGGTAATATTCTGGCATGGATAGAGGATTGGCTATCTAACAGAAGGCAGAGAGTTGGGATAAATGGTTAATTCTCAGACTGGCAATCAGTAACTAGTGGTGTTCCACAGGGGTCAGTACTGGGTCCCCAACTCTTTACAATCTATATTAACAATTTGGAGGAGGGGACCGAGTGTAACATATCAAAGTTTGCAGATGATACTAAGATGGGAGGGAAAGTAGTGAGTGAGGAGGACATAAAAAACCTGCAAGGGGACATAGACAGGCTAAGTAAGTGGGCAGAGATTTGGCAGATGGAATACAATACCGGAAAGTGTGAGGTTATGCACTTTGGCAGGAAAAATCGTAGAGCAAGTTATTATCTTAATGGCAAGAAACTGGAAAGTACTGAAGTACAAAGGGATCTGGGGGTGCTGGTGCACGAAACTCAAAAGGTTAGTATGCAGGTGCAGCAAGTGATTAAGAAGGCCAATGGAATGTTGGCTTTCATTGCTAGGGGGATAGAATATAAAAATAGGGAGGTATTGCTTCAGTTGTACAAGGTATTGGTGAGACCGCACCTGGAATACTGCGTATAGTTTTGGTGTCCATACTTAAGAAAAGACATACTTGCTCTCGAGTCAGTACAAAGAAGGTTCACTCGGTTAATCCTGGGGATGAGGGGATGGACATATGAGGAGAGGTTGAGTAGATTGGGACTCTACTCATTGGAGTTCAGAAGAATGAGAGGCGATCGTATTGAAACATATAAGATTGTGAAGGGGTTGGATCGGGTGGATGCGGGGAGGATGTTCCCGATGATGGGTGAAACTAGAACTAGGGGGCATAGTCTTAGAATAAGGGGCTGCTCTTTCAAAACTGAGATGAGGAGGAACTACTTCACTCAGAGGGTGGTAGGTCCATGGAATATGCTGCCCCAAAAAGCTGTAGAAGCTACATCATTACATAAATTTAAAACAGAAATAGACAGTTTCCTAGAAGTAAAGGGAATTAAGGGTTACGGGGAGCGGGCAGGAATTTGGACATGAGTCTAGGTTCGGATCGGTCATGGCCCTGTGGGTAGCGGAGCGGGCCCAGGGACCGTGTAGCCCGATCCTGCTCCTATTTCGTGTGTTTAATTCTGTTAGATTCAGGAGATGGTTCTGTGATAGTAGATTGGCGGTTAGGATCAGATCAGCCATGATCTTATTGAATGGCGGAGCAGGCTCAAGGGGCCGATTGGCTTCCTCCAGCTCCTATTTCTTATGTTCTTATGTAGGCACTGGGGTTTATTTCTAGAGGGATAGAATTGAAAAGTAGGGAAGTTATGCTGAACTTGTATCGAACCTTGGTTAGACCACACTTGGAGTACTGTGTACAATTCTGGCCGCCATATTATAAAAAGGATAGAGGCACTGGAGAGGGCGCAGAGAAGATTTACAAGGCTGATACCAGAAATGCGAGGGTATACCTATCAGGAAAGGATGAACAGGCTCTTTTCATTTGAAAAAAGAAGGCTGAGGGGTGATCTAATTGAGGTCTTTAAAATTACGAAAGCTTTTGATAGAGTAGATACAGAGAGAGTGTTTCTACTTTGTGGGAAAGAACATAACTAGAGGCCATCAATATAAGATAGTCAACAAGAAATCAAATAGAGAATTCAGAAGAAACTTCTTTACCCAGAGAGTGGTGAGAATGTGGAACTCGCTACTACAGGGAGTAGTTGAAGCAAATAGTATAGATGCATTTGGGGAGGCTAGACAAGCATATGAGGGAGAAGGAATAGAGGGTTACGCTGGTAGAGATAGATTAGGAAAGACGGGAGGAGGCTTGAGTGGAGCGTAAACGCGGGTATGGTTGGGCCGAATGGCCTGTTTCTGTGCCGTATATCCTATGTAATCCTGTGTAATTGATAGGCTATTTAACTCTGGGGGGAAGCGCAGGTGAACCTGATCCTTTTCTCACTCAGTGAACACACTTGCACAATTTTGATGATCAGGATCTGGTACCCAGGCTAATGTTTTCCCCTTTCTGGCTCCAGAGCATTGTGAGCTCCCTTACTACTGTTCCAGATACAGCCTAGAGATCAAATCTTGTACTGTCATGGTCCACATGGCTCAGTGTCCACATTAGGCACTTACCAATTTGGCCGATGTGAGGAGTCCGGAATTCACATCACTTTTAAAACTGACCGGGGAACTCTATGACACCTCTCGCTGCCATAAATTCAAACCCAGCCCTTTGCCTTCTTGTACACTTTGCCCTCTTATTATAAGTACTTGTATATTGCTTACTGTCACATTTCAGGACTTTTTGACCATTTTTCTACAGAAAGGATTTGGAAAAACTTATTATTAATGCTGCATTTCTGTGTGAGGAATGTGTATTCTCACCAGTTTAAAACAAAGAAGACCCAGTCAAAGGGTGGCTAATTTGTTAAACGGAAATTGTTTTCCCCAGGGGCTAATCAATAAATAATTTCTTAGCTTGTCTGAATAATCAGAAAACAGCTCACACCCATTGTGTTTGAAAACACTTTGATCTCTGTCTATGAAGCTGGGGGTAATAAGAGAGACACAGACATCAAAAAGGCAATCTATCATTTGCAACAGAGAGGTTTTTAAGGCAGTAAGACTCCAGAAGAGGCAGGATCAATAAGCATGACTGAGGTCTTCAGTTATTTTTATGTTATTCTGTGGAAATGAATTGTATCCAATGAACTAAGTGAATCTCTGTACATTCACCTTACTGCGGAATAAAGCCTCTTAACGATTCAACTCAAGCCTCATTTCATCTACTGGTAACTAGATCTGCCTTTGGAGAAATTGAAGAAGTACATGTGTGATAGACATGACGACCTGATCCAAGTCACAAGGGGATGCTTTTGTTTATCCCTGCGGTATGCAATCATACTGCTGAAACCCTCATCCATGCCTTTGTTACCTCTCGACTTGACTATTCCAACGCACTCCTGGCTGGCCTCCCACATTCCACCCTACGTAAACTTGAGGTCATCTAAAATTTGGCTGCCCATGTCCTAACTCGCACCAAGTCCCGTTCGCCCATCACCCCTTGTGCTCGCTGACCTACATTGGCTCCCGGTTAAGCAGCGCCTCGATTTCAAAATTCTCATCCTTGTTTTCAAATCCCCCCCATGGCCTTGCCTCTCCCTATCTCTGTAATCTCCTTCAGCCCCACAACCCCTCCCCCCCCCCGAGATATCTGCACACCTCTAATTCTGACCTCTTGAGCATCCCTGATTATAATCGCTCAACCTTTGGTGGCCGCGCCTTCTGTTGCCTTGGCCCTAAACTCTGGAATTCCCTGCCTAAACCTCTCCGCCTCGCTACCTCTCTTTCCTCCTTTAAGTTGTTCCTTAAAACCTACCTCTTTGACCAAGCTTTTGGTCATTTGCCATAATTTATCCTTATGTGGATCGGTGTCAAATTTTTTGTCTGAAAATACTCCTGTGCAGCACCTTGGGATGTTTTACTACGTTAAAGGCGCTATATAAATACAAGTTGTTGTTGTTGAAAAAGGCAGTGTGAATCAACTCACATACAACCTTGTATGTTTCTTATTATGCATTTAGAGCTTGAAGTTTGTGTGTGTATATAGTGGCCCAAAATTTGCGATCGGAGGCTTCCCAGCGGCGGATGCCTCTGACCTGTAAAATATCTACGCATTTACCTGGTGGCCCGGGACATATGGAGGCTTGCGATCCTGGGCCTCTCCAGATACGGATGTATCCCAGGGGTGCAGGCGGTTCGCAAGCGCCCAGGGATCACATGGGCCGGCCCAACCAATAAAAGAAGGAAATCCCCATTCATACTATGAGAGTTCCATTCATATGGAACTCCCATAAGTGTGAATGACGATTACTTAAAAAATACACGAACACATTAAATCAAAATAAAAAATTACATATTTAAAATTCATTAAAATGCCATTTAATTATATATTTAAAAACAAAAATTTAACTTAAATTTTTAAAAAAAATATGTTTTAATGGGGCTAAAAATAAACTTACCTTATTGGACAGGGTTTTTAATGTGATAAAATTTTATTTTTCAATTTTTTTAAACTCTTATGCTGGTAAAAGCAGGCCTTATGTCTGCTTTTACCAGGCGTAAGAATTTCACGGGCATTCAGGGGGCAGAAGTTGGACAAATAGTGCAGCTCTCCGCCCGCGAAGGCCCATCTCCCAGGGATGCAGAGGATCTGTCTTGACAGATCGCAAGTTCCGGGCTTTAGCGCATGCACTTCACACGTCTAAACCCGGAACTTGCGCGGCCCCTAAGGGCGCGTGCGCACCTCGTACGCACCCGTAGGGGTCGCAAAATACGGCCCTATATGTGTATAGATAAATCAAATCAGCTGGTCTTTAGCTAAATTTACTGACAACGCTGAACTTTTTTAAGCAAGGGGAGAAATAAAAATCAAAGGGACTAAAACTGCTCCAGTCACTATGTGTTGCAATTTCTTAATAAATGCATTCAAATGGAATATTTTTATGTTGTTACACAAAGCGACTAGAGTGATTGCCTCTCCTATCTGTTGCACATATTTGTATACAAGATAATGAACGTTTCTTGGGTGCATTATGTAGGCTGTAATCTAATATTAGACTTTGGGTGATTAACTCCCTTGTAATCTGTAATTGCCATAGTTCTTTGTTGAAGCTGTAAGAATGGTGTAATAAACTCCAGTATGAATACATAGTTTGTCTATTTTAAATCTTGATATACAAATTATGGGTCTGAGGCCATCATGCTGAATCTTTGGAGCATTCTGCTTGGGCAACAAAATTTTTTTGACAGATGAAACGTCATACACTGACCTTCTCTGTAACCGGTTTCCCCTTAATTGACCTGCTAAGTCCAGCGGGCTTAACAAGGTCAATCAAGGGAAAATAGCGTGGGTTGGCCAGAAGTCGATGGAGGCGGGACTAAAACCCGACAAGTGGGAGTCCCGCCTCCAAAAGCTCCCCATTGGCAAAATCCAGCCCATAGTGTCAGGGGACTGAATTATGACGAAAAGCTATAAAACTGTATATCCTTTTGTCTTGAAATTAAGTGAAGGAGGCAGAATCTTACACAGTTTTTTTATTCATTCCTGGGATGTTGGCGTCGCTGGCAAGGCCAGCATTTATTGCCCATCCCTAATTGCCCTTGAGAAGGTGGTGGTGTGACGCCTTCTTGAACTGCTGCAGTCCGTGTGGTGAAGGTGCTCCCACAGTGCTGTTAGGGAGGGAGTTCCAGGATTTTGTCCCAGTGACAATGAAGGAACGGCGATATATTTCCAAGTCAGGATGGAGTGTGACATGGAGGGGAACTTGGAGGTGATGATGTTCCCATGCGCCTGCTGCCCTTGTCCTTCTTGGTGGTAGGGATTCGCGGGTTTGGGAGGTGCTGTCAAAGAATCCTTGGCGAGTTGCTGCAGTGCATCTTGTAGATGGTACACACTACTGCCACGGTGTCCCGTGGAGGGAGTGAATGTTTGAGGTGGTGGATGGGATGCCAATCAAATTGGCTGCTTTGTCCTGGATGGTGTCGAGCTTCTTGAGTGTTGTTGGAGCTGCACTCATCCGGCAACTGGAGAGTATTCCATCACACTCCTTACTTGTGCCTTGTAGATGGCAGAAAGTCTTTGGGAATTTAGGAGGTGAGACACTTGTCGCAGAATTCCCTGCCTCTGACCTGCTCTTGTAGCCACAGTATTTATGTGGCTGGTCCAGTTAAGTTTCTGGTCAATGGTGACCCCCAGGATGTTGATGGTGGGGGATTCGGCGATGGTAATGCCGTTGAATGTCAAGGGGCGGTGGTTCGACTCTCGTTTGTTGGGGATAGTCATTGCCTGGCACTTGTGTGGTGTGAATGTTACCTGCCACTTTTCAGCCCAAGCCTGAATGTCGCCCAGATCTTGCTGCGTGAGGGCATGGATTGCTTCATTATCTGAGGAGTTGCAAATGGAACTGAACACTGTGCAATCATCAGGAAACAGCCCCACTTCTGACCATATAATGCAGGGAGGGTCATTGATGAAGCAGCTGAAGATGGTTGTGCCTAGGACACTACCCTGCGGAACTCCTGCAGCGATGTCCTGGGACTGAGATGATTGGCCTCCAACAACCACAACCATCTTCATTGGCTGGAGTCATACCTAGCACAAAGGGAGAGTTTTCTCTCTGATTCCCATTGACTTCAATTTTACTCGGGCTCCTTGATGCCACACTTGGTCAAATGCTGCCATGATGTCAAGGGCAGCCATTCTCACCTTACCTCTGGAATTCAGCTCTTTTGTCCATGTTTGGACCAAGGCCTTAATGAGGTCTTTAGCCGAGTGGTCTTGGAGGAACCCAAACTGAACATCAGTGAGCAGGTTGCTGGTGAGTAAGTGCCACTTGATAGCACTGTCGACGACACTTGCCATCACTTTGCTGATGACTGAGAGTAGACTGATGGAGCGGTAATTGGCCGGATTGGATTTGTCCTGCTTTTTGTAGACAGGACATACCAGGGGAGTTTTCCACATTGTCGAGTAGATGCCAGTGTTGCAGCTGTACTGGAACAGTTTGGCTAGAGGCGTGGCTAGTTCTTGAGCAGAAGTTTTCAGCATGACAGCCGGGATGTTGTCGTGGCCCATAGTCTTTGCTGTATTCAATGCACTCAGCCTTTTCTTCACGTAGAGTGAATTGAATTAACTGAAGACTGGCTTCTGTGATGGTGGGGACCTCAGGAGGAGGCTGAGAGGGATCATCCACTTGGCACTTCTGGCTGAAGATAATTACAAAAGCTTCAGCCTTGTCTTTTGCACTTGCGTGCTGGGCTCCGCCATCATTGAGGATGGGGATGTTCATGGAGCCTTCTCATGTTAGTTGTTTAATTGTCCATGTGGCAGGACTGCAGAGCTTTGATCTGATCCGTTGATTGTGGGACTGCTTAGCCCTGTCTATAACATGCTGCTTCCGCTGTTTAGCATGCATGTAGTCCTGTGTTGCAGCTTCCACAGGTTAGCACCTCATTTTTAGGTATGCTTCATGTTGCTCCTGGAATGCTCTTCTGCACTCTTCATTGAACCAGGGTTGGTCCCCTGGCTTGATGGTAATGGTAAATTGAGGAATATGATGTTACAGATTGTGGTCGAATAAAATTCTACTGCTGCTGATGGCCCAGAACACCTCATGGATTCCCACATTTGAGCTGTTAGACCTGCTCTGAATCTATCCAATTTAACACGGTGATAGTGCCACACAACACAATGGAGGGTGTCCTCAGTGTGATGACAGGACTTTGTCTCCACAAGGACTGTGTGCTGGTCACTGTTACCCACACTGTCATGGACAGATGCATTTGAGTCAGGTAGATTAGTGAGGACGAGGTCAAGTAGGTTTTTCCCTCATGTTGGTTCTCTCACCACCTGCTGCAGTCCGAGTCTGGCAGCGATGTCATTCAGGACTCGGCCAGCTTGGTCAGTGGTGTTGCTACCGAGCCACTCTTAGTGAACATTGAAGAACGTACATTCTGTGCCCTTGCTACCCTCAGTGCTTCTTCCAAGTGGTGTTCAATATGGAGGAGTACTGATTTAACTTGCCCATGGTTGACCTGAAGCCATGAGACTTCATGGGGTCTGGAGTCAATGTTGAGGAATCCCAGGGTCACTCCCTCCCGTATACCACTGGTGGGTCTGTCCTGCTGGTGGGATATACCCAAGGAGGGGTCTGGGACATTTGCTGAAAGGTATGATTACTCTGGGTCTGGAGTCACAGCTAGGCCAGACAAGGACATTAGTGAACCAGATAGGTTTTTAGAACAATCTGATACTGATACCAGCATTTTTTTCCCTGATTTATTCAATTAACTGAATTTAAATTCCCCAGCTGCCGTGGTGGGATTTGAACTCACGACTATTGGATTATTAGTCCAGGCTTCTGGATTATTAGTCCAGTAACATAACCACCAAGCTACCGTTCCCAGTATAATGCTCCTTTGTATACAAATAGTGTATCATCCGATTTACCATGTTCAGTGCCATGGGAAAAAATTGACGAGGACAATTTCAAGACTATCGTAGTAAACTATGAAAACAGTATCATAGAACGGAACTTGTTTTCAATGCAGGAAAAAATTGTGCTGCCGTACTTGCTATGCAAGATACTAAGTGGAATGGAACAGGTTAATCCCGAGTACCATTTCAGGTTAAATTATGGCTGCAGGACAAAGGGAGATAGATACAAACTGGTAGAAGTTTAATTCAGGACAGCTAACAATGCATTTTTCAAAGAGTAATCAATAACTGGAATTGTCTTCTGGGTTGGGTCACAGAGGCACTGAATCGCCTCCTCCATTAGTAATTATCTTTTTGGCTCCAGTTGTTCCTATGTGCAGGATTTCTTGCCCCTCTTAATATTGAATTTCATTTTTCCGTTTTAATATAACTTGTTTTTACCTGAATTAAACTTGAGATTTACTGATAGTAACAAGTTCCAAGAGTGCATTTCAGGGCATTCTGCTGCAGTAAATGTTTTATTATTGACCCTTGCTTTAAATTAGATTAGACTGGCACTAAACACTGTTGGTGTACAGGAAAAATAGCACAGTTGAGATATTTTTTAATGTTTTCTCCCTAGTGAATGTTGTACTTATCAAAGTGAGAGATGTTGGTGCTGGGAAATAGAACATTGCCCCATTATATGCACCCAGTGACAGCATCAAGCACTCTCAGATCAGGTATACTACAGTAAATTAGAGCAAAGCTGCCCCACAATATATCTCAGATACAACCTCCAAAGAATACCAAAGCAAAATACTGCGGATGCTGGAAATTTGAAATAAAAACAGAAAGTGTTGGAAATACTCAGCAGGTCAGGCAGCATCTGTGGAGAGAGAACCAGAGCTAACGTTTCAGGTTGATGTCCTCTGATGAAAGGTCATCGACCTGAAACATTAACTCTGATTCTCGCTCCACAGATGCTGCCTGACCTCAAAAGAATACCCACTCCTACCTTAATGTAACAAATTTTCATTTTGTAATTTGGCCATCTATTTCAACCTCTATGAGCAGGATTGATAATTTAGTGGCAATTGGTGCTTTTTTTGCTGTCGGCTATTTGGTACAGAAGTACTAGACTTTCCTTCGGGATGAAAGTCAAACTCAGGTCCCAGACAGTTGAGATGTTTAACTCACAATTGAGATTACGACCTCCATTATATTGCAGCAATCTTCACTGTTGATTTTATAACCTTTTAGAATCATTGAAGTGAACATAGCCTGCATTTATTGATTTCATCCTAAATGGATGATGTCATGGTTGGTTATTCATTAGTTTGATTTAGTGTTTCATTCATGAGTCTCATTGATTTACATAAACAGCGGGATCTCCATAATTTGTGAGAAGCTGATGAAAGCACATTCCTGACAATGGGGTAGATTTTCCCGAACCTGTCGGGAAGAAGGCGGGACTTCCCCTTTCGGGTTTTGGACCCACCTACTTCGACGTCCGGCCAATCCGTGTGATTGTCCCTTGATTGACCTTGTTGAGCCCGCCCAGCGGGCTCAACAGGCCAATTAAGGGCCACCCGGCGACAGGTGACGTCACAGACTGCAATTTCATCTGTCAAGAGCTTTTGACAGATGAAATATCAGTGTTTCACAGCTGTTTGAAGCTGTGAAACACTGACACTCTGAGTTCTAACATGAGTCCTTCTGCATAGACTCAGTTAGAACTCTCACTGGCACTCAAAGCTGAAGGCTGTCACTTTTGACAGATCGCAGCCGTTCAGCTTTAAGTTCCGGCTGAGTGATTGGCTCCCGACGGCTACAGGAAGAAAGGCTGTTAAGGTAAGTACAGGTAAGTAAAAGTTCTTTACACACTTTAGACACACCAAACACACTTACCTTTGCACTCATGCACCCATCACTCACCTGAGCGCCGACATCGCGACCCCTCCAACTCCTTCAACCCGACGGCCCGCCTGCTCTAACCTGGCGTGGTTTGGAGCCATCGGGAAACCCACACGAAACCCCTCAAAATAGGGATTAGGCTAAAAACTGCCTGTTAACTACCTGGTAACAGGCAGTTAATTGGCACTAATCTCTTCCCGCCTGGTTTCGGCGGGTCCCAGTGCGGGGCGGGTACCCGTCGCCCCTGAAACTTACGTGGGGCGGGGTTTTGGGCGGGATGGTGTTGGGACCCCCAATTTCGGGATTTTCCCCCCCCCCCCCACACGCCTGAAACCCCGCCTGACGGCTCCACGAAAATCTAGCCCAATGTCTTTCCAGGTCCTGAAACTGCTCCTTCTGCAGTCAGTAAAGGTGTGCTTATTCTGTTACAAATCTGCTACTGTTAGTCATGATGTGTACAAGTTCTCACATGCCTAGAATGTCCAATAGCCCTCAATTGTCTGATGCTCACCGCTTCATTCCCCGATGCTTAACCTGATCTCTTGCGCTGTAAACAGGGTTCCACAGTTATAGCTGGTTTCGCCCATTCCTCTGGTAGTCCGCTTTTGAGTGTTTATGAATGGAAGAATATAATTAAAGTTAAACTCCAGAACTAAAAGTAGATCTGTAATGATGTAAACAACATATGTAGAAGAATTATCTTTAAAGTTTAACATTTCAACACTTGTTTTTTGTGTGAATTTAAATATTGAAAAAGCTATTACCAGACTTTGGCACATACAAATAATAATTGGCTATTGACTGGAAATTGTACCTACTTGCCCTTTTCTAATTTGCACCCCTCCCCACTTTTAAGCGCAGACTCTTGCCAGGATATGGTTCCACTGGTAGCCTTCTGGTACCTCACCCAAGCAACCAATCTTTATGTGAGGTTACACTGCTTGCGTCACTAAGCTGCTCAAATTTTTCTGGGGGTGGGGGAAATGCATCATCGCAGCCATATGTCATCCATTAGTGGATAACGTGGTAGAACTCTTACTAGCTGGGGGCACAGAAGACTGGTAAACTTAGCATAGACCAAGCATTGAATCTGGGAACTTCCTCCGCTATATGGCTCAGTACCACACAATGTGCTGCATTTAACCATTGAGTTATCTGAGAAGCTGCTAATCAGTTTTACAAGCTTGAAGTAGAACTTCAGAGTGAAGCTCTTTTCCCACAAGGGCTTAATATCTCTACCCCGTAATATCATCATTATCTATTTAATGAACCAAATTCTAAAAAACCCATTTAAAGTTCCTTTTTAAAGAAAAAAAGAACCTGCTTTTAATGTAGCACCGTTTGCATCTCAAGGATTCCTGCAGTGCTTCACAGTCAATGAAGTACTTTTGAAGAGAAATCCCTGTTGTGATGTAGCGAAATGCAGCAGCCAGTTTGCACACAGCCAGATCCCACAAACAGCAATGAGATAATGACCAGATAATCTGTTTTTTTTTATTGATGTTAGTTGAGGGATAAATATTGGCTGGGCTACTGGTAGGAACTCACCTTGAAATAGTGCCATAGGATCTTTACATCTACCTGAGAAGGCAGACGGGGCTATAATTTAATGTCTCATTTGAAAGACGGCACCTCCAACAATGCTGCACTCCCTCAGTACTGCAATGAAGTGTCAGTCTAGATTATGTGCTTAAGTCTCTGGAGTGGAACTTGAACACCCGATCTTTTGACTCAGGCAAGTGTGCTATAACTGAGCCAAGATTTTCTTTCAGAAAATAATATACGAACGTACTAAAATGACAGACAGGAAAAGACCTACCGGGATACAGTATATGAATAATTTGAGACATGACATATGGTAAGCATAGCGTGCCTTGGAGCAACAGGTGACTTTGGGCCTATGGTTCCCAAAGCCTTCCACCATTAGGGGTTTTCCTTACCTCATGTCTGGGTTTGTTGTAGCCTAATTGAGGTAGATGATTTGTCAACAACTCCACTATCATTGTATCATGTGACTACCAGAATGATAGAAGTCGAACTAGATAGACCTTGGTTTTTTTTCATCTAGGAATTCCTATTTTCCTATCTGTTATAAAAATGTTGGTTGAGGGATGAATGGTGGCCAGGATACTGGGAGAATTCCCCTGCTCTTCAAATAGTTTTTCTCTGTCCACGTGTGAGGCTCAATGGGCCTCATCTGAAAGATGGCACCTCCAGCAGTGAAGTATCAGCCTCTGATACTTCAACCTGTAGAACTCACAGGTATAGGTTGTGTACAAGTCTCTGGGGAGGGACTTGACATTGCAACTTTCTGACTCAACATGTTATTATCTTATAATTCATATATATTTCTTCGTTCTATAATGCGTTTACCATGTTATTAGCAGAAAACATATCCTGTTGTAATTAGATGTTATAATTATACTGTTCTAATACAGCCATTTAGTCAGTCCCACTTGTTGAATCAGTACTGATAGTGAGTTTAGGTGATATTTTCAGGGCAGTTAGTCACAGTGTAGCAGGAGCCAAGATTTAGTTTTGTGTGTGTATTATATAAGGCTTTTATTTTCATTGACATTAAATATTAGTGCCAAACTATGCTCATAGAACACTCTCCAAAGGTGTACCATTAAAACTCACAAATCACTTCCTCAAACTGAACTAGTTTCATCACATACCCATGAAATTAAACTTATGTGAGTACTTTGGTGTTGAGTGCAGGTGCAGTATCATCTCTCTCCTGCTGCAGGATGCATGAACTTCAGGTATTAGCACATTAGCTGTGATAGTAGCAACTTTCAAGATTATTGATTGGAAGAGCTACAAAACTCCATGATGAATGATCTATAATAACAATTGGGAGTAATGTTCGATGATGGGTTTTTTTGTTGCTTGTTATGATTTTGGGATGTTATGAAACTGATCGAATGGAATCAGGTTTGAACTCTAATGGACTCATTGGCCTATACATTCGGTGGCGCAGCACCTATTTTTCAGGCCGCAACTGGCCTACTAAGCCCCAAAATGGCGGACAGGAAGCTTGCACACGTTTCTGCCCAGGAGTGTGCCAACCCGCCATATTGGGAAAGGAAAAAAATAGGCCACACCAGTCAGACTCAAAGTATGTACCCTGTGGCCCCCGTACGCCAAAGATGGGCGTGCCCGAAAGTTTAGTCCATTGTCTTGTCATACCTTGTACTTTCACTATTTGTAACTTTGTCAACAACAAAGGCTGTTAAAAATCTAAACATTTAAGGATTCAAACAACATTATAGTGCACAAAACAGCCATGTCATCATAATGCTGTGGCATTAAACAGGATAACCTTGGCTGAGAAACTGATGTGAATGGTATATTCAAGGTCTATTTAATTGAGTAAGACAGGTTTTGTATATGAAAGCAGATTTTGTTCCATCCGCTTATAATGTATTATTCCATAGTCATAGGGAAATGACCTTGCTTGTATAATTTAGCTTTCATAAAATGAGAAATCATAGGTATAGGTTTTGAGTATCAATTATCCTAGTTTACATATGCAAATTATCTTTAATTGGCATAATTCATTAATATGTTATCCAACCTAGAGAGTAATAATTGCATTCCAAGTTCTTGTCGAGATAGAACTTGAGTTTTTGAGTTGTAATGGAAATCTGGTTTGGTAATTAGCCCCACTTGCATAATTAGTCTGTCACGGGATAATGATTTAATTTCCCCTATATTAGTGGTTCTTTTTTTTCTTCTACATTTTGCTATGACACTCATCATTCTTTAACAAGAGCAAGCAGAAGTCTGCTAATATCAGCTTCCCAGAGGTCAGCAACACCAGACGGCTGATTCACCTTCTGATTTCCTTGCCTCCCTTTATAACTCAATTGCTTCCTCCCTGCTCTAACGTCCCTTCCCAACTGTACGGTTTGCTCTGAGTGGAAACGTATGTTGAAAATTACAGGGAGCATGTCCTTCCACTTCATGCCACCGTGCTTAACAGCACCAATTTAATACCCACCGTGCCACCTTAATGGGATAATAATCACACCCTACAACTTTTTGAAGGTGTCATTTATGCTTTACAAGTGATGAAAATGTACGAGAGATTTGCTGTGACGGCAGTATTTCTTCTCTCCTTTCCTCCCCCAACACCACACTAAAAAGATTTTAATCATAGCTGCCATTTTGCAGTTATCTAAGAAAAAGTAGGCTCATCATAGTGTCTGTGCTGTGAAATGGAACATATTGTGTCGTCAAGGTCTCAGTCAGGTAAAGGATAGGCGCGTGCAGAATAAAACTCTTTCTACTCTTTCCCATAATGTGGCTTAATATCTCCTCAAAAGAACATTAGAGTGATGTTTCATTTTTCACCCAAGTTATATTTGAGTTCTCTGAATGAGATTGCCAATTGACAGCCTCATTACACCAAGATTTTCCACAGTGAATTTGTACTGAGAGTGGCCAAGAAGAGCTGGACAGAAATGCCCAAACTCATTTCATTTGGGCCCCATATAGCTGGTTTCATCCCATCAGTCTGGACTAGATTGAAGCCAAGTCCCAGAGATGAAAGAGCAGTGTCCTAACATTCTGCTATTCATATTCCCTTTACAGATAATGGGCCTGAATTTGCTGGAAACATGCACCATAGTAATGTTGCATTAATGGTGTGCGCCATTGTTAACGCGTACAAGTTCTAGGAAATAATGGAGTGAGTTATGCCATTATTTGCGTTGCACCGGACACTGGGACATTTGTGATGCTCCGCTGATAGCCTCGCCAAAACAGACAGAAGTTTGTTCTTGTTGCTTATCCCACTGTTACAGTCAATGGCGATTGGAAGTTTGCTGGATCTACAGCATTATTCGTGCCACTTAGACTGAAGAATAATGGTGTGATTGACCTGGTCTTGGCGTGATTCATAGCCCTCACGACTCACAGCCTGGAAGGCCAACAAAGTGACCATTAAAGCTGTGAAGCTGCAAATTGTTCTCAGAGTTATATTTTTCTAACTCTCTCAGTTTTGGCAGTCTTTTCTTGCCACTGTTACCATCCAGAGTCCTGTTAGTGTCTGAAGGCAATTCATTTCAGGGCCCCCACCTCTTTCTACATGTTAGGAAAGTTACAGCATTGTAATGGCCCATTCACTGGGCAATCCCCTGTTCTTGATTATCAGGTGTTTGGATAATGATAACCCCGACAAGCCCTCACCTCCTCCCTCTCCACGCGACACCCTCCCCTCCCCACTGCACATAAAGTCCCACCAGCAGAATAGAGTTAGATCAGGAAGTCTGGAACAATTTTTCCGTGGAATGATTCCCGTGCTTAGGAAGGGGCAAGGCCCTGGAGGGATTTGAACATAAGGATGAGCATTTAAAAATTGAGGCGTTAGCACACACCTCACTGGGAGCCAATGTAGGTCAGCAAGCACATGGGGTGAACGGGATTTAGTGAGAGTTAGGACACGGGCAGCAGAATTTTGGATGAGCTCAAGATTATGGGGGGTGGAAGATGGGAGGCCGGCCAGCGGACCATTGGAATAGTCGAGTCTGGAGGTATCAAAAGCATGAATGAGGGTTACAGCAGCAGAATGGCTGAGACAGGGGCAGAGACGGGTGATATTATGGAGGTGGAAGTAGGCAGTCTTGGTGATGGAGTGGACGTGGGGTCGGCGAAGATGTGAAAGTCTGGTTCAGCCTGAGACAGTGGCCAGGTTGGGGGATGGAATCGGTGACTAGGGAATGCAGTTTGTGGTGGGCACCAAAGACAGTGGCTTATGTCTTCCCAAGCTTTAAAAGCAGAGGAGAAAGAAAAAGCAGTAAACTCTCCTCAGGATAATTCAACAAAAGACAACTACTGAAAATTGAACTGTCTTAAACCAGCAGACAAAAAAGGCGCGGTTAACACCGCTCTACATACAGAAACATTGATGAGCACAATGCATTAGCTGCAAAAAGGATGGTGGCCAAGGACTAAAAGGCCAGCAGTGGAAACACTGGATTGAGGTAGTCAATTCAAAATGAGTGTATAGTTTAATAAATAGTGGGAAAATGTTCCTATCACAACACTTTAAATGTAAATTTGTTCAACAGAATTAAACAATTTTGAAATAGCAAAAAGTGCCAAATATTTTTTTATAACAGTAAACAACAACAAGAAGAACAGCAACAACAATTATAATGCCAACCTATGTACAACAGATTGTCCTGAGGGACCGCTGAGGGGGGAGAATGAGCAGGAGGAGGTGGACTCTGTTGAATCCGTGAATCTTAAAGTATGGTGTTCTTCAATAACTAGACGGAGGCTGTAAATTAACAATCAACAGGTGTTTACTGGAGGAGGGTAGTCTAAAGACTAACAGTAGAGATGCCTGCTCAAGGCTTATATACAGGTGTGGTCACTGCCGGTACTACAGTATACAGGAGCTGTAAAAGTAGTTCTCTCTTAAAGGGACATACACTACAATTCCTCCCCTTTTAGATTAACAGTACCCACAACATTCAAATAACAGTTAACACTTTAACATGCACATTTAACTGAAATAGTCCATTTATAGATTCAGTCTTTGGGGTGGCTTCCTGATCCTTTCTGGATAGCGCCTTTCTTGAGTGTCTTGTTCTTGGTGCGGAGGCGTTTCTGGCCTCCTGTCGTCGGTTAGTTCATCAGTTTCCGCTGTTTCTGGGGTAGATGCTACCGGTATGTCGGGTTCATCCCCAGGTACGCGAGACATGGGGTTGACTCGTTCCTGTGACGCTAGGATCTGGTCGACATGGCATCTCACAATGTTCTCCCCGACATCCACTGTGTACACTAGTGGCCCCTGCCGTGTGCATATCGTTCCGGGTTGCCATTTCTCTGTTCAGTCGTCGCGGGCCAAGACTGGTTGTCCTATATTGAAGCTCCTTGTCGGCTTCTCATTGATGTGCTGGAATTGCTTATCCTCAACATTTCTTCGCACATTTGGTCTGAGCAAATCCAGACGAGATCTCAACCTTCGGTTAAAGAACATCATGGCCGGGGTCTGGTTGGTAACTACATGTGTCGCATTTTTGTAGGCTAACAGGAAATTGTCCACCTTATGCTGTAGTGGAATGTCATCATCGCACATGGCCCTTACTGCCTTTTTAAATGTTTGTACGAACCTCTCAGCCAATCCATTTGTGGCTGGATGATACGGGGTGGATGTGTAATGCCTTACCCCATTCCTTCTCATAAATTTCCGAAACTCTTCGGACACAAACTGTGGTCCGTTATCAGAGCAAATCTGCTCTGGCAAGCCGTTCCTGGCAAATATGGTCCGTAGGACTGCAATCGTTTTCTCCGTAGTGGTGGAGGACATTTTGATCACCTCAGGCCATTTCAAGTGTGCATCCACTGCTATTAAGAACATTGAGTCCATGAATGGACCAGCAAAATCAATATGCACCCGTTGCCATGGAGAGGAGGGCCACTCCCATGGGTGTAGAGGGGCATGTGGTGGTGCATTTTGGACCTTCTGGCATTCTGAGCAGCTCTTTGTTAGGTCCTCGATTTGTTGATCGATCCCCGGCCACCACACATAAGCCCTAGCAAGGCTTTTCATTTTCACCCCTCCCAGATGGCCTTCGTGAAGCTCATTGAGCATTCTCTCCCTTAACTTGGGTGGAATTACCACTCGGGATCCACACATCACTGTCCCCTGGCATACTGACAGCTGTTCTCTTCTGGATGAGAATGCTGGCAACAGTGAGTCGCCATGTGTGGGCCATCCCCTCACCGTCAATTCATATACCCGTGACAGCGTCGGATCATTGCGGGTCTCCTTCTCTATATCCGCGTTTGTTACTGGCAAGCGTTCAATTATCGACGAATAAAATATTTCGATAGCGTCCACTGCTGGTGCTTCCTCCGCAGTAGGCAGTGGCAGGCGTGATAGCCCATCAGCGTTTCCATGCTGTTTCGTGCCCTTATACTCTATTTCATATTGGTTCGCCCCTAGAAAAAGGGACCATCTTTGTAGCCGTTGTGCAGTCATCACCGGAACGCCCTTCTTTGGATTAAAGATGGAGACAAGTGGTTGGTGGTCAGTCAGCAAGGTGAACTTCTGCCCATGCAGATAGTGGTTGAATTTTTTTACTCCCCATACTAGGCTGAGTGCCTCCCTGTCAATCTGGGCGTAGTTGCGCTCGGCTGAGGTTAGTGACCGAGATGCAAAGGCTACTGGCCTCTCCAACCCGTCTGGGAATTTGTGCGATAGCACCGCTCCAATACCATAGGGTGATGCATCACACGCCAACCGAATTGGTAGTGCTGGGTTGAAATGGGCCAACACCTCTTTTGATGTGATCAATTCTTTGCACTTCTGGAAAGCTCGTTTACATTCGTCATTTCACTTCCATGGTACCCCCATTTGCAGTAGGGTGTTCAGTGGGTGTAATACTGTAGACAAATTTGGTAAGAACTTATGGTAGTAGTTCCACCAGCCCGAGGAACGACCTCAGTTGTGACACATTTTCCGGTGCTGGAGCCTTGACTACTGCCTCAATCTTTTCAGGGGACTTATGTAACCCCTCTTCATCAATAACGTGGCCACAATACGAGATCTGCTTCTGGAAAAACTCACACTTGTGGCGATTAGCTCGTAGCCCATATTCCTTCAATCTAGTGAGTACCTTCTCCAGGTTGGCGAGGTGATCACTGTCATTTTCGCCCGTGGCCAGGATGTCGTCCAAATAACACTGGGTCCCTGGAATCCCTTGCAGGACTTGATCCATTGCCCTTTGCCAAATAGCCGGAGCCGATGCTACCCTGAACACCAGCCGGTTGTATTGGTAGAGACCTTTATGAGTGTTGATCGTGAGGTATTGTTTCGAGGCTTCTTCTACCTCCATTTGTAGGTACGCCTGGGCCAGATCAATCTTAGTGAAGCGTTTACCTCCAGATAGCAAGGCGAAAATATCCTCAATCCGTGGAAGCGGATATTGTACCGTGTGAAGGACTGGGTTCACTGTCACCTTAAAATCCCCACAGATGCGGACCTTCTTTGGTTCCCCAGGCGTATTACTCAACGACCTCTTCATTACAGGAACGATGGGTGTAGCCCACTCGCTCCAGTCCACTTTGGACAGTACTCCTGAACGTTCCAAACCTTCCAGCTCTGCTTCGACGGCTGGGCGGCTCGCATAAGGCACCGGTCTGGCCTTAAAAAAACTTTGGGCTTGCATTTTCCTCTGTTTTAATCATCGCTGTTATGCCTTTTAGTGTTCCGAGTCCCTCCTGGAACACTTCTTGTGCGTCAATTAGCTTTTCTGACAGTCGTCCAGGTGTGACGTCGTCATCCTTTTTGGCCTCAACCTTCAGTGCCTGTATGGAATGCCAATCTAATTGTATCTTCCGGATCCATTCACGTCCTAGTAGTGGTGGTCCTCCATCTGGCAACACATATAGGTCCATTTTTGGTATTTCCTGGCCTTTGTATATCACGTTCACCCTTATTTTTCCTTTGGGGTAGACTTTTTGCCCCGTGTACGTCTTCAAGACAAGCTCTGTCACTACAGTATACAGGAGCTGTAAAAGTAGTTCTCTCTTAAAGGTACATACACTACAGACTCAGCATCCTACTCCCTCATTCACCAGCTCCTCGCCCCACTTGTGTATGAGCCCTTCTGCCACACGAACGGCCTCTGAGCCCCACATGTCGCCTTAATAAAAAAACACAAAAATGCCCCAAGTAATAATCTTGTCTTGAAGAAATTATATCTGCTCCGTACATCTCCTTGTTCAACTTTGATAATATAGCTACATCGGAATAGGGGTCGAGTTTCTGCTTTGAGCGCAAATTATGCCTGAAACTGCGCTGGTTAGGTTACAGTTCATGTTTCTGCTAAAAATGCATTTGCATAATCGCAAATCTAAAATCTTCCATGAACCAGCACAATTGGCCAGCATGAAAATATATTCCTTGATGTATTTACGAATGGGAACCTGGTGCAGCTTTATTAATACAGCTGGAAATGGATTTATCAGTAAAAAAAAGTTTTTTTTTAATAAGTGTCTAGTCTTCCGCCTGTGAGCAACCTGATTTTAAATCACCGAAACTGACTTACAAACAAATGTACTGAATCATTTACTAGTTTCGTCGGTGTACTCTGTTCAGTTTCTTCGTAAATTAAATATTTTTTAACATGCAAGAGCTTTTAAAACGTGCCTGCTATTGCATATGCGCCTGAGAAAACGAGCTTAATTTGCAAAGCCTCTTCATAAGGGCGCAATCGATGGAACCTCGCCGTGCGCATTATTTCGATCTGGGGGCGGGGCCAGTTT
Source organism: Somniosus microcephalus (assembly GCF_052327205.1). NCBI lineage: Eukaryota > Metazoa > Chordata > Chondrichthyes > Squaliformes > Somniosidae > Somniosus > Somniosus microcephalus. The sequence goes on along the minus strand of NC_141012.1, from coordinate 33,881,025 downwards.
TGTGGGCGGGGCCGGCTCCCTGCGCAATGATTTTTGAACCAGCGTTAAAGATTGCTGAAACTCGACGGACGCTTGACGTAACTTACGCTTGAGTTTCCGCGACCTTTTGCACGGGTTCGGCCGATTGTGCCCGGATTGCGCTGCTGAAACTGGCGGAAACTCTAGGCCATTATTTATTTCCCACTTTTATTCCAATGTGTGAGGTGAGTTGCAGTAATGTAACTGTTAGAGATAGTCATACTGTAGGAAGGAGCTGTTGTGTTTGATTTGAAGATCTGAGAAAGTTTCTTGTTACATGCAAACTGAATTTTAAATGAAGGTGCATTGATTCGGCTGTTCTGCATGCAAAAGCCTATCATTATGTAAATCTGATTCCTGGTTCATGTTGTGTGCGTTCTCCTTCTGGCATCACTTGAGTATTTGCTTGTCATTGTAAGTGATTTCAGTGTGACTGTTGAAGATCATTGTTGCTGCACTGACTCATCTTTGTGGCTTCTTAAGCAAATTTTGGCGGTTTGTTCAGCATGAATTTTGCTTAATTTGAATGAAATCTATATAAGCAACATTTGTAACTGATGCTGTAATGGAATGCAGAATGCAAACCACTCTGGAGGTAGACTGAAGCCTCAAAATGCATCGAATTTTCTTACTTTGAATAACATACCCGACAATTAGGCTGAAGGGACAGACGATTCTGCTCGTACACTCTTTTCAGACTGTCATACAGAAATACGTTTGATTAATGACACACTTGGCTGGTCTTCCTTCCCAACACCAGGCAGTAATTCACCTTAAAGCTTCATGTTTGACATTTAGGGGGTGATTTTCACTCAGAAGTCGGGAAGGAGGCGGGACTACAACTTTCGGGGTTGTAGTCCCGCCTCCATCGAGATGCGGCCAATCCACGCGATTTTAACTTGATTGACCAACTAAGGGCCACCCGGCAACAGGTGACGTCACAGACTGAAATTTCATCTGTCACGACGTTTTGACAGATGAAATATCAGTGTTTCACAGCTGTTTGAAGCTGTCAAACACTGACAGTCGTACTTCTAACCTGAGTCCTTCTACACAGACTCAGTTAGAAATCTCACTGGCACAGAAAGCTGCAGGCTGTCATTTTTGACAGTTCGCAGCCGTTCTGCTTTCTGTGCCGGTTAGATGATGGACTCCCGAAACCTAGAGGAAGGAAGGCTAAAAAGGTAAGTACAGGTAACTTAAACTTCTTTACACACTTTAGACACACCAAACACACTTACCTTTGCACTCATGCACCCATCACTCACCTGAACACCGACATCTCGACCCCTCCAAGTCCTTCAACCCGACGGCCCGACTCCTCTAACTTGGCGTGGTTTGGAGCCGTCGGGAATCCCACACTTCAAGCTTTAAAATAGGGATTAGGCTAAAAACTGCCTGTTAACTACCTGTTAACAGGCAGTTAATTGTCACTAATCCCTTCCCGCCTTGGGTAGGCGGGTCCCAGTGCGGGACGGGTACCCGCCTCCTTTGAAACTTACACGGAGGCGGGTTTGGGGCGGGATGGTGTCGGGACCCCCGAATTCGGGACTTTAACCCCCCGCACGCCTCCAATCCCGACTCCATGGGTCAGTTAAAATTGAGGCCTAACATCCAAAAGTAATATTACAAATAGAAGGTGTCATAGTATTGTGTTAGAAGATGTTTATTTAAGTATAACACTCTGGCTGATGTCCACGAATGACCAGTTATAGACTCCAGATCTTACCATGTACTGACAAATTCCATTGTCATGGCTTGTCCACTTTTCAGATTACCCATTTATCTCTGACTATCTTGTTTTCTTCATCACCGTGCTTCCTTTTTCAGCCCTTAATTTGGGATTATTTGGCCTACAGTCTTCTCCACAGCTCAAAGAGGTCAACATCAACATTGGGAAACCACTGAGTGAGATATAACCAAACATGAGGAAAATAAATTTTAATATAAGGAGCTGTGTTTAGGTAGCCTGGGAGTGCCATACATTTAAAATTAGTTCCATTTTTAAACTACAAGAATGCAACTTGAAAAAGTTGTCTAATTGATCATGATTGATGTTCAGTACTGCTGCTAAAAGGGTGCAGTCTTGCATGATAGTGGGACAGATATTCTTGGCCTTCATCTCCTTCACCACCTGGGAGACAGGAAATCGGTACTGTGTCAAATTGCTCCAATTCATAAACAGGCTACGAATTGGCCAAGTTCACCCAGTGAGGACAGATATGGCTAACTGATAATTGAGATTGGTATTTAGGCTCTCAACTCTCTGTTGGGAATCTGCAGTTGTTGGTTGTATATTTGTTTGCCCATCCTTTTTAAGAAATTCCAACTGTAATTGCTTTTTCAACTAACAGTACAAACATATATGCGTATCATCAGTATACAGACAGAAAGATAATTATCAGCCAGTGCAGTGTTGACCAAAAGACAATCAGATCAAAGCCTTATCCAACCTACAGCAACTGTGAGGCAGAGAACGTTACTGCATATATCACCTATTCTACTATTACAGAATAAGTGTTCTGCCTTATAAGTTATTCCTCAAGATAATAGGATTCAAAAGCATTTATTGGCACGCACAGGAATGAAGCATACAATGATAACTATTATTAACAATAATTACACATATACTTAAGAGCACATTTACGGCTATATGAGTTCACTGGACAGTTCAACGCATTACAGTTTTTGAGCTTTGGCGGTGGGGGGGGTGGTCATTGACTGATTGGACCTCATTGAATTCTGCGATATCTCCCCAAACCCCCCCTTTTTTGTACCTTTTTGCCCAACTGGCTACGTGAGGATCAACGCGTCGCATCGTATTGCCTCAACTACATTCAATTAGGTCTTCTCCCACATTGATAACTGCAGTTTTAACAAAAATAACTTTCATTCAACTGGAGACAGTTACAGAGAGATTAATGAACAAAGACCCTCTACAGGCGACGTTATCACTTGCCTTATACAGATGTGACCTTGACACCTGCCCCTATACCTCCCCCCTTCCCACTGTCCAGGGCCCTAAACACCCCTTCCAGGTGAAACAGCGATTTACTTGTACTTCTCGCAATCTAGTATACTGTATTCGCTGCTCACGATGCAGTCTCCTCTACATTGGGGAGACCAAACGCAGATTGGGTGACCGCTTTGCGGAACACCTCCGTTCAGTCCGTAAGGGTGACCCCGAACTTCCGGTCGCTTGTCATTTTAATTCACCGCTCCATTCCCACTCGGACCTCACCGTCCTTGGCCTCTTGTATTGTTCCACGGAAGCTCAACGTAAACTCGAGGAACAGCACCTCATCTTCCGATTAGGCAGTCTGCAGCCTTCCGGACTCAATATCGAGTTCAACAATTTCAGATCATAACCTCGGCCCCTATTACATTTTTCCTTGTAATTTTTCCACTCCTTCCCCCCCCCCCCTTTCCTTTTGTTTCTCTCTCACACCTGGCAGCTATCTCTTACCCTGCCAGTACACTTCACACCTAATCTCAGCATATTACCATCTCGTCTAGCTTCTAATACCTTTTATTGTCTCTTTTACTGCTTTTGTTTCTTTTACTTCTTTTGTCCGATCGCAGCCCTGCCTTCGATCTATTTTCTTTTCTTTCCAGTTTTGAAGAAGGGTTCAACCCGAAACGTCAACTCAAATTTCTCTCCACGGATGTTGCCTGACCTGCTGAGTTTTTCCAGCATTTTCTGTTGTTATTTAAGAGATCTATGGGGTCAGGACAAAGGAAACATGTAACTGAATATATTTCTAAGCTCAATGTCTGTCTGGTACCTTCTAATTCCCGCAGACTAACTGAACATTACTAAAACACACGTTTGAAAAGCTATAAGTTAATATAAAGAATTAACCCTTTCCTTACACAACCATTGTGGTAGCAGCATATACAACTGGCAAGTCCTCAAGTCAAGTATTAGCACAACACTTGCCCTACCTTCATTTCCAGCTCCACAGTGCTCCAAGTAAACAACATCTTTAGGGAGTTGCAACTCGAGTGAAATGGCTAGGAATTTTAACTCTAGAAATTAGCATCAGCATTATTTATGGGTGAACGCTTACTGAGTTCACATCACATTCCCTGTTTGTTATTTTAGTAGAGGCATTAACCAATTTATTTTAAGTGGCTCAATACCTCCACTAAACTAACAATGTAAAGGCGGGCAAATGCATTCAGTGTTCTTCTGCTGATGTCACCAAGACTAATTTCTTTGCTCTAGAGAGGCCAAATATCTTTACTTGTCAACTCGTCCAGCAAGCCTAAGAATGTTTCACTCAAGTACAATAGGCCTGGTGGAAAAATGACAATTGAGCTTCTGTGTCATCCCCCATTGTTAATGCAGCATCTTCTTGACCTGCTCCAAGCCTTTGGTGACTTAATACTCATCATGATGCCTGCCACTGACCACACGTTTAGAGTGTGCTTCATGGACAGAGGGCATTTCAGGGTTAGGATGAGTTTAGTTGGCAATCTTTGCTCTTTTATTTGCCGCTCTTCTATTTAGCACATTTTAGCCTACTTGTTATTCTGCATTTAAATTGTATATTTAAACGAGTTAGGCTTTCTGTAACTAGACTGCAGCATCATACATCTTAGGTTTTGGAATTTAAAACTTATAATTCCATATGTTCCTTCGCTTCTTCCTTAGAATAGTACTCATTTATAATTGAACATTTTTCAATGAACTTGGCTAACCCTGTCCAAAGCCTCTTTAATGTTAGTCGCAGAATATAAATCGACAACTAAGATTGCTGGCATGTAGGATCCAGGAGTCTCCACACTCCTGGAGCTGGTAAATACAAGGTAACTGTGCTGTCTTATGATTAGTTGTTCCTGTACCACAAGGTGGTGACAAGATTTAAAGTTGAGGTATCCAGTGGTTGTTTGTTTTATTTTTGTATTTGCCTCTTGAAGTCGCATCATACTCTTTTCCCCAGTGGTGATGGTGCACAAGTGGTCTGCTCCCAAGGCCTCTTCTGATGTCGCTGTGGCCCAGGGTAACTCACTCAGTTGTTTTTCTTTCTTCCCTCCCTGTAGTACAGATGCTTTCATTTCCACTGAAGTCACCATCAGAAGTTCTGAAGGTCAGAATAGACAGTGTGGGGCAGACCTACATTATATTACTTTGTGGCACAACTTTGTATGCGAATGTACGGTGCCACCGTACTGCCTTCTCACCAACCATAACACTAGGATTTTGATTACAGAAGACTCTTTTTATTATTAACTAATTAGAGTAAAGTTGCTGCTGCAAAGGTTAACTAACATATGTAAGCAGCTTGCTGTTTCTCTGTTCCTAGAGATTGCTTGACACTGCCGCTGTTTTATAGGCATTAAACAAGCGTCCAGTGCGGCGTGCATGCACACATTCTGCGCCGGAACAGCACCATCCGCCATCTTGGTAAAGGCAGAAAATTCGGCAATCAGAGCCTGTGCCTTGGTGCATATGCCTAATACCCGTTTGAGGCCCTCTTCCCGCAATTGTTCTGTCCTGAATGCTGCCAGCAACAGGCGGGCTATGTTCAGGAATACCAGGTCCACATGTGGCCTAAGCTTGGAGTCGGCCATAAAAAAGGTACTTTAAAAAAAAAAAAAACTTTTGAGATTATGAAGCCAGGAGGAGCAGTCGTGCTGAAGACTGTTGCCAGCCTCTTCGCCATCACCCACCCCTCTTCCCAGGACCTACACAAGAGCCACTGCCAGCGATACAGCTGCCCGAAATTCAGATCCGATTTGCTGGCGAGCTGCCTGGGGACGCCCAGCAGGCATCTACAACTCGGTTGTCTCATGTGAATGAAGCCTAAGGCTCAACATTGGCTGTGGTCATTCTCCGCGCCCAGTTCATGCTGGCATGTCTGGCACGAACTGACTGCTAGTCCTCTGTGTCTGACCATGTATATATTAACTAAGTAGAGAAATCTATGTTAATCCTTGTGAACTACTTCATAGTCAGCACACCGTGAGATCTAAGAGACTGCATTAGCAAACACTGTCAAAGACAACAAAGAGTAGATGAAATAGTTGATGTGTTCTGAGAAAAGCTGACAGCAATTTCATGGAATTAGATGCAGTGTCTTTCACGGTTTGGAGAAACCCTACAAGTGGAATAATAGTCACATTATATACTTTCTATTCTCAATTATACACTTCCTCAATTTTCTTTTCCGAGTTGGTAGAGATCTTTTCATATGAAAGAAATCATCCCTTTTTAATGAATTTGTTTGGAGCAAGACTTTGCCATGACAGCTGTAGATCTGGGGCAATACATGAATAGGGAGGATTCAAATGGTACGTTGACAAGATGGTAGCCTGCTGGTAAAACTACAACAGGAAAGGAGCTGATTGACTATTATTGCTGTCATGCAGATTGCGTGACCCTCTTGGTACCAGTCTGCAGCAACAGTTGATACATTAGAGTAGGTTTGCAACAGCATATCACATGTACATCATAAAACTCGCTGCTTGGCTTCCAGGATTTATCACTGGAACGCGGGTGAAAATTCCGATCAGTTGCGCAATTCTTTCCATGAATCAGCTTGTATGGATTGCGGGGCAGCCTTTGGCGTTCATAAATCGTTTCACCAAGTAGTTCAGCTTCTGTAAAGCACAAGCATCCGTATACATTAATGTGTCTTCAATTGTGTTCTTTACCATCACTAACATATGTTGCTGCAGCTCAAATGCCTCATACTTGTTCATTGAGACAACTGATTTCAATATTTCCAACCAACATCTGGTTGTTTATCAGCATTTGCAGAATTCCTGCCTGGATCATAATTACGTACTACACAACTGACTAAATGGGATAATTCCTTGTGATTCTTCACCGTGCTTGCTTTACTGACCTCTGTGATCAGGTTGATTCAGATTTTCTCCAGTTCTGGACTGTAATTGCTGTAAATCAGTTTTGTTATGTCATTTGCTTCTATTGTCTTAAACACATCAAAGAAAGAAATTTAGGGGGGGAAAAAATCAAAATTAAGCTAATTTTAATGCTTCACTTTTTTGGAAGAGATCCCAGTGATAAGGCACTTTTGTTTACATTTCAGAATATGCATATTTATGAAAAGCATTGCACAATTTTATTTTGTTCAAAAGCAGTGAAAACTGCAGCTTAAAAGGAAGCAAAGATGTTGGTCTCAGCTCATCCTGAATTTGTAGTAAACCTGTCAGAAACAGAATGTCCTTCTGTACAACACTGATGTTTAAGTAATGGAATGGCCACTATTAAGAATCATCCTCCATATTGATGAGCACATAACACAAAATGTTTCCAAGATATATTTTTGGCTGCAATGTAAGAACTAACATTAGTTTGATTCTTTTGTCATTTTAGTGCTTTGTAAACACAACATAAATGTAATTTATTGAACCTCAGCGAGAAGAAATCATTTTTAGTAATCTTTGAACTGTAATCTTGCTTAATTAACTCAAGCTGCTGCAGGGCAGGCAAATGTTTTCAACAGTGTTTGAGAACAACCATGATCTATTGGCCCCAATAAAGAGAATCTGTTCGAAAGAAACTTGATTTAAAATCCTTTGGTTGTATCCTGTTTCAAGGTCCTCCAAAGATTCAAAATATATCCTATTTATAAGCTTATTTCAAATAACTAGGTGAGAAGCTGATACTTATTTCAACTAGGTTAAATTTTAGAAGCTCTGTCACCTAAAGTATCTGTGCCAGTTGATGTGCAAATTCTAACGGTCTAAGTTTTTTGGATTCATCCCAAGTGTTCATTGTATATTTGTTTGCATGGATAAAATGTGTGGTGAGCTGTGTCATCTTGCTTCGGGTACATTTTCCTTTAATTGAGGATAGAGACCCTTTTATTGTTCTGATGAAGAGTTTTCCCCTTGGCACCTCTTGGCCTCTGTGCCGTGTTCTTCTGTGGTTGACAGGGAGTTGAGCAACCCTTTCTCAGGTTGCTGCCCAGGAACCAGAAGCTGGCCACTAGGATGGTGGTCAAAGCCTTTCCACCATCAACAAGGCACATGTCAGGAGTGTAATGGAATACCCTCCACTTGCCTGGATGAATGCAGCTCCAACAATCTGGTCTTTCTGTGGAGATAACGAGCCTTTTGGTCTAGCCCCTGCTTCCAAAACAACTTCAGGAGAGCTTCTGATTGATTATGAAAGTTGACTTATCTTTGAATTCTTGAGAGTCATGAATGTCTTTCACCCACTTACCTTTGGGCAGAGAGCATGGAATGGACCTTCAGTAGATTAATTCGATTGGTCTCTTCTGAAGCTGCAACTCTGCTCCCGCAAGAAAATGCCACAAGTATTTCCTTATTTCCATGTTTTCTGAGCAGGGGTGAAGTAGGAAGTGTACTAATTGCATGGAAATTTTGTCCAATGTTAGGACGGTTCTCCCAAAAGATCTTATGTCCAGAAATCAGTTGGGTGCTGACTTCTATGTACCTTTCTCCCCAAGGTATAGTATATTTTTGAAGTTCATCAACTTTACAAGTGCATTGTACAGCCTTCCAGCATTGTTGCCGTCCTACAAGTACTGAACAAATTGCTTTGTACACCTGGTAGGGTGTCTCCTAAATCTTTAGTTAATTGAAATGGCATTGTCAGGGGGAAGTCCAACCTTTCTACTATTCCGCAAACACCTTAATCTGAAAGCAGGAAGTCACATTATCAAATACACACAAAATAATTCCTGCTTTCTAGCCAATGAACTTTATCCTAACTTCATCCAATAAAAGCCAGATGTACCAACATAATCCATTTTCAGCATAAGAATTTTTGACTGTTCATTCTGGAGATATAACCAATGTACATGCCTAAAAAACAAACAATATAGTGGTTTCTCCAGCAATTAAAATCACAATGAGTCTTATCAAAAGCTTGCATTGATAACCTGGAAGTGTAGAGCTGACAGTTTTATCTTTCTCTGCCATATGAAGTGAAAGAGACCTATTTTGTGATGAGCAATGGTGACATTTAACTTCATAGCAACCTTGGCAAATTGAGGCATAGAGAAAGGCTTAAGAGTCTGGCAGAAACCTGCCTCAGCCGTGTCCCTTCAAGCAGTGGCAGCAACTTGCAGACAGCTGATTGCAGCAGATAGAACATAATGAGGCTGCAGCCCCCGCAAACCCTCTGGAGGCCTCCAGCTTCTTTGTACTGTGTAACGCCTGGAAATGTTTTGCTTTAATTATGTTCTGTAACACTTTGGGACTGACTCAGATAATATGAGGAATAAGAACAAAATAGCGAACAAAGAAAATAGTATTATCCTCGCTGCTGGCACACAGCGATGTTGAGATTTAGATGAAATGTTTTCTGGATGGAGATAACTATTTGAGCTGGAGCAATGTGAAGGCTTAGTACAGACTCAATTAATAAGAATGTGGAGCAAAATTGAAAACTGTGGTTGAAGTAGATTCAAAACTCTGCAGCAGTCTTTCAAATATATTCTTTGTGCCTTTCAAGGAGATTTGTTTGATACCATAAAGTTCTGGCAAAAACTATGGCCCAGAATTTGAGGTTGTAATGCCAGCGGGACTGTCAATTTTACACAGTAATGATGGCAACACTAACGACAACTTCTGGCGTCCACACATGTGCAGTTAAACACGGAAATCCGCAAGTTGCTAGTGATACCCTGCTCCTCCACAGGGTGCGCTGTTGCAATCTTCGCAGATGGAATCAACACCGAATCAGTGATTTGACGTGAACTTCAACCTTTTACAAACTCTTCTTGCTGTAAAAACCATTGAAAACGTTAAGCCTTGTTGAATGAGGTGTTACTGAGTTTATAACGGCGTACTAAGTCATAATCACTGCTGAACAACCTTTCCGGCCCTGAAAAACTAATTCTATCACCGTGGAGTGTCATTCCCTCCATTCCATGATAAAAATTCCATAGATTTTTAAAATAATAAAAGTTCATTTTTTTTTAAGTTTGTTTATGATAGTTCAGCTTCTACCTTAATCCCATGTTGGAACACATGTTGCACCCAGTAGAACAACTAAAATTACATTGGGGTCCTGCAGGCCGTCGGCCCCTGATTTGTATATTGAAGTTATCCGCGCTCACCGTTATTGAGGATTAATCAGACAGCAACTTCCTGCGTCCGCACATGCGGAGTTAAACGTGGAAATGAGTAAGTTGCTGTCTGAGTTGCCCTACTCCTCCAGAAGCTTTGCCTAACATTACCTCACCGAGAGACTCCGCATTGAAATATATGAAGGGTGTGAATTTGCGGTACTTACCCATTACATACACATATCCATGTCGGAAAACGTTAGAGCTGTCTATTCAATTGTTAGTGAATTTTTAATGTTGTGGTAAGTCTTAATTACTGCCAAACAACATTACTGGCACTGAAAATTAACCTTTGAAAATGAGGAGTCTCATTCCTTCAGATTTTAATTATTATTGGAGATTTTTTTTTAATGTAAATTTTGATTTTTTACTTTTTCTTTCTGTCTCTTTTTTATCTCTCTCTTTCTCTTAATCCTGTTTTTCTTTCCGTCTCTTTATTTCACTTTCTATACATGATTTGGCATTGAATTAAATATTCTAACTTACACTTCCTGGTTTAGACTCTGCGTGGCTCAGTAAGGATTCTTCAATCTGATTGGTTAAGGAGACACACCGTTGCATGCACTGTTCACACAGGTCCCAGATCCCCTGTAGAGGGCACCGTGCTGATTTGACTCTCTAATTGCCACAAGTCGCAGTGCAAAAGCTCACAGTCTGTGGGCAAGTGTAAGTGAAATGAACGGCTGGCACCGTTCGTTCGCCGCTAACCGCAAAACCCAGGCCAATGATTTTTTCCCATGTCATGTCTACAGTTAAGACTCATCGACAAGCTTCCTTACACGTACTCCAAACCTGAACCTTGCAATCAAAATTTCTAATGCACCTGATATCTTCTCTAATAAACTGCTCTAGTACATGAGGGAAAGCAAAGATTAAAGAAGGCGCTTATCTCCTTATACGAGATAAGCCAACCTCATTATTTCTAGCTGCATTCATTCAGTCACTAGACCCCCAGCAGCACTTCACAATCTCTTCCTGCCTTTGATCATAATCTCATAAAATTTAAGGAAATCTAAGGATTTCCTCACTGCAAGTTTTGAAAAGAGGTCTCTTAACACTGCTAAATTGAAATGTTTCGCAGCCATTTTGTGCCCAAAAACAGGCACACGCATACCAATTTCTAATCCCGAGTTTCTGGAGATTTCCTTTCTTTTTTTTAATGTTTCACTGAAACAGTTATGAAGCTTTCAAGTGTCACGTATTGTGCCGGGTGTCATCATTTCATGGGCAAAAATAAATTCTGCTTCTTACACAGCAGCATCATAATTCTGAATCTCACTCATCACTTCATCTTAACCTAAAATTTGAGCTGAAACACAAATATTAAAGAATTGCTTCTGGCCGGAAAGAACCAACAACTAAGCATCTGTTAATTGTTATTAGGGTGTATTAATGCTGCTTTTATATATTTTAGTTCCAATTCTGGGAGCCCTGCATCTGTGAGCGGGCTCCCAGCTGTTAAATCTGCTTTCTCCAGCCAAACAGCAATGTGTTTACTTGCTTGCGTCTTCGAGCTGCTGTTGGCTATGGAAACCAGACTGAACAGTCAGCTCCCGGATACTGGGCTCCCAGAATCTGAATTAAAAGAATTACATTAAAGTAGCCTGCGTAATGAGACTGATTCATTTACGTTACAAAGTGCAGACACTAAAACATTGTATAAAAAAATGCCAAATCACAGTAAGGATTTGAGAAATTTCAATTTTGGTAACAATTTATTTTATAAAATCAATTGCAATTGCTTTTTTTTTGTTTTTTTTATTAAAAGACCAAGGCCTAGAAATTCATTTAGCTGGGCGCCGGAATTACCGCTGCGCGCGGATCCACTTGCGCAAGCGGGATATTCAGTGTCAGCGCACCAAGTGGAAGGCGGCCGCTAAACAGGGGTTTCGGCGCCCCGCTTGGGCGCTGAAACTGATTATCGGCGCGCTAGTGGCCGCAGCGCCACCCGCAGCGGAGCGGCAGGCCGCGGTACTGCAGGCCTTCCTCCCTCTCTTAAGGGGGAGGTGCCTGCAGCAGCCGGAGCCCCGATCGCGAGTGCCGGCAAAAGAGCCCGGCAGAACGGAGAAGTGCCGGGCTCCCGGAAACCAGCCGGCAATGCCGCGGGGTGGGGGGGTGGAGGAGGCCGGGGAAGGAGGTGCAGGCAGGCGGCCACCGAAAAAGCGGCCGGCCGCACCTCCACTTTAATTACCGCCACTACCGCCACAGTGATGCGCTATCAATTACTCATAAAAGACTGAGAGTTAAGAGAGTAACTAAAGGCTTTTATTAGCAAAGAACAGAGCATGCCTCTCGTGGTTGACTGGGTTCCAAGAAGCAGGGGGCTGCAGGTCAATCACCTTTATACCTGGGCCTGTGTGGGTGGAGCCAGCCGAGACATGTTGAGGCATGCATAGGTACAACAGTGTGTAACAACAACAACAACAACAACAACAGTGGTTTACCACACACAGGTAGGCCCTGTGTACCGGTCGCTGTTTGCGGCCGGCGCTGAAGAGGCGGGCGCGACTTAATATGGCGTTCTTCGCGGAAACGGGGCGCTGCGCATACCGATGACGTCATCGGTGGCGGCGCAGCGCTACAGCCTAACGCCGCCATTAGCGCACCGCTGAATTTCGCCTGAAGTTTGCAGACTGGCGCAAAAGCCCTCTTTGGGCGCAAACTGGTGGCGCAGGCCACTGAATTTCTAGGCCCAAGAATTGTACTCTCATTGTCTTTGATATTGTTCTTGTTGTTCTGTTCTTGTTGATGCAATAGCTGCTAGAGGTCCAGCAGCAACTTCCACCATCTGCTTGGAGAGCAGTCATTTCTGCCAGTGTCAAGTCCATCCTACAGGCAGCCAATTCGGCTCTAGCTGCCTTTGAAGCAGAGCTACAACACAGCTCTCAGTTTAATGTTACCTTTTTGTATATACATAGGAGGAGAAATGCATTACAGCCCCGTTGGGGGGCGCTTACTTTTAAAAGTTGAAAAAATTAGCGCCGGGCGCTTATGTCTTTCAACTTTAAAAAAAAATTTGCGTTTGCGCTCCAGGAAGGAAGTGCAGCGCTAAATCAAGCACTCCACTTCCTTCCTGGAGCTCAGCAGGCGGGGCGGTAGGTGTGCAGCGCTGCACACTGGGCCGGGCAGCGCTGCCACGTTGGAAGGCTCCTTCCCTCCCTTAAAGGGAAGGGCCATCGCTGCAGGGTCTGCAAGGAAGAAACTTACCTGGTCCCCGACAGCAGCCGCGATCCAGCCCAATCAGCCCGATGCACTGCAGCAGAGTGCCGGGCTGATCGATTGCTGGATAAGAAAACTGGAAAAAAAACAGAAACATCATTACAGATTTTTTATTACAACTTGCCTTTAAGTATCACCCTCGAAGCGCCCGGCCTTCCGATGAACGCCTCCTGCAGCTGCCAGTGTTTTCACCCGGCGATGCTGCAGGGGGCGGAACCGAAGTTCGGGTCCGGGACGATGCGCACGGCGATGGCGTCACGATCTCCGGGCGAAGGAGATCGGGCGCAATGCCATACCACCGCGGCCGCAAACCTCCTGCCGAATGTCACGGCAGTCGATCGTTTCGCTGTGCCTGGACGATAAGTGATTACTGCCCTGTTATCTCCCCTGGAGGCGATAACAGGAGGTGCAAAGGTACCCAATTTCTCCCCCATAGTTTCCAAACACATCACTGTTGACAGTTTCATCAAGAAAGATTGTATAAAGAAGACTTCAATTGCCATTCTTTTATAAACTTGCAAGGTCAGTCTCTGAAGGGGATTTCAGGTGTAAGTGAATTATTACATTCATTCACATGAGTGAATAAGTGACTGGAAGTCACAGCCAGAGATGAGATGCTCTCTTAATTGTCTTCTAATAGAACCTTAGGTGAAATCAGCTTCCATCAAGCGTAATTCACGTTATACCACTTGCATCCCTTAAAAAGGAGCTCAATGGATATCTGATTCTGGATGGGATTGAAGGTTGAAGGGATAAATGTAGTCAGAAATGATCCTGCTTCAAACCTGTTGGGATTTACAGAATGTCATCTCTGCAAGTAACCAGTCAAGGTTGATTAATGTGTGTCGCAAGGTATGATATCCCAGAGCCTTTGCCTGGTTGCCTTTATAAGCCAAGGAGAGATTGTTTTTTGTCTCCTCTTTGAGGATCTTCCTGCGTATCTTGAGCTCTCTCAGCACATTAGAGAAGCCGAGGAGAGTCCATGTTAGTGTTTATCAGAAGAAACAGCCTGGATGGGTCAAAAGTGTATTTTTAGTTCTGTTCTCTCGTGTTCTTTAAATGAATTCAGGAGTTTTGTTTGCTGACTGTAGAATTATTGCATACATTGGAATCGCCATGCGTGATTTTCATGTGCATGAATTGGCAGTGTGATTAGCAGGTATGGTGGTTGCAGTATTTGGCGATTTTACTCATCTGTCTTCCTCTTCACAAGAATTGGTGAATTGTTCTATTCTTGTATTTTTGCATTGTGGGTGATCACTCCTGACTCTGGAGTAAGTTTTATTATATTTATCACCCCCCTCCCCCCCATCTCCCACCACCCCACCCCCAACCCCCTGCCAACATCAGCAAGGCCTTGAACAGTCCAGTGAGAGGTGCCCATCTCCCAAAGTCATATTTACTGAGTTTAGCGTTTCATTTGTCATTGATGCTAATGCTGCTGTAGGAATCAGCTCAGGAGGGAGCTAATATATTATGTGGTAGTTCAGTATTGAACTTCAAGTCTCCCTCCCGTTTCCTGTTTTGCAGAACAATAAGGATCAGTGAAGGGAAGACTTCAGAATAGAACAGTTTTATCAGGAAAAAATTCAGGATAAGAAAGCGACTTAACTCACAGGTAGCAGAATATGTGTCCACTTTACTTGACTGAGCTAAAGTTAGTTATACTACCTATAAACAGGGCGTGTGGTCCTCTGTTTTTACCAAACCATGTAGAAATTATGTTGACTTTAATAAGCAGGGGATATCAGCTTTCGAATTTTAAACGGTCTCCACAAATTCTAAGAGGCGGCCGGCCATAGAGATAAGCTCTGCCCAATTGTCTGCCAATCATAGTCTCTCCAGGTATTTTTTGAAAGACCTGGGTGAAGCAACTAAACCCATAGTGACTTCACCAGGAATGAAAAAGGGTAAGTCGGAAGACAAGGTAACTCATAGAAACATAGAAACATAGAAGATAGGAGCAGGAGTAGGCCATTCGGCCCCTCGAGCCTGCTCCGCCATTTAATGAGATCATGGCTGATCATCCAAATTCAGTACCCTGTCCCTGCTTTCTCCCCATATCCCTTGATCCATTTAGCTTTAAGAAATATATCTAACTCCTTCTTGAATATATTTAATAAGTTGGCCTCAACTGCCTTCTGTGGTAGAGAATTCCACAGGTTCACCACTCTCTGGATGAAGAAATTCCTCCTCATCTCAGTCCTAAATGGCTTACCCCTTATCCTTAGACTGTGAGCCCTGGTTCCGGACTCCCCGGCCATCAGGAACATCCTTCCTGCATCTAGTCTGTCTAGTCCTGTTAGAATTTTATAAGTTTCAATGAGATCCCCTCTCATTCTTCTGAACTCCAGCGAATATAAACCCAATCGACCCAATCTCTCCTCATATATAATTCCTGCCATCCCAGGTATCAGTCTGGTGAATCTTTGCTGCACTCTCTCCATGGCAAGAACATCCTTCTTCAGATAAGGTGACCAAAACTGCACACAATACTCAAGGTGTGGTCTCACCAAGGCCCTGTACAACTGCAGCAAGACATCCTTGCTCCTGTACTTGAATCCTCTCGCTATGAAGGCCAACATACCATTTGCCTTCTTAACCGCCTGCTGCACCTGCATGCTTACCTTCAGCGACTGGTGCACAGGACACCCAGGTCTCGTTGCACTTCCCCTTCTCCCAATCTATTGCCGTTCAGATAATAATCTGCCTTCCTGTTTTTGCCACCAAAGTGGATAACCTCACATTTATCCGCATTATACTGCATCTGCCATGCATCTGCCCAATCACCCAACCTGTCCAAATCATACTGAAGTTTCTCTACATCCTCCTCACAGCACACACGCCCACCCAGCTTTGTATCGTCTGCAAACTTGGAGATATTACATCTAGTTCCCTCGTCTAGATCATTAATATATATTGTGAATAGCTGGGGTCCTAGCACCGATCCCTGCGGTACTCCACTAGTCACTGCCTGCCACTCGGAAAAAGACCCGTTTATTCCAACTCTTTGCTTCCTGTCTGCCAACCAGTTCTCTATCCGAGTCAGTACCTTACCCCCAATCTCATGTGCTTTAACTTTAAACGCTAATCTCTTATGTGGGACCTTATCGAAAGCCTTCTGAAAGTCCAAATACACCACATCCACTGGTTCTCCCTTATCTATTCTGCCAGTTACATCCTCAAAGAATTCCAGTAGATTAGTCAAGCACGATTTACCTTTTGTAGAGTAGTGATGAGGTGATCCCAAGCTTGGCGTTTAAAAGCCAAGAGGAGGAGAAGACTGAGGGAGATAATGGGGGGAATTTTAACCCCCTCCCCGACAAGCTGGAGATCGGGGGGGGTATTTGGTGGGGGGGGCGTTAAATCAGCAAATATGTGAAACCTGACCCCAACCAACCACAAATGCACCTACTTCTGTTTTAACCGGGTTTGGGGGCGCTGAGTAACCCGCTCTGGAGAGGCGGGTCCATCATTATAATATGTTATTGCAGCTCCTTCCTCATATTTTGGCAGCCATTTGCATTTAACACTGGCTGGCTGGGTAACCCAGCAATTAAAGAGAGGCGGAAGCAGCCAGATCCAGCAGGTAAGTGCTTTTTAGAGCACTATTTATGGGCCTGGAGGAGCACGACTGCTTCCCTCTCCCCACCCCGCACTCCCCCCACCCCCAGCCCCTCAAGCCAACCTTGTGCCACGATTGGCCAACCCCCCCTCCCCCTCGCAATCTTTGCCGGTCACCCCACCTTCCAATTGCTGCTCCAATCCCATCCACCCACTCCATCAACCCTTGATGTTTCCCGATTGCTGGGGACGTCCTCAATGGCCTTGCAATCTGGCCGGCTGCTGGGCAGGCAATGGAATAAAAAAGTATAATGAAGTCCAGCCATTAAATTCAGCAATGTCTCCATGTTCCTGACATTTCTGGGTTTTCCCCCCGCAATCACGCGCCCCCGCTCCCTCCCTGCTTCCCCGAAAATATCAGGGCCAGTGAGTTGTACACTTTTGAGGGCCTGGGAAAAAAATAAGTTGGAGGAGATAGACTGGACTTGAGTATTCAATTCTTCTGCCTTGATTTACACAGCATTCACAAGATACAGTGTTGTGAACATGCACAATGTGAGTACTCGAGCTATATGAGGAGAAATCGCAGTAAATGATTCCATTGTAGGAGTCTCTGCACTCCTAACAAAGAATCTATAAACTCGCTGGAAGTTAACAAACTGAATTTAATGCATTAAAACTTTACAAAACAAGAAAATGCAGGAGAAGCTCTAAACAGGTCTTTTCTCTATCACTCCACACGAGGACTGGCTGGCCACGCCCTCTCCCTCTGACGTCATGACGTCATCACGTTTCCCGCCGTTGGGGACGTCACATGACCCACGTGATGACGTCATCGCGTCAGATCGCGATTTTGTCGATCTAGCTCTGTTTAACCAGAGCCAACATTGAAAGGTAATAAACATGATTAAAGGCAATTATGCAAGTCACTGTGAGAGTCTCTTAGTGGCTTTGCCACACCATAGTCGTTTCCATAGTTAACTGTCCCTGTTGAAGCAGAGAAGAGCAGCTGATTACAGATTATTCAAACTGCTGACATTTTGTAAGAGAAACATCCTGCCTTTATATATTTTTTTGAACTGACACTGTCTCAGTTGAACTAAAGTCACAATAATTTAACTAAATTGAGATCCCAGCTTCTGGCTTTCACTGATGTGGTTAAAGATATTCAGCAAAGTCCACAGGAGATAAACTCTGATCAGATAAAATATAAAATCAGAAGTGTGCAGCCTATATCTCTGGGAAATAGAAGATTGCTTAACTGATTTTTCAAACAGAAACATTTTGATTCTATTCATCTTTCTTGACAAATCACTAATACTCTTTTTTGCCCTTCTCTGCTTTTTATTTATGTTTCTCTCTTTTTAAGTCACCCCACCCCCCACCTTCCAAAACGATACGCTGTTGCTTTCGCAAATGAGTTGCTCCTGGGCAAGTTTCACTGCTGTTCTCCAGGAAGTGTATGACAGTAGCCCCTGGTCACTGACCCTCCACATCTTGTTCGCCACCTCCTGTGACTACATCGAGCAGATTGGGATCTCATCGCATGGGTGCAAAACCATATTCTCCCCACATTAGCATGCTTCATCACCTTGCCATCTCTTCACTTGCCGTTTCTAAAAGATGAACTCATCACAGTTTATTTCATGACCACTGCAGGCACTTTCTATTTTTTGCTTTATGGAAACAAGATGCACTGCAGCAACTCGCCAAGGCTTCTTCGGCAGCACCTCCCAAACCTGCGACCTCTACCACCTAGAAGGACAAGGGCAGCAGGCACATGGGAACACCACCACCTCCAAGTTCCCCTCCAAGTCACACACCATCCTGACTTAGAAGTACATCACCGATCCTTCATCGTCGCTGGGTCAAAATCCTGGAACTCCCTCCCTAACAGCACCGTGGGAGTACCTTCACCACACGGACTGCAGCGGTTCAAGAAGGCGGCTCACCACCACCTTCTCCAGGGCAATTAGGGATGGGCAATAAATGCTGGCCTTGCCAGTGACGCCCACATCCCATGAATTAATGAAAAAAAAAGATCCAAACTATTTCCTAATTCATTTTAACAGAACTACAAAATTGTGTTTTTTGGGTGGGGGGGTTTATTTTAACTTAACCCACCCAATGGGAAGCTGATGGGATAAGGTTGGCCATCTATTTTATACCTTGCCCGATTTTACTTTCCATTAAATACAGCATACTTAGTGCTAGCAAAAATTAGCTCCAAAATGAAGAATTAAAATGCATGAGGTGAAAGTTGGATAGAGCGTCGACTTGAGTGGGGAACTATCAATTTGAAAATCAGCATTGACATGATGGTAAGTGTGACTTAGTTTCCTTTTTTTTGTTTTTATATATCCCTGTACAGGGGGTCTCAATTTTTCTGGGACAGTGGGATGATCCTTGTTTCCCATTCTACCATTGATGGACATTTTTTCAGCAGCTATCTCTCCCTTTCTGGAACTCCTTCCTTAGTTCCTTGCTGTCTCTCTTGCTGCTGTTAAAAAAATGCTTCTCTTCGCTCCCCAACTAGTTAGCTTCTCCATTTTTCCTCCTGCCCAGTGGACACCAGTGTTCTTCTACAGTGTCAGGAAAACACTTTGTGACGATTTTCTGTACGTGAGTACTATGTAAATGTTATTTTCGCCTCTGAGTCCCTCCACCACTATTTTCTAGATGAGAGAACCAACTGCAGCATGCATCACAGAATACCTCAATTCCTTGGTGTACTAAAGAAAATAAACTTTTTCCATGGTAGTCATCACTTTTCAACATTTTGCGCAAAATGTGAGGAGTAATTTTGACTTTAGGCGATAGTGTAAAACAGGCGATATCAGATCAGCCACCCGTTACATATCTTTCCTGTTTTTATTTCCATTTACTTCAGTGAATATCAATATGCGGGTGCTTGAAGACGAGACTAGATCATGGAATGTCATATTTCAGCACCCAGCCTTGAAAGCACTGAGAAATTTTAGCAGCGATCAAGTGCTTGAATTTAAAAAAAATTCAATTCCCCGTTTGTTCAGTGGCGATGATCTTATGCACTGGAAGCTCTCCGTAAAGATAAATACAGATGACAGAAGCCATTCGGTCCATCCAGCTCATTCTTCTGTTAAAAAAAAAGTATGCTACCAAGAAAACCATTTCAGATATTGATCACTCTTCCTGTCATCAGTTCTGAATTTAGAAACAGAAAATGCTGGAAATACTCAACAGGTCAGGCAGCATCTGTGGAGAGAGAAACAGAGTTAACGTTTCAGGTCGATGACCCTTCGTCAGAACTGGAAAAGGCTGGAGATGGAACAGGTTTTTAAGCAAGTGCAGGGGCAGGGAAAGGGGGGAGGGGAGGACAGAACAAAAGGGAAGGTCTGTGATAGGATGGAAGGCAGGAGAGATTAAGAGACAAAAGGGATGATGGTGCAAGGCAAAAGGAGATGGTAATGGGACAAGTTAAGAAACAAAAGATGGCTCTAGATGAAGTGCAAATGGCGACGGCAGAATGAAAGACAGCTGCCATGTGAGAGAGAGAGAGAGAAAGAATGGAAATAAAAGATGGGGCAGAGGTTATAGTCTGAAATTGTTGAACTTGATGTTGAGTCCAGAAGGCTGTAAAGTGCCTAATCCGTAGTATTTTGCTTTTGTATCAGTTCTGAATTTGCCTTTTCCACTTTGTACCTACCTTTCATTGCCCTTCAGTGATGGTTTAACTTGAAATAGTGCTCTAGATTATCCTCTTACAATTCTGCTTTTTATCTTGTATACTTCTATAAGTTTCCCCCCGATTTGCCTTTTTTCAAGACTTAAAAGTCGAAGGTTGTCGAACCTTTTTTCATAACTCAAACCTCTGGTATTCTCTGCACCATTTTCAGTGCTTGGATCTTTCCTTTGTGCCTCTTCTTTCAATGGAGACATTACAATTAAAGCTTGAAATTCACATTACTATATCAAGCTGTCCATTGAATATGAAATATATTCAGTTCCTGGCCTGACCTTCCCGGCCCATTCACTGCTCTATTACTCGTGGATTACTGATGTCAGTTCTCTGGTTGTATGTCTCCAATGGGTGAGAGCTGCATAACTTTACCACTTTTTCATTATCAACGTCAAACGCTTCCACAAGAAATAATTGTGCTAACTCCCACATCACAGCAGACGTGGAGGTCAGGCGGAATCTGTATCAGATTAGCATGATTCTCATTTCAGTTCCATCAATAAGAAAGTAAATTGGTAAAAACATCATTAAACACAATTATAATGATCACACCTGCAATTTTTCTTTCAAAACTGAGCTTTCAAAAAAAAGGTAATTAGCACATCTGAGGGAATAATCTCAGCAAGTACATCACAATTTAACAGCCACCTCAGATTATTAATGTTGTCGTTTTTAATCCTCTCTGCAATATTTCTGCCATAGCGCCTAAAGAACGCTGAAGTGAGAAAAAGGACATTCAGCCTCTCATACTTGGCCGGTTCGTAAGGTTCATGGTCAGCATTTACATGGGTTCAGATGTAGATTTTAGAGAATTTATTGAAATTTAAAATAGAATGTGAGTATTCTTGTTACAGTCACACTGGCATCCAATACATTCTAACACCAGCACCTCCAGTGCTGCCTTTGTGTCCGTGCACACCCCTTGCTGATGGTTAATCCTATTGTATACTCTGGGGAAGCCCAAATTTACATAGTATTTATACAGCACAGAAATGGGCCATTCAACACAACAGGTCTATGTCAGTGTTTATGCTCCACATGAGGTTTGCATTTGCTTTTTTAATTTTTCTCCACTTTTCTGTGTGCAGTTGTTTGAATAAAAGCATGTTGGCTCACGTAAATCCTCGATTCTCCCCTCATTCTATCATTTCCCCTCTATCTTTCCTCCACCCTGCTCTCACCAAACTTATCTTATCCACAAAGACCACCGTCTGCTCTCTTGACCTAACGCATCCTTGCTCCTAACCACCCAACTTCCTCTCATCAGTCCGATGCTTGTCGCCATCATGCATCCTTAGGCATGAGTCCTGCATCCAAAACTTTTGTAATCACCTCCTTTCTCAAAAATCATCTTAATCCCTACATTCTCTCCAACTCTTTCTGAAGTTCTGCAATGTACTCCAGACATGGCTGATTACGCTTGTCAGGAACCCGGGCACAGCCGCAGAGCTGGTGCAAATGCGAGCCCACCCACCACCTTAAAAGTAATCAAATGCACCATCAGCATGTTCAAGTAACTCTGGATCATTCGGGAGGAACTTTGCAATTCAGCCCTGACCATGCATCCAAATTTGAGGTAATCTGCTGCATGCTGCATAACTTTGCAATAATGAGGGATCGGCCCTTCCCATCACCTGGGCAGCAAACAAGTGCAGGAGGAGGAAGAAGAGCAGCACAAAGAGCAGGAGCAACATGGACTACAAGTGCTATGCCCTTGCTCTAGATCCTGTACATGTGTGGCTGGTGATTCACCACGTGAAGACTCCTCCTTTAGCCTAGCCTCTAAAGTACGCGGGCTGCCAGTCTCTGAGTGGGCGCTTGCCAGGGTCAGATCGAGTAACACTGCATCTTCGGAAAGGCTGCCCCCCCACCTCCCCCTTCTTCCAGAAATGGCTGACGAGCATCAAAATTTTCAGCACCTGAAATGAAAGAGAGGGACAAGTGTTAGCTTTCAGTGTGAAGGGAGAACAGAGAGAGATGCTGGTGAAAGCAGCTGCATTTTGTCATGTGTGTAGGGTGAGATGGAAGTAAGAAGGGAAAAAGAGGATAAAGTCTGAAGAAACCCTGTGTGACGTCTCCATCGGCGTTGCCACTCGCCATGACTATGACCAATGTTCCCTCTAATTTTCTTTTTGGGTGTGCGGCCCCTTTAACGGGCTGCGTGGCCCATTCAAATTCCCACGCATGGCGAGTTTTTCCATTTAAAAGCTGGTGAGCCGGCTGCGCAGGAGCAGCTTAACAGGAACATTGACTATGACTCTTCCCCCTGCCTGTGATGGCCAACATGTTTTTGTCCACAGGGGACAGGATGTGCAGGCAGGCTCGGCCTCATCCAGTTGCAGCCTCCTGCGGCATCTTGTGCGCGGCCTTCTCCTGCAAGAAAGAAGGGAGTGTGTTAGTGACCTCTTTGTGAGGTGTTTAGAGAATGTGCCATTCATGATCGAATAGTTTGTATGTAGTGTGTAAGATCCGAGGTGTTGGGAAGTGAGGGTTCCAGTCGTGGTGAGAGGAGGAGGTGTGCAAGTCAGAGGAGAAGGAAGCAGAGTGAAGTGTGGTACAATGATTTTAGGAGAGTGAAGGGAAGCCGGGGAGGAAAGTATCATGAATAGTGAGGTGGAGATGGTGACTTTGTGAGCAGAGGGTAAGAGAGCAAGATTCGTAACTTGATCAGCCTGGTGACCTCTGCACCCTCTTCCTACTGGCAATGGAGGTGTTGCTTAGAGGACTTTCTGAACCTCGGGGAAAACCAGATTTTCCACCGCCGGGACCAAGGCGCCTAATGTGGATGTCATCCAAGATGTTTAAAACAATGATCTCCTTTCAGGAGCTATGTCAGTTTCCAAATTTACCATAAGTTCACCTGGTGTCACCATGCAATGATGCGGCTGGGAGCTAGCTAGGTGAAGCAGCACTGAGTGAATGAAGGGACTGCTTGATCTCGGCCATTGAGCCAATTAAATTGGTCATTGCCTCCAATCTGTAGCTTAATTTTTTTCTGTGGGAATCCATTTTGTTGCCAAGCTGACAGCAGTCAGTTTGGGTGGAGTTAGTGTCCACCTTCCCAAATATCTGCTAACTTGAATACTAGCAAAATCTGCTTGTAGTTTATACTCATCTATAGTTGAGCAAATGTAAATGGTCCTTCTTACCTGATCATGTTTTACAAGGTTTCTCAACTGCATCAAATATGTGAGATATGACTTCCTTCCTCCTCATTTACTGCATACAGCCTGCTGTCTTTCATTTCTGATCTTGTCATTCTCCCTCTCTCTCTCACGTCACCAGTGTTAGCTCAGCCAAAGCGATATCCTAAGGCATGATGGCACCTTCCGGCCTCCCTATGGATGAATTTCACTTTGGTTTTCCCAAGAGGTCACAGGTGAACAGAGGAGCAGGTAGAGATGGACAAGCCTTCCTAATTCCTGGAATTTATCATTTTATGAAGGGATAAATAAACAGTAATTGTTATAACAGAGCAATTAATGTGATCGCAAGCACACACCTTGATATTGTCCTCAGCCTATCTAACACAGAGGTAGAATAAAGCATGTTGTGTATGTTTCTTGGAATCCAGTGTGGCACATATCCTGTAGCTAAGTCAAACTGGATAGTTTGACAGCAAGGACTAATGTCGAGAAAACAAGAGACCAATTTTAGCTTCACCAAAAGACACTTCACAGAAAAAAAGGGCAGATTTATGCACTAGTACGATAGCAAAATACTGCAGATGCTGGAAATCCGAAATAACAACAGAAAATGCTGGAAAAACTCAGCAGGCCAGGCAACATCCGTGGAGAGAGAAATAGAGTCAACGTTTCAGGTCGAAACCCTTTGTCACGTCTTGAGAAAGGGTTTCAACCTGAAACGTTGACTCTATTTCTCTCTCCACGGATGTTGCCTGGCCTGCTGAGTTTTTCCAGCATTTTCTGTTGTTATTGTAGATTAATGCACACTAGTCTTCTCTGCTAATCAATGTTCAACCTCTGCTTCTTCTCACCCAACTATTCTTCTTCTTCGTCTGGCGTGAGAGCTGATTAGGTGTGAGCTATATCTTGAGCTCTCTGCCCTTCAGGGACAAAGATATTTGTGGCAATTTGACTCCGTTTTTCACACCATCAAAATGTTTCCAGTATTCTTTCCAGTTTTGTTTGACCTGTGAGGTGGTCTTTAATTTGGAAGCAATTTCCTTCCAAGGCTTCCTTCCTTCCTTCCTTGGGAATTACAGTAGTGACCTGTTCTTGCTTTCAAAATTATTATTGTGCCTTTTCAGATTCCAGTCCTCATGATTTTGTGTCCTTTCCAAGTCATTTTATCTTCTTGTCTGCCCTGCAGTAAGATTCTGTGTCAGTGAGCCCCAGCTGAATGTTTGCACATCTATGGTGTGCACAAACTTATCAACATCTTGTTCAGTCCTTCGTACTGTAGAATTTCCGATTGTTGTTCACTTGTCTGTCTGAGTGTTTATGCAGAGCAGCAGGAAGAGCAGGAATTACAAGCAGCATCAGGAAATACTGGAAATGCACACAAGATAGGTCAGCAAATAAGAAAGGAAACTAGCTCAAAGTTGAGAGTGGGAACCTTCGCCTGAACTGTTTGTGGTCACACAGGAGAAAATGGGAACCCATAAGTATAGCACCATCAGAAACTACAATAATACAATAATTCGGAAACAAGGGCTGGAATTTTACCAGCGCTCAGAGTGCGGGTTCGGAGGTGGGTCCGCTGTCAAAATCAATAAGATTGACAGCGGGTCAGTAGCCCGCTGTCAACCTGCCTCCGTGTCAGTTTCCCTAGTGTCGGTTCTGTCATTCCTGAACAGACCCGACACCAAGTGGCGGGTCAGCCAATTTAGATAGTTAAAAGCTTGTTAAAAGGTAGTTAAGCCGGATTTTACCATGTACTTAGCATTTTACCAGCTTTTCCACGACTTTCCCAGCGCGCGGGGATCACATCAGGTAAGTAGGTTGGGTGTTGTGTCACCATGGAATGGTTTACTAACCTGACAACTGCAAATGATCTATGAAAGCTCCCATTTCATAGGTCTTCACTTTCCACGGTTAGAAGCTGATGCTTACTGCATTTGGAAGACAGATTGAGCTTTATGCAGCTAGCAAGTGTTTGGAGCAAACTCTCTATCCAGCGTCAGCTCATTGGAACAACCTCTCTCACCATTGACAGATCGCTTCTGTCATCTCAACCTCACCTTCCATCTATTCCATCAGTATCAGTGCCCTTGAAATGGTCTCACCGTGGTCCTCAGAATCTCACCACGATCAGCCCCAACACCAGCATCACCAGGCACACCAGCAGCACCAACAATACCAACCTTCTCCGCAATCAACTGATGCTGCACAGGGCATCAGCACCCGACCACATTGCTGCCCAAGACGCCAGGGATGGCCTCACCATGGCCAGATTTACTTCACTTGATGCTGTACACCCTGGCTGCCACATGATGCGCCAGGTTGGCACCACCCCACACCAACACCATAAAGCATCCCTACAATGCCCAAGTCATTCTTTTCACACTCAACTCCATTGTGGGGGGGACCCATATGTCCCACCATTCACTGCAGCTCACTAAGCCACTTCCAAAGGTGCACACAAATCTGTCCAAGAATGCAAAGTGTTGTAAATAAAGGCCCGTAATTTCCGATTGGAGGTTTCCTGCATGCGGAGGCCTCCTATCAGGAAAAAATCTATGTCCTTACCTGAGGGTTCCCGAGGTCCGGCCATTTCCGATCCTCGGCCTCTCCATGATGAAATGCGCAGGGCCCACGTAGCCCAGGGACGCAGGCGGTTTGCAAGCGTCCCTGGGATCACGTGGACCATGGGGAGCCAATGGGAAAAGGGAATCTCCCTTCAAACTTTTGACAGATAGACCTGTCAATAGTATGAATGGAGATCACTGAGAAAAGACACTAAAACATTTTTTACGGGGCTAAAAATAAACTTACCTTTTTTAAAAGTATTTTAAAATTATAAATGAGTGAAAAAAAAATTAAAAAACTTTTTTAACTCTTATACTGGTAAAAGCAGGCCTTACTAAAGGTTTTCAGTGGGCAGAGGTTCTGCAGAAAGCGGAACTCTCCCCCTGCAGAGGCCCTTTTCCAGGGCAGGCATCCGGTCTGTCAAGAGGATTCTCGACAGATCGGAAATGCCGGTTTTCAGCGCGTGCGCTTCGCTAGCCTGAAACCGGCATTTCCAATGTCCCTACGGGTGTGTAGGGATCGAAAAATACTGATTTCAATGTTTGACAGCACATTACCAGAAACTTCACATGAACATTGGGTAAACCAACCTAGTGCCTACCCTTGTGTGTTGTTAATTGGTATGCTTGCAGTAAGCTGAGGGTGAGTGTGAGGGGTGGCTAGTGAGAATGGGAAGTGATAATGTAGATAGAGAGGGATGGGTTGAGGTGCAAGGTAAGTTGGTGTGAGTAAGGATGTGCAGGAGTAGGGTAGGGAAGGCAGAGTGATGGGGATGTGATGAGTGGCACAGCAGGATGAGGTTGAGTGTGGCTTGGCAGTAACGTTTCGTGATCTACTGAGATCATTGAAAGGTTTGCGCCACTGCAGCCTGGTCCTCCTGACAACATCCCTGCTTGTGCCGTCCTGAGCCATGTGCAGCCAGGCTGCATTGGTCTCCTGGGGAGGTCTCTTCCTCCCATTGGATGAGAAGAGAACCTCCCTGCATGCTGGGACTCCCTCCATAAGCATACGGAGGGAGTCATGGGAGAGCCTGGGTGCAGCCGTGCACCTTTGTTCAGTGCTTGTCAGTGTTTGCAGCACCTCAATGCTGTAGAACACTGACAGCACAACTGTCAAAATCAATTTGGACATGGTCCCTTTAATGAAACCGGCTAATGACGCGTCATCAAACGACGTCATCAAACCCGCTTCCTTTTAATTGGCCGGGATCCTCGCTGGGTGGGTTTAACAAGCCTAATCAACGTAAAATCACTTGGAGAGTGTGGGCTGGGACCGCGCTACTGACCCCGGCCACCCCAGACCCACCTCAGTTGCCGAAATCTCGGCCAAAGAGTGAGCCTTTAGAATTCAAATCTCGTCTCCCTGTGGACTGGCATGAATGCAGCTTGTTAATTCCTTGTCGGCTTTTGCCTGACTGTGGCATTATCGCAGTCTAATTTTCACGTAATTTACAATTTGCTGGTTAACTGCAAAATTATTGATGCCAGAGACAACTTTCTATTTATTAAGTATTGACGTGTTACCTTTTACCTTTCTCTCATTACTGTGCAGAAGATTACGAGTAAGTTGAGGTGCACGCATGTGTTTGTGCATGTATGGGTTGTGGATTGCTTAGTGCATAGAAAGTAGAGCTTTTCCAGCTTTAGAGAATTCAAAATATATCTGCCTGGTATCTAACTGAAAGCAAACAACCCTTCAGTACTTGCTGCAGCAACCACGTCACACTGCACAGGCTGACTGGCTTGCATTGTCAAACCTCAGGAAAATATGAGCATAGCTTTTTTCTTATCGTTAACAAAAGAAAGAAACTTACATTTATGCACCAAGCAAGGTCGCACAAATAGCAATGTTATCAATTACCAGATAATCTGTTTTTAGGGATGTTGAGTCAGGGATAAATGTTGACCGGGACATTGGGAGAACTCACTGCTCGTAAAAGTGCCCCTGAGATCTTTTACGTCCACCTGAGAGGGCAGGCAGGGCCTCGGTTTAACGTCTCATCTGAAAAACAGCCCCTCCGACAGCGCAACACTCTCACTCAGCACTGCATTGGAGAGTCAGCCTGGATTATGTGCTCAAGTCTCTGGAGTGGGGCTTGAAACCATGAATCTTCTGATGCAGATGCAAGAGTGAAGCCACTGAGCTACAGAAAAATGTTGGCCTGGACCAATAATCCAGAGAATGTGAGTTTGAATCCTATCATGGCAGTTTGAGAATTTTTTTTTTAAATTTGCAAATACAAATCTGGTATCGGTGAAGTTGAGTATGAAACTGTTGGTTTCTCGTAAAACCCCAATTAGTTCAGTGATACCCTTTAGGGAAAGGAACCTACTCTCCTTGCCTGGTCTGACCTGTATGTGATTCCAGTCCCACACCAATGTGGTTGACTCTTAAGTGCCCTCTGAAAAGGCCTAGCAAGTCACTCAATTGTATGAAATGGCTACCAGTGGTTCAAGAAGAAGGCCTACCACCACCTTCTCGGGGAAACTAGGGATGGGCAGTAAATTGTCAGCAAAGAAATGACTTTAAAAAAAAAAGCTAGTGAGTATGTCATACATGTTGCACCAGTTTCTGTGGTTCCATCTTCTCTGCCTCCTGTAGGTTCCCCTTACCCTGCTGACAGTCAGTCACACACTCCTCTTCCTGCACCTGTGTCCCTCTGCGTATGACGGTCTTCTGGATTAAACTATCCAGATATTCCTCTCGCTCCCTTGTGTGTCAGAGTGTCTCTATCTCGCGCATCAGCTCAATGACTCTGAGCCGGAGTTACTGATGACATAGACATTTTGCACAGGAGTGGACCATCCACAAATCTCCACGTGCTGCAGTCCTCACACACTGCCTGTGCTGCCATTTCCTACTTTATGCACTTACTTATTGTACATCTGTTATTTATTTTCAATTTCTAGTGCTAGCTGATTCATTTGTAATACTAAATTATGATTAACATATGGAATTAATTTGATTTCTTTTAGTTACTACTGTTGCTCAGTTCAGTTTATTTAGCCTATTACGTCTATTGGTGACATCAGTTTATATTCATTAACTTATTTCCTTATTTCTAGCTTATTTCAGATTTTGCCCTTGCCCCTTATTAATTTCTATTTTTATCTAGGTAGCCCCTTTATCTGCCATATAGTTAAATATTAAAGTGTGAATAAAGAATGAAACACTTAGCTTTTATTTCTCGGGATCCGCTGCTTCTACCTCTGGTTCCGCTCTGATGTCACGTTTATAAACTCTTCCCACCGTTTGATTCAGTGCTGCCACCGTTCTGATTCCTCGAGTTCTTTGAAATCCTCTCCACTGGCTTTTTTTACCAGGCTCTTGCATTGTTCCACGGAAACCCAGCGTAAGCTCGAGGAACAGCACTTCATCTTCCGATTAGGCACTTTACAGCCTTCCGGACTCAATATCGAGTTCAACAACTTCAGATCATAACCTCGGCCCCGATTACATTTTTATATATTTTTTATCCACACCTTTGTTTTGTGCCCTTCCCCTTTTTTTCTCTCCCACATGGCAGCTGTCTCTCTGCCAGCGCATTTCAACCTAATCTAGAGCCGTCTTTTGTCTCCACTAGTCCTATCACCATCTCGTCTGGTTTTGAATACCTCTTAATGTCTCTTCACTTCTCTTTTGTTCTCTCATCCCCATTTCCCAGCCCCCAAACTGGCCTTTTAATCTGTTTCACTTCCTGTGCTTTTTCAGTCCTGACGAAGGGTTTCGACCCGAAACGTTGACTCTGTTTCTCTCTCCACGGATGTTGCCTGGCCTGCTGAGTTTTTCCAACATTTCCTGTTGTTGTTTTGGCTTTTTTTTATTGGTGGGTGGGTAAAGGAATCCAGTAATGGATTGTTGGTGCTTTACTGTGAAAAAGAAGGTGACTGACTTACCTGACAATGTTTCTAACTCGTGATGACACCGAATGCAAATTTGTGGACTAGGATCAACAATTTGACGGTAACTCTTCATCAAAGCTGAAAACTGGTAACTGAGCAAGTGCATTAGCAAGGGCGGAAAATAGAGATGGGGAGAGGAAAGAAACAACAGATACGCTAATCACAGAGAGGGAGATGGATCAAAACCAGAAAAATGCCCAAAACACACACTGGACCCGCCAGCATCTGTAAGGAGAAAAGAAAATCAATTTTGTTGAATGTCTTCAGCTGGTGGAAAATATAAAACATAATTTGTCCATCTGCTGCATCACTTTTATTGATCATTAAAATTTAATGCACTATAAAACTTGAGCCTTTTTGCCACAAGCGCAGAATGTGTTTTAGATATGAAAAATAGCACATCAAGCAAAATGTCACTTAGAAAGTGGCTTGCTGAGACCTGTTATTCACAGGTGTTAGGATAATGGGGGAGGTGTTGGATGGAGGTTCAATTTGCACTGACTAGTTACTGCGTAGTCAGCTTCAACACTCGATTTTCATTGAAGTCTCTTCACACTGCGTAGTGAAGAGAGCCTTAGGTACTTTGTACACAAAGGAGGTACAACAAACGATGAGCAAAATTATAGCATTACTGCATTAACTCTTCCTTCACCTCGTTGCTGTTTGCAGGACCTTACTGTGTGAGAACCAGCCGCCATGTTTGCCTACAAAATAACAGTGACTACAAATGTAATTCATTTGATGTAAAATACTTTGGGGTCTTCTGAGGATGTGAAAAGTGTCATAAAATGCAGGTTCTGTTACCTTTTCCCCTCCCTAGACAGAGGATTCCAAGACCCGATGTTGTGTCTCAGCAAAGTATATTAAGTAATGGACCATTCACAATTTATACATGGGGCTCATACAAAATTGGCTTTGGTTACATCTTCTGATTTTTCCCTCCCTTGGCTGGTATAGATCCTGGGATGCTAGAGCATCACTGAAAGGGTATGCATCACTGATGGATTTTATAATTTGATATTGAGGGCCATGTACTTCTTTCTTCCATTTATGTGACTCCGTTTGTTTCTGTTGAGATTCCCTCCTAAGTCTGAGCTCTTTACACAATAATGACAAGTGTGTTGGTACTAAATACGGTGGAGTCTGTCAAAGTAATAGAGAAAAAACTCACTATTGATTATGAAACTAAGATAGTCCTCCCTCAGGGTTATTTTGACAGGCATCAACTTTTACCAATCCAATGGGCATAACCATTCGGTGAAGTATAAATCAAAGTATCGCACGAATCAGACTATTTCATCTGTCATCTGTGCAGAATTATTATGAATGAACAATTCTGACAGTGTGATCTAGATTCTGACAGACGTTGGTGCCTTGTGTAAAGCCTGATTCAGTCCAACTCTAGTACATGGCAGGAGTATTGTAAGACTGCAGTGGGATTTCTCTCTGCCCCAAAGCAGACGGAGACAAGCGTGTACTGGTTCCAAGCGATCTTTATTCAAGCACGTGCAGGGAGAGGCCCTCTCAGTCTGAGCTGAGACGGGAGTCTAATTTTTACATTCGAGCAGTTGGCTTATATACAATCTTACATCTTGTTTTCTTCACATCTTTGGGACTTGGCCAATTAATTGTCAAAGTCACGTACACTTAATCACATCTCCACAAAACACATCTTGTTTACCTCATTTGCCCTGTTTCCACACCTGCCATTGTTCTACTCTTTAGCTCGTACACTTAACCACATCTTCGCAAATCACATCTTGTTTATCTCATTTATTCGCCTTCCATTCCAAGCATTGACTGCATGTTCTTGATTGGCGGGCCATTGTTCAATGCATGGCCTCTTTGCCGCCTTTCACGCCCCCAATCATCATGTAATATGCTTTTTCCAACTGTCAACAACTGTCTTTGTTCTGCCATACTTCTCCTTTATTACATCAGCCAGCTAGTCAGTTAAGCCGCTAATTTAACTCTTAAACCCTTCAGTCCCCCCTATTGGCCCTTGGTGATAGCCCAAGATGGCCAACTATCTTCACCTGCCCATGCTCCTCGCCCCATCACTGCTGGCCAGGCAGGTGGTTGGATTCGCACGGGTGTGGCTACTTAAACTATCTCTAACTTTCCCTGCTTCTCTCCCAATCTATACTGTGTTTTAACAATGGTTTTAGCAATGGTTCGGTTAAGGCATCGTTTACATCGAGTACAATACTCAAACATAAGGATGATGTCAATTAGCAACTGCACCACCACCAATACATGAGATGCAATTCTGATCCAGGGGTGTATGTCCACCCTAATACCCCAGTCCCAAAGTGTCTGCCACCATGAGGCATCTTCCAGCTTAGCCTCTGCATTCTTCCCCAGTTGTTTGACCTCCTGCTCAATTCTGTGATGCTGCTTAATTATCGCCCCGGCCTCTTTCCTCAGTTCCAGTAGGTCTTCTGGTAATTTTGGGATGTCCTTTCCCTCAGGGAGTACATATTCGAGCATGCTGTCCTTTAGGTCCTCAGTTGGACTCACCCGTTCCTCGCGGGGCGACCGTAGGTAGGTTATGGTTACATGTCCGATCGTTGTTGGGGCCCGGGGCCGGAAGCAGAAACTTGAGCTGGTCACTGGGCTCTGGATGTTACCATACTGGTATTGGGATTCATTTGTGGTCACACAATATTCTCCTTTTCCCCGGTGTGCTGCTCGCATTGGCTCATGGCGGGCACTGGAAATTTCAAGGGTACAGTTGAGGGTGGTGGGCAGACTACGTTACTCCCCCTTTCTCTGCATCCCTCTAGCGAGATCCCCATCAAGAAGGAACCTTTCTGGGTTGCATAACTGGGTGCGTGGTGGTACCTGAGCCAATTGCCATCTCTTATGATCCCGACATTCTCTACCTCGTAGAGGGGCTTGGATTCCCTTTCCTGCAGACTGGGGTGAGTGGTAACACAATGTTTAGTTGTCGGGTAGGCCCTTATAAGTCCTCGTAGGGTGCACGAAGAGCAATTTCCACTCTCTGGTGCCCAGTCTTGCACTGCACTATCTGTAATCCAATCCGGCACATCTCCATTGTGGAGCTGTGTTAGATTATGTCGCACCTCCCCCAATAGCCATGCCCGATAGGCCACGCACATTCGTTCCCTAGAGGCCTGGTTGGTTACGTTGTGCAGGGTGGCGGCGACATGGTTAACTTTATGGGCATGGCTTTCCAAAACTTGCAGAGACTCTAATAGAGTTTTAGCCAAGTCTTTTCCAGTCTGTTCCTGTTGTCCCTCTAACTTATTTGCCTTTAACATGAGGTCCCTTAGTTTGGATGTTAAATGATTCACCTTGCTATCGATTTCCGCTATATCCAGGGAATTAACTGTGGATATCCCTGCACTGTAAGCAGTGGCTATATCATTTACCAGGTTCCTCTTGCGGTGAGATAGGCTCGACTGCATGCGTCCCCCAGAGGCCCGGAGAGCATCAGTAACTGTCATGTCGAGGAGCCGATGGTAAAACGACCTTGTACGCCACTCGCACCATTTGGGGAACCCCATCTGGCTAATATTGAGGACAGCCGAAACTATCTCATGGTGTACATTCTCAAATAAGCGCCTATCAGAATCCCGGATCACGAGCCCCCCTTTGGGTCCCGAGCTAGACTGCGAACACCTCAAGAGTTCCTCTGTAGTCAAAGTGGAGGGCTTTGGGGCGCCTGTTACTGGGGTGATCAGTGTGGTTGTGATGGTGGGAGTATCCCGGGGGTTCAGCTTCCAACACCAATCATCAGAGTTGGTGCACTTGGAGGTTGGGCATAGTTCCCACCCTCCTTCCTCCTGCTGGGGTACCCCGGACATCTGAGTGAAATCACTCCCACATCTTACTTGCATAGTTCCTCCCTGTACGCATGTTAATGTATCATTACTCTTCTTCCCAAAGCATACTGTGCTCATGTTTGTCCATTTAACAGTGTTACCCTTATCCCCTGTATCGTCTGGCTTATTGTCAAATATGCTTACGCCCGTTAACCCGGAGCTACAATTTAAATACACTGTTTTATCAACCGTGACAGTTAAAGCCCCACCTTCCCGATCTCAACTGATGTCGCTCGAGTTCTTGTAATACAGGCCTCGTTGCTCCCTTCGGTTGACCGATGTGGTTCCTTCTGTGGTCGCCGTAGCCAGGCATATTAGTAAGGTCATCCGTATCCGAGTTCTGTAGAGGGAGATAAACAGTGGACGCCGGTCATCACTGGTTTCGTCCTTATTATTTACCGTGCTTTCGAATTTCTTAAGTTGCGTCCAGTGTATCCACCAACCTTTTCATTTCATATTTACGCATGTGCAAGTGTCGCTGGTCATTAGGACCTCGTACGGTCCCTGCCAGCGAGGTGCCCATCCTGGTCTGGCGGGTAAGACACTTACCATCACCCTGTCCCCTACTACTGGTAAATTTTGTTCTTCCTCCATTTCCTCCAATTCCATATCCCTGACTATTTGTTGGTCCCTGACTTCCTGTCTCAGATCATGCAGTTGTTTGCATGGTTTGTTTTAGGGGTCGGGAGGTCCCTCGTCTTCATCTGTTTCTCGGCTGGGGTGAACAGGACATAGCGTACTGTAGTCTGAGCCTGCCCATTTCCCACTTGTCTAATCTCCGTCGCAATAGGGGCCATGGCCATTACGCCCTTCGTCTTGGTTTCGGGCATTGGCGGGGCCAATGGTCCCTCTGTGTCATATTTAGGTGGGGTCATCATCCTGTCTGTCGTAATCTGTGGCGTCCTTCTCTAATTCTCCCCAGTCAACGTCGTCATTATCATCTGTCGCTCTAAACCTTGGTCCTGGTGCCCGCACCGCACTGACCTTAACCTTTTCCTTTTCTATATAACTTTGCACATGTTTACTGAGCCCTAAGCAGCTACTAATAATTATAAGTATTCCCTTCTCTTCCTTACCTTTACACTGGTTGCCCTACCATTCCCTTTGCCTGTCTAGACTGTCGTTCGGATTCCAGCCATTCTTTTTCATTTTCTTGATTAGTTTCTTACTTTTTTCTGCTATAAGTTTGCTTATGGACCATTCCAGTCCCCAATCTTCCCCTCCTGTGGCCATCTTTTGTTTTTTCCTCTGGCCTGCGCAAACAGTAACTTGGACCTTCCTGCTGCAATGCGGTTCTGGTTACCTATGGCGACTCGCGGTTCTACTGCACAGAGATCACTCCAGTACCCACTAGTCTCCTGTTCGGATTCCCTACCGTCTCATGTCCAGCCTCCTGGGGTTCCACACCTAACTATGGGTGGTAATATAAGGTACTCACCCGACTTGCGGTTCCATTATGGTTGGCCGTTCGACTGCGTCCTGGGAATCCTGCCCACTACGCCAAGTTGTTGTGGGATTACTCTCTGCCCCAAAGCAGACGGAGACGATCGTGTACTGGTTCCAAGCGATCTTTATTCAAGCATGTGCAGGGAGAGGCCCTCACAGTCTGAGCTGAGACGAGAGTCTAATTTTTATATTCGAGCAGTTGGCCTATATACAATCTTACATCTTGTTTCCTTCACATCTTCGGGACTTGTCAATTAATTGTTCAAGTCAGGTACACTTAATCACATCTCCACAAAACACATCTTGTTTATCTCATTTGCCCTGTTTCCACATCTGCCATTCTTCTACTCTTTAGCTCTTATCCAATTTCATACACTTAACCACATCTTCGCAAATCACATTGGCAGCCCATTGTTCAATGTATGCCCTCCTTGCCTTCTTTCACTCCCCCAATCATTGTGTAATATGCTTTTTCCAACTGTCTTTGTTCTACCAGACTTCTCCTTTATTACATCAGCCAGCTAGTCAGTTAAGCCGCTAATCTAACTTTTAACCCCTTCAGGTGTAGTGAAGCAAGAGACTATTAAGTGCCTGGGAGAATCATCTATTCTGGAAGAATCCCGGGCAATCCGAGGGTGTAGGAATCCTCGCCATAGATTTGATAAGGAATAGAGAGACCAATGAATCTTCTTGTGGCAATGATTTGGCTGTGTGGTGGGATGGGGGAACAACCTATTGCTAGGCAACTAGTATTCAGTGCCATGAGCAGCAACCAAGATTTCAGGCATCCCTGCTGGGAAAGGATAATTGAAAATTAGGATTAAAACAGATGGATAAGAAAATGTACATCATGTTTAGTCTTGTTGTTACATAGGTCACCGACTTGCTTTGTGAAGTACAATCGATTTCTATCAAAGCTCAGTCATAGCATTTAGGTTTTTATGTTTTCTGAAACTTTTAGCAGAAATGAAGAGATGCCAAACAGTAAAGTACCTACTGAGTGTTTTGTTATTCAGATCACTATAGATGGTACTCATGGCAAAATAACAACAAAAAGTGAATTTAGCTTTGTCCAGAATTTGACCTTTGTTTTACTAATTGCCTTCATGAGCTTTTGGTTTATTATCCAATTAAAAGATACCAGCCGAGAAATTGGGTCACAATCATTTTTGGGCAGGGGGGTGTCATATTTCACACCCCACGCACCTGAATGGTGACGCCAAGGCACTCCAGATACTGTGCCTCAGGCCTCATTTCGGTGGAGCCAGCAAAGTGTCAAGAGCCCGCCGGTGAAGAGAACTCCAAGTTTGGGCCATTGATGGTGCTGCAGCCGCCCTCAGGTAAGTGTTGTCGGGGATGTGGCTCGGGTCCTGAGTCGGAGATCGGCATTGGGGATCGGCATTGGGACATTGGTCGAGAAAATAGGAACAGGAGTAGGCCATTCAGCCCCTCGAGCTTGTTCCGCCATTCAATGAGATCGTGACTGATCTGCGACCTAACTCCATATACCTGCCTTTGTCCCATATCCCTTAATACATTTGGTTAACAAAAATATATCAATCTCAGATTTAAAATTAACAATTGATCTAGCATCAATTGCCATTTGTGTAAGAGAGTTCCAAACTTCTACCACTCTTTGTGTGTAGAAGTGTCTCCTAATTTCACTCCTGAAAGGTCTAGTTCTAATTCTTAGACTATACCCCATTGTCCTAGAATCTCCAGTCAGCGGAAATAGTTTTGCTTCATCTACCCTATCTGTTCCCTTTAATATCTTGAAAACTTCGATCAAATCACATCTTAACCTTCCAAATTCCATGGAATAGTACCCTAATTTGTGTAATCTCTCCTCATAACTTAACCCTTGAAGTCCGGGTATCATTCTGGTAAACCTACGCTGCACTCTCTCCAACGCCAATATATCCTTTCTAATGTGTGGTGCCCAGAACTGCTCACAGTACTCCAGGTGTGGTCTAACCAGGGTTTTGTATAGCTGCAGCATAACTTCTACCCCCTTGTATTCTAGTCCTCTAGATATAAAGGCCAGCATTCCATTAGCCTTTTTGATTATTTTCTGTACCTGTTCATGACATTTTAATGATCTATGTACCTGGACCCCCAAGTCTCTTTGGACCTCCACTATCTTTAGCTTTCCACCATTTAGAAAGTACCCTGTTCTATCCTTTGTAGGTCCAAAGTGGATGACCTCACATTTGCCGACATTGAAATCGATTTGCCACTGTTAGCCCATTCACTTAGTATATCATATACCATTGTAACTTTATGTTTGCATCTACACTGCCCACAATGCTGCCTATCTTTGTGTCATTGGCAAAATTGGATATGTTGCTTTCTATGTCATAATCTAAGTCGTTAATAAATAATGTGAATAGTTGAGGGCCCAACACAGATCCCTGCGGGACATCACTAGTCACATCCTGCCAATTTGAGTACCTACCCATTATCCCTACTCTCTGTCTCCTGCCGCTCAGCCAATTTCCTAACCAGGTCAATAATTTGCCTTCAATTCCATGGGCTTCAACCTTAGTTAACAGTCTCTCATGTGGGACTTTTATCAAATGCCTTCTGGAAGTACATATAAATAACATCCATAGACATTCCCCTGTCCAACTGTTTTGTCAGGCATGACCTACCTTTCAAAAATCCATGCTGGCTTTTTCTGATCAGCTTTAAATTTTGATGGTGTTCAGTCACTCTATCCTTAATTATCGACTCTTGCAATTTTCCAACAACAGATGTTCAGCCAACTGGTCTATAACTCCCTGGTTTCTCCCTCTCACCATTCTTAAATAGCAGAGTGACATGTGCAATTTTCCAATCTAAAGGGACAGTTCCTGAATCGAGAAAACTTTGGAAGATTATAGTTAGGGCATCTGCAATGTGCTCATCTACTTCCTTTAAAACCCAGGGACGGAAACCATTTGGTCCTGGGGATTTGTCACTCTTTAATGCCATTATTTTCTTCATTACTGCTATTTTGCTTTCGTTAATTTTATTGAGTTCCTGTCCCTGATTCAGTATTAGTTTTCTTGGGATTTCCGGCATATTATCCTCTTCCTCTACTGTAAATACTAACGCAAAGTTATTATTTGACATGTCCGCCATTTCCTTATTATCATTGACAATATTACCAATATCAGTTTTCAAGGGGCCGACATTGCTCCAGACCACCCCTTTTTCCCAATATAATCAAATCAGTTGATGCACATGCCAAAGATAATACTCCCTTTTGTAGATCTTACTATCTGTTTTGTCGGGGATCAGGATGGGGCCTGGGTTGGGGTTCGCACGGGTCCGGTTGGGATCAGAGGGGAGAACATAAGAACATAAGAAATAGGAGATTGGGTCGGGAGTGACAGCGATGTGAGGGGGAGCGGCGGCAATGAGGGGAGCAGTGGGGGGCGGTCAGGTCCTTCTAATGTGTGAGCACTCCTGCTCCTCTCAGTTCCACCTTCAGGTAAATTACTTCTTTGTTGCAGGCGATTCCGAGGGCTTATTTCTCTGAGTGCAGCTGACGCTGTCACAGGCCGCCTTACGACAAGCCAATCTTACTGAAAGGGCCTCAAACAGGCGTTAGGCCCTTTATTTGCTTATGCAAACAGTGTAACGCCTGTTCCAGGTGTGGGTAAATGACGCCTCTTGTTTGTCCTTACCCAATGTGATGGGCGGCGCACTTCCAGACGGAAATGTGCGCATGCTTCCTGCCCGCCGCATTCGGGACTGAGTAGCAAAGTAACGGCAGGTAAACGGACGCTGTGCTGACCAGTTTCAAGATCAAAATGTATATTCAAACAAAGCTGGCCGGAGGACACTAATGATACCTGGAGACAAGTTCTGCTGATGAAACTTACAAAAGGGTCAAACCCTTTAAGGTCAATTCACAACCTGTTGTAGATTCAAGGTGACAAAGAATAAATGGTAGAACTATTGAATTTTATCTGAAATTCCATTTGCAATTCCAATTAAATGTGCAAATATCACAGAATTCCCAGAATAGCCAGATTTAACAAACAAAAAACACTTACACGCAGTGAGGGCTCAGTAAATCACTGTAGATGTGTAAATAAATTGAAAGACCCCACTGCAGGTATATAAAAAGGAAGAGAGTAGCTAAAGTAAACGTTCGTCCCTTAGAGGATGAGATTGGGGAATTAATAATGGGGAATGGGGAAATGGCAGAGACTCTGAACAAATATTTTGTATCCGTCTTCACGGTAGAAGACACTAGCAACATCCCAATAATGGATAATCAAGGGGCCACAGGGATGGGGGAACTAAAGACAATCACTATCACTAAGGAAATAGTACAGTACTTGGTAAAATAATGGGACTAAAAGATGACAAGTCCCCTGGACCAGATGGCCTGCATCACAGGGTCTTAAAAGAAGTGGCTGCAGAGATAGTGGATGCATTGGTTGCAATATACCAAAATTCCCTGGACTCGAGAGGTCCCAGCGGATTGCAAAACCGCAAATGTAACACCCCTATTTAAGAAAGGAGGGAGACAGAAAGCAGGAAACTATAGACCAGTTAGACCTGTCATTGGGAAAATGCTGGAGTCCTTCATTAAGGAAGCAGTAGCAGAGCATTTGGAAAATCATAATGCAGTCAAGCAGAGTCAGCATGGTTTTATGAAAGGGAAATCATGTTTAACAAATTTGCTGGAGTTCTTTGAGGAGGTAATGAGCAGGGTGGACAAAGGTGAGCCAGTGGATGTGGTGTATTTGGATTTCCAGAAGGCATTCGATAAGGTGCCACATAAAAGGTTACTGCCTAAGATAAGAGCTCATGGTATTGGGGGTAATATATTAGCATGGATAGAGAATTGGCTAACTAACAGAAAGCAGAGAATCGGGATAAATGGGTCATTTTCTGGTTGGATAACGGTAACTAGCGGGGTGCCACAGGGATCGGTGCTGGGGCCTCAACTATTTACAATCTACATTAATGACTTGGATGAAGGGACCAAGTGTAATGTAGCCAAGTTTGCGGATGATACAAGATGGGTGGGAAAGCAAGTTGTGCAGAGGACTCAAAGAATCTGCAAAGTGATATAGACAGGCTAAGTGAGTGGGCAAACATTTGGCAGATGGAGTATAATGTGGGAAAGTGCGAGGTTATCCACTTTGGCAGGAAAAATAAAAAAGCAAACTATTATTTAAATGGAGGGAGATTACAAAATGCTACAGTTCAGAGGGACCTGGGGGTCCTTGTGCATGAAACACAAAAAGTTAGCATGCAGGTACAGCAAGTAATCAAAAAGGCAAATGGAATGTTGGCCTTTATTTCAAGGGGGTTGGAGTATAAAAGCAGGGAAGTCCTGCTACAACTGTACAGGGTATTGGTGAGACCACACCTTGAGTACTGCGAACAGTTTTGGCCTCCTTATTTAAGGAAGGATATACTTGCATTGGAGGCAGTTCAGAGACGATTCACTAGGTTAATTCCAGAGATGAGGGGGTTGACTTGTGAGGAAAGGTTGAGCAGGCTGGGCCTATACTCATTGGAATTTAGAAGAATGAGAGGGGATCTTATTGAAACATATAAGATATTGAGGGGGCTCGACAAGGTAGATGCAGAGAGGATGTTTCGCCTCGTGGGGAAATCTAGAACTCGGGGACATAGTTTCAGAATAAAGGGTCGCCCTTTTAGAACTGAGATGAGGAGGAATTTCTTCTCTCAGAGGGTTGTAAATCTGTGGAATTCTCTGCCCCAGAGAGCCGTGGAGGCTGGGTCATTAAATACATTTAAGGTGGAGATAGACAAGATTTTTGTAAGGTAAGGGAGTGAAGGGTTATGGGGAGTGTTCTGGGAAGTGGCTTTGTGCCCAAGATCAGCCATGATCTTATTGAATGGCGGAGCAGGCTCGCCAAGTGGCCTATTCCTGTTCCTATTTCTTATGTTCTTATGCTGTCTGCTGCAGTTCCCTCCTTTGATGGAAGTGTCAACTGCCCTTATGCATGGTTTACTGTGTCATGGAGCATGGAAACACAAAAAGTCTTGATGAAGAAAAAAAAGTCCTAGCCTGAAAAATAATTTACCTCGTTGGTGACGCTCAACATGCATTTATTATCAAATGTACATTAAAGTTCAGAGAAAGCACTTCCTTTGAAATGTTTCTGCAGTCATGTGCAGAATACTACTTCAGCTAAGTACAGCTTATCAAATTACAGCCAATTCTTCTCGAGCATATGACCAATCTGCCATGAAATTGTGCACACAACCCAGGATTTGCATAGCATTCAGCAGGGATGAGGGCATGATTCATTTGAAGGTGTTTAGTGGCTGATATTTCACAATTCCCTGCCATTTTCTCAGATCAGTTGATGCACATGACAAAGATAATTAAAAAGCATAGACAATGGGGCCTGTGTAACACAACTGTCTGTGGCACTGCGCTTGTAATACTGTCCACCCTGGTTGTATTTATTTGCATTGTTGAGCAGAGAATTACTAATATTGTGATTCTACTAGCCAGAATCTGTCCAAAAATGTATAAAATTAGTACACCTTCTGTCTTGCTATTTTGTGGATAGTGAGCAAGCAGATGCCAGCCACTCATTCCGCCTCATATCCAGCCTGACCTCTTTCCCAGTATTTGGTACAAAGACAGATGTTAGGGGCACACAGCTACAGCTGTGACTCCAGCTGCTTTAGGGACCGGTTCTCTAATTATTTAAATATAAAATAAAAATAATGAATCTCTTAGGAGGAATCAGAGCGCATAAAATTTGTATCGAAAAGCACAAAACACAGAAGTTTCCTCTCTCTCGCTGCCTCAGGGGATTTATCCAGTAAATAGCCAAGCGACACAGACTAGAAGGATCCTAGGTTTGTTCCCTGGACTACGCTGTTTTAGCTGATCTCAGCCAGGGCGACAGTGACATCCTAAAATTGGCTTTAGCACCTCTGGGTTATGGAGGGGAACATCAATGAGATTTCATTTTCCTGATCAAGATCCCGTTGCCACTACTGGCAAGTGCACGCGTGCGGATATTGGCTAAGTGCAAGATTGGGCTCAGCTCCCGGTGGTTGAATAACCTAGTACTCACAGTTAAGGCTCGCTCATGAATAATGACCACTTGGACAAGGTACTGAAGAGCAACCAACAGCTGCAGAGCCATACCCCAGCAAACAAAAATTAGGGGAAGAGGGAGGAAATTGGCAAGAAAAAAGTGTGAATGCTCCTGCCAATTGGTCTAAAGTCCCAACTTTTTGTTTGTGGCGGCAAACTGCCATGATGCTGCGACAGGCATCACTAAAGTCAGCAATGTGAGCCACTGGCCCATTTGTTGCCAAAAGAAAATATTGGCCTTCAAGCCTGCCTACCATTTATATTTGGTGGTAGCGCTTGTGAGCAGAGGCAGTATTGCACAGTAAAGGTACAGAATCTGACATTTTTATGACAGATTTTAGTGTAACTCTGATACCTTTTGTGCAACTAGCTTGTTAGCTTACAGTTTCTGTTTGAGGTCACAGAAGTCCGTTTACAAGGTGAGAAAGGGTATTTAAAAATAAACGAATTATTTGAGGACAGTTGCCTTTTGTTGTAATCAGTACTAGTACACTGCATTCATCTGAGCGCCAGATGTTGCATGTACTATTGTGTGCCATTCAAATCCATCATTTCTGTCCTATTCTCATTACAATTAATCCAGTCATTCTTTGGCCTGAAAATAGAAACACTCCATTTGATATGCATGTTGGTGATTTGGTTTTGTGTGCTGCAAAATGTTCTTCCCGATAAGCATACGGTGATGGAGGTTTGAAAGGAAATGTG
The DNA here is from genome assembly GCF_052327205.1 of Somniosus microcephalus. Taxonomy (NCBI): domain Eukaryota; kingdom Metazoa; phylum Chordata; class Chondrichthyes; order Squaliformes; family Somniosidae; genus Somniosus; species Somniosus microcephalus. The sequence continues at coordinate 33,837,731 of NC_141012.1, read as the reverse complement.
AAACACAAAATAGATGACACAGTGTTAATTAAGAACAGCTTCTGCTGTGTAATATTTCCCCCCTCTGGTCTCTTAACCATTGTTTTCAGATCTGCACTCTGGGTTAGTGATTTTTCTTTTGTGCGTGTCTTGTTTTTAATTCAATTTTCTGTATATTTATGCTTATGCCAGACTTTCCTAGAACCAAGAAGTAATTCCCAACTGCAGGGGTTCCTCTGCACTGAACAGCAGGTTCTCAGCAAATTGCTTCTTTACAAAATAATGCAATCATTTTTCAGTTGGAAACAAATAATTCGAAGCTATGGGAGAATGAATGTGGTCCTCACTGGAGGTGTGCAAAGCTGTTTTCTCAAATGAATGTTTTCTGTTGATGAAGCTTTGGAAAATTGAGTTTCCTCGTGCACTTTGCAAAGCCCAGTGCCTTTCCTTGTGTGTGTTTTTTTGCAAGACCTGTAAATATTTGCTTCTAAGCAATCCTATCCATCTATCTGAGTATCACTGTGTAAGTCACCATGTCAGCTAACTGGCGTTTTCAAAAAAGATTAGGCCCAAAATCCTCAGTGCAATTGGAACGAATATAGGAACAAGAATAGGCCATTCAGCCCTTCGAGCCTGTTCCGCCATTCAATTAGATCATGGCTAATTAGTATCTTAATTCCATCCACCCACCTTGGTTCTGCAACCCTTAGTGCCCTTGCGTAACAAAAATCTATCAAGCTCAGTTCTGAAATGATCCATTGACCTGGCCTCAATAGCTTTTTTGGGGAGAGAGTTCCAGATTTCTGCAACCCTTTGTGTAAAGAAGTGGTTCCTGACATCACTTTTGAACAGCCTTGCTCTAATTTTAAGCTTATGCCCCCTTGTTCTAGAGCCTCCACCAGAGGAAATAGTGGCCGGAATTTTCCTGGCACCGTGTGTGCAGGTTTGAAGGCAGGTCAGCAGTAAAGGTTGCAGAAAATGGGAACGCGTCGGGAACGCACCGTCATTCCGCCTCCTCGCACCTTTGACTCTGGCATGTTTGTCAGTGCAGCAGAGACCCGAACGGCAGAGGCGGGCGACCTAATTAATCTCATTAAATCCTTGTTGTGAGACCCTTAACAGGGATTTTAACCAGACCTTTTGATTTTTACTGGATGACCAAGGGAAACACGCAGCTCGGGAACCTCGTCTGTCAACCTGAGGCGGAAGCTCAGTGGCCAGTGATCGATGTCATTATTGCAGAGCATGGAATTCAAAATAAATATTCCCTCTTACTCTCTTACTCAATGGCCGCCGAGGCTCAGTGTCTGCATGCAGCTGAGCAGAGCTTGGAGCGTTCTGCGCCCTCCGGTGAGGAGTCTCCTCTGTTGTTCCTGTCTCCACCGTCTGCTCTTGCTCACTTGTGACTTGTCAGGCACCAGGTGACAACACTACTCTATCTCGCATAGAACGCACCGAGGTATGCGTGTCTGCGCTGGTGCTGGGTGTGCTTGGGTCTGCTGACTGTGCACCCTCAGAGGCTGGAGGCTCCTCTGAGGAGTTGTCTTCCTTCTCTGGCTGGACAGTGGGGGAGCAGGGGCACTTAATGGACCTGTGGGAGAGTATATAGATGATTTAGAAATGTTATATTAAGAATGGCTAACAATACCATTAAGCACATGATGAACATTCACTGGCTGCTGACCAATTAAATACATATTTTGGTCCTGTCTTCACAAAGGAGGACACAAATAACCTCCCAGAGATGTCGGGGAACATAGGGTCTGATGAAAGGGAGGAACTGAAAGAAATCAGTATTTGTACGGAAATGGTGTTAGGGAAATTGATGGGATTGAAGGCCGATAAATCCCCAGGGCCTGATAATCTACATCCTAGGGTACTTAAGGAAGTGGCCCGAGAAATAGTAGATGCATTGCTGGTCATCTTCCAACATTCGATGGAATCTGGAACAGTACCCATGGATTGGAGGGTAGCTAATGTTACCCCACTATTCAAAAAAGGTAGTAGAGAGAAAACAGGGAATTACAGACCGGTAAGCCTGACATCGGTAGTGGGGAAAATGCTAGAGTCCATTATAAAAGATGTAATAGCAGAGCACTTGGAAAGCAGTGACAGGATCGGACAAAGTCAACATGGATTTACAAAAGGTAAATCGTGCTTGACTAATCTACTGGAATTTTTTGAGGATGTAACTGGTAAAATAGATAAGGGAGTACCAGTGGATGTGGTGTATTTGGACTTTCAGAAGGCTTTCGATAAGGTCCCGCATAAGAGATTAGCGTGTAAAGTTAAGGCAAATGGGATTGGGGGCAAAGTATTGATTTGGATAGAGAACTGGTTGGCAGACAGAAAGCAAAGAGTTGGAATAAACAGGTCTTTTTCCGAGTGGCAGGCAGTGACTAGTGGGGTACCGCAGGGATCGGTCCTTGGACCCCAGCTGTTCACAATATATATTAATGATCTAGACAAGATGTAATATCTCCAAGTTTGCAGACGACACAAAGCTGGGTGGGCGTGTCTGCTGTGAGGAGGATGCTGAGAAACTCCAGGATGATTTGGACAGGTTGGGTGATTGGGCAGAAGCATGGCAGATGCAACATAACATGGATAAATGTGAGGTTGTCCACTTTGGTGGTAAAAACAGGAAGGCAGATTATTATCTGAATGGCAATAGATTGGGAGAAGGGGAAGTGCAACGAGACCTGGGTGTCCTTGTGCACCAGTCGCTGAAGGTAAGCATGCAGGTGCGGCAGGCGGTTAAGAAGGCAAATGGTATGTTGGCCTTCGTAGCGAGAGGGTTTGAGTACAGGAACAAGGATGTCTTGCTGCAGTTGTACAGGGCCTTGGTGAGACTACATCTTGAGTATTGTGTGCAGTTTTGGCCACCTTATCTGAGGAAGGATGTTCTTGCCATGGAAGGAGTTCAGCGAAGATTCACCAGGCTGATACCTGGGATGGCAGGAATGACGTATGAGGAGAGATTGGGTCGATTGGGCTTATACTTGCTGGAGTTTAGAAGAATGAGAGGGGATCTCATTGAAACTTATAAAATTCTGACAGGACTGGACAGACTAGATGCAGGAAGGATGTTCCCGATGGTCGGGGAGTCCAGAACCAGGGGTCACAGTCTAAGGATAAGGGATAAGCCATTTAGGACAGAAATGAGGAGGAATTTCTTCACCCAGAGAGTGGTGAACCTGTGGAATTCTCTACCACAGAAGGCAGTAGAGGCCAATTCATTAAATATATTCAAGAAGGAGTTGGATATATTTCTTGAGGCTAAAGGGATCAAGGGGTATGTGGAGAAAGCAGGGACAGGGTACTGAATTTGGATGATCAGCCATAATCGCATTGAATGGCGGAGCAGGCTCGAGGAGCCGAATGGCCTACTCCTGCTCCTATCTTCTATGTTTCTATCTGTGTGACTGCTGTATGCCATGTGGCTGTCTGAGATATAATTCAGTCACCAGGTTGCTGAGAGGTCCCCCTCTCTCCGTTTCCCACCGCCAGAAGATCTGCAGCTCTTGAGACCTCCTGGGCCCCCTCCTCTGCTGGAGTTGAAGTGCTGAAGGATGGAGGGCCACCTCCGGTTCTCTCCCTCTCCTTGTTATTGTGCACTCTCTTCTCCTGCAAGGAGGGAAAGAGAAGTTTGAGTGAGAGTGATGGCATGAGTGTAAAGATTGTGTGTGGGTTACATCTGTAGAGGGTGACTGTGAGGGAGTGGGGTGCCAATGCCAAATGGCCTGCTGTGGTGTGAGTTGGTATGATTGCATTAGGGTGAGGGTGAGTGTGAGGGGTGGTTAGTCAGAGGTGGACGTGCAAGGTATGTTGGTGTTAGGAATGATGTGCAGGAGTAGGCTTTGGAAGGCAGAGTGATGGGGATGAGGTGACAGGCACAGCAGGATGAAGGTGAGTGTGGCTTTGCACTCACCTTTCTTGATCTTGTCAGATCATTGAAGCGCTTCCGGCACTGCACCCAGGTCTGCCTCACCACATCCCTGCTGTTCACCTCCTCAGCTATTTGGAGCCAGGCTCTTTTTGTCTCCTGGGGAGGTCTCTTCTGCCCATCCGCAGGGAAGAGGACCTCCCTGCATGCACTGACTCCCTCCACAAGAATATGTAGGGAGTAATTGGAAAACCTGGGTGCAGCCCTCTGTCTTTGGGATGTCCCGTTTACAAGGCTCAGCGATAACAAGATCCTCCAATATAGTCCCGCCACACTCCTAGATGTCTTACGTTATGTTATGTCGATGAACCTTCAAATGCACTGTGGCCAAGGCTGCTTTAAATATTCCTGCTGGAAATGAGTCATCAATGACGTCATCAGACCCCACACCATTTAATAGGGCTGGGAAATGCGCATGTCTGCCTTAATAGTGGCCATTGGCTGATAAGTCGCTCTGAGGAGCGGGCTCATCAATACAACGCGGTACTGACCTGCCATGTGGCCTGCATGCACCCGACCCCACTCGGTAAGGAAAGTTCCAGCCAACTTCTCTCAATCTACCCTATCAAGTCATTTAATCATCTTAACCACCTCAATTAGATCACCCATTAATCTTCTATACTCAAGGGAATACGAGCCTAGTCTATGCAATCTGTTCTCACAATTTATCCGTAATGTAATATCTAAGTCTGGCATTTATTTGCATGTTTGTATTTTTCTTTATATTTAATATGTGGAGTAAACTTGGGAATTCCATGTAAAATATTGTATTAGAAGCTGCAGCAGTCTTTGTCACCTGATAGTGATGGCGGAGATTGAGTTAATAGGCATACATCTGTTGATAACTCTGGTGATTCATATGTGGTGCTTTACAGGACAACATGGAATAGATGGCAGAAATGTTGGCAACCATCTTCAGTCAGAAGTGCTGAGTGGATGACCCTTCTCAGCCCCCTCCTGAGGTCCCCACCAATGTTCCCCGTAATTTTGTTTTGGGCCATGTGGCCCCTTCAATGGGCTGCGCGGCCAATTCAAATGTCCGCGCATGCACGTTCTTTTTTAATAGCCGGCTCACCGGCTGCACGGGACGCCTGGAGCACTGCGCGGCCACGCAGCTTAAAGGGAACATTGGTCCCCACCCACACAAATGCATGTCTTCAGCCAATTTGATTCACTCCACGTGACATCAAGAAACGGCTGAGTGCACTGGACACAACAAAAGATATGGGTCCAACAATAACCTGGCTATAGTGCTGAAGACATGTGCTCGAGAACTAGCTATGCCATTAGCTAAGCTGTTCTGCTACAGCTACAACACAGGCATCTACCCGACAACGTGGAAAATTGCCCGGGTATGTCCTGTCCACAAAAAAGCAGGACAATTCAACCCGGCCAATTACCGCCCCATCAGCCTACTGCCAATCATCAGCAAAGTGATGGAAGGAGTTATCAACAGTGTTAGCAAGCAACATTTGCTCACCAATAACCAGCTCACCGATGCTCAGTTTAGGTTCCAACAGAAGCACTCAGCTCCAGACCTCATTACAGCCTTGGTCTAATCATGGACACAAGTGCTACATTCCAGAGTTGAGATGAGAGTGACTGCCCTTGACACCAATGCAGCATTTGACTGAGTGTGACACCAAGGAACTTGTAAAATTGAAATCAGTGGGGATCAGGCTGCAGTCCTACCTGGCACAAAGGAAGATGATTGTGGTCGTTAGGCCTATCACCTCAGCCCCATAATATTGTTGGTGGAATTACTCAGGATAATGTGCTAGGCAGAACTATCTTCAGCTGCTTCATCAACAACCTTTCCTCCATCATAAGGTCAGAGATGAGGCTGTTCTATGATGATGGCACAGTGTTCAAATCCATTTGCAATTTCTCAGATACAGGAAACTTTGTGCTATCCGGCACCGACGGGACCGAGCTGTTGCCGTTCCCTCAAAACTGCCGGACACTCCAGCGCTGATGTTGAAACATACGGAGATTTTCAGCTCCATGTGAATCAACAAACCCTGTGCTTCTAAACAGTCGGCAAGCGTCTCTGTAGCGTCTCTAGCTGAAGCTGTTGCTTAGCTATAGACCTTGCAGAGCTTGACTGTTGAGAAAAAAGCAACGAAAAGAAAAAAATCCTAACGAAACGGCTCCTGATTTTTGCCGGTGGCTCGAGCTTGCCGGACATTTAGCCTCTGGATAACACAGTTTCCTGTAATGATCCTACCATGCCTGCATGCAGCAAGAGCTCGACAGCATTCAGGCTTTGACTGATAAGTGGTAAGTAACATTTGTGCCACACAAAGTCAGGCACTGACAATCTCGAACAAGAGAGAGCATAACCACCGCCCCTTGACATTCAATAGCATCACCGAGTCCCTCACCATCACCATATTCTGCAGCAAGTGGCTCACTACCTGACTCCCCGAAGCCTCTCCATCACCTGCAAGGCACAAGTTAGGACTGTGATGGAATACTTACCACTTGCCTGAATGGGTGCAAAACTAGTGAAGTTCAAAGTGAAGTGACAATGCTTTTCGGCACCCCATCTACAGGCTTAACCATCCACTCCCTCCACCATTGGCATACCATGGCTGCAGTGCATCCTATCTAAAGGATGCACTGCAGCAACTCGTCAAGGCGTGACCTGCACCAGCCAGAAGGAGAAGAGCAGCAGGTGCAAGGGAGCACCATCACCTCCAAGTTACCCGGCAAGTCACACACCATCCTGACTTGAACATATATCGCTGTTCCTTCATTGTTGCTGGGTCAATATCCTGGAACTCCATATCTAAAAGCATTGTGGGAGAACCTTCACCACACAGATTGCAGCAGTTAAGGAAGAGAGGCCCGCCACCACTTTCTCAAGGGCAACTAGAGATGGGCAATAAATGCCGGTATTGCCAATGACACCCATATCCCGAGTATTAATTTAAAAAAAAATATTGCTTCCCAAGAAACAATACTGCAGATCTACATTTGCAACGTATCACAGAGAGAATTGGAGAATACAGAATCCATACCAAGTTGCTTATGCAGTGATGTAAGAAAAAGGAGTCTTACCATCAAGTAACTTTAAAGTAAGCTTTAAGTAACTTATAAACACACTATATACAAGAGAGGTCTTTACCATGCATCTGGTAGAAGCCTCTTACAATACTGAACAGACCAGTATTTATACCAGTCCAACAGGAAGTGACATATGACAGGAAGTGAGGTATGTACACAGTTCATAGTTCACAGTTCACAGGAAGTGATGACATAACTTCCCGGAAGCTATTATTATTATCACATTCTTCCCTCCTGCAGGATTAGGAGGCTGTGGTCTACCTTTTGGTCCGCAGCCGCCGAACAAGGAAGAGTCGCACCCGTTTGGATTCCCGCCGTAGAGGGTCGCTGGTCCGCTTACATGCAGTTGGCCATTGGTCAGAGTCTGTGTGGCCTGGATTGCCCTGTGAAGGGTCGGGGAGATCATGGCTTCGAGTACGAGCCCCAATAGGTTCAAAGTCGGACTGCCTCTGTTCAGAGGGAGGTGCAGAGATGGTCTGTGGCGGATCAGTACTTTCATGCGCGGTACTGGGAGGGTCGCAACCTTGAGTACGGGGTTCTACCGGCACCAAGCTAGTTGGTGTCCGATCAGGATCCTGGAGAGGGGTACCCGATAGGTCCCAAGAGTTTCCTGGTGAAATGCCATCACCCGATGTCCCACTAGGTCCTGGTGGGCAGGGAGCCAGATCCCGTAATGATACGGTAGATTCTCGGCCGTCGGAATATCGTATGTTTGCATAGGTGGGGTTGGCATCGGTTAGTTCGACCTCGTCTACGAGAGGGTCATTTTTAGATGTCCGAACGTATCTTCGGAGTAATACAGGTCCAGGAGTAGTTAGCCATGACGGGAGTGATGTCCCATGAGATGAGCGACGCTGGAATCCAAAGAACCGCTCATGAGGTGTAGTATTTGTGGCTGTAGAAAGCAGGGACCGTATAGAGTGCAATGCATCCGGAAGCACTGTTTCCCCATTGCTGGTCTGGTAGGCCCCGAGATCTTAAAGCGAGACGTACGGAATTCCAGATGATACCGTTATACCTCTCTAGCTGCCCACTTCCGATGGGATGGTATGGTGTTTTGCTTGTAGCAATTCCCCGTTCTGAGAGGTAGTCCTTGAGTTCCCTTGACATAAAGGATGGACCCCGAGCTGAGTGAATATAAGCCGGCATGCCACAGAGAGAAAATACCTGCTCAAGGCAGCAGATTACTGTGGACGCCAGCATATTGGAGCAGGGGAAGGCAAACGGAAAACGTGAATATTCGTCGATCATGGTGAGCAAATATGTGTTCCGAGTTGAAGAGGGCACTGGGCCCTTAAAATCGATGCTAAGTCGTTGCATCGGTTGGGTTGCATGTATGAGTATACCATCTGAGGGGCGGAAGAACTGAGGTTTTAATTCCGCACAAAGCCGGCATTCTGAGCATATTTTCTTTACATCTCCAGTGGAAAAAGGGAGATTCCGTGATCGTACGAAATGTAGCATGCGCGTAACGCCAGGATGACACAATCCATTGTGGACATCCATGAGAGTAGAGGATGACATAGTGGAGCAGAATGCCCGTGTGAGGGTGTCCGGGGCCACATTCTCCTTGCCAGGCCGATAGAGAATGGTATAACCAAAAGAGGCCAGTTCCATCCTCCAAAGTTGTATTTTATTATTCTTAATTTTGGTTCGTTTTCGATTATCGAGCATGAAGGCGACTGATCGTTGGTCCGTGATCAATGTAAAGTGCTGGCGAGCTAGAAAATGGTTCCACTTCCGTACTGCCTCTATGATGGCTGTGGCTTCTTTCTCAACCGGAGGATAATGTAGCTCGGCACCTTGTAAGGTCCTGGACATAAATGCTACAGGGCGACCTTCCTGATTCAGAGTAGCCGAGATCGCCACCTCCGAGGCATCACATTCAACCACGAAAGGGAGATTCTCATCGATGGAGTGAAGAGCCGCTTTCTCCAACTGTTTTTTGAGAAGATTAAAGGCTGCAACAGCCGCTGTTCCCAGTGGAAATGATCTAGCATGCAGCAAGGGTTGGATTTTGTCCGAAAAATGAGGAATCCATTTAGCGTAGTATGCAAACAGACCGAGAGCCCGACGTAAAGAAGCCGGATTCTTAGGTGACGGGAGCTCTTGGAGCGGGCGAAGTCTTTCTGGGTCTGGCTTAATGATACCATTGCCTACGCAGTAGCCAAGGATGTTGATGGTCGGTTGCGACTCAACAGATTTGGATTCATTCAGGGTCAAATTACGGTGATGGAGGGCATCCCGAAATTTTTGGAGGTTGGCGTCGTGTTCCTGTTGATCGTGACCTGCAATGGTAATGTTATCAAGATAGGGAAAAGTGTCCCTTAGGTTTTCCTGCTTAACCAGGCCATCCATTGCCCGTTGGAAGACAGCCACTCCATTAGTAACCCCGAATGGGAGGCGACGAAATTGGTACAGCCGTCCATTAGCCTCAAAGGCCGTGTACTGCTTATCTGAGACCTTCAAGGGTACCTGATGATAGGCACTTTTTAAATCGTAAGTTGAGAACACTTTGTATTCGGCCAGTTTATTAACCATATCATCAATGCGTGGCAATGGGTAGGCGTCCAAGTCGGTATATTGATTGATGGTTTGCGAATAATCGATGCATAGTCGCTGTTTGTGAGGTTTTAGAGGGTTTTTGACAATGACGACTTGAGCCCGCCAGGGCGACAAACATGGTTCGATGATATCCTCTGCTAGAAGTCGAGAGATTTCAGCCGCAATAAAAGATTGGTCTTCCTGATTAAAGCGCCGCGATTTCGTTATTATTGGTTTGCATTGAGGCGGAATACTGGCAAATAATGAGGGTTCATCAAGTGAAGCTGCTGACAATGCACAAAACGGTAATTTAGACGGTATATTAGAAATAGTAAGTCCGGGTTTGGATCCACCAAACTCAATGGTGAGTTTCTTATGCTGTTTTTGGAAATCCAGCCCTAAGAGGAGATCACTACATAAGTCCTTGAGCACCGAAAGTCGGGTGGAGGGATACATACGACCATGAAGTGTCATATCAACAACACAAAAGCCGGAGATTCTGGTATTAAGTGATGACTGAGCCATCGCAATTGCCTGGTCCGATGGGAAGACATGTAGTTTCAATTTCGCAACAATCTGTTCCTTAATGAAACTATCAGTACTTCCTGAGTCAATTAAGGCATCTAAGGTATGCCCTTTAATTGAAATTTTTGTGGCTGCATGAGACAGGTTCTGTGCGCAAGCAGCTGTAATTGGTGTCGTTGCACAGAGAGTGGCTAAAACTCTCGGTGTGCTTCTTCGGGAGAGAGCTCGAGAGGAAGCTTGATAGGTCCTAGCTGGAGCATCTTGATAGGCCCTAATTGGGGCAGTTCGGTAGGCCTTAGCTGGATTGGCCCTCGTAGAGGCCCTTGATAGGCAAACTTTAGCAAAGTGTCCTTTTTTTTTGCAATAACTGCAGATTGCATTGCGAGCAGGGCAGGTTTTCCTAGGGTGAAAAGCATCTCCACAAAAGAAGCACTCCTTCCTAGATTGCCAAGAGGCTGCTAAAGTGGGGTCATCCTCCTCTTCTTCATCAGAATTATCAGAATTAGATTCCCCCATGATAGGGTTCACCTGAGACCGCTTGAATTGTCTGGTTGCAGCTACAGCAGCAGATCGAGATCTGGGCAGCTGATAGAGGTCTGCATTTCTCTTTGCCAAATCCAGAGAACAAGCTAGGTCAAAAGCTTTTTGTAGCTCAAGTGTTTTACTTTCTAGTAGACGCTGGCGTATAAATGGAGAGGCAATCCCGCAGATGAAAGCATCACGAATCATTTCATTGCGGTACAGCTCAGCTGAGGCTGCCTGAAAGTTACAATCTATGCTGAGCCTGCGAAGTTCTTGCAGGAATTCGTCAATTGATTCCCCTGGCCCTTGTTGGGCTGTGGCCAGTAGATGTCTAGCATAGACCTCATTTGGGGTCTTGGCATACAGTTTCTTAAGTGCCCGAATCACCTCATCGTAATTATCCCATTCATCAACATATTCGAACACTTTTGGGGTCACATAATTGACAAGTATCCTCAATCTAGCAGAAGCATCCGCTTCACATTCATCCAGAAAATTCTCAAAAGTACGGTACCAATGCTTCCATACCCTGCCAGCTGCTGGTGTATTCGGGTCCAAGTCCAGACGAATAGGTCTAAGGATTCTCTCCATGATGGGTGGTTCCCTGGATCCTTAACTCCGAGTTTGTCCGAAGGTCTTGTATTTGAGAGTGTAAATACTAAGTTACTTAAATTGATGTAAGAAAAAGGAGTCTTACCATCAAGTAACTTTAAAGTAAGCTTTAAGTAACTTATAAACACACTATATACAAGAGAGGTCTTTACCATGCCTCTGGTAGAAGCCTCTTACAATACTGAACAGACCAGTATTTATACCAGTCCAACAGGAAGTGAGGTATGTACACAGTTTATAGTTCATAGTTCACAGTTCACAGGAAGTGATGACATAACTTCCCGGAAGTTATTATTATTATCACATACAGCTTGTATGTTTGTGGGAATTTTGGTTCATCTGTGAAACAGAGCGTCTGTTCCATCACAATCAATCCGTCATTTGTCAACTGTTGTCTGGAAACTGTACTTGACATTACTGTATTCTTGACATGTGAGAATTCATGAATTCTAAGAATTTGCAGAGGTTTCTCTCCTTTCCTGAGGCAGTGGGCACAATCTGAAACTAAATTTGTTTTATAAAAAGGTGATTTTTGAGAATCACTATATTTTGTATCTGAATTGATATCAATATATATTTTAAAAAGCAATAATTGAGATAGAGTCATTGGACAGCTAAAAATTAAATTGCATTTTACTGCTCCTGAAAAATTAATTTTGAAAGGCAGATTTTCTGGTTCTGGTTTTAGAATTGCAGGACCAATATGCCTTGATTGCCTGCAAAAGTGTTTAGCACATACAGTTGCCTTAGAATGAAGGATTCATGACTGAGAATCAGGCATTTACCTAGATGATTGGTCAACCTGATTATCTGGATATTGATGGGATGGAATCCCGAGTGGTTCATGAAAGACATGAGAAGGTGTATCGGGGTCTGCATGGCCATGTTGGTGCCATCAATAATGTCCTGGTATATTGTTTAAGAAAATATTAGAATATTAGTTCCTGGCCTAAATAAGAGCACACTGCCATCTGTGCAGGTGTTCTGTCATTGAGTAGCTTGGCTGCTACATGGAGTTATTCTAACACAGCACTCGGGCCTGAATCAGCACTCATTTTCAGGGATATCTATCCCACCAGCTACCAGAAGTGCTGTTTCAAGATGCATATTGTATAATCAGTAATGATCCTGGTGGCTGCAGTCATCTGGTACGAGTTCACCTGGTGCCCATGGCTGTTGCAAGGGTATCATGAACCAGGGCTAAAGAGGATAGTCTTTGTTCTTTAAAGCCTCGGGCTTAATTTTAATAGCCCTGAGGAGGTGGGTCTGTAGCAAAAATCAGAAAAAATTGCTTCAGACACCCAACCCACCTCCAACCCACCCCCACCCGATTTTCGTGAGTGTCTGTTTAGCCGCTCCCAAACTGACCCGACTGGAATCGGTGGGACAGGTAGTTAAGGCAGTTAATAGTCTATTAACTGCCTTGTTAATCCTATTTTGATAAGTGGTTTCCCATTTTCATGCTTCTGGCTCCTGTTTCCCGACTTGTCAGAAACAGGCGAGGTTCAAGGACACGAGTTGTTGGAGGACATGATTTGTATTAATTGGTGGAGCACTTTAAAAGCGCCCTTGAAACATGGCTGACATTCAAATGCAACAACTTTGCTGTTGTAGGTATGGGATAAAATTTTGCACATCGACTGACCTTGTGACTGTTCAAGCTGACACCCATCTGCAGTGTGACCTGAATGGAATCATTTCAGGCCATTTCGACTGTGCGCTTGCAAGCTTGTTGCCTCAAATCAAATCTATAGGATGGGAAAAATTTATGTCCTCTCATCCTGGTCCTCATAATCAGAGGAGCAGCAGCCGTGTGGCTCAGCACAGTTCTTCCTGGGAAGAGGAGGAGGACGAGGGGCGGCTTGCATGCCCTGTAGTGGCCAATGCAGCATCCCTCTAGTTCACTGCTGCCCATCAAGCAGGGTATGCACACTGCCATGCCACACTAGCATAAACTTACTCTTCAACCATAGGCGGCTACCATATGGCTCTGTAATTGCAGGTGACATTTGTCCAATGTCATACATCATCTTTGCTATACCGTGTTATTTCTTATCATTTTCAACATCAGCATTACAAAAGCAAATCGCCCTGAGCCCTCAATGCGCTTTTGCCGTTTCCCAGAACACACAGGCCACACAATCAACTGTTTGCCATAATTTTTCTTTTACACATGACAAAAGGATAATAAACCAAAAACAGTCAGAAAAAAAGACAAAACACCCAAGTGAGTCCCTTTGTGACTATAGGTGCTCAATCTTTCTCTTACGGGTTCTTTGTATGTGGTGCTTCCCCTTTGGCTTCAGCAGATGTAGAGGCACTTTGCTGACTCGGATGCTGCACCTGCTTAGACGTCTTTGGCGCGTGCCCTCTGTGTTTGGGAGCCTGGGAGGGCTCTTCAACAGTCTGCTCTTCCTGCGGCTGTGCAGGGGCTGAAATGGCCATCTCAGTAGTCCGCAAAGTGGGTCTCTGGCCGAGGGCTCCGCAGTGGCATGGTCGTATGAGCATTTTGAGAGGAGCCCACACTTCCTTGTGTCCTGACAACAACATCCCTCTCATGGGTCAGCCGCACCTCAGTACTGGCTAGTGGCTGGAGAGCACCTTGCTGCACCATCAGGCAGACCATGTGTACAGTCCTCATCACAAGGACGTCCATGAAACTCCGGTCTCTCTGCTCAATAGCTGCCCATTGCTCCTCCAGAGATGACATTCTATTTTGAACAGTCACCATGTTTTCCTGACTCTGGCGACTTATTTTCTCCATGGCCGTAGTCATCCTTTTCACTGAGGTAGCCAGCCTTTCCACGGAGGTTGCCTTCCTATCCATGGTGGTGTGTTCATGCGCTATTGCCTCCACCATGCCAGTGCTGATGTTGAAGATGGACTCCTCCATTCTATCCACACTCGCACTAACCCTGGAGGCAAATCCTTCCAGAGACTCCTGCACTTATTCCTGTATTTCACGAACCACTCTTTTTCTGGATGGCCCCAGAGGCACAGCGTCTGCATGCAGCTCAGCAGAGCAAGGAGAGTCCTGCAACCTCCGAAGAGGACTCTCCACTGCTGTCGCCGTCTCCACCATCTGTTGATGCTCACTTGTGCGCTGTGATAGACCAGGTGACAACACTGCTCTAACTCGTGAGGGCCTCACTGAGGTGTGCGTTGCTGCGCTGGCGCTGGGTGCACTGAGTCATGTTGACGCTGCTCCCTCAGAGGCTTCAGGTTCCTCTGAGAAGATGTCTGGGTCTTCATCCAGGATCGTGGGGAGGGGGCGCTCGATGGCCCTGTGGGAGAGTAAAGGCATGATTTAGACATCTGATATTGATGTCGCAGTCACATCCTTTTGAGCAGATGATACAACGCGCTTCTGTATGAACATCATATGCCATTGCAGTCTGTGAGGGATGAAACTCTGTTATGTCACCAGTTTCCTCCAGTGTGCCCGTCTCTCCATCGCCCACTCCCAGGTCCTCGCCACCTCCAACAATCTCGTTTGCAGCCTCCTCAGCACTGGTCAATGTTACTAGGGTAGGTGTTCCTCCTCCAGTCAGTGCTCTCTCCCTCTTATTGTGGGCTATCTTTTCCTGCAAGGAGAGACACAAGCGGTGTTTCAGTGATCGAGTGAGTGTGATTAATCCCTACCATAGTAGCTTTGAGGTTGACGAAGATGGGGTAAGGTGCCGAGAGGAAGCGAGCTCCCTGTGTGTTGTTAGTTGTTGTCACTGCATGGCAGTGAGAGCGAGTCTAAGGGGTTCATAGGCAGGATGCTGAAGTGATTCAGTGCAGAGACAGAGATGGCTAGGTAAGGGTGCAAGGGAAGTAATGGTAAGGTGGGATGTGAAGGAGGAGGCTTACAACGCAGAGTGCTGGTGATGAGAAGAGAAGGGAAAGCAGAGTGAAGGCAAGTGAGATGGGCTCCTCACTTTTGATGTTCGCACGAGATCATTAAACCTTTTTCGGCACTGGATCCATGAGCGAGAACATATAGACCTTGCGCTGACCTGCTGAGCAATGCGTTGGTCTGCTGAGGAGGCTTCCTCCGGCCATCAGGAGGGAAGAGAATCTCCCTGCAGCTTCTGACAGCATCGACAAGAGCATGGAGGGAGTTATCATTAAATCGAGGCGCTGCCTTGCCTCTGGAAGAAGTCATTGTGCATAGATCAATCTCAATGAGTCTCAGAATCCAGAAGAGAAAGGCTTAGGCTGAATGGCAGCTTTCAAAGCAGCTGCTATGATGACGTCATCTGAGGCGGCCAGCCAACCCGATCGCACTCATTGGACTGGCCAGCACGCCCCATTGAAATCAACAAGCTCATTAAATCAAAATCGGACATCAGCAGCTGAACCCGCTGGAAGCGGCTCCGGAACCCGCCCACCAGGCAACCCGACTCCAACCTGCCTCATAGAAACATAGAAGATAAGAGCAGGAGTAGGCCATTCGGCCCCTCGAGCCTGCTCCGCCATTCAATGCGATCATGGCTGATCATCCAAGTTCAGTACACGGTCCCTGCTTTCTCCCCATACCCCTTGATCCCTTTAGCCTTAAGAAATATATCCAACTCCTTCTTGAATATATTTAATGTATTGGCCTCTACTGCCTTCTGTGGTAGAGAATTCCACAGGTTCACCACTCTCTGGGTGAAGAAATTCCTCCTCATTTCTGTCCTAAATGGCCTACCCCTTATCCTTAGACTGTGACCCCTGGTTCTGGACTCCCCGACCATCGGGAACATCCTTCGTGCATCTAGTCTGTCCAGTCCTGTCAGAATTTTATAAGTTTCAATGAGATCACCTCTCATTCTTCTAAACTCCAGCGAGTACAAGCCCAATCGACCCAATCTCTCCTCATACGTCATTCCTGCCATCCCAGGTATCAGCCTGGTGAATGTTCGCTGAACTCCTTCCATGGCAAGAACATCCTTCCTCAGATAAGGCGACCAAAACTGCACACAATACTCAAGATGTGGTCTCGCCAAGGCCCTGTACAACTGCAGCAAGACATCCTTGTTCCTGTATTCAAACCCTCTCGCTACGAAGGCCAACATACCATTTGCCTTCTTAACCGCCTGCTGCACCTGCATGCTTACCTTCAGTGACTGGTGCACAAGGACACCCAGGTCTCGTTGCACTTCCCCTTCTCCCAATCTATTGCCATTCAGATAATAGTCTGTCTTCCTGTTTTTGCCACCAAAGTGGATAACCTCACATTTATCCACGTTATATTGCATCTGCCATGCTTCTGCCCAATCACTCAACCTGTCCAAATCATCCTGGAGTTTCTCGGCATCCTCCTCACAGCACACACGCCCACCCAGCTTTGTGTCGTCTGCAAATTTGGAGATATTACATCTAGTTCCCTTGTCTAGATCATTAATATATATTGTGAATAGCTGGGGGTCCAAGGACCGATCCCTGCGGTACCCCACTAGTCACTGCCTGCCACTCGGAAAAAGACCCGTTTATTCCAACTCTTTGCTTTCTGTCTGCCAACCAGTTCTCTATCCAAGTCAATACCTTGCCTCCTCTATAATAATCGAGCCCCTCCTGTCAGTAGTGTTGTGTGTGGCTAGAAAAAACTTTTTGAATTGGACCCATGCTAATTGAAAAGAGAAGAGTGAAAAATAGAGAAAGGGAATTAAACAAATGTAAAATTATATACAAAAATTAAGATAATGGTATAGTGCTGTGTGCCAACGAAGAAGGGTAGGCAGTGTGAGCAAACAGCAAAGCCCTCCTGTGGGGAAAGTGTAGATTGGATTTATGTGAGGTGAAACCTTTTCAACTAAATATGCATCACCAACCTCTAGCTTGCTGCTTCTGATGTAACAGCATAAATATATGTGTTCAATCAAGGTTAACACCTTCCTGTGGACTTGTCAGACATGGACTGGATTCATCAAATTCATTAAATTATTCAATTACATTTACATCTGCGGTACCATAAGC
Organism: Somniosus microcephalus; assembly: GCF_052327205.1. Classification (NCBI taxonomy): domain Eukaryota; kingdom Metazoa; phylum Chordata; class Chondrichthyes; order Squaliformes; family Somniosidae; genus Somniosus; species Somniosus microcephalus. Next base: position 33,820,588 of record NC_141012.1, on the reverse strand, counting down.
GCAGAGTGATGGACATTTTTAACTGAAGCAATGGAGAGAGTATATAAATCAAATAGCATCACAAGCATAAGTCTCGCAGATGAAGGAAAAAATATATTTAGCAATCTGAGTATATATTGGAGGACCATGGTGTTGCACTGAAGTGAAATATAGAAATTGTAAGTAAACAACATGTGGTTATATACCTCCTTTAATGTAACAAAATTCTCCCAAGGTATTTCACAGGGTGGGGCACAAGTGGACACAAAGTAGGAGGTGAAAAAGATGAGGTTGAAGTTTTTCAAAGGCTCTTGATGGTGGAAAAAAAGTGTAACAAGATAGAGAGGTTTAGGGGGAGAATGCTGTAGTGCAGTGTCATGATGGTTGGAAATGTCAACCACCAATTGTGGAATAGTCAGGAGACAGGAGACCAAAGTCAGAAGAATGGAGGATACAAACTGTAAGAGCTGTAAGAGCTTGCAAAGGTACAATGGTGTGAAAGCACTGCTGGACTTGTGAAAAAGCAATAGGGATTTTGAGGAATAGGTCATCAGTGGAAGTCCTTAAAAAGAGGATTGACAGGTGAGTCAGACTTTGGGGGCAATTTTGCCAATGGGGGCGCGTTGGAGGCGGGACTGCTGCTTGTCGGGTTTTAGTCCCGCCTCCATCGATTTGTGGCCAACCCACGCTATTTTCCCGTGATTGACCTTGTTAAGCCTGCCCAGCGGGCATGGCAGGCCAATTAAGGGGAAACCGGTTACAAAGAACGTCAACGTATGACGTTTCATCTGTCAAATAGATGAATTGTCATCGTTTGACAGCTCTGTGAAGCTGTCAAACACTGACATTCTCTGTAGTTTGATGAGTTCTTGAATTCAAGACTCATCAAACCTCTTTCTTTAGCAAAAATTAGATGGCTATTGCATTGGAGAATGCAGCAGCCATCTGTCATGTCTGCCGCGGAGATGCGAGACTCTCCGCATCCCCAATGATTGAAGCCTGCAGGAAGATACAAAGGTAAGCAAACTTTTTCTAACACTTTCCACTTATCTCACATACTCACCTCTCCACACTTGCACCCATCACTTACCTTCACAGCCCACTTTTGCACCCCTCCGACCCCCGCAGACCTACTGCTCACCTCGGTGACCCTGGCGGGGTTCGCAGCCTTCGGGAAGCCCGCACTTGTGTGGGTAAAATGGGGATAATCCTCTTATCTGCCTGTTAACTACCTGTTAACAGGCAGATAAGTGTCTGTAATCCCCTTCCCGCCTCCAAGGAGACGGGACCCGGCGTGGGTCGGCTACCCGCCTCCTGGCAAGATGGCACGGAGGCGGGTTGGGGGCAGGATGGGCACCCGCCCCATGATTCTGCCATTTTCCTGGCAGTCCCACCTCCATACCCGCCTCCCCAGGGCTGGCAAGATCGCGCCCTTAGTATTGCATCGGATGTCAGCCTCAGATTTGGAGTAATGTTGGTTGGAGCTTAGCAGGCTGGCTAGGAAAGCATTTGAAAAATTGAACCAGGAAGTGATGAATGAATAAAAAAAGGAAAGAAAGACTTGCATATAAATAGCACTTTTGCTGGCCTCATGACATCCCAAGGAGCTTCACAGCCAGTTAACTACAGTATAACTACGGTCACTCTGCAGCTAATATACACCCAGCAATGTCCTACAAACAGCAAATGAGATAAATGACCAATCATCTGTTATCCGTTGTCCGAGGCACTAGGAAAATGATCTTGCTTTCATTTGAGAAGTACCATGGGACCTTTTACATTCACCTAAAGAGTTTAATATGCAATCTAAAAAAAAAATGACACTTCTGACAAAGCAGCACTCCCCTGGTACTCATGGCTTGAATCCACAACCATCTGACTCAGAGACAGGAATGCTATCACAACTAAGGTGCCACTTGAAGGGATGGGTAAGGGCTACAACTGAGGTGGGGGATGAGCTAGGAACGGAGAGAAACATTGTTACAGAGGGGGAAATTGACAGTCTTGATGTGAGGTTTGAAGCTCAGCTAGAGCACCAAAGTTGCACCCTGTTGGAGTTCAGCCTGCTGGAGCAGCTAGTAAGGGAGATGGAACCGGGCAGAAATGCTGGGAGCCAAACACGATGGATTTGATCTCGTCAATGTTACATTGGAGAAATGCTGATTCATCTGCAAGTTAATGTCAGACAGGCAAGGTTTGAGGTAGGTCGGAGAGAGGTAAAGCTAAATATTGTCAGCATACATGTGGAAACTAGCCCCATGTTCATGGATGATGTTGCTGTGAGGCATTATGTAGACGAGGAATAAGAGGTGGCTAGAGGTGGAAACTTGAGATGTGCCGAAGGAGAAACCATTGTAGGAGATGTTTTCATTATGTTTGGACAAGTAATAATATAGTATACATGTATGAGAGGGTATTACCATGGATTTGGATCTCAGAGAAAAGACAATGGAGGATTTTGAAGCGATTGACCCTATTAAAGGTCACGGAAAGACCAAGGAAATGAGGAGGGATAACATTCCATGGTCACAGTCACACAGAATATCATTGATGGCTTTGATCAGCATGGTCTCAGTGCTGTGGGGATGTGCATAAGGAAAAGTGGGAGAGGTAAGCAAGGAATTAGAGGAGGGTCAAATATAGGTGGATTTTTTAAGAACAGGGTCATGACAGCAATCTTGAATGGGGAATGACACCTGAGGAAGGGGAGCATTTGATGATTTTGTCAAACCTTTGGTCAAGAATGGTCAGGAACTAAGTTGAGAGGAATTGAGGGAGCAAATGTAGAATCACCTGGAGATGAGTATGGTGAGGACTGGGACAAGATTCTGAAGAATCTACAGAGTATTCAGGGTCAAAGCTGGGGATGACAAATTTGGGGTTAGCCAACCAACCAGTCATTGCTGAACCAGTCCCCAATAATTTCTTCTTATTCCTCACAAGGCATTTCAGTATTGATGTGAGGGATTTTAAAATGCAGACACAAATTCTGATGCATCCTAGGCCTTATTGTGGTTTCTGACAAAATGTGATTTTTTTCTGTGAAGTGGCAAAAACTGATCATGACTCATTTACCATGCTGATTCGTTATACAGAACCTGAATCAAAGATAATCGAGTCAGAGTTAAGTACCTGTTAATTACTGAGTAATACACTAACTTGCACATCTTACTTGGTTGGACCACAATTGAAATATTATGACCAGTTTACGTCTCGAGGCCACGGTGAGGTTGCAGAGCAGACTCACTATAATAATAGCAGGAATGAGAGGTTTTAATTACAAGGAGAGACTAGAGAAATGGAGGCTCTTTTCATTTGACCAGAGGAAGTTACGAGTGAATCTGGTAGAGATGTTGAAAATGTTTAAGGTTTTTGATGAGAGAAAAGGGAAAAACTATCTCCACTTTGCAGTGAGTTGGTAACTATAGGGCATAACTTTAAAATCACCACCAAAAGAATGAAGAGAGGGGTTGGGATAAGTTTTTTTAGGCATATGTTTGTTAATATGTGCAAAGCCCTACCAGAAACAGTGGTGGAAGCAGAATATGTTACAGCTTTTAAAAAGGAAGTAGATAAATATTTGAAAATAAAATTAAAAGGTTTTGGGGAAAGGATAGCTCTTTCAGACAACTAGCACAAGTGTGATGGGCTGAATGGCCTCCTATACTGTAACCTTCTCTGATTGATGGTCCTTTATTTAGAGATATTTTGGACTAAATACTGGAAAATTCTCTCATGTCTTTAATTTTAGTTGATAGCAAAGTCTTTTGGCCTGGAGTTTTGCCACCCACCTTCTTGTATAAATCTTCAAATGTTTTAGCCAGAAGCCTTGTTGTGTAATGGACTGCGTAAGAAATACTCTGTAAACAGAGTATTTTTATTCCATTGTGGAATGATTCAATGTTCATTTTTAAAATATTTGATGTGTCTTTCTGCTTTTGTGTATTATCTTTCTTGTAAATAAATCTATTAGTTTTAGCCAGAAGGTAACCAGCTGAGAGTATGGTGTTTACCACCATTTGTAAACAACACAAGAATGTGGTTGGAAGCCATATGATGTATAGTGCACTATACCACAGTTAAGGGCTAATTGTTTATCCCATGACATACTGGCTGCCTCACAGCATGCATAAGGGTTTAATTTGGTTCAGGGGCGACTTAGCCTGCTTATGGAATCTGTCTTTCCACCGTGACCATAAGTGAAAATTTTGGGAGAAAACCTGATTTGTAACAGTGGATATGTGTCTGAATCTCTGATAGTTGAGTGGAAGCTGTCCCTGCTCAGCAATGGCCATTTTATATTTGACCTTTGCACTTGACAAATCTAGAAAATAGATTTGACATCTGAACGCTCATCTAAGTCAAAGGACCAAATCACTTTTCATTGCTAGTGCAACAAGTTCAATTCCTGACTCCAAATATGGATGTAACTACTATTATTTATTGTATGAGATCAGGTCTGTATATACATAATGGGCAGGATTTTCATTCAGGAGTCGGGTTGGAGGTGGAACTACAACTTTCGGGATTGTAGTCCCGCCTCCATCGAGATGCGGCCAATCCATGTGATTTTAACTTGATTGACCTTGTTGAGCCCGCCCAGCGGGCTCAGCAGGCCAATTAAGGGCCACCGGCAACAGGTGACGTCACAGACCGAAATTTCATCTGTCAAGAGGTTTTGAAGCTGTCAAACACTGACAGTCTTACTTCTAACATGAGTCTTTCTCCACAGACTCAGTTAGAAATCTCTCCTGCACAGAAAGCTGAAGGCTGTCACTTTTGACAGTTCGCAGTCATTCTGCTTTCTGTGCCGGTGAGATGAGGGACTCCCGAGACCTAAAGGAAGGAAGGCTGAAAAGGTAAGAAAAGGTATGTAAAACTTATTTAACCACTTTAGACACACCAAACACACTTACCTTTGTACTCATGCACACATCACTCAATTGAACACCGACATCTCGACCCCTCCAAGTCCTTCAATCTGACGGCCCGTCTCCTCTAACTTGGCGTGGTTTGGAGCTGTCAGGAATCCCACACTTCAACCTTAAAAATAGGGATCAGGCTAAAAACTGCCTGTTAACTACCTGTTAACAGGCAGTTAATTGGCACTAATCCCTTCCCGCCTCGGGTAGGCGGGTCCCAGTGCGGGGCGGGTACCCGCCTCCTTTGAAACTGGCATGGAGACGGATTGGGTGCGGGATGGGGTCGGGACCCCTGATTTCGGGATTTTAACCCTCCTACACGCCTCCAATCCCGACTCCACGGCCCAGTAAAAATCCTACCCAATATCTTTAAACAGTAGACATACACAGAAATAACCGATACTACCGCATGTTCTTTCCATGGGTAGAGACTTGTGGATGTTGTTCCTTTCCGATTCTGATCTTCTCTACATATTGCTAAAGAAAAGCTTGAGATCTTACGTAATTCTCATGAAACACTGTCCTTGCTGATTAATTATACCATGACAAGTGTTAATGTGGAATGACAAGTGTTATTGTGAACAAAACTCCTAGAAAGGATGTCTTTCCCTACAAAACAACTTGTTTTTATCCTGTTCTTCCATTATTCCACTCTTATCTCAAAGTTGCCTTGGCTTAACAGTTTCCCACTGTGGCCATGAAAACAAGTCACGAATCTTACATCCTGTGTTTCAGCAGACGCTAAACCCACAGTCAGCTAAATTGTTCCCTGACACATCAAACCCTAAAGCGTCTTTAACCATTTTATTCAGTAAAAAGAAACCAAAAACTTTAATCATATGAGATTAAACCAGATCCTAATCCTACGTATAAATGTATACATAAATAGGGTATCTTACACTCGGGCGGAATATGTTGTAGCTTAACTCCTTCATGTCCACATTTGTTTGCTGATGCATGTTATTACAGCCATTTCCTTTACAAACTGTTGCATATACATGCATGCCTAGTCTGTATTCGCATTTGCGGACTAAAAGCAGCAGAGGTCTCATGAGAACAGGAGTTCCTGCACACTGTGCAGCAACTGAAATCACTTCAAGACCTGGGTAGGAGTAGTGTTGAGTGAGGAGAAGTGAAAAAGGAAATGGAAGGGAAGAGATGAAAGTAAAGGAGAAAAGTAAGGTGGATACCTCAAACCAGCACTTGGGAGGGAAGAAGGGAAAAGATTAGACTAGTGCCCGTTGTGGGTGGGGAAAGAAACCCCAGGAACAGTGCTTTGGGTGGGAAGAGGGGAAAAGCCAGGAATGGTGATTCTGTAGGGAAGAGGTGAATAGCCAAGATTAGCACTTGGGAATAGGGTGGATACTGAGTGACAGCATTAACAGAAGGCATGGGAAGATGAGAAAGCCACATAAAGTCAGGAGGAGGGGGGAGAAAAGAGAATTCCAGCTTGAAATGAGCAGTTTGGAAGGTGAAAATAGTGTTGGCTTGAACTTGGGAGCAGATGAAGGAGGATGTGTAGAATGGTTTGTGAGGTAAGAGAAGAATGTATGCTTGAACTGAGGTGGAAGGGGAGAAATCATGCAAAGTTGAATTGAGAGAAGAAATTAAGAATGAATGGGAAGGCTGGAGATGGAAAGACTTTCTCAGAACAGGGTGGAGAGTTCGGCAGGATGCAATTTTCCTGTGAACTGGGTGAGGTTGTTGGATGTGGAAGAATCACTGTTGAGGTAGCTTTTGTGGAAATGATATTCTGGTTGGTCCACTGGAATTCCAAATGTCACTTTGTTTCTCTTTTTCTAAGGTTAAAATATCAATTGTGAACTGTCCATGTATTTAAAATTAACCAAATCCACAATTTTTAAAATAAAAATTCAATATTTCTGGGTGAGCATGACCTCCAGAAATTCATATCCATTTGCTGTGCACAGAGGTGGCACATTTGGTGTAAGTGTGCACAATTCTAAATGTATGTCTTGCAGCCCTGACTGGTAAGAGCCCATGGTCAATAAGACGAGGTACAAATCCCCTATTTGTTTTTGCACATTTTTTTTAAAAAGAAGAAAATTAATTAAACCTTTTTATCTTTCAATAATGGATTATTTGCTGCTATGGGGAGAAAGATTCTTTAAAGCATAAAGAAAAATACTTTATTCCTAAATAGCGAGTAACATTCAGCAAATGTCACTTTTTAACGTGCAAAATATGTAATATCAACATTCTAAATACTGAAAATGCACCAAATAAGATGTGAAAGTCCCCTAAGAACATGAATGCTGTGATTAGAACATTTGTATTTCCCCTTTCGGCTTTCACATTATGTTCTTTCTCTTTCCAATGAAGGAATGTTGGCTGTACTTACAGATTAAGATACAAGCCAATTTAACAAGTTGTTTTCATGCTTATTATCAGGGCTGCTCTTTAGTTAACTTTTTGAAGCTGTTGGTCAGCTTTTGCTACCTTTCCACATTGGCAAGTTTACCTATTTATGAATTGGATCCAAAATGCTGCAAGGTTCCTATTGTACGCACTAAAAGCTGCCCTGTTTTGCCAACTTGGACATGTATAAAACATCACACATCCTGCCCCTATATGTTCCTTTTGATTCTTTTTCTAAAGGCCTCCATTTGTTCTAAGTTGACTGCTCCATTGCCACCAGAATCTATTATGGGCCTCATTACCCAGCTCAGAATCGTGCTTCTTCTTTTTCCTGTCTCCTCCTGATTTTGCAGAGATCTGTCCTTCCTCGAGAGAGAGAGAGAGAGAGAGAGAGAGAGAGAGCAAGAGCAACTGAAGGACAGTCTCTCCTGCTCCTTTTAATCCTCTTATCTCTTTCCTACCTGTGTTTGAGAGCATGATGGATGCTTTCATTTGTCCTTTTTCCACTTTCTTGTCATTCTTTTAACAACTTGATTTCCCCAGAACTGATTTTTTTCATGCATTTTTTTTCCATATGGTTCAATCATGTGTAAGTGCTTTATCTGCCCACTCCAGGCCTGCAATAAACCCATAAAGTGAAAGGATGAGTGTTTAGTTGCTACTGAGTTGTTAGTGTGCCTTTGTCACTTTCACCCTAATTTCCACTGAAGACTATATTTCAAGGGAATTAATGGACCTCGCCTTGCACAAGGTTAATTTTTAACCTTATCAATAACTGCAACAGATAATGATGAGCAAGCTCTCAGTCCCGTCCTTTCTTCTATTCTTCAGAACCAGTCTCTGAATTTGCTGAAACTTTGCTTGTCATTTCCTTCCATTTAAATCGGAAGTTTAAACCTGAATGTGTTCAAATTTGGTGAGAATATCGGCTCCATATAAATATGCACAGTGCTCATTTTTACTCTTTGAGCACGCTTGAATTTCATCTCCTGCAGGCGAACTCCTCTCAAAATTGATTTCACTGGGCTCAGATTTTCTCCAAGGGCACGGGTGCCAAAATGTGAGGTGCTTACATGCCCAATTTGGGGTTGTGTGCATATTAGCTACTTCTTCCACAGATGGGAATGAAATATTCAAGCAAAGCTGTAATTATTTTGTGGCACTCGTGTATTCAGAGACTGTCACAGGAAGGATCTGTGCCAGGAGCAGCAGAAGGAGCTATTGCCTCCACGTTTAATCATTAAAACAAGATGACTTTTTTGGACAAGGCTTAGGTAGCAGACCATATATATTATCTATATTCGGCACCTCTGCTGACTGTTACACAGTTACCATCGTTATCATTATAACATTCTTTAAACAGATACCAGCAAGATGATCTGGTCTTACCTGTCTCTTTTACTTGCTCTCCATTCATGAAACATAATGGATGTTGGATTCCTTTAAATTTCTGAATTGTCTAGACAGTACATTTTGTCTTATATTTAACTCTTCATTTCTTCAACCTCCACATGCTTACTAGTTTTGCAGTCATCCATAGGGTGGGGGTGGACGGGAATTCTGGATTGCAGCCTTAGTTATTTTTGTTGTCACAGTTAGCAGCAGCTTTGATTGTTCTCAATGCAAACAGGAATCATTGTTTTTATAATTCTTTTCTTCTAATACTTGTGGTTTGTAATGTGTAGGTTTCCTCAGTGCTGTGAAAATTGAATATAGTTTCAGTGTTGTATTTTCAATGAAGTTAAAAGTGCTGTCTTCAACAATGACTAAAACTGCTGTTCATGCTTCAGTATCCGTCCTTTCTTAAGACTGGTTATGGTCTTTGGCTTTGGCTTCTTGTTAGTACCAACTCCCAGTCCTCACCAATCTACCTGTAGTCGCAGATGCATCTGTCCATGACGGTATAGGTAGGAGTGACCACCGCACAGTCATTGTGGAGATGAAGTCCCGTCTTACAAAAAGATTTAACATTTGGAGCACGCTTGCGAGAATGGATTTCACCCAAATCACACAAGAATGTACTCTGGGTGGGGGACTTCAATGCCCATCACCAAGAGTGGCTCGGTAGCATCACTACTGACCGAGCTGGCCGAGTCCTGAAGGACATAACTGCCAGACTGGGCCTGCGACAGGTGGTGAGCGAACCAACACGAGGGAAAAACCTACTTGACCTCATCCTCGCCAATCTACCTGTCACAGATACATCTGCTCACGAGAGTATTGGTAGCAGTGACCACCGCACAGTCATTGTGGAGACAAAGTCCCATCTTCACACTGAGGACACCCTCCATCGTGTTGTGTGGCACTAGCACCGTGCTAAATGGGATAGATTCAGAACAGATCTAGCAGCTCAAAACTGGGCATTCATGAGGCGCTGTGGGCCATCAGTAGCAGCAGAAGTGTATTCCCCTACAATATGTAACCTCAGCTGCAACATCAATGACCTTCCCCCATCACAAGGTTAGAAGAGGAAATGTTCGCTGATGAGTGCACAGTGTTCAGTTCCATTTGCAACTCCTCAGATAATGAAGCAGTCCGTGCTTGCATGCAACAAGACCTGGACAACATTCAGGCTTGGGCTGATAATTGGCAAGTAACAGTTCCGCCACACAAGTGCCAGGCAATGACCATCTCCAACAAGAAACGGTCCAACCACCTCCCCTTGACATTCAATGGCATTACCATTGTTGAATCCTCCATCATCAACCTCCTGAGGGTCACCATTGACCAGAAACTTAACTGAACCAGCCACATAAATACTGTAGCTATAGGAGCAGGTCAGAGGCTGGGTATTCTGTGGTTAGTGACTCACCTCCTGAATCCCCAAAGCCTTTCCACCAACTAAAAGGCACAAGTCAGGAGTGTGATGGAATACTCTCCACTTGCCTGGATGAGTGCAGCTCCAACAACACTCAAGAAGCTCAACACCATCCAGGACAAAGCAGCCCACTTGATTGGCACCCCATCCACTACCATAAGCATTCACTCCTTCCACCACCAGCGCACCATGTCTGCAGTGTGTACCGTCTACAAGATGCACTGCAGCAACTCGCCAAGGCTTCTTCGGCAGCACCTCCCAAACCCGCGACCTCTTCCACCTAGAAGGACAAGGGCAGCAAGTGCATGGAACACCACCACCTCCAAGTTACCCTCCAAGTCACACATCATCCTGACTTGGAAATATATCGCGGTTCCTTCATCGTCGCTGGGTCAAAATCCTGAAACTCCCTCTCTAACAGTACTGTGGGAGTACCTTCACCACACGGACTGCAGTGGTTCAAGATGGCAGCTCACCACCACCTTCTCAAGTGCTATTAGGGATGGGCAATAAATGCTGGCCTTGTCAGCGACACCCACATCCAAAATGAATTACAAAAAAGTTTAAGTCCTACACTGAGTTGCATGATAGCTTCCCTGCAGCAAATACCTTTGGCACAAACTTATCCCATCTTTGAATGCCAAAGGAACTGTTCAAAATCATCAAATTAATTGAAATACACCTCTGCTGATATTGTTCATGTTTGACACTTCCCTATCCTTCCTCCTTCCGACTCTTGCTTGGACCTGACCCATGGGGCAGGATTTTCATTGGGCCGTGGAGGCGGGATTGGAGGCGTGTGGGGGGTTAAAATCGCGAAATCAGGGGGCATGAACCCATCCCACCCCCAACCCGCCTCCATGCCAGTTTCAAAGGAGGCGGATACCCGACCTGTGCTGGGACCCGCCTCCCCGAGGTAGGAAGGGGATTAGTGCCAATTAACTGCCTGTTAACAGGTAGTTAACAGGCAGTTTTTAGCCTAATCCCTATTTTTATTCCTGAAGTGTGGGATTCCCGACGGCTCCAAACCACGCCAAGTTAGCGAGGTGGACCGTCGGGCTGAAGGGCTTGGAGAGTTCGAGATGTCCGGTGTTCAGGTGAGTGATGAGTGCAGAGGTAAGTGTGTTTGGTGGGTGTAAAGTGTTTAAATAAGTTTTACTTACCTTTACTTACCTTTACAGCCTTCCTTCCTTCAGGTCTCAGGAGTCCCTCATCTCACCGGCACAGAAAGCAGAATGGCCGCGAGCTGTCAAAAGTTGCAGCATTCAGCTTTCTGTTCTGGAGAGATCTCTAAATCAGCCTGAGAGGAAGGAATTAACTTAGTGTACAGATTGTCAGTGTTTGACAGCTTCAAAGAGCTGTCAAATGCTGATATTTTATTTGTCAATAGCTCTTGACAGATGAAGTGTCAATCTGTGACGTCACCTGTTGCCAGGTGGCTCTTAGTAAGGTCGATCAAATGAAAATCGCGTGGGTTGGCCACAACTCAATGGAGGCGGGACTACAACCCCAAAAGTTGTAGTCCCGCCTCCTACACGCCTCCAGTATCAAAATCCAGCCCATGGTGTCAGCCTTGACTCAGTTGTCGAACTCTTGCCTCTTTCTCAGAAGGTTGTGGATTCAACTCCCGCTCCAGTTCTGAGTAAGTATTGAGTAAGTGCTGCACTGTCAGAGTTGCCAGCTTTTGGATGAGATGATAAACCGAGGCCCCGCCTGCCCATGCAGTTGGATGTAAAAGTTCCCATGGCACTAATTTGAAGAAGTGCAGTGGAGGTCTCCCCAGTGTGCTGGCCAATATTTATCCCTGAACCAACATCAATAAAACAGATGATTATCTCATTGCCATTTGTGAAATCTTGCTGGATGCAAATTGTCTGCGTTTCCTACAATACAACAGTACTCAATTGATTGTAAATTGCTTAGGAATGGCCTGTGGTCATGAAAGGAGCTATATAAATGCAAATTCACTCTTCTTTCTGACCCCCTACAATTCCTTATGACAATTTATGAATTTAAGGTACGATGTAATTGAAAGTTGTAATATTGTTATAAAGGATTCCGTCAGTATTATTTCATCTGTTCGGCACACTGATAGTGTCACAACTTGTGTCAACGGTAGTATTTCCTTCAATTCCAGCACTCATGCTAGCTTTATATTGTCTCTGCTTAACTGACTCTCTGGTACCAGTTATGAAATTGGTGGATTTTGCTCAGATGTGGCAGGGCAATTATCTCTCTTTCAATCTCAGTTTGGCTCAGTTGGTAGCATTCTTGCCTATGGGAGAAAAATTCAGTTGTTTGCGTCTCCCATTAGCGCCTTAAGAGGGCACTAATGGGTCGCAAAGCAACTAGCGCCCGGGTGCGGCGATGTTTGCGCCGCTAGCGAAATTAACTAGACATTTTGCGGCGGCGCTAAACACTAACGCCACGACCTCTTGCGCCGGCAGATCGTGAGGTCAGTCGAGTGCGCAACGCCCCGAACCGGATATTGAGTGGTGCCCCCTGCCTTATCGCCTGCCACTAGCAACAACAGGTTGAGGGGAGCGTTTTGCAGTCAGGAAGGGACTGGGGGAGCGCTATTTAAAGGTGACCGTTTCCTGCCTTTTTTTGTTGGTGACATTTTTGCACCACGCATTCTGAGAGAGAGAGAGAGAGACTTCTGGAGAGATTCAACACTGTGTGAAGGAGTTTTGGGTACTGAGCAGCAATTTGCAGGTTCATTTTGATATGCACTTCCTTGCTTCGCCAGTGCTCTGAGGTAGCGCCTCTCTCCTTGTACTTTGCGCCTTAAGACAGATGTGAAGCGCCTGATTTAGCGTTCCAATCACCCTCAGGGGCGATAAAAGCCAAGTTTGCCGTCGGAGGCGATAACTAGCGCCAGGCGCTAAACTTTGCGCACGGCCGATAATGGCGCCCCAAACGGGGCGATACTGAATTTTTCCCCCTATGAGTCAGAGGCTGTGGCTGCAAGCCTCAATCCATCCTCTTCTCCTTTGTGGTCTGCCACTAAAAGATAAGCGGAGAACATAGGTTTATAACTGTTGCTGAAGAGATATTTACATAATCAATAAGCAAACTCTCCAATGGTTTTCCATATACTAAGCACAGAAAATTCGCAGCGTAGGATAAAGTATTAGTTCCTCTAGAAAAGGAGTGAAAAGGTTGGTTACCTGGGGCAGAAATCAATCTTTTGACCAAGCAGATGTGTGGCGTAGTATTTCAGTACGTTGTGTAATTGTATATTGAGTGGAGCTTCTGCTAGGGATACAATTGATTAAAAAAAGCACCAGAATGCGCTGGACACTGCGACTGTTTTGCCGAAGTGAGGCACTGAGAGGGCGGGTTTAGAAGCGGGTCAAGGATCAAAATCATTTTGATTGACAGCGGGTTTTGATCCTGCCGTCAACCCGCCTCCAAACAATTTTCCCAAGTGTCGGGTCCCCGAATTGCACATGGACCCGACACCTAACAGCGGGAAAAGGATTATAGCCACTTACCTTCCTGTTAACAGGTACTTGATAGTAGTTAACAGGCTCTTTTTCAATTTTGCCACTTCTGCCTCGGGGTTCCCGATGTCCGTACTCCATGCCAGGGTGTGTGGGTCTACTGTAATGTTTCTGCATTAATGACAGCTGCAGAAGTGGGGTGAAGGATCCAATGGTGCACTGGTGAGTTTTAGAGGTAAGAAAATGTTGGGAAAATCATTTTTAATGTATTTACACTTTTCTGTAGGTTACAAGTTTTGAAATCGATGTCTAGTCCCACCTCATTGGGAGAACCTCTCTCACCAGTGACAGATTGCTTCTGTAACCTCACCTGCAGCTGCCATCTATTCCCGCCTATGGAGGGAGTCACTGGAGAGCCTGGGTGCAAGAGCTCACCTGTGAACAGTGATTGTCAGTGTTTGCAGCGCCTCAATGCTGTCAAACACTGAGAAATGAGCTGTCAAAGAAAAATTGTGCATGGTCCCTTTAAGAAAACTGGCAGATGACACATCAAGGCCTCCTCTTAATTGGCCAGCAAGCCCGCAAGGCAGGCTTAAGAAGGTCAATCAGCGTAAAATCACGTTCGTGGGCCGGATGTAGATGGGGGCGGGACTGGAAGCTGAAAACCACCTGACCCACACCCATCCTGCATCTATTTACAAAATCGCAGACTTTCTGCAAACTTTTTACTGCTTTTACACAGGTTCAATCACTCTCCTGAGCAGTGTGTAAATTGATTTAAATCACCTCTCCCAGTGATGTTCCCTAAGAGCAGTGAATAATTTTAATCTTAGCAGTGTGATAATTGAATTAACTCTCTCAGCAGTGATTAGTTTTAAACTGAATTTGTTCCAAGTATTTGCTGATGCTGAGGAAACAGGCTGGTCAGTGGGTTGAATTGACTGCTGGTCACTGCAGGTCAAGTGATGAACACTGGTTTCACATGACCATGAGTGCCTGAGCACCCGAGTGTCTGGGCGCAATGTGATGAACCTTCTCGAACGGGCGCAATCAGCGGAAACTATCCTTGTTAACCTAGAGGGGTGGCCAGTTTTGTGGGCACAGATTGCTTTGGGCAATTGGACTTTTGAACCAGTGTAAAGGATCACAGATACTCGACCATAAAATGGTTATTGATGCAACTCACTTTGCTTCAAATTCCACGATATTCATCATTATTTCATTTCATTCCGCACAGATTCCGCTGTTATATGAGCGGAAATCATATGGAAACTCTAGGCCTATGTATCCAATATAGGGAGCAAGGCTCTGATGTAATGCTGCCATTCATGAGACGTGTACAAAGATCACTTGCCGGTATTGTCCAATATGTTAGTCACTAACCACTTGGCTATTTAGGAATCCAGATGTGGCTAATTGCATTTCTGATTAGCAAATTAAAAATGAGTGATAAACACCGTTATTGGGCATGTGATCTCAATACTCGTATTTGCATGACGTATGCATGTGTACTTTAACCTATTTGTGCATTTCTTGGTAAATGGGAAGAGAAAAAGCAGATTGTGCATTTTATTTTTGATCATTGGGAGTTGTTGGTTACTAAAAGGGATAGATTTTGTTAAGTAAATGTACACCTGTGAAGTACGTTTTCTACTAAAATTAGTGCATGTGGCTAAAACAGTGTTTTTGCAGCCACACCTGTCAGTTCTTTTTATTGGATGACACTGCACTAGGCAACATTAGTACAAAAGCAATTAGTGCATCTATAACATTCAGGCACAGTAGTGAGGCAAATATGGATTATACCTGAACAGCCAAAGTGTTGTCGTAGTCAATAATGGATGTCCTTGATGCAAGGTCAGAAAAGCGATCTCCAAACTCACTTCCATAAATTACCTTGCTCAGGGAAAGCACTCTTTGATTCCCCAAGATAAAGCACCCTTGGAGGGTTTCACAAAGCACCTACAAGCCCAAAATCAACGCCAAAAATCCAGCCTACTACTCTGAACACATGCTACTGCTTTAAGCCAGGCAACCTCCTTTACTTCAAGAGTCAAACAATCTAGACAGGAAGGACAGCAAGGATCCAGGAAAGAGAAAATCTTAAAGGGTGACTTTTAACACTGCCCGCCAGGTGGAAACCTGGTAGGTGGACCATGAAAATTGCCCGTGGATTTGCCTACCGACATCCTGCTCTCTTCTTGCAGGCTACTTTTTAATCGGCTCTTCTGAGCAGGCAAGAAGGGCACCTGTTGGAAACTGGCGGGGTCTTCCTTTAAATATGCTTATCGGGCTATGACATTATTTTAACCATCGGCTTGAGTGGGAAAGAGGTTGTCAACCAAGCAGGAAGAGGAGTCGGGACCAAAAGTTTATTTTCCTTGTGCAGTCAGGATGGGCCGAAGTGCTCTGCTGGGCCCCAGAAGGGAAGATTAGGCCCCTCTTGCCCCTGGCTCCCCACCTCCCCCCTCCCCCCACCTGCTGATTGTGAGTTCAACAACAACTTGTATTTATATAGTGCCTTTAACGTAGTAAAACGTCCCAAGGCGCGTCACAGGAGTGTCACAAGACAAAAAAAATTGACACCGAGCCACATAAGGAGAAATTAGGGCAGGTGTCCAAGTGCTCGGTTTTAAGGAGCGTCTTAAAGGAGGAAAGAGAGGTAGCGAGGCGGAGAGGTTTAGGCAGGGAATTCCAGAGCTTAGGGCCTAGGCAACAGTTCTTCCCAAAACCTGCTCCCTGTAAATTACCTGAATGCCAGGGACAAATCCTTCAGCCCCTGGCAGGTAGTCTCCTGCCGCCCGACATTGCGCTTGCACCCACTGGCCAGTTGCTGCTTCCACTGGAT
The DNA here is from genome assembly GCF_052327205.1 of Somniosus microcephalus. NCBI lineage: Eukaryota > Metazoa > Chordata > Chondrichthyes > Squaliformes > Somniosidae > Somniosus > Somniosus microcephalus. The sequence goes on along the minus strand of NC_141012.1, from coordinate 33,804,196 downwards.
TTGGGCAGGAGACTGACTGGGGGGCATGCAGGTGATGTCTGGGCATTATAGCCCAGATGCACGGTGTAGTATATAAGACTGTATTATCTAATTGTATATGTATCCATCAAAGGAAACTAATCATGTAGGTAATGTTGACATTTACTTGGTGAGCTTCTCACTGAGAGGTAGATGGTCAACAAGCTAGAACATGTGCAGCTGAAATGAAGTTGGAGAATGATCCAAGAAAAACAAAATTTTCTTCAGTTTTATACAGAGCTCACTTTACAGAAGCTCCCCTTAATAGTTAGTGACGTAATTGCCATGGTAGAGTGAAGGCCAGTGAGCCCTTGGTCAATGAGATACAGAAACTGCTACTTCCGCAGACCATTCCACAGCGTTCCATTCCATTTGAAACACCTCTAATAATGAAACAGCCCTTGCTAGCCTACAACAGGACCTGAATAATATCCTGGCTTGGGTTCACAAGGTACATTCACACCACATAAGTGCAAAGTAATAATAACATCACACAAGAGAAAGCCCAGCAAAATTCTCTTTACTTTCAACTACTTTACCACCCGCCACCATCAACATCTTGGGGTCATCATTGACCAGAAGCTTAATTGAACCACCCATATCAACACTGTGGCTACAAAAGCAGAGCAGAGGCTGGGTATTCTTTGACAAGTGGCTGACATCCTGGCCCCTCAATGCCTATCTACCTTCCAGAAAACTCGAGTGAGGAGTATGATGGAAAATCCACCACTCACCTGAATGGGTGCAGCAGCAACAACACTCAAGAAGCTTGGTACCATCCGGAACACAGGAATTTGTTAGATTGATGCTGTTGTCACTGGACTCAATACCCACCCCCTCCAGTGCCGGTGCACTGTGGCTTCAGTATGTGACAGCTACAGGATGCGTTGCAGGAACTCGCCAAGGGTACTTTGACAGCATGTCCTTCCCTTGTGACCTCTAGTAGGGAGAGAAGCAATGTCATTGAAATACCATCACCTCGAGGTTTCCTTCCTAGTCACACACCACACTGACATGGACATATATCGCTGTTCCTTCATTATCGCTGGATCAATATCCTGCAGTTTCCTACCTAAGACCATTGTGGGAGTATAGTCAATACAAGGACATTGAGTAGACAGGTTAATGTGGTAAAATCTGTCCTAGATACGATTAAAATGCCAAGTGGCAAGTTTTGTTCACTGGCGTCACAGGTATCCACTGGAATGCAACATTCGAGCTGTCCCATAGTGTCTGGAAACATTAGATCAGGGACATTCACCTTGCTCGTTGAGAGTTCATGTAGCAACTTTCTCAGCTTATCACTCTTGTTTGGCAGAAAATCCATTTGAGCAGTTCCCTACAGTATCAAGATTCATGAAAGTGACCTGGGTGGTCAAGCCATTCATTCATCATTTAACTCCCCGCTGTGACTTGAATCTTGTCCTGAGCAAATTGTTATCACAACCTTTTGACCATGGGTTTGTTTGATCTAACATTTTCTGCACTTAAAACTATTGCTTTGCGACCATTCATTTCAGCACTTTTTGGTGACAGACCTTATTTGGCATGGTTACTGGGCCGTACTCACTTGTTGTTCCTGGAAATTGGTTCCTTGTTTCACTGATCTCCAGATATCAAGTGCTGTGAGGTATTTGCCACCTTAAGATTATTGCATTGAATTGCGTTTTCACTTTATTATTATGCAAAAAACTTTAGCTTTCCGCCTGATACCAAGACTATTAATCAAAATAGACAATTACTTGTTTCCCCTGAGAACAAAGTCTTTGATAAGCATGTAATTAAGTTTAACTAAGGTTATTGAAATTGGTGGCAGAAAGTATGATATTTTCTGACAGGGCAAAAGCTACCAGTGAATGTTAAAATGCGCACAGGATGTCTAGAATGAATTCTATGAGCTGACTTGTGAACACATAATCTCAATGATATCTGCAAGGCAGTAACTGGTGTAATTTATCTGCATTAATTGGCAAATTTCCACATTGCAGAAACCTTATTTTCCACAATCACAGAAATTGGATTTTGGGTGGAAATCTGGATTTCGGACGATCTTTCACTAGATTCATCATTGGCTTCATCTTGAGGTTCAGGATGACAAATGCTTCAGCACTGCAACATTCCAAGCTTGACTGAACATTATGGTCATCAGAGTTCCACTGCCAGTTTCTGGAATACTTTGTAATATTCCTAATTGTATGGAGAGTTTGAGTGATTGAGCAAGATTGTTACATGACCTATTGTAGGTATCCTCTCACATGGAGTTTGATTTTCTTTGCTCCATTTACAGACTTTAATCCATACATGCTCTTATGACCCAGTAATGCTTTTAACTGATCTGGATGATATTGCTTGTATTGTCATTTCCTGTGTTTGCTGCCTCCTCTACACTCAGAAGCAAACAAATTATTAGTCATTTTGTGTCAGAGATGTGTTTGAATCTATCATAACCATATACAGGAAACTTTGTGCTATCCGGCACCGACGGGACCGAGCTGCTGCCGTTCCCTCCAAACTGCCGTACATTCCAGAGCTAATGTTGAAACATATGGAGATTTTCATCTCCGTATGAATCAACATACCCTGTTACAACCCAAAAACAGTCGGCAAGCGTCTCTGTAGCGTCTCTAGCTGAAGCTGTTGCTTAGCTACAGACCTTGCACAGCTTGACTGTTCAAAAAAAGCAAAGAAAAGAAACGAAAAGAATAAAAAATGGCTCCTGATTTTTGCCGGTGGCTCGAGCTTGCCGGACGGTTCGCCTCCGGATAACTCAAAGTTTCCTGTACATTAATACCGCATTTATTGATTTACATTTTGATTGTGACTAGACTCATTAACTTTCAATATCAAAACCTTTCATATTTTGTGCATTTGGGGAAATCTTCCAGGCATCAGTAAATTCTCAACTGTTCTGCAATGGCATAAAATTGAATTTTAGATGAAAATTTGGGATATGGACAATCTTGCACCAGTTTCAGTCATCTACAGTGTGATTATTTAGAGAAAATCTTTCCCACCCAGTGTAGAAATCCATCAATTTGGCAAAGTATTGTGGGTGTATCTGATCTGATTGGGAGTTGGCATAATTGTCCACCATGGCTGCAGCCTTAAAACCATAGACGTTTACAGCACAGAAGGACGCCTTTCAGGCCATCGTGTCTGTGCCAGCACTTTTCTAAAACAATCCAAAACTAATCCCATTCTCCTGCTCTCTCCCATAGCCTTGTACCTTTCTCTGCTTCAAACACGTAACGACTTTTCCCTTAAAAATGCAATGGTCTCTGCCTCAGACACTCCCTCTGATAAAGCATTCCTTCTGCCAAGCTTGTAAGTTAGACCTAATTGAAGTGGGTTTTGAAAAGTACAGATACTCCACTAATACAGATTGGAGTTTAGGCCTATTATCATAGGCCACGGAGAACGATGTTACTGTATGCCCAACCCATACTGTACATGACCTGAAATCACTTGATGCTGATAACAAAGCTGAAAGTGGGACAAAGACAGACTTGCATTTATATAGCACCTTTCATGACCTCAGGAGGTTCCAAAGTGCCTTACAGCTAATTAAGTACTGTTTGAAGTGTAGTCACCATTGTACTGTAGGAAACAGGAAAGAATATTACATTCCACAGCCAATGTTCCCTCTAAGCTGTGCAAGCGCGGCCGCACAGCAATCGGGAAGGTACCGTGCAGGCCGCTCACGAGCTGTTCTCTTGAAGATATACCGCATGTTTTTAAAGGTACCGCGCACAAAATAAAATTTAGAGGGAACATTGTCCACAGCACTGTCTGCTCTCGCCTCGTGATGACAAAATGTTTCCTAACATAAGCGCTTCAAAACAAAAGTTTCAGCTCCAGTGGATCTGGCTTCAGCGCATCCATCTGGATCTTGCTGCAGTGAGGACATTCTCTCAAGTGTGGAACAGTTAACACCTCTGCTATCACATACATTAGCAATGTAACAGCTCGCAATCTTGTAATATTACCTGATCAGAAGTGTTTAATTAAAACTTGAGACCTTAGGGAACAACATTGGATCTTGAACAGGGTTTTATCTCGTTTATGTTGCTCATTAAACTATAATTGTGCCATTTCCTGAACCAACAGGTATTATGGGGGGGGCAGGTGGGGAGGGGGGAATTCCTCTGTGCATCAGGTGTAATGAAATCGGAAACGTTTATAAAAACAGATTTATAGTTTTGTTACATAGAGTAGAGTACACAAAGGCTGTCTTTCCCCAAGTTGTAAATTAAGGTTTGGATTACAGGATTGAACATCAATAATCTATCCATCCAATAACACACCTATGGGAATGTTTTATTTATCTAAACGAATAAAGAACTGTAACTGAAGTGCCCACAACTGATAGCAACAGGACAAAAATTATATGCATGCAAGGACAATGTACTTTTAGCGCCCCAGAAAAATTAGCGCCCCCATGTCAGAAATTGAGTGGTTGCGCCCCAAGAGGGATGCGGGGCGCTACTGGAAGCGCCCCACATCCCTCTTGGGGCGCTGCGAGTCAATATTGTGGCGCTACGTGCCTCTGCGCCACACGCTGCGGCACGTCACGCTGCGGTATTGCAGGCCTTCCTCCCCTTCTTAAAGGGGAGGGGCCTTGCGCAGCGCAACCCAGAGCCCAGCTGGGCACCTGGGGATCGGGAGCGCCGGCAACTGAGCCCAGCACTCAAGAGAAGTGCCGGGCTCTTGGAGTGCAGCCGGCACTCCGCAGGGGGGGGGGGTGCGGTTCAGGAGGCCGGGGACGGGAGCGCAGGCAGGTGCTGGCAGGTGGCCAGTGACAAAAATGGCCGCCCCGCACCTCGCCTTTAAATCGTGCCTCCCCGGCCGCAGGTAGGCCCCCCGATCCCGTCAGACATAGCGTCCGGCGGTAAGTCAGGGGGCGCTCCTGAAGATCGCAAGCGGGGCGCTGCGCACGGCGATGATGTCATCGCTGGCGGTGCAGCACCGTGGGGCGCTACTGGTTAGCGCCGCCGCTAACCTCCCGCTGAATTTTGCAGGAGGTGTGTGCGGTGCCACGCCCAGGCGCTAATTGCTTTGCGCCCCATTAGCGCAAAGCAACCCAATTTTTCCCCCATATAGATAATTACTGTATCTCAATAAGAACCACTAGGGCAGTGGCTGAAGTATATAGGGGGCCATGGTACCACTGAATATGCTCTTGGTCAGTTCCTCTGATTTCCCTGCTCATCATAAAGGCAACATCTTTGCATTTTTGTTTTTCAAATAACAACAATGTTCATTTCATATTAATGTATGAACTTGATGATCTGTGTGTTTACCATTTGCTGCTCTCTTATCTTGTTTCGTACGTGAAGTCCTTTTTTACAGCCACGTTCCCTTGCAACTATTGTCTCTATACACTCGATAAAGTTGCTTGGCTGCCAACAGGTTGCCCATGTTTTGCCTTTCAAACAAACCCAGTGACAGTGGCTGAAAACTTTGTTTGGACTCCACTGAGTTGTCTAACTAGAGAAACTCCCCCCTCTGCAGAATCCTTCTCGTCTCCTTCTTAGGCAGTCCCTCGGAACCGAGGATGACTTGCTTCCACATTAAAAATGAGTTTGCAGGTGACTGATGAGTCCAATGCAGGACCTACAGTCTCTGTCACAGGTGGGGCAGACGGTGGTTGAAGGGACGGGTGGGTGGGGTGCTTGGGTTGATGTGCGTTCCTTGCGCTGCCTGCGCTTGGCTTCCGCTTGCTCCCGGCGAAGAGACTCGAGGTGTTCGGCGCCTTCCCGGATGCTTCTTCTGCAGAATCCACTAGGTAATGCACTGAATCCCTCCCTTGAGCAGGCAAGACCCAAAAGACGATCGTATTGCAGATGAGCCAAAAGCAAACTACAAACCAGCCTGTTTTGTATGGCGCAGCAACTAATCAGATAAACCTGCTCAGAATTTGATGAAGCCAATGACATATTAAATTTAAAATATCGTAGAATGGAGATGCATTAAAAGTAGTCCAATTATTCAGAATGAAGATTACTTCAATATTTTCCTGTTTATAATCATGTTTCGTGCGTCAGCCTTGGCTCAGTTAATAGCACACTCGCCTCAGAAGTTTGTTCTGAGTGGGTTCAAGTCCCACTCCAGAGACTTCACCACATAATCCAGACTGACACTTCAGTGCAGTGCTGAGGTAGTACTGCACTGTCAGAGGTGTCGTCTTTCGGTTGAGTCATAAAACCGAGGCCCCGTCTGCCCTCTCGTGGACCTAAAAGATCCCGTGGCACTAATTTAAAGAGGAGCAGGGGAGTTGGCCACGGTGTCCTGGCCAATATTTATCCCTCAACCAATATCACTAAAACAAATTATCTCGTCATTATCTCATTGCTGTTTGTGGGACCTTGCTGTGTGCAGATTGGCTGCCGCGTTTCCTGCATTACAATAGTGACTACAGTACAAAAGAACGCAATTGGCTGTAAAGTGCTTTAGGATGTCATGAGGTTGTGAATAGCACTATATAAATGCAAGTCATTCTTTCACCAAAAAGGAGTCAGTTGTTTTAAATGCTGTTCGGTGATTGAATAACATGAGGGATTTCACAATGCTGTATTTTAATGTCCATGTAATTTTAGAATTGTATAATTTCAGGAATGTCCATTAATACATACCATTTGTGTAGTGTCCGTGTGTAGATAAAGACACTGAAGACAGGAATTGGTTCATAGGTATTTACTAAGCAAAGTCTGTGGGGGGGGGGTTCTAAAGGATATACACAATACACAGGCTTATATAGCCCAAGTGGCAATTACCGGCATTACGCACACCTGGGGCTCTTAAAGGCACATACACCACAATTCCTCCCCTTTTAGCTAACCAGTAAATCATATTTTAAGTAATTATTAATTACATGTTATATGCAAAATAATACACATTGCTGTAATTAATTAATTATAAGTTAGTCTCTCAGGAGGCTTCCTGACTTGGTCCGGATAACGCCTCGGGGGTGTAGTAGTTTCTGGTGGTGTAGTAGGTTCTTCTGGCAAGGCTGATTCGGCTTGAATGCCAGTGTCGGGTTCATCGGGTTCCAGTATCACCGGATCGGAGGTAGATATGGGTATCTCTACTTCATCGTTAGATGTATAGAGTGGTGGTGTAGGTTGTCCCTTTTCGGATGACTTTATGATTTGGTCAGCATGGCGCCTTATTATGCTTTCTCCGATGTCCACGGTATACATCAGTGGTCCTAGTCGTGTGCAGATAGTTCCAGGCTACCATTTCTCGGTACGGTAGTCCCGGGCCAAAACCTGTTGGCCTATCTGGAAGGCCCTAGTTGGCCTTTCATTCATGCCTTGAAACTGCCGGTTCTCCGCGTCCCTTCTGATGTTGGGCTTGACCAAATCCAGCCGGCATCTTAGGTTTCTATTGAAGAACATCATGGCGGGAGTTTGGTTGGTAACCATATGTGTTGCATTCCTGTATGCGAATAAGAAGTTATCCACCTTGTGCTGAAGTTTTATGTCTTCATTACCCATGGCCTTTATGGCCTTCTTGAAGGTCTGGACAAACCTTTCAGCCAATCCATTGGTGGCGGGATGGTATGGGGCGGACGTGTAGTGCTTAACCCCATTGTTTTTTAAGAACTTCCTGAATTCTTCGGACACAAATTGCGGTCCATTATCAGAACATATCTGTTCCGGCAGCCCATTCCTGGCAAATATGGTCCTTAATACTGTGATGGTTTTTTCCGTGGTGGTGGAGGACATCTTTATTACCTCCAGCCACTTGGAGTGTGCATCAACTGCGATTAAGAACATTGAGTCCATAAATGGACCAGCAAAGTCGATGTGCACCCTTTGCCAGGGAGATGAGGGCCACTCCCATGGATGTAGAGGAGCCTGTGGTGGAGCGTTTTGGACCTTCTGGCATCCTAGGCAGCTCTTGGTCATGTCTTCGATGTCTCCATCGATACCTGGCCACTATACAAACGCCCTAGCTAGGTTCTTAATTTTCACTCCACCCAGATGCCCCTCGTGAAGCTCCTTTAGCACTTTATCCTGGAGTTTGGGTGGAATCACCACTCTGGATCGACACATCAAGGTTCCTCGGCACACTGACAGCTGTTCTCTTCTTTGCGAGAATGCTGGCAACAGTGGTTCGCCATGTGCTGGCCATCCCTTCACTGTTAAATCGTAGACCCGTGAGAGAGTCGGGTCATTTCTTGTCTCCCTTTCAATGGCAGCATTTGTCACTGGTAGACATTCCACTATGGTAGAGTGGAATATCTCTACTGGGTCTACTGTAGGTGCCTCTTCTATCGTTGGCAACGGTAGGCGCGATAAACCGTCAGCATTCCCATGCTGTTTTGACCCTTTGTATTCTATGTTGTATTGGTGTGCCCCTAGAAAAAGGGACCACCTCTGTAGCCTTTGTGCTGTCATAATGGGAACACCTTTTTTAGGGTTGAATATGGAGATGAGGGGTTGATGGTCAGTCAACAAGGTAAATTTTTGTCCGTGTAGGTAATGGTTGAATTTCTTCACTCCCCATACCAGGCTGAGTGCTTCCCTGTCTATTTGGGCATAGTTACGCTCAGCTGAGTTTAATGAGCGTGACGCAAAAGCTATCGGCCGTTCTGAGCCATCAGGGAATTTATGGGATAATACTGCTCCTATGCCGTAAGGGGATGCATCGCACGCCAGTCTGATTGGTAGTGATGGGTTGTAATGAGCCAAAACTTCTTCGGATGTGATTAAGTCTTTGCATTTATGGAAGGCACGTTTACAGTCTTCATTCCATTTCCAAATCACTCCTGTCTGTAGAAGTTCATTAAGAGGGTGTAGAAGAGTTGATAAGTTCGGTAAAAATGTATGATAGTAATTTATTAATCCCAGAAATGACCTTAATTGTGAAACATTTTCAGGTGCTGGGGCTTTTATAACTGCTTCAATTTTTTCAGGTGACTTATGCAACCCTTCATTATTAATTATGTGGCCACAATATGATATCTGATTTTGGAAAAATTCGCACTTGGGGCGATTTGCTCGTAGGCCCCGCTCTTTCAGCCTAGTGAGCACCTGCTCCAAATTGGCAAGGTGCTCGTTGTCGTTTTCTCCTGTTATAAGGATGTCGTCTAGGTAGCATTGAGTCCCCGGAATCCCTTGCAGGACTTGCTCCATAGCTCTTTGCCAGATAGCTGGAGCTGATGCTACTCCAAAAACCAGTCGATTGTACTGGTACAGGCCTTTGTGTGTGTTTATTGTGAGATACTTTTTAGAGGCGTCCTCAACCTCCATCTGTAGATATGCCTGTGCCAAGTCAATTTTGGTGAAACGTTTCCCTCCGGATAGTGAGGCGAAAATATCTTCTATCCTCGGAAGAGGATACTGTACTGTGTGAAGGACCGGGTTTACAGTCACCTTGAAGTCACCACAGATGCGAATTTTTCTCTGTTCTTCAGTTATTTTTCAATGCTTTTTTCATGACTGGAACGAAGTGTGTTGCCCATTCGCTCCAATCTATTTTGGATAATATGCCTGCTTTTTCCAAATTCTCCAGCTCTGCCTCGACTGCTGGGCGTATTGCGTAGGGCACCGGTCTTGCCTTAAAAAATTTGGGAATTGCTGCATCTTCCACTTTTATTGAGGCGGTGATGCCTTTCAAGGTTCCTAGTTTCTCTTGAAACACTTCTTTGGTGTTGGCCAAGATGTCTTTTAATCGTTCAGGTATGATGTCATCATTGTTTTTTTCCTTACTGGTCACCGTCAGTGCCTGAATGGAGTGCCAGTCTAAACGTATCTTCCTGATCCATTCACGTCCCAACAACGGTGGACCACCATCTTGTAGAATGTATAAATACAACTTTTGTATTTCTTTGCCGTTGTATACAACAGGCACCCTTATTTTTCCTTTGGGGTATACTTTCTGCCCCGTATATGTTTTTAAGATAATGGATGTGTCTTTTAGAGGTCTATGCAAAAATAGCCTCTCGTAATCTCGTCGATTTATTACGGTTAGAGCTGATCCTGTATCTAGCTCCATTTTAACTGGGGACCCTGCTATTGTGAGGGTAACCCAAATGGTTTGGTAATCCTCTTTGGCAAGTACATTATGTAATTTGAGACAGCTTAGTCTCTTGTTTTTGAAGTTGCTATTGCTCTTCTGGTCTTCGGAGCTACTGTCCGTCATCATTTGTACCTTCCTGTACTTCTCTTTATTGATTTTTTGTTTTCTGTCAGTGGATTTATTTTGTCCAGATTGGCATACCCGTGCAATGTGTCCAATCTTCCCACATTGCCTGCATGCTTTGTCCTTGAACCAGCAGTCCCCCTGGTTATGGGTGGATCTGCCGCAGCAATAACATCTTCCGAACCCCTGTGTCATTTCATGGGTGCCGAAGTCCTGTGTCTTTTGTTGTATCTCTGCAGCTCCTTTTGCTGCTGCTTCGTATGATACAGCCATACTGAAAGCTTTGTCCAATGTTAAATCTTTTTCAGAAAGCAGTCTTTTTTGTGTTCCTTCACTTAAGAGACCGCAAACGAATTTGTCTCGAAGATAATCTGATAGTCCTGCCCCGAATTGGCAGTACTTTGATAGCTTTCTTAATTCGGTTAGGTAATCAGCGTTACTTTCATTCTTGTGTTGATTTCTCTTGAATAACTTGAATTGTTCCGCTATCAGCAGCTGTGTTGGGTTTAAGTGCTCCTGCAGGGTATCAACAATTTCTTTAAAATTCTTGTCCTTTGGTTTGGCTGGAGTGATTAAGTTTCGTAACAGCCCGTATGTCTTTGCGCCCATTAAGTTCAGAAGTACTGAAGCTTTTTTTTCATCTTCTATTCCATTTGCAGTGCAATATACCTCTAGTCTTTCCACGTATGTGGCCCAATCCTCTATTTCGCTATCAAAAGCATCAATATTACCAGATTTAGGCATTTTAGAAAAGATATGGCGCTTCCCGCGCTTTTTTTTTTCTGTAGCAAAGATATGGCACTTCCCGCGCTTTCCCGCCGCTGCTGCCGATAACAGCGCTGTTTTACTGCGGTTTCCGTTTATTTACTGTTGGAGACTCGTTCCCGCCGGAGGTCTGAACGCTGACCTGCTTGCTGTGCCGGTCGTCTCCCGAGTGCTCCCTCCCAGTCCGTTACTGCTTGCCTCCGATTTCGCTGCCTGTCTCAGCTGTAGAGCCAGCCGCTGGAGCCCCAGCCTGACGCCCAGGAAGGATTAGCGCAGTACCTGCCACCAGCTTGGCCAGCTGGTGAAACCACAGTTTCTCTCACTTCCTTGAGTCTTCTGGACGCCTGAGGAATCGATGTTCTTGAGGTGCTGCCGAATTGCAGGTAAGTCCGTTTCCACTTCGTTGCCACTGTAGTGTCCGTGTGTAGATAAAGACACTGAAGACAGGAGTTGGTTCATAGGTATTTACTGAGCAAAGTCTGGGGGGGGGGTTCTAAAGGATATACACAATACACAGGCTTATATAGCCCAAGTGGCAATTACCAGCATTACGCACACCTGGGGCTCTTAAAGGCACATACACCACAATTTGGATGCCATTTACAGTTTAGAAATAAATTCTACAGGCCTTATTTAATATGTGTATCGTTTCACCAGCATGTGTAGTTACATCAAAAGAGTAATTTTTCACCTCTTGTAATGAGTGTGATGGATCCCCGGTAACATGAAATTCTTGAGAATTGCATTATGATGTCCTGCAAAGTGTCATGAAAGTTTCACTTTATATTACCCATTAATATTTGCACATACTTCAGTATGTGATAGGAAGCAATAGTAGAGCATGATTAAAATAAAATCTATTGTAAACTCAGGGTGAACAATTCCCAAGAGAACCAGTTGTCTAATAAGATACTGTAACAGATTAACATAAGGAAAGAAAGCGAACCGTGGAGAGCACCTGTGACAACAAAAGATAAACTACAAAAAGAAAAGGTGAACAAAGATGTTCCAGACAAACATGACATAGATTACTAATTTTATTTGTCAAATAATTAACTTTCAGAAAATACAGTTGAACATGCAGAAGCCATCAGAGCATATGAAATAGGAGCAGAAGTCGGCCATATGGGCCCTCGAACCTGCTCCGCCATTCAATAAGATCATGACTGATCTACCTCAATTCCACTTTCCCACCCTATCCCCATATCCCTTGGTGGTCAAAAATCTATAATTCTCAGTCTTGCATATACTCAATGACTGAGCATCCACAACCCACAGTTTCAAAGATTTACAACCCTCTGAGTGAAGACATTTCTCCTCATCTCAGTTTTAAATGGCCGACCCCTTATCCTGAGACTGTGACCAACGTGCCCGCTAAGCTGCGAGGCCATGCGGCTGTCTGGAGATCCCGCGCAGCCTGAGACTGGCATTAGAAATGGAAGATTTTGCGCATGCGCGAAATTTTGAATGGGCTGCGCAGCCCATTAAAGGGACCACGCACCCAAAAAAAATTAGGGGCAACATTTACTATGACCCTTAGTTCTAGAGTCTCCAGCCAGGGGAAACAGCCTCTCAGCATCTACACTTTCAAGCCCTTGAAGAATTTTATACGTTTCAATAAGATCACTTCTTATTCTTCTAAACTCTAGAGAATATAGGCCCATTCTACTCAATCTCTCCTCATAGGCCAGCTCTCTCATCCCAGAAATCAATCTAGTAAACCTTTGTTGCACATCCTCTAAGGCGAGTATATCCTTCCTCAGGTACAGAGACCAAAACTGTATACGGTACTCCAGGTGTAGTCTCACCAAAGCCCAATATAATTACAGCAAGACTTCCTTACTCTTACACTCCAACCCCCTTGCAATAAACACTAACCTACCATTTGCCTTCCTAATTGCTTCCTTACCTGCATGTTAGCTTTCTGTGATTCATGTACAAGGACACACAAATCCCTCTGAACACTAACATTTACTAGTCTCTATTGCATTAAAGCAATAGCAAGCTGTAACTTTACTACAGCCAATGAAGGTCCTAGCTTCAGTCTAAGATGCTCTGAAATAATTGTATCTCAATCACACAGAAAACAAGAAAAGCACTGAAACCGTACATTTTTAATGAAGCTCTCAGAGGCACATAGCTACATCCACTACATTACTGTATTGGATATCTGTCAGATCAACTACACTTAACTCCAGAAATGGTGTGTAGCTATGTGCCTTGATTATATCATTGGATTAATAATTAGTTTGGTGTTCAAGTAATTAACAATCCATTGAAAGTCTTTTCTCAGTGCAGCATTGGACATGAACATGGCCCTGAAACAGTTCTTTAATCAGAATGGGAATTTGCACTGAAGTTACTGTGAGCATCCCACAATAACGTTCGCATCTTCAATCATTCTGTTGTCCGGTGAGTTGGGATCTATATAGTGTTCCGCCTGAGCACTCGGTCTTCTTTTGATTTTTAAATATTGCAGTAAGGCACACTGTATTAGTGCTGTGGCAAACTGTATGGGAGTGATGCATCGTTGTAGAAACTACTGTGGTACATCAGATCAATCTGTTAAAGTGGATAAGACTGTAAAATTTGTATCCACTAATTTATCACGCGTGTGAACTGTGCAGTATACAGTATAATATCTGCAAATAGCTTTAGCTCTCTCTCTCTTTCTGTACATGTGGATATGGTAGACATAATAGGAACTGCTTACTGCATGTACATAGAAAGACAACTTAGTCTATTAATATAGTTTGGTTTTGAATACCTCTTAATGTCTCTTCACTTCTCTTTTGTTCTCTCATCCCCATTTCCCAGCCCCCAAACTGGCCTTTTAATCTGTTTCAATTCCTGTGTTTTCTCTCAGTTCTGACGAAGGGTTTCGACCCGAAACGTTGACGCTATTTCTCTCTCCACGGATGTTGCCTGGCCTGCTGAGTTTTTCCAGCATTTTCTGTTGTTATTTCAACTTAGTCTATTAGGTCAATCTATGGATTTAAATCATGCTGTAGTCAAATATTATCAAAATCTGAAATTATTGCTTAGGTTTCTTCTCATACTGTAATCTGTGATGTGACAATGGCTCATCTATGAATTTTGATTCAGCTACAGAGCAAAATTTATCATCAGTGGAAGATTAACAAGATGGGACTGGAAAATTCCCCTGGCCAATTATCCAGAATTGAGTTACTTTCAAGCCTTGCACTGCTCTCATTTATACCTGTATGTTGCAAGATATCTTAAGGCACGGGAAAGATTTTCAAATGTAGCTTTTTGTTTTGACAGCAGAAATTGTGAGAAAGGGAAAAAAAAACCTGCATTGAAAAATGTCAGCTGTAATTAGCTGGATAAATTCAAAATGGCAGCCCCTTCAAAACTAGTTGAAAATGTACTGACCTCCACGTATCACAGAGTGTGGAGGAGGATTGGATCAACAACTCAGTCTGTCAGCTCTCCAGTGATGGCAGTGATGGGCAGCTAATCTGCAAACACTAAAATAGCATGCCATGGAAAAAAATCAAGATGGTGACAGCAACATGCCCCAGAGGCATGCCTTGTCATGCAGAAGTGGTGAAACAGCAGGGAGAGAGTGAGGGAGAAAGAAAAGAACCAGTCATACAGCAGGGAGTAAGAATAAAACATAGAGAAAATAGAAACTTGGGGATGGGGAGAATGCAGCAATAAGTAAAGTGACTGGGATAAAGGAAGATGTGAAGGTAAAGAGATATTATAGGATGCTGCTCAATATTAAAAGATCCAGTTTGTACATAATTAAAAACAAAGTATGGGAACAGTTTAAATTGTTGCTGTATTTTTTAATTGTGATTAATGCATATACAGGAAAGTAGAGGAACCTGTGGTGATAAATCAATGATTAAAGTTGAATTTGTGAAGGAATACTGGTGCCCCATCCCAACCCTATACAGCCATAAACACAATTTAGTAACCTCTCACCCTCCATTAATATGAGCTCATCCAAAACACTGCTTCCGTATCCTAACTTGTGCCAAGTCCCGTTCACCTATCATCCCTGTGCTGGTTGACCTACACTGGCTCCCAGTGCCTCAATTAAAAAATTCTTATTCTCATGTTCAAATCCCTCCATTCCCTCATCCCTCCCTATCTTTGTAACCTCCTCCAGCCCAGCAACCCTCCGGGAACTCTGAGTTCTTCCACAGCTGTCCTCTTGCGCATCCCCCACATCTTTCGCCCCACCATTGGCGGTCATGCCTTCAACCGTCTCGGCCCCAAACCTCTTTGCCGCTCCGGTTCTCCCTCTTCCTTTAAGATGCTGCTTAAAACCTACCTCTTTGATCAAGCATTTGGTCAGCTGTCCTAATATCTCCTTCTGTCGCTCAGTGTCAATTTTTGTCTGATTATGCTCCTGTGAAGCACCTTGGGATGTTTTACCATGTTACAGGCGCTATATAAATGTAGTTGTTGTTGTTGTAAGTTGCCCTGAATTTTTTTTTACTTTTGCCAATTTTTGTTAGTGAATGCACTAAAAGCTCATCACGGTATGATTCTTTTAAAAAGGCAAGTGTAGCGTGTTCAGTAAAATTAAGCATTTTTTAGGGCAAGGGAAGTATTTAAGGTGGCTATTGTGCATTTTGGAAAAAAATCATAAAGCATTCGCTCAGTAAACTTTATTATTGTATTATTTAATGGCTGAAATAAATTCAACAAAATACAGCAGTGCAGAAATTTCAAGAAAAAAATTGAGAATTAATTCAGTGAAATTGATGGCACTTCATTTTTTAAAAAGACAGTGCTTAAGTAAATGTCCTTCATGTGGATATCAACTCCATTAAGAGCAGTGCTGAAAAAGGTAACTTAGTTAATAAAAGCACTTTACTTGCAATTGTTGAACAACTCCAAACTCCTCTTGTTCACCACAGCCTCTAGATCTCCTGTCACTTCACCACACATCCTCACCTCAGACTCAAAATGAGGAACTTATGGACTTTATGCCCAAAAGTAAGGCCATCTACATGGTGACTACTGCCTCCTCAGCTTGATCCCAAACCTCCCATTCCCCAAACTCTCAGCTCCCCTATCTGTGCTGAACTTTTACTCTGTCCTCTTTCCTGTTCTCTGCTGTTAAACCCTCAGCTCACTGATCCCTCAAACTCCCCCATCCTAGCTTCTGTCTGAACATCATCTGCCTGTTTGTCTCATTGGCACTGTCCCCCACCTTCTTCAAAACTGCCTTTATCACTTCCCTCTAAACCCCTCCACTTTCTCCAACTACCGCATTATCTCAAATCTTCCCTTCCTCTTCAAAATCCTGAAACACATTGGGCTGGATTTTACCTTTCGGTGCGGCCTAGGGGTGGGACAGCTTCCTTCCGGGTTCCAATCACGCCCCCATCGAAGTCCGATGCACAGACGCTATTTTGCGTCAATTGGCGGGCTTTCCGACCAATTAGGAGAAAGTCGGTGTCAGATGACGTCAGTTGATGACGCGTCAGCTGCCAGTTTTCTTAAAGGGGCCACGCTCAATTTTTTTTGACTGGTGATTTTTCAGTGTTTGACAGCATTGAAGTGCTGCAAACACTGACAATCACTGTACAAAGGTGAGCCCTTGCACCCAGACTCTCCAGTTACTCCCTCCTTAGGCTAGAACAGATGGCAGCTGCAGGTGAGGTTACAGAAGCGATCTGTCACTGGTGAGAGGTTCTCCCAATGAGGTGTGACTACACAAACACTTCAAAACTTGTTACCTACAGAAAAGCCTAAATACATTAAAAATGATTTTCCCAACATTTTCTTACCTCTGAAACTCACCAGTGTATCATTGGATCCTTCACACCACTTCTGCAGCTGTCATCAATGAAGAAACATTACAGTAGGCCCACAACACACCACACTTACCCTGGCGTGGTGTCTGGACATCGGGAAGCCCACAGTACACCTGTCAAAATTGGAAAAAGCCTCTTAACTGCCTGTTAAGTACCCGTTAACAAGCAGTTAAGTGCCCATAATCCTCTTCCCGCCGCTAGGTGTCGGGTCCATGCGCAAATCGGGGACCCGACACTCAGGAAGATTGTTTGGAGGTGGCTTGACAGCGGGTTTGGGGCCCGCTGTCAATCTTTGCAATTTTACCGGATGTCTCGCCCCCTGAGTGCCGGCAAAATTCCCCCCATTTTTCCCTTACAACTAAGCTCCCACCTCTCTCTCCACTCCTTGTTCAAATCATTCCAATTTGGCCTCTTTCCCACTGTGTCAAAGTCACACATTATATCCTCTGTAGCTGTGAATATGGCTCCCTACACGTCTTCATTGTCCTCTGTCATGTTCAACATTCTCCTCCAGCTTTCTCCTTCAGTCCACCTATGAGGCACTGTTCTTTCCTGGTTCTGTTCTTACCTGACATAATTGCCAATGGGTTCTGCTGCTCTGCTCACACAGTCATCTCCGTTGTGCTCTAAGGGTCCATCCTCTTCACTGTCTACATGCTATTCCTTGGCAACATTATCTCAAATATGAAGTCAGCTTCCATATAGCAGTGACATCACTGTCTCCTCCATTGACCTGAAGGTTTTTGCCTTACTCTCAAACTGTCTGATATCAAGACCTGGATGAGCCAAAATTTCTTACAGCTGAATGTCTACAAAACTAAGACCATGCTCTTAAAAAAGCATCCTTCTGTCTCTGATAATAGCTTCATTGCTTGACCCAGAGTTCACTATCCTGCTCCACATTCACTCTGATATCACTTCCATACTTTCATCACCTCAAGGCTTGACTCCTGTAGTGCTCTCCTTGCAGGCCCTGTCTTAATCAAGTTTCAACTAATTAAAAATGCTACACCCCACATCCTCTTCTGCACTAAGTCCTACGTCTGCCTGCCCATTGTCTACCAAGTTCCAGTGATTACCCAAACCTTGTGTTCATTTCAGAATTCTTGTTTTCAAATCTCTCCATGGCTTCACCCCACCTAGCCTTCATAATCTTCTTCCTTTTGTCCCTCTGCTTCTCTAACCCCAGATTTCCTCACCCCTCACTGCACTATAGGAAGCCACTCAATCAGTACATTTCTACCCACGGAAATTGGCTACCCGGTTCTCTCCACCTTGTCAACTCCCTCTCTGCTTTCAAAATCATCCCCAAACTCCTTTTCAACAATGCCTTTCGTTCCTCATCTGAGCTTCATTTTCTCCCTATGCTCATTGTCCACATTATTCCTTTCCTCCTTATTGTAAAGTACTTTGAGATGCTTTCCTGTATATGAAAAGTACTATATAAATACAGGTTGTTTTCTAGTGACAGGAACATTAATGCACAATGTATTTTTCTGCTACTATGGTGGTGCTGTGTTTATGTAACCTTTTCTTTTAAGACCATTAAGTCTCATTGTTGGAAACATCCTAAAATTAATTGCAGGTTATTTACTGTTCATGAGGAAACTTTGCAGATTGTCAGGTGCTTGTAATTGTCTAGCTTCAGGTCAATTTACTAACTTATCTTAACAAAAGCAATGAACCTATAATTGACCTCCACTTAAAATGATTGCTTTTTGTCTCTTCTATTTGTACTTTAATTCTTTTGAATTATGGTGTCTGAAGTGTGAAGGACACTATAAAAAAATATTATATATGTGACTCTCCCATGGTGGTGCTGATGGTAAGTCAGAGGGCAGCAACATTATACCGTGTAAAATATGCATTATTCTGCCAAAGTTTAGATGTGTATCCCTTTAAGGCTGCAAGATGCAATTTCTCTGCATTCTTGAAATAAAATTCTCAAGGCAATTACATTTCAAGCTGTCGTTCAGAACCCTGGCTTGTTTGTGGAAATGTCTGTTACGAAGCTGCAGACATTGTAGCTCCAGTACTAAGTGTGATAAAAGTTGCTTTGGACGGTTTGGTGTTTGGAGTGCTGACACAGCCTTTTCAATGCACATTAGCGGATCTGCAGCAGCACTGTTCTTGGTAGGTCAGAGGATGTTGTGGCAAAGCCACCAAGTGACTCCTGTATATGACTATATAACTGCCTTTAACAGAGTGCTACAGCACCTATGTTTGTTTACTGTTTGTAAATAACCCGTTCTCGGTAAGTTCCAGAACCAGCGCGATGACGTCATCACGTTGGTCACGTGATGTCCCGAATGGCGGGAAACGTGATGACGTCATGACGTCAGGCTGGGAGGTTCCCAGGTCAGACCTCGTGAAACCAGCCTTAAGAAAAGACCTGTTGATTGTTTCTCCTGCATTCCATTGTTTGTTCCTTAGTTTACATTAAACTTCGTTTAATTATCGGACTGACTCGACCTCAGTATTTCAGCTAGGGATCTGATGATTGCTACAGTGGTGACCCCGAAGCTTCGCGGACGATTTTCACAGAGGAAGCGTGACGCAGCACGATGGATGTTAATGCAGTGACCTTGAAGCTCCCTCAATTTTGGGAACAACAGGCAACCTCCTGGTTCGTCCAAGCGGAGGCTCAGTTCCAACTTCGGAACATCGTGCTGGATCAGACCCATTGGCCTAGAAATTCGGTAGGCTTAGCGCCGCTTTTGAGGCGCTAGAGGGCCTAGCGCCGGAGTTATGGCCAGTTTGGAAATTGAGTGGGTCCCTAAATCGGCGTTAGGCCGTTAGCGCTGCGCCGGCACCGATGACGTCATCGGTGTGCGCAGCGTCCCGGTTGCCATGGTAACCCGCCCGAACTCCAAAATTGACTTGCGGCCGCCTCGCCCGTGGCAGCCGCAAGCAACGTTCTGGCAGAGGTGCCTTACTGGACTTTGCGCCGGCGCATTAAAGGCCCCGCGGCGGCCGCCTGGCCGCAGCTCCCTCCCCGGACTTCTCCCCCCCCCCCCCACCCCGGGACAGATGCAAGCCCGGCACTTGTCCGAGGTGCCGGGTTCATTTTTACAATGATTTTCGCGGGCCGCGGCCGGGTGCAGGCAGCTCCTCCTTAAGGGAAGGAGGAGGCCTGCACTTCCCGAACCTGCCGCACCGCAGCGGGCGCCGCAGCGCTGGAATAGCGGCGCAATTCAGCGCGTAGCGCCAGTTTTCAGGCGCAAACAGCTTTCAGCAGCGCCGGCAGCCGTTTGGGCGCAGAACTAGTGAATTTTTGGCCCGCCCAGCGCGACTTAGCTCCGGCACTAACTTCCGGCGCTAAAGCCGTCGCTGCGCCAAAACCCAATTTCTAGGCCATTATCTTTACGTGGTCTCCGCACTGGACAGCTCGATGGCTTCGAGGATCATCAGCCTGCTGGAAAACCTGCCCGTGGATAACAAGTATGATACGCTTAAGGCGCGACTAACGCAGGTTTTCGGCCTCACGAAAGCAGAGCGCGCGCGACGTTTACTCACACTGCCCGGGTTAGGCGATGCCAAGCCGTCTAAGTTGATGAGCCAGATGCTCACGCTCCTTGGTTCTGAGCCGCAGTGTTTCCTGTTCCGGGAACTGTTCCTGAGCCAGCTCCCCGAGCAGGTGCAAGCAGCCCTCGCCAGGTCGAAGGCTACGGACGGTGTAGCGCTCGCGGCCGAAGCCGACACTATTTATGCGGTGATGCAGCAGTACTGCGCCACCTCGAAGCATCCAGCCCCGAAGAACCCCGCCTTGGCGCCTCCACCATCCGGTCTCTGTTACTATCACGCCCGTTTCGGCCCAAAAGCCAGATGCTGCCGTCCTCCCTGTAGTTTCGTGCCTAATGCAATGAGAAAGCAACAGCACCGACTGCGTGAACGGAAGAACGGCCCCGAGGTCGGATTCGCATCTACGATGGCAGTTGGAGATTCCGGGAATATCGGAGTCGTTCGAACAGGCTTGTCCGACCTCCTCTGCAATTGAGTTTTGTGGTTAAAGACACTTCAGGGGGGGCGCATGTGGCAAAGCCACCAAGTGACTCCTGTATGACTATATAACTGCCTTTAACAGAGTGCTACAGCACCTATGTTTGTTTACTGTTTGTAAATAACCCGTTCTCGGTAAGTTCCAGAACCAGCGCGATGACGTCATCACGTTGGTCACGTGACGTCCCGAACGGCGGGAAATGTGATGACGTCAGGCTGGGAGGTTCCCAGGTCAGACCTCGTGAAACCAGCCTTAAGAAAAGACCTGTTGATTGTTTCTCCTGCATGCCATTGTTTGTTCTTTAGTTTACATTAAACTTTGTTTAATTATCGGACTGACTCGACCTCAGTATTTCAGCTAGGGATCTGACGATTCCTACAATTATTTTAGAAGGACAGCGGGGTTAGACCATATAATGCATGATCTATTAACCTGCATCAAACTGTGAGCAACTTGATGTGTTCCTTTAAGCTCAATTAAAAGTTGATTGCCCTTTATCAGATCCTCCGGTCAATTGGAGGTCAGATTGACTTCCTTTCAATTATGCATGTATAAAGCCTGAAGTGTAACGGATGTAGGCATGCGATAGACTCAACATTTTTTTTATGTATACCAGCTAAGCCCCATGGTGTTGGTCAGGGTAAGTAAGAGCATATGCTGTTTTATAACAGTGTTATACCATGAAACATTATTTTTAATCAGCAGTATGTTTCTAAAATGCCTCAGTCAACCTACCTAAGCTTGTTGCAGCTCATACAAGTGCTCTACTTGGCATTCCAGTTGTCTGCCATAATTGCTAACGATGCGGTCTCCTCTACATTGGGGAGACCAAACGCAGATTGGGTGACCGCTTTGCGGAACACCTCTGTTCAGTCCGTAAACGTCGACTCTAATTTCTCTCCACGGATGTTGCCTGGCCTGCTGAGTTTTTCCAGCATTTTCTGTTGCTATGTTATACTGAGTCGGCATGCACATGCAGGCTTTGGCCACCAGGTGTGGCCATGGAGCAGCCTAAGGTTCCTCACCTCCAGTGCTGTCAGCTCTATTGGGAAAGGAAAGGCAAGTTCAAAGGGCAGGAAGAAAACTAAATGTAAATCTCAAAGAAAATGGTAAAATGTTGTCCCCGTACTGGTTACCTGAAGCTGTCCTTTTGAGCCTCCCTCTTCTAAATCTCTCCATCATGCTTGGCTTCCATTCCCTGCTGCAGGCCTCTGCACCACTCCCAGGCTCTGGAAGGCTCCAGGTGGCCATGTATATGCTGGACTTCAAGCAGTACAGAAGGAAGTACTAGAAGACTTGAATATGCTCAGATCACCTATTACAGAAAAGTGAATGGCAACCAACAAAAGGAACACATTTGTGCATTTAGCCAAAATGGGTCGTTCTGGCCCACTTTAACCTTTCGTGAAAATAGGGTTCAAAACACAGATCTTAGAGAACTGGAGAACAAAGCAACACACTAGCTCATGGGTGCAATCTGTATGTCTATCTTATCTCTGTCCTTGTTTCTAACCCTTTCTGATCTGCAAAGCCTCTCGTGTCACCAAACCCTTTCCAATAAGGGCAGACTTTATTCTTTCTTGAAATAACAACAGAAAATGCTGGGAAAACTCAGCAGGTCAGGCAACATCCGTGGAGAGAAATTTGAGTTGACGTTTCGGGTCGAACCCTTCTTCAAAACTGGAAAGAAAAGAAAATAGATCGAAGGCAGGGCTGCGATCGGACAAAAGAAGTAAAAGAGACAAAAGGAGTAAAAGAGACAATAAAAGGTATTCAAAGCCAGACGAGATGGTAATAGGCTGAGATTAGGTGTGAAGTGTACTGGCAGGGCAAGAGATAGCTGCCAGGTGGGAGAGAGAAACAAAAGGAAAGGGGTGGGGGGGAAAGGAGTGGAAAAATTACAAGTAAAGAAGTAATAGGGGCCGAGGTTATGATCTGAAATTGTTGAACTCGATATTGAGTCCGGAAGGCTGCAAAGTGCCTAATCGGAAGATGAGGTGCTGTTCCTCGAGTTTACGTTGAGCTTCCGTGGAACAATACAAGAGGCCAAGGACGGTGAGGTCCGAGTGGGAATGGAGCGGTGAATTAAAATGACAGGCGACCGGAAGCTCGGGGTCACCCTTAAGGACTGAACGGAGGTGTTCCGCAAAGCGGTCACCCAATCTGCGTTTGGTCTCCCCAATGTAGAGGAGACCGCATCGCAACAGTTTTTCCTAATTTAAGTGAATTTTAAGAAATGTTCTACTTACCAAATGTTTTCCATGATCATGTGCAGTGTAGAAATGTAGAAAACATGTGCAGCTTTGTGATTAAAATTGTTCTTCAGTTAATGATGACCACTTGTTTGCAGTCTTGGCGCTGACAGAATATTTTGATGTTAAAAATTCCTCACTTGATAAGGTATTATAAAGATTTATTTATTTTGCAATATTCAATACGCTGTTGTTTTGGAGGTTGAGAGTATTGAGGTCTGCAAAGTATAAGTTTAAAGCAACAGTCAGCTATTGAGCAGTATGTGTCAAATCATTTTTGTTTCATTTTCTTGCTAGTTTTTCTCCCTCCTAGTGTGTTGTTGAACTTGGTGGTAGAATAGAGCCGAGAATGGCATGATTGGCTTGGAGACAAGTCATTAGAACTAATTAGTGTACTGAGGAGGGAAAAAGAGAAAACCTTTTGGAATGAGAATCCTGTGGGATTGGCATCAATGCTATCCAAAAGAGTGTTATCAAACTAAACCAAAAGGAAAATACATCAAGTAGCACAAACATAAGATTGGAGCATTTGGGCACACTCTCTCTGAAAGAGTAACACCATAAAGAAGCCAGAGCAGTATAATTACTAATCTTCATTGATTGTTTTGGCATTAAATATTTTTAACCAACTTCTTGTGGCAGCCTATGTCTACACTTACTGGTCAACATGGGATGCATTTCAACTAGTAACAATGATAGGGTAAAGCAAACCACACATATTTGATTGCGACCTTCTCCTTGATTGGGAAAATGATACTCCAAGGAGCCGAAGGTTTTGGTGCAATTTGAGCTTCTTCCTGATACGTTTTTCTCATGTTCAATCCGAAAGTCAGCTTCCATAAAAAAGGATGCACTACCTAGCAGCCAAAATATCTGGGATTGCATTACCACAGGATGAACAATGAACCATTCTGCTGTTGGAGTATGCCCTCAAAATTACATGGTCTATATGTGCTCCAGATTGTCCAAAACTGATGGAAAATACCACTCTATCAGGCCATGTCGCTCAGGCTAAAAACTACACTGCTGTTTAATTACTTGAGTAGGATTATACAGAAATGAGAATATTTCAACAGATTAAAAAATCATGCAGTCGTTAATTCCTTTTATTTCTTTTAAAGCCTTTTCCTCAAACTAAAACAACAAAGATCTTTCAAACTGAATTTTTTGCAAGTGCATGCCATTGCACTCACAAAGTCTTAACAGACCACAGTGACCTGTACTTGTGACAAAACTGTGTAAACTTAACTAAAATACTCGGAGAAAGCTTCTCATATTCAAATAAATAGTGCCAGCCTTGTCTCAGTAGTAGCAGTCTCACCTCTGAGTCAGAAGGTCGTGGGTTCAAGCCCCATTCCAGAGACTTGAGCACATAATCTAGGCTGACACTTCAGTACAGTACTGAGAGAGTGCTGTACTGTTGTGAATGTCATCTTCCAGATGCAGCGTTAAACCGAGGTTCCCTCTAAAGTGGATGTAAAAGATCTGATGACAATATTTGAAAAAGATCAGGGGAGTTCTCTCGGTGTCCTGACCAATATTTATCTCTCAACCAACATCACTAAAACAAATTTTCTAGTTATTTATCTCATTGCTCTTTGCGGGACCTTGTTGTGCCCAAGTCGGCTGCCGCATTTGCCTGCATTACAACAATAACTACATGTCGAATGTACTTTTGGTAAACAAAGCTTAGTTTAGGGAGTTCAACCATTAGGCAAACTGATAGACCGTGATTTTGCTGACTGTGGCGGGCAACATCAGTGGTGGGTCCCAACCCCACTGCTGTCTCCACCCCGGCCTCTGAAATGAACTTCCCTACATTGGGCTTGTTAAGCCTGCCCAGCGCGTTTGCTGGCCAATTAGAGAAAGCGGGTCTGATGACATAATTTCATGACATGTCATCAGCCGGTTTCCTTAAAGGGACCGTGGCCAACTTTCTTTTGACATTTGTGCTGTCAGTGTTCTGCAGCATTGAGGTCCCCAGGAGATCAACACAGCCTGGTTGCACATTGCAGAGGAGGGCACAAGCAGGGATGTGGTGCAGTGATGCAAACCTTTCAATGATCTCAGTAGATCACGAAACGTTAGTACAAAGCCACATTCAACCTCATCCTGCTGTGCCTCTCATCACATCCCCATCATTCTGCCTTCCCTACTCTACTCCTGCACAACCTTACTCACACCAACTTAGCTTGCATCTTCACCCATTCCTCTCTATCTACATTGTCACATCCCCATCTCACTAGCCACCCCTCACACTCACCCTCATCCTACTACAATCATACCAACTAACAACACACAAAGGTAGACACTTGGGTGTTTTAGCCAATGTTCATGTAAAGTTTCTGTTAATGTGGTGTCAAACATTGAAATCTTTACTTTCAAAACTTTGCGTTCTTGGACAGATTTGTGTGAACCTTTGGAAGTGGCTTAGTGCGTTGCAGTGAATGGTGAGACATAACGGTACCCCCCGCAATGGTGATGGGTGTGAAAGGAATGGCTTGGGCATTATAGGGATGCTTTATGGTATTGGTGTGGGGTGGTGCCAACCTGGTGCATCATGTGGCAGCCAGGGTGTACAGCATCAAGTGAAGTAAATCTGGCCATCGTGAGGCCATCCCTGGCCTCCCGAGCAGCAATGTGGTCGGGTGCTGATGCCCTCTGTCCTGTGCAGCATCAGGTGATTGTGGAGAAGGTTGGTGGTGTGCCTGGTGCTGCTGGTGTTGGGGCTGATCGTGGTAGGGTTCTGCAGACCAAGGTGAGAGAGTATAAATGGCACCCATGCTGATGGAATAGATGGCAGGTGAAGTAGAGATGACAGAAGCGATCTGTCAATGGTGGGAGATGTAATGAGGTCAGACTGGATGGAGACTTGTGTAAAGACTTGCAGCATGGTGAATCTGTTGTGGAAATGCAGTGAGGAAGTCTTTGTGGTTGACGGAAGATATCTCTGTAAGGTGGGAGCTTTTACTATACCTTTGAAGCTGTCAACTCAACAGCTGATTCAATGGCCACTGAACTCCTGCCTCAGCTTGACAGATGTGGCCCATGAACAACGTGGACTCCATGGGCGAGCTGTCAAATGCAGAAGGTGAGCATTTGAAGCTTGAAACAAGCCACTAATTACCTGAATTGGGTCCCCCGCTGTGAACCCACCGCTGCATGTCGGTTCTGCTCAGTGCGGACAGACCCGACATTGGGAAAAGGAGCGTGGTGGTGGGTTCTCAGCAGGGCCCTGACCCGCTGGGGAAAAAAAACACTTTCCCACCCGACCTGCCACCGATCATGCCCGCTGACACCTCGGAAAATCCAGCCCATAATGTCTCCTCTCGGAATGACAAACTTGCATGTATTAACAAATCACAAGACTAAGATGTCTGGTTAACCAATCTGGAACTCACAAGGGGCAGAAACATAACCCAATCCCTCACCCACATTTCAATGTGTAAAATCTAGGCATATGGTGTATTTTCTCTGTGATGTAGACAACAGAAATCTCTCCCAAAATAAAGCTGCAGAAGCATGTTTAAATTGTTATAATAGTAATCTTAACTACAAATTCTTGTCAAAATTACAAAATGGAGATTCCTATGTTCTGAAAAGTAACAAATCCCTCGGGTTGCTGCATCTTTTGCTCCTGATCCCTCCGCTCCTGAAGGCATTGATTGTTCACTGGATGGTTGCACAGGTGTCAACCTCGAGTACCTCGCCCATGTGATCAGCATTCCTATTTCAGCCTTGACAGCAAGTGTCGATAAGCCATTTGACTGCAGGGACATAGAGCTGCGTCCAATTCTGTCCGCTATCGACATGCATACATATGGAGTTTGAGCAGCCAGTTGTTGGATAATAATCAGGAAGGGTAACCTTGGCTGATTTTTTTTTTTCTTTTTCAACCCAATTTTGCTGATGATACTTGACAGAGATCAATTAACTTAGCACAGACTGGGGATCAAACCTGAGACAATGCTGGTTTGCATGGGTCACCTACTTTTACCTATGAGGCACCTTTCTTTTACCTATTTACATGGTGCTGCGATGCCAATGAGGTCAGATTGCATCACTTGTACACGTTGCCACTGTGATAATGTATACATCTTCTATCATACCTCAAAAGCTTGGCAAACACTTTTTCATGAAAACAATGGCTCTTTGGCTCTGACTTTAAATTAGAGTGAGGAAAGTGTTTATTTTGTCAGATGCAAAGGTGAAAATATTCAACCTCACACTGTTCCGCACTTAAATAAAATAATCCTTCTGCTGAAATAAACTTCAGAGCTGTGCAGATCAAAATCAATAATAATTATGCATCCACAGAACCTTCGTACTCTACCAAGCTCTCATTTGATTTGAATATTCGGGTCAAATCCTCAAGAACAATTGTTGCAATAGTGAAAATACAAATGTTTGTATTAATTATTTGAGCATTTGACTTACCTGTTGGTTTCAGAATGTAATCTAAATTAATTGGGACTCATTCTGTGTTATGTAAGCACATAACGGGTAAGACACTCCGTGCATATTTAATCAGGAGGTTGCATTTCTGTTAAATATTGATTTTAGTGCAATTCAAATAGCCCGATTAATCCTTTGAATCATCAATAGGATAAGCAACTATCCAAATAATTGGTTGTCACTGGTTTAGGTGCATTTCTTAAATCTGGCAGTTTGGCCAAATTCCTATTGAATTATAAGAACATAAGAGGTCAGAGCAGGAGTAGGTCATACGGCCCCTCGAGCCTGCTCCGCCATTTAATAAGATCATGGCTGACCTTCTGCCTCAACTCCACTTTCCCGCCCGATCTCCATATGCCTTGATTCCCCTAGAGTCCAAAAATGGATGGAGTGAAAGCATTCTGCAAGGCAGTACTTTAGGAATATAATTTGAAAATTATATATATCATGGCCCAGAACTTGCGGTCCTGATGACCGCGAACTGGCAGCGTTTGCTGTCATTTTGCCTTTGACACTGACCGCAACTTCCGGATTTAGCGCGTGCACAGCCCAACATGGAAATCCTGAATTTGCGGTCTGTCAATCGCTGCTCCGCCACAGGCTGCATCGTGGACCCCCCACCCAAAGCCGGCAATCAGTGAGATCACTGATCTGACGCAAACTTACCCGTATCCGAACAAATATCGCTGTTGGAAACCCCATAAAAAGTTAGACCCATTCAAATGAGGTGTAACTGCGTTTTTAACGGTGATCTGATTAATTACTTGATAAAAACCCGTCCTGGCCCTGAAAAACTAATTTTATAATGGTGGAATGTCAAATTTCTCCATTAAGTTAAAATTTATTAGATGTTAAAATTTATTTTAAAAATAGTTCATGGTATTTCACCTTCTACCTTAACCCAATGTGTATGTCCCAATCTTTATTTCACTCACTGTAAATTTTTTAACAAGTGATTGCTCATTAGTGCTTTCTATTTCCTGGTTCCCAGTCTGAGAGAATTCTGCAATGTGATTGGCTGCTTAGACAGCTTGTTGACATCACAGCAGCTCGCACTAGGGGATTCCCACTATACTACGTTGATTTCAGCTACACGTCAGAAAAGCCGAACTTCTCGCCAGAGACCGCGAGATCTTTGTGGGAAGCCTACTTCAGGGCCAGCGGCAAGTAACCTTTGCTTTGTCGCTGACTGCAAATTATGGGCCATTATATTCTTCAAAGTGAGGATGTAAGTTGTGAGGAATGGAACACTTCATACTTTTAGCATCAAGTGTCAACACAGGGTATTGACAGCTCAGCTAAAGCATTTTATACGCAGCGTGGACCTTCCTCCATCTAACCCCAACAATGTGCATTTATTTCTACTTTGGAGATGTGACGTCTGGTACTAGGTTGAATTTTTCTATATCCTACAACCATCCATATTTTGGCCTTTGCAACTGAAATTGTACTACTCTATGCCATAGAAACCACGGGAATTTGCTTGAGATTACCCAACTGCATTTTACATAGGACTCTACAGCCAGCAGAGATAATACACTGCTGTCCCATAGTCAAGGCTGGCTTCAAACCCAGGATCCAGAAAATAACAGACAATATTTTAACCCACTGGACCTCCCAGATTCTTTTGTTATACATAACCTAATATATAATGGAGTGCAAACACACGGGTTTGGGTATATCATTATTTAAAAGACAAATGCCTGATCTTGAGAATTAAGCTACTTGGAGAAACCCCAGAAAGAATGTCTAGGCACTTTGCTACAGAGAGGAGTCAATTCAAGAGTTCTGGAAGATTATCCAAGAGCAGCAATGGAAGGAAAAGGTGTGTGACCTCGAGAATAAAAAAAGTATTAAAGTGGTTATTAAAAACACCCCATTTTAGCGAACTAAATGAATAGTAAATCTTTTCTCATTCATTTGCACACAGCACGGTAAGGTAAATTACACCAAAACACATCAGAGCATCACTTGTGTATGATATTAGTCTGATGAAAATGACGGACAGCTTGTCTCTCTCTCTCTCTCTCTCTCTCTCTCTCTCTCTCTCCAAACATGGAAAGGTTTCCCAAGCTCTCTCTTCATGAAGTGTCCCTTTAACATATTATGGATAATGTGACCTTGGTATGGAGTTTCATGCTGGAAGATGTTTTGTTTTGTGGGCGTATGGAATGGTTGTTTGTAATTTTTTTATACCTATATATGTAGACAAATACACTGTTGCCTGAGGTACTATTGGTGAGATGCTCATTGTGAATGCATGACGCATGGGCTGCAGGACACAGCTTGATTTCCAATGAAAACTTTTAAAATTAGGTGCCTACAAGGGTATGAACCCTGTAATTAATGTAATCGACTGGCAGGCAGTAATTATAGACCACAATCTTTGTGTAGGACAAAATTCTAACAGACACATTAGCCCTGCTTTGTCAAACCAGTGCATGTTTTTAATGTGATGCTGCCGCTGTATGTCAGACAAAACAAATTGCATTTCACAAATGTGCAAATCTAAATCCTTATAAAATTGCACGTTTTTGGAAGCATTAAGTCCTTTAACAATTTGCCTGAAGCTGGTTCCTCAGGCTCAGTAATTAATTATTGATCCCTTAATCAGTTTGAGGACATTTGATTGTTTCTGTGTCTGATTCCCTACTGTCTTTAACAGGAAGTGAATTGGAAAGCTTTAGACTGTCTTACGTGACTGTCTTCATTACTCACAAGACCTGATTGTAAGCCTCATCACATCAAGGAGCCTGGGTTTCACTGGCCTTGCCACATCACAGGCAATGTTAAGAATGCATGTGGCTAATAAAATGCCGCGACTGTTCCAGGTCAACAGTAAAACAATTGGGGATGCTGGGCAAACCAAATTTGCAATCTGAATTGGGTTGTTTTGAATGTATTCACAATTATCTGAGTTTGGGCAAATTTGAAACTCTTGGTTCAAATGCCCTAGATGTGCCATTTTCCATCTCCTTTTGCACTTTACAAAGCAAGGCTGACGAAACATTTCCTCTCTCTGGTAGCTATGGCTTCATATATTTACTGCTTGGTGAGCATGTCCAGAGTCTGATGGTGCTAGAGCAGCAAGTGGAAGGAAATAGGTTCCATCTCCCACTTTGCTCTGATCCCAATTTAATGTGTGTTAATAAGGAGATGCTGAGCAAAGGCTTAGGCTGCCCCGACAGCTCCATTCAACTTGACCTGTGCCACACTCGTGGATTCCCCAGAACTGCTGCTGCGATCACTCAAATATCTATAAGGTGACACTTTAAAGGGCTCAATTTTCCAAGCCCCGAGGAGGTGGGCATGGAGGCGGGACAGTCAGTAAACTCGGAGAAATTTGGGGCGGATGGCAAACCTGCCCCTATCCCGCCTCCGTGCCCATTTGCCAGGAGGCGGGACGATGTGCAGCTTCGGGTCCCATCTCCTGGAGGCGGGCAAGGCATTTAATCCTTTTAACTGCCTGTTAACAGGTAGTTAACAGGCAGAAAAAAGGATTAGTGCCATTTTACCTTCACAGGTGAAGGCTTCCCAACCTCGGAGAATCCCGTCGGGTTGGAGGAGATGTGGAGGAGGTCTGCGGTGGTCGGAGACACCTGGAAGTAAGATGTAGAGGTGAGTGATGGGTGCAAGTGTGGAGTGGTAAGTATGTAAGGTGAATGACAAGTTTAAAAAAGTGTTCACTTACCTTGTTTTCCTTTCATAGCCTTTAGCCGCGGAGGATCGGGAGAGCTGACATCCTGCTTGTCAATTTCAGGTAATGGCGGCTGGACCCTTCGATCCATCAGACATCTGAAATTTACAAATTTGCAATGTTTGATGAGTCCTCACCTCAAAGACTCATCAAACTAAAGAGAATGTCAGTGTTTGACAGCTTCATAGAGCTATCAAACGCTGTCCTTTCTTCTTTCAAGAAGTCTTGACAGATAGCACGTCTGATGTTGACGTGATCTGTCAGTGACTTCTTCCCTAATTGGCCTGCTGAGCCCGCAGGACGGGCTTAACAAGCTCAATCAAGGGAAAATCCCTCTGAATGGTCAGGCGAGGATGGAGGCGGGACATTGACACGACAAGCAGCAGCCCCGCCTCCAACTCACCTCCATTCACAAAATCCAGCCCTTTTATATCAGGACTGAAAAATATCTTCTCTCTCTCTCTTTCCCCCTCTGCACCCCATAAATTTACTGATAATCCCTACTTGGGATGTGCTCTATAGCTGAATTTGAAAGCACCCTACGTGCTCTCCACTGATAAAACACAACCTGATTTTCACCTACCTCACAACAGTAATTGCATTTCAAAATAATTAATGATATGTGAAGCACTTTGGGGCATTCAGAGAGATGTGACAAGGATTTATATAAATTCTTATATTCTTTTGTTATCTTTTATTTCTTCCTCCATTCAAATCACCCTTCAATGTGAAAAGTTGCACAGTTCCTTCCATCAACACATCTATAATTTTCACAAAAATGTTATGGATTAATACAGATCTAATTTCATCTTTTACACAATCCCAAAATTAATTGAAATGTAGATGTCAGCTTGGCTTGTAGGTACCACTCTCACCTCTGAGTTTTAAGATTGAGGATTCCAGTCTCACTTCGGGACTTCAGCTCGCAAACTACAGGAAACTTTCGATTTACCGGCACCTAAATAACCGGAAATCTCGGTTAACCGGCAAAATTCAAGAGTAGGTTCATACTTCATATTACTTGCCTTCCTCGATCTGTTGCTGTGCAAGGGTGTGGCTGCAGCTGTTGCTAAGCTACATAGACGCGTGGAACTTGCGGCCATTGTTCTGAACCTGTTGCTAAGCAACAGGGTTTGTTGCTTTATATGGAGCTCTCAGCTCTCCGTATCTTTTACTATAGCTTTCGGTTATCCGGAATTTTTGATGAACCGGCACCACGTCGGTCCCGTCGGTGCCGGATAAAAAAAAGTTTCCTGTACGCTGATACTTCAGTGTAGTCCTAAAAAGTGCTGCCTTTTGGAAAATGTTAAACTGCAGTCCCATCTACCTGTTCTGCTGGGTGAAAAATATCCTGTGGTACTGTCAGAAGAAGAGCAGGAAGTTCTCTCTGTTCTGGCCAACACTTATTTCTCTCGTTTGCTGTTTGTGGAACCTTGTTGTGTGCAGATTGGCTGCTGTGTACTTCAGAAGTAATACATTGGGCATGCAGCAGTTTGGGAAGTTCTGAGAACATGGTAAGGCACTGTACCAAGATCATTATTTCCTGTCATTAAATGGTGATGGGCTTAATTACTGTCACCACTCCCCTGTCACCACCATAAACACATGCTCATTTTTTTCAGGAAATTGTTTTCTGCCACAGAAAGCAGTGATGACGATCTCTTTATACGATACCTTGTACGGTTTCTACTTGAGCTCCACATCACTGAGTTCTGGATTTCAGCTGTGCTGATGTGAAGAGATGCAGAACCTCGACCTGACATTCTGTAAAGAGGATGTGAAAATGGTCAGGGCAATGATTCTCCAGTTCTAATACACGTCCTGGCAGTTGGCTCAGATTGACATTAGCAGAGGAGTGAGTGCAGGTCATTCTCTTTTCTGTCTGAAGTTGTTATATGGCTTGGGGGAAAGGAGATAACTTAAAGATTGGTAGATTTAAAAAATGTGAATGGCAGCTATTCTTTCACCCACAAGAAAGTGCAACATAGCTCATTTGCACTCGCAGCCTGAATGGGTTTTGGTCCTTTACATTTTACAGATTTGATTAGTCTCTACTGCTGGATGAAGTATTATGACTATATTTTTTTGCTTCTTTGTTATTTTGAAACGCTCTGTCCCTGCAGTAGTACATAGATACACAACTATGTCCTGAGGTAGAAAAAAAAATAATTGCTGGAAATGTACAGCACGTTAGTCAGCATCGACAAGTTAATATTTTGTCAGGGTACAAGCTCCGAAATACTCACCTATCTTTTCTCCTTCATGCGCTGAAGACGATGAGTCTCACATGTTCAGTTTTACACTAGTTGTAACAAATTCCAAACAAATTTGGCATATTTTATCAAAAGGAAGAACAGGAGCTGATTGTTGGCCATGTCTTGGAAGAAGGTTAAGTGATTAAAATATTGAAGTACAGCAATATAAAATTGTAACAGTTCAGTGGGAAAAAAAACAATGAAAATTTTAACAAGTCATATCTCAAGCATATAAAAATAATTAGCTTTCAGTGAAACTGCAAGATAACTGTGAAACCTTCCAAAGCTTTTAATATTTGAAGTTACCATGCGTTTCTAGACTGGTTTTATGCTTGGTTCAGTCTCAGTTCTATTTGAAAATATATGGTAAATTGCATTACTTATCTATGGAGACCAGCTGTCTGCAAGTGACCTTGAGACTCCCATCCTAATAATAAATTAATAGTTTAGGATAAAACTTGCATTGGAAGACCACCTGTGGAGAAGAGCACTTGAAGTTATCCCCATAGGACTTCATGATCAGCAGCATTTGTACTCCATCTTTTAACTGGTGCTTAATCAACATGGAGGTCATGACAATATCAGTCTGACAGCATAATCCACACTATCTTGATACCAGAGTGCAAGTGATACAGAAGCTCACCCTCAAGGTCCATCAAGCTCATGCTACCGTGTCTATGGTATAAATGCACTGGTGACACAAAAGTGATATTACGTACTCATCAGTCTTTGCATTATGCCTCGTAATAAATACTGCAATAGGGTTGTATAAATCAACATCAGACAACTGTATCAATCTGTAATCATGACAGAAGCTTTTACAAGCAATTATTTTCTTTGAACTCTTTATAGCTCCATTAATAACCGTTTATGTTCTAAGATGCCTCCTCACTCTTCATCTACTCAAAAATGCAATCTATTTTATAGATTCATAGAATCTTGCAGCAGGAAGGAGGCCATTTGGCCCATCGTACCTGTGCCAGCTCTTTGAAAGACCTTTCCAATTCATCCCATTCCCCTGCTCCTTCCCCATAGCCCTGCAAGCGTTTCCTGTTCAAGTACATATCCAATTACCTTTTGAAAGTTATTTAAACCTCTAGTGCTGTTGTTAGATTAATCTACCCAACATAAGTAAAGCTCATTAAAGAACAACCCTAAACAACACTGGCCAGATTATACAAGCACTGGACATCTCAGTTTGAAGCAAAACTTACAATATCCTTGCACATCTGTCCTTTTCATGAGTTGTGACACTCTTGCGCTTCAGAGCATTCAGTGTTTTTATAGAGTATAACCTAACTGCAGATGTTGCCTTTTGTTACTGGTACTAGTATACTGGTCAGAGGGTGTATCAACTTTGAATTGAAACATTGGCCTGGATTTTAACTACCAACACATTTTCTTTGGAAAATGGCACCGTCGAGTTAATTTCCCTCCCGCCCGCCCGCAGCAGAATGAGACTTAGCCAATTTGAACAGCCGGGACCCTATTCAATCCTGCTGCCTGACTTCGCACCCATTCTGGGCAGGTAGTGATTGAAAATCACGCCGCTTGGAGGCCAGCCACCAATAGCAGGCAAGTGGCAGGGTCCTCTGCCTGGCCATCCTGCAGTGGTCCTGCAATTGGGGGGCGGGGAGGTGCAAGTGCAGCAGGGAAGACACAAGGTTTTCTTGAGGAGCCTGATGGAGCACTCCTGCTCCTCCTGGCCCCACAAAGAAAGTTTAAAAAAAATTAGAAGCTTACTTTTATGTGCCTCTTCTGGCACTGATCCTCTTCACCACAAGGTTGGCCTGGTGGGAAACTCTGGGCACAAAATAAAAATTGCAGCCGAGCCAAAATGATGTCTTTGGCACCCGATATGCTTATGTTAAAAAATCCCCCTCCCCACCACCCAGATTTGGACAGGCGTCCTTGCTGCCTGCTCAGTATCTCTGTAACCCCCTCCAGCCCGACATTCCTCTGAAATCTCTGCGCTCCTTCAATTCTGGCCTCTTGTGCATTCCTGATTTTCATTGCTCCACCATTGCTGGCCATGCCTTCAGCTGCCTAAGCCCTAAGCTCTGGAATCTCCTCCCTAAATCTCTCTGCCTCTCTACCTCCTTTAAGACGCTCCTTAAAACCTACTACTTTGACCAAGCTTTTGATCACCTGTCCTAATATCTCCTCCTGTGGCTCGGTGTCAAGTTTTGTTTGATAACGCTCCTGTGAAGCGCCTTAGGCCTTTTTATTCTGTTGAAGGTGCTATATAATTGCAAGTTGTTGTTGTAGAGCAGGTGAAATTTGGACCCGTCAGCTCCAGGATGGTTAACTATCCACCCGCCCGGTTTCCACTGAGCAATTAGGGTTAAAGTTGCCCCCTTGTGCGTAGTGAGGTGCAGGATGAACCTGACTGTTCCCTCTTAACTGGAGGTTGTTTGCAAGAATAAGAGCTGCTCTGTAGAATCAAGATGGCTGCAGAATACGTTTATGTAGCTCTTAATTGTATGTCATTTGTTACCACCTGCTATGTCATGACAAACACTACGTGGAGTCAGATATAACTCACCATATTTCTATTAGAATGTTTTTGAAGGAATTGCAGATGAAAACAAGGAACATTTGAAGCCAGAAAAGTTACCTTTTTACAGCGTATGTCCTTTTCAGCTAAGTTGACAGATACTGTTATTATTTAATTATTTTTTTATCCACACTTTTTGTTTGGCCTTTTTTCTTCCCTCCCACATGGCAGCTGTCCTTCATTCTGCCAGCGCAATTCACACTTCATCTAGAGCCATCCTTTGTTCCTTAACCTGTCCCATTACCACCTCCTCTCGCCTTGAATATCTCTTAATGTCTCTCAATGTCTCTTAATCTCTCCTGCTTTCTATCCTATCACTGACCTTCCCCTTTGTTCTTTCATCCCCTCCCCCTTTTCCCAGCCCCTAAACTTGCTTTAAAATCTATTTCATTTCCTGCTTTTTTCCAGTTCTGACGAAAGGTCTTCGACCTGAAACGTTAACTCTGTTTCTCTCTCCACGGATGCTGCCTGGCCTGCTGAGTCTTTCCAGCGTTTTCTGTTGTTATTTTTGACAGATACTGTGCTTACTTTGTATGTGATTGATATAGGACTGAACCTGCATTTTTTTTTTACTGCAACCTACTCTGTGTTACTGTACAAATAGTTAAGCCATTTAAAAGCAAAAAATTTAACATTAAGTACCAGGCATCTAAGCCTAATCTACAAAATAAGCCATTCCCAGCTAAAGTAAAAATGGCAGGTGAATTAGCAAGCAATTGAAAATAAAATGGGATAACTATAAGGTGGTGTCATGCCTCATTAAGCAACCAGAAGAATATCAGAACTGCTGGCGTTGTTACTTGTATTGTCAGAAAGGCACTGAATGTACTTGGTCTCCATTTTGAGATAGATGAAGATAGGGCTGACATTGATGTTGCTCTACTCAAGGTGGAATAATTCTGAGCTGAGAAAACCAATGCAGGTTAAGAATAGTACATTTGCAACAATTGGGAACAGGGCTCTGTTGAAACAATAGAGTTGTATGTACCAATTCACAGCATCTTGGCCAGAATGTTGAAGAATGGGTGCTGCAGGCAATGCTAATCAGAGACATTGGGGTCGATTTTCCTGGAGCCGTCAGGCGGGGTTTCAGGCGTCTGGGTGGGGCGGGGGGGGTGAAATCCCGAATTCGGGGGTCCCAACACCATCCCGCCCAAAACCCCGCTCCACACAAGTTTCAGAGGCGGCGGGTACCCGCCCCGCACTGGGACCCGCCGACCCCAGGCGGGAAGGGATTAGTGCCAATTAACTGCCTGTTAACAGGTAGTTTAACAGGCACTTTTTAGCCTAATCCCTATTTTGAGGGGTGTCGTGTGGGATTCCCGACGGCTCCAAACCACGCCAGGTTAGAGCAGGCGGGCCGTCGGGTTGAAGGAGTTGGAGGGGTCACAATGTCGGCGCTCAGGCGAGTGATGGGTGCATGAGTGCAAAGGTAAGTTTGTTTGGTGTGTCTAAAGTGTGTAAAGAACTTTTACTTACCTGTACTTACCTTAACAGCCTTTCTTCCTGTAGGCGTCGGGAGCGCATCACTCAGCTGGTACTTAAAGCTGAACGGCTGCGATCTGTGAAAAGTGACAGCCTTCAGCTTTGAGTGCTGGTGTGAGTTCTAACTGAGTCTATGCAGAAGGACTCATGGTAGAACTCAGACTCAGTGTTTGGCAGCTGTGAAACACTGATATTTCATCTGTCAAGAACTCTTGACAGATGAAATTGCAGTCTGTGATGTCACCTGTTGCCGGGTGGCCCTTAATTGGCCTGCTGGGCGGGCTCAACAAGGTCAATCAAGGGAAAATTGTGCGGATTGGCTGGACGTCGATGTAGGCGGGTCTAAAACCCGAAAGTTGTAGTCCCGCCTTCTTCCCGACAGCTTCGGAAAATCGACCCCAGATCAGTTATTGGCATACAGAACAATTGTAAGAAGTCACACAACACCAGGTTATAGTCCAACAGCTTTATTTGAAATCACAAGCTTTCGGAGCGCCGCTCCTTCGTCAGGTGACATTTGTCCACCCCAGTCCAACTCCGGCATCTCCCCACCATGGCTAATACAGAACAATGGCATTGAAAGAGACTTTTACAAGAACCGGAACTGACATTTAAAGCTTGCATTAACATAAGTAAAGCTAATGAACCTCTACCAAAGAAAAGCATTCGGGGAAACGAGTCCAATATTTAGTAAGGAGAAAATGATTCCAGATATGAATCCAATAAGTTTTTGGAAGCACCTGCATTGTAAATACTGTGGGAAACATCATGTCAGTAGGAAAGAAAGGCTCTCCTTCTTGGGGTCAAAAGTCTAATACATATAGAACACGGAACCATTTCTCATCCAGGTGTCCAAAGTCCAGTTATCAGAATAAAGGCAAACCGTGTCTGCATACTGTAGAAGCAGCTGCGAGTGACCCAGACGAAGGTTATATTGTCTCACTAAAAATTGTAGGATCTGTAGATGAGTAGCATGCAAACAAATTATTTGCCAACATGCTCATAAATAGCAAGCAAGTCAGATTTTATCTAGACTGTGATGCTGCAGTCCGTGTTCTAACTGAGAACACTGGAAACAGTTTGATCAAAGTGGCAGAGCACTTCACTATTCTACTGCATCATTACTTACGTTCAACAAAACAGAAATGAAGCCATTATGGAAAAAGAGGAGTGAATGTTAAACCCCCCAAAGGCAACCAGAAGGACAGGGTACAGATCCAAGTGGATGCAGACCTCTGTTCTATGTGTTTGAGTCATTCAATATATGCAACTTGTAACAATAAATCATGAGAACAATATGATGAAAGAAGGTTCATTAAAACTCACTAAAGCAGATGTAGTGAACAAGTGTCTGATGCCTTCAAAGGAGAGAAGAATAAATAAGGCATTCTTCAGCTTCAATTGATGCCAAGACCCAGCTACAGTTTTCAGCCATGGAGCTACCTCTAGCTGTAAGATAACTTGTGAACAAGCACATGAACTTGTTGATATGAAAATTGCCTTGATTTACTGTACCTCTTCAATAGCAGTGGTGATGAAGAGATGATAAAGTCTACCTGCATATTGATCCAGAGCCATGTACACGTAATAGAACCTCCATCATAATCACTGCCCACTTCATTTCTTGGGTAACAACCTGTCTTAACCAGCAAAACTTAAACTATTCAGTTTTGTGGTTGCAAAGAATTTTTTTTGGCATGTCGTATTAGATGAAGAATTTAGTCTACCAGCTACCTTTCTGACGTAGTTTTAAATATACAGATATAATTGTTTTTTGGAAGCTCTCCACCTCCTAAGAAATTTCAGAGAAGGGTGGGGGTGAAAATTGGTTGGATAGAAAAGAGGAATGTTTGAAAGATACTTTGTGCAGGTGGAGAAGTTTGAATAAAGCAGCGACTGAGTGTGAGTGATGTTGTTGGACCTCAGCAGGTTTAACTGTAAAATGTGGAAAACCAGCAGCTATTCTTTAGATCTTTAATCTAACAGAAACTACTTATTATCAAGAATTATATCCGAGACATTTTTATTTATTCACTCCTATTTAAGCTTTAACCCTCTTAACATGCAAATGTTGGAAGACAGAAAGTTTAACACAAAAACATACGGGTGTAGGGATTTGTTTGATTGCCATTGTTTCCAGGCTAACAGTACCTGACTATCTGGGTGACTGCTGTTGGAATTCTCTCATTGCTATCCTGAGATTCAGCAGTATTACTTGTGCACTGTCACTCACTACTGTAACACTGGGAGGGCCTTTTCTTTCTGCCACTATTGCTTTCAACATCAGTGTCTATTAGTGTAATAGATTTGAACAATCTACCACCAACCCGTCTCAAACCTAGAAGGCCATTTTGGACCGTTGCCGAAGCCCTTCAACGATCTCCCCTCAGCTTTGATGACCGATGGTGAAATGCTTGGAAGAACTGTGACATACGGAATGGATTCCTTATAGAGGACCCCACAGTACAACCTGAAGGATCAAACCTAGCTCGCAAGCAATGGACAACCATCAACCACCTCAGAACCGGTCATGGTAGATGCTGCCACCTTCTCCATAGATGGAAGATTAAAGCCTCCCCATCATGCAACTGATGAGCTCCTAATCAGACCCTAGAGCACATCATTGAGCACTGCCCTCCGAGGAAATTCACAGGCAGCCTACAAGATATCCACACTGTTACACCGGAAGCTTTGGACTGGATATCTGACTTAGATATTGACATTTGATTTGCTATGCTACTACCATATAAAAGAAGATGATGATGATTAGTGTAATGGTTTCTGTAGCTGAAATGCTCCTGTCAGCAATAAACATTGTGGGAAAGGCTTGGGAATTTCAGCTACTCCATGCTTCTGCTTTTATAATGGAGCATACAGAAAGACTTAAGACAGATGTAATCTGTGCAGGGAATTCTGAGCTGAGCACTTAATGATCATTTGAAGAGCCCTGGCAATATGTCTTACGATCAAGAATTAGGAGAAAGCAGTATGTGTGTTCACTTCTGTTGGTTACTATAGGTCTGTGCATATCACCTACTCTGAGGAAAACCTTCCACCATTTAACAATGTAATTTCCAAGCTGGAAGCATAAAAGTCAGACAGCAGGACACACTGGGGTTATTCAGTAGAATGGTTAGTAACTACAAAAATGACAGAAGCAGACTCAGGCACTGTAAATGTTTTTGTAATGAGCATCCGTGTAAAGTACAGGAAGGCACCTGATGCCTAAATTGCCACCCGTAGTGGATGTCATAATTCAAAACTAAGTTTAAGAATGGCCTTACGCTAGGTTTTTCTTAACGTTATGCTCGCTCCAGGTCTATTCTGCCACTCTCTGAATTTTAGTTATTGTTTAGGACAGTGACCCATAATTTCCAATAGGTGGTTTCCTGCGTGCGGGGGCCTCCTATCGGGAAAAAATCTCCGCCCTTACCTGAGGGCTCCCGAGGTGCAGCCATTTCCGCTCCTGGGCCTCTCCACGATGGAATGCGCAGGGCCCACGTATCCCAGGGGCACAGGCGGTTCGCAAGCGTCCCTGGGATCACATGGGCCAGGCAAGCCAATGGGAGAAGGGAATTCCTCTTCATACTTTTGACAGACCGGTCAAAAGTATGAATGGGGATCAATGAAAAAGACATAAAAATATTAAATAAATTTTAAAAAAACCATCACATTTTAAAAATGAGTTAAAATTACATTAAATTAAATATTTTATACAAGTTAAATTTTTTGAAAGAATAAAGTTTTTTACGGGGCTAAAAATAAACTTAACCTTTTTTAAAAGTATTTTAAAATTATAAATGAGTGAAATTTTTTTTTTTTTAAACTCTTACGCTGGTAACAGCAGGCCTTACGCTGCTTTTACCAGGCCTAAGGATTTTTAAGTGATTTCAGCGGGCGGAGGTTCTGCAGAAAGCGGAACTCTCCACCCACAGAGACCCTACTCCAGGACAGGTGTGCGATCTGTCAAGAGGTTCTTGACAGATCGGAAATGCCGGTTTTCAGCACATGCGCTTCGCATGCCTGAAACCGGCATTTCCAATGTCCCTACGGATGTGTACACAGCTCGTACGCATCGGAAAATACGGGCCAGTATGTTAGGGTTCCATATGTTTGTGATTCAGTGCATTGAGACCTTCGTGAGAATTTCTTTTCAGTTTTATGTAGTGCACCATCAAAACATTTAACACTTTGTTATAAGCCAGATTTTCTCTTCCTCTCTATGGAAAATCCATATATTGTTCCCAATTACTAGCATTGCCAACACCAGGACACTGACAGAAAGAAGCAACTTGCATTTATATTGTGCTTCTCATATTCTCAGAATGTCTCCCACCGCTTCACAGTATTTTGGAATGTATTCATTGTTATGTAAAGAAACACAGCAGCCAATTTGCACATGTAAGATCTCACCAACAGCAATGAGATAAATGATCAGTTAATTTTCTTTGTTGTTGAGAAATATTGACCAGGACACTGGCAGAAGTGCCCTGCTCTTATTCAGATAGCGCCATGGCATCTTTTATGTCCACTTGAAGAGGTAGACGAGGCCTCAGTTTAATGCCTCAGCTGGAAAACAATATAGCCCTCCCTTACTGCTGCACTGAAGTGTCAGCCTAGATTATGTGTTAAATTCCCAGGAGTGGGGATTGAACCCAAAATGTTCCGACTCAGGCAGGAAGGACTGCGAGCACTCAGCCAAGCTGACATTTAGCACTGATGTGTGGGAATCACTGGTATGGATCTGCATTATAATACATTTTAATAAAATGAATTAGAAGACCAATATGTGTGCCAGTCACCCAGTTGATGAAGCTGTTGGCTATAAACAAGCCATATGTTCATATTTTCCTTCAGTTTTTACTGCAGGCAGGGGTTCCTGCTGGAATATATCACAGGGACTAAAAAAAACTCCTCCAAGAAGCCATTGTTCATGTGTGACCCTAGACAAGGCAGGCAATTTGAGCAAGGGGGGGAATCACAGCTGCGCCTAGTCCTGTCCTTGTACAAGTTCCATTCCATGCAGACACACAGTAAAGAGCAGATGCAACAATCAAACTGCTACTTTGGCTGAAATGATTGGCACAGAAATGTTGCTGACACACAAGGCGCATGGTACAATCCTCATCAATAGAGATGGCAGTCTGGTTAGGCTGAGACAAAGCGTTGACAAAAAAGAACAGAAGTGAGTCACAGAGAGGTGTCCTGAGTTCTACTTACAAATTAGGCCTGCAACAATAAAACATAGTGGTTGGTGGTGTGCTTGCCCCATGAATTTAATTGAAAATAAACATGTCTATTGCCCCACCCCCCCCCCCAAAAAATAGCAGGTTATGCGGGGTTTCAGATTTATGACCTGTTGCTTTAGAGTCCAGTGTTCCTGCTGCTATTCACAGGAGGCTGTAGGTAAACTGGAGGAGAGAAATGCCCCTTGCAGCAATCCTTTGTAGAATACATGTGTTGGCTGGTCAGTAAATCATTTTCGCAATATATATTTGAAGATAGTGTGTTAAGATTTCAGAACAACAAAAATCCAATTACAGTGACTAATACTGTATGTTTATTTTTTTTCTTATTTATTGTTCTTTGCAGTTTTGAAACTGCATCAAAATCTTCCTGGAATGGCAAATAGTACCACTGATAGTACTCACCCATTTCTCATTAAACCCCTGGAATTTACATACCTGAGGTGGTCTCGAAGCAGGAATTTATGCAAATGCATCTTCTAGGTGCTTTACCTTTTTTAATAGTATGCAACATAGTGACCTGGCTTGGTTATTTTCCTTGCTTATTTTGTGTACAGTAAAATAAAAATTCTTGAAGAATGAACTTTGCCTGAAACTTCATTTAACTTTGAGGTGAAATAGCTGGCAATAAAATATTGTAACGTTATTATTTAGAATTTGGAGTTGAAAAAAATGGCCTCACTTCCTGTCAGCCACCACCCTGTGATTTATGACATATTAATTGTAAAATTAGTTTCTCTAAATATTTTATTTTTCATAATCTTTTCCCAAATTTTCTCTCCTCCTGTATTCAATGAACTGACTCTGAATTGGCCTTCCAGTACCTCACCAAATGACTGCTTTTATGTGGGTGTCTAGTCAGTGAGTTTCAGCAGATTATTTAAACTTTGGGCATATTGGCATCAAGCCTGATCCTGCCTTCACCTAATATCCACACGCTTCTGGTAGAGCTCACCGAATGGTGATCAGAAAGTGGAGTCCAGGTTGATTTTTTTCCCTCCCCCGGGACACTTTGACCAATTATTGCACCCAACTGTTCCAGAACAGAGGCCCGGTAGCTCGGCATTAGCCGGGAAATCAACCTGGGATCATATATTCTGTATGGTTAAGTACCACATTAGGAAATGCAATTGTCTTCTCTTCTTAGGCAGTCCCTCGGAACCGAGGATGACTTGCTTCCACATTAAAAATGAGTTCGCAGGTGACTGATGAGTCCAATGCAGGACCTACAGCCTCTGTCACAGGTGAGGCAGACGGTGGTTGAAGGGGCGGGTGGGTGGGGTGCTTGGGTTGACGTGCGCTCCTCGCGCTGCCTGCGCTTGGCTTCTGCTTGCTCCCGGCGAAGAGACTCGAGGTGTTCGGCGCCTTCCCGGATGCTTCTCCTCCACTTTGTGCGGTCTTGGGCCAGGGATTCCCAGGTGCCGGTGGGGATGTTACACTTTTTCAAGGAGGCTTTGAGGGTGTCCTTGAAGCATTTCCTCAGCCCACCTGGGGCTCTCTTGCCATGCCGGAGCTCTGAGTAGAGCGCTTGTTTTGGGAGTCTCGTATCGGGCATGTGGACAATGTGACCCGTCCGTCGGAGCTGATTGAGCGTGGTCAAAGCTTCGATGCTGGGGATGTTGGCCTGAGTAAGAACACTGACGTTGGTGCACCTATCCTGTCAATGGATTTGCAGGATCTTGCGGAGGCAGCGTTGGTGGTACCTCTCCAGTGCTTTGAGGTGCCTGCAGTACATGGTCTATATCTCTGAGGCATACAGCAGGGCGGGTATCACTGC
Organism: Somniosus microcephalus; assembly: GCF_052327205.1. Taxonomy (NCBI): domain Eukaryota; kingdom Metazoa; phylum Chordata; class Chondrichthyes; order Squaliformes; family Somniosidae; genus Somniosus; species Somniosus microcephalus. The sequence continues at coordinate 33,759,739 of NC_141012.1, read as the reverse complement.
TGCTCTGTAGACCATGAGCTTAGTGCTGGGTTTGAGATCCTGGTCTTCAAACACTCTCTCACTCAGGCGACCCTGGCACACTGAAGGCGGTGTTGGACTTCGTCGTCGATGTCTGTCCTTGTTGACAGTAGGCTCCCGAGGTATGGAAAGTGGTCCACGTTGTCAAAGGCCTTGTTGTGGATTTTGATAATCGGGGGGCAGTACTGTGTGGCAGGGGCAGGTTGGTAGAGGACCTTTGTCTTACGGATGTTTAGTGTAAGGCCCATGCTCTCGTACGCTTCGGTGAAGCTGTTGACGATGGTTTGGAGTTCGACCTCCAAGTGAGCGCAGACGCAAGCGTCGTCTGCATTCTGTAATTCGATGACAGAGGATGGGAATTGTAATTGTAAATGCAATTGTACAATTAATATGGCCCTTATATTCGTGTATAATTACTTCTCACATTTGTCCCAAATTCCCCTCTCTTATTTTCACACACCTGCGTAGTGTTCACATACCCATACCCTGCAGCATACTTTCAGTGCCTTTGTTTTTTTAATTGCTGTTGTTTGCAGCATGGGTACTATGACAGTGATAAGACAAGAAGAGAGGTACAGGAGCTTAACATATATGGCATCACATGCCTGATGCTAGAGCCAGTTCATTTTTTGAGCACAATATCGAAATGTATAACATTATGAAATAGCAATTGAAAAACACACTTAAAACCACTGAACTTTTCTTGAGCTAAAGATCTTACTGAATAAATAAAAAGTTGCAATCTTACTCCATTTTTTCAAAAACTCTTTTAAAGTCCTCCTTTAATATCCAAGTGTAAAATACACAGCTTCAATCCTCCTTCATGTGACCTTTACTTCAATATATTCAGCAATCTATTTCTCTCTCTGGTGTAACAAATGTCTGTGGTTCGAAGGTGATTGCTTTATCATCTGAAGTCTAGAGGACAATCTTTAAAATTTCATATATCGAATCTTTGCCACAATATTTGGATAGTGCCATCCATTTGATGGACTCTAGCTGCCATATTGGATTGTTTTTTTAAACTAGACAAAGCAACTTGCCGTAACTTTTCCAATTAATATCCTAATTACATTCACACTTGCACTCCTTCTGAATTTGAAGGGACACCAGCCCTTGTGTTTAGTGAGCAGGAGATTTTTCTACAAGCCAGTTGATATTTTATGGATATTGGACTACCTCTGAGAATTAACCCTTGAAAAATAGTTTTATTATTTATTGATTTATTTTTGGTAGCCTTTGCATAGGGTTGTCTTCAGTCTTATTCTGTGCACAGTATCTTATGACCCTCAGCTCTTTTGCTGAAGTAACTAATCGTCCTGACTTTTCTTATGGCCATTGCTTAGTTGTCTCCATAGTTACTCATCCACCCCAAGATTGCTAATAAAGCATAAGTTAGTCTTCAGAACAACTAGGGATAACTCGTATACAGCTAGAATAACGTATTGGCCATGATGCTGTCAATTTTTGAGCTGTTATCTTGAATCTCAGTCGATTATATCTCAGAAGCCATGAGAACAGTGAGACTCCATGGATAGCTTCACCTACTGTTTAGAAAAGACAGCAACCTTAAGGTTGCATGGAATTGGATTAGCTATGACAAAGGTCTTTACAGTGGCACTGTCCCCAGCCACTGTCTTGGATTGAACCAAACTGTTTAAACTTCGGTCATATTGGACTCCGAGCTGAGCTTCTAACCCCATTCACAAAGATCACCTACTTCCACCTCTGTAACATTGCCTGCCTTTACCCAACTCAGCCCATCTGCTGCTGAAACTTTCATCCATGCTTTTGTCACCTCCAGGCGCAACTATTCCAATGCTCTCCTGGTCAGCATCCCATCTTCCACACTTTGTAAACTTTAGTTCATCCAAAACTAAAACTCTGTTGCTATTGCACCCCAAGTCCTGTTCACCAATCACTCTTGCCTTGCTGACGTAAATTAGTTCTCGATTCCCCAATGCCTTGAATTTAAAATTCTCCTCCTGTTTAAACTCCTTTATAGCCTTGCCTCTCCCTATATTTGTAACTTCCTCCAGCCCTACAGCCTCCCACCAGAACTCTCCGTTCCTCCGATTCAGACCTCTTGTGCTTCCCTCTTCCCACTCCCCGCCCCCCCCCCCCACTCTCTTTCCTCACCATTAGCGGCTGTGCCTTCAACACTCTAAGCCGCACACTCTAGAATGCCATCCTTAAACCACTCTGTCTCTCACTTCCCTCTCCTCCTTTAAGACCCTCCTAAAAATCCACCTCTTTGACCAAGCTTTTGGTCACCCCTTCTGATAATATTCCTCTTTGATTTAGTGTCCATTACGCCTCTGTGAAACATCTTGGGACAGTATTAAAGGTGCTATATAAATGCAAGTTGTTATTGTTGTTTCCTTTCTCAGTTAATTGACAGGAAGGTCAAAGGTAATAAGCTACAATGGTGAATATTGCAAAACATTTCAGCATTGAAGAGATCGAGGTCAACACAAGTTCAAGATAATTGTTCTAAACTTGGCAAATTTAATATTTACAAAAAAGTTGTAAGAAATAAGGCTGGGCATTTATAAACCCAAAGCATGGCAGGCATGTGTGAGTGATGACTACTTTACAAGCCCAATGTTGATGTATGGTCTCTGAATATAAACCACATAGGCACTAAGTATTAAGAGAAAATGATATAGCAACCTTGTCACTGAATTAAAAATAATTGTACTAGTGTTGGTTACTACGGTACTTCAAAGTTGGCAGCAATTTTCATGAGACTGTCACCACCACCACCACCATCGCAACATTCTGAAACTGGTGAGAGTGGTTGTTGTGTTTCTGAGAATCTGTGGTGTGTTTCCCCCCGCCCCCCACCCCACACACCCCCAGACCCTAAATAAATGCCACATGTTAAGATTTATCAATTCACTGAAAAGAAGCTGTTAGATTGTAATTTAAAACTTTGTGAAGTGCATGTAAAGATTGAAATCTAAACTGCACCACTTTTTACAAATCTAAAATTGAAATCATCCAGTCAACTACCTCCCCATGCCCACCAAGCCAAGCTTCCCTCTTGCTCTAGCCCTGAGCTTGCATATTTCTCTAGTTTCTCTTTTATCTCCCCTCATGCCTTCTCTGAGCTCACCTTGTCCATGAGACTTACTTCCTCCTCTCTCAACCCTATTCCCACTAAACTGCTAACAAAACAACTTCTCTTCCTGGTCCCCGTGCTTGCTGACATTGTAAATGGTTCCCTCTCCTTGGGTATTGTCCTCCTCCTGTTCAAAACTGCAGTTATCACCCCGCCTCAAAAAAACACACTTGACCCCTCTATCCTTGCAAACTACCACCCCATCTCCAAACTTCCCTTTCTCTCAAGTTTTCGCTTCCCAAATCCGTGCCCATCTTTTCCACAACTCCATTTTTGAACCTTTCCAGCCATGTTTCAGCCCCTACCACTCTTAACTATCCACTCATAGCCAAGGACTCTCCTGCAATGGCTTGTCTTCCCCAAACCCCCACTGTTACTCTGGCCTTCCCCCAAGGACCTATCCTTGGACCTTTCCAATTCCTCACAAGCATGCTGCCCCTCGGCGACATCATCAAAGACATGGGTCAGGTTTCACATGGACACTGATGACACCCAGCTCTAACTCATCACCATCACTCTTGACCCCGCCACTGCCTCTGCGTTGTCATCCTGCTTGTCCAATGTCCAGTCCTGGATGAGCAGCAAATTCCCCCAGTTAAACATTGGGATGACTGAAGAAATTGTCTTCGGCCCCCGCCACAAACTCCATTCCCTTGCCACTGATTCCATCCCCTTCTCCACCCACTGTTTCAGACTGAACCAGACTATTTGCAACCTCTGCATCTGGTTTGACCATGAGCTGAGCATCCAACCCCATATCCTTCTCATCAGAAAGACCACCTATTTCCACCTTCATAACATCGCCCATCTCTGCCCTTGCATCAGCCCATCAGCTGAAAGCCTCATCCATGCTATTGTTACCTCCAGACTCAACTATTCCAATGCTCTCCTGGCCGGCCTTCCATCCTCCACCCTCCATACATTTGAGCTCACCCAAACCTCTGCTGCCCATATCCAAACCCTCACCATTTTCCACTTCCCATCGTCCCTGTGCTTGCTGATCTACATTGGCTCCCAGTCCACCAACGCCTCAAATTTAAAATTCTCATCCTCATGTTCATTGCCTCGGTCTTCCCGATCTCTGTAACCTCTTCCAGCCCTACAATTTTCCAAGAACTCTGTGTTCATCCAATCTGACCTTTTGTGCATTCCCCACCATTGGCACCATGCCTTCAGCCACCGAGGCCCTAAGCTCTGGAATTCCCTCCCTAAACCTCTCTGCCACTGCACTTCTCAATCTTCCTTTAAGACCCTCCTTTAAAACCAGTCTTTCTGACCAAGCTTTTAGTAACCACTCGAATATCTCTTTCTTTGGTTCGGTGTCAATTTTTTTGCCTCGTTACGCTTCTGTGGGCCATTTTCCTACGTTAAAGGCGCGATATAAATGTCAGTTATTGTCGAAGGATCTTATTCAAGAATTCTCAGAAATTTTAGGGGGGCAGGGGAAGAGAGTTTTCATGTTCACTAATGAATGTTTTAGAATTTCAAAACTGAGATAATTGAAGATGGTTGTGAATCTTAAAATGTTTCAAAGAAAATATATTTTTATTAAATGATTGCACTGATGTAAATGATTGTTTGTGCAAATTTCATGTCTCCCCCGAGGATTTACTTTTGGTTTATTAAAGAAGCCCTGGTTGGACTGAGTTTGGAATCCGGGGCTCAACAAGATGGCTGCGGTCAGCCTCATGGCCAAAGCCTGTAAGTTTCAGTTTGGACTGACAAGCTTGTATTCTGATGACTGTGAGAAGGAACTTTCCAGAACTTGAATGCAGACAGACCTTCTGCATTTATGCATGAGAAACAAACCCAGTGGCATTCGGGCCTCTGATTAAAAGCCATCAAGGTTGTTTGCACAAACAATCAAGAGCAGACGAGGCCTATTCAAAATGTAGTGGGACAAGCTCAGCTACATTCAGGCCTTCGTTTAGAGGACGTCAACATTGTTTACCCAAGTGCTTCAAAACGATCAACGGGGCATTCAGACTGGAATGGCCCCATCACGAGACCAGTTGGACAAAGGGGAACACTGATGAGGCGTTTAAAACCGATTACCGGCCATCCAGGTATATTGAATAGGCCTCGTCTGCTCTTGATTGTTTGTGCAAACAACCTTGATGGCTTTTAATCAGAGGCCCGAATGCCACTGGGTTTGTTTCTCATGCATAAATGCAGAAGGTCTGTCTGCATTCAAGTTCTGGAAAGTTCCTTCTCACAGTCATCAAAATACAAGTTTGTCAGTCCAAACTGAAACTTACAGGCTTTAGCCATGAGGCTGACCACAGCCATCTTGTTGAGCCCCGGATTCCAAACTCAGTCCAACCAGGGCTTCTTTAATAAACCAAAAGTAAATCCTCGGGGGGGGGGGGGGGGGTGGGGGGGGGGGGAGAGACATGAAATTTGCGAATCCTTTCAGAGGTGATAAAATTACAGCAGAAAACCCACATGCAGTTACCCACACTCATTACATAGGATGTTGATTATTACTCAATAAACTTAACGTGATTGTGTCAATTATTAAACCTTCAGTGTGCAAACCACCACCAACATTGAGTTTGCACTTCTGGCAAGCAGTGGGAATCCAGGCCGTGCTCCCCATGACCTTCCAACCATTGAAATTACTGGATGGAAAATCATGGGGAGTGCACACCCAGATTTCCAATTTGCGCTCCTGGTGGAGAATGCTTCACACCGGGAACGCAAACTCAACAAATTCATGAACGACGTCAATTCTGTGTTATAGCATGACAACTATCTCTGGCAAATAATGGGAGTTAAAGCAGAATACAGCTGTCCCGTGAACTTCAAAATACCGATTGTTATGAAAAATTAACATACAAAGAGGAGTGATTCAGGGCTATAATCTCACTTTGGGATTTAGGTTCCAGTTATAAACCACACTGGTTTCAAAACTATTGTTTACATTTTTTGTTGAGTGAGTGTGCTCATCAAGCTTAGCACTGGGAAATTAAATATTTTCCCACTTCAGGTGCTCGAGTCATAGAAACATAGAAGATAGGAGCAGGAGTAGGCCATTCGGCCCCTCGAGCCTGCTCCGCCATTCAATGAGATCATGGCTGATCATCCAAACTCAGTACCCTGTCCCTGCTTTCTCCCCATATCCCTTGGTCCCTTTAGCTTTAAGAAATATATCTAACTAGTCAGCATTAACCACTCTGGGTGCGGCATGGTATTCCTAAGTGTGTGGCAAAACTCCTTCTACTTAGCGCCAACACTCTGCCTTAGCTTCAGCTTCAGAAACCACATCATAAGTGTGTTATTTCCGATTTCCAGACCAGCCATTCTGAGTGAAATTGCAGATTTAGTATCAGACTTGTGCTGTGGGAAGTGAAAACTGATTGAGACTGTCCAAACTCATTTAATATTAGAGATTTAATGACCAACAGACTAGGTAAATTTTTATCCCAATAAAAATTAAGCAGTGTCTCAATTTCAAATTTCTCATACTTGTTTTCAAACCCCTCCGTGGCCTCGCTCCTTCCTATCTCTGTAATCTCCTCCAGCCCCACAACCCCCGAGATATCTGCGCTCCTCTAATTCTGCCCTCTTGAGGATTCCTGATTATAATCGCTCAACCTTTGGTGACTGTGCCTTCTGTTTCCTAGGCCCTAAGCTCTGGAATTCTCTGCCTAAACCTGTCCTCCTTTAAGACGTTCCTTAAAACCTATCTCTTTGACCAAGCTTTTGGTCACCTGCCCTAATTTACCCTTATGTGGATCGGTGTCAAATATTTTGTCTTAAAATACTCCTGTGAAGCGCCTTGGGACGTTTTACTACATTAAAGGCGCTATATAAATACAAGTTGTTGTGGAACCAAACCCAGGTTCAAGAGGCTAAAAGCCAGTATGCTAGCCCACTGCACCACTCTCTCAAAATGTCACCTGAATCTGTCCAGGGAACTGCCATTTAATCACTTCTGGTTATCCATTCCATCTTTAATTGCATTTCTTCAATAATAGTTACAGTAAAAAGAATTAGAACCTGAGGCAACTTGCCTCTGCGGAAAGGCTGCCACAGTAATGGTATTTGAGACAGGATTTCTGTGAAACTGTCTCTGTGATTCAGTAACACTCTGACCTGTCAACAGACGAGTGCATCAGGTGCCTTGATGCTCCACTGAGCAACTGAGACACGCACCTCGTCTGAAACACACTGTCAATAAAAATGTTAACCTGAGGAATCTCAAGCCAGGCTTTTCCTGAACTCTGTGCAGGTGTAACGGGGCACTGACTGCCTCGGCTGATTTTGAAGCCTGGCTCTGCTCTTGTAGCTGATACTGTCTGGTCCTTGCTTTTAACCCGTAATCATAAAAGCAAGTTCTGCTTGCAGTTGAACCTGAGTTAGAATATTAAAGCTGAACTATTAATAACATTCAAAATTAAATATGCACATTTCAAGTCTAAAATAGGTGTGTATGTACAGTTCCGTAGTTTCTTAAGCTGTCTACCTTAGTTGAGCAGTAAATCTGGAAAAAGCAGAACAGTAATTGAAGAATGTTGCATGCCTTTGACTGCTTTCACACCTTTAGAACCACATTGAAAAGATCAATCATTTAGCAACAAAATAAGACAATTCTTGTTCCACATAATCCCTCTGATTGGATGTACTTCCTAAATGTTTACCTCCTACTTGCATGAGGACCTCATGCCTCCATTTGACCCACTGTAAACCATAGGAGCGAGCCTTTTGGCTTTGTGGTTGAATTCCTGCCTCCGAGTTAGAAGGCATGGGTTGTGGGAGCCTTTAAACCCCTCACGCATTATAGGACTAATTACCCTATCGACTGGGTGGTTACGGCCATGGAAGGAGCCTGTCAGACTGTTAATGAGCCTGTCAGTCCTTCCACTATTTCACACTATTCTCCAAGGGAAGAGTGCGAAGATATGAAAACAACTGCAAACATGTTTTGTTAAAATTCTCACCAAACTGAGCCAGCCTCATGCATTAAGCACTGCCATGCACATTTCTGTTAAAAATAAATGCACTTTGCACCGAAGCCTGTAACAGTTTCAGCATAGGTACTAGTTGAGAGACCTTTCCTGCCAACATATACCAGTTGGGCTGAATGGCCTTTTTCTGTGCTACAGATTCTATGTAATAATAGAAAGCCATTCTGCCCTCCAGTGGTGACAGTATGTAGCAGATAAACTAAAGTCCTGCGCAAGTTTTCAATAATAGCATTGCCACATCAGCATTTAAAATTTTATAAAACTTATTTGGTGAAATGCCAAAGTGACAGCACAAAGCAGCTGCAGCTGATTTTCTTTAGTGATTGAAAAATACTCATTTAAACCATTTTAACTATGTTGTAAATGAAATGGCCAAGAGATTGGTTCTGCGCCAGAAAGCAGCACGGAGTGGGAAGCAGACCTAGAAGGAAGACATTGACCCGAGACTTGCTCCAAATTGCGCCTCGGGCCTCGTCTCCATGAGTTGTGGACGCAATTCCGGCTCCACGTTAATGTAAGTACAGTGAAAGAAAAATGACTTGCCTTTTTCTTGGCAGCTTCCAGCGGTCCCTTTTAAAGAGTGCAGATTAGGCCAGAGTAGATCAGTAAAAACCGACAGGCACTGTCTGGTTTCTGCTGAATTTGGGAGCAGGGTCCTAAAACGGGTCTTCGGCCCCTGATTAGCATATTCAGGGGGCCTGACGCCTGTTTCAGGTGGACGGCTCAGATACTCGAAAGTCGCTGACTCCTAATTTGGCAGCCAGCGCACTTTCGGGGGGATCGGGAGCAGGATACTGCTGCCCAAAATTCATCCTCTGAGCACTTACAGGAAACTTTTTTTTATCCGGCACGGACGGGACCGACGTGGTGCTGGTTCATCAAAAGTTCCGGATAACCGAATGCTATAGTAAAAGATACGGAGCTGAGAGCTCCGTATAAAGCAACAAACCCTGTTGCTTAGCAACAGCTTCAGAACAATGGCCACAAGTTGCAAGCGTCTCTGTAGCTTAGCAACAGCTGCAGCCACACCCTTGCACAGCAACAAATGGAGGAAGGCAAGTAATAAAAGTTACCTGAACCTACTCCTGAATTTTGCCGGTTAACTGAGATTTCCGGTTATTTAGGTGCCGGTAAATCGAAAGTTTCCTGTATTTACCTTCCAGAAAGCAGGTACAACGAGGCCCAATTTGTCCCTCAATATGTCACAGCAGGCAATCGCATGGTCTCTCTAGGTAAGCAGGTTACATTTTGTTTTAATGTTATGAGAAAGATATTATGATATAATGAAGGAAGTGTTATTTCTCAACATTTAATAAACCAATTTTATATTGGTACTGCCATAAGAATTGGCCTTATTTTTATCATGTTAGATTGAATATTTGGATGGGACTTTTATCAATCAGCTCACCGCATGTGCTCACCATTCCTCAGACTGACCTCCCTATTGCAGCGACTACATTTAAAACAAATTTCTTTCCTTTTCTCTCTCCCTCTCCTGAAGAGGTGATTCATATCAATATATGATTGCAGATCCCAGGTCACAATTTATCCTCCTCTCTCACAACATATAAGCCAACCACCTGGGTGTACCAGGACACCCAGGCCCTTCTGAACACCATTGGGAAATGTTAGTGTTGAGAGGGATTCTGGTACATGAATCGCTGAAAGTTAATATGCAGGTACAGCAAGCAATTAGGAAAGCAAATGGTATGTTTGCCTTTATTACAAAAGGATTTGCGTGTAAGAGTAAAAGAAAGAAAAGAAAGACTTGCATTTATATAGCACCTTTCACGACCACCGGATCTCTCAAAGCGCATTACAGTCAGTGAAGTACTATTTGAAGTGGAGTCACTGTTGCAGTGTAAAGACATCTTACTGCAATTATATAGGGCCCTGGTGAGACCACACCTGGAGTACTGTGCACAGTTTTGGTCTCCTTATCTAAGGAAGGATATACTTGCCATAGAGGGAGTGCAACGATAGTTCACCAGACTGATTCCTGGGATAGGGGGATTGTCCTATGAGGAGAGATTGAGTAGACAAGGCCTATATTCTCTGGAGTTTAGAAGAATGAGAGGTGATCTCATTGAAACATACAAAATTCTTACAGAGCTTGACAGGGTAGATGCAGGGACGATGTTTCCCCTGGCTGGGAAGTCTAGAGCCAGGAGTCACAGTCTCAGAATAAGGGGTCGGCTATTTAGGACTGAGCTGAGGAGAAATTTCTTCACTCAGAGGGTAGTGAATGTTTGGAATTCTCTACCCCAGAGGGCTGTGGATGCTCAGTCGTTGAGCATATTCAAGACAGAGATCGATAGATTTTTGTATATTAAGGGAATCAAGGGATATGGGGATAGTGCAGGAAAGTGGAGATGAGGTAGAAGATCAGCCATGATCTTATTGAATGGCGGAGCAGGCTCGAGGGGCCGAATGGCCTACTCCTGCTCCTATTTCTTATGTTCCTGTGCCTCATGTAGCCACAATTCGAGCTTGGTGTGAATCTATGTACATTTAATGGACGCATAGAGCTCTTAATATGAAACATAAAATGATATATAATCCACACTTTCTGGACAGTGACCAACACTGTATCTGGCCAGCCCACAGCTGTGTAGCACAATGTGATCTATGTTACCTTATTTGGTTTATTGGACAAAATCTTCTCCTTGAAAGTATTTGATTAAATGTGATTGCTTGTAACCTCTGGAAAAACACCACAACACAAACCTTATTGTATTAAAACTGTTGCTAAAGTGCTACCAGTGGGTTTCTAACTGGGTAACAAAGCAACATTCATGTAGTAAAATATACATCCATCCTATAATTATTGTAATCAGGCCATTTCCTTTTGAGCAAATTACTTACAATTCTATAATGATAATGACTATTTAGTAAATTTGATAATAAAACTGCTTATGAATTCACCGATGGCCCATTTATGATTCACTGCTGATTGAAAAATTAAATTCACTTCAGTAATAATTGATGAAAATGGCTCCCTTTCCTTCTCAACTGATTTAGTTTTGTAATTTAATAATGTAAACATCATTTGTTTAGTTCATTTGATAAATTGTGTTCAGATTTGATATGCATAGTTATTGTCTGGATGGTTGCTTCATTATGACAAGACGGCCGAACCTGTTCAGGATTTGAGGAGACTGCTCCTGGCTAATAAACTAGTTTCCCAACAATTTACTCATTTGGATCACCGAACAATTTGTGCATCTGATGATACTTTGCTGCTTGCATTTTCTTCAGCATTGTTCCCTCTTATTATATGCTTGCTGCTGCCTCGTATTGCCATGTGTCACCTGTGAGTGAAAGAGGGAGAGAACAGCGGTTTGGATTACAGGCTTTCCGTAGCTGCTATAGGAATTGGATAAGTACCTGAAGGAGAAAAATTTGCAGGGCTGCGGTGGGAGTGGGACTAGCTGAAGTGCTGTTGCGGAAAGCCGGCACAGGCTCGATGGGCCGAATGGCGGCCTCATGTGCTGTGACCATTCTATGATTCTATAAACGCTGACATACCGGAAGTGTGCTTGGCTGGTGCAGCCACATTATGGTAACATTCAGAGCGGGTGAATTTAGCGGCACAGGGATATTGTGTGGGTGAGAGCTGATCTAGCAATGTCCAGTGATAGATAGCGAGTGTCAAAATGTCACTGGGCCTCATCCTTTAGAATGAAGATGATCTAGGGTTGTTTTAAAAGTGCAGTTTTCATGTAATTGCTTTTGTGTGGAGGCTGTGAAATGTTTTAACATATACATGGTGTACAGTTTCTTTGTGGACCCTCAATTACCTCACAATCACCTTTCACTCTCTTCTGCCTCCATCACACTAGCAGAGCTGCCACTTTATCATAGAAACTCAAAGAACATGCATTTATCTGGGGTTTTCTAGGACGTCAGGACAGCCCAAGGCGCTTGATGACCTGTAGATTACATTTGAAATACAGTCGCAGTTGTTATGTAGACAAACGCACCAGCCAATTTGCATACATATTTTACACTTGTCTGAAGAGACTCATCTGTCTACAGACCTGCTTCTGCCGAGTGGGAAAGTCGCACTGGTTTCCGGTTAAAACTGCATCCACTTCATTTCATATTTTGTTTGCCGCCATTTATGGCATTAATAGTCAGCAAGATAACTCAATTGTCATTGCAGCAACAGATACAGAATTTATCAAATGTCATTTTAACAATGCATCTGATACTCAAATGTCATCTTCAAGGAGAATACTGCACAGTTACATATGCCACCTGACGTAAGAAAACTACTAGGCACTTGGTCTAAGCGTTAAACAAAGCTTTAATCAACTGTTTTTCAACATGGAGATCTAGTTGTGTCCTTCACTAGTTTCTGTTAAAGAATGTCCTGAGCAAGCTGGGCCCATGCCCGAGTATTTATACTCTCCCTGGACAGCGCCACCAGCAGGCCGCCCAGTATTGTTTCATAAGTCGATTCATGTCACAACCCACCTCCGCCCCCACACACCCACCTCCGCCCCCACCCCCCGCCATTGTCCACACTTTAAACCTTCTGCACTTAGCTTCCTTTTCTTGCAGGTGCAAAACAATCTTATAATGTTTCCAGCATCTGCAGTATTTTGCTATCGTATCAATCTTATAATGTTGTCTGTTTCAGCTTCCTATCTACAGGAAAATATACAATATCTAAAAGGTTTAATTTACCTGCCAATCGGGGTCCTATTAATGTAATTTGGGGGAATTAAGGGATATGGGGATAGTGAGGGAAAGTGGAGTTGAGGTAAAAGATCAGCCATGATCTTGCTGAATGGTGGAGCAGGCTCGAAGGGCCAAATGGCCTACTCCTGCTCCTGTTTCTTATGTTCTTATGTAATAGAATCTCTATTTACATAAATGTATGAGGTTCCTCCCTGCTTTAGGTGCACACCTCATATGCCTGCAAACCTTGCATTTTGATATCAGAAATGGTCAGAAACTGAGCGGGTAAGTAACCTGCTCATTTTTACTTGCCCACCCGCCTGGTAGAGTTAAAATTGACCCCAGTGTTACACTTGTCTAACACCCATCATGAAGTATTACTTTCTTTGTAATGTCACAGCCTCTTTGCTGCGACTTAATTGTCCCATGTCACCTACAAAGGATGTATGGTGAAGAGCTGTGACACATTATTATAATGCAGTTGCCCAAGAAGCATTAGCAAGTGAACAAATCCTGGAAATACTCAGCAGGTCAGGCAGCATCTGTGGAGAGAGAAACAGAGTTAACGTTTCAGGTCAAAGACCTTTTGTGAGAACTGGAAAAAGTTAGAGATCTAATAGGTTTTAAGCACGTGCAAGTGTAGGGAAAGGGGGAGGGGAGGAAAGAACAAAAGAGAAGGTCTGTGATGGGGTGGAAGGCAGGAGAGATTAAATGACAAAAGGTATGATTGCACCTCCTGACGCCCCAAAACCTTTCCACCATCTATAAGGCACAAGTAAGGAGTGTGATGGAATACTCTCCACTTGCCTGGATGAGTGCAGCTCCAACAACACTCAAGAAGCTTGACATCATACAGGACAAAGCAGCCCGCTTGATTGGCACCCCATCCACCACCTTAAACATTCACTCCCTCCACCACCAGCGCACCGTGGCTGCAGTGTGTACTATCTACAAGATGCACTGCCGCAATTCGCCAAGACTTCTTCGGCAGCACCTCCCAAACCCGCGACCTCCACCACCTAGAAGGATAAGGGCAGCAGCCGCATGGGAACACCACCACCTGCAAGTTCCCCTCCAAGTCACACACCATCCTGACTTAGAAGTTTATCGCCGATCCTTCATCGTCGCTGGGTCAAAACCCTGGAACTCCCTAGCTAACAGCACTGTGGGAGTACCTTCACCACACGGATTGCAGCGGTTCAAGAAGGCGTCACACCACCACCTTCTCAAGGGCAATTAGGGATGGGCAATAAATGCTGGCCTTGCCAGCGATGCCCACATCCCAGGAACGAATAAAAAAAAAAAGCAAAAGGAGATGGTAATGGGGCAAGTAAAGAAACAAAAGATGGGTCTAGAAGAGGTGTAAATGGGAATAGCAGAATCATCGCCAGCTGCCATCTGATAAAATAGGATCTAAAATTGTTGAACTCTATGTTGAGTCCAGAAGGCTGGTAAGTACCTAATCGAAAGATGAGCTGCTGTTCCTCGAGCTTATGTTTATCTTCGTTGGGACAGTGTAAGAGGCCGAGGACAGAGAGGTGAAAGTGGGAGTGGAGCGGAGAATTAAAGTGACAGGCGACCGGAAGCTCGGAGTCATGCTTGTGGACTGAATAGAGGTGTTCCACAAAGCGGTCACCCAATCTGCATTTGGTCTTCCTAATGTAGAGAAGACCGCATCGTGAGCAGCAAATACAGTACACTAAATTGCAAGAAGTACAAATAAATTGCTTTTTCACCTGGAAGGAGTGTTTGGGGCCCTGGATGGTGGGAAGAGAGGAGGTGAAAGGCCAGGCGCTGCACCTCCTTTGCTTGCATAGGAAGGTACCATGGGAAGGGGAGGGGTTGCTGGGGGTGATTGAGGATTGAACCAGGGTGTCGCGGAGCGAACGGTCCCTTCGGAATGCTGAAAGGGGAGCAGAGGGGAAGTTGTGTTTGAAGGTGGTATCATGCTGTAGGTGGTGGAAATGGCGGAGGATGATCCATTGAATGTGGAGGCTGGTGTGGTGAAAGGTGAGGACAAAGGGAACCCTATCGTAGTTCTGGGAGGAAGGAAAAGAGGTGAGAGCAGAAGTGCGGGAAATGGAACGGACACGGTCGAGGGCCATGTTAACCACAGTAGAGGGGAATCCTTGGTTTAGGAAAAAGGAAGACATAACGGAAGCACTAGTATGGAAGGTAGCATCATCAAAACAGATGCGACAGAGATGGAGAAACTGGGAGAATGGAATAGAGTCCTTACAGGAAGCGGGGTAGCAGGAAGTGTAATCCAAGTAACTGTGGGAGTCAGTGGGCTTATAAGAACATAAGAAATAGCAGGAGTAGGTCACTTGGTCCTTCGAGACTGCTCCGCCATTCAGTAAAATCATGGCTGATCTTCTACCTCATCTCCGCTTTCCCGCACTATCCCCATATCCCTTGATTCCCTTAATATACAAAAATTTATCGATCTCTGTCTTGAATATACTTAACGACTGAGCCTCCACAGCCCTCTGGGGTAGAGAATTCCAAAGATTCACCACCGTCTGAGTGAAGAAATTTCTCCTGATCTCAGTCCTAAATGGCTGACCCCTTATTCTGAGACTGTGATCCCTGGCTCTAGACTTCCCAGCCAGGGGAAACATCGTCCCTGCATCTACCCTGTCAAGCTCTGTAAGAATTTTGTATGTTTCAATGAGATCACCTCTCATTCTTCTAAACTCCAGAGAATATAGGCCTAGTCTACTCAATCTCTCCTCATAGGACAATCCCCCTATCCCAGGAACCAGTCTGTTGAACCTTCGTTGCACTCCCTCTATGACAAGTATATCCTTCCTTAGGTAAGGAGACCAAAACTGTACACAACACTCCAGGTGTGGTCTCACCAGGGCCCTATGCAATTGCAGTAAGACGTCTTTACTCTTATACTCAAATCCTCTTGTAATAAAGGCCAACATACCATTTGCTTTCCTAACTGCTTGCTTTACCTGCATGTTAACTTTCAGTGATTTGTGTACAAGGACACCCAGTCCCTCTGAACACCAACATTTCCCAAACTCTCCATTTAAAAAGTACCCTGCATTTCTATTTTTCCTACCAAAGTGGATAACTTCACATTTCTCCGAATTATATTCCATTTGCCATGCTCTTGCCCACTCACTTAGTATCTCCTTGAAGCCTCCTTGCATCCTCCTCACAACTTACATTCCCACCCAGATTTGTATCATCAGCAAATTTGGATATATTACATTTGGTTCCCTCATCCAAATCATTGATGTAGATTGTGAATAGCTGAGGCCCAAGCACTGATCCTTGTGGTATCCCACTAGTTACAGCCTGCCAACCTGAAAATGACCCATTTATTCCTACTCTCTGTTTTCTGTCCGTTAACCAATCCTCAAAACATGCTAATATATTACCCCCAATCCCATGAGCCCTAATTTTTTTTAATAACCTCTTGTGTGGCACCTTATCGAATGCCTTCTGAAAATCCAAATACATCACATCCACTGGTTCCCCCTTATCTATTCAGCTAGTTACAACCTCAAAAAATTCAAAGATTCGTCAAACACGATTTCCCTTTCATATATCTGTGTTGACTCTGCCCAATCCTATTATTATTTTCTAAGTGCCCTGTTACGACATCTTTATTAATAGATTCTAGCATTTTCCCTGCTACTGATGTCAGGCTAACTGGTCTGTTGGTCCCCATTTTCTCTCTCCCTCCTTTCTTAAATAGTGGGGTTACATTTGCTACCTTCCAATATGCAGGAACCGTTCTAGAATCTATGGAATTTTGGAAAATGACAACCAATGCATCCACTATCTCTATAGCCACCTCTTTCAAAACCCTATGATGCAGGCCATCAGGTTCAGGAGATTTATCGTTTTTCAGTCCCTTAAATTTCACCAGTACTATTTTTTAACTAATGCTAATTTCTTTCAGTTCCTCATTCTCACTAGAGCCTTGGTTGTCCACTATTTGCGGGAAGTTTTTTGTGTCTTCTTCCGTGAAGACAGACACAATGGGCTAGATTTTCGTGGAGCCGTCAGGCGGGGTTTCGGGCGTGTGGGGGGGGGGAAATCCCGAATTCGGGGGTCCCGACACCATCCCGCCCAAAACCCCGCCCCACGCAAGTTTCAGGGGCGGCGGGTACCCGCCCCGCACTGGGACCCGCCGAAACCAGGCGGGAAGGGATTAGTGCCAATTAACTGCCTGTTAACAGGTAGTTAACAGGCAGTTTTTAGCCTAATCCCTGTTTTGAGGGGTTTCGTGTGGGATTCCTGACGGCTCCAAACCACGCCAGGTTAGAGCAGGCGGGCCGTCGGGTTGAAGGAGTTGGAGGGGTCGCGATGTCGGTGTTCAGGTGAGTGATGGGTGCATGAGTGCAAAGGTAAGTGTGTTTGGTGTGTCTAAAGTGTGTAAAGAACTTTTACTTACCTGTACTTACCTGAACAGCCTTTCTTCCTGTAGCCGTCGGGAGCCCATCACTCAGCCGGCTGCGATCTGTGAAAAGTGACAGCCTTCAGCTTTGAGTGCTGCTGAGAGTTCTAACTGAGTCTGTGCAGAAGGACTCATGTTAGAACTCAGACTGTCAGTGTTTCACAGCTTCAAACAGCTGTGACACACTGATATTTCATCTGTCAAGAACTCTTGACAGATGAAATTGCAGTCTGTGACGTCACCTGTTGCTGGGTGGCCCTTAATTGGCCTGCTGAGCCCGCTGGGCGGGCTCAACAAGGTCAATAAAGGGAAAATCACGCGGCTTGGCCGGACGTCGAAGTAGGCGGGTCCAAAACCCGAAAGTTGTAGTCCCACCTTCTTCCCGACAACTTCAGGAAAATCGATCCCAATGTATTTGTTTAATTTCTCTGCCATTTTCTTATTCCCCATTATAATTTTTCCTGTCTCAGCCTGTAATCTTTTCCTATTTACATACCTATAGAGGCTTTTACAGTCTGCTTTTATGTCTCTCGCTAGTTTACTCTCATTCTATTTTCCCTTTGTTTATCAATTTCTTGGTCCTCCTTTGCTGAATTCTAAAATCCTCACAATCCTTAGGCTTACTTTTTGGCAACATTATGTGTCTTTCTTTGATCTAATGATTGTCGATAGCCTGTCCACAGAAATGGAGACAAAGAAGTCGAGGAAGGGAAGGGAAGAGTCGGAGAAATAAAGAAATAAAGAACTTGCATTTATATAGCTCCTTTCACAACCTCATGACATCGCAAATATCACCTCATAAACACTGAAGTACTTTTGAAGTGCAGTTACTGTTGTAATGCAGGGAAATGTATTGGAAGCGATGGGGAAAATTAATGTGTTTAAAAACTGCAATAAAGTCAGAAAATGCTGGACGATACGTCATCGACCTGAAACATTGCCCGCAATTTTCCGGGGTGGTGGCAGGTGCGATCGGTGGTGGGTCGGGTGGGAAAGTTGTTAATTTTGACGGCGGGTCGGGAACCCACTGTCATCTTGCTCCCACACGCCTTTCCTCCAAGCGTGTCAGTCATTGCGGAACCAACCTGACCGGCAGCGGCGGGCGACCCAATTGAAATAATTCTCAGGTAGTTTACAGGCACTTAAGAGCCTTTTTTCCACTTACTTTTTAAGTTTCCCTGCATGGGCACATGATTCACGCTGCTCGGGAATCACATTTGTCAGCCTGCGGCGGGAGTTCCATGGCCATTGCTCCAGTTGATTACTTGACAGCATCAAATGTACAGTAAAAGCTCCCACCTGACAGATGATCACTTTCCTCAGTCCATTTCCAGCACAGACTCTGCAGGCTGCGAGTGTTACCAGCAAAGCCTCCATCCAGTCTCACCTCATTAGAAGAACTCTCTCACCATTGACAGATTGCTTCTGTCATCTGTACTTCATCTGCCGTCAATTCCCTCAACATGGTTGCCGTTTATACTGTCTCACCTTGGTCCTCAGAATCGGACCACAATGAGCCCCAACACCAGCAGCATTAGGCACACCAGCAGCAGCAGCACCAACAACACCAACCTTCTTCACAATCACCTGACGCTGCACAGGACCGAGGGCATCAGCACCCGAGCACATTGCTGTTCGGGAGGCCAGGGATGGACTCATCATGGCCAGATTTACTTCACTTGACGCTGTACACCCTGGCTGCCACATGATGCGCCAGATTGGTACCACCCCACACCAACAATATAAAGCATCCCTACATTGACCAAGTCATTCCTTTCACACTCGTCACCATTGCGGGGGATACCGTTATTTCTCGCCATTCACTAAGCCACTTCCAAAGGTGCACACAAATCCATCCAAGACTGCTGATTTTTAGGTTTGACACCACATTAGCAGAAACTTTACATAAACATTGGATAAAACTCCCAAGTGGCTACCCTTGTGTGTTGTTAGTTGGTATGATTGCACTAGGATGAGGGTGAATGTGAGGGGTGGCTAGTGAGATGGGGATGTGATAATGTAGATAGAAAGAGAGGGATGGGTGGAAGTGCAAGGTATGTTGGTGTGAGTAAGAATTTGCAGGAGTAGGGTAGGGAAGGCAGAGTGATGGGGATGTGATGAGAGGCACAGCAGGATGTAGTTGAATGTGGCTTTGTACTAACGTTTCCTGATCTAATGAGATAATTGAAACGTTTGTGGCACTGCACCCAGGTCCTCCTGACCACATCCCTGCTTGTGGCCTCCTCTGCAATCTGCAACCAGGCTGTCTTGGTCTCCTGGGGAGGTCTCTTCTGCCCATCGGAAGGGAAGAGAACCACCCTGCGTGCATAAGCATATGCAGGGAGTCATCGGAGAACCTGGATGCAATGCTGGAATGGACTGACAGCACTGTGTTAGATTAAACTTCAAATCTAATGTAGCCACGGACCCTTTAAAGATCCCGGCTGAAAACACATCATGAATGACGTCACCAGACCCGCTGTATCTCATTGGGCCGGGTAACCTGCTGGGCGGGCTTAACAAGCCCCATTAAGGTAAGTTCATTTTCAACAGTGGGATGGAGCCAGCAGCAGGGTCGCGACCCGCCATGGACACCGCCCCCACCGGACCTGCCCAGGTAGGCAAAATTCCGGCTGCTAACTCTGTTTCTATCTCCACGGATGCTGCTTGACCTGCTGAGTATTTTCAGCATTTTCTGATTTTATTTCGGATTCCCAGCATTCGCAGTATTTGCCTTTTGTATTCGTGTTTAAAAATTGATTGTGAGGGAAAATCAGGAAAACTTACACAACCCCAGAGTTTTTATTTTTTTAACCTTTTTTTCCATGTCTGAAATGGTTGCTAGGTTCTGAGAGGCTGTATTCCGTTTCTGGTGTCAAACAACCGCCTTGTTTCTTACACCTACTACTTGCAACAGTTGTTGTTTTTGAACAGTGCCAGTTGAACAAAACACGTACATGCAATCCACTTCAATTCAGTTAATTTATTCCCAGTCTGCTGGTTTTTTTTCCATTTTAACAAACAGTTTTTTTTTGGCACCATAGGTAGTGAAATTGTAAATACATTAAAAGACAGGTTTGCAGTTACGATGTACACAATACACAGAGGAAATCTTTCCTCTCTGCTTGATAGCAAAAGATATTTCCTTTTGCAAATTTTAATCTGTAATCGAACCTACCAAGGGGTAATACATCAGTAGTTTATCTAAATTGAGAAGTGTGTCTTTCCAAGGAGCTCAGATTATTCTTGAAGGACAACAAACACATGCAGCATATTGTGGTCCAGATTTATCTTTGGACCTTTCTTTATATCTTCCTTCTGGTTCAGAACCATACCAGTTACAACATTTACCTACTGAGCCTTTGGGAGAGCCTTTGTTATGTTTTTTTCCCCATAACATGAAAGCGCTAAAGCTTGCAAGTACCATGAGCAAAAGAGAGGGCCGAGTGCTAAACTAAAGTAACAGCTGCATTTCACTGTCCCAGTTTAAGTATTCTGTGAGTGAAATTTTCAGTAAGATTTTATGTAATGCTATTATGTTATGTTGCTCACAAAGACAATGGGCTGGATCTTCATTTAGGAGGCGGGACTACAACTTAAGGAAAGTTTTATACATAAGGCCACAAAGTATATTCCCTTTGGGAAAATGCTGTAAGTGAGGTCAGTTAGAGGCTAATTGCTATTGCTGAGGGGAGTTTTGTATTGTGCTTTGCAGTTGCTTCTACATATGGCTACTCCTCCTGGACAGAGGTCAGTTTACCAAGCCCTTTGTTTAACAGGTTTTAAAGATTGTTCAGTTATGAATTGCTATTTCGCTCAAATTGCATTCAGAAATTAGGTGCAAGGATGACATACAAATTGCATATGCAAACACGTTCAAGTCTGACAGCTCAAGTGGTGTCAGGCGTGCTGGACACAAATGTCATTACATGTATATTGATACTGCAGACCCATTTTGTGTCAGTGACTGTTCAGTGGAGCCAGTGATCTTGGCGTGTTTCACATGGCTAATCCCAGCTCAGCAAGCTGATGGTGGATAGGTAGAGGGAAGATTAGTAATATCTGGCTTCTCTTGCACATCTCTTATCTTGTGGCCGAGTGGTTCTTCGGTTATCTTAGAAACAAATCAATATCTCAGTGTAGTATAGGGGGACCCAAAAGAGAAGAGGAAAACAGTCAATGAATTCTGAAATGTTGTGTGACGCTTGATTTTTTCATATTTGTGAATTATACCGTTTGCTTTTCACTCTGGTGAATTGTTGAATATATGGACAGTGAGATTACCATTTATACTCACTGAATTAAAATGTCCCAGACTGTGAAGTCCATACTTTGTTCTCATTGGATTTTCTGCAAAATTCATAATCACAGTTCCAGCATAAAATTGTGTTTAATTAATTACCGAGGGTATCAATGAACCAGAAAATATGTCAAGCATTTGCCTTTGTCTCTCACTTGAATTTACATAGTAATCAACAAATAGGAAACCCTTTACATATGAATAGCTGCAATAATAGATTTATGTGACATTAATATTTACAGAGTGTGTCTCCCAAAAAGTCACCCAATCGTGCAAGGAACCAGCCAGAAATACTGGTCAGCTTTAGAATTGAATTTTCACGATGTCAGTGTTGCTGTCACAGAAGTTGGATAATAAATATTTTTAATCCCTGTGTAGCCAAGTGAGTTAACTAAACATTTCTCAAATATATAACATTAAAAAATGCTAAAAACAGATTTGAATTGTTCGACTTGTTCTCCACAGGTTGACCTTTTCATAAACAGTATTTTTGGCAGAGAATTGCCATTATCTTCTCATTGCCTCTTTCCTGTTTTTTTCCCTCATGTTCCTATCTTGTGATTTCCTGTGCTTGCTTTCCATTCGTAAACTGTAAGTCAACATTTCTGCTTATTGAGCTTCCAGCTGTAATGTGTCCTTGATTCTCAGAAACGAAATAAATGGGGTAATGTTGCTGTATGACCTCTAATGACGAGTTTAACAAAGGCAAAGCAAGTCTATTTTATGCAGGTTGATGCTTTTGTTGAAATAGTGGACATAAAAATGTTGTGTTGGTATTTCTGCAAACATTGCAGAGCCCACCTTCACTCCAGAAGGCCTTCAGAGGTCAAAATGGTAAATTTTGTCGAGCAACTGTGCTGGTGAATGCAATAGCTGAGCTCAGTCGCAGCATTAAGCACTCGTGAGACCAGGTATAGCTCTTGTAAAACCACATTTACAATACAAAGCTGGTACATTTACAGCTTCAACCCTCTACTGTAAGCACTTTCACCGGCACAAGGGAACTAGCAATATCTGACTTTACTTTAGTACCACCATACCTGTAAACCAGCACGTAACAGATGTTCTGCCCCATTGGTAGTCACAAAAATGAAAGGCCTAAAAATTACTTGTCCCAATATGACATTTCGTTACTGAGAGCTTTGCACTGTGTGCTTGCATCCACTGGATTCAACTGCATTGAGGCTGCCTCCGTTCATTTCATTTAGGATCCCATATCTATTAGAGAAAGAGGATCCTACAAGTCTGTGCTAGACACAAGCCCATGTCCCAATTAACGTACCTAATATGAAAGACTCCAATCTCAGTTTTTTACTTGATTGAAGCATCAATGCGTTTTTACACCCAGCGCTGCACAAGAATTGCATTTCTGCCACGATTCCTCTTCCGAATATAGTAGCAGCAGCTCGACTTGAAATTAAGATTCAGGACAGAGGGCTATGGATTGATCAGTTAGAACTATCTCCTGGCTGATTTTTGTCACGCTAATGTTTCTGGCAACACATGGAATATAGTCCATTGGTTTTCACATTTAACTGCACTGAGCTACACTAAGGATTGCCAATGACAGAGGAGTTCTCTCAAAAACTCCTCGGATGCCTCGTTAAGACCTAATAATGGCTGCCTGTTTTCAGTAAGGCTCTGAGAACATTACTGATTTGCAAAAAGTCAATAGAACAAATCTCACTGACTGCACTTTCAATTATTCAGTTACAGCAATTCCGCAGAGTACAAACATCATAAAACAGAGCAGGTTTAGGCTGCTTTGGGTGGATTGATTCACTAAGTCTGTGAGTTGATTGTTTCATCCCCAGTCATTCACGCTGAAGTCTGCTGACAGTCGCTAGTAATCCTCAGGAGTTAGAGGCTTACAGGATTACAAATTCAAGAGAAATGAAAACCAGAGTCCGCTTTATACCTGTGGCGTAAGACCTGACCCACAATAGACGATAACATTCTGAACAATTTGCCACCATTTGATTTCCAGCCATTTCCCGATTGTGCGCTACCTTCCTCCTCTTCCTTCTCCTCCCCCTTTCCCGTCAGCCCCATTATATCTCCCCCTTCTTCAGCACTGTGCCTCGCTTGATCCTTCCTCCCACTCAACATTATTACTCAGCGACCTTCTCCTGCCATTTCAGGCTCGAGCCCCTCTTGATTGAGTCCATTGCTTTCCTCTGTGCTTCCCTTGGTAGTTCCCGCCTTACCCACTGTGGTACCCTTTGCTGGCTGTTTCAGAGCAGCAAACCCAACTGTCCTCCCTCCACTCCTGATAATCATCTCACCCAACTCGCTCCTTGAGGATTAACTTCTCAAATACACTTCCAATTCCATCAATCTCTCCCACTTGCTAGGATGGATCATCAATCACTACCCCACTTCATACCACAGTCCAGAGTGTTTGCTCCCTGCTGAACATGACCCTCACTATTCATGAACAATCTAATGCTGACAGAAACATGGTTTATGGACAGTAATTCCTCTCCCTCATTGAAGCCTCCCCATCTGGCTAGAGATTCTGTCACTTGTCCCACCACAACTATGGTTGCAAAGGTGTAGCCCTTATTGCCAAGTCCCACTTTGGCATCTCCTTCTACTCCTCTGGCACTTCCCCTCCTTTGATCACTCATTCCCTTCTATCTCTTACACAACAAGAAGTTTTAGTGAGAAGTGTACTACCCTCCCATCCCTTCTGTATCTCACTCAAAATACACATTTATGTAAGCTGAGTTCCTCAATGAGTGTGAACAATTTGTGGATTTCTTCATTTCTAAGACTGAGACCATCCACACAACTGACTCTTTCACTGCCTTCCCTTCTTCTCCATCCCTGCTCCTGATCTGCCTTAGTGTCCCACCCAATCTAGCCCATATTCTCCATAACTGTAGTTTTTTCTTCCATCTATCCCCTTCTCTCTCCAAACTTATCTCTTCCATAAGACTTGCATCTTGCCCCTTTTATCCCCTCCAAACACAACTACTGAGCACTCGACTACCCCTCAGGAACCCTATGCCAGTTGACATTAATTGCTCCTTTTCCTCAGGGCACTGTCCCCCTCTCATTCAGAACCATTACCCACCTATCTAAAATAAAATGATCCGCAACCTATCTGTCCACTCCATCAACTGCACCATCTTTAACCTCTCTTTCCTGTCTATAGTACTCAAATGCATCAATTCCTTCCAGCTCTATACCCAAAATCTCCCTGGCCAAAGTCATGAATAATGTGCTCTGTGACTGTGATGACAATGTGTTCCCACTCCTTGCCTTCCTCGACCTCTCTGCAGCGTTTGAAACAGTTGACCATGTCATCCTACTCCATCAGCCTTCATCTATTTTCTAGCACCATGGGGCTGCCCTTGCGTGGTTCCACTCCAATCTGTCTGAATATAGCTAGTCTATCTCCACATTGCCCACCTCCACTCTTACCTCTGCTGCTGAAACTCTCGTCCATGCTTTTGTTACCTCTAGACTCGATTTAGTTCTCCTCCGACCTTTCACCCTCCAGAAACTCCAACTTGTCCAAAATGCAGCTGCCTGCGTCCAGTCCCACTCATCCATTGTGCCCATCCTTCCTGATCAACATTGGCACCCAGTTTCCCAGTGCATTCAAGTTAAAATTCTCACATTCCTCTTCAGGGTGCTCCCTGCCCTATTTTTACACCGACCTTGTGTCCCCTGTCACACACTTCGATGCTGCAACTCCAGTCATTTGTTCACCCCTTCACTTTGCCATACCATTGCTTCGATAGGCTTCAAGCTGCTTTGACCCCACTCGCTGCAATTTCCTTAAATCTCTCTGCCGCTCCTCTTCTCTCCATTTTAAAAAACCTTCACAAACGTATCTTTTTGACTAATCTTTCAGTCGCACGTCGTAATCCTTCCTCCCATCGTTCAGCATCTGTTCCCTTCACTGTTCCACCTTACCTTTTCCCCCTTTCTCTGCAAAGCACTGTGAATCAAACCAAATCAAATCAAAAGTCAAATCAAATCAACTTCTATTGTCATTGTTAGTGCACAAGTGCAGTACAACGAATGAGACATTTTCGATACAAATGCAACTTGTTGCAGTTGTCCGTTGTGAATTTCTGGTTACACCTTGGCTACTGCCGCCATTAAACACGTGAATTAATTAACCTACACAGACTGAAATGAATGGGTGTAAGCCCTACTGAGATCCACACTTGCAGAAATATATTTATTAGGATACTATCATCGGTATATTTGTCAATTGTGTTTGTCTGAAATAAGATAAAGAACTTGCATTTATGTAGCACCTTTCATGACCTCAGGACTTCCCAAAGTTCTTCACAAGCAATGAAATACTTTTGAAATGTAGACACTGTTGCAATGCAGCTGCTAATTTGTGCACAGCAAAATGCTACAAACAGGGATGAGAAAAATGACCAGGTAATCTGTTTTCGGTGGTGTTGGTTGAGGGGAAAATATAGACCAGGACACCGGGAGAAATCCCTCATTCTTCTTTGTATAGTGCCATGGGATCTTTTACATCCACTTGAGACGGCAGACAGGACCTCAGTTTAACATCTCATTGAAAAGACGTTTATCTCATTTGTTACACTGCCAGACGGACTGGTTAAATAACTGTTAAGGCATTGTCAGAGGTAAATCAATATTGGCTAAGTTTTCAGCATTGAAGTTATCACAAAAGATTATCCACCAGAAAGCACGTGCAATTTCACATGGAAGAACTTTAGTGTTAATGAATCCAAAAATAGGAATATTAAGTAAGGCTCCTTGAAAGAAAAGTGAAAAATTAGTTCTAATGTTTGTTTTGCCTTCCTGAATTATTGGATATAAGAGGACTGCAGTTTTCTCATTAGGCATTAGGATTTGTATTAATGCAACCCAATTTTATTTTCTCTTGTACACTTGTTACACAAACATATTAAGCTTGTCTTTAATGAGATCTGTGCTGATGGGCCAAGCAGTAGATTCTCACTGGGATTGAATACCACAGCAGTGTTCTTTGCTTTACCATCAAAATTGATCTGAAGAGTCTTGGGAATGAAAGTTCAATTTAAGGCTGATTCCATACTTCCAGCACTCAGTGAACAAATGATGGGAAACTGCAGGCTGACAATTTTCCACCATGTGCCCTCTGCAAAACCCAAACTATGGGCCGGGCCATATTTTTACATGCGGTGGCTCCACTGGATGGAGCATGTAATTACAGCGCAACAAGTTTACATAGACAGTTTCCATTATAGATCGGGACATAGGAATTTATAATGGCAAAAACTGGCAGGACATGTGCAAAGACAAAGGGCTGGATTTTGATACTGGAGGCGTGTAGAAGGCGGGACTACAACTTTTTGAGTTGTGGCCAACCCACTCGATTTTCACTTGATTGACCTTGTTGAGCCCGCCCAGCGGGCTCAGCAGGCCAATTAAGGGCCACCTGGCAACAGATGACGTCACAGATTGACATTTCATCTGTCAAGAGCTTTTGACAGATGAAATATCAGCGTTTGACAGCTCTTTGAAGCTGTCAAACACTGACAATCTGTACTCCAAGTTAATTCCTTCCTCTCAGGCTGATTTAGAGATCTCTCCAGAACAGAAAGCTGAATGCTGCAACTTTTGACAGCTCGCGGCCATTCTGCTTTCTGTGCCGGTGAGATGAGGGACTCCCGAGACCTGAAGGAAGGAAGGCTGTAAAGGTAAGTAAATGTAAGTAAAACTTCTTTAAACACTTTACACACACCAAACACACTTACCTCTGCACTCATGCACCCATCACTCACCTGAACACCAGCCATCTGGAACCCTCCAAGCCATTCAGCCCAACGGTCCGCTTCGCTAACTTGGCATGAAACATAGAAACATAGGAGCAGGAGTAGGCCATTCGGCCCCTCGAGCCTGCTCCGCCATTCAATGCGATCATGGCTGATCATCCAAATTCAGTACACTGTCCCTGCTTTCCCCCCATACCCCTTGATCCCTTTAGCCTTGAGAAATATATCCAACTTCTTTTTGAATATATTTAATGAATTGGCCTCTACTGCCTTCTGTGGTAGAGAATTCCACAGGTTCACCACTTTCTGGGTGAAGAAATTCCTCCTCATTTCTGTCCTAAATGGCCTACCCCTTATCCTTAGACTGTGACCCCTGTTTCTGGACTCCACGACCAT
This sequence comes from Somniosus microcephalus, assembly GCF_052327205.1. NCBI lineage: Eukaryota > Metazoa > Chordata > Chondrichthyes > Squaliformes > Somniosidae > Somniosus > Somniosus microcephalus. The sequence continues at coordinate 33,732,066 of NC_141012.1, read as the reverse complement.
CGAGAACATCCCTCCAGCTTCTAGTCTGTCTAGTCCTGTTAGAATTTTATAACTTTCGATGAGATCCCCTCTCATTCTTCTAAACTCCAGCGAGTACAAGCCCAATCGACCCAATCTCTCCTCATACGTCATTCCTGCCATCCCAGGTGAATCTTCGCTGAACTCCTTCCATGGCAAGAACATCCTTCCTCAGATAAGGCGACCAAAACTGCACACAATACTCAAGATGTGGTCTCACCAAGGCCCTGTACAACTGCAGCAAGACATCCTTGTTCCTGTACTCAAATCCTCTTGCTACAAAGGCCAACATACCATTTGCCTTCTTAACCGCCTGCTGCACCTGCATGCTTACCTTCAGCGACTGGTGCACAAGGACACCCAGGTCTCGTTGCACTTCCCCTTCTCCCAATCTATTGCCATTCAGATAATAATCTGCCTTCCTGTTTTTGCTACCAAAGTGGATAATCTCACATTTATCCACATTATATCTGCCATGCTTCTGCCCAATCACCCAACCTGTCCAAATCATCCTGGAGTTTCTCAGCATCCCCCTCACAGCATACACGCCCACCCAGCTTTGTGTCGTCTGCAAATTTGGAGATATTACATCTAGTTTCCTTGTCTAGATCATTAATATATATTGTGAATAGCTGGGGTCCAAGGACCGATCCCTGCAGTACCCCACTAGTCACTGCCTGCCACTCGGAAAAAGACCCATTTATTCCAACTCTTTGCTTTCTGTCTGCCAACCAGTTCTCTATCCAAGTCAGTACCTTGCCCCCAGTCCCATGTGCCTTAACTTTACACGCTAATCTCTTATGCAGGACCTTATCGAAAGCCTTCTGAAAGTCCAAATACACCACATCCACTGGTTCTCCCTTATCTATTTTACCAGTTACATCCTTGAAATAAAGAGTAGATTGCCTTTCAAAAGCTAGGCTTTATTAACTTAAAAAAAACCCAGCAAGTACATGTTGAGCACCCAGTCTCAACCAAACTGTAGAAAATTGAATTTAAGATGGCCACCACAGGTCACATGGAATCAACTAACCAATAAGTTTACAGCATATATCTCAAGGCAGGAAAACAGGCAACCAATTACAATGCTTCTTATAAAACAAGAATAATCACCACATTCACCCCTCCTTTTAAAATATACTTCAACCTAGGTAGCCTTTACAGTTTACAATTAGTTATTTATGACTAGAGCAATACATGTATAATGCCTTCAACAATTTTAAAATTTTACTATTAAATTATTAATTATTTTAAAAGTCCATTTTTAATCGGTCGACCGGATATCTTGTTCGTGTCGACCTTCTTAGCCTTGGTGGAGTTCCTTGCCCTCCCACACCAGGAGACACAGAAATATCTTCTGCAGGGAGGCTATCAATATCCCGATTATCAACGGTTTCCGGATTGGAAGTCCCATTAGAAGGTAGACTGGGAGGGTCATGAACATCCATCGGGGGCAGACTAAGAGAATTGTAAGTGTCTGCAATAGGATTGGAAATGTTCGTAGTATCTGTGACGACATCAACATTATCTGAATTATGGCTATTGTTAATGTCCTCAGGAGAGGGCTGGCCACCACAAGGAGCTAAGTCTTTAACTGAAACCGTACTTTCTTTCCCATCTTGGAATCGAATGTGAGCATATTGGGAATTTGCCTCCAATAGCTCCACCTCCTCCACTAAAGGATCATACTTTGACAGTCTAACATGGCGTCGGAGCAGCACAGGTCCCTGCATAGTAAGCCATGAAGGTACCGAATATCCCGTAGTGGATCTCCACGGATAGTTGAAGAGCCTTTCATGGGGAGTCACATTAGTAGCCATTGAAAGCAATGATCTAATGGAATGCAGGGCATCAGGCAGCACCATTTCCCACTGTGTATTCTTAAGGCTCCGGGATGTCAAAGCCAACATAACTGCCTTCCAGATCACCCCATTGTATCTTTCGCACTGTCCATTACCCTGGGGATTATACGGGGTAGTTCTGCTAGTAGAAATTCCCCAACTCTGGAGGTATTCCTTCAACTGGGAAGACATAAAAGAACTTCCCTGATCCGAATGGATATACGCAGGCATCCCAAAGATGACAAAAAGTTGAGTCAGACATTTAATAACTGTAGCAGCTGATACATCTGCACAAGGAAAAGCAAAAGGGAACCTTGAAAACTCATCCACAACAGTAAATATATATCGATTCTGAGTCGTTGAAGGAAGAGGCCCCTTAAAATCAACGCTCAGGTGTTCAAAGGGAGAAGTAGCCTTTATAAGATGAGCTCGTTGAGGCTTAAAGAAATTAGGTTTACACCGGGCGCAGACAGAGCATGACGAAGTCATCCGCTTGACGTCTTCAACTGAAAAGGGCAAATTCTTACTGCGTATGAAGTGTATCATCCTCGTAACACCAGGATGGCACAAAGCATTAAGAAGATTAATAAGCGTATCTCCGTGAAGCACAGAACAATAAGCCCTCGACAGCGCATCAGCGGCAACATTATCCTTCCCCGGACGATAGACTATATCGAAATGGTAGCATGGCAACTCGATCCTCCACCTCATTATTTTATCATTCTTAATCTTTCCGAAATGTTTGACATCAAACATGAAGGACACAGATTTTTGGTCAGTTACTAACATAAAATGTCGCCCAGATAAATAATGTCTCCATTTACGCAGTGCTTCTACTATTGCGTACGCCTCTTTCTCTATTGATGAATGTCTTTGCTCACTATTGCTCAGAGTACGTGAGAAAAAGGCCACAGATCTTCCATTTTGGTTCAGGGTAGCCCCAATTGCAAAATCGGAAGCGTCCGTCTCAATCACGAAGGGAACCTGCTCATCAATAGAATGCACAACTGCTCCAAGGATATCCTTTTTAAGATTATCAAAACACATCCTGGCCTCCCATGATAGAGGATATGTCGTAACCTGAATAAGGGGCCAGATCTTCTGCGAGAAGTTTGCAATCCAATTAGAATAAGAAAACAGTCCAACAACTCATTGCAAGGCCTTTGATTTACCTTGCCCTACTAATTCTATCAGTGGTCGCAGCCGTTCTGGATCTGGTTTAATCTTGTTTCCCGAGATAATATACCCCAGTAAATTTACCTCGGTGGTCGAAAAGATACACTTCTCTTTATTGAAAGTTAAGCCAACTTTTTCCACAACTTGAAGGAATCTTTCTAGATTAAAATCGTGCTCCACCCTTGATTTGCCACACACCGTGATGTCATCTAAATATGAGAAGGTGTCAGAGAGAGAGTTATCACTTATAAAAGCATCCATTGCCTGTTGAAAACAGGCGACACCGTTAGTAACACCGAATGGTACTCGGCAAAACTGGTACAGCTTTCCGCCAGCTTCAAAGGCCGTATATGGTTTGTCCCTCTTAGCGATAGGAATCTGATGATAAGCACTCTTTAGGTCAATAGTGCTAAAAACCTTATATTGAGATACTTTATTGATAAGCTCATCAATCTTAGGCAGGGGGTACGCATCTAATTGAGTATACCTGTTAATAGTTTGAGAGTAGTCTATCACCATTCGCTTCTTATGTCTCTCATTAGTGGTGACAACTACCTGTGCCCGCCAGGGCGAAAAACTAGGTTCAATGATTCCTTCCGATAAAAGACGTTGAACTTCAGAATTAATAAATTCTTTCTCCTGACTGCTATACCTTCTTGACTTGGTAGCAATTGGCTTACAGTCCGGCATCAAATTGGAAAAAAGTGATAATGGAGAAATAAATAAAGAAGTTAATCCACAAATAGACAAAGGTGGCTTGGTTCCTCCGAAAGAAAGACTGAGGGACTCATGTAATTGAAGCACATCATGACCAATCAAAATGTCCGCACAGAGATTAGGCAGAACGGATAGGCGTATATCAGTATACGTATTACCTAGGAGAATTAATTTCACAAGGCAACAACCAGCTACTTGTGAGGTGAGAGTCGTCTGAGCCATACACACCTGATAGGAAACAGGCAAAATTTTCAAACGCTTCTCCCTCACAAACTGAAGACTTATAAAGCTCTCAGTACTGCCCGTATCTATAAGGGCCTTCACTTCTAACCCATTAACTTGGGCCATAACTATAGCTTTGTTTAGGCCATGGGAAAAGGCGGCAGAAACTGATGCAATAAACGCCCTATCTAAAGGCTGAATGGTCGCAGAGGGGGCAACCGATTTGCAAACACGTGCGTAATGACCTCCCTTGCCACATTTACTACACACAGCCTCCCGGGCAGGGCACTTCAGACGGGGGTGCCGGGCGTTCCCGCAAAAATAACACTTCTGAATCCTAGAGGCAACAGCTGCCGAAGTAGAAACTGTTTTGGAATCTGGTAAACCACTCCTATTAAATCCACGTGACTCCCTTTCATCCGGAACTGCCGAAACCACGGTCGCAGGCCGATCAAAAAGAGCATAAGAATCCGAACTTCTCTGAGCCAAATCCAATGTAGAGGCTTGCTCAAAAGCACTCTTAAGATCCAAGATCTTATTTTCTAATAACCGCTGACGAATTGATCTAGACAGTAATCCATTAATAAATGCATCCCGTACGGACTCGTCCCTATGTTCTTCTGCAGACACAGCCTTATAATTACAGTTAGCACCAAGGCGCCGGAGTGCTTGTAAATAAGCATCCAAGGATTCTCCCGCCTGCTGCCTATGGGCAGATAAAAGGTGACGTGCAAATACCCCATTTTTGGGTTTAACAAAAAAAATTTCCAACGTAGCAATAGCCAATTCATAAGTTTCACAGTCCAAAATATACTTTATACACATCCGGAGCAATGTAGTTGATTAGTATATCCAACTTATTTAGAGATTGCTGATCCAACACACCCAAAAAGTTTTTAAATGTACGATACCAATGTTTCCATTGATCATCCACTCCTGCAGAATTAGAGTCAGCATTAAATCGTTCCGGTCGAAGATATCGTTCCATTATAGCAAAAGGTTAATAAATTGAAATAAAGAGTAGATTGCCTTTCAAAAGCTCGGCTTTATTAACCTTAAAAAACCAGCAAGTACATGTTGAGCACCCAGTCTCAACCAAACTGTAGAAAACTGAATTTAAGATGGCCACCACAGGTCACATGGAATCAACTAACCAATAAGTTTACAGCATATATCTCAAGGCAGGAAAACAGGCAACCAATTACAATGCTTCTTATAAAACAAGAATAATCACCACAATCCTCAAAAAATTCCAGTAGATTAGTCAAGCACGATTTACCCTTTGTAAATCCATGTTGACTTTGTCCGATCCTGTCACTGTTTTCCAAGTGCTCTGCTATTACATCTTTTATAATGAACTCTAGCATTTTCCCCACTACCGATATCAGGCTTACCGGTCTGTAATTCCCCGTTTTCTCTCTACCACCTTTTTTCAATAGTGGCGTAACATTAGCTACCCTCCAGTCCTTGGGTACTGTGATTCCATCGAATGTTGGAAGATGATCAGCAATGCATCTACTATTTCTAGGGCCACTTCCTTAAGTACCCTAGTGTAGTGTATGTACCTTTAAGGGGAGAACTACTTTTTACAGCTCCTGTATACTGTAGTACTGGCAGTGACCACACCTGTATATAACCCTGAGTAGGGATCTGTACTGTTTAGTTTTAGAGCAACCCCCATCCAGTAAACACCTGTTGATTGTTCTCTGCAGTCTGTCGATTATTTGAAGGACACACTACCTAAAGATTCACGGATTTAACATTGGCGACGAGGCGATTCGAACCTACCTGCAACTCTGCAGAAGTAGGCCGATTCCATCAGTGCGGGCGTCGACCATCCTGAGAGGACTTGAGCAGGCAGAGGAGGCTGCGGAGAGCTGGGCTTGGTTCTCCAGCCGCGACGATCCAGCGCAGCGGGCTGGCAGCAGGTACGGCGCAGACCCTTCCCGGACAGCGGCGGCGGGAGCCGACCGACGGCACAGAAAAAGGCCGAGCAGCGTCGACGGGTAAGAGAGAGGGTAAAGCGCACAGGGCGCAGCTGGGGTTGAGGACCGAGCGGCGTCAACGAGAGAGGCGCGCAGGAAAATGCGCAGAGCGCGGCCGGTGTTCAAGGGCTGAGCAGCGTCCGCGGGGGAAGAAAGGAAGCGCGGGAGACGCCATTTGAGCCACAGTGGAGAAGAAGGGATAGCGCAGGAAGAAAGGAAAGCGCGGGAGACGCCATTTTGAGCCAGCGGAGAAGAAGGGAGAGCGCGGGAGACGCCATTTTTAGCCAGTCTAACCACACCCAGGGATGCCGAAGAGTGGCAGTGTCACAGTGTTCGACAATGAAGTCGAAGATTGGGCGACATATGTAGAACGCATAGAAGTGTACTGCAAGGCGAATGAAGTGCCAGATGCCAGGAAAGCACTGGTATTGTTGAATTCCATGGGTGCAAAAACGTACGGCTTACTGCGAAACCTAGTAACCCCAGAGAAGCCAGTGGAAAAGGATTTTGAAAGCATAGTGGCAATCCTACAGGACCACTTAAACCCCACACCGCTGCTGATAACAGAAAGATTTAAGTTCCACAAAAGGAACCAGCATAAAGACGAAAGTAATGCTGAGTATTTAACGGAACTGCGCAAGCTATCGAAACACTGCCAGTTTGGAACGGGACTAGCAGATACTTTAAGGGACAAGTTTGTGTGTGGGCTTCAAAGTGAAGGAACCCAGAAACGGCTTCTATCAGAAAAGGATCTTATGCTGGACAAGGCTTTCAACATGGCAATATCACATGAAGCAGCCGCACGGGGCGCTGCAGAGATACAACGGAGACCGCAAGAATATGGCACAAATGAAATGTCATGTGGAGCAGGGAAGTGTTATCGCTGCGGCAGAACAACACACGACCATAAGGATTGTTGGTTCAAGGACCAAGTGTGCAGACAGTGTGGAGAAGTAGGACACATAGCAAGAGTCTGCAGGTCGGGAAAGAAAACCAGCAGCAAGAAATCTCCACAGGAGAAGTACAAAAAGGTACATAAGGTGACGGAGAGTAGTTCAGATGAACAGAAAAGTGATACAGACTCCGGAAGCAAGGAGCTGGGTTGTCTGAAACGACATAATGTAATCAAAATGGAGGATCACCAAACTATCTGGGTCATGCTCAAGATAGACGGAGTCCAAGTGAAAGGAATTGGACACAGGATCAGCCCTGACAGCCATAAACCGAAGGGACTACAAACGGCTATTCTCACATATACACTTGAGAGATACAGAGATTGTCTTGAAGACGTACACGGGGCAAAAAGTCTATCCCAAAGGAAAAATAAGGGTGAACGTGATATACAACGGCAAGGAAACACCAAAAATTGACCTATATGTATTGCCAGATGGAGGACCACCACTGCTAGGACGTGAATGGATCCGGAAGATAGTTAGATTGGCATGCCATCCAAGCACTGACGGTAGATGCCAAAAAGGATGACGACGTCACACCTGGACGACTGTCAAAAATGCTAACTGACGCACAAGAAGTGTTCCAGGAGGGACTCGGAACACTAAAAGGCATAACAGCGACGATCAAAATAGAGGAAAATGCAAGCCCAAAATTTTTTAAGGCCAGACCTGTGCCTTATGCGATCCGCCCAGCCGTTGAAGCAGAGCTGGAAGGTTTGGAACATTCTGGAGTACTGTCCAAAGTGGACTGGAGCGAGTGGGCTACACCCATCGTTCCTGTAATGAAGAGGTCATTGAGTAATACGCCTGGGGAACCAAAGATTCGCATCTGTGGGGACTTTAAGGTGACAGTGAACCCAGTCCTTCACACGGTACAATATCCGCTTCCGCGGATTGAAGATATTTTCGCCTCGCTATCTGGAGGAAAACGCTTCACTAAGATTGATCTGGCCCAGGCGTACCTGCAAATGGAGGTAGAAGAAGCCTCGAAACAGTACCTCACGATCAACACTCATAAAGGTCTCTACCAATACAACCGGCTGGTGTTCGGGGTAGCATCAGCTCCGGCTATTTGGCAAAGGGCAATGGATCAAGTCCTGCAAGGGATTCCAGGGACCCAGTGTTATTTGGACGACATCCTGGTCACGGGCGAAAATGACAGTGATCACCTCGCCAACCTGGAGCAGGTGCTCACTAGATTGAAGGAATATGGGCTCTGAGCTAATCGCCACAAATGCGAGTTTTTCCAGAAGCAGATCTCGTATTGTGGCCACGTTATTGATGAAGAGGGGTTACATAAGTCCCCTGAAAAGATTGAGGCAGTAGTCAAGGCTCCAGCACCGGAAAATGTGTCACAACTGAGGTCGTTCCTCGGGCTGGTGAACTACTACCATAATTCTTGCCGAATTTGTCTACAGTACTACACCCACTGAACACCCTACTGCAAACGGGGGTACCATGGAAGTGGAATGACGAATGTAAACGAGCTTTCCAGAAGTGCAAAGAATTGATCACATCAAAAGAGGTGTTGGCTCATTTCAACCCAGCACTACCAATTCGGTTGGCGTGTGATGCATCACCCTATGGCATTGGAGCGGTGCTGTCGCACAAATTTCCGGACGGCTCGGAGAGGCCAGTAGCCTTTGCGTCTCGGTCACTGACCTCAGCCGAGCGTAACTACGCCCAGATTGACAGGGAGGCCCACAGCCTAGTGTGGGGAGTGAAAAAGTTCAATCACTATCTGCACGGGCAGAAGTTCACCTTGCTGACCGACCACCAACCACTTGTCTCCATCTTTAATCCAAAGAAGGGCGTTCCGGTGATGACTGCGCAACGGCTACAAAGATGGTCCCTTTTTCTAGGGGCGAACCATTATGAAATAGAGTATAAGGGCACGAAACAGCATGGAAACGCTGATGGGCTATCACGCCTGCCACTGCCTACTGCGGAGGAAGCACCAGCAGTGGACCCTGTCGAAATATTTTATTTGACTATAATTGAACGCTTGCCAGTAACAAACGCGGATATAGAGAAGGAGACCCAAAATGACCCGACACTGTCTCGGGTATATGATTTGACGGTGAAGGGATGGCCAACACATGGCGACTCACTGTTGCCAGCATTCTCATCCAGAAGAGAACAGCTGTCAGTATGCCAGGGGACCTTGATGTGTGGATCCCGAGTGGTAATTCCACCCAAGTTAAGGGAGAGAGTGCTCAATGAGCTTCACGAAGGCCATCTGGGAGGGGTGAAAATGAAAAGCCTTGCTAGGGCTCATGTGTGGTGGCCGGGGATCGATCAGCAAATCGAGGACCTGACAAAGAGCTGCTCAGGATGCCAGAAGGTCCAAAATGCACCACCACATGCCCCTCTACACCCATGGGAGTGGCCCTCATCTCCATGGCAACGGGTGCATATTGATTTTGCTGGTCCATTCATGGACTCAATGTATTTAATAGCCGTGGATGCGCACTCGAAATGGCCTGAGGTGATCAAAATGTCCTCCACCACCACGGAGAAAACGATTGCAGTCCTACAGACCATATTTGCCAGGAACGACTTGCCAGAGCAGATTTGCTCAGATAACGGACCACAGTTTGTGTCCGGAGAGTTTCGGAAATTTATGAAAAGGAATGGGGTAAGGCATTACACATCCGTCCCGTATCATCCAGCCACAAATGGATTGGCTGAGAGGTTCGTACAAACCTTTAAAAAGGCAGTAAGGGCCATGTGCGATGACGACATTCCACTGCAGCATAAGGTGGACAATTTCCTGTTAGCCTACAGAAATGCGACACATGCAGTTACCAACCAAACCCCGGCCATGATGTTCTTTAACCGAAGGTTGAGATCTCGTCTGGATTTGCTCAGACCAAATGTACGAAGAAATGTTGAGAATAAGTAATTCCAGCACATCAGTGAGAAGCCGACAAGGAGCTTCAATGTAGGGCAACCAGTCTTGGCCTGCGACTACCGAACAGAGAAATGGCAACCAGGAATGATATGCACACGGCAGGGGCCACTAATGTACACAGTGGATGTTGGGGAGAACATTGTGAGACGCCATGTTGACCAGATCCTAGTGTCACAGGAACGAGTCAACCCCATGTCTCGCGTACCTGGTAATGAACCCGACATACAGGTAGCATCTACCCCAGAAACAGTAGTATCGGAAGCTGATGAACCAACCGATGACAGGGGGCCAGAATCGCCTCCGCACCAAGAGCAAGACACTCCGGAAAGCCGCTATCCAGAAAGGATCAGGAAGCCGCCCCAAAGACTGAATTTATAAATGGACTATTTTCAGTTAATGTTGCATGTTAAAAGTGTTAATTGTTAAATGAATGTTATGGTACTGTTAATCTAAAAGGGGAGGAATTGTAGTGTATGTACCTTTTAAGGGGAGAACTACTTTTTAAAGCTCCTGTATACTGTAGTACCGGCAGTGACCACACCTGTATATAACCCTGAGTAGGGATCTGTACTGTTTAGTTTTAGAGCAACCCTCATCCAGTAAACACCTGTTGATTGTTCTCTGCAGTCTCTGTCGATTATTTGAAGGACACACTGCGTAAAGATTCACGGATTTAACACCTAGGATGTAGATTATCAGGCCCTGGGGATTTATCGGCCTTCAATCCCATCAATTTCCTTAACACCATTTCCCTACAAATACTGATTTCTTTCAGTTCCTCCCTTTCATCAGACCCTATGTTCCCCGACATCTCTGGGCTGTTTGGAGACGTCGGGAATCCCACACTTCAGGAATAAAAATAGGGATTAGGCTAAAAACTGCCTTTTAACTAACTGTTAACAGGCAGTTAACTGGCACTAATCCCCTTCCCGCCTCGGGGAGGCGGGTCCCAGCACAGGTCGGGTATCCGCCTCCTTTGAAACTGGCATGGAGGTGAGTTGGGGGCGGGATGGGTTCGTGCCCCCGGATTTCAAGATTTTAACCCCCCACACGCTTCCAATCCCGCCTCCACGGCCCAATGAAAATCCTGCCCATAATATTTTAGTATATTACTGATATAAAAACAAAGTTTTCAAAATAATCAATCTGAAACGTTTCCTTTTTTCCTATTTATATCATGTGATATTTTTGTCTTACTTTGTCAACTTTTTCATCAATAATTACCATTTCAACATTCACACTGTAATTACATCCTCTTGCTCGTGGAAGTAATGTACTACCTCATTTTTGCATCTGCCAGCTCTTGCTACAGTGAAACTTCTATACTTCAAGCAACTCTGCTTTCTAAATTGTTATACTTCGCTATTTAACCATAAATAATCTATATATATAAACGAATCGATCTGTCTGTCTATCTGTCTGTCTGTCCTTCTGTCCTCGGGTGTGCGTCTGTCCGGCTATGCGCTCGAAAGTTATAGAGTGTACCTCCGCGCGCGTTACCTCCGAAGAAAGCTTACGGTTCCGGGACGGTCGTAAGCGTATTTACTTTTCGGTCGGACGAAAATTGTTCGCGCCTTATGCAAAAAACCTTCAAAATTAAACTCATCTGCTACTTAGCATTGATTGACTGACGTCAAGGTTCGACCAATCCTGTGCCGTCACGATTGACCAATCCTACAGTACAGTCCCCTGATGGTTGGCCAATCGGTGTGTGTGTGTGGGCGGGACTAATCGTTTGCATCTCAGGGATCTGGCAGCCATTGTTTCACTGCCATTACTTCAGCTTCCAGCTCAAACTACTCGATCCAGCTTTGAAAAAGTTAGTATCTCTTTTAAAAAATAACATAAGATTTACCAAAAACGTTTTATAAGTACTTTCACTTTCATCTTTCAAGGTATTAAAAAGGTAGAAATGTTGCCCGGCAGCAGATTGAGACAGGGACACAGACAGGGCCCAAACGCCTGGGACTCGATTTAAAATGTTGCCCGGCAGCAGATTCACAGAGGGACACAAGAGGCCCCAAAGCCTCGCACTCGATTTAAACCGCCCGGCCCAAAACAGCCCTGGCAAAGCCGGGCTCCCCCAGCTAGTAATGTATAATTAAAAATTATATAAAAATATCCCCTGCTGTCTACTCCCACTTCAAGCGAAGACTGCACTTACTCTTAACTCTGTGGCTGCACCGGTATGTGAGATTAACTAGTGTATAAATCTATCTATCTATATATATAAATTGGTCCTTCTGTCTGTCCTTCTATCTGTCCTTCTGTCCTTCTGTCTGTCTGTCTGCACGTGTGCGTCTGGGCGGCTATGCGCTCGAAAGTTACAGGGCGTACCTACGCGTGCGTTACGTCGAAAGAAAGCTTACCTTTCCAAAACGGTTTTAAGCACATTTACGTTTCGGCCGGGCTAAAATCGCGCCCGCGGTATCCGAAAAACCTTAACATTCCGCTCATTAGCATCTCATTATCCGCTCATTAGCGACAGAGTGACCTCGAGCTCGACCAATCGTACGCCGGGTTGCTGGCGTGTGCCGCCGGGCCAATCAGTGCGTGTGTGGGCGGGCCTTATCGTTCTGAACCGAGGTGAGTCGCCACCATCTTGATTCCAAACTTTTCCTTTCTTTTTCCCGCTTTCTGCGTCTTTAAAAAAAAACGTTGCTTTTAAAACACATTGTTTTTTAAAAAAGTGATTTAGAAAGTAATTAACTTATCTAATCTCATTAATTTTCCTACCTTTCCCCGTTTTTCCAGGTAGGCCTCGAAGCCTCGGCCTCTCCTCCGCACCCACGCCCGAGCTAGGCACCTCCCGGCCCCACTCGAAGGCTGGAGGGGCGGGCCTCAGCCCAGCGCCACTACCTTACTAAAGGGTGCGCGCGCAGCAGGAGCAGCTGAGACGCGGCGTCTCTCTGGCTCGGCCGGGGGGCGGGGCTTGGTGAGCGTCAAGGGTTACCCTGGCAACCGGGCCCGCCGGCCATCTCGCACAGCCGCAATCTTGAAGCCAGCTCGGGAGGCCGGTGCTCGGAAGATCGCGCCTCCGCAGTTCGGTGCTTGGTTGGTGGGGGGGGCCGAGTCTCGGGGGGGGGCAACCTCTGGAGTTCGGGGGGTCGGGGATCAGGGGGCTCGGGAGTTTGGGGGGATGGGGATCAGGGGGCTCGGGGACTCTCCCCCTTCCCCTCCCCTCCCCTCCTCCCTCCTCTCCCCCCCTCCTCTCTCCTCCTCCCCCCGCCGCCCCCCTCCTCCCTCCTCCTCCCTCCCCCTGCCCCTCCCTCCCCTCCCCCCTCCCTCCGCCCTCCCCTCCCCTCCCCCCCCGCCCTGCCCTCCCCTCCCCTCCGCCCTCCCCTTCCCCCCACCCCCCCCCTCCACCCCTCCCCTCTCCACCCCTCCCCTCCCCTCCCCTCCCCCCCACCCCTCCCCTCCCCCCCGTCGCTCTCTCTCTTCCCCCAAGTCGCTCTCTCTCTTCCCCCCAGTCGCTCTCTCTTCCCCCCCAGTTGCTCTCTCTCTTCCCCCCCAGTCGCTCTCTCTCTTCCAACAACAACATGCCCTCGAAAAAGCCTCGGCACCGCCGGGCACTCCAGCTTGTAATATATAAATCGCTAAGTTTAAAAAAAAATTGAAGTGTGATCCAAATATTTCAGTGGCCAAAAAAATTAAGAGTATGCAATGAATATCTGAGGAATTTCACTTTATGAAAACGGTGTTGATCTGTATGTAGGTGACACTTATCTTATGGTAAACATAATGTTAAAAAGTTAAATATCACAGAGGATAAAAGGTTCAAACTGAAATTGTGAGGGAAAAAATATCTGGTGGAGCAGAACTTGAGCCAAGATTTCACCCTCAATTTCTGTATGTTAGAAACATACTTTATGCTTTTTTGTTCTAAATGTTATTTGTAGATGGATATACTGATCGGAGTGAAGAAAAAAATGGTGCAGTTAAATTATTTAAGCAATTTGATTAATCAGTTTTGTGCTCCTGGTTGGTTCCTGATAGAAAGAAGAAAGAATTTGCATTTATATAGTGTCTATCACATCTTCAACGTGCCTCACAGTGAATGAATTACTTTTGAAGTTACAGTTGTTGTTGTTAGGCAATATGCAGCCAATGTGTGCACAGCAAGGGACTACAAACAGCAAATGAGTTGGTCTGTTTCTGGTGGTGGTGGTTGAGAAAGAAATGTTGGCCTGGACTGGGAAAACTCCCCTGCTCTTCTTTGCATATTCTTTTATGACAAACAGGGCTTTGGTTTAATGTTTCATTGGAAAGGCAGCACCTCTCAAAATGAAGTGCTCCTCAGCACTTTACTGAAGTGTCAGACTGGATGATGTGCTCAAGTCCTGGAATGGGGCCTGAACACACTGATTAAGAGGCAAAAGTGCTACCAACTGAGTCAAGTTGATACAATGATTGTACATTGGAACTCTATGCAGACTGCCCTGGCAATCTCTCTAGCATGTTAGCATTGCAGTTATCCGAGAGACATAGGTATCTTTGTATTATTCAACATCTTGTATAGTGTACACATTTACTTTCCCACAAATATTACTTCCTGTTTTCACAATTTTTGGTCAGGCTTTTCTGTCAACATTTACCATTGTTTAAATCTTTCGTTCAATTTTGTTGACCGTCACAATGCAGTTGCGGGCTTTTGCTACTAGGTGGCTTGTCCGAATGAGTTTCCAAAATTTCTCTCGGAACTCTGTTGCCGCCTTAAAAATGAAAAAACTTGCATTCATTAATTGTTATTGGGCAAAGCCATGGACAATTTGCTAGTGTATATTAAGAATTAATAAAAATAAAACACAAAAGTGCCAAATTGTATCAGCATATGAGCACACATTGGCAAAAAATTGCTCATTGGGAATTATATTGAGTCGACTCTAGGTAAAGATGTAGCCAACCATAGGGGTCTCGATTTTGGGGGCAGTCAAAATGGAGCGAGGAACGTACCCACTCCTTTCCTGCCCCAATCTGACTGGCAGGGTCCTCTTTAAATATGCAGGTCAAGCTCCAATGACATCATTGGGGCCCGACCTGCAATTTCATCCTGAGGCCTGAGCAGGGGAGCAGTGACATCTTCCGCCGAGCTCAAACCTGCCAGGTGCTGGATCAAAGGCCAGAAGCGGCCCAGCATGGTAAATTTACATTTTTTTTTAGGTTGCCCTGTGAGCCAAGAGGAGCAGGAGAGCTCCTCCAGGCCTAACAAGGAAACCTCGGGCCTCCCTTCTCCCAGGCTTCCACCAGCCTCCACTGAACGCGATCACCCGGGGACCCCCATCTCGCCACTTACCTGATTGCTGGGGACTGTTCCATGGCAGCCGCCTCCTGCCACCCGAACTGCTGCTCCCGCCCGTTAACCAGGCAGTGATTCCTGCCGGGTTCGGGTGAGAGTCTGAGTCTGAATATTTAAATGAGGCCTAGGAGTCAAAATTTCTCTGGGCCTTGGCATACGAGTTTGTTACTCGCCCAGGCCCACCGCACACTCCAATAGAATAATCGATCCCGCCCGGAACTTAAAATAGAGGCCAGGATTTCAGTGAATTAAACCACATTCCATTTACTCCTATGGTACTGAATTTATGATCCATGCATGCCAATTAAAGGACCGCAGTAAAGGTTTTGGAGAGGCTTGGTCCCTGTCGGTGTTGGAAGCAGTGTTTGCTATAATATGGCTGACGTAATAAAACTCACTGTGCACTTGGTTCGAGTATAAAGCAAGGCTTTAATCAACTTGTTTCAAAACATGGAGGTCTAGTTATCTTTCACTAGTTCCTGTTTACACAATGTCCTAGGCAAGCTGGGGCCCACGCCCGAGTATTTATACTCCTTGGACGGTGCCACCAGCTGGCCGTCCAGTGTTATTTCATGAGTCTTTCTTCATGGATCATAAGATTCATAACATTGGCCGTTGTGCTTTTTGGGAGGAGGAGGAAGTTTGCTGTGTAACTGCTCCAATATCTGGTGCAGTGTATTGTATTGAGCCTCGAACAATCCCTGTCCCGAGTCCCAACGGGCGACAAGCTGATCCTCCTTGGCGACTTCAACGCCAGAGTTGGAAAGGACACAGACCTCTGGGGAGATGTGATTGGCAGAGAGGGGGTAGGGAAAGCCAACTCCAACGGTACCCTCCTCCTGTCGAAATGCTTAGAACATGGCCTCGTCATAACCAACACCTTGTTCCGTCAGAGAGACAAGTACAAGGCTTCATGGCAGCACCCTCGTTCCAAGCACTGGCATCTGCTGGACTACGTCATCGTCCGAGTGAGGGACCGCAAGGACGTCCGCATCACCCGCACCATGACAGGAGCTGACGACTGCTGGACAGACCACCGCCTAATCCGCTCTGTCATCTCCATCAATGCAGCCCCAAAACAGCGGCGGCAACAGAAACAATGCCGCAGGAAAATTTACATTGGAGCACTCAAAGACCCCGCTAAGAAAGCCCTATTCAGCCTGCGCCTCACAAACAACCTGACGACTCCCAGTGATGCAGAGACACAGAGTGCCCACAGCGTCTGGTCTGCACTCAAGGCCTCCATAATCAGCACCTGTGAAGAGACGCTCGGTCACTCAACCAGGAAACACCAAGACTGGTTCGACGAGAATGACCAGGATATCCAGGAGCTAATAAGCCGCAAGCGCAAGGCATTTCTGATCTGGAAACAGCAACAGAACTCGAAAGCAAGAAAGCAGATCTACAGACGCCAGAAGGCCGAGGCCCAACAAAAAACCCGCGACCTAAAGAACAGATGGTGAGTGGAGAAAGCGCAGGAGATCGAGCAGCTAGCCGACAACCAGGACGTGCGTGGATCCTTTAGTGCAGTCAAGACCATCTACGGCCCAAGCACCCAAGGCCCTTCCCAGCTGCGGGCCAAGAACGGAGAGGTACTCATCAAGGACAGGGAAGCAGTCAGTGCCCGCTGGAAGGAGCACTTCGAAGATCTCCTTAACCACGACTCTGTCTTCAACACGAGTGTCCTCAACTCCATCCCACAGCATGCTACCCGCCACCATCTCAGCACAACCCCAGCCCGGCATGAGGTTGAAAAGGCCATCCGCCAACTGAAGAACAACAAGGCCTCAGGAGCAGATGGAATCCGCGCCGAGGCACTAAAGCATGGCAGAGAAGCACTACTGGCGCGAATTCATGAACTCATTTCTCTTATCTGGAAGGAGGAGAGCATGCCAGGGGATCTCAGAGATGCCGTAATTGTGACCATCTTCAAGAAAGATGACAAGTCCGATTGCGGTAATTACAGAGGAGTTTCCTTGCTATCTGCCACAGGGAAAGTCATCGCAAGAATCCTCCTCAATCGCCTTCTCCCAGTGGCCTAAGAGCTCCTCCCAGAGTCGCAATGCGGATTCCGCCTACTAAGGGGCACAATGGACATGATCTTCACAGCACGTCAATTACAAGAGAAATGCAGGGAACAGCACCAACCGCTGTACATGGCCTTCTTTGATCTCACAAAGGCCTTCGACACTGTCAACCGTGAGGGATTATGGAGTGTCCTCCTCAAATTCGGCTGCCCTCAAAAGTTTGTCACTATCCTCCGCCTGCTTCACGATGACATGCAAGCCGTGATCCTGACCAACGGTTCCACCACAGACCCAATTCACGTACGAACCGGGGTCAAGCAAGGCTGTGTCATCGCATCAACGCTCTTCTCAATCTTCCTTGCTGCAATGCTCCATTTGACCCTCAGTAAGCTCCCCACTGGAGTGGAGCTAATTTACAGAACAACCGGGAAACTGTTCAACCTCCGTCGCCTCCAGTCCACATCCAAGGTCATCCCATCCTCTGTCGTCGAATTACAGTATGCAGACGATGCTTGCATCTGCGCTCACTCGGAGGTCGAACTCCAAACCATCGTAAATACCTTCACCGAAGCATACGAGAGCATGGGCCTTACACTAAACATCCGTAAGACAAAGGTCCTCTACCAACCTGCCCCCGCCACACAGTGCTGCCCCCCGATTATCAAAATCCACGACAAGGCCTTGGACAACGTGGACCACTTTCCATACCTCGGGAGCCTACTGTCAACAAGGGCAGACGTCGACGACGAAGTCCAACACCGCCTTCAGTGTGCCAGTGCAGCCTTCGGTCGCCTGAGGGAGAGAGTGTTTGAAGACCAGGACCTCAAACCCGTCACTAAGCTCATGGTCTACAGGGCAGCAGTGATACCTGCCCTGCTGTATGCCTCAGAGACATGGACCATGTACAGCAGGCACCTCAAAGCACTGGAGCGGTACCACCAACGCTGCCTCCGCAAGATCCTGCAAATCCATTGGCAGGATAGGCGCACCAATGTCAGTGCTCTTGCTCAGGCCAACATCCCCAGCATCGAAGCTTTTACCATGCTCAATCAGCTCCGATGGACGGGTCACATTGTCCGCATGCCCGATACGAGACTCCCAAAACAAGCGCTCTATTCAGAGCTCCGGCACTGCAAGAGCGCCCCAGGTGGGCAGAGGAAACGCTTCAAGGACACCCTCAAAGCCTCCTTGAAAAAGTGTAACATCCCCACCGACACCTGGGAATCCCTGGCCCAAGACCGCACAAAGTGGAGGAGAAGCACCCGGGAAGGCGCTGAACACCTCGAGTCTCTTCGCCGGGAGCAAGCGGAAGCCAAGCGCAGGCAGCGCAAGGAGCGCACGTCAACCCAAGCACCCCACCCACCCGCCCCTTCAACCACCGTCTGCCCCACCTGTGACAGAGACTGTAGATCCCGCATTGGACTCATCAGTCACCTACGAACTCATTTTTAATGTGGAAGCAAGTCATCCTCGGTTCCGAGGGACTGCCTAAGAAGAAGAAGAGTTTTTAAGATCGATTCATAGTTTTGCTATTTGCTGGCAGCATCAATTACTGATCTCAAGGCACAGTCCTTTACTAAATAGTCTTGAAAGCCAAAATACTGCATGACAATGTCCCTTTAAACACAAGATCCTGATTATCCCTCAATTGTCCCACAAATATCTCTCAATCATCCAATTTTTAATGCTCAAATTTGCTTGGTATTGTAAATTCAATGTTCAGTCTGAACTAGACACAGTAAGAAGAGCCTGTTGCTGCTTGTATCAAATGTCTTTTGTTCAGCATTTCTGGTTGATGTTGTTGAGAATGAATTGCTGAATTCATAAATAAATAAATTGAACCTCTGATTCAAGTAATTACAAATTAGCCTCCTTAATCTACAAGTTATAGAAATCTTGATTAAATGATGATACTTCTGGCAAACTCAATTTCCTTGTACCTTGTAAATAGGGTTGTGCATTACTGACAGCTTCTGCAGGCTGCACAGATTTCCCAGAATTGGGTAGGCCCTGCAAAATAATCTGTCACTATAAAATGGCTAAAATCACTAACTTCATCAGGGATGTTATTAAACGCACAGCTATACTGAAAGTGCTAACTCGAGCCAATCAGCCATACGAATCTAGATGTGCCTGTGATTATTTGTACTGAACGTCATTTAGGTTTTCTTCTAATTTTAGACAGAGAAATGCAATTTGGCTTGCTGCATGAAATTAGTTGTTCTTTTTGACTGTGTGAAGACCATGAAATTTGACCCAAAAGTTCCCTTAAAGAAGCGCAACCCCACAAATGAATCATAAAAAAAGAAAGAACTTGCATTCCGACAGCCTCTTTCACTTATTTGGGTCGTCCCAAAGCACTATACAGCCAAATAATTACTTTTGAAATGTAGTCACCGTTGTTATGGCGGCAAATGCGGCAGCCATTTTATGCACAACAAGGTCCCACAAACAGCAATGAGGTAAATGACCGAGTGATCTGTTCTGGTGATGTTGGTTGAAGGATAAATGTTGGACAGGACACCAGGAGGGCGGCCCTGCTCTTTGAATAGTATCATGGAATCGCTTGAGCAGGCAGACGGGGCGTTGTTTTCACGTTTTATCCAAAAGACAGCATTTTGGAGACTGTGGTCTTTGCCAGGCTAGAAATAAGACCTCAACGTTAGTAATGATAAGGATCCCAAAATAAAAGGATCTCCTCTGCGAGTAATCAAAAGGTTTTTTGCAGTAATGCTGTTTTTGAACTTACTTTATGTTCTTCTGTAGTTTAAAAAGAGTGAACATTTTTAAATACGTAACAATCTGGAAGTCCCCAAGGTCGAATTTTGATTTACATATTCTGGCAGAAATATACTGCATACTTCTGACGCAGTGGTTTAAATTTGAGTTGTTTGGCTAATTGTTTTGGGACTCTAACCTTGAACTGCTTTGCCAGGCAGAAAAATGTAAAGGGAATATGGGTCTTGCCCTCACTTCTCTACAAATATAAACACCAAGACCAAATCCAGAACAAAATACATATTTATCCAACAACTCAATTCCATCTGTATCTAATAGTTATCAGAAATAATTAAGAAACACCCTTGTGCAAGCCCTTACTGTCTGTCTTCTGTGCCCGTTTCCCTACTCTAGTGCACCTATTTTCCAATAGTTTCTCAGTGGCTACAGTTTGGGAGGTAGAAGACTGCTTGACTTTCATTGAGGACACTTCAAGAATGGCCATGGTGGGCGACCTTGAGCTTAAGTTTTTTTTTCCTCTAATAAAGTTAAGGAATGTTATGTATACTTTCTGCTGGTGGCCTTCATTTTCCTCCACCTCTGTCCTCCAAAATATTACCAAATCCCAGGTTTCTTCCACCCGCCAACAGTACTAGCACAGCTCCCCTCTACTGCTAACATCTGGGTACTCCTCACCACTGCTGGTAGCACCTGGCTATCCATATCACTGCTGCTAGGTGCCAAGGCACTCCACAGAACTAGCAAGCTAACCGACCAGCCATTTTATTTTCCCCCTTTGGTTCCTAGCCCCACTAACGCTCTTCACTCACTAAAGTTAACAGGTGTACATATAACCCTTCTCAGGATCTTAGAGTATGGCCATCCATCTCTCCCAACAGCAACTACATGCATGCCCAACCCTAAAACTCCTTCCTCCATTTTAACAGGGTGTCACCACCAAATGTCTGACTTCAGTTATCCCATGCTACTTGGCATGTACTCAATTGCTAGCCATTATCTAATTCACTCAATCTTGTTGCAGGATAAACTGGCACACAATCCCCAAGAGAGGCAGTTCCCCAGCAGGAACCTCCTCAACCTGAAAGACTGGGATTGCCATAGTCCAGCCCCCTCTTCCCCACCCCCCAATTCTTGCCCAGGCTAGATTTCCCCTCTGCAATATGGTGAAACCCCCTAGACTCTTGCAAGTCATTCCAAACCCCAGAATCGTTCCCTTTATTCTGCTAAATCTCACAACACTCGCTGTCCTAAAGTCGACCTTTTCTGCTGAGCTTCCAAAATCAACCCGGTGCTCCAGTATCACAAGACTCACCCACTCCATAGTCCTAAATGCCAGGCCCCCCCACCTCCAACCTGGTACATCTTGCCTGCTGTTTTGCTGTGCACCTGCGCTTTTTAAAATAAAGAGCTGAAATTTAATTGCAAAACTAAACGAATCAATATATCCTCTAACTCACCATGGGCAATAGCACAGGGGATTTGCTAATAAAAATGAATACTGGCGCCCATTTGGTTAAAGTGTTTTCTACTATATACAGCAGGTCTCCAAAATATATAGGGGACTAATCAATACACACATTATTTCCTTTTACATTTTCTGTTAAGTGTTAAACTTTTGAAAATTGGTCATTCGACTGCTTTATTCAAGATTCCTAGACGAAACTTAATGGTTCTTGGGACTGTTAAGTCTTTAACCTCATGACTCTCATTTGTCTTCACAGTGTTAGTCGTGACACTGTTTATCACTGCCTCAGCGGGCTTGTGTGTCAGTTACTTCCTGGTCCTTTGTGTCACCTTCAGTTTGCAGTATTTCAGTATCTGCACGATCTCAACATCACTTGCAGTACCAGTCCAGTTAACTAATTTCAGTCTGTTTTATTTTAATTCAGTGTACCTAGTCTACAACTAAATAAAACTGTTCTCCAGCATTGACTGGGGAGATTTTAGAGCAAGAGAAAATAGAATAGAAGACACGTTGTGAAAGGAAGGTAAAGAATGGATATCGCAGAAAGAGAAGGTACTTCAACATAGTGAGCTACAAGGTGAAGGGACCCAGGCTATCCCTCATGATTCTCCATATGTCATCAGACCAAGAAGCCAAATGTTGGTTTGGCAAAAGAAAAATGAGGAGCTAGGACATAACCCCGAGATACTTTGGCGTTTTCTGGTGAATTCAAGAAAAATGCAATGGAAGAATGAGTGCTGAAAATAAATGAAAAAAAATAAAAAGGCAAAACAAATAAAATTAAACAAACTGAGAAGCGAGAATGAATATATTTGTACTCTTTGATAGGCCAGCATTGTGTCAGTCTTTGACAATCCAATGCTGGATCCCACTGACATCAGCGAAAACCTCCAACACTCATTCATACTCGTGGTCTGTCACGGTTTCCCCATTCTCCCCCTTCCCATCCTTCTGGCACCTGAAATATATTTTGGAATGAGTGCCTGGCCCAACCATAGGAACTGGTACAAAGTGTATGTTAAAACTGATGCTCGACACATCTCAGCTATGGAGATACGTTACAAAATTCAGAAAATAAATGGGCTCTTTATACTCAGGAACTAGTTATTTCTGTTCATTGGTGATATTAGTCGTCAATCAGCTCTGACATATAACTTTACACAAACAGTCCTTTAGTAAATGTTACAGCTAAAATACAATTAAAAGTAACATTACTTCTGTGTATGAGGGATAGATGGCTTGCAAGGGAGAGGAGAATGGAATCTGCCAGTCATCATTCTTGTAGCTGACAGTTGCTTTATTTGTTCAAAGTAAATAACTCTGTGTGGTTGTAATATTATATTTCACAGCAAATGAGGTTGTGTTGACCGCAGGTCTAAGCCTGCATTTTGAACATCTCAAAGTAATGCTGGATAATACAAAAAGCTGCTATCTATACACCTTCACTATTAACACTAAATATGAATTGATTTTGTGATTAAGCTGGAGTTGATTCCAAGCTACTTTGCAATGTTTTACTTGTTTCTCCATTTTCTCTGCTAAACATACGGCGTGGTTGTTAATTCTGTTGGGCATATTTGAACCATTAAACAAATAGAATCATCATAGAATCATAGAAATTTTACAGCACAGAAGGAGGCCATTTGGCCCATCTTGTCCGACAAAGCTATCCAACCTAATCCCACTTTCCAGCACTTGGTCCGTAGCCCTGTAGGTTACAGCACTTCAAGTGCATATCCAAGTACTTTTTAAATGTGATGAGGGTTTCTGCCTCTACCACCCTTTCAGGCAGCGAGTTCCAGACCCCCACCACCCTCTGGGTGAAAAAATGTCTCCTCAACTCCCCCCTAAACCTCCTACCAATTATGTTAAATCTATGCCCCCTGGTTATCAACCCCTCTGCTAAGGGAAATAAGTCCTTCCTATCCATTCTATCTAGGCCCCTCATCATTTTATACACCTCAATTAGGTCTCCCCTCAGCCTCCTCTGTTCCAAAGAAAACAACCCCAGCCTATCCAATCTTTCTTCATAGCTAAAATTCCCCAGCCCAGGCAACATCCTTGTAAATCTCCTCTGCACCCTCTCTAGTGCATTCCAAGGTCCCTCTGATCCTCTGCACTTCTCAGTGTCCTACTGTACTGGCCTCGCTAGACGTGCTCCAATCTAGTTATCCAGCAAGTTAAACACGTATTCAAAATAATTCCTCATGAAGCCGTTTGCTGTTTTGAAGCTTTACTTGAACAAATTTGTGAAACTGCAAACAAAGACAAAGTATGTTTTGTACATAAACTGAGTACTATACATTCGATATTACATAAGATATAAACATATTTACAACAGTAGAATAGACTAATTGTATAACTAACTAACATTTGGACTAACTTCTGTAACTATCAAATATTAACCTTTTATAAACATAGTGCTATCAAAATACTACACTGACAAAGTTGCTATCATGCTAATAGACAAAGATACTCACAGATATTGTGCCTGGCCTAACATATGAGATCAGATTACATTGGATTGCGAATCCCTCATGGAATTCTCCATTACTCAAGTCAGGTTCTTCCTGGAATTCTACTTCCTGGGTCACACAGGTAGAAAGGTCAAATGACCTCTCACACAGGAAGAAAGGTAGAAAGGTCAAATGACCTCTCACACAGACACTGTTAACACATAACCACCACCAGAGGGTGCTATCTGCATGTACAATGTCCATAATGTCCAGAACACCTACCATTTATTGTGTATTCCCTGGCCTTGTTAGCCCTCCCGAAATGCATTACCTCACACTTCTCCAGATTGAATTCCATTTGCCACTGTTCTGCCCACCTGACCAGTCCATTGATATTTTCCTGCAGTCTACAGCTTTCTTCTTCATTATCAACCACACAGCCAATTTTTGTATAATCTGCAAACTTCTTAATCATACTTTCTACATTCAAGTACAAATCATTGATATATACCATAAAAAGCAAAGGTCCCAGTACTGAGCCCTGCGGAACCCCACTGGAAACAGCCTTCCAGTCACAAAAACACCCTTCGACCATTACCCTTTGTTTCCTGCCTCTGAGCCAATTTTGGATCCAACTTGCCACTTTGTCTTGGATCCCATGGGCTTTTACTTTCATGAGCAGTCTGCCATGCGGGACCTTATTTAAAGCCTTGCTAAAATCCATATAGACTACATCAAACGCACTACCCTCATCGACCCTCCTTGTTATCTCCTCAAAAAATTCAATCAAGTTAGTCAGACGCGACTTTCCCGTAACAAATCCACGCTGACTGTCCCTGATTAATCCGTGTCTTTCTAAATGAAGATTTACCCTGCCCCTCAGAATTTTTTCCAATAATTTTCCCACCACTGAAGTTAGGTTGACTGGCCTGTAATTACTCGGTCTATCCCTTTCTCTCACATTTCCAGTCCTTCGACATCACACCTGTAGCCAGAGAGGATTGGAAAATGATGGTCAGAGCCTCTGCTATTTCCTCGCTTACTTCTCTTGACAGACTAGGATACATTTTATCTGGCCCTGGGGATTTATCCACTTTCAAAAATGCTAATACTTTCAGAGGTGTTAATACTTCCTCTTTCACTGTTTATTTCATTTAATATTTCACATTCCTCCTCCCTGATTGCAAATTAATTCAGAACCATACCCATGTCTTCTGCCTCCACACACAGGTTACCTTTATGGTCCCTAATAGGCCCTACTCTTACTTTAGTTATCCTCTTTCTTTAATGCATTTATAAAACATCTTTGGGTTTTCCTTGATTTTGCTTGCCAATATTTTTTCATGCCCTCTCTTTGCTTTCCTAATTTCCTTTTTAATTCCCCCCCCCTGTACTTTCTATACTCCTCTAGGGTTTCTGCAGTATTGAGCCCTCGGTATCTGTCATAAGCTTCCCTTTTTTTCTTTATCCTTCCCTGGATGTCCCTTGACATCCAGGGAGCTCTAGATTTGTTCGTCCCACCATTTTTCTTCAAGGGAACATACTTGCTCTGAACCCTCATTATCTTCTCCTTGAATGTCTCCCACTGCTTTGACACGGATTTACCTTCAAGTTTCTGTCACCAGTCCACTTTGGCTAAATCACATTTCAGCTTAGTAAAATGAGCTTTTCCCCAATTGAGAACTTTTATTCTTGGTCTATCCTTGTCCTTTTCCAGAACTACGCTAAATCTAACTGAATTATGATCACTACTACCAATATGCTCTCCCACTGATACCCTTTCCACCTGCCCAGGTTCATTCCCTAAAACTAGGTCCAGAACCTCCCCCTCTCTTGCTGGGCTTGCTAAGTACTGGTTAGAAAAGTTCTCCTGAATGCATTTTAAGAATTCTGCTCCCTCTATACATTTCACACTAATTTTATCCCAGTTAATATTAGGGAAGTTGAAATCCCCTACTATTACTGCCCTATTTTTGCACGTCTCAGAAATTTGCCTATATATTTGCTCTTCTATCTCCCTCTCACTGTTTGGGGGACTATAGTACACTCCCAGCAGTGTGATTGCCCCTTTTTTGCTTTTCAGTTCAACACATATGGCCTCATTGGATCTTCTAAGATATCATCCCTCCTCACTGCTGTAATTGTTTCTTTAATCAATATTGCGACCCCACCCCCTTTTTTTATCCCCCTCTCTTATCTCATTTGAAAACCCTGTAACCAGGAATGTTGAGCTGCCATTCCTATCCTTCTTTCAGCCATGTCTCAATAATAGTTATAATATCATATTCCCACATGTCTATCTATGCCCTCAGCTCATCTGCTTTATTCCCTAGACTCCTTGCGTTGAAGTATATGCCATTTAGCACTGCCGAACTCCCTTGTTGTCTATTTTCTAGCCTTTGTTTCCTCTGCCTTCCAAACTCGTATACTAATTTTCTGCCTTCCATTTCCAGCTTTGCTTCTCTCCCTTCTGAATCGACTCTCGGGTTCTGAAATAAAGAATAGATTGGCCTTCCAAAGCTAGGCTTTATTAACTTTAAAATCAGCAGCATATCTTTCCACATCCAGTCCCCTAAAGCTAGAAAAGGACTGAATTTAAGGTAGCCACAACACATCATGTGATCATCAACTACCAATGAGATTACAACACATATCCCAAGGCAGTTAACAAACAACCAATCACAATACTTTTACTAATCAAGGAATAATCACCACAGGTTCCCATCCCCCTACCAAGCTAGCTTAAACCCTCCCCAACAGCACTTGCATACCCGACCCCCCCCCCCGTGAGGATATTCGTCCCGGTCCTCTTGAGGTGCAACCCATCTGGCTTGTACAGGTCCTACCTCCCCCAGAAACAGTCCCAAAGCCCTCCCTCCTGCACCATCTCTCCAGCCACGCATTCATCTGCTCTTTCCTCCTGTTTCTGTACTCACTAGCACGTGGCACCGGGAGTGATCTGGAGATTACTACCTTGAGGTCCTGCTTTTTAATCTCTTTCCGAGCTCCCTAAAATCTGCCAGCAGGACCTCATCCCTCTTTCTACCTACGTCGTTGGTACCGATATGGACCATGACCTCTGGCTGTTCACCCTCCTCCCTCAGAATATCCTGCAGCCGTTCAGTGACATTCTTGACCCTGGCACCAGGGAGGCAACATACCATCCTGGAGTCACGTTTGAGGCCGCAGAAACACCTGTCTGCTCCCCTAACTATCGAATCCCCGATGACTATTGCTCTTCCAATTTTCTATTTTCTAGTCTTTGTTTCCAGGATTAGGTCTTCCAAATGCTTTAAGCATTGACTGAAAAAGACAAGTTTTTTTTTTAAAA
Source organism: Somniosus microcephalus (assembly GCF_052327205.1). Lineage (NCBI taxonomy): Eukaryota > Metazoa > Chordata > Chondrichthyes > Squaliformes > Somniosidae > Somniosus > Somniosus microcephalus. The sequence continues at coordinate 33,704,926 of NC_141012.1, read as the reverse complement.
AGAGCATAATTTTGAAGTTACATTTTCAAACAAATTACCTCAGTGCCACCTGAACTTTGCTCCTCTGGACCCCGCAAAGTTTGGACCACTGCTGTCCTGGGCTGCCCCCCAACCCCCACCCTTCCGCACCACAAAACCTTCCCAAAATGCTCGCAGCAATTACCTGAGTGCCGGCCTGGCGGCTGTCTCCGGATACCTGTTTTTGGTGGACACTTGTCTGGTAGAACATTAATGAGACCCGGCCATTAAAATGGACTGGGCGTTCCCACTGCAGCTCCAGGGCACGTGGCCCCAGTATGCTGTTGACTCTCCACCCGGAAGTTAAAATTCCCAATTTTTTCTTAACCATTTTATGAATGTGGAGCTGGAAGGTCACTAAACACATACCTTAAGTGTCAGCTGTGGCTCAGTGGGTAGCACTCTCTCGGTGGGAGGGGCTAGGAGTGAGCAGGTGCTGCTGGATGCTTGATTACTGCAGGGAGTTGGAGTGAGCTTGTAAAAAGTTGGTGGCGGGTTTTTTTTCAGGTTTTAGGGCCTTTTTGCTCCTTAAACTCCAGGAGTGCCGGCCCTCTCAGAGAACAGTAGTCCCAGGATGAATTTAATCAGGAGAAAATGTTGGGGGAAGAGAGTAAAAAAGGCCCAAAGATTTGGGCCGGGACTCCAGGAGGTTTGGAAAAGAAAACACGGTGGTGGTTCAGTGTGAGGATAAGGAGATACGAGCTTGGGATATTATCCAGGCGGTACATCAGGACTGCGGCGAGGGAAGCTGCTTTGTCTTCCGGCCAAAGCCAAATGTTGGGTTCGAGGCAACGGTCAGTGGCCGAGAGGAGGTGGAAAGACTTTTACTGAGTTTGAAGGTTAGAGGTAAGTTCTTGGAGGTATCTCTACTATATTCTGAAGAGGTGGTGGTCTCATTCTTAAACCTGCCGGTTTATATTGAGGACGATGTGATAATAAAAAAGTTGGAGTCGTTGGACGTTAAAATTTGCTCTGCAATAAAGAGGAGATACTGTCCAGGAACACAGGTAGCAGATGGTACCCGTTATGTAAATGTGCAGTTCCCAGAGGGAGTGAAGTAATTGTCTTGAATTTCATGCTATATGGCAATGGTAGGAGTACAGTACTTCTGGGTACTGCATGACAACCAGGTGAAGGTTTGTTATTATTGTCTTGGACACGACCATCTTGTAAGAAGCTGTCCAGACTTGTACTGTTATAACTGCAGCGAGTCTGGACACATCGCTCGGAGCTGCAAGGCAGAGAGCTGTGGGGTGTGTCACAAAAGCCCCACCCACTGTGAATGTGAGGCAGAAGGAAGCCCCTTGAGTGACGAGGAGATGGGAGAAGGAGCAGGAGGTGTGAGTGGAGAAGCAGCGCAGGCGGAGGACACAGCTGGTGAATCGAAGGAGAAAAGAGCGCAGGAAGAGGCAGAAAATTGCGGAGCAGAGAACAGGATGGAGATGGTGGAAAACACAGCAATTACAGTGGAAAAGGACAAAGACAGCAGCGGGCAGCACAGGTCGAGGGCAGAGTCGAGCCATAATACGGTTCGGCTCTCCCTAAAGAATCTGGTGTCCGTGGGGGGAGAGGATGCAGATGCAGGTGTGAGGTAATGTAAGTACTCCAAAGAAAGACGGGGAGTCGAACATATTGGGGAGCAGGCGGGGGCAAGACAAGGAGATGGTGCAAGAGGCAGGAGCCTTAAAGGGGCAGCAGGACAGGAGCGGGGTGACAAAGACGCCAGAAGGGAGCAAGATAGGTGCAGATGCGCCATTGTCCCAGAGAGAGAAGAAACGAGGAGCGAGGGTCAGCGGTGGAGATGAGGCCGAAGGGAGTGGCATTGTTGGAGAAACCGTGATAGCAGGAAGACTCTCTAAGAGAGATTCAGGCTGCGATTTTTCCTCTCGATGCGGCTTGGGGGTGGGACAGCTGCCTTCCGGGTTCTAATCCCGCCCCCAACGATGTCCGACACACAGACGCGATTTTGTGTCAATTAGCCTTGTTAAGCCCGCCTTGTGGGCTTGCCGGCCAATTAAGAGAAAGCCGGTGTCAGATGATGTCAGTTGATGACGCGTCATCTGCCAGTTTTCTTAAAGGGGCCATGCACAATTTTTTTTGACAGGTGATTTTTCAGTGTTTGACAGCATTGAGGTGCTGCAAAAACTGACAATCACTGCACAAAGGTGAGCCCTTGCACCAGGGTCTCCAGTGACTCCCTCCTTAGGCTAGAACAGATGGCAGCTGCAGGTGACGTTACAGAAGCGGTCTGTCACTGGTGAGAGAGGTTCTCCCAACAAGGTGGGACTAAACAAACAATTCAAAACTTGTCACCTACTGAAAAGTCTAAATGCATTAAAAATGATATTCCCAATATTTTCTTACCTCTGAAACTCACCAGTGTACCATTGGATCCTTCACACCACTTCTGCAGATGCCATCCATGCAGAAACATTACAGTAGACCCACAGCATGCCACACTTACCTGGCGTGGTGTCCGGATGGCAGGAAGCCTGCAGTAGACCTGTAAAATTGCAAAAAGCCTCTTAACTGCCTGTTAACAGACAGTTAAGTGGCTATAATCCTCTTCCCGCCGCTAGGTGTCGGGTCCATGCGCAAATCGCGGACCCGACACCTGGGAAGATTGTTTGGAGGCGGGATGAAAGCGGGTTCTGACCTGTTGCCAATCTTTGTGATTTTGCTGGATTTTCCACCTCCAATCCCGCCCACTGAGCGCCGGCAAAATTCCGAACACTGTATCTGACGGGAGCAGGGACGGGAGGTTGCAGAAGCGCTCGAGAGTAAGGAGTCAGTGGGGGACAAAGACATGGAAGTGGGGGGTGGGGTGGCATCGTGTGGAAAGGGAAAGGTTAGTGAGGGGCACAGGGAGGGAGAAGGGGCAGCGCCTCAGCCCAAACCTAATGTAAGGAAGAGGCTGAAACTGCAGGGAAGGTTCAAGCAGGAGGTGAACAAGAGCCGGAGGCTGCAGGAGAAAGCAACAGCTGGCCAACAAGTTGGAAAGGAGCATGAGAGGAGGGACGGGCTGGAGATTAAATGATGGGGGATTGTCAGGCACACTTCCCTTATTCAGAGCCATGATTACTGATCAATTTTTGAAGTACAATAGATTAGTATATGTTATGGGAGACAAATTAAACTTCAGGTCCTGACGTTAATATGTGGTGGAGGAATGGCTGTGCAGAGCGGCGGAATGGATTTGTATGATACAATGGAACGATCACGATGTTGTAAATGTTTTTAATGTTCAATAAATAATATATTTTTAAAAAGTGAGTAGCACACTCGCCTCTGAATCAGAAGGTTGTGGGTTCAAGTCCAACTCCAGAGACTTGAGCACATAAATCTAGGCTGACACTCCAGTGCAGTGCTGAGGGAGTGCTGCACTGTCGGAGGTGCCGTCTTTTGAATGAGACGTTAAACCGAGGCCTGGTCTGCTCTCTCAGCTGGACGTAAAAGATCCCATGGCACTATTTCGAAGAAGAGCAGAGGAGTTATCCCCGGTGTCCTGGTCAATATTAATTACTCAATCAACATAACAAAAACAGTTCATCTAGTCATAATCACATTGCTGTTTGTGGGAGCTTGCTGTGCGCAAATTGGCTGCCCCGTTTCCCACATTACAACAGTGACTACACTTCAAAAGTACTTCATTGGCTGTAAAGCGCTTTGAGATGTCCGGTGGTCGTGAAAGGCGCTATATAAATGCAAGTCTTTCTTTCTTTTATATTGCTCAGCTTAATTGTGTTACTTGCCAAATTGAACCTTAGTTCAGTCCCAATATCCAACTGAGGTGCTCTTTAGGACACCATCCTTCCATGAGTCTGAAATTATGAATTATGTATCTTCCCTACTCCCACAATGCAGGAAATTGTAGCCTGCAGAACAAGTGTTAGTTCCTTCCTCCTCTTATCAGCATTACTGTCTCTCAGAGTAGGAAAAGATCTCTCAAACATTTTTACTTGTACGATGATTTGAGTAGGTTCTACCAGCTTCCCTTCAGTGATATTTTCGTTTAAACTCTTGAACAGTTTTGGTGGTGCTGTCTGTGCACAGGAGCAATTTATTGTACTTGTATTGAAAGGTACCTTGGTTTCTGAATTGAGAGTGAACTGGCACAGTCGGCTTAACATTCTGCATGTGTTGTCAGTGCACTTTTTTCAGCAATCAGCTCAAGTGTCTTCAGTGCCTTTTATCAAAATGCAGCTCTGAAGAGTTGAAAGGTTACCACCAACTCTTCAGAAGCCTTAATCGGAAAGGCCAAAACACTGGTGAATCATCCTTGAAGACGGGGTGGCTTGACTCAGTGCACCTCCACTTAGCAGGAATCAGTCTTCAAAATTGGTTCGCTATGAAAATTTGACAGAACTTATTCTGCACACGACCTTTTCAGCATTTAGAAGGAAAGATGTGGGCTGACAATAAAAATATAAAGATAGGAGATAACATTCCCCAAAAGTTAATAACTTGACAGTTGTACTGTGACAAAAATAAAAGATTTAAAAACCAACAGCCTTGAGGAGCAGTGTACAGGATGTCAGCTGTCAATCAGCATACCCCACCCCCCCATCAACCTGGCTGTAGCAATTATTTTTTCTCAGATGTCAGGTACATCTTCCTTGGGCTTGGTATTTCTATTCTGTTTTTACTTGATCGTGCTCTTCATACAGTAGAATATGGAGATGAATCTATAATCAACATATGCCTTAGACTTGATGATTTCAAAGGGAATAAGTTATAAACAGATTTGATTTGCTGTCTATTACTCTGATAAGCAGCTTGTCTCTTGCTGAGTGATATATTTAGCTCCAGTCCTGTTGAAAATATGCATCTGGCTACTTCCTACTAGATAATTCACCTTGACACCTACAATATATCTGTGATCATAACTAAAATTTATAGAATTCCTTTCCATTCTCCCTGTCAATAATGTCACAGGGTGGAATCATTACAGGAAACTTTTTTTTATCCGGCACCGACGGGACCGGCGTGGTGCCGGATTATCAAAAAGTCCGGATTACAGAGAGGTATTGTAAAAGGTACAAGAGCCACAGATCCAGGCGTCCCTGTTGCTATGCAACAGGTGCAGAAACCCCAGCCACAAGATCCAGGCGTCCCTGTTGCTATGCAACAGGTGCAGGAACCCCGGCCACAAGATCCAGGCGTCCCTGTTGCTATGCAACAACTACAGGAACCCCGGCCACAAGATACAGGCGTCCCTGTTGCTATGCAACAGCTACAGGAACCCCAGTTACAGGGCCACAGATCCAGGAATGGCCACTAATACGAAGTAAAACTTATCTGAATCTACTCCTGAATTTTGCCGGTTAACAGAGATTTCCGGTTATTTAGGTGCCGGTAAATTGAGAGTTTCCTGTACTAAGATATCCATACTTTTGATCTTATGGATTGTTAAGAGTCTGTGGGTCATGCTTGATATTGGTACTTGTTGTCCTGCCTCACTTCTCAAATCTGCTGGTGCTAAATGCCTTTTGAACTCAAGCCATTCAAATTTGGATCCTGCATCATACAGTGACAATTATTCCAATACAGTTCATCCCAGATTTTTTTGTTCATTCATAACGAATAGGTATACAATATAGACACTACTAGATCAATGATGTCCACTGAAATAGCTACGTTGCTAAAGGCACTAAAATAAATTGTGCAATCTTATGTAAAATATGCTAAAATTGGTGGTTTAAATTTTATTTTCTGCCTTGTAGTTAGTGTAGTTCTGGTTTTCGTCATGACTTTTTTTATTCGTTGCTGGGATGTGGATGCTTATGTCAATGGCATCTTCCATCACTTTGCTGATGATTGAGAGTAGACTTATGGGGCGGTAATTGGTCAGATTAGATTTGTCCTGCGTTTTGTGGACAGGACATACCTGGGCAGATTTCCACATTGTCGGATAGATGCCAGTGATGTAGCTGTACTGGAACAGCTTGGCTAGAGGCGCGGCTAGTTCTGGAGCACAAGACTTTCAGCATGACAGCCAGGATGTTGTCAGGGCCCATAGACTTTGCTGTATCCAGTGTGCTCAGCCGTTTCTTGATATCACGTGGAGTGAATCGAATTGACTGAAGACTGGCTTCTGTGATGGTGTGGACCTCAGGAGGAGGCCGATATGGATCATCCACTTGGCACTTCTGGCTGAAGATGGTTGCAAATACTTCAGCCTTGTTTTTTGCACTCACGTGCTGGGCTCCACCATCATTAAGGACGGGAATATTCATGGAGCCTCCTCCTCCCGTTAGTTGTTTAATTGTCCACCACCATTCATGACTGGATGTGACAGAACTGCAGAGCTTTGATCTGATCTGTTGATTGTGGGATCGCTTAGCTCTATCTATAGCATGCTGCTTCTGCTGTTTAGCATGCATGTAGTCCTCCTGTGTTGTAGCTTCCCCAGTTGGCACCTCATTTTTAGGTACGACTGGTGCTGCTCCTGGTATGCTCTTCTGCACTCCTCATTCAACCAGGGTTGGTCCCCCGGCTTGATGGTAATGGTAGAATGAGGGATATGCCAGGCCATGAGGTTACAGATTGTGGTGGAATACAATTCTGCTGCTGCTGATGGCCCACAGCGCCTCATGGATGCCCAGTTTTGAGCTGCTAGATCTGTTCTGAAACTATCCCATTTAGCACGATGGTAGTGCCACAAAACACGATGGAGGGTGTCCTCAGTGTGAAGATGAGATTTCATCTCCACAAGGATTGTGTGGTGGTCACTGCTGCCAATGCTGTCATGGATAGATGCTTCTGTGACAGGTAGATTGGTAAGGACGAGGTCAAGTAGGCTTTTCCCTCATGTTGGTTCTCTCATCACCTGCCACAGTCCTAGTCTGGCAGCGATGTCCTTCAAGACTCTGCCAGCTCGGTCAGTAGTGGTGCTACCGAGCCACTCTTGGTGATGGACATTGAGTCCCCCACCCAGGGTACATTCTGTGCCCTTGCTACCCTCAATGCTTCTTCCAAGTGGTGTTCAACATGGAGGATGACTGATTCATCAGCTGAGGGAGGGCAGTAGGTGGTATTCAGCAGGAGGTATCCTTGCCTGTACTTGACTTGAAGCTATGAGACTTCATGGTGTCCTGATTCAATGTTGAGGACTCCCAGGGCTACTCCCACCCGACTGTATACCATTGTGCCGCCACCTCTGGTGGGTCTGTCCTACTGGTGGGACATGACACACCCAAGGATGGTGATGGAGGAATCTGGGTCATTGGCTGAAAGGTATGACTGTGAGTACGACTATGTCAGGCTGTTGCTTTACTAGTCTGTGGGACAGCTCTTCCAATTTTGGCACAAGTCCCCAGATATGAGTGAAGAGGGCTTTGCAGGGTCGACTGGGCTGGGTGTGCCATTGTCGTGTCTGAAGCTGGTGCCAAAATTTGATGCCAGGTGGTCCATCCGGTTTCATTCTTGTAGCGGTTTGTGACAACTGCGTGACTTGCTAGGCCATTTCAGAGGGCAGTTAAGAGTCAACCACATTGCTGTGGGTCTGGAGTCACATAGAGGCCAGACCGGGTAAGGACGGCAGATTTCCTTCCCTAAAGGACATTAGTGAACCAGATGGGTTTTTACGACAATCCGATAGTTTTATAGTCACCATTACTGATGGTAGCTTTTTATTCCAGATTTATTTAATTAACTTAATTTATTTAATTAATTTAATTCCCCAGCTGCCGTGGTGGGATTTGAACTCACGTCTTTAGCTCATTGGTCGAGGCCTCTGGATTACTAGTGTACTTGTAGTGGCTGTAATAATTTTGGCCTAGCTTAAAAGTTGCCACTCCTCTCTCAAACATATTGGCCCAGATATTGCTGGAATGGCACATCTCGTGGCAAGCAATGTGAATTGGACGTTTTACATCACCTTTCAGATCGCACTATATTTGCGCCGCAAATTACTAGAAATGCGAATTGATAATACGCAGCAATGTCGATCCTCAGCATCTGGGACCTCATGATCATTGTGCCCAAGGGTCTATCTCCTTAACCAATGAAACAGAAGGATAGAGAATGAAATAGAGCAAATGACTGAGAAGGAAATATGGTTATATGAATCAAATTAGCAGCAGAAAGAGAAATAAAGAGAGCGAAAGAAAGAGTGGCTTGAGAGAGAGAGAGAGAGAGAGAAAAGAGACAGAAAGGAAAAGTAAGAAAAAAATTAAAAAGAACAAGCAGAAGAAGTGGACATTGTAACCAATGTTCCCTGTAAGCTCCACTGTCTCGTGCGCGGCCTGCCTCCCCCAATGAACTGGTGGCAGCAGCGAGAGCAGCTCTGGGTGGAGACTGAGCGCGGAGACCGAGGAGTTAATGAGCGGGGAGAGAGAGTGGCCCAGACACACCGGCGGCAGCAGCGAGAAGTAAAAAGTAATCGAAGTGTGACGTCACCAGAAAGCAGGTAAATGATTGGTTGGTGAGTATTTCTCTCTTTCTCGATTTTTCTCTGTAATGTATACAACATTGAAGGGACTACTTTGTATTGCGGATGTATATCCTCAGTTACGAGCGTATATAACAGACGCGTATCGATTTGTACAGTCAGTGCCGAAGTTCCAGTTACCCAGTAAAGATCACTTGAAGTTACTCTCAGTCTCTGCTGCTTTATTATTTTATGTAGTTGTGTATAGCGGTACAAACACAACATTCTCCAAACTTAATTTTTGTGGTTTAAAGTTTCTAGGGTCTCTGATGTGTCGCGGGGAGTGCTAGTAAACAAGGGCCCTTGAGTATATCATTTAATTGTAGTGTAATTAGTGGTATTGATTTGATTTAATTTAATTTGAATTAATTAAAGGGTGATTCATGGCAGGACAGCTCGGCCCCATGGCATGCTCTTCCTGCACTATGTGGGAAATCAGGGACACTTCCTGTGTCCCTGACGACCATGTGTGTGGGAAGTGTATCCAGCTGCAGCTACTGACAGACCGCATTGCGGCACTGGAGCTGCGAATAGATATGTACTGGAGCATTCGCGATGCTGAGGACATCGTGGATAGCATGTTTAGGGAGTTGGTCACACCACAGGTAAAGGCTGCACAGGCAGGAAGGGAATGAGTGACCACCAGGCAGAGTAGTAGGCGTAGGCAGATAGTGCAGGGGTCCCCTGTGGCCATCCCACTTTCAAACAGATATACCACTTCAGATATTGTTGAGGGAGATGGCTTATCAGGGGAAGGCAGCAGCAGCCAACTTCCTGGCACCATGGGTGGTCCTGCTGTACAGGATGGGAGGAAAAAGAGCGGGAGAGGTACAGTGATAGGGGATTCTATTGTAAGGGGAATAGATAGGCGTTTCTGCGGCCGAAATGAGACTCCAAGATGGTATGTTGTCTCCCTGGTACAAGGGTCAAGGAAGTCTCGGGGCGGCTGCAGGGCATTCTGGAGGGGGAGGGTGAACAGCCAGTTGTCGTGGTGCATATAGGTACCAACGATATAGGTAAGAAACGGGATGAGGTCCTAAAAGCTGATAATAGGGAGTTAGGAGGTAAATTAAAAAATAGGACCTCAAAGGTAGTAATCTCAGGATTGCTACCAGTGCCACGTGCTAGTCAGAGTAGAAATAGAAGGATATTTCAGATGAATACGTGGCTAGAGGAAGGTGCAAGGGGGAGGGATTCAAATTCCTGGGACATTGTAACCGGTTCTGGGGGAGGTGGGACGAGTACAAACTGGACGGTTTGCACCTGGGCAGGACCGGAACCGATGTCCTGGGGGAGTGTTTTCTAGTGCTGTTGGAGAGGGTTTAAACTAAAATGGCAGGGGCTTGGGAACCTGTGCAAGGAGACAGAGGAAAGGGAAGCAAGGATAGAAACAAAAGACAGGAAGGAGGAAAGCAAAAGTGGAAGGCAGAGAAATCAAGGGTGTAAATCAAACAGGGCCACAGTAAGTAAGAATTCTGAAAGGACTAAGAGTGTTAAAAAAACAAGCCTGAAGGCTTTGTGTCTTAATGCGAGGAGCATTCGTAATAAGGTGGATGAATTAGCTGCACAAATAGATGTAAACGGATATGATATAATTGGGATTACAGAGACATGTCTCCAGGGTGACCAAGACAGGGAATTTAACATCCAGGGGTATTCAATATTCAGGAAGGACAGGAAAAAGGGAAAAGGAGGTGGGGTAGCTGTTGAGTCTGTATGTTCCAGTTAGGTTTAGGATCAATCACTGGACACAGACAACACGAATAACTTTTAACAGGTCTTTACTATTCGAAGGTCAGGGCTGAACTGCCCAGCAAATCCTTGCACAACACTTATATACCGGTGTGGTCACCACCGGTATTACAGTATTACAGTATACAGCAGCCAAGAGAAAGTAGTACATCTTTTAAGGTAGTTCTCTTACATACACCACAGTAGCATTGCTGGTTAAAGAGGAGATTAACACAATAGTAAGGAAGCATATTAGCTCTGATTATGTGGAATCTGTATGGGCAGAGCTGAGGAATACCAAGGGGCAGAAAACGTTAGTGGGAGTTGTACACAGACCCCCAAAGAGTAATGCTAATGTTGGGGATGGCATTAAACGGGAAATTAGAGATGCGTGCAATAAGGGCACAGCAGTTATCATGGGTGACTTTAATCTACATATAGATTGGGCTAACCAAATTAGTAACAATACTGTGGAGGAGGAATTCCTAGAGTGTATACGGGATGGTTTCCTGGACCAATATGTCGAGGAACCAACTAGAGATCAGGCCATCTTAGACTGGGTATTATGTAATGAGAAACGATTAATTAGCAATCTTGTTGTGTGAGGCCCCTTGGGGAGGAGTGATCATAATATGATAGAATTCTTCATTAAAATGGAGAGTGAAGTATTTGACTCAGAGACTAGGGTCCTGAATTTAAATAAAGGAAACTACGATGGTATGAGGCACGAGTTGGCTAGGATGGATTGGGGAACGTTACTTAAAGGGTTGACGGTGGATAGGCAATGGCAAACATTTAAAGATCACATGGATGAACCACAGAATTTGTTCATCCCTGTTTGGCATAAAAATAAAACAAAAAAGGTGACTCAACCATGGCTAACAAGGGAAATTAGGGCTAGCATAAGATCCAAGGAGAGGACATATAAATTGGCCAGAAAAAGCAGCAAACCTGAGGATTGGGAGCAGTTTGGGATTCAGCAAAGGGGGACAAAGGGATTAATTAAGAGGGGGAAAATAGATTATGAGAATAAGCTTGCAGGGAACATAAAAACTGACTGTAAAAGCTTCTATAGATATGTGAAGAGAAAAAGATTGGTGAAGTTAAGCGTAGGTCCCTTGCAGTCCAAATCAGGGGAATTTATAATGGGGAATAATGAAATGGCAGCCCAATTAAATACATACTTTGGTTCTGTCTTCACAAAGGAGGCCACAAATAACCTCCCAGAGATGTCGGGGAACATAGGGTCTAATGAGAGGGAGGAATTGAATGAAATCAGTATTTGTAGGGAAATGGTGTTAGGGAAAATTGACGGGATTGAAGGCCGATAAATCCCCAGGGCCTGATAATCGACATCCTAGGGTACTTAAGGAAGTGGCCCTAGAAATAGTAGATGCATTGCTGGTCATCTTCCAAAATTCTGTAGACTCTGGAACAGTTCCCATGGATTGGAGGATAGCTAATGTAACCCCACTATTTAAAAAGGGTGGTAGAGAAAAAACGGGGAATTATAGACTGGTAAGCCTGACATCGGTAGTGGGGGAAATGCTAGAGTCCATTATAAAAGATGTAATAGCAGAGCACTTCGAAAACAGTGACAAGATCAGACAAAGTCAACATGGATTTACAAAAGGTAAATCATGCTTGACTAATCTGCTGGAATTTTTTGAGGATGTAACTGGTAGAATAGATAAGGGAGAACCAGTGGATGTGGTGTATTTGGACTTTCAAAAGGCTTTCGATAAGGTCCCGCATAAGAGATTAGCGTGTAAAGTTAAAGCACATGGGATTGGGGGTAAAGTACTGTCTTGGATAGAGAACTGGTTGGCAGACAGGAAGCAAAGAGTTGGAATAAACAGGTCTTTTTCCGAGTGGCAGGCAGTGACTAGTGGGGTACCACAGGGATCGGTGCTAGGACCCCAGCTATTCGCAATATATATAAATGATCTAGACAAGGGAACTAGATGTAATATCTCCAAGTTTGCAGACGACACAAAGCTGGGTGGCCGTGTGTGCTGCGAGGAGGATGCCGAGAAATCCAGTACAATTTGGACGGGTTGGGTGATTGGGCAGATGCATGGCAAATGCAGTATAATGTGGATAAATGCGAGGTTATCCACTTCGGTGGCAAAAACAGGAAGACAGATTATTATCTGAACGGCAATAGATTGGGAAAAGGGGAAGTGCAACGAGACCTGGGTGTTATTGTGCACCAGTCGCTGAAGGTAAGCATGCAGGTGCAGCAGGCGGTTAAGAAGGCAAATGGTATGTTGGCCTTCATAGCGAGGGGATTTGAGTACAGGAGCAAGGATGTTTTGCTGCAGTTGTACAAGGCCTTGGTGAGACCACACCTTGAGTATTGTGTGCAATTTTGGTCGCCTTATCTGAGGAGGGATGTTCTTGCCTTGGAGAGAGTGCAGCGAAGATTCACCAGACTGATACCTGGGATGGCAGGAATGACGTATGAGGACAGATTGGGTCGATTAGGCTTATATTCGCTAGAGGTTAGAAGAATAAGAGGGGATCTCGTTGAAACTTATAAAATTCTAACAGGACTAGACAGATTAGATGCAGGAAGGATGTTCCCGATAGTGGGGGAGTCCAGAACCAGGGGTCACAGTCTAAGGATAAGGGGTAAGCCATTTAGGACTGAGATGAGGAGGAATTTCTTCACCCAGAGAGTGGTGAACCTGTGGAATTCTCTGCCACACAAGGCAGTTGAGGCCAATTCATTAAATATATTCAAGAAGGAGTTGGATATATTTCTTGAGGCGAAGGAGATCAAGGGATATGGGGAGAAAGCAGGGACAGGGTACTGAATTTGGATGATCAGCCATGATCTCATTAAATGGCGGAGCGGGCTCGAGGGGCCGAATGGCCTACTCCTGCTCTTATGTTCTATGTTGCTATGAATGGCGCATTCAAATTTTGTGCGATACCTAAAATGTAAAAGCCAGTGAACGGGCTGTGCGGGATCTTGCAGGTGACTGCGTGACCGTGCAGCTGAGCAGGAACATTGGTTGTAACCTGGTTGTGTTTGGGAATTGCTGTATTGGTCCTTGAGAAATTATGAATGAATGGCACGGTAATTGTGTGAAATGTACAAACATTCTTGAGCCCTGAAGTATAGGTACGGTAGCCTAATGGTTATATTGCTGGACTAGTAATCCAGAAGCCTGGACTAATGATCTGGCTTTACGTCCCATCATAGCAGCTAGGGAATTTAAATTCAGTTTATTTAATAACTCTGGAACAAAAAACTAGTATTGTTAATGGTGACCTTGAAACCACTGGATTGTTGTAAAAACCCATCTGGTTCACTGATGCCCTTAGGGAAGGAAATCTGCCGTCCTTACCTGGTTTGGCCTATATGTGACTCCAGGCTCACAGCAATGTGGTTGACTCTTAACTGGCATCTGAAATGACCTAGCAAGCACCAATCCACACTCAAGGGCATTTATGGATGGGCAATAAATGCTGGTCTTGACAGTGACACCCACATCCCATGAACGAATAATAAAAAAAAGTATTGAGCTAGCATAATCATCAGGATCAGGAACAGTGGAACTGCTTTCAAAGGAACGTAGGATTTTCTAGATGAAAGATGACCAAGATCCATCTAGTTCTCATTCTACCATCCTGGTAGCCGTTTGATACAACGATAATGGAGTTGTTTGACTAATCATAGCAATCAATCTCTAGCAATTAGTCTACAACAGACCTAGACATGAGGTGAGGAAATGTCCAGTGGTCGAGAGGTCCAAACTCACCTTTTTCCTCCCAAGCATGCTACACTTACCACGTCATGTCTCAAGTCACTCATGTACTGTATCCCAAAATATGTGGATGGCAAGATTCGCACAAAACTACTGCCAAGACAGACTTAAAAAATATTAAAATCCTCTAGAAACAATGTGGTATCTGTAGGGGTGAAAGTCCACAGTTTCATTGTTCCCTTTCTGGGCTTCCAATGTTGAGTGGCATGTCAGGACCATAAATACCATCATTAACAGGGTCCTTATGACATGAATTACCAGCCCTAAATGGCTGCTGTGAGATTCATTCACGTTAAAGGCATGAATCCAGCAATTTCATGACACGCAATAAACTTCAATGGGAGGCTTGCGCGTGGTTGCATTTTTTTTGGTTTTTGCGAGGTGAATGGCGGAGCCGCACAAGTCGTCCAACAAAATCGGTACTCATGGCGTATCTTTTGTTCGTCACAAATTGCTGGGGGTTTTTATGAACTAATAATGGCGAGTGCCGTAATCTCACCGTTATTTTTCCAGCAATTTCTGGAGCATTGTGCTTAATATAGGTTTTGATGAAGCTACCCTTTCCCTAATCTATTAACAGAATTTGGTAAACTTATCCAATACAGGTAGACTACCCTTTATCCGAAAACCTCGGGACCAGCCGTGTTTCGGTTTTCGGAAAATTTCGGATTTCGGAAGGTGAGCGAAAACACTTCGGTTTTCAGAGTAATTCGGTTTGCGGGAGTGCGGATAAAGGATACACTATCCCTTATCCGAAAGGGTGGGGGTCGGAGGGGGGTCGGGGTCGGCGGGGGGGTCAGGGGTGGGGGTCGGCGGGGGGTCGTGGTCGGGGGTGGGGGTCGGCGGGGGTGGGGTTCGGCGGGGGGGTCGGGGGTCGGCGGGGGTCGGGGTCGGCGGGGGTCGGGTTCGGCCGGGGGGTCGGGGGTGGGGGTCGGCGGGGGTCAGGGTCGTGCGCACGACTTACGCTGAGCGATTTCGGTTTTCAGAAGTCATGCTTTGCGCCACTTTCGGCTTTCAGAGGTTTTCTGGTTTCGGATGTGCGACTAAAGGATGGTACACTTACGCTGAGCGATTTCGGTTTTCAGAAGTGCGGAAAAATGCTACACTATCCCTTATCCGGCTAGGCCTGTAAATCGTGCGCCACTCTGGTCATGTCGTGCGCACGACTTACGCTGACCGAAAAAACCTTCGGTTTTTAGAGAGTTTCAGTTTTCGGAAGTTCGGATAAAGGGTAGTCTACCTGTACTGGTATGAAGAATCTATGCTTGGTGAGCATATCTAGTGAGAACAAAATGACATTTCTGAATCCCCTGATGTTATTGGATTTTCAACCTTCAATGTTCCCTTCCTGTCTGTGGACAAAAGCTTGACCTTCTTTCAGCTTTTACCCATGATAGCTGTTGAGATCAGGAACTTGATCTGGGGGAAGAATAGATCTAGTCGCGATATACAAAGGCATTGTAACAGGAGCATGTTTATGATTTTCCTGCACCTAACAGCCAGAGCAATTCTTCTCCCTCTACTTTTAACATGCAAGGTAGTTTGAGTGTGAGCTGATGCCCTGCCATTCCATGGCACAACACATTACGGCCATCTCACCATACCACCTGAAGAGATTGGATTATTTTGCAAAGAGGAAGGGGGGAGTTCTCATCAGAAAGTACAGAAAATAAATTGCATCAGTGTCACTTGGTAATTTATATATTTTCCTTTCACAACATATTTAATTTAGTTTGTCTTTAGAGGAAACATTTGGGATAAGTACTGTTTATACTTATCTGTGGATGTGTTTCCTCTGGTTAGATTTGACTGGTGTTGTGGATTCAATTCAGTAAAGTTCATATATTTGAAGGCTGCTCAATAGATTCACGTAGAACCTATTTATTACAGCAAGTACTTCAGAGGACATAATCAGCTGTGGGAAGAGAATAATGTGGTGTATATCCACCACTGACTATTATTGTCGGTGTGCTTGGTCATTTGCTAGATGGATTAGGAGCTTTTTCCTTTCAACCTTGATCCACGCTGGCTATTTAAGAACAGAACGCGTGTCTAGGAATAAGGGTTTCGCATTTAAATAAATTAGTAGAAAAATAACCTTCTCTTTGAACAAGAATTCACAATTGACTGCTTTACTTACTGAATAGTAAATACACTGTAAAAATGCTAAATATGTCCCAGTATCAACTTGCTTTTACTTACTGAGTAATGAATTGTTTTCATTCCTTCGTAATGGGGAGTTGGCATATACCTGCCAAATCTGCTCAATATGCTATTGAATATATTCTGCCCTTCCATGGCATTGTTGCAGATGCTGTCTATGGAAAACATATTATCAGCTTCCAAGCTCTGTAAAAATCATTTAAATTTTAATGGAAGTGCACAGATTTTTCTTTGAGGGGGCTGGGGGTTATTATGTAACAGGTTATCTAATCACTGTGTACTAAGAATACTACACCTGTTAAAATGTATTGATTAAAAAGCAGGATACTGCAATTGCAGGAAGTCTGAAACAAAACAGAGGGGTGGGGGAGCACACTCAGTGACCAAATACAGGAAAATAATAGTTTGACCTGTGAAGTGCTTACGTGGAGAAAGGGAGATGGTTAAATGGCAGATGTGATTTGTACAGGGGAATAAAAAGAGGCATAATGAAAGAAATCAAAGAAATACAATATATTAAAAAGAGAGGGTGCGTAACTAACTAAAATGTTACAGGTAAGTAGAATGAAAGGCGTGAAAGACTCCCACAGAAGGGAGACGAGAGGGTGGCATGTCGATCCTGATTTGATGGCAGCAGGTAACTCAATAATGGCTCTGTAAAGCATTACCAAATGTTATGGGGCCCCACCACCACAGTCCAAAGCCAAGAAAAAAACCTTTTTAGGCTTTTCTGATAAAACCTCTTTAATAATAAAGCCAGATATACATGTCCGCAAAATTATGTCATCAAGTAAATTGCACAAAAAGGAAAAACTATAATTGCCAATCTACACTCCTGTAGTAGTTGTGAAAGTATCTCATCTGGAATTAAAGTTTAATGATTGGATTTTGAAGTGTTAGAAACACATTTGATCCATGCTAATATGCTACTTAAGAAGGGTATTCATAGTTGGTCATGCAAGAAATAATATAATTGACTGAAGCAGTTCAAGGATTGTCACTAGAAAACAGGAAATTAGCCTCCCAGGAAAAACATGGAATTTTCAAAGAAACACAGAATATTTATCATCACTATCACTAATGAAAAAGGTGAGAATAGAGAAAGGCCAACCTTTGAAGATGCTTTCAGGTAACCATTGTGTTTAGGTGTGAAAATACATATGGTTGTCACACAGGCACAGAGATGATTTGGTCCCAAGTATCTGCTTATTTTTTCTATAAAAGCGCATCTGAATCCTAAGGGGGAGAAATTCATTATCGCTCCGTTTGGGGGCGGTAACCTTTGAAAGCTGGGAAACTTAGCACCAGACGCTAATGATTCCCAGCTTTCACAAAATTGGGCTTTAAATCAAGCGCTCCACTTTCTTCCTGGAGTGCTAATGGACGCAGGCTGTGGTTGTGCAGCGCTGCACAGCCGGTTCCCAACGGAGGCCGCAAATCGTCTCGATCAGCCCCATGCACTCCAGCAGAATGCCGGGCTGATCGATCGTGGCCCAGGAGAAGGAAAAAAATTTGACCCACACAATTTATAAAAATGTAGGCACTTTCCCCGGCAACCTCCCCATTAACTTTCACCCCCGAAGCGCCTGGCCTCCTGAAAAACGCCTCCTGCAGCTGCCGGTGTTGTCGCCTGGCGATGCTACAGGGGGTGAAACTGAAGTTCGGGTCCGAGGCGCAACCGGGGCGATGCACACGGCTACGATGTCATGATCTCCAGGCGAAGGAGATCGGGGCACAACACCATACCGCCGCCGCAAACCTCCCGCCAAATTTAGCGGAAGGCGATATCCTCGCCGCGCCCGGGCGGTAAATGGTTAGCGCCCCTCTCAATTCTCCCACCCAATTTCTCCCCCAAGATGTTGTAACTACGAGTCCAATTACAATTTCTCCTAAAGTAATTCAGACTTGTTCAGTTCAACCTAACTTGGATACAGTGGTGATCCCAAAATAGATTGAAGTAACCATCCATTGTGTTAGTTCTTCTCGCCGCCACCTACATATTTATTTCCAACAGAAATAGTAAGTGTTGACTCTGCCATTTTAAGAAACCGCAACAGCAAGAAAATTGCCAGTTCACAACCAATTATTTTTACTTTATGCTTGTGTGTTTAAAAAGGCAATGAATTGGAGCTAAATGGTTGCTTGAGTTGAGTGTTAATTAAATCATAAAGAACAGTGAACGTTAATCATGAAGTATAGTTTATTATCACTGAAGTGGAATATCAGATAGACAAGAAAGTCGCATTGAATTATGTGAGGTAATTTAGTGGAAAGTTTAGATTATTCATCTTGTTCCCTACTCTGAGTTTGCAGAGCAGAAGAAGTATAGATAGGCCAATGGAATTTGACTCCAAGGTATTGCAAATCAAAAGCTGCAATGGGCCATTTTTTATACTTTTTGACTTTTTTTAAATGTCAAGCTTCATAAATGGAATAGTTTTTCTCTGGAAATTAATCTTGTTCAAACAAGTATACTGCGCATTTCTATACAAAATCAACACATTGATTATCGTATTCATGCACTGTTGAAGTGTATGGAAAACCATCATCGTTAAGACCAGTGTTACTTTCATATCTCTCTGACCACTTGAGGACTGAGTGCAGCGCAGATTGTGAATTTCCTCCATTACCTATGAGCTCATTAAATGTCTGCAATAAAGAAGATTTCTTAATGGTCCTTGACCTTCCAAATGTGACAAGTGATGTTAACTGGAACATTTAGACACATCTTTCATTACAATCATTGACAATTGTGCTTCCATAGCAGCAGAAAGGTGTTTGAAATGTCTGAAAAAATGACAGTCATAAAATAATTGTGATCTTGGTTACTGTATTCATTATATATGTTAAAATGTATCAAGTATTCTGCAGGATAGATTGATGATTCTTTACATATTTTTCACATTTATCCTATTGCTAATGGCCTAGTGTGCAGAAAGATAATGCAGTCTTGTAAAGGTAGCCTTGAAAACCACTGAAGTTGTCACCTTGAGTATTTCACACCCATGTTTACTGGCATTAATAGTACTGGATGTGTGTTGGAGGGTAGTGGATTCAAAAGAAACAGTCTTCTTGTTAACTTTCTATCAAGGGCACAATCTAGAATTTGTAGCATGATGCCTAAGGAGCATTTTCCAAAGCAAAGAAAGCGCTATATACATGCAAGTTGTTGCAATTGTTGTTTGAAAAGCTTAAACAATGTGAAATTGAAATACAAGCTTATATGTGAAGATCGCTTGACGAAGTTCTTTAAAAATAGCATCACTGTATCCCGGCAAAGAGTCAATCCTTTTAGGAGAGGTGAAAGGAAGGGCAGAAAATTGACAAATCTAAAAAGTATTGAAAAAATAAATCCCAGCAGTAGTTTTGGTTTTAACTATTTCTTTGGCTATGCAATTTAAGAATATACAAAAATAATACAACCCCTGTCTTTGTGGCATAGCTTTGTTACATAGCACAGAACTATAACATTATGCTGAGTTATTATTACAGGGCGTGTGTCCTTGACTTGATGTTTATAGTAGGATGGAGTCCAAAACTTTCTCAAAGAAAATGTCTTCACCCATGCTGTAAATCAGTAACTAGCCTCCCCTCAACCCACCGACTCTGACCTTCCATGAAATGAAGGATTTGGAGAGTCAGACTCATCAAATCCTGAGGCTTGTTTTGGCACATCAACAGGGCAATCCTTGCACTGCTAGACCATCTACAGCTTTTTTCCTGCATTGAAAACAAGTTCCATTCTATGATGCTACAAGTGGAGCAGGCTAGAGGGGCCGAATGGCCTACTCCTGCTCCTATCTTCTACACTGTTTTCATAGTTTACTATGATAGTCTTGAAATTGTCCTTGTCAGATTTCTCCAATGGCAATGATCATTTTAAATCGGATGATACACTATTTGTATACGCAGGAGCATTATACCGGGAGTGGTTATGTTACTGGACTAATGATCCAGAGACGTGAGTTCAGTTAATTAAATAAATCTGGAATATAAAGCTAGTATCATAGGATACACAGCTCAGAAACAGGCCATTCGGCCCAACCAGTCGATGCCAGCATTTATGCTCCACTCGAGCCTCCTCCTGTCTTTCCTCATCTAATTCTATCCGCATAACCCTCTATTCCCTTCTCCCTCATATGCTTATCTAACCGCCCCTAAAATGTACCTGTACTATTCACTTCAACTACTTCCTGTGGTCGTGAGTTCCACATTCTCACCACTCTCTGAGTAAAGAAGTTTCTTCTGAATTCCCTATTTCCACAACCACTTTCCATACCTCGGGAGCCTACTGTCAACAAGGGCAGACGTCGATGATGAAGTCCAACACCGCCTTCAGTGTGCCAGTGCAGCCTTCAGTCGCCTGAGGAAGAGAGTGTTTGAAGACCAGGACCTCAAACCCAGCACCAAGCTCATGGTCCACAGAGCAGCAGTGATACCTGCCCTGCTGTATGCCTCAGAGACATGGACCATGTACAGCAGGCACCTCAAAGCACTGGAGAGGAACCACCAACGCTGCCTCCGCAAGATCCTGCAAATCCATTGGCAGGATAGGCACACCAACGTCCGTGTTCTCGCTCAGGCCAACATCCCCAGCATCGAAGCTCTGACCACGCCAATCAGCTCCGATGGACGGGCCACATCGTCCGCATGCCTGATACGAGACTCCCAAAACAAGCGCTCTACTCGGAGCTCCGACACGGCAAGAGAGCCCCAGATGGGCAGAGGAAACGCTTCAAGGACACCCTCAAAGCCTCCTTGAAAAAGTGCAACATCCCCACCGACACCTGGGAATCCCTGGCCCAAGACCACACAAAGTGGAGGAGTAGCATCATGGAAGGTGCCGAACACCTCGAGTCTCTTCACCGGGAGCAAGCGGAAGCCAAGCACAAACAGCGGAAGGAGCGCACATCAACCCAAGCACCCCACCCACCCACCCCTTCAACCACCGTCTGCTTCACCTGTGACAAAGACTGTAGATCCTGCATTGGACTGATCAGTCAACTGCGAACTAATTTTTAGTGTGGAAGCAAGTCATTCTCGGTTCTGAGGGACTGCCTAAGAAGAAGATTTGATTTCTTGGTGACTATCTTATATTGATGGCCTCTAGTTTTGCTCTTCCCCACAAGTGGAAAGACTCTCTCTGTATCCACTCTATCAAAACCTTTCATGATTTTAAAGACCTCCATTAAGTCACCCCTCAGCCTTCTCTTTTCAAGTGAAAAGAGACCCAGCCTATTCATCCTTTCGTGATAGGTATACCCTCGCATTTCTGGTTAATCCTTGTAAATCTTCTCTGCACCCTCTCCAATGCCTTTATATCCTTTTTATAATATGGCAACCAGAATTGTACGCAGTACTCCAAGTGTGGTCGAACCAAGGTTCGATGCAGGTTTAGCATAACTTCCCTACTTTTCAATTCTATCCTTCCAGAAATAAACCCTAGAGCTTGGTTTGCTTTTTTATGGCCTTGTTAACCTGTATCAATACTTTTAGTGATTTGTGTATTTGTAGTCCGAGATCCTTTTGCTCCTCTACCCCATTTAGATTCTTATTTTCCAAGTAATATGTGACCTCCCTATTTTTCTACCAAAATGTAAAACCTCGAGCAGCGCCCCACGTCCCTCTTGGGGCGCTCAAATTGAATATCGGGCTGGCGCTCCCAGCTCCTTCCGGGGCGGGACTTCCGGCGCCCAGGCGAGCTTGGCGCCCCAAACGCGGCGCCACCGAATTTTTAGCCCTTAATGTTTCAGGTTGATGGCCTTTCATCAGAACCGCAGATGTCGGAGATGAACAGCTTTTAAGCAAATACAGAGCCAGGGAAAAGGAGGGCGGGGGGTGTCGGAGGAGATGCAGGAAAAGAACAAAGGGGAAGGTCTGTGATCGGGTGGAGGGCAGGAGTGATTAGAGGACAAGATGGTACAAGGCAAATGAGATAAGTATAGAAACAAAAGATGGGTTCAGAGAAGGTGTAAATGATTACAGCAGAAGAGCAGAGGGGGGAGGGAAGCATAAAAAATGCACCAAAGGGGAGAAAGCTGCCAGGAATGTGGTGGAAAACAGCAGGTAGACCCCAGTGTTGCTGGCCGTGTACCAATTAGTGATCCCCACCCCAAGCACCAGCCCACACCACCTCCTCTCCCAGTGGATCTGGTGCAGCCATCCTCCATGACTAGCACCTGCTGTCCGAGAGAAACTGGTACAGTGGGTTATATCTAAAGCTGTTAAACTCAATGTTAAGGCCGGAAGGCTGTAAAGTGCCGAGGAGAAAGCTGAGGTGCTGTTTCCCAAGCTTAAGTTGAGCTTCATTGGAACTTTGTAGGAGGCCAAGGTCAAAGTGCGAGTGGGTTGGAGAATTAAAGTAGTTGATAGTTGCTGTTCGTATTGGAGGAAATGATTCTGGGATGTATAGGCTTTCATTTTTAGTGCTTTCTTATTCAGGTATGGACCTGGTTTTGTGTCGAATAGTATCCTCCAATACAAAACTATTAGCCACTTCAATTCTCCAACCCAGCATAATTTTATAGTTCTGTACTATATAACAAAGCTATGCAACAAAGATAGGGGTTGTGTTGACATTCTTTTTGTATATTTTTAAATTGGATTACCAAAGAAATAGTTAAAACCAAAACTGCAGCCATATGTAACGCATAGCGGAAAGTGATGTCATCTGGAGAGAGGGGAAGTTCAGATGACAATGACAAGGCCACTCGGACTTTTATCTTGCAGTTTATGACACCATCAGAACCCTTCCTTATTACCTGTGCGTCACTCCTAATTATCTGTTGTTCTGTATTTTTCTCATTAGCTTTAGAGTAAAATGCTTCCGCAGAAATACATTGGCTTTGTTCACTTTGTGGGTTAATTCCACTTGGTACTTATTTTTTCATTTTCATTTTACCACAAGCTTTGTGACCAACGGCTAAAGCTGTGCTTCCCATATCCCATCTAAGTATGATTGATGACTGGCCGTCTGTTGGATAGACTTTGAAATGAAAGTATCTATTATTGTGCGTGTAGATGATAATCTAACTAATGTAACAGATGCACCTTATCATTCCTCTACTGCTTGAGGGAAATATTTGCCATTATTTATGCTTTTTTCGATCTGAAGGTTGTTGAATCCATTTTTTTCCCATTCCAATCATATTCCATAGATCTTTCTGCAGATAGTCAGCTTCTGAATAACAATGGAATTATTAAAGTCTTTATATAGTTGTGTGAAGCAACTGGAGACTTACTTTGTATTTATTTTCACTTTCGATCAACACAGCAAGATCTTTTTTTTAATATCGCTGTCCCTTAATGGCTGCCAGGCATGCAGTCAGCCATAGTGTTTTGATTTCATGTCGGTGATGAAGAAAATTGCCATTTGCCTTCCGTGCATAGGAATGAAAACAAGTTTGCTCATCGTTTTATTTTTGTATCTTTACTTCTTATTGTTCAAGCGTGTAATCAAACTGTATGCAAAACATGGAATATAAAAGGAGCATTTTCTTCACAATGTATTGGTCATACTGCACTGACCACGTAATGACCACAAGAAAAGTGGATTTACATTTGAAAGCAGGTCTTATTTAAAAGTCCTATTCTGCTGTAATAATACCCAGTCTGCTGAGCAAGGAAAATGACTGCAGACAGAACCAATGGATTTCTTGCTCCCTGCTCCAAGGCGCAAACGTGAGACAACTCTAATGGCTCACCACCACCTTCTCAAGGGCAGTTAGGGATGGGCAATAAATGCTGGCCTTTCCAGTGATGCTCACATCCCGTGAATGAATAAAACATTTTTTTTAAACTATTATTTTTGGAGGGGAGGGTGATTTTTTCACTTAAATTTTCTCCCCTCCACCATCCTCTAACTTACTGAAGGGGTTGACCTTTCAGGGTGCATTTCTAGATGGAAATTTTGTCCTGGACCAGGAAAATGTATGTATTTTTCCACGGGAATGTTAACTAGGCTATATATGTGAATTAAACTGCGGCTTCAGTTACCTATAGCTGGAAAAAATATTTACTTCATCTCTGACCGCGGGATATCCGATGAGAGTCACCTGGTCTCCTTTGTCTGTATTCAGAAACTAATTAGGTTGTTTGTTTGATGCATGGGGCATTATTTCTGTGAAATATTTATCTAAGCAGCGGTGTTAAACCTCTTGTAAATTGGTTCAGTATTTATTGCCCGTACGTTTAACAACTTTTTTTTATTTTTTATTCATTGATGGGATGTGGGCGTCGCTGGCTAGGCCTGCATTTAGTGCCCATCCCTAATTGCCCTTGAGAAGATGGTGGTGAGCCGCCTTCTTGAACCGCTGCAGTCCATATGGTGTAGGTACACCCACAATGCTGTTAGGAAGGGAGTTCCAGGATTTTGGCCCAGCGACAGTGAAGGAACGGCGATACAGGTCCAAGTCAGGATGGTGTGTGGCTTGGGGGGGAACTTATAGGTGGTGGTGTTCCCATGCGTCTGCTGCCCTTGTCCTTCTAAGTGGTAGAGGTCGCGGGTTTGGAAGGTGCTGTTGAAGGAGCTTTGGCGAGTTGCTGCAGTGCATCTTGTAGATGGTACACACTGCAGCCACAGTGCGCCGGTGGTGGAGGGAGTGAATGTTGAAGGTGGTGGATGGAGTGCCAATTAAACGGGCTGCTTTATCCTGAATGGTGTCGAGCTTCTTGAGTGTTGTTGCGAGGGTCTGGGATTGTTCTAATGGACTTTGGTCAATATTCAAAAAGGGCAATAAGTCAGAACCAAGGAATAACAGGCCTATTAGCTTGACTTCGGTTATAGGTTATAGGTTAGAGATACAGGGGGTTATTTTGGTGAAAGGGTGTAAACAGACATTGAATAGATGCTGTACTAATAAGACACGCCTGTTTGAAAGTCTGGTTTTAGCCGGCAATTTTGGTCCTAATTGCTGATTACCATAATTTGAACTTGCCTGGAGGTGCTAAAATAGATACCTGCAGGTTTAGCACTCAAACACTAATTAGATGCAATTTTCGTGGAGCAGTATATGTGGGTTCCACGCACCCACTTTCACTGAAGCTGTGGAGTGTGCTGGCTGACACACAGCAGCAGGTTTCGGGATGGCTTAGGGACCGAGTGAGAGGGCGCACATGTCCACGGACACACTGGAGTTCCTGGTGGAGGAGGTCCAGAGGCAGAGGGATGTCCTGTACCCGCAAGAGGGAAGGAGCACACCTCACCCTCCTGTCCCTTTCTCCT
Source organism: Somniosus microcephalus (assembly GCF_052327205.1). Lineage (NCBI taxonomy): Eukaryota > Metazoa > Chordata > Chondrichthyes > Squaliformes > Somniosidae > Somniosus > Somniosus microcephalus. The sequence continues at coordinate 33,679,584 of NC_141012.1, read as the reverse complement.
GTAACAGCTGGTGTTGCTCTGCCTGGCCTCATGTCCTCCTCCCATTCCTCCTCCAGACCAAGGGGGGACCCCTAGCAAGATGTCCATGACCAAGCACTCCCTTTCTCCAGGTGACTCCTATAAGGTGCCCAATCAGGTAGAGTAGCACAGCACCCACTCTTTTTAGGTTAAGACCTCAGAGAATTTCCAGAATAAATGTTGACAGGGTATTGGTGAAGTCTTGACAGTGTCCCGGAAAGTCCCCCGATATGTTTCAAAAGTCCTCTTCAAACCCCCAGCAGCAAGTGAACAGTAAAAGGTGATAAACCTTTAAGTAGCACTTAGTCCTCAGCAACGACTCATTTACTCCCATTCAGCTGGTCGCTGTTAGGAGAGGGCATTAGATCAAGCGCTATCCACCAAAATGCCGTGCAGTCTCGTTAATGAGCGCTAGCAGGCAATTTAAGTGGCAACCAGCCCCTTAACGATTCTCCGGGCGGCCGTTCATACCACAAGCTTCAACTCCTTTACCAAGGTGGCATCTTGCGCTAAATGCGGGCTAAACTGTTGTTTCAGCTCAAAATCCCAACTTGACCACCTCAGAGGCTCTTTAGCGATTGAAGGAGTTGACGAAAATCACCCTCACAGTTTATAATCATGTTTAAGGGTTTATTAAAGACTCCCAACTTGGCTTTTGGAAATGACGGTCATGTCTCATCCACTGAAATTTTTGAGAAGATTACTAGGTTGGTGGATGTAAGTAGCTTGTTTGACATTGTATATCTTTATTTTAAAAATATCTTCAGTAGGCTACTTGATAAGATAGAGTCCTGTGGGATTAACAGGCAGATTTTGCATTGGATAAGGAATTGGTTGCATTCTTGCAGGCAGAAGGTTGTTAGTAATGGCAGTGGTTCTGCATGGAGACGGGCTATCAGTGGGGTCCGTTAGCGATTGGAAGATGCCATTCAATACAGGCAAATGTCATGTTATGCATGTGGGTGGGTCTAATGCCATGCACGTGTACAACCTGCAGGGTTGCAGATTTAAAGCTGTTGAGCAGAAGAAAGACCTCGGTGCCGTAGGACATGAATCCCATAAAATTTACCAACAGTGCCGCATGGCTATTGCAAAAGCAAATAGAGTACTAGGATGTTTCACCAGAACGACCAAATACAAAGCAAGAAATATTATTATATTGTCCTGGTATAAGACCTTGGCCTCTAGGATACTGTATCCAGCTTTGGTCCAGTCATATAGCGGGTAACATAGGGGCCGTGGAAAAGGTTCAGAGGTGGGCCACCAGCTTGATACCTAGTTTAATACCACTTAGTTACTACAATAGGCTTAGAGGCGTTTAAACCTGTTTATTTTGCCAAGTATCCATAAACCCTGTGTTGTCTTGAAATAACCAATAACATTTCTGTTATTTTGTTTATAGTGAAAATGGCACTATTGTGCACTTATTAATAGTACGTAATTGCCCAGATTTTGAGGTAAAAATAATGGTAAGTCCATCAGCACCCACCATTATTAAAGAGTAAAGCGGACAGCAACTTCAAGCGACTGAACATGCGCAGTTAAAAGCGGAAATGAGGAAGTTGCTGTTTGAGTTGCCCTGCTCATCCAGCAGCTTTGCTATAACAATATCTCACCAAGAGACTTGGCATTGAAATACATGAAGGGCGGAAAGTTGGGGTACTTACCCACTAGATACATACTGAACATGTCAGAAAAAGTTAGGGCTTGTCCAGTCAGTGTAAATGAATTTTTAATGGCATGATAAGTCTTAATTACTGCCAAACAACCTCCCTGGTACTACAAATTTACTTTTACAAATGCGGAATCTCATTGCTTAAGATTTTACTTATTGTTGGGAGTTTTAAAAACTTAAAAACTTGAAATAATGTTTTTATACTTTTCCTTTGTCTCATTTATCTCTCTCTATCTTAATCCCATCTTCCCCTCTCTTTATTTTGCATTCTATACACGATGTGGCATTGAATTAAACATTCTAACTTACACTTCCTGATTCAGACTCTGCGGGGGCTATTTTGTTAATGGGGGCGCGTTGGAGACGGGACTGCTGCTTGTCAGGTTGATGTCCCACCTCCATCGATTTGTGGTCAACCCACGCTATTTTCCCTTGATTGACCTTGTTAAGCCTGCCCTGTGGGTTTAGCGAGCCAATTAAGGGAAAGCTGGTTGCAGAGCACATCAACGTATGACGTTTCATCTGTCAAAAATTTTTGACAGATGAATTGTCATCATTCGACAGTTCTGTGAAGCCGTCAAACAGTGATATTCTCTGTAGTTTGATGAGGTCTTGAATTCAAGACCTCATCAAACTTCTTTCTTTTACAGAAATGAGATGGTTGTTGCATCTGAGAATGCAACGGCCACCTCTCATCTGCAACACGGAGGTCCGAGACTCTCCGCAGACAAACCGACTGAAGCCTGCAGGGAGAAACAAAGGTAAGTACACTTTTACTAACACTTTGCACTTACCTCAGATACTCACCTCTCCACTCTTGCACCCATCACTTACCTTCACACCACACTTTTGCACCTCTCCGACCTCCACAGACCCAGTATTCGCTGAGCTGAGCTGGCGGGTTTTGGAGCCTTTGGGAAGCCCACACTTGTGAGGGCAAAAAGGGGATAATCCTATTTTCTGCCTGTTAACTACCTGTTAACAGGCAGTTAATAATCTTTAATCCCTTCCTGCCTCCAAGGAGACAGGACCCGGCGCGGGATGGTTACCCACCGCCTAGGAAGATGGCATGGAGCCGGGTTGGGCACCCGCCCCCAAATTCTGCCATTTTTCCAGCAGTCCTGCCTCCCCAGGGCTGGCAAAGTTGCCCCCTGTGTGTCTCAGTAAGGATTCACACCGTACCTTGCCCTGTTCGCACAGGCACCAGGTCCCCTTTAGAGGGTGCTGCGATGTTTTGCATTTCTAATTACTACAACTTCCAGTGCAAAAGCCCATAGAAAATCTGTGGGTAAGTGTAATGAATGGCAGCCATTCGTTCGCACTTGACCACAAAATCCGGGTCAATGTATTGTAAAGTTTGCAAGCTTATTTTTTTAAGGAATGCAATCAGTGTTCTATTAGTTTACAACTGCAGTTCAAAATCAATTTTACATTTAAAAATAATATTCAATTCAACTATCTCAAGCATTCATACTTGAAAATAAATCTTTTATTTATATTCTCTCCTGTAATACTGTGCAACCAATATATTGTTTCTTTTTATTGAAAACTCATTGACCCTGCTTGAGAGTCTAATGCAGCACTATATCTAAATTGAGGTAATTCCACACACACCAACCTTTTGTATCCAACCTTTTGGAAACTAATAGAAATATTATTCAACCAAGGAAATTATATAAAGGCTTAAGGCTCAAGAATGATAGGTGTATGATCAGATGAGAGTGAAAGCCTGACTGAGAAGATGGTTTAACACCTACAGGAGCATACGGTTTCAGAAAAGATAAATAAGAATCATTTGGGAATTTCAAATTGAATTGGTATCGGCAGACCTGTCACGCCAATGAAGAGTTAAAGTATTGCATCCTCTCTCTCCTTGTTGTGGTCTGTACATGTTTGGTGTTGAACTTAACAGCAGCATCTGAATAACATGTTACATTCCCATCTTGTCTTGAGCCCTGATTTTAGCTTTAGGATAAGGGGTAAGCCATTTAGGACAGAGATGAGGAGGAATCTCTTCACCCAGAGAGTGGTGAACCTGTGGAATTCTCTGCCACAGAAGGCAGCTGAGGCCAATTCATTAAATATATTCAAGAAGGCGTTGGATATATTTCTTAAGGCTAAGGGGATCAAGGGGTATGGTGAGAAAGCAGGGACCGGGTACAGGAAACTCTCTGGTATCCGGCACCGACGGGACCGGGATGGTGCCGGTTGATTAAAAATTCCGGATTACGGAGAGGGTTATCTACCAAGGCTATTTTTAACAAACAAAGAATCAGACTCCTGTTATTGAGGTGTTCGGACTTCTGACAGTGCCAAGAAGCCGAGTAGTGGCAGTTTGGAGAACTACCCCCACTGACTAACTCAGCCACCACGGGAGACTCGGACTCGGCAACATTTCCGGTTATTGAGGTGTTTTCGGAGTATGAATTTTGCCGGTTAATAGAGAATTCTGGATATTTAGGTGCCGTTTAAACGAGAGTTTCCTGTACTGAGTTTGGATGATCAGCCATGATCTCATTGAATGGCGGAGCAGGCTCGAGGGGCCGAATGGCCGACTCCTGCTCCTATCTTCTGTGTTATGTTAACTCGCCTGGCAGGAAATTGGCGAGTTTGGATCAGACGCTTGTTTTACACGCTATTCAATTCAGGCGTCAGACCCAAACCCTCTTCATTCCCGTCCGGTAGACTAGGTTAAAATCAGGGTGTTTCTGTTTTACATGTTTTTCTTGTCATGATGCCCTCCATACACGAAGCGTAGACTGATACAAGAGGTATTGCAGGGAACGGAGCACGGCCGGGAAATTTGATCGTGCTGCGCCCACTTTCCAGCTGGACAACTGGAGGAAAAAAGTTCAGTTTAGGCGGCCAACTTCCTGTCCCCAACTAATGTCAGAAACACGTCCAAAGCCACATTGAATCATCCCTGGCGGCCACCAGGCTAATAAGTGGCCTAATACCTACCAAACCGGAAATTGGTTGACACTGAATGCAGCAGTCTGCATATCTTATTGCATTTACTTAATGGATTGAAATCTGTTTTGCTGAGGGTGCCAATGACTACCATTTAACACGATAATTTTAAACGACTGACCCGAGTACGATAGTACTGGAACTGAAGCTCAAGGATGGCAATGCACATTCTAATACCTATCTTGCAAATTCATCATCACTGGACTTGTTCACAGCTGGAGATCGTGTGCTCCTCATCACTTCGATCCTCCACCAAGTACAGGTTATCTTACGATAGCAAAATACTGCAGATGCTGGAAATCCAAAATAACAACAGAAAATGCTGGAAAAACTCAGCAGGCCAGGCAACATCTGTGGGGAGAGAAATAGAGCCAACGTTTCAGGTCAAAACCCTTTGTCAAGACTGAAAAAGCACAGGAAATGAAACAGATTAAAAGACCAGGCTGGGAGAGAACAAAAGAGAAGTGAAGAGACATTAAGAGGTATTCAAAACGAGACGAGATGGTGATAGGACTAGTGGAGACAAAAGACGGCTCTAGATTAGGTGTGAAATGCACTGGCAGAATGGGAGAGCATTTTCTGTTGTTATTACAGGTTATCTTACTCTTGTCATCTCATGGCAATACAGCGAGCAAGGCAGGCTGCTGCAGGCACAGCGAATTTCCTCGTGGCTGGTCCTGCTCCACTGCCGTAACTTCACATGAGGTGCAGCAAGCTGCTTCCCGGGGGAATCGAAGGGCGGCGGGGGCGGGACCAGCACCAGCCACTCGGGATATTCCAGTGGGGAACGCTCAATCCGGTGACAGACAGCCCCCTCGGCTGATCCTAGGCAGATGGGATGGTGCGGGGCGACGAGTGACAGTTCGGGTCATTGGAGGTGCGAACTGGAACGTGGAAGGGCTTTTCTTCCGGGTCACCAGCAGCAGCACATGGGAGATTGAATATCCATTCCAGGAGACTCCCAGGCATTCCGTAGAGTGGGCAACCCTAGGATATAGAGTGGGAAATAATTGGATTGGGGGTGACCAAGCACTGTGATGCAGAAACCTAGAAGTTATAGGAGGAAGTTAAAGCAGCACTGGTCCATTTCTCATCACCACACTTTAGGAAGGATGTGAAAGTCCTTGAGAGGGTGCAGAGGAGATTTACCAGAATGATCCCGGGGATGGGGGATCTTAGCTACAAGGACAGGTTGGAGAAGCTGGATTTGTTTTCATTAGAGCAAAGGAGGTTGATTGATAGAGGTGTACAAGATTATGATGGGTTTGGATAGGCTAGATGGGGAAAGGCTGTTCCCACTCGATGGTACAAGGACTAGGGGATACAAATTTAAGGTTTTGGGCAAGAGATCGCAAAATGTTAGTACAAAGCCACACTCAACTTCCTCCTGCTGTGCCTCTCATCACATCCCCATCACTCTGCCTCCCCTACCCTACTCCTGCACATCCTTACTCTCACCAACTTACCTTGCACCTCCACCCATCCCTCTCTATTTACATTATCACATCCCCATCTCACTAGCCACCCCTCACACTCACCCTCATCCTAGTGCAAGCATACCAACTATTAACTCACAACCGTAGGCACTTGGGTGTTTTATGCAATGTTTATGTAAAGTTTCTGTTAATGTGGTGTCAAACATTGAAACCTTTATATTGAACACTTTGCATTCTTGGACAGATTTGTGTGCACCTTTGGAAGTGGCTTAGTGAGTTGCAGTGAATGGTGAGACATAACGGTACCCCCAGCAATGGTGATAAGTGTGAAAGGAATGGCTTGGGCATTATAGGGATGCTTTATGGTGTTGGCGTGGGGTGGTGCCAACCTGGCACATCATGTGGCAGCCAGGGTGTACAGCATCAAGTGAAGTAAATCTGGCCATGGTGAGGCCATCCCTGGCGTCCCGGGCAGCAATATGGTCGAGTGCTGATGCTCTGTGTCCTGTGCAGCATCATTTGATTGCGGAGAAGGTTGGTGGTGTTGTTGGTGCTGCTGGTGTGCCTGGTGTTGCTGGTGTTGGGGCTGATCGTGGTGGGATTCTGTGGACCAAGGTGAGAGAGTTTCAAGGACACCCATGCTGATGGAATAGATGGCAGGTGAAATAGAGATGACAGAAGCGATCTGTCAATAGTGGAAGAGGTAATGAGGTTAGACTGGATGGAGACTTGTAAAAAGCCTTGCAGCATCCTGAATCTGTAGTGGAAAGGCAGTTTAGAGAAACTTGTGGTTAAGGGACCATGTCTCAATCAGCTGGGAGCTTTGGCTTGACATTTGAAGCTGTCAACTCATCAGCTGATTCAGTGGCCACTGACCTCCCGCCTCCGCTTCACAGACGAGGTCTAGGCACAGCTCGAAACCAGTGGGCAACCTGTCAAATCCAAAAAGCTAGGGAAAAAAAACATTGATAAATGGCTGTAAACAAGCCACTAACGATTTTAATTGTCTCCCCCGCCGCTGCGTGTCGGGTCTGCTCAGCGCTGACAGACCCGACATTTGGTAAAGGTGCGTGGCGGCGTTTCACAGCGGGGTCCTGACTAGCTGTGGGGGGGGGGGGGGAGTTCCCACCATGCCCGCTGCCCCCCCCGCAAAATCTAGCCCTTACTGTTTATAATAATGTGGCTTAGCTAAAATGTTAACTTGTTCCTGGACACACAGGGGGGAAAATTCAGTTGGTTGCGCCACCCGTTAGCGCCTTAAGAGGGCGCTAAGTGGGGCGCAAACCAACTAGCGCCCGGGCAGGGCACTGCCCACGCCTCCCGCAAAATTCAGCGGGAGGTTAGTGGTGGCGCTAACCGGTAGCGCTGCGCCGCTGGTGATGACATCATTGGTGTGCGCAGCGCCCCGCTTACGCCCCGGCCGCGATCTTCGGTAGCGCCCCCTGAGTTACCGCCAGACACTATGTCCGACAGGGTCAGGGTGGCGTACCTGCGGCCGGGGAGGCGCAATTTAAAGGCGACGTGCGGGGCGGCCATTTTTGTTGCTGGCCGCCTGCCAGCACCTGCCTGCGCTCCCGTCCCCGACCTCCTGAAACCACCTCCCCCCCGCCCCGCGGAGTGCCGGCTGCGCTCCAAGAGTCCGGCATTTCTCTTGGGTGTCGGGCTCTTTTGCCTGCACTCCCGATCCCCGGGGGCCCAGCTGGGTCCCAGGTCGCGCTGCACAAGGCCCCTCCCCTTTAAGAAGGGGAGGAAGGCCTGCAATACCGCAGCGCGACGTGCCGCAGCGTTTGGTGCTGCGGCACGTAGTGCCACGATATTCACTCGCAGCGCCCCAAGAGGGAGGCGGGGCGCTTCCAGTAGCGCCCTGCTTCCCTCTTGTGGCACAACCACTCAGTTTCCGGCGCAGGGGCGCTAATTTTTCCGGGGCACTACTTTTAGTGCCCCGGCAAAGTTAGCGCCTCAATTGGGGCGCTACTCAATTTTTAGCCCACAGTTCTTGTATTCTCAATTGCTCCCTTCTTGGAACTTAGCCAATGCAAATGTTTGAGTCTAACAAACAAAGATGTAAAACTTGGAGGCAGATTATTTTTGATAGGGAAACATACACACAAAGAAACTGCAGGTAGCATTAGTTACATCTTTGTTTTGTAATTAAGCGGGGAGAGGAAATAGTCTCAATAGTTCAGGTTCGTTGAACTTGGCCAAGGAACCAAGTAACCACTCCAAATTTGTTTACTTATCCCTAGTGTCAAGCACATTAATGAGCTTTGTGGTATGGGCGACTGGTTTATATTCCTCCGACACTAAGAGCAATCAGATCTGAGTAATCAGTCAGCCTTCGATAATGAATGGCAAGGTTTGTGTTATGGATTTAATTATCTCGGGATTTGCAAAGGTCAGCTAGCCAGCAGTCTGCATTGTAATCGTACATCACATTGGAAGGCAATTTCTCTGCTACCTAATTAAGAATGGCTACCTGCTAAATCTAAATTTAACTATTTAAATCTAAGACCTGACGATAATCTCGGATGGAAGATATTGAAGTAAACAGTTACTGTTCATGAGAAGCACTGCATTCAAATGGTTTATCACAATTGTTGTTCTTTCCAGTAAGTTCGTTTTTGATATGATTGCAAACAACTGATTCACACCTGGGAGGTGATTTTTATCAATGGCGACGTGATGGAGGCGGGACTGCTGCTTGTCGGGTTTTAGTCCCGCCTTTATCGCCGTCCGGCCAACCCACGCTATTTTCCCTTGATTGACCTTGTTAAGCCCGCCCAGTGGGCTTAGCAGGCCAATTAAGGGAAAGCCAGCGACCGAGAACATCAGCGTATGATGTTTCATCTGTCAAAACTTTGAGAAGCTGTCAGACACTGACAATCTCTGTTCTTTGGTGAGTCTTTGTACTCAAGACTCACCAAACCTCTTTCCTGAGCAGAAATCAGATGGCTGTTGCATCTGAGAATGCAGCAGCCATTCTGTCACCTCTGCTGTGGAGATGAGGCAGCTCCGCAGCCTAAAGGGATGAAGCCTGGAGGAAGAAGCAAAGGGAAGTAATCTTATTAAAACACTTTTGTGTCACCTGACACACTTACCTCTCCACACTTGCACTCATTACTCACCTGCACACCGGACATTTTGGACCCTCCGACCCCCGCAGACCCACAGTTCGCCTCGCTGACCATGGCGAGGTTTGGAGCCATCGGGAAGCCCACGCTTTAGGGCTCAATATAGGGATTAGCCAAAAAACTGCCTGTTAACTACCTGTTAATAGGCAGTTAATTGGCACTAATCCCCTTCCCGCCTCGGGGAGACGGGACCCGGCGCGGGTCGATGGCACGGAGGCAGGTTGGGGGCAGGATGGGTACCCGCTCCCAGATTCTGCCATTTCCCGGCAGTCCCGCCTCCATACCCGCCTCCCCAGGGCTGGCAAAATCGCCCCCCCACCCCCCCGCAATTCAGTTTCAAAAGCGAGTAATGCTCCAAGCAATTTCTAAAGTGCTGTAGAGAAAACTTTTTTTACACAGTAACGCAATGGTACTTGGTAATCAAAATGTCCTCCTGTATAGTTTCTGTTAACAAACTAAGGACCTTAGCACAGGATTCACACCATGAAAACGCAACGTCTTTGTGCAGCTCTTCTTCTCCCTTTGTCTTTCCCAATAGCGAGAGCCCTCTTTTAATGCCCTAATGAGCAAGAATGAATGCTGACACCAGTGTTACATTTTGAACTGGTCTCAATTTAATTGCTTTGGATTTCTTGTGAACAGTGTGATATTGGCTGAATTCAGGTGAATGTGAATTGCTCTGGATATTAAATGAAATGATGCAACAGATGTGCAGGGCACAAGCCTGCCTCTGCCTGCCCGTGCAGTTTTGGGTGTTCTATTAGATATTTCACACATACAGATGGACCCTTGTGTTAATGAAAAGTTGATGTCCTGGATATCTTCATGGTCAACAAAAGGAGGAATTTCAAATTCAATTTTGGTATGGTGAAGAATGCATCTGATCTTGTTTAAATTATGACAAAGGTTGAGAGTATATGTCTGAGCCGTTGGTGGCATTTTAGGGGAACATTTGGCTCCATCATTGTAGGACTTTGATTTCTAGTGCTGGTCTGTGTCTGACTTATTTACGGTCGAGTGGAGGTTTCTTGGCCCCATTTAAAATTTGGATTTAAATGATTTGCTTTCCCAAATAACATACTGGTTGGAGAGCAACTGGTTTCTCTCAAAAAGATATAACTGAACAAACATACATATTTTCCACTGAAAATAGCTTTCGGGCTGCCTTTTCAGAGAATTTTCAGTCAGTTTCATTTCTATTAAATCTGTGTGTTAATGGAGACACGGAATGCAGGAGTTGGTTTAACAAGTCTTTACTGAATGGAGACACTCTGGAAACTGAAACTACAGAAGGCTGCTAGCGCCTTTTATACAGGGGTGGTCACTGCCGGTACTGCAGTCTGAGACCAGCTATTCCCTTAAAGGGACATACACAACAATTCCTCCCCTTTTAGATAAACAGTACATAACATTCATTTAACAACTAAATGATAACTAATTACAATTACAATTACGGTTGCTAGATACATTGGTTGAGGTTAAGCAATTATAAGTTCAGTCTTTGAGGAGGCTTCCTGATTCTGTCTGGATAACGCCTCTTTGGGGTATCAGGTTCTTCTGGTAAAGTTGAGTCGGGATCAATGTCGTTGTTTGGTTCATCTGCTTCCAATATCACCGATTCTGCGGAAGATGCAATTGGTACGTCGGTTTCATCGCCAGGTGTATCAGATCGTGGTGTGGAGTTGACGTTTTCCAGTGACTCTAGAATCTGGTCAGCGTGGCATCTTACAATGCTCTCTCCAATGTCCACGGTATACATGAGAGGTCCTTGCCGTGTACAGATCGTTCCTGGCTGCCATTTCTCTGTGCGGTAGTCCTGGGCCAAAACTGGTTGACCTATCTTAAAACTCCTGGTCGGCCTTTCATTCATATTCTGAAACTGCCTGTTCTCCACATCTCTTCTGATGTTCGGCTTAACCAAATCCAAGCGGCATCGTAGTCTTCGATTGAAGAACATCATGGCAGGAGTTTGGTTGGTAACCGCATGTGTCGCATTCCAGTAGGCAAACAAGAAGTTGTCCACCTTGTGTTGTAGGGGTATATCTTCATTACACATTGCCTTGATAGCCTTCTTGAATGTTTGAACAAACCTCTCGGCCAATCCATTAGTGGCTGGATGATATGGGGCGGATGTGTAATGCTTAACACCATTGTTCTTTAAGAACCTCCGGAACTCTTCGGACACAAACTGTGGTCCACTGTCAGAGCAAATCTGTTCAGGCAGCCCATTCCTGGCGAATATGGTTCGTAAGACTGATAGTTTTTCTGTGGTGGTTGAGGACATTTTTATTACCTCTGGCCACTTTGAATGTGCATCCACCGCAATTAAAAACATCGAGTCCATGAAGGGACCAGCAAAATCAATGTGCACCCTTTGCCATGGAGATGAGGGCCACTCCTATGGATGTAGAGGGGCTTGTGGTGGGGTGTTTTGGACCTTCTGGCATCCTGTACAGCTCTTGGTCATCTCTTCGATTTCTCTATCGATTCCCGGCCACCACACAAACGCTCTAGCTAAGTTCTTCATTTTTACCCCTCCCAGATGACCCTCATGAAGCTCATTGAGCACTCTATCCTTCAATTTGGGTGGAATCACTACTCTGGATCCACACATCAAGGTTCCTCTGCACACTGACAGCTGTTCTCTTCTCGGCGAGAATGCTGGCAGCAGTGGTTCGCCATGTGCTGGCCATCCTTTCACCGTTAAATCATAGACCCGGGATAGTGTCGGGTCATTTCGTGTTTCCTTTTTTATGTTTGCATTCGTCACAGGGAGACATTCGACTATGGTCGAGTGGAATATCTCCATTGGATCCAATGCAAGTTCTTCTTCCACCGTCAGCAACGGTAGGCGCGACAATCCATCAGCATTCCCATGCTGTTTAGTTCCTTTGTACTTGATGTCATATTGGTGTGCCCCTAGGAAAAGGGACCACCTCTGTAGCCGTTGTGCTGTAATTGTCGGTACGCCCTTCTGAGGGTTGAAAATGGAGACAAGAGGTTGATGATCAGTTATTCGAGTAAATTTTTGACCGTGCAGGTAGTGATTGAACTTCTTCACCCCCCACACTAGGCTGAGGGCCTCTCTGTCAATCTGGGCATAGTTACGCTCGGCTGAAGTTAACGAGCATGACGCAAAAGCTATCGGCCTCTCTAAACCATCAAGGCATTTATGTGACAGTACCGCCCCAATGCCGTAGGGAGATGCATCACACGCCAGTCTTATCGGTAGTGATGGGTTGTAGTGAGCCAATACTTCTCTTGAAGTGATTAAGTCCTTACTCTTCTGAAAGGCCCGCTTACAGTCATTGCTCCATTTCCATGCTACTCCCGTTCATAGCAGGGCGTTCAGTGGGTGCAGAATTGTGGACAAAGTCGGTAAAAACTTATGGTAGTAATTCATCAATCCGAGGAATGACCTCAGTTGCGACACATTTTCAGGCGCTGGGGCCTTAACAACCGCTTCAATTTTGTCAGGGGACTTATGTAACCCCTCTTCATCAATCACGTGGCCACAATACGATATCTGTTTCTTAAAAAACTCGCACTTGGGGCGGTTGGCTCGTAGCCCATGTTCACGTAGTCTAGTGAGCACCTGTTCTAGGTTGTTAAGGTGTTCACTGTCATCTTCACCTGTCACTAGGATGTCGTCCAAGTAACACTGAGTCCCCGGAATCCCTTGCAGGACTTGTTCCATCGCTCTTTGCCATATCGCCGGAGCCGATGCTACTCCGAATACCAATCGATGATACTGGTAAAGACCTTTGTGAGTGTTTATCGTGAGATACTTCCTAGAGGATTCTTCAACCTCCATCTGTAAATATGCTTGTGCTAGGTCAATTTTTGTAAAACGCTTCCCTCCAGATAGTGAGGCGAAGATGTCTTCTACCCTTGGAAGAGGATATTGTACTGTGTGAAGGACTGGGTTCACCGTCACCTTGAAGTCCCCACAGATGCGAACCTTCCTTGGCTCCTCCGACTTATTGTTTAACGTTTTCTTCATGACAGGAACAATGGGTGTCGCCTACTCGCTCCAGTCCACCTTAGACAATACGCCTGCATTCTCCAGATTCTCCAGCTCTGCCTCGACGGCTGGGCGAATTGCATATGGTACCGGTCTTGCTTTGAAAAACTTGGGAATTGCATTCTCCTCTATTTTTATCGAGGCGGTTACGCCTTTAAGAGTGCCCAGTTCTTGTTGAAATACCTCTTTGGCGTCAGCTAAGATTGTTGACAATCGTCCAGGAGTGACGTCGTCATCCTTTTTACCAGCCACCGTCAGTGCCTGAATGGAGTGCCAGTCTAAACTTATCTTTCTGATCCATTCACATCCCAATAACAGTGGTCCACCATCTTGCAGAATGTAGAGATACAATTTCCGTATTTTCTTGCCGTTGTATTTGACAGGCACCCTTATTTTTCCTCTGGGGTATACTTTTTGCCCCATATACGTCCTCAAGACAATGGATGTCTCTCAAGGGTATGTGTGAGAATAGCCGCTCGTAGTCTCGGCGATTCATGACGGTTAGAGCTGATCCTGTATCCAATTCCATTTTGACTTGGGACCCTGCTATCGTGAGGGTGACCCAAATGGTTCGGTGATCCTCTTTTGCGATTACATTGTGAAGTTTGAGACAGCTTAGTCTCTTGTTCCCGGATTCACTATCGCTCATCTGGTCTTCGGAACTACTGTCCGTCATCTTTTGTACTTTCCTGTACGGTTCCTTAGTAGCCTTTTTGTTGTCGTTGGTCTTCTTCTCAGACCTGCAAACTCGTGCAATGTGTCCCATCTTTCCGCATTGCCTGCATATTTTGTCCTTGGACCAGCAGTCCTTCTGGTCATGGGTTGTTCTGCCGCAGTGATAACATTTTGCAAATCCCCGTGTCATTTCGTGGGTGGGGTATTCCTGTGGCTTTTGTTGTATTTCCGCAGCTCCCCTTGCTGCTGCTTCATACGATACTGCCACGCTGAAAGCCTTATCTAGCGTCAGCTCTTTCTCTGAGAGTAACCTCTTCTGGGTTCCTTCACTCAGGAGTCCACAGACAAATTTGTCCCGTAAGGTATCTGCCTGTCCTGCTCTGAACTGGCAGTGCTTTGATAGCTTGCGTAGTTCCGTAAGGTAATCAGCATTGCTCTCCTTTTTATGCTGATTTCTCCTGTGGAATTTAAATCTTTCTGTTATCAGCAGCGGTGTAGGATTTAAGTGTTCCTGTAGGATAGCAACAATTTCGTTAAAACTCTTCGCCTTTGGTTTGGCTGGAGTAATCAGGTCCCGCAATAGGCCGTACGTTCTTGCGCCCATTAAATTTAGCAATACCGATGCCTTTTTCTCCTCGGCTATTTCGTTTGCCTCGCAATATACCTCGACTCTTTCCACATACGTGGTCCAGTCTTCTATTGCATTATCGAAGGCAGTGATATCGCCAGTCTTTGGCATCTTGAAAATCTAAGATGGCGTCTCCCGTGCTTTTCCTTCGTCCCCGATGGATCAAAATGGCGCCTCCCGCGCTTTTCCTTCTTCCCCGCTGAGTTAAGATGGCACCTCCCGCGCTTTCCCGCCGCTGCCGCTGCTGTCAACGTCGCTCTCCGCGGTATTTTTATTTTTAACCGTTCCCGTCGTGGAGCGGACCCTCTGGGACACTTCCCTCCCTCTTCTTAGGTCCGAACGCTGCCCGGCTGCGAAGCACCGGCCGCGCCCTCTGTGCTCCACCCTCTCTCTCTCTCTCTTTGCTTCCCGACTCGCTGCCCGGCCCCGTTGCAGAGCCACCCGATCGAGCTCTAGCCCGCCGCAGCCCAGGAAGGATCAGTGCACTACCTGCCACCAGCCCGATTAGCTGGGAAACCACAGACTGGGGAACCAAGCCTGGCTGTTGACAGTCTCTCCTGCAAGTTTTCAATCCGATGATTTGGAGGGCGGTTGCCCATGGTCGACGCCCGTTTCTTGAGTTTCTTTGGATTATATTCTTTTTTCTTTCTTCTGGCTTCGACCTTCAATAACGTCATCTGAGGTGCTGCCGAGTTGCAGGTAAGTTCGTTTCTTACTCGTCGCCAGTATTAAATCCGTGTGTTAATGGAGACACGGAATGCAGGAGTTGGTTTAACAAGTCTTTACTGAATGGAGACACTCTGGAAACTGAAACTACAGAAGGCTGCTAGCGCCTTTTATACAGGGGTGGTCACTGCCGGTACTGCAGTCTGAGACCAGTTATTCCCTTAAAGGGACATACACAACAATTTCCTGGAACACCTTTCTTTTAAAAACTTGTTTTGAAGCCAGGAACGTTGACATTGCTAAAGCCTGCTTTCTGTTGCAGCTTAAAAATTTATGGTTGTTTTTTTGTGAGGCTGCGAAAACATTCATTGTGTTAAAATATCTCGGTGACATGAAATATAACATTGTGTTACAGGCCGATGTATCTATATTTTGAATTGAGCAACGGTTTTCAATGGCAAAGAGGAAGCCTCTTTGATCCAGCCCATTTGGTTTCACTAGTTGCATTGATTTTTGTTCAATTTGCATAACCAAATCATGAAATGGTTTAAATGTCATCTTAATTAAAAGTTCTATATATTATTCAACACTTACAGTAATATGAAAGCTGTGCTGAATGCCCCGTTTACTGTAGAAACCAAATAAGCCATATTGGAAATAGAAAGTGCATGGCCTTTTGTCTTAGAAGCTTTATACTAAACAGATCTACAACACGAAATTAAACAAGTGACAGATTTATTCTTGCAATAAATTTGCTTTGGACCGTGTTCAAAAATGCAATCTTGTTGGACAAAAAAAAAGAGTTAGAATGAAGATCCCCAGCTGTACTGATGTAGGGAAATCCCTTTGTGTCATATAGGAATGGTGCAGTTATCTTTGTGCTTCAATCTAATCTGTCATTCCATTACATTATCATATCAGGCATTCTCCAAACCAGTTGACGTGTCTGAACACTATTCGGTCTTTACAGAATTATGAAATCAACGAATAAAAAGCACAAGGTATTACAGGGTAGATTGGAATGATCTTACCTAAGAAATTTCTGCCTCAGACTGGCATTAAATCTACCACTCAAACAATACAAAATTAATTTGGTTCAAGCAGCTCATATCTCATGTTGCTGATTGCCACATCCTGTCAGTGCAGCTATACACTGTCTCACAGTGCTTGTTTAATTAAATGTATGTTGAGTCACTCACCAGGAGGAAAAAAAGACTTTTTATGCAAAAAGTTAGCCAGCCAATCTTTCTACTAAGCCCCTATCTGAAATCTGAGGTGCATGTCTGAATTTGACCCAAACTGCATCATTCTTTGATAGCCTCCAATGGATGCTGTTGATCTGCATCAAGATTACTGCATCATTGTTAAAATAAAAACCATTATTTGCCATACCTCTGCAGAAGGTCGAGATATTGAACACCATATTAGCTGAAAAGTCAATCACAATTCCCAACCAAATGAAATGGTTCAACCAGCAAAATCATTATTAGGATTGAGAAAATTCAGTGTATTATTCAAAGGCTTGGTTTGCAAAGCCTTTTCTGAGGAATTAGCTACTCACCTTCCTCGTCCATTTAAGGTGGTGTCTCCTTTCTACGTGAAAAGCAGCTAAAAAGAAAGGATCTTCCCTAATAACTGCAGACCAGAGTTTCAGCTGCTAATCACATCTTAGGTTATGAACCCCATAGTGATTTAGAAGCTGTTGTCCTCAATTGTAACCACTTACTTTCTGGTTGCCAATTGCACAATCACAACCAGGTCAACTTGCGGTCTTATCAATAATATTTTCTTGAAATAGAAGAGTTCAGAAAGTCAGAACAGTAACTTTCAACATATACAGAACATTCAGTAGGATATGGTATGCTGGTCCTTGTAAAGCTGGAACTCTTTTGGTGTATCTGCTGAATTGGATATATGAGTTAGAAACATAGAAAAATAGGAGCAGGAGTAGGCCATTCGGCCCTTCGAGCCTGCTCCGCCATTCAACACGATCATGGCTGATCCTCCATCTCAATACCAAATTCCTGCCCTCTCACCACACCCCTTGATGCCTTTTGTGTCTAGAAATCTATCTATCTCCTTCTTAAATATATTCAGTGATTTCGCCTCCACAGCCTTCTGTGGTAGAGAATTCCCCAGGTTCACCACCCTCTGAGTGAAGAAATGTCTCCTCATCTCAGTCCTAAATGTCCTACCCCGTATCCTGAGATTGTGACCCCTCATTCTAGACCCCCTATTTACTAAGAAGTCACAACTGTGGGGTCATCTATTCACAACACCTGCAAGGGACAGTGCAGAGAAGTGTATGTGGGATCATTCCACTCTTTTTTTAGCCAATAACCTTATGAATTAAGTGAAAATTTATGAGACTCCTTTGCTGATGATGCTGCTCCCTATAGAGCAGTTAATTCTCCATCTGAAAAAAAAATTATCTACGAGTCAGATCAAGATAGATCAGCAGAAGTAGAGAGTGCACTGACAGCTTTTGTGCTACCTTCATCCCAGATAAGCTGAGCAAAAATATTTCTTAGAAATCTTGATTGTGATGTTTGTGGCTTCACAATGACGGGGTTGGCATGTTTTTCATTACATGGTTTGTGACATCTAATGAGAGCATCTGGTGACTGCAACATTGCGTTGCAGTTTCTAGAGATATGATAGTTTTGTGACAATACAGTATTTGGCTTCACACATTGCAGTCAGTGGCCAAAATATTCAGGAGAAATAAACAAACTTATTCAAATAAAACTTATGGGCCAGATTTTGCTGAAGAAATACAGGCATCTGAGCGACGCATTATTATTAATGCGCAAATTGACCAGCAACTTGCAGTGAGGAAGAGATGCCCCGTGAATCGGCAGAAGTTGCTAGTCGTTGCCATTAGCTTTGCGAGAACAGCATCTCGCACTTAACCTCCCTGTGAGTTTCATGAAGTTGCTGCATTTGCACGTTAATTGCCCATTAAACTGGCCATGAAAAGTTAAGTCTAGTAATTAACAGAGTAAGTCCCCTTTTAACGACATGATAATTGTTAATGACTGCCGATCAACCTCTCTTGCCCAGAAAATGAACAGTTTTCAGTGTGGAGCCTCATTCCTTCAGGTTGTGAATTGTTTTAGAAGATTTTAAAAATGTCAAATTTTAAATTTAAAAAAAACTTACTTTTCCTTTCTGTCTCTTTCTCTCTCTCTCTTAATCTGATCTTTCTTTCCCAATCTTTATTTCTCTTTCTATACCTAATTTGACATTGAATTCCCCCACTCTGATGCACCCTCCTTGCCAGTCACTCCTCTGTTTATTTCTCAATCCTTTAATCTCGTTGATTAAGGAGATAGACTGTTTGTCCTGTAGTTCACCAAGGCCCCAGATGGCCTGTTGCCCTCACTGCGCCATTATCAGCTCGAACTCCCAGCTACTTTGTGGGCAAAATTCTTTAAAACCTAAACGTGCACAAGCAAGTCTAACTAACGAGGCATGCTGCGTCAGCAAAATCTGACCCTATATATTCAGCATAGTGAACCAGTTCATTCGAAGACCAGTGTGTGGCACCATGGGAGAGTGGCTTGATTTTCACATGTTGCTTATTTACTCATCTCAATTGTGTTGCTGTGCGCACATACTGAACAAAGACTAAGTACTTTTCCACAAAGGGAGAGGAAAAATCTCCATTAGATCCAGAGACAACCACGCCACAAGTCATCATTAAAATAAATGGCTGCAATCAGTTTAAACGAGCCCGCCAAAAGTAAGACAAAGGACTGACCTGATTTGGCGCGCAGATAAGGAGTTGAAGAACGGTTATAATTGTAAGCCCATCAGTGGCAATCGCTCTCTTAGCGCTCTTATCTTTCTTGATTGTGCCCTGGCCTCGTGGCGGGCTCTCTTCTCGCTCCCCGCGCCGCTCAACAACCAAGTTTAACTCTGTGCAAAACAGAGTCAGAAGGACAGCTCGCCTCAGCCAGGCCTACTTAAGATGCAGAAGTCACGAGTCGCAGCCCGATGTCATCATCGATGCCGCAACACAGTTTTAACTCCTAGGATTTTAAGACCTGTATATCATCAAACCTCCCACCAACCACCCCCGCCCCCCTCAAGTGAAAACTGGCAGAATTGGGCATTGTGGCCACGTAAGCTTTTTTAATTCATGTTAGAAATCCTTGTGGCCTAGGAAGAGTAGGAGTGTTGCCCCGGGTTCTGCAATGGTCCTTGGGCTTCCCCAGCCTTGCCTTTCCCTCCAAGCACCTCCTTGAAGACCCCGCACCATCCAGCACTAACTAAAGCCGGGGGCTGTTGCCTTGGGTCTCCGGTGACGTACGGATCCTGGCACAATTCTCACTCACACCCGCCTGCCATGACATTAGTTGCCCCCGCCCTCCCCCACCCTCATTGCTGGCGGGAGGTAGATTTGAGTTAAAATGGCCCGAGCCTCATACTGAACTCTCTGCGAGGGTTTCCCGCCCACCTTGAATGTGCCCCCCACTTAAAATCAGGACTTTGGCATCTGCTGAGTGAGTTAATCTCAGACAGTGCAGCACTTGGAGTTCGTGAGTTGACCTCAGTGCTCTTGGCTCAGATGGGAAGAATCAGCCACATCAGTATTCAGTGACCCTTGATGGCTGTGTGTACCAGTGGGATCAGGCAATAACAAAAGTCAGCACCTTAATGAGAGGCTGGGAGAAATTTGGGAGGGGAGAACCTCAACTTCTGCATAGAGTTGTCATAAATCCTACTGTAATGAAAAGGTCAACTTATTTTACTGTTTATCCAACTGTTGCTTACTGAAATATGAGTTGTACAACATCAAAACTCCATAAAATATTCAAGGGGAATTGTAAAACTATTAAAATGTTTAATTACAATAATAACACATTTTAGTGACTTTTTGCAACACTGGAGAACATATTTATGTATTAATTTTATTTCTGAATGCTTTTATTACAAATAAGCATTCTTAAATATACAAACCTCTCATTTAAAATTTATTCACAGCTACATTGTTGATTATTGGATTACAAGCAGAGGAAGCCATTACTGGAAATTGATAATGGGCTGGATCTTGCGTTCAGCAACAAACAAATGCCATCAGCCGTTCATAATGCTTGCAGCTTCCCACAGACTTTTCCTGGCTTTTGTACGGCAACTTACGGTCATCGGGAGTCCGAAACAACGCAGTGCCCTCTACAGGGGATCTGTGACCTGTGTGAACAGGGCACGCAACAGCATGTCTCCTCAACCAATCAGATTGAAGAATTCTTACTGAGACACGCAGGGCTCGATTTTGTCAATGGGGATCTTTTGGAGGTGGGACTCACACTTTTTGGGTTGTAGTCCCGCCTCCATCTACTTGTGGCCAACCCACGCTATTTTCCCTTGATTGACCTTGTTAAGCCCGCCCAGCGGGCTCAGCAGGCCAATTAAGGGGCACCTGGTTACTGGTGACGTCAGTGATTGACATTTCATCTGTCAAGGGCTTTTGACAGATGAAAAATCAGCGTTTGACAGCTCTGTGAAGCTGTAAACACTGACAATCTGTCTTCTAACTTGAGTCCTTCTACTCAGACTCAGTTAGAGATCTCTCCAGACCAGAAAGCAGAGGCTGCAGCTTTTGACAGTTCAGCGGCCATTCTGCTTTCTGTGCCGGTGAACTGAGGGACTCCCGAGAACTGAAGGAAGGAAGCCTGCAGGAGAAAGTAAAGGTAAGTAAAACTTATTAAAACACTTTACACTTACCTCACACACTTACCTCTGCACACATGTACCCATCACTCCCCTGCACAACGGACATCTCGACCCCTCCAACCCCTGCAGACCAACGGTCCGCCTCGCTAACTTGGCGTGGTTCGGAGCCGTCGGACAGCCCACACTTCAGGGCTAAAAATAGGGATTAGGCAAAAAACTGCCTAACTACCTGTTAACAGGCAGTTAATTGGCACTAATCCCCTTCCCGCCTCGGGGAGGCGGCTCCTAGCACAGGTCGGATACCTGCCTCCTGGGACATTGGCACGGAGGCAAGTTGGGGGCGGGATGGGTTCCTGCCCCCCGATTCTGCAATTTTCCCACCACTTCCGCCTCCAAACATGCCTCCTCGGGGCTTGGAAAATTGAGCCCGCAGAGTCTAAACCAGGAAGTGTAAGTTAGAATACATTGTAAAATCATGTGCAGAAAGTGAAATCAAGAGAGGGAAAGAAAGATGGGATTAAGAGAAAAAGATAAAAAAGACAAAGAAAAAGTAAAAAAAATAATTTTAATTTTTTTTAAATCTCCAAGAATAATTAATATCTGAAGGAATGAGACTCTGCACTTGTAAAAGTGAATTTTCAGTGCTAGCGAGGTTGTTTAGTAGTAATTAAGACTTATCACACCACTAAAAAATCACTCACACTCGACTGGACAAGCCCTAACTTTTTCTGGCGTGTTTCGTGGGCATCTAGTGGGTCAGTACCGCAACTTCACGCCCTTCATGTCTTTGAATGTCGAGTCTCTCAGCAAGGTACCGGTGTAGCAAAGCTTGTGGAGGAGCAGGGCAAATCGGACAGCAATTTTGTGATTTTCGCGTTTAACTGCGCATGTGCAGACGCCAGAAATTGCTGTCCAATTTACTCCTTAATAACGGTGAGCACTGATAGTCTCATCGTTATTCCTACCACAATATCCGGGCCATTAACTCTTCCACCCCAATCCCTCAAAGAATTAACTTGAATACTTAACTTGATGTAGATAAAGATTTAATTGTGTGATAAAAGTTTCATTGTGAGGGTAGAGTTCCCAGGAGATTTCTCAAGGCTTTCCTTTGAAACCATGTAGTTAAACTCAGAGCGATTTATTTTGCTGATTGTGTATGTTACACACTTCACTATGCTTTTCCCACTTCATTACAACATCTGCATTTCACTTCTTCAATTAATCTTATTAATAGGAAGATTTTCTTTGGTGAATATGTGTTAGCAACATTCTAAACATAAGAGGAAGATTTCCTCTGGTTATATGTTCACAATATCAGAAACATGGGGGCAATTTTAACATAATTTCGCCTGTCAGGAAACTGACCAGATTGAGTGCAACGCTGGTTTCACACCTCGCCCGATTTTACACTCCATTGAAGACAGTGGAGAGTAATATTGGGTGGGCGTAAAACCAACATTCCACCCGACTCCACGGGATTTCCGCCTGGTGAGTCGGGTTGAAATTATCCCCAATGGAATGATATCCTCTGGTTGTGTGTCCATGACATCTTAAGCATAATGGGAAGATTTCCTCTAAGCACGACTTCTGGCAAAGTCATAAATGTTCTCTTTTAGATTGCTTTTGTGATTTCGCTGGAAAGAATAATTAGAGGAAACCTTCCTGCTGTGGAAGGCATAGTGAAGTAGATAACAAACACAATCAGCCCAGTAAATTGCTCTGAAAATACTCCTTAACTACAGGAGTTTCAAAGGAATGCCTCAGGAAATCTCCTGGGAGGATTTTTCTTATGTCTTACTATGAAACCATTACCACACCATTAAATCTTTGTATTAACACCAAGTTAAGCAGTATACGTCACATTATAGCCAAAGGAAATTGCCCCCTCCTCCTCCCCTCCCAGTGCTTTTTCCAGGTCTGTATGTGCTTTCACCAAGAGTGTCTTAAAAGAGCCCTTTAAAAAATGTGTGTTTTTCCAAACTACTGCATTCCTTTTTTTTTTGGATTAAATGTCAGGCTTCTTCCTACAATGGGAGCCCATTGTGTTTGGTTCCCAGGCCTCCAGGTCACTCTGATGACATCACTCGTGGAGCCATTTGTATGGCACAATGACTCAGTGCAGTGAGAGCAACTATTCACATCGGTTTAGGGCTCACTCCACCCCTGCTGCTGGTTGGGAACGCAGCAAAGAGTGGAGCCATTCCAGGATAGATGGGAAACCCCCACCCACCACCCTGTGAATGACATCACTGGAGCAGCAGTGAGTCCCAGCATGTCTGCTCTTGGGTGACAATAAGGGCCTAGAAATTCATCGCCGGCAGTGGCGCAAAGCGGTGATCTCGGATTGACCGCTCGTTAGACGCAGCGATTGATATTCAGTTCCATTTTAGTCAATTCCACTGAATGTCGGGCGCTGCGTATAATGGGTGGCCAATCCGAGACCACCCATTCTGCACCACTGCCCGAGACGAATTTCTAGGTCAAGAAACTTAATACATTTTTTAAAAAAGACTGTGGAATATTATGGATGTTGTGTATGTACCTTTAAGAGAATAACTGGTCTCAGACTGCAGTACCGGCAGTGACCACCCCTGTATAAAAGGCGCTAGTGAGCCTCTGTGTTTTTAGTTTCACTATTGACTTCCACCAGTAAAGACTTATTTTGTTCACTCCTGCTGTCCGTGTCTCAATTATTCACGGACGTAACACTGGCGACGAGTAAGAAACGAACTTACCTGCAACTTGGCAGCACCTCAGACGACGTTATTGAAGGTCGAAGCCAGAAGAAAGAAAAAATAAATAAAATCCAAAGAAACTCGAGAAACGGGCGTCGACCGTGGGCAACCGCCCTCCAAATCGTCGGATTGAAAACTTGCAGGAGAGACTGTCCAGAGCCAGGCTTGGTTCCTCGGCCTGTGGTTTCCCAGCTAATCGGGCTGGTGGCAGGTAGTGCACTGATCCTTCCTGGGCTGCGGCGGGCTAGAGCTCGATCGGGTGGCTTTTCAACGGGGCCGGGCAGCGAGTTGGGAAGCAAGAGAGAGAGAGAGGGTGGAGCACACAGGGCGCGGCCGGTGCTTCGAAGCCGGGCAGCGTTCGGACCTAAGAAGAGGGAGGGAAGTGTCCCAGAGGGTCCGCTCCACGACGGGAAAATAATAAAAGAAAAAAAATCAATATTAAACGTGCAAGAAACCGTGGAAAGCAGCGCTAACAACAGCGGGGAAGAAGGCAAAGCGCAGGAGGCGCCATTTTGTTAAATCGGGGAAGAAGGCAAAGCACGGGAGGCACCATTTTAGATTTGCAAGATGCCGAAGACTGGCTGTATCACTGCTTTTGATAATACAATAGAGGACTGGACCACGTATGTGGAAAGAGTCGAGGTATATTTCGAGGCAAACGAAATAGCGGAGGGGAAAAAGGCATCGATATTGCTAAACTTAATGGGCGCTAGAATGTACGGCCTATTGCGGGACCTGATTACTCCAGCCAAACCGAAGGCGAAGAGTTTTAACGAAATTGTTGCTGTCCTACAGGAACACTTAAACCCTGCACCGCTGTTGATAGCAGAAAGATTTAAATTCCACAGGAGAACTCAGCACAAAGATGAGAGCAATGCTGAGTATCTTACGGAACTACGCAAGCTATCAAAGCACTTCCAGTTCGGAGCAGGACTGGCAGATACACTACGGGACAAATTTGTCTGTGGACTCCTGAGTGAAGGAACACAGAAGAAGTTACTCTCAGAGAAAGAGCTGACGCTAGATGAGGCTTTCAGCGTGGCAGTATCGTATGAAGCAGCAGCCAGGGGAGCTGCAGAAATTCAACAAAAACCACAGGAATACGGCACCCACGAAATGACACAGGGATTTGCAAAATGTTACCGCTGCGGCAGAACTAACCATGACCAGAAGGACTGCTGGTCCAAAGACAAAATATGCAGGCAATGCGGGAAGATGGGACACATTGCACGAGTTTGCAGGTCTGGGAAGAAGACCAGCGACAACAAAAAGGCTACTAAGGAACCGTACAAGAAAGTACAAAAGATGACGGACAGTAGTTCCGAAGACCAGATGAGCGATAGTGAATCCGGGAACAAGAGACTAAGCTGTCTCAAACTTCACAATGTAATCGCAAAAGAGGATCACCGAACCATTTGGGCCACCCTCACGATAGCAGGGTCCCAAGTTAAAATGGAATTGGATACAGGATCAGCGCTAACCGTCATGAATCGACGAGACTACGAGTGGCTATTTTCACACATACCCTTGAGAGAGACATCCATCGTCTTGACGACGTATACGGGGCAAAAAGTATACCCCAGAGGAAAAATAAGGGTGCCTGTCGAATACAATGGCAAGAAAATACGGAAATTGTATCTCTACATACTGCCAAATGGTGGACCACCGTTATTGGGACGGGAATGGATCAGGAAGATAAACTTAGATTGGCATTCCATTCATGCAATGACGGTGGATGATAAAAAAGATGAAGACGTCACTCCTGGACGATTGTCAACAATCTTAGCTAACGCCAAAGAGGTATTTCAACAAGAACTGGGCACGCTTAAAGGCGTAACCGCCTCGACAAAAATAGAAGAGAATTCAGTTCCCAAGTTTTTCAAAGCAAGACCGGTACCATATGCAATTCGCCCAGCCGTTGAGGCAGAGCTGGAGAAGGCGGGCGTGTTGTCTAAGGTCGACTGGAGCGAGTGGGCGACACCCATCGTTCCTGTCATGAAGAAAACATTCAGCAATAAGTCCGGGGAGCCAAGGAAGATTCGCATCTGTGGGGATTTCAAGGTGACGGTGAACCCAGTCCTTCACACAGTACAATATCCTCTTCCAAGGATAGAAGACATCTTCGCCTCACTGTCTGGAGGGAACCGTTTTACAAAAATTGACCTAGCACAAGCATATTTGCAGATGGAGGTTGAAGAGTCCTCTAGGAAGTATCTCACGATAAACACTCACAAAGGTCTTTACCAGTATCATCGATTGGTATTCGGAGTAGCATCGGCTCCGACGATATGGCAAAGAGCGATGGAACAAGTCCTGCAAGGGATTCCGGGGAGTCAGCGTTACTTGGACGACATCCTTGTAACAGGTGAAGATGACAGTGAACACCTTAACAACCTAGAACAGGTGTTCACTAGACGACGGGAACATGGGCTGCGAGCCAACCGCCCCAAGTGCGAATTTTTTAAGAAACAGATATCGTATTTGTAAAGTCTGTGTGTTCTAGTTGTAATTAATAACACACAGACTACAAGATTAAAGTTCAACAGGTCTTTACTGGTTGGAGGTCAGGACTATACTAAATACAATCTTACTACACAGTGCTTATATACCGGTGGTCACCACCGGTATTACGTATACAGCAGCCAGAGAAAGTAGTACATCTCTTAAGGTGGAACAGGTTACATACACCACAATCCTCCCTTTTTAGCTTAATAGTCATATCCCCATTTAACATAACATCATAACATATATACATATATAACTTCAGGTATAAACCGTTCAAAGGTTCAGTCTCTCAGGAGGCCTTCTGATTCGGTCTGGATAACGCCTTTCAGTGGTCTCTGATTCTTGTTGCTGAGGTGACTCTTCTTGTTGGTTTCCTATGTATTGGACGTCATCATCAGGTACAGTCCCTGCCAAGGTAGATGCTTCAGGTTCATTAACGTCTTCCACAGTTGTCTCTGTCGCAACCATGGGTTCGACCCTTGCTCTTGATTCTACCAGTTGATCCGCATGACGCCTTATCACATTGTTACCAATATCTACTGTGTACATCAGAGGTCCTTGTCTGGCCCGAATTGTTCCGGACTGTCATTTTTCGTTTCCATAGCCCCTTGCCAACACTGGTTGTCCTACTTCGAAACTTCGAGTGGACTTGTTATTAATATGCCGGAACTGTTTGTTTTCCACTTCCCGCCGCACATTTGGTTTTAACAAGTGCAACCTGGACCGCAACCTCCTGTTATAAAACATCATGGCAGGACTTTGGTTAGTCACTGCATGAGCGGCGTTTCGATACGCCATTAGGAAATTGTCCACCTTGTGCCGTAGCGGAATCTGATCATCGTTCATGGCCTTTATTGCCTTTTTGAATGTTTGGACAAATCTCTCGGCCAACCCGTTTGTCGCCGGATGATATGGGGCAGAGGTATAATGTTTCACCCCATTCTTCTTTAAGAATTTTTGGAATTCTTCCGACACGAACTGTGGTCCGTTGTCCGAACAGATCTGTTCTGGCAATCCGTTCCTTGCGAATATTGTTCTTAACACCGCAATTGTCTTTTCTGAAGTAGTGGTATTCATCTTGATCACTTCTGGCCATTTGGAATGTGCGTCCACCGCAATTAGGAACATGGAGTCCATGAATGGACCAGCAAAGTCAATATGTATGCGTTGCCATGGGGCTGAAGGCCATTCCCATGGGTGTAGCGGTGCGATCGGAGGTGCATTTTGCACTTTTTGGCACCCAGCGCAGCTTTTCGTCAACTCCTCTATCTGTTGGCCAATACCCGGCCACCATACATAAGCCCTAGCAAGACTTTTCATCTTAACTCCCCCCAGATGACCTTCATGCAGTTCTTTTAGAACTCTTTCCCTTAACTTGGGAGGAATAATCACTCTTGTCCCGTACATCAAAGTACCATGGCAGACGGACAGCTGGTCTCGCCTTGCCGAGAATGCCGGTAACAGAGGATCACCACGTGTTGGCCATCCTTTCACTGTCACCTCGTAGACTCTGGACAGTGTCGGGTCGTTCCTGGTTTCTCTTTCAATACTTGCATTGGTGACTGGTAAACACTCGATGATGGTCGAATGAAATAACTCAACAGGGTCAACTTTCGTCGTTTCTTCTTCTTCAGGTAGTGGCAGGCGCGACAGCCCATCAGCATTGCCATGCTGCTTCGTACCTTTGAATTCTATTTGGAAAAGGGACCATCTCTGGAGACGCTGTGCTGTCATCACTGAAACACCCTTCTTAGGGTTAAAAATGGATACCAACGGCTGATGGTCTGTCAGAAGTGTGAATTTTTGGCCCTGCAGGTAATGATTAAACTTCTTCACTCCCCATACAAGGCTGAGAGCCTCCCTATCGATCTGCGCATAGTTGCGCTCAGCGGAGGTCAATGATCTGGATGCAAACGCGACTGGCCTTTCCGTGCCATTTGGCAACTTGTGTGAGAGTACTGCCCCAATACCATATGGAGAAGCATCACAAGCCAACCGAATAGGCAGTGTCGGGTTGAAGTGAGCCAACACTTCCTCTGAGGTGATCAATTCTTTGCTTTTGCGAAATGCCTTCTTACAGTTTTCGCTCCATTCCCATGGTACCCCCTTCTGTAAAAGAGCGTTTAGCGGGTGCAGTACCGTGGATAGATTTGGTAGAAATTTATGGTAATAGTTAATCAATCCTAGAAACGACCTCAACTGAGAGACATTATCCGGAGCGGGAGCCTTTACAACTGCCTCTATCTTGTCAGGAGACTTATGAAGCCCCTCCCGGTCAATGACATGACCACAGTACGAGATCCGCTTCTGGAAGAACTCACATTTCTGCCGATTAACTCTAAGTCCATACTCTTTCAGTCTGTTGAGCACCAGTTCCAAGTTTGCGAGGTGTTCTTCATCACCATCACCTGTAATCAGAATATCATCCAGGTAACATTGTGTGCCTGGAATTCCCTGTAATACCTGCTCCATGGCCCTCTGCTAAATTGCTGGAGCCGATGCCACTCCAAAAACCAGCCTATTGTACCGGTACAAACCTCGATGCGTGTTGATCGTGAGGTATTGGCGTGACTCTTCTTCAACCTCCATCTGCAAGTACACCTGCGCCAGGTCTATCTTGGTGAAGTGTTTCCCGCCAGACAACGAAGCAAAAATATCCTCAATCCGCGGAAGTGGATACTGCACCGTGTGAAGCACCGGATTAACGGTGATTTTGAAATCTGCACAGATGCGAACCTTCCCTGGTTCTCCTGGCTTGTTGCTCGAAGGACGTTTCATAACGGGAACAATGGGCATAGCCCACTCACTCCAATCTACCTTAGACAGTACACCTGAACGTTCTAGCGCTTCCAGTTCCGCTTCAACAGTAGGTCGTATTGCATAGGGTACCGGTCTGGCTTTAAAAAATGTTGGGTGTGCATGTTCATCAATCTTGATGTTTGCCGTAATTCCTCTCAGTGTTCCCAGTCCCTGCTGGAACACCTCTTTAGCATCATCCAATATTCTGGACAATCGTTTAGGTTTGACATCTGTTTCCCCGGAATCTACCGTTAGTGCCTTCAAGGAGTGCCAGTCCATATTCATTTTCCTAATCCACTCCCGTCCCAGTAGTGGTGGACCTCCTTCAGGTAGCACATATAAGTCCATTACTTGGCTTTCTTCGCCCTTGTGGACCACTTTTACCTCTATCTTTCCGATGGGGTACACTCTTTGCCCCGTGTATGTTTTCAATATAATCTCCGTATCCCGTAGGGGAATATGTTGGAATAACCTTTTGTAATCTTTCTTATTCATGACCGTCAATGCCGATCCAGTGTCCAATTCCATCTTTACTTGGACTCCTGCTATCTGAAGGGTGACCCAAATTGTCTGGAGATCTGCATCCTTACCAACGTTGTGTACTCTTAAGCTACCCAGTTCATTACTGCTAGCGTCTGAATCTGACTTCTGTTCGGTCGAACTGTTCTTTGTCACCTTGTGTACCTTTATGTATTTTCCTTGCGGTGACTTTTTGTTGCTGGTCTTCTTTCCTGACCGGCATACTTTAGCTATGTGGCCAAGCCTGCCACACATTCTGCATTCTTGGTTTTTAAACCAACACTGGTTCTGATCGTGCGTTGTCTTTCCGCAACGATAACATTTTACAGTACTCGAACCCAATTTATTTGTACTGAGTTCCGGTGACCGTAGCTGCATTACTGCCGTGCCTCTCGCTGCGGCTTCGTGTGCTGCTGCCATAGTGACCGCTTTCTCAAGCGTCAGCTCATTCTCCTCGAGCAATCGCTTTTGTGTATCTTCTTTTAATAAACCACACACAAATTTATCTCGTAGCGCCTCTGTCAGTCTCGTTCCGAATTGACTGTACTTTGCTAGCTTACGCAATTCCATTAAATATTCAGCATTGCTTTCATCCTTCAGCTGCCTTCTGCTGTAACATTTAAATCATTCCGCTAGCATCAGCGGCGTGGGGTTTAGGTGATTTTTCAGGACAGTAACAATCTCCTCGAACGTCTTATCCGCCGGTTCATCTGGTGATAAAAGGTGTTTCAATTGCCCGTATGTCTTCGCACCCATTAAGTTTAATAAGGTTAGTGCTTTCTCTTCATCTGGGATTTTATTTGCTTTACAATAATTTTGTATGCGTTCTACATACATAGCCCAACCTTCGATGTCGCTATCAAAGGTATTAATGTTCCCATGTTTAGGCATCGTTGCAATTTAATTTATTTTTATTTTTATCCAAGATGGCGGCTTCCGCGCTCTTGTCTTCGCCCTCCGCCTACAAAATGGCGGTTTTCCCGCGCTTGGCGGTCTTCACCCTTCCCCCGACACTGTCTCCGCTTCACCCCGGCTCTCGCGCCTTCAGTTGCCCCCAGACGCTGCGCCTTTTTAGCCCGAATGCGGCCCGGCCCTTATCTCCGGTCGCGATCCATCTCACCGCCCTTATTCCTCCGTCTTCCCTCCCCGTCTGTACAGCCAACGCGGCCGACTTTCTGGTCGCGTCGCTGCCCGGCTTACCCACTACCGAGGTAGAAAGAAGATAGCTGACAGCCGCTGATGGAGGCTTCGAGTTCAGGATGTCTTCTGCACTCTGGTTTCTCGATGTCTGCCGTGCGACGTGTCTTCCAGCAGGGTGATGAGGGTGGAAGCCTCTCTTCGACGTCCGTTCTGTGGACGAAGCCGCCGTGGATATAACTGCCGCAGGGTAAGAATCTGACTCGTCGCCACTGTAAAGTCTGTGTGTTCTAGTTATAATTAATAACACACAGACTACAAGATTAAAGTTCAACAGGTCTTTACTGGTTGGAGGTCAGGATTATACTAAATACAATCTTACTACACAGTGCTTATATACCGGTGGTCACCACCGGTATTACGTATACAGCAGCCAGAGAAAGTAGTACATCTCTTAAGGTGGAACAGGCTTAAGTTCTCTTAAGGTGGAACAGGTTACATACACCACAGTATTGTGGCCACGTGATTGATGAAGAGGGGTTACATAAGTCCCCTGACAAAATTGAAGCGGTTGTTAAGGCCCCAGCGCCTGAAAATGTGTCGCAACTGAGATCATTCCTCGGATTGGTGAATTACTATCATAAGTTTTTGCCGAATTTGTCGACAATTCTGCACCCACTGAACGCCCTGCTACGAACGGGGGTAGCATGGAAATGGAGCGATGATTGTAAGCGTGTTTTTCAGAAGAGTAAGGACTTAATCACTTCAAGGGAAGTTTTGGCTCACTACAACCCAGCACTGCCAATCAGGCTGGCATGTGATGCGTCTCCCTACGGCATTGGGGCGGTACTGTCACATAAATTCCTTGATGGTTTAGAGAGGCCGATAGCTTTTGCGTCACGCTCGTTAACTTCTGCCGAGCGTAACTACGCCCAGATTGACAGAGAGGCCCTCAGCCTAGTGTGGGGGGTGAAGAAGTTCAATCACTACCTGCACGGTCAAAAATTTACTCTACTAACCGATCATCAACCTCTTGTCTCCATTTTCAACCCTCAGAAGGGCGTACCGATAATGACAGCACAACGGCTGCAGAGATGGTCCCTTTTCCTAGGGGCACACCAATATGACATCGAGTACAAAGGAACTAAACAGCATGGAAATGCTGATGGATTGTCACGTCTACCGTTGCCGACGGTGGAAGAAGAAGACCCTGCAGTGGGTCCAATGGAGTTATTCCACTCGACCATAGTCGAATGTCTCCCTGTGACGAATGCAAACATAGAAAAGGAAACACGGAATGAATGACCTGACACTATCACGGGTCTATGATTTAACGGTGAAGGGATGGCCAGCACATGGCGAACCACTGCTGCCAGCATTCTCGCCGAGAAGAGAACAGCTGTCAGTGTGCAGAGGAACCTTGATGTGTGGATCCAGAGTAGTAATTCCACCTAAGTTGACGGATAGAGTGCTCAATGAGCTTCATGAGGGTCATCTGGGTGGGGTAAAAATGAAGAACTTAGCCAGAGCGTTTGTGTGGTGGCCGGGAATCGATAGAGAAATCGAAGAGATGACCAAGAGCTGTGCAGGATGCCAGAAGGTCCAAAACGCCCCACCACAAGCTCCTCTGCATCCATGGGAGTGGCCCTCATCTCCATGGCAAAGGGTGCACATTGATTTTGCTGGTCCCTTCATGGACTCGATG
Organism: Somniosus microcephalus; assembly: GCF_052327205.1. NCBI lineage: Eukaryota > Metazoa > Chordata > Chondrichthyes > Squaliformes > Somniosidae > Somniosus > Somniosus microcephalus. The sequence goes on along the minus strand of NC_141012.1, from coordinate 33,647,279 downwards.
TTTTTAATTGCGGTGGATGCACATTCAAAGTGGCCAGAGGTAATAAAAATGTCCTCAACCACCACGGAAAAAACTATCACAGTTTTACGAACCATATTCGCCTGGAATGGGCTGCCTGAACAGATTTGCTCTGACAATGGACCACAGTTTGTGTCTGAAGAGTTCCGGAGGTTCTTAAAGAACAATGGTGTTAAGCATTACACATCTGCCCCATATCATCCAGCCACTAATGGATTGGCCGAGAGGTTTGTCCAAACATTCAAGAAGCCTATCAAGGCAATGTGTAATGAAGATATACCCCTACAACACAAGGTGGACAACTTCTTGTTTGCCTACCGGAATGCGACACATGCGGTTAACAACCAAACTCCAGCAATGATGTTCTTCAATCGAAGACTAGGATGCCGCTTGGATTTGGTTAAGCCAAACGTCCGAAGAGATGTGGAGAACAGGCAGTTTCAGAATATGAATGAAAGGCCGACCAGGAGTTTTAAGATAGGTCAACCAGTTTTGGCCCGGGACTACCGCACTGAGAAATGGCAGCCAGGAACGATTTGTACATGACAAGGACCTCTCATGTATACCGTGGATGTTGGGGAGAGCATTGTAAGACGCCATGCTGACCAGATTCTAGAGTCACTGGAAAACGTCAACTCCACACCACGATCTGATACACCTGGTAATGAAATCGACGTTCCAATTGCAGCTACCGCAGAACCGGTAATATTGGAAGCAGATGAACCAAACAACGACATTGATCCCGACTCAACATTGCCAGAAGAACCTGATACCCCAAAGAGGCGTTATCCAGACAGAATCAGGAAGCCTCCTCAAAGACTGAACTTATAATTGCTTAAACTTAACCAATGTATCTAGCAACAGTAATTGTGATTGTAATTAGTTATCATTTAGTTGTTAAATGAATGTTATGTACTGTTTATCTAAAAGGGGAGGAATTGTTGTGTATGTACCTTTAAGAGAATAACTGGTCTCAGACTGCAGTACCGGCAGTGACCACCCCTGTATAAAAGGCGCTAGTGAGCCTCTGTGTTTTTAGTTTCACTATTGACTTCCACCAGTAAAGACTTATTTTGTTCACTCCTGCTGTCCGTGTCTCAATTATTCACGGACGTAACAATGGACAACTGGGACAAAAATATATTCCCTCTGGACTTTCCTTCCTCTTCATAATGGTGTTTGGCACATGATCCTGTGCAATATCTGAGTGCATCTGGGCCCATTTCATGCCTCACTTTGATAAACACAAGATACACAAAGTACAAGAAAAAAACTTGAAAGCTAGTTATTAAAAAAAGGTGTAGTTGGTATTTGAAAAGTAGCTGAAGTTTAATTGTGAAATCTAAATCACTGTGACAGTTTAATACTCAATAGTGTTTTATTATCAGATTAAATATCAGTGAGAAAATACTGTCGGGCATTGAAGGAGAGGATTTACTTTGTAAATGTGCTCTCAATACAGGCAAGTTAACAATTTGCTGTTCTGCCCATTTTCTGTTTACAAATCTAATGCATAAGTTTATGAGCCCATAAATTCAGAGTAAAAGGTGTAGAACTGCACACGCTAAGGCTGATTAAGGTCTCTGTCTTCTGTATGTTCTTGGCCCCTCTCCTGACATTATTTAGCTGTCCGTGATTGCAGGGCTATATCTCTTCACCTTCACTTCATTTAACACCTGGGCAACATGAGTTATCATCCTAATCAATGAGTGAGAACCTTGGCCATTAGCCACTGCTGACTGTGCAGATCTTTGTTGTGTGAATTATCTCCCATAATTCACTGCTAGCTCCTGACCTGGAGCCTGGTTGATGTGCAAATACTGACCTGTCACCATCACTGACTATGGGATGGATCAAGTTCGTTCTTCTGTAAAAATAGGGTACCGGCTTGCCCCTTCTCGTCCCCCATTCCCCAATGAGACTATTCTTCTTGATACCGTCACAGTACAGCATGTACACAGATATGAATGTAAGATCACGGGAAATGTTTGACTGTGCGAGTACTTGCATCTCTGCGCATCTCTTTATACTGAGCTCATCATCGGGTGCTTCAGTATGGAGACTTGGATCATTTTGCACTGATGAGCCACCAGTTTTTTTGTGTCTATTTTGCATCCATGACATGCTAATAATAGCTTTGTTGAGAAAAAAGTACATAATTATTTGGAATATTAATCAAGTGTGTGACTTTAATTCCCCCAAATGAAACTAGCAGCTTTGCTTGAAGAAGTGAACTACAGATTTGATTGTTCTCTCTCAAAATACTGCATTGTGAATTTACTGGGTTAGACCCGAAACGTCGACTCTATTTTCTCTCCACGGATGTTGCCTGGCCTGCTGAGTTTTTCCAGCATTTTCTGTTGTTATTACTGGATGTAGGTCTGAGTTAGTGGAAGGGTTGACCTGATTGTATGGATTGCTTAATCTGAATATACAGGATTTTTTGTGAGGGGAAGGGGAGTAGAAAGAGGAGAGAAAAACATCAGTCTACTTACCGTGTATGTGGACTGTCAGGTGAGACCACTTCCACTCCTGCTTCATCGAACTCCTGTTGCAGACAGAACCCTTTATCACTATTTTAAGAAAGCACAGTCCTCATTGCTACTTAAATTGAAGCAACAACAATTTGCATTTATATAGCACCGTTTTCATAGAAAAATCCTAAGGTGCTTCACAGAGGTTTAGTCAGATGAAAATGGACTCCAAACCAAAGAATGAGATATTAGAAAGGGTGACCAAAAGCTTGGGCAAACAGATGGGTTTTAGGCCGAGAATGCCAGAGCATAAGGTCTACAGAGCTAAGGACATGGCCACCATTGGTGAGAGAGGGGAGGGGAATGCACAAGACCAGAATCCCAGGAATGCAGAGTCTGGTGAGGACGGTTGTAGGGTTAGAGAAGGTTACAGAGACAGTGAGGGGCAAGGCTATGAAGGGATTTTAAAAAAAGGATGAAAATTTTAAATTGGAAGATTTGGGTGACTGGAAGCCAATATAGATCAGCAAGCACAGGGGTGATGGGTGAGCAGAACATGGTGAGGGACGGGGTATAGGAAGCAGAGTTTTGGATGAGCTGAACTTTATGAAGGATGGAGTGTTGGAGGCATGCCAGGAGAGCATTGGAATAGTTGAGTATGGAGTTGCCAAAGGCATGGATGAGGGTTTTGGTAGCAATGGGCTGAGGTAGGTGATGTTACAAAGGTAGAGGTAGGTGGTCTTTGTGATGGAGAAGATGTGGGCTCAGAAGTTCAGATTGGGGTTGAATAGGATGGTGAAGTTGTGAACAGTCTGGTTCAGTCTGAGACAATAGCCAGGGAAGGGGATGGCGGGAGTTGAAGATGATGGGTTTGTTTTCCCCTATCTTTAGCTAGAGGAAATTGCGGCTTATCCAAGACTGGATGTCAGACAAGCAGTCTGACAATACAGAGACAGTGGAGGGGTCGAGAGAGGTAGTGGCGAGGTAGAGCTGGGAGTTGTCAGTGTACATGTGGAAGCTGACCCATATCTGTGGATGATGTCGCCAAGGGCAACATGTAGATGTGGGAAAAGAGGGGACCAAGGATATATCGTTGAGGTCTCCAGAGGCAACGATGCAGGTGTGTGGAGAAGCTATTGTTGGAGATGCTCTGGCTATGATTGGATAAGTAAAAGTGGAAGCAAGTGTAGGCAGTCCCATTGAGCTGGACAGCAGAGAAGAGGCGTTGGAGGAGGATGTTGTAGTCAACCGTGTCAAAAGATGTAGAGAGGTTGAGGATGAGGAGGGATAATGCATCATGGTCACAGTCACAGCAGATTTCTTTTGTGACATTGATTAAGGCTATTTCAGTTCTGTGGCAAAGGTGGAAACCTGATTGGAAAGATTCATACATATAGTTACGGAAAAAGTTGGCACCAATTTGAGTGTCCACAACTTTGGAGAGGAAATAGTGGTTGGAAATGGGGGTGTATTTTATGACAGAGGAGTCATGGGTATTTTTGTGCAGTGGGGTTAATGACAGCCATTTTGAAAGTGAGGGGGACAATACCTGAGGAACCGGAACCAATTACCAAGCCAGGTAACATAGGCGCTGGAAGGGAAGTTAGGCGGTCAGCAGGTCAAGGAACAGAAGATGGATCACATGGGCAAGATGAGCTCAGAGATAAGCAAGAAACTAGAGAAAGGTGGGGCTCAGAGCTGGGGCTGGGTGCGGGGGGTGGGGGGGGGCGGCGCGGGTGGCTAGGGGAAGGGAGGGAGCAGCAGTGGTAACTGAACAGATGGTCTCAGTCTTAGTGACAAATAATTCCATGGGCTCCTTGCACTTGTTGGAGCTAAGGTTGGAGAGGCCAATGGAGAGGTTTAAGGAAATGGTTGGTAGTAGAGAATGGAAACCTGGGTTAGCTTTGATAACAACCATCACATTGCACTATGTGAAGAATATACATCTCTTAATCGGCTGCAACTCTAAATCCTCTTTTAAAAAAAACACTAATTGTTTTCCAGAAGTCCCAATGATTTACAAAAAGCAGCCTCTTCACAACTTAAGGCAATTATTGGTGCATGCAAACTATATTGATTAGTTATTTGAGCATAGGTGTGCCAGTTCTCTCAGATTTCACTTTTCACTTAAAGTTATTCCAAGTATCTAGCAGGCTGTAAAAATCAAGTGCTTTAACAGATAAGAAACTGCAAAGTGATGTTCACTTTGCCAGTGACACATGGACACCTAACGCATGCTTGTTCCTGAATGCACAATGGATCACTTTCCAGTCCCAGTATACTGGTTGCGATTGTCATGGACTGGTGCCATAGAATACTGCTGCATTAAAAGGTGAATACACAACTATCAAAATCTGTTTTTGCACTCTGTGAAGGATGAGTGGTTTCAACACAATATCTTGACAGCCAGAATAATCATCACAAACACTGGTGCTAATGGTGAAGGCAGTGCAGGAAGTTGAGTTTCACGCACTGAAAATTGGGGATAATACTCTGGGGAGCCAGAGACCAGAAACCATTGTCGGAGTTGCTCTTCATTTTGTGGACAGCTCCATCACTCCAATAGCAACTGAATAGTGAAGACCATACTAAAATTAGTGCAGAGTGCCAGAACACACTTTGATACAGGGAAATGTTGTTTGGATAAATCTCCAGCTTTTAGATCGGAGGAACAAATAGGTGACAATTTCCATGGGATGGAGTATTCTGAATGAATTTCTTATCTATTTTTCTTCGCTCTGTCAACCCTCCCCTCCCTGCCTTTATAAATAACTTGATCTGCTAGCTAATATTCAGTAGAAAATATCATTTAACAAAAAGAAAACTGAAATGTGGAGGTTTAGAAGTAACCTCAGCCCACCAATTGAAATGGATTATCTAGAGTAAACTTGAGGATTAGCTGTACAATAATCAAGCAGTCAACAACAACTTGTATTTATATTGTGCCTTTAATGTAGTAAAACATCCCAAGGTGCTTCACAGTAGCGTTAACAAACAAAATTTGACACCGAGCCACATAAGGAGATATTAAGGCAGATGACCTAAAGCTTGGTCAAAGAGGTAGGTTTTAAGGTGCGTCTTAAGTGCGGAAAGGGAGGCGGAGAGGTTTAGGGAGGGAATTCCAGAGCTTAAGCTCTCGACAGCTGAAGGCACTGCTGCCAATGGTGGAGCGATTAAAATCGAGGATGCTCCAGAGGCCAGAATTGGACAAGCGCAGATATCTCAGAGCGTTGCAGGGCTGAAGGAGATTACAGAGATAGGGAGGGGCGAGGCCGTGGAGGGATTTGAAAACAAGGAACAGGTCAGCGAGCAGAGGGATGATGGGTGAGCAGGACTTGGTGTGAGTTAGGCCACGGGCAGCCGAGTTTTGGATGACTTCAGGTTTACGGAGGGTAGAAAATGGGAGGCCAGCCAGGAGTGCTTTAGAATAGCCGAGCCTAGAGGTGACAAAAGGCATGGATGAGAATTTCAGCAGCAGTCGGCATTGATTAAGGTGGATTTGACCAATCACCGTGACTTCTTTGAGAAAGTGGATTGTGGAATGTATACCTCGACTTCCAGAAGACATTTGATAAAGTTCCACATGAAAAGCTATTGTTAAGCTCAAAGCTATGGGATTCAGAATAATTCTTGGAAATCATAAAAAAATTGACTGAAGGCTAGAAAACAACAGTTATTTGTCAGAGGAGTTATGTAGGGGTGGGGAAACGATTGAGTGGAGTGTTCCAAGGCTCACTGTTGGGACATTGCTGTTTGTAATTTGCATAAATGACGGATTCAGTAACTCAGTGGAAATTGATGACATTTGAAGATGATATTAAACTAGGAGGACCAGTGGAATCGAAGAAGGCAGCTCAGTAATTACAGAATGAGTTCTGACTCGCACCTTTAAAAGCATGGCTTTATTTAATAGTAAAACATGGTAGTCCAAGTCAGATTGCCTCTTGTTATCTATTTTCCAGCAATTGACTGCACACACAAAATAATTACAGAAGTTTGAATTTATTTTCTTTTTTCATGCACTGTTTTATTAATTTGTGGCTTAGATATTGTTCAGTTGTAGTGTGACTGGATAAAAGTACTGGCACAAGGGGCCATTCTTTACATGAGCCTCAACAGTGAGTATCTACCCATGCCAAACCCTCATCCAATGTCTTAACACTTTCCAGTAGAAGCAGCTGGTTGATTTCCCCCCCCCCCCCACACTCTCTATCACAAGGAACACTGAAACCAATCACAGCACTCATTGCATCCCGACGTTAGAACAAGTAACTTAACACAGATGTGGCAAAGAACCTGGGATCTTCCTGACCTCTATGGCTCATCAGCATTGTGCTTGGCCACAGTGTTCTCTGAGCTAGCGAGTGTGTGTGTGTGGGGGGGGGGGGGAAATCAACTGGTGGCCCCCACTGGAAAATGTGAATGTTCGGGCATTGGAGCTGGATTGGGCTTGGCTAGACACTCAGGGGGAAAAATTGGGTGAGTAGCGCCACCTCTTAGCGCCTAAAGAGGCAGTCAGTGGCTGTAGCGCCACTGGCTGCGCCTCCCGCGATATTCAGCAGGGGCGCTAATGGTGGCGTTAGCCATTTGCGCTGCGCCGCCACTGATGACGTCATCGGTGTGCGCAGTGCCCCATTTGCGCCCCGTTCACGATATTTGGTAGCGAATGCCACAGTTGCGCCGTTCGCTACCCGCGCCCGGTTCACGGGGCCTTACTGTGCCGGCAGCGGCGCAAGTTAAGGTGGAGGTGCGGGGCAGCTGCCTGCCAGCACCTCCGTCCCCGGCCTCCTAAACCCCCCCCCCCCGCGGCATTGCCGGCTGTTTCCCGAGAGCGCGGCACTTCTCCTTGGTGCCGGGCTCGTTTGCCGGCACTCGCGATCGGGGCTCGCGCTGTTGCAGGCCCCTCCCCCTTAACAGTGGGAGGAAGGCCTGCAGTACCGCAGTGTGCCGTGCTGCAGCGTGTATGCGCTGCGGCACGTTGTGCTGCGATATTCAGTATCAGCGCCCTAAGAGGGACGCGGAGTGCCTCGAGCCGCGCCCTGTCTCCCTCTAGGGGCACTTCAACTGAATTTGCGGCGATCGCTAATGTGGCGATCGCGGCGCAAATTCCAGCGCACAAGCGAACTTTGCGCCACTTGGGCGCCTCAGGCCAATTTCTAAGCCTCACTGTCTAGACTGGTGAATAAAAGCTCCTTGCAACTGCTGGAAGATAACTATCAAGAGACAAATTGACTGATCCATCAGGAAAGCATCATAGTCTGGTCGAAAGTAAATTAAACTCTGTGATTTAGTTGTAGATCTTCCTATACAGTACATTATCTTATTTATTTTTCACGATTATTATATGATGTCTGCATCTTCAAATGTTCAGTTGTTCAATCTTGTGCAAATACTTTTACCCAGACATACTACAGCAAACTGAACAATATTTAAGCCAAGAATTAATAAAACAGTGCATGAAGAAAGAAAATGAATAATTAGAACTTCTGTAATTATTGTTATCATCTATTTTCAGTCACCTCTCTTTTGTAAATTAAGTTCACCTCTTTATTGCGGGTGGTATATTGGGTTTGAGTTGACATCAAGGTGATTGGTCTGCCAATGGGAGATTGAAACTGAGTTGATCTTCCATGGTAGACTTGATAAGCCAAGCAGGTCAGTGTGACTCCAGGGCACTGTTGACCCAGCCTGGCTCTTAAGACTGCTCATTAGAAACTGGGAATTTTCACACTCAATTCAGAGAACACTGCAAGCCAGTAACCTAAAGGGTAGAGTGATCCTAACCGAAACTTTCAAGTGCTCTGTGCTGATAAGCTATGTGGCTTGAGTTGATTTCACTACAGCAGTATTGTTGCGCACACTTGGGGATATCTAAGCCTTGCCAACCAGTGCTTAGGTAAGTCGGGTTTATCTCTAAAGGAAGAAAATGTGCATTCCCTATTGGATAAATGGAAACACTGCCGATTTGGATTTCTCAGTTTGGTTTCGAGACTCTTCAGCATAGTGATGAGTTTCTGTGTGTGTCAGACTCCAGCAGACTAAATAAATAAACATTTTTTTAATGCATTAGTGCTTTTGCTTTGTAATCTCTCGGGCTATTCTGTTCTTCAGCCTGTATGGTAGCTTTTCCTCTGTTTTGTTTATAATTTAAGTTCTGTTTTTAGACTTGACTTTTGCTTGCTGTTGTCAATCTTTTTCAGGTTCTCTTAAGTTCAGGTCTGGTAAACAACCTCCAAAGTTCCTTTCTGCACTTTTTGATGATTATTTTCTGTCAAGTTCTCATCAATCTCCTATTGTCCTTGGTTCAGTCATTCTGGAGTTTTCTTCAAATGCCAACTCCATGGCCTTTTATTGACAATACCCTTTGCTTGATGCTTGTGCTGGTGCCTGGATCATGATCGAGAGCCCTGCATCATATGACGCTTCTGGTCGTCTACAAGAGGCCTGATGGTATTGAATTAGGCCTTGAAAGAGGTCCAGTTAACATTGCTGAGTCCTCACCACACAGAGACTGCTCTTGATAGTGCAGATAGACCCCAAAAAATGGTCTATGGAAAGAGCGACCTGGTCCCAAAAGGATTTAACTGCCAAGGTACATAACCACAGTATCTTCCTGCAGGCTACAATAGGAACACCATGGATGACCCACCACATTTCTATGAGGAGCTAACAAAGGCGCAGCATGTTGAAAAAGTTTGCTCCGTTCTGGGTATTGAATGTGTTGCAATGTAAAATTCACCCTGCAGCCAGTAGATAAGAATTTTGGAAGCAGGCCAATGCAGACTGTTCGAGAAACTTAGGCATTGCTAAACCTCTTGATTGTGGCAGCAAAATCCTTGTATTATTTGGAGCTGTCTCACTGGGGAGTGAGCTTTATGATCAAAAGAGTGACACAAACCCAAATCCATTTAAACACCTTTATTTTTTTTAGAATTGGTCACATTAACTAAAATTGCACTTGGAGTAAGTGGGTGTCATTTCAAATGAATGATACTTGACAGGTCTTATACACCCATCCCTGCTTCTCAAAAAGCCCTTTAATGGAAGAGTGAATGCACATGCTTTAAGTAGTTTGAGAACCTTGATGTGAAGTATAATTTGAAGTAAGTAAAACAGATGAATGAGTCAGTACTAATAAGCATTTTAATCCTCCCATCAGCGAAGAATATTCCTGTACCCAGCTACTAGCAAAAGTGACAGTGTCAGTTTATTACAGTAAGTGAATATCGTCAATAAATCACGTCATTGGGAGTGGCTTTACTCATTGTTTTTCAGAGCCATTTCACCAGTATAATTATGCAAATGAAGATGCTAATGTTTTGCGCATGTTCTTCAGGAGAATGCAGTGCAGTCTTTGAGGCTGCAGTAGGATAGACGATGCATGTACAATCGCAAAATACTGCGGCTGCTGGAAATCCGAAATAACAACAGAAAACGCTGGAAAAACTCAGCAGGCCAGGCAACATCCGTGGAGAGAGAACGTTTCGGGTCGAAGACCCTTCGTCTGACCAAAGGTCTTCGACCTGAAACGTTAACTCTGTTTCTCTCTCCACGGAAGTTGCTTGGCCTGCTGAGTTTTTCCAGCATTTTCTGTTATTTTTAGACGATGCATGTATTGGTTTAAAAAAGAACATGTCAAAATCAAATAATATTCTGTACCTTCCAACAAAATGAGAGCTGTCTGTGCATTTCTATAAACGTATTTACATTTAGAGGGGCAAATGGTCCATTTCCTTGAATCTATCTTTTGATATGGTGAATGCTGCTGTTTTGGTTACAGCCTGATGCCAATGCAGTTTAGGAGATTGAAGTACCCAAAGCTGGGAAATCTCTTGATACACAGCCAGCCGACAGTTGCTTAAGTCTTGGTGCTATCATAACCAAAGTGGAGGGGGGGGTGGCGGGAAGGGGGGAAAGTCATCTTTTGAAGAGGGGTTGGAATTATTTTGTTTTTGAGTGAACTACTGCAAAATAAATAAGTGTGTGTAGTTCTGTGCTGTTATCCTACTATTGTATTTAAAGGAACAGCGCCATCATGAAAATATTTGCTAAACCTCTTGTTTGATTGGGAACGAAGAAGAACCAACAGAACAATTTTGTCACAGTGAGGTCATGCAGAAGTGACTTGAAACATAGAAACATAGAAGATAGGAGCAGGAGTAGGCCATTCGGCCCCTCGAGCCTGCTCCGCCATTCAATGCGATCATGGCTGATCATCCAAATTCAGTACCCTGTCCCTGCTTTCTCCCCATATCCCTTGATCCCCTTAGCCTTAAGAAATATATCCAACTCCTTCTTGAATATATTTAATGAATTGGCCTCCACTGCCTTCTGTGGTAGAGAATTCCACAGGTTCACCACTCTCTGGGTGAAGAAATTCCTCCTCATTTCTGTCCTAAATGGCTTACCCCTTATCCTTAGACTGTGACCCCTGGTTCTGGAATCCCCGACCGTCGGGAACATCCTTCCTGCATCTAGTCTGTCCAGTCCTGTCAGAATTGTATAAGTTTCAATGAGATCCCCTCTCATTCTTCTAAACTCCAGCGAGTATAAGCCCAATCGACCCAATCTCTCCACATACGTCATTCCTGCCATCCCAGGTATCAGCCTGGTGAATCTTTGCTGCACTCTCTCCATGGCAAGAACATCCTTCCTCAGATAAGGCAACCAAAACTGCACACAATACCAAAGATGTGGTCTCACCAAGGCCCTGTACAACTGCAGCAAGACATCCTTGTTCCTGTACTCAAACCCTCTTGCTATGAAGGCCAACATACCATTTGTCTTCTTAACCACCTGCTGCACCTGCATGCTTACCTTCAGCGACTGGTGCACAAGGACACCCAGGTCTCGTTGCACTTCCCCTTCTCCCAATCTATTGCCATTCAGATAATAATCTGCCTTCCTGTTTTTGACACCAAAGTGGATAACCTCGCATTTATCCACGTTATATTGCATCTGCCATGCTTCTGCCCAATCACCCAACCTGTCCAAATCATCCTGGAGTTTCTCGGCATCCTCCTCACAGCACACACGCCCACCCAGCTTTGTGTCATCTGCAAACTTGGAGATATTACATCTAGTTCCCTTGTCTAGATCATCATTAATATATATTGTGAATAGCTGGGGTCCAAGGACCGATCCCTGTGGTACCCCACTAGTCACTGCCTGCCACTCGGAAAAAGACCCGTTTATTCCAACTCTTTGCTTTCTGTCTGCCAACCAGTTCTCTATCCAAGTCAATACCTTGTCCCAATCCCATGTGCCTTAACTTTACACGCTAATCTCTTATGCGGGACCTTATCGAAAGCCTTTTGAAAGTCCAAATACACCACATCCACTGGTTATGATTTAACTACACTGATATTATTGTGTTGTGCATGATAAAACAACAATAGTTTGCCAAGTTCTTCAGCATGAAAGTGGTTCACCCTTCAAAAATGTGCAGCCTACAAACAACTTTTGTTTCCTGCATTCCTTAAATATGTAGCTCCAATCACCAATCAATCTGTATTATTTCATGTACACAGTAAAAATAAGGCTCAGAGTGAATGCTTCCCAGTTAATAGCAGCTGCCAAGATCTTCTTTCAAGAGTGTTTTAGAACCTTTGGCTGCTAGATAATGTTACTACAGGAAACTATTTTTTATCCGGCACCGACGGGACCGGCGTGGTGCCGATTGATCAAAAAGTCCGGATTACAGAGAGGTATACTTACCAAGGTACGAGGGCCCCGTACACGGCCACAGATCCAGGCGTCCCTGTTGCATGGCAACAGGTGCAGGAATCCCGGTTACACGGCCACAGATCCAGGCGTCTCTGTTGCATGGCAACAGGTGCAGGAATCCTGGTTACACAGCCACAGATCCAGGCGTCTCTGTTGCATGGCAACAGGTGCAGGAGTCCCGGTTACACGGCCACAGAGCCAGGCGTCTCTGTTGCATGGCAACAGGTGCAGGAACCCCAGTTACACGGCCACAGATCCAGGCATCCCTGTTGCATGGCAACAGGTGCAGGAACCCTGGTTACACGGCCACAAACCCAGGAAACCCAGTTACACGGCCACTAATATGAAGTAAAATTTAACTGAACCTACTCCTGAATTTTGCCGGTTAAAAGAGATTTCCGGTTATTTAGGTGCCGGTAAAAAGAGAGTTTCTTGTAATTCCTTTGGTTGCTAAAATATATGAAGAAACAAGAAAATCTGACCAATAGGAGAGAAATCATAGAACCGTAGACACTTAAAGCGTCAAAGGAGGCCATTTAACCGATTTTTGCTAGATAATATTATTGATCCTTTTTGCTGGCTAAGATATCTAAATAAACAAGAAATATCAACTCGGAAGGAAAGGAATTAAGAAGCATAGACGTATACGGCGCAGAGGGATGCCATTTAGCCGATTGTGCCTGTGCAGTTTGCCAAAACACTGGGGAAAGTCCACAGTCAGAAGTGTAAATTCACAGATACTACTTCTGCAGTTGTTCCAGTGTTGCTGCTGATCTCTGAATCCACCCACAGTACAGACAAGGCAGATCTGTAACAGGGGAATCACAGTGCCACAATGCAAATGGGCTTACGTGAATGCATTCACTCTACGAATTCATTTACAATATAGCGGTATTGCCAGTGCCATGCAGTTTTGCGCCTGTGCCTCAGTTATAATGAAATGCAATCTGAATTCAAAGTCAGGGTCCATCCTGACCACAGGAGCAAAGCAGAGTCAATCTAGGGAGGCTGAAGAGAGAGAGTCTCACTTTGCTTTGCTTCTAAGCCAGTTTGGGCTTTGCCACCTAAACAAGTTTAGCGCTGGTGTAAAACCTACACTGCTTTGCACTGACATTAAACTTGTAGTGTAAAGGCAGCCATCAGTTTGTTTAATTGTGTAACTGAAATAATACTGTAAATTCATTATTGATAGAAAGTAGATAATGGGACAATGCATTGTGTATTAAATAGAAGCTATACACCAGCCCAGACATCTCAGCAAGTGCAGAATCAATATGTGTGCTAACTTTTTAACAGTATAGATTATTAAGAATATTAAGTATATTGCAATGTTCCTTCAGTTAACCTGTATATAGTAAATTTTGTTTGTAGTGAAAATAATTCTAATCTCCCAATTCAATTACCTAGCCACTGAATAAAACAACCCTTTGGCTATATAAATACAAGTTGTTGTTGTTACTTGTTACAATTAAATTAGTGTTCATTTGGATCAATAAAAAACTAGAGACCTTGAATTTCTTAATTTTTTAAAATGTGTTTATTCCATTTCAGTGTCAGGAAATTACCAATTTTTGAATCATCTGTTTCGGTAAAATATGTGAAATTCCCAGTCACACTCGAGCTGAGAAGTACAAGATGTATCACTGTCCTAGGACTGACGATTACTCCTCAGACACAGTGACACCATGCCATGGCAGACAAAATTAAATGATCAAAAGCCTATATTGTACTTTATTTTATTGTTTCATTTTCCCTCAGAAAAACTCCTATTAAGTGGGGCATGTCAAAGCAAAGGCAGCATCAGACCTAGAATTACAGACATGTTATAAAATTAGGACATTTATTGTTGTATCTTCCTTAACTCTCCTGGGCTCCCCCCTCCCCATCTTATGCAGCAATGAGATAGCAGACAAATCACCCTCCATCAGCTGATAATAATTCACTCTTCACTGGGACATCACAACATCGAACTTCTCCATGCGTAGCATACTAATGTAGGTATCCAAGGAGCCACCATGCTAAATCTAAATAAATGAAGTATAACGAAAAGTGACAGATTTTGTGTATGAGTCTCAGTCCTTATGACCTCCATTGATGCAATATTCCAACAATCAGTAAGAAGAAGTTAAAGATTAATTTAAGAATTAATAGCAATGGTATGTGAATGTGTGGTTTATGCAACACCGATGTCTGTGCTATTATGGTACAATAATCCTTTGCTATAATACAACACTTGGGATCCATTTGAAAGCCATGCTGTAATATGTGAATGATAAACTATCTGCATTGTTAGAGGGTGCAGTATGCTGCCAGTTTTATAAATGGGATCACATGGTAATGAAGAAGATTATTGCAAGGATCACTGCAAATGTAAAATACAGTATGTATCAACCGTGGCTAAGTGGTAGCACTCTCGCCTCTGATTCAGAAGGTTGTGGGTTCAAATTCCACTCCAGAGACTTGAGCACAAAATCTAGACTGACATTTCAGTGCAGCACTGAGGGAGTGCTACACTGTTGGAGGTGCCGCTTTTCAGGTGAGACGTTAAACCGATGCCCCTTCTGCCCTCTCAGGTGGACATACATAATCCCATGACACTATTCGAAGAACACCAAGGGAGTTCTCCCCGGTGTCATGCCCTGGCCAATATTTATCCCTCAACCAACATCACTGAAGCAGATCAGCTGTCATTATCACATTGCTGTATGTGGGACCTTGCGATGCACAAATTAGCTGCCATGTTTCCCTACACTACAACAGTGACTGCACCTCAAAAAGTACTTCATTTGCTATAAAGTGCTTTGCGACTGCCTAAAGTTGTAAAAGGCACTATATATTATTCTTCTAAGTTAAGCCATGCTCCCAAGCAGGAAAAAACCCTGTTTTAGGTGGCTGGTTCAGGAACTTTAAACCTGGAATGTTACTTGTTTTGAACTAGAAATCTTTATTCAGCTGAATCCCATGTTATTCTAAAAGTTATACAACAACAATAGCTTTCATTTATATAGTGTTTTTGAAGTTGTAAAACATCCCAAGGCACTTCACAGGAATGTTCTAAAACAAAATTTAACACCGAGCCACATAGGAAGATATTCAGACAGGTGATCAAAAGCTTGGTCAAAGAGGTAGGGTTTAAAGAAGAGAGAGGTAGTGGCAGAGAGACATAAGCCGGGATTATCCCATTTCCCACCCACAGGGTGTGGGGGGAGGTGGCAGGAAACCCGGAAGTTCAGGTTTCCCGGCACGCTGTTTTAACTCCACAGTGTGTGTGCGATGTAAAGGGCGGGTTCCCCTCCTGGAAGTCAGCCTGATTGACAGGCTGCCTTCCAGTTCAGCGGGGAACGCGGACCAGCAAGCCGCAGGACCAGGTAGGTGCTGGGCCCAGGATGGTGAGAGGAGTGGGGGGGCTCCTGGCTGTGGGGGCTGTCCAAGCCCGGGGGAGGGGGGGGTGGACCGATCTCTGGGTGGGGTAGACCGATCTCTGGGTGGGGTACAATACTCGACCCCGGGGCTGAGTCGCGATCCCCGGGGCGGGAGTGTTGCCGGACCGGCAGCCAATCTATGTCAGTGAGCACAGGGGTGAACGGGACTTGGTGCAAGTTAGGACATGGGCAGCAGAAAGAAAAACTGTGAATGCTGGAAGTCTGAAATAAAAACAGAAAATGCGATAAATAAACAGCATGTCAGTCAGCATCTGTGAAGAGAAAAGACAGGTTAACGTTGCTGATCGTGATAGGTCCATTTCTGATGGAAGCTTCTTCAGCAGAACCTTGGCTTTTCCTATTGGCCCAGAAATTCGGGTCCCAACGCGTGAGTACGCACGGGGTACTCACGCGTGGACCCGATGGAAGTGCCGGAATCTTGCATGCACTATGCATGCGCGGGAAACCGGCACTTCCGATCCTCTGAATGAAGGGGTTCAGAGGTGGAACGCGTGCGCGCGGGAGTCTGCGCGTGCGCGTTGAACTTCCTTTTTTTTTTACAGGTTTTAACGTGCGGGTAAGTCTGTACATTTTAGAAATGTAAAAAGCAGCCGTAAGGACTTCATTTTCAAAGGTAAGTGGTCAATTATTTAAATTTTAAACATTTTTTCCACAGGTTTTTTACTTTTAAATACTTTAAAGCAAGGTAAGTTTATTTTTAGCCCCGTTTCTTTATAAAATTATTTTTTTCAAAAATTTAAATTTTTGTTTAAAATAGTTATTTAATGTCATTTATAGTTTATTTACAAAGTGTGATTTAAAAAAAAAAATTATTTGAAGGTAAAGTACAGTTTTACAGCCTCAGCATTTATACGTTTTGACAGGTCTATCTGTCAAGACTTATGAATGGAGCATTCCCTGCTCCGATTGGCTGCCTGTTGCTCACGTGATCCCAGGGGACGCATCGCACTAACTACGCCCCTGGGACACGCCAGCATAGCGCGCCGGCCTCTGGGACAGGCCTCGGAGAGGAATTCCACGCAGGCCTAGAGGTCAACTGCCGGCGCGCTAGGTAAGTGTAGGTCGGGGGCTTGCACCCGCGGGAAGCCCCCGACCCGAATTTCTGGGCCATTATGTATTTCCAGAATTTTCTATTCTTGTGTAATCTGTACACTATTAGCTTTCTACAGAATTCATCTTTTCCCATATTTTATACTTTAAGACTATTGATTAGAAGCAACTTAGGATGGGGTATTTTTGTTTTGAATGTTCCACTGCTGTGACCTCAAGTTAGGCTCCAATGAATGCATGGTGTCAAATGAATTCATTACTCAGGAAACAGAAGTTTGCAGGCGCTGCTTCCCAATCATGAGTCACTTGGTGATGTCAACACAGGAGAGAAAATACCGGCCGTCTCGCTACCTCGTCCCAGTATTTCCCAACCATAAAAGGAAGCAAGTGATGATTTAAAAAGCATACGATTTTTGGATTTTTCCATTTGTGCAGGCCACAAAGCAGCATTTCAGTCTACCAAGGCCCACTTGATGCATGCCATTAATTCTTGAAAAGCTGTGGAGTTTGGGATTTTGCAGAATTCGTAGTATTATTGAAAGTCCACTATTATAATAATAACATTTGTGCTGTTTTGGAGTGCAACTACCTGGTGTCATCACTGTGAACATATTTTTCCACAGTGCCACATATTCTCAATTGTGACATCACTTTGATGAAACCTAAATATTATTTCACAGAGATGATATAAATATATGGTATAAATTCTGTATTCAGTATACACACACAGCATATACTCAATGCTGAGTAATTAAGCGATTTTCATTTCCTTTTATATCGCAGGTGTGGACTAGAAACCAGTAATCTAGAGTGGGTTTTTATCATAGGCCACCAGCGTAGCAATATTATTGTTGCCTTTTTCCCGGTCTCCCTTTCATCGTGCTAGGTGGCCTGCTCATCTCATCGTGCCAGTTGAGGTGTATACAAACATACATACCAGCAAGAAATGCGCCCTCCACTCTCATTATTTCACAGCCCCAAGGAGCCATGCGATTTGCATGTTATAACGAGGTGTGCACTTCAACAAAGGTCTTATAATGTGGCATGAAGTGAGGGAAAAAAAACAGAATTGCCCAGCAGCTGAAAGCCTTGAATTGAGGGTGGGGTGTGTTAATAAAAGAATATTAAGAAAATAAAATCAATTTTTCCTATGCTGCAGCGCTGACTAGCGCTTTCTCCTACTGCTTTGATTGAAATGAATGTAATTTATTTTTCCATACAACAGCCTTGCCAAGGTCAGACCATGGAGATCAATGAGAACTTTGGACAACAGCAGCAGCATAGATTGCAAACAACTGCAATGAATGAAGCGAGAGCTTTTTTTAACAATGATACACCGAGAAATCTTTTTCCTTAAAAAAAAAGTGACTCGCTGCAAATAAGTGAGATTTTGACAGGTCTTGATGCAGGCAGACAGATAAAACATTTCACACATCCACAGAGAGGTTGAGCAGGTCTGTAAGGGAGTAGTTTGAACACCGTGGCTTATAGTTTGCCTTCTGCTTCAGTTAATAGTGAGCTGCAATGACAAATTTTGTCTTTTTTAATGTATCCCTTTACTGGGCCATTGAGACTGCTTCAATAAATTTTGTTTTCTAGTTTCTTCAACAATAACCTTAAGTAGCCTCACTTTTCTGCAGCTGTGACTGACACCTAGTGGAGAACCTAAAGGGTTTTTTTAACATTGGAAAAATAAGCAATTTTAAATTGGAGCACAGCACATTATTTTTTGCAGATGGTGTTAATTATCTGTTGTGATTGTTTTCCATGTCTGTTGACCCGACATCTATTATCTGTTTAATAAAGTCAAAGTGCAAAAAATTGTTTCAGAGACAGAACATCGACCTCGGATAAAGGTCATTCAAAATATTTTCTTAATTATAAGTATAGTAAAAGAACATAAGAACATAAGAAATAGGAGCAGGAGTCGGCCATTTGGCCCTTCGAGCCTGCTCCGCCATTCAATAAGATCATGGCTGATCTCCTACCTCATCTCCACTTTCCTGCACTATCCCCATATCCCTTGATTCCCTTAATATTCAAAAATCTATCGATCTCTGTCTTGAATATACTCAACGGCTGAGCCTCCACAGCCATCTGTGGTAGAGAATTCCAAAGATTCACCACCCTCTGAGTGAAGAAATTTCTCCTCATCTCAGTCCTAAATGGCTGACCAAAGGTGTGTTTTTATGTGGGGGTGGCACTGAAATAGGGTGGCACTGAAATAGGATGGTGTGCCAAATGCTGCAACTTATGGTTATCCTTGAGGTGAAGGGCCGCCCATGAAGCTGTAGGGTTTCTTTGTGAGGTTTATAGTGTCCCATGAAGCTGTCAAACATAACTGAAACATGCCAAATCTCTCTCCTTTTTGTCCATTTATCTCCTCTTTTCTCCTGAACGCGTTGACATTGGCAGGGATACAGTTCCACGAATACCGTCAGCCATCCGGTTAACTCATCAATTGGCAATTGTTCATGTGTGAAACTTGAATAGTACGTGTCAGTGGACTGTCTGAATGAGGAGGCAGCAGAGCTGAGCTTGGTCCTGTCCTCACCTGATGGGTCCTTTGGATAGCAATCGGGAATGGCACCTACAGCTATTTTTCCACTCCTAACTCCACGGCCACTGAAGCCACTTGCAGCACTTGAGAGGTGGCATAATTGAGATCATCTCACTCAGAACTGTGGTTAAACCGAGGACTTTCTGTTTTTGCCCAATAATTATATTGTAGCTGAAAGAGATGTGTGATGGAAGCAGTTTCATCATGTGTCAAACATGGAGATTTTCTGTACTGTATTATGTTTTTTATATGACCTTAGATAGAGAGGATAATAGGAATTTAAAATTGGCTATGCTGAAATATATCTTTCTTTTAACTTTGTGACCAGGAGTAACCAATATCCAAAACTATCCAGAGAATACCCAAAGATAAGCTGTGTGTGCAAGAGCAGGCAGATTATTTGATACGAGAGTCAGTAGCTTAGTTCTTAAGGGATAATTGAATTAGTGGTCCCTGGAAGGATAATGGGTATTTTATTTGCAGACAGTGTTCTCGTTCAGGCCAACATCCCCAGCATCGAAGCTTTGACCACGCTCGATCAGCTCGATGGACAGGTCACATCGTCCGCATGCCCGATACGAGACTCCCAAAACAAGCGCTCTACTCGGAGCTCCGACACGGCAAGAGAGCCCCAGGTGGGCAGAGGAAACGCTTCAAGGACACCCTCAAAGCCTCCTTGAAAAAGTGCAACATCCCCACCGACACCTGGGAATCCCTGGCCCAAGACCGCACAAAATGGAGGAGAAGCATGCGGGAAGGTGCCGAATACCTCGAGCAAGCGCAAGGAGCGCATGTCAACTCAAGCACTCCACCCACCCGCCCTTCAACCACCGTCTGCCCCACCTGCGACAGAGACTGTAGGTCCCGCATTGGACTCATCAGTCACCTGAGAACTCATTTTTAATGTGGAAGCAAGTCATCCTCGGTTCCGAGGGACTGCCTAAGAAGAAGAAGAAGTAATCAGACATTAAGAATGGGTTCCATTGCAACCAGGAGTTAAGGGCAAACCAATTACCAGCTGGACAGGAGTCTGCTATTCACACTTTATTCGTATAAAGCCTTAGAAATACTTAGGCCCGTATTTTCTGACCCACATGGGTGTGTACGAGCTGTGTACACACCCGTAGGGGCCTCGCAAGTGCCGGTTTCAGGCATGCCAAGCACTGAAAACTGACACTTACGATCTGTCAAGAATCCTCTTGGCACTCCTGCACCTGCCCTGGAGAAGGGCCTCTGCGGGCGGAGAGTTCCGCTTTCTGGAGAACCTCCGCCTGCTGAAAACCTTGAAAAATCTTATGCCTGGTAAAAGCAAGAGTAAGGCCTGCTTTTACCAGTAAAAGAGTTTTAAAAAGTTTTTTTTTAAATTCAATTTATAATTTTAAAATACTTTGAGAAAAGGTAAGTTTATTTTTAGCCCTGTCAAAAATAAAAGTTTTGTTTAAAATATTTAATTTAATGTAATTTTAACTAATTTTAAATACATGATTTAAAAAAATAATTTATTTAATGTTTTAGTGTGTTTTTTGAGTGATCCCCATTCATACTTTTGACAGGTATATGCGGCGAGACCTGTCAAAAGTGTGCAGGGGTATTCCCTTCTTTGATTGGTTCCCCATGGCCCACGTGATCCCAGGGATGCTTGCGAACCGCCTGCGCCCCTGGGATACCTGGGCCTCTGCGCGCGCGGACCAGGAGAGGCCCAGGGATCTACGGAGCTAGCAGTTAAGTTCGTAGATTTTTCCAGATCGGAGGCATCTGCACGCAGGAAGCCTCCGATCGGAAAATCCGGCCCTTAATATCTTATTTGTCCACTGAAAAAAATCTGTTTGATCTTCAAATGAGCCTGTTTTAACATGAAAACCAGGCATATAATATCTTCTTCGCACTGTGGATTATATATGAGGTGGCTTTGAGGGGTTTTATGGAGGAATTTGCAATGTTGTTTTCAAAAAAGCAACTGAAAAGAATTTTAAACTCTTCTACTCTTTTTAAAACTGTTTCTACATTTTATGTAAATCAAGATTTGGACAGTTCAGCCCAGATTTTGCAGTCGGCAGCAAAGGAACTGTGCTTGCCGTTCGCTACTGCCCACAGAGTTTTAGCGGGCTTTTGAGCAGAGTCTTGCTGCCATCGGGAATCTGATCCAGCCCTCTACAGGGGATCTGTGGCATGTGTAAGCAGGTCAAGAAACAGCGAGGCTCTTCTACCAATCAGATTGAAGAATCCTCACTGAGCCAGGCAGGGGGAGTTTTAACCCAATAAAATAGGTGGATTTGGGTTGGGTGGGACGTTAGTGTTAAAAGTCTGAATCCCGACCAGAACCCGCCCACTTCCAGTTTTAACGTAGGTGGGACAGGGGGGATGGTCAGCCAACCCGCCTTCAGGAGGCGGGTCTCCCATTTAAATATTATAATGAGGCTACCGTACCTTCGATTTAACCTCCATTTTAAATTTAACTTTAGCTGATCGGGTTTCGCAGGCCTTGTGAAACCGCCAGCTAAAGTAAGGTGAGGACCTGAGGAGCTGATATAATTGGGATTACGGAGACATGGCTCCAGGGTGACCAAGGCTGGGAATTCAACATCCAGGGGTATTCAATATTCAGGAAAGATACGCAAAAAGGAAAAGGAGGTGGGGTAGCATTGCTGGTTAAAGAGGAGATTAACACAATAGTAAGGAAAGATATTAGCTCTGATGATGTGTAATCTGTATGGGTAGAACTGAGAAATAACAAGGGGCAGGAAATGTTAGTGGGAGTTGTATACAGTAATGCTGAGGTTGGGGATGGCATTAAATGGGAAATTAGAGATGCATGCAATAAGGGCAAAGCAGTTATCATGGGTGATTTTAATCTACATATAGATTCAGCTAACCAAATTAGTAACAATACTGCGGAGGAGGAATTCCTAGAGTGTATACGGGATGGTTTCCTGGACCAATATGTCGAGGAACCAACTAGAGATCAGGCCATCTTAGACTGGGTATTATGTAATGAGAAAGAATTAATTAGCAATCTTGTTGTGCGAGGCCTCTTGGGGCAGAGCGATCATAATATGATAGAATTCTTCATTAAGATGGAGAGTGAAGTATTTGACTCAGAGACTAGGGTCCTGAATTTAAATAAAGGAAACTACGATGGTATGAGGCGCGAGTTGGCTAGGATGGATTGGGGAACGTTACTTAAAGGGTTGACGGTGGATAGGCAATGGCAAACATTTAAAGATCGCATGGATGAACTACAGAATTTGTTCATCCCTGTTTGGCATAAAAATAAAACAAAAAAGGTGACTCAACCATGGCTAACAAGGGAAATTAGGGATAGCATAAGATCCAAGGAGAGGATATATAAATTGGCCAGAAAAAGCAGCAAACCTGAGGATTGGGAGCAGTTTAGTATTCAGCAAAGGAGGACAAAGGGATTACTTAAGAGGGGGAAAATAGAGTATGAGAGTAAGCTTTCAGGGAACATAAAAACTGACTATAAAAGCTTCTATAGATATGTGAAGAGAAAAAGATTGGTGAAGTCAAGCGTAGGTCCCTTGCAGTCAGAATCAGGGGAATACATAATGGGGAACAAAGAAATGGCAGACCAATTAAATAGATACTTTGGTTCTGTCTTTACAAAGGAGGCCACAAATAACCTCCCAGAGATGTCGGGGAACATAGGGTCTAATGAGAGGGAGGAATTGAATGAAATCAGTATTTGTAGGGAAATGGTGTTAGGGAAATGGACGGGATTGAAGGCCGATAAATCCCCAGGGCCTGATAATCTACATCTTAAGGAAGCGGCCCTAGAAATAGTAGATGCATTGCTGGTCATCTTCCAAAATTCTATGGACTCTGGATCAGTTCCCATGGATTGGAGGGTAGCTAATGTAACCCCACTATTCAAAAAAGGTGGTGGAGAGAAAACGGGGAATTATAGACCGGTAAGCCTGACATCGGTAGTGGGGAAAATGGTAGAGTCCATTATAAAAGATGCAATAGCAGAGCACTTGGAAAATAGTGACAGGATCGGACAAAGTCAACACAGATTTACAAAAGGTAAATCGTGCTTGACTAATCTACTGGAATTTTTTGAGGATGCAACAGGTACAATAGATAAGGGAGAACCAGTGGATGTGGTGTATTTGGACTTTCAGAAGGCTTTCGATAAGGTCCCGCATAAGAGATTAGCATGCAAAGTTAAAGCACTTGGGGTTGGGGGTAAGGTACTGACTCAGATAGAGAACTGGTTGGCAGACAGAAAGCAAAGAGTTGGAATAAATGGGTCTTTTTCCGAGTGGCAGGCAGTGACTAGTGGGGTACTGCAGGGATCGGTCCTTGGACCCCAGTTATTCACAATATATATTAATGATCTGGATGAGGGAACTAGATGTAATATCTCCAAGTTTGCAGACAACACAAAGCTGGGTGGGCGTGTGTGCTGTGAGGAGGATGCAGAGAAACTCCAGTATGATTTGGACAGGTTGGGTGATTGGGCAGATGAATGGCAGATGCAGTATAATGTGGATAAATGCGAGCTTATCCACTTTGGTGGCAAAAACAGGAAGGCAGATTATTATCTGAATGGCAATAGATTGGAAAAAGGGAAAGTGCAACGAGACATGGGTGTCCTATTGCACCATTCGCTGAAGGTAGGCATGCAGGTGCAGCAGGCGGTTAAGATGGCAAATGGTATGTTGGCTTTCATAGCGAGAGGATTTGAGCACAGGAGCAAGGATGTCTACAGGGCCTTGGTGAGACCACACCTTGAGTATTGTGTGTAGTTTAGGTCGCCTTATCTGAGGAAGGATGGTCTTGCCATGGAGGGAGTACAGCGAAGATTCACCAGACTGATACCTGGGATGGCAGGAATGACGTATGAAGAGAGATTGGGTCGATTGGGCTTGGATTCGCTAGAGTTTAGAAGAATGAGAGGGTATCTCATTGCAACTTATAAAATTCTAACAGGACTAGACAGACTAGATGCAGGAAGGATGTTCCCGATGGTGGGGGAGTCCGGAACCAGGGGTCACAATCTAAGAATAAGCGGTAAGCCATTTAGGACTGAGGTGAGGAGGAATTTCTTCACCCAGAGAGTGGTGAACCTGTGGAATTCTCCACCACAGAAGGCAGTTGAGGCCAATTCATTAAATATATTCAAGAAGGAGTTAGATATATTTCTTAAGGCTAAAGGGATCAAGGGATATGGGGAGAAAGCAGGGACAGGGTACTGAGTTTGGATGATCAGCCATGATCTCATTAAATGGCGGAACAGGCTCAAGGGCCCGAATGTCCTACTCCTGCTCCTATCTGCTATGTTTCTATGACTGCTGGATCCAGGAGGTAAGTGCCTTTATACTTACCTCCTGGATCCAGCGTCCCTTTCTAACCCAACGCTACCCCTTCCACAAGACCTCCAAATTCCCCCTCCCCCCTGTGCTGCTCCTGGCCCCTCCCCCATCTGCTCCTGGTTCCCCCCCCCCCTCACCCCGTGCTGCTGCCGGCACTCCGATGCTCACCCGGCCCCCTTACTGAGCTGCTCCCGGCCCTCCAATCGTTGCCGACCCTCCCATCCCGTCCCCTGCTCCTCTGGCCCTCCGATTGTTTTGCTCCGGCCCCCGATCGTTCCCGAAGAAAAACAGCATCAGAACACGGATTTTGTAGCTGGAAATATGCAACAACAAAAAAAGAGTTGCTGATTAGACTTTGGAAATTACGACATTTGAAGAATTAATACAATCCTGTGGCTTAACACTTTTTAAATCGTAATGATCTTTATAGGTTCTGGTCTTTTTCTATTTCATGAACTGATCCCCAGTTCTGCTGACAGGTGACACAGAATAAATAACTCATGGGCTGTGAATTATTATAAAAATCAAACATAAAGAACCAGCGGAAAAAAAGCCTTTTGGCTTGGCAGTTGTTATCTGAAGCTTTCTGATGTAAAAAAAGTAACAGTCAGCCATTGATCACTGTCACTTATTCCCATATTAATTGATTGTATTTTTAGGTTTGTCCAATTTTAAAAAGGAAACTTCTTGTCCTTGCTTTCTGGGCCTCCTTCGCAGACACCTTTCTTGATCGAAGAAAATGGAGGTATGGCTCATGGCAAAATGAATGGGTAGTTTTGTTGTAGTATTATGATCGAGCAACCAAGGTGAAGTGCCAAGGCCTATAGTGCAGGATACTACCAAGGCTGAACAGAGTAAAGAAGAAGTCAATGTAAATTAGAAAATAGTGATTAGGTGACACCAAACTCCGCTTTTATGAGCTGAGAGACAGCAGAAGGAATGACTTGGGGAAGTAAGGAGTCCCACCGTTTCGAGTAATAGGCCAATGGAGAATTATTTTTCATTGCAGTAAGATATAAGGCATGTCGTTTACCTCCTCCAATCCCTTTATACGGGTATATCATATCTAGTGGTCTGAAAAATTGCACATATTGGTCTGCGAGATTGAGTGATGGCATCATCAGCATTTGAATGTGTTACCATAGAGATGTCAGATTGAGACTTAGAGACAGTGTCTGCTGCCTGCGATGCTGAGGCAAGATGTTTCGGCAAATCTAATTTATTTACTGCTGGCATTTTGAAAAGTGCCAGTAATTCTATTGCAGTTGTACGCCAATATAATCAGACCCTTATTCTGCTATAGAGTGTAATAATTAACAGGGATATGAGTTCAGACACCAAGGTAGTTTGTCAAGAAATGTTACCTTAAGGTGAGGATTTCTACAAAGTGCAAGTCAGTGAGAATGGGGCATTGTGATGTTACGCTTCGTCAAATTTAATTACATTTGAGCACAGTATGTGTTTATCTGGGGTTCAGTGAAGAACAAATTGTAATTCAAAAGTAGAAAAATTACCATGGAGATTTGTGCATATTAATACTGTACCTCTTGTTTTATTACTATATTGGTCCCAAGCAGTGATAGGGGACTAACTACTCAGCGATGCCTGTCAGTGATCAATTATAAAACGACCCCCCAATGGTTGATCAGTGTAATTAATGCTAACATAATGATAAAGATTGGTTGTACGAGTCATACACTCCAGAGAGGGAGTCTGTTACCATTTCATTAGGCTGCACAGCATGACTTTACAGCGCAACTATAAATAAAATCTGCAAAATGCCCTTAAAGAAAAACTCTTAGCTTTATGTTAGCTGTGGGTAAATTCAGACTTTACTGACTTCAGATGGGAGTTTGGTTTGTGGTTGAACAAAACTACAATAGTTTTCTAAATGACGTGTACCTCATCTGACCATTCAAAAATAAATTGTATGAATGGGGAGGGGAAATTTCCACATTGTGGCCAACCGACATAAACGGTTGCTTTAATTAATTCCTTGCTGGCCAGCCACAGGAGCCATTTCATACTTTGAGCGGCGCACAGTTAAATTTAATATTTTCTATTTATATTTCTTTTTTGTTAGGTATAACGCAGATATGCTCAAAAATTGCAACATGTGTAAAATGAAAGTATATTTCGCACCTGTCCTTCAAAAGTTGAAATGATAAATAATTACGGAGATACTGGAGTCGGTGTCCCCGATATTCACTAGGGTGGGGTTTGGAAGGGGCGGGGTTATGGCCAGGCCCTGAATGGGGTGGAGTTTTAACTCCATGGTGTGTATGCTTTTTTTAAAAAAGAGATTCCCAGCCCCGGAAGCCAGCCTAATTTACAGGCTTGCTGCCTCTGTGGCGGGGAAATCCTGCGGTACAAGGCCACAGCCCAGGAGCAGGTAAGTTTAGTGGGGCACGGTGGCATAGTGGTTAGCACTGTTGCCTCACAGCGCCAGGGACCCGGGTTCAAATCTGGCCTCGGGCGACTGTCTGTGTGGAGTTTGCACATTCTCCCTGTGTCTGCGTGGGTTTCCTCCGGGTGCTCCGGTTTCCTCCCACAGTCCAAAGATGTGCAGGTTAGGTTGATTTGGCTATGATAAATTGACCCTTAGTGTTAGGGGATTAAATACGTGGGGTTACAGGGATAGGGTGGGATATGTGTCAGTGCAGGCTCGATGGGCCGAAATGGCCTCTATCTGCACTGTAGATTCTGTGAATTCTGTGAATCTGTGGTTATTGGGGGTAGAGATCGCAGGGGTCAGGCGGGTGGGTACAGGGTAAGCTTGTTGGGCCGTGAAGAAACACGCCAGCTCCTCCTGGCCCATAAACAGTGCTGTAAATGCACTTTTCTCAGCCCCTTGGTGACATCATCCGAAAACACAGCGTTAGTTTCCACGTGTACGCTAACGGCACCCAGCTCTACCTCACCAGCATTTCTCTCGATCCCTTCACGGTCTCTAAATTGTCAGACTGCTTGTCCGACATCCAGTATTGGATGAACAGGAATTTTCTCCAATTAAATATTGGGAAGACCAAAGCCATTGTTTCTCGGTTCCCACCACAAACTCCGTTCCCTAGCCATCAACTCCATCCCTCTCCCTAACATCTGTCTGAGGCTGAAGCACACTGTTCGCAACCTTGGTGTCGTACTTAACCCTGAAATGAGCTTCCGACCACATATCCATGGCATAACTAAGACCGCCTATTTCCACCTCCGTAACATCGCCCGTCTCCGCCCCTGCCTCAGCTCATCCGTTGCTGAAACCCTCATCCATGCCTTTGTTACTTCTAGAATTGACTGTTCCAATGCACTCCTGGCTGGCCTCCCACGTCTACGCTACGTAAACTTGAGGTGATCCAAAACGCGGCTGCCCGTGT
The DNA here is from genome assembly GCF_052327205.1 of Somniosus microcephalus. NCBI lineage: Eukaryota > Metazoa > Chordata > Chondrichthyes > Squaliformes > Somniosidae > Somniosus > Somniosus microcephalus. The sequence continues at coordinate 33,619,301 of NC_141012.1, read as the reverse complement.
CCTAATTCGCACCAAGTCCCGTTCACCCATCACCCCTGTGCTCGCTGACCTACATTGGCTCCCGGTTCAGCAACGCCTCGATTTCAAAATTCTCATCCTTGTTTTCAAATCCCTCCATGATCTCGCCCCCTCCCTATCTCTGTAATCTCCTCCATCCCCACAACCCCCGAGATATCTGCGCTCCTCTAATTCTGGCCTCTTGAGCATCCCTGATTATAATCGCTCAACCATTGGTGGTCGTGACTCATGTTGCCTGGGCCCTAAGCTCTGGAATTGCCTCCCTAAACCTCTCCACCTCGTTACCTCTCTTTCCTCCTTTAAGACGCTTCTTAAAACCAACTCTTTGACCAAGCTTTTGGTCATCTGCCCTAATTTCTCCTTATGTGGCTCGGGGTCAAATTTTTTGTCATATAATACTCCTGTACAGCACCTTGGGATGTTTTACTACGCTAAAGTTGCTATATAAATACAAGTTGTTGTTGTTATCCAATGGATCCAGTCCTTCGCACCTCCTTTTACCTGCTGGGTTTGCCAAGGTCCGGGAAACCCGGCCAACATGGGTTTAAAAATAGAAAACTATAAAAATGGATACACGCAGCCTCCTTGAAAGGGTTCAATGACCGAGAGCGGATTGGTTGCCCAACGCTTGTCCCGTCTCTGTTAAAACCGGAAATGGGCCGGTTCGCAGTACATAGTGTACCTGTTTCCGATTTTTAACATTTTAACCTTCACCCGACCCAAACCCACCCATTTTTGGGGATTAAAATTACTCCCAATGAGCCAGTAGGGACTGTCCTAAGAATATTTAGGCAGCACCTTAAAAATCAGAACCAAAATGGTGATAACATAGAGACTTGACCAGCAATTGATGTTATTGTCTCCTTTTTTTCTTCAATTCATCCTCCCAATTTTTTTCCCCATGCTCATTCTCTCCTGAAGCATTTTGGATGTATGTTTGTGAATATTAGGTGATGACAGGATGAGGCTGGACTATAGTGGTCCCTATGATCCATGATATTCATTGTGCAAAATCATAAATAAAGAATTTGGATTACTCTATCAAAGAGATGCTGGTATCTATACTAATGCACCCTGTTATATGCCAATGCCATCAGAATTATATATCCTTTATATATTTACTTATGAAAGTTCCCCCTTCAACTCTCCCTAAACCACTAGCATTCATTGTCCTCGGCAATAATGTGCCAAAAAAACATACATATGAAGACTTGGTCACTCATTTGTGCCAAGAATCTGCTTTAGAGTCTCTTTTTCTTCCTGCGCTCTCCTCTTCTATCCTTCAGTTCATGTATTACTAAGTTCAGTTTGTTTTGAAACTAAAGTCAGAATTTTGTGGTAATGTGTATTTAATTTGTATTTCATCGATTATTCTTCCAAATGCCAGATTATATTGCTGGAGTTTCAATGATTTTTGATCTCTCCTCCAACTCAAGAGAAAACTTTCCCCAGAGCTTTTTCTCTCTGGAAAGTGTTTGCTAACTGTGAAAAATTGAACAAAGAAGCAGCAGATCCACGCAACGCTGACAAACTCTTTCTTCATCCAGTTTTCCTTTCCATTCTACTCCGAATTGTAATGCTTGACTCGAAGCATAGATCAAATGCATAGGTTTCCAGTCAACCAAATTGATTCTAATTTACTCCCATTACATAGAACTTCTGATCCAGACATAAAATGGTCCATGCTCATTTGTATTTTCATTGTTCAGCGCAGTGAGTCTCATCAATTTGGGCCAGCGTGTCTCCGTCATCTGTCACACATCAGCAGTTTAGGCGCGGTTGCAGTTTGCATGAACTAAATGTGATGAGGTCCAATTATAGCAAATTGTTCCATATATGTGAAATAACGGCAACAAAATAAAACACTGCAGTAATGCTTTTTCAAGGACAAATTGTTTTTATAAATGGAATACATCTAGTGTACGTACAGTCCTCAGCCAATGATGGTAATATGTTTATCAAGTGGTTTCTTTTCCCCCAGACGAAGAGTTGGGTTGCCTCAGTAATTTTTAAGAGAAAGATTGGCAGCTGTTTTTTTTTAAGGGCAGAAATAAAATTGTAGGCTATTTAGGTAGCTTCTCATTCATAGAAACATAGAAGATAGGAGCAGGAGTAGGCCATTTGGCCCCTCGAGCCTGCTCCACCATTTAATGCGATCATGGCTGATCATCCAAATTCAGTACCCGGTCCCTGCTTTCTCCTCATATCCCTTGATCCCTTTAGCCTCAAGAAATATATCTAACTCCTTCTTGAATATATTTAATGAATTGGCCTCAACTGTCTTCTGTGGTAGAGAATTCCACAGGTTCACCACTCTCTGGGTGAAGAAATTCCTCCTCATCTCAGTTCTAAATGGCTTACCACTTATCCTTAGACTGTGACCCCTGGTTCTGGACTCCCCCGCCATCGGGAACATCCTTCCTGCCTCTAGTCTGTCCAGTCCTGTTAGAATTTTATAAATTTCAATGAGATTCATGTTGGAAGTATTTTTTCACTGTGTGTGTGTGTGGGGGGGGGGGGTGCGGGGTGTGTGTGTGTGTGTGGAGTGTGTGGGGAAGTGTGTGTGTGTGTGTGTGGGGGGGGTGGGGGGCGGGGTGTGTGTGTGTGTGTGGGGGGGGGGATGTGTGGAAGTGTGACATGTGGAAGATACACAGATTGAAGCAGGGTTGGTGGGAGGCGGGGGGGGGGAAATGTTAAATATGTCAATATTTCCTGTTTTGCATGGGACAATTATGTAAAACATTCAGAGTAACGCAATATGAGGTAGGCTGCTGTCACAGTTCTACAGTGCAGGTCCACCTGTGTGATTCTCTACATAGTGACTTTCTGAGATGGGCTGCAAGGGGAAATGGCTGCTAACCAGAAAGAAAATGTTTCCAGAGAGAGAGAGAGAGAAGATAATTCTACTACAGTGCTCTAGTGTGCCCTCTATTGTTCATCTGAAGAATTGCATTAACATGCTCATTGAAAGAGATCCATACTGCAGTCCTGGCACAATTATGGCATAGTTGTGGGTGAACACAATGCCTAAAGAGCAACAGTGAAATAAGCAGGTCTCACACTATAATACAAGGTCAGCTTATTTCGGTGCTAACTTGGCACACAGCGCATGGTGTGCTGAGAGGTGGCAGTTCAGGAGCAGCAGCTCTTAAGGGGCTTCTGCTCGTCATTCCCCAACAGCCTTGCAAATGAAGTGGGAGAGAAATGACAGCAGTACCCCCACACATTGTGACAAAGGGGATGCACCAGGGGACACCACTGTGAACATGCCTGCACCACACACTTTAGGAACCATAAACATGTGGGATCTAGGGGGGGAATTTTCCCAGCCCTGAGGAGCCGGGTTTGGAGGCAGGACTGCCGGGAAAATGGCAGAAACTGGGAGTGGGTACCGACCCCGCTCCCAACCCGCCTCCGTGCCATCTTCCCGGGAGGTGGGTCCCCGAGTCGCGCAGGGACCCGTCTCCTCGAGGCAGGAAGAGGATTCGAGCCAATTAATTGCCTGTTAACAGGTGGTTAACATGCACTTTTGAGGCTTTTCCCCATTTTACACTTGCAATTGCGGACTACCCGACGGCTGCAAACCTCGCCAGGGTCAGTGAGGTGAGCGGGGGTGAAAGGGGTCGTAAAGTCAGCTGCAGAGGTGAGTGATGGGTGCAAGTCTGGACAGGTAAGTATGAGAGGTGAGTGTAAAGAGTTGGAAAAAGTTCCCTTACCTTTGCTTCTTTCTGCAGGCTTCAACCGTTGGGGATCCGGAGGTGCCTCATCTCAATGGCAGAGATGACAGAATGGCTGCTGCATTCTTAGATGTAGCAGCCATCTGCTTTCTGCTGAGGAGAGAAGTATTGGTGAGCCTTTTTGCAAGGGTTCACCTTAGAACAGAGATTGTCAGTGTTTGACAGCTTCTCAAAGCTGTCAAACACTGACAATTCATATGTCAAACATTTTTCAACAGATGAAGCATCATACGCTGACGTCACCTCTCACTGGCTTTCCCTTAATTGGCCGGTATGCCCGCAGGGCGGGGCTTAACAAGGCCAATCAAGGGGAAATTGCGTGGGTTCGTCAGACGTCGCTGGGGGCGGGACTAGAACCCGGAAGGCAGCAGTCCCACCTCGTCTCGGCTGGCAAAATCCAGCCCTATGATGCTGCACTGTGTGCTGGCAGTACTGTTTCAATGAGACAGATTAAGCGAATTTGTGAGAAATGCTTGTCGTATTTACAGGTCCTGGTGTAAGGCTGAGGGCAGTGGAGATGATAATTTATTTGCTAGTTTGCTCGGCACATGTGGAAATGACTCTTGTGTTTTAGCTACGTCATACAGATTCAGTTATTGAAATTGTCTTTTATGAGCAACTGCCTTATCACTCTGGCTGATCGACCAATTGTTTGGGCAGACATGTCTTCTAGTTCTTGGTTGGGGTCATCTTTTGCATTAGGATGATGCTGTGTATCTTCTGCAGGCTGCTACATGATAATGCTCCTTGTGTAAAGTGCATCTGAACCTTTACTTGGGATTGCTGATAGTGTGCTTGACCACATCCTGGTAGTAAATTGTTCCTTGCTATATTGCTCTTCCGGTCTTGCTCTTGGATTTCCCAATGTGGTGGAATGGATAGCCGTAGTCCCCAGCAGCCTTCCAGCCAGTCTTTTTGGCCCTTGAAATAATGGTTGCCATAAAATGAATGAATCACGGCAACTGTCAGGGTAATGAGTGCTGATGTATGTGATTCAGTATCTGTGGTCACAGGCCAGCTGCACATTGACAGAGCAGAATTCTTTTCTGTTCATGTAAGGGATTACATTGGGGACAGGGACTAGTATGGCCACTTGTGTGCCATCAATAATGCCCTTCACTATGGGGGAGCCTACCAGACACTAAAAGACACAGGAGCAAAATATTGCAGATGCTGGAAATCTGAAATAAAAACAGAAAATGCTGAAATACTGAGCAGGCCAGGCAGCATCTGTGGAGAGAGAAACAGAGATAACATTTCAGGTCGATGACCTTTAGTTGGTTCTGCCAAAAGGTCATCGACCTGAAACATTAACTCTATTTCTCTCTCCACAGATGCTGTCTGGCCCGCAGAGTATTTCCAGCATTTTCTGTTTTTATTGCTAAAAGTACAGGGCTCTCTTATGATACTGGAGCATAAAATCTTATGATTGAGATTCCCATTAATTGAGTTGTTCCCTGATGTTGAAGTGGTTTGCAGCTCTGGCTGCAAGAGTGTAGAAAGTAGGGGAAGGTAGGTTTTGTCCAGCAGGGCCAGATAGAAATGTCTGGACATGTAAACACAGTTGGAGTCCTGAGGATGGGTCCACGTTGATCTCCTGAGGTGCAAACACAACTGTCTGGTGCGCCTCCTTCTTTGATTTTCCTCTTCCTCCAAATAGAGAAACATATCCAGAAGGATACCTGCAGCTCTTCTATTTTGCATTCCCTACAGAAACAGGCATAGATAACAGATGCAGTACAGCTTGAATAAATGTAGTTAGTAAAGCATAAATGAATTTCCACTAACTTCCTTTGTTCTACGCCTTTTCTCAACATAACAGCAATATGGTGTAGAAGCAGTGAATAACAAACAGCTGTGCCAGAACCACCAGAGGATTACGGACAATTGTATATAATTCCTTTTACAGCAATGTAGTACAGCTGGGGGCTGCACCTTTAATGTATCTGTTAACTGTACTAGGGCTTCTTTCCTGTACTCCGCGTGATGATGTCATGCCGTCCGTCACGTGATCTCTCAACGGCGGGAAGAACGTGATGACGTCATGATGTCAGAGCTCGGAACCTTCTAGCAGTAGAGCTTGGAACCGTCTAGCAGTTGAGCTCGGAACGTGCTAGCAGTTGATCTCGGAACCTTCTAGCAGTTCCAGAGAGGCTTTCAAGCAGACCGGACCTATTTGCATTCTATCCTACAGTTTCCTGTACAGCTTCATTTGTTCATTAAATTTTATTGTTTTTGATTTTCTGAGTCAATCTCAATTCTTCGGCTAGGAACCCCAGTTCCTACACAGCTATACATAAATCAGCAAGATAGTAATATACCTTTAATGACAAAAACCCAACTTGAGGGCCAAAGTCTTTGGGCAGCCACTGTTTTACTTGGTGACTGAGCACCTAAAATGCTGTTGAAGCACTTTGACCATGTTAAGGGGCCTAGCCCTCATTTACATCTTTTTGGGGTCAAAATGAACCTCGAGCACAACAGATGTGCAGGCTCAAAACACCACACGGGCTTATAGGACATAGAATCATACAGCACAGAAGGAGGCCATTCGGCCCATCGTGCCTGTGCCGGCTCTCAGTTACTCATTTTCCCACTCCTGCTCTTTCCCCATAGCCCTGCAAATATTTCCTTTTTAAGTAGAGATCCAAATCCATTTTGAGAGTTGATTTTGAATCTGCTTCCACCACCCTTTGAGACAGTGCATTCCAGATCATCATAACTCATAGAATCATAGAATTTTACAGCATAGATGGGGGACATTCGGCCCCTCCTGCCTGTGCTGGCTGTTGGAAAGAACTGTTCAACAGTCCCACACCCCAGCTTTTGTCCATAACCCTGCAAATTAATCCTCTTCAAATACATGTCCAATTGCCTTTTAAAAGTTCCTATGGAATCTGATTGCACCACTCTCAGGTAGTGCATTCCAGATCTTAACAACCCTCTGCATGAAAAAAATTCTCCTAGTTTCTCCTCTAGTTCTTTTGCCAATTATTTTAAATCTATAACCTCTGGTTACCAACCAACTTGCCAGAGGAAACAGTTTCTCCCTACTTGCTTTATCAAAACCTCTCATAATTTTGAAAACTTCTATTAGGTCTCCCCTTAACCTTCTCTGCTCTAAGGAGAATAATCCCAGCTTCTCCAATCTCTCCACATAACTGAAGTCGATCATCCCTGTTATCATCCTGGTAAACCTCCTATATACCCTCTCTTATGTTCTCTCTAAGGCCTTGACATCCTTCCTAAAGTGTGGTGCCCAGAATTGTACACAATACTCCAGCTGAGGCCTAACCAGTGCTTTGTAAAGGTTTAGCATGACTTCCTTGTTTTGATATTCAATGCCCCTATTTACAAAGCCAAGTATCCCATATGCCTACTTAACTACCTTATCAACTTGCACTGCCACCTTCAAAGATGTGTGAATATGCACCCCCAGGTCCCTCTGCCCTTGCTTCTCCCTCAAAATAGTACCATCTAGATTATCCTGCCTCTCCATTTTGTTCCTCCCAAAGTGCATCACTTCACACTTATCCAAAATAAAATTGCATCCACCGTGTGTCTGCCCATTTCACCAGTCTGTCTGTGTCTTCCTGAATTCTGCTACTATCCTGCTCACTATTTACTATGTTGCCAAGTTTGGTATCATCTGCAAACTTCAAAATTGTACTCCCTATACCCAAGTCCAGGCCATTTATATGTAAGAAGAAAAGCAATGGTCTTCATATCAATCCCTGGGGGACACAACTGACTACTTTCCCCCAGTCAGAAAAACATCCGTTCACCACAATAACAGTTGCTTCTATTTTCCCAATAAGTCTGTTATCTGGTACTTTTATCAAATGCCTTTTGAAAGTGTATATATGTGTATATAATATATATACACACACAATATCTATTGCACTACCTTCATCAACTCTTTCTGTTACTTCATAAAAAAACTCAATCAGCTTAGTCAGACACAATTTGCCTTTAACAAATTCATGCTGGCTGTACCTTATTAGGCCATGCTTCTCCAAGTGAGAATTAATTTTGTCCTTGACAATGGTCTCCAGTAGGTTTCCCACCACTAGCATTAGACTGATTGGCTTACAGTTACCAGTTTACCCCTCTCCCCTCTTCTGAACAGGGGTGTAACATTTGCAATCCTCCACTCCTCTGGCACCACAACCATATCCAAGGAGGACTGAAAGATTGTGGTCAGAGCTTCTGCTATCTCCACCGAATCTTCCCTCAGCAACCTAGGATGCATCCCATCTAGACTGGGTGACTTGCTAAATTTGAGTGATGCCAACCTATTTAGCACTTCCTTTCTATTTATTTTGATCCTATCTCTGCTCCCCGCTCCTCTACTGCGATGTTAACTTCAGCCTCTTCTTTTGCGAAGACAAATGCAAGTATTCATTCAGCACCTCGTTCATGCCCTCTGCCTGCACAAGAAGATTTCCTTTTTTGTCCCTAATTGGCCCCACTATTCCTTTAACTATCCTTTTACTTTTTATATGTTTATATCAGATTTTTGGGTTCCCTTTTATGTTACCCGCTAATGTTTTTGCATACTCTCTCTTTGCCCTTATTATATCCTTTTTTCAATTTTCCCCTGCACTCTCTGTGTTCTGTTTGGTTTTCAATTGCATTCTGTACCTGACATTCATCATAAACCTCCTTGTTCTGTTTTACTTTAACCTCTATTTCCAGGGAGCTTTAGCTTTGGATGCCCCATCTTTCCTCCTTATGGGAATATGCTTGGTTTATACCCAAAATATCTCCGCCTTGAAGACCTGCCATTGTTCATTTACTGTTCTCCTGGCCAATCTTTGTTTCCAGTCCACCTGTGCTAGATTCCTTTCTGAAATCACTGAAATTGTCTCTCTTCCAGTTGATTATTTTCACAGTTGATTTTTATGTGTCCCTTTCTATAACTACTTTAAACCTAATTATATTATGATCACTATTACCCAGATGTTCTCTCACTGCAACCAATGTTACCTGTTAGCTGTGCAGCCATGCAGCTCTTTGCAGGTCCCGCGCAGCCGGTGAGCCGACTTTTGAATAGAAAAACCGCGCAGGCGAAGAATTCTGCATGGACCCCGCAGCACCTTAAAGGAGCCTCATGGGTCAAAAGAAATTAGAGGGAGCATTGACTGCAATACACTCCACTTGTCCTAACTCACTGAGTAAAAAATAATTCTCCTCGCCAATTCTCTTTGTCAATTATTTTAACGCTCCTGCCAGTGGAAACATTTTCTCCCTATCTACTCTATCAAAACCCTTCATAATTCTGAGCACCTCTATTAAATCTCCTCTTAATCCCCTTTGATCAATCGCAGTTTCTCTAGTCCCTTCAGCCCTGGTACTATTTTCGTAAAGCTCCTCTGCACTCTGTTGGGCACAATTAGTATGTTATGTACAAGGGGTTGTGTGGGCCTCAGGGTTAAGCGAAGGGCTAAGATGAGAGGAGCAGGGGCCAAATGTCAGCAGTACTTTTGGTGAAGAGATTCCGCCCAAAAGTACGTGGTGGGTGGGGTGGGGGGGGGGGGGGCGGGTGGGGGGTGGGGGTGGGGGCGGTTGGGTGAATAAAATAACAGTTTAAAAGATAAAGGAACCTAAGCCGACATTTTTTTGTCTTTATTTGTCTGTACGTTTTATTCGTTTTTTTCTTAATTGCAGTTACATCCAAGGGACTATAGTCTTAATTTAGACAATAAAGAAGCATTCATCATTGCAAACAGCCCTGCTCTTATGTTATTTTGAATACTTTCTCCAGAGGTACTGTGGTGTTCAATTAGTTGAGTAGAATACAAGTTGAATCTTTCTGTAGTGAGAAATTGCCTCCAATATTTCCGTGGGGGCTTGGAGATTTGTCCAAATTCGACAGTAATATCATACTAATAGCCCCAATTTAAATTTCACACTTCATAATTTGCATATACATATTGAATAACATTAGCAGTCAGAAGTAAACATAGGAACTGTAGCCAACTGTTTGTGTACCTTGAGAACTAGTTCAGTGCAGCCATCTGACTATGTGCAGATTCACCCAGGCTCTGTTATTAAAGAAATAAAACAGATGCTCTTGTTTGAGTTGCATTCCAATGCATTTGGAGGGAAGATTTTTTGGGCCCAACATTTGGAACTTTCAGATCCTTATCTGAAGTAGCAAAAAAAAGTAGAAGCTGAAAGTTCCAAATTAGTGCCACAGGATTGTCTACATCCACCTCCGAGGACAGACAGGGCTTCAGTTTAACATATCCAAATGATGGCACATCCAGCAGTGTAGCACTCCTTCAGTACTGCACTGGAGTATCAGCCTAGATTTTGTGCTCAAGGCTCTTGAACCCATGTTATTCTGCCTCACAGAAAGAAAGGAAAGAAATAACTTGCATTTATGTAGCACCTTTCACAACCTCAGAACACCTGAAAGCATTCCACAGACAATGAAATATATTTGAAGTATAGTCACGGTTGTAATGTAGGGTAACATGACAGCCAATTTGTGCACAGCAAGGTCCAACAAACGGTAATGAGATATAAATCTGTTTTTAGTGGTGTTGGTCGGGGCATAAATGTTAGCCAGAACACTTGGAGAACTCACCTGCTCTTCTTCGAATAGTACCATGGAATCTTTTCCATCCAACTAAGCTTGTAGATGTCACATACTTGGATTTTCAAAAGGCTTTCAATAAGGCACCACATGGTAGGCTCATGACAAAGGTGTGGACTTGGGGACAAATAGCTGAATTGGCTAAAAAAAATTAGAAAGCAGAGCAGAGGGGTAACGGCTAGTTACGCAGATTGGAGGAAGGCAAAAGCGGGATCAGTGCCGAGACCATTGTTATTCACAATTTATGTTAATGACTTAGACTTCGGAACAAGTAACTCACTATCAAAATTTGCACATGATCCCAAACTGGGGAGGGGGGGGGGCTATACGGGGGGGGGCTATACCTAACACTGAGGAAGAATGCAACATGATACAAGAAGATGTAAGAAAACTTGCAGACTGGGCAGTTAAGTGGCAAATGCACTTTAACATAGATAAATATGAGGTGATGCACTTTGGTAGGAAAAATAGAAACATCACCTGCACCTGAGAAAAAAAGAAACTTAATGGGGTACAAGAGCAAAGGGATCTAGGGATACATTAAAAAGCAGCATTGCAGGCCAGCAAAGCAATAAAAAAAACTGCTAACAAAGCATTGGGATTTATTTCTAGGGGTATAGAATTCAAAAATAGTGAAGTTGTGTTAAATTTGTGTAGGACCCTGATCAGGTCTCACTTGGAATACTTAACACAGTTCTGGTCTCCATACTATAAAAGGACATGGGGAGAATTTTAACGTTAAAAAGATGGGTGGGTTAAGAGCGTGGGGGTAGTTAAATTGTTAAAAATCAGAATCCTGCCCTGAATCCGCCTCCAACCCGCCCACTTCCGATGTCCCTCGCTCCCACCCCCCCCAGATCTTCCGCTGGCTGTCACCCGATCTTCCTCGCGCACACCCTGTTCTTCCTCACCTCCCCCAGATCTTCCTCGCACCCCCTCTCCGATGTTCCTTGGCCCCTGGCCCCCGACGTTCCTCGCACCCGGCCCCCAATCTTCTGCTGGCCGCTGCCCGATTTTCATCCAGCCCATAGAAACATTGGAGAAAGTGCAAAAACGATTTACAAGGATGGTACCAGAATTGAGAGATTACAGCTATTGTGAAAGATTTGAATAGATTGGGGCTTTTTTTCTTTAGATAAGAGAAGACTTAGAGGTGACCTGATACAGGTCTTTAAAATTGTGAATTGGTTGGGCAGGGTAGATGTGGAGAGAAAGGGCTCCCAAAAACGGGTGATTTGAGGATCGGGTCAGAGGTTGAAATTCAAGAGATCTGAAACAGGAACTGAACTGCCTCAAACCTGCCCACTTTCGGTTTTAACTGAGGCAGGATGAGGGGCAGGCAACCAATCCGGTCACGGGAGATGGGTTGGTCATTTAAATATTATAATGAGGCTGTATGCTTTCATTTAATAGTCATTCTATTTTTAACTCATGTTAGCTGGGCTTCCCGGGCCTTGGAAATCCTGGCAGGTGAAAGGAGGCAAGAAGGGCTGAATCCATGAGGTAAGTGCCTTTACAGCACTGCTTGTGAGCCAGGAAAGAAAGAATGAAAGGCTTGCATTTATATAGCGCCTTTCACGACCATCCGAGGTCCCAAAGCGCTTTACAACCAATTCAGTACTTTGTGAAGTGTAGTCACTCTTGTAATGTAGGAGGAGCAGGAGTGTTTCCTCCAGGCCCAACAAGCTACCCAGTAAACCCTAGCTCCCCCCCCACCGCCCAGTGACCTGTCTGCTCCCCACCCCCACCATCGGACCCCACAACAACCATCGGACCGCACCCCCGCAATCGGGACCCACCCCATGATCTCTCCCACCCACCCCCCCCCGCCCACGCCACTACACCTACCTGTTCTTCTCGGCTGCGGCCTAGTGCTGTAGGCTTCCCTGCCCAACAGGCCTCCAGCCTATCGATCAGTCTGCCTGTGGGCGATAACCGACAGGAAAAAAAATGAGTGGCGCCCTGCAGTTATAAACTGCAGGAAAACTTCGGAAAACCCATTTCTCCGGGTTTCCTGACCTCCCCCGCACGGAACGCTAAAATCCAGGCCAATGTTCCCACTTGTGGGAGAATCCAGAACTAGGGACCATAAATACAACATAGCTACTAATAAATCCAATAGGGAAATTAGGAGAAATTTCTCCTTATTTCTACTCAGAGAGTGGTTAGAATGTGGAACTCACTGCCACTGGAAGTGATTGAGGCAAATAGCTTAGATGCTTTCAAAAGGAAACTAGATAAGTACATGAGAGAAAAGGGAATATAAAGATAGGCTGAAATGAGGCAGTTGGAATGGGAGGAGACTCGTGTCTCAGACAGACCCGTTCAGCCAAATGGCCTGTTTCTGTGCTGTATATTTGATATAATTCTATGTAACTGAGATTGATTTAACACATATGGTGGCGTCTTAATTTCTCTATTGACTCTGTTTCTCTCTCCACGGATGTTGCCTGGCCTGCTGAGTTTTTCCAGCGTTTTCAGTTGTTACGGTGGCATCTTAACCTTGGCACAGGTGCCAATAAGAGGCACCAGACAGGGCAGCAGAAATGATTGGAAGATGGTTCAGCCCAGTGCAGGCCCTGTACATCTCCTGGTCTAGCTACAGAACACTTGCTAATCTCAGCTGGGAATTCACATTCGCAAACCTAAAAAGAGGGTGGAAAATAACATTTCTAAATGGTAGAGGGGGAAAGGAATAGTCACTATATTTAGTTTTGGCCATTTGTATAAAAATCTAAGCTCTGATCCCTCCTGGCAGTTGAGTACTTTACTTGTCTCCCAACCAGATAGTAGTGTGTTTGAGTCCCAGAGCTTGACTCTCACTGTAACGGAGAGATGTCTCATGTGCTTTACCCTGTGTCCTTGTAATATGCAAAATTGTGTTTTTGCAGCCAATCATTTTAAGAAAAAAAAGCACATGAGGGAAAACATTTTCTTCCACAACTGCAATAAAAGTTCTTTATTATTCAGTGGATTAAATGATTCAGTTCAATTCCTGCAGTCAGTTCTTGTGTACTTTGCTTTGGAGAATAGTGCCAATGATTGGAAAAGTCCCCTGCTGTGTGAAGTAAGATTTTCTGATAAAACAATGAAATTCATTAATGAGGAGTATGCTGAACATACACTTGATGGTTCTTCCAAAGCCAGAAATGTTTGTTTTTAAACTGCTGTTAAAAACGCAAGTTTAATCATGTATAGTACTTGGCAATAGAAGAACCTATTGAGTAATTATGTTGTTTAGTGGACAACATTTGCTCAATTCTTTCAGGCAATGTATGTTAAAGTAAATGGAATTATCTTATTGATTGTTCTGAGACATGTGTGTGCCTGTACCTCAGCATCTTTCCAGACCCAGTACAACTGAGGATCTGTCGCAAATTATCTTGAACAGGAAATGTCTGTCTGGCATATGATTGACTCTTTCTGCATCCCAAATTGAATATGCTGAGTTTATTGAATGCATATATATATTAGAAGATGAGATTTCAGAGCAGAGTTTTCTGACACTCCAACCTCCTCCAATATGACAGCTGTATTAGACAATTTGAATCAATGCCATTTGGTTTCTGTTTTGCACTGAATCTGAAACCATGCAGTGTAGAACAGGGGTCACCTCATCGGAATTATATTTAGGCATTTGGGGGGAAAAATTGGGTTGGTTTGCACCCCGGGGGGCGCTAACGGGGTACAAATCCCCTAGGGCGCAGCGCCGCAAACGCCTCCTGCGAAATTTAGCAGGGACGGTAGCAGCCCGCGCCGCTGTGCCGCCGGCGATGACGTCATCGGCAAGCGACGCGACCCCTTACCACCCCGCGGCAGAAATTCGGCTGCGCCCCGCAAAGCTGCGCAGGCGATGTCAGCGACAGCCTCGTGGGTCGCGAACCAGGACGACCTCCACTCGCGAGGCGGTAATTAAAGGGAAGCCCGGCTGCGGCCACAGCACCACCCCATCCTGTTGGGCTAGTAGAGGCCGTCAAACGGCCTGCAGAGTGCGCAGCGTCCCTCCCCTTTAACAGAAGGGGAGGGGCGATGAAACAAGTCAGTGCTATGCAGAGCAGCTGCACAGCGCTCCGGCACTACCGCGCTTTGTGCCCCAGTGCTGAGAGGAAGTGGAGCACCTGAGATGGAGCTCCGCTACCTTGCCGGGGCAGTAAGCCCAATTTAGCGGTACTCCCGCGCCGGGCGCTAAATGGCTGGTGCTAATTCAGTTACCGCCCCCAAATGGGACGTAACCGAATTTCTCCCCCTTGGTGTTTTTGCCCATAATGTGGGACACCACCAAGGTGGAAAGAATAAAAGAGAGGACCAAGGTAAATCAGGAAGTAGTGGTCAAGTGACACTGAGCTTGGGTTTTAAAAACCAGAAGATTATAGGAATGAAAGACTGGTGGGGTGGGGTAAAGTGCTCTGCTGTTCTGATATCTCTGAATAGAATAAGTTTGTGTAGGAGAATGTAGTGCTTCTTAATTTCTACACACTGCGAGTTAGGGACGGGGAAGAGCATAGAGAATGGCATGTTTGGAGTTGGGAAGGGATAAGAGCAGAAAGTTCAAGGAAACACTGAATATAATAGTATTGATAAACTAAAAAGAGACAACAAAATATTACAATGGAGAGGTTTGAGGCTAGAAGGTGAGAAAGGGATTGCCCAAGAATTTGAGCAAGGCATTCAAAGAGCCTCCAAAACTATGGAAGCATATTCAAGGCAAACTTTGGGTCTGTAAAGAATTAAGAGGTAGTCTCGCACTACTTGGCTTCACATCAGAAGTGGTATAACTTCTCTCAATTCAAAGAAAAGCTTAAATAGTGGCAGCTGCTGGTCTTAAATCTATATACCTGGCATATGAGGTCTTCAAAATTTATGAAGGAAAAACCTGAAATTGGATTTTAGACAACTTGCATCTCACTAATTCCAAATGCTCACCCCTAACTAACATTTGTCCCAAATGGCATCTGGATAATATTGCCATGGACCTGATCATTCTGCTCTGCTTTAAGCTGAGGTACGCAGACTTTGTATTTGTCAGTTGGCCCACTGAGACTAAAATTAATTTATTTTGTATTGCAGCAGATTTTCATGCTGTTTTGTCTCCCACCCCCTCCTTTATCTTGTTGAATTTAATTTGTGCTACACCAATATAAAGGGTCGCAAAAGAGTATTGATGTTAGCTAAGGTGCTGGCATATTGTTAATAATCATCACCACACAAATTACTGGGTTCATGACGTGAGATATGTTGCCAGTAAAGTGTGTGTGGTTTTTATTTAAATTAGTAGTGAGCCAGATCTCTCAAACCTGTACAGTGCCTTTTCCTTTCATCCTAAGGTAGATGGGGTGGGTGGTGCTGGGGGAGGGTGGGGGTGGCATGTTTTTATAATGCGCTGTAACAGCCTCTCTCAATTCTGTGACCAGTATGAAATTAGATTGAAACTTATTTCAACGCTATATATTTTTTTAGTGCCAGATAAAATGAACAAATCCACACTCTGCTGCAGGCCTGAAAATGTCATCGGGTCACTTGTTTATGCTGGTGCTTCAGCCATCGCCATCTTGGTAGGGGCCTTTGAATGGGTGGTCAAGGCACCTGCTTATTTCAAGTGGGAAGCCATTTTTAACAGGCAAATCCAGGTCCAAAGATGTATATAGGACTCTTATTGCAATTTTGAGATACTAATGAGTAGAGCGTGTGCTGCACTCGCTCTGCCTATTTGTACCCGTGTTAAGCAGCAAAGCGATCGCTGGAGGCTGCTCCCCCCAAAAAAAATGACTTGAAACCACTTTCATCTTTTATTTTGGTGGGGCCAAGAGCTCCTCCTGACACGACAGTAATACTCCGGCACACTGTCAGCCTGTGCATTGACTTCCCACCCCCTGGACCAGACTGCTGTTGGGCGCACGCACATGGCCGGATCCATGCAAATGAGGCCTGGCCTTCAAAATAGCTCGGCATTCACAACAGCAACAATGGGCTGGATTTTGTCAATGGGGAGCTTTTGGAGGCGGGACTCCCACTTGTCGGGTTTTAGTCCCGCCTCCATTGACTTGTGGCCAACAATCGCTATTTTCCCTTGATTGACCTTGTTAAGCCCGCCCAGCGGGCTTAGCAGGCCAATTAAGGGGAAGCCGGTTACAGAGAACATCAGCATATGACGTTTCATCTGTCAAAACTGTTTGACAGATCAATTGTCAACGTTTGACAGCTCTGAAGCTGTCAAACACTGACATTCTCTGTTGTTTGATGAGTTCTTGTATTCCAGACTCATCAAACCTCTTTTGTGAGCAGAAATTAGATGGTTTTTGCATTGGAGAATGCAGCAGCCATCTGTCATCTCTGCCGGTGAGACACAAGAGTCTCTGTATCCCCAACGATTGAAGCCTGCAGGAAGAAACAAAGATAAGTAAACATTTTCTATCACTTTCCACTCACCTCACATACTTATCTCTCCACACTTGCACCCATCACTTACCTCCACAGTGCACTTTTGCACCCCTCCGACCCCCACAGACCCACTGCTCACCTCAGTGACCCTGGCGGAGTTTCCCGACATCGGGAAGCCTGCGCCTCTGGTGGAAAAATGGGGATAATCCTCTTAACTGCCTGTTAACAGGCAGTTAAGTGGCTGTAATCCCCTTCCCGCCTCGAGGAGATGGGACCCGGCACGGGTCCACTACCCGCCTCCTGGGAAGATGGCATGGAGGCGGGTTGGGGGCAGGATGGGTACCTGCCCCCAGATTCTGCCATTTTCTCGGCAGTCCTGCCTCCGTACCCGCCTCCCCAGGGCTGGCAAGATCGCGCCCAATAGGTGGGTGGTGGGCATGCTCCCTCAGCCAACCCCATATTCTGTGCCAAATGTTAAATTTGGTCCCGGTGAGTTGTTTGGGCATTGCCCATTTAAAAAATAAACCTTCTCTCAATGAAACTCCCTGGTTTGTTTATTTTCTTACAAACTAGAAATGATGATAAAAGTACTCAATAACTTCACCTGCCATATCATATCCCACACAAATTCCATTTCAGCTATTACCTCTGTCCTTGTACACTCCATTGGCCTGCTCATTGACTTCAGAATTCTCATCCTCATCTATAAATCTCTCCACAGTCTCGCCTCACTCTACCTCTGCAGCTTCATTCAGTCTTGCATCCCTGTCACACCCCCTCTGTTCTTCCAACTCTGGTCTGTGCAGCTTGTTTTACAGGAAACTCTCGATTTACCGGCACCTAAATAACCGGAAATCTCTGTTAACCGGCAAAATTCAGGAGTAGGTTCAGGTAAGTTTTACTTCATATTTGTGGCCGTTCCTGGATCTGTGGCTGTGTAACCGGGGTTCCTGCACCTGTTGCTAAGCAACAGGGACGCCTGGATCTTGTGGCCAGGGTTCCTGCACCTGTTGCTAAGCAACAGGGAAGCCTGGCTCTGTTGCTGTGTACGGGGCTCTCATACCTTTTACTATACCTCTCTGTAATCCGGACTTTTTGATAAACCGGCACCACGCTGGTCCCGTCGGTGCCGGATAAAAAAGAGTTTCCTGTAGTTAGTAAGACTATTTGGCTCAAGGAGCATATAATCAATCAAGCCTGACACTTGTAATCCAGAGTGGGTGCTGCATTGTTTGAGGTGCCACCTTTCACATGAGGTGTTAAATCAAAGCCCCATCTGCCTGTTCCGGTGGATGTAAAAGATCGGCCCAATTCCCGCTTGGAGTTAAATCGGAGCTTCAAAATTAGTGTAATATTGAAACTTCATCAAGGTATGATTCGCATGGTCAATCTATATCCTGTCATATTTTCAAAGTATGAAATGCAAAAATTCCTACCTAACAGAAGTAAGAAGTGATATTCGGCTCTTATCAGCTTTGGGTTGGTTGGTTGGTAGTGGTTGTTACTGGACTAGTAATCCAGAGGTTTGGATTAATAATCTAGAGAACATGGCCGGAGTTTTCCTTACCTTGGCGGGTCCGGTGCGGCCGGTGTCCATGGCGGGTCGTGACACCACTGCTGGCTCCATCCCGCTGTTTAAAATGACTTACCTTAATGGGGCCTATTAAGCCCACCCAGCATGTTACCCAGCCCAATGAGATGGAGCGGGTATGGTGATGTCATCCATGACACGTTTTAAGCCGGGATCCTTAAAGGGACCCTGGCCACATTAGATTTTAAATTTAAGCTAACATAGTGGGTGTTGAACCTTTACTGTACAATAATATATAAAAGTTATATGAGTGACAAAGAAATATTTAAATAATATTATCATTAGGTAATATGATGCCATCTACAAATACGATCAAGAACATAATTTAAAAAGTACATTAATGGGGAAGTTATTGGTGCTTTAGGCACCCCCTGGGCGCTAACCTCACCGAGTTTTAGCGCCCCGAAAAAGTTAGCGCCCCTACCCCGTCAATTCAGCAGTAGCGCCCCAAGAAGGAGGTGGGGCGCTACTGGAAGCACTCCACCTTTTCTTCAGGGCACTACTACTCAATGTCGAGGCGCTACGTGCAGTAGCGCCGCATCAATGCAGGCCCCCTCCCCTGATTAAATAGGGGGTCCTAGCACTGCGCACACCAGGGCCCTGCTGGACCACTGGGGACAGGGTGCCATGGAAACAGCCTGGCACTCGAGGAGTGCCGGGCTGAATGATCACGGCCGGCACCCGGCATGGAAATGTGAAAGGGGGCAGGTGCTGCCACGCAGCTAAAATAAAAATGGCCGCCTGACACCTGCCCTTTAAATTGAGCCGCCGCCCGCTGCCGCCGCTGCAAAGCTGCCCCCTGATCCTGTCGCACATATCACCCGGCGATAGGTCAGGGGGCGCAAGGGAAGTTTGTGGCCGGGGCACAAACGGGGCGCTGTGCACGGCGAATACGTCATTATCACTGGCGCAGCGGAGCGGGTTGCTACCGGTTACTGCCACAGCTAACCTCCCACTGAATTTCGCGGGAGGCATTAGTGGCACTGCACCCAGGCGCGAGGGCATTTGCGTCCCGTTAGCACCCCCTGGGGGCGCTAACGAGAGGCGCAAAGCAACCCAATTCTAGCCCATAGACTGGTTACATATCAGTAACTGGTACAAATAAAAGATGTGTCTGTACAGGTAGTACATAAAAGTAAGCATATTTTAAATGTAATTGTAACGGGGTGGATTTACAATATTATGCAAGCTCAGCGGAAGAGCTGCGGAATCCCTGACAAACAGTGTATGTGGTGCTTACAATGTGTTTCTGGGATTTCTGCAGCTCTGCCGTTGAAGTTAACAATGGACAAGTGGGAGAGCCTCCGCAGGAATTCACCCTAAAGTCTAAGACTGAAAAATTAAATTAGTCATATTCAGGGACTGAAAGCAAATTGAACCAGTGGAATGAGTGATGAGAATGAAATTGTTAAGGTTGATGACTTGATTTAATGAGTAACTGGACAATCACAGCATACCGTGAGAAAAACCTGACCAGAAACAACAAAAATGTATTTAAATGGTATATGTCATTTTTTGTAGTGCAGATCAATTCACTGCAATTACTGTTGAGTTGGAAGGCAACAGATGAGAATAGCCAGTGAAAAATTAACATTTACCAGTAGCTTTTCAAGTAGAACAGAATCTCCATCAATCTGTTAGCTGATGTAATCAACATGTTTTTATTTTGGTTTGTTTTCCATGCTGTCAAATAATCAGCTGGTGCAATGGCCACTGAACTCAAGCCTCGGGTTGACAGATGTGGTTCCCGAGCTGTGTGAATCCCGTGGCTATGCAGGGAAATTTAAGAAGTAGGGGGAAAAAGGCTCTTAAATGCCTGTAAAGTACCTCATAATTATTTCAATTGGGTCCCCCGTCACTGCAGGTTGGGTCGGCTCCACGGTGACGGATGTGCCTGTGGAAAAGGTGCATGAGAGCGAGTTGACAGCAGGTTCTTGACCCGCTGTCAAAAATAACAACTTTCCCACCCGACCCGCCACCGATCACGCCCGCTCCCACCATGGAAAATTCAGCCCTATGAGTTCAAATCCCACCATGACAGTTTAAGAATTTTAATTCAGTAAAAGTGACCATGAAGCTGTCGGATTGTCATAAAAGTCCAAGTGGTTCATTAATGGCCTTTCGGGAAGGGAACGTCATCCATACCTGGTCTGGCCTATACGTGACTGCAGTCTCACACCAATGTAGTTGACTCTTAACTGTTCTCTGAAGTGGCCTGGCAAATCACTCAGTTGTATCAACAGTGATTCAAATAGAAAGCTCACCACCACCTTCTCAGAGCAACTAGGAATGGGCAATAAATGCCAGCCTTGCCAACAACGCCCACATCTCAAGAATGAACATTTAAAAAAAATACTGTTGACCCCGAACCAGATTTACCAGTGATGTCTAGAGGGAATTATGGGTTAAATTACTTGAGGTGGTTAACTTTAATATGTCTATTTTTTTGCTAAAATTAGGGAGGACAGGAATTTTCATCCCTAAAGCAGAACATCATTACGGTCCCAACTTCAAGCATTTTGAAATGAATATTGGACTGAAAAATTGGTTGTTCCAGTTTGAATGGATTCTCGGCGGGGGGGGGTGGATCTTAACATATCACTCCCCCACGGGAAACTGCCAGGGTAGGCTCGGTTGCCCATTTTACACCCCGGTCTGATTTTACTTTCAATTACAGGAAACTCTCGATTTACCGGCACCTAAATAACCGGAAATCTCTGTTAACCAGCAAAATTCAGGAGTAGGTTCAGGTAAGTTTTATTTCATATTAGTGGCCGTTCCTGGATCTGTGGCTGTGTAACCGGGGTTCCTGCACCTGTTGCTAAGCAACAGGGACGCCTGGATCTTGTGGCCGGGGTTCCTGCACCTGTTGCTAAGCAACAGGGAAGCCTGGATCTGTTGCTGTGTACGGGGCTCTTGTACCTTTTACTATACCTCTCTGTAATCCGGACTTTTTGATAAACCGGCACCACACCGGTCCCGTCAGTGCTGGGTAAAAAGGAGTTTCCTGTAACTTCATGGTAAATTGGGTTGGCTGGCGGTCGATCCGATCCCATCTGTTTCCCGCTGGACGGGTTAGGTTAAAACTATGTCCTTTGCCTCAGAATCCTGGCCAAAATTATAAATGCACACACTCACCACCAGTTTCTGACTTATTTGAAAGAGTTTTGTTTTCTCTTAAGTAATAATTCAGCTCTACACACAATCTTTTTCAACAATCTGTCATGTTGATCTCAATTGTTCCGAAGTGACTGGACAGATCCAGCTAAATCATTTCAATGTTTTCACAGTCATATGTGGCCTCTATGAGGGAAGAAGAGTCACTGTACATTGTGCTGCCAGTCAAGGGCTGTGTGGAAAGAAATGAATTCAGTAACTGCATCAAAATGAGAGGTGGTTGAAACAGAAATGTAATATTTGCATGTTGTTTGATAACACTCGTTTTAAATCTGAATGATATTTGATAGAAATATCAATACAAGCAGCCTTAATTAAGTTTTATAGCACCGATTAATAGATTATACATTCATTAATTCTCATTCTTTGCCGGGTCCACCATTCTAAAAAGCCTATTTGTAGACATCAGATTAAATTTGAAAGTAACATTTGCGTGATAGTTACTCGCGGCTTTAATGTCATCTGCGGCAATCTCTATGCTAGAATGTGGGCTGGAGAGCTGATCGAAGATTAAGTGCGGCTGAGTGCATTATCCCTTATTCTAACACACAACCTGTTGGAGACTGTACTGCAGCTTTATTAAACCAAGCTACAATATACCAGGTGCTGAATTTCTGACTTAAACCACAGAGTACATCGAATGAAAGAGGAAATTCTGATAATGTGCTGCAGATTTAATTTTTAATTTCAGAAACACAAAGACACACACACACACTACCTCATTATAACACAAGATTTTGCATGTTAAAGTAAATCTAACAAATATAGTCGAAAACAAAATGTTAGAAAAACATGGGATGCAAAAGCCTTAAAGCAGATCCAGTTTCTCCAGCATAACGTTGAACTGTTACAGAATATAAGGAAAGTAAAGGTCTTTCTGCAAAGGGAAGCAACGTTTTGAAGGCATTGTCTTTGGACAGCTTACGCCACGTTGAAGCATTCTCCTCCAGGACATGACCCAAAATTGGTATGTGGGTCTCTGTTAAATATCATTATCTAACTGTAGATGTTGTCCCACGAGGGAAGCTCCACAAATAGCAGATGGTAGAAGTTTTGGCTGACTCGGGGTTTAATTGAGCAACTTTGTATAGTGTATATTAGCACTGTGTCATCCATCATCTGAAGACTCCCCATTTCCTTAAAGGGGCACTGTCTTCATGAACCAGTGTTTGGTAAACCTTTTTTTGTTGGGAGAGGGAGGAAAGTGGGGGAGCTCGGCGGAATTTTCAGGCTCAAGTGATAAATTTTACCACATTGTGTACTCGTAAACAAACCATAAGGAAAGGTTTGCCAAACACTTTTTTTATGAAGATGTTGTCCCTTCAGATTCTGTGGCTTAAAAAAAAGAATATGCATTTATACAGTGCCTTTCACGACCTCAGGATGTCCCAAAGTGCTTTACCTACAGCCAATGAAGTACTTTTGAAGTGTAGTCACAATTGAAGGAAAACTCTTGGTTGGGAAATTTTAAACTATAAAACTATGCTTATCTCGGGTTTTCAAAGTTTAACCAATATACAAAGGTACTTCTGAGATCAAGGGGAAGAGATCCTCTGGTCGCTGTGTGTAGGAAAATCGTAAACATGTACTTTTTGAATCCATCTACTATGTCATTTCATAGCAACCTCTGTCTGAGATCACAGTCATTCATGAACTCTGCTTAATATCATCTAATCAGTAAGATTCATTATCAGAGGTTTACTGAAAAGCATTTTTAAAAGAAAAAGAATGTTTAGTTTAAAGACTGGAAGCTCCGACAGAGTGTTAACGAGCAGAGAAAAGCACATATGCCTTAGTCTTTTTCTGTTTTCTGAGTATTCTGTGTGGTGCCAATTTACACTTTGTACTGCAAGGGTTTCAAACAAGTTCCACCCTTTTATTACAATATTTCTTTGATCCTTTGGATTTGAAGAATGTACTCTGAGGAGCATCTATAAAGAAAGCCTAATCTTATTGATGCAAACCTAATTGTGAAATCTAAAGTGGGTGAGATGTAGTACTGAATAAATTATATTATTAATTATCTCTCACTGACCTTATCGCGAATTGGTAATAGCTCCAACGAGACAGTTCATAGTTGCTTAACATTTTTCACTGTTTTTCTATGAAAACTGTGCAATCTCTCTTTTAAAGAAAATCCTCCTTAACTGCAGCAGGATAGGATGAAAAGAAAGAAGTTGTCTTTAATATAAATGGTTTTAACCAAAGGTGAGCTATGTTAGCGACAGTGTAGCAATCAGAATAGCAAAATAATCAAAGGTGCACATAGTGGAACTATGCAGCACATTATTTATGCTGCAATGTGTAAGCTATAGTGATGGTCGTACTTGGGTTATGAAGACCTTACTCAGAAGTGGGATTAATTGTGACTGCCCACTGTTCCCAGACTTGTTTTTGTTCATTTTATAATTTTCACTGCAATGAATTGCCTCCAATCTCTTCCATTACATCAGTAGATCCTAAACTGCAACAAACACAGCTAAAAGGACACCTCATTTACCTGCAGGAGGTCGATGAATTCCAAGGATCATTAATCCAGAAACCGTCCTTTTGTGCAGAATAACACAAAAATCAGCTGATTAAAATCTAGTCCTAACACTCAGGGGAATGTTTGCTTCACCATAGGAATAAATAATTCCTCTCTAACTTTGATTAAATGTTGGGGGTGTTTAATTTAGAACTACTAAACATAGCTATAACACTTTCACAATGGATGCAGGCAGTCAATGTGCTACAATATTAACTAGCAATCTCCTATATATGTACTGTCAGAACTTGCAAGTATTAATTGGAATGTGATGAGACGACCTGGGTATTTTACTTCAGTCTGGCAGGGTACTTAATGAATTAAATAGATAATTGTGTCTTTGATGAGGTGGTGTGATAGTATACTGTATTTTTAAATCACTGCCATGCTTATACTCAAAACTTCAGCAGCACTTATTAAATCTCATCATTGCCTATCTCCAGCCTTTCCGAGTACCGCAGCAGTGTGAAAAATGGCCCGTCAACTAATCAACAGAAAGTACTGACAAACTTACCTGCTTCATCTATGCAGCACACTTAACTGTAGCAAGACTAAATGTCAGCGTTTTATAAATTCTTAGCTGAAGATAATGAAAGGAGAAAATGGAAATTTTTCCCACTGTCACTTATTTCTGCACGTAGATGTTTTGTATTAAAATGCCAAATGCAGCAATTGTTGCCTCTGTCAGAGTGCAGTCCCTTATTCCAACCTATGTACAATGAATAGAATGACGATCATCTCCCATTCTTTTCACGGATCACTGCTTGAGACAACACTAGTTATTAAACCTTTTTCCAAGGCAGACTGTGATTTATTGTGATTGTAAAATGATACCTTTTGCTTATGGGCACATTTCCTGGCTTTGATGCCTTGAATGCTTTCATCTGCTCTGCCTGTGAAATCCTGGCATATATGATCCATAAATGTACAACAAACTGCACTCATTAAAACTACTGTACTTCTGAAATATCATTCTACAGTCTAGTGGAAGGCTGTTGTTTTAAACACACCATGATTGTAGAGTAACAGCATTTCTGTACCTGAGTTCAGACATTGCCTGTCTGTGTTACATAAGTGGAGCATGGTGCCACAATTTACTTGCTGTGTCATTGCTGTTTTTACTTACAAACCATGTGAAGGGTTGTGCAGGATACTCTCAAAAAGCAGCAAGGCTCTATTTTTGCCTCTGTGGGATGCAGATGACTGACAGCTGCTGCTTCTTGTTTCAGGCCTTTGTGCGAAGGCTACTTGGCTATAGATGCTATCTGCTGCTTCCCCTCATGAAATATTTAACCCAAGGCCTGCATATTGGAGCCGATGGGTTGCAGTTTGTTTTATTCATGGTGGAGAGGCTATTGGAAGATGCCTTACAATCTAATCTCACTAGAGTTTGACTTCATTACCTGTTTCCTATAGATAACCAGTATCATTTCTGTCTTATCTACAATGGCTGCTTTTAAAACCGGTTTCTGTCAAAGACAGTCTGAAAGTAATAAGGCTTCAACTCCCAGTATTCTAACTTTAGACTAACATTCAGAATACTCAGGAATTCAACTGCAATATATCAAAAATCATTATTTCCACAGTAACAGATGTACTGGGTGTGTATGGTGCGATTGTGCGGAACATTTATCGTTTCACCAATTTTTTACCTGACAATTAGCTCCACTCCTCAATAGGCCAAGCAAGCCACTCAGTTGTAAAACAATTGCTATAAGGCCCATCACCACCTTCTCATGTTGCCTATCCCAAGAATTTCTTTTGTTTTAAAATCCTGTCTTCACCTGACACCCAAACATGCCCTTAGCAGGAGTTTCAGGATAGTGATTAGAACCAGATACCTTGGCCAGCTTTCCTCTTCATAACTAATTGTCGCTGAGTCCAACTGTATCATCACTGACATCAGCTAACTCACCATAGAACCGGGATTGAACGTGGGACCTTTCTAGTTTGTATGGTTCAGCTAGCTACTTGCTGAACCGACTTATTGGGCCATTGAGGGAGCTGCAGTTTATTTTTAATTTTGAATCTTATTTTTATAATTGGAACATCTTATTAACCATGAATTGTTGTTTTTAAACTCTGTCATTTGAAAACTGAAGAAACCCGAATGTTCATACCACTGAACATCTGAGTCACTTTGCCTCCCACATGTGTTATTGTAGGGAATACTCCAAGATGTTCCTGTCAGATACATCAGGTACTGTGTCGAAACATTTCATGATGTGAATGCTCACTGGATTAACTCACTGAACCATCAGTTTGGCTCATTTAACAACTTTATTTTTTTTAAATTACTGCAAATAGTTTCTGGTTTTTTTGGTCTTTTATACACTGCATCCACTGATCCATAAAACAGGAATATGGTCTATTCCTCCCCTTCCCTTGCCAATGTTTCTATGTAACCACACATTCAGAAGGAGCTGGATAGTGTTGTTGGTTGACATCTCATTTCTGGGCCTGACCCCCTTTTTTTTTACCAAGTACTCAAGTGTTTAGGACTACAGAAGAAACAGTAATGATATGCAATTGCATATGTGTCCATCAGAGACCATGGCCGCGGTTTTTTCAATGGAGGCGGGTTGGGTGCGGGTCAGGTGGTTTCCAGCTTCCAGTCCCGCCCCCAACTGCATCCGGCCCACAGATGTGATTTTACGTTGATTGACTTTGTTAAGCCCGCCAATTCAGAAGAAGTGAGCCAGATGATGTCATTCGATGAAGCGTCATCTGCCGATTTTCATAAAGGGACCACGCACAATTTTTTTTTGACAGTGGATTTCTCAGTTTTTGACAGCATTGAGGTGCTGCAAACACTGTACAAAGGTGAACTCTTGCACCCAGGCTCTCCAGTGACTCCCTCCATAGGCTGGAATAGATGGCAGCTGCAGGTGAGGTGACAGAAGCGATGTCACTGGTGAGAGAGGTTCTCCCAGTGAGGTGGCACTGGACATGGATTTCAAAACTTGTTACCTAAAGAAATGTGTAAATGCATTAACATAGAAACACAGAAGATAGGAGCAGGAGTAGGCCATTCGGCCCCTCGAGCCTGCTCCGCCATTCAATGCGATCATGGCTGATCATCCAAATTCAGTACCCTGTCCCTGCTTTCTCCCCCCATCCTTTGATCCCCTTAGCCTTAAGAAATATATCTAACTCCTTCTTGAATATATTTAATGAATTGGCCTCAACTGTCTTCTGTGGTAGAGAATTCCACAGGTTCACCACAATCTGGGTGAAGAAATTCCTCCTCATCTCAGTCCTAAATGGCTTACCCCTTATCCTTAGACTGTGACCCCTGGTTCTGGACTACCCCGCCATCGGGAACATCCTTCCTGCATCTAGTCTGTCTAGTCCTGTTAGAATTTTATAAGTTTCAATGAGATCCTCTCTCATTCTTCTAAACTCTAGTGAATATAAGCCTAATCGACACAATCTCTCTTCATACGTCATTCCTGCCATCCCAGGTAGCAGTCTGGTGAATCTTCGCTGCACTCCCTCCATGGCAAGAACATCCTTCCTCAGATAAGGTGACCAAAACTGCACACAATACACAAGGTGTGGCCTCACCAAAGCCCTGTACAACTGCAGCAAGACATCCTTGCTCCTGTACTCGAATCCTCTCGCTATGAAGGCCAGCATACCATTTGCCTTCTTAACTGCCTGCTGCACCTGCATGCTTATCTTCAGCGACTGGTGCACAAGGACACCCAGGTCTCGTTGCACTTCCCCTTTTCCCAATGTATTGCCGTTCAGATAATAATCTGCCTTCCTGTTTTGCCACCAAAGTGGATAACCTCGCATTTATCCACATTATACTGCATCTGCCCAATCGCCCAACCTGTCCAAATCATACTGGAGTTTCTCTGCATCCTCCTCACAGCACACACGCCCACCCAGCTTTGTGTCGTCTGCAAACTTGGCGATATTGGCCCAGTAATTCGGGTCGGTGGCTTGCCGTGCGTGCAAGCCCCGTATATGCACTTACCCGACGCGCTGACATTTCACCTCCAGGGACGCCTGGAATTCGTGTTTGAAAAAGAAGAATCCCGGGCAGCGTCTGACGTCACGCTGCCCAGGAGTGCAGCCAGCGCGAAGCCTGGAGCGCGCTGTGCAAGTGAGACACGCCCCTTGAGGTCTCAGTTTAATAGGACACACCCCCAATGTTTCTCACAAGCTGCTAAGCATTTTTACATGCAAAGCAGCATTTTAAATAGGTTTTTGGTATTTTTATGAAGCTTTTGGTAACTTTTATAAACTTTTAAAAACGTTTACATTATTTTGAAGAATCTGAAGTAGTTTTAAACAGAATTAAAGCAATTTAAAGACTTTTAAAAGCCCTAAAATAATTTTTTTTATTCCATTTATTTATTTACCAATGTCATCGTCATACGTGTCTTCACACTGTTCCCTTTGGGGAACTGTATGAAGTGGTGGAAGGATTTATGGCCGTGATTAACACTCATTCCGTGACCGTAACCATCTTTGAACCAGCCATTACGGTGGTTAGTCCTATGGCGGGAGGGTTTTACGGGCTCCCACAAGCTATACAAGGAGGGAGGGCCACCCACACCCACGGACGCAAATATCCCACTGGATGTCAACCCAGAATTTAGAGCCGGAGCTCCGACTCCACTTGCCGGGACTGTCTGGAGCGGGGTTCGAAACCCTACCCCGTCTGGCCCAACGGCGGGGATCCTACCGCTACGCCAATGACCCAATCCGATTAGCAATGTGAAATGGCTGGAATGAGCACAATTCACGGCATTAAAAGAACTCTCAATTGAACTGATGATGACCTCAGCAATCTCCTCAACGAGGTGGAGGCACAGCGCCTGCTCATCATTGGTAATGAGAAGTCAAAGGTGCCGCAAAAAGGACAGATGATAGCTTGGTCTTTCAAGTGGCAGCATAGGGCTCCAGTCACGGGGAGGGAAAAGGTGCAGGAAATGTATGGGTGTCACCTTTTGCGCGGAGTGGGCCTTTTGCGTAGCGGTAAGCATCCCCGCCGCTGGGCCAGAAGGAGTCGGGTTTCGAACCCCGCTCCAGACAGTCCCGGCAAGTGGAGTCGGAGCTCCAACTATAAATTCTGGGTGGACATCCAGCGGGATACTTGCGTCCGCGGGTGTGGGTGGCCCCCCCCCCCTCAGATGGGTTGTGGGAGCCCGTAAAACCCTCACGCCATAGGACTAACCACCCTAATGGCTGGTATGAAGATGGTTATGGTCACGGAAGGAGTGTTAACGTGGCCAGAAATCCTTCCACCACTTCATACAGTTCCTGAAAGGGAACAGTGTGAGGATACGTACGACGATGACCTGTTGCGCAATGCACCTCCTTGGACCCTCAGTCGCAGATGCGAGGGGGCAAATCGTGCAATTGTTAAATTTTTCATTTTATTGACATGTAAAATGTTGGCCCAGTAATTCCCTTCCAAACGCGCGAGTACGGTCGGGGTACTTACGCGTCTGTCCGGAGGAAATGCCGGTTTTCAGCATGCACAGCGCATGCGGGGAAAACCGGCATTTCCTGTCCTCTGAACGAAGGGGTTCAGAGGCAGAACGCGTGCGACTGTACAGGCAGCGCGTGCGCAGTAAAATTCGCAGCTTTCATTCATGCTTTCAGTGAGGTCAAGTCCTTACAACTTACACATGAAAAAAGCATGAGTACAGTTGCTCCAGAGGCTGCGGTTGTTTGGGAAAGGGAGGAAAGGTATTTTAAGAAATGCTGAGGTAAGTTTTAAAGTTTATTTTTGTTTTTTAAAATGGGTTTTCAGTACTGTAGGTAGAAGGATCAATTGTGGCTATGTGAATTGAATTTGCTGTGTTTATTAAATGTGAAAATGACTCCAACATTTTTAAGAAAGAAACTTTTCATCAGTAATATATTCTTTTAAGTAATTATGTATGTATGTCTGTATATATTCCTTTGCGTGTATGTATATATTCCTTTACTTATGTATATGAATGTATGTATTTAATTATGACTTTCAGAGAAAGTAACTTATTGGAAAATCATAATTAAAAACATACATTCATACACAAGTAAAGGAATATAAAACATACATACATATACGTAAAGGAATATATGCGGACATACATACATAATTACTTATTACTGATGAAAAGTTTCTTTCTTAAAAGTGTTGGAAATGTTACATTACTCATTTTAGAACACTCATTCTCACATTCAATTCACACAGCCACAATTGCTCCTTCTACCTACCGTACTGAAAACCCGTTTAAAAAAAAAAATTTAAACTTTAAAACTAACCTCAGCATTTCTTAAAATAACTTTCCTCACTTTCCCAAACAAAAATATTGCCTTTCAGAAGCTCCACGATAAAATATATCTTCCTCCGCAGCCTTGGAACAACTTTACACATGCTTTTTTCAAGTGTAACTTGTAAGGACTTACCCTCACTGAATCCATGAATGAAATCGACGAAGTTCACTGCGCACGCGCTGCCTGTGCAGTTGCACGCGCTGTGCCTCTGAACCCCTTCGTTCAGAGGACCGGAAATGCCGGCGTTCTCCGCATGCACGGTGTTTCCTGAACGCCGGCATTTCACCCGGCCAGATGCGTGAGTACCCAGACCGTACTCACGCATTTGGACCCAAATTACTGGGCCATAACATCTAGTTCCCTTGTCTAGATCATTAATATATATTGTGAATAGCTGGGGTCCTAGCACCGATCCCTGCGGTACCCCACTAGTCACTGCCTTCCACTCGGAAAAAGACCCGTTTATTCCAACTCTTTGCTTCCTGTCTGCCAACCAATTTTCTATCCAAGTCAGTACCTTACCCCCAATCCCATGTGCTTTAACTTTGCACGCTAGTCTCTTATGCGGGACCTTATCGAAAGCCTTCTGAAAGTCCAAATACACCACATCCACTGGTTCTCCCTTATCTATTTTACCAGTTACATCCTCAAAAAATTCCAGTACTTTAGTCAAGCATGATTTACCTTTTGTAAATCCATGTTGACTTTGTCCGATCCTGTCACTGTTGTCCAAGTGCTCTGCTATTACATCTTTTATAATGGACTCTAGCATTTTCCTCACTACCGATGTCAGGCTTACCGGTCTATAATTCCCTGTTTTTTCTCTACCACCTTTTTTAAATAGTGGAGTTACATTAGCTACCCTCCAGTCCATGGGAAATGTTCCAGAGGCTATAGAATTTTGGAAGATGACCAGCAATGCATCTACTATTTCTAGGGCCACTTCCTTAAGTACCCTGGGATGTAGATTATCAGGCCTTGGGGATTTATCTGCCTTCAATCCCGTCAATTTCCCTAACACCATTTCCCTACAAATACTGATTTCATTCAGTTCCTCCCTCTCATTAGACCCTATGTTCCCCGACATCTCTGGGAGTTTATTTTTGTCCTCCTTTGTGAAGACAGAACCAAAGTATGTATTTAATTGGTCTTCCATGTCTTTGTTCCCCATTATAAATTCCCCTGATTCTGACTGCAAGGGACCTATGCTTGACTTTACCAATCTTTTTCTCTTCATATATCTATAGAAGCTTTTACAGTCAGTTTTTATGTTCCCTGCAAGCTTACTCTCATACTCTATTTTCCCCCTCTTAATTAATCCCTTTGTCCTCCTTTGCTGAATCCTAAGCTGCTCCCAATCCTCAGGTTTGCTGCTTTTTCTGGCCAATTTATATATCCTCTCCTTGGATCTTACGCTATCCCTAATTTCCCTTGTTAGCCAATGTTGAGTCAGCATTTTTGTTTTATTTTTATGCCAAACTGGGATGAACAAATTCTGTAGTTCATCCATGCGATCTTTAAATGTTTGCCATTGCCTATTCACCGTCAACCCTTTAAGTAACATTCCCCAATCCATCCGAGCCAACTCATGCCTCATACCATCGTAGTTTCCTTTACTTAAATTCAGTACCCAAGTCTCTCAATCAACTACTTCACTCTCCATCTTAATGAAGAATTCTATCATATTATGATTGCTCCTCCCCAAGGGGCCTTGCACAACAAGATTGCTAATTAATCCTTTCTCATTACAAAATACCCAGTCTAAGATGGCCTGATCTCTAGTTGGTTCCTCGACATATTGGTCAAGGAAACCATCCCGTATACACTCTAGGAATTCCTCCTCCACAGTATTGTTACTAATTTGGTTAGACCAATCTATATGTAGATTAAAGTCACCCATGATAATTGCTGTGCCCTTATTGCACGCATCTCTAATTTCCCGTTTAATGCCATCCCCAACCTCAGCATTACTGTTTGGGGGTCTGTATACAACTCCCACTAACGTTTTCTGCCCCTTGGTATTTCTCAGCTCTACCCATACAGATTCCACATCATCAGAGCTATTATCCTTCCTTACTATTGTTTTAATCTCTTTAACCAGCAATGCTACCCCACCGCCTTTTCCTTTTTGCTTGTCCTTCCTGAATATTGAATACCCCTGGATGTTGATTTCCCAGCCTTGGTCACCCTGGAGCCATGTCTCCGTAATCCCAATTATATCATATCTGTTAAAATGAATTTCCCAACATTTTCTTACCTCTGAGACTCACCAGTGCAATATTGGATCCTTCACACCACTTCTGCAGCTGTCATCAATCCAGAAACATTACAGCAGACTCACAACATGCCACACTTACCTGCCATCAGGAAACCCGAGGTAGAAGTGGCAAAATTAAAAAATAGCCCGTCAACTACTATCAGCTACCAGTTAATAGGTAAGTAATTGGCTTTAATCCTCTTCCCGCCGCCAGGTGTTGGGTCCATGCGCAAATCGGGGACTCGACACTTGGGAAAATTGTTTGGAGGCGGGTTGACGGCGGGATCACAACCCGTCGTCAATCAAAACGATTTTACCCTTTGACCCGCCTCCAAACCTGCCCTCTAAGTGCCAGCAAAATCCAGCCCCATTAGTCTCAAATGTAATACTTCCTTTTGCAAACTCTTACCTTATGTGTGTTTGTCAACAGCTGCTGCAACAAGAGACAAGCAGACAGTCATCTTGTAAAGTTGCACTTTTTCCTCAGTTTTTTTTTCTGAGAACCCAGCCATTCATACTTACCTGCACCCATCATCTACATGAGACTGGGAGATCATCATGAGAGAGAGTCTATGGCCCAGAATTTGTTGGGAAAATAACAGCACGCATCATTATTAGTGTGTAAATATCCCAGCAAATTGTGGCAAGGAAGAGATACGCCGTGAGTTGTGAATTGCCACAAATTGCTGTTAGCCTCGCGAAAGTGGGAGCTCACAGTCAACCTCCCCATGAGTTTCAAGCAATAGCTGTATTTGCGCTGATAAAATGAATTACACATGCTGCAGAAAGTTAGGGCTGGTACTTAATGACGTAAGGACCTTTTTAATGATGAGATTTGGTTCCTGCAATGTCACTCAACCTCTCCGGCCCAGAAGGGGAACAATTGAAACTGTGGAGTCTCATTCCTGCTGGTAGTAAATTGTTCCAAGAGGATTTTAAAACTTAAAATTTAGAAAAAATTTTGTCTCTTTTCTCTCTCTCTCTCTCTCTTAATCCACTCTCTCTCTCTTAATCCACTCTTTCTTTTCCACTCTTTCTTTTTCTTTCTGTATCTAATTTGACTCTAATTCACTCTATTTCCTTCCCTGCCATTCTGCTGTTTCTTTCTCTATCCTTGAATCTAATTGGTTACGGAGATGCACTGTTGGTCCCTTCGTTCACCAAGGTCCCAGATGCCTCATTGACCTCGCCGGGCCATCAGCTCGCACTTCTGGCAATTTGCGGCGCAAAAGTCTTTCGAGCTGAAGGGTGAAGAAAAGAATCTAACCAACGGGGCGTGCCACAAGGTGCCTCGTTCCAGCAAATTCTGGGCCTCTGTCTCATTACTCTTCTAGTGAAGGGTGTTGCTGCTCGACCCCTGTGTTACATATATCTTTGAATTAAAACTTGCTGAAATGCTGAAGGCCATGGAACCTAAGTTCAACTCTGCCAGATGTCTGATTCTACAGAAGTGTTCAAAAAAAAAGTGAAGAAATTACAGCGGTTGCAGTATTGATTTTCAGTTGCTTCTCTTGTGATCACTGCTGTATATTATAATAATTTACTGGAATATTTACAAACTATATTGATGATATATAGTAAAACAGTGAGACAGCATTCTATGAATCAAATTCAGTATATTCAGTATATTCTGAAGAAGGGTTTCGACCTGAAACGTTAACTCTGTTTCTCTCTCCACGGATGTTGCCTGGCCTGCTGAGTTTTTCCAGCGTTTTCTGTTGTTATTTTAGTATATTAACATAGCTGCTCACAAACACATCATGTTCTGTTTTTGATGTGTTTGTGAGGAGCTATGTTAATGATTTAGGATAGGCTGAAAATTTCAGCTCACCGGAGATTTGGACCAGCTCTGGAGAAAATACTTGACATTCAGATCCTTACTTTCAAACAGACTGGAGTTTGGCTTCACTGTCCTGAGGTTATTCTGCTTCATTGGGCAGATACTTAAAATTGTGTATTTGTGGATATATAAAATATGTATGTTCAAATATTGACTCCATCTATTGGCCCCGGTGATAAATAATTGCTCCAAGAGTGGCAGAATAGAATTAATGTTCACTTTAGTCATCCTTTCACAAAGTCATTTTTGTAACCCCAAAAGGGAAAATCCAAGTTTTATTGTACCCATGGGCTAAGCTTAATGGAAACTGAGGAAAGTGCTTACCCGTTTGAGTGAGCAGTGAAGCAAGTTATTGTGTTTGCTTGTGTTGCCAGTGGGCCATTCTCTCAGCCAGGCTAAGTCAGCACCAGGCAATCATATTTCTTCAGCTTTCCATTGTTATTGCCAACCAAATAGAGTAAGTTGAATGTAGAAGTCAGCAACTGACCAGTAATGAAAACTCCGGCCTACCACTTGAAATAAAAACACAAAATGCTGGAAGTGCACAGAAACTCAATTTCTGTCTGTAATTGGGAAGATAGATTATTCTTTGGCAATCAGCCTTGTTCAGAACTGGCACGGTCAAACTGCTCATGAGGACGTCAGCAAATACCTAAGAAAGGAAAGAGGGGACTGGAGAACAGGTAGAGGTCACTGATTCACAAAGGTAAATACAAACGATGGAGGCTAGTCAACTGATCTAGGTCATCCTTTCACTGAAACACTACTGGTCTGCTTGTGACAGCATTGAATTGCCTCTTAAATGCAATCTAGGGAAGGGGGAGCACGGGATTGAATTGCGTTCTAAGATGGAACTTGAGGCATTAGCCTGTGGTAGATAGCGTTTGCTCTCAGTAAGCCAGTGTCATAGAGGCTACATCCGATAGTGTGAACCCTGTATTTTAACTGTATTGTGTCCTGGACGATATTTATCCCACTAAAACAGATTATCTGGTCATTATCTCATTGCTGTTTTTGGGACCTTGCTGTGCACAAATTGGCTGCCGCATTTCCTGCATTACAACAGTGACGACGCTTCAGAAAGTACTTCATTAACTGTAAAGCACTTTGGGACATCCTGATATCGTGAAAGGTGCTATAATAATGCAAGTCTTTCTTTATAAATGATTTCAGAATACTTTACCCAAAGACCATTATAGGCATTAATCATTCATTGTGTCACAAAGTGTTTCATAACAACAGTCCTGAACATGACTTTTATCAATTCATAGATACCTGAATTACCTCCCCAAGGCTGGAGTCCAAGTTTTTCTAGCTTTTCCTTATAACTGAATCCTTTGATATTGGCAATTGGCATTGTGACCCTTTGTTGCTCATCCAGGGCATTAATGTTACCTCAGGCTTCAAAGACAAGAGCCGCATGCAGCAGAGCATGATACAGTTTCAGCATCAGACAGCCTCAGATTTGTTTAAAGCTAGCTACTTCTACAAGCAGACAGCTGATGGGTTTGATAGCCTATTGGCAGATTGGAAATAGGTATAATGCTACACACTAAAAGTTTATTTGACACTGGGGTTAGATATGCAGACATTTGAAACAGAACGGCATTAGAATGACAGAGAATGACTCAGAGATGTACCTAATAACTGTTTAGCCAGTCCTGTCTAGCCATATTGCAAAGCTATAATAAATTTGTACAGTATTTAAAAAATGTTGACTTAAATGCAAATTTAAGAGAAGGTTCCATTTCATATGTGCCTCTGTTTTCTCTTTCAGCTCGAGGCTTTGTCAGTGAAGACGAATATATGGAAATTACAGGAATTGCAAAGGAACAGGCTGGAGAATACGAGTGCACGGCGTACAACGAGGTGTCATCTGCTGACGTACGAAAAGTACAAGTAATAGTGAACTGTAAGTGACTGTAACAGCTTTTTATTGGTTGTTATCTTTTGGTGAGTTTTGTGCTGATTAAGGTGACAACAATGTTCAGCGCTGAGAAATGGATCAGCTCTATGACGCAATAAAACTCACTACGCACTTGGTTTGAGTATAAAGCAAGGCTTTAATCAACTTGTTTCAGAACATGGAGGTCTAGTTGTACTTCACTAGTTCCTGTCTTACAAAATGTCCCTGAGCAAGCTGGGCCCACGCCCGAGTATTTATACTCCTTGGACGGCGCCACCAGCTGGCCATCCAGTGTTATTTCATGAGTAGTTTCTTTATGATGATGAGATTTATAACACTCTACATTCAGTGTAACCAGTGTCCGTATCGAGGTCTACTCGGGCAGGCCTGACACAGGCCGAATGCAAAATAAAGCTCCTTTTACTTCGCTCTAACAATGTGTCTTAACCTCTGCCTCAAAAAAGCACCCAACCACATTATTCCAGTGGGAGCTTTCCCCCTTCCCACACTGGCTATCCCTATGGCCTTCCTGTGTTTACACTGTTTTTTTCCGGGATTTCTGCAGCTCTTCTGCCAAGGTCACGGCAGACCAGCAGGAGAAACTCTACGGAAATTCATCCCCATCCAATTTAATGCCACTTTTTATTGGTATTGAATTATTGGTAGTTCTGTGTTGTAGCAACTGTTTTGAGACTGCACAAATTAATGTCATGAGGAATGCTCACAAACGCCGAGAAAGGAGCCTTTCGTTCCCCTTCTTCTGGGCTCACAATCCAGGCCCCGGATAAAAAAGGACACTGTTGTATCCCAACCAGATCTTTGAAGAACATGAGTATTCGTGAAGATGATAGGAAGTTGTAGAATTTTTAATAATCATATTAAAATGAATCATTAATCTTCTATTGCAGCATACGACAGAACACTTGCACAGAGCCTGAAAATAAATGTTTTACTGGCAAATTCTTGGTGTTAGCTGACTCTCTCAAATATTTGCTTACAGCAACATTCAACTATATAATTTACATGAGGGTTTTAATGAGTGAAGGTCTGCGGTTAGGAGGTGCAATCTTTGCATTTTGTATGAAATGTGAGTTTTTTGCTGATAGAAAATTGTAGGTTTGACATGTACACTATACACAGGATTTTTGCTGCATTACTTGAAGTACGATTTCTATTTATTGCATCAAACAAATTTTATTTCCCTTAAGCTCAGTAGTCAAAGAACATTGATGGTAAAGTACTTCCACCTTTTGTGTCTGCCACACATACAGTTTTAAACAAAAATCTAGGTTTTATGAGAAATCTTCAGTCGTACATCTGCACCACATTCTCAAGGTTATCAGTGTTTGAAATGGGGTGGATGGCCTGATCTGCATTCAGCTGACGTCAGCCATGAGCTCAGCTGGCAACCTCCTCTCTGCCAACAGTTATCAGCATCATTTTGTTTTAAATTTTCTGAGCTGCAGTTAGTGATTCACGCTCGAATACAACCACATTTTACCACAGTGATCATTTCTCAGGTGTGAGCCTGTGAGTGTCAGCACTGGACAGATTAGGGTGTCTCCCACCCAAGCCCTATCCTGTCCTCCCTTTACATGCACACACATTCACTTTCCAGTAGAGACCACAACAGTTAGCAAGAGCAGGAACCTTGCATGATATTATTCCACCTCCGTGGTCCAGGGGAGCACTCCAACTGGTGCTGTGGCAGAGATCAGCTACTCGCTCCTGATCAATATGGCACAGTATCAGCACACGTCGTACATTTTGCTCACTGAGTCTTTGAAGGGGCACGGGATCAGTATCTCTTTTTGTTCCCAGCTACACATCCAGAATTGTCGAGCATTCTCTGAGGTAAACATCAGTATCATCAGGTCAGGTGTTAAGATAGTCAGCTATTCACTGTGTTAAAACCTGCTCAAGTCATACCAGTGGACAGTGCTACCTGTGAATGGTCGACATCGAGTGCCAGGCGGTGATTATGTAACCTGGGCCCTACAGAAAGTGCCAATGGCTTCAGCCAGATGAACACCTGGAGGAGGGCAAGGTGACCCTTGATTGAGGAAATGCCATCAAAAGGCAACTGAGCTAATACTAAAAGAAAATACTGCAGATGCTGGAAATCTGAAATAAAAACAGAAAATGCTGGAGACACTCAGCAGGCCAGGGCAGCACCTGTGGAGAGAGAAACAGAGTTAACGTTTCAGGTCGATGGCCTTTTGTCAGAACTGGAAAAAAGCAGGAAATGGAACAGATTTTTAAACAAGTGTAGGGGCTGGGAAAGGGGGAGGGGAGGAAAGAACAAAGGGGAAGGTCTGTGATAGGATAGAAGGCAGGAGAGGTTAAGAGACATTAAGAGATATTCAAGGCAAAAGGAGATGGTACTGGGACAGGTTAAGAAACAAAGGATGGCTCTAGATGAAGTGTAAATTGCGTTGGCAGAATGAAAGACAGCTGCCATGTGGGAGAGAAGAAAAAAAGACACAAACAAAAAGTGTGGATAAAAAATATATATATGTGATAGGGGACGAGGTTATGATCTGAAATTGTTGAACTCTATGTTAAGTCCAGAAGGCTGTAAAGTGCCTAATCGAAAGATGAGGTGCTGTTCCTCGAGCTTACACTGAGCTTCAGTGGAACAATGCAAGAGGCCGCGGACGGTGAAGTCTGAGTGGGAGTGGAGCGGAGAATTAAAGTGACAGGCGACCGGAAGCTCGGGTTCCCCCTTCCGGACTGAACGGAGGTGTTCCGCAAAGCAGTCACCCAATCTGCGTTTGGTCTCCCCAATGTAGAGGAGACATAGAAACATAGAAGATAGGAGCAGGAGTAGGCCATTTGGCCCCTCGAGCCTGTTCCGCCATATAATGAGATCATGGCTGATCATCCAAATTCAGTACCCTGTCCCTGCTTTCTCCCCATACCCCTTGATCCCTTTAGCCTTAAGAAATATATCTAACTCCTTCTTGAATATATTTAATGAATTGGCCTCCACTTCCTTCTGTGGTAGAGAATTCCACAGGTTCACCACTCTGGGTGAAGAAATTCCTCCTCATCTCAGTCCTGAATGGCTTACCCCTTATCTTTAGACTGTGACCCCTGGTTCTGGACTCCCTGACCATCGGGAACATCCTTCCTGCATCTAGTCTGCCTAGTCCTGTTAGAATTTTATAAGTTTCAATGAGATCCCCTCTCATTCTTCTAAACTCTAGCGAATAGAAGCCCAATCGACCCAATCTCTCTTCATACGTCATTCCTGCCATCCCAGGTATCAGTCTGGTGAATCTTCACAGTACTCCCTCCATGGCAAGAACATCCTTCCTCAGATAAGGTGACCAAAACTGCACACAATACTCAAGGTGTGGTCTCACCAAGGTCCTGTACGCATCGTGAGCAGCGAATACAGTATACTAGATTGCAAGAAGTACAGGTAAATCACTGTTTCACCCGGAAGGGGTGTTTGGGGCCCTGGACAGTGGGAAGCGGGGAGGTAGAAGGGCATGTGTTGCATCTCCTCCGCTTGCACGGGAACGTGCCGGGCGAAGGGGAAGGGGTGCTGGGGATGATAGAGGAGTGGACCAGGCTGAGCTAATACTTGAATGAGCCAATGGCATCCACAACCTGCAAGCTGTAACGCAGCTGCAGTACGTAACAAGTCAATGACAGAGCAACCACGGACAGTTCGAATGCACAATGAACAAAGATATGTGAAGGACAGTCACAGGAGCTCCCACAATAGTCGTCCTGTGATGATGATGAAAGACCAGTAGCGAATACTGCAGTATTTTGCTGACTGGAAAGATTCCCACAAAGGACAGTTTGGCCTAGAAATTCAGTTGGGCGCGGCAGCCGTTAGCGCCTTAGGAGGAGTAGATTTCGAGCGCTAGGCGCTTAGCGGCCGGGCACAGCGCGATCTGCGCCTTGCCCCAACTTCAGTACACATTTAGCGCCGGTGCAGAGTCTTAGCGCGCGCCCTGCTGCGCGCGCACATCATGACGTCATTTGCTAGTGCAACGCCTTTTGTGCGCCCCGAACTGGAACTTCACTCGCGCCGGCCCATTGTGCGCCGGGCGTTCCGAGCGACTGTGAAGTGGAACGGTACACAGCCCAGCCGGGCCGGGGGGAGCGCTAATTAAAGGGCACTTACCCTGCACTATAAAGGCCAGCCATTTTGCAGCATTCACTCTTGTGCAACGGTTTTTTGGACAGAGACCAAGGAGGAGAGTTTACTGGTTTGGACCAACACTTGGACAGGTATTTTTGGCTCAGGCCAGAGCTTACCAATTATCTTTGCCTTCATTCAGAGCTCAGTGTTTGCCAGCATATAATGGGGGCTGCATTGGGTGGCAACGCTGAATTTCAGCCTTATGCCAGAAGGGCTTACAGACGCTGTGAGAGAGTGGCAGCCCTGGCTAGACGCAGAGGGGGCAACAGGCGTCGCCAACTGAGACCTTACCCACGCAGGGTATACCGCCAGCAGACCTCCTATCTGACCATGTCTGCCGCGATGTGTGTTAGGAGGCTGCGATTCCGAAGGGAGGTGGTTGCAGACATCTGCCGGCTGCTTCAGAGAGATCTGCAGCCACAGCTGATGCGCAGGACGTCTCTGTCGGTGGCAGTGAAGGTGACGGTGGCTCTCAACTTCTATGCCTCCGGCTCCTTCCAATCCGCTACTGGGGACATCGCTAACATCTCCCAGTTCGCCGTGCATTGCTGCATCCGCCAGGTGACCGAAGCCCTTTTCAGAAGGAGACATCAATTCATCTCCTTCCCCATGACCCTGGACAAGCAGCAGCAGCATGCAGTGGGGTTTGCAAGAATAGCGGGCTTCCCCATGGTGCAGGGCGCCATTGACTGCACGCATGTGGCTTTGCGGGCACCTCTTGAGCATGCCGAGGATTACCGCAACCGGAAGGGCTACCATTCCCTCAATGTACAGCTGGTGTGTGACCACAGGCAGCGCATCCTAGCTGTCAATGCCCGCTTTCCAGGCAGCAGCCACGATGCCTTTATCCTGCGACAGACAACTGTGGCTGACATGTTCCAGGTACAGCCTCCCCCAAGAGGATGGCTTATCGGGGACAAAGGCTATCCTTTGTGTACCTGGCTCATGACCCCGCTCCGCGCGCCCACGACCCCTGCTGAAGAGGCATACAACGAGAGCCATCAAGCGACGAGGAACCTCATAGAACAAACAATCGGCGTGCTCAAGCAACGGTTCCGCTGTCTCGATCGCTCCGGGGGAGCCCTCCAGTATTCGCAGGATCGAGTCTCCCAATTCGTCGTCGTTTGCTGCATGCTGCACAACCTGGCTATCCGCAGGACCCAGGCACTGCCACCTCACATTGGACCACCACCTCAGGAGGAGGAGCAGGAGGAGCATGAGGACGACGAGGACGAGGAGTACCAGCCCAGGAGGGAGGCACAAGGTCCAAGGGCCGCCCGTCGGCGGCTTATTGAACGTCACTTCTAGGCCCCCTGTCAGGGAATGGCTTGTGCCAATGATAGAACATGATTGCAGCCGCTCCGCAAGCCCTCAGCCGGTTAAGGCAACAAACACTTCAAAGATCAAACATGGACAATGTGAATAAATAAAATGGTTTATT
This sequence comes from Somniosus microcephalus, assembly GCF_052327205.1. Classification (NCBI taxonomy): domain Eukaryota; kingdom Metazoa; phylum Chordata; class Chondrichthyes; order Squaliformes; family Somniosidae; genus Somniosus; species Somniosus microcephalus. Next base: position 33,577,381 of record NC_141012.1, on the reverse strand, counting down.
GTGCAAACTCTGGGCCCTTCCCACATGAAAACCAAAAACAGACGAAACCCCCAAAAAACACTCAAACACATTACTCGCTCCCACAACCTGGAGAGGATTAACAAAATAGGGCAACTAAAATGGCCGTCATTCTCGGCCTTCGTCAAAAACAAACATCACATCATCGGCCTTCAAAAAACAAACATCCAATTCTCGGCCTCAAGAAACAAACACAAATGGCCACACATTCAACTATTTGGCCCGCTAGGGCGATGCCTTGGCCATCTTTGGGTGGCTCCTGCCCGCCCTGCTGCTCCGCCTCAAAGTAAGGCCATTGGCTGCTGCAAGGCTGGGGGCAGGCTCCTGAGGGGCACATGTCGTGACGGCAAATGCCCTTGGGGGTCGGCCTAGTCGAGGTCTGGCCGTCGAGCGGGCGGCTGTTGATTGCTACAGCTGTGGCTGGCCAGCATCAGTCGCTGCAGCAGCTCCTGGCAGCTCCACTGGGGGACTGGCAGTGGCGGCTGGAGGAATGGCGGCAAGCTGGCGGATGGCAGGCGCTCGCTGGTCGCCTGAGACACCGGCACTCGCCCGGGCCAGCACTGCAGCATGTGCACCAATCTGCCGAGGGACAGACCGCTGTGCTGCTGCAGCGCGCCGGGTGCCCTGGCGATGCCTGGCTGACACAACGAGTGTGGCAGCAGTGAGTGCCCGTGTTGACCTGTTCACTGACCGCATCAGAGCAGCCAGTGACTGGACGGCACCACTGATCACCTGGCCAGTCGCTGACAGAGCTGCCCCGAATTCCGCCCGACTCGCTGCCTGATCTGCCCGGTATTCCGCCCGACTGGTGGCCTTTGAGGGCCCGAACTCGGCCACACTCCGAGAGAGGGAATCGATGGACTCAGGCAACCGTGCCACTGCCGCCATGAGCTCCGTGTGCCGGCGCTCCGAGTCCGCGGACAAGTCTTCGAGGCGTTCCATCTCCTCGGCGAAGAGCATCTCCTGACTGGAGGCCGGACTCTCCCTCTGGGGAGAAGGCCGCCGAGCTGGCCGACCCTTCCTGCGTTGCTGGAGGCCGCTGGGCCCAGCAATTGGACTCCCCTCCGACGCTTCCCCCCTCTGGGGAGAAGGCCGCCGAGCTTCCACCCCCCCTCCCGCCTTTCTGCAGCCCGCAGGTCCCAGGAGCTCCCCTCCCCTTCGACACTTCCGCCACGCTGCCCTCCAGGGAAGACATGTCCCCTACATTGGCCTGGGTGGCCGCGGCTGAGGGTTCCCCTGATGGGCCGCCTTCCTCTTGCTCCTCCTCCTGCTCCTCTTCGGAGGGTCTGTCACTGGCAAGTTCAGGGACCTCCTCTTGACCATCTGAAAGCAGGAGGCACAAGAGTAGCTTTAGAGTGAGGAGAGGGCGTCAGTGCGGGATGCATGAGTGGTGGCATTCAGCGCATTGGTCGGACAGTGGCAAAGGATGTAGATCTGATGCGCAAGTGGGACGAGAGAGGTGCAAAAGGTGATGTCCTTACCATTGCTGCCCAGAACAGGGTCGGCATCTCCACATGCAACGGACCCAATCACCCGGCCACCCATGAGGCGCCCCACGCGATGTTGCAGGTCGGTGAGTGGCTGGATATGGGGTCGGCCTCCCCTGGTCGCAGTCCGGCTCTTGCGATTATTCGCCAGCTTGGCCTGCAAGAGAAAGGACGGCCTCTAAGTACAGTGTGTCGCCGTGATCTTGTGTGCACTGCCTCCCATGGTGGAATAGCTTGGCCAGTGTGTCGCCATGATCTGGTGTGCACTGCCTCCCATGGTGGAATAGCCTGGCCAGTGTGTCGCCATGATCTGGTGTGCACTGCCTCCCATGGTGGAATAACTTGGCCAGTGTGTCGCCATGATCTGGTGTGCACTGCCTCCCATGGTGGAATAGCCTGGCCAGTGTGTCGCCATGATCTGGTGTGCACTGCCTCCCATGGTGGAACAGCCTGGCCAGTGTGTCGCCATGATCTGGTGTGCAATGCCTCCCATGGTGGAATAGCTTGGCCAGGGTGTTAAGTGCAGAATGTGCAATTGATGCTCATGCCTGTCCCATAGCTGCTGGATGAAGGCTGGCCATTAGAGCTTTCAGGTCCCTTTGCCCATAATGTGAGGTGCAAATGCAAGGATGAGGAGGTCACTGGAAAGGGTACTCACCCTGACAATGCGTGTGAGGTCATTTAACTTTTTGCGGCATTGGGCACCGGTCCTGGGGACGTCGCTGTTGGCTGACAGCTTGGTGGCGACATGCCTCCAGGCTCTCCTGTAGACGCGGACCGTCGCCTTCTTGCCATTGTCCAGGTACAAAACATGGCGCCTCTTCTCCACAGCAGCAAGCAGCACACTCAGATCACGCTCTGAGAAGCGCTGCGCACGTTCACGGGCCTTCTCCATGTCTTCAGGCGCTATTTGGGTCCAGCAGCAGTGTTCAGGCCTAGCTGGAGGGCTCCACTATCCAGGGCGTGGCAGCAGACACAGTCGACCCTTCCCCCTTAAGAGCTGGCCGGCGCCAGGGTGTCTGCTATCAATCACGAGATGGCTGCACCTGCGCTGCGCCCGGCCTCGGCGCTATCGATCACCACCTCTGGCTTAGCGCCCAAAGAGAGGCGTCCAGCAGCAGTTTTAGCGCTCGCCCGAACTCCTAGGGCGAAGCTAATGAATATCGGAGAAGTGGCATCGATTTGGCGGCGGCCGCAAACTTTAGCGGACGCCCCACTTTAGCGCCCCAAAAGTGGCGTCAATGAATTTCTAGGCCTTTATCTTTAAATTAATATATTTTTAAAATGTGGCAATTTGGCTTGTCCTTCCTAAAATGCATATTTCACCCCATTTGTGATACCACCACCACACACCATTTGCTGGCCGAGAAAGTGATTAGGCAACATGCTTCGAAGCCTCTGGCAGTGCATGGTGAGAGTGATCAGACCGACTCACCTTTAGTTGTCCTTGACTGGTAATGGCTTGCTGATCTGACCAGGAACTGAAGCTTTAACCAGTCTTTTCAAGTCTTGATCGTTCAGAGTGAAACCCACTTAGTTTGGTTTAAAACTTTCATGATTTTTTTGACGTTTGTAAATCCATTTGCATATATATATTTTTTTTCTTGCCAATTTTTTTCTGTCAATTTTCTCGTCTCTCTGCCTTTCCTGATGGGGTTGACTCCTTATTTGCGGTATGTGGGTGTACAAGGTTTGAAAAAGGTTGTCGACAGGTCATTCAACTGAGGTGGGTAGTGGGAAATCGCAACCAGGAATGAGCCTGTCCTCACCCAGTTTCCACAAATATGCACTTTTTACAGGGGTTACTAGATAGCAATCAGGACCAGGAACTTAGGCTTACTTTCTCTTCCCTAAAAGGGGCCAACTGTGTGGATCCTACAACTAGCCGGAAATTAAACAGACCAGAAATTAAACCTGGGACTCCTAGATGTCTATGGCTCAGTCATTCATTGTGTAAACCCACTGAATCATTGGGGAGCTACTCCACAGGTCAGTAGGTTTACAATCTGCCATGCTCATTCTGATTATATATGTCCCTGATCATGGTCCTGGCATCAACATTTCCTACCACTAGGTGATGCTCTGAGTTAATGCAATAGTCAGCCTAATTTGAACTTGGAGCCCATTTTCGACAGGGGAACCTGCTCCGGAAATGAGGCTTGGGGTATTTTAACTCCCGGGCCTCATTTAAATCTTGCCGGCTGACTTCCCATCCATTCTGGTCCAGAGCGGTGGAAAATCAGACAGCCTGGAGGCCACCCGCCAAGTCTATTTAGGGGGCAGGATCGGCTGCCGGGGCCATCCCACAAGGGTCTCGCAATCGAGGGGGGGAATCCGTGCGAGTCCTAAAGCTTTCCTTGTGGGACCTGGGGATGCAGGAGTACTCATCCTGGCCCCATGAGGAAAGTGGAAAAAAAAACTTTTGGGGCCTCTTCTGGCCCCGATTCTCTTCCCTGCTGTCCTCACCTTCGGAAAACTCAACGCGGTTAGGCTACCGAGTTAAAATTGCAGTTGGGTCCCGATGATGTCATTGTCCCGGCATGCATATGTAAAAAAAGGACCCCGCCAGCTTTAGCCGGGTGTCCTTGGCACCTGCTCAGTTAAGCAGATTAAAATCGGTTTCCACCTGGCGGATTGGATTAAAATCATCCCCAGTGTGTGATACCACTAGGGGCACTGACCTGATTTTAAAACAAATAGAAGGACCACTGGTTTGGCTGCCAAAACCTGTGACTACTGACCACAGCATGCACATAGCTGATGAATTTTGGAATTTTGGAAAGGAGGCATGTGCAAAGGGCCTAACACCCATTTTAGGCGTGAGCCCTGGACATCTATACAGGAGCCTTCACCAATATGGCGGACGACGCACATCCAGTACTGAATATGCGTGCGCCGTAGCCCACTATTTTGGGCAAAGGTGTCCATTTTACAGCTGTAAAATGAGCACAACACCAATTAATTTTTGGGCCATTTTTTGCAAATAGCTCAATTCTATTCTCTAAAACCTGTATTTCCATCAGTTGAAGTAAAAGGTGACTTCTCTTCTTAGGCAGTCCCTCGGAACCGAGGATGACTTGCTTCCACATTAAAAATGAGTTCGCAGGTGACTGATTAGTCCAATGCGGGACCTACAGTCTCTGTCACAGGTGGGGCAGACGGTGGTTGAAGGGACGGGTGGGTGGGGTGCTTGGGTTGACGTGCGCTCCTTCCGCTGTTTGCGCTTGGCTTCCGCTTGCTCCCGGCGAAGAGACTCGAGGTGTTCGGCGTCTTCCCGGATGCTTCTCCTCCACTTTGTGAGGTCTTGGGCCAGGGATTCCCAGGTGTCGGTGGGGATGTTACACTTTTTCAAGGAGGCTTTGAGGGTGTCCTTGAAGCGTTTCCTCTGCCCACCTGGGGCTCTCTTACCGTGCCGGAGCTCCGAGTAGAGCGCTTGTTTTGGGAGTCTCGTATCGGGCATGCGGACAATGTGACCCATTCATCGGAGCTGATTGAGCGTGGTCAAAGCTTTGATGCTGGGGATGTTGGCCTGAGCGGGAACACTGACGTTGGTGCGCCTATCCTGCCAATGGATTTGCAGGATCTTGCGGAGGCAGCATTGGTGGTACCTCTCCAGTGCTTTGATGTGCCTGCTGTACATGGTCCATGTCTCTGAGGCATACATCAGGGCGGGTATCACTGCTGCTCTGTAGACCATGAGCTTAGTGCCGGGTTTGAGGTCCTGGTCTTCAAACACTCTCTTCCTCAGGCGACCGAAGGCTGCACTGGCACATTGAAGGCGGTGTTGGACTTCGTCATCGATGTCTGTCCTTGTTGACAGTAGGCTCCCAAGGTATGGAAAGTGGTCCACGTTGTCCAAGGCCTTGTCGTGGATTTTGATAATCGGGGGGCAGTACTGTGTGGCGGGGCAGGTTGGTAGAGGACCTTTGTCTTACGGATGTTTAGTGTAAAGCCCATGCTCTCGTACGCTTCGCTGAGTTGTTGACGATGGTTTGGAGTTCGACCTCCAAGTGAGCGCAAAAGGTGAATCTGACAAACGGCTGCCTGTTAGTACTTGCACTTTCAATCTGCATATTACTGCACTATTTATATCGTAATCTGCTCATTGTTACAGAATTTCAAAATAGTAACTAATTTGTCACTCACTTCATAAGAACATACGAATTTGTCAAGAAAATATTAATTTGCCATTTTATTTGATTGCATTTTCCAGCATCTTAGAGTAGCACTTTGGAGGGTAGCACAGATTCAATTTCTCACTTGTCATTCCAGGTTTTGTCATCCAACTCCACACCAAAAAAATGAAAGAAGTTACACCATGGAAATTGAGATTGTTTTTAAAATGTTTCTCAACAAGTTTTCCTAACAAGAAAATGCACTGTAATTTTCTAGTGACATATTAATCCAGTCCATGAACCTCGGAACTATTTCTTCCACAGCACTCACCTTATTGGTTGCTTTTGTTTTAATGAGTCCTGCAGCTGGGGACAGGGATAGAATATTAATCTGTAACTGTACAATAGGGATTGTTAAATGCACAGCATCTTTGTACATCACCTACAGTATACACTTCCCACTGATTATACACTTCCCAGGCAGTGAATGAATCTCATCTTTCGATTAGGCACTTTACAGTCTTCCGGACTCAATATTGAGTTCAACAATTTCAGATAATAATCCCTGCCCCCATTTTTCATGCTGTATGATTTTGCCATTCCCATTTGCAACATTTTCACAGTATATTCTTTCAATTCCTTCCTCCCCTCCTAACCCCCCCCCCCCCCCGTCTCTGCACCTGCTTAATATCTGTTACATCTCCAGCTTTTTCCAGTTCTGATGAAGGGTCCCAGACCTAAAACGTTAACTCTGTTTCTCTCTCCACGGATGCTGCCTGGCCTGCTGAGTATCTCCAGCATTTTCTGTTGTTATTTCAGTGAATGAACAAGTTCCTGTTCGGCATTCAGATCTAATACCATTTGCTCCTTTAAGTATTTCGAAGTCATATTTGATTTTTCGGCCTTAATAATCCTTCCTTTGAACAGAAGAATCAATCCACAAAAAACAGTGTCACTAAGTAAGCTGCAGAGGACACTAAGGCCGTAACTTCCTCAAACAGAAGTACGGACAACTGTGGCCCAGCTGAATTGTCTCTCTGTAAACTGGGCTTGGCATTGAGCTTCAGCCTTAATCCATAGGAGTTTTGCCTTTGATAAGCGTCCATTAGATTATCACGTCGCAGCTGTCATTTTGTGTTGGGTCACATTCAATAAAGTCTGATTTCACAGTAGAAATAATTTCCTAACATTGAATCAACGCCATTTTGTTATTTTATCTTCTTGCTTGTTGCTGCTTCTTGATATTGACAATAAGGCTGCAGCCGCATTCATTCAGTGAGGAACGATTCACAGTTCCGAATCCCTTCAGGAAATGAATGTAGAGATTATGGTCATAAATAAATGTTTTATCTTCAGAAGTCTTCAGCGGAAGAAAATGTTCAGCAAGCCTATTTACTGCAGGGGCTTTACATGACGACATCATTAGTGCGTGCTCTCATTTAGTTGGCAATTGTGTTTGATCGTCTTCACTTTTAGATTCCATTTTTGAACCCCTTTGTGCAAAAAAGAAATGTGAAACAGATGGAGCATTCTGTATTAGCAGACTCTCATCCGCTTCAGTGAAATCAGGGATTGAAGGTTATAGGTGTACATACAGGTACAAATAATCAAATGTTCATAGACCACTGCAAAGCACTGGCCCTGTTGGGACTGTGAGAATGTCTGCAGTACCAGGTTAGGGTTGAATAATGTATAATATAATGTGAATTTAATATCCTGGAGCTTTTACGCGATTCCCCTTTGTGAAGTTTTTCCTCCCTCCTCATCTGGCCACTCACCTCCCTCAGGAGATGGAAGTGAATGAGTGAGGAGTGTGGTCTGTCAGAAGCAGCAAGCAACTTTAGTCAGCCAGGTGGCTCTTTCTAAGTCCGTGCTTTTGTACATTCTTCCCTGCTGATGAACAGGGTTACTTTAGGGAACCAACTACTTAACTGGTTGAAAAACTACTGCTGCCCCTCTCTGTCAAAGGATGACGATTAACCTGCAAAATATACTTTGAAGCAACAAAATTAGGACGTTTATCTAGCCTACTCAAGAAGTCCTGTGGGATGATTTTTTATGTTCCAGTTGTTTTCTGAGATGGGGGCTCGGCATGAAAGCCAGGCAGTGATCTTTGCTGCAACATAGGCCCCGATATTGACAGTGGTGGGTTGTGTAGGTGGGGGAGGCGGAGAATCGGACAGGAAACCCAGAAGTCCCCACGTGCTGTGGCGCTTTAACTCCAGAGTGTGCGACTTTAGTCCTTGACAGGTTTCCCGCCCGGAAGTCAGCCTGATTGACAGGCTTGGCTTCAAATTGGGCAGGGAGCAATCTGCAGGAGCAGGTAGGAAGCCTGCAGTTGTTACTGGGTGCATGGGGGGGGTGGTCCGATCCCCGAACCAAGGTTGGGAGTAGGGTTCCGATCCCTGACCCCGTGGGTCTTTGTATGGGGGCGGGGGTCTGATGGGGAGGGAGCATGAAGGGCTGTGGGGGGAAGCATTCCCGCTCCTCCTGGCCCACAAGCAGTCCTCCCCGAAACAGTCCTCGCCTCCCTTCAGCTGCCGGGTTTCCAGAGGCCTGGGAAACCCGGCCTACCAGGGTTAAACCTGCAAAGCAGCCTCATTAAAATATTTAAATTTTCAACCCACCTCCTGTTCGCTTCTTGTCCAGACTCCGTAAACCTGGAAGTGGGCGGGTTGGGGTCGAGCTTGAGATTTTTAAAATTTTAACATCTGACTCGACCCCAACCCATTTGTTTTTGGAGGTTAAAATTCACCTCATAGTTTCTATAGGTTATCAATTTTTAATAGTGATTAAAATATTTCTTCCTGAACAAATTCTTACAATAAATATGGGCCTGAATTTGCTATCGGAGGCTTCCTGCAGCCTCCGATCATCAAAATATCCACGCATTTACCTGGTGTTCCGGGAGATACGGAGGCTTGCGATCCTGGGCCTGTCCTGTTCGAAATGTGTAGAGGCCCACGTATCCCAGGGGCGCATGCGGTTCGCAAGCGCCCCTGGGATCACATGGGCCAGCCCAACCAATGAAAGAAGGGAATCCCCATTCATACTTATGGGGATTCCATACGTACGGAACTGTCAAAAGTATGAATGGAGATGACTTAAAGAATACACGAACACATGAAATTATTTTTTTTTAAATTACACATATAATATTTATTAAAATGGCATTTAATTAAATATATTAAACAAAAATAGCGCAACTCTCCACCCGCAGAGGCCCTTTTCCCGGGGATGCGGAGGATCTGTCGAGAAGATTCTTGACAGATCGCAAGTGCCAGGCTTCAGCGCATGTGCTTTGCCTGCCTAAACCCGGAACTTGCGCGGCCCCTATGGACCCATGCGCACCTCGTACGCACCCGTGGGGGTCGCAAAATACGGCCCAATAAAGCATAGCTCTTTTTATAAATGTCTGTCCTGTTATTTACCAGGATAACCATGCTCCTTTAAGGAGATATTCTAGAAATGCTTTTTCCCTCAAGTATTCATGGCAAAATGCTAACCCTCCCCTCCCTCGCCCAGTAAATAATATTTTTATTTCACGCTGTGGTCAGCTCTCAGTGCCATCACCAGCTCAAGTCTAAGCAACACAATGTAATGTTTCAGCATCCAGCCTTAGAAATATTCAGGAGGCCAGCCCACACCGGGCAATATTTCAAAAGAAATTTTAAGAAACTTTAAAAATAATAGCCTCAGTATTAACCCACCACCCCAACCCACATGATGGGTGGGAGAAGGCCGGTTTGGCGGGGGGGGGGGGGGGTTAAACCCTTAAAAAAAAATGCGGCCACAACCTGATGCGTGCGTGCCTCCCGCCATTTTAACGGCGGCGGGTAGCAAGGCGTGCGAGTGGCCATCTTACAGAAGCAATACACTTCATCAACACATTTTAATCAGGCTCCCACAGTGCAGGTGGGAGCCTGGTTTACATTTAAATGCTGCCGCACGGCGTTCTCAACACTCGGCAAACCCGGCAGCGGAATGAAGGCGGGTTCTGCCGACTCCAGAAGGTTAGTGCCTTTTATAGCACTCCTTGTGGACCAGGAAGAGCAGGAGTGCACCCCCCCCGCCGCCTCCCCGCACCGCCCCCCCACCGCAACCAGGCCCCTTAAGGAAGCCTTTGGCCTATCCCCTGCCGATTGTGGCCTCTTTCTCCCCCCCTGCCACAATGTCCAACCCCGCCCCCACCAAGCCCCGATCTCCAGCCTGCCCCCCACCTCCCGCGATCACGGCCTTCCCCTCTCCCGATTGCCGGGGACCGTCCCCAAGGGAAACCGGCTGCAGCCTCCTGCTACTGGTTTTCCCGCCCGGCAGCCTGCCGACCTCGCCATTTGGCCGGCTGGCAGGTGGGAAATAGAATTTAAAAATGATAAGGAAGTCCTGCCGTTAAATTCAGCAAGACCTCCGTGTCCCCAGCCTTGTTGGCCACTTTCAGCCTCCCGTAAATCTTGGGGCCATTATTGTTTGCATGTCTCTTCCCTTTGTTGTTCCACTGGATTTATTTTACAATGGTGAAAATAGGAGCCCAATTCAATGTCTATTCCATTTAATCTGTTTACTGGAAGTGCAGGGAGGAAGACATGTTTTTCTCCACCCAAACAGATTTAGCTGTGGTGCACACCAGTGTCAGTAATTGCAAATGCTCTGCTTTCATACCACTCTGAATAACGTAATCTAATTCAACGGGGCGAATGCCATAATGTTAATGGCCACAAATAGGAATTCAGTCTACTTCCCTTTCTCTTCCAATTCAGCAGCATTAACAACAATAAAGGAGATACGAATAGCCTATATTGAGGTGTGCCCTTGTGGTTGCTCCTGTTAATTTATGTGCCACTTCAACTGAACACTTAAGGTTGTTCATTGCAGGAAATGGCCTCAAAGGGCTGGATTTTGCCGGGTCCCACCCACACGATGCGGCGGGGACGGGACCTGGGCGACAACGGGCAACCCAGAAGGTCGGGTTTCCCGGCACACTGGGGAGTGCTTCCTCCCGGCCTCCAAGCTGATGGTGGGGGAGTTTGGGGGGCCGGGAGGAAGCACTCCCGCTCCTCCTGGCCCACAAGGATTGCTCCCCGAGGCTGAGGCCGTCTCCTTGCAGCCACCGGGAATCCCGACCCCGGGACCCCCGGCCACCTGCAGTAAAACTTGCAAAGCAGCTTAAAGTAGAGGCTTCAGGTCTCGTTATCATATTTAAATAGCCAACCCGCCTCTTGGCAGCGGATTGGCAGCCCACCCCCCATCCTGCCTGAGTGAAAAGTGAAAGTGGGTGGGTTGGGGTCAGGGTTCACATTTTTTCAAATTTCTCTTCCCCTCCCCCCCCACCCCCCCGCCAAACGCCTCCAATCACCCATTCTTACCTCTGAAAATTCCGGCCAAAGTTTTCTGCTGGACTCCTTTTGCTACGGTGAATAAGACAAGGCTCACTTTAGAGGGGTGAGTGAAACCGTAGCTTGAGAACTGCCGACAGCATAAAATATTTAACAACAATAATAACTTGTATTTATATAGCGCCTTTAACGTAGTAAAATGTCCCATGGCGCATCACAGGAGTATTAAAAGTCAAAAAAATTTGACAACAGCAGCAATTCAGCATTACTGATCAGCAAGTTGGGGAATGTGACATTTCATGTGCTTCATATCCACTTTATGCCCGTCAGGAAATTGCAGTATTGGATTGGAGCCTGTGGTGTTCTATAGCATTTGTACTTTGCAGTAGCATTGCTCTGCTTGCTAATTCCACGGTTTATGCTTGTGCTGGGGGAGCTCACTAAAATTCAAACTTCATGCTTTGCACATGCAGTGTGCATTTTTGGCTGATATCAAATGACCATTTCAGGAGGGACAGGATCGGACAAAGTCAACAAAGTCAACATGCATTTACAAAAGGTAAATCATGCTTGACTAATCTACTGGAATTTTTTGAGGATGTGACTGGTAGAATAGATAAGGGAAAACCAGTGGATGTGGTGTATTTGGACTTTCAGAAGGCTTTTGATAAGGTCCTGCATAAGAGATTAGCATGTAAAGTTAAAGCACACGGGATTGGGGGTAAGGTATTGACTTGGATAGAGAACTGGTTGGCAGACAGGAAGCAAAGAGTTGGAATAAACGGGTCTTTTTCCGAGTGGCAGGCAGTGACTAGTGGGGTACCGCAGGGATCGGTGCTAGGACCCCAGCTATTCACAATATATATAAATGATCTAGACAAGGGAACTAGATGTAATATCTAAGTTTGTAGATGACACAAAGCTGGGTGGGCGTGTGTGCTGTGAGGAGGATGCAGAGAAACTCCAGTATGAGTTGGACAGGTTGGGTGATTGGGCAGATGCATGGCAAATGCAGTATAATGTGGATAAATGCGAGGTTATCCACTTTGGTGGCAAAAACAGGAAGACAGATTATTACCTGAACAGCAATAGATTGGGAAAAGGGGAAGTGCAATGAGACCTGGGTGTCCTTGTGCACCAGTCGCTGAAGGTAAGCATGCAGGTGCAGCAGGCGGTTAAGAAGGCAAATAGTATGTTGGCCTTGGTGTGACCACACCTTGAGTATTGTGTGCAGTTTGGTCACCTTATCTGAGGAAGGATGTTCTTGCCATGGAGAGAGTGCAGCGAAGATTCACCAGACTGATACCTGGGATGGCAGGAATGACGTATGAGGAGAGATTGGGACGATTAGGCTTATATTCGCTAGAGTTTAGAAGAATGAGATGGGATCTCATTGAAACTTATCAAATTCTAACAGGACTAGACAGACTAGATGCAAGAAGGATGTTCCCGATGGCGGGGGAGTCCAGAGCCAGGGGTCACAGTCTAAGGATAAGGGGTAAGCCATTTAGGACTGAGATGAGGAGGAATTTCTTCACCCAGAGAGTGGTGAACCTGTGGAATTCTCTACCACAGAAGGCAGTTGAGGCCAATTCATTAAATATATTCAAGAAGGAGTTAGATATATTTCTTAAGGCTAAAGGGATCAAGCGATGGGGGAGAAGGCAGGGACAGTGTACTGAATTTGGATGATCAGCCATGATCTCATTAAATGGCGGAACAGGCTCGAGGGGCCCAATGGCCTACTCCTGCTCCTATCTTCTATGTTTCTATTGTAGTGAAGGCAGGTTCTGCCTGTCGAGAATCAGAAGGGAGGTGCAGCAGTTTTATACTTGTTGTGCAGACAGAAATTTTTCTTGGGATGGTGGAGGAGGACAAGCAGGAGCAGAGAAGGACTGCCAGCGAGATGCTAAATGGCATCAATGGTGTCCTTTGCATGTACAGGCCCAGCATATTGGCCTGGCAGTAACTGAGAAGTACTGTCTCTCTAAGTTCAGTTTTATACTGCTGTGCCATCTGCTCCAGGAAGACCTGCAGACAACTTCAAACATATAGCTGCAAAGGTGACCATATCTCTCGACCTCTGTTGGCCCATCCAGGCTAGCACAGGGGATATCAGCGGTCCAGTAAATTTGTTGTCCATCGAAGCATCAAACAGGTGGCTCTTACTTTAATCAGGATGACCACCATCTTTATGTGCTGCCCCAATGAACAGCAGTATGACACGGCTGCACAATTCTATCACCTGCTGGCTTTCCTGAAGTAGAACATAACATAAGAAGTCGGAGCAGGAGAAGGCCATACGACCCTTCGAGCCTGCTCCGCCATTCAGTAAGATCATGGCTGATCATTGACCGCAACTCCACTTTCCCGCCCGATCTCCGTATCCCTTGATTCCTCTAAAGTTCAACAATCTATCTCCGCCTTGAATATACTCAAAGGCTCAGCATTCACAGCCCTCTGTGGTAGAGAATTCCAAAGATTCACAACTCTCTGAGTGAAGAAATTCCTCCTCATCTTAGTCCTAAATGGCTGACCCCTTATCCTGAGACTATGCCCCCTAGACCTAGGCACTCCAGCCAGGGGAAACAACCTCTTAGCATTTACCCTGTCAACCCCTTCAGAATCTTGATTGTTTCAATGAGATCACCTCTCATTCTTCTAAACTCGAGAGAGTATAGGCCCATTCTACACAATCTCTCATCATAGGACAGCCCTCTCATCCCAGGAATCGATCTAGTGAACCTTCATTGCACAGTATTGTTGTGTTTGCAAAGATAATCCAGAGGCCGTATGCAGAGCTCAGTTCATGTTGCTTTTAATGGCTGATCCAAACACCCACTTCCAGGCAAAAGCAATCGAATGCCTATATCCAACGTCAGACACAATACAACGATAACAGCACTATCAAACTCCATGTGCTCAGGCCAAGGCAATTGAGTACCTATCACCAATGTCAGACATAACATTTCCTCCCCCCCTCACAGAATTTCAAACATGAAATGTAGTGACAAAGTCCTGTAGGTGGCCAGGGCGAGAACGTGTATGAACAGGCCGAGGTGCGGACTGGTGAAGAGCAGGCCGAGGTGGGGACTGAGGCACAATATCTGTTTGAGGGTTGGCTGGCTGAGCCACATGTGCATCCCGCCACTCTGGGGGTAAGGCTTGGGGATTAGATCCGTATAATCCCGCTTCAGTGGGTGCTGGCACCTTCCGAAGGTGGCTGGCATGCCACCGAGAGCCGTCAGTGAGGCAGAAAGTGGCTGGTCCAAGTTGGCGGCTGATTTGGAGAGGGGAGGACCAGAATGAGGCCATCTTATTGTTGCGGTGAGGCCTGCGGACTCTGACCCAATCGGAGACTGAGATGTTGGGCGCCTTGGCCCTCTTCGACTGGTCGAAGTGCAGTTTCATCTCCTGCTGTCTAGCGACTGTGGCTTGAGCCCGTGGAGCAGGGCTCTGAGCTGGCGAGGGGCGGAGCCTGCCAAGGGGCAGCATGAGCTCACGGCCTAGCATGAGGGATGCGGGTGAGACCCCTGTAGTGGAATGCTGGGAGGCTCTGTAGTGCAGCAGTGTGTGGAGGAGGGCCTTGTCAAACGCACACCCCTGGGATAGGTGTGCTCTGAGGCCATTTTTCAGTGTCTGGTTAAAATGCTCCACCCCCCCATTTGACTCGGGGTGGTAGTACGCTGTGTGACGGATGCCCTTGCTCTCAAGGTAAGAGGAGAGTTCCGAAGAGACCATTTGGGGGCCATTGTCTGTGGTGATGGCCTCTGGATGCCCCCAGCGGGAGAAGAGGGACTCAAGGATATCGATGATGACCCAAGAGGTGACGGAGCCCACGGCAGTGACCTCTGGCCATTTTGAGTGCAGGTCATAGGTCACCACTAGGAACCGTTGATGGTGGGGGACACCATGGATCTCCCCGCAGACGTCCAGCTGCAGGTGCTCCCAGGGCTGAGAGGGCCAGGCAAGGGGTTGCAGGGGTGGAGGAGCTTGGTGGCCAGTCTTGCCACTTACAAGGCAGGCTGCACAGTCCTTGACCAAGGCCTCGATCTCCCTGTCGATACCCGGCCACCACACTAGGTCTTGGCATCGTTGTTTGAGCTTCACTATGCCCAAGTGGCCCTCATGCGCCATGGATAAAACACGCGCACGAAGGGCACTTGGGACCACAGTGCACAGCCCACGTGCAACACAGGAGTCATTCCAGCAGGAGAGCTCCTCTTTAACTCTGGTGTAGGCAGACAGTTCCTCAGGCACCTTGCGAGGCCAGCCACCTCTGATGAAGGTGCACAGCTGGGAGAGGGCCGGATCCTGTTCAGAGGCCTCTTTGAGCTCCTGGAGAGAGACTGTGGTTTGGAGAGGCGTGTGCAGCATCTGGACGATATCCTGTTCCACATGTTCAGACCCGACGAGTAGGGCTGGAGCAGAGACAGTGCGGGAGAGCAGATCTGCAACAACATTGTCATGTCCTGGTGTGAACTGGAGACTGAAATTGTATTGGCGGAGGCGGTCAGACCAGCGGTGTAGACGCAGTGGTCTGTGGCTCGTGCCGGATGTCGACAGCAGGGCAGTGAGAGCCTGGTGATCAGTTCGCAGGGTGAAGGCACGGCCATACGTGTACAGGTGCCACCTCTCACATGCCCAGACGCACGCCAGCGCCTCACGCTCACCTACTGAGTACTTCTGTTCAGTGGGGCTAAGGGCTCGGGAGGCAAAGGCGATTGGTTTCTCCACTCCATTCTGTATCTGCGATAACACCGCCCCCACAGCTGCAGCGGACGCGTCGCGGGTGACGAGGGTGGGGCTGGCGACGTCAAAGTGAGCCAACACTGGAGGCGACGTGAGCTGCGATTTGAGGAGGCGAACAGCTTCCGTACAGGCTTGTGACCACACCCAGGGCTCATCCTTTCGCAGGAGCTGGCGCAGTGGGGCTGTGGTGGCTGAGTACTGGGGCAAGAACTTAAGGTAGTACCCAGTCATGCCAAGGAAGGAGGCAACCTGTGCTGCAGAGCTGGGTTCTGGGATGCTGTGAATGGCATCCACGTTTGACTGGAGTGGGGATATACCGTCAGCCGACACCCGAAACCCCACAAATTCGATCTCTGAAACAGCAAAGACACACTTTTCGCCATTCAGTGTGAGCTTGTGTTTTGCTAGAGCCGTGTAAACTCTGTGAAGGCGTTCATCGTGAGTGGAGGTCGAGGGCCCATGCACGATGATGTCATCCAGGTAGATGGCCACCCCAGGAATGCCCGTGAGCACAGAGGACATCACCTTTTGGAAACAGCTGGGTGCAGAGCTAAGTCCAAATGGCATCCTGGTGTACCGAAAGACGCCAGCATGTGTCACAAAAGCAGTGAGGTCCCTGCTGCTGGGGTGGAGGGGAACCTGTAGGTAGCCCTGTCAAAGGTCCAGTTTCGAGAACAGGATGGAACCATAGAACTGCGCTGTGAGTTCCTCTGATGTGGGCAGTGGATATTTGTCAGGGATTACAGCCTTATTCACTGCTCGAAGATCGACACAGACGCGTAGACCACCTGACTTTTTCGTTGCGACCACCAGGTTGGAGACCCATGGGGAGGCATCAACTGGTTCGATGATGCCAGCTTCCAGTAGCTGCTTTAGTTCAGCTGTGACCCCGTCACGGAGAGCAAGCGGGATGCGGCGCAGTGGCTGAATGACAGATGTAACGGTGGAGTCAACCATGGGCTGGTGGGTGAAGGCAGTCAGGCAGCCCAGACCCTCGAAGAGTGCTGGCCATGTTTGGCGCCACAGTGAGGCGACGTGCAGAATCGCAGACCCGCCGGTGTCCAAGAGAGAAAAACCCAGGTCAGTGAAAAGATCCAATCCTATCAGGTTAGCTCCTTGGCGTGCCACATGAAAACAAAAATCTGGCAAAACTTTTGTTCCATAGCGTACAGTGAGTTTGACTGAGCCCACTAGTCCAATTTTCGAATTACCATACCCGCAAAGGGCAGTGGGGGGCGCAGAGAGTGGCAGGGAGCTGAAAAAGCATTTGAATGTGTCCACATTCAGCAGTGAGACGCTGGCACTGGTATCCAACAACAGAGGGGTGCACACATCATTCAGGTTAATTGTGCATGACTTGAAAGCCACTACTGGCCCAGAGCTCACGTTGTGAATTATAGGCCAACTGCTTGAGGACTGAGAGTGTTCATTTGTAGCAACAGGGGCAGAGCGGCAGACATTGGCAAAGTGATTTTGTTTTCCACAATTGCGACAGGCTTGGCTGCGTGCGGGGAAATTCTGCGCTCTGGTAGCATGTGAACGAGATCCGCAGTTTCCACACTGTTGCCGCGGTAGCGCGCGTTGCTGCCGTCGCGCGAGCATTACCGTGTCAGAGCTGTCGGGGCCGAGGGCGCTGTCACTGGGTGTGTGTGCTAGTTTTGCTGCACATTTGGCTGCAGACTCCACTTGAAAGGCAATGTTGACTGCCTGTGACAACGACAGATCGTCGGACTCGAGTAACAGTCTTTCACGCACTCTCACGTTGTTGGTGTGCTCTGTTTGTTGATCACGCACCATCTCGTCTTGTAGTGCACCGAACTTGCACGAGCTAGCTAACCCCCTCAAATTAGCCACGCATTGATGCACCGGCTCGCCGGGGAGCTGGTGGCGCTGTCAAAAAATGAATCACCACAGGAGGGCACTTTGTGGGGCAGAGAAGTGTGTGCTTAACAGAGCCACGGCCACATCATACGTTTGAATTGAGTCTGCTGCACATAATGTCCCAAGAACACGCTGGCCCTCCACTCCCAAGCAATGGGATAACAGTGCCTTTTTCCGTGCTGTACTCACATTTTCTAGTCCAAGAGCAATGAGGTAGGTTTCAAAGGACTGTAACCAGCGAACCCATGGGATCGGGGGCTCACCGGGTAATGCAAGGAAGGGAGGAGGTGGTGGAAGAGAGATTTCAGCCATCCTCATCGCCAAATGTTGCGTTTGCAAAGATAATCCGGAGGCCGTATGCAGAGCTCAGTTCATGTTGCTTTTAATGGCCGATTCAAACACCCACTTCCAGGCAAAAGCAATCGAATACCTATATCCAATGTCAGACACAATACAATGATAACAGCACTATCAAACTCCATGTGCTCAGGCCAAGGCAATCGAGTACCTATCACCAATGTCAGACATAACAAGTATTTTCTGTGTTATTTGGCAGATGAGACAGAAAAAGGTGAAAGGAGGGATGTTGCAAAGTCTAGTCAATTAAAGGTGGACTCCTTTTTTCCACCCTGTATGGGTCAGTTGAAAGCTTAGCCTGTCAGTGGCTGGAATAGAACAATGCAGGGACAAGTGATGCAGGCAACAACCGTTTGCCTTTCCTGGCACCTTGCAATGTGGTGATCCTTGACTCTGGAGGCAATTATGGTGCCTCTTTTATATAAGAGTCATGCCTCAAAAAGCAGCACTTTCTTTTGAGGCAAAGCTGCAATATATAGATTGGGAATGAAAAGTAAGTTGTTGTAACATTGATACTCTTGCATGGCTTGAATCTTGCTGAGTAGCAAAGATGGCTGCCACCTTTAATGTATGAGTGACAGACACTTCAGCTCAGGATTGCACTGTCTTAACTGCCACTTCTGCTTCTTTTTGAAAACCAAGATGCCAAGATTATTTTTGCATTTGCAACTTATTTCTAGCCTTTACTAGTCACTAGCTGTCATATCTGAGGTATGCAGCAAAGAGATAAAACCCCAGCATAAGCACCAGCATGAAATAGATTTAAACTTAATGCCCCAAGGACTGTGAACACCTATATATAGGTCTGCACTAATATTTTTTTTCCTTTGTGCTGTCAGTACATTTTCACAGCTCTGCAATGTAGATTAATTGAAACATGCTGTTCAATATAGAATTTGTTAGAAATGTTTTAAGGAGGGAGTTTCCCACAGGGACTAAGTGGCGCAGTGGGTTAAGGTATTTTTTTCACCTCTGGGGGCCTGTGTTTGAATTCAAGCCAGACTGATGACATGAAAGCCTCCTTATGTGCTGATGGCTGTACAGATCCTAAAGGTAATGAGTTTGGGCAGTCTGAACTCAGTTACTAGTGGGCACTGGGACACAACATAAAACTGCCCCATAGTTCAACACTAAATATCACTACAAAGGCCATTTCACTTACCCTGGTCACAAAGATAAATTGTGCCAGAAGTGGAAATGTCATTACAGTGCAGTGGGATGTCCTCTTTTGTGGTTGGCCAATGAAGAGAAAGTCTTACTCCACATTTAACCAATACCATATCTGACTACCAAGTGCTTCATGAGACAGTTTAAAAAGATTGTTCCATTTCCAGGCACTGCTATTCATACTTGGAAATATCAAAAATAGGACTCCATTTAGAAATCAAAAGCATTATCAGTTGATCCTAAGAAAATGCCTTTTTCTTCCTGTTATTGTGGTTCTGCATCTTTTGCATTCTCCAATTTTGCCCCTCATGTTTTGTTTTTCTATTTTGTCATTCAAATCTTTCATTCGTATTCATTCTTCCTTGCACTCACTCTCGCTGGCACCTTTATAAGTTAAATGTAATAATATTTGCAAACTGCGGACAAGCATCACTTTATCAGATGCCATGTGATCAACTGTTCCGTGATCGTATGTCACTTGATCAAACCTGCAGGAAATGTTCAACTAGAATTGGCAACCCTCCTGAGCTGATTGGAAAAGGCACTCCAGATATGGTTCTGGGATTTAATTGCTCCCTGATTAAATGGCCGTGGATCTAATTGATTCCTTGTTCAGGGATCTGATTGACTGAAGAGAAAGCACAAGCATGCATTTCTACTGTCATTTATTCTTAGTCACACCAAACCATGAATAATACCAACAGATTCCCATGCCATTACTCATGGTAAGTTGGGAGATACTATACACTGTTTTATGGGAACAGAAGCATTGCACCATGTAATGCTTAATGTGTTGGTCTGCAGCTGAATGGAACTGTTTGTTAGCTTGCTTCACCCTTTAGCACAAGATATAATTGCTATAATAATAACAGTAAACGCTGGAAAAACTCAGCAGGCCAGGCAACATCCGTGGAGAGAGAAACAGAGTTAACATTTCAGGTCGAAACCCTTCTTCAGAACTGAGAAAAAAGCAGGAAATGAAACAAGTTTGGGGGGCTGGGAAATGGGGGAGGGGATGAAAGAACAAAAGGGAAGGTCTGTGGGAGGTGAAGAGACATTAAGAGATATTCAAGGCGAGACGAGATGGTAATAGGACAGGTAAAGAGACAATGGATGGCTCTAGATGAAGTGTGAAATGTGCTGGCAGAATCAGAGACAGCTGCCATGTGGGAGAGAAAAAAAGGAAAAGGCACAAACCAGAAGTGTAGATAAAAATATATTAGGGGCCGAGGTTATGATCTGAAATTGTTGAACTCGATATTGAATCCGGAAGGCTGTAAAGTGCTATAAATTGACATATTCTAAAGTCAATCATTCTGTTGCTGGGGAAGTTTCTGAGTAGGTTGGCAACTGCTTGCAAATGTTTGGTTCCTCCCCAAAATTTGAAAAAAAGTAAGAAATTACTGTCTTTATTTCTCTTTTAATGTGACACAGAAATGTGTATGTGTAATAAAGTGGGACAGTTTAAATGTAATGGTGGCATTGCAGATGCAAGATTTTTATTTATATAGATAGATACTTTAATTAACAAGAATTCTGGTTAACTTGAAGCTCCTTTTTGTAATTTATATTTAAAGAGTTAGTACTGAATGTCAACAGGAGCTGAAGAAGAGGGAATAACACAATATTGAAACAAAAAGATATTAAACTCCTCCGAGTTAATGAATGATGTCAGTTCATCTCCCTCTGACTGTGGAACTCGGTACCACTTTACTGGCGACTCCTCCAATGACATCGAAAGCATATTTTAGATGTCGACTCAAACTATCCATTATTTTGTACATTTTGAATTGCCAGACATTTTCTTTATTTAAAATGTCTTCTAGTATTACCAGAACATGCTCCAAGACTTCGCCCAACTGGCCATTTTTCATGCCCATTCTAAAATTGTGAAAGAAGCTGGTGGAATCGCAGTTGAACCTGATTCTGCCTTCAGCCTTCAGCCGATATTGACATACACTTTCCATGGGTTACTGAGTAACACACTGGAGCAGTGACTTGAGTTGATTATGCTCTCTTTCCTCAGCTAGAAACACTAAGGCCAATTTTACTATCCTCAGACCTACCCTGGCTGGTGTGTGAAAGATTCTAAATTACCACAGGGAATCTACAGGGAAATGGTCTTTTTTTGCTAGGATGGAGGCTTAAGCTGTTAAACCTGCTCAATGAGGGAAGGCTGCACAATCATTCTTCTTTTCGCTTTACGCAGACATTATAGGTCACTGGTGTAATATATACAATAAATATTCTCAGAGTCTAATCAAAATGTAAATCTCCATAATCCTTAAATTCACAGCTTTGATCTAGTTACTAGAAACATACATAAATTGTTCGCAGTGAATCCTACCGAGTTGGTAAGAGGCTTTTTTTCATTGATCTGATAAATTTCACATTAAAAGAGTCCCCGAGGCCACTTGGATAGAGAAAGACATCCTAATGATAAATCAGTGAAAGCCTTTGGAGGGAACATCTACATTGTTTATGCTCAAACTGTAACCACAATCTGGGATTCAGTAATTGGCAGCACTGGTCATGTCATGGGGCAGTGTCACCAACAGGAATATTTTTGGTATTGAAATTGCATGCAGCCCTTGCCCCTACCTGCATTCTACCACCCCAGATGCCATTCATAGAAACATAGAAACATAGAAGATAGGAGCAGGAGTAGGCCATTTGGCCCCTCGAGCCTGCTCCGCCATTCAATGAGATCATGGCTGATCATCCAAATTCAGTACCCTGTTCCTGCCTTCTCTCCATATCCCTTGATCCCTTTAGCCTTAAGAAATATATCCAACTCCTTCTTGAATATATTTAATGAATTGGCCTCTGCTGCCTTCTTTGGTAGAGAATTCCACAGGTTCACCACTCTCTGGGTGAAAAAATTCCTCCTCATCTCTGTCCTAAATGTCTTACCCCTTATCCTTAGACTGTGACCCCTGGTTCTGGACTCTCCCACCATCGGGAACATCCTTCCTGCATCTAGTCTGTCTAGTCCTGTTAGAATTTTATAAGTTTCGATGAGATCCCCTCTCATTCTTCTAAACTCCAGCGAATACAAGCCCAATCGACCTAATCTCTCCTCATACTTCATTTCTGCCATCCCAGGTATCAGTCTGGTGAATCTTCGCTGAACTCCTTCCATGGCAAGAACATCCTTCCTCAGATAAGGCAACCAAAACTGCACACAATACTCAAGGTGCGGTCTCACCAAGGCCCTGTACAACTGCAGCAAGACAACCTTGTTCCTGTACTCAAACCCTCTCGCTACAAAGGCCAACATACCATTCCTGTGCAACTCTCTTTAAGGAACCCATGTGCAAGCCCCACCACTTGCATGTGTGTATGTGTGTATATGTGTATGTATGTATGTATGTGTGTATGTGCAAAGGGTGGGGAGAGAGACACTGTGCCTGGGAAATCCGAATGAAAAAGATAGTTTGAAAAACTTGTCAGTGCGTGAGTGCTGTACATGCGCGCATGCAAAATAATTTTTTTAAATATTCTCTCTCAACTTCAGATTTCTTCATTTGATCTCTGCACAGCGGCCATGGTGTCGGGGTGGGGTGGGGTGGGGAAAAAACACAGGGATCATTTAGGGAAGTGGTCAGTCATGTTTTCACTAACAGGGCTGCAGTCAGATGTTGCCGGGAGTAGAGAATCTTAGCTATGAGGAAAGACTGGATAGGCTGGGTCTGTTTTCCGTGGAACAGAGGAGGCTGAGGGGAGACTTTATTGAGGTGTATAAAATGATGAGGGGCCTAGATAAAGTGGATAGAAAGGACTTATTTCCCTTAGCAGAGGGGTCAAAAAACCGGGGAGCACAGATTTAAAGTAATTGGTGGAAGGCTTAGAGGGGATTTGAGGGGAAATTCTTTCGCCCAGAGGGTTGTGGGGGTCTGGAACTCACTGCCTGAAAGGGTGGTAGAGACAGGAACCCTAACCACATTTAAAAAGTACTTGGATGTGCACTTGGGATGCTGTAACCTACAGGGCTATGGACCAAGAGCTGGGAAGTGGGATTAGGCTGGATAGCTCTTTGTTGGCCGGCGCGGACACGATGGGCCGAAATGGCCTCCTTCCGTGCTGTAACTTTCTATGATTCAGTCAGGGCCAAATATTTACTCAGCCAAATAGTGCCACCTGTTTTATACATTACAGAATCATGTGGACAGTTTAGCAAATTGCTTTTTCATTACCATTAATTTGCTGTTCAAATGTAAGAAGGTTTTGTAGTCTGGATCTGTAAGTTTAAGAAGGACTGTCTTGAGGTCGCTCTATGTATCTGTGGCCTGTAATATCCTGGATCCCATTTACACAGCAACATTTACACTGGTTGCTACACCCATCTTGACAGCCGGAACTTGTGCCAAAATTTCCTGAGAGCTTATTTACCTAAGCCAGAACGTACAAACTAATGTAAGACAAGTGTAAATTTTGAACCACCAATATGGGTGACAATGGCCAGAATTTTCTTTACCTGGTTGGGTGCAGGCAGTCGGCATGGCGGGTCGGGACCCCATTGTTCATTTCATCATGCTCCTCAGAGCGACTTTCCCTCAATGGCGCCTATTAAGGTAGGCCTGTGCATTTCCCGGTCCTATTAAATAGTGCGGGTCAGCCGGGGTATTTAAAGGAGCCTTGACCACTGTGATGAAATATGCCATTCATCAGGCACTCTGTATTCTCTGTGTTTGATTGTGCCTGTGACTGTGACAAGCAGGGGAGTTTAGTTTCAGTTTCATTTCCTTACCTGTATTGTATTGTGTGTAGGGCTCCGCCCACACCTGGCCCCTACTTAAGCAGGCCCCAGCGTGTCTCACAGGCAGTACAGCAGATCTCTGGATGAGAGACACTTCTCCACTGTGTATTACTTTCTGAGTTAATAAAAGCCTTGCTTTGCTCCGTTAACGTTGAGTCTCGGATTCATTGAGGCACATTAACCACATTGCATTTGAAGGTTCATCTAGGAGTGTACAGGCACTACCTTTTAGCTTTTGGGTCTTGCTCAGCCTTGCACACATGACTGCACAGAGGCAGAGGGCTGCACCCAGGTTCTCAGATGACTCCCTCAATATGCTTGTGGAGGGAGTGAGAGAACTCAGGGAGGTCCACTTCCCTCCTGATGGGCACAAGAGATCTCCCCAGGAGACCAAAAGAGCCTGGCTGGAGATAACAGAGGAGGGTCTGTAATGTATATACCTTTAAAGGGGGAACTATCTTTTACAGCTCATGTATACTGCAGTACCGGCAGTGACCACACCTGTATATAGCACTGAGTAGTAATCTGTACAGATCAGTTCCAGCGTGAGCCACGTTGAGTAATCACCTGTTGTACCGTTCTCCTGCAGTCTGTGTCTTATTATACACAGACACAACATTGGCGACAAAGCAAGTTCGAACCTACCTGCAACTCTGCATCACCTCCCGGGGATTCGTTCCTGGAGATCAGTGGATTGGAGGTCAAGGTCAGAGACTCGGGCGTCGACCACGGGCAACCGCCCAGTCATCTAGCAGAGACTCGAGAATTGCGGGGGAGGCTGTCGAGAGCCAGGCTTGGCTTTCCAGTCGAGGTGGTCCGGCGAAACGGGCAGGCAACAGGTAGTGCGCAGACCCTTCCCGGACAGCGGTGGGCTAGAGCCCGACCGAGCGGCACAGCAAAGGGCCGAGCAGCGTCGACGGGGGAGAGAGAGAGAGGACAGAGCGCACAGGGCGCAGCCGGTGCTCAGGGGCCGAGCAGCGTCGAAGAGAGGGAGAGAGAGACGCGCAGAAACCCGCGAGGCGCCGCCATTGCCATGAGGACTGCCGAGAGCGGCGTTGGCAGCAGCGCAGGAGAAGCGCGCGAAACCTACAGGGCACCGCCATTGCCACGAGAACCGCCGGGAGCGGCGTTAGCAGCAGCGGGGGAGGAAGGAAAGCGCGGGAGACGCCATTTTAAGCCATTGGGAGACGCCATTTTAAACCACACCCAAAATGCCGAAGAGTGGCAGTATCACCGTATTTGACAATGAAGTCGAAGATTGGACTACATATGTCGAACGAATAGAGGTATACTGCAAGGCAAATGAGGTGTCAGATGACAAGAAAGCGTCAGTATTGTTAAATTTAATGGGTGCAAAGACGTATGGTTTATTACGAAATCTAGTAACCCCAACGAAGCCAATGGAAAAGAGTTTTGAAGACATAGTAACGATACTACAGGAACATTTAAACCCCACACCGCTGCTGATAGCAGAAAGATTCAAGTTTCATAAACGGAACCAGCATAAGGATGAAAGCAATGCTGATTATTTAACAGAACTGCGCAAACTCTCGAAACACTGCCAGTTTGGAGCGGGACTGGCAGATACCTTAAGGGACAAGTTTGTGTGTGGGCTTCAAAGTGAAGGAACCCAGAAACGGCTTTTATCTGAAAAGGACCTTACGCTGGAAAAGGCTTTCAGCATTGCGGTATCATATGAAGCAGCAGCACGGGGCACTGCAGAGATACAACAGAGACCGCAAGAATATGGCACAAACGAAATGTCATACAGAACAGAGAAGTGCTATCGCTGCGGCAGAACAACACACGACCAGAATGATTGCTGGTTCAAAGACAAAGTGTGCAGACAGTGTGGAAAAGTAGGACACATAGCACGAGACTGCAGGTCGGGAAAGAAAACCAGCAATAAGAAACCTACCAAAGAAAAGTACAAGAAGGTACATAAGATGACGGAGAATAGTTCAGACGAACAAAAGAGTGATAACGACTCCGAAAGCAGGGAACTGAGTTGTCTGAAACTACATAATGTGATCACAACGGAGGATCACCGAACCATTTGGGTCACTCTCAAGCTAGCAGGAGTCCAGGTAAAGATGGAAGGGGGATGAGGTCCTGCATCAAGAATTTAGGGAGCTAGGTAACAGATTAAAGGGCAGGACCTCAAAGGTTGTAATCTCTGGATTACTCCCAGTGCCACGTGCTAGTGAGTATAGGAATAGGAGGATAGTGCAGAGGAATGCGTGGCTAAAGAGTTGGTGTAGGAGGGAGGGTTTTAGTTTCCTGGATCACTGGGCCTGCTTCTGGGAAAGGTGGGACTTGTACAAGTCGGACGGGTTGCACCTGAACCAGAGCGGGACAAATATCCTTGCGGGGAGGTTTGCTAGCACTGTTGGGGGGGGGTTTAAACTAACTTGGCAGGGGGATGGGATACAGAGGGGAGCTGAAATAGGGGGTGATGTGCTGCCAATTATAGAGAAAAAAACAAGTCAGCTTGGTAGACAGGGCAAATATATAAGGGCAAGGCTGGATGGCATCTATTTTAATGCAAGGAGTCTTGCAAATAAGGTGGATGAACTGAAGATGTTGATAAACACATGGGAGTATGATATTGTTGCTATCACGGAGACATGGTTGAGGGAGGGGCAAGACTGGCAGCTCAATATTCCGGGGTTCAGAATCTTCAGGCGAGACAGAGGGGGAGGTAAAAGAGGAGGGGGTAAAGAACATAAGAAATAAGAGCAGGAGTAGGCCAATTGGCCCCTCGAGCCTGCTCCGCCATTCAATAAGATCATGGCTGATCTGATCCTAACCGCCAATCCACTATGACAGGACTATCTCCTGAATCTAACAGAATTAGACACACGAAACAGGAGCAGGATCAGGCTACACGGCCCCTGGGCCCGCTCCGCTACCCACAGGGCCATGACCGATCCGCACCTAAACTCATGTCCAAATTCCTGCCCGCTCCCCGTAACCCTTAATTCCCTTTTCTTCTAGGAAACTGTCTATTTCTGTTTTAAATTTATGTAATGATGTAGCTTCGACAGCTTTTTGGGGCAGCATATTCCATGGACCTACCACCCTCTGAGTGAAGTAGTTCCTCCTCATCTCAGTTTTGAAAGAGCAGCCCCTTATTCTAAGACTATGCCCCCTAGTTCTAGTTTCACCCATCATCTGGAACATCCTCCCCGCATCCACCCGATCCAACCCCTTCACAATCTTATATGTTTCAATAAGATCGCCTCTCATTCTTCTGAACTCCAATGAGTAGAGTCCCAATCTACTCAACCTCTCCTCATATGTCCATCCCCTCATCCCCGGGATTAACCGAGTGAACCTTCTTTGTACTGACTCGAGAGCAAGTATGTCTTTTCTTAAGTATGGACACCAATACTGTATGCAGTATTCCAGGTGCGGTCTCACCAATACCTTGTACAACTGAAGCAATACCTCCCTACTTTTATATTCTATCCCCCTAGCAATGAAAGCCAACACTCCATTGGCCTTCTTAATCACTTGCTGCACCTGCATACTAACCTTTTGAGTTTCGTGCACCAGGACCCCCAGATCCCTTTGTACTTCAGTACTTTCCAGTTTCTTGCCATTAAGATAATAACTTGCTCTACGATTTTTCCTGCCAAAGTGCATAACCTCACACTTTCCAGTATTGTATTCCATCTGCCAAGTCTCTGCCCACTTACTTAGTCTGTCTATGTCCCCTTGCAGGTTTTTTATGTCCTCCTCTCTCACTACTTTCCCTCCCATCTTAGTATCATCTGCAAACTTTGATATGTTACACTCGGTCCCCTCCTCCAAATCGTTAATATAGATTGTAAAGAGTTGGGGACCCAGCACTGACCCCTGCGGAACACCACTAGTTACTGATTGCCAGTCTGAGAATGAACCATTTATCCCAACTCTCTGCCTTCTGTTAGATAGCCAATCCTCTATCCATGCCAGAATATTACCCCCGATCCCATGATTTTTTATCTTAGGCAATAATCTTTTGTGTGGCACCTTGTCAAATGCCTTTTGGAAGTCTAAATACACTACGTCCACTGGTTCACCTTTATCCACCCTGTATGTTACTTCCTCAAAGAACTCCAGCAAATTTGTCAAACATGACTTCCCCTTCATAAAACCATGCTGACTTTGTCTTATTAAACTATGATTATCCAAATGTCCTGTTACTGTCTCCTTAATAATGGACTCCAAAATTTTACCTACCACAGATGTTAGGCTAACCGGTCTATAGTTTCCAGCCTTCTGTCTACTGCCCTTTTTAAATAAGGGTGTTACATTAGCAGTTTTCCAGTCTGCTGGGACCTTTGCTGAGTCCAGGGAGTTTTGGAAGATTATTACCAATGCATCCACAATCCCTACCGCCACTTCCCTCAAGACCCTTGGATGTAAGCCATCAGGTCCAGGCGATTTATCCGCCTTGAGTCCCATTATTTTACTGAGTACCACTTCCTTAGTGATTTTGCTCGTGTTTATCTCCTCCCCCCCTATAGCCCCCTGCTTGTCCAGTGTTGGGATATTCTTGGTGTCCTCTACTGTAAAGACTGATACAAAATATTCATTCAGTGTTTTTGCCATCTCCATATTTCCCACCATTAATTTCCCGGTCTCATCCTCTAAGGGACCAACATTTACTTTAGCCACCCTTTTTCTTTTTATATAACTATAAAAACTCTTACTATCTGTTTTTATATTTTTTGCTAATTTACTTTCATAATCTATCTTCCCTTTCTTAATCAATCTTTTTGTTATTTTTTGCTGTCTTTTAAAGTTTTCCCAATCCTCTATCCTCCCACTAGATTTGGCTACCTTATATGCCCTTGTTTTTAGTCGAATACTATCCTTAATTTCTTTACTTAGCCACGGATGGCTGGCTTTTCTTTTACACCCTTTTCTTCTCAGTGGAATATACTTTTTTTGGAAGTTGTAAAATAACTCCTTAAATGTACACCACTGATCATGTATCGTCTTACCCTTTAATCTATTTTCCCAATCCACTTTGCTCAATTCTGCTCTCATACCTTCATAGTCTCCTTTATTCAAGCTTAGCACGCTTGTTTGAGATACAACCTCCTCACCCTCTAATTGAACATGGAATTCAACCATGTTGTGGTCACTAATTCCAAGGGGATCCTTTACTAGGACATTTTTAATTAATCCTGTCTCGTTACACAGGACCAGATCTAAGGTTGCTTGCCCCCTGGTCGGTTCAGTTACATACTGCTCAAGAAACCCATCCCTAATACACTCAATGAACTCATCCTCAAGGCAGCCCTGCCCAATTTGATTTGTCCAGTTAATATGATAGTTAAAATCCCCCATAATTATAGATGTTCCCTTATTACAAGCCTCAACTATTTCCTGATTGATACTCCGTCCAACCGAGTTGCAACTGTTCGGAGGCCTATAGACTACGCCCACTAGTGTTTTTTTCCCCTTATTATTCCTTATCTCCACCCAAACTGTTTCATTATCCTGATCTTTTGACCCAATATCATTTCTCTGTATTACAGTGATTCCTTCCTTTATTAACATAGCCACCCCACCTCCCCTTCCTTCCTGCCTATCCTTCCTGATCGTTAAATAACCTGGTATGTTTAATTCCCAGGCATTGTCACCCTGCAGCCATGTTTCTGTAATGGCCACAAGATCATACCTATATGTAGCTATTTGTGCCATTAACTCATCTATTTTGTTACGAATGCTACGTGCATTCAGATAGAGAACTTTCAAATGTGTTTTTTGACACTTAGTTCCTGCTTTTGCCCTTTTTATTACTTTACCTTTTACTCCATACCTTCTGCCCCTTCCTGACACGCTCTGGTTTTTCATTTCCCCACTGCTACCTAAATCTATGACCTTCTCTGTTGTCATTTTTATTATTTGTTCTCTAGGAACCTCCCCCCCACTAGTTCGTTTAAAGCCCTCTCTACAGCCCTAGTTATATGATCTGCCAGGACCCTCGTCCCAGCACTGGCCAAGTGAAGCCCGTCCCAACGGAACAGCTCCCTCCTGCCCCAGTACTGGTGCCAGTGTCCCAGGAAGCAAAACCCATTTCTCCCACACCAGTCTTTGAGCCACGCATTTAACTCTCTGATTTTATTTGTCCTAGCCAAATTCGCTCGTGGCTCAGGCAATAATCCAGAGATTATTACCCTTGAGGTTCTGTTTTTTAATTTGACCCCTAGCTGCTCATACTCCTTTAACAGAACCGGCTTCCTAGTCCTATCTATGTCGTTTGTACCAACATGGACCACGACGACTGGATCCACCCCCTCCCATTGCAAGTTTCTTTCCAGCCCAGAGGAGATGTCCTTAACCCTGGCACCGGGTAGGCAACACAGCCTACGGGACTCTCGCTCTTGGCTGCAGAGAACTCTATCTATCCCCCTAATAATACTATCCCCTACCACTACAACATTTCTATTTACTCCCCCCTCTTGAATGGCCCCCCGTTCCACGGTGCTGTGGCCAGGTTGCTCATCCTCCCTGCAGCCCCTGCTCCCGTCCCCACAGGGAGTAAGAACCTCGAACCTGTTGGTCAAGAGCAAGGGCTGCGGCTCCTCCAACACTACCTCCTGGATCCCCATACCTGCCTCACTTGTAGTCACACCGTCCTGACCCTGGCCATGGGCTACATCTGAATTAATTAACTTCATAGGTGTGACCACCTCCTGATAGACAGAGTCCAGGTACTTCTCCCCTTCCCTGATGTGTCGCAGTATCTGAAGCTCAGACCCCAGCTCATCAACACGGAGCTGGAGATCCTGTAGCAGCAGACACTTGTCACAGATGTACTCACCGTTAGCCTCAATGGGGTCTACCGGCTCCCACATCTCGCAACAGTAACACATCACCTGCTCCATTCTATGTAATTAATTTAAAAAAAATTTATTGTTAGTTATGGACACCCTCTTCCCGATTATAGATGCTAGTATCCCCTTTAATTAATTGGATTTAAATTAAATCAATCCCTCTAATTACACCAGTTAAATGGTTTACCAACTGTCTCCACTACAGCACAGAGACCCTAGAAAAAAACTGCAGAATTTAAGATTGTAATAAAAAGAAGAAATACTCACCAACCAATCACTTACCTCCTTCCTGGTGACGTCACACTTCGATTACTTTTTACCTCTCCCCCCTGCTGTTGAATTGGTATGCCTCGCCTCGCCCCTCCTTTTAAAGTTGCCGCGCTGCCTCTACCTCACGCAGGTCCGCTCTGGTCGGGCGTCACTGCTCACTGCACTCCCAGGTCAGCCGCTGTGGTCGGGCCTCGCCTCGCCCTCCTTTTAAAGTTGCCGCGCTGCCTCTACCTCACGCAGGTCCGCTCTGGTCGGGCGTCGCTGCTCACTGCACTCCCAGGTCAGCCGCTGTGGTCGGGCCTCGCCTCGCCCCTCCTTTTAAAGTTGCCGCGCTGCCTCTACCTCACGCAGGTCCGCTCTGGTCGGGCGTCGCTGCTCACTGCACTCCCAGGTCAGCCGCTGTGGTCGGGCCTCGCCTCGCCCCTCCTTTTAAAGTTGCCGCGCTGCCTCTACCTCACGCAGGTCCGCTCTGGTCGGGCGTCACTTCTCACTGCACTCCCAGGTCAGCCGCCCCTCACTGGGGTGTCGCAATATTAATTAAGGAGTCAATTACTGCAGTAAGGAGGGATGATATATTTGCAGGTTCCTCTAATGAGGCCATATGGGTGGAGCTTAAAAACAAAAAGGGGGCAAGCACTTTGCTGGGAGTGTACTATAGGCCTCCAAACAGTCAGGGGGAGATAGAGGAACAGATATGTAGGCAAATCTCAGAGAAATGTGCAAATAATAGGGTAATAATAATGGGGGATTTCAACTTCCCCAATTTTAACTGGGATAGTCAAAGTGTGAAAGGCTCAGAGGGTGTAGAATTCTTAAAGTGCACCCAGGAGAGCTTTTTGAGCCAGCATGTAGAAAGTCCTACAAGAGAGGGGGCGGTACTGGACCTAATTCTAGGGAATGTGGCCGGCCAAGTGGAAAAAGTGCTAGTAGGTGAGCACTTTGGTGACAGTGACCATAATATGGTGAGATTTAAGGTGGTCATGGAAAAGGACAGGGATGGGCCGGAAATAAAGGTTCTAAATTGGGGGGAAGGCCGATTTTAATAGGATAAGGCAGGATTTGGCCAAAATGGACTGGGATCAGCTACTTGTAGGAAAATCCGCATCGGAGCAATGGGAGGCTTTCAGAAGGGAGATTGAGATCATACAATGGCAACATGTTCCCGCAAAGGTCAAGGGTGGTTCCAAAAACCACAGGGAACCTTGGATGTCAGGGGATATACGAGAATGGATTAGGAAAAAAAGGAGGGCTTTTGGCAGATACAAAAGGCTAAAGACGGAGGAAGCCCTAGAGGAGTACAAAAAGTGCAGGGGGATACTTAAAAAAGAAATGAGTAGATCAAGGAGGGGCCATGAAATAACACTGGCGAGCAAAATAAAGGAAAATCCTAAGATGTTTTATAAGTATATTAAGGGTAAGAGGATAACTAGGGAAATAATAGGGCCCATTAGGGACAAAAGTGGCAATCTGTGTGTGGAGCCGGAAGATGTAGGAGGGGTTCTAAATGAATTTTTTGCATCTGTTTTCACTATGGAGGAGGACGATGTAGACATAGAAATAGGGCGGGGGGTCTGTGATATGCTCGAACATATTAACATCGAGAGGGAGGAGGTATTGGTGGTTTTAGCAGGCCTAAAAATGGATATCCCCAGGCCCGGATGAAATGTATCCCAGGCTGCTGTGTGAGGCAAAGGAAGAGATTGCGGGGGCTCTAACACATATATTCAGGACCTCTCTGGCCACAGGGGATGTGCCAGAGGACTGGAGAACCGCTAATGTAGTACCATTATTCAAGAAGGGAAGTAGGGAAAAACCGGGGAACTACAGGCCAGTGAGCCTAACATCAGTGGTAGGAAAATTATTGGAAAAAATTCTGAGGGACAAAATTAGTCTCCACTTGGAGAGACAAGGATTAATCAGGGATAGTCAACAGGGCTTTGTCAAGGGAAGATCATGTCTGACTAATTTGATTGAATTTTTTGAGGGGGTGACTAGGTGTGTGGATGAGGGTAACGCAGTGGATGTGGTATACATGGATTTCAGTAAGGCCTTCGATAAAGTCCCGCACAGGAGACTGGTCAAGAAGGTAAGAGCCCATGGAATCCAGGGTGCCTTGGCACATTGGATACAAAACTGGCTTAGTGGCAGAAGGCAGAGGGTGATGGTCGAAGGTTGTTTTTGTGACTGGAAGCCTGTGGCCAGTGGGGTGCCACAGGGATCGGTGCTGGGTCCCTTGCTGTTTGTGGTCTACATTAATGACTTGGATATGAATGTAAAAGGTATGATCAGTAAGTTCGCGGATGATACAAAAATTGGTAGGGTGGTAAATAGCGAGGAGGGTAGCCTCAGTCTGCAGGACGATATAGATGGGTTGGGCAGATGGGCGGAACAGTGGCAAATGGAATTTAACCCGGAAAAGTGCGAGGTGATGCACTTTGGGGGGACTAACAAGGCAAGGGAATACACAATGAATGGTAAGACCCTAGGCAAGACGGAGGGGCAGAGGGATCTGGGTGTGCAAATACACAGATCCCTGAAGGCGGCGGAACAGGTGGATAAGGTGGTAAAAAAGGCATATGGGATACTTGCCTTCATTAGCCGAGGCATAGAATATAAGAGCAAGGAGGCTATGATGGAGCTGTATAAAACACTGGTTAGGCCACAGCTGGAATACTGTGTGCAGTTCTGGTCGCCACACTACAGGAAGGATGTGATCGCTTTGGAGAGGGTGCAGAGGAGATTCACCAGGATGTTACCAGGGCTGGAGCGCTTCAGCTATGAAGAAAGACTGGGCAGATTGGGTTTGTTTTCCTTGGAGCAGAGGAGGCTGAGGGGGGACATGATTGAGGTGTACAAAATTATGAGGGGCATAGACAGGATGGATACTGAGGAGCTTTTTCCCTTAGTAGAAGGGTCAATAACTAGGGGGCATAGATTCAAGGTAAAGGGCGGGAGGTTTAGAGGGGATTTGAGAAAGAACTTTTTCACCCAGAGGGTGGTTGGAGTCTGGAACTCACTGCCTGAAAGGGTTGTGGAGGCAGGAACCCTCACAACATTTAAGAAGCATTTGGATGAGCACTTGAAATGCCATAACATACAAGGCTACGGACCAAATGCTGGAATATGGGATTAGATTAGACAGGGCTTGATGGCTGGCACGGACACGATGGGCCGAAGGGCCTCTATCCGTGCTGTATAACTCTATGACTCTATGACACAGGATCAGCCCTAACAGTCTGATATACCTATCAATTCATCCAATGAAAAGCGACGAGTTAAGAAAGTAACTATAGGTTTTTATTGGCTAAATAACAGAGCCCACCCTCGTGGGTGATCGGATCCAACAAGGAGGAATACCAGCCAGTCGACCACCTTTATACCTGGGCAGGTAGGTGGAGCCATGGGCGGAGTCAGCAGTGGTCAGCCCAGGTACAACAGCGTGACAAGAGGCGACCTCGTATAGTGATACAACAGTGTGAACAGTGATAAGCATAGAGTAACGATATAACAGTGATAACTATAGTGTAACGATAGTGAACGACAAAAGTGGTTTACCACACAGTCATAAACCGACGGGACTATAAAATAAAACACCTGTTGTACCGTTCTCCTGCAGTCTGTGTCTTATTATACACAGACACAACAGGGTCAACAGCAGGGATGTTGTGAGGAGGACCTGGGTGTAGTGCTGGAAGCGCTTCAATGATCTCGTCAGATCAGGAAAGCTGGGTCCAAGGCCACACTCAACCTCATCCTGCTGTGCCTCTCATCACATCCCCATCACTCTGCCTTCCCTAGCCTAATCCTGCACATCATTACTCTCTTTATCTACATAATCACATCCCCATCTGACTTACCACCCCTTACACTCACCCTCATCCTAATGCAATCATACCAACTAACACCACACAAGGAGGCCATTTGGCATTGGCACCCCACTCCATCATAGTCACCCACTACAGCTGTCAGCAGCCAGTGAATGTTCACCGTTTGCATAATGGTATCGTTACCCATTCTTGATGTGACATTTCCAAATCATCTCTTTACTGTCCCACAGATCCATCAACCCCTCCCCCTCCCCCACCCACTGTCCAGGCGGAAGAGGAAGACGACACCTCAGAGGAGCCTGCAGCCTCTGAGGGCGCACCGTCAATAGACATAAGCGCACCCAGCACCCGTGCAGAGACACACACCTCGATGGGTCCTGTGCGAGATAGAGTAGTGTTGTCACCTGGTGTCTCACAAATCACAAGTGATCAAGAGCAGATTGTGGAGACTCCTTGCCGGAGTGCGCAAGATGCTTCCTGCTCTGCTCAACTGTATGCAGATGCTGAGCTTCAGGGGCCATCGAGAAAGAGGTCAATCCTGGCAGTGTAGGAAGAAGTGCAGGAGACTCTGACAGATTTTGCGACCGCGATGTCTGCACATGTTTGGAGAATGGTGGAGTCCATCTCCAACATGAACACCATCATGTCGCAGGCAATGGCAATTGTCGGCTCTTCCATGGAAAGGATGGCCACCTGCATGGAGCAGCTAATGCGCCACTCACATGGGCACATGCTATCTATGGAGAATATATGACAGAGGCTCATAGACCTCCTGTCTAGGAGGGATGTAAATGTAGACTTGGGTCCTCATGGCCCCACTGCTGTGCAGCAAGATGCTCTCCAGCTTTTGCTAGCAGGGATGTGCGGGTGGCCCATGAGAGGGATGATGGTGAGAGGGGACATGGAAGTGGGAGCTTCTCTCAAAGCGCTCACACTTCTCCCCCGTTGCCTTCCCTTCACCCAGATGCCCCCTTGGATCGCAATGGCCGGGTCTGCCCCTGCACAGTCACGGGAAGAGCAGACTTTGGCGGGGCCATCATAGGCTCCAAAACCCAGAGGACGTCCGCCAAAAGTGTCTATGCAATCGCAGCAGGGAAGTGAGCAGGCTGCCTTTACCTTTGCTGAAGCCACAAGGGTTGCACCTCGTAGAAGCACGCGTAAGAGAAAGATGACACAGAAGTAGTAAGCACATGGGTGTTTAAAGAACTATTTCTGTTACGGTTCTGTTACGCTTATGTCACATACAAAACTATTTATTTTCACCACTTTCTGGTCATGCCCAATTTTGTCAGTTACTTTGGAAGTGGCTGCGTGAATTGGAGTGACTAGTAAGACACAACATTACCTCCAGCAATGGGGGTCAGTGTGAAAGGAATGGTTTGGTCATTGTAGGGATGCTTTATGATGTTGTGGGGGGGAACCTGGCGCAGCATGTGGCAACCATGTGGGTGTAATTCCTGAAGTTCAGTAAATCTGGCCATGATGAGGCCATCCCTGGCCTCCCGGGCAGCAATGTGCTCGGGTGCTGGTGGCACCTGAACCTCGGGTTCCTCCTGCTTCTCCTCCTCATCTTCCAGCTGATGTTCCGCCTCCT
Organism: Somniosus microcephalus; assembly: GCF_052327205.1. Classification (NCBI taxonomy): domain Eukaryota; kingdom Metazoa; phylum Chordata; class Chondrichthyes; order Squaliformes; family Somniosidae; genus Somniosus; species Somniosus microcephalus. The sequence continues at coordinate 33,540,985 of NC_141012.1, read as the reverse complement.
CCTCCTCCTCTGAAGAGGCTGTGTGCTCAGAGCCTTGCTGGTCATGCAGCGCTAATCCTCGCTGCTGCATTATGTCGTGCAGCGCGCAGCAGGAGTTGACGATTCTGGAGACCCTGACTGGTGCGTACTGAAAGGCTCCTCCAGATCTATCAAGGCATCTGAAGTGCATTTTCAGCTACTTATTGCTTGCTCTATGACACATCTGGTGGACATATGGCTTTCATTATATCTCTCCTCGGCCTCAGTACTTGGCCTCCTCAAGGGTGTCATGAGCCACGTCTTCAGTGGATAGCCCTTGTCTCCAAGCAGCCAGCCGGAAAGTCTGTTTAGAGGTGCAAAGAGCTGAGGGAAGGTGAACTGGCGCATGATGAAAGAGTCATGACAGCTGCCAGGGAATTTTGTGCACACATGCATGATGATCTTCCTATGGTTGCAGACCAGCTGCACATTGAGGGAGTAGAAGCCCTTGCGGTTCACAAACATGATGGGGTGCCCAAATGGCCACATGTGTGCAGTTGATGATGCCCTACATTCGTGGGAAGCCAGCCAGAGCCGCAAAGCTGAGCACATGCTCACTAACACTGGCTTCATCAGTGGCAAAGTTCACATAATTAGCTGACTTGTCAAACAGGGGATCAGTGACCTGCGTGATGCATCTGTGGGTGGCCGACTACGAGATGCCACAAATGTCTGCTGCAGATCCCTGGAAGGAGCCTGAGGCGAAGAAGTTGAGAGCACTGGTGACTTTGACAGCCACTGGCAAGGCATATCCACCAGAGATCTCTTGGCTGCAGGTCTTGCTGCAAATATCTGTGGTGACCTAGTGCGATAACCTGAGCCTCCTTTGGCATGCTACTTCGTCATGTTGAGGAAGTTCATCCTCTGCCTGTATACCCTGTGTTGGGGGTATCACCTCCGGCGTGGTGCAACCCTGCACTGATGCCCTCTGTCCAGTGGAGCATCAGGTCGCTGAGGAGAAGGTTGGTGATGGTGTTTTTGCTGCTGCTGGTGTTGAGATTCATTATGGTCTGATTCTGAGGACCAAGGTGAGACAGTGTAAAAGGCACCTATGCTGATGTAATAGATGGCAGGTCAAGTAGAGATCAGAGAAGCAATCTGTCAATAGTGTGATTGGTAGTAGCAATGAGGTGACGGTGGTTTCTGAATTTGCAGAAAAGACTTGCAAACTCTAGAGACCTAATTCTGTGCTCAAAATGCACTCAGCATCTCCCTTAGAAAAGTAAGCAGGTGTCAGGTGTCAGTATTTATTGTGCTTTCCATGCTCTGCAGTAATGACTTCGATTAGTGGCCACTGAACATCTGCCTCAGCTTGATAGATGTGGTTCCCGAGCTGCATGATCATGCAGTGAAATTCAAAAGGTATGGTTAAAAAGACGGTTAAGACAACAAGCTGATAATGATCTAAATTAGGTTGCCCACCCCCCCCTGCCGTTTGGGTCACTGCCGCGCTGGCAAACGCGCCCGAGTTAAAAGTGCAAGGAGTCGGTGTTTTTCTGTCAGAGCCTCTTTCCTCTGCTTCTCCTCTACCTCTTCCATTATTATCAAGAACAGGGGTATGCCTAATGGGAAAGACATTCCAGCTGCTTTGTCTTCTGAGCGTGTTGGGACAGGGGACCTAAAAATGTTTGTTATGCACAGTCTTTGCAGCTTTCTGTGTTGGTGCCCACCACACTCAGTATGCCACATTTAGGAGTTCTTTTCCATATTGATGGTGTGGAGGTGGGCGAGGGGAAGATCGACATTGGAGGGGTATTTATCTGACAGGGTACTGCAACAACGTGAAGCCACTCAGTACCTCATGCTTTTCCAATTGTGCCGACAGACATCCTCAGCTGGTCAAATATTACTCTTCGCACATCAGACAAAAAGAAATCTAGAAAAGTAGAAAATGCCGAAAAGTCACGGTATTTTCAACAGCTAAAGAAAGAAGAGATAGATTAATATCTTGAAGATCTTTTTGTCAGAGCTCCTCATTCTTCGAGACCTTGCCCTGGGGTAAATGTTCATCTCCAAAGCTCCTGATGCAGAGTTTTGTGGATTAGGAGTACATATTGGGAATTTGTATACAGTCCCTCAAATTTTCTATTGAAGGTGAAAATTTGCCCCATAGTTATTAACCCTTTGCTGACCCTTTTCTCCAGAGCTTGGTCTGGAGGTTATTAAACATGATGGGTTTCTGTAAGTGCCAGACAACCAGTTGACAAAAACATAAAATGCATTCTTTGTTCTCCAAAGAACTACCTAGTCCATTTAATGTACTGTCAAATCGCTAACCCCTGCTCTCCAGCAAAAGCATAGAACAGTGCAGATAGGAAACATTATCAACGCTGTATAGAGCTCCTACAGCAAGGGGGAATCCCAACATACAACCCCAAGCCCTGGCAATCTGACTCTTGAAGTCTAGGTCTGTTGTTATTTTGGATTTCCGTCATCCGCAGTATTTTGCTATCGTATTAGCGTTTGGTTCAGTGCCACCCCTCTTCTGGGAAAGCCCACCTTGAAGAAGTTCTGCTCTTCTCTTCGACGGGATCTCGGTTTGGCTCTTCAACCTTGTTCATCTTCATTGCTTTCAGTTTCCCTTCACGTGTTTGAGCAGGTATCTGCCAAGACTCGGTTTCACAGCCACATCATTTTCCTATCTCTTAATGTCTCTTCTTTCATCCCCTCCCCCATTTCCCAGCCCCCAAACTGCCTTTTAATCTGTTTCATTTCCTGCCTTTTTTCCTCAGTCCTGACGAAGGGTTTCGACCCGAAACGTTGACTCTGTTTTTCTCTCCACAGATGTTGCCTGGCCTGCTGAGTTTTTCCAGCGTTTTCTGTTGTTATTTCGGATTTCCAGCATCCGCAGTATTTTGCTATCAACTCAGTATTACTTGTGTTTTTAGATTTCTTGGAGGTTGGAGGCAGGAGGTCATGTGATGAAACCGCCAGGAATAAATCTAACCAGAGTTGGCAACCCTAATAGGTGGCCCCCGAGGCTCCATGGTACACACCTGTGTAGTCTATGAGACTGTAGGTCCCGCATTGGACTCATCAGTCACCTGAGAACTCATTTTTAATGTGGAAGCAAGTCATCCTCGGTTCCGAGGGACTGCCTAAGAAGAGGAGTCTATGAGGATAAAAGGCTTGGGCAAATGACAGCCTTCTTCACACACTTGTAACTCAACAGTATCAAGACAGAAAAATGTTACTCGTAACACCTGCCTGGGCAACTGGTTATGATTTTCTCCTCATACACATTAAATAAAAAACCCTAGGATGAATAAGTACTTTGAAGGTGCTAGACACAAAGGCACTGGATTCAAAAGTGAATCTCACTTCTTGAAAAAGTAAACAAGGTGCAAATGAGGTAACCCCGCTGTGTCTGTACTGTAACCAGGGCAACTAGCAGCTGTACAGGAGAAACCAGTCCTGCACATTTTATGCACAGCTGTTTGTATATTGCAGGCTGGGTCTTGGGAGAATGGCCTAAGTGAATTGTTCTCTCATATTTACTTCTGAATAATGCAGTCAGACTCCTTGTGATCCAGCTGCAAAGTGTATGCTGCCTGGCCTGCTGAGCATTTCCAGCATTTTCTGTTATTACTTCAGATTTCCAGCATCCGCAGTATTTTGCTTTTGTTCCAGTGTTTGGCGCATGTGCAGATTGGCTGTGATAGTTTGATCAGTACACACATGCAAAATACAGACGTCATGACGTTGTAACATGACATCACTCGAGGGATCATTCCTCAAGTTTACTAGGTCCAGGAATACCAGTGGCAGGCGGGAAGACACAATGGGGGAAAAGTTTGTTACCGACCACTTTGGGTCGCTAACAAAAATAGTGCCGGCGATCGCTAACTTCAGTTTTAGCGCCCCAAAAGGGAAGTGGAGAGCTAATTCAAGCGTCCACCTCTTTCTTAGAGCGCTAACCCCGAATATTGGGGCTGTGCATTCTGCAGTGCTACACACTGGGCCACGTAGCGCTACCGCATGGAAGGGCTCTTCCCCTCATTAAAGGGGAGAGCCCAAGCCCACATCTCTGCGGGGCCCTACCTGGACCACCGGGGAGCGGGGTGCTGTGCCAGCTGCCTGACACTCGAGGAGTGCCGGGCTGCCAGATCGCGGCACGGACCCTGCGTTCAAAGACGCAACGGGCCGCGACAAGTAAGTCAGCCGATTTTGTTTTCCCCGCCCGCCACCTGCCTTTTAGTTAGCGCCCCGCGAGCCTCCTGCCGCTCCGTTCCCACCCCCTGAATTGGTCGCTGTCATCGCCTGGCGCAGATTCAGGGGGTGTGGGCCAATTTTGTAGGTGGGGCAAAAACGGGACGCTGCGCACGGTGATGACATCGTCACCGCCAGCAGAGCGGGGCACTACTGGTTTCCGCCGGCGCTAGACTCCCATTGAATTTAGCGGAAGTCGTTAGTGGTGCTGTGCCTGGGCAAAAAGATGTTTGCACCCACTGGGGATGCTAACGACAGGCGCAAATGCACCAAATTTCTAACCCCATATGTTTTACTGGCCACTGGACTTGAAATCTCGTCCAAATCAGCTTATAGAGGTCACTGGTTCCACGAGACTCACAGAATGGATATGGGTAGCACCTAATCTCAGTAGGAAATTAACACTTACAAAGTATTACAAAGTATTTACAGCACAGAAACAGGCCATTCGGCCCAACAGGCCCATGCCGGTGTTTATGTTCCACACAACCTCCTCCCACACCTCTTCATCTAACCCCATCAACATATCCTATACTTTTCTTCCTCCCGGCATGGACTCGATGGTCTGAATGGCCTCCTTCTGTGCCGTTATGACTCTATAACTCTATGTCCTTATCTAGCTTCCCCTTGAATGCATCTATTCTATTTTTTTTATTCGTTTTCATGGGATGTGGGTGTCACTGGCAAGGCCAGCATTTATTGCCCATCCCAAATTGCACTTGAGAAGGTGGTGGTGAGTCGCCTTCTTGAACCGCTGCAGTCCATGTGGTGAAGGTACTTTGCTTCAACGACTCCCTGTGGTAGCAAGCTCCACATTCTAACCACTCTCTGGGTAAAGAAGTTTCTCCTGAATTCCCTATTCAATTTATTAGTGACCATCTTATATTTATGGCCCCAAGTTCTGGTTTCACCCACAAGTGGAAACATCTTCTGTACGGCTATCGTATCAAACCCTTTCATAATCTTGAAGATCTCTATCAGGTCACGCTACATTCTTTTCTTTTCAAGAGAAAAGAGCCCCAGCCTTCTCAATTATTCAAGATAGGTACAACCTCTCAGTTCTGTTATCATTCCAGTATTTTTTCGCACTGTCTTCAGTGCCTTTTTATAATATGAGGACCAGAACTGTTCACAATACTCCAAGTGTGGTGTAACCAAGGTTCCATACAAGTTTAACATAACTTCTCTGCTTTACAATTCTATCCCTCTAGAAATGAACCCCAGTGTTGTGTTTTATTTTATGGCCTTATTAACCTGCGTCACTACTTTGACTGATCTGTGGATCTGTACCTCCAGATCCCGTAAACACTGCTCTCTGGAAACTGGATGAAGCATTGTGTGCAAATGAAAATAAATTCTGTTTGTGGGTGTAGGTATCAAAGAACTGCTGCTAAGGTTCTATCCACAGTCTAAGAGAACATTATGCCTAGAGGCGCCAAGCTCGCCTGGGCGCCGGAATTACCGCTCTGGACGGAGCCGCTTGCGCCAGCCCGATATTCAGTTTCAGCGCCCCAAACGGAAACGGGGCGCTGCTCGAGGCGCCCTGCGTCCCTCTTGGGGCGCTACAACTGAATATCGCAGCGCAACTTGCCGCAGCGCCACACACTGCGGCACAGCGCGCTGCGGTACTGCAGGCCTTCCTCCCCTTCTTAAAGGGGAGGGGCCTGCACCAGCACGATCGGAGATCACGAGTGCCGGCAAAAGAGCCCGGCACCGAGGAGAAGTGCCGGGCTCTTGGGATACAGCCGGCACTGCCCGGGGGTGGGGGGGGGCGGGCTCAGGAGGCTGGGGACGGTGGTGCGAGGAGGTGCTGGCAGGCGGCCAGCAATAAAAATGGCCGCCCCGCACCTCCCCTTTAATTAGCGCCACTACTGCCGCAGGTAGGCCCCCCTGAACCGGTCGCAAATTGCGACTGGCGTTACAGCGGGGGGCGCGACCAACTATCGCGATCGGGGCGGTAGCGGGGCGCTGCGCACACCGATGACGTCATCGGTGGCGGCGCAGTGCTACAGGCTAACGCCGCCATTAGCGCCCCGCTAAATTTTGCGGGAGGCGTGGCCAGTGGCGCTAAGCCCACTAAGTGCCCTCTTTGGGCGCTAACTGGTGGCGCAGCCCACCGAATTTCTAGGCCCATTATAATCACTTTTGTCTGCCTGGCCTCCAATGGTATCCTTCAACAAAAACAGGAGATGCTGAAAGCACTCAGCAGGTCAATCAGTATTTGTGAAGAGAATGGAGAAATTAATATAAAGGTAAACTAGTGCGGATGCTGAAAATCTGAAATATAAACAGAACATTTCTGAAATGTATGCAAGAGAACTTTCTTTGATCAATGAGCTTCCAGCCCAATGAGGAAGGAACAAGTGCTGGATCTAGTTCAGGGGAATGAGATGGGGCAAGTGAAGCATGTTTCAGTGGGAGGGCATTTGGGGACCAGTGATCATAATATCATCAGGTTTAGAATAGTTATGGAAAAGGACAAGGTAAAATCAAGCGTAAAAATACTTAACTGGAGGAGGGCTAACTTCAGTGAGTTGAAAAGGGATCTGGCCCAAGTGGATTGGAATCAAAAATTGGGCAGCAAAAGAGTAATGGAACAATGGGAGGCCTTTAAAAAGGGGATGGTTTAGGTACAGAGAAGACACATTTCCATGGGGGGTAAAGGAAGGGCATCCAAATCTAGAGCTCCCAGGATGACTAAAGATATCGAGGCTGAAATGAAACAGAAAAACGAGTCTTATGACAATTGTGAGGTTAATATTACAGTAAAGAACAAGCTAAGTATAGAAAGTACAGAGGAGATCTAAAAAAGGGAATAAGAGGGGCAAAGAGACAGTATGAGAATAGATTAGTGGCTAAGTCAAAAGGGAATCCAAAAGCCATTTATAAATACATAAATAGTAGAAGGGCAGGACCGAAAAGGAGATGATCTTGTGGTAGCAGAGGGCATGGCTGAGGTACTAAATGAATACTTTGCATCTGTCTTCACTAGAGAAGAGGAGAGAAGAGAAGAGGCTAATAACTGAAAGTCAGCATGGATTTGTTAAAGGCAAATTGTGTTTGACTAACTTGATGGAGTTTTTTGATGAAGTAGTGGAGAGGGTTGATGAGGGTAGTGTGGTTGATGTTGTATATATGGACTTTGAAAAGATGTTTGACAAAATACCACATAATTAAAGCCAATGGAATTAAAGGGACAGTGGCAGCATGGATACAAAATTGGCTAAGAGACAAAAAGCAGAGAGTAGTGGTGAATGGTTGTTTTTCAGACTGGAGGGAAGTATTACAGTGGTGTTCGCCAGGGGTCGATATTAGGACCACTGCTCTTTTTGATATATATTAACAACCTGGACTTGGGTAAGCAGGGCATAATGTCAAATTTTGCAGATATTACGAAACTCAGAAATGTAATAAACAATGAGGAGGATAGTAATAGACTTCAGGAGAACATAGACAGACTGGTAAAATGGGCAGATACATGGCAGATGCAATTTAACACAGAAAAGTGTGAAATGATATATTTTGGTAGGGAGAATGAGGACAAGCAGTATGAAGTAAATGGTATCATTTTAAAGGGGGTGCAGGAACAGAGAGACCTGGGGTGTATGTACACAAATCTTTGAAGGTGGCAGGACAAGTTGAGAAGGCTGTTAAAAAAGCATACGGGATCCTTGGCTTTATTAATAGAGGAATAGAGTACTAAAGCAAGGAAGTTATGTGACACCTTTAAAAAATACTGGTTCAGCCTCAGCTGGAGTCTTGTGTTCAATTCTGGGCACCACACTTTAGGAAGGATGTTAAGGCCTTGGAGAAGGTGCAGAAGACATTTATGAGAATGGTACCAGGGATGAGGGATATCAGTTATGTGGAGAAGCTGGGGATGTACTCCTTAGAGCAGAGAAGGTGAAGAGGAGATTTGATAGAGGTGTTAAAATCATGAATGGTTTTGATAGAGTAAATAAGGAGAAATTGTTTCCAATGGCAGAAGGGTTGGTAATCAGATTTAAGGTGATTGGCAAAAGAACCAGAGGCGACATGAGGAAACATTCTTTTTACGCAGCGAGTTGTTGTGACTTGGAATGCGCTGCCTGAAAGGGTGGTGGAAGCAGATTCAATATAACTTTTAAAAGAGAATTGAAGGGGAAAAAAACTACAGGGCTATGAGGAAAGAGCAGGGGAGTGGGACTAAATAGATAGCTCTTTCAAAGAGCTGGCACAGGAACGATGGGTCGAATGGCCTCCTCCTGTGCTGTATCATTCTATGGGGGAGAAATTCAGTATCGCCCCATTTGGGGCGCCATTATCGGCTGTGCGCAAAGTTTAGCGCCTGGCGCTAATTATCGCCTCTGACAGCAAACTTGGCTTTTATCGCCCCTGGAGGTGATGGGAGCGCTAAATCAGGCGCTTCACACCTGTCTTAAGGCGCAAAGGCCGAGGAGCTAGGCACTACCTCAGAGCGCTGGCGAAGCAAGGAAGGGCAATTCAAAATGAACCTGCAAATTGCTGCTCAGTACTCAAAACCCCTTCACACAGCGTTGAATCTCTCCAGAAGTCTCTCTCTTTCTCAGAATGCGTGGTGCAAAAATGTCACTGACAAAAAAAGGCAGAAAGCGGTCGCCTTTAAATAGTGCTCCCCCAGTCCCTTTCTGACAGCAAAACGCTCCCCTCAACCTGTCGTTGCTAGCGGCAGGTGGTAAGGCAGGGGGTGCAACTCAATATCTGGTCCGGGGCACTAACGGGGCATTGCGCACTCGACTGACGTCACGATCTATGGGCGCAGGAGATCGTGGCGGTAGTGTTTAGCGCCGCCGCAAAATGTCTAGTTAATTTCGTGAGCGACGCAAACATCGCCGTGCCCGGGCGCTAGTTGCTTTGCGCCCCAATTGGCGCCCTCTTAAGGCGCTAGCGGGAGGCGCAAACAACTTAATTTTTCCCCCTATGAGTCTATGAAAATGCTGGAAATACTCAGCAGGTCAGGCAACATTTTTGGAGAGAGAAACAGAGTTAATGTTTCAGGTGGTGACCTTTTGTCAGTTAAATTAATGTTTCAGGTGTGGACCCTTGATCAGGATTGGAAACTATTACAGATGAAAAGCATTAACAAGGAACAGAACAAAGAGAAGTTGGAGGGATACACACACACACACACGTGCATACATACAGACACTAGAAGAAGAAAATGGACTGACCTGTAAGTGTTTAAGTGGAAAACAGGAGATGGTTAAGTGGCTGAAGTGATGCTGTATTAGCATGAGACAATATGAGGTATAATGAGATAAATTAAAGACATTTACAAGACAATGTATAAATAGTTGAGGTGGTGGGTGGTAAGGAAGGTATAAATTAAAAACTGGCGAACTGAAGTATTCTCCAATAAAAAGAGAAAAAGCTGAAACACTCTGCAGGAGAGAGATGGACAGCTTTTAAGCAGGTGCAGAGCCAGGGAAAAGCTGAAGAGCAGGTGTGATTAACTGACAAAAAGGATGATGGTGCAAGGCCAAAGGAGGTGATAATGAGATAAATGTAGAAACAAGAGATGGGTCCAGAGGAGGTGTAAATGGTTACAACAGAATAACGGAAGCGGGAAGGAGAATCTGCCAAGGAGGAGAAGGCTCTTGTGGTGCAGAAATGTGGTGGAAGAAAGGCAGGTAGACCTCAGCCCACACCCCTTCAGGTTTTTGTTTTTATTTCAGATTTCCAGCAGCTGTTGCATTTTTTTTTTAAGTATTCTCCAGTGGTCCAGCAGCCAGGCAGAAGAAAATGGTAGTCGTCATCCTGATGCGCCTCAATAACTTCAAGGCTCAAAGTTAACTGGATAAAACTAGGCTTTTATTAGCAAAGAAAGATGCCTGTGTCTTCACCTAGCATTCTGCTGCAAGACAAGCCTGGGCTTGTCTTAAGTAGGGCCAGGTATGGGCGGAGCCGACACACCCAATGGGGAGAAAGGGGGCGATGCACTATATACAATACAAGGTAAAAACACAGGAGCAGGCAATACAATATATGTAGTTAAATGCAGAGTCTGATGAATGACATATTTCATCACATTCACCCCTTCTACAGATTTAGTCTGTCCGGGGGTGTGATAGTCCTCTGTGACCGACGTAACGGTTGCGGTGCCGCGGGTGCCGGCTGGGTGTCCCAGGTGACCTCCTGGGTCTCTGCCGGGGGCGCCACCGGGGTTGTTGAAGGAGTAGGTGGTGGGGGTACCATTGGCTGGTGCTCTTCCGGGGGTGATGAAAGGATAGTGGGTGGAGTGGGTGGGTAATAGTTGTTGTGGTTGTTGTCGTTGTTGCTGTTGTTGTTGTAGTAGTCGTTGTCGTTGTTGCTGTTGTTACCGGCTGGGGCGAGGTCTTTTATGGACACAGTGTCCTCCCGTCCGTCGGCGTGCCGGACATACGCATATTGTGGGTTGGCGTGGAGCAGGTGCACTGGCTCCACGAGAGGGTCCATCTTGTGGCTCCTCGCATGCTTCCGCAAAAGTACCGGACCTGGGGTGGAGAGCCATGACGGTATGGATACGCCTGAGGTGGATTTCCGGGGAAACACAAACATTAGCTCATGAGGCGTGGCATTAGTGGCGGTACACAATAGTGACCGTATTGAGTGGAGCACATCTGGGAGGACTTCCTGCCAGCGGGAGATAGGGAGGCCCTTGGTCCTTAGAGTTAGTGACTGCCCTCCATACTGTCCCGTTCTCTCGCTCCACCTGACCGTTACCCCGGGGGTTGTAGCTGGTGGTACGGCTCGTGGCAATCCCCTTGGATAGCATGTACTGGCGTAGCTCTTCACTCATGAAGGACGCCCCCCTATCCGTGTGGATATAGCTTGGCATACCAAACAGGCAGAACAGGCTGTTGAGGCATTTAATGACCATGGCGCTGGTCATGTCTGGGCAGGGGAAGGCGAATGGGAAACGGGAGTATTCGTCCACAATGTTCAGGAAGTAAACATTGCGGTCGACGGACGGGAGGGAGCCCTTGAAATCTAAGCTAAGCCGCTCAAAGGGCCGTGTAGCTTTGATTAGGTGGGCTCTATCAGGGCGGTAGAACCGAGGCTTGCACTCAGCGCATGTGCGGCAGTTCCTGGTCAGAGACCGAACTTCCTCAATCGAGTAGGGTAAGTTGCGAGACTTTATGAAGTGGAACAGCCGTGTGATCCCTGGGTGGCAGAGGTCGTTGTGGAGGGTCTGTAGCCAATCCCCGGTGGCGTTGGCACACATCCCTCGTGAGAGGGCGTCGGGGGATTCGTTAAGGGCCCCCGGCCGGTATATGATGTCGTACTCGAAGGTGGAGAGCTCGATCCGCCACCTAAGAATCTTATCATTTTTAATCTTCCCCCTCTGTTTATTATTGAACATAAACGCTACCGACCGCTGGTCAGTAAGTAGGGTGAAGCGTTTGCCGGCTAGGTAGTGCCGCCAGTGGCGCACTGCCTCCACGATGGCTTGGGCCTCCTTTTCCACGGAGGAGTGTCTGATCTCGGGCCCCTGGAGGGTCCTCGAGAAGAAAGCTACGGGCCGCCCCGCCTGGTTGAGGGTGGCCGCCAAGGCAAAGTCAGACGCATCACTTTCCACTTGAAAGGGAGTGTTTTCGTCCACTGCCTGTAGCGTGGCCCACTCAATATCCTGCTTAATGCTTTTGAAGGCAGCATGGGCCTCTGCAGAGAGCGGGAAAGAGGATGCTTTCAAGAGGGGGCGGGCTTTATCGGAGTAGTTAGGGACCCATTGGGCATAATACGAGAATAACCCCAGGCACCTTTTCAGGGCTTTGGGAGTGTTGGGCAGGGGCAGCTCCCGTAGGGGGCGCAATCGGTCGGGGTCTGGTCCAATTTCCCCATTCTCCACCACGCTGCCTAGTATGCAGAGGCGCGTGGTGTTGAAAACGCACTTGTCCTCGTTGTAAGTGAGGTTGAGTTTTTGTGCGGTTTTCAGAAACCTCGCGAGGTTTGAGTCGTGGGCCTGTTGGTTGTGGCCGCAGATGGTGACGTTGTCGAGATAGGGGAAGGTTGCCTGCAAGTGGTGGTCATCGGCCATGCGGTCCATCTCCCTCTGAAAGACCGATACCCCATTCGTCACCCCAAAGGGGACTCTGAGGAACTGGTAGAGGTGTCCGTTTGCCTCGAAGGCGGTGTACGAACGGTCCTCTGGTCTGATAGGGAGCTGGTGGTACGCTGACTTGAGGTCGATAGTGGAGAACACCCGGTATTGGGCAATTTGGTTCACCATCTCGGATATGCGGGGTAGCGGGTAGGCGTCTAGTTGGGTATAGATGTTGACTGTTTGACTATAGTCAATCACCATCCGCTTCTTCTCGCTACCCCTCACCACCACCACTTGGGCGCGCCACGGGCTGTTGCTGCATTCAATAATGCGCTCCCTCAGGAGCCTGTCTACCTCGGTCGCGATAAACCGCCTGTCCTCCCAGCTGTACCTCCTGCTTTTGGTCGCTATTGGCCGGCAGTTAGGGGTAAGGTTCGCGAATAGCGAAGGCGGCTTTACCTTCAGGGTAGCCAGACCGCACACTGTGAGGGGCGGCTGGGTCCCACTGAAATTGAGCGTGATGCTTTGGTGGTGGCACTGAAAATCCAGGCCCAAGATCACGCTCACACATAAATCCTTCATAATTAACAGTTTAAAATTATTATATACAGTGCCTTTAACGGACAATCGTACCGCGCAGTAACCCGCAATAGTCGATATCTGGGTTTTGTCGGCCATAGAGATCGTGCCCTGAGTAGGGACTATAGTTAGAGAGAGTCGTTGTACCAGACCAGGGTGAATGAAGCTCTCCGTGCTCCCGCTGTCAATTAAACATTTAACCTTGCACCCGTTTACCTCGATGTCCACCATCGATTTGGATAGTGGGTGCGGTCTGGACTGGTCCACTGTGATCGACGCCACTGTAGGGCCCTGATCGGGACAAGATGGTGGGCCACACGAGGCCGGGTAAGATGGCGTCCACGATGTCTGCTCGCGAGATGGCGGACCCCACGAGGTCGGACAAGCTGGCATCCAAGATGGCCGCTCCCACGGCGCGCACGCGGCGGTGGCGGGTTTGCCTGCGGGGTTCCCTCTGCACACCTTCCCAAAGTGCCCCTTCTTACCGCACTTACAGCAGGTGGTGCCTTTCGCCGGGCACAGGTTCCTGGTGTGCTTCGGCTGCCCACAGAAGTAGCATTTGGGGCCCCGATGCGTCGCGGTGGTCGTAGGGCTTCTGGGGGGAGAGCAGGGCCCCGACGGTGTTGGGCTACCGGGCAGGGAAGATGTCTTCCAACATGGCGGTGCCCTTGGTGCGTACGAGGCGGCATGGGCCGCGCGGCCTGAAGAGTAGGAGTCAGAGTTCTTCTGAGCCACATCCAGCGATCACGCTGTGTCCACAGCCTGTGTCAGATCTAGGCCCGTTTTCTCTAGCAGTCTCTGCCGGATGTAGTTAGAGCTAAGGCCTGCGATAAAGGCATCCCGAATAAGCTCGTCTGTGTATACCGTGGCTTTCACGTCTTTGCATTTGCAGTCTTTGCCAAGCACTTTTAGGGTGACTAGAAAGTCCTCTAGCGACTCTCCGGGTCGCTGTGTGCAGGTAGCAAGCAGATGCCTGGCGTACACCTCGTTGGTAGGCCGCTGATAGTGGGCCTTTAGAATGTTGCAGGCATCCAGGTAGGTGGCGGCGTCTTGGATGAGTGGAAAAACCCGGTGGCTTACCCGATTCTGCAGGATCCCGAGTTTCACATCTCCGGTGGCTCGAGAGGCTGTGACGGCTTCGGAGTTGGCCATAAAAAATTCCAAGCACTGGAACCAGTGTCCAAACCGTGCCAATGCATCCGAAGCATGCGGGTCCAAATCCAAGCGTTCCGGTTTCAAAAGTTGATCCATCGTTGAAAGTTTGCTAATAAAATTGATGCGCCTCAATAACTTCAAGGCTCAAAGTTAACTGGATAAATCTAGGCTTTTATTAGCAAAGAAAGATGCCTGTGTCTTCACCTAGCATTCTGCTGCAAGACAAGCCTGGGCTTGTCTTAAGTAGGGCCAGGTATGGGCGGAGCCGACACACCCAATGGGGAGAAAGGGGGCGGTGCACTATATACAATACAAGGTAAAAACACAGGAGCAGGCAATACAATATATGTAGTTAAATACAGAGTCTGATGAATGACATATTTCATCACACATCCATTGAGTACTTTCTTTTCATAGCCCAAAAGAAATTTGGTAGACTTTGCATGTTCAGCAAATCTGTTGTCAAAGTGACAAAAGTTTCTGTGAAGATTCTCGACCTATATCACAGAAAGTACTGCACTGCTCCTAACGTATAGGAATTGTTAATAACAACAGAAAATGCTGGAAAAACTCAGCAGGTCAGGCAACATCCGTGGACAGAAATTTGAGTTGACATTTCGGGTCAAACCCTTCTTCAAAACTGGAAAGAAAAGATAGATCGGAGGCAGGGCTGCGATCGGATAAAAGAAACAAAAGAAGTAAAAAAGAGACAATAAAAGGTGTTAGTAGCTAGACGAGATGGTAATAGGCTGAGATTGGGTGTAAAGTGTTCTGGCAGGGCAAGGGATAGCTGCCAGGTGTGAGAGCAAAACAAAAGGAAAGGGGGGGGGGGAAAGGAGTGGAAAAATTACAAGAAAAAATGAAATAGGGCCAAGGTTATGATCTGAAATTGTTGAACTCGATATTGAGTCCGGAAGGCTGCAGAGTGCCTAATCGTTCTTCTCTCATTGTATCTGTTCAGTAATTAGACAATGGCCCTGAAATTAGGATCGGGGGCTTGCCGCGCGTGTAAGCCCCCGATCTGCACTCACCCTGCGCGCCGACATCTGAAGCCCGGGCCTGCTTGCATTTCCTGTCACAGGCCCGGTTCCGATGTCGGCGCGATGTGCTTACCTGATCCAGCGGCGTAGTTAGTGCGATGTGCCGGCTGGGATCAGGTGAGCACTGTGCAGCCAATCAGGGGAGGGGAAACTCATTCATGAGTTTGACAGTAAGAGCTGTCAAACTCATGAAAAGTATGGGCTGCCAAAACACTAGTTTAACTTTAAATAAAATTTTTAAAAACATCCCACTGATTGTATATTAGCTATAAATAAGTTTTAAAAAATGTTTTAAACAATTAATCAATTTTTTGAAAAAAATAAATTTTTTAAAAATAGGGTCTAAAACTAAACTTACCATCCTGTAAATTCTTTAAAAATAACAAACCTGTGGAAAAAAAATTTCTACATTGTACTAAAAGCCCACTTACCTGAAAAACTAAATACTTACGTCTTGTTTTTCCACGCGTAAAGACCGGAGGCCTTTACACGCGCGCAACTCTGAAGAAAAAAAGGAATTTCACTGCGCACGCGCTGCCTGTGCAGTCACGCGCGTTCTGCCTCGTAACCCCTTGGGTCAGAGGACAGGAAATGCCGGTTTTCAGCGCATGCGCTGTGCATGCTGAAAACCGGCAATTCCTCCGGGCACACGCGTGAGTACCCCGTCCGTACTCGCGCGTTGGGCCCGGAATTACTGGGCCAATGATGTTTCAAACAGATTTCTGAATTACCAGCCCCCGAGATTTAATCATAACATCTATGTTTCTTTTAATGAGCAATTTTATGGCACTCATGATACCACTGCTCCTATTTGTAATGCAATTTTTTAAAATTGTGATATTATTTGCAATTATCAAATGCCTCCTACTGAGCACCATGTGTGCAACTATTATCACAGATAGCTAATTAATGAGTCTGTGACAGGCTAACAATTGACTTTGGAGATAGGGTGGAACACTGAATGAAGGAATTGATTCTTCAATTATTTTACTGTAACATTAAAAGATATGCATCATTGAAACATGTTTTGAAATCAACTTTGAATAGGGTTAGAGGGGTCAAATGAGAATGAAAAGTTCCCTTAAGAGATAATCATGGGGTGCATTTACATTAGAAGTTTGGCATTGGTGTGAAGCAATTTAGGCTATTGAGAATTACACAGGGGGCTGAATTAGGCTGAGCAGCGGCAGTTTTTTAGGCGTTAAACTCCCTCCTGAGGCTCCAAAATGGCGGGCAGGAAGCAGGCGCATATTTCCCAACCAGAAATGCACTGCTCGCCGTATTGGGAAAGGACCACAAGAGGCGTTCTTTACCCAAACCTGAAGCAGGCATTAGGCCATTTGTGTATGCAAATACGGGCCTACCGTCTGCTTCAAGGCCTTGTTGCAACTTTGGTTTGTCAGCACCAGCACAGCCGTCTCCAGGAAAACCAACTTTAAAGATCTCCTGAATTTAAAAAAAAGATAAGTACTTACAAAGCTGAGCCCTGGCCGCCGATCGCACTCCCACCCGGCCCCGACTCCTGATCGCTCTCCCACCCGGCTCGACCCCCGATCACTGTCCCACCCGACCCCCGATCACTCTCCCACCCGGCCTGACCCCCGATCACACTCCCACCCGGCCCTGACTCCTGATCCCTCTCCCACCCGGCCTGACCCCCGATCACTCTCCCACCCGGCCCCGACCTGTGATCACTCTCCCACTCGGCCCCGACCCCCGATCACACTCCCACCCGGCCCTGGCCCCCGATCGCTCTACCACCCGGCCCTGGCCCCCGATCACTGTCCCACCCGGCCCCGATCACTGTCCCACCCGGCCCCGACCCCCGATCACTGTCCCACCCGGCCCCGATCACTGTCCCACCCGGCCCCGACCCCCGATCACTGTCCCACCCGGCCCCGATCACTGTCCCACCCGGCCTTGACCCCCGATCACACTCCCACCCGGCCCTGACCCCCGATCACTCTCCCACCCGACCCCCGATCACTCTCCCACCCGGCCCTGACCCCTGACCCCCGATCACTCTCCCACCCGACCCCCGATCACTGTCCCACCCGGCCCCGATCACTGTCCCACCCGGCCTTGACCCCCAATCACTCTCCCACCTGGCCCTGACCCCTGACCCCCGATCACTCTCCCACCCGATCACTGTCCCACCCGGCCCCGATCACTGTCCCACCCGGCCTTGACCCCCGATCACTCTCCCACCCGGCCCTGACCCCTGACCCCCGATCACTCTCCCACCCGACCCCCGATCACTCTCCCACCCGGCCCCGATCACTGTCCCACCCGGCCTTGACCCCCGATCACTCTCCCACCCGGCCCTGACCCCTGACCCCCGATCACTCTCCCACCCGACCCCCGATCACTGTCCCACCCGACCCCCGATCACTGTCCCACCCGGCCCCGATCACTGTCCCACCCGGCCTTGACCCCCGATCACTCTCCCACCCGGCCCTGACCCCTGACCCCCGATCACTCTCCCACCCGACCCCCGATCACTCTCCCACCCGGCCTGACCCCCGATCACTGTCCAATCCAGCCCCGGCCCCAATGAAGACTTCAGGTTCCAATTCCCTGGCCCACGATACACAGTAATTACCAGTGGGCCTCTGCACTAAGTTTGGAGTACGTACCTCCTCCAGCAGCACCAGCTTTATGATGATGAGGTCCGAGGCCCAATATAAGGAGAAAAACAAAGGTGGCAGTCAGAAAAATCAAGGGTTTAAATCAAACATGGCCATAGTAAATAATAATTCTAAAAGGTGTAAGAGTGTTAAAAAAACAAGCCTGAAGGCCTTGTGTCTTAATGCGAGGAACATTCGTAATAAGGTGGATGAATTAGCTGCGCAAATAGAGGTAAACGGATATGATATGATTGAGATTACGGAAACATGGCTCCAGGGTGACCAAGGTTGGGAACTCAACATCCAGGGGTATTCAATATTCAGGAAAGATAGACAAAAAGGAAAAGGAGGTGGGGTAGCATTCCTGGTTAAAGAGGGGATTAACACAATTGAAAGGAAGGATATTAGCTCTGATGATGTGGAATCTGTATGGGTAGAACTGAGAAATACCAAGGGGCAGAAAACGTTAGTGGGAGTGGTACACAGACCTCCAAACAGTAATGCGGAGGTTGGGGATGGCATTAAACAGGAAATTAGAGACGCGTGCAATAAGGGCACAGCAATTATCATGGATGATTTTAATCTACATATAGATTGGGCTAACCAAATTAGTAACAATACTGTGGAGGAGGAATTCCTGGAGTGTATACGGGATGGTTTCTTGGACCAATATGTCGAGGAACCAACTAGAGATCAGGCCATCTTAGACTGGGTATTATGTAGTGAGAAAGGATTAATTAGCATCTTGTTGTGCGAGGCCCCTTGGGTCGGAGCGATCATAATATGATAGAATTCTTCATTAAGATGGAGAGTGAAGTAGTTGACTCAGAGACTAGGGTCCTGAATTTAAATAAAGGAAACTACGATGGTATGAGGCGCAAGTTGGGTAGGATTGATTGGGGAATGTTACTCAAAGGGTTGATGGTGGATAGGCAATGGCAAACATTCAAAGATTGCATGGATGAACTACAGAATTTGTTCATCCCTGTTTGGCATAAAAATAAAACAAAAAAGGTTACTCAACCATGGCTAACAAGGGAAATTAGGGATAGCATAAGATCCAAGGAGAAGACATATAAATAGGCCAGAAAAATCAGTAAACCTGAGGATTGGGAGCAGTTTAGGATTCAGCAAAGGAGGACAAAGGGGTTAATTAAGAGGGGGAAAATACAGTATGAGAGTAAGCTGGCAGGGAACATAAAAACTGACTGTAAAAGCTTTTATAGATATGTGAAGAGAAATAGATTGGTGAAGTCAAGCATAGGTCCCTTGCAGTCAGAGTCGGGGGAATTTATAATGGGCAACAAAGAAATGGCTGACCAATTAAATACATACTTTGGTTCTGTCTTCACAAAGGAGGACACAAGTAACCTCCCAGAGATGTCAGGGAACATAGGTTCTAATGAGAGGGAGAAACTGAAAGAAATCAGTATTTGTAGGGAAATGGTGTCAGGGAAATTGACGGGATTGAAGGCCGATAAATCCCCAGGGCCTGATAATCTACATCCTCGGGTACTTAAGGAAGTGGCCCTAGAAATAGTAGATGCATTGCTGGTCATCTTCCAAAATTCGATAGATTCTGGGATAGTTCCCATGGATTGGAGGGTAGCTAATGTTACCCCACTATTTAAAAAAGGTGGTAGAGAGAAAATGGGGAATTATATGTAAGCCTGACATCGGTAGTGGGGAAAATGCTAGAGTCCATAATAAAAGATGTAATAGCAGAGCACTTGGAAAACAGTGACAGGATCGGACAAAGTCAACATGGATTTACAAAAGGTAAATCGTGCTTGACTAATCTACTGGAATTTTTTGAGGATGTAACTGGTAGAATAGATAAGGGAGAACCAGTGGATGTGGTGTATTTGGAATTTCAGAAGGCTTTCGATAAGGTCCCACATAAGAGATTAGCATGTAAAGTTAAGGCATATGGGATTGGGGGCAAGGTACTGACTTGGATAAAGCACTGGCTGGCAGACAGAAAGCAAGAGTTGGAATAAACGGCTCTTTTTCCGAGTGGCATGCAGTGACTAGTGGGGTATCGCAGGGATCGGTCCTAGGACCCCAGCTATTCACAATATATATTAATTGTAGTGTATGTGCCTTTAAGACAGAACTACTTTTACAGCTCCTGTATACTGTAGTACCGGCAGTGACCACACCTGTATATAAGCCTTGCACATGCCTCTGTACCCCCAGTCTTGAGACTACCCTCCTCCAGTAAATACCTGTTTATTGTTAAGTTACAGCATCCGTGTGTTATTGAAAAACAGCATACTCTCAGAATCACGGATCTAACATTAATGATCTAGACGAGGGAACTGTAATGTCCGAGGATCAATAATACTCAGACTGCAGGAGAACAATAAAACAGGTATTTACTGAACAGAGAGTAATTCAAGACTGAAATACAGAAGCCTGCTATGGCTTTATATACAGGGGTGGTCACTGCCGGTACTGCAGTATAGAATCAGTTCTTCTCTTAAAGGCACATACACAACAGGAACTATATGTAATATCTCCAAGTTTGCAAACGACACAAAGCTGGGTGGGCATGTGTGCTGTGAGGAGGATGCCGAGAAACTCCAGTATGATTTGGACAGGTTGTGTGATTTGGCAAAAGCATGGCAGATGCAGTATAATGTGGATAAATGTGAGGTTATCCACTTTGGTGGCAAAAACAGGAAGGCAGATTATTATCTGAACGGCAATCAAATCAAATCAAATCAAATCAAATCAACTTTTATTGTCATTGTTAGTGCACAAGTGCAGTACAACGAAATGTAGGCTTGCGGCTCCCGAGAGTGTACGATTTGGATTAGGACACTTAAACATTCAACACACATTTATACATTTGGCTTGCAGTATATTAGCATAAATATGACCATAATAAAGTGCATTGGCAGATGTGCAGGCTTTAGTGTTTATTTGTGGAGTTCAGTAGGATGACAGCCCTGGGAAAGAAGCTGTTCCTAAATCTGGTCGTACGGGTGCGAATGCATCTGTAGCGTCTTCCAGATGGTAGGAGGGCGAACAGACTGTGGCTGGGGTGGGTAGGGTCTTTGATGATGGACCGTGCCCTCCGTAGGCAGCGTTTCTGATATATATGCTCTATGGTCGGTAGCCGGGTGCCGGTAATGCGTTGGGCAGTTTTGACTACCCGCTGCAGGGCTTTCCGGTCATGGGAGCTACAGCTGCCATACCATACCGTGATACAGTTTGTCAGGATGCTCTCTATAGTGCAGCGGTAGAAGTTAGAGAGGATCAGGGGTGACAGATTACATCCCTTCAGCCTCCTCAAGAAATATAGGTGCTGCTGGGCCTTCTTCACCAGAGAGGAGGTGTTGAGGGACCAGGAGAGGTCTTCCGTGATGTGGACTCCGAGGAACTTAAAGCTGGCCACCCTTTCCACCTCCGCCCCATTGATGTGGATGGGGGTGTGACTTCCGCCTTTGGACTTCCTGAAGTCCATGATTATTTCCTTTGTTTTCTTGGTGTTAAGGGCCAGGTTGTTGTCGGCGCACCACTTCATGAGATGCTGGACCTCCTCCCTGTAGGCTGACTCATCGTTGTTGGTGATCTGGCCTACTACCGTGGTGTCCACTGCAAATTTGATGATGGTGTTGGAACCATTAACAGCCACACAGTCGTGGGTGAAGAGGGAGTAGAGGAGGGGGCTCAGCACACATCCTTGTGGGGCCCCCGTGTTCAGGGTCAGGGGGGGGGAAGGTGTGGTTACCTAATTTGACAGACTGGGGTCTGTTTGTTAGGAAGTCCAGGGGAATTAGAAGGGGAAGTGCAACGAGACCTGGGTGTCCTTGTGCACCAGTCGCTGAAGGTAAGCATGCAGGTGCAGCAGGTGGTTAAGAAGGCAAATGCTATGCTGGCCTTCGTAGCGAGAGGCTTCGAGTATAAGAACAAGGATGTCTTGCTGCAGTTGTACAGGGCCTTGGTGAGACCACACCTTGAGTATTGTGTGCAGTTTTGGTCACCTTATCTGAGGAAGGATGTTCTTGCCATGGAGGGAGTGCAGTGAAGATTCCCCAGACTGATACCTGGGATGGCAGGAATGACGTATGAGGAGCGATTGGGTCGATTGGGCTTATACTCACTGGAGTTTAGAAGAATGAGAGGGGATCTCATTGAAACTTATAAAATTGAAACAGGACTGGACAGACTGGATGCAGGAAGGATGTTCCCGATGGCGGAGGAGTTCAGAACCAGGGGTCACTGTCTAAAGATAAGGGGTAAGCCATTTAGGACAGAGATGAGGAGGAATTTCTTCACCCAGAGAGTGGTGAACCTGTGGAATTCTCTACCAGAGAAGACAGTTGAGGCCAATTCATTAAATATATTCAAGAAGGAGTTGGATATATTTCTTAAGGCTAAAGGGATCAAGGGATATGGGGAGAAGGCAGGGACAGGGTACTGAATTTGGATGATCAGCCATGATCTCATTGAAGAGCGAAGCAGGCTCGAGGGGCCGAATGGCCTACTCCTGCTCCTATCTTCTGTGTTTCTATCAGGGGCTCCTCGGACCTCACCATTCGTGCACAGGGAGGGTTGCTGTGCGGGGGGGCCGCTACTGAATTTAACCCCCATAGAATCTACAGCATGAAAAACAGGCCATTTGGCGCTACACTGTGTTAATGCTCCACACGAGCCTCCTCCCACTCACTAATTACCTCTTCCCACTCCTTGTTTTGGACTCACCCACAAGTGGAAACAATTTCTCCACACCCACCCTATCAAAACCCTTCATAATTTTAAACCTCCTGTGCCTAGGATCCCCGCTACCGTCATCTGGCAGGTTTGTGACTGTGCGGGCCTTAATCGGGCCCACAGTTAAAATGTTGTGCGCATTCCAATGACATCATCAGGACGTCACACTTCCATTTAAATCAGGTCCTGCTCCTCTGAGTTGTGGGTAAGTGAGGGTTGGGATATTGGTGAGTGCGAGGAGAAGGAGGTATAATGAAGTATAGTGCAGTGATTGTAGGAGAGTGAAGGGAAAGGGGAGGGCAGTATTGTGAGTAGTAAAGCTGTCGGTGGTGGAGATGTTAGCAGAGAATAAGAGAGCACCATTGTTACCTTGACAACTCTGGTGACATCAATGAACTTTTGTCTGCATTGCAGCCATGGGTGCTAAGCTGCTGGCATTCACTTGCTCTGCCACCTCTTCCCACTGTCGAAGGAGTTAATGCCCGGAGGGCTTACTGCCCTCCTGGGGGGAACAGGATGTCCCTCCTTCTGTCCACTGCCCAGACCAGGGCCTCCAAGGCAGCGTCTGAGGACATGATCTAACATCCTAGCAACCATTCCTTTGCTCAGAATTGCATCCTCCTGCAGCCAGACTGCACCTCCCCTTTAAGAGGCGCTCTCTGACATTAAGTGGCATCAGAGACACCCGCTATCCATCCCCCAAGGGTGCCCAGCCAATGAGTAGCACGGCTAGCACTGGCTGCATGCTTGAGTGATTAACATCAGCAGGCAGCATGAATATTAAGTACTGTCTGCGTACTTGCTAACAGGCATGTGCAGTGCGCGTTCCACTCCCTGACCGACTGTTTGCGGGCGCCATTGAATTTCTAGGCCTAGATATTCTATTAGCAGAAGGATTAAGTTATGTGACTGACATTTTAAATGATAATTTAATGCAATGCTGATTTGGCACCATATTAATGTTGATTCTATTTATGAATTGGAACAAGTCACAATGCTAATGTTTCACTTTTTGTGAAGTTATGTCAAAAGACTGCAGCTGGAAATAGTTTTTATTCTAGTCTGAACACATTCTAACCACAATTCTGAATGATAAATTAGAACTGTGAGCAGGTCCAATGGCAGCAACAGATTTTGTGCACTCTGTACTTGGTGCATTTTCACTCAAGTCTGTACAGAACAATACGCAGGAAAATATTGCATCCTCTAACTGTGGCCTGGGAGCAATAACTTCCAACAGTCGTCGATATCGCCAGTTCCATAGAAATCTCATTGCACCGTGTAGCTTTTTCAGCGGTGCTGGGATGAGACATTCCAGAGTGTTCACTTACTTCATGTTGGTCGGAGCTTCTCTAGAAATGTCAAAATCCATACTGGAAAACCTCCTGCTGGCTCATGGGTTAAACTTCCTTATTGGAAAAACAGGGTTGCAATAATATCCTATTGATGAACATAAATTCTTTTTTTTTTTCCTTTTAACTTTGTGCCAATCTCTGGACAGTGATCTAATGGACCATTTGAATTATTGATGGGAGTAACAATAATGTACTGTCATTGCTCATCACTGTGAGCTTCAGCTGGAGAGAGCTAACCTTTTCATGTTAGACTTACACTAAGATGTCAACACGAACATTGTAAAGAACATGGTAATCATTGTTATTAAAATTTTGAGGTGTTTCTTCAGAATCCCTGATTTGGAAATCGCCATAATAGGCACAAAATGGTGCTCAATCGTTTCAGTTAATGATTTGTGTGACCTTACTCGGACTTTGCTTTCTGCAAGGGCACCGTTAATTCAGGTTTGAGCACTCTGACTGCACATTTCATCTTTTTTAGCACTCATGACAGCATTTGATATGTGAGGGTTGTTTGACTGGCTGATTGTTAAATGAATTATTGATTTAGAGTTTTTCATTAATGCCTGGACCAAATTGTCATTTGGTCACAAAGATCAATAATAATGTGTAGTTTCACATTTTAAAAATGATTATTTTGTCATGCTTAAAATTTGGCTCAGTAAGAGTCATCAGTAACTCTTAGGAGATGATGAAGTTGTGTTTCTCATACTGAATCTGAATTTTATGCAGAAACTACTAAGATAGCACAAAAGGCTTTAAGAAAGATTCTGTAAGTCTGCAGTGTGAACGAATCCAGTGGAGAAATTTGTTTGATGTGGCACAGTGGTAGCATTCTGGCCTCTGAGTCTGAAGCGAGTTTAAGTCCCACTCCAGAGTAGTAACTAAGGAGTAGTTACTTGAAGCACATAAACTATTGACTTGATAACCCTATGGGCTGCTCCATATTTTAATAGTTACATTTAATAATGGCCCAGAAATTCGGGTCGGGGGCTTCCCGTGGGTGCAAGCCTCCAACCTGCACTTAACTTACGCGCCGGCCGTTGAGCTGTGGGCCCGCGTGGGATTCCGATCCTGGGCCGCCTCCAACTGCCGGCGCGCAGTGCTTGCGCATCCCAGAGGCGCAGTTAGTTCAAAGCGTCCCCTGGGATCACGTGGGCCATGGAGAGCCAATGGTAGCAGGGAATGCTTCATTCATAAATTTGACAGGAAGAGCTGTCAAACCTATAAATACTATAAGCCCCAAAACATCACTAAAACTTCAAATAAATCCAAAAAAATCACATTTTTAAAATAACTATAAATTACATGAAATAACTATGTTAAACAATAATTTAAATTTTTGAAAAAATGAATTACATTTTCTAACGGGGCTAAAAATAAACTTACCTTTCTTTAAAGTATTTAAAAATATTAAACCTGTGGAAAAAATGTTTTAATTTTAATTAATTCACCACTTACCTGCTGGAGACTTATCCTCCTGGAGAAACCTGTAAAAAAAAAAAAAGCATAAGTTTGATGCACACGCGCTGCCTGTCCGCCGCATGCGTTCCACCTGTCAACCCCTTCTTTCAAGGGAACGGAAGTTCCGGTTTCCCGCGCATGTGCAGTGCATGCACGAAACCGGCACTTTCGTTGGACCTACGCGTGAGTACCCAGTGCGTACTCACGCGTGGGGACCCGAATTTCTGGGCCATTGAGTTGAGGAGAAATTTCTTCACTCAGAGGGTGGTGAACCTGTGGAATGCTCTAACACTGTGGAAATAGAGGTTAATAATTATGATCTAATTGGGATTACGGAAACATGGTTGCAGGGTGAGCAGGGCTGGGAGCTTAACATACAGGGGTATTCAGTATTTAGGAAGGATCGACAAAAAAGAAAGGGAGGAGGGGTAGCATTGCTAGTAAAAGAGGGGATAAATGCAATTGAAAGGAAGGATATTAACTCAGTTAATACAGAATCTATATGGGTGGAGCTAAGAAATAGCGAGGGGCGAAAAACATTAATAGGAGTGGTATATAGGCCTCCAAATAGTAAAATAGAGGTTAGGGAGGGCATCACGAGGGAAATTAGAGAAGCGTGCAATAAGAGCACAGCTGTCATCATAGGTGACTTTAACTTACATATAGATTGGACTAGCCTAATCAGTAAAAATAATGAGGAGGAGGAATTCCTTGAGTGTTTAAGGGATGGTTATCTGGATCAATATGTCGAGGAACCAACTCGGGAACAGGCTATATTGGACTGGGTACTGTGCAATGAGAAGGGACTAATCAGTAATCTTGTTGTACGGGGACCCTTGGGTCAGAGCGATCATAACATGATCGATTTCTCACTCGAAATGGAGAGCGAAGAAATTGACTCAGAGACTAAGGTCCTGAATTTAAACAAGGGGAATTATGATGCCATGAGACGGGAACTGAGTAGGTCTGATTGGACAACGTTCCTGGGAGGACTGGAGGTAGATAAACAATGGCAAACATTTAAAGATAGAATGACAAAATTGCAAAAATTGTTTATACCAATCTGGCATAAAAGGAAATCTAAAAAGGTGACTCAACCGTGGATAACAGGGGAAATTAGAGACAGCATAAAATCCAAAGATAGGGCGTATAAAATAGCCAAAAAAAGCGCCAGAGCGGAAGATTGGGAACAGTTTAAGATAGAGCAAAGGAGGGCAAAGGGCATGATCAAGAGGGGCAAAATAGCTTACGAAAACAAGCTGGCGGAAAATATAAAAACTAACTCCAAAAGCTTTTATAAATATATCAAAAGGAAAAGACTGGTGAAAACCAAAGTTGGTCCATTGCAGTCAGATACGGGGGAATATATAATGGGAAATAAGGAAATGGCAGATCAACTAAATGCATACTTTGGGTCAGTCTTTACGAAGGAAGACACAAAAAACCTCCCTGGGATATCGGGAAAAATAGGGACATTGGCAAAGGAGGAACTGACGCAAATCAATATCTCTAAGGATATGGTGTTAAGGAAGCTAAAGGGATTGAAGGTGGACAAATCCCCAGGGCCCGATAACATGCATCCTAGGGTACTGAAGGAGGTGGCCCTAGAGATAGCGGATGCACTAAGGATGATTTTTCAGAATTCATTAGACTCGGGAACAGTGCCGATGGATTGGAGGGTAGCTAACGTTACCCCACTATTCAAAAAGGGGGGTAGGGAAAAAGCAGGTAATTACAGACCTGTAAGCCTTACATCAGTTGTGGGCAAAATGCTGGAGTCCATCATTAAGGATGAAATAGCGGAGCACTTAGCAAATGGGGACAGGATAGGACAGAGTCAACATGGATTTACAAAGGGTAAATCGTGCTTGACTAATCTATTGGAATTTTTTGAGGGAGTAACTGGTAGAATAGATGGGGGAGAGCCAGTAGATGTGGTGTACCTGGACTTCCAAAAGGCCTTCGATAAGGTCCCACATAAAAGATTAGCATGGAAAATTGAGGCTCATGGGATAAAGGGGAAAGTTTTGGCGTGGATAGGGAACTGGCTGTCAGATAGAAAACAGAGAGTTGGAATAAACGGCTCATTTTCTGAATGGCAGGCAGTAACAAGTGGGGTACCACAGGGATCTGTCCTGGGCCCCCAGCTGTTCACAATTTACATTAATGACCTGGATCAGGGAGTCGGATGCAGCATTTCCAAATTTGCAGACGACACTAAACTAGGAGGGGGGGTGGGCTCAGAGGAAGAGACCAGGAAGCTCCAGAGCGATTTGGACAGACTGGGCGATTGGGCGGATAAATGGCAGATGCACTATAATGTGGACAAGTGCGAAGTTATCCACCTTGGGTGCAGGAACGGGAGGGCAAATTATTATTTAAATGGCAATAGATTGGGAGAGGGGGAAGTACAGAGAGACCTGGGTGTTCTTGTACACCAGTCACTGAAGGCGAGCATGCAGGTGCAACAGGCGGTCAAGAAGGCAAACGGTATGCTGGCCTTCATAGCAAAAGGGTTAGAATACAGGAACAGGGATACCTTGCTGCAGCTGTACAGGGCACTGGTGAGACCACACCTCGAGTACTGTGTACAGTTTTGGTCGCCTCATCTGAGGAAGGATGTTCTTGCCATGGAGGGGGTGCAGCGGCGATTCACCAGGCTGATACCAGGAATGGCGGGAATGACCTATGAGGAGAGACTATGTAGTTTAGGGATGTACACACTGGAGTTTAGAAGATTGAGAGGGGACCTCATAGAAGTGTATAAAATTCTGACAGGTCTAGACAGACTGGATGCAGAAGGAATGTTTCCCTTGGCGGGTGAAAACAGAACTAGAGGACATAATTTAAGGATAAGGGCTAAACCATTTAGGACAGAGATGAGGGGGAATTTCTTCACTCAGAGAGTGGTGAACCTGTGGAACTCATTGCCACAGAGGGCAGTGTACGCCAGCTCATTAAATATATTTAAGAGGGAATTAGATATATTTCTACGGGCAAAAGGGGTTAAGGGTTACGGAGAGAAGGCGGGGACGGGATACTGAATTAAAGGATCAGCCATGATCTCATCGAATGGCGGAGCAGGCACGAAGGGCCGAATGGCCTACTCCTGCTCCTATCTTCTATGTATCTATGTATCTATGTAGAAGGCTGTGGAGGCCAAGTCACTGAATATATTTAAGAAGGAGACAGATAGATTTCTAGATGCAAAAGGCATCAAGGGGTATGGGGAGAGAGCGGGAATATGGTATTGTGATAGAGGATCAGCCATGATTATGTTGAATGGCGGAGCAGGCTCGAAGGGCCGAATGGCCTACTCCTGCTCCTATTTTTCTAAGTTTCTATAAAACATATTACACAGCTAGGATCAGCCTCAGTGTCTCCTATGTAAGGAGTATGATCTTACAGGCCATTGTTCAAGGTACAGCACATTCTCCACTAGTTTGTCGGAGAACATTGTCAGATTTGGGTCTTTAGCCTATGTGGCTTCTTGCAGAATTTATCTCTTCTTCTTGGTCAGGTTCTAGTTTCTCCATAATAACAAGAGAAAACGCTGGAAAAACTCAGCAGGCCAGGCAACAGAAGACTCCTCTGGTTTCTCCATGTTGTGTTATATAAGGAGTAAACCTTCATTTCGCCAACATATTAACCAGTCAAGGATTAGAAAAGGGCAACAATATTATTTCATTTTATTAATTGATTGGCTGTTAGGCCACTTTATTGCTTCACGTATTGGCTACTGTAGTATACATCATAGTGTTTCATCAGTGGATCTTCTGAAATACTGCAAAATGATTGTGCTGCAGACCAGGCATGCTGACCTCTGCACCTGATTTTATAACCTGCATTCCCAACCAGGGAGACTACATGCTGCATGTGGAGCCTGATAACATTTATCTTTGGAGTAAAAGAATTCAGATGACAAAATTTACAGCTTCTGTGTTAATTCTTTATTTTTACAGCCCTTCTACCATGCTATTTCATTACATCCCTTTTATTAAAGAAGCCTGCTCATCAGGAGTTTCTGACTTGATTAAAATCGCCTGTTCAATCACACAAGATTGCTGTTATCTTTTCAATTGTGCTATATTAGAAGAGTTCCAGCAACAAGTTAGGAATGACGTTCAGATCTTCAGACAGCCAAAGCTGATTTCTTTTTTAGACCTCCCTGTAACGATCAATAACATGTCATTCTATAGTGGACACTAGGTGGAGCCGTAGAGCTGTATATAGCTGTATGTATAAGACTACACTACCCAGCTGTATGATATTAAGACTACATTACCCATGAGGCACTAGGCTACCCACAAGGCAGCAGTGAAGATGGCAGCCTGCACACGAGCACACATCTGCATCTCTACAGATACTGTACCTAGAGAACGTGTACTGAATAAATGACTAGCTAGAAGCTAGCTGTGTTCATAATAAAAATGTCTATTTATTAATGAACATAACACTCCCCTTTCCTGAAGTTTAGCTTCAGTGAACTGGCCCAATTGGAAAAAAAAATCCAAATTTCTAATTTGCCCTTCCCCTCCTAGAATTTCACTGAAGCAGAGGGTGAAGATAAATTCCAAACATTTATCCAGAGAACGTAGCATCCACATAGATTGCTATATTATCTAAGATACTGTTTAGTTACGGTATATTTTAGCAAAAAATACCACCAAAGTCCTCAGTAAGTTAATTACCCTATTAACAACAGAAAATGCTGGAAAAACTCAGCAGGCTAGGGCAGCATCCGTGGAGCGAGAAACGGAGTCAACGTTTCAGGTCGATGACCCTTCGTCAGAACTGGAAAAAAAGCAGGAAAAGGGATAGATTTTAAAGCAAGTGGGGGCTGGGGAAAGGGAAGGTCAGTGATAGGATAGAAAGCAGGAGAGATTAAGGGACATTGAGAGACATTAAGAGATATTCAAGGAATAAAGGATGGCTCTAGATGAAGTGTGAATGGTCCTGGCAGAATGAAGGACAGCTGCCTTGTGGGAGGGAAGAAAAAAGCCCAGACGAAAGTGTGGATTAAAAAAATTATCCTATTATGTGCTTTTTAACATTTGATACCAGACATTGTAAGAAAATGCGAAGGACATTTTCCGTGTTTCCTTTGTCAATGGCATGAACTCAAGCAATTGGCTCTTTTGTCTTCTTTGCAATACTATTGGCACAGAAAAGTGATGTAATTTGCATAGTCAATATTCACATTGGTTAAATAATAACTAAACTATGGTCAAAGTCTCTAACTTGGAGAAAGGAAATTTAATCAAGGGAAATTCTAGCCATTCAACAGTTTTAAGTGTTTTTGAAGAACATGGGTTTGATTTTTTTTCAGTGCTCACTGTACCTTTAACAAGGCATCAGTATTAATTAAGTACAGCACAAATCCATGCATTTTAGCTTCAGTAAAATCCTATTATTTATTCCGCAATACCAAAGTCCTTAAGCATTTAACTGCTCTTTATGGACCACCTCAAACAGAACCTGTTGCTTTTCAAGGGTTTGGCGACATGATTTTAGTCAGAGATTTATAACTCGGAGTGGAAGCACAAACAGCTCAGTGATTGAACATAATTCAGAGCTGTGTGTACTGGTGCTATCCAGAGAAAAAGCAAAGTTTACTTTGGTATATCCTTAGCCTTGCAGTTGGTTGCAGTTCTCTCTGCAAATTTAAACTTATTTTCTGTCCTTTGCATTTTCAATGGATTCTCATCATATCATAGAAATTTACAGCACGGAAGGAGGCCATTCGGCCCATCTTGTCCACACCGGCTGACAAAGAGCTCTCCCCCGTAACCCCACTTTCCAGCGCTGGGTCCATAGCCTTGTAGGTTATGGCACTTTAAATGCATATCCAAGTGCTTTTTAAATGTGATGAGGGTCTCTGCCTCTACCACCGTTTCGGGCAGTGAGCTCCAGACCCCCACCACTCTCTGGGTGAAAAAATTTCACCTCAACTCCCCTCTAACTCTCCGACCAATTACTTTAAATCTATGCCCCCTGGTTATTGACCCTTCTAAGGGAAATAGGTCCTTCCTATCCACTCTATCTAGGCCCCTCATAAATTTATACACCTCAATTAGGTCTCCCCTCAGCCTCCTCCGTTCCAAAGAAAACAACCCAGCCTATCCAATCTTTCCTCATAGCTAAACTTCCCCAGCCCAGGCAACATCTTCATAAATCTCCTCTGCACCCCCTCTAGTGCAATCACATCCTTCCCGTAATATGGTGACCAGAACTGCAGGTAGTGCAGGGGTCCCCTGTGGACATCCCCCTCTCAAACAGATACCACTTTGAGTACTGTTGGGTGGGATGGCTCATCAGAGGAAGGCAGCAGCAGCCAACTTCCTGGCACCAGGGGTGGCTCTGCTGCATAGGACGGGAGGAAAAAGAGGGGTAGAGCTATAGTAATAGGGGATTCTATTGTAAGGGGAATAGATGGGCATTTCTGCGGCCGCAAACGAGACTCCAGGATGGTGTGTTGCCTCCCTGGTGCAAGGGTCAAGGATGTCTCAGAGCGGCTGCCGAACATTTTGGAAGGGGAGGATTAACAGCCAGTTGTCGTGGTGCATATAGGTACCAACGATATAGGTAAAAAATGGGATGAGATCCTAAAAGCTGAATATAGGGAGTTAGGAGGTAAATTAAAAATAGGACCTCAAAGGTAGTAATCGCAGGATTGCTACCAGTGTCACGTGCTAGTCAGAGTAGAAATAGAAGGATATTTCAGATGAATACGTGGCTAGAGGAATGGTGCAAGGGGGAGGGATTCAAATTCCTGGGACATTGGAACCGGTTCTGGGGGAGGTGGGACCAGTTCAAACCGGACAGTTTGCACCAGGGCAGGGCCAGGACCGATGTCCTAGGGGGAGTGTTTGCTAGTGCTCTGGGGGAGGGTTTAAACTAAAATGGCAGGGGGTTGAGAACCTGAGCAGGGGGACAAAGGAAAGGGAAACATGGATAAAAACAAAAGATAGGAAGGAGAAAAGCAAAAGTGGCAATCAGAGAAATCAACGGTTTAAATCAAACATGGCCACAGTAAATAATAATTCTAATAGGGCTAAGAGCGTTAAAAAAACAAGCCTGAAGGCTTTGTGTCTTAATGCGAGGAGCATTCGTAATAAGGTGGATGAATTAGCTGCGCAAATAGAGGTAAATGAATATGATTTGATTGGGATTACGGAAACGTGGCTCCAGGGTGGCCAAGTCTAGGAACTCAACATCCAGGGGTATTCAATATTCAGGAAAGATAGGCAAAAAGGAAAGGGAGGTGGGGTAGCATTACTGGTTAAAGAGGGGATTAACACAATTGTAAGGAAGGATATTAGCTCTGATGAAGTGGAATCTGTATGGGTAGAACTGAGAAATACCAAGGGGCAGAAAACATTAGTGGGAGTGGTATATAGACCTCCAAACAGTAATGCAGAGGTTGGGGATGGCATTAAAAGGGAAATTAGAGAAGCATGCAATAAGGGCACAGCAGTCATCATGGATGACTTTACTCCACATATGGATTAATCGGGGATAGTCAGCATGGCTTTGTCAAGGGTAAATCATGTCTGACAAATCTGATCGAATTTTTCGAGGGGGTGACTAGTGGGGTGGATGAGGGAAATGCTGTGGATGTGGTTTACATGGACTTCAGTAAAGCTTTTGGCAAAGTCCCGCATAGGAGACTGGTTAAGAAGGTAAGAGCCCATGGGATCCAGGGTGCCTTGGCGCGTTGGATCCTAAACTGGCTGAGTGGCAGGAGGCAGAGGGTGATGGTTGAAGGTTGCTTTTGTGACTGGAAGCCTGTGTCCAGTGGGGTACCTCAGGGATCGGTGCTGGGTCCCTTGTTGTTCGTGATCTACATAAATGATTTGGATGAGAATGTAAAAGGTATGATCAGTAAGTTCGCAGATGACACGAAAATTGGTGGGGTGGTAAATTGCGAGGAGGAAAGCCTCCGGCTACAGGACGATATAAACAGGTTGGTCAGATGGGCGGAAAAGTGGCAAATGGAATTTAACCCTGAAAAGTGCGAGGTGATGCATTTTGGACGGACAAATAAGGCAAGGGAATACACAATGAGTGGTAGGACCCTAGGAAGGTCAGAGGGACCTTGGGGTACATGTACATAGATCCCTGAAGGCAGCGGAGCAGGTAGATAAGGTGGTTAAAAAGGCATATGGGATACTTGCCTTCATTAGCCGAGGCATAGAATATAAGAGCAGGGAGGTTATGATGGAGCTGTACAAAACGCTGGTGAGGCCACAGCTGGAGTACTGTGTGCAGTTCTGGTCGCCTCACTATAGGAAGGATGTGATTGCTTTGGAGAGGGTGCAGAGAAGATTCACCAGGATGTTACCTGGGATGGAGCGCCTCAGCTATGAAGAGAGGCTGGACAGGCTGGGGTTGTTTTCCTTGGAGCAGAGAAGGCTGAGGGGGGACCTGATTGAGGTGTACAAAATGATGGGCATAGATAGGGTAGATAAAGAGGAACTTTTCCCCTTAGTGGGGGGGTCAATAACAAGGGGGCATAGATTCAGGGTAAGGGGCAGGAGATTTAGAGGGGATTTGAGGAGGAACTTTTTCACCCAGAGGGTGGTTGGAATGTGGAACTCAATGCCTGAAAGGGTGGTAGAGGCAGGAACCCTCACAACATTCAAGAAGCATTTGGATGAGCACTTGAAATGCCATTGCATACAAGGCTATGGACCAAATGCTGGAAAATGGGATTAGACTGGACAGGGATGGATGGGCGGCGCAGACACGATGGGCCGAAGGGCCTCTTTCTGTGCTGTAAAACTCTATGATTCTATGACTCTATGAGATTGGGCTAACCAAATTAGTGACAATACCGTGGAGGAGGAATTCCTGGAATGTTTACGGGATGGTTTCCTGGACCAATATGTCGAGGAACCAACCAGAGATCAGGCCATCTTAGACTGGGTATTATGTAACGAGAAAGGATTAATTCGCAAACTTGTTGTACGAGGCCCCTTGGGTCGGAGCGATCATAATATGATAGAATTCTTCATTAAGATGGAGAATGAAGTAGTTGACTCAGAGACTAGGGTCCTGAATTTAAATAAAGGAAACTATGATGGTATGAGGCGCGAGTTGGGTAGGATTGATTGGGGAATGTCACTCAAAGGGTTGACGGTGGATAGGCAATGGCAAACATTCAAAGACCGCATGGATGAACTACAGAATTTGTTCATCCCAGTTTGGCATAAAAATAAAACAAAAAAGATGACTCAACCGTGGCTAACAAGGGAAATTAGGGATAGCATAAGATCCAAGGAGAGGACATATAAATTGGCCAGAAAAAGCAGTAAACCTGAAGATTGGGAGCAGTTTAGGATTCAACAAAGGAGGACAACATAGGGATTAATTAAGAAGGGGAAAATAGAATATGAGAGTAAGCTTGCAGGGAACATAAAAACTGATTGTAAAAGATTTTATAGATATGTGAAGAGAAAAAGATTGGTGAAGTCAAGCATAGGTCCCTTGCAGTCAGAATCAGGGGAATTTATAATGGGGAACAAAGAAATGGCAGACCAGTTAAATACATATTTTGGTTCTGTCTTCACAAAGGAGGACACAAATAACCTCCCAGAGATGTTGGGGAACATAGGGTCTGATGAAAGGGAGGAACTGAAAGAAATCAGTATTTGCAGGGAAATGGTGTTAGGGAAATTGACGGGATTGAAGGCCGATAAATCCCCAGGGCCTGATAATCTACATCCTAGGGTACTTAAGGAAGTGGCCCTAGAAATAGTAGATGCATTGCTGATCAACTTCCAACATTCGATGGAATCTGGAACAGTACCCATGGATTGGAGGGTAGCTAATGTTACCCCACTATTCAAAAAAGGTGGCAGAGAGAAAACGGGGAAATACAGACCGGTAAGCCTGACATCGGTAGTGGGGAAAATGCTAGAGTCCATAATAAAAGATGTAATAGCAGAGCACTTGGAAAACAGTGACAGGATCGGACAAAGTCAACATGGATTTACAAAAGGTAAATCGTGCTTGACTAATCTACTGGAATTTTTTGATGATGTAACTGGTAAAATAGATAAGGGAGTACCAGTGGATGTGGTGTATTTGGACTTTCAGAAGGCTTTCGATAAGGTCCTGCATAAGAGATTAGCGTGTAAAGTTAATGCACATGGGATTGGGGGCAAGGTATTGACTTGGATAGAGAACTGGTTGGCAGACAGAAAGCAAAGAGTTGGAATAAACGGGTCTTTTTCCGAGTGGCAGGCAGTGACTAGTGGGGTACCACAGGGATCGGTCCTTGGACCCCAGCTATTCACAATATATATTAATGATCTAGACAAGGGAACTAGATGTAATATCTCCAAATTTGCAGACGACACAAAGCTGGGTGGGCGTGTGTGCTGTGAGGAGGATGCCGAGAAACTCCAGGATGATTTGGACAGGTTGAGTGATTGGGCAGAAGCATGGTAGATGCAATATAACATGGATAAATGTGAGGTTATCCACTTTGGTGGCAAAAACAGGAAGGCAGATTATTATCTGAATGGCATTAGATTGGGAGAAGGGGAAGTGCAACGAGACCTGGGTGTCCTTGTGCACCAGTCGCTGAAGGTAAGCATGCAGGTGCAGCAGGCGGTTAAGAAGGCAAATGGTATGTTGGCCTTCGTAGCAAGAGGTTTTGAGTACAGGAACAAGGATGTCTTGCTCCAGTTGTACAGGGGCTTGGTGAGACCGCACCTTGAGTATTGTGTGCAGTTTTGGTCGCCTTATCCGAGGAAGGATGTTCTTGCCATGGAAGGAGTTCAGTGAAGATTCACCAGGCTGATACCTGGGATGGCAGGAATGACGTATGAGGAGAGATTGGGTCGATTGGGTTTGTACTCGCTAGAGTTTAGAAGAATGAGAGGGGATCTCATTGAAACTTATAAAATTCTAACAGGACTAGATGCAGGAAGGATGTTCCCGATGGTTGGGGTCACAGTCTAAGGATAAGGGGTAGGCCATTTAGGACAGAAATGAGGAGGAATTTCTTCACCCAGAGAGTGGTGAACCTGTGGAATTCTCTACCACAGAAGGCAGTAGATGCCAATTCATTAAATATATTCAAGAAGGAGTTGGATATATTTCTTAAGGCTAAAGGGATCAAGGGGTATGGGGAGAAAGCAGGGACCGGGTACTGAATTTGGATGATCAGCCATGATCGCATTGAATGGCAGAGCAGGCTCGAGGGGCCGAATGGCCTACTCCAGCTCCTATCTTCTATGTTTCTATATGCATGCAGTATTCTAGCTGCGGCCTAACTAGTGTTTTATACAGTTCAAGCATAACCTCCCTGCTCTTCTATGCCTCGGCTAATAAAGGCAAGTATCCCGTATGCCTTCTTAACCACCTTATCTACCTGTCCTGCTACCTTCAGGGATCTGTGGACATCACACTTCTCCAGATTGAATTCCATTTGCCACTGTTCTGCCCACCTGACGAGTCCATTGATATGCAGTCTGCAGCCGCCTTCTTCATTATCAACCACATGGCCAATTTTTGTATCATCTACAAACTTCTTAATCATACTTTCTACATTCAAGTCCAATTCATTGATATATACCACAAACAGCAGAGGACCCAGTACTGAGCCCTGCGGAACCCCACTGGAAACAGCCATCCAGTCACAAAATCACCCTTCAACCATTCCCCTGCCTCTGAGCCAATTTTGGATCCAACTTGTTACTTTGCCTTGGATTTCATGGGCATGGGTTGCAATGAAGAAGTTTTATTTATTTTTAAAAAATTAATTATATTTTTGAAATTACATTTTGAAACTAACCTGATCTTTGGGACTTAATTCATCTTGTAATTTGTATCAACAAATGAAGAAAGCAGAGGGGAAGTAAATACAAGTTGCAAAATATTTGGCACTTAAGAGCATATTTGCAGATTCTAGTTACCGATATTGCATACCTGGCAACCACTGAGATAACACACTTGCATAGAACAGATGAGTCCAGAAGCATCACAGGGCAACTTTAGGTGGCTCAGGTCAGTTATTTTCATGGTCCCCACAGGAGCAGAGCAAGCAAGGGCAAATAAAGCTGATATGTGCACCCCGCGGGTGAGATCGATCCCCGGTGGGGGGTCCGATCCCCGAACCCAGGGCTGAGTTCGATCCTGCGGGGTGGGGTCCAATCCACGACCTGCGGGGAGGTGGCGGGAAGAAGCGGGCTGCTGGTGGCTGAACTTGGAGGGTCAGGAGGAAGCACTCCTGCTCCTCACGGCCCACAAGGATTTCTCCTCGAGGCTATGCTCGTCTTGTTGCAGCTACCGGGAATCCCGAGCCCCAGGATCCCCGGCCGCCTGCAGTCAAACCTGCACAGCAGAGGCTTCAGGCCTCATTATAATATTCAAAATGCCAACCTGCCTCCTGGCAGCAGGTTGGCTGCCCGCACCCGTCCCACCTGAGTAAAAGGTGAAAGTGGGCGGGTTGGGGTCGGGTTTTAGATTTTTAAACTTTTACTCCCCCCGCCTCCAACTCACCCGTTTTTTCATATTAAAATTTTCCCCTTGGTTCCCTTAGTATCCAAAAATCTATTGATCTCTGTCTTGAATATACTCAATGACTGAGTATCTACAGCCCTCTGGGGTAGAGAATTCCAAAGATTCGCCACCCTTTGAGTGAAAACATTTCTCCTCACCTTGGTCCTAAATGGCCGAGCCCTTATTCTGAGAACGTGACCCCTAGTTCTAGACTCCCCAGCCAAGGGAAACATCCTCCCAGCATCTACCCTGTCAAGCCCTCTAAGAAAAAAAAACTTTGAGAGAAAACTGTGAAGAAAGCCTATAATTTATTCCACATATAGACTGAAATACATTGTGTATAAAAATCTTCCGAAAATATTTGCACTGCATAGAAGTTTAGGAAGGATGGCCTAGTTTAACTGTGTTCAGTAAAATATTATTTCAGCGATGCTTTGGGGAGCAGCACATGTAGATTTTACTGTTGAAATGCTTCAACAGCATACTGACTACACCTAGATCCTTGTGTTCCAGAATGTGAGGCTGTTTTTACTTAGTGCTAATCTTCTCCTGTTGAAATCTACTTGGCCTTTTTATCATATGCTTCTATGATAGAAATTGCCAGTGATGTTATCATATTAACACACTTGTACCAAATTCCTTTCTCCGCCATTTGAATGGGTTAACACTTTTTTTTAAAACAGGTGAACACCTTGGTGAAAATAGTAGATAGGAATTTGGTGCAAGCATATTGAATCACATTGCTGACCGTGCTTTCTAGCCTATCGTTCTGTGATTCAAAGTTGAGCCAAATATTCATACCAAATCTTGGTTTGTCATTGATTTTATCCCTTAACAACTACCATCGAGCTACCTGCCTGCATCCAGGTAGAAAGCTAATTCTAGGTTTTAAGGAATGGGTACATCAGCATTTTAAATAGCCCACTATATACTTGCACTTCTCGAGGTGCTTTTACTCTGCTCTCCAGGTTTCAGAGAGTAGCACCTCACTAGACCACCTGCTGCTATTGCACTGTTGACTTTCTCAATCTGACTGCGCTCTCCAGAAGACACCACTGGGCAACATGGAACCCCATTTTCTGCACATTGCAGCATAATTCAGTCTGTTTCAGTCAAACCTTTTTATTGGCAGCTTTGACACACTGATGTTATTGATATCATAACATTTAATATATTGCACCCTGCACCACGCATTCAGTGGGCCAGAAGACCCACAAAAGAAAAATAGTGTTGACTGCATCTGGAACAAGATAGGTCCGGGCATTTCCATTTCTTGGTTCTGATGGCAGCAGGGCTGACAGTTTAACATCAGCTGCACGCTGGTAATGCAAAAGTACCTTCACTGACTTGGGTAAAACCAGAAAAGATGGTTGGGTTATCTTAACACAAATTGATACATGAAGTAACTTCCCACTTGGTTGTTGAAAATGATTATCGAGGACCACTCCTGCCAAATCACTAACACGTTAATTGAAAACCAATTATCTCTGTGCAGTGCAGGTAGCAAAATTACATTCTCTGAGCCACCTCCATCTCTAACTTTTAATATTAGGTTATTACTAATCAATTTTAGTTGATATTACAGAACAGTATTGATTGAATTTTTTTTTTGACTTTACAGATGCTCCTTACACCCCTGTTACAAGGAATGTTGGGGCAGCAGTAGGACAGAAGGGCATCCTCCAGTGTGAAGCTGTTGCTGTTCCATCAGTAGACTTTGAATGGTACAAAGAAGACCGAAGGTAGTGTCTGTCCTTACAGTGGATTTCTTTTAGCATTTCTAAGGCAAAATGGCATGAGGGACAACATCCGTTTTTGTCATGGTATTGTCGCATGCAGATGACATATTGATATGTTTCAGAGTAAGGTATGTTGTGTCACAAGTTTGCAAACAAATGATAAAAGAAGGTGGGCCGCCTTCTTGAACCACTGTTCCCACAAGGCTGTTAGGTAGGTAGTTCCAGGATTTTGACCTAGCGACGATGAAGGAATGGTGATGTGTGTCCCGTACTTGACCATTGCAGTGAAACTGGCTGAACAAACACAAGAAAATCCATTAAGGATTTGTTCATCTGAATTAATACGTGAATCTGGTGTCCACCTTTTTGAACAAAATAAAATATTAGATTCAAATTGGCAAAGCCCACGAAAACTTTGTGCGAAGCTGTCAGCAAGGTGAATGGCGAGCGCCGTTCCTTTGCCGCTGACCGCAAAACCCTGGCCCGTGTATGTTTCTCCGGGGTTGTGGAAAAAGAGCTGATTAAATTATATGTAATGATTGGGAGCAATAATTGGCTTGAAATTCTATAATGTAGAAGAAAAGCTTCATGTTCAAAACAGTGCATTGTTACCAAGTAATTGGTTGTGTCGTCCTTTTAAGATTTGTGAATATTTCTTTAGCTGTTCAAATGGTGTTCTTAGAATGCAGGACCCTCCGAGGGGCTAATGCCCTTCAGATTTGTTGCTGGTTATGTAGCTTTTCTTTTCACCAAAGAACAAACCTGTTAAAACCTCTAATGGTTAGGTGCTGATTCTTTTAATGGAATAAAAATGTGCTTGCTAATGCACCTTTGCTGCCGCTAAAGCGGAATTAAAAGCTGTTGCAGCTCCTTAAAATGTCCAATTTCTGTGAGTCAACCAGTTGGATGACGGTTCCCTTTAGGTGGCTGCACAATGCAGTAAGTACTGTCAAATACCAGCAACCTGAAAACTGAGCTTGCTTTGGTCTTCATTCTGCCTAGTGCTAATAGGCAATACTATAGATGTAAACAATGGCTACAGAAACACTGATTAACCCCCGTGGTGGTAGCAAGAGGATAATATGATCTAACAGCGCAGATGCTGATTCATGGAGGCTTTATAATTTTGCAGTTTTTGTTCTTTTCCCCTGGAGGCATTAACTCTTGCTGAAGTATGGTTCTAGCAGCAAGCAGCCCTTGGGTAACTCGCCCAAATGGTCATTCTTCATGTGTGAGCCTGGACTACAAGTGTTGCCATGGTATTCAACCTTGGAGAGCGCCACTGATGAGCTTCATTTTGTTCTCAGCTGATCAAGGACCGTGGAATAATGCTGATTTTTTTCCCCCTCCACCCGAGCCCAGAGCTGTTGAAGCCATTTGGGATAAGCTAAGTTGTCACAGGCCAGAAATCAAACTTATGACCTTATGGTTTAGTGCTGCACTGGGTAGTGTGTTTACTCATTAGGCCATGGCTGAGCTATTCATGGAGTGTTTGCAGGCCGCACCTTCAAAAATGTAGATTTCTGTCATTTGTTGCAAATGCTTGGGTTCTCCAACAATCCTTCCAAAGGCCATTAAGAAAGTTTGAGTGAGAATTTATTTGTCCCAGCATTAGGCATTTGTGAAGCTAAATGTTAAGATGTGATCCTGCTGCTGCACAAGCCTCTCTAGACAAATAAGACAATCCAGTGAGTGTGGACCCCCACCCATTGTACAACTGGAGATCAGAGACACAAATTTAGCTCTGCACCTGGATTCCACCTGGGTTCATCAGCTTCCCAGCTGCACCAGGGACAAGAGATGCATTCTCTCCCACAAGACTGCCGGTTATGGCACTAACTCCCACCGGGCTACCAGAAAAATGGTTTTGTGGGCACTGGGACTGGTTGCCCAATCACCCCTGAACTACTGTGGAAAACGTAAGCAGACTTGACCAGATTTCGAATACACTTGCAGGACCACCACCAGCAGTTGTGGAAACTTCAATTTATTTTAAATTAATAGCAAATGAAATTTGTCACAGAAGGCAATTGGTGGGTTGCTATATGGTATTATGGTAATGGAACTTACATTGAGGTATAGAAAATAGCCATGCAAATTTGCAAAAGGCTATTTGTTAAACCGACAGGACAACCTGAACCTAAAATAGTCGCAACTGGACCAAGTTACAATGTTCATGAAAGATCCATAATGCCCACGTCAGATGATCTCGGGTTCAGAAATAATTTCAGATTTTATAACTAGCATAATTGCGGAAAAGTGGATTTCAGCAAAACAACAAAGACTTTGTGAATCAGGATCACAAGTGGCCTTTTATCTCAGCTTGAAAGGAGCATGTCACACAGTGCTGTATTTTAGCCTGCCAAGACAGCTCCGAATGCTAAATTGTAAAATTACAGTACCTCCTGGGTCATTGTATAATGGTGGACTAGAGATTTTAATGCAGTTATTTGAAGCTGCAGGAATTTATGTAATCTCTGTATACTAAAGATCAATTGAGTAGACTAGGCCTATATTCTGTAGAGTTTAGAAGAATGAGAGGTGATCTCATTGAAACATACAAAATTCTTACAGGGCTTGTCAGGGTAGATGCAGGGAGGATGTTTCCCCTGGCTGGGGAGTCTAGAACCAGGGGTCACAGTCTCAGAATAAGGGGTTGGCCATTTAGGACTGAGATGAGGAGAAATTTCTTCACTCGGAGAGTGGTGAATCTTTGGAATTCTCTACACCAGAGGGCTGTGGAGGCTCAGTCATTGTGTATATTCAAGACAGAGATCGATAGATTTTTGAATATTAAGGGTTCAAGGGATATGGGGATAGAGCAGGAAAGTGGAAATGAGGTAGAAGATCAACCATTATCTTATTGAATGGTGGAGCTTGCTCGAAGAGCCAAATGGCCTACTCCTGCTCCTATTTCTTATGTTCTTATCAATCTCACATCACACTCTGTCAGGACAAACATTTCCATTGTTTTATTTTATCTGATATTTCTAAATAATGCCAGGGAAGCACCAGGTAAAGAGACATCCTTATTTTCTTCTGTGGGGAATTTGAAAACCACAGTTAGACACAGACAAGGAAAACTGGTTAATATAATTTGTTAAATTATTTCCATGCAGTGCTGTTAGAACAATGAGGGTTTTGATTGTTGCTAGCTAGATTCAGACTGATGAGATATGCAAATATACATATAAAATCAAAACAAGGGCATTAGCCACAAACACAAATGATGTTGTCCTTGTAAAACTACGGGAATGAGTGTAACACTCTTTGCCACCCTTAAACCTAATTTGCACAAGCAGAAATGTTTGGATATTTATGGTATGTACAACGGTCATGTATAACAGTAGATGGGCATTA
The DNA here is from genome assembly GCF_052327205.1 of Somniosus microcephalus. Classification (NCBI taxonomy): domain Eukaryota; kingdom Metazoa; phylum Chordata; class Chondrichthyes; order Squaliformes; family Somniosidae; genus Somniosus; species Somniosus microcephalus. Next base: position 33,498,163 of record NC_141012.1, on the reverse strand, counting down.
GATCAGCTCAGAATACCTTGACCACTTTATGAGTAACCAGGTATTCTAGGGAAAATATCTTAGTTTAAAAACAAATACTCAAAGACTAGGGATCACCGCAGTGCTTAGAAACCTTATCAAACGCTACCCAGCTTAACCATGGTTGGTGAAATGCTCTCTCATTTAGTATGAAAATAGAGGCCTAGAAATTGGGTTGTGGGCTCGCCAGGGCTGTAGCGCCAGAAATTTTGCGTCAGCGTTAATGCGGCAGCGCCCGACGAAAATTCGGTTGCGCCGGCCCCAGAGGGCGGCGGGCGCTAAAGGAGGGTTTTAGCGCCTGAAAACGGGCGTTGAATTGGGTTTCCCGGCACTAATCCCCCGCTGCAGCACCCAATGCGGTGCGGCAGGCTGGGGAACTGCAGGCCTCCTCCTTCTGTTAAGGAGGAGCTGCCTGCAGCCGACAACTGTCCGGCGGATTCCCCCGACATCTGAGCCCGGCACCTCGGGGAAGTGCCGGGCTCGCAGCACACACTCATCAGGGCTGCGGGGGGGGTGATGCAGGAGTCCGGGAAGGGAGGTGCGGGCAGGCGGCCGCCGGGAACGCGGCCGGCCGCCGCTCCACCTTTATGCGCCGGCGCAAAGGCGTGTAAGAACACTTTTCACATTCGTTAGTTGCGCCTGCCACGGGCGAGGCGGGCGCAACTGAATTTGGGCTTGGGGCCGGGTTACCACGGCAACCGGGACGCTGCGCACACCGATGACGTCATCGGTGCCGGCGCAGCGCTACCGGCTAACGCCGATGGTAAGGCCCAAGTCAATTTGCAAAACGGCTATAAGTCCGGCGCAAGGCCCTCTAGCGCCACTAATTGGGCGCTAAGCCCACTCAATTTCTAGGCCAGAGTATTTTCGGTTTTAAATAAAGTTAGCAGTGCTTTGTAATCTATGATCTTCACTCCAGTCTATGTCATTCTAGCTTTCATTTCTCCCTGGTTTGCACTTAATTTGCTGTCTGATTGGCCTCAAGTCAGATCTGTATAAATTCCTGGAAGCAGGAAAAGCTACATTCTCCCATTAGCTCTGGCTGGTTCTTCTTATGGTATCTTGGCTTCACTTGAAGAAACCAAAATCCAACAATAATTAGCACCAATTGCTGGTTTGAAAATATCACTAGCAAGAAAAAAAAAGAACAAATTCAAGCATCTGAGCCAAAACGCTCCAAGCAGTTGATTCAGCCTTCGTTGGTGCTCTCATAAATGGGTTGGTAGTCTGAAAGGGTCGTTTGTGTGGCTTGACAATACAATTTGACATATGAATAGCCATTGTAGGTGATTGCATACACATTTTGATTCTCATCTACCAACAGTTTGTAAGCTGAAGTACTAAGCCTTTTACAAACTGAGGTTACGCAATTCCAGTTCAAAGCACTTCGGTTGCTTTGAGAATTCAAATTAATGTACTTGATTTAAGTTTGGATAAGAAACTATGTAAAGAAACTCCTCTACAGAGGCTCTGGCTGATGTATTTTTTAATCTTGTGTTCCAATTCAGGACCACTTGGTTGAATTCATTCCATTAACTATAATGGGAGGTTATGGAAATTGATCACAAAGGACTACAGAAATGTATGTTGGGCATATTGCAAAAGTCACACTAAAAGGTTCTTTTTGTACTTTTCAGGCTTTTTAATGGACTCAATGGTGTTCAAATTAAGAAAAATGGGGACATGTCCATGCTTACATTTTTTAATGTCTCTGAAGAGGATTATGGAAACTACACCTGTGTGGCAATGAACAAACTTGGCATCTCAAATACAAGCGTCCTCCTCTTCGGTAGGTACTCGCAGTGCGGCCTGGTAATCACGTAAGATGTTTGACCTTAAACGGAAATTTTCAAAGGATGCAGTTTTAAACCACAGTAGACATCTCCTGCCCTTCCTCACACGAGTCTAACAGGAACTGAGAGGCCATTAATTTACCCTCCAGCTCCGCCCCCCAGTAAACTGACTGGAGCTGTACTGTTAGATACTATAGTGGTATCATTTCATCTAAATACAGTTGTTACCTCTTATGGGGACATTCCTGAATTATTTTTTTAGGCTCTGAATGATTTCCAATGGAATCAAAACCTTACTGTTAGATTTTTGTTGGCTAAGCTGATAAATTGAACAATTGATTGCATTTTCATCAGAGCACTTTCCAAATAGATATTGCAAATAACTGCACTTTGAACCTGTTTTAGCTCCAGTTTAACCATGCCTGTAGAGGTAAAGAGCCAGTGATTTATATGTAGTGTCTTTAACAGAACTGTATTGTGTCTTCTATTGCAGGATGATTTGTTTTTACGAATTGAAATCCATTAGAACAACATTTTATTCTTCCCATTGAATGAGAGAGTTTTATGCAGTATATACACGAGCTGTTAATCGTTTCACTCACTGTTTTATCCTAATGCAGTATAAAAAACTAACCTTTATTAAGTTGAAAACATTTCTGAAATGATGCAGGCTACTCAACACACGTCCATCGATATTTTTTCCTCGCCATCAGCTAGTCCTTTGGGAAGTTTAATTGTAATGTATGCTGTGTCTGTTAGCCCATGACTTGGTTCTTGAGTCCCAATGTAAAATGTCGTACATACTGTTTCTTACTCATGCTATTCTTTGTAATTGATTCACAAAAAAAAATTATATTGTGAAATTTTAATCAATATCACACAGGCCCCTTCCGTCCAACTAGGCCATTAGGCCGGGAAAACTGTAAAAGCAACGTTTTCAATTTAAACTTGTTAATATTAACAATATACAAGCTAACATGACTGCAAGAAAGCCTCAGTAGCTTTAGAATCAGATTCAGTTGAACATCGATTGAAGGGACAATTTAGGATTATTCTATCCCTTCTTTCCCTAAACTAGAAAATCAGCCTTTTGAACACATGTATCTGTGGGTAGTGGTTTGAAATGTGAATGCTAATTTGATTTATGAAAGTTGAAGTATTCATTTATGTCTAAACATATCGATAAATACCTTGACCTACTCAAAGAAATTGAAAAATAATCACCTTATTTTAATTTTAAAATCAATATCTCAAATAAATTGTCCATTAACGGCTGAAATTGTAATTCTCAGTGAGACACGATTACCACATAATCAAAACTCAGAAGAACACGCTCCTTGTGGATACAGTTCCAATTTCACATAAGCTGAGTCTATGTGGACAAGCTTTCAAAATCCAATTTTTCAAATTAGCACCCAAGGCAATTTCTTTTTTGATACATATTAAAAATTGCTTTTTTTCTTCTCACATAATCTTTGCTTGTCAGTACTGACCTCTATTGGAATTGGTTACTCATACAGCAGCCACATTTTTATTCCTGGTTCATCTCCAGTTTATTTGTCCTATTTGCTAACTACTGGGCATAGCAGATGACATTTGACAAATTACTCTGTCTGGAGATATAGCCTGTCTACATTTTCTGTAATCACAATAGCCTTGTGGTTTAATCTACTCTCTGACCCTATTCCAGGATATAGCCCCAACACTGTGGCCTCATCGCAAGGCACTGCTTAATATTACATGTGCTTTAATTCAGTATGTTTTGTTTTACTCTTATTGCTTGAAACAACAAACTTAATGTTGAATACATGACTGGCTGTAAAGTCCTTGCTGCTTATTGAGCACCATGTTTAGCAACAGCACCAGATTGTTGGAGTGATTTGGCTATGTGCTATTTTGGAAGCAAGAATCTGCTGCACAGCAAGTCTGCTGGCGAGAAGGTAGTCAACATATGGCCCTTAAAAGAGTCCTACGCCACTGTGAATCTTGGGATCTTGGTAGTCTTTCTGCCCCAGAAATACAAATCTTAGCAAGTCAATAATGTTTCAATTTGATGAGGGAGCAAATAAAACTCTCTTTGGTTCACTCGTTCTAGTTGATGAAATTTAGCATTTTAATTAATACAGAATCATTATGCAAATGTATAATATTAACTGTATAAAGGAACCGGGACAATCCAGGATCCAAAAGGTTAATACTTGAGGACTGAAAACCTAAAAGAAACTCCAGATTCTAGACATTTATTTTATATTACTGTACTGCAGCCAACGACTTATTTGATTTTTGGTCTCAGAATTAATTAATTTTTCACTTACACAGTTCACAATATGTTTTCAAAATAAATGTTTTCAATTTACTGAGAACAGCCATTTACTGGCTTGGAGAGACTGTTAGCAGCTTTCTGTTAGCAGAGATGATGCCACAATTTTCGGAACTGACAATCAACACGGTAGCTTCGGAGTTCTCAATTTTATTAATATCCCAATTACATGGACTGGATGTTGGATGTTCCTGATACCAATGCTGTTGCTGACTAGTGAAACTGTCCCACTTATCAGAGGTGCGCACACCTAATTGTGCTGTAGCAAAATCTTGATGGAAAATTATTGTTTAAAAATTTTTTTTTTTTTAACATTTTTTTAAAAGTCTGCCTTCACTTGAGGCTTGCTAATGTAACCTGTCCATCCTTGACAATGAATTAATTTCTATAAAAATGCATTATTTCTGTATCTAACATGAAGTGCCCCAAGATGTGTATCAAGCCATTTTCCCAAGCCGTTAGCTTTAAAACTTAAGGTGCTGTACCAGGAGCAAAATTTACTCTCTCTATTTTTAATGCCCCTGGTTTAAATTTAGCTAAACCCTATCAATGTGAGAAAAACATAATGGGGTAGAATTTCCTGATCTTCCCCCCATTAACTTTGGTACAAGTTCAGTGGAAACATCAGAGAAACAGTGTAAAGTTTACATTGTTTTTGCTAGGTTTCCATTGATCTTCCTCCAAAGTTAAGGCAAGAGATTAGCGAGCCCTCAGGGAGATTGTACCTCAATGAGTTTAAAAATTGATTGGCACCTTTACTTTAACTTTTCTCAGAATCTCTCCAGCAGTCCCATTCCGCAACAATAATAGTTGGTAAAATGAAAGGTTTCATCTGTGATTGGATTGTCCCAATAGGGATCCCTGTGATTGGATAGTTCCAATGTCTAGGGATCCCTGTGATTGGATAGTCCCAATGTCTAGGAATCCCTGTGATTGGATAGTTCCAATGTCTAGGGATCCATGTGATTGGATAGTTCCAATGTCTAGGGATCCCTGTGATTGGATAGGCCCAATGTCTAGGAAGCCTTGTGACTGGATAATCCCAATGTCTAGGGATCATTGTGATTGGATAGTCCCAATGTCTAGGGATCCCTGTGATTGGATAGTCTCAATGTCTAGGAAGCCCTGTGATTGGAGAGTCCCAATGTCTAGGGATCCCTGTGATTGGATAGTCTCAATGTCTAGGGATCCTTGTGATTGGATAGCCCCAATGTCTAGGGATGCTTGTGATTGGATAGTCCCAATGCCTAGGGATCCTTGTGATTGGATAGTCCCAATGTTTAGGGTTCCTAATTGTTTCCTTTGATCTAGCCTTTTCCAATTATAATGTCACATACTTGGGTTTCTATATTCTGAATAGCATTCACCTAATAACTTAATTCTCTTGTTAAACCCAAATGACAAGTGACATGTTGGTGTTCCATCTGACTTTTCAAGTTGACAGATAAGACAGCTACGTGTTAAGTGTCAGACCTTTGGTTTAGCATCATATATAGGACCTAGAGGTTGATCACGGTAAAGATTATAATAAAAAAAACATTTTTAAAATTTGTTTATGGGATGTGGGCATCGCTGGCAAGACCAGCATTTATTGCCCATCCCTAATTGCCATTGAGAAGGTGGTGGTGAGCCGCCTTCTTGAACCGCTGCAGTCCGTGTGGTGAAGATACTCCCACAGTGCTGTTAGGGAGGGAGTTCCAGGATTTTGACCCAACGACGATGAAGGATCAGTGATATATTTCCAAGTCAGGATGGTGTGTGACTTGGAGGGGAACTTGGAGGTGGTGATGTTCCCATCCGCCTGCTGCCCTTATCCTTCTAGGTGGAAGAGGTCGCGGGTTTGGGAGGTGCTGCTGAAGAAGCCTTGGCGAGTTGCTGCAGTGCATCTTGTAGATGGTACACCCTGCAGCCATGGTACACCGGTGGTGGAGGGAGTGAATGTTTAAGGTGGTGGATGGGGCGCCAATCAAGCGGGCTGCTTTGTCCTGGATAATGTCGAGCTTCTTGAGTGTTGTTGGAGCTGCACTCATCCACGCAAGTGGAGAGTATTCCATCACGCTCCTTACTTGTGCCTTGTAGATGGTAGAAAGGCTTTAGGGAGTCAGGAGGTGCAACACTCTCTGCAGAATACCCAGCCTCTGACCTGCTCTTGTTGCCACAGTATTTATGTGGCTGGTCCAGTTAAGTTTTTGGCTCTGAGAGTAATCCTGAGTTTGCTTCACTTGAGGTGATGCTTTTTAATTGAATATCCAAGCTCTCAAACCTCCTTTGCAAGTCCACCATTCTGTTCTTCACTATGTCATTAATTCCAGGATGAACTACCACTTCTTATTGCTTACCCAACCTTTCCAGAATCTTCTCCACCCATTCTGCTACGCTCAATATCCCAGCATCTAGGAGGCAATCGGGACGCCGATGGTGGTTGAAACTCCTTCTAATGGCTTATTGCTTTTTCTCTTCCAACCCCTGGATAGCCACATGTCCCATGGTGCCATGGTATTGCTTGTGACTTCCCTCCCTGGTGTCACCATCCTTATCTGCATGAAAGGTATCCAGCACTACATATCTATCAGACAACATCAGACCCCCCAGGAGTTTTATCGCTGGAGAACACATTTCTGCGATTTCTCACAATCTAAAAAGCCTTGTCAATTTTACATTTCCACTTTCCTGTGTACTTTAACCAGCAGTGTGCCATTCTTATTGGTGACAACAGGGTGCTGGCTGTCTCTCCAAACCATGCAATGGCTGCTCTCAGTGAGTGGATGGCATCTACTTTTAAATGTATACATAGCATGGTAAAAACAAATCAGTGCCTGGTGCCAGGAAATTCAGTGTATTGCATTGACGTTTCTTGAAATTCAGGTTTTTTCATGAACTGCTTCAATATAAAGGGTTCAGGAACGTCAGAAAATTACAGTAATTTTGGGTTTGTAAATCTGTTACAATATTTTCCTTATACATAGAATCATAGAATATTCAAACACAGAAACAGGCCATCAAGTTTGCTCTGGTGATTTTCTGCAAGTGAGCCACAAAGCCTAATTCCCTTTTCAAAGTACTTATGGAATCTGTTTCAACCATGATTTGTGGCAGAAAATTCCACATTCTTAACCACTTTTTGTGTAAAGAAATGTTTCTAACAGGACTAGACAGACTAGATGCAGGAAGGCTGTTCCCGATGGTCGGGGGAGTCCAGAATCAGGGGTCACAGTCTAAGGATAAGGGGTAAGCCATTTAGGACTGAGATGAGGAGGAATTTCTTCACCCAGAGAGTGGTGAACCTGTGGAATTCTCTACCACAGAAGGCAGTAGAGGCCAATTCATTAAATATATTCAAGAAGGAGTCAGATATATTTCTTAAGGCTAAGGGGATCAAGGGATATGGGGAGAAAGCAGGGACAGGGTACTGAATTTGGATGATCAGCCATGATCGCATTGAATGGCGGAGCAGGCTCGATGGGCCGAATGGCCTACTCCTGCTCCTATCTTCTATGTTTCTATTAACCTCCACTTTAATTTTTTTTGTGATTCTCTTCAGTTTGTGCCTTCTCATTACCACCTCGCTAACCAGTGAAAACAATCTATCAGTATTTACTTTGAGAACCTTTTATAACCTTGAAGACCTCTAACAGGTCACTCCTCAGTTCTACTGAAAGTAGCCCTAATTTTTCAAATCTGTCAGCGTAACTGTAACCCCTTATCCCTATGATAACATCCCAGTGGAATCTATGCTGCACCATTTTAATTGCTTTTATATCCTTTGGTTGCCCAAAACTATTATACCAACTGCAGTTCAACTAAGTTATTGTAGAAGTTCAATATTACCTCCTTGTTTTTGCATTCTATGCCTCTAGTTACAAAATCAAAGGTTCCACTTGCTTTTTTTTATGCTATCCACTGTGCTGCCACCTTTAATGACTCGTGTTACTGCATACCAAAGTACCTCTGATCCTCTAATCCATTTCTATAATAAACTGCATATGCTATTTATCTGTCCATCCTGAAAGCTTATCTATGTCCTCCTGCATTCCATTACAATCCTCAGCACAATTTCCCATTCTCCATAATTTGTTGTCCGCAGCATATTATGATATTGTTCCCTCAATGGCTAAAAGTCTTGCGCATAGTACACAATTTCTATACTTCCAGCAAGTTCCTCCTGTCACACTATTTCCATTATGGCTGGCTGTTGTGCTTAAAACATTCTGACTTTTCAGCATTATTTCTCAAGCCTACTTCTTATATTTACCTCTGATTGTCTGATTCTTCCTGCCTGAACTCTGGTCCTCCCAGCAGAGTTTGGTCTCCCAGGTGTGACGGCACTATTGGAACCTTCCTGCTATATAAGTCCCAGCTTTCTGCCTCAGGAATAGGTTTCAAATTTTATCTTTGTCTGTCAGCCGCCGCCTCCCCGCCCCTTCTTCCCCGAGGGTCTCGGCTGTTTGTTGGATCTTTGCACATCAGTGGGTCTTCCCCTAAAGTTGCCGGCCATGTTCTGACTATTGTGGGGGCATGATAGCGTAAAGATTTTCCCTACATTAGCATGAGAAATTCCACTGCTGGCCCGAGCACCCACCCAGATCCCAAGCCTGTACTGGCTGCTGCAACCCCTTCCATCATCCAGAATCCGTTCCCCAACCAATGTGAGCCCCTGTCCTGGTTTCCCACATGCAGCAGTATTAAAAGATGGTTTCTGCTGTGAGAAGAATGACTTTAAGTTACTTAAACAATTTAAAAATATGTCAATTTATATCTTTAAAGCACATAAGTAACTTAAAGCCTTTCTGCTCACAGTGAGAACCTGTTTACAGCAGTGTGGGGCAGGTAAGGGATACTCTGCAGGGCTTTCCCTATATAAAGCCCTGTATTACTTTAACTGCAGTTTAAACAAAACAGGACTTTCATGGTGTAAAATGCTTATAAAAGGAAAGGATTCTACGTCACCTTTCCTTCCTCCCACCTGAGCACCCTTTCCTCCGCTTCCAGTCCCACCCACCACCTTACCCCACCCGTGGTTTCCCCCCTCCTCGCTCCAGCCAAGAGCCACTCACTGCCCTACTATATACTCTGGACAGTCCATTTCTTCCCTGCTCTTTCATACTTCATGAGACAAGGGAAGAAAATTGGGAAACATCATCACCAAATGAAAAGCTGACACTGGCCAACTTATGCACTACATTATATTATCTATTGCTTCATTGCCTGAGCCTTTTTTCCGGGATTTTACGTGAACAATTTGCAAAAGTTTGTGACACCTCTCAGTCCATTCCATACATTGAACTTTTCGGAAAGCCCACTAGTCTAAACAAATCTGAACTTGGATATTTGCAGTCAAATTGGTCTATCCATATCTAGCATTCCCTGTTTAGTCAGAAATTATAATTGGCTTCATTTTTCGATGAGCATTTGCCTAGGTGAGCTAGAAGGGGTTAACTACTCCAGTGCTAACCAGCAGAGTCGACAATGAATTATTGCCATGGTTGTGTGAGTCCCTACCCTTCCATGCTAAATATGTTCACAGAAATCATTTGCCCAAACAAACTGTGGAACCACATACAGATCCATCACTTTTCTTGCAAGGAAGTTGTGTGCCAAATCAATTGAAGCTCATTAGACAAACTTTATTATTTCCTACAAACATAACAGCACGAGACACAAAGACCTATGGGGTTGGAGTAGAATAATCTGTTCTTTGCACATAAAGCAATAGCCAAGTGACAAGTGATAATTACTGTGTGCGCTGTTCTGAGAAAGATCTGGCATTCACAAGTGCTCTCTCTGGTATCGGGAGTTACAGTATCTCTTTCTCAACCTACACGTTCAAAATTTCACTTCCCACAAATACAGATTGACAATGGAGATTTTTCAGTTAATTTTGTCCTCATCAATGTGACGGATGTTGGTGTTTTCACCCTTCTTGCACCCAGCGTCAGAATCAACCACTCCCAGTGCACATGTAGCATCAGGTTGATGGGGTTCTTCTGATGTTGGGATCAAGAAACAATGGCGCAGGATAACTTTATTTTGCGTTAATGTTTCTTGATTCCAACATCAGAAGTGCCCCATCCACCAGCTGCCCCAGTGTGAATATTTGCAGTGCCGTACCAGGAATCCTAGTGGACTCTCTGGATGAGATTGCCCAGTTGTACAATATTTTGGGCAATTTTGTGCTGTGGACATGCACACACAAAGGAGTGGGTTGAGGCAATCCAATTCATTTCATGTAGGATTTTTAAAGCTGCTAGAGAAAGGAGACTTTCATCCATAATTCTGGTCTGGAGTAAGACCCAGGCTTTAGCGGTGAAAGGGAAGTGTGTTAACCCACTGCTCCACCCAGTCTTTCCCGCACATCCATGTTAGTGTATGTGTAACAAATGATAAAGGAGACTGGTTGTCCTCCTGGAAGATTGAGAAATTAAGCTAGCAGCTATCACCAGCATTATCTATGAACAGAGTGCCACGCCTACTAGCCGCATTATTTGCTATGGAGTTATTTTTAAAGGATGATACTGTACATAGATAAAACTACAATGGACTTGCAGTCTGCCACCAATTTGAATAGCATCATGTGGCCTGATTGTTTATATCAGGAACTCCTGGCTTAAACTAAATACCCATTTGTACTTAAATTGCCCCTATATCCATGCAGGCACTGCAAGCACTAGTAATGGACCTTTAATAGTGGCAGTGGAGAAGGAGGGTTTCAGCACAGCCCTGGCCATCTGGTTTGCTTTTGCATCAGATGTTCTTTTAACAGAGTCCCAAAGAAACTCGGGTTCCAGTTTGGAATTGCTTGGTTTGTGGTTGTTTTGCCAGTTCTCATTTTGTGCAGAATGGTAAAGGAATGGTGCTGTATAAGGTTTATTGGTGGTGATGTTCCCAGACAGGATTCTTTTTCCCTAGAATGAGTGGAAGGGGCAAATTACATTCTAGAACACGTACTTGATTGTGTAGCATCCTCAACAATGGCCGAGCAATTTTACCCAGTGAGTAGCTGACCCATATAGACTAAAAAAGATACCAGATTCAACTTTCAGTCTGTGCTGAGTTCGCTGATATCAGCTAGAGGACTTGTAGAGGGTACGACTGTTGTCCTTAATGCCCTTATATTAGGGAAGAGAAAATCAGTCAGGGTTCACTGTCCTTATCATTAGCTAGAAACCCCTGGTGACAGTGCTTATGTGTGGACATCGGCTGAAGGCAAAATCTTCCTCAGCTGTCACGTGCCACATAGTTGAATTGCCTGCTGAACCTGGCGTTCACTGTTAAGGCTCACACATAAATAATAGCTCATTGGGTGAGGTACAAGAGGACAACCAGCGGGCATGGAACCATACCCCAACAAAGTAAATGCATTCAGGAGAGGAGGACAGAAAATTGTCAAGAAAATGAAGAAAAAAGAACATTTCACCCTCAAATTCTGCATTGCTGATATTTTTGTCTGCTTTGTGAAAGAGCATGGCATCTGCAAATGAGCTAGCGTGGACCTAATTCTCATCCTGCACACAGCATTTAATGGTACCAATGCTAGAATTGTGTAGCGGTATGTACGGGAATGGACCAGACTTGATGTCAGTCTATATTATCAGTTCATGCGGAGTATTTTTATGATTAAAAAATGATGGCCAAGCACAAATGAACAATTAAATCCACTGAATGAAGCTCATGGGTAAAACCACATCTGGTCAATAATAATTTTATCCTTATTTAAAATGTCCTTAATGGTAAAGGCCATTTTAATAATTCCTAACAATTTACAACATATTCAGCCTTTTCATTGCACTCGACTAGCTTCCTAACGTTAACAAGTTATCAGTCCTTCATATTTCCAGATTTTTACATTATATATTTACACTGGCATGGATATCCCATCTGATTTATTTTCACAACTTTATAGTTTTACTTTACCTTTATTGTATTGATATAAATTACTTTGGCTCTATTAATATGTAAAGATGATGTTCTGATTATCAAAAGCATGAATGCCAAGATTGGTGGATGTACAATAATAATGAAGGTTGGGTTATTATCAATAGCTGCATCACGTACTCCAGCCATTCAATAGTTTTATATTTTCTTCTTTTCCATAGAAATCTCTAAGATCTTACGCAAATTTTTAAATAATCTACAGGAAACTCTCGTTTAAACGGCACCTAAATACCCGGAATTCTCTATTAACCGGCAAAATTCTCACTCCGAAAACAACACCTCAATAACCGGCAATGTTGCCGAGTCCGAATCTCCCGCGGTGGCCGAGTTAGTCAGTGGGGGTAGTTCTCCAAACTGCCACTACTCGGCTTCTTGGCGCTGTCGGAAGTCGGAACACCTCGATACCCCTGTAACAGGAGTCTGACTCTCCCGCGCTGCTGGTAGTCTCTTCTGATCCGTCATTTTACAGGGGTACTGTGTGTCTCCCACGCTGCTGGTAGTCATTGCATTGCATTACCCTCAACTGGCAGTACTGTACTTAATCAAGCATCTTCCACCATCCATTTAACACAACATTCTGTAGGCGAGTACCCAATTACTGTATACCGCACATTTCTTGATTTTTTTTATTTTTCTTTGTTAAATATAGCCTCGGTAGATAACCCTCTCTGTCATCCGGAATTTTTGATCAACCGGCAACACGCCGGTCCCGTCGGTGCCGGATACCAAAGAGTTTCCTGTATATTGGATAAGCAGGGAAATTGCATTGGACAGAATTCCATGTTGCTAGGTGTGACAGTGTTGCTGGAAAATACATTAACCGTTTAATCCCATCTCACACAGAATGAGTTAATTTGCACTCCATGCCAATTTATTAGCACAGTGAACTTTCAGCCATCAAAATGACTGGTTTTATCTGAGTCATTGACCAGTAGTTATGCTGCAGGTTCTGCAGTTTTTGTGCAGTATAACTGGTTTCACTGTACTTAGACATCACATTACTACAATGTACAGGAAACTTTTGTTTAACCGGAGGTTAAATGTCCGGAAAGCTCCATCTACCGGCAAAATTCAGGAGCCGTTTCCTATAAGTTTTTTTACTTCTCGTTGCTTTTTTTTTTCCAGTCAGGCTCTGCAAGGTCTAGCTGAAGCTGTTGCTTAGCTACAGAGACGCTTTTAAGCTGCGGCTGACTGTTTTGAAGCTGTTGCTAAGCAACAGGGTTTGTTGATTCACACGGAGCTCAAAAGCTCCGTATGTTTTAACATTAGCGCTGGTTTCTACGGCAGTTTTGATGGTACGGCAACAGCTCGGTCCCGTCAGTGCCGGATACCAGAAAGTTTCCTGTACATGCAACTAATGTGAAACCATGTTTTAAAAAAAACTTTGAAAATAAAGTTAACAAGATCCAAAAAAGTCCACCGGATCACCTGTACGTTTTAATATTAAATGCATTTGACAGAATTGCACTTTGCCTGAGTAAAGAGTGGTGCAGAGCTGACAGTATAACTTGGTGCTACTGGCTCACATAGGAACGGGAATAGGTTATTCAGACCCTTGAGCCTGTTCCGCCATTCAATGAGATCATGGCTAATCTGCAGCCTAACTCCATATGCCGGCCTTTGGCCCCTATCCCTTAATACCTTTGATTAACAAAAATCTATCAATCTCTGATTTAGAATTAACAATTGATCTAGCATCATTTGCCGTTTGCGGAAGAGAGTTCCATACCTCTACCACCCTTTGTGTGTAGAAGTGTTTCCTAATTTCACTCCTGAGAGGTCTGGCTCTAATTTTTAGACTATGCCCCCGAGTCCTAGGGCTGGATCTTACCTGAGGAGGCGTGTTGGGGGCGAGACTGCTGGTTTCTGGGTTCTAGTCCCACCCCCAGCGACGTCTGATGACCTGATGCTATTTTCCCCTGATGGGCCTTGTTAAGCCTGCCCTGCGGGCTTGCCAGCCAATTAAGGGAAAGCCGGTGTCAGATGACGTCAATGCATGACGCTTCATCTGCCGGTTTTGTTTAAGTGACAGGCCCCATAATTTTTTGGCATGATTTGACAATGTTTGACAGCATTGAGGTTCTGTCAAACACTGACAATCACTGTCCAAAGGTGATCCCTTGCACCCAGGCTCACCAATGACTCTCTCCTTAGTAGAGAATAGATGGCAGCTGCATGTGAGATTGCAGAAGCCATCTGTCGATTCTGCCGATCAGATGAGGCTTCACAGAAACATCAAATCTTGTCACCTGTAGATACATATAAACAGAATAAAAATATTTCTTCTGACATTCTCTCACCTGTCATACTTACCTCTGCACCATTGCACCCATCACACTACCTCTGCAGCTGTCATTTGCACACTAACACTGCAGCAGACCCACAGCTCGAATCGTTGACCCTGGCGGGGTTGGGACCCGCGCCCAATTTTTCCCATTTTCCCAGCAGTCCCGCTTCCAAACCCGCCTCCTCAGGGCTGGTAAAATCCAGCCCCTAGACTCCCCAACTTTGCTCAAAGGCACACAGTAAAAAAAAACAACACAACCTTCTGTCAGCTAAGCAGTTAAAATCTGAGTAGAAGAACTGGAAAGCAAGCACATACATTTCTGTGATTATTTCGATTTCGAGTCTGCAGCTGTAGCAGGTAAAAACCTGGTGACAGGGCAGGGGAACAGACATTAAGAACATCTGTGATTTAAGTTTAATATTTTAACAGTGGCAGCAGCAGCGAGAGTAGTGGAAACAGTCTCGTTCTTAGCAGGTGGCAAAAGTGATGAGATGTACTGTGGACTTTATCTGCATTAGGAACAAAATCTTGCTTCGATGTCCTGCGGTGATCGAGAAGCCAAGGCGCCGTGTGTTCAGATTAATTTTGTTAGCTGTCAACAATAATATTGGCGATCAATTAAAACGTAGTGTCTTTGCTGAATATATCCATGAAATTGCTTAGCAAAATCAGATTGGCATTTTTTAAACCGAAGGTTTCCTGGCTAGGTGATATTCAATATGGTCACACTCCCATTTCACCTTTATTGTAGAGTTTTATCTGTCTATCATTCTTTAGAAATAGTTCTGTTGAAAAGGTCATAGCAGATGCTGCGCACAGCAAGTATGTCAGTATGTTGGCTGATGCTTCTGGTAACAGCCTAGTTTCTCGGAAGCTGTTACTTTAATTGCTCACCTCCCCAGGAGGACAATCCCTTCCATCTAACATCTGTTTTCTTCCAAGATCACTTGTTTCACCTTACGGACGTGGAAAGTTAACCATCCAAATGACCTTTATTGATGGCCAACCATAATATCACTAAAGTAGTCAGCTTACTCTTCAGCTGCACTCTTTTCCATACCTAGCCATTGCCTGCTTTAAAAATGTTTTCCATTCGCGGCCCCAGAGGCAGCTTGCTGGTCCAAGGTCGTCCGGCACCCGAGGTCACAACAAGAGTCCGAGAGTGAGGGGGAGGAAATGGGAGGGGGGGGCGGAGCCGGCAAGCGATGGCCAGCCAACAGCCCGCAAATTTAATGAGGAGCCAGGAGGAGCAGGAGTTCCACAGCACAACTGCAGGCCACGATTGGCCCCCTTCTCGCTGTTCTCTCCCCCCTTGCCTGAGTGCTGTTGCTGGCGAGGCAAACGGCTTGAAATTCCCGTGCTGAAATGGGCGAGCTGCCTGGGAGATGCGAAAGGTATCAGCAGCTCACCGACATTATTGAAATGAGGCCCGAGGCCCAGTTTTTGGGCTGCCCAGTTGTGCAGTGCTGATTTTTGGGCCCAGATGAATTTCTCCCCCTGGATGTTTCAGACATATTCACTGCCGTGCACGGTAAAATTTCGCTCACTAAGTCGTGTTTTTTCCCTCTCGAGGATAACACCACTTGATGAGGTAGAATTTTTGTTTCAAGAGGACTAATCTTTATGAAAAGGCTTGATGATTGTTTTGTTTTCTTTGAGGAATGAGAAATGTCAGAAGATCCCTATATCATTTCATCACACTGCCGTTAGATCTAAATAACACAACAACATGTTCTAATACGATTTGTGTTTGGAAACAAATAAAAGGGTTGCAATCACTTCTTCATGAAGACATTACCCTTCAAAATATCTGTGTCAGATGTACAATGAAATGCAATTCAGCATTACATTTACTGTATGTTGTAATCATTAATTCATGTGACTTGCACTGGTTTCTAAGAATCCCTTGATGACTTCTTTCAGTGTGCTGGAAATAACAATTTTGATTAGTATTATTCCTCAGGGTACCCCAGTAGTTGAAGCTTTCAGCAGTTTGCACTCCCAACCAGAAGGTTGCTAGCGCACATACCAGGCCTGCTTGACATTCAAACTCACTTACCTTGGCTGAGTAATCTGGGGCATTAGATAGAGATTTAGGAAACAGCAAAGTGATACATTGGGAATGAGAGCGAAAAGAGTGATGGGAAAAATCACTTCTGTTTACCAAATTTCATAGCAACAATAATTGTAGCTCTGGATGTGCAGTATGGATCACCTTGCCCACAAGACTGAGGGAGTTGTACAGAGAACCACATCCATAGAGGGGGAATAATTCTATGAAATGCCGAAGGTGCACCACAGTTCAGTGCCACAAAGTGTTAGGAAGCAGACTTGTGACCACAGTGCCCCATGTTTTTACCTTAGCTGTGATATCAGTAAGAGACAAGTTGAGGCTGAGGCGCTCTCCCACACGGGAGTAGGAAACATCACTGGATGAGTCGAACCAGGCCACTCGCACACATCTTGCAGCTACTATCTGCAACTAAAAAACAGGCTGGGGCCTGGGAGCAGGCTGACTGTCCATTCTATCAGTCAGGGAATGGTTCCCTATGTGGAAGAGAACCTAAAGTGGCAATAGCTTTCAAAGATGAAAGGATGCTCAGGGGTCTCATTAAGCTTATCCTACCAGTAGCCAAGCCATACAACCAGTTAAGTCTCAGGTTCGATCAATGCCTGTGCTGAGTTAGCTAATATTAGCCAGGGAAATGTTAGGAGCACCACAATTGACCTCAACATCCTGGGTTAGAGAGGGAAGAATCAGCAAGGTTCAATGGTCACGTGGCTAAGGCACCATACCCCAGAAAGAGTCAACATCTTCAGGAGGGGAGAAAGTTGGTAGAAAAAATTGGAATGAGAACGGTTAAAGAAAATATTTTTGTTGGTATTTTTCGGGGTGGGTGGGGCAAGGATGTTTGCCGGCTGCTGAAATGAAAACCGGAGCAGATGATGTCCCCATTTAATGTTTGAAATGCTGCTTTCTTCCTGACAAAGTACCACAGCTCGACAGAGAAATGGAGATTCAAAGGTATTAATGTGGTGGACTATTTTTGCCTGCACAATTTCTTGTGATGAAAGCAAAAGATTTTGGAGGAGAGAAGGCATCACAAGAGCCAGCAACAGAATCATTTTAAGAGGGATGCTGAAAACCTGAGAGCAAAAATGAAAGACAAAATGTAGAAAGAGGACACAAAATGGTAAGTTGATGGATTCCGTGCCCTCAGTGTGAAGCCGTGCTTGAAGGAAGTTTGGGTCAGAGAATAAGTGCTACATTGCTGTAACCCCCTCTTCTTCAACCTGAACTCCTGTTGAGCGCAGCTCCCTGCTGGTGGTGTAGAATCGATGAATTTACCCTGTTATGTATAATGAATAAATGAAGCAAGCAGAATAATTTCCTGTGGTTTGCCACCGGCCTCTTTAGATGAGTGCAGCATGCGCAGCACCGGGATCGTGCCCCGATTCAAGCACAATCCAATTTCTCGGCCATCGGACATATCCTTATATTTTTGCCTAGGCATTATTTTTCTTCAGACTGGGCCTGAACCTGCATCACTACATCGGATGACTGTCCCTCGCAGTGCTATTTTTTGTGTCTCACTGCTGAGTCTAGGAAGTGCAATTCCTTGAGAAAACCATTCTCACCTTTAGTCATATTTATGAATTTCTCCTTTAAGCCGTGTGACCTGCTACTTGATAACACAGCTTCTGGTCACTGCAGAGAAGTGTTTGAAATGATTGCCACTCTTCATTTTCTTTTTAAAAGATATTTCCTTTTGCACTCGATTCTGTGCTACTGAGCTGCGACATTTTAAAAAGAAAGAGAAACAAAATCCTAAAAGTGGTCTTGCGGTATGGCACACATTATACCAACGTGCTGTGACGAGGAGTGATGAAGTTTGAACCTATTTCAGCAACATGATCACATGGTAATCCCTCCGACTCAGTCAGGCTGCCTGGGCAGGGGCTGAGGTTAACTAAGAACATAAGAAGCAGGAGCAGGAGTAGGCCAATCGGCCCCTCGAGCCTGCTCTGCCATTCAATGAGATCATGGCTGATCCAATCTTGGCCTCAACACCACTTTCCCGCTCTCTCCCCACACCCCTTGACTCCCCTTGTAGTTCAAATGTCTGTCAGTCTCTGCCTTGAATATATTCACTGACTCCGCCTCCACAGCTCTCTGGGGTAGAGAATTCCAAAGATTCACAACCCTCAGAGAAGAAATTCCTCCTCATCTCCGTCTTAAATGGGTGACCCCTTATTCTGAAACTATGCCCCCTAGTTCTAGATACCCCCACGAGGGGAAACATCCTCTCCGCATCCACCCTGTTAATCCCCCTCAGAATCTTGTATGTTTCAATAAAATCACCTCTCATTCTTCTAAACTCCAATGAGTATAGGCCCAACCTGCTCAACCTTTCGTCATACGTCAACCCCTTCATCCCAGGAATCAACCGAGTGAACCTTCTCTGCACTGCCTCCAATGCAAGTATATCCTTCCTTTAAATATGGAGACCAAAACTGTACGCAGTACTCCAGGTGCGGTCTAGACAGGAAGAAAGAGAGAGAGGGGAATCGGAGTTTACCCCAAACTCTTATTACCCTCATCTCACCCAGGCAATACTTTGTGGTGTGGGATGCGCAATGTAGGGTGTATATATTCAGTACAAGGGAAAGGGTAGCACAGTAATACAATGTGACAGAGTTTCAATGCACTGGGCCCTGGACGGTTAGGGCCTGGGTGTGTAGCCGTGCTTCCCCTGCACATACAGTCATAACAGCACAGAAGGAGGCCATTTGGCCCATCGAGTCTATGCCGGCTCTCTAGAGCAATCTAGTCAGTCCCATTCCCCCGCTCTATCCCCGTAGTCCTGCAAGTTTATTTCCCTCATGTGCCTATCCAGTCCCCCCTTGAAAACATTGAGTGTCTCCGCTTCCACCACTTCCGTCGGCAGCGAGTTCCAGGTCCTCACCACTCATTGAGTAACAAAGGTTCTCCTCATAACCCCCCTGTATCTCTTGCCCAAAACCGTAAATCTGTGTCCCCTAGTACTTGTACCATCAACTAGTGGGTACAGCCTGTCATGTGATGGTGTGGATTGGAGGTCCGATACCTCCCCATAGTAAGGGGGTGGGGAAGGAAGGTATGACATCATAACCCCAGGCTGTGCTCATCCAAAAAGCTGGACAACAGGTTTCTTGCCCACCTTTCGAGCCAGAAGGGAGTCTAGCACCATCATGCCATTAAAACAGACAAAACTAGAATAATGGAAAACCAGAATTTGCTGGAAAACAGTCATGGCTGCAATCTGGCACCGACTTCATTGTACAATGTAATTAAAACCCCTACAGAGCATCAATATATTTAATATATTACAAGCTTTAACTTTAGTGTCAGCTGTGGCTCAGTGGGTAGCACCCTCGCCTCTGAGTCAGAAGGTTGTGGGTTCAAGTCCCACTCCAGGGACTTGAGCACAATAAATCTAGGCTGACACTCCAGTGCAATGCTGAGGGAGTGCTGCACTGTCGGAGGTGCCATCTTTTGGATTAGACGTTAAACCGAGGCCCCGTCTGCTCTCTCAGGTGGATGGAAAAGATCCCATGGCACTATTTCAAAGAAGAGCAGGGGAGTTATCCCCGGTATCCTGGCCAATATTTATCCTTAAATCAACATAACAAAAACAGATTATCTGGTCATTGTCACATTGCTGTTTGTGGGAGCTTGCTGTGCGCAAATTGGCTGCCGCGTTTCCCACATTACAACAGTGACTACACTTCAAAAGTACTTCATTGGCTGTAAAGCGCTTTGAGACGTCCGAAAGGCGTTATATAAATCCAAGTCTTTCTTTGATGTGAGATTAAATAGTTGGAGATTTTACAAAAACAGTTTACTTGCCAATAATCTCTATATACTGCAGAGTACTTGTACAGAAGCGGCAAGAACAATACAGAAAACTGGCTGGGGAATAAGCCTGTTTGTTTTGTGACTATTAATGCTTTCGGTACTGAGAATGTTGACTTAGGCTTGAGATGGAAGGTTTTAACATCTATTCCTCACCACAATCTTTAAAAATGTTTCCAGATAACTTGGCTTTTAAAATTAACAAATAGAGACACCTCCGTATAGAAATTTCCATGTTACTGCTTATAATGATGGCTTTGCTTTGATACTTAACATGGTGCACAGAATAATTCTTTAAATTGTGCATTTTTTGGAGCGGGGGGGGCGGGAGTGGGGGTACTGACTGAGGTATTGCAGGAATTGTATGCAGATTCCTACTGCCTTCTCCCCAACTGTGTCTCCCTCCCTTTCAGAGAAAAAAGTGGAGTAAGAACCACTTCTGTGCCCTAATGGAATTTTACCTTGCAATGTACCATCAGCAGCACCCCTGCGGTGGCACGTACCAGTATGCAGTGCAAACTCTGCAGTACTGACAACACTTCAGACACAATTATTCATGGGTGCTGTGAGCTGCAGCCAAAGGCAGCGCAAACTGCTCTCCCCACTGGTAACCAATGGGTGTACATCAAAACCAGTGGCACACCGCAAGAAAGAAACCGGGAGAGCCGCACTGGTAAGACGCAGGTCTTCCCTTGAACAATGCTCCATCAGTGCCCGATCCTCATATCAAAGTACCATTAGTAAAGTAGTAATACGATAGCAAAATACTGCGGATGCTGGAAATCCGAAATAACAACAGAAGACGCTGGGAAAACTCAGCAGGCCAGGCAACATCCGCGGAGAGAGAAATAGAGTCAACGTTTCATTTCCTGCCTTTTTTTCTCAGTTCTGAAGAAGGGTTTCAACCTGAAACGTTGACTCTATTTCTCTCTCCACGGATGGTGCCTGGCCTGCTGAGTTTTTCCAGCGTCTTTTGTTGGTATTAGTAAAGTAGTCTGGGCAGCATCTCATTCAATTGTATGACCAGTGCCGCTGACAAGGAAGAACTGTTTGTCAGTGAAATGATATAATATGCATGATATGCTAATAATTGATGAATTAATGGTATTAACTCCTTGTTGCCACTTAGAACAATGACGACTTATTCCCAGTTCAATCCCACAATGCACCGCCATGAACAAACTGTAACCTTCATTATGTTTCAGGTTCATTTTATTGCACGTGTGTTGTCACTAGCTTCACTTTACTGCTCAGGATATGTAAACTGTATTTTTTTGCATTTCTTCTCCTTCCCTCCTTCCCTCCCTTCACCATTTTCTCCGGCTATAGAAGTAAGTGAGCCCACGAGCTCGACCCAGATTCAAGGTCAGTACGGAGCACTGTCATTTCTGTGGCTGCATCTCCTCAGCTTCTTCTCTACTGCATGAGGGAGGGGTCCTCTTTCAGCACTGCCAGGGGTTCTATTCAATCAGAAACAAAACATTTTTTTTTTTTTTAAAGTGCTGTCCGGAAGCAAAGAATCAACAACAACTCGTAGTTTTACTGTCAGCTTCTTGAGAACAATTTCTTACTAATTGCAACAAGAGGAGTGGAATAATGGTCTTTAACAGACAATTCAATATCCCTCTGGACAATAGCTGCCTATTGAGGCCAGATTCAGCTGTTGTGCAACGTGATCGTATGTCTACCACATTCTGAATTGGTGTCTTAAATCAAACAGCGTTGAAACATCAATAAATTATTTTCTCACAATTCATCCTTTACTAAGCACTGCTGAGCTAGTTTGCTAAACTCTAACTGATATCAGTTAAATATCGTGCAATTTCATTAGATTGAGGGGAAACTCATTAAACAGGGAAATGGAGGCCATCACAATGGAACGGATTATCACCGGCGGCTTTAAAGGTTCATTTTGTTTACTTTACCCAATCCTTAGTTTTAGACCTATCAAACTATTTTTTTTTATCCTGTTTATTATGAAGGGGTTGAGAATAATTTGGGACTTCAGTCATTTGTAGAAGGACGGGGGAGAGGAAACGATCGGAGTCAAGGATTCTGTATAGCTAGCATCAATTGAAGTTATCCAGAAGAGACAGAGCTCCATTTTGTCATCATGTCAAAAACAATTCCAACTAGGCAATCAATTAAACTTCGCTTCCCCCCCACAAACAACAAAAACAGCATAAATATTTGTTAAGTGAAGCATAGAGTATTGCAACAAGTGAACACAACAGTCTAACCTTGTGACGGAATGAGTGCCTCTATGGGGTGTTGTTTTGGACTAGAACACCTTCCAGTCTAACATAAGGATATTAGATTGATGGAAAACATTATTATTTGGCTCATTCCTCTCATAGATCATGTGCAATCCACTTTATCATGAATTCTACCCAACTCATTTAATATCCTGGGGAAAGGTTCTGCAAATCTTTTGCTAGCACCTAAGATTCATCAAGCAAAACGCCATAATATTTGTCCATTACATCCTATATTATTCATCTTTGCTTTCCTTGACATGACATCACCATACAGAAGCCATTGTGTTCCACAGAGTATTGATTCAGCAGTCTAGCTCATTGACACCAACAGTGTTGCTGCAAGTGTTCGCTTACCTCATTTTCCACTAGTGGGGATAGTGTATTATATGTAGAAGTAGTCTGCCTCTGTTAAATAGATTCATGTACATCCAGCATAAAAAAGTCCCAGCTCTGTCCTTTTATGGGAGAAAAGTACAAAGAAGTCTGCAAGTTACTAATCTGATAGATTAGAAGTTTAGGGCACGAAATTCGGTAGCGCCCCGTTTCGGAGCGGTAGCACTGGCGAGGCGGGACATCCTGCACCTGGCGAGGGAGTCCCGCCCTGGCCGCAAAATTTGCCTTATCACCCCGCCCAGGAAGTGGAGCGCAATGTTGGGCGCCCACTTCCTGGTGGGGCAGTAACTGCGAGGAGATGTCAGGGAGCGATTGGCAGCGTGCCGCGTTTCAATGCCCCTCCCCTTCAGTTAAAGGGGAGGGCTGCTGCACACTCTGCAGGGCCTCTGATGGCCCCAACTAGGTCACCAGGGCGGTGTGGTGCCATGGCAGCAGCCCGGCGCCGAGACGCGGTGCCGGGCTGCGCGATGGCGGCCAGGACCACGCCACGGCCAACACAGAGGTTGGCCATAAAAAATTAAATGGCGGCGCAGGTCACGGCTGCACCTCACCATTAACTAACACCCCGCAAGCAGAGGTTGGCCTGGCTCGCGACCCGCAAGGCTGGCGCTGACACCGCCCACGGCAGCCTCGCGGGGCACAGCTGAAATTCTGCCGCGGGGCGCTGAGGGGTCGCTATGCACAGCGATGACATCATTGCCTGGGGCGCTAACGGCGGGGGCGTGGCGCTATCAGATAGCGCCTCAGCAACGCCCCGCCGAATTTCACGGGAGGCGCTTTTTTTGCCCCCCGGGCGATAATCCTTTTGCGCCACTTTAGCGCCCCCCCCCGGAGGCGCTAACGGCAGGCACAAATGAGCCGAATTTCGTCCCCTTAATATTTTGTTACTGTTTTTAAATGGGCTTGGCATATTCACAAACTCCTTTTTGTTTAGGGAAGGATACTCTGTATGAAAGCATTTTTGATAGCAAAGCAGTTGTAACTACACCACCATCAAAAATCTGATCAAGGTTGTGCCACTTTGCCAGTCAGAGAGGCATAAGATTCCCAGCACCAAGAGCCAGCCTTTCGCTCCAATAGAATCCCTTCCCACCCCCTAAAAGGCTTACTGACACAATGCACAAACTATTGCACATCCTGTTGTGCAATTGCAGCTGAGCACTATCACAAAGAAAAAACACTTTTTATTTAAGTTTCTGATTGTTTCCCAGTCTCTTCAGTTGGTTGAGAATTAAATGCGTCTTTATCTTTTATTTGAGGGACCTAGATGAAGGACTGAGGTCCCGTCATGCAGGATATCACTAAAGTTGAAACGAGTAGGAGAGAAGATGAGACCAATAAAATGTGGGTTGCGTGATGGTAATCTCGTGCTTTAAAGCCTGTAAGTAGCATGAGCAAGGGAAGACTAAGAGGGGTAAAGAGGTCACAGTTTTGTGGTCCTGGCAAGGAATTCAATAGAATATGAGAGAATGTGATCAATCTTGATTTAAACACAGTGAGGAGGAAGAGCATGTAGGACAATATATTTCTATTTTAGGAGGAACAAGAGAGGGAAAGGTAGTTGAGCAATGATATTAAAATATGTGTGTCTACCGAGAGACAAGAAAGAGGATCACATAGAGAGAGAGACCCATCAGCTGTCAGATAACGAGCTTTTCTTGTATCTTTTCCAAGATTGCAAGACAATTCTTAGACCATCCTCCTAAAATATAGGAGCAGTCGTTAAGGCTATAGTTCCATTAGCACTAATGGCCCTTCAGCACCTCTCACAAGGGGTCATTTTTCATAGATGGCCTATGACAGGGCGTGCTCCAGGCTGCTTGATTATGGTAGGGGTGAGGGATCATCACAGCCAAATTCAGTTCTGTCTTCATTATACATTCAACAACAACAACTTGTATTTATATAGCACCTTTTAATGTAGTAAAATGTCCCAAGGTGCTTCACAGGAGTGTTATAAAACAAAAATTTGACACCGAGTCACATAAGAAATTAGGGCAGGTGACCAAAAGCTTGGCCAAAGAGGTAGGTTTTAAGGAGCGGCTTAAAGGAGGAGGAGAGGTTTAGGGAGGGAGTTCCAGAGCTTCAGGCCCTACCATGTTGGTATATTTTCCAGTATGGGTCACTACAGAGTGATCAGCAGCAGGAGCCCTGGTGATTTTTTTTTCTCCTCAGCCTAGGAATGCTCAGGTCAATTGGAGCACTTCCACTGCCGAAGAACAGGGGTTGAACCTGGGACCCGCTCTGTGGAGCTCAGCCTTGGATGGTAGCAGTTGAGGCAACAATGGATGATGGCCATGTGTTAAGTGCCATTCACACAAACGTCACACTGAAGGTTATTGAATAAATCTAGATACTACAGTCTTTTATGTCTGTTTAGTCAGCCTTGGCTCGGAGGCCATGGATTCTAGCCCCACTCCAGAGAGTTAAGCACATATCTCAGGCTGACACTTTATTACAGTACTGAGGTGCCGTCTTTCAGATGAGACGTTAAACCGAGGCTCTGTCTAGCTTCTCAGGTGGAAGTAAAAGACCCCATGGCACTATTCGAAGCAGAGTAGAGGAGATCTCCCTGGTGCCCTGGCTAGTATTCCTCAACCAACATCACTAAAAAATCTGGTCATGTAACTCATTCCTGTTTGTGGGACCTTGCTGTGTGCAAATTGACTGCCGCATTTCCCTACATTACAACAGTGACTACACTTCAGAAGTACTTCATTGGCTGTAAAGCGCTTTAGGGTCCTGAGGTCAAAAAAGGCGCTATATAAATACAAGTCCTTTGCTTGAACACCTTCAAAATGGGACCAGCAGCAGTTCAGATTCTAGCCAGCCAGAACCATGTTGACACAACTGGTTGTTGCCTGGCTGGAAATGTAACTGCCCATTCTGGAAGAGAGTTCTGTACCTCCATGAATCCTGGCAAGTGAAGAGCTGTCTCCCAAAAAGCTAGAAATTTAAATAAAGAGGAGATAGAAGAACCTTTGCTCTCCAAACATTCGAAGTTGCAAGAGGTCCAAGAGATCCCCATGAGCACTTTGCAAACTTGGTTTGACACCAAACTGGAATTACACTCCTCGCAGCGTCAAATTAAAGTGGTCTCAAAATGCCCTCACCCTCCCCCTCCATTTTGCTCCAGTCAGATCGGGCCCTGAATCCAAATTTACACTGCAAGTTCAGTGTCAGTGCAAGGCGGAAATCACTTTGCACATTTACTAAGCTTGCAACCTTAATCTGTCGATGAGTATGAGCAGAACCTTGAATGCATGTTAAACAGTAGGGGAAGTGCAAATAAAGGTTAAGGCCTTAATGTAAATGAAATCCGTTCATAACAAACAACAATATTTTATTTTTTTCTGAAGTAGGGCTTATGAGTTCAGCACTTGGATAAAGTAGAAAGGCAACGGTCAAGCAGTCTCATTTTACAGCAAGCTCATTTCACTGAAACTGCATCTTCCCATTTTATCACCTCAGAGTAAATTCCTCTCCATTTAATGCTCTGTTCCTCCTGGGAGTTTGGCTTTGTGAGGAGGAGAAGCAGAAATTATGTTTCAGTTGTCAGTTCAGCTTGCGGTTGAGAAAAAAACCATATAAGAAATCAATAACGCTTCATTTTATGTGTCAGCTGCATCCTAGCACTTAATGCTTATCAAAGGCACATTACCCCAAGCTATAAAAAAAATTACCAGTTGTTTAGTAACAGCGTGAAATAAATCATTTAAAAAAACAGTTTTAGCACATGAATAATCCAATGAGAATTAGACACAGTTCAGGTTAAACAGACAATCTCAGAGATTCGTACTAAATGTAAATACAACCCACTGAAATATCTTGCTTAACCTTTACTTATCATACATTAATCATGTTGCACTTCACTACCTAACATTTATCAGCTAGTTATAAATTTTATTTATATCTTTACAGAAACATTTCTAATCAAAATAGTAAGGGAGCAACTTTTAAATTAATTCTATGTTAAGTAATAATGTCAAAAACCTAATTATCGTCCAGTCCCCGTGTATTTGCAACTAGTAGGGGTACAGTTTAAAAGGCAGGGCATATAGTTACACTAATAAAACAATTACTGTCAAGTTTGACAGTGCTATGTAGGTTAACATATTCATTCTTATTTTTCAAAAAACATTGTTTACTGCTGTGGTGGAGGTGATTATTTTTCATATTTTAGATCGCTATTGCAGTTTTTACGTCAACAATCCAAAGATATTCAGTCAAAGCTTCAAGGGTTGGGGAGAAATATAATTCAGGATGATCTGTCAAAGACTTGCTGCTTTCAGGTTCTTAGTTAGGATGTTGCGGCTTTGTTAAACGCAAAGTTTTAATTTCTGATGGACACTTTCAGCCGAATGGCACAATGTATTGTCACGCCATTTGTTGACACAAAATACCCCATATGATAGTTTCTTGATCTTTCAGAAAGAGGCAGCAAATTGGCCAGAGATAGAAGGAAAACAAACTAAATGAGGCAGATCAGGCCACCCTCAAGCAGCCATTAGCAACAGGTTCCAGAACACCATTGACCAAAGCCTAGTTACTTTCCAACCCTATTGAGTGAGAGATATTTTTATATTAAATGTTACAGAGAAAAATACACTGGGCTGAATTTTGCTAGAACATTTCTAGCATTAAAGTTTCTCTACCCCACCCTCCCAACTACCATTAAAACAACGTGTCTGGTGTTATTGGTCCAAGCAAAAGATTAGCTTTCCTTGATTTAAGGTGAAATAAAACTCTATAATACAAACAAAAGAACACATTATAGTGTTCATATCAAATCTCTTTATCTGCTATTTTAGCAGAGACAATAAGCCATTTAAAATAATAAACAGCAGACAAAAGAATTTCACATGAATTCATCACACTTTCATACATTAACATTGTACAGCACAATTTCACTCTTAATTATTTCCGCTCTTTTTGTTTGCTTTACCTTCATTGTGTACCATACCTTCATTGGAGTAAGCGATGGTCCATTTTTAAGTCTTTGGTAAAGCCAATATGGAACCAGTTGCTGGGAAATGCACTAGAATGGCATAATTTCACTTGCATTTATTATCTTCCCTCACTGGGAGACATATTTGCCATCAGTTTGTGGCTGAAACCAGGAACGCAGTCGCATGGCATTGTATGCTGGTGCAACATTGTGCCAGCTCACGCCACCATGCAGGTCGAACTTTGGTCAATAAGGAAAATCATTTGGTTCAGAACAAAAAATGGAATCCGAACAGTCAAACTACTTCAGTGCACTCGGCTCTTTTACAACTATTTATAGTGACAAATGTATTTGATTGGAATTCATGGTAATGATACCCTGTCAGTGCAGAAAGTGATACCTCAGGTGGTGTGTTTGTTGCTGTCCAACTAACCTATTATTTTGTTCCATTTCTGTCTGTCCTTTCAATCTCATGGGGCCTGGGCGCATTCTGCTTTTTATCTTCTTTCATTTTCATCATGTAAGTAATCATATAATCTTCATTGTATCCCTTTGTTACTCCATTCCATTCCCTGGTCCCTAAAAAGGATAATTTGCAAGGACAAAACCCTTCAATTGTTAAAGAATAATTGTATTCCATATTACTCTTGGATGGAGTAAAATTTAGCTTACATTACTGGTTAATTAGGTGGAGAAAAATAATAAAATATTACTTCCTGACCTATGAACCCAGGCTTGTTTATCTTATAACCTTTGACCTCCAGGATTACTTTCTTTGATGAAAGCTATTGGGGTTCTGCTTTTTCATTTGTTTACTACAAAGAGACAGTACTGCCTTTTCATAAATCCACAGGATATTTAATTCAGTGCTCAAAATGTTAGATTTCTCAAATGTGGTATTACTCGACATGTGATTGTTTACTTTAACTATCTTATAAATATATACATGGTATTAAAATTACCTAATTCCGATTGGTAACATTTCAGAAACAATTGGAGTGTAATTAAAGGAGACTTGCTGTGTACTTTATTTTTTTGATTATTTAAAAAAAAAATTAGTTAGTGAACAACAAGCACTGCACTAAAGTGAAAAGTAACTGGAATTAAAGGAGCCCTGTCTCTTTAAGAACAGTTGCCATGGCAAGAGTTTGTTTACAAGAATTGATTCCTGAATGCTCTACCCAGTGAATATAATGCTGAGTCTTGTTAACCCTTCTTTTCTCCCCACCCGTCTTAAAAAATAAATTCTGTAATGCTGAAAGATGAAAGGAAATGGCTGACAACCCAAGGGAAATGGCTGACAACCTATAATCAGGCTGAAGACTCCAGTTCCACTTAGATGTGACATTTCTGTATAATTGTGTAGGTGGGGGACTACACAGTATAAATACAGAATTGTGATTCATTTACGTGATCATGGTTACGCCAGCTATAGATGCCCACTCAGTGACAGTTATACAGTCTCCATTATTCAGATACATTACTCTGGTGAAAAAATGCAGGCAGGGAAAAGACAAACAAAATAAAACATTTAGTGACCCAAGTGCACGACTCTAGCCTGAAAATACAAACATTTTGTGGAAATGTAGCATTGCTGATTTAATTATGTAGCAAATAAATATGAGCCTGCAAGTATTGATGTGGACAGCGCAGATTAAACATTTCCTTATTTGACTTCAACAGATGGCTGATTGTTTTATTAAAGAGCACTATAAATAACAGGAAATAACCCAGGGATATCATGTGAAGAATACAGTCACAGCACAGTGCTTCCCAGTCTATTTTACTGTCAGTTTAAGTACATTTTTAGTCATGTTTGCTCTTCAGATTCTCCTCAACCAATTTACCAGGTTTGCAACCATAATTTCAGAAAATACAATCATATTTAGAAAATGTGAGTCACTTGAATTGATTTAAAAATACACATTTTAAAGCTGTTTTTGTTCATTTCCTTTCACCTTTACATCTTCTTTGTAAAGCCTGTTATATATATTTTTTATTCTTTCATGGGATGCAGGTGTTGCTGGCAAGGCCAGCATTTATTGCCCATCCCTAATTGCCCTTGAGAAGGTGGTGGTTTACCGCCTCCTTGAACCTGTACTGAACTTATAAGTAATGAACAGTTGAAATCATTGCTCTGTTCTTAAAACCTTTGCTATTTGACACTCCAAAGAATGTGGCCTTTTGTTCCTTCTGCCCTATTTTAACGAGCTCCGGGTTATATAAACACATTTTCCAGTTGGACTGCAGCTAATTGTAGTTATTAAAGAGACTATTTCTTATTCTCTACACCCCAGGTGAGATTACCACAAAAATAAAATCTATATTTCACAGCTAAGCATTAGCCTTCATCATTTTCAGCTTGTGAGCAAGATTGGAGTATGTGTTGTGCTCCCATATCTACAGGACTTCTGTATTTTACAGGAGCAAAAAATATAGCCAGTTTGGACATGAGTTGCTGGAAAATGAGAAAACCACAGAATTAACTGTTTACTCTCTTGTTTTCTGTCCAGTTCCAAAATGGCACCTTGCGTTTGCAGGTGCCAGTCAAGAGATGCAACAGGTTGTCTGTGTGTTTACAGCCGAGATCATCCACGTCTGCGTTCCTAGGGCATATTGGGAAATTCCAGTGTGGGGGGAGGGGGGGGAATCCAATTTTCCTGATATGTGCTCCTGACATACACCATTTATCAAAATAACTTCAGAATAATTTCAAATTTTTCCATATTTTTTAAAGTATGTTCTCACCTCCTGGGTATGTACAGAAAAGCAGTCAAAAAAATAGTCAGGGACTGAAATGGCACTATATGGAATCAGCCTGATCATAATCTGGGAGCACGGTGAGACTCAAATCCCAAGTCATTTATTTATTACATATAAATAAAACCTATTCAGTAATTCTTTCTAAAAAAAAATGTATTCATCCAACATAAATTCCACAGAATAAAGCCTTTCATCGTTAATTTTCTCCTCATTCTCCTTCAGATTGGGTAAGGGGAAACATGACTGGTTGAGCCATGAATCAGCCCAGAGTCATTGCTGAGGTTCCTCTGATCTTTGAATTGTATTCTTAGTTCAAAGGAAAACAAGGTGGACTAAGCCTATTTACTCTCTCCTCTTCCCCCCCCCTCCCCCCCGCACCAAACTTCCCCAATCAAATGGAAAAGTTACATTTCCCACAGCATTCCATTAGCAACCTGGCAGAAAACTAACATACGATAGCAAAATACTGCGGATGCTGGAAATCCGAAATAACAACAGAAAGTGCTGGAAAAACTCAGCAGGACAGGCAACATCCGTGGAGAGAGAACTCCGAGTTCTGTAGAAGGGTTTCGACCCGAAACGTTGACTCTATTTCTCTCTCCACGGATGTTGCCTGGCCTGCTGAGTTTTTCCAGCGTTTTCTGTTATTTAGCTAGCTCACTGATGCTCCTGTGTCAAAAAAAATCAAGCAATTAAAGCTGTGGAATTCTCAACCTTCTGGGTTAAAGTCAACCATTCAGCCACTTAGAGTAGCACACCACAGAGTGTCACTCTTTAATCAAAATCCAATGTTTTATGCAGTGTTAATGCAAGATGTTTAATTCTATCAACAGCTCTGTGTTGTAGAACGATAATAAAACCGCAATCACTAAATTTGGCAGTTGACTTAAAAGGGCAAATGATCTCAGTTTGTGTTTAACCCCTTCACCGACAAGTTCTGGTTATGAAACTGATCTCAGGACACCATAAATTTTAGTTCATGTGATGTTATCTCTGAATGTTGACTTTTGTCAGTTACTTACTGAAAGTTCTATTTTCATTTGCTGAAATTCTTTTTGACTTGCACCCATTTCATTCATAACATTCTTCATGGCAGCAAAAAGTTGTTCAAAGGAATATTCCAGGTATTGGATCTTAGATAGACGAACAATACAATTATCTTAAGTGCTTTTCCAAAATGAAAACAAGACCCAACCCTTAAAAAAAAAGTATTTTTTTCCTCACAGCCAGCACCTGCCAGAATCCAACAATAGCAAACTAATTCTTTACTGATGATTCCTGTTGTTTGAAAAATGATTGTGATTAAAATGATGACGCTAGCCATCTTTTTGTCTGCCTTACTAGAATGATGCCCTGCTTCTAGAATCTGGTACAAATCTCTATTTCACCTCCAGCAGTTAGGAACAACAAAAGGGTTAATAGCTCCTGTAAGAAGTCATTGCTTGATTTTGTGGAACACATTGAAATTCGGGTCGGGGGCTTCCCCGCGGGTGTAAGACCCCGACCTGCACTTACCTTGCGCGCCGGCCGTTGAGCTGTGGGCCCCCGTGGAATTCCGATCCAGGGCCTGGTCCAGCTGCCGGCGCGCAGTGCTTGCGTATCCCAGGGGCGCAGTTAGTTCGATGCATCCCCTGAGATCACATGGGCCGTGGGAATGCTCCATTCATAAAATTGACAGGAAGAGCTGTCAAAACTTATAAATACTACGGCCCCAAAACAGCACTAAATCTTCAAATATTTTTTTTTTTAATCACATTTTTTAAATAAACTATAAATTACATGAAATAACTACTTTAAACAATAATTTAAATTTTTGAACAAATAATTTTATTTTCTAACGGGGCTAAAAATAAACGTACCTTGCTTTAAAGTATTTAAAAATAATAAACCTGTGGGAAAAAAAGTTTTAATTTTAATTAATTCACCACTTACCTTGTAAAAAGCAGGCCTTGCGACTGACTTTTACATGTCTAACTTCTGGAGACTTACCTTCCCGGGAAAACCTGCAAAAAACCCGAAGTTCGATGCGCACGCGCAGCCTCTCCCACGCACGCGTACAACCTCTGAACCCCTTCTTTCAGGGGAACGGAAGTGCCGGTTTCCTGCGCATGCGCAGTGCATGCACGAAACCGGCATTTCCATTGGGCCTACGGGTGAGTACCCCGTGCGTACTCACCCGTGGAGACCCGAATTTCTGGGCCATTGTTTTGATCTCAACAGGAAAAATGTTCGGCCGTCAACTGTGCAGTATGGCCTTCCACTTACAAATATTTATCTTCCAAACCACGTAGGAACACTGGTCTTCTAACCCATTCTGTTATGCTAGTACCATCTTAATCAGGTGCTCTTCTCTCCCCTGTTTGTGCGCAAGTGCTTTGTTCTGATCTATAACACATTTCTTTGACCAGATAATACAAAGAGAACTAAGTAGCAACAACAACGAAGCATCTCTTAATCATTCATTGTCCCCCTCTTTGTGTACAGCCATGTCAACAAATGTAGAGTACCAAAATGTATAATGGCTTTGCAAAATGTGCATATAAATACGGACAGTCGCAAACGATGGACAACCGTAAAATATGGACACTTCATGACGGTCCTAAATATATCACATTGGCCCGTAATTTGCGGCCATATGGGTGTGTACGAGCGAGATAACCCGGAGCTTGTGATCTGTCAAGAAGCTTCTTGACAGATCATCCACAACCCCGGGAAAGGGGCATCCGCAGGCGAAGAGTTGGGCTATTTGCCCAACTTCTGCCCAGTGAATGCCCATGAAATTCTTATGCCTGGTAAATCCTTTAAACATTAAAAAACCTGTGCAATAAGGTAAGCCTATTTTTAGCCCATTTAAAACATTTACATTTATTTTTCAAAAAATTAAATTTTTGTTTTAAATATTTAATTAAATGGCATTTTAATTAATTTTAAATTAATTACAGGTTGCACTGTATAAGAACTTTTAAATCAGGAAGTCCATACTTACAATAACATTCCTCCTCACCATTAGAGGGAAGTTCATGTCCTCAGGACATCACAAAGCACCTTATTGCCAATGAATTATTTTGAAGCATAGTCAGTGTTGTTATGCAGGCAAACAATGCAGTCAGTTTGCACGCAGCATAGTTCCACAAACAGCAATGAGATAAATGACCAGTTGGTGGTAGAGGTTGAGGGATAAGTGTTGGCCAGGACAACTCCACTTCTTTTCTTTGAATAGTGCCATGGGATCTTTTATGTCAGCCTGTACAGACAGATGAGGCCTCAGTCTCAAAGATGTCACCTCCATCAATGAGCACTCTTTCAGTCCTGCATTGAAATGTCGGCCTAGGATATATGCCCTGGAGTGAGATTTGAGTCCATGATCTTCAAACTCCGAAGTCACTGATCCAAGATGACACATGTTGGCCCATAGTGTGATCACAGCACAAGTAGGAAGGCTGGCGCACCAACGTCGGTGTTCTTGCTCAGGCCAACATCCCCAGCATCGAAGCTTTGACCACGCTCAATCAGCTCCGATGGACGGGTCACATTGTCCGCACGCCCCATACGAGACTCCCAAAGCAAGCGCTCTGTTCGGAGCTCCGGCGCGGCAAGAGAGCCCCAGGTGGGCAGAGGAAACGCTTCAAGGACACCCTCAAAGCCTCCTTGTAAAAGTGTAACATCCCCATCGACACCTGGGAATCCCTGGCCCAAGACCGCACAAAGTGGAGGAGAAGCATCCGGGAAGGCACCGAACACCTCGAGTCTCTTCGCCGGGAGCAAGCGGAAGCCAAGCGCAAACAGCGGAAGGAGCGCATGTCAACCCAAGCACCCCACCCACCCGCCCCTTCAACCACCGTCTGCCCCACCTGTGACAGAGACTGTAGGTCCCACATTGGACTCATCAGTCACCTGAGAACTCATTTTTAGTGTGGAAGCAAGTTATCCTCGGTTCCGAGGGACTGCCTAAGAAGAAGAAGGAAGACCCTAACCATTCCTTATAGTTTCAGGTCAATAAGGGAATAATGTCAGGAGATAAACCCTACAAGATGCTTCACTAATCTCTGTTTAGTTTTAAGATTATTAAAGGGTTTGTGTTCAAACAAAAGCAATAGTTGCCATATCAAGCACTGATGCAGCTGCAAGGCCCTGAGGTACAATAGATTTGTGACTGGAGTAGGAGGAGATGACTTGAATCCTTGCAGGACTATGATCTCTTAGCCTTATGAGTCAACCCAGATCATTGCTGAGTCTTGCTGCATTTTTGACCATTCAGAGAATGGTCTGTATCTGTATCCCATTGTCGTTCTAATTTGGAGCTGAAGATGTTGTTTTCCAGGATACTTGGTTTGTGAGGAATATCAAGGGAGGCCATTCTTGAATGACACATTACTTTGAGTGAATGAAACAGACCCTTTTTGTCATGCTTGGATCAGACATTATGCTTCAGTAAATTAGCTAATATCAGATGATTTAAACAAGAGTTCTGGCTATTGGTTCCTGGGAAGGATTCTTAGCACTCAAAACATTTTTGGAAATCACACGCCAGCATAGGTGCAGACTTGGCTCACTTGTACTGTACCCTAATGTACCCCCTTTATCTCTAAAGGGCACTGCCAACTGCATGAAGCTGAATTTTTCAACATTTCACACGAGCAACCCTTATGGTATCTCTGATTGAGATGAGTTGCCCATTTGTGCCAAATTGTCAGCAGCTTTGTGCTCTGGAGCCACCAAGAACTTGATTGAAACTGGCCCAAACTCAGTTCATGTAGTCCATTACAGCCTTCCGACAATGGAAACTCTCTCGGAGCTCTAGTGGATTCAAACGCAGGTCCCAAGTGTGAAAGGAAATGTTCCAACCATTTATACCTCCGAACCTCCTTGTATTTATGCTGTATTTAACATTAACATTAAAAAAAGACATTTTCTTATTCTACTGAATTATTTTTGGGCAAAGGAACAAGTTATATAACTGCTATCAATCCATTTGTGGGTTTGGTAAAGATTTGTACTCGAACTCCATGAGTCCAATGACATTACACACAGCAAGCAGCAGGTGATCCAACATAACCAATCTAATTTTTTTAACCATAATAGTACTTCAAAGTACAGGAGTCAACTGGGAAATGGAGGTTACATTGATTTAGGATGGAACAGGTGCTGGCTGCAAGAAAAAAATGTGTTTTTATGTACAGCGCAGTTGCAATTCCATTTTATTTATAGAGAAACACATGTTGTTTAGGTAAGCGTTTCATTTGACTATTCATCTGGCTCTTTCCTTTAAAGAAAATGAATTTGGTGCAAACTCAAAATAAGATTAATAGCACCTGCAGCGCAGTTTGTTCGAATTTAAATCAAGGTTTGTGATGAGAGGTTGAACCCTTCAGCGTAATATTTGGAAGGTTAACTACATTTTATCTAGAGTTTGAAAGTAGAAGAAATAAAGAATCAGACATTTGAATTAACAATTCTTGCAAACATTACTTCAAGCTTTGCTGTTTTAGTTTTTGCATCATTTACATTGATATTGTTACAATCATCTTTTTAATGATTTGTCATAGTTGAACAATATCTTTAGTTGGATACGAGTCCTCTTTTTATTAAATAAGCCATAACATTATGGTTAACAATTTTGACCAAATCCAAAATCTACTTTTTCTATTGACAAATCTCCATTATATCTGCAGCCTGAAGTGATACATGCTTCTTGAATTGAATATCCAGTTCATTAAATCGTGTTATATCAGTCCTGAGCCGTCAGCACTCACTCCTGGGTTCAAGACTGCTGAAACCTTCCTGCAACTTGCACTTTTCAAACAACCGCATACAGCCCTTTGTTCCCTGGCATCAATTTGCTGGAACA
Organism: Somniosus microcephalus; assembly: GCF_052327205.1. NCBI lineage: Eukaryota > Metazoa > Chordata > Chondrichthyes > Squaliformes > Somniosidae > Somniosus > Somniosus microcephalus. Next base: position 33,461,707 of record NC_141012.1, on the reverse strand, counting down.
ATTCACTCACGGAAAAGAGAACTTTTCAAGATCCCACAGTTTGAATGTTTAGAATAATTAACACTGCAGTTTAATCTGTTTGCCCTTAAAATGTTCCTCTACTCGCGAGTGAAGTAATATGGTTTACAGAATCTTTACTGCTGGTGAGAGTTCTGCCAACTCCCTTTCTGTTATAGAAGTTCTCTGCTAAAGGTTCCGGTACACAGGAGACAGTCTCGAGCGTACACTTTGAAAAGGGAGACGAGAATTTTCTCCAGTGTTCAAAACTTATATGACGATTATCCCCCTCAGTCAAACCTCAGTTACTTCTCTAACTTTGTACTGAAGTGAATCCTAAAATGAGCCATGCTCTGCAGTGGATGGCATCAGCAAAGCGTTGTTGGATTTTACAATCCAGAGATGTACCACCCAAGTCTGCATTATAGGCTGGTCTTGCTTCAGAACGCCTGCAAAGTAGGCTGTCTGCAACTGGTTGGTATCTCTATCCAGACATACAGTCTTGCATACACAGCCACTTAAGTGGGTTGATGCCCAGGTATTAGCGATTGTTTCGTTTTCACTGCTAGGGCTGCCGCTGCCATAAGGAGGAATGGGATTGGTTGCTCTGTTTTGTCTACTGCGCCTGAAGTACCTGTAATAGATTTCATGCCAGGTACTGATCAAAACAACCTTTGTAACACTGGACCTTCGATTTCAGAATGCATGTATTTAGATCTGGATTTAACATCCAGTGCATCACCTGACTAATACTGAAATCCTGTATTGAAATTTTCCCTCCACACTCTTGTTGCAACTTAGTTTACATTTAAATTGTTTATCATAAGCTTTCTTCAATTTTTTTTTAGAAGAGAAAACTTCCACAATTCTTGCAAATTGGAAAGGTTTGTAAATTAAAAAAAAATTAAAAATGCATGAAACAAATTATAACTGCACTACAACTTAACAGTCTCTGTGAGTCTGAAAGAATACTAAACTAGATGCTGGTGTTCAAGCAATAAATTAACCTAGTAACCCAAAGAAATTGGTCTTCAGCAGCAGCACTGTTGTTGCCTCTTTATAGCTTCTAAGTAAATTTGCTCCATTACTTAATTCCCAATATCCAGATCCCCTTAAAATGTCTGTTGCTTTGTAGTGTTTCCATTCATCTAGTTCAATTAGCACAGTTGTAGTAACCTAGTTTAGTTGTTTAGTTTGCTGTACTGAATGCATTGTAAACATGTGCATGTGTGTGTTTAAAGTTTCATCAGTAGCTTTGGATCATTTCAAATTGTACACTGAAATACTCAATATTTGCATTGTTATATGATGCTCTTTGAAACGGTATTTTAAAATTATTTGCTCATGGAAAAGAATTACAGCCAAATCCCTGGTAAGATCAACCGAGAATGTCCAATGATCTTAAGAGAAGAATGATCTTGCCGGACGTGATTCGGTCGTTAAAAATGTATTTTTCAGATGTTGTATGACAGAAAAATTATTTTTAAGCTCAGACGCAGGCCTGTTTTCATAGGTTAATTTCAACCATGTTGGATCAATAGGAACATGTAATAAAGTTTTATGGCTCAGAAATTGCTGGAAAAATAATAGTATGATCACGGCGCCCGCCATTATTAGTGCGTAAAAAAACCTAATTTGTGGCGATAAAGAGAGAGGCCATGAGTTGCGAATCGCCACAAATTGCTGGATGATTTGCGCAGCTCCGCCGTTAGCCTCACAAAAACAGGAGCTCGCCATCAACCTCCCCATTGACACTCATTGAGTGTCAAGAAATTGTTAAATTTGTGCCGTACATTTTTACATTTATTTTTCTTCTTATTCCTTTTTGTGTCTTGTTTCTCTCTCTTTTAATCCATTCTCTTTCTTTTCCTCTCTTTATTTCTCTTTCTGTATGCTAATTAACCCTATTTCCTTCTCTGTCATTGGCTTTGTTTCTTTCTCTATCCTTAAATTTCATTGGAGCTGACGATCACGAGGTCCCAGACACCCCGTCGACCTCGCTGCGCCATTATCAATTCGTATTTCCAGCGGAAAAATAATACCTGAAGGGTGAGGTAAAAAATCCAATTCACAGCGCTTGCTCCAGAGATGCCCAGCTCCAGCAATTGCTGGGCCATTGTAGCATAAGAGATGCTGACTTTGAAATTGAACTGTGGGGTAATAGGCCCAAATGCTTAATTTATTCTCTTTCCACAGTTATAGCAGACATGAACTTGTTTACAATTAATTTCTTTGCTTTACTCAAATGGGTTGATGTCTCTGCTGTAATAGCAGAAAGAGGAATTACATATAAACGTCATATGCATTTGTACCCATTGTTGCCACAGCATAATTCCAAGGTCCCTGTGATTAGCACTTTAACATTAAATAATCTTGACTCCTTGTCAGATTTTTGTATCTTTCTATTTTGTGACATGAAATAATTCTTGTTACTTTTTGTCTTCATAGCCTATCAGTAACACAGAGTCATCTCTTTCATTCTGTGTTTTAAGGGTAGTATATGAAGATAAAACACAATGGCTGAAAGTGCGATTGTAGTTTATCACTCTGTGAAGCAGCTTGTCAATGGCTATCATTTTGATGATGTGCTGAGAATGCATTTTAAACAATAACATTACAGATTGTGGGCTCAACAAAACATTTCTAGTCGTCTTTTAATGTTGACGAGATAATTTAAACAAAAGAACGGAACATAACAGTAAAGCAGAAAAAGTAGTCACTGGAATGCTCCTGAGGGTGCATTAAAGAGACAGTATCGTTTTGGAGGGACGACAGTAAATTAGTCATTCATCATAACCAGTCTGGCCATAGGTACCACAAGACTTTTCCACTGTGCCGTCCTTCCTGTCAGCAGCTATAGTATCTGCCAATTGTCACTCTTCGCTTTAGGTCTTCCCTAACACATTTATGCAATTTCAGTGACTGCCCTTAAAAAAAAAGATCTTGTTGGTTGGACTTTTGAGTTCATACTAAAAGTGGAAGTCTCATTAGCTGAACAGCAAGATCACTCGGGAAGGACAGCATTTGATGCTTAATGATCCAGGAGCTTATTGGCTGAACTTGTCCCATTATTGGAAGAGGGAGAATCCCATTGGTTAGAGACCATTAACCACCAATTAATTGAATAATAACCATCTGATTCAAAAGTAACAGGAGCTCTACTGGGATCAGCAAGTTTAGTTTCCAAGGCAACAAGATTTTTATGGCGATAATTTCAGCAGATAGAAAGGGAACACTATTGCAAACATTAAACTAACTGTAAATTCAGTATGTGATACATTTAACTCATGCATTCTACAAGATCCTGTTTTGCTAAGTCCATTCTCACCTTTAGACCAAGCAGTTAATTGTTTATTGGGTGCTATTCCAGACAGTGTAAAGAGCACACACTATAAACCAGTCCAAATCTGGTCTATAATGGTCAATTTAATCAATTGCCATTCATATTACAACACACGTTTTGTCTGATTTTCTTAAAGCAACTGGTCTAAAGAAATAGCTAAAAAAAATTACAAAAGAAAATCCTAGTCTGCAGGCCATCCTCTTCATGTCCCAACAATGTGTTTTTTAGTATTGTCTTAATAGGGCAACTTAAATTGTCCCTTGTTGTTATCTGTTGGTCAGTTATCTGGAGGGATGTGGCAGTGACCCTAACATGTCTGCTCCCATTCACTTTACAACAGAGGATCAGTATACTGCACCATGTCTACAATCCCCCTACACTGAGCTTCTAAAATACAGTGGAGAGAAGCCAGATGCTTCACCCCAGGGAGGGAAGAAAAAAGTCAGAGTCATTCCAGGTCACTCTTGTACAATTTGCAGTGGCCATCTTAAAAACATGATTCAGAGATGACCTTTGAATTGGGGAATTATGCATGGTCTCCAAAGATAGAGAGAAAATTAAGCAAACTTTTTTTCAAAATGTTATTCATAGCGAATCTCTTTGGGGTAGAAATGCGACTTGGTTAGTAATGCAAAACAGGCAGTATATCAGGCAGCCTGTTATATGCCCCCCGCTTGGTAATCAGTCCTATTGACATCAATGGAACTGAAGTTCGGGCCGGGAATAAAGCGGGTGGCCGATGCGACACTGACAGTTTTGTGCTACTGCCAAAGACAAATTTCTACCCCATTGTGCTTTCCTATAGAAATGCCAACAAGTGTAAACCAGCCCGTGACAAAGAAAGCTGAGTGTTAATATTGCAAAGGCACAGTGTCTCTCTGCTTGCCTCGGTGAGGGAAGTCATCATTATTAAGGAATGGACAAATTTTCCACTTTGTTAACCCACTGTTGGGTTCAAACAATCCCAGGTCCGCCATAGCACAGATTTGATGGCAAGTAGAGTTTCCTCTTTCCCGATAATGTTCCTTAACCTAAAGTAGTCTAACCTGCAGCCCAGGGGCCACAAGCAGCCCTGAACCCTGGAAATCTGTCCTTTGTAATCCAAGCAGCTCGGTCCAATTTATGTTTATATTTCTTATTTACTGGTTTGTCCTGTTTGAAGGTTATGGGCCTGAAGATTTTGAATGGGCTGTTCTTACTGGATAATTAAAACATCAACGTTTGATAGTATCAGCACTTATGAAAATTAATGGGAACTTTGATGTAAACTCTATGTGATAACCTCAAGACTATTCTACCCACCAAGACTAAAAAGTGTGGACAACCCTGCCTTAACCCAATTCCCAGCAGATCACTGGCTACTGTATCTATGTGAATTTTCATTCTTTCCACATCAGTCATTCTCATTGTAACTCAGAATGAGACTTCAATAGGAGTGTATCGGATAAAGACCACTGCAGCCCATCTGACGAGTCCCAAACTTTGAAAAATACCATAAACTACTCCCTCCCTCCTACCCCTCAGTCCCCTTCTTTGCTAAATATCGATCTAGAATTTACCAACAAAACCTAATGTCAAATTATACTAAATTTAAATGCAATTGACTGATGCCCACAGCCAGCTGAATTTAGAATGCCAAATTCATTTCATTTCGGATCTTTACAGAGAAAACAGTCTAATATTCCAGAGGTCAAACGGTCCTCCTAGAGGATACTGTCTCTTAACATACAGTGACTTCGAAGGTTTCAAGCACCTCTCGGAGGTATTTCAGGGTCAGTGTAAACTACAATTTGCAGCACTGTGAGCTTCAAAAACGTGGAGTAAGTTACTAAGCTGGTAATATGTGCTTGTCTATCCACAGGTCCAGGAGCAGTGCTTGATGGGAACAACCGTGCTTCTGCAGGAATGACCGCTTCACTATGGGTACTGGCGATACTCTTCGTCCATTTCCTCTTCAAATTTTGACGTGGTGCGGCGCCATTGAACAGCGCACTGCCTCTAACCCGAACAGAACAAATAAACTTTATCCTGCACAGGTTGTGCACAGGCTATAAAACATCGCGTATAGGTTCTGTGCTGACGAGTATTTGTTTTTGTGAGTCCATACTGGTATTTCCCCTCTGTTGGCTGCAGGGCGCTGGTGCATAATTGCTGTCAGAACCGTTAGTTCAGTTACTGTTGATTTTCCACTTTTTAATCCTCCATGTTTTAGCTGATGTAGTGTTTACATATTTTATGCTTTTAATGATGTTTATTTATGCAGGTGCTCTTCATCAACCTTTCCCTCACATACGTAAAGCTGTCTGTGGTTTTACTGGGTGGATGATATAATTTACCTGTATACTATTCGTAGGCTACCAGATAAATAATGTAATATGCCTGTAGACCATTGGCTAATTAACAGGTGGATTGTAGCCCATTGGCTAACGGAGCAAACGTCTAGCAGATAAGCTGCACACTTATAACAAAAGGGGCAGTTTTACATTAAAGTTTAAGGATCTTTATCTTAGAGCAATTCTATTCCAGAAATATATCTCACTAACGTTTAGGCCCATATCGACTATCACCATAATATATAAATTGTGGAAAACTAATACAATTGTATCTGTCATGTACGTTAAAGTAAATATATAACTCTTTAGTTTCCATTTGATTGTGTATTATGTGCGCACATAACCATATTTCTGCACTTTGAGTCCAATATACTTATATAATTTGCTGAAGGCTTTTCCTGTACTGCAGTGGAACTAGGCCAAAATTACCAACCAATCACGTGAGAGAAAGAGATGGCCATTTGAAATGCATCCTGGGAAGGCCTTTCCAGCATACTGTGTATTTGGTGTCTCCTAGTTTATATGTTACTAGTTTATAAAAAGGGAAGCCATGTGATTGCTTAAAGCTGCAGTATCCCTTTTATTTTGTTGGCATGATGCATTTCTATAAGAACAAATTAAATGTATACAATGGTACCCGTTAAAAACGATTTCTGGCTACGTGAGATTTTGTTCTAACTTTTTATTTCGCGGAAGCTAGCTGGAATAATCCTAGAAATGATGCTGCAGGTTTTGCACTTCAGATGTTTGCCACTGTTCATTTTAATTTCAAGCCGTAATTTTCATGGTTTTAAAACTGACAGATCTCAACTCATGGGGTTGACGGTGTGATCGATGGCTGAATTCAGCAATCCTCAGGCAGCAGCTGATTGTGTGCTCAGCTCACATGTCACAACCTTAGTTCTTCCCACAACATGATCAGACATATTAGGGTCATGAGGGCTATGTAACTTTACATTTTTATTTCCTTTAAAATGTTACTGTGTCAGAGAGCCACTGAGCAGATTCCAGTGCTAGGAAAGATTTAATCGGGTTTAATCAGAAATGGGAAGTATGGTATTGATGGGAGCTGGGAAGAAGCATCTTGCTAATATTATCCTGGAGCTGCCTTAGCGTTGCAACCTTTCCAACTGAATAATATAAAGCTGCTGAATTAAATCAAATTGTGTTGGTTTTAAACTTTCAAGAATGAGGCACTCTTAGAGTATTCTAATATGTGCATGAGAAAACTTACATTAACTTCATTCATCCTTCAGGGCAGGAGGGAAGATGTTAGGGCAATAGTGTGTTGGCTGAGAACCGGCAAAATCATTCAAGGTTCAGACGATGATGCTGAGTTTCCTCCATTGCTGGGTTTGGAACTCCTGCCACACCAAGTGAACCAAACGTGCCTCTCACCGCACTACAAACCCATCCCAATTTAAAGTATTAGCCGCAAGACCAGAGTGCTTGCTTCTGAAGTGTAAAACCAATATGTGCACTATAAATTAGATCAATATTTTCTAAATTTAACAGGCCAAAAAATTTAAACTGTCAACTTACATTTTGTCAACCAAATTCTAACCCCTCGTACACCTTCTTTGAGCTGGGAAGCTTCACAGGGGAGCTGATCCAATACATGGTTTTGCAGGACAGTCTTGTCTATGTTTAAGCTTGAGCTATCTTGAAGCAATATCATCAAGCTTACAGAATAAAACAGACACTGCACAGGAATGGTAAAGTATATTTAAATTTACTTTAAAAAAATTATCTTAAATTTAATCTACATTTTACAACCTTATTAATTTGGTTATTTCAGAGCCATAAAAACACTTTGAACCATATAAAAGTTGCTAATGAAATTCTAATACAAAATATAATTACTACTGTTCTCTGATATTATTTGCTTCAGTTCTTTGAGGACGAAAGGGTTTTCTTTGACTTCCTGGGCCACAAACATGTTTTCGTCACATATCAAATGGCTTTTTGCAGCAATGGAAAAGGGCACAATGCTGAATATTATGAAACACAATAAGATCAAAGCACATGTGGCAAACTGTGCCTGCAGAGTGGAATAAAGGAAGTCGGAATTGTACTAAACAGCTTTTCTTTTTTTGGTAAGTTATTTCATATTTTCTGCTCTTCCTATTTTCGAAGAAACCCTTCACCCCAACACCCAACCCCTGCTCCCCGCTCATCCCCAGCCAAGAGGACAAACCAGCTCCCAAGCCACTGTCAAAGCCACTTTGTAACTAAGGACTAGGAGATGTGCACGAGCTGAGTTACCCAGGGTTGTTATTTACCTACGCTCCCTCTGGTCTAATGTCGTGCCTTCCAACAATGCTTTGCAACAACAGCATAGTTGGGATTAAGAACTTTCCGTGTGAAGAATCACAGGTACAGACTTGTGTGCTATCACTCCATGGTGCCTTTAGAAAAATAGCAGCATAGCATCTGGCTAACTTCAACACTGTCAGCCTCTACACTAAACTCTGTGCTAATGCTTACCCTAATGCAACTGATGCAGATCAGTTTTCAGCTGCTCAATGCAGAACAAAGTTTTTTTTTGCCTCTGCAACACCTGTTGTTGCAAGATGTTGTACCTTGGGCTAAGAGATAGTTAAAAATTCTGTACTCGTTGGTACAGATCTGGTACTAGTAATATTACAGTGGTAGGTAAATCTGGGAGATAATGCGGAAAGAAGCAGCCTCTATATCAGAATGTAGCCGTCTATCATTGGACCTGAACTTATTCCCCTCCTGTTGCTCGTATAGGTTCACTACTAGTAAATGGAGTAGCAGTCAGTTCATGTTCACAATGAACCACTTAATAAACTTTAGTTACCTTCGGGTACGTAAGACAATGAACAGTTACCCAAGTTCAGCTATGGAAACTAATGATCTGCCACAACATTTAAGTTCTAAATTGAAACCATTTTAATAGAGAAACCTTCAATACTGTCACTCACTGTTACTCCTAATATTGTCATCCCTCAGCATCATTCCGTTAAACTTAGTTGGGGCATAAGTGGGTAGGAGGGACAAAAATTCATTCAGTTAATGTCGGTCAGTCTTTTGTTCAGGTTCTTCTGAATCTGCAAAGTTTTTATGAAGTCTCCTTCTGACTCTCATCTTCTTTGGTTATCCTATGAACTGTTTCCAAGAGCATTTCTGAAGCAAAATATTCCTCACAATTCTCCTCTTTTGCATCTTACTCATGTACTCTGGTTGTTAGATTTATTGCACTTTGTTTTTAATTCAATGTCCCTCGAGGCGATGCCCATTAATTTTTCTCAAATATGACACCTTACAATGCATGGCATGTCAACTGCAATCATGGTTTTTCTACTTTTTGAAGAAATTTAAACACTTTAATCTTATTTTGGAGAAGCTTATTGCTCCTATAGTCCATAGTGGATTAATATTTAGTTATTATTTTGGGTAATTTTCAGAACGACTTCCTTCAGCTGTCTTTGCCTTCTCCCTAGAGTTTTAAAGTTGCTATTAGTCTTCTTACTACTGCATCGAAGTCAAAGACTTGCCAGTTCTTTTATAGATGCATTGGCGTAACAGATCAGGTGGTCGAGTATTTGATTTCCAACTAGAACAAACGATGTTGGACCAGATTCTTTCCATCTGTCATGTTCATCTGATTTGGTTGAAATTTATTCAGTTTCCGCATAAGGTAGCAAGATGCTCTGTCTCAATGAGAATTAAATATTGACATAGTACTTAAATTCCATCTGATTAACAGCAGCAGCTGTGGAGAATTCCTCAGGCCTGACGGTACCAAACTTCCAATTAAAGTGAATTCATGAGATCATTGGGATCCATGAGGAACAATGTCCAAGTTGCAGACGTCTACTTCAGTGCTTTTTTCTGTAATATTTCATCAACTTTGACGATTCAGTGTTTGGCTGTTAACAGCCGATCTGTAACTGTAGACATGAATAAGTCCCAGGGGTATTCACATAATGCCAAAGTGCCAACTTTAACTTCACTTTTCCGGGAACTTACTGCTTCTCAAATGGTTTAGTAGTGAAAGGCACTGCTTGGTTGGTGCACTGAGTTATACAGAACAGAAGGTCAAAGATTCAATTCTCAGTCTGTGCTTCTTTATCTAATCTCAACCAAGACAGCAATTCGCTTCAATGCACTTGACTTTGGGAGGGGAAAAAAATCAGCAAGGGTTCTTACTCCTGATCATTTCCAGTGACTTCTGCTGAAAAGTGCACTGCGCGACAACAGAATCAGATGTATCTGTCATGCCCTCAACGGTAGACGAGGCTCCTGACAGATTGTCTAGGCTCGCATGAGGAACGGTGAGATGCTAGGCATCTGCTGGCACCGATGGAATAGTACCACAGTAGAAGTCGGCACCTTCAGCAGAGTAGGGAAGAAAACTGATGAGGGGAGAAAAGGCTACAAAAAAGAACATCTTCACCTGGACATTGGAAATTTTGGTCCTTTTCACTTAAATAATGGTCCAAATAGTCTCCATGATATTTCCTTTGACAATTAGATTATTTATTTTTATGACTACGTGGCCAATGGAAATTACCCTCGCAGACTTCAGTAGCATTTCTGAAAATATCGTAAATTAAGAATTTTGCTGGGAGGGCGGACCTTTGTTATGCTACATTCAAGTGTATGATCTGTGGTGCAGATTTGCAGCCATGATTTCTCACTCTATCCACCTGATCGAAACCAGGCGGGTGGGCGGTTCAAATCACGCAGGTTATTTACCCATCGTGGAGACGCCGGGCGAGCTGAGCAGGCGGCAAGGACACCTGCCCACAGCCAGCGGAGTCCTTCTTAACATATGCATGTCGGGTCTTGATGATATCATCAGGACCTGACTGCGATTTAACTCGGCGACATGATTGGGAAGCAGCAGCCAACCTAGTAGGGATAAACATCAGGGCCAGAAGGAGCCCAAAAAGGTAAATTCTTTTCACATTTTTTTAACTTTCCTTGTGGGGCCAGGAGGCGCAGAAGTGTTCCCTCTGGGCCACACAAGGAAAGCTTAGGTCTCCCCTGACACGGACTTGCCCCCACCCTCCCGATCGCGAGATCACTGCGGGACACCCTGACAACCGATCCCGCCACTTACCTGCTGTCCGTGGGTGGCTCCGGGCTGCGCAATCTTCCTCCGACATTTCCCCCTCTCGGAACGGGTGAGAAGTCGGCCGGTGGGATTTAAACGAGGCCTTGGAGTTTAAAAAAAATCCCATGGCCTCATTTCTGGGCCAATGGATGAGTTTCTAACTCACGCCACTGCTTACCTGCCAAAAACTGACCCAGAGTTAAAATTGGGGCCAGCGCCTAGTCTGAGCTGGACGGTTGGGAAGAATTGAAGAGTGGAGGTCACATGCTGCCCGAAAAGCAGGAAGGAAATCAGGGCTTGAGCCAACCCTAGGCCATTGTCTCTCACTGCCTAACTTCCAAGTTTCCGAGAGGCCTGACTGCAGGCCTCTTCTCCACTCTCTCAGGAGAAGAGGCTCTCCATAACATGCGAGGGAACTAGAGGGACCATAAATATCAGCAAACCTCTTGGGGATACTTCAGATGTTTGTTTCCATGCATTTCTCCAGTTTTCTTCTGTAAAATTCAGCATTAGCCGCTTACAGTTTCATTTCTAGATATGTTGATTACGATTTTCAAAAGAAATTGAGTTCCTAAAACTGATCAAAGCTTGAAAAAAATTCAGCCCTGTTTATAATCAGGGTAAAGGATTGCTCTGGTTTCTATGTGCAGTGACCTCATGAACGTTCACACTGTATAATCCATTGCTACACCTAGCACCGAGGCAATTCTCAATTCAGAACATTATTCTGGTCAATATGTGATGGATAAACAATGTTTGGGTATACTAAAAGAAAACAAAGTAAATTGCATTCTCAACGAGCTTTGAAGCATTATCCTGTCCACAGTCTGGTAGAACCAGATTGCTTAGTCGGGATGACCTCCAGCCTTGAAATCAAAACAGGCAGATTTGAATTCTGGGCCAAATTAAGCGACTTATTTTGGTTGCTTATTCCTGTTTAAAAAATGGCACTATGTGAAATGTTGTCAGTAACAGTAACATCTTATTGGTGTGTAATTGAAAACGAACTTTGGTTGTCATTTTTTTCAAATTCCAACCATTTAAATTTCGTAGTCTGGGGTACTCTTCCCTCCGGCTCAATTTATACAGCATTCCCGTATTCAGTTACAAGCTGGATGCATCTACTTCAACATTATTTTAAAGTTTGATAATGAAGAGAATGGCAGTGTAAAAATAATGGGGGTGAATTCCCTTGGGGGCTTCTGTGGCTCTTCTCCCAAAGTTACAGCAGGCGAGCGAGAGAACCTCTTTGGAAATTCACCCCCAAACTATTTTTGATTGACTTCCACGGACTTCATTCCATTAAAGGCTATAAGGACACAGCATAAATTAGATGCTTCTGTAGAAAAGGTATACTGCAGCTTGGAGCTTAACAGGGCTGTGAAAGTACCACCAACACATTCCTCATGTCATCAACGCAATGTCTGATTCTTCACCTGTCCGTCTCAGTAGTAGAGCTGTATCCATGACTCCTGACAGACGCTGAACTTCCTGAGAATTTGTGCTTGCTCGCTCTTTTGTTCCATCTTCGAATTCTCTTGCTCTCAATATTAGTAAAAGACTTGCACTGATAACTAACACCCAGTAGAAGTTGCTGTAAGATAGATCTACACCCATGCATGGGGCTGCTTCTGCCAGTTTCCAGGTATCAGTCTTTCAAAAAAAAGAGCCTGTTACTTGATGGAATAATATCAAGCTGTAGATATCAATTGTACATACGAAGATTTATTATATTTTGTGAAGATGTGCTGTATGGTGCAGTCAATTTTTTTTCTTAGTTATGCTTGTATCCTAATGCTTGCCTTTATAGGAAGACTGTCTGCACTGTAATCCCTGTCCCGTATTTATCAATCCAGTGCACTAAATGCATTCCAAAGTGCTCAGCCCAGTCCTGTCACCTGTTAAATGTGCTCTTTATGCGATCTGTGCACATGACCACCACCACCAGATCAATTGCAAAATTTGTTCAAATTGACTGTGTATGCTCCAATCCACATGCCTTTGCCACGTGAAGCTAGCAGTTCAGCTGAATCACAGAGGGCAGTGAGGATCTAAAGAACCATATCGCATAATGCTGATGTGACTGTCTTATCAGCTCACAGCAGAACTAGACTTGATTGTAAACTTAAGGAGCATTAAAATCTCATCATATCGCAGAAATGTATGTTTTAAAAATTCAAGCTTTCTTGACAGGATTATTTCCATTCCTACACCCCTGTGTAACACCTTAATAAACCCACAAAGAGCTGGAAGCAGATTTCTGCAACAAAGGTCAGACTGCACCAAACATTTGAATATAGCTGATTTGAGACAACGAACGAGGAACATATCCCTCCCACTTTAATCAGGATATCTCGACATTAAATTGTGCCACTAAAAAGATGAGCAGTGGCGAGTAATACTCCCAGACTACAAAATCAGCTGATTTTCAGTGTCTACAGAAAGCACTGCCCTGAATTCCACCCTTTCAACACATTACAAGTGGAGAGCCATTTATTGAAGAAGCGTAACAACAGTTATCATCAAAGTTATAAAATACCGTGTCGTTAACTCTCAATATCCTTCACCATTCTCAAAGCATACTTACATTTTTCATCATATGACTTCTTCGATATATTTTGTAACTTCCTAATAATCAATGTTATGGCAGAACTATACAGACCAAGGGGTATTTAACTATCTATCTTCTCTGACCAAACTCTGAAAAAAAATTGTCTACAGTTTTAATAACATTTTGCTGTAGTTATACTGCTATCCTCAACGTGTTACATGGTTCAGGTGGGGTCATGGATTACAAATTTTAGTGGTGCAGTAACTGGTGTTATAAAACAAATAAAATAAGCAGCATTACTGTTAGCAACTTGCTTCCAAGTTGCCTTCTCACCCCCAATTCACACATTTGGTGAGAACTGAATTTGCAGCCTTCTGAAATCAAAACAGAAAATTATGGAAATATACAGCAAGTCCAGAAGAGAGAAGATAGGTTGACATTTTTGGGTGAGACCCTTGTTTTTTTGTTTCAGACTTCCACCATTTGCACATTTTTCCTTTATATCACATCCTTTTGGTGTGCATTTAAACCTCCTCCTGCAAATTACAGAGAAGAATCAAGAGACTCGAGAAGGGCAGAAACTGGAGCGTGATCTTTGGGTAGTAATCACATCAACCCATTCAAATGGCACCATAAATGACCAGATTGAAGCTTGAGAAGGTTTATAATCATCATATTAATCCCGAGGTGAGATTGCTGCCCACAATCACTCCTGCGTATCTTTATCATATCTGGTGGAGTTCAGGTCATTTTATTTCATTTTTATTTTATTATTTTTTTGTCAGTGTAGATATCAAGGCAGATATTAGCGTCGATGGAATTGATGTGTGGTGATATCTTTGTAGGACTACCGGCTGTGGTCTAATCATGGCATGTTTATCAACTGCAACCAGAAAATATGACAACAGTATAATATGAAATGAATGCCTAATAGTCAGGTGTATGTGACAGAGAGGCTAACACCTAATCTGAGGAAGTGTATTCCATACAGGATAATATGTAGTGTGGAGGGTGTTACAGTGTGAGGGAATGTGGTACAGATAAAATAATAGTCTGGAAGATGTTACATGCAGGATAATAAATAGCCTGGAGTGTGTTACTTAGGCTGGAGGAAGTATTACATGTAGGATACCATGGAAAGACTGTGTTACATGCAGGATAACATATATTCTAAAGGAAATTATCAGGCAGTGTCACATTGAAGGATTCAGATGGCATCATAAACTGAGCAATATATATCAACATATTATGAACCCCTCAATGTGTCACTGCCTTGAAACAAACTCTAGCTTCTGTTATTATCTGAAATGTACATATCTGGTTTACCTTTATGAATCTGATTAATTTTTTGGAGTGATTTACTATTGCCAATACAAATGTCATAGTGAGCATAGCCTGATCTCTTGATCAAAGCTTGTAATTTGAGCTGAAGTAGTACTGTATCATGCACAATGTACTGTAGGGATACTTCGCCTTCAAACCACTCCTTCCTCTGAGTCTTTCTGTTTGTTTGCTCCCTTGTCAAGAGGGTCTGTCTACCTCCCTCTCACTAATTTCTGTCCCTTCTTCCCCCTCCACCATCAACAGCATGAATAATCAGATTGTGTTGCTCCACAAGATAGTGCCAGCTGAGCATTATAATGAAATATGATTGAATTTATTGTACCATATTATAATAGGATATTGAGCATACTATTTCCCAGTAATCAATTGTAGATTGTTGATCAACCTACTCCGTTATTGTACCATGATCCTTGATCTTTGAATTGCCATGTCACATCACATGCCAATTCAGTATAATAATTGTTATACATTAGCAATTTTAGGCATGTTTCTCTAGGTTCAGATGACGGTTAGGAACCATTCAAGCTTCACCTCTGTAGTTTATGACATCTTCTGAGCCCCTTGATGAGATTGCTGCTTTGTGTCCAGAGTGCACATGTAACAATGAGTAACAGGGAAATCTGCCATCAGCAACTTCCCTGGCCCTGTGTTATAACTGATATTCTTTGAGCCCCTGCTTCACATTGCCAGTCAATGCTCTTAGATGATTGCTAAACATGACAATCGCAAAAGTAAGAAAAGGTACTTTAAAATGAAAGATTATCTCTGATGTATCTTATACCCAATGAATCTCAAAGATTTTAGACAGTTATGTAATCCCTGGTTTCAGATGACCTCAATCTCCTTGAGCTTTGGGTTTTTGACATCATTCAAGCCCCCCTCAATTGGATTCCTGCCTTCGCTGGGAGATGTAGCTGGTATTTTCTGTAGAACCCTGCTCTGTCTGTGATGATGATTTTACATGTAGTGTGTTAGGAAATGGAGTTTCTGCACAAAATGTCACTGGAATGTCAAGCCTGAGGTATTTAAGTTGAGATCAGTGTCTCAGTCTTCTACTCAGGCTGTTAATGAATCAATCTGCTTTGGAGCAGCTCAATTTACTCAGCATATTAAAGTGTAAGATTTTAATTCATTTCTGCAACAGATTTGTAATGCAATTTTTTCCTCAGTGGAGCTGTAAATATTCTACAATTGTGAAATGGAAGTGCAGCTTAAAGCAGAAATGTAGAGAGGCCTGTTGTGGAACTAGAGGTGGATATTTGTTAAGGATTAATATGTATAGGTTGCCTCTGCATTCAAGTTCTGATTTTGATCTTTGTTATTTATCTGGTGCAAGTAGTTTAATAGGTGCTTCTATTTATCTGTTCCAACACTGCTTAACTGGAAAGGGTAATACCTGGTGTCAGAACTGATTCACATTGGCACAAATTGGAGTGATGGTAGAATGCAATTTTAGTGTTTCTGGTCTCCTGTGTTTGCCATACCACTTGGTATATGCCACCCCAGCCTATCTGTGTAGTGGAATTAATCTGCTAAACCTAGCACTACATGGAGAGAGGCATCCTCCTGTCTTTTGATGCGTGCCTGTAATTTTACCTGTTTAATGGTGCTGGCTATTCATTTTCACATCCTTCACCCCACAAGTACATCCCAACACAGCTAACGTACCACTTTATAATGCAATTCATTGTAATGGAGCACACTTTGGTTTTGAAACACTTACATGCCTTGACCTTGTGGAACAGTTTAATCGAGAAGCAAAAGAGAGAAAGCAGCATAAGGGAACATTTTCTCTCTGCACTAATGTAATGAAATCGTAAATAAGTTTACAAAGAATAGATTTACAATTTCACTACACACCGCGCACAAAGGAAATCTTCCCCTGGGGTTAGTAAGTGCTGTTGTGTTCAATTAAAAAAAAAGTCACCAAGAATTTCCACACAGTAAGCCATTAAGGTAAATATTTCCTAAACATGTCTGTTCACTATTACAGTGAAACAGCCACAGAGCCTGCTCAGGCAACTTAGTGGATAGCTCCAATTGAAGAGTTAGCTCTGGCTGTAAATTCTGTGATTCAATTTTCCAGTTGTAGGAAGGCATTCATCTTCGTACTAAAGTACATCACACAGCTCCAGCAATCATGCCATGTGAATAGATTCGCTTGTGTTTTGTCGCATCCTTGACCACCAATAGTGGTAATTGATTCAGGAAAGATACTTTGGCCGAGCGACCACTGCATGTTGCAGTTTTCTACTTATGCTGAGCCATCTCATTATTTACCTCATCTGCCCAATACAGGAGCTGCAAGTAATACAACATGTGTTTGGCTCTCCCCCCCCACACCCACCCATTACCCAATTACATCCTAACCCCTGAGCTGCCGATGATGAGAAGACTCATTTTGCTGTGTCTGCTCCCTCACCGCCAACAAGGCATTTTATACTTCTGGAGAACAGCCTGGGAAAGAAGTCAAAATGTGACCAATTTCTCAAATGTCACAGACAGGTCGAACATTAATGTTCAGCCGGTTGACTGGCTGAAATACCAACCTTTTGAAACTGGCTTTCAAGTGATTAGGAGCTGAATTGCAGAGATGTCAGTCCCAGGTTCAGAAAGGAGGCAGGGAAACAGGTCATTTTAGGAATAGGTAATTAAAATTATAAATGCAAGTTGAAATAGTGAAAATAGATGAAAAAGTTTAGGGAAGGCTGAGATGGGGAAATAAAGAAATTGGAGATGAAACTGAAAGAAAGTTTTAAAATATTTTCCATTTGCAATTTTTTTAAAGTGCAAATTTAAAAAACTAATAAGCAACTCTGGATATATTACAAGTATTATTAAAAAGTGAGGTGATTCGTCTGCATATTGTGTGAACTGAGATGTTTAAAAAGAATGGTTAGCTCACAAAACAAAGTGAGACAATTTTTGTGTCCATTATCTATCAGGTGGACAGTGGGCAAGGCATCCACTCCACCCACTGATACATTCAGTTCTTCTGATCGGGCCTCATTAACATTGAAGCGACGGGTTGCCGGCACTAACCTTGTTCCATATGGGCAGCTTGCCGATTGGGAGGGCAGGCAATCCAGCAAGGCAGCCAATCTTGATGGGCCTTGTAGCGGAAGCGTGAAAGCGTCGGGAGAGGCCACAGTTTATAGTGACGGGGAAAATTTTGCAGCAGCTACAGCAGCGAGGATATCAAATATTAGAAGCCATCGAGCCTTGAAAAATACAAGTGACTGCAGTAGAAATGAGTGCCAGACCAGCTCCCAGCTTTCCTTTCCTGCAGCTAAGGATCCCTTTAAATGTCATTGGAAATGACTGCCTGGCAACACTGCTAGAGACGGAAACTGTGTTGGGGTCTTAGCTACGTCATCAGACCCTGATCTGCATATATTAATGAGCCCCTGCCTGTTTCCTGCGTGAACTCCGGCCGCCTAAATCGGGATGCGCCTGGAAATTGGATTGATCGGACGACCTGCAGTGAGTCATGGGTCAATCCTCCATGTGACTTTGGTCCCACTGCTGCCCCATTTTTAGGCATAAATGAGGCGGTAATGAGATGAAAATCGCACCCAGCGTTTTCCTGCTGGTGCTGCCCCTCTTAAGGTTTAAAACAAGTAAGCACTTCAAACTGACGGCCATTTGATATGAGGCAGAGAAAACATATAGAAACCAAAAAATAAGTTTAAATTTTTCAGTTTGTATTGTAAACATTTATCATAGAATCTAATTCCTATGACTTGTGCTCCTGTCTGTTGCTTTTCCTGTGGTTTTAAGGGTTAATCTCAATCTCCAACCTGCTGAGAAGTGGAATTCCCATTTAGTGCAATCCTCCAGCTTTTGGACTAGTT
This sequence comes from Somniosus microcephalus, assembly GCF_052327205.1. Lineage (NCBI taxonomy): Eukaryota > Metazoa > Chordata > Chondrichthyes > Squaliformes > Somniosidae > Somniosus > Somniosus microcephalus. Next base: position 33,443,199 of record NC_141012.1, on the reverse strand, counting down.
TTGGCGCCTTTTGCCTGGACTCCATCTTCAATGTTCAGGCATCAATGATGTATTCCCCACTCTAACAACTGCTACATGTTGAAATGGCATATCTCTATTTTTAAATGGTAAATTATACTTCTGAAATATATGAAAACCCTTCTACTGTGCCCACAAAGCTTTATTTGTTCCATTTACGCTGCATTAACATTTGAAATGCTAACAATGGCACTCACAGCCTTGATGGTTTGTCACTCCTGCTGCATTTCAGCTTTCGCATGGTGGAGATGGTCTAATTGTAACATTGAGAGTTTTCTTTCCCTGTTACAAAGGATTGCCTTCTCCTTAAATGTTCAGTAGGTGATGCAGAAAATTACGAGTGACGTACGGAGACTGGAAATGTGATGGAGCAAAGGACACTGTCCGGGCATTATGATTAGATTAGGACCAGGACGCACTAAAGCTTATTTAGATTTCAATTGGAGTGATTGGTTCTTTCACCTGGTGAAAGGTAAAATCGACTCTGGCAATTGGGGTTGTTTTGAGTTTTTTGCAATCACAGCAGTAGTCTGCAATGAAAATGCAACTGACGATCCATGTTGGCACTAGCCTAAGTACAACCTGCAGCAGGGGCCATGTATCTGCCACTATGTAAACACTTACCCTACAATTTCCCTCCCTCTTAAAAGTTTAAAAGTTGGGTGGGGGGGGGTGGACAGCAATGAACATCTCACCATTTACCACTGTTTATCCTGCAAGACACATAACCAGACAGCAAAAGCCCCTTTGATGATTTTGAAACTGAAAGCAATAGAATTAACCTAACTACTGCAGAATAACTGTCCATATTCCAGTACTCGCCTCTCTACACATCGCAGTGGCAGTATGTCTTCAATCTACTTAATCGCCCTGTATATCTGATAGTAATTACCCAGACTGGTAGTTTCCCATATAGTGTGTACAATTTCTTCTATGACTTCCTGAGCAGCTTTATAGCAGCAGTGTATTCACAGCTAATTATTCATCTAAACACAAATCTGACACCTTTTAATTGCATGCTAATTATAATATAGAGAAGATTTTTAAAGATTATATATATATATATAAATATGTTAGCTTGCTCATACACTGGCAATTTTTAATTTAAATTGTGCAACAAAAAAGTTAGTAGAGGTTTAAATGAAAATGCTTTCTGTGCAAAAATTCTACCACCTGAAATTCTTCCTTTAGAAAAAAGTGTATAAATGTAAAAAAAAATTAATTATTTCAGATGAGGGATTCTTAAGTCATAATGTTTCCAACATTCTTAAATGCAAAGAGCCCACATTTTGATTATTGCAGTATGTTGTGACAATTTCTGAAGTCCTATCTACAATTTTGTCAGCTACTTCTACCTGGGTTTCAATCGTCTGCAGTGCAGTGTCACCATTGCCAATGGATACCTCACCGACATGTCAAATTACGTTGTCAGGAAGCTAAGCTTTCAATATTAGATTCCCCGTTGCCACTGGTTAAACTAATTTAAATCTGATGCGTTTTATGATATTGTCTTTGAAAGAAATTCCATTGTGTCGCAATATAATCGTCCAAATTTGCTATTGTGGTTATATTTTATATATTATATTAATGTCATGGCAGTTCTGTATTGGGCACAGAATTAATAGAACAATCCTGTGTTATACAGTGGCATTTTTACTGAAATTTGAGACAGTCTTCTTGTAATGTATTTAAAAAGTCTAATGTTTTCTGATTGCTGAAGTATGCTATACAAAGCCTCTCCTCTGTAAAATAATGCTTAATTGTCTCCTCTGTGTGACAGGTGTACTGCTGTTAATATTACTGTAGTCGTGTTAGTGTATGTTTTAATAAGGATGCAGTGTAATTGCCATACAATAACCAACCTTCTAATAAATATGTCATTTTCTGATGGGATTCTTTTTTTCTTTTCCTTTCTGAATTGCTTTTTTTTAAATAAAACTCAGGATGATCGTGTAAGAATAATCACATTCGTAGGGGGCGCAACATTCTGCAAGGGAAGGGCTTGCTCTGCGTAAGGGAGGGTGCCCGGATAAACCCTTCAGTGAGGTGCGCCAGCTCCTGTAATGTTGCACGAGTTAATTTTTTTAATAATGCACTCAGTTTCAGGAATGTGACTCTGACTTTTTTCAGTGGCTGCTTCTGTGCATCGTACCGCTTAGGCAACTCTGTGTTAAGTGGATCGTGATTGGTGGCTGTGTCGTTCTTTCTATGGGGAAGTAAAAACTGGGTGTGTTATGAGAATTCTGTGCAACGTGTCTAGAAATGGATGTCGCATAACTTCACATACACAACTGTCTTTGATCTAAATTTTTAAGACTATTTACTGCATCACACCCATATTGGTAAGGTTAGCTAAAGAAAATTCCACATGTATATGTATCTTTTTTTCTCCCCCTTGCGACTGCTATATTATAGTTACTGCTAATGTATGAAATGACTCAATTGTGTATAAATTTTGAAATATGTACGAAATAAAATGGAAAATTTCTTCATGACATTTACAAAGTGTAGATTGTGTATTTATTGATGACAGCATGGTAGGTGTGTGTCTGGTTCCTGCCTTTCATACTTTTGGCCTATTCACACATCTAACCAGCTTTGCATTGAAGCAAACCAGTTGTATAATTATGGAGTGAACTTGCAGAACTGACTGTGCAGTAAATTTAGGACAACAGGCTGAGACCACCTCACAGGCTCTCACTTTCTATCACCTACTGTACATCTCTGGCCAGTGCAAAGTAATGTTGGAACCGAGCATGTGGGAGCGCTCATAAACTTCATGTTTAAACTTTCTTCTTCTTCTTCGGCAGTCCCTCGGAACCGGGGATGACTAGCTTCCACATTAAAAATGAGTTCGCAGGTGACTGATGAGTCCAGTGCAGGACCTACAGTCTCTGTCACAGGTGGGGCAGATGGTGGTTGAAGGGGCGGGCGGGTGGGTGGGGTGCTTGGGTTGACGTGTGCTCCTTCCGCTGCCTGCGCTTGGCTTCCGCTTGCTCCCGGCAAAGAGACTCGAGGTGTTCGGCGCCTTCCCGGATGCTTCTCTATATATTAAACTTTATAATGTTAGCAAACAGTCAACTGTACCAACACCAAACCTTCCAGTGGCACTTGGACACTGCTGACCAAAGCTGTGTTTGTGTGACCAGTACATAATGCAGATTTATATTAGTATAATTCAGCACCACCAGTTCTGCAAGAGGCACAGGTCTCAAACACTTGCAATATATCATTAATCAAGTAGTTGCAAGCAAAGAACCAACAGCCTGGGTGACCATTATTTTTTTTCCACAGGAGTTACAGGTAAAGATGGAACCTGCTCTGTCACTTTCTTTAAAGTTATGTTTTATAAATCCTTGAATATTAAAAACAACTGGCTGGGACTCGTAAAATGTAGTAGTGAGTGATTTGTACAGGAAGCATCAACCACTTGTATGCAAAGGGCACACCAGTTGTACAGCAAGTTAGTGGTTTGGAGCTGCTACTTTGCTTATCTCAGACATCAGATAAGCAAACACCAACCACTAGGTTAATTCATGTTCAAATATTGGTCTTCCGTAAAATACTTAAGTTCTTACCAGACAATAGGACACATGCTAATCTCTTCATAGATGAGAACTATAACATTCTAAACCAGAAAACTAAAAGAAGATAATTTGGGCTGCGGTTTGAGTTGGTTGCTCATTTGAAATGCAGTAAATGAACAAAATGTCCTCCTCTACATGGGATCATTATCGCTCGTCCCCTGTTACTATGGTGAGGAGCAGCTAGAAGTTAACCATTTGTAGCTTCAGGCACAACAACAAAAGTAGAATTATTTACCCCAAAATGTTCTATTAATAGCTAATTATTGCCCACAACTCCAATGGTTGATAAAATATCCAAGTATGCATCAATTCCCTCTCGAGATCAAGTTGTTGAAACATTACATCCAGTGACGCAAGTAGACATTCATTTTTCAACGGATTCTTGGTCTACATCTAATGCCTAGCAGCGTCATTGTGAGTATCCATTTTCAGAAGCTCTGTAACTGCAGTAGAGGAATTCATTCACATTCCCTGGTTATCCAGGCAAACTTGTGGCATCAGGATCAAAATTAGATGGTCACTTATTTTCAAAAAAGAAATGTTGAAATCCAAAGTGAAATTCTCAAGAAACTCAAAGTCATATCTCTATATTCACTATGCATAAAGTTGTCACATTTGCTTTAAAACTCAGCCTCTGATGATATAACATTTGCCTGCCTGTGGTGTTCCTTTGATGATATAACTCAATGAGGTTAAATTCGAGGTTCCCGACAACCTACAGATTTGAAATGAATCACTTCATATTCTACTCATCTCAAGTCAGTTTGTTGAATCAAAGTTTAATATGGCCCCATTAGATACACATAAATTAATCCATTGTAATCATTTCAGACCAAGATGAAAGACGACTTTTAGAAATCAGGATCTAGGTTACACCATTAATCAAATATAATAAATTATCGTCTAAAATTGTACGGGGCAGAATTTTTTTGTGAATTAATCATCATTGCAAACTAGCTGGTAGAAGCAGACTGCAATCATGTACATGTTTTACCTAATCATTCAGATCCTGTTTGTGTGTAAGATTACTCAAAAGAGACTGAAATGTATTTTTATTCTGGGTTATTAGATGGAGAATTGAAAAACCCATTGACTCAAGAAGGTGCCCTGAACTCAGAGCGCGCTATCAGTATCTGACTGCAACATGCTCAGTGCAGACTTAACCAGGATATAGTAAGAGGCCAAAGTTGGCAACAAATGGTATGTTGTGATAAGTTACAAATAGTGACAAATAAGGTTGACGAGTTACAGGCGCAAGTTTTTCTCACTGGACAGAAGTATTTTGTATTAGGATGATTGCTTTTCTTGTTATATATAAATGACCTGGACTTGGGTAGAGGGAGTACAATTTCGAAGTTTGTGGATGATACAAAACTTGGCAGCATAGTAAACAGTGGGCATGATAGTAGCAGACTTCGGGAGGCCATAGACAGACCAGTGAAATGGGCAGACACATGGCAGACAATGTTCCGGGCACGCGCCACTGTCTGGAGGTCCCACACAGGCTGCTTGCCGGCTTCATAATGGAAAAACCACACACGTGCGGAAATTTGAATGGCCTGTGCAGCTCCTTAAAGGGGTTGCTCACCCCCAAAAAATTAAAGGGAACATTGATGGCAGATGCAATTTAATGCAGAAAAGTATGAAATTATGCACTTTTATATTGAGTTTGAAAGTGATTTACTTAAATCCGAAACTAGGGGGGGCGATTTTCTCACTGGAGGCGGGTTTCAGTTTGGGTGGGTTTGAAACCCGCCTCCACTGATAGTTTTCAAAAATTTGTGATTTTTCCATGATTGGCCACTTGATTGCTGAGGTGTGGGATGCCCTTGCTCAATTACTGTTTTGGGAATGAAACTCGCTTCTGCTGACATCACTTTTCCAGCCTGATTTTATGGTTTCTTGCTGCCTTGGCTCATTCCATAGCATTTCTGCCAATGCTGCACCACTTGCAACATATTCTGAGAAACCACTATGTCCAATTCCATGCCAAGGGCCTACCCGAGGCTCTCGGATGAGGTGCTGCAAATGTTGTTTGAGGCGGTGACAGCTAGCAGGGAGGTGCTCTTCCACTCATCTGGGAGGAAGAGGCCTACCAAAGAAACCAAGGCTGTGTGGGTACAGCTGGCAAGGGATATAACCTCCAGATCTGTGTGCAGATTGGGAGAATGTTTATGTGTATTGATGAAATGCCATCCCTGTTGGAAAGCATTAAAATGATTTGAAGCCAAAATGTTGGCGTTATGGCATCTGTTCTTTCATCTTAGGCAGCTCCACATTGCAGGCTCCGCCACACTTGCGTTGTCAGGTTGGTGGCCTGAGTGAAAGGAGGCCAGAGAACCATGTCCATTGTCAATGCTGTCCTAGAATGGACAATTGCCAACTTGGGCAACCTATGCAAATCTGGCCTGGATAAGTTCATCCCTTGCATCCCGGGCAGCCATGTGTGCGCTTGCTGCCGCTGGTCGATACACCGGCGCTCTGACTTCCTCCTCCTCCTCCTCCTCATCTGAGGAGGGCTGGAACTGAGCCACTTGCTCATCAGGAAGCTGCAAGCCATGATGCTGTGCGATGTTGTGCAGTGTACAGCAGACCACGACCATTCTGGAGACCCTGTATGGTGTATACTGCAGGGCTCCACCTGATCGGTCAAGGCAACGTAAGCGCATCTTCACCAACCCAACGGTTTGCTCTATGGTGGACCTGGTCGAAGTGTGGCTGGTGTTGGAGCGCTCTTCAGCCTTGTTAGCTGGCCTCCTGATCGGCGTCATTAGCCACTTCTTCAGGGGTAGCCTTTGTCACCAAGGAGCCATCCGTTAAGTTGGTTTGGTGGATTGAAAAGCGGAGGAACACTCAAGTGCCGCAGGATGAAAAAGTCATGGCAATTACCACAGAACTTGGCGCAAACATGCAAGAACTCCTTCTTGTGGTTACACACTAGCTGTACGTTGAGGGAGTGGAAGCTCTTTCGGTTGACAAAGATAGCTGGGTTGTGATGGGGTGCCCTAAGGGCCACATGTAGGCAGTCTATGACGCCCTGCACCCTTGGCAAGCCTGCCATATTTGCAAAGCCAACCGAATGGGCGGTTATACTTGCTTGATCCCTTGTGAACTGGATGTAATTGTGAGCCTTAGCAAAAAGGGCATTGGTAACGTGCGTGATGCAACTGTAGGCAGCTGACTGGGAGATGCCGCTGATGTCTGCTGATGATCCCTGGAAGGAGCCTGAGGCAAAGAAGTTGAGTGCGGTGGTGACTTTGACAGCCACTGGTAAGGGGTGTCCACCCGTTCCTCTGGGCACCAGGTCTTGCTGCAGCAGTCCACAGATCTCTCGGACAACCTCTCGCGAAAGTCCCAGCCTCCTTTGGCACTGCTGCTCACTCATGTTGAGGTAGTTCATCCTTTGCCTGTAAACACTCTGTTGGGGGTATCTGCTGCGGCGAGGTGCCTCGATGCGCTGGTGCCTTCTGCCCTGTGCAGTATCAGGTGGCTGAGCAGGAGGTTGGGGCTCCTGTGATGTTGCTGCTGAGCTGCCTGAGCAGGAGGTTGGGGCTCCTGCTGGTGTTGCTCCTGAGCTGCCTGGTTCTGCTGCTGCCATGGATGATCCTCATCTGAGGTCCATGCAGAAAGAAAACGAATGGTTCCCATGCTGCTTGCAGATGCCTCCGTTGGGGAAGCACTCATTGCAAGCAGGGAGAGGGTCTTCCAAGGAGGTCCCACAGTTGATAGATTCAACCTGCAGCACCTCCGACTTCGGAAGGCCTTCTAAAAGTGCTCAGAGACCTTTTAAAGCAAAGGTCTTGCACCTGAAAATAATCCTTGATGCAATAAATGATGTCTTGTTAGACCTTCAGCTGTGAGGAGGCCACCCACGAGCCAACCGGCCAGGTTTACCTGGCATGGTTTAGGAGGTGCGCGGAGCACGGTGAAATACACGAAAAATCACGAGGGCCTCTCAAGATAGGCTTAGAGAGGCCCTTAACAAGCATTTAAGGATCTTTAATAGCGCAATGGCCAGCTGGAGGCGGGAGCGTTTCCCGACCTCCAAAACCGGCACCGGCAAAATCCCGTGGAGGCGGGTTCCGAACCCGCCCTCATTGAATCTGATTTACCCGCCTCCTCCGATGGCAGAAAATCGCCCCCCTAGGATCTTAAATCTAAACAAAGGAAAGTGTGTAGGTACGAGGGGCGAGTTGGCTACGGTAGATTCAGAAACTACATTAAAAGGTATGACAGTAGAAAAGCAATGGCTAGCATTTAAAGAATTAATACATAATTTACAACAAATATACATTCCTTTAAGGCACAAAAACCCCACATGAAAAGTGGTCCAACCGTAGCTAACAAGAGAAGTTAAAGATAGCATTAGATCAAAGGAAGAGGCTTATAATGTTGCCAAAAAGCTTAGTAAGCCTGAGGGTTGGGAGGATTTTAGAATTCAGCAAAGGAGGACCAAGAAATTGATAAAGAAAAGGAAAATAGAATATGAGAGTAAACTAGCGAGAAACATAAAAACAGACTGTAAAAGCTTCTATAGAGGTATGTAAAAAGGAAAAGATTAGCAAAAGTAAATGTGGGTCCCTTACAGGCTGAGACAGGAGAAATTAAAATGGGGAATAAGGAAATGGCAGAGAAATTAAACAAATACTTTGGGCTCAATTTTAACAGCCCTGAGGAGGCAGGTTTGGAGGTGAGTCAGCTGGTAAACTCGGTAAAAATGGCTTCAGACACCCAACCCACCTCCATCCCAACCCCACGCGATTTTCGTGAGTGTCTGTTCAGCTACTTCCAAACTGACCAAATTCCAACTGGTGGGACAGATAGTTGAGAGCCTGTTAACTGCCTTGATAATCCTATTTTGACAGAGGCTTCCTATTTTCATGCCTCTGGCTCCTGTTTCCCGTCGTGCCAGAAACAGTCCTGCTGCAAGGAGATGAGTTTGTGAAGGACATGATCTGTAGTCATTGGTGCAGAACTTTAAAAGTGATCCTGTAGCATGGCTGGTATTCAAATGCAACATCTTTATTGTTGGAGGTTTGGGATAAGATTTTGCAAATCTACTGACCTTGTGACTGGTCAAGCTGACACCCATCTGCTGTTTGAACTGATTGAAATAATTTCAGGCCACTTTGTGCGCTGGCAAGCTTCTTGCCTCAACTGTAATCTATAACAACGGGATGGGAACCGTTTACATCCTGGTTGTCAGATTCAGAGGAAGAGCAGCGCGGCTTAGTGCTGCCGGATGAACGAGTGGCTCAGCACACAGCCTCCTTGGAGGAAGATGAAGAGGACGAGGAGGAGGATAAGTAGGAGGACAGGGAGTGACGCCTTGCGGGGCTGGATGTGGCCAATCCAGCAGCAGGTGACCACATTGCTGGCCGTCAGGCAAGGGATGCAGTCACCCAAACCAGATTCGCATAGGCATACGCTTCAACCACAGGTGGCTGGCACATGGAGATGAATATAAGTCCGACATTCTCAAAATCCCAGGTATCATCTGTCCAATAAACGGTGGTTTGCGCTCAGTGTCACCACCAACATTCTACATGGAAATCACCCTGAGCCCTCAATCTTGAACTTCAATTTCCCAGAACACACAGGCCACACTTTTGGTGATCTCAGCAGATCATTAAACTTTTTTCCACACTAAACCCATGTGTGTCTGCACACAGATCTTGAGCTCACCTCCTCAGCAATTTGCAGCCAAGCTGCCTTGGTTTGCTGAGGAGGCCTCCTCCTTCCATTTCCAGGGAAGAGGAGCTCCTGACGTCCTCCAACTCCCTCAACAAGAGCATGGAGAGAGCGCTCATTGAACCTGGGTGCAGCCTTAGTTATTGGGGCTGCCGTTCCTGCAGCAGCCAGCACCTTTAAGAGAAAAAAGCATTAATATTACAAATCTGGCATCTTTTTCATTTCAGTCAGATAATAAATTGATATATTAAAAAAATCATAAATATCTTTCTGGAATAATATGACCAGCAATATCATTCAATAAATTTTGTTCAGAACAGACGCTAAAAACTCCCCTTTCTCTATAATACAGCACCAATCAATTCCATTGACATTTTTCCCAAAGGGGACATGGCCCCTTTAACTTTTCATTCAAACAACGCATCATCAGAGGCGAGAAACTGACAGCCTCCAAGCAATTGCCTGGAAGGACCTGCACACTGGCCGTAACGAGGCCAATCAAGCGAAAATAGTAAGTTCTGGGAGGCGGTAGCCGGGAGCGGGTCGGAAAGCCTCTGCGCAGCGGACCCACACTCAACCAGCCTCCATTAGTAAAATCGAGGCCTTTGTGTCTGTCTTCACGGAAGAAGATGCAAAAAACTTCCCAGAAATAGTGGAGAACCAAGGGTCGAGCGAGAATGAGGAGCTGAAAGAAATTAATATTGGTAAAAAAAATAGTACTGGGGAAATTAATGGGACTGAAAGCCGATAAATCCCCTCAACCTAATGGCCTACACCCTCGGGTTTTGAAAGAGGTGGCTATAGAGATAGTGGATGCAGTGGTTGTCATTTTCCAAAATTCCATAGATTCTAGAACGGTTTCCGCGGATTTGAAGGTAGCAAATGTAACCCCACTATTTAAGAAAGGAGGGAGAGAGAAAATGGGGAACAACAGACCAGTTAGCCTGACATCAGTAGTAGGGAAAATGCTAGAATCTATTATTAAAGACATGGTAATAGGGCACTTAGAAAATAATAATAGGATTGGGCAGAGTCAACACGGATTTATGAAAGGTAAATTATGTTTGACGAATCTGATGGAGTTTTTTGAGGTTGTAACTAGCAGGATAGATAAGAGGGAACCAGGGGATGTGGTGTATTTGGATTTTCAGAAGGCATTCCGGGATTGGGGGTAATATACTAGCATGGATTGAGGATTGGTTAACGGACAGAAAGCAGAGAGTAGGAATAAATGGGTAATTTTCAGGTTGGCAAGATATAACTAGTGGGGTACCACAAGGATCAGTGCTTGGGCCTCAGCTATATTCACAATCTATATCAATGATTTGGATGAGGGGACCAAATGTAACATATCCAAGTTTGCTGATGATACAAAGCTAGGTGGGAATGGAAGTTGTGAGGAGGATGCAAAGAGGCTTCAAGTGGATATAGACAGGCTAAATGAGTGGGCAAGATCATGGCAAATGGAAAATAATGTGGGGAAATATGAAGTTGTCCACTTCGGTAGGAAAAATAGAAAAGCAGGTATTTTTTAAATGGTGAGAGATTAGGAAATGTTGGTGTTCAGAGGGACCTGGGTGTCCTTGTACGCGAATCACTGAAAGTTAACATGCAGGTACAGCAAGTAATTAGGAAAGCAAATTGTATGTTGGCCTTAATACAAGAAGATTTGAGTATAAGAGTAAAGACGTCTTACTGCAATTATATAGGGCCCTGGTGAGACCATACCTGGAGTATTGTGTACAGTTTTGGTCTCCTTACCTAAGGAAGGATATACTTGCCATAGAGCGAGTGCAACGAAGGTTCACCCGACTGATTCCTGGGATGGGGGGATTGTCCTATGAGGAGAGATTGAGCAGGCTAGGCCTATATTCTCTAGAGTTTAGAAGAATGAGAGGTGATCTCATTGAAACATACAAAATTCTTACAGGGTTTGACAGGGTAGATGCAGGGAGGATGTTTCCCCTGGCTGGGGAGTCTAGAACCAGGGGTCACAATCTCAGAATAAGGGGTCGGCCATTTAGGACTGAGATGAGGAGAAATTTCTTCAGTCAGAGGGTGGTGAATCTTTGGAATTCTCTACCTCAGAGGGCTGTGGAGGCTCAGTCTTTAAGTATATTCAAGACAGAGATCGATAGATTTCTGGATATTAAGGGAATCAAGGGATATGGGGATGGTGCAGGAGAGTGGAGTTGAGGTAAAAGATCAGCCATGATCTTATTGAATGGTGGAGCAGGCTTGAGGGCCCAAATGGCCTACTCCTGCTCCTTTTTCTTATGTTCTTGGGAGAAACAACATGGAGAGGCAGTATAATCTAAATGGTATTATTTTGAGAGGGTGCAAAAACAGGCACCTCGGTTGCATATTTACAATTCTGTGAAGGTGGCAGGGCGAGTTGTGAAGGCGGTTAAGAAAGCGTATGCGAAACTTGGATTTGTAAAATGGCGCATTGAATACAAAAACAAGAAATCTCTGGTGAGGCTTCAACTGGAGTATTGTGTACAATCCTGTGCACCACTCTTTAGGAAGGATGTCAAGGCCCTGGAGAGGGTACAGAGGAGGTTTATCAGGATTATACCAGGGATGAGGGACTTCAGTTTAGTGGAGAAATTGGAGAAGCTGGGATTGTTCTCCTTAGAGCAGAGAAGTCTAAAGGGTTGACCTAATAGAGCTATTCAAAGTTATGAGGGGTTTTGTTAGAGTAAGTAGGTCCTCTGGCAAGTGGGTTGGCAACCAGAGGTCATAGATTTAAAATAATTGGCAAAAGAACTAGAGGAGAAATTAGGAAAAATTGCTTCACACAGAGGGCTGTTAAGATCTGGAATGGTAGTGGAATTGGACATGAGCTTGAAGAGGACTAATTTTCAGAGCTATGGGGAGAAAGCTGGGGGGGCGGGACTAAAATAGACAGCTCTTTCAAAGAGGCAGCACAGGCATGACAGGCCGAATGGTCTCCTTCTGTGCTGTAAGATTCCATGGGGAGAATTTTAACATGGAGGGAATGGGTGGGATTGGGTGCAGGTGGGGGTGGGGGTTAAATGGGAAAAAAATCAAAGCGTATTGGCAAGCCGGCTCCAACCCGCCGAATTCCCAGTTTTACTGAGGCAGGACAAGGGCCGGGCAGCCAACCCGCTTCCAGGAGGCTGGTTGGCATTTTAAATATGTTAATGAGGCTGGAAGCCTCGGATTTAACTTGCTTTATGTTTAACTGTGGCTGGCTGTGTTTCCCGGGCCTCGGGAAACCTGGCAGCTGCAGCAAGGTGAGGACCGCCTTGGGGAGCACTCATTGTGGGCCAGGAGGAGCAAAAGTGCTTCCTCCCTGCCCCCCAACCTCCCTCACCATCAAACCACCGCCCACCCAGGCATTCTGAAGGGGGAGGGTGAACAGTCAGAGGTCGTGGTTCACTTTGGTACCAACGACATAGGTAGAAAGAGGGATGAGGTCCTGCAACAAGAATTTAGGGAGCTAGGTAGCAAATTGAAAAGCAGGACCTCAAAAGTTGTAATCTCTGGATTACTCCCGGTGCCACGTGCTAGTGAGTATAGGAATAGGAGGATAGAGCAGATGAATGCATGGCTAAAGAGTTGGTGCAGGAGGGAGGGCTTTAGTTTCCTGGATCACTGGGTCTGCTTCTGGGGAAGGTGGGCCCTGTACAAGTCAGACAGGTTGCACCTGAACCGGAACGGGACCAACATCCTTGTGGGGAGGGGAGGTTAAACTAACTTGGCAGGGGGATGGGATACGGAGTGGAGCTATAGTAGGGGGTGATGCACAGCCAAATATAGAGGAAAAAACAAGTCAGCCTGGAAGGCAGGGCAAATATGTAACGGCACAAGGGAGTATGGCAAGACTGGATGGCATTTATTTTAATGCAAGGAGACTTGCGAGTAAGGCAGATGAATTGAAGGTGTTGATGAACACATGGGAATATGATATTGTTGCTATCACAGAGACATGGTTGAGGGAGGGGCAGGACTGGCAGCTCAATATTCTGGGGTATAGAATCTTCAGGCGAGACAGAGGGGGGTGTAAGAGAGGAGGGGGTGTCGCAATATTAATCAAGGAGTCAATTACTGTTGTAAGGAGGGATGATATCTTAGCAGGTTCCTCTAATGAGGCCATATGAGTAGAACTTAAAAACAAAAAGAGGGCAAGCACTTTGCTGGGAGTGTACTATAGGCCCCCAAACAGTCAGGGGGAGATAGAGGAACAGATATGTAGGCAAATCTCAGAGAAGTGTAGAAATAATAGGGTAATAATAGTAGGGGATTTCAACTTCCCCAATATTAACTGGGATAGTCAGAGTGTGAAAGGCTTAGCGGGTGCAGAATTCTTACAGTGCATCCAGGAGAGCTTTTTGAGCCAGCATGTAGAAAGTCCTACAAGAGAGGGGGCAGTACTGGACCTAATTCTAGGGAATGTAGCCGGGCAAGTGGTAGAAGTGTCAGTAGGAGAGCATTTTGGTGACAGTGACCATAATTCGGTGAGATTTAAGGTAGTCATGGAAAAGGACAAAGATGGACCAGAAATAAAGGTTCTAAATTGGGGGAAGGCCAATTTTAATATGATAAGGCAGGATCTGGCCAAAGTGGACTAGGATCAGCTACTTGCAGGAAAATCCACATCAGAGCAGTGGGAGTCTTTCAGAAAGGAAATAGAGAGAGTACAATGCCAACATGTTCCCGTAAAGGTCAAGGGTGGCACCAACAAGCCCAGGAACCCTGGATGTCAAGGGATGTACAAGAATGGATTAGGAAAAAAAGGGAGGCTTTTGGCAGATACAAAGGACTAAAAACAATGGAAGCCCTAGAGGAGTATAGAAAGTGCAGGGGGGTACTTAAAAAAGAAATTAGGAGAGCGAAGAGGGGATGTGAAGAAACACTGGCGGGCAAAATAAAGGAAAATCCCAAGGTGTTTTATAAGTATATTAAGGGCAAAAGGATAACCAGGGAAAGAGTAGGGTCCATTAGGGACCAAAGTGGCAATCTGTGTGTAGAGCCGGAAGATGTGGGTGAGGTTTTAAATGAATATTTTGCATCTGTGTTCACTATGGAGAAGGACAATGTAGGCATAGAAATCAGGCAGGGGGATTGTGATATACTTGAACAAATTAGTATTGAGAGGGAGGAGGTACTAGCAGTTTTAGCGGGCTTAAAAGTGGATAAATCCCCAGGCCCAGACAAGATGTATCCCAGGCTGCAGTGTGAGGCAAGGGAGGAGATTGCAGGGGCTCTGACACAAATTTTCAGAACCTCTCTTGCCACAGGGGAGGTGCCAGAGGACTGGAGGACAGCTAACATAGTACCATTATTCAAGAAGGGTAGTAGGGATAAATCAGGGAATTACAGGCCAGTGAGCCTAACATCAGTGGTAGGGAAATTATTGGAAAAATTTCTGAGGGACAGAATTAGTCTCCACTTGGAGAGGCAAGGATTAATGAAGGATAGTCAGCATGGCTTTGTCAGGGGGAGATCATGTCTAACCAATTTGATTGAATTTTTTGGGGGGGCAACTAGGTGTGTGGATGAGGGTAGTGCAGTTGATGTAGTCTACATGGACTTCAGTAAGGCTTTTGACAAAGTCCCGCATGGGAGACTGGTCAAGAAGGTAAGAGCCCATGGGACCCAGGGCAATTTGGCACATTGGATCCAAAATTGGCTTAGTGGCAGGAGGCAGAGGGTGACTGTAATGTCCGTGTGTAATTGAGACACGGACTGCTGAAGTTGGTTATAACAGGTGTTTACTGAATGGAGACAAAACTGGAACTACTATACAAAGTTACTACACAGGCTTATATACAGGGATGGTCACTACTGGTACTGCAGTATACAGGGGCTGCAGAATATAGTTCCTTCTTCAAGGTACATACACTACAGTGACGGTCGAAGGTTGTTTTTGTGACTGGAAGCCTGTGTCCAGTGGTGTACCGCAGGGATCGGTGCTGGGTCCTTTGCTGTTTGTAGTGTACATTAATGATTTAGATATGAATGTAGGAGCTATGGTCAGTAAGTTCACAGATGATACAAAAATTGGTGAAGTGGTAAGTAGCGAGGAGGGAAGCCTTAGGCTACAGGACGATATAGACAGGTTGGTCAGATGGGCAGAACAGTGGCAAATGGAATTTAACCCTGAAAAGTGTGAGGTGATGCATTTTGGGAGGACTAACAAGGCAAGGGAATACACAATGAATGGTAGGACCCTAGGAAGGACAGAGGATCAGAGGGTCCTTGGTGTGCATGTACATAGATCCCTGAAGGCAGCAGGATAGGTAGATAAGGTGGTTAAAAAGGCATATGGGATATTTGCCTTCATTAGCCGAGGCATAGAATATAAGAGCAGGGAGGTTATAATGGAGCTGTACAAAACACTAATTTTGGCGTCCAGTTCTGGTCGCCACACTATAGGAAGGATGTGATTGCATTGGAGAGGGTGCAGAGGAGATTCACCTGGGCTGGAGCGCTTCAGCTATGAAGAGAGACTGGACAGTCTGGGGTTGTTTTCCTTAGAGCAGAGAAGGCTCAGGGGGGACCTGATTGAGGTGTACAAAATTATGAGGGGCATAGTTAGAAAGGAACTTTTCCCTTTAGTAGAGGGGTCAATAACCAGGGGGCATAGTTTCAAGGTAAGGGGCAGGAGGTTTAGAGGGGATTTGAGGAAAAACTTTTTCACCCAGAGGGTGGGTGGAATCTGGAACTCACTGCCTGAAAGGGTGGTAGAGGCAGGAACCCGCACAACATTCAAGGAGCATTTAGATGAACACTTGAAACGCCATAGCATACAAGGCTATGGATCAAGTGCTGGAAAATGGGATTAGAATAGATAGGGCTTGATGGCTGGTGTGGACAGGATGGGCCAAAGGGCCTCTTTCTGTGCTCTATGCCTCTATGACCTACCTGGTCCTGCGGCCTCCTCCGGAGTGTTCCCCATCCGACTGGAAGCCAAGCCTGTCAATCAGGCTGACTTCTGGGCGGGGAGCCTGTCAGTGAGTTAAATCTCTATAGCATGCGGGGAAATCCAGACGTGTGGGTTTCCCGCGTGCTACCGGACACCCCCCCACTCCCAGCACGTCGGGAAGTAAAAATACCCATCCCCCCCCTTGATTCTAAGAACGCCGGGCGGGAAATTCTAAAATAAAAACAGAAAATCTTGGAAATGCACAGCAGGTGAGAGAGCATGTAAAAGGGAATGGTAGATCAACATTCCTGCTGTAACCCTTCATTAGAACTGGCATAATCAGTGGGGGAAACTCTTCTTATCGGACTGACAAAAACAAAGGGGAGGGAGAAAGGCAACTGGGAGACAAATACGGCAAAAATGTAATAATCACTATTAACATTGGCTGATGCAAATGGCAGTTGAGTTCCTTAACGCAAAGGTGGCCACCTGTTCAGAGTCATGACATCGGCATAGATAATATTAATTTACATAAATTTGTGGCATTCTCAGGCTCCACTGTGTTCAGCTCAGGACCATGGAGGAATGAATATAGGTCAGTTCAGTGCCAATCGCATTCCCACTTCAACCCTGTTTTGCATGATTCTGAACGTTTGAAGCAAATTCAAAAATTGGCACAAATTCAGAAAATGTATCAGGACTAGGAGTCCACCTATAGATATTTTGTTTTGTCAAATGGTAATGGGAGATACGCACAACACTTATTAAAAATAAAAACCAGAGGTGAAATTTCACTCAATTTAGTGGAAAAGCACATGAAAGAATAGGAAATGTTTTGTCTGTGATGCCGAGTCAAGTTTTGCAGTGCTTGGAAGGTATTACAAACTCAACTGCACTTCAACAGCACATGAAATTAGTTCATCACATAGGGGTACGGTAGCAAAGTGGTTATGCTCAAATCCCACCCCGGCAGCTGGGGAATTTAAATTCAGTTCATTAAATAAATCTGGAATAAAAAGCTAGTATCGGTAATGGTGACTGTGAAACTACCGGATTGTTGTAAAAATCCAACTGGTTCACTAATGTCCTTTAAGAAAGGAAATCTGCCAATGTTCCCTCTAATTTTTTTCGTGCATGGTCCCTTTAAATTTGCTGGAGCAGCCACACATGCACAGCAACTTGAAGCAGCAGCAGCTGGTAAGCGGCCTGCACGGGACCTCCCGATTGGTGCGCAGCCACGCCCCCATGCACCTTAGAAGGAACATTGGTCCTTACCTGGCCTGGCCGATATGTGACTTCAGTCCCACAGCAATGTGGTTGACTCTTAACTGCCCTCTGGAATGGCTTGGCAAGCCACTCAGTTATAACAAACCGCTACAAAAAAGAATAAGAAGAATAAAATCGGACGGACCACCCGGCATCGACGTAGGCACCGGCTTAGGACATCACAAAGGCGCACCCAGCCCAGTCAACCCTGCAAAGTCCTCCTCACTTGTGAAGGAATAAGCCATATTTCAGAAAAATACACCATCATATGAACAGAATTCTGATTTTATTAAAACATGACATACTGGGTTTAAAAGTCTGGAAAGCCTCGGCAACACAGGCTGTGTCAATACAGGCTTCTGAGATGGGATGGCTTGATAACACAAAAGTTGTAAACACCACAAGCTTTTGAAATGGTAATTGATTGTTAATACTAAAACAATGGCCCTATTGAAATAGCAGTTTGGTGCTTCCAGAAGGTCTGGAGTTTGGGAGAAACACAATGGAATGACCCAAGTAAAGTGTTATAAACTAACATGTTGAACAGAAACATTAAAAGAGGCATGTGCCTTTGAAAAGATGACATCAAGTAAAAGAAACACCTGCTGGAAAATGGTTTTTATGTTAAGCTTGAAATATGGAGTCCCGAAGTCTGTTATAGAACCAATTGAAGTAAATAGGAAAACAAACAAACACCCTAGTTGAAGTGTCTTTAATTTACATATTGTAAAAGGTACCTACAGAACACATTGAAAATATGACTTCAATAGATGACACCAAGCAATCACATTGTTTTTGTATTGAACTTGGAACACCATGGAGACACAACATCTGCTAATAACCAGTTAAGCCAATATTAAGAATTGAATGGAAGCCTTCGATAAGAATGACATCAAAGAGATAAATCTGTTGTAGCCATTTTTTGATAAGTTTTTGGAACACCTAAAGGTAGAGACATAATTATGCATGCAGCAGCTAAAATGACAGTAAGAATAGAAATAATTCAACAAAGATGACTTAAGATAATTACCTTACATCAGCAGAAAACTTCAAAGGATAAACCACTAAAAAAGATATAAAAATAAGAGCTTTTCAGAATAGAAAGTCAGAAGTCACTGGATACGGGCAAGCGATTCTCGGCTTCAGAACCACTCTGTAAGCCTACAACTCTGAGTCTCGGGTAATCAAGGTATTTGATTTTGGTGGATATCCTGGATTAGAATTAAGAATAAGAAATGTAAAAATGTATGAAGTTAAGATTTGAGAATAAGAATCTCTGAGGATAAGAAATGTAAGGGGTATGGGGAGAAAGCAGGGACCGGGTACTGAATTTGGATGATCAGCCATGATTGCATTGAATGGCGGAGCAGGCTCGAGGGGCCGATTGGCCTACTCCTGCTCCTATCTTCTATGTTTCTATGTAAGCTATTTGTTTTTGAAATGTTAATGTTGCGATTGACCCAAAAGCTGTTAACTGTATGTCGGCTGTTAAATAAATCTATATATTTTTAGAATTGTCTCAAGTAGTATTTCTGTATCAAACTCACAAACTCAATTTCTGTACACTCTTTTGTAAGGAGTTGCAGAATTCTGGGGGGGGGGTATTCCGGACCCTTATAATATCCGGAAGGTTACAGTCTAGTTAAACTTATTAAAAGTGTTATCCGGAGGACGGTAACATCTTCACATCATTCCTTTCCTTTAGGGAGAGATAGTCTGAACCTTTAGACCCAATTAAGCGTCTTATAGAATTTGGCTATCTTTAACTTTAGTTGAAGGTGAACGTCTGGGGAATACACCCGATCTGGGGTAGCCCGAAAAGGGCTAGGATTAGTAATTATCCCTTCACACTAACCTCTGGGGACATGTACCATAATTGGGAGAGCTGTCCCACAGACCAGTCAAGCAACAGCCTGACATAGTCATACTCACAGAATCATACCCTTCAGTCAATGTCCCAGACTCCTCCATCATGATCCCTGGTTCTGTCCTGCCGTGGGACAGACCAGAGGTAGCAGCACAGTAGTATACCATCGGGAGGAAGTGGCCCTAGGAATCCTTACCATTAACTCTGGACCCCAAGAAGTCACATGGCACATGGGCAAGGAACCCTCCTGCTAATTACCACCTACCACCCTCCCTCAGCTGATGAATCAGTGCTCCTCCATGTTGAACACCGCTTGAAAGAAGCACTGAGGGTAGCAAGGGCAAAGAATGTAATCTGGAAGAGGGACTTCAATGTTCATCACCAAGCGTGGCTCGGTAGCACCACTACTGATTGAGCTGGCCGAATCCTGAAGGACATAGCTGACAGACTGGGCCTGCGACAGGTGGTGAGAGAACCAACCTGAGATGAGCTTCCGACAACATATCCGCGCCATCATGAAGACCACCTATTTCCGCCTCCGGAACATTGCCTGACTCTGCCCTTTCCTCAGCTCATCTGGGATGTTTTACTATGTTAAAGGCGCTATATAAATATAAGTTGTTGTTGAAAAACCTACTTGACCTCGTCCTCACCAATCTACCTGTCGCAGATGCATCTCTCCATAACAGTATTGGTAGGTGATCACCGCACAGTCCTTGTGGAGACGATGTCTCATCTTCACATTGAGGACACCCTCCATGCTAAATGGGATAGATTCAGAACAGATCTAGCTGCTCAAAACTGGGCATCCATGAGATGCTGTGGGCCATCAGCAGCAGCAGAATTGTATTCCACCACAATCTGTAACCTCATGGCCCATCATATTCCTCACTCTACCATTACCATCAAGCCAGTGGACCAACCCTGGTTCAATGAGGAGTGTAGAAGAGCATGCCAGGAGCAGCACCAGGCGTACCTAAAAATGAGGTGTCAACCTGGTGAAGCAACAACACAGGACTACATGTATGCTAAACAGTGGAAGCAGCATGCTATAGACAGAGCTAAGCGATCCCACAATCAACGGATCAGATCAAAGCTCTGCAGTCCTGCCACATCCAGTCATGAATGATGCTGGACCATTAAACAACTAACGGGAGGAGAAGGCTCCATGAACATCCTTGTCCTCAATGATAGCGAAGCCCAGCACATGAGTGCAAAAGACAAGGCTGAAGCGTTTGCAACCATCTTCAGCCAGACCATGAGCTTAGTGCCGGGTTTGAGGTCCTGGTCTTCAAACACTCTCTTCCTCAGGCGACCGAAGGCTGCAGTGGCACACTGAAGGCGGTGTTGGACTTCGTCGTCGACGTCTGCCCTTGTTGACAGTAGGCTCCCAAGGTATGGAAAGTGGTCCACGTTGTCCAAGGCCTTGTCGTGGATTTTGATAATCAGGGGGGGCAGTACTGCGTGGTGGGGGCAGGTTGTTAGAGGACCTTTGTTTTACGGATGTTTAGTGTAAAGCCCATGCTCTCGTACGCTTCGGTGAAGGTGTTGACGATGGTTTGGAGTTTGACCTCCGAGTGAGCACAGACACAAGCATCGTCTGCATACTGTAATTCGACGACAGAGGATGGAACGACCTTGGATCTGGACTGGAGGCGACGGAGGTTGAACAGTTTCCCATTTGTTCTGTAAATTAGCTCCATTCCAGCGGGGAGCTTACTGAGGGTGAGATGAAGCATTGCAGCAAGGATGATCGAGAAGAGCGTTGGTGCGATGACACAGCCTTGCTTGACCCCGGTTCGTATGTGAATTGGGTCTGTGGTGGAACCATTGGTCAGGATCACGGCTTACATGTCATCGTGAAGCAGGCAGAGGATGGTGAAAAACTTTTGAGGGCAGCCGAATTTGAGGAGGACACTCCATAATCCCTCACGGTTGACAGTGTCGAAGGCCTTTGTGTGATCAAAGAAGGCCATGTACAGCGGTTGGTGCTGTTACCTGCATTTCTCTTACAATTGACGTGCGGTGAAGATCATGTCCATTGTGCCCCTTAGTGGGCGGAATCCACATTGCGACTCTGGGAGGAGCTCTTCAGCCACTGGGAGAAGGCGATTGAGGAGGATTCTTGCAATGACTTTCCCTGTGACAGTGTTCCTGTGATGGAATACTCTCCACTGGCCTGGAAGAGTGCAGCTCCACCAACACTCAAGAAGCTCAACACCATCCAGGACAAAGCAGCCCGCTTGATTGGCACCCCATCCACCACCTTAACCATTCACTCCCTCCACCACCGGCACATCGTGGCTGCAGTGTGTACCATCTACAAGATGCACTGCAGCAACTTGCCAAGGCTTCTTCAACAGCACCTCCCAAACCTTCAACCACCGCCACCTTCTCAAGGGCAATTAGGGATGGGCAATAAATGCTGGCCTTGCCAGTGACACCCATATCCCAGGAAAAATGAAAAAAATGAGCTGAAAGCTTTGTGCTGTTGCTACTTTGCAAATAGGTACACATCATTATGACACTTTTTCTCTCCAATTTCCTTCCCTGCTGTCCCAAAGACACTGGCCTAGAAATTTGGTGGCGCCCCGTTTGTGGCGCCAGTCTCGCCAGTGCACCTGAAGTACCGCCCCAGAAGGAGTCGTGAGCGCCCGCCGAAAATTCAGTTTGAGCGCCCCAAATGGAAGCGCGGCGCTACTTGAGGCACCCCGCATCCGTCTTGGGGCGCTGCAACTGAAAATCACAGCGCAACGTGCCGCAGCGCCACACGCGGCGGCACGGCGCGCTGCGGTACTGCAGGCCTTCCTCCCTTCTTAAAGGGGCGGGGCCTGCTGCAGTGCGATCTAAGATTGCGAGTGCCGGCAAAAGAGCCCGGCACCGAGGAGCAGTGCCAGGCTCTTGGGAGGCAGCCGACACAACGCAGGGGGGTGGGGGCGGCTCAGGAGGCCGGGGACGGCTGTGTGCAGAGGTGCTGGCAGGTGGCCAGCAAAAAAAATGGCCACCCCGCACCTCAGCACCTCTACCGCCGCAGGTAGGCCCCCCTGGACCGGTCGCAAATTGCGACCTGTGTTACAGCGGGGGGCGCTACCAAATTTGGCGATCGGGGCGGTAGCGGAGCGCTGCGCACACCGATGATGTCATCAGTGGTGGCGCAGCGCTACCGGCTAACGCCGCCATTAGCGCCCCACTAAATTTCACGGGAGGCATGGCCAGTGGCGCTAAACCCACTAAGTGCCCTCTTTAGGCGCTAACTGGTGGCGCAGCCCACTGAATTTCTAGGCCACTGACTCTTTTTTACTTTTTCTAATTGGGAGGTGGGCAAGACTCTAGTAAGGCAGTATTTATTGCCCATCCCTAGTTGCTGTGAGAGCATTAAGAGTCAGACACATAGGGCTCGATTTTTTGGTTCAAGGCGGCTTGGGTGCGGGACTGCTGCCTTTCGGGTTCCAGTCCCGCCCCCCAATGACATCAGATGCACAAACGTGATTTTGTGTCAATTGGCCTTGTTAAGCCCACCCTGTGAGCTTGCCAGCCAATTAAGAGAAAGCCGGCATCAGATGACATCAGTTGATAACGCGTCGTCTGATGGTTTTCTTAAAGGGGCCATGCACATTTTTTTTTGGCAGGTGATATTTCAGTGTTTGACAGCATTGAGGTGCTGCAAACACTGACAATCACTGTACAAAGGTGAGCTCTTGCACCCATGCTCTCTAGTGACTCCCTCCTTAGGCTAGAACAGTTGGCAGCTGCAGGTGTGGTTACAGAAGCGATCTGTCACTGGTGAGAGAGGTTCTCCCAATGAGGTGGCACTACACATACAAATCAAAACTTGTTACCTACAGAAAAGTCTAAATGCATTAAAAATGATTTTCCCAACATTATCTTACCTCTGATACTCACCAGTGCACCATTGGATCCTTCACACTGCTTCTGCAGCTGTCATCAATGCAGAAACATTACAGTAGACCCACAGCACGCCACACTTACCTGGCGTGGTGTGGTGTCCGGATGTTGGGAAGCCCGCAGTAGACCTGTCAAAATTGAAAAACTGTTAACAAGCAGTTAATTGCCTATAATCCTCTTCCCGCCGCTAGGTGTCGGGTCCATGCGCAAATCGGGGACCCGGCACTTGGGAAGATTGATTGGAGGCGGGTTGACAGCGGGTTTCCAACCTGCTGTCAATCTTTGCGATTTTGCCGGATGTCCTGCCTCCAAACCCGCTCCCTGAGCGCCGGCAAAATTCCGGCCATATTGTAGGACTGGAGTCACATGTAGGCCAGACTACAACAACAACAAACAACAACCTTTGGGGTTTTATGACAGTCCGACAGCTTGCGTTGTAATTCTCTGCTGCTAGCCCACAAGTTACCAGATTTATTGAATTCAGTTTCACAATTTACCATGGTGGGAGTTGAACTCAATCTTTGGGTTGCTAGTCCAGCACCATAACAACTAGGCTACTATACCCAATGCAGGATTGTGCTACTGCAGGTTTTCTTTGTTTTCTTGTCCAAGTGGCCATTCTTCATTCGACAGAGATTGTAGCAGGTTATCGTCCACCCTGAGTGCTCCATTGTCTGGTCACCTTAATGTGTTTATTTTAGTTTAAATTGTATCTCATCAGTTAATTAATCTACTGCTTTACACTGTAAGTTTCAGCAATCTGCTGGCTGAATGGATTCGCTGTGAAATAAATTTGGGCAGTATCTGTCTAGTTCTAATGAACATGGGGCTGCAGTAGAAAATGGCCCTAATTTGCCACTTAATGGGCAATTTAATTCGAGGTGTTTTTACGCATTAAAAGTTCCGGCAATAAAGCGAGCAATTATAATGGGCCCAACTTACATTGTTCGTTTCTGCCTGATGTTTGACGGTGAGCTCCAGACCCAGTAAGAAATCAAACACAGATGAGCAGTACTGGGAGCTGGTATGGTTCTGCTCATCCAAAATTGAAACTGCAAAGTTGGCCGAAAGATTCGGTTGCTTTGCGCCTCCCGTTAGCGCCCTAAGAGGGCGTTAATGGGGCACAAAGCAACTAGCGCCCGGGCGTGGCGCCACCAGCACCTCTCGCGAAATTCAGTGGGAGGTTAGCGGTGGCAGTAACCATTAGCACCCTGTGGCGTGCGCCACTGGCGATGGCATTATCGCCATGCGCAGCGCCCCGCTCGCACCCCAGCCGCAATCTTCGGTAGCGCCCCCTAACTTACCACCGGATCCTATGTCCGACGTGGTCAGGTGGGCCTACCTGCTGCCAGGACGGCATAAATTAAAGGGGAGATGCCGGGCGGCCATTTTTATTGCTGGCCGCCTGCCAGCACCTGCCTCTGTTGCCGTCCCTGGCCCCCTCTACAGCCCCGCCACGGAGTGCCAGCTGCGCTCTGTGAACCCGGCTCTTTTGCTGGCACTCTGATCCCTGGTGGCTCAGCTGGGTCCCGGGTTGTGCTGCGTGTTGTGTATGTGCCTTTAAGAGAAGAACTGATTCTATACTGCAGTATCAGCAGTGACCACCCCTGTATATAAAGCCATAGCAGGCTTCTGTATTTCAGACTTAAGGTACCCTCTGTTGTACCTCATTCACAGCATTGCTGGCTGTGCAGCTGCAAGCAGAAGGAGAAGGAGCAGCCAGACTAGGAGAGTGGGCTAAAGTGGTGGTCCCCTGACCAGGAAGAGGAGGAGAACGCTGGACCACCACCACCACCAACTCCACCATCATTACATCAACTGAGGTGCCTGGAGAGAGAGGACAGAGGAGGAGAAGGAGAAAGGAGGCCTGCAATAACATCAACCAGGGGAGAGGCTTTTCCTATCACTGCCTCCCCAAATTGGCCTCCACTTCAGGAGAGGGAGAGAGGGGAGAGAAACCACCATCAACCAACACCAACTGTTGGAAGGAGGGAGGAGTATCATCTTCAAAATATCTACAGGTGGCTGTTATTTGGGGCACTCTCCCAAAGACTTTGTATTTTAGGTGGGGGGAGAAAAGAAGAAACAAGGCCGGAACATCAAGGGGTGGCTGTGTGTGTGTGTGTGTGGATCTTGCCAAAACTAGGCCACACACACCAATAATAAGCATCCCTTCTATTGCCTGACCTGGGCCAGCTGGAGCTGCCTTGGTTAAGTGGTTAATTCCATTAATTACATCGTTAAGACCTGGTGCAGGACTGAGCCTGGGCAACTCCAGCTTTCCCAGGTGAAGACATCTTCTCCCCCTGCCAGAAGACCAAAGACTTTTAAATCCCATCGGAGAGTGCACCCCTGCCAACACCCACCCACCATCCTGAGTGGCAACACTGTCCTTGCCACCTCCCTCCTTCTCACCCCCCCTCTCTCTCTCTCTCTCTCTTTGTCTTTCTCTGCCTTTCTCTCTGAGGCACCTCATTTCATCTTTAATTATTAATTGCCTATTGAGCAGAGGGGAGAAGGCACCTCTCCCAATTTCAACCAATAAGGGGAGTGGTGTGTCTTCATTTTAAACAGCTCCCTCTGCTCAATAGAGGACCAAAAAAAAAAAAAATACCTGAGGCCATTAACACCTTCAGGCCTGTGACTTGGGGTGAGTGTAGCCCTTATACAAACACCCCATAATGGCGACTGCATCTTCGCCGGTGGCGGGGCCAGCTAGGACTTATGCGGGAGTGACAGCCACAGCCACAGCTGCTCCCGCTGCTTCTGCTGCCCCGTCACCCTTTAAACTTATAACAAAAAAGCTTGGGGTGAAGAGCTACACTCACCCCACTCTGACCATTGAGGCCTGCGTTAAAGCCATGGCTGGGGTTGTCAGCCCCTCAGCCATTGTCGCGGCCTCAAAAATGTATGGGAAGGCTGTGTTCTTCCTGGGGTCGGAGCGGGCGGTGTCCCTGGCTGTCACCAAGGGGCTCACCATGGGCGGGACCTTCCTGCCGGTGGACCCCCTCGAGGCCACCACGCAGAGGGCGGTTATTTCGAACGTCCCGCCCTATGTTCCTGGTGAGCTCCTCCTTCCCCATCTACGTCAACTTGGGGAGGTGAGGTCGGGGATCACACCCATCCTGCTCGGCTTCCGGGAGGCCAGCCTTCGCCACGTCTTCTCCTTCCGGCGCCAGCTGTTCATCCAGCTGGCGCGGGAGGAGGACACTGACGGGGCATTCATCGTCCACCACGAGGGGACTGCATATCGCGTCTTCTGGACGTTGGACGGTGTGCGGTGCCACGCCTGCAAGGAGGTGGGGCACATCCGGAAAAACTGCCCCGCCTCCAAGGCCGCCGGATCATCTCGTGCGGCCAAGGCTGGCGCCGCCGACGCTCCTCCCCCCGGATCTGCCCGCGCGTCGGGAACGTCTGATGCGCGGTCGACGTCGGGGGCCGATGCCACCAAGGCCTCCGGCGGGGGGGAGGGAGCATGTCCGGCCGGAAAGAAGGCGCGGTGGAAAAATAAACACCTTAGGGCAGGTCCCCCCGTGGATGGCCAGCCCTCGCCCCTTGAGCCCCTTACACCCGCGCTCCTCGCGGAGTTAATCGAGGCAGACGCGAGCGGGAGGGGCCTCGTGCCCGAGCCTGTGGCCGCAACCGCCGTAGCGGAAATGCCATTACCTGCGGCCAGGCTCGGGCCCGAGGAGCCCAACAAACCTGCTCTGCCGGAGGGAGCTGAGGAGGAGGCCTTTGCAGTCATGGAGGTCTCCCTCGCTCCCTCTGTGCTAAAAAGGTGCGACCCCCTGGAAGAGGAGCAGGACCGGGAGGAGGAAGGTCCCTCCGAGCAGGGGGAGTCGTCGCCCGCCGCGGGTACTGCGCCCCCCCACCCCGCTGTCGTCATCACCAGCGATCGGCAGGGGTCGCCTGTCCCTCGGGAGGCTGAGGCAGATGTGTCTCTCCGACGCGTGCCTCCCGGGGATGGGGACGAGACCCTGCCCCTGGGGGGGGGTCGTGGAACAACCCGCGGCGGTAATTGAAATTGACCTTCTATCGGTGCCGTTACCCCTCGCCGGGTCGGGCGGCCTGGGGTTTGGGTCGGGCGAGCTCGAGGATAATGAGCTCGCCCAATGCGACCCGGACATCTCCCAGGGGATGCTCATCCTGGTAGAGCTTTTAATTCAAAACCCCCCATCCGCTGGGTCGGAGGTTGGTGGCGGGGAGGAGGATGGCCCCCGGGCTGCATCTCTGGTGCCGGACGTACTGGAGGAGCTGGGAATTGTTCTCTCCCCGGTTTCTCCGGTCGTTCCGGCGTCTGAGGCGGAGGGGAGCTCTGAACCGCCGCCGTCTTCTGGCCCAGCACCCCTAGAGGAGCCCAGGGAGAAATCCTCTGCCGCCGATCCTGGGGGTGGGATCCGGGCGGAGGCGGGGCTGGCTGGCGCGGCCGAGCCGTTCGCTTTGCACTGCGCGGCGGACGGGTCGGCCGCTGGTGACGACCCCCTGGAGGAGGATGGGGACTCGGTGATGGGCACGGAGGACGATTCGGACTCTAGCGCCGACGAGGCGATGGATGACCTCGTGCCCCTTGCCGAGTCTCCCCTCATTCCCGTAAGGGAACTCCGGGATTTTATGGCCACGTGCCTGGGTCGGCGCAATAAGGTCCGGCTGGCCCTCGACAGGTGGTCGGAGCTGGCGCTGCTCATCGTATCCGTCCGCGCCGCCATTAAGATCATGGGCGCAGACGAGGGTGTGAACCCGCTCGAGCTGCGTCGGCTCACAACGTTTCTCACTGGGCTGCTGAGGAAGTGGCGGCTGACCAGCGGCTGCGCTTCCTCCCCCCGTTAGGTGTAGGTAGAGGTTGCACTCTGCTTTTAACATGAAGGTAACCATAGCCAGCCTCAACATCAACGGCAGCAGGGAGGCGCGCCGCAGATTCAATAACTTCTCGGTCCTTTGGGACGGGAAGTATGCGGTGTGCTTCCTGCAAGAAACCCACACCATTCCGGGAGATGAAGCCACGTGGCTCCTGGAGTGGCAAGGAGGGGTCAGCATGAGTCACCTCTCCAACAATTCCAGCGGGGTGGCTATCTTGCTGGCCCCGCATTTTCAGCCGGAGATCTTGGGGGTCAAAGAGCACGTGCCGGGCCGCTTGCTCCAGGTCACTGTTCGCCTGGGGGGCGTGCTGCTCCATCTAGTGAACGTGTACGCCCCTCAGACCAGTGCGCAGCAAGTGCGCTTCTTCGAAGAAGTGTCCGCTTTTTTGGGCTCCATCGACGTGGGCGAGTGCGTCATCCTCGGGGGGGATTTTAACTGCACCCTCGAGGCGAGGGACCGTTCGGGTCCCCCGCGAAGCCCGGCGGCGATGGAGAAGTTGAGGGACCTGGTTGGGTCCTTCGACTTGGTGGACGTCTGGCGAAATCTCCACCCCGACTCCAGCGCCTTCACTAGCGTGAGGTCTGGCGGAGGAAGGTCCAGAATCGACCGCCTTTACATTTCCCGGGCGTACGTCTCCTGCGTTCCGGCGGCTTCCATACGGCCGGTGCCGTGCATGGACCACCACCTGGTATGGGTGTAACTCGCTCCGCTGCGTGCGCGGGGGGGGGGGGTCCGCGTACTGGCATTTTAACAACCTGCTGCTGGAAGACGCACGGTTCCGGGATTCATTTCGTCGATTCTGGGCTGACTGGAGAAGGAAGCAGGGGGGCTTCCCCTCCTTGAGGCTATGGTGGGATGTGGGCAAGGCTCACATCCATCTCTTCTGTCAGGAGTTCGCGAAGGGGTCGACCAAGAGGCGGGAGGCCCGGGTCGGGCGGTTGGAGAAGGAGGTGCTCGACCTGGAGTCCCGTCTCGGTCAGGTCGTCGAGGACCCGGCCCTGCGGAAGGTGTACGAAGAGAAGAAGGGCGCGCTGAAGGACCTGCAGCTCGTCGGGTCCCGAGGCGCGTACGTGAGGTCGCGGATCCAGCTCCTGCGGGACCTGGACCGTGGCTCCCCCTTCTTCTACTCGCTGGATAAAAGACGGGGGGTCCGTAAGCAGCTCTTGGGGCTGCTGGCCGACGACGGATCTCTGGTCTCGGATCCGGATGGAATCAGCGCGGAGACCCGTGCCTACTACGGGGCTCTTTTCTCTCCGGATCCGTCCAGCGAGGATGCACGCAGAGTTTTGTGGGAGGACCTGCCGAAGGTCAGCCCGGAGGGCGCCGAAAAACTGGACGCTCCGCTAAGCCTGGCGGAGCTGTCCGGTGCCCTCCGCCAGCTCTCTAGGGGAAAGTCCCCGGGGTTGGACGGGCGGACCGTGGAGTTCCACAGGACGTTCTGGGACGTCTTGGGGGGCGACTACGCGCGGGTCCTGGGGGAAAGTTTGGCGACCGGGGAGATGCCCCTCTCTTGGCGCAGGGTGGTCATTGTCCTGCTGCCTAAGAAGGGCGATCTCCGCCTCCTTAAGAACTGGCGCCCGGTCTCCCTCCTCAGCACGGACTATAAAATCTTTGCCAGGGCCATGTCTGCTCGCCTTGGCACCGTGCTGGCCCACATGATCCACCCTGACCAGTCCTACACGGTCCCGGGTCGTACCATCCATGATAACATCCATCTGGTCCGGGACCTGGTCCACCACTCCCAGAGGGCTTGTCTGTCGGTCGCCTTCCTCTCCCTGGATCAGGAGAAGGCGTTCGACAGGATGGATCACGAGTATCTCTTCGGGACTCTGCGCGCATTCGAGTTCGGGACGCATTTCGTCGCCCGGATCCGACTTTTGTACGCCGCTGCAGAGTGTCTGATTAAAGTTAACGGATCCTTGACGGCGCCCCTTCGCTTCGGGAGGGGGGTGCGTCAGGGATGCCGAATGTCCGATCAGTTATACGCCGTTTGTGTGGAGCCATTCCTGCGCCTCTTGCGGAAGAGGTTGACGGGACTGGCTCTGCAAGGGCCGGGCGTGGAGGTGGTCCTCTCGGCTTACGCCGATGATGTGCTCCTCACGGTCACGGATCCCGCTGACTTGCGGAGGATGCGGGAATGCCAGCAGATTTACTCGGACGCATCCTCCGCCAAGATCAACTGGGAGAAATGTTCCGGACTCCTGGTGAGTCAGTGGCGGGTGGACTCCCTGCCGGAGGAGTTCAGGCCTTTCGCCTGGAGCACCACGCACCTTCTCTATTTGGGAGTCTACCTTAGCCCTGCCGAGGACGCCTGGCCGGCGAACTGGCAAGAGCTGGAGGCCAAAGTCACCGCTCGCTAGGACACTGGACAGGACTGCTCCGAGTGTTGTCCTACAGGGGTCGAGCGCTGGTCATAAACCAGCTGGTGGCCGCCATGTTGTGGTACCGGTTGGTCACTTTGATCCCTCCCCCTGCGTTTGTCGCCAAGATGCAGAAGAAGCTCATCGACTTCTTCTGGGACAAAAGGAAGCACTGGGTCTCTGCCGCGGTTCTGTGTCTCCCGCTTAGGGAGGGCGGTCAGGCGCTGGTGTGCCTTCGCACCCAGGCTGCGACTTTCTGTCTTCAGACGCTGCAGAGATACCTGTACGTCAAGAATCCTCCGAGATGGTGTGCGCTGGCGACGTTTTTCTTCCGCCAGCTACACGGCCTCAATTACGACACGCAGCTCCTGTTCGCGAAAGTGGGCGGCAGGCGTGCCGGCCTACGGGAGCTGCCTGTCTTCTACCAGGAACTGCTATGGGTTTGGAACTACGTCGCTTCCAGGCGGAGTTCTCCCCCGTCAGGAGCGGCGGCTCTCCTTCGGGAGCCACTGCTCAGGAATCCGCACCTCCACGAACGCGGGTTCGGGCGGCTGGCGGAGGGCAAGGCTGTGCTTGGCAAGGTGACCAGAGTTGGGGACCTGCTCGATGGCGGAGGAGCGGGCTGGATGGCGCCGGAGGAGCTGGCGCGGCGCCTGTCCTGGGCCAACGTCCGGCTCGCGGTCGAAGCCATCGAATCGGTGAAAGCGGCACTGGGCCCCGACTCCACTAGGTGTATCGAGGCGGCTCAAGCACGTGGGGCGATCCCGTCTGAGCTTACCCCCGTTCGGACGGAATTCCTCATCGGCGCCCGGCCCCGAAACTCCCCTCGGGAACCGGCGCCTCACAACTTGAGCCGTCTTGAGGAAATACCCTCCGTGCCTATTCATTCCGCGCGGAGGGGTTTCCTGTACGGGCTGCTCCTGCACACTCTCCACTTTGCCATCTTGGTCTACCGTCCGGACACGCCTTGGCGTGGTGTCTTGCCGACTGGCAGTGGCGGAGGTCCCCAATGGAGGGCTCTCTACACGGGAGTCCTCCCTTGTTCCATCGGGGACTTGGCCTGGAGGGTGTTGCACGGAGCGGTCCCGTGCAATAAGGTTTTAAGTAGGTTCACGGACTCCCAGGCCGCCTGCATTTTTTGCGGCCTGGAGGAATCCGTGTTTCACGTTTATATGGAACGTGAGAGGTTGCAGCCCCTCTTTCACTACTTGAAGGGGCTGCTCCTCGATTTTTGGTTGCACTTCAGTCCCACGCTCTTGATCTACGGTCACCCGGTGCGGAGGGGAGCGGACAGGTTGGAGGACCTCCTTGTGGGCCTGCTCCTGGGCCTGGCTAAAAGAGCCACCAATTGGTCCAGGCAGCAGGCGGTCGAGGGGGTCGTCCAGCCGGATTGCCTGCCTCTCTTCCGTGGCCATGTTCGCGCCCGGGTGGTCCTGGAGATGGAGCACGCGGTGTCCGCCGGTGCGCTTGAGTATTTCCGCGACCGGTGGGCGCCACGGGGACTGGAGTGCATCATCAACACGGAAAACCAAATTTTAATTTGATTTGTTAAGCTTTAGTTGAACTTTTGTTTATTTACAGTTGAATTGGTTTTTTTTGGGTCCAAATAAAAGAGTACCCTCTGTTCAAGTAAATACCTGTTTTATTGCTCTCCTGCAGTCCGTGTATTATTTATACTCGGACATTACACTGGCGACAGGCAGGTTCGAACTCACCTGCAGTACTGCATCACCTCACGGGGACCTTTTCCCTGAAGAGAAGCTTCTTGGAGGTCGAAGTCAGAACGGTGGGCGTCGACCGCGGGCAACCACCCAGGGATCCATCGGAGAGTTGCAGGGGGCACTGTGGAGAGCTGGGCCTGGCTCCCCAGTCGAGGTGTTCCAGCAAGTCGTGCTGGTAGCAGGTAGTGCGCTGACCCTTCCGGACTGCGGCGGGCTTGGGCTCGATCGAGCGGCTCTGCAAAGGGGCCATGCAGCGTTGTCGGGAGGAAGAGAGAGAGAGAGGGTGGAGTGCACAAGGCGCGGTCGGTGCTCAAGAACAGGGCAGCGTGGAGAGGATAGAACGCGGGGAAGGAAAAGTGATATGCGCCGAAGCCGCGGGTCGCTGCCATTACCCTGTAGAACGCTAGGAGCAGCGTGGCAGCAAGGGGAAGAAGGAAAAGCGCGGGAGGCGCCATTTTATTCCATTGGGGAAGAAAAAGCGCGGGAGGCGCCATTTTAAATCACTCAAGATGCCGAAGAGTGGCAGTATCACTGCTTTCGACAACGAGGTAGAAGACTGGACCACGTATGTGGAAAGAATTGAAGTGTACTGCAAGGCAAATGAGGTGGCCGATGGAAAGAAGGCGTCGGTGTTATTAAATTTGATGGGCGCGAGAACGTACGGCCTATTGCGGAATTTAATTACCCCAGCTAAACCAATGGAGAAAAGTTTTAAAGAGATTGTTAATATCTTACAGGAACACCTAAACCCTACACCGCTGCTGATAGCAGAAAGATTCAAGTTCCATAAAAGAAACCAGCACAAAGATGAAAGCAATGCTGACTATCTTACGGAACTACGCAAGTTATCGAAGCACTGCCAGTTCAGAGCAGGACTGGCAGACACCTTGCGGGATAAGTTTGTCTGCGGGGCTCCAGAGTGAAGGAACCCAGAAACGACTACTTTCGGAAAAGGACCTGATGCTAGAACAGGCTTTCAGCGTGGCAGTATCCTACGAAGCAGCAGCATGGGGAGCTGCGGAAATACAACAGAAACCACAGGAATACAGCGCTAACGAAATGGCGTATGGAGCAGAAAAGTGCTATCGCTGCGGCAGAACAACCCATGATCAGAAGGACTGCTGGGTTAAGGACAAAGTATGCAGGCAACGTGGGAAAATGGGACACATAGCAAGAGTCTGCAGGTCGGGAAAGAAAACCAACACTACAAGAACTACGAAGGAAAAGTACAAGAAAGTAAAGAAATTGACAGACAGTAGTTCGGAAGATCAGGAGAGTGATAAGGACTCCGGGAGCAGGAGACTAAGTTGCCTAAAGTTACACAACGTGATCGCAAAGGAGGATCACCGAACCATTTGGGTCACCCTCATGATAGCAGGGTCCCCAGTAAAGATGGAATTGGACACAGGATCAGCCCTAACTGTCATGAATCGACGAGACTATGAGCGGCTATTCTCACACATACCCTTGAAGGACACGTCCATTGTATTGAAGACATACACGGGGCAAAAAGTCTACCCCAGTGAAAAAATAAGGGTGCCAGTTGAATACAACGGCAAGGAAACACAGAAACTGTATCTATATATACTACCAGATGGAGGACCACCATTATTGGGACATGAATGGATCCGAAAAATACAATTGGATTGGCATTCCATTCAGGCGCTAACTATGACTGATAAAAAGGATGATGACGTCACACCTGGACGACTGTCAAAAATTCTAACTGACGCGAAAGAGGTGTTCCAACAAGGACTTGGGACTCTAAAAGGAGTAACGGCAATGATAAAAATCGAAGATAACGCAAACCCAAAATTTTTTAAGGCCAGACCGGTACCTTACGCGATCCACCCAGCCGTTGAAGCAGAGCTGGAGCGTCTGGAGCGTTCGGGTGTGCTGTCCAAGGCAGACTGGAGCGAGTGGGCCACACCCATCGTTCCTGTAATGAAGAAATCGTTGAGCAACACGCCTGGGGAACCGAAGAAGGTTCGCATCTGTGGGGACTTCAAGGTAACTGTGAACCCAGTCCTGCACACAGTACAATATCCACTTCCACGGATAGAAGATATTTTCGCCTCACTATCTGGAGGGAAACACTTTACAAAGATTGATCTGGCCCAAGCATATCTACAAATGGAGGTGGAAGAAGCGTCTAGGAAATACCTCACGATAAACACTCACAAAGGCCTTTACCAGTACAATCGACTGGTATTCGGGGTAGCATCAGGCCCGGCTATTTGGCAGAGGGCGATGGAACAAGTCCTGCAAGGGATCCCGGGGACCCAGTGTTATTTGGACGACATCCTGGTTACGGGTGAAAATGACAGTGAACACCTTGCCAACCTGGAGCAGGTGCTCACGAGATTACAGGAATATGGGCTACGAGCCAACCGCCCCAAATGCGAGTTCTTCAGGAGACAAATCTTGTATTGTGGCCACATGATTGATGAGGAAGGGTTGCATAAGTCGCCGGACAAGATTGAGGCTGTAGTCAAGGCTCTAGCACCGGAAAATGTGTCGCAACTGAGGTTTTTCCTCGGGTTGGTGAACTACTACCATAAGTTCTTGCCAAATTTATCCACAATTCTGCACCCACTGAACGCCATACTGCAAACTGGAGTAACATGGAAATGGAGTGATGAGTGTAAGCGTGCCTTTCAGAAATGTAAATGCCTAATCACTTCAAAAGAAGTATTGGCCCACTACAATCCAACACTACCGATTCGGTTAGCATGTGATGCGTCTCCCTATGGCATCGGAGCGGTGCTGTCACACAAATTCCCTGATGGTTCAGAGAGGCCAATAGCCTTTGCGTCGCGCTCGTTAACCTCAGCCGAGCGTAACTACGCCCAGATTGACAGGGAGGCCCTCAGCCTGGTGTGGGGGGTGAAGAAGTTCAATCACTATCTGCACGGGCAGAAATTCACCCCACTGACTGATCATCAGCCCCTGGTCTCCATTTTTAACCCAAAGAAGGGCGTTCCGGTGATGACGGCGTAACGGCTGCAAAGATGGTCACTTTTTCTAGGGGCACATCAGTACGACAGAGTACAAGGGTACGAAACAGCATGGAAATGCTGATGGGCTGTCGTGCCTACCGTTGCCTATGGTAGAGGAAGCACCTGCAGTGGACCCTGTTGAGATATTCCATGCGACCATAGTCGAATGTCCCTGTTACAAACTCAAGTATAGAGAAGGAAACCTGAAATGACCCGACACTCTCTCGGGTCTATGATTTGACGGTGAAGGGATGGCCAGCACATGGCGACTCACTGTTGCCAGCATTCTCGCCAAGGAGAGAACAGCTGTCAGTGTGCCGGGGGACCTTGATGTGTGGATCCCGAGTGGTAATTCCACCCAAGTTGAGAGATAGAGTGCTCAATGAGCTCCATGAGGGTCATCTGGGAGGGGTAAAAATGAAGAGCCTAGCCAGGGCGTTTGTGTGGTGGCCGGGAATCGATAAAGAAATCGAGGATATGACCAAGAGATGCACAGGATGCCAGAAGGTCCAAAACGCTCCACCACAGGCCCCGCTACATCCATGGGAGTGGCCCTCATCTCCATGGCAATGGGTACACATTGATTTTGCTGGTCCATTTATGGACTCAATGTTCCTAATCGCTGTGGACGCCCATTCGAAATGGCCAGAGGTCATCAAAATGTCCTCCACCACCACGGAGAAAACTATTGCAGTCCTACGGACCATCTTCGCCAGGAATGGCTTGCCAGAACAGATTTGCTCTGACAATGGGCCACAGTTTGTGACAGAGGATTTCCGGAGGTTTCTGAGGAATAATGGGGTGAAGCATTACACATCTGCCCCATATCATCCAGCCACAAATGGATTGGCTGAGAGGTTTGTTCAGACCTTTAAAAAGGCCATAAAGGCAATGCATAATGACGACATACCACTACAACACAAGGTGGATAATTTCTTGTTTGCTTACCGGAATGCGACACATGCAGTCACCAACCAAGCTCCAGCCATAATGTTCTTCAACCGAAGGCTAAGATGTCGCCTGGATTTGCTCAAACCAAACATAAGACGAGATGTTGAGGATAAGCAATTCCAGCACATAAATGAGAAGCCAACCAGGAGCTTCAAGATAGGGCAACCAGTCTTGGCCCGCGACTACTGAACAGAAAAATGGCAGCCAGGAACGATATGCACACAGCAGGGACCACTAATGTACACAGTGGACGTTGGAGAGAGCATCGTGAGACGCCATGCTGACCAGATTCTAGAGTCACAGGAACAAGCCAAACCCATACCACGAGCAGGTGCACCTGGTAATCAACCCGAAGTACAGATTGCGTCTACCTCAGAAGCAGTGGTATTGGAAGCTGACGAACCAACCAATGACAATGAGCCAGAGTCAACTCCGCCGCAAGAACAGGATACTCGAGAAAGGCGCTACCCAGTCAGGATCAGGGAGCCTCCTCAAAGACTGAACTTATAAATGATTATTTCAGTTGATGTATATAGTACAGAGAAAATTGTAATTGTAATTAGTCATTATTTAGTTGTTAAATGAATGTTATGTACTGTTTATCTAAAAGGGGAGGAATTGTGTATGTGCCTTTAAGAGAAGAATTGATTCTATACTGCAGTACCGGCAGTGACCACCCCTGTATATAAAGCCATTGCAGGCTTCTGTATTTCAGTCTTAAGTTACCCTCTGTTCAAGTAAATACCTGTTTTATTGTTCTCCTACAGTCCGTGTATTATTTATACTCGGACATTACACTGCGCAAGGCCCATCCCCTTTAAGATGAGGAGGAAGGCCTGCAGTACCGCGGCACGACATGCCGCAGAGCGTGGCGCTGTGGCACGTAGCGCCCCGATATTCACTCGCAGCGCCCCAAGAGGGAGACGAGGCGCCTCCAGTAGCACCCCGCTTCCCTCTTGGGGCGCTACTGGTGAACTTTGGCCACAGGGGTGCTAATTTTTTTGGTGCGCTAAAAGTAGTGCCCTGGCGAAGTTAGTGCCCCAAAGGGGGCGCAACCCAATTTTTCCCCCATGCTGCCTTCAGAGGATATAGGAATTGAAAAAAAAAGTCCACACCTGTGTGTAACTGGAACTGAGGCACACCTTGAAGCCAAGTCAGGGGACCTTTACTTTTCATCGAACTGTGCTAAAACTAACCTGAGAGTGCCTAATACTAATGCTGGGTGCCTGAATGGGAAAGCAGTAGTAGCCTTCACCTTTTTATAATCATAAAATTTACAAGAAAAGACATATATATATAAACAATACTTACTTCAAAGATTAAAACATTGAGGTGCATGCACTGTACAGCAGGGATAAAATTGCGTTCCTTGTTATAACACAGGTTTTTCAAAGGAGCAGCAGCGTCCTAGAAAAAATATTAGGGGGGAAATATTGAGTCGTGCACCCCTTTGGGGCGCTAACTTCGCCGGGGCGCTACTTTCAGCGCCCCGAAAAAATTAGCATCCCCATGACCGAAATTCACCGGTAGCACCCCAAGAGGGAAGTGGGGTGCCACTGGAAGCACCCTGTCTCCCTCTTGGGGCGCTGCGAGTGAATGTCGTGGCGCTACTTGCCGCAGCGCCACACTCTGAGGCATGTCGTGCCGCGGTACTACAGGCCTTCCTCCACTTAAAGGGGAGGGGCCTAGCGCAGCGTGACCCGGGAACCAGCTGGGCCACCAGGGATCAGAGTGCCGGCAAAAGAACCCGGCACTCAAGAGAAGGGCCGGGCTCACGAAGCGCAGCCAGCACTCCGCGGGGGGTTGGGGGAGCTGCAGAGGAGGCCGGGGAAGGCAGAGGGGGCCAGCAACAGAAATGGCCGTCTGGCACCTCCCCTTTAATTTGCACCGCTGCGGCCGCAGGTAGGCCTCCCTGACCCTGTCGGCCATAGCATCCGCCGGTGAGTCAGGGGGCACTACCGAAGATCATAGCCGGGGTGCGGCGCACGGCGACAACGTCATCGCCGGCGGCGCAGCGCTGCGCGGCACTAACGGTTACTGCCGCCGCTAACCTCCTGCTGAATTTCGCGGGAGGCGTTAGCGGCGCCGCACCCAGGCACTAGTCGCTTTGCACCCCATTAGTGCCCTGTTTGGCGCTAACGGGAGGCGCAAAGCAACCGAATTTTTAGGCCTAGGTGTTTAGGCAACGATATGATTAGCGCTGTGATGCTATAATTGCATTTCCAGATGCTATCTGTCTTTAAAAGTATATTGAAAAGTTTCTTGAAATGTTTTTGAAGGAGGAATGCAGAAAATATTTTGCAGTATAGCCACCTCCAAGCCATCAGTATATTTTTCACGTTCTTACATAATAATGTACTGCTGATGGTAAGGTAAGTAATCCAATGGAATGAAGCATTTAATAAAGCAAATTAAATAGCTTAATGACCAGAAGCAACCTCATTCATTAATGGTATGTAAAATGCAAAGAAGGGCTTTGGCTAAAGCTGAGAAATATCACCATGTAAAATTCAGCCTTGAGCCATCTTTATTGGAAAGCACGACTTTCTTTTATTGCTAAAGCAGCTGTGAGATTAAATAGATCTGCATTTAACAGGGAAGTATCTGAAGCAAAGACAAATTAAAAGTAGTGGATCAATATGCCCACTGGGAACTGTCAGAGCTGATTTCAAATA
The DNA here is from genome assembly GCF_052327205.1 of Somniosus microcephalus. Lineage (NCBI taxonomy): Eukaryota > Metazoa > Chordata > Chondrichthyes > Squaliformes > Somniosidae > Somniosus > Somniosus microcephalus. Next base: position 33,404,406 of record NC_141012.1, on the reverse strand, counting down.
GGAGCAGTCTTCGTGGACTGAATATTCATCGCAACTAAACTGGGCTGAATTTTCAACCTTGGCTGTCGTCTTGTCAAGCTTTCTAATGCAGATTTCTAACCTAGCCCCCCTCAAAGTGCCACAATAAATTATTTTACCCTATTCTACACCAAACAGGCGGATGTAATACGTATGTAATAATGTACACAAATAGGGTAACTAAGTATAATTTACGTGATCATTCCTTTAGCCCATATTTGGGAACTCAAAGTGATTGATTTGAATTGTTGAGGAATGTGTTTGCCTGAGTTATCTGTAGAAGCACTTTAGGAGTCAATGTTTGTGATACCTTTGGTAGCTGGTGTATTTTTCTCTGGAGTTTATTTTGGCTTTCACAACTGGAGTGTTTACGACTTGAGTTAGTTTTGCACCCAATATTTAACACTAAAATTCTGGCATACACATGCCCCGTACAAAGGGTGACAATTTTCTCTCCTCACCTGAAAATGCTGAATTGTGCTGGGTGCAATTCCATGGGTGCCAGCAACCCTCTGGTAATTTGCCCAAATGGATTCATTACCATGTGTGAGTTAGATAGGGAATGTCCTCAGACTATTTAGCTTTTAGAGGGTCTCACAGTTGTGCCTGATCCTGTTATCATGTGTGCACCTACACACACACTGAGCTCGAATTTCCCAGGGCCGTGGAGGCGGGAATGGAGGCGTGTTAAAATTGCAGAATCGGGGGGGCACGAACCCTTCCCGCCCCCAACCCGCCTCCATGCCCGTTTCCCAGGAGGCGGGTATCCGACCTGTGCTGGGACCCGCCTCCCCGAGGCAGGAAGGGGATTAGTGCCAATTAACTGCCTGTTAACAGGCAGTTTTTAGCCCAATCCCTACTTTCATTGTTGAAATGTGGGATTCCCGAAGGCTCCAAACCACGCCAAATTAGCGAGGCGGGCCGTTGGGATGAAGGGCTTGGAGGGGTCGAGATGTCCAGTGTTCAGGTGAGTGATGGGCGCATAAGTGCAGAGGTAAGTGTGTAAAGTGTTTAAAGAAGTTCTACTAACCTTTACTTACCTTTACAGCCTTCCTTCAGGTCTCAGGAGTCCCTCGTCTCACCGGCACAGAAAGCAGAATGGCCACCAGCTGTCAAAATCTGCAGCCTCTGCTTTCTGTTCCAGGGAGATCTCTAAATCATCCTGAGAGGAAGGAATTAACCTGGAGTACAGATTGTCAGTGTTTGACAGCTTCAAGCAGCTGTGAAACGCTGATATTTCATCTGTCAAAAGGTCTTGACAGATGAAATTTCAATCTGTGATGTCACCTGTTGCCGGGTGGCCCTTAATTGGCCTGCTGAGCCAGCTGGGCGGGCTCAACAAGGTCAATCAAGTCTAAATCGCGTGGATTGGCTAGAACTCGATGGAGGCGGAACTACAACCCCAAAAGTTGTAGTCCCGCCTCCTACCCGACTCCTCGATGAAAATCCAGCCCTTTGTGTCCAACAGGGTTCACCGAATAACAATCAGGAGTGGGAACTCCAGCTTATTTTTGCTCTCCTTAGCCCAGGGCCACTGGTATCTTGCATGGTACCCCTACTCAGACCAGCTAACTCACCACATACCGAGGATTAAACCTGGCAGCTCCCTATCTGTATGGCTCAGTATCACACTGGATAATACATTTACCCGGTCAGTTATATCTCTCTGGGATCAACTTGATACAGTATGACTGAATCATAACTTCTATTGCCAGCAGTGAGCACTAAGTTACAACTCTCAATATTAACACTGTACTTTAGAAGGAGTGTTACTTGCTGAGAGAGTGAACACTGTGTAGAATGATTCGGTAGAAATCTGGTGGTGAAGAAGCCTCTGGTTCACATTGACTCAAGAGATTTCTGTCTTTCCATGATGTTGATGATGTCACTTCCAAAGAATCTTGCTCTGTCTCAGTGATGCTTTGTCTCTTTCTGATATCTCAAGAGAAAGTACAAGTACTTGTTCAACTATAGCTTTTGACAGAACTACAGCAGTAACTGCAAATCTATCTTCAGCTATTGCTTCAGGGGTGACCTTAGATAGTGTTGAGTGGCCAGTTCTCAGGATATTGCCATCTGGCGTGTTCAAGTAGTCTATCTAACTATGGTGCTGAATGCAGATATTTATTATTTGCTTCAATACCAGGACAATGATCACACACTATTTGTAATTACAACTTTCCTTTAACTTCTGAGAAAAATCTAGTTTTCTTATAAATCTAGTTTACTTTTTAAAAAGTATTTTTTTATGTCAGTACCAGGTATCTAATGGAAGTGTGGCTGTCATTTTGTCTAGAGAATGCCTAGTTGCTCATTAAATGTCCTCTTAAATCATAATTCTCATTGGTACATTTAAGTATCCAATAAGTGTTCACCTCAGGTGACTGGTCCTTTATGATCTAATGGACAATTAAAGTAAGTTGGAATGTCTTTGTAAGTTCTTATCTTGAAGGTTCACGCTGCTGGTATGGTTAAAATACATTATGGGGGGAGAAATTCGGCATGTTAGCGCCTCGGCATTTAGAGCCTTGCAGATTGTGACGTCAATGAGTTTGGAATGCCCCCCTTTAAAGGCCCAGATGCAAAATTGACTGCCGCCCCCGCCTTAGCGCCTGGTCTGAACAACGGCAGGAAGAGGAGGTGTTATGCATTCGGATAGCCGCTGTCGGAGCGGTATTTAAAGGGATCAACATCCGCTTTCATTTTAGTGGCCAATCAATGCTGCCTTCTCAGTTTCACATTGCGAAACAGCTGTTTTCAGTGAGTTACACATTTCTTACTTTCAAGAGTGTTCTGTCTGCTAAAAATTTGTCACTTTCATTCTGCTAATATTTCAAAGTCCTACACTTGGTTACATTAATGGGGGCTGTACTGGCACTCGACCTCCAGCATCAACGTCGGAACAGCGGAGGCAGAGACAAAGATTGGAAAATGTGGCCAGAGGGAGGAAGGTCAACAGGGCTCGCAACAGGCAGCCTTACCCTCCCAGGGTATTCCAGGTTGTGCTTCTCCTACATAAGTTTAACTGAGGAGCATTGTCTTAGAAGGCTCCACTTCAACAAGAGCTCTGCCACCTCCTGCAGCCAGACCTCGAGCCTCAGATCAGGACCACCACGGCTCTCTCAGTGGCCCTCAAGGTCACCGTGCCCCTCAATTTCTACTCCAGTGGATCATTCCAGTATGCAACAGGAGAAATAGCTAACATCTCGCAGTTCGCCATCCATTGCTGTATCCGACAGGTCACAGAGGCTCTCTACAGAAGGAGAAGGGACTACATTTCCTTCCCCATCACCAGAGAGAAGCAGGACGAGTGTGCATGTGACTTTGCCAGGATAACGGGCTTCTCCATGGTGCAGGGCGCCATTGACTGCACCCACGTTGCTTTGCGGGCACCACATAACAATCCTGAGGTATTTCGTAACTGCAAAGGCTACCACTCACTTAATGCCCAGTGGGTGTACGACCACAGACAGCAAATCCTCACCGTCAATGCCCGCTATCCAGGCAACAGCCACGATGCCTTCATCCTGCACCAGACTGGTGTGCCAGCACAGCACTCTTGCAGTCTCTGTTGTGTCTGTGTGTTGAGCGAGACACTGAAGACAGGAGTTGGTTTCATAGGTGTTTACTAAACAAAGTCTGGAGGGGAACTAACGGATGCAACACAATATACAGGCTTATATAGCCCGAGTGGCCATTACCGGCATTACAGTACACATGGGGCTCTTAAAGGCACATACACTACAATTCCTCCCCTTTTAACCAACCAGTACATAATATTTTAAGTAATTATTAATTACATGTTACAAGAAAAATAATCTACACATTGCTGCAGTTAATTAATTATAAGTCAGTCTTTCTGGAGGCTTCCTGACTCGGTCCGGATAACGCCTCGGTGGTGTAGTCGTTTCTGGTGGTGTAGTAGGTTCTTTTGGCAAGGCTGATTCGGCTTGAATGCCAGTGTCGGGTTCATCGGGTTCCAGTATCATCGGATCGGTGGTAGATATGGGTATCTCTACTTCATCGTTAGGCATATAGAGTTGTGGTGTAGGTTGTCCCTTTTCGGATGACTCTATGATTTGGTCAGCATGGCGCCTTATTATGCTTTCTCCGATGTCCACGGTATACATCAGCGGTCCTAGTCGTGTGCAGATAGTTCCAGGCTGCCATTTCTCGGTACGGTAGTCCCGGGCCAAAACTTGTTGACCTATCTGGAAGGTTCTAGTTGGCCTTTCATTCATGCCTTGAAATTGCCGGTTCTCCACGTCCCTTCTGATGTTTGGCTTGATCAAATCCAGCCGGCATCTTAGGTTTCTATTGAAAAACATCATGGCGGGAGTTTGGTTTGTAACCATATGTGTTGCATTCCTGTATGCAAACAAGAAGTTATCTACCTTATGCTGTAGATTTATGTCTTCATTACCCATGACCTTTATGGCCTTCTTGAACGTCTGGACAAACCTTTCAGCTAATCCATTGGTGGCGGGATGGTATGGGGCGGACGTGTAGTGCTTAACTCCATTGTTTTTTAAGAACTTCCTGAATTCTTCGGACACAAGTTGCGGTCCATTATCAGAACAGATCTGTTCCGGCAGCCCATTCCTGGCAAATATGGTCCTTAATACTGTGATGGTTTTTTCTGTGGTGGTGGAGGACATCTTTATTACCTCCGGCCACTTGGAGTGTGCATCAACCGCGATTAAGAACATTGAGTCCATAAATGGACCAGCAAAGTCGATGTGTACCCTTTGCCAGGGAGATGAGGGCCACTCCCATGGATGTAGAGGGGCTTGGGGTGGAGCGTTTTGGACCTTCTGGCATTCTAGGCAGCTCTTGGTCATTTCTTCGATGTCTCCATCGATACCTGGCCACCATACAAACGCTCTGGCTAGGTTCTTCATTTTCACTCCACCCAGATGCCCCTCGTGAAGCTCCTTTAGCACTTTATCCTGGAGTTTGGGTGGAATCACCACTCTGGATCCACACATCAAGGTTCCTCGGCACACTGACAGCTGTTCTCTTCTTTGCGAGAATGCTGGCAACAGTGGTTCGCCATGTGCTGGCCATCCCTTCACCGTTAAATCGTAGACTCGTGAGAGAGTCGGGTCATTTCTCGTTTCCTTTTCAATGGCAGAATTTGTTACTGGTAGACTTTCCACTATGGTTGAGTGGAACATCTCCACTGGGTCTACTGTAAGTGTAAAGTCTGTGGGTTGTATTGCAAATAATACACAGACTCCAAGATTAACAAATAAAACAGGTCTTTACTATTCAGAGGTTCGGGCGAATCTGCCCTAGTTAACGTATCACAACCCTTATGTACTGGTGTGGTCACTATCGGTATTACAGTATACATGAGCCAACAAATAGTGCCACACCTAAAGTAGTGCTCTTAAAGGCGAACGGTTACATTCTATAGTTCCCTTAAAGGTAAACGGGTACATACACTACAATCCTCCCTTTTTAGCTTTTTACTTACAGAATCCCGTTAAACATACAATCTTCAACTTTATATAAACAGTTTGCAGATATACTCTCGATGGAGTCAACGTCATATAACAATTTACAGATATACTCTCGATGGAGTCAACGTCATATAACAGTTTACAAACATACTCTCAGTGGAAACAGTTTACAGGTTCAGTCTCTGTGGGAACAGTTCATAAATTCAGTCTCTGGTATTAATTCGTCCCAGACAGCATCTTTTTGGTGTAGCCGGTTCACATGGTAAACGTGACTCCTCCATAGCCTTTTTAACAGCTTGTACTTTCGTCCTGTTGAACCAGCAGTGCGGACTTATACAACCCACTGGCTGTCTTGATAATGTCCCCGGATTTTTTTTTTTCAAATTTAGCACCTTTCGTAGTGTTCGGACTGCGGTAGTAGAAGTAATAATATTTTAAACAGTTATTATCGCCGGCTTCTTCTTTTTCTTTTCTGCCTTTTTGAAACTCTCGAAGCTCCTTTCTCGGCGGCCAGCTGTAGCGCCACCAACTCTCTATGTTCCTTAGACCTTAAGTGCTTCATCCGCATTTCAGCACTGTGGGAGTTTTCATCACACTTTGGGCAGACCACCTCCTCGTAATATTCAGTGTCACTCAACAGGTCATGGTCACATTCGGGGTCATCCTGAGTTAGTCCATCGAGAGGCCCTTCTACTTCTTCCTTACCCAACTGGACGCTAGCCGACTGCTGTTCCTTCTCTATCTCTCTTTCTTTAAAAGACTTCCTCATGCGTTCATATTCATTCCACTCCTCCAGGGTTGTCTGCCATTCCTTCACTACTGACCTCAATACCTCCCCTTCCATCGAGGATTGAGTTATCAGGTGATTTAATCCTTCTATCGCAGCAGCTGTTTCCACATCCAGACATCTCCCCTGAAGAGACTTCTTCATGTGTTCAGCTTCCTCCAGCTTTTTCTGCTCCAAACCCCTCTCCTTTGACGATTTAAGCTCATGTTCAGGGCCCATTCTTACGATCTCTGTGTTTCTTACAGTTCCCTTTTCTTCCACTGAAAAGATTCCCAGTTGAATCTGTTCTTCAAGTCGTTGGACCTCGGCCATTGCCGCTTCATATTTATTTTGTGTTTCCTTTAATAATTTAACGAGTTCTTGGACATCCTGTATTCCCTGTTCTGTTATGTCTTCCACCACTAATTTTTCCTCTATGGATTGAATCCCTAACGATGCGTCAGCCTTGGCCTGGAGCTCATCAAACATCTCCTGCAGTCTTTGTAATTCTTGCTCCTGTTCAGACTTTTGTTGTTCATATGCTTCCAGTAAAACTAGCTTTTCGGAGGTTGCCAAGTTAACCCCTTCCAGGATTGTAGTCTGAGCCTGTTCATACTGTTCTTTCAACTCGTTACACTCTGCTTGCAACAAGTCGTAGAGATGAACTGGAATACCATCCTGACTTCCTGAAGATTCCTCTTCCTTTGGATCGTTCTGTGCATATTCTAGTTCCTGAACAGCCTCAGGGAGATGTGATTGGTACTTGGCCACGGTGGCTCTATGGTCGCTCTCTGCTTGAGCTAGCTGTCTCTGTTGTCTTTCCAGGGTCTCCCATTCGGTGTCCCAGAACTTTTTCATCTTTTCCATCTCTTGTACGAGACGGGCACTCAACTGTTCTAATTGTCGTTGTACTTTGACATAAGTTTGGGACCGAGCTCGGTGTTCTTCCGTCGTGGATGAATCCTTAGCTTGAGCAGGCTCAGAATTCTCTGTCAACCTGGGGTTCTGCTCTACAGCTTGATTTTGCTTGGTAACATGGGCCTGCCTGCCTGTCTTCGTTTCCTTTCCCCTCATCAGCAATTCCCTTTTTGCCTTGTCTTCCATGTTTACATTGGTCGTCACGTCATCCATTTCAGAATCTGAGCTGATAGCTTGCACCGAGTCCTCCTTCCCTATGGCTTTTAGGTAGTGCCATTCTATGTTTATTTTCTGCATCCACTCCCGTCCTAGGAGTGGTGGTCCTCCCTCAGGTAATACGTACAGATTCATTCGTGGGTGTTCTTTGCCCCTATCTCTCACTTTGACTCGTATTTTTCCCATGGGGTATACATTATGCCCCGTGTATGTCTGTAATACGAATTTAGTATTTCTTAAGGGTATGTGAGAGAATAGCCGGTGGTAGTCCTTTTGGTTGATGACTGATACAGCTGATCCCGTGTCCAGCTCCATTCGTACTTGGACTCCAGCTATTTTTAGTGTGACCCAGATCGTCTGTAGATCAGTTACTTTACCCACATTGTGGATTCTCAGACTATCCAGCTCCTGGCTGTTTGGGTCTGAGTCTGAATTTTGTTCGTCTGAACTCTTTTCAGCCACCTGATGCACCTTGTTGTACTTTTCTTGTGGTGGTGGCTTCCTTTGCTTGTTGGTCTTCTTTCCGGACCTGCATACCTTCGCGATGTGACCCAGTTTGCCACATTTCCTGCACTCTTGGTTCTTAAACCAGCACTGATTCTGGTCGTGCGTTGTCTTTCCACAACGGTAGCATTTGGAAGTGCTTGCAGTAATTTGGTCCACCCCGAGTGCCGCCGCCTTTAGCTGCATTTCCGCCGTTCCTTTCGCTGCAGCTTTGTGCGATGAAGCTATGAGGACAGCCCTGTCCAGTGTGAGGTCGTTTTCTTCCAGAAGTCGCTTCTGCGTTCCTTCTTTGGCCAAGCCGCATACGAACTTGTCCCGCAGCGCCTCTGTCAAATTCCCTCCAAACTGGCAGTATTTCGCTAGCTTACGCAGTTCGACTAAGTATTCCGCATTGCTTTCATCTTTCCTCTGGGTTCTTGCGTAAAATTTAAATCGTTCAGCCAGCATCAACGGTGTGGGGTTCAAGTGATCCTTCAGCACTGCTACGATCTCTTCGAAGGTCTGGTCCACTGGTTTAACTGGTGCTATTAGATGTTTCAAGAGCCCGTATGTTTTTGCTCCCATCGAATTTAACAAAGTTATTGCCTTGTCGTCATCCTCAATTTCGTTGGCTTTGCAAAATATTTCTATGCGTTCCACATACGTGGCCCAGTCCTCTATCTCAACATCAAAATCATTAATATTTCCTCGCTTAGGCATCTTCTTCTCTTCTCGAGAACAACACAAGTATTTCTTTACTTACTATTATTTTTCCTCTCTTCTTGAGAACAACACCAGTATTTCTGTAAATTCTTATTATTTTTCTAAGATGGCGGTTTCCCGCTTCTGTCTTCTTCCCCGGCGGTTTTCCCGCGAAAAATGGCGGCTTTCCCGCGCTTCTCGCTCTCCCCGCCCACTTCAATGGCGGTTTTCCCGTGCTTGGCGGTCTTCACCCGACCCCCGACGCTGTCTTTCAGCCCGAGTGCGGCCCTTATCTCCGCCGCGATCGATGGCCCGCGCTGTTCACCGCGGCTCTCGCGCCTTCAGTGTCTGCCGACTCTGCCCTACCAGCCCGAGTGCGGCCCTTATCAGGGATTGCGATCGATGGCCCGGCTGTGCCCCTCACTTCAAAGTGGCCCGGCCCTTATCAGTGGATGCGATTGATGGCCCGTGCTGCGCCTCTCGCCCGAAGCGGCTCTCGGCCCTTATCGCTGGTGCGATCGCTGGCTCGCGAAGCGCCTCCCGCTCGAAGCGGCTCTTGCTCGCTCCCTCTCGGGCTCTGGCTCACCCGCTTGCGCGGCTCTTGCTCGCTCCCTCTCGGGCTCTCGCTCAGCGGATTCAAACGCCTCTCCCCGACCTCCCGCAGTCCGGCCCTTTCCTCCCCGGCTGCGGCTGATTCTTCGCGGGTTATTTAGTTATTTATTTATTTATCGCCACCGCGCCTTGTGATCCCGGTCGCTGTCCGGCCTTTTTCACCCCCTCGACCGTGGTGGTCACTGCCCTTATCCTCCGGATATTTTCCACACTTTCCCCTACTCACAGTCGTTGCGGTCGCCGGTTGCTTTCTTTTGTTAGTTGATCGACGCACTCCGCACCGTGGTAAAAGGGTAGTTGTGCCTGTTGCTGATGAACTTTCGTTGCTAGTCTGCTTCCTGTCTGTTGCTGCAGCCTCGTGTGTTCTTCCAGCAGCACGACGAAGGCGGTTGCCTCACTTCGACGCTCCTTAGTCGCTTAGGAACTACTGTTGCCGCAGGGTACGATCGGCCTCGTCGCCATTGTAAAGTCTGTGGGTTGTATTGCAAATAATACACAGACTCCAAGATTAACAAATAAAACAGGTCTTTACTATTCAGAGGTTCGGGCGAATCTGCCCTAGTTAACGTATCACAGCCCTTATGTACTGGTGTGGTCACTATCGGTATTACAGTATACATGAGCCAACAAATAGTGCCACACCTAAAGTAGTGCTCTTAAAGGCGAACGGTTACATTCTATAGTTCCCTTAAAGGTAAACGGGTACATACACTACAGTAGGTGCCTCTTCTACCGTTGGCAACGGTAGGCGCGATAAACCGTCAGCATTCCCATGCTGTTTTGATCCTTTGTATTCTATGTTGTATTGGTGTGCCCCTAGAAAAAGGGACCACCTCTGTAGCCTTTGCGCTGTCATAATGGGAACACCCTTTTTAGGGTTGAATATGGAGATGAGGGGTTGATGGTCAGTCAACAAGGTAAATTTTTGTCCGTGTAGGTAATGGTTGAATTTCTTCACTCCCCATACCAGGCTGAGTGCTTCCCTGTCGATTTGGGCATAGTTACGCTCAGCTGAGTTCAATGAGCGTGACGCAAAAGCTATCGGCTGTTCCGAGCCATCAGGGAATTTATGCGATAATACTGCTCCTATGCCGTAAGGGGATGCATCGCACGCCAGTCTGATTGGCAGTGATGGGTTGTAATGAGCCAAAACTTCTTTGGACGTGATTAAGTCTTTGCATTTATGGAAGGCACGTTTACAGTCTTCGCTCCATTTCCAAATTACTCCTGTTTGTAGCAGTTCATTAAGAGGGTGCAGAAGAGTTGATAAGTTCGGTAAAAATTTATGATAGTAATTTATTAATCCCAGGAACGACCTTAATTGTGAAACATTTTCAGGTGCTGGGGCTTTTATGACCGCTTCAATTTTTTCAGGTGACTTATGCAACCCTTCCTTATTAATTATGTGGCCACAATATGTTATTTGATTTTGGAAAAATTCGCACTTGGGGCGATTTGCTCGTAGGCCCCGTTCTCTCAGCCTAGTGAGTACCTGCTCCAAATTGGCAAGGTGCTCGTTGTCGTTTTCTCCTGTTACAAGGATGTCGTCTAGGTAGCATTGAGTCCCCGGAATCCCTTGGAGGACTTGCTCCATAGCTCTTTGCCAGATAGCTGGAGCGGATGCTACTCCGAAAACCAGTCGATTGTACTGGTACAGACCTTTGTGTGTATTTATCGTGAGATATTTTTTAGAGGCCTCTTCAACCGCCATCTGTAGATATGCCTGTGCCAAGTCAATTTTGGTGAAACATTTCCCTCCGGATAGTGAGGGGAAAATATCTTCTATCCTCGGAAGAGGATACTGTACCGTGTGAAGGACCGGGTTTACAGTCACCTTGAAGTCTCCACAGATGCGAATTTTTCTCTGTTGTTCAGATTTATCATTATTCAATGCTTTCTTCATGACTGGAATGATGGGAGTTGCCCACTCGCTCCAATCTATTTTGGATAACACACCTGTCCTTTCCAAATTCTCCAGCTCTGCCTCGACTGCTGGACGAATTGCGTATGGCACCAGTCTTGCTTTAAAAAACTTGGGAATTGCTGCATCTTCCACTTTTATTGAGGCGGTGATGCCTTTCAAGGTTCCTAGTTTCTCTTGAAACACTTCTTTGGCGTTGGCCAAGATGTCTTTTAATCGTTCAGGTATGACGTCATCATCGTTTTTTTTCTTACTGGTCACCGTCAGTGCCTGAATGGAGTGCCAGTCTAAACATATTTTCCTGATCCATTCACGTCCCAACAGCGGTGGGCCTCCATCTTGTAGAATGTATAAATACAACTTTTGTATTTCCTTGCCGTTGTATACAACAGGCACCCTTATTTTTCCTTTGGGGTATACTTTCTGCCCCGTATATGCTTTCAAGATAATGGATGTGTCTTTTAAAGGTATATGCGGAAATAGCCGCTCGTAATCCCGTCGATTTATGACGGTCAGAGCTGATCCTGTATCTAGCTCTATTTTAACTGGGGACCCTGCTATCGTGAGGGTAACCCAAATGGTCTGGTAATCATCTTTGGCAATTACATTATGTAATTTGAGACAGCTTAGTCTCTTGTTTTCGGAGTCGCTATCGCTCTTCTGGTCTTCGGAGCTACTGTCCGTCATCATTTGTACCTTTCTGTACTTTTCTTTATTGATTTTTTTTTCCTATGGATTTTTTTTGTCCAGATTGGCATACCCGTGCAATGTGTTCAATCTTTACGCATTGCCTGCATGCTTTGTCCTTGAACCAGCAGTCCCTCTGGTCATGGGTGGATCTGCCGCAGCGATAACATCTCTCGAAACCCTGTGTCATTTCATGGGTGCCGAAGTCCTGTGTCTTTTGTTGTATCTCTGCAGCTCCTCTTGTGGCTGCTTCGTATGATACAGCCATACTGAAAGCCTTGTCCAGTGTTAAATCCAGAAAGCAGCCTTTTCTGTGTTCCTTCACTTAAGAGACCGCAGACGAATTTGTCTCGAAGATAATCTGCTAGTCCTGCCCCGAATTGGCAGTGTTTTGATAGCTTTCTTAATTCGGTGAGGTAATCAGCGTTATTTTCATTCTTGTGTTGATTTCTCTTGAAGAATTTGAATCGTTCCGCTATCAGCAGCGGTGTTGGGTTTAAGTGCTCCTGTAGGGTATCAACAATTTCTTTAAAATTCTTGTCCTTTGGTTTGGCTGGAGTGATTAAATTTCGTAACAGCCCGTATGTCTTTGCGCCCATTAGATTTAGCAGTACTGAAGCTTTTTTTTCATCTTCTATTCCATTTGCGGTGCAATATACCTCCACTCTTTCCACATATGTGGTCCAATCCTCTATCTCGTTATCAAAAGCATCAATATTGCCAGACTTAGGCATCCTAGAAAAAAATGGCGCTTCCCGCGCTTTTCTTTCTTTTCTGCAGAAAAGATATGGCGCTTCCTGTGCTTTCCCGCCGCTGCTGCCGATGAGCACGCTGTTTCCCGCGGTTTCCATTCTTTTTTATTTATTTACAGTTGGAGACTCGTTCCCGCCGGACTCTCTCTCTAGGTCTGAACGCCGATCTGCTTGCAACGCCGGCCGTCTCCCGAGTGCTCCCTCCCCGTCTGTTACTGCTTGCCTCCACTTTTGCTGCTTGGCCCAGCTGTAGAGCCAGCCGCTGGAGCCCCAGCCTGACGCCCAGGACGGATTACCGCAGTACCTGCCACCAGCTTGGCCAGCTGGTGAAACCACAGCTTCTTTCACTTTCTTGATTCTTCTGGACGCCAGAGGAATCGATGTCCTTGAGGTGCTGCCGAATTGCAGGTAAGTCCGTTTCCACTTCGTCGCCACTGTTGTGTCTGTGTGTTGATAGAGACACTGAAGACAGGAATTGGTTTCATAGGTGTTTACTAAACAAAGTCTGGAGGGGAACTAACGGATACAACACAATATACAGGCTTATATAGCCCGAGTGGCCATTACCGGAATTACAGTACACATGGGGCTCTTAAAGGCACATACACTACAGTCTCCACATCAAGCTCGCATGTGGTTGGTCGGAGACAAGGGCTATCCGATCTCCACCTGGCTCATGATTCCCCTCTGCAACACCAGCACTCCTGCCCAGCACTCATATAATGAGAGCCACCAGGAACATCATCGAGCAGACCATCGGGGTGCTCAAGCAACGGTTCTGCTGTCTTGACCGCTCAGGTGGAACCCTCCAGAACTTGGCTGAGCGGGTGTCCCATTTCGTTGTGGTCTGCTGCATGCTCCACAACTTGGCCATCATGAGGGCCCAGCCCTTGCCACCAGGGATTGCAGGACCACCTCAGGAGGAGGAAGAGGGAGAGGAGGAGGATGAGGAGGAGAAGGAGGAGGAACAGGAGGAGGTCCGTGACCGCCTCATCAGACTGCGGTTCCAATAAATTCTACCCTACATCCCGGTCGCTCACCACATCCCCATCATCCCATCCATTTCGATGCCATATCACAGCACAAAGCTGAAATGAGAGAGAGCAGAAATTCTGCAAAATTCAATTAATAAATTTATCAACATTCAGTCAACACATATATACAACAACACTATTAATTAATCACCCTTGGGCAAACCCTTACTTCCCCTCTTTATAGTACCTTTTCCTAATCTTCTGCTCCTTCATAGTGTCTCCCCAGTGGCTGCAGCAGGGCTGGTGGAAGGTTGCTGGGTGTCGGTGCCAGAGACTACAGATGGCCCTGCAGGATGTCCTCAACCAGCTCTGGGCCTGGAAGGCTCGGCTGTACACTGCACCACCTCAGGCTGGGCGGTGGCAGTTTGGGCTGGCTGGATGACGGGCAGCGACAAGAGCAATAGCGGAGAGGCAGTGGTGGGAGCAGGAATGATGTCATCCTGAGAGAGGACAGCATGTTCCTGCTCCACTGACACACTGCCACTCCCCTGGGGCAGCACCTCAGCATCCCTACCAATCTTCTGGAGCACAGATTGCTGGGCTGCTGCGACACCGTGAGATCCCCGGTGGACTGTGGTAGACCCAGCGACAATGGCAGCAGTCAGAACTTGCGTGGCATCAAGCTGAGACTCGATGGCAGCAACCATTGACTGCATTACAGCACGAAGACGTTGCATGGCTTCTGCCTGTGCTGCAATGGATGCTGCCACATCGCCCATGACACGCAGCATGAGGTTTGGGTCCCCACAGTCTCTCAGGGAGTCCACCATCCTTTGCAGACTGCTAAAGATGGGCTCCATGGTGTGCCCAGAGCTCTGTGCAATGTTGGAGATGGACTCCTCCACGCTCCTTACCACTGCCGACAGGCTCTCGTGCACCCTTGCCATTGCACCTATCATCTCGGGATGCATGCCCATCATCCTCCTTGTGGATGCCTCCCCATCAAGGTCCTCATCTGACTCCTGTGCAGCAGAACTCATGCGTGACCTCGTCCTCCGGGGAGCTGGCTCCCGAGCAACCCTTTCCCCCTGGCCTTGCTGCAGCCCGTTCGTCCCCGGGGCATCATCCAGTGCAGACCCCTCTACTAAACTTGCCTCTAAAGATCGTGTAGTGCCAGTATCTGAGGTGGTGCCTGCGGGTGAGACATGCAGTGACGCGGTGCTTTCTTCCTCCTCCTCTTCTCCCGCCTCGCTCTCACTGGGAGGCTCAGGGACAGGCTGGTCAGCTGGTTGCTGATTACCTGAAAGCATAAAGACACAAGACTCGCGTTAAGGTGAGAGCAGGGGGGCAGGAAGGGAGCAAGCAATGCAGACAGTATAATGATCCGGAAAGTGGGAAAGGCTTGTGGTGTGGGGGAAATGGGATGAGAGAAGAAGCGGGGATGAACATACCATTGTTGCCCCCAAGGGGGTCGACGTCGCCGACGGCCACGGCGCCCACCACCTTGTACCCAATGACTCTCAACACTCGCTCCTCCAGGTCTGAAAGCTGTTGGATGGCCCTTTCACCCCCACCTGCTCCCTCCTATTGTGGGCCAGCTTGGCCTGCAAGAGAAAGGAAAGTGTGTGAGTGAATATGCAAATATGTATTTGGGAGATGTGCCTGCCGTAGTTGAACAGTTGTGATTATAGGCAAGGCGTGAGGTGTGGATGTGAGTTTTGGTGGGTGAGTGGTGGGGGTGTGGTGGTTTGTGCAGTGTGCACAGACTGAGGTTCAGATGCTGGTATGTAGGACTTGGTGAAGCATGTACACACCCTGAACACCCGAGTGAGGTCGTTGAATTTATTACGACACTGTGTGAGGGTCCTGAGGACCACACTGCTGGCCGAGACGTCCTGGGCCACTTCCCTCCACATTGCCCTGAAGACCTGGGGCAATGGCCTCCTGCCAGTGGCCGAGAACAGCACTGTCCTCCTTCTTTCGACTGCCGCAACCAATGCCTCCAATGCCTGGCCGCTGAAACGGCGAGCTCTCTCCCTTGGACTGGGATCAGCCATGAGGATAATACGTGCAGCTGTTGAGTTCCTTGGAGGTCGCCTTCAGAGCCAGCAATGTTGAGAATGAGGTTGCGTTGAATGATTGAACCTCCCCTTTAAGAACTGAAAGGAGCCAGTGTGAATGATAAATCCCAAAGGGCGTGCACCTGAAATTGGTTATAGCTCTGCGGGGAGCGCCCTGCTCTCTAAGTGTAGCGCCCTAAGTTAGGTGATTAGCGTTTGATTTAGCGCTCCAGTTCTTTCTTGGAGCGCTAACAATTAATTTAGTGGGAGGGCAGAAGGATTAGCGCCTGGCGCTAATTCTCCAACTTTTTAAAACTTACCACCCTATAACCGGGGCGATACCGAATTTCTAGCCGTATGAGTATCTCTCCTACAAATGCACTGTACCACCTAGTATTTTACCAAAGTCTTACATTACAACAGTGACTACACTTCAAAAAGTACTTCAGTGGCTGTAAAGCGCTTTGGGACATTCAGTGGTCATGAAAGGCGTTATATAAATGCAAATCAATCTTTCTTTCTTTCGCGTAATAGTCCAATAAAAATAAATGATAGAAACAGCATTACTTTCCAAAAGCTTTGCGATTTATATATTAACGGGATAAGGTTGGAGGCTTAATTCGTACCAGTTATGACATCTTCAGACCTTGATTTTATTATTAATCAGGAGTCACTGCATGATGGCACATTATCATTCCTTGTCCTCGTTGAATTCTCTGTAGTGTTTGAACAGTTAACCATTCTATCCATCTCCACCACCTCTCCTTCATGGTACACCTCCATCATACTGCCTTCATTTAGTTTCATTCCTATTTGTCCCCAAGCAGCCAGCACGTCTTCAGCAATTACTTTTCCCAACAAAAAAAATGATCTCCTCAGGATTCCCCCAAGGTACCATCTTTGGACAACCCCTAGTCCTGTCTACATGACATCATCTATCGTCTTGGAGTCAGCTTTCAGATGTGCGCTGAAGACAACCAGTTCTGCCTCTCCAAAGACTACCACTGTGCTGTTGGATTGCTTGTCCAACATCATCATGGATAGTCAAAATTATCTGCATTGGCAAGATCGAAGCCATTGTACTCACAACTTTCTCATCTCCACTCTTATTCCTCACGCCACCATCAAAATCTTCATCTGAACCTTTGTGCTTTATTCCAGGGTAGAGTTTTCTATTGCTCTCCACACTGACTTTCCATTTTCAAGCTGCGACTCATCTTAAACTCTGCCTCATGCCTTATATCCAAAACTCTGCCTCTTGCATCCTATCCTGAACCCATATCAGCTCGGTCCTCACTGTCTTCCGCTGGCTTCCTATCCTCCAATACATTGAATTGAAAATTGATAGACGATGCAGTGGATATCCTACTTAATCTTCAGTAAGCAATTTACTGCAATCAAGGTGAACTGTTAGGCCTGGGCTATGCTAATTCAGAGCAACAGGGAATAAAAGTCACAAGTTTCACATTGAACAAGATGCAGCTTGCTTACAGAAACTGTCAAGCTGCTCGCACAAGAAAAAGGTGTTGGAGAAAACTTGTACCATGGCAGGAACTTCACAGGAACAATTGATATAAAAGATCCAAAGTTAAGAACATAAGAAATAGGAGCAGGCCATTCGGCCCCTCGAGCCTGCTCCGCCATTTAATGAGATCATGGCTGATCCGATTTTGGCCTCAACTCCACTTTCCTGCCGGCTCCCCATAACCCTTGACTCCCCTGTTGCTCAAATATATTCAATGACTCAGCTTCCACAGCTCTCTGGGGTAAAGAATTCCAAAGATTCACAACCCTCTGAGAGAAGAAATTCCTCCTCATCTCCGTCTTAAATAGGCAACCCCTTATTCTGAGACTATAACCCCTCGTTCTCGATTCCCTGACGAGGGGAAACATCCTCTCAGCATCTACCCTGTCCAGCCCCCTCAGAATCTTACATGTTTCAATAAGATCACCTCTCATTCTTCTAAACTCCAATGAGGATAGGCCCAACCTGCTCAACCTATCCTCATAAGACAACCCTTCCCTCCCAGGAATCAACCTAGTGAACCTTCTCTGAACTGCCTCCAATGCAAGTATATATTAAGATTTCATTCTTAGCATTTCAAATTTGTCCCCGGGGTCATTTACCCAGTCTATCCAGATTGTTGGGGTAAGGGGAAGGATGAAAAACTGGTCAGGGAGTCATTTCTACCCACATATTTAGACACAGGGTCTAGCAGGACAACTGAAGAGCGGATTTAACAGGTTTGTTTTGACCTCTAGGGTAATGTAATTTGCATTGTGAAAATACACTCTGCACCACACATTGCGTCAGTTGCATCTGATGAAGTTATAGTTTGTAGTCCTTCTGGGACATTTGCCTCTTTTCGACAGTGCCAGTCCATTTGAGAATTATACAGTGATGTCTCCTCCCATTGCACTGATGAGGACAAGCATCGATTCAGACTTCTTTGAGAATAAGTAGAGAAAATTAATTACAGAGTTAAAAATGAATTTTAAATGAACAGGAACTGTAGTTCAGTAATTAAGGTCAAACAATTACAATAATTGTACAATAGATTAATTCAACATTAATGAGATTTTAGAAAAATAGTCATAATTAAGGAAAGTTTAAATTCCCCAACGGTGATAGTCTCGGTATTATAATGGGTGATATTAACACGCCAACACTAACATCACACACTATGATTTCTAGGCTTATGGCCATGAATCTTTTCAGGGTCTGGGGTGGAGTGCTGCCATAAAAGGGGTGGAGAGGAACAGCACCTGATAATGCCAAAGAAATCTCCTCTGGCGTCAGGGGGTAGTTCCCCACCAGCCCCCTACCCACCCCCGAAGCATGACAAATGAAAAGCAGGTGGGGATAACAGGCTGGCATAACCCCTAGGAATTCCAGTCGTCCCCGCCTCCTGAGTGCTGAACATACTGGGCGCCAACATCCAGTTGTGTTGAGCAGTTTAAATAGGGCCCACAGGTGCCTTCCAGGCCATGAAGCCAGCACAAATTGGATGCCTGAGGGAAATATTCCCTTTGAGAAAGGGATTAAGGGGGAAAAATTGGGTCGTACCCCCTTTGGGGTGCTAACTTTGCCAGGGCGCTACTTTTAGCGCCCCGAAAAAATTAGTGCCCCCACGGTCAAAATTCACCAGTAGCGCCCCAAGAAGGAAGCAGGGTGTCACTGGAAGCACCCCGCCTCCCTCTTGGGGCACTGCGAGTGTATATCCGCGGTACTGCAGGCCTTCCTCCCCTTCTTAAAGGGGAGGGGCCTAGTGCAGCGCGACCCGGGGCCCAGCTGGGCCACCAGGGATCGGAGTGCTGGCAAAAGAGCCCGGCACTCAAGAGAAGTGCCAGGCTCACGGAGCGCAGCCAGCACTTGGCGGTGGGGGCTTCAGAGGAGGCCGGGGACGGCAGAGGGGGCAGGTACTGGCAGGCGGCCAGCAACAAAAAGGGCCACCCGGCACCTCCCCTTTAATTTGCGCCGCCCCGGCTGCAGGTAGGCCCCCCTGACCCTGTCGGACATAGCGTCTGGCGGTAAGTCGGGGGCGTTACCGACGATCACGGCCGGGGCGCGAGTGGGGCGCTGCGCACAGTGATGACGTAATTGCCGGCGGTGCAGCGCCGTGGGGCACTAACGGTTACCGCCGCCGCTAACCTCCCGCTGAATTTCAAGGGAGACGTTAGCGGCGCCGCGCCTAGGCGCTAGTTGCTTTGCGCCCCATTAGCGCCCTAGGGCGCTAACGGGAGGCGCAAAGCAACCAAATTTTTAGGCCTTTAGATCTTTATTAGACGTTTTAAGCTGATGATTCTGCCTTTGCCCACATGCAGCTTGCAAACACCACGTTTTGCACCCTCACCACCAGTGTGCACCCAAGGTGTGCTGATACTTGTGTGGGTCCCTGCCTTTTTTAAGGCAAATTGCCTGATCCTGGAAAGCATGCCAGAACTCATTGCATTGGCAGGGCACGGTTCCTGCCCTGCCATAGTTACAGCAGTAGAGATTCAGCCCCTTATGTGTTCCCAGATCTTATTACAGATTACCATCTTGTTTTAGAAATTGCTGACCATTTGACATTTTATAAATTGGCATCATTAGTTACCAACGCCTGCACATTACAAGGAAGAAGACTGATTGCAAACACCTTTAAATATACATTATTCTGAGGTGAAGAAGAGGAGATATGGGTCATAATTACTTATCAAAATGAACAAAACTACGTGCTATAATTTTAAACATGAAGTCTTCAACAAACATTTCTGACATTTTGGCTTCCCTGTGTGATTTTATCGTCAAGAAATGATACCCACTAAAGTAGCCTACTTCAACCAGAATATTATTGGCTGCTGTAATTATAGCAACTTGTGCACGGCTGTCTCCTGGCAACATTATCACCCATCGTATTCTTCAGCTCCATGCAAATAGGAAACGAGGTGCATTGACGCACTTTCACAAAGAAATTGAGATAATCTGCAGTTGCAAGTCAAACAGGATTTAAAGGCACATTGCACTCATTTATATCAATACCTGATGTCACATTAACTGACATAATGGTCCTGAAGCGAAATGCAAGTCAAGAGTATGAAGGCATTTTTGGGGGATTTGTATTTTCCTTTGATTTTACTAGAATAAAAATGAATGCAATGTCCGGAGAAATTGCTGATGAAGTACCTGTCTATGTTTAGCATTACTCAAAGGATTCCTGCCACTTTAAAAATAGATTCATGATCATTGGAGGAAAATGAGATTAAAAAGCTGCTTTTTACTTTTAAGACTTGTTGAGGTCAGTAATATTCAACTCCTTCACCCAAGTTGCATAGTCACATTAAAAGTGAATATTTGACTCCTGGTCAGAATGGCGTAAAGCAAGTTTTGAAAGTATTACTACCACAGTAACATAGGTCAACAGTACACAGGAATTAGTGGTCAGAGAGCATGGGTGCAGTCCACATTGGCTGCTTTGTTGCAGTAAGGTAGGCGAAGAAGAGGGCAGCCTGGGAGTGCCGAGTGAATGGGAGGCAGATAGCTCAGAGTAGGGAGTTCAAGCCCTAAATAACAACAGAAAATGCTGGAAAAACTCAGCAGGCCAGGCAACATCCGTGGAGAGAGAAATAGAGTCAACGGTTCAGGTCGAAACCCTTTGTCAGGTTTCGACCTGAAACGTTGACTCTATTTCTCTCTCCACGGATGTTGCCTGGCCTGCTGAGTTTTTCCAGCATTTTCTGTCGTTAGTTCGGATTTCCAGCATCCGCAGTATTTTGCTATCGTACTAGTTCAAGTCCTAGGTCTATAACAACATTGTCAAGGGCCTGGCAGCAGTTCAGGAACAGTATTTAAGGCTGAGGGTCATCAGGATAACTGCGACTTGTGTATGTCACCTGGTCCGCAATGACATAGGAACACTCATTCAACTGCACTGCACTACCAGTGGCAATAAAGGTCACTGCTGCCCTCAACTTTAACACCACACGATCCTTCCAGGGACTCCCAGGGGACATCACAGCAGATTCATTTTGGACCACTGATACTTTCTTTTCTACACCATGAAAGAACCACCCTATGTAAGATACAACTTTTTTTTAAATCCTATTGCAGATGTATGTATTTAATATGTTTTGCAGATGCGTCATAAACTTATGCATTAGTTGTCCAGATGCCCTGTTATTTGATATTTGGTGCACTCCTGTTAAAGGGGCAGCACTTGATGTTGTGGCTGCAGAAACAAAAAGAAAGCTGGAGTGAGCACCTGTATCTGTGACTGACCCTGATGTATCTGCATAATTGCTGTGATCTCCTTTGCTGAGATGTTACAGATTCATTGGCTTGGAAATGTAAACCGGGCACCTAAGGGTCCAATATGGTGGGTAGTGTGTGAGCGCTCATTCAGTGCCGGAGGGGAATCACCCGCCACATTGGTTAGGGATCCTTTGTAGGTATCCAGGGTGTGCACTTGTAGCTGGCGTTAGCTACTTTACATATGCAAATTGGGGACTATCGGCTGTTTCAGGCCCCCTTTGAGAAATTCGATTGCACATGACCATTGAAGGCTGCCACTGAAAGGCAAGTTTTGCTATTTTTATTTATCATATAGAGCCAGGAGGAATAGGAGTGCATGTTAAATCTCCCAGCTGCTGCCGGCCACCACTCACCTCCCCACCACCCCACACCCTCCCCCACCCACCACCAACCTCCCCCCTCCGCCACCACCCTCCCCTTCCCCCATCACCGATACTCTGCTGAAGACCTTAGCCAGAATCTGAGGCGAACAAATTTGTTCTCCCTCTGCTGCCAGCGAGCTGCCTCTGGGGCTGTGCCTGGTCCACAGCTTGCCCACAAAATGAGCAAATGACGCTGGCAGACCAATTTGCCGTGGTCCTGCCGCCAGCCTCATTATAGCGCATGCTGCACCGGGATTGCGCCCCGGTTCAGTTTGTAGCCCATTGCTTTAAGATGCGGCAGCTGTTACTACATGTTCAGAGCTACAGGACTGTCTCTGACATGAGTGCCAACCAGAGCCCACCCTCATGATTGACTGCAACCATTCTCTAAATGTCTTGAAGCCTGCCCCAACCCTACACTATTCAGACCGCCTCCAGGTATTCCCGCATCTCTGAGGCCTGGTTGGTAAATCTGCTTTTTCTAACTTGCTGTTCATTCTCCAAAATGGTGTATTCCATAACTAGGCTAGCAAACATTTTGACATTTATATTAGTAAGGGACTCATTAGTTGCTTGAGGAGTGCTAAAGGATCATTATTGTAGATATGTCACGATTGACTGCTATTTTTCAGTACTGTAAAAAAAAATGTGTTCTCAAGAACTGCAAACTGCTAAGTATCTATCTTAAGTTCGGTGAAAAACAACAATTTCTTGTGCTTTTCATCAAAGAGGAAAATCTAGCCCTGAGTTTCTTTTTTGCATAGCATTTGCTTGTGTTCTATTTTGGGCATGTTATTTTTCTGATTATTATTGGGCTGTGTATTATCTCACTGAAGAGGAAATTATCCTGATTGGCTTTGCTGTTGCTATGAGATGAGCGTGGTGGGAATGCGGGTGGGTTGGCTCTGATGGGTTTTAGTTGGCTTTCCCTCGTTATATATTATGTTGTTTTATTGCAAATCTTGTTCACTAGCCTGATTTGGTAAGAGTAGGTGTTGAAGAGATTTGATAGCAAAATACTGCGGATGTTGGAAATCCGAAATAACAACAGAAAATGCTGGAAAAACTCAGCAGGTCAGGCAACATCCGTGGACAGAAATTTGAGTTGACGTTTCGGGTCGAACCCTTCTTCAAAACTTTCCAGTTTTGAAGAAGGGTTCGACCCGAAACGTCAACTCAAATTTCTGTCCACGGATGTTGCCTGACCTGCTGAGTTTTTCCAGCATTTTCTGTTGTTATATTGAAGAGATTTATTGGGGGACAGAATTTAAATTTGTGAAAGGAGTTTTTTCCAATTATTTTGTTTATTTGTTTTTTAATCTAATGTATTTTTCCTTCCCTTTTTCATGTCTCTATTCATCTGATCCTTATGATGAAAGTTCAACGTAAGCTTTCTCGGCAATGCTGGCTGTTGACTTATCCATAGTTTCTGTTGCAGGACAAGCAGAGTAGACCCTGGTTGTCTGGCTTTGCTTTTCTGCCCCTTTTTATTTGCTGGGATGTTGTCTGGGGAGGAGGGGGCTGTTTTTGCTGTTTAATTTGATCTGTCAATTTTGCAGTCAAGGTCGCTGTTTATCCTATGCTGGTTTGATGCTTTGTATACCTTTAGGTTTTGAGAATTTGTCTTGTTGGGTTTGTTCTATGTCTTGACCTTCAGATCTTGGTGACTATGCCCCTAATCCTAATTGACCCTCCCTTGTTTCACATTTGTTTCTCCCTTTTGCTCCTTTTCTTTGCCCAACCACAATATTGGGCGGGGATTTCTGTTTTCTCAGTGCGAGTGTAGACAAGGTGGTGGATATTGGTTTATCCCCTCTGCAAATGGTTGATGTCTTGCAGCAAGCTAATAAGGATATTGCATGTGTAGCATAAATATAATCCAACCTCATTGGAGTTTGTATTTTATTGTAACCTGTATATGTCTTACTCTAGGATTAACTACATTTTTTAACCCTGAGTCCATGGTTTCAGCAATTAGCTCCTGCTCCGAAAACTTCAGCTCATCTAAAACTTTGCTGCCCATATCCTACCCCACGCCAAGTCCCGCTCATCTATCACTCATGTCCTTGCTGACCTACATTAACTCCTGATCGCCCAATTTAAAATTCTCATCTTTGTGTTTAAATCCCTTCATGGCCTTGCCCCTCCCTATCCCTGTAACCTCCTCCAGCCATGCAGCTCCCCAGAACTCTCTGTTTCCCCCACTGTGACCTCTTGTGGATCCCTTCTCCCTTTATCCCACCATTAGTGGCCATGCCTTCAGCCACCTAGGCTTCACCCTCTAGAATTCCCTCCCTAAATCCCTTCGCCGCTCCACCTCCCTCTTCTCCTTTAAGACCATCCTTCAAATCCACTTTTTTGATGAAGTTTTTGGCCTGCCCCGCCCAATATCTCCTTATTTGATTAAGCGGCCATTTTTGTCTGATTGTGCCTCTCTGAAGCATATGGGGATGTTTTTCTACTAGGAGATGTAACACCTGCCCCTATACCTCCCCCCTTCCCACTGTCCAGGGCCCCAAACACCCCTTCCAGGTGAAACAGCGATTTACTTGTACTTCTTGCAATCTAGTATACTGTATTCGCTGCTCACGATGCGGTCTCCTCTACATTGGGGAGACCAAACGCAGATTGGGTGACCGCTTTGCGGAACACCTCCGTTCAGTCAGTAAGGGTGACCCCGAGCTTCCGGTCGCCTGTCATTTTAATTCACTGTTCCATTCCCACTCAGACCTCACCATCCTTGGCCTCTTGCATTGTTCCATGGAAGCTCAACGTAAACTCGTGGAACAGCACCTCATCTTCCGATTAGGCACTTTACAGCCTTCTGGACTCAACATAGAGTTCAACAATTTCAGATCATAACCTCGGCCCCTATTACATTTTTACTTATATTTTTTATCCACCCCTTTGTTTTGGTTTTTCCCTTCACCCCCCCTTTCCTTTTTTCTCTCTCCCACATGGCAGCTGTCTCTCATTCTGCCAGAACATTTCACACCTAATCTAGAGCCATCTTTTGTCTCCACTAGTCCTATCACCATCTCGTCTCATTTTGAATACCTCTTAATGTCTCTTCACTTCTTTTGTTGTCTCCCAGCCCTGCCTTTCGATGTATTTCATTTCCTTTCCAGTTTTGAAAAGGGTTAGACCCGAAACGTCGATTCTAATTTCTCTCCACGGATGTTGCCTGGCCTGCTGAGTTTTTCCAGCATTTTCTGTTGTTACTTTGTTTTTCTACTTTGATGGCTCTATAGAAATGTAAGTTGTTGTTGTTGCTGTGCTCTGCAGTATTCTCTATGTTCCTAAAGTGCTCCAGGTTGATCAAGAAATACCTTGGTAATTGACAATAAAATGCTTGCATCTTGACTTCTAATTGTTAACTGTTTGATTTTTGTTCCTATTTGTATTTGTTTGCAATGACTGGCTTTTTGACATCTCTGTTTTGTATTGTTTATTCCTGTAAAGCTTATCATAAAAAAAAGCTAAAAAGCAAAGTATAATTACTCAGAAAATGGATGTTCCCTGCATGAAAAAAGTATCAGATTTGTACTTAAAACATCCCACTCAGGATGCTGCAGGATTACAGGTTATTGTCCTTGACCTTCCCTTTAAGAATCAATGGGTGATAAATCTGAGGCTGGTATTTATCTGGTAAGTAGCCCAGAGCAGAACCACCACCCTTAGTGCTGGCAGTGCTCCAGCTCCAAAGCATATGCTTCTAATCTCTCTCGAATCTGAGATTGGTTTAGCCAGAGTTTTGTGGCCTCTACTGTCGTGAACATTTTAGGGACGACTTTAACCCTACCCGCCCAACGGAAACCTGGCAGGGCGTTAAAATCGCCCGTGGGGCTCGCCCGCCGACCACTCACTCTCTTCCCGTAGGCTACCAGTTTAACCTGAGTGGGCGCGACGGACACCCACTGGAAACTGATGGGTGGGGGGCCTTTCTTTAATTACGCCGATTGGGCTCCGATGATCGCAACCGTGTCCTCTGTGCCTGACAAATAAAAGTTTAGGTCTCCCTCGCCCAGATTGCGAGCCCCCCTCTCCCCCATGACTTACTTGGGTTCTGGGGACCGTTCCTTCATTCCCCGGTGGCTCCCGCCCATCGGACAGCTGCTGTCGTGCACGAGAAGCCCAGTCATTAAATCTGCCCAGGCCTCACACTGGTGATATCGGGCGTTTGCCACACGGCACAAGCTCCAGATGCCCGATTCCCGTCCCGAGTTAAAATCGGGGCTTTTAATTCAAAAGTCTTCGGCCTCGATTTTAACTGACCCATGGAGTCGGGATTGGAGGCGAGCGGGGGGGTTAAAGTCCAGAATTCAGGAGTCCCAACACCATCCCGCCCCCAGCCCGCCTCCATGTAAGTTTCAAAGGAGGCGCCGCACTGGGACCCGCCTCCCCGAGTCGGGAAGGGATTAGTGCCAATTAACTGCCTGTTAACAGGTAGTTAACAGGCAGTTTTTAGCCTAATCCCTATTTTTAAGGTTGAACTGTGGGATTCCTGACGGCTCCAAACCACGCCAAGTTAGAGGAGTCGGGCCGTCGGGTTGAAGGACTTGAAGGGGTTGAGATGTCGGTGTTCAGGTGAGTGATGGGTGCATGAGTGCAAAGGTAAGTGTGTTTGGTGTGTCTAAAGTGTGTAAAGAAGTTTAAATTACCTGTACTTACCTTTTCAGCCTTCCTTCCTCTAGGTTTCGGGAGTCCATCATCTAACCGGCACAGAAAGCAGAATGGCTGCGAACTGTCAAAAGTGACAGCCTGCAGCTTTCTGTGCAGGAGAGATTTCTAACTGAGTCTATGTAGAAGGACTCAGGTTAGAAGTAAGACTGTCAGTGTTTGACAGCTTCAAACAGCTGTGAAACACTGATATTTCATCTGTCAAAACGTCTTGACAGAGGAAATTTCAGTCTGTGACGTCAACTGTTGTCGGGTGGCCCTTAATTGGCCTGCTGAGCCCGCTGGGCGGGCTCAACAAGGTCAATCAAGTTAAAATCGCGTGGGCTGGCCGCATCTCGATGGAGGCGGGACTACAACCCCGAAAGTTGTAGTCCCGCCTCCTTCCCGACTTCTGAGTGAAAATCACCCCCTTCAAGTTTACTTCCGGTAAATTGAGACATAGACATAGCAAAGTAGCAAATGCAGGATTTTCATCGTTTATGTTTATTTTATGAAACGTAACTTTAGGGAAGAAACAGATATTATAAATTGAGCTGCAGCATGATGAATACGTTGTCTAGAGATGCTCATTGTGGGTATGTTTCTGTGATTCATTCCCCTTACATCATTGTAAGTAATTAAGCAGCACCAGAAGTTAGAGTGACCACATTTTCTACACCGAATCTGGGGACACACAGAGCGGGAGCACAGCAAAGTAGCCAGGATGGAAAATGTAGGCTGCCCAGCGTAATTATTTAGCAGAGGCAAATTTTTTTAGCAGCCTTTATTTTAGCAGTTTTACAAATACACTACAAATGCAAAACAGATGCGCATATGATTACCACAGATGTGACATCACATTATTGAAGCACATTCAGACATCGTTTATAAATAATACAATAACACTGTTCAGGATCGTCAGTTTTTTGTACCCACTGTCTATACGGCCTAGTCAGAAAACCTTTCTTCGTATCACTGCCCATGTCATTTATTTTTCACCGATTTATTAATGATTGCCGTGCTATCTCCAGGTTTAAAAAAAACCATCATGACGACTTTGTTGCTTCTGCTAGTGGAATACGTGTAGAGATTAACCTCCATTGACCATCACTAGTCTCTGACAGTTTGCCCATGTTCCCGTCGTTAGTTTGTACACTAACCATAAAGTACAACCAAACAGCACCCACCCGTTAGTTCCAAGCTTTCTGTACACTGACTGACACCCACCTAGACCTCTGCACCGCCTCTCTCAACACTTCCATGGCCTTTGTGTTGTCATCCAATTCTGGATGAGCCAAAAATTCCTCCAGTTAAACACTGGGAATACCTCAGCCATTGTTTTCAGCCCCACCACAAACTCCATTCCTTGACCACCGGTTCCTTCTCTGTTCCCTGGCCACTATCTCAGGTTAAACCAAATGGTTTGCCACCCCAGTTGAACTGAGCTTCCAACGCCATAATCCTCTCCATCACAAAGACCACCCACTTCCACCTCTGTAACATTGCCCATCGCTGCTCCTGCTTCAGCCCACCTTCCCTCCTATAGCTGAGGGTTTTCAGCTTTCAGAATTTTCTCCAGTGTATGTATGATGGAAATTCCAATGTTCTCGCCAACAACACGTGGAAGGAGCTCACAGACTTATTTGTCATGAAGATTAAGACCATCTGTTCATCTGCCTCTTCCACACCTCCCAATCCACATGTCCACCAAGCCAAACCTCTCCCAAGCCCCATCACAGCCCCAGGACATCGCTGCAGGAGTTCCTCAGGGCAGTGTCCTATGCCCAACCATCTTCAGCTGCTTCATCAATGACCTTCCCTTCAACATAAAGTCAGAAATGGGGATGTTCGCTGATGACTGCAGTGTTCAGTGTCATTCACAACTCCTCAGATAATGAAGCAGTCGATGCCCACATGCAACAAGACCTGGATGATGTTCAGGCCTGGGCTGATAAGAGACAGGTAACACTCGCGCCACAGAAGTGCCAGGCAATGACTATCTCCAACAAGCTAGAGTCTAACTACCTCCCCTTGACATTCAACGGCATTACCATCGTCAAATCCCCCACCATCAATATCCTGGGGGTCACCATTGACCAGAAACTTAACTGGACCAGCCACATAAATACAGTGGCAACAAGAGCAGGTCAGAGGCTGGGTATTCTGCAGCGAGTGTCTCACCTCCTGACTCCGCAGACCTGTCAAATCTATGAATAGAGATCGGCCCCAAAACCTAACGAAAACTTC
This sequence comes from Somniosus microcephalus, assembly GCF_052327205.1. Classification (NCBI taxonomy): domain Eukaryota; kingdom Metazoa; phylum Chordata; class Chondrichthyes; order Squaliformes; family Somniosidae; genus Somniosus; species Somniosus microcephalus. The sequence continues at coordinate 33,375,773 of NC_141012.1, read as the reverse complement.
AAATACATTTTTTTTTTAAATCACATTTTTAAAATAACTATAAATTACATAAATTAACTATTTTAAACAAAAATTTAAATTTTTGAAAAAATGAATTAAAGTTTTTAACAGGGCTAAAATAAACTTACGTTTCTTTAATGTATTTTAAAATGATAAACCTGTGGAAAAAATGTTGTAATTTTACTTAATTAATCTCTTACCTTGTTAAAAGCAGGCCTTGCGACTGCTTTTTTCACGCGCAGCTGCTAGGGGCTTACCCGCACGGAGAAACCTGTAAAAAAATCGGAAGTTCCAGGCATACGCGCTGCCTCTCCGGCACACACGGTTGACCTGTGAACCCCTTCCTTCAAGGGAACGGAAGTTCCGGTTTCCAGTGCAGGCCTCACTTCAGCTAATAAGATCTTGCCTTTGGCAGTTTGTGTTGGACCTGAGAAAACACGTCTGAGGAAGCTCTAGTCATAATAGTGATTAGTAACTGGTTGTCTCACCCAAACCTTCACTCTAGCCAGGTGAGGCAGCTAGATGTTAAGTAGTTATGCGCACCAGCCATACCAATACAGGAAACTTTGTGTTATCCGAAGGCTAACTGTCCGGAATGCTCGAGCCACTGGCAAAAATCAGGTGTCGTTTTCATTAGGTTTTTTTTTCTCGTTGCTTTTTTCCTCAAGAGTCAAGCTCTGCAAGGTCTGCTGAAGCTGTTGCTAAGCTACAGAGATGCTACAGAGACTCTTGGACTGTTTAGAAGCTGTTGCTAAGCAACAGGGTTTGTTGACAGATACGGAGCTCAGAAGCTTCCGTATCTTTCAACATTAGCGCTGGAGTGTCCGGCAGTTTTTGAGCGAACGGCAACAGCTCGGTCCCGTCGGTGCCGGATAGCACAAAGTTTCCTGTACTAAGAAATGAAATGGTTTGAAATTCAATCACGCTCTCCCTCTCTCCCCGCCCCCACACCCTAGCTGGACCTGGATCAGCTGATCTTTAGGGGATTGTGGTGATAGTGAGTCCAGGTATGGGAAGGAAGAGAGATACAGCTGCCGGGCCTGGGGTGAGAGGCCGCTCCCATGCCTGGTTTATAGCTGGGGAATGGAAGCCTGTGACGTGGGGTGAGGCGGTCAGGAATCCGGGGAGGGAACAAAACTAAGAACGAAACGTGAAGTGCGATGTAACGAGTCGGCCGAGTCCAGGCTGCTGTAGACCTCGGAGCCGAGAGACCGCGGGCAGGATATACAGCCAGGCAGTAATAGTTGGTCCTTATCTTACTGGCATCATTTGGCGAACTCCTGCCAGGTGCAATATGTGAATATGTGCAATATAGTGGCATGAGTCTTCATACTTCATGTCTGTACAAGCAGAGCATGTTGTACCTTTTTGCTCACCTCGACTTGAAAGTGTGTCTCTCATTTGCGATCACACAGATTCTTTAACTGCTAGTAACTCATTCTTGATTTATGACGAATGAGCGACGCTTGCAATATTATGATCATAATAGTCGGAGCAAATGCAACTTGTGCATGACGCTCGGATTCTGTCCATTTGCGAATGCTTAAAAAGATACTTGAAAGTACGTAAAGGATACTAGTTAAATAAACTTGCTTTCTTAAATTTGGCGTGGTATTTTTGCTATATTCTGCTTCCGCCCGCACTTTATTCGTCTAATTTACTTATGACTAGCTGGAGTGCCCGGCGGTGCCGAGGGTTTTTTGAGGGCATGTTGTTATGAAAAAAGTAGAAATAATTTTTATCTATATATATCAATGAGTCTGTCCGTCTGTCTGTCTGGGGGAAGGAGAGAGAAAGAGTGGGAAGCAGAGAGAGAGGGGGAAGGAGAGAGAGAGAGAGAGAGAGGGGGAAGGAGAGAGAGAGGAGGGGGAAGGAGAGAGAGAGAGAGGGGGGAAGGAGAGAGAGAGAGTGGGAAGGAGAGAGAGGGGGAAGGAGAGAGAGAGAGAGGGGGGAAGGAGAGAGAGAGAGGGAAAGAGAGAGAGAGGGAAAGAGAGAGAGAGGGAAAGAGAGAGGGAGAGGGAAGGAGAGAGGGAAGGAGAGAGAGAGGGGGAAGGAGAGAGAGAGAGAGGGAAGGAGAGAGAGAGAGAGAGGGAAGGAGAGAGAGAAAAGGAGAGAGAGAAAAAAGAGAGAGGGGGGAAGGAGAGAGAGAGAGGGGGAAGGAGAGAGAGAGAGATGGGGAAGGAGAGAGAGAGAGCGAGGGAAGAAGAGAGAGTGGGAAGGAGAGAGAGAGAGTGGTGTAGTGGCGCTTCTTAGTTTCCAAACAGGCAGCCACTGAGCTGTGGGGCTTTTAACAATGAGTAGACGCGTGTCGAAATAAAACGTTCCCAAACGTAGCTTTGTCTTTTAAACTGTTTACTATAACACTTAACAAACGGAATTACAAAGCAAACACGTATAAACGAACACGGTCAAAAACTGTATTGCTCCAAACCTCACAACTTCTGCCTCCTTCAGCCACGTGCAGTTTAAACTGTAAAATGGCTGCACACCATGTGTGGCTTAGGGACTGTACCATTGTGGCAAGAATGAAGGGGGTGTCTCGGACTATACTACTGGAGCAAGAAAATAGGGGGTTTCTTAATACAATAAGTCGGTCAGGTAAATTAACTGTATTATGCCATTTAACCACTATTTTAAAGTATTTTCTTAAGCTTTCATGGCTCTTACATTCCGGCCCCTAATTGACTAGGCACATGAAGCATATCAATTACTCAAACATTAAGAGCCATAAACTAATGAGTTCAACATATTTACAATATAAGTGTCCACTTTTTTCGTTCAGGAACCTTTCACGCTGCTTCTTGTAGCAGGCAGAGCTTTGTGATCGGTCTTTCCAGGGTACTGGTCTTGGTTTGCAAACGAACGCGACGAACGACGCCTCTGGAGTCTGGCATGGTCTTAATTATTTTTCCCATCAACCAAGAATTTCTAGGGGCTGAATCGTCCATGATTAAGACAATGTCTCCGACAATGAAGTTCCTCTTTATTTTGGACCATTTTTGACGCTCCTGTAGCAGAGGTAAGTATTCTCTTGTCCATCTGGTCCAGAAAAGGTCTGACATATACTGAACTTGCCTCCACTTCCGACGGGCATACAGATCTTCCTTTTTGAAGACTCCCGGGGGCATGGCTGGCTGTGTTTTCAACAACAACAGGTGGTTCGGAGTCAGGGCTTCGAGGTCATTGGGATCACCTGATGTCTTAGTTATCGGTCGGTCATTAATGATGGCTTCGACCTCGCACAGAACGGTTTGGAGTCCCTCGTCGTCAAGCGCTTGCTGCTTCAGTACAGAACTGAGTAGTTTTCTTACGGTGCGTATCTGTCTTTCCCAGACACCTCCGTGGTGGGATGCAGCCGGAGGATTGAAGATCCACTTAATTCCTGTTTGCATCATGGCTTCCTGTATTTTAAGCTGATTCCAACCTTCAATAGCTTCCCGTAGTTCTCTCTCCACTCCGACGAAATTAGTGCCATTATCAGAACGCATAATGGACACCTGACCTCTTCGACAGACAAAGCGCCGCAAGGCGTTAATACAGGAATCAGTGTCAAGCGTGTGTGCCACCTCAATATGAACTGCTCTGATGGTCAAACAAGTGAAAAGCACACCATATCTCTTGACAAGGCTCCGTCCTCGCTTTACCTCGAAAGGCCCGAAATAGTCCACCCCTACGTTTGTAAATGGGGGCTTGTCTGGTAACAAACGGTCTTCAGGCAGGTCTGCCATTTTCTGCTCCCCAGCTCTAGCGTGTAACCGTCTGCAAACAATGCATTCAGAGAGTATTTTTCTTATTACAAAATTAGCTCCTGGAATCCAGTATCTTTGTCTTAGCTTCGCAAGCACGTGATTCCTCCCACTGTGTCCAATACTCTGGTGTATATGCTGAAGAATGAGAGTAGCAACCCGGAGGTCCTTAGAAAGGATAGCAGGATGCTTGGCCTCCTCTGGCATAGCAGATTTGTTTAGTCTCCCTCCCACCCTCAGCACTCCATCTTGCAGTGTAGGGTCCAGCTTGTAGATATGACTACCTTTCTTGATTGGAGTATTTCGCTGTAAAGCTTCGATTTCTTCTGGGTATCTTTGTCTTTGACTGAAGCAAACTATCTCCATCTCAGCCTTGGCCAAATCCTCCACGGTCAATGAATTCTTACCCAATGTGGTCTTGTGCTGATGCATATACTGCTGTAGAAGCATTCTCTGCTTATCGGGGTTACTTTCAGACTGACTGATAGTGGCTCGGTACTCTTTTCTCTTACCGCTCAGGTGTAGCAGCAACTCTTTCAACCTTAGAAACCATGCAACTGCTTTCCTCAACTGGTGCCATCCTGAGAAATGGTTAACAAGCTTGTTCACTGTGTCAAAGTTCTCTTTCGTAGTTATGAGATTTACTGTGACTGATCTCTTGACTTCGACGTCATCTTCAGCAATCTGACTTGGCATATCTGGTCTTTCTGGCCATGATCTCTCTGTTTCCAGCAGATAACTTGGGCCTTGTATCCAAGCTTCACTCCTCATGAAGCTTTCAGCCTTCAATCCCCGTGAGGTTTAATGAGGTGTTTACATACCTCCATTGAGATGGTTGTGTAGCTTCTCTAATGGATGAGATTCTGTTTGCTACGAAGGTCTTGAAGCGTATCTTCTCATTCTCTATATACTTCAGCACCGTCGTGCTATCCGTCCAGAAGACAGATTCTTCTAGTGGGAGCTGTAACTCTTTCCGCATCGCCTGGTCGACTTTAACTGCAACAACCGCTGCCATCAACTCCAGTCTCGGGATGGTGACCTGCTTCAGCGGAGCCACCCTGGATTTCCCCATGAGGAAGGCACAATGTTTCTGGCCCTGTTGATTTGTCAGCAAGAGGTAAGTAGCCGTGCCATAGCCGTCCTCACTGGCGTCCGAGAAATGATGTAGTTGAGCCGTCTTTGTAACTCCAAAACTCACGGGCTTGATGCATCTACTGACGTTGAAGCTAGAAAGTTGTTGCAAATCTGTCAACCATCTGTGCCATCTCTGAGCTTGACCTTCTGGGATATCTTCATCCCATCCTCTCTTGTCTCTACACAGCTCTCGTAGCATCAGCTTCACCGGCAGAATGAGTGGTGCCAGGAATCCAAGAGGGTCGTAGATGGAACTGACCACGGAGAGAATCCCTCGTCTTGTGGATGGTCTTTCGTTCACCATTATCCTGAAGTTGAACGTGTCTGACTCAATGCACCATTGTACACCAAGAGCTCTCTCGATAGGAAGGACATCGTGGCTCAGGTCCAGATCTTTGACTTCAGTGGCTCTTTCCTTTTCTGGGATAGAAGCTAGAACTGCTCTGCTGTTGCTTATCCACTTAGTCAGATGGAATCCTCCATTCGAACACAGAGTTCTAAGGTCTCTTGACAGTGCGATGGCATCGTCTTCTGTTGACACGGACTTCAGACAGTCATCGACATAAAAGTTTCTGAAGATTGTCTCCACAGCCTCTGATGGTGCTTTGCCTTTGCCATCTTCTGCAGTTTTTCTGAGAGCGTAGCTTGCACAGCTGGGAGATGATGTGGCTCCGAACAAGTGTACGGCCATTCTACATTCCACCATTGCTTGACTAACGTCGCCATCTGGCCACCAAAGGAAACGCAGAAGATCAGCATCTTCATCAGGGATTCTGACTTGGTAGAACATTGATTCTATGTCTGCCATCATGGCAACGAGCTCTTGTCTAAACCTAGTCAAGACGCCAGTGAGGGTATTAGTAAGATCAGGACCTTGAAGCAGCTGGTCATTCAGTGAAGTTCCTCTGAATGAGGCGGCGCAGTCAAACACTACACGGATCTTTTTCTTCTTTGGGTGATACACACCGTGATGAGGAATGTACCAGACCCTTCCATCGGCTCTGTTCAACTGTTCCTCGGGCACTTTTACAGCATAGCCTTTCGCTATGATGTTTCTCATGAAGCCTTTGTAGTCTTCGTGAAAGTCGGGGTTCTTGTTCAGCTTTCTCTTTAGACTGATGGCGCGTTGCTCTGCTATGCAGCGATTGTTCGGCATCTTCGCGGTCTGTCTTCTCAGTGGCAAACCAATGTGATAGTGGCCATCAATGAACTGTGTAGACCTTGTCATCAAATCCATGAACTGATGGTCTTCTTGTGACATCTCTGTCTTTTCCTCACAGCTGCGTTCTGAAAAGTCTGCGTTTAACTGCTGTATCAACAGCTCTTCAATGCTTGCGATAGAGATGCGATTAACTGTGACATTTTGTCGTTCCTCCTTGTTCGACTTGTTGCCATCATCTCTCCTTACTGGTCCATTGACTACCCATCCAAGGGCTGTCCTGACGGCGTAGGGTCCGTCATCCTTGCTGTTTATCACCTGCCATGGCTCCATAGTTTTGTAGGCATTGGTTCCAATTAATAGGCCAATTTCTGCTTCAATGTATGGGAGACGCACCTTTTCTCGGTAAGGCCATCTATCCACATCCTTCTGCAGGGCTAAGTTCCCTATTCTAACAGGAATCTCCCTCTGTGTGAAAACATTAGGCAGGTCTATGAAGTCCTTCTCTTCAAGTCCACACACTTCTAAGTCTGACGGGATATAACTTTGCATTGACTTCTCATGACCCATGGTGCGTAATAGGATTTCTGATCTTCTGCCTCTAACGTTCAGCTGTCGCATGAGTGATTCTGTGCAGAACGTTGCTGAACTACCTGGATCCATGAAGGCGTAAGTCTCCACAAGCTTCTCGCTCCTCTTAGACTTGATCTTTACTGGTACGATGGCAAGAATACAATCACTGTCACCGGCCCCAGTGAGTCCACAAGTCTCTGGTTCTAGCGACACCAGAGCACTTGAAACAACCTTCTCGTCGGTATTGTTTTCTTCACTCTTCTTAGAGACTTGTTCTTCTTTATGGATATGCAGCAGACTGGGATGTTTCCGAGTGCACTCTCTGCATGTTGTTCTTTGCTTACAGTTTCTACTCAGGTGCCCCTGAGAGAGACATCCAAAACATAGGCCGTTGTACTTCAGGAATTCGATTCTGTCCTTATGTGGCTGTGCTTTGATGTCGCTGCAGAAATCCAATGTATGATTCTTCTGGCAGAATAAGCATGGCTTCTGAAAGGCATTAGCAGGCGTCACTGTGCTGCTCTTTTTGGGAGATGAGTTCTGGGGCCTTTCTTCCTCGGCCTGAGTGACGATAGTTGCAAAGCTGCTTCCCCTGGAACCACCTTTCCTGAGAGTCTTTGATTCAACAGGCTTGGCTTTCACTCTTCCATCGGTGGTCGGGCTGGCGTCCTGGATGTTTCCAAACAATGGGTCCCTAGCAATTTTAGCCTGTTTGTCTATGAAATTCACTAAGTCTGCAAACCTGGCTCTACTTTTCCGTCTCTCCATTATCTCAAAGGCTGTTCTTCTCCATTGTTCTCTCATCCTGTAAGGAAGCTTAGAGATGATGATTCTCATAGTCGTAGGATTGTCCATCTCTTCCATGAATTCAACATCCTCCATGGTGTTGCGACATCCTATGAGGAAAAGAACATATGCGTTCAATGCCTCTCCGTCCTCCGATCTGATCTGTGGCCACTTGGTAGCCTTTTCAATATATGCAGTGGCTATCTTCAGCTCATTACCATAGTGCTCCTGCAGCAACTTCCTGGCTTCTATGTATCCCCGGTCCGGTCTCATGTGTTCACAGCTTCTGACCAGGTCTTGTGGTTTACCACTGGTGTACTGTCCCAGGTAGTACAACTTATCACTGCTGCTCTCTGTTTTGGAGTCAATGGCTTGTTCAAAGGATCTGATGAAGGGCTTATACTTGAGTGGGTCACCTTGGAACACTGGTATGTCTCTTTGAGGGAGTCGAAACAGATTCTGTTGTTTTACAAGCATCTCTGTAATTTCGTTCTGACGTTGCATCACTCGGTATAGGCTTCTCCCTGTGTCTTCAGGCCTCTGGTGGTCATCAGCAGGGTCTAGTCTAGACCGTCTGATGTCTGGGGTAGCATCACGTGCTCCTGTTAGTGGAGAGGCCACTCTTCCACGCTGTAATGCCAGGGGATTGCCTTCAGACTCTCTTGTAACTCTTGAAGGTGCCCTGGATCCAACTCTATGTGACAACATTGACTGGCAGTATTCGCTCCCGCCGTCCCGTGAGCCTTCATAATCTTCATACGCACTCAACCTGGCGTCTGAGACACCGATAGCTGTTTTTATCTCCAGCTGTTCTTTCTTTGCCTGCACCTGGGCCTGTTGGGCCTGCACTTGGGCCTGCAGTTGGGCCTGTTGGGCCTGTTGTTGGGCCTCTTGGACCTGCAGTTGGGCCTCTTCCCATTCAAGAGCTTGCTTCTCCGCTAAAGATGCTGCGCGCGCCATCAACGCCGCCCGTTCAACCTCCTCTCTCATGCGTCGTGACGAGCTTGTGGTAGAAGCGACTGACCTGCGTCCAGAAACAGAGCTACCTTCTTTTCGATTTTTGCTCGGTCTGGCGGAAGTCTCTGAAATGCTATCGTCTGGTCCGACTTCATCGTCAACTTTATCTTTCTCTGCTGTATCAGCATCTTGACGAATCTTTAACATCCACTGTTCTGTGGCCTTGATATAGTCCTTAATGCTGGTTGATTTAAGATCAAACCAGTTGTGCTGATCAGCGTTTCCCTCTTCTTCAGACAGAAGTGCTAATACATCTTCATTGAGTACATTAAATTCTTCATGCAGCTTGGAGAAATCGTAATACATTATGTCTTCAGCTTTCTTAATATTAGCATTGTCTTCCATGAGACGATCAATTATCTTCATTTTTCCAGTTATCTGAGCTAATTTAGCCTTCCTTGCACCTATGCTTCTATGTAACTTCTCTTCCATTGCCTTTGTGGGGAGCTTTATTTCCCTCTTTTGGCCAGCAATCCTTCTGGCTGGGGGAAGCTCCTGGCTCCGTAAGGCCTTGGCCATTTTACCCGCAGCTCTTATTTAGCTTCTCAATAGAATGAACAAAGCAAGTAACAGTCACTGTACCTTCGCTTTCTTATATTGTCGTCTGGCTCCGTGACCATTCATGTATACGTTCGCCGACGATTCCGTCCTTTCCTTCTTAGGGAGCAAGTTTTTGACTAATGTAGTGGCGCTTCTTAGTTTCCAAACAGGCAGCCACTGAGCTGTGGGGCTTTTAACAATGAGTAGACGCGTGCCGAAATAAAACGTTCCCAAACGTAGCTTTGTTTTTTAAACTGTTTACTATAACACTTAACAAACGGAATTACAAAGCAAACACGTATAAACGAACACGGTCAAAAACTGTATTGCTCCAAACCTCACAACTTCTGCCTCCTTCAGCCACGTGCAGTTTAAACTGTAAAATGGCTGCACACCATGTGTGGCTTAGGGACTGTACCATTGTGGCAAGAATGAAGGGGGTGTCTCGGACTATACTACTGGAGCAAGAAAATAGGGGGTTTCTTAATACAATAAGTCGGTCAGGTAAATTAACTGTATTATGCCATTTAACCACTATTTTAAAGTATTTTCTTAAGCTTTCATGGCTCTTACAAGTGGGAAGGAGAGAGAGAGAATGGGAAGGAGAGAGGGAAGGGGAGAGAGAAGAGAGAGGGAAGGAGAGAGAGCGAGAGAGAGAGGGAAGGAGAGAGAGAGAGAGAGAGGGGGAAGGAGAGAGAGAGGGGGGAAGGAGAGAGAGAGAGAGAGGGAAGGAGAGAGAGAGAGAGAGATGGGGGAAGGAGAGAGAGAGAGAGAGAGAGGGGGGAAGGAGAGAGAGAGGGAAGGAGAGAGAGAGAGAGAGAGGGGGGAAGGAGAGAGAGAGGGAAGGAGAGAGAGAGAGAGGGGGGGAAGGAGAGAGAGAGAGAGGGGGGAAGGAGAGAGAGAGCCGCCACTCCTCCGGTTGATGGGTTGTGGGCCGACCCCTGATGAGCGCCCGATCCGCTGAGTTGGAGCCCTTGCTGCTACTCCCCTGCTCGCTGTCTCTCGGGCCGTGTGGTTCTCTGTTTTCCCGCACAGCCGGCCAGAGAGAAGAAAAACAAAAGAGATGAAGAGAGACGCGACTGAGTGAACGATCTAATTTAAAGCAGCCTCTCCCCCGCTAAAAGGTGAGAGCCGGAGGGAGATTTTGCGGGTGAAGAAGGGCGGCCGCCATTTAATTTCCCACCCGGGGAAGGGCTTGGAAAATTGAGCCCGGCCGCGGTGGCCGTGCGCGGCCTAGCGCTTCAGGCCCGGCCGGGCTCTCGGGCCGCGACTTACCTCAGCTGAGCTCCCGCTTCGGGAGAGAGAGAGAGACAGAGGGGGGGGAGGAGAGAGAGAGAGAGAGAGGGGGGGAAGGAGAGAGAGAGAGAGAGGGAGGGGGGGAAGGAGAGAGAGGGAGAGAGGGGGGGGAAGGACTTATAGGCAGGCCGCGGTGACCGTGCGCGGCCTAACGCTTCAGGCCCGGCCGGGCTCTCGGGCCGCGACTCACCTCAGCTGAGCTCCCGCTTCGGGAGAGGGAGAGGGGGGGAAGGAGAGAGAGAGAGAGAGAGAGAGAGGGGTGGAAAGAGAGAGAGAGAGAGAGAAATTCCTGAATCAATACTAATGAATCAACAATTTCCTCACCTCCATTACCATTTTTTTAGCTTCAGGCCCGGCCGGTCTTTAATGGCCGCCACTCACCTCAGCTCAGCTCCCGCTTGGCAGTTTGAAGGATTAGGCCCCGCCCACAAACACCATGAAACGCCCCCCCAATTGGTCAACCATCACGTCACTCAACGCTAATGAGCGGTAGGATTGGTCAACCGCTAATGAGCGGATTTTGTCCGTTTTTTGAACGTTTTTTGTATACTGTCCGAACAATTTTTGTCTGGCCAAAAAGTAAATATGCCTATGAGACTCCCCTAATCATAAGCTTTCTTTTGATATAACATATGTGTAGTTACGCTCTATAACTTTTGAGTGCTGTCCCGGACAGACAGACAGACAGACAGACAGACACCACGATCCTTTTATATATATAGATAGATGTAGATGCAGCTCAATCTCCCCCCTGCTTTGATTGGTCAGTTCCGCCACTAATCGTCCATCACTCCGGTTTGACGACATGGTGGGCGGAGCCTCCAGCACGTCACGACCAAAGGTTGTTGAAACATCAGCCGCACCTCCGATAATGGGGACTAGTTTCCAGAAACTGGGGACATTGTTTGCCCAGGGACACAGTCCCTAATCCGCTTGCTGCAATCCACGTAGATTATTCTTCACACTGTTGAAACAGGTGCTTCCTCCTTCAATGGGCCCACATGCTATTTTGCTGCAGCTCTCTGCACTATTATGGTCATACTATTGCAAGCGTCGCTCATTCGTCATAAATCGAGAATGAGTTACTAGCAGTTAAAAAATCTGTGTGATCGCAAATGAGAGACACACCTTCAAGTTGAGGTGGGCAAAAAGGTACAACACGCTCTGCTTGTACAGACATGAAGTATGAAGACTCATGCCACTCTATTGCACATATTCATTTTGTGTAAGCTATGTATCAATTTGTCCGTCGACTTTTTATATTAATGGGACTATAGCTGTACGACTGAAATGGTCTATGCTTGAAGAGCAGTCCAGAAGCTGATTAAAGCACAGTGTAATAGCAATGTGGTTGTTGTTTGGCCAAATTTTGTCTCTGGTTAATGTATTGGTTTATATGAAATAAAAACAGAAAATGCTGGAGAAACTCAGCAGGTCAGGCAGCATCTGTGAAGAGAGGAACAGAGTTAACGTTTCAGGTCGATGACCTTTCGTCAGAACTGTCCAGTTAACTCTGTTTCCAGCATCTGCAGTATTTTCTTTTTGTATTGGTTTATATGGTTGTGTGCTACTATGATTCCTTTACTGGTGGGTCAAATGGTTTGCAATACTGCCCTCTGACCTCTGATTGTAGCTCAGAGTCGTGGCATGAAATTTCTCCTCTTGGCCAGTGACAACATGTTGCACAGATTGGCCCATGAAGTGGGAACTGGACCAATGATCTCAGCCTGTGAAATGCTCCCAATTATGTCCAGGACCCACTTGGACTGCCATAATGGTCTGATGATATAGGTAAAGAAATACTTGTATTATGCAGTACCTTATAACATCACATCAAAAACAAATCTAGGCTGACACTCCAATGCAGTACTGAGTGAGTGCTACACTGTCGGAGGTGCCGTCTTTTGGATGGGATGTTAAATCGAGGCCCCGTCTCCTCTCTTAGGTGGACGGAAAAGATCCCATAGCACTATTTTGAACAAGTGCAGGGGAGTTCTCCCCGATATTCTGGCCAATGTTTATCCCTCAATTAACGTCATTTAAAGAAACAGATTACCTGTTTATTATCACCTTACAGTTTGTGAGACCTTGTTGTGTGCATATTGGCTGCCATATTTCCTATCACAATGCTTCAAAATTATTTCATTGGTTGTAAAGCACTTTGGGACATCCTGAGGCCATGAAAGGCACTATATAAATGCAAATATTTCTTACTTGCTTTATTGAAAAGATTCAAAGTACTTAACACAGCAATTTAGTTTTGCAGTGCTATTGTTACTTCAGCAAATGAAGGTGTGATGATGCTCCACTGGAATTTGAATATTATATTATATGTAGACTTTTTCATCTTTACACTCCTCGATTGGCATGTGAGTAGCTTTATTCAGTGTAATGGTGTGCGAGATTAATAGTCTATTTTTTAAACTGGTGATCCAGTGAGCCACCTGGCAAACAAAATAAGGGGCCTACCCTTTGCTCAAGAGATCAAAACATCGATCAACCTTTTCAGGTGCGCAACTAAAATGAGGATCACTCTTTTTCTGTATGAACTGCTCTGTGGCCTGTACAATGGCTCATAATTTTAAACATTTGCAGTCAGTAACTGGAGTGGGGATTCATTTATTTTTGTATTGTTTGGGTGTTGTCTGTCTGCTCTTTCCCACTTGTCACCCTCGTCATACCCTCTAATGACACACTTATTTCACTGTCACGGGCCTTTGTATACCAGCAGTTGAACAATAGATTAAAAAAATAGACTGAGAAAACAAATCTTGCAAACGGTGGGGATTATTACTGAGGACCAACGCCTGCAGCAGCTGGTTAAACAAACAGCAGCTAAAAAGACTTGCATTTATATAGCGCCGTTCATGACCTCAGGACGTCCCAAAGCGCTTTACAGCCAATGAAGTACTTTTTGAAGTGTAGTCACTGTTGTAATGTAGGAAACGTGGCAGCCAATTTGCGCACAGCAAGCTCCCACAAACAACAATGTGATAATGACCAGATAGTCTGTTTTTTGTGATGTTGATTGAGGGATAAATACTAGCCAAGACACTGGGGAGAACTCCCCTGCTCTTCTTCGAAATAGTGCCATGGAATATTTTACTGAGAGAGCAGACAGGGCCTCGCTTTAACTATTCATTTGAATGGCGCCACCTCCGACAGTGCAGCACTCCTTCAGTACTGCACTGGAGTGTCTGCCTAGATTTTTGTGCTCAAGTCTTTGGAGTGGGACTTGAACCCACAACCTTCTGACTCAGAGGCAGGAGTGCTACCCACTGAGCAATGGCTGATGTAATAAGGGATTACCTGAGGAAGGGCATTAAACCAGAGGTCAAGAGGTGAGTGATAGTAGAAGCTGTACTGTGACCAATTACAAGAAATAAGGAAGACTTTGCAACATGAGGCTGATCAGATAACCCATGGGAGAGCCAAAGCCAACTCACAAATGAGAATCTCCGTCATATCTCAGTACTAGCCATGACATTTTAGCTCGGTTTAACTCAGGGCAGGACTCCGGCGAGCAGAGGCCTGAGGCAAGCAGCAAACTGTCCAGACCTCGACAGCATGAAACCCAGGTGATTTTAACTCCCGGGTATCATCTGCATGACTCCGGTCAGTTGCCCATACGATCATCTAGCACTTCTGTCATGTTGTGTAACATGCCTCACAACTCTTTCCAGAGATGACTTGTCGCTATCTTGAAAATCCCTTTGTGGGGAATTGAATGTAAAATTTGCCTGAGGTAAGTGCTTGTTATGGAGCTAGTTTTACCCTTTTTTCTGGCTCTATAGGCATAGAGTATAAGGGCAGGGAAGTTATGCTTGAACTGTATCAAACACTAGTTAGGCCGCAGCTAGAGTACTGCATGCAGTTCTGGTCACCACATTACAGGAAGGATGTGATTGCACTAGAGAGGGTACAGAGGAGATTTACGAGGATTTTGCCAGGACTGGAGAATTTTAGCTATGAGGAAAGATTGGATAGGCTGGGGTTATTTTCTTTGGAACAGAGGAGGCTGAGGGGAGATTTAATTGATGTGTATAAAATTATGAGGGGCCTAGATAGAGTGGATAGGAAGGATCTATTTCCCTTAGCAGAGTGGTCAATAACCGGGGGGCATAGATTTAAAGTAATTGGTAGAAGGATTAGAGGGGAGTTGAGGAGAACATTTTTCACCCAGAGGGTGGTGAAGGTCTGGAACTCACTGCCTGAGAGAGCGGTAGAGGCAGAAACCCTCATCACATTTAAAAAGTACTTGGATATGCACTTGAAGTGCCGTAACCGACAGGGCTACGGACCAAGAGCTGGAAAGTGGGATTAGGCCGAATAGCTCTTTTTCGGCCGGCACAGACATGATGGGCCGAATGACCTCCTCCTGTGGCATAAATTTCTATGATTCTATGACTCTTTCTAATTCAAATGTTTTTTATTTAAGCTAAAGTTAAAGCCTGTGAGATCTGATTCTGGTTTCATTGTTACATCCTCACTATTCTATTATTGTCCTGAAGCTATCTGAAATTTCCCACTCCAGGTTTTTGTTTATAGTATCAGAGAATTCTACAGGATAGAAGGACACCGTTCAGCTCATCGCTGGCTCTCTGAAAGAGCTATCCACTTAGGCCCATTCCTCTGCCCTTTCCTCAAACCCTTTTTAAGTTTTTCTTTTTAAAATATGTATTTGGACACATGCACAATTTGCTCCCTGCCCAGCCAATTTTTAATGATTTGAGACCACAGGCAGGAGTGTCTGCTTTCTCTAAACATTAAGAAGATTGAAAAACTGGTTGATAAAGTCCCCAGGAGGTCCAGTGGACAACCTTAGCACTTGTGAAATGTAGCTTTTCTCCAGGCTGTAGTTATGCTGCAAACTCCAGCAGCTGTGAGATTATCTATTAAATGTAGCCTCAAACCCTGTTTTAGGGACTAATTCAAAAGGAATTGAAAGTCGATTCTGCAATGAAGCTGAGAGCAGGCTGACACCCACTTAATGGCCCAGTAATTCCGGGCACAACGCGTGAGTACGGACGGGGTACTCACGCGTGTGCCCGGAGGAATTGCCGGTTTTCAGCATGCACAGTGCATGCGCTGAAAACCGGCATTTCCTGTCCTCTGACCCAAGGGGTTAAGAGGCAGAACGCGCGCGACTGCACAGGCAGCGCGTGCGCAGTGAAATTCCTTTTTTTTTCAGAGTTGCGCGTGTGTAAAGGCCTCCGGTCTTTACGCATTGAAAAACCACACGTAAGTACTTAGTTTTTCAGGTAAGTGGGCTTTTAGTACAATTGAGAAATTTTTTTTCCACAGGTTTGTTATTTTTAAAGAATTTACAGTAAGGTAAGTTTAGTTTTAGCCCCGATTTTTTATATAATTTTTTTTTTCAAATTTTAAAATTATTGTTTAAAATAGTTTTTCAGAGTTCTTTATTGTTCATTTAAGTAGTGCAATGTTTTTTTTAAATTTTCTTTCAGGTTTAAGTAGTGTTTTGGGGCCAGGTGTTTTCATGAGTTTGACTGCTCTTACTGTCAAACTCATGAATGAGTTTCCCCTCCCCTGATTGGTTGCACAGTGCTCACCTGATCCCAGCCGGCACATCGCACTAACTACGCCGCTGGATCAGGTAAGCACATTGCGCCGACATCTGAACCGGGCCAGTGACAGGAAATGCAAGCAGGCCCGGGCTTCAGATGTCGGCGCGCAGGGTGAGTGCAGATCGGGGGCTTGCACGCGCGGCAAGCTCCCGATCCTAATTTCAGGGCCAATACTTATTTGTCTCCTTACACTCAGGGGGGCACGGTGGCATAGTGGTTAGCACTGTTGCCTCACAGCGCCAGGGACCCGGGTTCAAATCTGGCCTCGGGCGACTGTCTGTGTGGAGTTTGCACATTCTCCCCGTGTTTGCGTGGGTTTCCTCCGGGTGCTCCGGTTTCCTCCCACAGTCCAAAGATGTGCAGGTTAGGTTGATTTGGCTATGATAAATTGACCCTTAGTGTTAGGGGATTAAATACGTGGGGTTACGGGGATAGGGTGGGATATGTGTCGGTGCAGGCTCGATGGGCCGAAATGGCCTCTATCTGCACTGTAGATTCTGTGATTCTGTGATTCTGTGACTTGCAGTTTCACACAGGTACACGCACACACAAATAAAGACACTGTAACGCCATAACTTAACAGTGCTTCCATCCCATGTTTCTCAACACCCCATTGATTGAGGAATGGGATGTGGTCCAGGGGATGTAACTGGGTGAAGGAAACAGTTAACTTGTATGACAGGAAACTGAACAACAGTCTAAAAGGTGAACCATCATGATCCAAAAGTCTTCAGAAACCTTTTTCATTTGCCTGCAATGTACAACATGAAGATATAAATCATGTTGAAGAGCATCTTCATATCTCTCATCTGTGCTTTCAGCCTGATGATGAAAATGATGTGCAGCTCTCTTGCCTCAAATAATGAGTCACAGAATCATACAGCACAGAAGGAGGTCATTCGGCCCATCATGCCTGTGCCAGTTCTGAGAAAGAGCATCTGTGGAGAGAAGTGACAAGATAACACCACCCATGGCTCGCTCCTTGCCACTCTTTTTTTTAAACCATGTCATTAAAACACGTTAAACTTTGTTCATAAATGTCTCCAATTATCACTGTAACCAGTGCTGGCAGTATTACAATGTCTTTCTCTCCACCAAGGTTCAGTTGTAACTGGCGAGATCTCCTGGGATTTAATGTTCTGCAAACTGAATCCATGTGATTTGTGTTCAGGGTCCCTGTGATCAATCACCGTAGCACATTTCACTGGGCTTGATGTGAACAGCAAGCTTCAAGCTGCAAGAATGCAATGTCAGCGAGTTTAAAAAAAATCTGAATCTATCTAAACCCAAAATATATTGGGCTATGTTTAAGCTGCATTGGCAAACCAGTCAAATTCAGCGTGTCTCAAATTACTCACTCAGATTTTTGCCTGACCAAAGCACCGACTGTTATCAAGCACTGACTGATCACAAGTACCAGATTTTATTTCAAGGTAAGTCAGGTCAGTGAGCCCAGAGGACATAAATTTAAATGAGCAAAAAGTAAATTTAAAACAGGTATCAAAAAAAAAATGCCTTTGCTCAATGGATGTTAAACGTTTGGAGTAATTTGCCAGGTAAAGTAGACAAAGATATTTAGCCCAAGAAATTGCTTTGCGCGCCTGGGTTCAGGGAACGATCCCTGAGCCGGAAGGGGTAGACCCAAGGCACACCCAATATTGGACTTCAGGACACATTGAAATGAGACTGCCTGCTAAGCCTGGCCAGGCAGCTCACCGGCGAATCGGCATTGGATTTCAGGCTGCCTCGGGAAGGGGGAGGAGATCAGGCAAGTGGGGAAAGTGATCAGCAGGGCAGGGGTGATTGGACGAAGGAGGGATGTGATTAGGAGGGAGGGGGAAACGATCGGGGAGGGCCGAATAGGAGCTGGCAATGTACGGATAACCATAGCTGTCGTAAAGACAGCGGGGTTTGATTGACAGCTGGATGACGGCTGATGTCATATCCGGGGGCGGGATCCGACGCCATCTTGGCCATGCTTCACATACTGTACTAGCAGACACAGAGTCAGGACTGAATAAATGGCTCTCCTCAACAACTGCTTGTGAGACTCGTAATTACGTTATTAAGATAACATTACAGGCAACTCTTTCTTTCTCTCCCTCATTGCATAATTTTCTTCACCCTTTTAACTCCATTGTCTTCTGGATGTCTTCCATTGTCTCGGTATGGTTCTCACATGTGCTCTTTGACTGATGCACTCAAGCTCTTTCTCTTACCTATGGGTACACAACAAGATGGCAGCCAAGATCTACAGGGCAAAATTGAAAATGCTGGAAACACTCATCAGCTCAGGCACAGCACCTGTGGAGAGAAGTGACAAGATAACACCACCCATGGTTCTGATGAAGGGAAGTGCCTGAAACATTCACTTGTCACTTTTCTCCACAGATGCTGCGCCTGACTCACTGAGTGCTTCAAGTATTTTCTGCTATTTCCTACAAATTTCCAGCATCTTCAGTATTTCAGTATTTTTTTTGTACAGCGATGGAAGTGGTTACTGAAATTGGATTGGGTTAGAATGTCCAGGAGCTGGTACAGTATGTGAGAGAGAAAAACTGAGGGCAGGATTTTCATTGGGCCGTGGAGGCAGGATTGGAGGAGCGTGGGGGGTTAAAATCTCGAAATCAGGGGGCACGAACCCATCCCGCCCCCAACCCGCCTCCATGCCAGTTTCAAAGGAGGCGGATACCCGACCCGCACTGGGACCCACCTCCCCGAGGCGGGAAGGGGATTAGTGCCAATTAACTGCCTGTTAACAGGTAGTTAACAGACAGGTTTTAGCCTAATCCCTATCTTTGTTGTTGAAGTGTGGGATTCCCGACGGCTCCAAACCACGCCAAGTTAGTGAGGTGGGCCGTCGGGCTGAAGGGCTTGGAGAGTTCCAGATGTCCGGTGTTCAGGTGAGTGATGGGTGCATGAGTGCAGAGGTAAGTGTGTTTGGTTTGTGTAAAGTGTTGAAAGAAGTTCTACTAAACTTTACTTACCTTTACAGCCTTCCTTCCTTCAGGTCTCAGGAGTCCCTCATCTCACCAGCACAGAAAGCAGAATGGCCGCGAGCTGTCAAAAGTTGCAGCATTCAGCTTTCTGTTCTGGAGAGATCTCTAAATCAGCCTGAGAGGAAGGAATTAACTTGTAGTACAGATTGTCAGTGTTTGACAGCTTCAAAGAGCTGTCAAACGTTGATATTTCATCTGTCAAAAGCTTTTGACAGATGAAATGTCAATCTGTGATGTCACCTGTTGCCGGGTGGCCCTTAATTGGCCTGATGAGCCCGCTGGGCGGGCTCAACAAGGTCAATCAAGTGAAAATCGCGTGGGTTGGCCACAACTCGATGGAGGCGGGACTACAACCCCAAAAGTTGTAGTCCCGCCTCCTACACGCCTCCTCAATGAAAATTCAGCCCTGAGAGTCTGGTGCTGAGGTTGGAAAAGAGGTGGTATTGGCACATGGAATAAATTTGACACAGCAGCAGGATGCTGGGAGGGAATGGACAGCTTGGAGTGGAGGCTGGAACCTGGAAGCAATTGTCAGCAGTTTGGAGTCTGGCAGCACTTGGGAATGGAGTCTGAGCACATGAGGGAGCACTGGGTTTGGGGCGATGTTTAAGGATGCTGGGCTGCGCTGATACCTGGGCTGAGATGGGATCTAGCAGCACTTGGGTGTTAAACTCTTGTAGCATTTGAAGGATGGCCTTGGACCTGCAGAAAAGAACATCGGAACATAGGAACAGCCTGCTCTCAGTCTTGAACGCATCAATTGTCCCAGCATTCACAGCCTTTTGGGGGAGAGAGTTCCAGATTTCTACTACTCTTACTGTGAAAAAGTGCTTCTTGATTTTGCTCCTGAATGTCCTAGGTTTAATTTTAAGATTATGGGGGAGAAATTCAGTATCGCCCCGTTTGGGGCGCAATTATCGGCCGGGCACAAAGTTTAGCGCCTGGTGCTAATTATCGCCTCCGACTGCAAACTTGGCTTTTATCGCCCCTGGAGGTGATTGGAGCGTTAAATCAGGCGCTGCACACCTGTCTTAAGGCGCAAAGGCTGAGGAGCGAGGCGCTACCTCAGAGCGCTGGCGAAGCTCATGTGGTGTCAGTCAGCGATGGAACACAGACACACTGTCGCCGGCCAGTTCTGAAAGGAGATTGGGCCGATCTTGCTCTCCATCCACACGCTGCTTATTTGCAGCCTTGAATCTAGGCCTGGAGAGACTCGCCTTTAAATAGCGTTACCCCAGTCCCTTCCCGACTGCAAAACGCTCCCCTCAACCTGTCGTTGCTAGCGGCAGGCAGTAAGACAGGGGGCGCCACTCTGGGGCGCTACCGGGGCATTGCGCACTTGACTGACGTCACGATCTGCCAGCGCAGGAGATCGTGGTGGTAGTGTTTAGCGCCGCCGCAAAATGTCTCATCAATTTCATGAGCGGCGCAAACATCGCCGTGCCCGGGTGCTAGTTGCTTTGCGCCACATTAGCACCCTCTTAAGGCGCTAACGGGAGGCGCAAACCAACCGAATTTTCCCCCCATGTCTCCTTGTTCTTGATTCGCCTACCAAAGGAAATAGTTTCTCTGTATCTACCCTATCAAATCCTTCTAACATTTTAAACACCTCGATCATACCACTTATCAATCTTCGATACTCAAAGCAAGTTTATGCAACTTGTCCTCATAACTTAACCCTCTAAGTCCCAGTGTCATTCTAGTGAACCTGCGTTGCACCCGCTCCAAGGCCAAGATGTCCTTCCTGAGATGCGGTGCCCAGAACTGAACGCAGCGCTCCAGATAGTGCCTGACCAAGGTTCTGTACAATTGAAGCATATCTTCCTCCTGTTTATATTCTAGCCCTCTTGAGATAAAGGCCAACATTTCATTAGCCTTTTTGATTGCTTGTTGTGCCTGTCTACTAGCTTTTAACGATTTGTCTACTTGGTCTCCCAGAGCTCTTTGCTCCTCTAGAGGCCCTAGTTTCCCACCATACTCCGATTTATCTTTCTTGGGTTCAAAGTGGATGACCTCACACTTGCCCATATTGAACTCCATTTGCCATAGATTTGCCAACTCACTTAATTTGTCTATGTCAAAAAAAGAGGGCCTAAGCCCTAACTGCACTCAAGACAGAGGTAATTGGGACCTGGAAGGCCCTGAAATTTTTTTTAAAATGAAGCTGTAAGGCCCAGAAATGGGGCAGAAGTTACAGGAGAGGCACCTGAGGAAGTGAGGCTTGTTTGAGGAAAATTTGTGGGAGTGATTAGAAGTTAAAAGTGTTCATTATTTGTGGTTTTGTTTTCAGATATGTTGAAATTTTTTGTCTCTATTATGTTTTAGTGAGGTGGGATTGCTTCCATGGCCTCGTCCCTCCCTGCCTCTGTAACCTCCCCAGCCCTGCAACCATCCGAGATCGCTGCGCTCCCTCAATTCTGCCCCCTTGTGCATCCCCAATTTTCATCGCTCCACCATTGGCGGGTGTGTCTTCAGCTGCCAAGGCCCTAAGCTCTGGAATTTCCTCCCTAAACTTCTCTGCCTCTCTATCTCTCTCTCCTCCTTTAAGACGCTCCTTAAAACCTACCTCTTTGACCAAGTCTGTCATAATGTCTCCTTACGTGGTTCAGTGTCAAATTTTGTTTGCTAATGCTCCTGTGAAGTGCCTTGGGACGTTTTATTATGTTAAAGGCTCTATATAAATACAAGTTATTGTTGTGTGGAACAGCAACATCGCTGCTCTAAGTACTTTGATTTTTTTTCACAAACTTGATTGTTTCCTTTTGAGGTGGTTGTTTTATAGGAAATGGAATTTCCCTTACACAGCAATGATCACTTACGTTAAAGATTGTGAAAATGGTATCTTTTTAACCGATAGTTATTTTTGATGGCACATTTGATCCCGTTCACATATTCTGAACGCTGGAGGCACTTTCCCAAGTCCCACACACATGCTACATAAATTTGAATCACTGGTTACTCATTGCAAACAGGAAATAATATCTTAGAACATGTTTTGCATTATTTCTCTTTATGTAAATGAGTTTAACGCAGTGCTGAACATTTACAACCAATGAACTAAGAGCAACAATTGAGCTAATTAGCAGAGTTGGATCCGATTGAAACAGTTTATTCAACACTTGTATCTGTTTTAAAGCTCATGCCCCACCAGTACTCAGGCTTATATTTAAACCCGACAGGCTTAAGTCGCTGTGATATGAGAGGTATAACATTGCAAAATGCAATAGTTCACCAAGTGGGTAAAAGTTAAATTTTTGCTGGTGCTAATTTCAGAACATAAGAACATAAGAAATAGGAGCAGGAGTAGGCCAATTGGCCCCTCGAGCCTGCTCCACCATTCAATAAGATCATGGCTGATCTGATCCTAACCTCAAATCTTCTATCACTCTCCATCCACCCGAACCCATGTGATCTCCCGGGAGAGGCGAAAAACCAGATAAAAAACCCAATGGCCAATTTGGGAGAAAAAATCTGGGAAATTCCTCTCCGACCCATCTAGGCGATCGAAACTCTTCCAGGAGATCACTCTGTCCCTATATTTTCTACAGTACCTACCTTCTGTAAAGGCGATCTCCACCCCAGCCAGGAACAGGAATAAAACCATCTCCTGAAATCTAACACAGAATTAGAACACAAGAAGTAGGAGCAGAACCAGGCTACACAGCCCCTGGGCCCACTCCACTACCCACAGGGCTATGACCATTCCGAACTTAGACACATGTCCAATTTCCTGCCCACTCCCCATAACCCTTAATTCCCTTTACTTCTAGGAAACTATCTATTTCTGTTTTAAATTTATTTAATGATGTAGCTTCCACAGCTTTCTGGGGCAGCAAATTCCACAAACCTACCACCCTCTGAGTGAAGAAGTTTCTCCTCATCTCAGTTTTGAAAGAGCAGCCCATTATTTTAAGATTATGCCCCCTAGTTCTAGTTTCACCCATCATTGGGAACATCCTCACTGCATCCACCCAATCAAGCCCCTTCACAATCTTATATGTTTCAATAAGATCGCCTCTCATTCTTCTGAACTCCAATGAGTAGAGTCCCAATCTACTCAACCTCTCCTCATATGACCACCACCTCATCCCCGGGATTAACTGAGTGAACCTTCTTTGTACTGACTCGAGAGCAAGTATGTCTTTTCTTAAGTATGGACACCAAAACTGTATGCAGTATTCCAGGTGCGGTCTCACCAATACCTTGTATAACTGCAGCAATACCTCCCTGTTTTTATATTCTATCCCCCTAGCAATAAAAGCCAACATTCCATTGGCCTTCTTGATCACTTGCTGCACCTGCATACTAACTTTTTGAGTTTCGTGCACCAGGACCCCCAGATCCCTTTGTACTACAGTACTTTCCAGTTCCTTGCCATTAAGATAATAACTTGCTCTATGATTTTTCCTGCCAAAGTGCATAACCTCACACTTTCTAGTATTGTATTCCATCTGCCAAATCTCTGCCCACTTACTTAGCCTGTCTATGTCACTTTGCAGGTTTTTTATGTCCTCCTCACTCACTACTTTCCCTCCCATCTTTGTATCATCTGCAAACTTTGATATGTTACACTCGGTCCCCTCCTCCAAATCGTTAATATAGATTGTAAAGAGTTGGGGACCCAGCACTGACCCCTGCGGAACACCACTAGTTACTGATTGCCAGTCTGAGAATGAACCATTTATCCCAACTCTCTGCTTTCTGTTAGAGAGCCAATCCTCCACCCACACCAGAATATTACCCCCAATCCCGTGATTTTTTATCTTGAGCAATAATCTTTTGTGTGGCACCTTGTCAAATGCCTTTTGGAAGTCTAAATACACTACGTCCACTGGCTCTCCTTTATCCACCCTGTATGTTACTTCCTCAAAGAACTCAAGCAAATTTGTCAAACATGATTTCCCCTTCATGAAACCATGCTGAGTTTGTCCTATTAAATTATGTTTATCCAAATGTCCCGTTACTATCTCCTTAATAATGGACTCTAACATTTTACCAACCACAGATGTTAGGCTAACAGGTCTATAGTTTCCAGCCTTCTGCCTACTACCCTTTTTAAATAAGGGTGTTACATTAGCAGTTTTCCAATCTGCCGGGACCTTTGCTGAGTCCAGGGAGTTTTGGAAAATTATTACCAATGCATCCACAATCCCTACCGCCACTTCCCTCAAGACCCTAGGATGTAAGCCATCAGGTCTAGGGGATTTATCCGGCTTAAGTCCCATTATTTTACCAAGTACCACTTCCTTAGTGATTTTTAATCGTATTTAGCTCCTCTCCCCCTAGAGCCCCCTGTTTGTCCAGTATTGGGATATTCTTAGTGTCCTCTACCGTAAAGACTGATACAAAATATTTGTTCAGCGTTTTTGCCATCTCCATGTTTCCCACCATTAATTTCCCGGTCTCATCCTCTAAGGGACCAACATTTACTTTAGCCACCCTTTTTCTTTTTATATATCTACAGAAACTTTTGCTATCTGTTTTTATATTTTTTGCTAATTTACTTTCATAATCTATCTTCCCTTTCTTAATCAATCTTTCAGTTATTTTTTGCTGTCTTTTAAAGACTTCCCAATCTTCTATCCTCCCACTAGATTTGGCTACCTTATATGCCCTTGTTTTTAGTCGGATACTATCCTTAATTACTTTACTTAGCCACGGATGACTATCTTTTCTTTTACACCCTTTTTCCCTCAGTGGAATATATATTTTTTGGAAGTTGTAAAATAATTCCTTAAATGTACACCACTGATCATGTACCGTCTTACCCTTTAATCTATTTTCCCAGTCCACTCTAATCAATTCCGCTCTCATACCTTCATAGTCTCCT
This sequence comes from Somniosus microcephalus, assembly GCF_052327205.1. Lineage (NCBI taxonomy): Eukaryota > Metazoa > Chordata > Chondrichthyes > Squaliformes > Somniosidae > Somniosus > Somniosus microcephalus. Next base: position 33,351,105 of record NC_141012.1, on the reverse strand, counting down.
TTATTCAAGCTCAGCACGCTTGTTTGAGATCCAACCTTCTCACCCTCTACTTGAATATGGAATTCAACCATGTTATGGTCACTCATTCCAAGGGCATCCTTTACTAGGACATTTTTAATTAATCCTATCTCATTGCACAGGACCAAATCTAAGGTTGCTTGCCCCCTGGTCGGTTCAGTTACATACTGCTCAAGAAACCCATCCCTAATACACTCAATGAACTCATCCTCAAGGCTGCTCTGCCCAATTTGATTTGTCCAGTTAATGTGATAGTTAAAATCCCCCATAATTATAGCTGTTCCCTTATTACAAGCCTCAACTGTTTCCTGATTAATACTCCGTCCAACAGAGTTGCAACTGTTCGGAGGCCTATAGACTACGCCCACCAGTGTTTTATTCCCCTTATTATTCCTTATCTCTACCCAAACTGTTTCACTATCCTGCTCCTTTGACCCAATATCATTTCTCTGTATTATAGTGATTCCTTCCTTTATTAACATAGCCACCCCACCTCCCCTCCCTTCACGTCGGAGGCAAAGCATTCCTGAGGTCCAAGAGCGGCAAGTTACATCAGGACACCTGTTTGGCTTCTGCAGCTCGCCTGCCAAATTCAAAATGAGATGGGGGGTCTCAAAATCACGGCGGCCTCTTCACCGCCAGTCAGTCGTCCATCCAAAAGTCAAAATCTACCCTCTAGTGTGAACCCTGCGCCTATCCAATTCTGCACCTGGAGCATGTTACGGGTAGGCAGGGCGTACCTTGTAAGAACTACGTATAGTAGTGGTGGAGAGTTAGGGGTTTCACAGCTGATCACGTCCTGCATTCTGGGAGTGAGGGTCATGTAGTGCAGCAGCATGGGGATGTTGGTGCAAGAGTCTGGGAGAACTGGGAGGAGGATGCAAGATGTGGCAATTTGGGAGTGCCAGGCAGGGATACTAGAAACTGGTAGTGTTGTATCCATGTGTGAATGGAGACACGGAATGCAGGAGTTGGTTTACAGGTGTTTACTGAACAAAGTCTGGAGGTGAACTAAAAGATACAAGACACTATACAGGCTTATATAGCCCGAGTGGCCACTACCGGCATTACAGTACACAGGGGCTCTTAAAGGTACATACACCACAATTCCTCCCCTTTTAGACAACCAGTACATAACATTTTAAGTAATCATTAATTAACTTGTTTACAAGAACAATAACATTTGCTGCAGTTAATCAATTATAAGTCAGTCTCTCTGGAGGCTTCCTGACTTGGTCCAGATAACGCCTCGGTGGTGTAGTAGGTTCTTTTGGCAAGGCTGATTCAGCTTGAATGCCAGTGTCGGGTTCATCTGGTTCCAGTATCACCGAATTGGAGGTAGATACTATGGGTATCTCTACTTCATCATTAGGCGTATAGAGTTGTGGTGTAGGTTGTCCCTTTTCGGATGACTCTATGATCTGGTCAGCATGGCGCCTTATTATGCTTTCTCCAATGTCCACGGTATACATCAGCGGTCCTAGTCGTGTGCAAATAGTTCCAGGCTGCCATTTCTCGGTACGGTAGTCCCGGGCCAAAACTTGTTGACCTATCTGGAAGGTTCTAGTTGGCCTTTCATTCATGCCTTGAAATTGCCGGTTCTCTACGTCCCTTCTGATGTTTGGCTTGATCAAATCCAGCCGGCATCTTAGTCTTCTATTGAAAAACATCATGGCGAGAGTTTGGTTTGTAACCACATGTGTTGCATTCCTGTATGCAAACAAGAAGTTATCTACCTTATGTTGTAGATTTATGTCTTCATTACCCATGGCCTTTATGGCCTTCTTGAAGGTCTGGACAAACCTTTCAGCTAATCCATTGGTGGCAGGATGGTATGGGGCGGACGTGTAGTGCTTAACCCCATTGTTTTTTAAGAACTTCCTGAATTCTTCGGACACAAATTGCGGTCCATTATCAGAACAGATCTGTTCAGGCAGCCCATTTCTGGCAAATATGGTCCTTAATACTGTGATGGTTTTTTCCGTGGTGGTGGAGGACATCTTTATTACCTCCGGCCACTTGGAGTGTGCATCAACCGCGATTAAGAACATTGAGTCCATAAATGGACCAGCAAAGTCGATGTGTACCCTTTGCCATGGAGATGAGGGCCACTCCCATGGATGTAGAGGGGCTTGTGGTGGGGCGTTTTGGACATTCTGGCATCCTAGACAGCTCTTGGCCATTTCTTCGATGTCTCCATCGCTACCTGGCCACCACACAAACGCTCTGGCTAGATTCTTCATTTTCACTCCACCCAGATGCCCCTCGTGAAGCTCCTTTAGCACTTTATCCTGGAGTTTGGGTGGAATCACCACTCTGGATCCACACATCAAGGTTCCTCGGCACACTGACAGCTGTTCTCTTCTTTGCGAGAATGCTGGCAACAGTGGTTCGCCATGTGCTGGCCATCCCTTCACCGTTAAATCATAGACGCGTGAGAGAGTCGGGTCATTTCTCGTTTCCTTTTCAATGGTAGAATTTGTCACCGGTAGACATTCCACTATGGTCGAGTGGAACATCTCCACTGGGTCCACTGTAGGTGCCTCTTCTACTGTTGGCAACGGTAGGCGCGATAAACCGTCAGCATTCCCATGCTGTTTTGATCTTTTGTATTCTATGTCATATTGGTGTGCCCCTAGGAAAAGGGACCACCTCTGTAGCCTTTGCGCTGTCATAATGGGAACGCCCTTTTTAGGGTTGAATATGGAGACGAGGGGTTGATGGTCAGTCAACAAGGTAAATTTTTGTCCGTGTAGGTAATGGTTGAATTTCTTCACTCCCCATACCAGGCTGAGTGCTTCCCTGTCGATCTGGGCACAGTTACGCTCAGCTGAGTTTAATGAGCGTGACGCAAAAGCTATCGGCCGCTCCGAGCCATCAGGGAATCTATGCGATAATACCGCTCCTACGCCGTAAGGGGATGCATCGCATGCCAGTCTGATTGGCAGTGATGGGTTGTAATGAGCCAACACTTCCTTGAACGTGATCAAGCCTTTGCATTTATGGAAGGCACGTTTACAGTCTTCGCTCCATTTCCAAATTACTCCCGTTTGTAGCAGTGCGTTAAGAGGGTGCAGAACAGTTGACAAGTTCGGTAAAAATTTATGATAGTAATTTATCAATCCCAGGAACGACCTTAATTGTGAGACATTTTCAGGTGCTGGGGCTTTTATGACCGCTTCAATTTTTTCAGGTGACTTATGCAACCCTTCTTCGTTAATTATATGGCCACAATATGATATTTGTTTCTGGAAAAATTCGCACTTGGGGCGATTTGCTCGTAGGCCCCGTTCTCTCAGCCTAGTGAGCACCTGCTCCAAATTGGCAAGGTGCTCGTTGTCGTTTTCTCCTGTTACAAGGATGTCGTCTAGGCAGCATTGAGTCCCCGGAATCCCTTGCAGGACTTGCTCCATAGCTCATTAAACTCAGCTGAGCGTACTATGCCCAGATCGACAGGGAAGCACTCAGCCTGGTATGGGGAGTGAAGAAATTCAACCATTACCTACACGGTTGAGGAGAAATATTGGCCAGGAAACCTAGAAAATGTCCTTCTCTTCAAAATTTTGTCATGGGATTTTTACACCCATATGACCAATTTAATATTTAATCCAAAAGATGGCACTTCTGATAATGTACATCAGTACTAAACTGAAGTGTCAGCCTAGACTATATGCTGAAGTCCTGGAATGGGGCTTGGAGCCTATAAACTTCTGACTCAGAGACAAGAGTGCTACCAACTGAGCCAAACCAACAATTACTAAAAGTAAGATTGTAAATTCAGATATTGGCCCAGAAATTTGGGTCGGAGGCTTCCCGCGGGTGTAAGCCCCCGACCTGCACTTACCTAGCGCGCTGGCCGTTGAGCTGTGGGCCCGCGTGGGATTCCGATCCTGGGCCTGCTCCAACTGCCGGCGCGCAGTGTTTGCGTATCCCGGGACGCAGTTAGTTCGATGCACCCCCTGGGATCACGTGGGCCATGGAGAGCCAATGGTAGCAGGGAAAAGCCCATTCATAAAATTGACAGGAAGAGCTGTCAAAACTATAAATACTATAAGCCCCAAAACATCATTAAAACTTCAAATACATTTTTTTTTAATCACATTTTTAAAATTACTATAAATTGCATAAAATAACTATTTTAAGCAATAATTAACATTTTTGAAAAAATTAATTACATTTTCTAATGGGGCTAAAAATAAACTTACCTTTCTTTAAAGTATTTAAAAATAATAAACCTGTGGAAAAAATGATTTAATTTTAATTAATTCACCACTTACCTTGTTAAAAGCAGGCCTTCCGCCTGCTTTTTACATGTGTAACTCCTGGAGACTTACCCTCCCGGAGAAACCTGCAAAAAAAACCTAAGTTCCAGGCGCACGCGCTGCCTCTCCGGTGCACGCGTTCCACCTCTGAACCCCGTCCTTTAAGGGAACGAAGTTCCGGTTTCCCGCGCATGCGCAGTGCATGCACGAAACCGGCACTTCCGTTGGGCCTACGGGTGAGTACCCCGTGCGTACTCACCTGTGGGGACCCGAATTTCTGGGCCATTGTATTCATCTACTGTGAACATGGCACCAATGAACTCTTCCATGCCTCACCTTTTACAGGAACAAGTCTTGCATCATTAATTCAGTTAGGTCTAATTCAGTAAGGAAATAAGTACACAGACAGTATTATTGATCCCTCCCTCCTTCCATAGATTATTGACCTTCTCCTTCCACAATGTGCATGATTATTACAGGGAAATTTCAGTCTGCATTGATTCTCACCTGTGAACAAGGACATTAGATCTGAAGTGATAATTCTCCACATCAAATCTGGATGGTTATTGAGCAAATCATAGAATCATAGAAGGAGGCCATTCAGCCCGTCGAGCCCGTGCCGGCTCTCTGCAAGAGCACTTCAGCTAGACCCACTCCCTCACCCTTTCCCTGTAGCCCTGCAAATTTTTTTCCTTCAGGTACTTATCCGTTTTGAAAGCCAAGATTGAGTCTGCCTCCACCACCCTCTCAGGCAGTGCATTCCAGATCCAGCTGAGTAAAAAAGTTTTTCCTCATGTCACCTTTGGTTCTTTTGCCAATCACCTTCAATCTGTGTCCTTTGGTTCTCGACCTTTCTGCCAATGGGAACAGTTTCCCTCTATCTCCTCTGTCTAGACCCCTCATGATTTTGAACACCTCTAGCAAGTCTCCTCTCAATCTTTTCTGTTCTAAGAAGAACAACCCCAGCTTCTCCAGTCTATCAACGTAACTGAAGTCCCTCATCCCTGGAATCACTCTCGTAAATCTTTTCTGCACCCTCTCTAAGGCCATCATATCCTTCCTAAAGTGCGGTGCCCAGAATGGGACACCATTCTCCAGTTGAGGCCAAACCAGTGTTTTATAGAGGTTCATCATAACTTCCTTGCTTTTGTACTCTATGCCCCTATTTATGAAGCCCAGAATGATGCAGTACAGGACATCCCTTGGGTTGAGATGACAGGGTTGATATGAGTGCAGCACTCGTCAGCTTAAACTGACTGCAAACGGTAGCTCTCCAGTTTCCTGCACAGTGTACACTCAGATGATTGAAACCCATTTTACCGGGCCACAGATAAGTCAAATCCACTTATACATAATTATAAATCTTGGGAAGGGGAAGACAGTTAGACATAAGCTGGTACATCAGGCATCTTTGTTGTGCTACTGTGACATACAATGGTTTCTGGGATGCTCTGTTGGCTCTAGCTGTCACAGTAGAACAGACACAATGCAGACTAGCAGGCTCCTCTAAAACATTATGGGCTGGATTTTGTCAGTGTGGGCGGGCGGGGGCGTGTCAGGTGGAAATCGTGTCAGGACCCCGACTCCGAAGTGAAGTGCTGAAAAAGTGCGATTTTCCCCTAATTGGCCAATTGATTTCCTGCGTGTGGGAACCACTGGCCCAATTAGTCTTTCCATACAGAAAGTCGCCTCCGATGATGTCATCAATGCTGTTGGATTTAAGGCCTGCAAGCAGCCTTGATTCTTCTGGAAACTGCAAAGGCTCTGCAATTTATATGAAGGCGTTGAATTGTGGAAAATGTCAATGACCAAGCAAAAGTGTGCTCCTCAATTTGATGAGCTCTCCCTCCAAGCTCTGGTGTACGGAGCCAGCTGTAATAAGGAGGTGCTGTTCCCTTCCTCAGGGAGAAAAAAGCCACCCCAGCAGACAAAAGCTGTGTGGCTACAAGTGGCCCAGGTTGTCAACTCCATTTCAATGAGCCGCAGAACCTGGCTGCAATACAGGAAGAGGTTTCATGACCTTCTCCGCACAGGAAAAGTGAGTATGATTTTCCCATCACCCTCAATCTGATCCCCATCGCCTCTCCTCACCAGCACTCTACTTTGCCAACATCTTCCTCCATATCCCACTTGACACTTACATCCCTGCAACCTTACCCATTCCCTCTCTCTCAATGGTCACATTCACTTAACTATTCGACCATGCAACCCTCACACTTCCTATCACTGTGATGCCATGACAACAACTACTTACAATACACAGGGAGGGTCCTTTGTATCCTTCTAAGCATCTATGCTATGCATTCACTACACTCACTCCTTCCATGGTCCATGGAGGAGCTTAGTCGCAAGGGTATTGAAAACATGGTCTTTGTTCAGAATAGAATGACATCTCTTGAGGAGTGATGGTCAGCTATTGGGCAAACAAAGCAGATCTTCATGCAAGTCCTCTGGAGTAGGACTTCCAGTGCAGAAATGGGTCCTCATGGCCCCCCTGCAGTGCAGCAAGGTGCTGTCAAGCCACTTGCTACCTCTGAAGTGGGGCTGACCCATGAGAGGGATGTTGGTGGCAGACAACAAGGAAGTGGGGGCTCCTCTCCAAGTGCAGAGCCCCACCAGAGTCCTCACCCAAATGAGATGGGCACCTCAGCCCCTGCACAGCCGTAGGAGCAGCAGACTGTTGGCGAGCCCGCACAGGTTCACCACCCCAGAGGATGCCCGCCAAGGGCGTTGAGACAGGAGCAGCAAGACAGCGAGCAAGGGGTCTTCACATCTGCTGAAGCCACAGGGAAAGCAACACGTAGGAGCACGCAAAAGAGGAAGATAAAGCACAAGTAGTCACAAGGGTAGTCATTTGGGTGCTGTGTTGTTTAGTTTTTGGACCAGCCATCATTGTGATTGTATTATAAAGTGTTTTGATGGCAAACTGTTGAAGTTGTGGCCCGTGACATTTCACAAATGGGACTTTCACATTGAAGGCTTAGGGCGCCTTGCGATTATCAGAATGGTGGTCAGAGTGATAGGATTCCGTAGGTTCTTCTCCATTGTCGATGATCTGGTAAGAAGGAGCGAGACTAAAGTGTTTGATTGTGCAGGCTAAGCAAATCTGGCCAGGATGAGTGCGTCCCTTGAATCCCGGGCAGCAATATGGTGGCGCTCTGGCGCCTTCTGGCCTGTGCATCTTCAGGTGGGTGACTAGCAGCTTGGCGCTCCTGCTGATGTTCCTGCTGTTGGTGCTGCTGTTGCTCATGGTTCTGCTGCTGCCTCGGCTGGTCTTCAACCGAATCTGATGTTCAGGAGGAAAGGAATTAAATGGTCACCATGCTTCTGGTATATGCCTCAGTTGAGGAAGCGCTTAGTCAAGGTGGGGAGAGGGGTTTCCAAGGAGATCACACTAGAGATGGGTGTCAGGCTCCAAACTTCCACAACACTGAGTATGCCTGCTAAAAGTTCCCCCAGACCTGAAACAACAAAGTTCTGCCACCTGCAAATGACCATTGGTGAAAAATTCTGCAGCTGCAGCTGTTCGCAAGCAATCCACCAGTGAGGCCGCCAGGATTACCTGGCGTGTTCCAGAGGAGGCGTGTAGGATGGGGGAAATGTGTTAAAATCGGAAAGGACTCTCAAAATGGGATTTTAGAGGCAATTAAGTGGTTGTTAAGGGCCTATCCCGCCTCTTGGAGGCGGGATGAAAAGCGGGTCAGAAAACACGCACTTGGGAAAATTGCTCGGAGGCGGGATGGAGGCGGAAATGGGCCCGTCCGCCAGTTTTGGTGATTTTAACAACTCGCACGCCTCTAAACCTGTCTCCTCGGGGCTGGGAAAATCGAGCCCTATCTGTCTATTGACTGTGAACAATATCAAGTTACAATTACACCATATACTGTAAACTCCACTCCTCAGTTTCAGCCTTCTGCTCCAGATAAGGTTCCAAGACTCTGCTACAATCACATTAATTACCGTTCCCTTTTGTTGGTCTATTAATCATTTAAACAAGTAAAACTCCAATCTACTCCTCCAAATATCCTTTTCCAAAATACACTAGTCAATTTTCAGTCACTTTATAGAACCTAGCAAATTTCAAAAGGTTTTGGCCAGATTTGATTATCTCTGTAATCTCCTCCAGCCCCAAAACCCTCCGAGACATCTGCACTCCTCCAATTCTGGCCTCTTGAGCATTCACGATCCCTATCGTCACTCCATTGGCGGCCGTGTCCTCAGCTGCCAAGGGCCTAAGCTCCAGAATTCCTTCCCCAAACCTCTCCGCCTCTCTACCTCTCTTTCCTCCATCATGATGCTCCCTAAAACCTATCTCCTTAACCATCTCCCTAATATCTCCTTATGTGGCTCGGTGTCAAACCCTGTTATATAATGCCTTGGGACCATTACATTACGTTAACAGTGCTATATAAATTCAAGTTGTTGTTGTTGTAACTCCAGCAGCAACTGTACATGTTTATATACCATCCTTCACATAACAACATATCTCAAGGCACCTTTTAGAAAATGCAGTGACTCCAGCTAGAAAGCAGGGGAGGAGTTAGGGGAGATGACCGAAACTGCTGTGAAAGAGTTAAAGTTTTGATAAGGGAAGTAATTTTAATTTAACTGTATAGCGCCTTTAATTGGAATGCCAGTTTTACACCCCGCCTGATATTACTCTCTGCTGACTTCAATGGAGAGTAAAATCGCGTGGAGTGTAAACCAGCGTTACACCCGAGTGGGTTACACCAGGTGGGTTAAGTTCAAATTGCTCCCATGGTCCTTGAAGGTGTGGAGAAAGAAAAAGAAAAAGAAAGACTTGCATTTCTATAGCGCCTTTCACAACCACTGGATATCCCAAAGCACCTTACAGCCAATTAAATACTTTTTGAAGTGTCGTCACTGTTGTAATGTAGGAAATGCAGCAGCCAATTTGCACACAACAAGCTCCCACAAACAGCAATCTGCTAATGATCTGTTTTTGTGATGTTTGTTGAGGGATAAATATTGGCCAGGACACCAGGGATAACTCCCTGCTCTTCTTCGAAATAGTGCCATGGGATCTTTTACGTCCACCTGAGAGGGCAGACGGGGCCTTGGTTTAATGTCTCATCCGAAAGATGGCAAAAGATTTTTTAGCAGAGCTGCCTAACTCACAGTATATAACAGTGTTAAGGCTTGGACTAACATTGTTAAAAGGGTGAATGATTACTGTGAAATCTGCAGAAATGCTACCTACTGTCAAAAGGCAGTCAATTACCGGAAGCATCTACACGGTATAAATTGGATCAGAACAGAAATATCATGGGGGGATTTTTTGGGGGGGGTCAGTGGACGCGTTTGGTGGCGGGTCGGGTGGGAAAGAAGATTTTTTGGCAGCGGGGAGGGAATCCGCTGTCAACCCACCGCCATGCTAGTTTCCCAAATGTTGGGTTTGTCAGCGCTGAACAGACCCGACACCAAGTCATGGCAGGGGTGGTAATTTAGGTGATTAAGAGCTTGTTAACAGGCACTTATAAACTATTTTGAGCTCACCTTTAAATTTTACAAGGTCGTCCACAGGTTCCACGCTGCTCAGGGATCACATCAAGTAAGCAGGTCGGTGTTGTGTCCATGTGTTAATAGAGACACTGAAGGCAGGAGTTGGTTTCACAGGTGTTTACTGAACAAAGTCTGGAGGTGAACTAACTGATACAACACAATATACAGGCTTATATAGCCCGAGTGGCCATTACCGGCATTACAGTACACAGGGGGCTCTTAAAGGCACATACACTACAATTCCTCCCCTTTTAGCCAACCAGTACATAATATTTTAAGTAATCATTAATTACATGTTACAAGAACAATAATCTACACATTGCTGCAGTTAATCAATTATAAGTCAGTCTCTCTGGAGGCTTCCTGACTCGGTCCGGATAACGCCTCGGTGGTGTAGTAGTTTCTGGTGGTGTAGTAGGTTCTTTTGGCAAGGCTGATTCGGCTTGAATGCCAGTGTCGGGTTCATCTGGTTCCAGTATCACCGGATCGGAGGTAGATACTATGGGTATCTCTACTTCATCAGTAGGCGTATAGAGTTGTGGTGTAGGTTGTCCCTTTTCGGATGACTCTATGATCTGGTCAGCATGGCGCCTTATTATGCTTTCTCCAATGTCCAGGGTATACATCAGCGGTCCTAGTCGTGTGCAGATAGTTCCAGGCTGCCATTTCTCGGTACGGTAGTCCCGGGCCAAAACTTGTTGACCTATCTGGAAGGTTCTAGTTGGCCTTTCATTCATGCCTTGAAATTGCCGGTTCTCCACGTCCCTTCTGATGTTTGGCTTGATCAAATCCAGCCGGCATCTTAGGCTTCTATTGAAGAACATCATGGTGGGAGTTTGGTTTGTAACCATATGTGTTGCATTCCTGTATGCAAACAAGAAGTTATCCACCTTATGCTGAAGTTTTATGTCTTCATTACCCATGGCCTTTATGGCCTTCTTGAAGGTCTGGACAAACCTTTCAGCCAATCCATTGGTGGCGGGATGGTATGGGGCCGACGTGTAGTGCTTAACCACATTGTTTTTTAAGAACTTCCTGAATTCTTCGGACACAAATTGCGGTCCATTATCAGAACAGATCTGTTCAGGCAGCCCATTCCTGGCAAATATGGTCCTTAATACTGTGATGGTTTTTTCCGTGGTGGTGGAGGACATCTTTATTACCTCCGGCCACTTGGAGTGTGCATCAACCGCGATTAAGAACATTGAGTCCATAAATGGACCAGCAAAGTCGATGTATACCCTTTGCCATGGAGATGAGGGCCACTCCCATGAATGTAGAGGGGCTTGTGGTGGAGCGTTTTGGACCTTCTGGCATCCTAGGCAGCTCTTGGTCATTTCTTCGATGTCTCCATCGATACCTGGCCACCATACAAACGCCCTGGCTAGGTTCTTCATTTTCACTCCACCCAGATGCCCCTCGTGAAGCTCCTTTAGCACTTTATCCTGGAGTTTGGGTGGAATCACCACTCTGGATCCACACATCAAGGTTCCTCGGCACACTGACAGCTGTTCTCTTCTTTGCGAGAATGCTGGCAACAGTGGTTCGCCATGTGCTGGCCATCCCTTCACTGTTAAATCGTAGACTCGTGAGAGAGTCGGGTCATTTCTCGTTTCCCTTTCAATGGCAGAATTTGTTACTGGTAGACATTCGACTGTGGTAGAGTGGAGCATCTCCACTGGGTTTACGGTAGGTGCCTCTTCTACCGTTGGCAACGGTAGGCGCGATAAACCGTCAGCATTCCCATGCTGTTTTGATCCTTTGTATTCTATGTTATATTGGTGTGCCCCTAGAAAAAGGGACCACCTCTGTAGCCTTTGCGCTGTCATAATGGGAACACCCTTTTTAGGGTTGAATATGGAGATGAGGGGTTGATGGTCAGTCAACAAGGTAAATTTTTGTCCATGTAGGTAATGGTTGAATTTCTTCACTCCCCATACCAGGCTGAGTGCTTCCCTGTCGATTTGGGCATAGTTACGCTCAGCTGAGTTCAATGAGCGTGACGCAAAAGCCATCGGCCGTTCCGAGCCATCAGGGAATCTATGCGATAATACCGCTCCTACGCCGTAAGGGGATGCATCGCACGCTAGTCTGATGGGCAGTGATGGGTTGTAATGAGCCAAAACTTCCTTGGACGTGATTAAGTCTTTGCATTTATGGAAGGCACGTTCACAGTCTTCGCTCCATATCCAAATTACTCCTGTTTGCAGCAGTTCATTAAGAGGGTGCAGAAGAGTTGATAAGTTCGGTAAAAATTTATGATAGTAATTTATTAATCCCAGGAACGACCTTAATTGTGAAACATTTTCAGGTGCTGGGGCTTTTATGACCGCTTCAATTTTTTCAGGTGATTTATGCAACCCTTCCTTATTAATTATGTGGCCACAATATGATATTTGATTCTGGAAAAATTCGCACTTGGGGCGATTTGCTCGTAGGCCCCGTTCTCTCAGCCTAGTGAGCACCTGCTCTAAATTGGCAAGGTGCTCGTTGTCGTTTTCTCCTGTTACAAGGATGTCGTCTAGGTAGCATTGAGTCCCCGGAATCCCTTGGAGGACTTGCTCCATAGCTCTTTGCCAGATAGCTGGAGCTGATGCTACTCCGAAAACCAGTCGATTGTACTGGTACAGGCCTTTGTGTGTATTTATCGTGAGATACTTTTTAGAGGCCTCTTCAACCTCCATCTGTAGATATGCCTGTGCCAAGTCAATTTTGGTGAAACGTTTCCCTCCGGATAGTGAGGCGAAAATATCTTCTATCCTCGGAAGAGGATACTGTACCATGTGAAGGACCGGGTTTACAGTCACCTTGAAGTCTCCACAGATGCGAATTTTTCTCTGTTCTTCAGATTTATCATTATTCAACATTTTCTTCATGACCGGGATGATGGGTGTTGCCCACTCACTCCAATCTATCTTAGATAATACGCCTGCCTTTTCCAAATTCTCCAGCTCTGCCTCGACTGCTGGACGAATTGCGTATGGCACCGGCCTTGCCTTAAAAAACTTGGGAATTGCTGCATCTTCCACTTTTATTGAGGCGGTGATGCCTTTCAAGGTTCCTAGTTTCTCTTGAAACACTTCCTTGGCGTTGGCCAAGATGTCTTTTAATCGTTCAGGTATGATGTCATCATCATTTTTTTCCTTACTGGTCACCGTCAGTGCCTGAATGGAGTGCCAGTCTAAACGTATCTTCCTGATCCATTCACGTCCCAACAGCGGTGGACCACCATCTTGTAGAACGTATAAATACAACTTCTGTATTTCCTTGCCGTTGTATGCAACAGGCACCCTTATTTTTCCTTTGGGGTATACTTTCTGCCCCGTATATGTTTTCAAGATAATGGATGTGTCTTTTAAAGGTATATGCGGAAATAGCCGCTCGTAATCCCGTCGATTTATGATGGTCAAAGCTGATCCTGTATCTAGCTCCATTTTAACTGGGGACCCTGCTATCGTGAGGGTAACCCAAATGGTCTGGTAATCTTCTTTGGCAATTACATTATGTAATTTGAGACAGCTTAGTCTCTTGTTTCCGGAGTCGCTATCGCTCTTCTGGTCTTCGGAGCTACTGTCCGTCATCATTTGTACCTTTCTGTACTTTTCTTTATTGATTTTTTTTTTCCTGTCCGTGGATTTTTTTTGTCCAGATCGGCATACCCGTGCAATGTGTCCAATCTTTCCGCATTGCCTGCATGCTTTGTCCTTGAACCAGCAGTCCCTCTGGTCATGGGTGGATCTGCCGCAGCGATAACATCTCTCGAAACCCTGTGTCATTTTATGGGTGCCGAAGTCCTGTGTCTTTTGCTGTATCTCTGCAGCTCCTCTTGCGGCTGCTTCGTATGATACAGCCATACTGAAAGCCTTGTCCAGTGTCAAATCTTTCTCAGAAAGCAGCCTTTTCTGTGTTCCTTCACTTAGGAGACCGCAGACGAATTTGTCTCGAAGATAATCTGCCAGTCCTGCCCCGAATTGGCAGTGCTTTGATAGCTTTCTTAATTCGGTGAGGTAATCAGCGTTACTTTCATTCTTGTGTTGATTCCTCTTGAAGAATTTGAATCGTTCCACTATCAGCAGCAGTGTTGGGTTTAAGTGCTCCTGTAGGGTATCAACAATTTCCTTAAAATTCTTGTCCTTTGGTTTGGCTGGAGTGATTAAGTTTCGTAACAGCCCGTATGTCTTTGCGCCCATTAGATTTAGAAGTACTGACGCCTTTTTATCATTTTCTATTCCATTTGCGGTGCAATATACCTCCACTCTTTCCACATATGTGGTCCAATCCTCTATATCATTATCAAAAGCATCAATATTGCCAGCCTTAGGCATCCTGGAAAAAAAATGGCGCTTCCCGCGCTTTTCTTTCTTTCCTGCAGAAAAAAATGGCGCTTCCGCGCTTTCCCGCCGCTGCTGCCGATGACAACACTGTTTTCCGCGTTTTTTTAATTTTATTTTTATTTACAGGTGGAGACTCGTTCCCGCCGGACTCTCTCTGCTAGGTCCGAACGCCGACCTGCTTGCAGCGCCGGCCGTCTCCCGAGTGCTCCCCCCCCTGTCTGTTACTGCTTGCCTCCACCTTCGCTGCTTGGCCTCGCTGCAGAGCCAGCCGATGGAGCCCCAGCCCGCTGCCCAGGAAGGATTATTGCAGTACCTGCCACCAGCTCGGCTAGCTGGTGAAACCACAGCTTTTTTTTTTTTTCTTGCTTTCCTTCGACTTTGGACATCTGAGGAATCAATGTCCTTGAGGTGCTGCCGAATTGCAGGTAAGTCCGTTTCCAATTCGTCGCCACTGTTGTGTCCGTGTGTTAATAGAGACACTGAAGGCAGGAGTTGGTTTCACAGGTGTTTACTGAACAAAGTCTGGAGGTGAATTAACTGATACAACACAATATACAGGCTTATATAGCCCGGGTGGCCATTACCGGCATTACAGTACACAGGGGGCTCTTAAAGGCACATACACTACAGTCGGGAGTTGTGTTACCATGAAATCATCTCTTTACTTGACAGCTGCAAATGTGTTATAAAAGCTCCCATCTCACAGCTGTTTACTTTCCATGGTCAGAAGCTGTTGCTTACTGCATTTGGAAGACAGATTGAGCTTTATGTAGGTTGCAAGTGTTTGGAGTAAACTCTGAATCCAGTGTCACCTCATTGGAAAAACCTCTTTCACCATTGAGAGATTGCTTCTGTCATCTCAACTTCACCTGCCATCTATTACATCAGCATCGGTGCCCTTTAAACTAACTCACCTTGGTCCTCATAATCCCACCACAATCAGCTCCAACACCAGCAGCACCAGGCACACCAGCAGCACCAACAACAACACCAACCTTCTCCACAATCAACTGATGCTGCACAGTAGACAGGGCATCAACACACGAGCACATTGCTGGCCGGGAAGCCAGGGTTGGCCTCACTTGACGCTGTACACCCTGGCTGCCACATGATGTGCCAGGTTGGCACCACCCCTCGCCAAAACCAAAAAGCATTCCTACAATGCCCAAGCCATTCCTTTCACACTCATCACCATTGCGGGGAGTACCATTATGTCTCACCATTCACTGCAACTCACTAAGCCACTTCCAAAGACGCATACAAATCTGTCCAAGAACGCAAAGTGTTGAAAATAAAGATTTCAATGTTTTACAGCACATTATCAGAATCTTCACATGAACATTGGCTAAAGCACGCAAGTGCCTACCCTTGTGTGTTGTTACTTGGTATGACTGGACCAGGATGAGGGTAAGTGTGAGGGGTGGCTAGTGAGATGGGGAAGTGATAACGTAGATAGAGTGGGATGGGTGGCAAGGTAAGTTAGTGTGAGTAAGGATGTGCAGGAGTAGGGTAGGGATGAGTGGCACAGCAGGATGAGGTTGAGTGTGGCTTTGCAGTAACATTTCGTGATCTACTGTGATCATTGAAAGATTTGCGCCACTGCAGTCTGGTCCTCCAGACAACATCCCAGCTTGTGTCCTCCTGTGCAATGTGCAACCCAGGCTGTGTTGGTGTCCTCTGGAGGTCTCTTCTGCCCATTGGAATGGAAGAGGACCTCCCTGCGTGCTGTGACTCCCTCCATAAGCATATGGAGGTAGTCATGGGAGAGCCTGGTTGCAGGCGTGCACCTCTGTGCAGTGCTTGTCAGTGTTAGCAGCACCTCAATGCTGTAGAATTCTGACAGCACAACTGTCAAAATCAATTTGCGCATAGTCCCTTTAAGGAAACTGGCTAATGACGCATCATCAAGCGACGTCACCAAATCCGCTTCCTTCAATTGGCCGGCAAACATGCTGGCTGGGCTTACCAAGCCCAGTCAATGTGAGATCACTTTGGACAGCGGGCTGGAGCCAGCAGCTGGGCTGCAACCCGCCACCGACCCTGGCCGCACTGGACCAGCTGAGGTAAGGGAAATCACAGCCCAAGTGTTACCTTTTCTTCCACCGATGACAAAATTTCCCCTAAAATTAGGTTTTTTTTGTGCAGATTTTGAGTTCTATCTCTCCTTGAAAGAATTAAGTTTATACATCTCCTTATCAAACTGCTCAGAAATGCATGAAAGTGCTTCACGTACAATGAGTTATGTTGAATTGCAGTGTTTTATGATATATCAACCATCGTAGCCATTTTATACACAGTGCAATCCCACAACAACATTCAGATGAATGACCACTTCATCTATTTTTGATGGTGTTAATAGAGGAATATTATCAAGGATACTGAGAGAACCCTTCCTCTTCTCCAAATGTTGCCTGGAGTCTTTAGTGTCCACATGAAACACAGGAGTGTGTAGTTTAGGCCTTGGTTAATCATCTCATCTGAAGGACAGCACCTCTGATAATGCAGCACTCCCCAACTGCTGGACAGAAGTATTGGCCTAGTTCGTGTGCTCTGGCAATGGACTTGAATCCACAACCCTGTGGCTTCATGCGTTCCAACCACCATTATTTCACACTGACAGTCCGCTCTTTGGGGCCCAGCCTGGGAGTTAGGGTTTGCTGAAGTAAGTCAGTGCAGACAAGGGCCATCTCTCTTCAATCCCACTCCTGCCTGAGTCCGGCTGCTAACCGACTGGACCGGATGCGTGACCTCTCAATACCATTCCTAACGTTAATGGCAGTGCTTCTGACCTCAGTACGTCATAAGAGAAAATGTTGTTTGAACAGGGGAGGGAAGGGGCAAGGAAGTAGAGAGGGAAAGGGGCAGTATCTGGGTGGCAACACGGTGGGCAGAGGGAAGAAGGGCAGTGCCAACCTGAACTGTGAGGAGTGGAGGAACAGCACCAGCCTGAACTGGGTTGAAGGCAGACGAGACTCCCAGGTTAAGTACTATAAAATAACTATACCTCGAGAACCAGAGTACCACGTTAGTTCATAATTACTGTTCTCCTAAAATAAATTGTTAGTCAATTCAAGGAATTGAACATGTTCTGGGGTCTGTTGTTTGTTCCTGATTCTGCTTAATGATATTCAGTGTTAGAAATGTTCAAGAAATCATTTTGCAGATGCTTTATATCAAACATTTGCGTATTTAGCACACTGCTCAGGGTTTTCAATACTCGAGAGAGAAAGTCTTGCATTGTCATTTCAGCTTGAAAAATAAGCCATCAGGCAATTCCCAGTGCTACGACCACTGCTAGAGAATAAACAGATTGGTAATGAGCAGGAATTACTATGTATTTCTTTTAGGTTTAAAACAAAGGAAAAATTGCTAACGACAATGTGATCTGTGGTATTTAGTTTAATTTAAATGCAGTGTCAGCAGTGTGAAGTAGGCTACAAGACACTTTACTATACTTTTATACAAGGAAGGTGACACATTCAGCAGAATGATTTTCTCACTATAAAGTTGAATACTCTGGCTGGCGAATGTACTTTCACTGGCAGGGGGTCGGAAGGTAGCAAGTTCCAAAACTCGCTGCCTGTTTCGCTCAAGTTCCCATTCAGTGCGGGTCCCATGTGTTCTTTGCTAAAGTCCCCACAGCCCGTTCATAGATTTGCTTTTCTCATTGCTCAGTCCTTGTCTTTTTGGGGTTAATTGCAGAACCCAGACATTGCTGCAAAATAGGACAACCAGTGAGTTCTGGAGTTTACGCAGCGCACATGCAGTCCTGTCAGCTCGCACATTTTAACATGGGTGCTGAAGACAAGTCATGTTCTTGCCTGTGGGAAAGGGATTTCTTAAAGCAGAACTGCTCCTTGATATATGTTGCAATTGCTTTTCAAGCTATGGGGATTCGTTTAGCAGAATGCTGAGCTATGTTACCAAATTAGTATTAGAGGGGTGATTTTCATCCTCTCTCCACACCTGAGTGCGAGTCAGGTGAAGTGCATTTGAAGTCCACTCCACCCGACAGAACCTGGACCGGCCCTTATTTTCAGAGTCAGGTTATTTTCATGGCTTCAACACTCCCCCAGCGCAGGAATGTCCCTTGGAAGGAGTTACATGCTAAAGTGAGGGAGAAAACTCTACCACTGCTGCAGCAGAAGTAGTGGCCACCAGCTTGGAGATTTCTGACTGCTGTCCAAAAATAATTTCAGACCCAGTCCTCATCCTGCTGGTTCTGTAAAGAACATTGACTTGCCTTTTTGGTGCCTTCGGGTGTTCTTTGATCTTAGGGGGATGGGCACAGGCACTAAGGCCCACCTACGATGGGCCCTGTTGGGAAAGTAATGCCGGAGGCATAATGACATTACTCCCACCTCTTCAGAATCATATGTACAAGCTTCCACCTGCTGCACAGGTAAGTTCTCTGCCCCCTCTTGGGAAACACTCAGAACTGAGTGTGAGGCACAAAGGAGATGGAAGATCTGGCATCATGGGCCACTGCCTTTTTTCCTCTGCTTTTCAGCAGGAATTAAGCATACCCTGGGCGCAAAGTGGAGGAAAATCAGCTCCTATAGGTCTGAGGCCATCATGCTGAAGATCTGGTCTGGTTAGACCCCACCTACTACAGTACTATTAGTTCTGGCCACCCAGGCACAAAGGAAACATCTAGCCTTGGAAGTGGTGCAGGATATGGCCACGAGGCTGATGACTGGTGTCTAAGGACCGAGTTATGAGGAGACGTTAGAGTGACTTGGATCCCTCAGCGTTAAAAGGAGATGAATAAGAGGGGACCTAACGGAGGAAATATAAGAAACTAAGTGCACTCAAAGGTTAAAAGATGATCGCATGACAAAAGGACATAGATACAAACTGGTAAAAGTTAAGTTCAGGACTGATGTCAAGAAGCACTTCTTCACAGAAAAAGTGGTCAATACCTAGAATGGTCTTTTGGGTAAGGAAGTGGCCAAACTCTGGAATAACAACAGAAAATGCTGGAAAAACTCAGCAGGTCAGGCAACATCCGTGGAGAGAAATTTGAGTTGACGTTTCAGGTTGGACCCTTCTTCAAAACTGGAAAGAAAAGAAACTAGATCGGAGGCAGGGCTGCGATCGGACAAAAGAATAAAAGAAACAAAAGAAGTAAAAGAGATTAGAAGCTAGACGAGATGGTAATAGGCTGGGATTAGGTGTAAAGTGTACTGGCAGGGCAAAAGATAGCTGCCAGGTGTGAGAGAGAAACAAAAGGAAAGGGGGGGGGAAAAGGAGTGGAACAATTACAAGAGAAAATGAAATGGGGGCCGAGCTTATGATCTGAAATTGTTGAACTCGATATTGAGTCCGGAAGGCTGCAGACTGCCTAATCGGAAGATGAGGTGCTGTTCCTCGAGTTTACGTTGAGCTTCTGTGGAACAATACAAGAGGCCAAGGACGGTGAGGTCCGAGTGGGAATGGAGCGGTGAATTAAAATGACATGCGACCGGAAGCTCGGGGTCACCCTTACGGACTGAACGGAGGTGTTCCGCAAAGCGGTCACCCAATCTGCGTTTGGTCTCCCCAATGTAGAGGAGACCGCATCGTGAGCAGCGAATACAGTTAGATGCTGCGATGGGGAGACTGAAAGTTTCTATTGAAGAATGAGCTAGATGGGCTGAATGGCCTCCTTTGACTGTAACTGCCTTTGTGATTTTGGGCAGTCATAAACTATGTGTCCCTCTGTTATCTTGGAATATTAATTTAAAGGAATACTTTAATAAGCTCCTTCGTATCAGGTCATTTAACAAGTGGCTTCCGATTTGTCTCAGTCACTTCAAACAAAAAAACTGGGCATTAATATGAAGTGTAACAGAGTTAAAAAAAAATGAAGGCTGAAACCCTTCCATTATACCTTTCGCTATAAAACATACCATGACCCACAAATGAGATTATACACTAGATTTCTCAACAGAACCCGAAGTGGAAATGAGTGCACTTCAAACGCCGAGGAATTGACAGTGACAGATTACCCCCGGTTATGGAAGTTCCAGGCGAGCGATCACATTACAAGTGGATAGCTGACAGCGCCATCGTGCCTAAGGCTAGAAAACAAGGACTGAGAGTTACAGTTCATACTTCAATGCACTTAGGATCCTCATTCCAGACTAAAAAGCACTAATACACGTTCATTATAATCATTAGCAGGTAGCACAGATCTATGCACAATCCAACAGTTTTAGAATTCTTGCAGTATCATTTCCGATCAGCTGAGCTCTGAGGATGCAACCTTTTATCATCATTAATGTCGCCTTGATTGCAACAATCTAGCCACTAATCCTCATTAGAAAGTAATAAAAATTTTCTGATGGTTCAACCTGGAGCATTTGAGTTAGTGGGGGCGTGGTACAAAAGTAAATGTGCAGAATGTATGTTTTGTCAGAACATGGTCTGTAGGGTGCTTATTTTCCCCACGTTTATGTTGAATTTGCAAGAACACATCAGGGTATTTCCTCATTAGTATCATTGCCTGCCGTGTGGCAGATATTGGGCCGTAATTTGCGGCCCCGGCGGGTACGTACGAGGGCCTAGAAATTGAGTTTTGGCTTAGCCAGGGCTTTAGCGCCGGAAGTTAGTGCCGGCGCTAAGTCCCCCTGCGCGCGCCAAAAATTCAGCAGGGCCGCGCCCAAACGGCTGCCGGCGCTACTGAAGGGTCTTTGCGGCGGTAAATCGGCGCTAACTGCCGTTTCGCGCCGCAATTCCGGCGCTGCGGCACCCGATGCGGTGCGGCAGGCTCGGGAAGTGCAGGCCTCCTCCTTCCCTTAAGGAGGAGCTGCCTGCACCCGATCGCGGCCCGCGAAAATCTTTTAAAAAATGAGCCCGGCACCTCGGACAAGTGCCGGGCTTGCTTCTGTTCCGTGGGGGGGGGGGGGGGGGAAGTCCGGGGAGGGAGCTGCGGCCAGGCGGCCGGCGGGAAAGCGGCCGGCCGCCGCGGGGCCTTTAATGCGCCGGCGCAAAGACTCGTAAGACTCTGTTGCCAGAGTCTTAGTTGCGGCTGTCACGGGCGAGGCGGCCGCAACTGAATTTCGGCGCTGGGGCCCGTCGGCATGGCAACCGGGACGCTGCGCACACCGATGACGTCATCGGTGCCGGCGCAGCGCTACCGGTCTACCGCGGCGTAAGGGCCCCAGGCAATTTCGGCGCCGGCGCCAAATGCAGCGCTAGGCCCTCTAGCGCCGCAAAGTCGGCGCTAAGGGCACTCAATTTCTAGGCCGAGGTGTGTACGGGCCCCTAAAGGCCATGCAATTTCCGGGTTTAGGCATGCGAAGTGTGCGCGCGAAAATACGGAACTTGCGATCTGTCAAGAATCTTCTTGACAGGTCCAACGCATCCCTGGTAAAAGGGCATCTGCGGGCGGAGAGTTGGGCTATTTGCCCAACTTCTGCCCAGCGAATGCCCGTGAAATTCTTAACGCCTGGTAAAAGCAGGAGTAAGGCCTGCTTTTACCAGCATAAGAGTTTTAAAAAACAGAAAAATAAAATTATCAATAATTTATACATTAAAAAACCGGTACAATAAGGTCAGTTTATTTTTACCCTGTTTAAAATATTTAAATTTAGTTTTCAAAATTAAATTTTTGTTTTAAATATTTAATTAAATGCCATTTTAATTAATAGTAATGTTTTATTTTACTTACTTGAAATGTAGATGTATTTTTTGGGGTATTTCCATTCATACTTATGGGGTTTCTGTGCATATGGAAGGAATCCCCATAAGCATGAATGGGGATCCCCTTCTTTCATTCGTTGGGCCGGCCCACGTGATCCCAGGGGCGCTTGTGATCCGCCTATGCCCCTGGGATACGTGGGCCTCTTCCTGCGGGTACCCGGAGAAGTACATCTAGACTTGACTATTCCAACACACTCCTGGCTGGCCTCCCACATTCTACCCTACATAAACTTGAGGTCATCCAAAACTCGGCTGCCCGTGTCCTAACTCGCACCAAGTCCCGTTCACCAATCACCTCTGTGCTCGCTGACCTACATTGGCTCCCGGTTAAGCAATGCCTCGATTTCAAAATTCTCATCCTTGTCTTCAAATCCCTCCATGGCCCTCGCCCCCTCCCTATCTCTGTAATCTCCTTCAGCCCCACAACCCCCCCCCCCCCCCCGAGATATCTGCGCTCCTCTAATTCTGACCTCTTGAGCATCCCTGATTATAATCGCTCAACCATTGGTAGCCATGCCTTCTGTTGCCTAGGCCCTAAGCTTTGGAATTGTAAGCTTTTTATTTTGACTGGCATTAAATTGACAGCAAGACCGATTCTTTTGAAACAATTTGGAATAAGTTTATTAAACACACACAATCATGCACATCAAAACAATAGCCTACTGGTATTTATGGACTCTACTCGATTACAACAGGTAAGGTAATGGTTTAGATTTACACAGACTCGTACTTCCCTGAGTCAAGCAATGCAACGTGGCCTTTTTCCTTGCTTCTTGGTCTGGTCTGTAGAGGGAGGGCTTCTTGCTTTTCCATGTGGTTATCCAGAGAGAGAGAGAGAGAGCCTTTGGGTTCCTTGTTTTATATCTTTTTAAGTCTAAGTTGCTAAGACCCCAGGATTGGGTCTTAGTTTCAGCCTGAAACATCTAGGTTTCTACCTGAAACGTTAACTCTGTTTCTCTCTCCACGGATGTTGCCTGGCCTGCTGAGTTTTTCCAGCGTTTTCTGTTGTTATTTCGGATTTCCAGCATCTGCAGTATTTTGCTATCGTCTTAGTTTCGTGACAGTTCTTGCTTGGCTTTCCTTTGAACATGTGTCTGTCTGCAGTGGCTGGTGCCATTTCTTGCTTAAGTTAATTGTTTGTTGACACCTTTTAATGGCTCTTGAGTTTCGATGGTGTCTCTGTGGAGGTTATCCTGTTATGCAGGTTTCCTTTGTTAAGTTTCGCACCATTGCCTTGAGCTCTGCTCACCCAGGGGAGACCCATACACATCAAATTTATCTTTATTATTACATACATTATTAATCTCTTAGGCAGTCCCTTGGAACCGAGGATGACTTGCTTCCACATTAAAAATGAGTTTGCAGGTGACTGATGAGTCCAATGCGGGACCTACAGACTCTATCACAGGTGGGGCAGACAGTGGTTGAAGGGGCAGGTGGGGTGCTTGGGTTGACGTGCGCTCCTTGCACTGCCTGCGCTTGGCTTCCGCTTGCTCCCGGCGAAGAGACTTGAGGTGTTCGGCGCCTTCCCGGATGCTTCTCCTCCACTTTGGTGGGGATGTTACACTTTTTCAAGGAGGATTTGAGAGTGTCCTTGAAGCGTTTCCTCTGCCCACCTGGGGCTCTCATGCTGTGCCGGAGCTCAGAGTAGAGCACTTGTTTTGGGAGTCTCGTATCGGGCATGCGGACAATGTGATCCGTCCATCAGAGCTGATCGAAGCTATGACCACGCTCAATGCTGGGGATGTTGGCCTGAGCAAGAACCGACGTTGGTGCGCCTATCCTGCCAATGGATTTGCAGGATCTTGCGGAGGCAGCGTTGGTGGTACCTCTCCAGTGCTTTGAGGTGCCTGCTGTACATGGTCCATGTCCATGTTACCATATTAATAATCATACATTATTACTAGTCTCGAGTCCATCACACATATAAAACATACATTTTTATTCTTACAGATTTCCCTGCCTAAACCTCTCTGCCTCGCTACCTCTCTTTCCTCCTTTAAGACGCTCCTTAAAACCTACCTCTTTGACCAAGCTTCTGGTCACCTGCCCTAATTTCTCCTTATGTGGCTTGGGGTCAAATTTTTTGTCTTGTAATACTCCTGTGAAACCCCTTGGGACGTTTTACTACATTAAAGGTGCTATATAAATACAAGTTGTTGTTGTTGTTGTTACAACTTTTGGGGGGGAGAAATCACATGCACAGGATATATAGGGGCCAATTGGTCTGACCTATGTCCCCAAGGAACAACCAAACCCTGGGTGTACAGGTGAGAAAAAGGGGGCAGAGACCTGTTTTGTTGGGTCTTCACCACCATGACGTTGCCTAGAATGCCTATAGTTGCCCCCAAGTGGGGGAGCAGGACCTACGTATACAAACATTGTCGGTACAACGAACCCTCGTTAATGAGAACTGAAAGGGCATTCCAGGCTCTCCCGGGTCAATTTCTGTGTAGGACCCAGAGACGCTCAGACACTGGGTACCCACCAAGCTGGTAGTGGAGGCTTTCACTGGGATCCTCCTCAGACCGGGTTTACTAATCCTTTTGGGTGTGCATGTTTTTAGATTTACATTGACTTTCTCTGCTTTTTCCCTTCAGAAGTATTCCTACACCACTCAACTAGTGCAGTTGAAAAGAGGGTATGGAGATGTACTTGAGCTCCAACAATCTGTGGCTCTGGGTTACCAAACCCTGGATGTAAAGGTGAGAAAAAGGAGGCAGAGACCTGTTTTGTTGGGTCGCTGAAGGTAAGCATGCAGGTGCAGCAGGCGGTTTAGAAGGCAAATGGTATGTTGGCCTTCATAGCGAGAGGATTCGAGTACAGGAGCAAGGATGTCTTGCTGCAGTTGTACAGGGTCTTGGTGAGACCACACCTTGAGTATTGTGTGCAGTTTTGGTCGCCTTATCTGAGGAGGGATGTTCTTGCCATGGAGGAAGTGCAGCGAAGATTCACCAGGCTGATACCTGGGATGGCAGGAATGACGTATGAAGAGAGATTGGGTCGATTGAGCTTATATTCGCTGGAGTTTAGAAGAATGAGAGGGGATCTCATTGAAACTTATAAAATTCTAACAGGACTAGACAGACTAGATGCAGGAAGGATGTTCCTGATGGCCGGGGAGTCCAGAACCAGGGGTCACAGTCTAAAGATAAGGGGTAAGCCATTTAGGACAGAGATGAGGAGGAATTTCTTCACCCAGAGAGTGGTGAACCTGTGGAATTCTCTACCACAAAAGGCAGTTGAGGCCAATTCATTAAATATATTCAAGAAGGAGTTAGATATATTTCTTAAGGCTAAAGGGATCAAGGGATATGGGGAGAAAGCAGGGACAGGGTACTGAATTTGGATGATCAGCCATGATCGCATTAAATGGCAGAGCAGGCTCGAGGGGCTGAATGGCCTACTCCTGCTCCTATCTTCTATGTTTCTATGTTTCTATACCCCTTACCTTAGTGTCTAGAGGAGATTTTATATTTCCTTTGTCAATTATGGTCATTTTATAGAGTGGCCATGTTGGCAATGTCAGACATAAGGGGGTCAATTTTCTGGCAGCCGTCGGGCGGCTTTTCATGCGGCTGGGGGGCGAAAATCGGCGAAAAAGTGGGTCGGGACCCCCCCCACCTGATTCGCCGCCCCGTCCGACTTTCGGACCGCCGTTTCTCTCCGACCCGCTTCAGTCCCGGCCACCGCTGGCGGGACTGGTCGTCGGCACACTAATGACCAATAATTACCTTGTTGAAGTAGATTTTCTGGGGCCGTTGCGACTTTGGGGCTTTTCCCACATCAAACACGCCTGCGGGGAACCCCGCTGATGAGACCTGGCGTGAAGCTTGCCGGCTTGCTTGCTGTCAGCTGCAGGTAAATCGGAGAAGCTGCGATTTAAAGGGACAGCACTTGTATGTTGAAGGACCTTGTTGTTGCAGGTTTGGGGCTACTTCTTCAAGGCATAGGCACAGCTGTGGAAGGTTGGAGCCTCACACACTTCTCCAATGCGATCTCCTGGGAAGCCCTTCTTGCCACCCTCACTCAGCGCTTCCTCAGCCTTTTTTTCCTTCCCTTCTTGCTATTAGAGGATCTCCAGCAGCAGAGGCGGCAGCAGCAGAACCAGGAACAGCAGGATCAGCAACAGGAGCACCAAGCTGTTGCTCACTCACCTGAAGCTGCACAGGCCAGAAGGGGCCAGCGCTTGGAAGTGGCTTGAGAGCACCTTGCTGCACATTAGGGGGCCATGGGGACCTGTTTCTGCACTGGCAGTCCTACTCAGAGGGACTTCCATGAAGATCTGGTTTCCCAGAGACCAGGTAAGGCCTCAGAGCGTTGGCGGGAATTTCAGCGGCAGCAGCGGGGCTATAAAAGGCTCCAGAGACCAGGTAAGGCCTCAGAGCGTCGGCGGGAATTCAGCGGCAGCAGCGGGGCTATAAAAGGCTCCAGAGACCAGGTAAGGCCTCAGAGCGTCGGCGGGAATTTCAGCGGCAGCAGCGGGGCTATAAAAGGCTCCAGAGACCACGTAAGGCTTCAGAGCGTCGGCGGGAATTTCAGCGGCAGCAGCGGGGCTATAAAAGGCTCCAGAGACCACGTAAGGCTTCAGAGCGTCGGCGGGAATTCAGCGGCAGCAGCGGGGCTATAAAAGGCTCCAGAGACCAGGTAAGGCCTCAGAGCGTCGGCGGGAATTCAGCGGCAGCAGCGGGGCTATAAAAGGCTCCAGAGACCAGGTAAGGTTTACCAGTCTCCGAACTCAGAACTCAGAGGGAAGGAGAGAGGTAAAAAATAATTGAAGTGTGATGTCACCAGAAAGCAGGTAAGTGATTGGTTGGTGAGTATTTCTCTTTTTTTAAACTTAAACTCTGTGGTTTATAGTTTCTAAGGTGTGATATTCATCATCTAGAATCGGGGCAGAGGGTATTTAAAAATAATATTAATAAATTTAATTAATTATATAGAATGGGAGAGCAGGTGATGTGTTGCTGCTGCAATATGTGGGTGCTGGTGGACAGCATTGATGCTCACGGTGATCACATTTGCAGTAAGTGCTGGCTGCTCGAGGAATACTGGCTCCGTGTTGAAGAGCTGGAGTCCGAGCTTCAAACACTGAGACACATCAGGGAGGGGGAGAGTTACCTGGACTCTGTGTTTCAGGAGGTAGTCACACCAATTAGATTAATTAATTCAGATGTTGTCCATGGCCAGGGACAGGATGGTGTGACTAGAAGTGAGGCAGGTACGGGGATCCAGGAGGTAGTGTTGGAGGAGCCGCAGCCCTTGCTCTTGTCCAACAGGTTTGAGGCTCTTACTCCCTGTGAGGATGGGAATGGGGACTGCGGGGAGGATGAGCAACCTGGCCACAGCACCGTGGAGCGGGGGGCCATTCAAGTGGGGGGAGTTAAAAGAAATGTTGTAGTGGTAGGGGATAGTATCATTAGGGGGATAGATAGGGTTCTTTGCAGCTGAGAGCGAGAGTCCCGAAGGCTGTGTTGCCTGCCTGCCAGGGTTAAGGACATCTCCTCTGGGCTGGAGAGAAACTTGGAGTGGGAGGGAGAGAATCCAGTTGTCGTGGTCCATGTTGGTACCAACGACATAGATAGGACAAGGAAAGAGGTTCTGCTGAGGGAGTTTGAGCAGCTAGGGGCCAAATTAAAAAGCAGAACCACAAGGGTAATAATCTCTGGATTACTACCTGAGCCACGTGCAAATTTGGCTAGGGTAAATAAAATTAGAGAGTTAAATGCGTGGATCAAAGACTGGTGTGGGAGAAATGGGTTTTGCTTCCTGGGACACTGGCATCAGTACTGGGACAGGAGAGAGCTGTTCCATTGGGATGGACTTCACTTGGCCAGTGCTGGGACTAGAATCCTGGTGAATCGAATAACTAGGGCTGTAGAGAGGGCTTTAAACTAATTAGTGGGGGGGAGGTTTTAAGAGAGCGAAAAATAAAAATGACAACGGAGAAGGCAATAGAGCAAGGTAGCAGTGGGGGAATTAAAAACCAGAGCGTGTCAGGAAGGGACAGAATGTATAATGATAAAGGTAAAGTAGTAAAAGGGGTAAAGGCAGGAATAAATTGTCAGAAAACATATTTGAAAGTTCTTTATCTGAATGCACGCAGCATTTGTAACAAAATAGATGAGTTGACGGTACAAATAACTACACATGGGTATGATCTGGTGGCCATGACGGAAACATGGCTGCAAGATGATCATGACTGGGAACTAAACATACAAGGGTATTTGACAATTAGGAAGGACAGACAGGAAGGAAAGGGAGGTGGGGTTGCTATGTTAATCAAGGATGGAATCACTGCAATAGTCAGAAATGATATTGGGTCAAAGGATCAGGATAGTGAAACAGTTTGGGTGGAGATAAGGAATAATAAGGGGAAAAAGTCACTAGTGGGCGTAGTCTATAGGCCTCCTAACAGTTGCAACTCTGTTGGTTGGAGTATAAATCAGGAAATAGTTGGGGCTTGTAATAAGGGAACAGCTATAATCATGAGGGATTTTAACTTTCATATTGACTGGACTAATCAAATTGGGCATGGCAGCCTTGAGGAAGAGTTCATAGAGTGTGTTAGGGACGGGTTCCTTGAGCAGTATGTAACTGAACCAACCAGGGGGCAGGCAATCTTAGATCTGGTCCTGTGTAATGAGACAGGATTAATAAAAAATGTCCTAGTAAAGGATCCCCTTGGAATGAGTGACCATAATATGGTTGAATTCCAAATTCAGTTTGAGGGTGAGAGAGTTGGATCTCAAACCAGTGTACTGAGCTTAAATAAAAGAGACTATGAAGGTATGAGAGTAGAATTGACTAAAGTGGACTGGGAAAACAGATTAAAGTATAAGACGGTACAAGAGCAGTGGTCTACATTCAAGGAGATATTTCACATCTTTCAAGATAAATATATTTCACTGAGGAAAAAGGGGAGTAAAAGAAAAGACAGCCATCAGTGGCTTAGTAAAGCAATAAAGGATAGTATCTGACTGAAAACAAGGGCATATAAAGTTGCCAAATCTAGTGGGAGGATAGAAGATTGGGAAGCATTTAAAAGCCAGCAAACAATAACTAAAAGATTAATTAAGAAAGGGAAGATAGATTATGAAAGTAAACTAGCAAAAAATATAAAAACAGATAGCAAGAGTTTCTACAGCTATATAAAAAGAAAAAGGGTGGCTAAAGTGAACGTTGGTCCCTTAGAGGATGAGACCGGGAAACTAATGGTGGGGAACATGGAGATGGTAAAGACGTTGAACAAATATTTTGTATCAGTCTTTACAGTAGAGGACACTAAAAATATCCCAACACTGGACAAACAGAGGGCAATGGTGGGGGGGGGGGGCGGGAGGAGCTAAACACGATTAAAATCACTAAGGAGATGGTACTCGGTAAAATAATGGGACTTAAGGCAGATAAATCCCCCGGACCTGATGGCCTACATCCTAGGTTCTTGAGAGAAGTGGCGGTAGGGATTGTGGATGCATTGCTGATTATTTTCCAAAACTCCCTGGACTTAGGAAAGGTCCTGGCAGATTGGAAAACTGCTAATGTAACACCCTTATTTAAGAAGGGAAGTAGACAAAAAGCTGGAAACTATAAACCAGTTAGCCTAACATCTGTGGTTGGCAAAATGTTGGAGTCCATTATTAAGGAAACAGTAACAGAGCATTTGGATAAACATAATTTAATAGGACAGAGTCAGCATGGTTTTATGAAGGGGAAGTCATGTTTGACAAATTTGCTCGAATTCTTTGAGGATGTAACATACAGGGTGGATAAATGGGAACCAGTGGATGTAGTGTATTTGGACTTCCAAAAGGCATTTGACAAGGTTCAACACAAAAGATTACTGATCAAGATAAAAAATCACGGGATTGGGGGTAATATACTGGCATGGGTGGAAGATTGGCTATCTAACAGAAAACAAAGGGTTGGGTTAAATGATTCATTCTCGGGCTGGCAATCAGTAACTAGTGGTGTTCCGCAGGGGTCAGTGCTGGGATCCCAACTCTTTACAATCTATATTAACGATTTGGAGGAAGGGACCGAGTGCAACATATCCAAGTTTGCCGACGATACAAAGATGGGAGGGAAAGCAGTGAGTGAGGAGGACATAAAAAACCTGCAAAAGGACATAGACAGGGTAAGTGAATGGGCAGAGATTTGGCAGATGGAATATAATATTGGAAAGTGTGAGGTTATGCACTTTGGCAGAAAAAATCAAAGAGCAAGTTATTGACCCAGAACTTGGTGTCGGGGGCTTGCCGCGCGTGCAAGCCCCCGATCTGCACTCATCCTGCGCGCCGACATCTGAAGCCCGGGCCTGCTTGCATTTCCTGTCACAGGCCCGGTTCAGATGTCAGCGCGCAGTGCTTACCTGATCCAGCGGCGTAGTTAGTGCGATGTGCCGGCTGGGATCAGGTGAGCACTGTACAACCAATCAGGGGAGGGGAAGGTTCATTCATGAGTTTGAGAGTAAGAACTGTCAAACTCATGAAAACTACGGGGGCCCAAAACACTATTTAAACTTTAAATAAAAATTTAAAAAACATCCCAATCATTAAATTAAGTATAAATAAGTTTAAAAAAATAATTTAAACAATAATTTCTTTTTTGAAAAAATAAATTTTTAATAAAAAGTGTCTAAAACTAAACTTACCTTATTGTAGATTCTTTAAAATAATAAACCTGTGGGGAAAAAAAATTCTAAATTACACTAAAACACCACTTACCTGTAAAAATAAATACTTGCGTGTGCTTTTTACAAGCGTAAAGACCGGAGGCCTTTAGACATGCGCAAATCCCCCAAAACAGAGGAAATCCAAGACGCACGCACTGCCCCCTACAGCGCACGTGCTAGCCTCTTCACCTCTTGGGTTAGAGGAGAGGAAATGCCGGTTTTCAGCGCATGCGCTGTGCATGCTGAAAACCGGCATTTCCTCCGGCCAGACGCGTGAGTACGCCTTCCGTACTCACGTGTTTGGGGAGGAATTACTGCCCCAATATCTAAATGGAGAGAAACTGCAAAGTGCTACAGTACAAAGGGATCTGGGGGTCCTGGTGCATGAAACACAAAAAGTTAGTATGCAGGTGCAGCAGGTGATCAGGAAGGCCAATGGAATCTTGGCTTTTATTGCAAGGGGGATGGAGTATAAAAACAGGGAAGACTTGCTGCAGTTATACAGGGTATTGGTGAGGCCACACCTGGAATACTGCGTGCAGTTTTGGTTTCCATATTTAAGAAAAGATATACTTGCTCTCGAGGCGGTTCAGAGAAGGTTCACTCGGTTGATTCCGGAGATGAGGGGGTTGACGTATGAGGGAAGGTTGAGTAGGTTGGGACTCTACTCATTGGAGTTCAGAAGAATGAGAGGCGATCTTATCGAAACACATAAGATTGTGAGGGGGCTTGATCGGGTGGATGCGGTGAGGATGTTTCCACTGATGGGTGAGACTAGAACTAGGGGGCATAATCTTAGAATAAGGGGCTGCCCTTTCAAAACTGAGATGAGGAGAAACCTCTTCACTCAGAGGGTAGTAAATCTATGGAATTTGCTACCCCAGAGAGCTGTGGAAGCTGCAACATTAAATACATTTAAAACGGAGATAGACAGTTTCCTAGCAGATAAGGGAATTAGGGGTTACGGGGAGAGGGCAGGGAAGTGGACGTGAGTCTAGATTCGGATCAGCCATGATCCTATTGAATGGCGGAGCAGGCCCGAGAGGCCGTATGGCCTACTCCTGCTCCTACTTCTTATGTTCTGATGTTCTTTGTTCAACAGATGGCCAATGCTCCTCAAGAGATGTCATTCTCTTATGAGCACTCACCATGTTTTCCGTACCCTGGCGAGTTATCTCCTCCATGGAGGTTGCCAACTTTTCCATGGTGATGCGTTCATGCGCCAATGACTCCACAAAGGTTCTGCTCATGGTCGCTATGGACACCTCCATTCACTCCACACTCGCAGCGACCCTGGAGACAAAACCTGCCAGAGACTCCTGCATCTGTGCATGGAGATCCATCACCTCTTCTCTTGCGGATGGACCCAGAGGCAGAGGGTCGACATGCAGCACAGCTGAGCTGAGCTGGCAGAGTCCTGCGCCCTCCGACGAGGACTCTCCACTGCTGTCCCTGTCGCCAGAATCTGCTGAGGCTCACTTGTGAGCTGTGAAACACCAGGTGACAACACTACTCTATGTCCCGAAGGTCCCCCCGAGGTGTGAGTGTCTGCGCTGGTGCTGGGTGCGCTTACTTCTGCTGATGCTGTGCCCTCAGAGGCTGGAGCTTCCTCTGAGGAGTCTGGCTGCACAGCCTCTTCCTCCTCCACAGTGAGGACGGGGGCTCTGGATGGTACTGTGGGGGAGTAAAGGAAGGAGTTAGAGATGTAATGCCAAGGTTCTTCTGGTGACTCCCAGTGAGTTGGCATCTGCTGACACCTGCATCCATGCAGCATTGGTTTCAGTGGGAGGCCTCTTCCTGCCTGACCTAGGGAAGAGGGCCTCCCTGTGGGCCCTAACCCCATCCAATAATGCCTGCAGTGAAGCCTCGTCAAATTTGGAGGCAGCTCGGGGTCTGGCACTGGCCACAGCTACTGCAGGCTCCTCTGCCATCCTGTATGATTCGTTTGGAAGCCTTCAGAGGATGCAGTGCTTGCTATGGACCTTGAAAGCACCACGAATGATGACATCATACTGTGGGGATTTCTGACTCGAATTGGACAATTAGCAAGGCTTCCCACATGCTGGGAATTAATTGGCCACTTGAGGGAAAATTGCGTGGAGCTGGCTGATACTTTTTTATGTGTGTCAGAAACCCCACATTGGGGGAAACCCGACCATTTCCCACACAAGCCGAAAATCGAGGCCAAGGAGTAAGGTATAGATGTATTGCTGCAGGAGTTGGGTGCAGTGAAGGTTTGGCCGCAGTGAAGGTTTGGCCTCTTTAGAACTCCAGGATACTCTCCCAAGTGGATGGCAGTGAATCGTGCTTGGCAGATGTGGTAGCCAGGGTCAATGATGTAGAGTACCTGCTGGACCTGATAACACATTAGAGACGACAGCACACATTAAGGGATCTGGTAAGGTAAAAATACTCAACAGTACCATGAAGGAGTTTTATGGCCAAAGAGTAAGTGCCAAAAAGTGTTGTCTGTTAACGTATACCACATTAACTGCTCACCTATGTTGAGTCCTGACACACACTTACATCTTTTTCATTTACATCTCATGCATATGCATACAATAGCAGAGTACATACTCAAACAGCAACTTACAATTCAAAGCGTTGGAACATGTATATCTTCTATGGGCTCCACGTATCGCATTTTTGCAACATATTCTAGCAGCATGATATGCAATAACTTAACAATGCCCAGGATGGGTTGCAGGTTGGGCATTTGTCTTGCTCCTCCAACTTGCATCTTAAGCCTACTTCACAAGTCTTTGGGTCTCTTAGAAGAGGCCATCCTGAATATCCTTGCCTATAACTGGAAGAAGGAAGTGGAGACACTGAAGAGGCAGGTTAACCCCAAGCTTAGGGTGAGTACCATTCTGCTCCTGTGCCTTGTTCCCTTCTCACTCAGTCCACCATGGACATACAATACACAGTAGTAAAAGCATCACATGCAGTATCTTGCAATGCAAGCCCAAACTCTTATATCGGAAAAGTTACTTTTTCACGTCCCCTCTGTTTTAATCTGGTGCTGTTCTGCTGAAATCTTCTAATGCATAATGTACAATGCATACATCACATTGCCCACAGGCTCTTATGACTTCTGTACCTATGCGAGGGATCATGGGAAGGTAAGTAATGATATCAGCCATGATATCCATTGAATGGCAGAGCAGGCGCGAAGGGCCGAATGGCCTACTCCTGCTCCTATCTTCTATGTTTCTATGTTTCAAAGGCCAACCATTGAGCAACAGAGTTTGATTACCTGAGTGGCAAATGTTTTTCCCCTGTTATTTACAGTGTTTGTTTATGTCACACAGGAAGTTTTCATATTTAACATGAAAATTGTTCATTTTAATAAATAAATATGATGGTTGTAGCAATCTTTTTGCAATGCAAACTCTACTTGTAGGTAACGCTTGGATGCAACATTCTGACGTTTGATCATTTTCTGTCATTCTAGACCTGGAAGAGCAGTACCAGTGACCCAGAACAAGACAGCACCACCAAGCAACCTGCATCCATCTCACCACACGTGGTTACACAACTCTCTGGGATGTAGTTGCTGAGCTTGAGGAGGTGGCACCACTTGAGGTGGAGTGCACAGGTGAACAGGAGCTTATGAGGGTGACAGAGGATGATTGGTACCTGCTGGCATCCGATGGCCACTTGGCGACCTTCAATGATCCGCTGTACTTTCTGAAATGCAACAGTGCAGTGGAATCGGACTGTCATGTCATGCTCCTGTTGTTCTTCAATGGGGAATAATGATGGAAGTGCTGACCATGCTGATCGATACATTAGTCACCTATTTAATACATATGTGGACAGCACATTAAATGATACCAAATTGCTAGTTTACAAGCTGACAGCACAATAGGTGGCCATTTGTCCATTGTGTCTGTACTGGTTCTTTGCTAGAGTGATCCAATTTTACCTTTACTTGCCAAACACCATGTGACCATGTAGGTGCACTTAGCTACCTTGTGGCTTCCTCAGGTTCCATCAAAGTTTATTTGGAAGAGTTTCGTTTCCATGTCCTATCTGTTTTCATCTGTTTCAGTTCTGCTGAAATCTTGTAATGCATCATGTACAATGCCTAAGTCACATTGAACATAAGAACATAAGGAACAGGAGCAGGAGTAGGCCAATCGGCCCCTCGAGCCTGCTCCGCCTTTCAATAAGGTCATGGCTGATCCGATCCTAACCTCAAATCTACTTTCACTCTCCATCCCACCCGAACCCATGTGATCTCCCGGGAGAGGCGAAAAACCAGATAAAAAACCCAATGGCCAATTTGGGAGAAAAAATCTGGGAAATTCCTCTCCGACCCATCTAGGCGATTGAAACTCGTCCAGGAGATCACTCTGTCCCTGTATTTCCTGCAGTACTTACCTTCTGTAAGAGGTGATCTCCACCCCAGCCAGGAACAGGCCCAATTTACTCTTGAAGGACTCCTAGCTGGCAGCCTGTTCCCGAGGTCTCCACTAATCCCTGTGAATAGAACCATCTCCTGAAATCTAACACAGAATTAGAACACAAGAAGTAGGAGCAGGACCAGGCTACACGGCCCCTGGGCCCGCTCTGCCACCCACAGGGCCATGACCGATCCGAACCTAGCCTCATGTCCGATTTCCTACCTGCTCCCTGTAACCCCTAATTCCCCTTACTTCTAGGAAACTGTCTATTTCTGTTTTAAATTTATTTAATGATGTAGCTTTCACAGCTCTCTGGGGCAGCAAATTCCACAGACCTACTACCCTCTGAGTGAAGAAGTTTCTCCTCATCTCAGTTTTGAAAGAGCAGCCCTTTATTCTAAGATTATGCCCCCTAGTTCTAGTTTCACCCATCATTGGGAACATCCTCACTGCATTCACCCGATCAAGCCCCTTCACAATCTTATATGTTTCAATAAGATCGCCTCTCATTCTTCTGAACTCCAATGAGTAGAGTCCCAATCTACTCAACCTCTCCTCATATGTCAACCCCCTCATCCCCGGGATTAACCGAGTGAACCTTCTTTGTACTGCCTCGAGAGCAAGTATGTCTTTTCTTAAGTATGGACACCAAAACTGTATGCAGTATTCTAGGTGTGGTCTCACCAATACCTTGTACAACTGCAGCAATACCTCCCTGTTTTTATATTCCATCCCCCTAGCAATAAAAGCCAACATTCCATTGGCCTTCTTGATCACCTGTTGCACCTGCATACTAACTTTTTGTGTTTCGTGCACCAGGACCCCCAGATCCCTTTGTACTGTAGTACTTTCCAGTTTCTTGCCATTAAGATAATAACTTGCTCTATGATTTTTCCTGCCAAAGTGCATAACCTCACACTTTCCAGTATTATATTCCATCTGCCAAATCTCTGCCCACTTACTTAGCCTGTCTATGTCCCTTTGCAGGTTTTTTATGTCCTCCTCACTCACTACTTTCCCTCCCATCTTTGTATCATCTGCAAACTTTGATATGTTACACTCGGTCCCTTCCTCCAAATCGTTAATATAGATTGTAAAGAGTTGGGGACCCAGCACCGACCCCTGCGGAACACCACTAGTTACTGATTGCCAGTCTGAGAATGAACCATTTATCCCAACTCTCTGCTTTCTATTAGAGAGCCAATCCTCCACCCACGCCAGAATATTACCCCCAATCCCGTGATTTTTTATCTTGAGCAATAATCTTTTATGTCAAATGCCTTTTGGAAATCTAAATACAGCCACAGCTTCTTATGGCTTGTGAACCTGGGAATTCAACTTGTGTACCTATGCAAGGGACATAGGGAAAAGAAAGACTTGCATTTATATAGTGCCTTTCATGACCACCGGACATCTCAAAGCGCTTTACAGCCAATGAAGTACTTTTGAAGTGGAGTCACTGTTGTAATGTGGGAAAGGTAAATAATGCCATCAAAGGTGGCATGATCAACAGAGTTGGATTACCTAAGAGATAAGTGTTTTTTTTCCCATTACTTAGAATGATAGAATAATACAGCACAGAAGGAGGCCATTCGGCCCATCAAGTCTGCGCTAGTTCTTTCAAAGACCAATCCAGTTAGTCCCACTCACCGCTCTTTCTCCCGTATCCCTGCAGATTTTTTTCCTTCAAGTGTTCATACAATTCCCTTTTGAAGGCTACTGTTGAATCTGTATCCACCACCCTATCAGGCAGTGCATTCCAAATCCTAAACACTCGTTGCGTAAAAAAGTTTTTCCTCATGTCACCTCTGGTTCTTTTGCCAATCGCCTTAAATCTGAGACCTCTCGTTATCAAGCCATTGGAAACAGTTTCTCTTTATTTACTCTATCTAAACCCATCATAACTTTCAACTCCTCTATCAAATCTCTTCTTAGCCTTCTCTGATCTAAGGAGAGCAACCCCAGCTTCTCCAGTCTATCCACGTAACTGTAATCTCTCATCCCTGGAACCAATCTAGTAAATCTCTTCTGCACCCTCTCCAAAGCCTTCATGTCCTTCCTAAAGTGTGGTGCCCAGAATTGGCCACAATACTCCAGCTGGGGCCGAATTAGAGTTTTATATAGGTTTAGCATAACTTCCCGGATTTTGTACTCTATGAGCTCGATTTTGCCAGGCCCGAGGAGGCGGGATTGGAGGCGTGTGAGTTGTTAAAATCGCCAAAAATGGCGGGCGGGCCCGATCCCGCCTCCATCCCACCTCTGAGCAATTTTCCCAAATGTGTGTTTTCTGACACCCTTTCCATCCTGCCTCCAAGATGTGGGATAGGCCCTTAAGGCCCTTAACAACCACATAATTGTCTCTGTAATCCCATTTTGAGAGGCCTTTCTGATTTTTAGACATTCCCCCCATCCTATACGCCTCCTCTGGAACACGCCAGGTAATCCTGGTGGCCTCACTAGTGGATTGCTTACTCACTGCTGCAGCTCCACCATTACAAAGGAGTTTTCACCAATGATCATTTGCAGATGGCAGAACTTTGTTGTTTCAGGTCTGGGGGAACTTTTAGCAGGCATACTCAGTGTTGTGGAAGTTTGGAGCCTGACACCCATCTCCAGTGTAACCCCCCTGGGAAACCCCTCTCCCCACCTTGACTAAGCGCTTCCTCAACTGAGGCATATACCAGAAGCATGGCGACCATATAATTCCTTTATTCCTGGACATCAGATTCGGATGCAAAGCAGCAGCGGCAGCAGCAGAACCATGAGCAACAGCAGCACCAACAGCAGGAGCATCAACAGGAGCGCCAAGCTGCTGCTCACCCACCTGAAGATGCACAGGCCAGAAGGCGCTGGCGTGCAACAACATTGCTGCCCGGGATGCAAGGGATGCACTCATCCTGGCCAGATTTGCTTAGCCTGCACAATCAAACACTTTAGCCTCGCTCCTTCTTACCAGAGCATCAACAATGGACAAGAACCTGCGGAATCCTATCACTATGATCAACATTCTGATAATCGCAAGGCGCCCTAAGCCCTCAATGTGAAAGTCCCATTTGCAAAATGACACAGGCCACAACCTCAACAGTTTGCCATCAAAACACTTTATAATACAATCACAATGATGGCTGGTCAAAAAACAAAACAACACAGCACGCAAGTGGCTACCCTTGTGATTACTTGTGCTTTATCTTCCTCTTACGCGTGCTCCTACGTGGTGCTTCCCCTGTGGCTTCAGC
Organism: Somniosus microcephalus; assembly: GCF_052327205.1. Lineage (NCBI taxonomy): Eukaryota > Metazoa > Chordata > Chondrichthyes > Squaliformes > Somniosidae > Somniosus > Somniosus microcephalus. The sequence continues at coordinate 33,312,963 of NC_141012.1, read as the reverse complement.
AGATGTGCAGGCCCCTTGCTCACTCTCTTGCTGCTCCTGTCTCGATGCCTTTGGCGGGCGTCCTCTGGGGCGGCGAACCGTTGCGGGCTCACCAACTGTCTCCTGCTCCTGCGGCTGTGCAGGGGCTGAGACGCCCATCTCAGTTGGGTGAGGACTCTGGTGGGGCTCTGACCGAGGGCTTTGCTGTGGCATGGTCGTGTGAGCGCTTGGAGAGGAGCCCCCACTGCCTTGTTCTCTGCCACTAACATCCCTCTCATGGGTCAGCCCCACTTCAGAGCTAGCAAGTCCCTTGACAGCACCTTGATTTCCAGGTTCACAAGGCAGAACAACCTATGTGCAGTGTGATTTATGCATTGGAATCTATGGTTATTCCAGCATCACACGTGATCCCAGTATTCAACAACTGACAATTAGCTTTGCTATTCAATACAGCACCTCCTTTCTGTCAGATTCTTTGGGGTGGGTGGGGCAGGAGTGAGCAGACAAAAGACTTTTATGGTGAGAGGCAAGTTAAAGAGCACACACTTCAGGACTCTATTACAGTAAGAGATAAAAAAAACAAATCTGCTGTTTCAATGGGTGCTTTCCAACCCAGTTAGAGAAACTTATTTGCATATTGTTGAACTACAACACCTTTTATGATGATTTAATTGCTTGAAATAATGAGTTATTATTCTTGGTACTATTTGTTTTGCCCTAATTATATGATGGATGAAAAACAATTATCTCTTCAATATCTCTTGAATGGAACTCATTTCCATATTAACGAGACTCCACTGGTCTTCAGTTTGAAAGGCACAGACATATAATTGATAGGGAGAAGAATAGACACTTTTCTAAATAAATTCTAATTAATATAAAATTGTATCACTGAGAGCAGTGATGAGTGGAAATACAACAGTACCGAGGTACTCTCTCTCTCACAATCTCTTGCTTGCCTGGAACAAGAAAAAGTTTTATTATATAACGTTTCTGGTCTCACCACCAGTCTCCATCCTCTCTCCATTGCAACTTTATTGTCTCTCATTTTGTATCAGTGCCATTATAGTCATTGACTTTTTGAACTTTTCTCTCTTGTTCCTCTTAAAGTCCAAATATACCTTCGCACACAATCTTCCTCCTCACTGTATCCCCGCTGTGTGGAAATCATCACTTAGTGCAATACGTCCTACTATAAATAATTTATCACACTGCTCTCTTAGCAGGGAGGTCAATAACTAGGGGGGGGGCATAGACTTAAAGTAATTGGTAAAAGGATTAAAGGGAAGTTGAGGAGAACATTTTTCACCCAGAGGGTGGTGGAGGTCTGGAACTCATTGTCCGAAAGGGTGGTAGTGGCAGAAACCCTCATTTCATTTAAAAAGTATTTGGATATGCACTTGAAGTGCTGTAACCTACAAGGCTGCGGACCACAAGCTGGGAAGTGGGATTCGGCTGATTAGCTCTTTTTCAGCCGGCACAGACACGATAGCCCGAATGGCCTCCTTCTGTGCTGTAAATTTCTATGATTCAAAAATGTGGAATTCCTTACTTCTCTCAGTTTTTCCTTTATCCTAAAAATCCCAGGCTTTAAAACCCCAAGTTTGTTGCCACCTAGTCACTGCTGCCTGTTTTAAGATGAATTGTTTTCAAGCTTGGTGGACATTGTAACCAAGGATAGATACTGCCTTATCTGTTTACACACTGTAGCTGTCCCACATTAAAACTTGAAAGTGTTGTAAAGCCAACCATAATGCTTGTAATTCCAGGCCATTGATGTGAAGTTGGCTTCCAACAAAGTCCATTTGCTTTGAGATGGACCCTCAACCCAAGAGGGAAGCATATTTGACAATCATCTGCTGAGGAGGATCTGATTGCAAGGAACATAGAACATAGAAACATAGGTACAAAAGTAGGCCATTCCACCCCTTGAGCCTGTTCTGCCATTCAGCTAGATCATGGCTGACCTGTATTGTAACTCCATTTACCCGTCTTGGTTACATAACCCTTAATACCCTTGCCTAACAAAAATCTATCAAGTTCTGATGAAAGGTCATCGACCTGAAACGTTAACTCTGTTTCTCTCTCCACAGATGCTGTCTGACCTGCTGAGTATTTCCAGCATTTTCTGTTTTTAGTTCAGATTTCCAGCCTCCACAGTAAGGAAACTCTTTGGTATCCGGCACCGACGGGACCGGCATGTTGCCGATTGATCAAAAATTCCGGATGACGGAGAGGGTTATCTACCGAGGCTATTTTTAACAAAGAAAAATAAAAAATCAAGAAATATGCAGTATACAGTAATTGGGTACTCACCTACAGAATGTTGTGTTAAATGGATGGTGGAAGATGCTTGATTAAGTACAGTACTGCCAGTTGAGGGTAATGCAATGCAATGACTACCAGCAGCTTGGGAGACACACAGTACCCCTGTAAAATGGCGGATCAGAAGCGACTCCCGGCAGCGCGGGAGAGTCAGACTCCTGTTATCGAGGTGTTCCGACTTCCGACAGCGCCAAGAAGCCGAGTAGCGGCAGTTTGGAGAACTACCCCCACTGACTAACTCGGCCACTGCGGGAGACTCGGACTCGGCAACATTGCCGGTTATCGAGGTGTTGTTTTCGGAGTGAGAATTTTGCCGGTTAATAGAGAATTCCGGATATTTAGGTGCCGTTTAAACGAGAGTTTCCTGTAGATTGCTTTTGTAAAAATCTATCAATCTCAGTTTTGACATTTTCAATTGATCTCCAGCCTCACTAGCTTTTTGGGGGAGAGAGTTCTAGATTTCCACTACCCTTTGTTTGTTGATGTGCTTTCTGATATCACCCCTGAATGGCCTAATTTTAAGGTTATGCCCTCTTGTTCTGGACTCTCCCACCAGAGGGAATAGTTTCTCTCTGCTTACCCTATTAACTTCTTCAATCGTCTTAAACACCTCAATTTGATCACCTCTTAATCATCTATATTCAAGGAGAATACAAGCCTGGTCCATGCAACCTGTCCTCATCATTTAACTCTTTTAGTCCCAATATCATTTTGGTGAATCTGTGCTGCACCCCTTCCAAGGCTAATATATCCTTCCTGAATGCAATACTCAAAATTGGGTCTAACCAGAGCTTTATATAACTGTAACACAATGTTTCCACCCTTTTGCATTCCAGCCCTTGAGATAAAGGCCAACATTCCATTAGTCTTTTTAATTATTTTTGTACCTGTCCTCTAGCTTTTAGTGATTTCTGTACATGGGCCCCTAAATCTCTCTGCTCCTCCAGCTTCTCGTCATTTAGCAAATACAGGAAACTTTGTGATATCCGGCACCGACGGGACCGAGCTGTTGCCGTTAGATCAAAACTGCCGGACATGTTGAAACATACGGAGATTTTCAGTTCCGTGTGAATCAACAAACCCTGTTGCTTAGCAACAGCTTCAAAACAGTCGGCTGCAGCTTAAAAGTGTCTCTAACTGAAGCTGTTGCTTAGCTACAGACCTTGCAGAGCCTGACTGGGGAAAAAAAAAGCAACGAGAAGTAAAAATGCTTATAGGAAACGGCTCCTGAATTTTGCTGGTAGATAGAGCTTTCCGGACTTTAAACCTTGGGATAAACCAAAGTTTCCTGTACTCTGGTCTATCTTTCTTAGGATGACCTCACATTTCTCCACTTTGAACTCCAGGGCGCTCCCCTGAGTATGTTTCCATTGTGACCTCCATCTGAGATTCCAGCCTGAAGTATCATCAACCTGAATAAGCTGAGATAAACTGCAGGGACAATAATAGTTTATTGTCAACATCAGATCAAGGACCCTGAGGTACTCTTCCACACAAATCCTGGATCTCACATGAAGGGGATATAAACTTCTGAACGCTGGGGCAGAAAGAGCTTTCCTAGGAGGCTCCAGAATAAACAAGTCTAGAAATGTCAAATCCTGAGTTGGATGCAGGTGGAACTTTTTGTGATTGATGATGAAGCTGAGCTCTTGGAGTGTGTTGAGAACCTGCTGGGCTCCTGTCAGGGCAGATCAAAGGTACTCAATGCTGCAAGTGAAGATTGATATGAACACATTGCATTCTGAGATGAACCACTATAGTATAGAAGTACTTTGTGAAGACCCTGGAAGCTAATACAAGGGAACACCTTGTACTGGTTGATGCAGTCCTGGAGCTAAGCCAAAGATATTTGTGATGACGAGGTCAGAATACAATGTGAAAATGTGTGTCCTTCAGGTCCATAGCAGCCAGTCAGTCAACTGGGCAAACTGTGCAAATAATTTGAGATGGTGTTACCATCTTTACCTTTCCTGTTCAGGGCTTTGAGGAGCCTGTTGATATGGGAAGGGTTAAGGATAGAGTTGATTGGGGTGTTAGCTTGAGGGGGAAACTTCTTCCTAATCCTGATTAGAGGGTGCTGTCAACTGTACATAGCCCTGAAGGGACAGAATTGGTCAGTATCAATGATGAGGTGGTAAAAACCCATAAGAGATAAAGAGGCAGCTGTCAGCGGTAATGGGAGCACTGCACTGTTGGCAGTGGACAAGGAATTAAATAATGCTGACTAAAGGCAGAGCCAAAGACAGGCAGGAGCATAATTGTGGATAAGAGTTGACCTAAAAGGTCCCAGGTGATGTTGGATCTCGTGGACGATGGTGTAGAGCTCTCTCTAAAAATGGATGACTTCTCTGTACCTTCACTGCTTGATTTTGATAGCAGCACGGTGGCATAGTGGTTAGCACTGTTGCCTCACAGCGCCAGGGACCCGGGTTCGAATCCGGCCTCGGGTGACTGTCTGTGTGGAGTTTGCACATTCTCCCCGTGTTTGCGTGGGTTTCCTCCGGGTGCTCCGGTTTCCTCCCACAGTCCAAAGATGTGCGGGTTAGGTTGATTGGCTATGATAAATTGACCCTTAGTGTTAGGGGGGTTAAATACGTGGGGTTACGGGGATAAGGTGGGATATGTGTTGGTGTAGGGGTTACAGGGATCGGGTGGGATATGTGTCGGTGCAGGCTCGATGGGCCGAAATGGCCTCTATCTGCACTGTGGGGTTTCTGTGATTCTGTGACAGAGAATCATGTGGCAGAGTAGGGGCTGTGCCTGCACTGGCAGGAGTGGGTGCATAACACCAGCTTTACTCAGCTGAGTGAAAGGATACTATTGTCTCCTGTGTGACTTTTTCTCCGCCCCCCCCCCCTGAGATAACGATCCCCTTTAATCGTTACCTCGTAGTGCACACAGAGGATTTTATGGATATCACAGTAAGCATCTGTTGTGACCTTAGACAACAGCGAACGTTGAGCTGCTTTTAATGAATGTTTAAGCCCCTTCTGCATGCCAGATAATAATCGCCTCAATAATACCTGCATTGAAATAAAAGTCAGCAATTGAGGGAAAACCTGAGGAAAAAGGTTAGAAATTATTTTCATCTATATTTGATTTTTTATTCAGAATATATTCCATACATATATAATTGCTCGTCTGTCTGTCTGTCTGTCTGTCTATACTCTATAGACTCAAAAGTTATAGAGCGTACCTACACACGTGTTACATCAAAAGAAAGCTTACGATTCCGGAACGGTCATAAGTGTATTTACTTTTCGGTGAGACAAAAATTGTGCCAACGATATCCAAAAAACGTTCAAAATTCCGCTCATTATCCCCTCATTAGCATTGAGTGGCATGAAGGTTGACCAAACGTACAGTCGAGCGATCTGGCGGTCGACCAATCGCTGCGTCACGGGGGCGGGTTCATTGCGTGTGCGGGCGGGCCATCCTACAGTTGAGTGATGTGATGATTGACCAATCCTACAGTTCAGTGACCTGATGGTTGACCAATCGATGCGTCACATTGCGTGTGTGGGCGGGCCTAATCCTTCTGACCAGAGGTGAGTGGCCGCCATCTTGATTCCTAACTTTATTTATTTTTGCCACTTTCTGTGTGTTAGGGAACAAAGGAAAAGTACAATTTATTTCAGTTTTAAATTGTATTTAGGAACAGTTAGAAATGAAGTGATCCCCTGCCCTTCGTCCGGAGGCTCGCCTACTTTGACGGCCATTTCGAGCGGCTGTGCCGGCGCCGGGCGCGGCCTAGCAGCCCGGGAAGCCTGGGCCTTGAGTTGAGCGGATTCCCGGCGCGATGCTGCTGCTCCCTGGGCCCGAGGCGGACGCTGATCGATTTGTTTTAGTCGCCAGTTTAGACAATGCCCGGAACCTGCTGAAGGCCGTTCATTTCCGCGATCAGGTCACCGTCTTCGCCTCGGCCAACGGCATCAGGGCTCAGCTCAGTTTGCGGCTGCGGCCCGGGGACTCATTCGGGCTTTCACCCCTTCGGCCCGGTCCCGGGGCTCCCCGCGGCATCAACCGCGCCGCCCGAGTGCCGGACCCAAAGCCACCAGGTGACCGGCCGCGGCGGTCCGTGCCGGGAGCCGCCGCGCACAAAACTTCCCCGCGGCGTCAACAGCCCTGCCCCAGAGCCTGACCCAAAGCCACCAGGTGAGTGGCTGCGGCGGCCCAGTCTCTCTCTCACACTCCCAATCTCTCTCTCTCACACTCCCAGTCTCTCTCTCTCACACTCCCAGTCTCTCTCTCTCTCTCTCACACTCCCAGTCTCTCTCTCACACTCCCAGTCTCTCTCTCTCTCTCACACACTCCCACTCTCTCTCTCTCACACACTCCCACTCTCTCTCTCTCTCACACTCCCAGTCTCTCTCTCTCTCACACACTCCCAGTCTCTCTCTCACACACTCCCAGTCTCTCTCTCTCTCACACACACTCCCAGTCTCTCTCTCTCTCTCTCACTCCCAGTCTCTCTCTCTCTCACACACACTCCCACTCTCTCTCTCTCTCGCACACACTCCCACTCTCTCTCTCTCTCACACTCCCAGTCTCTCTCTCTCTCTCACACTCCCAGTCTCTCTCACACTCCCAGTCTCTCTCTCTCACACTCCCAGTCTCTCTCTCTCTCACACACTCCCACTCTCTCTCACACACTCCCACTCTCTCTCACACACTCCCACTCTCTCTCTCTCTCACACTCCCAGTCTCTCTCTCTCTCTCACACACTCCCAGTCTCTCTCTCTCCCAGTCTCTCTCTCTCTCTCTCTCACACACACTCCCACTCTCTCTCTCTCGCACACACTCCCACTCTCTCTCTCTCTCTCTCACACTCCCAGTCTCTCTCTCTCACACACACTCCCAGTCTCTCTCTCTCACTCCCAGTCTCTCTCTCTCACCCTCCCAGTCTCTCTCTCTCTCTCACTCCCAGTCTCTCTCTCTCACACACTCCCAGTCTCTCTCTCTCTCACTCCCGTCTCTCTCTCTCTCACACTCCCAGTTTCTCTCTCTCTCTCACCCTCCCAGTCTCTCTCTCTCTCTCTCACTCCCAGTCTCTCTCTCTCTCTCTCTCTCACACCCAGTCTCTCTCTCTCTCACACACTCCCAGTCTCTCTCTCTCACACTCCCAGTCTCTCTCTCTCTCTCTCACACATTCCCAGTCTCTCTCTCTCTCTCTCACTCCCAATCTCTCTCTCTCTCTCACTCCCAATCTCTCTCTCACTCCCAATCTCTCTCTCTCTCTCTCACTCCCAATCTCTCTCTCTCTCTCTCACTCCCAATCTCTCTCTCTCTCTCACACTTCCAGTCTCTCTCTCTCTCACACACTCCCAGTCTCTCTCTCTTCCCCAATCTCTCTCTCTTTCTCTTCTCCCCCCAGTCTCTCTCTCCTCCCCCCAGTCTCTCTCTCTCTCTCCCCCAGTCTCTCTCTCTCTCCCCCGTCTCGCTCTCCTTCCCTCTCTCTCTTTCCCTCTCTCTCTCTCTCTCCTTCCCCCTCTCTCTCTCTCCTTCCCTCTCTCTCTCTCTCTCCTTCCCTCTCTCTCTCTCTCTCCTTCCCTCTCTCTCTCTCCTTCCCTCTCTCTCTCTCTCCTTCCCTCTCTCTCTCTCTCTCTCCTTCCCTCTCTCTCTCTCTCTCCTTCCCTCTCTCTCTCTCTCTCCTTCCCTCTCTCTCTCCTTCCCTCTCTTTCTCTCTCTCTTCCCCCCAGTCGCTCTCTCTCTTTCCCCCAGTCGCTCTCTCTCTTCCCCCCAGTCGCTCTCTCTCTTCCCCCCAGTCGCTCTCTCTCTTCCCCCCAGTCACTCTCTCTCTCTTCCAACAACAACATGCCCTCAAAAAAGCCTCGGCACCGCCGGGCACCCCCAGCTGGTATATATATATATTCAACAAAGTAAGGTATTATTTATTCTTTATTAATATCTGTCAACTGAAATACATTTTAAAATATTTATTTTGACGGTAATAACTGTGAAAAATGGTGTAGCGTTCGTATGCTCCCATAGTTTTTGTCTTGATAAGTCTTGGAGGTAAAATGTAATTCCTGGCATGGGGAATAGTGAACAGTGATCTAACTCTGTGGCAGGAATGGGTTGCACCATGTAGATGGCTGCACTCTGATGTCACTTGTACCACAAAAGTCTCGAGGGGCGTGGCCCATCTCCTGGCTTCCTCATGATGTGATCGAAACTGGATCAGCTCAAGCATTGGTTGCAGGTTGTTGAAGCAATTGTATCCTTTGTTATGGCAATTAGTTTAAAAAAAAACTTTATTTGTGTTCATTTTCTCCCATTTATGATCTTCTGGGTCACCTGCTCTAAACGTTGGCCAAAATGAAACAGCAGTGACAACCATGGTATTGTTTGAAGACCAGGACCTCAAACCCAGCACTAAGCTCATGGTCTACAGAGCAGCAGTGATACCCGCCCTGCTGTATACTTCAGAGACATGGACCATGTACAGCAGGCACCTCAAAGCACTGGAGAGGTACCACCAATGCTGCCTCCGCAAGATCCTGCAAATCCTTTGCCAGGATAGGTGTACCAACATCAGTGTTCTTGCTCAGGCCAACATCCCCAGCATCGAAGCTTTGATCACACTCGATCAGCTCCGATGGACGGGTCACATCGTCCGCATGCCCGATACGAGATTCCCAAAACAAGTGCTCTACTCGGAGCTCCAACACGACAAGAGAGCCCCAGGTGGGCAGAGGAAACGCTTCAGGGACACCCTCAAAGCCTCCTTGAAAAAGTACAACATCCCCACTGACACCTGGGAATCCCTGGCCCAAGACCGCACAAAGTGGTGGAGAAGCATCCGGGAAGGCGCCGAACACCTCGAGTCTCTTCGCTGGGAGCAAGCGGAAGCCAAGTGCAAGCAGCGCAAGGAGCGCACGTCAACCCAAGTACCCCACACACGCGCCCCTTCAACCGCCGTCTGCCCCACCTGTGACAGAGACTGTAGGTCCCGCACTGGACTCATCAGTCACCTGAGAACTCATTTTTAATGTGGAAGCAAGTCATCCTCAGTTCCAAGGGACTGCCTAAGAAGAGAATGAAAACAAGATTGTTGCAGTGTCTGTAGACCTTAGTGGATGCTGAAGTGAGACTCTGTTAATTTCCCTTCTGGCTTTCCCACTGGGAGATACCCCATTTCCACTTGTTATGGGAACATTCAGCGAAGTGTTTCACTCCGATATTTGTAATGGAGGTCCGATTGCAATCTATTAGTTTGTAACATATTATTTGTAAGAATGCTATTTATAAACAATACAGTGAGAAAACATTATTAAAATAACTATTATCATCTGTGAGAGAGTGGAATAAGATTTGCTTCAGAGTTGCATGTGGTTGTCTCTCAATCAAATCTTTCAGTGTTTACAACGGGTAAAAGACTGCTGCAAATTATGCAAATGATTCTTAATCCACCCATGCCCTGTCTGAGTCAGCCTTGCATTGACTTTAACAAGAGCTTCCAGCTGTTGATGTTTCAGTTATAGATACTCGCTCACTCTGCCAAAGTAAAAATTGAATTCTACTGTGTGCTGTGACTTCCTGGGAGCACGTGCCAGCTACAGCAGAAATGTGTGAGATACACACAAAAAATGGAAGTGTCAAAAAATACTATCGTGCAGCTCGCAATAAACCGCTGCGCATGCTGGCCTGGCAAACAATCTGCGTTACTCTAAGGAGCAAATTATGCACTCAGTTCAACAGATTGGTTGGGATTCAAATTGTCCTGATCCTCGCTTGTACTAAAATATAAAGCTCTAATTACCCGACATTCAGATCCATTTTAATAATGGGCATACAGAATACAGTATATTTTTATCAGGTAATTTATTTGATCAGATCATCTCAAGGTTTACTTCTGATGAATATTAATTATCATAACATTTCAGTAACCTCACATTTTCAAATTATATTCATACATAAATTATTAAATTACAGTACATTTTTACTCATTATAATTCGGGTTCTGTGCATTACACTTAGTCGCCTGGCAAAACTTACAATAGCAGAAGTTATTCAAAAGATCTTCCCTTATTCCTTAATTGGTTTCACGTCTTGATGCACATGCTAGGAATGATCTAATCATAGACTTCAAGAATTAAATCCATCCCTAGGTTTCAGTGGCAGCGCAGAGTAAACGTCACTGCTGCAACGCTAATTAGATAACATCAAAAATCTGGAGGTTAATAAATAGTTTGTGGCAGCATTAAGAATACTTTTAGACTACCTCACTCTCTTGTCTGATTTGCCAAAGGCTTTGTTACGGATGTTCTAGCCTGATTAGAAGTCTTAAATTTCAGACTAATAATTAGACTTCAGCTCCCAGCACGCATACAGATTTTACTACAGTGCAAGACAGTTAAATAGCATGGAGATTTTTTTTTAATGATTTTAGTTATTTTAGTATTGAACAGTGTTGCTCGGCACATTTAAATGTGAGGCGAACCCCTCACATGATTAGTTTCTAATCCCAGCTGGAGCAGAAACGAGGAAGCACAATTGCTGGGGCTGAGTATCTCCTCATCGAGAGAAGGACGTTGCCCCATCCTGACTACTCAATCTGCAAACTCCTAACGCCAACTAAAGAGTGGCAACTCACTGACCTCTTGGTGGAAGAATATTGGCCAGTGGGAGGGTCAATACAAGAAACTGAGAAAAGTAAATATGACTGAAATGTTTTAATATTCTCTTATAAATTCCTTTTAATATTAGTTAGAAGAACTTTAAAAAAAATTCAAGTACTTTAAAAGCCCAAAGAGCAGGGTGCATTAAACTATCAAGTACATTAAGATAGACAAGGTAAAGCAAAGAATGCTGATTAGGCCTTGCTAAAGTTGGATTTTATAAACTTGTAACTATATGAGGAAGGGAAGACTGAGGGAGTAAAGGAACTCGAATACAAAAGCAAAATACTGCAGATGCTGGAAATCTGAAATAAAAACAGAAAATGCTGGAAATACTCAGCAGGTCAGGCAGCATCTGTGGAGAGAGAAACAGAGTTAACGTTTCAGTTCGATGACCCTTTGTCAGAAAGCTTAAAAACCTGTTACAGCTCAAACTTTTTCTAGTTCTGACGAAGGGTCATCGACCTGAAACGTTGGTCATGATTTTACCATCGGCGGCGGGTTGGGGTCGGGTTGGCTGATCGGCGGGTTCCGGTCCTGCTGCCGGTTTCAGCTGCTCTGAATTAACTATTTTCCCTTAACTGGGCTTATTAAGCCCGTCGTGCGCGTTACCCGGCCCAATCAGTGGGTTCGGGTCTGCTGCTCGCCTCTGCTGACGTCTTCCATTCAACTGCATTTAAGGGGCCCAGGCAGCTTTGTGGTTTTTCATTCATAGTCTGATGCTTCTCAGTGTGGCAGATAGCGAGATGGCTGCTTCAAGAGCAAAGACCAAGATTCAATGATGGCTCCCTCCATGCTATTGTGGAGGGAGTGAGAGGGCGCAAAGAGGTTCTGTTTCCCTCAAATAGGCGGAGGAAGACTCCTCAGCAAACCAAGGCAGCCTAGCTGTAAATTGCTCCGGAGGTGAGCGCCAGGTCTTTGTGTTCAAGCACCTGGGTTCAGTGCAGGAAAAGGTTCAATGATCTGCTACGCTCAGCAAAAGTGAGTATAACATCACACTTACCTTCAATCTGCTCCCCATCTCTTCTCATCACCAGCACTCTGCATTGTCAAACTACTCCTGCACACCCCAACTTACCCTTACATCCCTTGCACCCTTAACCATCCCTCTTTCTCTATGTACAGAATCACTTCACCATTCTACTATGCACCCCTCACACTCGCTATCACTGTTATGCAATGACAACAACTAACAACGCACAGGGAGGCACCTTGGTATTGGCACCTCATTCCGTCTTTGTCTCCCTCTAAGCATCTATGTTATGGATTCTCTACACTCACTCCAACATTCTCACTCAAACTCCACTTGTGTCCCTCATTGCAGGAAAAGAGAGCCCACAATAAGAGAGAGAAGAGGAGGACAGGAGGAGGGCCACCTTCCATGGCACACTTGACCACCGCTGAGGAGGCTGCTATCGACATCATCGGAGGTGCTGAGGAGCTGTATGTGGGGAACGGAGAGACGGGTGTGGTAGAGCAAGCTGGTGACAGAATAGATTTGCAACCCTCTCATTTAGATTGCATGAGTGACTGATATGGCATCTGATGTTCATACAGATTGAGTTCTGATCATTGGATGTGTCTGCTACGTTAATATCACATGTCCAACTCATGCCTTTACTCCTCCACAGGACCATCAAGAGCCCCCCTCCCCACTGTCCAGGAGGAAGAGCCGGAAGACTCCTCAGAGGAAGCTGCAACCTCTGAGGGTGTAGTGTCAGCAGAGTTGAGTTATTCGGTGGGTCATTCGCGAGATAGAGTAGTGTTGTCACCTGGTGTATTACAGTTCACAAGTGAGCATCAGCAGATGGTGGAGACAGGGACAGCAGTGGAGAGTCCTCGTCGGGAGCTGCAGGGCGCTCCTAGCTCTGCTCAGCTGCATGTGCCTCTGGGGCCATCCAGAAAGAGAGTGGTGCTGGAACTTCAGGAACAAGTGCAGGAGTCTCTGACAGGATTTGCAACCACTGTAACAGTGAGTGTGCAGAGAATGGAGGAGTCCATGTCAAACATGAGCAATGCCGTGGTGCACTCAATGGCGAATGTAGACGCCGCCATGGAAAGGATGGCAAACTCCATGGAGGACATAAATCGCCAGACTCAAATGAACATGGCGACTCTTCTAAATAGATGGTCTGCTATGGGGGATAGATAGGCATCTATTGAGGAGAGGAACTAGAGGTACATGGATATCCCTGTTATGAGGATTGTCAGTACAGAGACGGGCCCTCATGGCCCAACTGATGTGCAGCACGGTGCTCTCCAGCTACTTGCTAGCAGTGAAGTGCGGGCGACCCATGAGAGGGATGTTGGTGGTCGACAACAAGGAAGTGTGGGCTCCTTTCCAAGCGCTCACACTCCCATGCTACTGCGGAGCCCTCGGTCAGAGCCCCAGATTCCTCACCCAACTGAGATGGCTGTCTCAGCCCCTGCACAGCCGCAAGAGGAGCAGACTGTTGCCGAGCCCTCCCAGGCTCCCAAACCCAGAGGACACCCGCCAAAGGTGTCGAAGCAGTTGCAGCATGTGGTCATATTATAAGCCCACAAAGTCAAATGTTAATATAGTTTTCTTACCTTAAATGAAGGAACCCTGCTTTTCGATGGCTATCTTGTGTTCCTCCAGCTCTGGCCTCTTACCTCTTACCATTGCCGGCTGTGATTTCAACCACCATAACCTCTGGAATTACCTCCCTGAGCCTGTCTGCTTCACCAGCACTCTTTCCTCTGTTCAGACCCTCCTCAAAACATAGAAACATAGAAACATAGAAGATAGGAGCAGGAGTAGGCCATTCGGCCACTCGAGCCTGCTCCGCCATTCAATGCGATCATGGCTGATCATCCAAATTCAGTACCCTGTTCCTGCTCTCTCCCCATACCCCTTGACCCCTTTAGCCTTAAGAAATATATCCAACTCCTTCTTGAATATATTTAATGAATTGGCCTCTATTGCCTTCTGTGGTAGAGAATTCCACAGGTTCACCACTCTCTGGGTGAAGAAATTCCTCCTCATTTCTGTCCCAAATGGCTTACCCCTTATCCTTACACTGTGACCCCTGGTTCTGGACTCCCCGGCCATCGGGAACATCCTTCCTGCATCTAGTCTGTCCAGTCCTGTCAGAATTTTATAAGTTTCAATGAGTATTGAGAGGGAGGAGGAGTAGTCAATGGAATACTGTGTGCAGTTCTGGTCGCCACACTATAGGAGGGATGTGATTGCATTGGAGAGGGTGCAATGACCTCTTTTGACCAAGCATTTAATCATCCAACCTAATATCTCCTTCTTTGGCTCTATATCAATTTTATGTCTGATTACACTTCTATGCAGCACCTCGGGCTATTTTCCGATGTTATTGTTGTTATTGTCCTCCAATAAAGGCTTTGGCCTTTCATCCTGATTTTTCATCCGCAAAATAAAAGCTCTTATTCTAACTCATTGGTTCCCACAACCTCAAAACCATGGAGTTCCATTACTCAAATAAAAACAGAAAATGCTGGAAATACTCAGCAGGTCAGGCAACATCTGTGGAGAGAGAAACAGAGTTAACAGCTGCGATTTTGCCGGCGCTTAGAGGGTGGGTTTGGAGGCGGGTCAGGAGTGAAAATCTTTCCTTCCTTCCAGCAACACAGTTCCCTGGGCTATGGTGACATTTGAAATATATTTCTATTTCTGTGATTTTTGTAAAACATCATTTACCATATTCTTTGTTTTCCTTTTGGGTGGGGTTGTGTGTTTATGAAAGGAACAAACCTCTTTTGTTGCTTCTGTTTTTGTATAATATTTACCTGTGGGCTGTTACTCCTCATCAGCCGTATTCTGAGTGATTTATTTTCCCACACCAGGTAGTATATCTTCATAACAACAGAAAATGCTGGAAAAACTCAGCAGGCCAGGCAACATCCGTAGAGAGAGAAACAGAGTTAACGTTTCAGGTCGAAGACCCTTCGTCAGAACTGAGAAAAAAGCAGGAAATGAAACAGATTAAAAACCAAGTTTGGGGGCTGGGAAATGGGGGAGGGGATGAAAGAACAAAGGGGAAGGTCTGGGATGGGTGAAGAGACATTAAGAGATATTCAAGGCGAGACGAGATGGTAATAGGACAGGTAAAGAGACAAAGGATGGCTCTAGATGAAGTGTGAAATGCGCTGGCAGAGTGAGAGACAGCTGCCATGTGGGAGAGAGAAAAAGGGAAAAGGCACAAACCAAACATCTTCATACTTCTTTCTACACTATCATTGTATTTGATTTCAAGTCTGGTTACAATGGAGATATTTTAAGCAGCACAGTTTTTGAGAGGGACTTCCTGCTTTGCATTACGGAACGGGGACGAGTCAGTTGTCTGATGAAATATCTGCGTGAATAATCTATCTGAGAATGAGTCCCAGCTGAAGTATTACCCTACTGGTAATATCACATTGTTTGAGAGGCAAAAAGTGTTGAACAGATGAAAAGAACGATATCATTAACCTTTGTTCGCTGTGACAGACAGTAACCCCTTTGAAAATCTATAATTTGCCATCAGTGTTTACTGCTGTCGCTATGCTCTTCAACACAGGTGGTTTTAACAAAGAGCTCCTTACACTGAAGTGTGAGGAAGGAGCTATAATCAGACGTCATCCTTTGACATGCTGTCTTCTCAGCTCAGAAGACTAAGTGCACAAATAAATTTTCAACTCTGCAAGGTTGTAATGAGCACAGCAAGCCTCACACTTCACAAAGTCTGCACTGAATTCTGGCTACTGCAATTCTTGCATTCAGTGCTCCTCTATGAGAGGAACGTTGGGGCTCAGGAGCTTCACACTCCACATTTCGGGCATCTTGTGTCAGTATCAGGCACTCTCATGTTTGATACAGAATGAATAGAAATATAGGAAAGTACATAAAAACGTAGACCCAGGAAAGTCTACAGTGCATCTGATCAGCCCCAAAAACTAATGTCTCACAATCACCCACTCCTTCAAACAACTATCCAATTCTTCCTTAAATTTTTGCACCATATTTACCTCCTTGGACAGTCCATGAATAATGAGCCAGATTTAGTTAACAGCCTAACTGTGCGTGAGCATTTATCCAATAGCGATCATAACATGATCGAGTTCAACGTAACGTTTGAAAGGGAGAAACGCGAAACAGCTGCAAAGATTTTAGATTTAGGTAAGGCCAACTTCAACAGGATGAGACAGGGACTGTCCACAGTAAACTGGGCAAATCTGTTAATGGGTAAAATGACAGAAGATCAGTGGGAGATGTTTTAAAAATAATTTAACGTGATACAGAACCAGTTTATACCCCTGAGGGGCAAGAGCTCTTCTTGGCAAAAAAAAAAGCGCCATGGATGATGAAGGAGGTAAGGGACAGCATAGAACTAAAAACAAAAGCATACAAAACTGCAAAAAATAGCACAGATCCTGGTGAATGGGAAAGATACAAAAAACAGCAAAGAATCACAAAACAGATAGTGAGAGCTACAAAAAGGGAGCATGAAAAGAAAAGGGATATCAAAATCAACACAAAGAATTTTTACGATTCTATTAGGAAAAGGAGGGTAGTCAGGAGCAATGTTGGCCCCTTAAAAACTGAAAGCGGTGATATTGTCAATGATAATAAGGAAATGGCGGACTTGTTGAATAACTTTGTGTCAGTATTTACAGTAGAAGAGAATAGCATGTCAGAAATCCCAAGGAAGCTAATATTGAATCAGGGACAGGGACTCAATAAAATTAACGTAAGTTAAATAACAGTAATGAAGAAAATAATGGCACTAAAGAGTGACAAATCCCCAGGATCAGATGGTTTCCATCCCAAGGTTTTAAAGGAAGTAGGTGAACACATTGCAGATGCCCTAACTATAATTTTCCAAAGTTCTCTCGATTCAGGAACCATTCTTTTAGGTTGGAAAATTGCGCATGTCACGCCGCTATTTAAGAATGGTGAGAGAGGGAAACCAGGGAATTATAGACCAGTTAGCCTAACATCTGTTGTCGGGAAATTGCTAGAGGGTATAATTAAGGATAGGGATTGAACACGTCGAAACATTTTCAGTTGATCAGAGAGAGCCAGCATGGATTTGTGAAAGGTAGGTCATGCCTGATAAACCTGCTTGAATTTTATGAGGAGTTGACTAAAGTAGTGGACAGGGGGATGTCTATGGATGTTATTTATATGGACTTCCAGAAGGCATTTGATAAAGTCCCACATAAGAGACTGTTAACTAACGTGGAAGCCCGTGGAATTGAGGGAAAATTATTGACCTGGTTAGGAAATTGGCTGAGTGGCAGGAGACAGGGAGTAGGGATAATGGGCAGGTACTCAAATTGGCAGAATGTGATTAGTGGTCTCCTGTAGGGATCTGTGTTGGGGCCTCAACTATTCACAATATTTATTAACGATTTAGATGATGGCATAGAAAGTCATATATCAAAATTTGCTGATGACACAAAGATAGGAGGCATTGTAGGCAGTGTAGATGGAAGCATAAAATTACAAAGGGATATTGATAGATTAAGTGAATGGGCAAAACTGCATCACTGTCGGCTTTGTAAAGGGATGAAACTCCCCATGGGGAGTTTCTGGCCACATGGGGCAGTTATGTGCTGATATGTACCTAGCATGGTGCAGGTGCTGCTGGTCCCATACAAGGGAACAGGTCCCAGCTGGAGAAAGGCAATCAAATCACGTGCCCTGGACTCTCTTTGAGGATGCCTCCCAGGACATCCTGGCATATCAGAACGTGGAGGGAATAGGGAAAGGTGAAGCCGCAGTCATCTCCCAAGCTCAGACATTGTATCATTCTGCTCTTACCTTTTGTTTCCTTTTCTCACTCACTGCCAACAGTATCTTTCAGTGGAACCTCTGTCTGAAAGTGTGTTCTGGAGATAGCATCCTAATATGTGTCCCTTTTCCATTAGTGTAGACCTGGAAGAGCAGCCTGTCAGCATTGCCAGTGACCCAAAGCAAAGCACCATCCTGCGTCCGTCCTCGCTGCATTATGGAGCTTAAAGAAGTGGCATCAATTGAGAGAGGGCACAGCTGAAGACAGGCATGCGAGGATGGCAGAGGACAAGCAGGAACTTGCTGTCACATGGGTACCATGCGGGAAGCACTGCCCTCTTAGGGACACTGCCTGTCCATCTGGGAAAAGTTCTGTGCCCTGTCACTTTTCCACAAGGAAAATGATGAATATGTTGTCTCTTGCAAATAAAGGCTTTGCCACTTGCTTGATGGATCTGCGGACAGGTGATTAGCTGATATATCATCATTGGTAGTTTGGGAGAATCTGGTGGTATAAAAGTTTAATGCAGTAGTGACTTTAATACCTGTACAGAAAGTTGTCCCTGTGGCAGAAGTAGTCTGGGGGTCGTCCTCCAGAAAATAGCATAGGTGCATACGTATCTCAGCTATGGTCACACCTGCCTTTCATGTCTCTTCATGAGATGACTTTCCTCATCCAAATCCTGGAGCGTCATCGCAATTTGTAGGAAAAAGTGACAAATTAAAGTCTTGCAGTGCACAAAGCCAGGCATATACAACAACAGGAAGCAATGCAACAATGAAAACACAGATGAAACTCTATGATAAGCTAAAACTAATCACACTTTCCAACCAATATTGAAAACTCAAACAAACCTTTAAGAAGTCAATACTTAAAGGTCAGGGCAGCCAAACAGTTATGTACCCATTTAATATGGGAAAATGCACAATGGGGAATGGTGCACTGCAAAAACATGTAAAATCCAGCAAGGCAGGAGTTTTCACGGGAATCGGAGGTGAAATGAGATTTGTACTGGTCAACAAAATGGCTTCTAAAAGTATTTAAAAATTCTTCACCATGAAATGTGCGCCAACTTCTGTGCCAATTCTGCGACCTGCTCTCCCAAACTGTGAATCCTTACCACCATGAGCAAAGCCTCAGAAACCCTCTTGCCCTTGTGAGTCAACCAGATTTCATCTTTCTTCAGATGAGATATTAAACTGAGGTCCCCTCTGCTTATTCTGCTTATGAGATCCCATGGCAATATTCGAAGAAGAGCATGGGAGTTGTCCCAGTATCCTGGCCAATATTTATCCCTCAACAAACACCTGTTCCTCCTGGTGGTTGGGTCATCAGGGAGTGGAGAGGAAAAGCTGCAGGTGGGCACCCATTTCTTTTCCTGTGTATACATTTGACAGAATGAAAAGACAGAAGGAAAAAAATATACTGCTCCAGAAATCCCCTCGGTGGCTCATCCTGAAAAATGCATTGCCCGTTTTGGAACCGAGCCATACCCGCAAGCAGGGGTTGATCCTCGGTCTGTGCTGAACAAGTGATCTCAGCTGAGGCAACAATATGGGTACTACAGTTGGTTTCAGTGACCGTGAGATAGATTCAGGCCAGAAAGAAATTAGTCATAGTTCCCATTCTTAGTTGTTACTCTCCTGTAAAATGCACATGTTCAGGCAGGCCCGGCCTGCCAACACTCACGCCTTCAATTTCCAGCCAGCAGTCTTTTAACTGGGTTAAAGCAGATGTTAAAGTAATGCCAATCAGAAATCTAGACCTCATTGTCTAAAGACCTACATGGTGACTGAAGTAAGATTTAAAAATGAGCGTAACAGGGCACGTTTAGTAGAACGCAATTGCGCAGCAAAATGTTTAAAGATGAAATGTACTAATTATTCGTATGTTTAATTGCAGAAATGACCATACCAGTTTAGAGAGATGAAACTTACAAAAAGAGACAATGACATAACCCTTTTCTGGAAAAATGAAACTTAGTAGTGGTCAAGAGAGAGAGGGTCTCGTTTCTCAGAAATCACATGACCTGATGACTCATTTCCAAGAAATCAGAGGGGCCACAGGCCCCTGCAGTGAAAAGTGAAACTTATGTTATTGTTACCTTGTAGAAGTTAGACACACCTAGTTAGTGATTAATGTATAGACTTTTAAATCGATTGGACCTCTGGAGTAGGAGGTCTCGGAATATGTGTATAACTGTGTAAACCTCAAGAGATTCGGTGGAGTTGGAGCCTTGTGTTGGGACGCAAGAGCCATAGCTCCCCAGGCCTGAATAAACCGTTTTTACTTCAATTATTGGGTCTGTCTTTCTTACAACAAGCCAGTGTTGTCGACTTTGTATGTCACTCAGTCCACACTTTGGGGGCTTACATCAGTAACTGATGGCCAGGAACAGATCCCCCAATAAGATCCTCACCAAAGGAAGGGAGAAAATCAGAGATAGAAGAAAAATAATGACGCTAATTACTGAACTATGTTTTGTATCATATCATTTTATCTAACTTTAACATTTTCAGGAAAGAATTTTTTTTCAGGTAGCCCACTCACCATCTCTTTCTCCTGCTGTGGTTGGCCCCCAAAGCCTGTCACAGTAATTCTCCACCTCCATATTGACGCAACTCGCTGGCGGAGCCAGGGACCCAATCTCCCAAGGATTAATGATCTTGGGGCCAGAAATACAGCTAGAGTCTGAGGGACATCTAGGGGACAGACAGAAGTCCCGCCCTGCCAGGCATGCGCCGCAGTGCAGTGGAGGTGGAAAGCCTAGGTCTCGAGGTTAATTTTTATTTTAGAAACTGCTGAGGAGTGCACTGAAAAACTAGTCGAATCTGTTATAAAACTGAACAGATGGGAACCTTTATAAACTCCTACGATAGCAAAATACTGCAGATGCTGGAAATCCAAAATAACAACAGAGAATGCTGGAAAAACTCGCCAGCATCCTCTGTTGTTATTTTCCTTTATAAACTCCTCTGACCACACCTCAGCAAAGGAAAGGATCTCCAAAAACGGATATCCATTACAGCATTGCTCAAACTAAAAGCTATCTTTTATACTGAAGGTCAACTTAATATTTTAAAGTTGCAAAAATGGGAGGTAACCTATGGTGAGGATTTGGTAACAGTTTGACAAAAGGCGTGTGTGTGTGTGTCCCAGAGTTTCGGTAGAAATTGCGAGAGATTACAAAGCACTGCTCTAATCACCCCACCCTAAATCCTGACAGGTAGCTGCAAGTGAACATAGATTTATCAACAGTTAGCGCTGAACAGAGAGGATTGAACTAGCTCCGAACATTGACTCTACCAGCAGCCATAAGAAGAGGTAAGATAGGCACTGCATCATTGTTTAGTTTAAAAAGAAATAGCTTCTTCCTCTTCGAATATTCGGGTTAAAATATATCTTGAATCAGCAAATTCACTAAAGTGGAAAATGCAGTTTAGAGGATAGAAGTATCTGACACAGGTTCCACTGCAAAACAGGATAATGAATTCCATAATGCATTGCCTTAGTCTAATGAATGCAGTCTTTATTTTACTGGTGGATCAGTTTAATATGTGATCCCTGAAGTCGTTTCTGTTGTTCCCAGCAAAAGCCTGTTGTTGTTCATTCTAAAAGTTGCTTTCAAAGGGAAATAAACTAAAACTGTCCAGTAGTTTGGGGAATTTAAGGGGTTTAAACAATATTTGTGTTATCAGAAATATAAGACTATCCTAGTGTGAGTTGTAAATTTTAAGCAGAATACATTTTGTTTTCAGGTTTTAACAGGCTTGGAGTTTTACTTTAAAAAAATTAAATGTTTTTAAGACATACTTTTCTTCCATATAATGATTCCTAATTATAGGTAAGGTGGGGGCAGGAACAGAGAGGCCTGCGGGGGTACGTACACAAATCTGTGAAGGTGGTAGGACAAGTTGAGAAGGCTGTTAAAAAGGCATACGGGGTCCTTAACTTTATAAATAGAGGCAGAGAGTGCAAAAGCAAGGAAGTTATGCTAAGCATTTATAAAACACCGATGAGACCTCAGCTGGAATAATGTGGACAATTTTGGGCACCACACTTTAGGAAGGATCTCAAGGCCTTGGAGAGGGTGCAGAGGAGATTTACTAGAATGGTGCCAGGGATGTGGGACTTCAGTTACGTAGAGAGACTAGAGAAATTGGGGTTGTTCTTCTAAGAGCAGATAGAGCTGTTCAAGATCTTGAAGTGTTTTGATAGAATAAATAAGGAGAAGCTCATTCCAGCGGCGGAAGAGTTGGTAACCAAAGGGCACAGATTTAAGATAATTGACAAAGGAGCCAGAAGCGACATGAGGAAAAACTTTCTTACACAATGCATTATCATCTGCCTGAAAGGGTGGAGGAAGCAAATTCAATAGTAACTTTCAAAAGGGAATTGGATAAATACTTAAAAAGGAAACATTTGCAGGGCTATGGGGAAAGAGCAGGGGAGTGGGACTAACTGAATCGCTCTTTCAAAGAGCCGGCACAGGCACGATGTGCCGAATGGCCTCCTTCCGTGCTGTGTTTTTCTATGATTCTAGAACCAGGGGTCACAGTCTAAGGATAAGGGGTAAGCAATTTAGGACAGAGATGAGGAGGAATTTCTTCACCCAGAGAGTGTTGAACCTGTGGAATTCTCTACCACAAAAGGCAGTTGAGGCCAATTCATGAATTAAATATATTCAAGAAGGAGTTGGATATATTTCTTAAGGCTAAAGGGATCAAGGGATATGGGGAGAAAGCAGGGACAGGGTACTGAATTTGGATGATCAGCCATGATCTCATTGAATGGCAGAACAGGCTCGAGGGGCCGAATGGCCTACTCCTGCTCCTATCTTCTATGATATAAGATTTTTATTGGAATATATTTTTACTAAGACACCAAAACAATATTCTAATTTTGTTGCTTGGTTAAACAGCTTTAAGAGAAAAGCTTCATTGTGTCGTCTTTTTGATTTATTTTGTATTTTGACATGGCTACAGAAAAATAAAAGGACTCTGCCCCTCCCTATTCGTAGCTGGGTGTGACATCAGCACGTTACTGCAAGGGGAGGGGTGAAGGTGGAACAAGCACGTGTTAATGTGAGATGTCAAATGTTTGTGATACATTTAGTTCTTTCTGAAGCATTGCCCAATACTTCATCCTTGTTAATACAGATGTTGCAGTATTATTGGTGATTCATTAATCATAGACAAAAAATCAACAGAAAGATCCCTTTTCTCACGACAGCAACTTAAATTTACATAAGATGCCAATGTCCTTTACAAGGCAAGCAATTGACAATGTACAGGGTCCCATGCAGCCCTGTTTGTAATATTTACAGAGTGTTACATGTTCATCCCATTGAAGAGGGGAGCAGCCCCTTTTAAGTACAGGGACTGCACCTGAGAGAGGCACTTGATTATGTAGACTGTGTTTTCTAACATGAGAAGCCTAAGGTATTCAAACGCTCAGACAGGCAAGCTCAGGCTTGCTAGGGTTCGATCCTTCGCATGTTTGTGTTTGGCAAAAGCATGACATGTTTAATTCTTGAATATCCCAATCCTTTCCCTGTTCAAACAAAGTCGAGAAAATGATTCCTACTTTCCTGTTAGTCCTGGAAGTACTGTTACCTACCATTAGCAAACTTCTTTTTTTCAATGTTAGCCGTACAATTGGGGAAAGAGCAGGGGAGTGGGACTAACTGGATAGCTCTTTCAAAGAGCTGGCACCGACACGATGGGCGAATGGCCTCCTCCCGTGCTGTGTCATTCTATGATTGTATGATATAAGATTTTTATTTGAATATATTTTTACTAAGACACCAAAACAATATTCTAATTTTGTTGCTTGGTTAAACAGCTTTAAGAGAAAAGCTTCATCGTGCCTGTATTTTGTATTTGTATGTTGATAATTTAGTAGTTAGTGCAGCCCGAGGGTAGTGCTGACTGTGGCGCTGACATGTTGCACCATGATTGTAGTAGATGGAATTGTGACTGCACTTTTTCACCAGTTAGTTTCCATGCTTCCCTTTGTCACTGGGAGAGGAAACAGCAAAGCAGCCTCAGAGAATGGGATAAAAGAGCACGACTTTCTCTTTGACTCAGAGGTAATGTCCCCGTCTCTAGCAAACAATAACCAGGAAACCACCCCCCCCTACCCCGATTGAGTCTTTAATATGTGGTGAGTTAACTGATCTCAGCTGGGACAACTATAAGGGCCCTACAATTGATCACCGCTCCCTCGGGTTAGAGAAAAGATAAATAGCCAGGGTTCCCATTCCTGAGACAGCTCAACAAGCAGGTGGAACACAAGATTACTCCCAGTGCCACGTGCTAGTGAGTACAGAAATAGGATAGAGCAGATGAATGCGTGGCTGGAGAGATGGTGCAGGTGGGAGGGCTTTAGATTCCTGAGGCATTGGGACCATTTCTGGGGGAGGTGGGACCTGTACAAGCCGGACGAGTTGCACCTCAACAGAGCCGGGACCAATATCCTCGTGGGGGGGTTTGCTAGTGCTGTTGGGATGGGGGGGGGGGGGTGGTTAAACTAGCTTGGCAGGGGATGGGTGTTGAATCCGTGAATCTTAAAGTGTGGTGTTTTCCAATAACTAGACGGAGGCTGTAAATTAACAATCAACAGGTGCTTACTGGAGGAGGGTAGTCTAAAGACTGACAGTACAGATGCCTGCTCAAGGCTTATATACAGGTGTGGTCACTACCGGTACTACAGTATACAGGAGCTGTAAAAGTAGTTCTCTCTTAAAGGTACATAAACTACAATTCCTCCCCTTTTAGATTAACAGTACCCATAACATTCAAATAACAGTTAACACTTTAACATGCACATTTAACTGAAATAGTCCATTTATAGATTCAGTCTTTGGGGCGGCTTCCTGATCCTTTCTGGATAGCGCCTTTCCTGAGTGTCTTGTTCTTGGTGCGGAGGCGATTCTGGCCCCCTTTCGTCGGTTAGTTCATCAGTTTCCGCTGCTACTGTTTCTGGGGTAGATGCTACCGGTATGTCGGGTTCATCCCCAGGTACGCGAGACATGGGGTTGACTCGTTCCTATGATGCTAGGATCTGGTCGACGTGGCATCTCACAATGTTCTCCCCGACATCCACTGTGTACATTAGTGGCCCCTGCCATGTGCATATCATTCCGGGTTGCCATTTCTCTGTTCGGTAGTTGCGGGCCAAGACTGGTTGTCTTACATTGAAGCTCCTTGTCGGCTTCTCATTGATGTGCTGGAATTGCTTATCCTCAACATTTCTTCGCACATTTGGCCTGAGCAAATCCAGACGAGATCTCAACCTTCGGTTAAAGAACATCATGGCCGGGGTCTGGTTGGTAACTACATGTGTCGCATTTTTGTAGGCTAACAGGAAATTGTCCACCTTATGCTGTAGTGGAATGTCATCATCGCACATGGCCCTTATTGCCTTTTTAAAGGTTTGTACGAACCTCTCAGCCAATCCATTTGTGGCTGGATGATACGGGGCGGATGTGTAATGCCTTACCCCATTCCTTCTCATAAATTTCCGAAACTCTTCGGACACAAACTGTGGTCCGTTATCAGAGCAAATCTGCTCTGGCAAGCTGTTCCTGGCAAATATGGTCCATAGGACTGCAATCGTTTTCTCCGTAGTGGTGGAGGACATTTTGATCACCTCAGGCCATTTCGAGTGCGCATCCACTGCTATTAAGAACATTGAGTCCATGAATGGACCAGCAAAATCAATATGCACCCATTGCCATGGAGAGGAGGGCCACTCCCATGGGTGTAGAGGGGCATGTGGTGGTGCATTTTGGACCTTCTGGCATCCTGAGCAGCTCTTTGTTAGGTCCTCGATTTGTTGATCGATCCCCGGCCACCACACATAAGCCCTGGCAAGGCTTTTCATTTTCTCCCTCCCAGATGATCTTCGTGAAGCTCATTGAGCAGTCTCTCCCTTAACTTGTGAGTCGCCATGTGTTGGCCATCCCTTCACCGTCAAATCATATACCCGAGACAGTGTCAGATCATTTCGGGTCTCCTTCTCTATATCCGCGTTAGTTACTGGCAAGCGTTCAATTATCGACGAATAAAATATTTCGATAGGGTCCACTGCTGGTGCTTCCTCCAAAGTAGGCAGTGGCAGGCGTGATAGCCCATCAGCGTTTCCATGCTGTTTCGTGCCCTTATACTCTATTTCATATTGGTTCGTCCCTAGAAAAAGGGACCATCTTTGTAGCCGTTGTGCAGTCATCACCGGAATGCCCTTCTTTGGATTAAAGATGGAGACAAGTGATTGGTGGTCAGTCAGCAAGGTGAACTTCTGCCCATGCAGATAGTGGTTGAATTTTTTTACTCCCCATATTAGGCTGAGGGCCTCCCTGTCAATCTGGGCGTAGTTGCACTCGGCTGAGGTTAGTGACCGAGACGCAAAGGCTACTGGCCTCTCCAACCCGTCTGGGAATTTGTGCGACAACACCGCTCCAATACCACAGGGTGATGCATCACACGCCAACCGAATTGGTAGTGCTGGGTTGAAATGGGCCAGCATCTCTTTTGATGGGATCAATTCTTTGCACTTCTGGAAAGCTCGTTTACATTCATCATTCCACTTCCATGGTACCCCCGTTTGCAGTAGGGTGTTCAGTGGGTGTAATACTGTAGACAAATTTGGTAAGAACTTATGGTAGTAGTTCACCAGCCCGAGGAACGACCTCAGTTGTGACACATTTTCCGGTGCTGGAGCCTTGACTACTGCCTCAATCTTTTCAGGGGACTTATGTAACCCCTCTTCATCAATAACGTGGCCACAATACGAGATCTGCTTCTGGAAAAACTCGCACTTGTGGCGATTACCTCGTAGCCCATATTCCTTTATAAGAGAATATTAAAACATTTCAGTCATATTTACTTTTCTCAGTTTCTTGTATTGACCCTCCCACTGGCCAATATTCTTCCACCAAGAGGTCAGTGAGCTGCCACTCTTTAATTGGCGTTAGGAGTTTGCAGATTGAGTAATCAGGATGGGGCAACATCCTTCTCTCGATGAGGAGATACTCAGCCCCAGCAATTGTGCTTCCTCGTTTCTGCTCCAGCTGGGATTAGAAACTAATCATGTGAGGGGTTCGCCTCACATTTAAATGTGCCGAGCAACACTGTTCAATACTAAAATAACTAAAATCATTATAAATTCCTTTAATCTAGTGAGCACCTTCTCCAGGTTGGTGAGGTGATCACTGTCATTTTCGCCCGTGACCAGGATGTCGTCCAAATAACACTGGGTCCCTGGAATTCCTTGCAGGACTTGATCCATTGCCCTTTGCCAAATAGCCGGAGCAGATGCTACCCCGAACACCAGCCGGTTGTATTGGTAGAGACCTTTATGAGTGTTGATCGTGAGGTATTGTTTCGAGGCTTCTTCTACCTCCATTTGCAGGTACGCCTGGGCCAGATTAATCTTAGTGAAGCGTCTACATCCAGATAGCGAGGCGAAAATATCCTCAATCCGTGGAAGCGGATATTGTACCGTGTGAAGGACTGGGTTCACTGTCACCTTAAAATCCCCACAGATGCGGACCTTCTTTGGTTCCCCAGGCGCATTACTCAATGACCTCTTCATTACAGGAACGATGGGTGTAGCCCACTCGCACCAGTCCACTTTGGACAGTACTCCTGAACGTTCCAAACCTTCCAGCTCTGCTTCGACGGCTGGGCGGATCGCATAAGGCACCGGTCTGGCCTTAAAAAACTTTGGGCTTGCATTTTCCTCTATTTTAATCATCGCTGTTATGCCTTTTAGTGTTCCGAGTCCCTCCTAGAACACTTGTGCGTCGTCATCCTTTTTGGCCTCAACCTTCAGTGCCTGTATGGAATGCCAATCTAGCTGTATCTTCCGGATCCATTCATGTCCTAGTAGTGGTGGTCCTCCATCTGGCAATACATATAGGTCCATTTTGGGTATTTCCTGGCCTTTGTATATCACGTTCACCCTTATTTTTCCTTTGGGGTAGACTTTTTGCCCCGTGTACGTCTTCAAGACAATCTCTGTAGCTTTCAAGGGTATATGTGAGAATAGCTGCTTGTAGTCCCTTTGGTTTATGACTGTTAGGGCTGATCCTGTGTCCAATTCCATTTTCACTTGGACTCCGTCTATCTTGAGCGTGACCCAGATAGTCTGGTGATCCTCCATTTTGATTACCTTACGTAGTTTCAGACAACCCAGCTCCTTGCTTCCAGAGTCTGTATCACTTTTCTGTTCGTCTGACCTACTGTCCATCACCTTATGTACCTTTTTGTACTTCTCCTGTGGAGATTTCTTGCTGCTGGTTTTCTTCCCTGACCTGCAGACTCTTGCTATGTGTCCTGCTTTTCCACACTGTCTGCACACTTGGTCCTTGAATCAACAATCCTTCTGGTCATGTGTTGTTCTGCCGCAGCGATAACACTTCCCTGCTCCATATGACATTTCATTGGTGCCATATTCTTGCGGTCTCCGTTGTATCTCTGCAGCGCCCCGTGCAGCTGCTTCGTGTGATACTGCCATGCTTAAAGCCTTGTCCAGCGTAAGATCCTTTTCTGATAGAAGCCGTTTCTGGGTTCCTTCACTTTGAAGCCCACACACAAACTTGTCCCTTAACGTATCTGCTAGTCCCATTCCAAACTGGCAGTGTTTCGATAGCTTGCGCAGTTCCGTTAAATACTCAGCATTACTTTCGTCTTTATGCTGGTTCCTTTTGTGGAACTTAAATCTTTCTGCTATCAGCAGCGGTGTGGGGTTTAAGTGGTCCTGTAGGATTTCCACTATGCTTTCAAAATCCTTATCCACTGGCTTCTCTGGGGTTATTAGGTTTCGCAATAACCCATAAGTTTTTGCACCCATGGAATTCAACAAAACCAGTGCTTTCCTAGCATCTGGCACTTCATTCGCCTTGCAGTACACCTCAATGCGTTCCACATATGTCGCCCAATCTTCGACTTCATTGTCGAACGCAGTGACACTGCCACTCTTCAGCATCCCTGGGTGTGGTTAAACTGTCTAAAATGGCATCTCCTGCGCTCTCCCTTCTTCTCCGCTGGCTCACAATGGCGTCTCCCGCGCTTTCCTTTCTTCCCGCGCTCGCCCTTCTTCTCTGCTGCGGCTTCTAAAATGGCATCTCCCGCGCTTCCTTTCCTTCCCCGCGGACGCTGCTCAGCTCTTGAGCCCTGGCTGCGCTCTGCGCATTCTCCTGTGCGCCTCTCTCGTTGCCGCCGCTCGGTCCTGAACCCCGGCTGTGCTTTACCCTCTCTCTCTTTTTGTTTTCCTTCGACGCCGCTCGGTCTTCAACCCCCGGCTGCGCCCTGTGCGCTTTACCCTCTCTCTTACCCCGTTGACGCTGCTCGGCCTTTTCTGTGCCGTCGGTCGGCTCCAGCCGCCGCTGTCCGGGAAGGGTCTGCGCTGTACCTGTTGCCAGTCTGTTGCTGGATCGTCGTGGCTGGAGAACCAAGCCCAGCTCTCAACAGCCTCCCCTGCGATGTTCACTCTCTGCCGGATGATTGGGCGGTTGCTCGTGGTCAACGCCTGTGCTTCTGGCCTCGACTTTCTTCCACCGTCCTCCCGAAGCGAATCCTTGAAAGGAAATGCAGAGTTGCAGGTAGATTCGAATCGACCTCGTCGCCACTGTTGAATCTGTGAATCTTAAAGTATGGTGTTTTCCAATAACTAGACGGAGGCTGTAAATTAACAATCAACAGGTGTTTACTGGAGGAGGGTTGTCGAAAGACTGACAGTACAGATGCCTGCTCAAGGCTTATATACAGGTGTGGTCACTGCCGGTACTACAGTATACAGGAGCTGTAAAAGTGGTTCTCTCTTAAAGGTACATACACTACAATGGGAACCTTAGAATAGATTCAAATGGGAGCGAAGCAAAGCTGAAATTGGAAAGCAAAAATGTAGAAAGTTAATTTGGAAGACAGAGGATACAAGGGCTAGAAAATAGAAAACAAGGCAATTTGGCTGTGCTAAATGGCATATACTTCAATGCAAGTAGTATAGGGAATAAGGCAGATGAGCTGAGAGCACAGATGGACAAGTGGGAGTATGATAGTATAGCTATTACTGAGACATGGCTGAAAGAAGGGCAGGTATGGCAGCTCAACATTCCTGGTTACAGGGTTTTTAGATGGGATAGAGAGTGGGGTAAAAAAGGAGGGGAGGTTGCAGTATTGATTAAAGAAACAATTATAGTTGTGAGGAGGGATGATATGTTAGAAGAATCATCAAATGAGGCCATATGAGTTGAGTTGAAGAACAAACAATGGGCGATCACATTGCTGGGAGTGTACTATAGACCCCCAAACAGCCAGAGGGAGAAAGAAGAGCAAATATGTAGGCAAATTTCTGAGAACTGCAAAAACTATAGGGCAGTAATTGTACCCTCATATTGACTGGGATAAAATTAGTGTGAATGCTATAGAGGGTGCGGAATTCCTAAAATGCATTCAGGAGAACTTTTTTTAGCCAGTATGTAACAAGGGAGGGGGCGGTTCTGGACTTAGTTTTAGGAAATGAAGCTGGGCAGGTGGAAGGGGTATCAGTGGGAGAGCCTTTTGGTGCTCGTGATCATAATTCAGTTAGAATTAGTGTAGTTATGGAAAAGGACAAAGATAGACCAGGAATAAAAGTTCTCAATTGGGGAAACGCCAATTTTGCTAAGTTGAGATGGGATTTAGCCAAATTGGACTGGAAACGGCTACTTGAAGGTAAATCAGTGTCGGAACAGTGGGAGGCATTCAAGGAGGAGATCCTGAGGGTTGAGAACAAGTGTGTTCCTTTAAAGAAAAAGGGTGGGACTAACAAATCTAGAGCCCCCTGGATGTCAAGGGACATACAGGCTGTTATGAGAAGCAAAAGAGGAAATAGCAGAGGCTCTGATCATCATTTCCCAATCCTCTCTGGCTGCAGGTGTGGTACCGGAGGACTGCTAACATTGTACCTTTGTTTAAAAGGGGAGAAAGGGATAGACCGAGTAATTACAGACCAGTCAGCCTAACTGAGAAAATTATTGGAAAAAATTATGAGGGACAGGATAAATCTTCATTTAGAAAGACACGGATTAATCAAGGACAGTCAGCATGGATTTGTTAAGGGGAGGTCGCGTCTGACTAACTTAATTGAATTTTTTGAGGAGGTAACAAGGAGGGTCGATGAGGGTAGTGCGTTTGCTGTAGTGTATATGGATTTTAGCAAAGCTTTTGATAAGGTCCCACATGGCAGACTGGTCACAAAAGTAAAAGCCCATGGGATCCAGGGCAAAGTGACAGGTTGAGTCCAAAATTGGCTCAGAGGCAGGAAGCAGAGGGTAATGGTTGATGGGTGTTTTTGTGACTGAAAGGCTGTTTCCAGTGGGGTTCCGCAGGGCTCAGTACTGGGTCCCTTGCTTTTTGTGGTATATATCAATGATTTAGACTTGAATGTAGGGGATCTGATAAAGAAGTTTGCAGATGATACTAAAATCGGCTGTGTGGTTGATAATGAAGAAGAAAGCTATAGACTGCAGGAAGATATCAATGTCAGGTGGGCAGAACAGTGGCAAATGGAATTCAAGTGTGAGGTAATGCATTTGGGGAGGGCTAACAAGGCAAGGGAATACATGTTAAATGGTAGGACACTGAGGAGTGTAGAGGAACAAAGGGACCTTGGAGTGCATGTCCACAGATCCTTGAAGGTAGCAGGACAGGTAGATAAGGTGGTTAAGAAGGCATACAGAATACTTGCCTTTATTAGCCGAGGCATAGAATATAAGAGCAGGGAGGTTATGCTTAAACTGTATCAAACACTAGTTAGGCCGTAGCTAGAGTACTGTGTGCAGTTCTGGTCACCACATTACAGGAAAGATGTGATTGCACTAGAGAGGGTACAGAGGAGATTTACAAGGATGTTGCCGGGACTGGAGAATTTTAGCTATGAGGAATGATTGGATAGGCTGGGATTGTTTTCTTTGGAACAGAGGAGGCTGAGGGGAGACCTTATTGAGGTGTATAAAATTATGAGGGGCCTAGATAGAGTGGATAGGAAGGACCTATTTCCCTTAGCAGAGAGGTCAACAACCAGGGGGCATAGATTTAAAGTAATTGGTAGGAGGTTTAGAGGAGATTTGAGGGGAAATGTCTTCACCCAGATGGTGGTGGGGGTCTGGAACTCACTGCCTGAAAGGGTGGTAGAGGCAGAAACTCTCTTCACATTTAAAAAGTACTTGGATGTACACTTGAAGTGCTGTAACCTACAGGGCTACGGACCAAGAGCTGGAAAGTGGGATTAGGCTGGATAGCTCTTTGTCGGCCGGCGCGGACACGAAGGGCCAAAATGGCCTCCTTCCATGCTGTAAATTTCTATGATTCTATGGCCTAGAAATTCAGTTGCGTTCGCCAGCCATTAGCGCCATAAGAGGAGTAGATCTCGAGCGCTAGGCACTTAGCGGCCGGGCGCAGAACGATCTGCGCCTACGCCCAACTTCAGTAGACATTTAGCGCCGGCGCAAAGTGTTTGCGCGCGCTCAGCTGCGCGCGCAACTTATGACGTCATTTCGTCGTGCAACGCCGTTTGTGCACCCCAAACCGGAACTTCAGTGGCGCCCGCCCAATGTGGGTGTGGCGCTGTTAAGAACTGTGAAGTGGAATGCAGCAGAGGCCCTGCGGGCCTCGGGGAGCGCTAATTAAAGGGCACTTAGACTGAACTATAAAGGGCAGCCATTTTGCTGCAATGACTTTAGTGCAACGGATTTCTGGACAGAGACCAAGGAAGAGACCTTACTGATTTGGGCCAACATAGGCGAGGTATTTTTGGCTTCTGGCCAGAGCTTGGAAATTTGACTCATTGTGATTTCACTGTTTGCAAGTATATTATGGGGGCTGCATGGGGTTCCAACACTCAGTTCCAGCATTATGTGCGAAGGGCTCGCAGACGCTGTGTGAGAGGGGCAGCCATGCCTAGACGCAGAGGGGCCATCAGGCGTTGGCAACGTAAGCCTTACCCACTCAGGGAATACCGCCAGCAGGTGTCCTATCTCACCATGACTGCCGCGCATTGTGTTAAGAGGCTGTGCTTCAGAAGGGAGGTGGTTGCAGAGATCTGCCAGCTGCTTCACAGAGATCTGCATCCACAGCTGATGTGCAGGACGTCTCTGTCGGTGGAAGTGAAGGTCATGGTGGCTCTGAACTTTTATGCAAGCGGCTCCTTCCAAGCCGCTGCTGGGGACATAGCTAACATCTCCCAGTTCGCCGTGCATCGCTGCATCCGGCAGGTCACCGATGCCCTTTTCACAAGGAGACACCAATTCATCTCCTTCCCCATGACCCTAGAGAGGCAGGAGCAGCGTGCAGTCGGATTTGCGAGGATCGCCGACTTCCCCATGGTGCAGGGCGCCATTGACTGCACGCATGTGGCTTTGCGGGCACCTATCGACAATGCCGAGGATTACCGCAACCGGAAGGGCTACCATTCCCTCAATGTACAGCTGGTGTGTGACCACAGGCAGCGCATCCTAGCTGTCAATGCCCGCTTTCCAGGCAGCAGCCACGATGCATTTATCCTGCGCCAGACTACTGTGGCTGACATGCTCCAGGCACAGCCTCCCCCAAGAGGATGGCTTATCGGGGACAAAGGCTATCCTTTGTGTACATGGCTCATGACCCCGCTCCGCGCGCCCAGGACCCCTGCTGAGGAGGCATACAACGAAAGCCATCAAGCCACAAGGAACATCATAGAGCTAACGATTGGCGTCCTCAAGCAACGGTTCCGCTGCCTGGATCGCTCCGGCGGATCTCTGCAGTATTCGCCGGATAGAGTCTCCCAGTTCGTCGTCGTTTGCTGCATGCTGCACAACCTGGCTATCCGCAGGACTCAGGCACTGCCACCTCACGTTGGACCACCACCTCAGGAGGAGGAGCAGGAGGACCATGAGGAGGAGGAGGAGGAGGAGGAGGAGTACCAGCCCAGGAGGGAGCCACAAGGTCCAAGGGCCGTCCGTCGGCGGCTTATTGAACGACACTTCTAGGCCCCCTATCAGGGAATGGCTTGTGGCAATGAAGGCACATGAATGCAGCCGCTCCGCAAGCCCTCAGCCGGTTAACGCAACAACCACTTGAAACATCACACATGGACAAGCTGAATAAAGAAAAAGCTTTATTGAACAAACTCAGGGCTCTTCCCACATGAAACCCAAAAACACACAACACCCCCAAAAAACAGTCAAAAACATGTCTCATTCCCACAACCTGGGGAGGAATAACAAAACTTGTCCATCCAAATGGCCTTCATCCTCGGCCTTACCAAAAGAACCCCCCCCATAGACAGCATAAGCACCCCCATATAAAAAAACATTTGCCTTCATCCTCGGCCTTACCAAAAGAACCCCCCCCATAGACAGCACAACCACCCCCATATAAAAAAACATTTGCCAACACACTCTACTTTGTGTGCCGACAGGGCGAGTCCTTGTCCAGCCTTTTCCGGCCCCTGGACGACCTGCTGCTCCGCCTCAACCTGGGCCCTGTGGGTGCTGCAAGGCTGGGGGAAGGCTCCTGAGGGGCACACTGCGTGATGGCAGATGCCCTTGGGGGTCGGCCTAGACGAGCTCTGGCCCTCGAGGGGCCGGCTGCTGACTGCTGCAGCTGTGGCTGGGCAGCATCAGTCTCTCCAGCAGCTCGTCGCAGCTTTGCTGGGGGAGTGGCAGTGGCGGCTGCAGCAATGGGGGCAAGCTGGCTGATGGCAGGCGCTCGCTGGTCGCCAGAGACACTGGCACTCGGCCGGGCTGGCACTGCAGCAAGCGCAGCAATCTGGTGAAGGCCAGACCGCTGTGCTGCAGCAGCGCGGCGGGAGCCCTGGCGATGCATGCGTGACACAGCGAGTGTGGCAGCAGTGAGTGCCCGTACTGCCCTGGTCTGTGCCCGCATCAGACCAGCCAGTGACTGCACGGCACCACTGATCAACTGTCCACTCGCTGCCTGTGCTGCCCTGAAGTCGTCCCGACTCGCGTCCTGTGCTGCCCTGAATTCGGCCCGACTCGCGTCCTGTGATGCCCCGAATTCGGCCCGACTCGCGTCCTGTGATGCCCCGAATTCGGCCCGACTCGCGTCCTGTGATGCCCCGAATTGTGCCCGACTCGCGTCCTGTGATGCCCCGAATTGTTCGAGACCCCTGGCCTGTGCTGCCGCGAGTTGTTCGAAACCCCTAGCCTGTGAGGCCCCAAAATCGGACACACTATGAGCCAGGGACTCAATGGCCTCAGGCAACCATGCCACAACCCCCATGAACTCGGTGTGCCGCCGATCCGAGTCCGCGGACATTTGATCAAGGAGGCGTACCTCCTGGGCGAGGACCGTCTCCGGACTGGAGGCCGGACTCTCCCTCTGGGGAGAAGGCCGCCGAGCTGGCCGACCCTTCCCGCGCGGCTGGACGCCACTGGGCACAGGAGCTACACTCCCCTGCAACACTTCCCCCCTCTGGGGAGAAGGCAGCCGAGCTGGCCGACCCTTCCCGCTTGGCTGGACGCCACTGGGCACAGGAGCTACACTCCCCTGCAACACTTCCCCCCTCTGGGGAGAAGGCAGCCGAGCTGGCCGACCCTTCCCGCTTGGCTGGACGCCACTGGGCACAGGAGCTACACTCCCCTGCAACACTTCCCCCTGGCTCTCCTCCAGGGAACACGTGTCCCCTCCATTGCCATCCCCTGGCGCGGATGAGGGTTCCCCCGATGTGCCGCCTTCCTCTTGCTCCTCCTCGTCCTCCTCTTCTGAGGGACTGACACTCGCAGCTTCAGGGACCTCCTCCTCACCAGCTGAAAGCAGGAAGGCACAAGAGTAGCTTTAGAGTGAGGACAGGGCGTCAGCGAGGGAGGCATGAGTGGTGGCATTCTGCGCATTGGTCGGACAGTGGCAAAGGATGTAGATCTGAAGCGCAAGGGGAACGAGAGAGGTCCAAACGGTCATGTCCTTACCATTGGGGCCCAGCACAGGGTCGGCATCTCCAATTGCAACGGGGCCAATCACCCGGGCACCCATGACTCGACCCACGCGCTCCTCCAGGTCACTGAGCTGCTGGAACTGGGCACGGCCTCCCCCGGTGACAGTCCGGCTCTTCAGGTTCTGGGCCAGCTTGGCCTGCAAGAGAAAGGACGGCCTCTAAGTACAGTGTGGTGCCCTGTTGTTGTGTGCACTGCCTCCCATGGTCGAATAGCTTGGCCAGTGTGGTGCCCTGTTGCTGTATGCACTGCCTCCCATGGTCGAATAGCTTGGCCAGTGTGGTGCCCTGTTGCTGTATGCACTGCCTCCCATGGTCGAATAGCTTGGCCAGTGTGTCAAGTGCAGAAAGTGCAATTGATGTTCATGCCAGTGCCATAGCTGCTGGATGAGGGCTGGCCATTAGGGCTTTGAGGTCCCTTTGCCCATAATGTGAGGTGCACATGCAAGGATGAGGAGGACACTGGAAAGGGTACTCACCCTGACAATCCGAGTGAGGTCGTTAAACTTTTTCCGGCATTGGACACCAGTCCTGGGGACATCGCTGTTGGCTGTGACCCTCTGGGCGATTTCCCTCCAGGCTCTCCTGTACACCCTCTTGGGAGGCTTCTTGCCACTGTCCGGGAACAAGATATGGCTTCTCTTCTCCAAAGCCCTAACCAGCACCTTTAAATCATGGGCAGAGAAGCGCTGCGCTCGCTCACGGGCCCTCTGCATCCTTCCTGGCGCTATTTCTCTCCAGCAGCAGTGTTTAGGCCTAGCTGGAGGGCTGCAGCATCCAGGGCGTGGCAGCAGACCAAGTCGACCCTTCCCCCTTTAAGAGCTGGCCGGCGCCAGGGTGTCTGCTGTCAATCAAAACATGACCGCACATGCGCTGCGCCCGGCCTCGGCGGTATCAGTCTGCACCGCCGGCTTAGCGCCTAAAGATAGCCGTGCAACGCCAGTTTTAGCGCTCGAGCGAACTCCTTGGCCAAAGCTACTGAATATCGGCGAAGTGGCCTCCACTTTCCGGCGGGCGCAAACTTTAGCGGCCGCCCGACTTTACCGCCCCAAAAGTGGCTATACTGAATTTCTAGGCCTATGTACCTGAAAGAACATTGTCATTTTGACATGGTCCCTTCAGTGCTGTGACCCATCACAGTGGGAGGCCAGTGTCAGTAGTACAGAATATTAAAATAAACTGACATTTGCCACGGGTCAGTTGGATTGAGTGCCATCCCCTGGTGCGAATATGCAAATAAATATCTGTGGTCCTAATGCGTTTTTGTGACTGTAAGGAGCCCACCCACAGATATTGTGAATTACGTTAACTGGGAACATCCTTTGATGTGAATCACCGGTTTTCTTTGTTTTCTCAGACTCAACTTCTAATGAGTATCTGTTGAGACTTGTTTGATTTCATCAACACTGAACCCACAAAAGGAGTTAATAGCTATGCTTTCAGGCACGGCTCTCTTATTGATCCTGACAAATACTGTGATGTTTTGCTGGTGAAAATTAAGTCAGGTAGATGTTTATTTCTGCAGCAGCAGAGCCTTTGGAAGAAATGTTTAACGCCTTAGAGGAGTTGTGGATAAATTTTAATGTTGTTGTGATATAAGGGTAAAGTGTTATTTATAGGAAGAAAAAATGACAAGTTCGTAAATTTGGCATTAACACTGAACAGCAACAATCCACAAACCAAATCGAATGCTGAACTGTATGGCCAAATCAGTAAGTCAGAAGAAGTCACATTAAAGCTGTCCAGTAGTTTGGCCAGAACATGTTGAGTACTGTGTAGAGTTTTGGTCACTGAGACACAAGGAATGTTTAAATTCCTGAAGAGCAACAAGATTGATCCCTAGAGTCAGAGAACTGCAATAGGAAGAAAGATCAGAAAAACTTTCAGTCTCGAAAGGAAGTAACTGAAATGAGGTCTCGTAAAAATATATAAGATAAAAAGGTGGGACCGGTTTTAAATAGAGTCTCCGTGCTCATGTTATATGGTAAAGTACGACATTCTCCTTGATCACTAATCCCTGATTCAACATAGTACTTTGTTTTTGATTAATTTTGATTTTACTTCAACATCTTCTTGAATCAGAATCTATTTCCTAGCTTTTGGCTCGAGTTCTTAAGATGAAGTGCAATGAATCACTTAACCACAGGCGTGGCTGGGGTTCTTCCATTAGTTCATTTCAAATCTATTTGGAAGGGCCTTAAGGGGAGGCCCAATATACCCAAGGGTCATATCACAGAATCACAGAATCACCACAGTGCAGATAGAGGCCATTTTGGCCCATCGAGCCTGCACCGACACATATCCCACCCTATCCCCGTAACCCCACGTATTTAATCCCCTAACACTAAGGGTCAATTTATCATAGCCAAATCAACCTAACCCGCACATCTTTGGACTGTGGGAGGAAACCGGAGCACCCGGAGGAAACCCACGCAGACACAGGGAGAATGTGCAAACTCCACACAGACAGTCGCCCGAGGCCGGATTTGAACCCGGGTCCCTGGTGCTGTGAGGCAACAGTGCTAACCACTATAAGACTCTGGCGAGACAACAAAAGTAGAGAGCAGAACAGTGGAAATCTTTAGACATAGGAACAAGAGTAGGACTGTTGGCCCATCCAACCTGTTCTTCCATTTGGTTAGCTATGGCAGCTCTTTATCTTTTTAATTTGTAATCTGTAATCCCTTTATCTCCAAAGTACGTATCTTACTCCCTTTTAAATACCTCATTTAGCTTTCAACGATAGCCTTCTGGGACAATATTTTCAATAATCCAACAATCCTTTAATGTGAGTAAATGCTTCCTCAAATCACATTTCAACTGTTTGTTTCTAATTTGAAGATTAGGACCTTTTTGTTCTGCATTGCTAGTCTACTATGTCAGTCCTCTTCCTTATTTGAAACAATGAATCTGTTGTACGGTGATGTTGCTGGGAATGGTACCTGTGGTGACCGACACAATGATGGGTGAATGGAATGGAGCAAATTTGAAAACAGAACAAAACAGATTGAAAATCTGTTACTTTTGGCAAAGCTATCATTCACACACTTGGGGGGTGATTTTCATTCAGAAGTCGGGAAGGAGGCGGGACTACAACTTTTGTGGTGGTAGTCCCGCCTCCATCGAGATGCGGCCAATCCACGCGATTTTAACTTGTTTGACCTTGTTGAGCCCGCCCAGCGGGGGCAGGGGGCGGGTGGGGGGCACGGACGGGAGGTTGCCTTTTCTCTCCAGCGGCATGCCCAGGAATCACTAAGCTGGGTCCTCTGTGATCTTGAGAGTGGTCAAGTTCTTAGTGACCTCCCAGGCTAATTGGACAATTTGACCCAGTGGACCTGAACCCATTGCGTACAATGACACACAATTGGTCACAAATGGGCTACCTTAGAAAGCCAATAACGATAGTTGATATGGTTGCAGATCAGCCATGATCTTATTGAATGGCGGAGCAGGCTCAAGGGGCCTACTCCTGCTCCTATTTCTTATGTTCTTATGTTTTTCTAAAGGAAAGGTCACGATAATTCATGAGGATGGTCTTCTGAGGTTGTGGTTAAGACACTGGGGAGTAAAAATTCCTCTGTTTAATGTGTAGTGACATCACAAATGTGTTTAAGTTTTTTCTGTTCCATATTTTTGCTGAAATTGTAGTGTCCGTGTGTAGATAAAGACACTGAAGACAGGAGTTGGTTCATAGGTATTTACTAAGCAAGTCTGGGGGGGGGGTTCTAAAGGATATACACAATACACAGGCTTATATAGCCCAAGTGGCAATTACCGGCATTACGCACACCTGGGGCTCTTAAAGGCACATACACCATAATTGCTCTTAAAGGCACATACACCACAATTCCTCCCCTTCTAGCTAACTAGTACATCATATTTTAAGTAATTATTAATTACATGTTATATGCAAAATAATATACATTGCTGTATTAATTAATTATAAGTTAGTCTCTCAGGAGGCTTCCTGACTCGGTCCGGATAACGCCTCGGGGGTGTAGTAGTTTCTGGTGGTGTAGTAGGTTCTTCTGGCAAGGCTGATTCGGCTTGAAGGCCAGTGTCGGGTTCATCGGGCTCCAGTATCACCGGATCGGAGGTAGATATGGGTATCTCTACTTCATCGTTAGATGTATAGAGTGGTGGTGTAGGTTGTCCCTTTTCGGATGACTTGATGATTTGGTCAGCATGGCGCCTTATTATGCTGTTTCCGATGTCCACGGTATACATCAGTGGTCCTAATCGTGTGCAGATAGTTCCAGGCTGCCATTTCTCGGTACGGTAGTCCCGGGCCAAAACCGGTTGGCCTATCTGGAAGGCCCTAGTTGGCCTTTCATTCATGCCCTGAAACTGCCGGTTCTCCACGTCCCTTCGGATGTTGGGCTTGACCAAATCCAGCCGGCATCTTAGGTTTCTATTGTAGAACATCATGGCGGGAGTTTGGTTAGTAACCATATGCGTTGCATTCCTATATGCAAATAAGAAGTTATCCACCTTGTGCTGAAGTTTTATGTCTTCATTACCCATGGCCTTGATGGCCTTCTTGAAGGTCTGGACAAACCTTTCAGCCAATCCATTGGTGGCGGGATGGTATGGGGCGGACGTGTAGTGCTTTACCCCATTGTTCTTTAAGAACTTTCTGAATTCTTCGGACACAAATTGCGGTCCATTATCAGAACATATCTGCTCCGGCAGCCCATTCCTGGCAAATATGGTCCTTAATACTGTGATGGTTTTTTCCGTGGTGGTGGAGGACATCTTTATTACCTCCGGCCACTTGGAGTGTGCATCAACTGCGATTAAGAACATTGAGTCCATAAATGGACCAGCAAAGTCGATGTGCACCCTTTGCCAGGGAGATGAGGGCCACTCCCATGGATGTAGAGGGGCCTGTGGCGGAGCATTTCGGGCCTTCTGGCATCCTAGGCAGCTCTTGGTCATGTCTTCGATGTCTCCATCGATACCTGGCCACCATACAAACGCCCTAGCTAGGTTCTTCATTTTCACTCCACCCAGATGCCCCTCGTGAAGCTCCTTTAGCACTTTATCCTGGAGTTTGGGTGGAATCACCACTCTGGATCCACACATCACCGTTCCTCGGCACACTGACAGCTGTTCTCTTCTTTGCGAGAATGCTGGCAACAGTGGTTCGCCATGTGCTGGCCATCCCTTCACTGTTAAATCGTAGACCCGTGAGAGAGTAGGGTCATTTCTTGTCTCCCTTTCAATGGCAGAATTTGTCACCGGTAGACATTCCACTATGGTAGAGTGGAATATCTCTACTGGGTCTACTGTAGGTGCCTCTTCTATCGTTGGCAACGGTAGGCGTGATAAACCGTCAGCATTCCCATGCTGTTTTGACCCTTTGTATTCAATGTTGTATTGGTGTGCCCCTAGAAAAAGGGACCACCTCTGTAGTCTTTGTGCCGTCATAATGGGGACACCTTTTTTAGGGTTGAATATGGAGATGAGGGGTTGATGGTCAGTCAGCAAGGTAAATTTTTGTCTGTGTAGGTAATGGTTGAATTTCTTCACTCCCCATACCAGGCTGAGTGCTTCCCTGTCT
Organism: Somniosus microcephalus; assembly: GCF_052327205.1. Classification (NCBI taxonomy): domain Eukaryota; kingdom Metazoa; phylum Chordata; class Chondrichthyes; order Squaliformes; family Somniosidae; genus Somniosus; species Somniosus microcephalus. The sequence goes on along the minus strand of NC_141012.1, from coordinate 33,271,732 downwards.
ATCTGGGCATAGTTACGCTCAGCTGAGTTCAATGAGCGTGACGCAAAAGCTATCGGCCGTTCCGAGCCATCAGGGAATCTATGGGACAATACCGCTCCTATGCCGTAAGGGGATGCATCGCACGCCAGTCTGATTGGTAGTGATGGGTTGTAATGAGCCAAAATTTTCTCAGATGTGATTAAGTCTTTACATTTATGGAAGGCACGTTTACAGTCTTCGTTCCATTTCCAAATCACTCCTGTCTGTAGAAGATCATTAAGAGGGTGTAGAATAGTTGATAAGTTCGGTAATAATTTATGATAGTAATTTATTAATCCCAGGAATGACCTTAATTGTGAAACATTTTCAGGTGCTGGGGCTTTTATAACTGCTTCAATTTTTTCAGGTGACTTATGCAACCCTTCCTTATTAATTATGTGGCCACAATATGATATCTGATTTTGGAAAAATTCGCACTTGGGGCGATTTGCTCGTAGGCCCCGTTCTTTCAGCCTAGTGAGCACCTGCTCCAAATTGGCAAGGTGCTCGTTGGCGTTTTCTCCTGTTATAAGGATGTCGTCTAGGTAGCATTGAGTCCCCGGAATCCCTTGCAGGACTTGCTCCATAGCTCTTTGCCAGATAGCTGGAGCTGATGCTATTCCAAAAACCAGTCGATTGTACTGGTACAGGCCTTTGTGTGTGTTTATTGTGAGATACTTTTTAGAGGTCTCCTCAACCTCCATCTGTAGATATGCCTGTGCCAAGTCAATTTTTGTGAAACATTTCCCTCCGGATAGTGAGGCGAAAATATCTTCTATCCTCGGAAGAGGATACTGTACCGTGTGAAGGACCGGGTTTACAGTCACCTTAAAGTCCCCACAGATGCAAATTTTTTTCTGTTCCTCAGAGTTATTTTTCAATGTTTTTTTCATGACTGGAACAATGGGTGTTGCCCATTCGCTCCAATCTATTTTGGATAATACGCCTGCCTTTTCCAAATTCTTCAGCTCTGCCTCGACTGCCGGACGTATTGCGTATGGCACCGGTCTTGCCTTAAAAAATTTTGGAATTGCTGTATCTTCCACTTTTATTGAGGCGGTGATGCCTTTCAAGGTTCCTAGTTTCTCTTGAAACACTTCTTTGGCGTTGGCCAAGATGTCTTTTAATCGTTCAGGTATGATGTCATCACTGTTTTTTTCCTTACTGGTCACCGTCAGTGCCTGAATGGAGTGCCAGTCTAAAAGTATCTTCCTTATCCATTCACGTCCCAACAACGGTGGACCACCATCTTGTAGAATGTATAAATACAACTTTTGTATTTCTTTGCCGTTGTATATCACAGGCACCCTTATTTTTCCTTTGGGGTAGACTTTCTGCCCCGTATATGTTTTTAAGATAATGGATGTGTCTTTTAGAGGTATATGCGAAAATAGCCTCTCGTAATCTCGTCGATTTATTACGGTTCGAGCTGATCCTGTATCTAGCTCCATTTTAACTGGGGACCCTGCTATTGTGAGGGTAACCCAAATGGTTTGGTAATCCTCTTTGGCAAGTACATTATGTAATTTGAGACAGCTTAGTCTCTTGTTTCCGGAGTCGCTATCGCTATTCTGGTCTTCGGAGCTACTGTCCGCCATCATTTGTACCTTCCTGTACTTTTCTTTATTGATTTTTTGTTTTCTGTCAGTGGATTTATTTTGTCCAGATTGGCATACCCGTGCAATGTGTCCAATCTTACCACATTGCCTGCATGCTTTGCCCTTGAACCAGCAGTCCCTCTGGTTATGGGTGGATCTGCCGCAGCGATAACATCTTCTGAACTCCTGTGTCATTTTATGGGTGCCGAAGTCCTGTGTCTCTTGTTGTATCTCTGCAGCTCCTTTTGCTGCTGCTTCGTATGATACAGCCATACTGAAAGCTTTGTCCAATGTTAAATCTTTTTCAGAAAGCAGTCTTTTTTGTGTTCCTTCACTTAAGAGACTGCAAACAAATTTGTCTCGAAGATAATCTGATAGTCCTGCTCCGAATTGGCAGTACTTTGATAGCTTTCTTAATTCGGTTGGGTAATCAGCTTTACTTTCACTCTTGTGTTGATTTCTCTTGAAGAACTTGAATCGTTCCGCTATCAGCAGCGGTGTTGGGTTTAAATGCTCCTGCAGGGTATCAACAATTTCTTTAAAAGTCTTGTCCTTTGGTTTGGCTGGAGTGATTAAATTTCGTAACAGCCCGTATGTCTTCGCGCCCATTAAGTTCAGAAGTACTGAAGCTTTTTTTTCATCTGTTATTCCATTTGTAGTGCAATAAACCTTTACTCTTTCCACGTATGTGGTCCAATCTTCTATTTCGCCATCAAAAGCCTCAATATTACCAGATTTAGGCATTTCAGAAAAGATATGGCGCTTCCCGCACTTTTTTTTCTCTCTCTCTCTCTGTAGCAACGATATGGCGCTTCCCGCGCTTTCCCGCCGCTGCTACCGATAACAACGCTGTTTTACTGTGGTTTCTGTTTATTCACTGTTGGAGACTCGTTCCCGACGGAGGTCTAAAAGCTGACCTGCTTGCCGCGCCGGCCGTCTCTCGAGTGCACCCTTCCAGTCCGTTATTGCTTGCCTCCGATTTTGCTGCCTGTCTCAGCTGTAGAGCCCGCCGCTGGAGCTCCAGCCTGACACCCAGGAAGGATTAGCGCAGTACCTGTCACCAGCTTGGCCAGCTGGTGAAACCACAGTTTCTCTTACTTCCTTGAGTCTTCTGGACGCTGGAGGAATCGATGTCCTTGAGGTGCTGCCGAATTGCAGGTAAGTCCGTTTCCACTTTGTCGCCACTGTAGTGTCCGTGTGTAGATAAAGACACTGAAGACAGGAGTTGGTTCATAGGTATTTACTAAGCAAGTCTGGGGGGGGGTTTCTGAAGGATATATACAATACACAGGCTTATATAGCCCAAGTGGCAATTACCGGCATTACGCACACCTGGGGCTCTTAAAGGCACATACACCACAATTGCTCTTAAAGGCACATACACCACAGAAATCGTAAACACTTTCTAAACGGACACATTCACGGTATCTCTAGAAATATCAAACAGAGGACATCTTTACATAAGCATTTATGATGTTCCTTTGCAGAGAAACCAGAGGATCTCTTACCCCTTTGTTAGCCTACTGTAGAGGAAGCTTTACTCTGCTTCTTATCTGTACTATCCCTGTCATGGAACTATGTGATGTACTTTTTTTACTAGCTATAAAAAATGGAACGTGCTCCATTTCTTAACACTGATGTTCTTCCCTTCAAGCAATACAAGTTTCACCCCCTAAGTTGTGAGTGATTTTGAAGAGCAGGGAATGTGATACTTATGGATGAGGAAGGCTATCCAGCCCATCTCAATACATCCCTCCGGATAACCCTACACTCTCCTATTTGCCGCATCTAAATGATTCTAGAATTTTTGCTTCCATCACTCTGCCCATTTCAAGTGTTGATCATTCTCTGTGTGAAAAAGAACATCCTGATATCAGTCCTAAAGTTACCTTCTTACTAGTTTAAACCTGTGTCACCTTGTCCTAATTCTACTGGTTAATTTAAAGTAATATTTCAGTTTAATCTTTTCCACACCATTTACCAATTTATTTACCATTGTAAGATTACCTCTGAGGTGCCGCCTTTCCGTTACCTCTGGAGTCCCCAAGGATATATCCTTGGCCCCCTTCTATTTATGCTGCCTCTCACTGACATCATCCGGCGACACGGTGTGAGTTTTCACATGTATGCTTCACATGTACTCTATTTGATCACGAATTGAGCTTCCTACCATTCCATCACCAAGACCGCCCACTTCCACCTTCGTAACATCGCCCGTCTCTACACTTGCCTCAACTTATCTGCTGCCGAAACCCTCATCCATGCCTTTATTATCTCTAGACTTGACTATTTGAACTCCTGGCCGGCCTCCTTAGCTCTACCCTCCATTAACTTGAGATCATCCAAAACTCTGCTGCCCATGTCCTAACTCGCACCAAGTCCTGCTCACCCATCTCCCCTGTGCTCACTGACCAACATTGGCTCCCAGTTAAGCAACGCCTCGATTTTAATATTTTCAACCTTGTTTTCACATCCCTCGACGGCCTCGCCTTTCCTTATCTCTGTAATCTCCTTAACCCTAATCCCCTTAGATCTCTGCACTCAATCTATTCTGGCCTTTTGAACATTCCTGATTTTAATTGCTCCACCATTGGCGGTCGTGTCTTCAGCTGCCTAGGTCCTAAGCTCTGGAATTTCCTCCCTAAATCTCTCCGCCTCTCCATTTCTCTTTCCTCCTTTAAGATGCTCCTTAAAACCTATCTCTTTGGTCACCTGGCCTAACATATGGCTCGGTGTCAATTTTTTTTTTGATAACACTCCTGTGAAGCGCCTTGGGACGTTTTATTAAGTTGAAGGCACTATATAAATATAAGTTGGTGTTGTTGTTGAAAAGTCTCTCCAGTCTTTCCTCATAATTTAGACTCCTAACACTAAGGATCAGTCATGTGGTTCTTCTCTGCACTGCCTACAGCACTTGAATGTCGCCCTTGTTTCTCAGCGGCCAGAACAGGACACAATACTCATTCAAGGTGGGGGCCTGATCAAAGCATTGTACAGTTTGACCATGACTTCCTCTGACTTATATTCTACTATTTCGGCTATGTCCTTAAACATTCTGTTGATCGCTGTTCTAGGCTAGCTGGATATGTTGAACATTAAGTCTACTAAGACTATTAGATCTCTTTCAACTTCATCCTTAGCCATTTTTCATTCCTATGTGCAATACTTTACACTTATTGGCATTAAATTTCAACTACCGTTGTTTGGTCCACTCGCATCTGCTGTTTAGCTTTTTCTGTAGTTTTCTTTGACTCCTCTGCCCCTCCTAGTTTACATTTGCAAAGTTAACCGATTTGCATTGAATTCCAGTAGACAAGTCGTCGATGTAACTTAGAAAATTGATGTAAAGTAGTAGTGATCCCAACACTGCTCTCTGGGGCACCCCACTCAGCACATTGGCATTATCCCCCTAACTAGTACCTGTTATTTTCTATCCTTCCACTAGTTACTTATCCATATCCAAGTTGTGCTCTGAATTGCCTCTGCTTTGAGCTTAATTAGTGACCTTTAAAGTGCCTTTTGGAAGTCAAAGTACACAGCATTGTAAGGTTTACTACAGTCCAATTGTCACTTCCTCAAAGAAATCGAGGAGATTGGTCAGATAGGATGTTCCCCTTCTGTATGTATCTTGACTGCTATTTACAGGTACTAGGTTGTTGTTGTACTACTAATTCTCAAGTTTACTCCTGATGATTAATTCCATTATTTTGCTTGTAACTGAAGTAAGAATAATGGACTGCTAGTCATCTGTATTGTCACTATTTTTGAATATGGGCATCACATTGGCCTGTTTCCAATCTACTGGTAGTTCACCATCGTCCATTGACTCTCTCATAATGATTGTCAGTGTCTTGCAAATCTCCTCGCAAGTCTCTCTCAAGACCTTTGGATAAATACCATCTAACCCTGCGGATTTATTTGTTTTAAGTCCTTTCAGCTTGTCTAAGACTTAAATCTCATTTACTTTGAAGTCTTGAATTCTGCCTCGATGCTGCGGGAGGGTGTGTTGTTCATTTCAGGTGTCCTTGGCTCAGTGGTAGCACTCTCGCCTCCTACTGCGAAAATGTGTTATCTGGGCAGCAAACTGTGTCTCACAAGGTAACAGTATAAATTTGTAAGATATGATGTAGAATGTCACACTGCACCAAATCACTTGCCTTATTAACAGTCTTCACTGGTCTGTTTCTCTTCCATTGTATAGCTTGTGTCTATGAATGAGACAAAGCTCAGATTCCCCTTTAATGGTATGAGGCCTTTTATAAATCCTGTGCACATCACTGCATGAAGACTTTACTGTACAGTAAGTTGTTTTTTTTTTGCTCATGATGGGATTATGTGTCAATAGCGCCTCAATTTCAAAATTCTCATCCTTGTTTTCAAATCCCTCCATGGCCTCGCCCCTTCCTATCTCTGTAATTTCCTTCAGCCCCACAACACCCCGAGATATCTGCACTCCTCTAATTCTGCCCTCTTGAGTATCCCTGATTGTAAACGCTCCACCATTGGCAGCCGTGCCTTCTGTTGCCTAGGCCCTAAGCTCTGGAATTCCCTGCCTAAACCTGTCCACCTCGCTACCTCTCTTTCCTCCTTTAAGACGCTCCTTAAAACCTACCTCTTTGACCAAGCTTTTGGTCACCTGCCCTAATTTATCCTTATGTGGCTCGGTGTCAAAATTTTTGTCTTAAAATATTCCAGTGCAGAGCCTTGGGACGTTTTACTATGTTAAAGTTGTTGTTGTTGTACCGAGCGATACATATCTTTGTAAACTATGCAGAAAGTTCTTGGGAATATTTGTAACTACTTAACAAGCAGATGCACATGAAGATCCACAACTTAATAGTCAACATGGCACAAGCGTTGAATAACTTTAAAAAAAAAATAACTGTGGATTGTCGAGGCTGCCGCGGAACACGAATGGAGGCCGAACCGATCTGAGGAACACATGGCTTTTTATTACATTCTCTTGAGAGATGGCTGCCCCAGCTCTTCTCTCTGCTAAACCCGAAAAACTCAATGAGGGCGACGCCCGCGCTTTTGTGTACACACTGAGGGCGATGCCCGCTCCTTTGTAATGCCTTAAAGGCAGCATGCTTCTTAAAGGCAAGGTGCCCGATTTATTGTCCACGGACGGAAAAGTGGATTGCGCCCGTTTAGGTGGTGATCCGCCACACAGCTCCCCCCAGAATCCGCTTAGGAGGTGTGGACGAGACGGTGCGGCGGTCTGATGGGCCGGCCGGAGCGGCTCTTGTAGGACGCCGGTGGACGTGGAACGGCCGGGCGTGGAGCAGCCGGATGTACTGGCTTGAGGGCAGGTCGGTCGCGTGGCGGTGGACGAGCTACTGGGACCTGCTCACCGGGCTCTGAGTGTGCTGGCTTGAGTCGGTCAACCGACACTTTTTCAGTCCTGTTGCCCACTTGTAGGACGAAAAATTTGTCCCCAGCCTGTAGCACTTTGTAGGGCCCGTCATACGGGGGTTGAAGGGGTCCGCGGTGGGCGTCGTGCCGGACGAAAACGAACCGTGCCTGGTGCAGGCTTAGCGGGACGTGTGAGGTGGATTCGCCGTGCCGGGCAATGGGCACCGGGGCGAACTGTAGCGCCGGTGAGGCGAAGTCGTGGCGTTGCTGGTCGGCTGACCAGGGTGTCGTGGCGGTGGGCAGGAACTCGCCGGGTACGCGCAGCGGCTGGCCGTACACGAGCTCTGCTGCCGATGCGTGGAGGTCTTCCTTAACCGCGGAGCGCAGGCCGAGGAGGACCCACGGGAGTCGGTCGATCCAGGTGCCATCCTGGAGGCTGGCTCGAAGAGATGCCTTCAAGGATCTGTGGAACTGCTCACACAGTCCATTGGCTTGGGGGTGGTACGCTGTGGTGCGGTGAATGGTCACCGCGAGATTGCGTGCGATGGCGGTCCAGAGTTCAGAGGTAAATTGCGGACCTCTGTCCGACGTCATGTCGGAGGGGACGCCGAACCGTGCGACCCAGGTGCTAACGAAGGCTCTGGCGATGTCGGCGGTGGTGGTAGAGGTCAGTGGAATTGCCTCGGGCCAGCGTGTGGTGCGGTCGACGATCGTCAGCAAGTGCGTGTGGCCTTGCGACGGCGGCAGGGGCCCGACAATGTCCACGTGGATGTGGTCGAATCTACGTGAAGGGACAGTGAACTCCTCGAGGGGTGCTTTCGTGTGTTGCTGCACCTTGGCCCGTTGGCAGGCTAGGCAGGAGTTGGCCCAAGTAAGCACATCCTTGCGAAGGCCGCGCCAGACAAAGCGGTTGGCTACCAATTTGATGGATGCGCGGGCGCCGGGGTGGGAGAGGTTGTGGAGAATCTCGAATACCCGGTGGCGCCAGGACGCTGGGACGACGGGCCGAGGTTGAGATAGGGATATGTCGCACTTGACCGTGACTGCGGTCAGGCCGCAGGCGACGTCGGCCAGGCGTAGCCCTGGTAGGTTGGTAGGTGCGGAGAGCAGATCAGGGTCCGTGAGCTGGTCTGCTGCGAGTTGAGCGTAGTCGACTGCCAGGTGTGCGGCGTGGATGGCGGGGCGGGAGAGGCAGTCGGCTACCATGTTGTCTCAGCCGGAGACATGTTGGATGTCCGTGGTGAACTCGGACACTGCCGCAAGCTGGCGCTGCTGCCTGGCGGACCAGGGGTCGGTTGTCTTTGCCATTGCGAATGTCAGGGGTTTGTGGTCGACAAACGCAGTGAAGGGGTGGCCCTCCAGCAAAAACTGAAAATGGCGGACCGCCAGGTACAGCGCGAGGAGCCCGTGGTCGAAGGTGCTGTACTTGACCTCCGGGGGGCGTAGTTGGCGGCTGAAGAAGGCAAGTGGTTGCCAGGCGCCGTCGACCCACTGCTCGTACATGGCGCCGACCGCGTGGTCGGAGGCATCCGTGGTGAGCGCTACTCTGGCATTGGGCCGTGGGTGTGCGAGCAGGGTGGCGTCTGCGAGCGCGGTCTTGGTGGAGTTGAAGGCGGCTGATACGTCTGCCGTCCATTCGACCGCCATCTTGCCGCTCCTGCCCCGGAGGGCTTCATACAGGGGCCTCATGAGGGACGCCGTTTGGGGATGAAGCGGTTGTAGAAATTCACCATCCCGAGGAACTCCTGGAGTCCTTTGATGGTGGTGGGGCGGGGAAATTGCTGGACGGCCTGCACCTTGGTGGGCAGGGGAATGGCCCCAGCATGGGTGATGTGGTGGCCGAGGAAGTCGATCTTGTCCAGGCCGAACTGGCACTTGGCTGGGCTGAGGATGAGCCTGTGGTCGCTGAGGCGCCCGAACAGGATGCGAAGGTGTTCGAGGTGTTCCTGCTTGGAGGAACTGGCTACCAGGATGTCATCCAGGTAGACGGAACAGGAACTTCAGGTCCCGTAGGACCGAGTCCATGAGCCGTTGGAATGCCTGGGCCGCGTTTTTGAGGCCGAAGGGCATCTGCAGGAACTCGAAAAGCCCGAAGGGGGTGATTACGGCCATCTTGGGGATGTCCGCGGGGTGGACGGGGACTTGGTGGTAGCCGCGCACCAGGTCGACTTTGGAAAAGACTGAGCGGCCGGCCAGTCTAGCCGAGAAGTCCTGAATGTGCAGCACGGGGTACCGGTCAGGGGTGGTGGCGTCGTTGAGGCGGCGGTAATCCCCGCAGGGGCGCCAACCCCCACCTGGTTTGGGGGCGATGTGGAGTGGGGAGGCCCAGGGACTGTTGGAGCGGCGGATGATGCCGAGCTGTTCCATAGTGGCAAACTCGGTCCGCGCGATCTCCAGTTTGGCTGGGTCCAGCCTGCGGGCGTGGGCGTACACTGGGGGGCCTGTGGTGGGGATGAAGTGTTCCACCCCGTGTTTGGCAACCTCCGCGGAGAAGGTCGGGTTGGTGAGGGCCGGGAATTCGGCCAGGAGTGCCGAGTAGTCATCCGTGACCCGGGCGTGGCACTGTGACGCCATGTCGGCGGGTTGACGGGGGGCCATGGCGCCCAGGATGGGGGACATGGTGTTCATGTCCACGAGGCGGTGTCGAGGGATGTCTACCAGTAGGCCGTGGGTGCACAGGAAATCTGCGCCGATGAGAGGGGAGAGTACCTTGGCAGTGATGAACTCCCATCGGTAGCGGCGACCAGCGAGGTCGAGGGTGACTGTGCGGGTGCCGTACGTCCGGATGTCTGAGCCGTTAGCGGCAGCCAGCGCCTGTCCTCGTTTGCCCTTTTGGATGTCGAGGGCGGAGGCCGGGATGATGCTGTGCTGAGCTCCAGTGTCGCACAGGAACCGGCGGCCGGTTTTGTCATCTGTGACGTACAGCAGGGAGCCCGTGTGGCCCACGGCCATCGTGGGGGCTGGTACAGGGGCGGACTTGAAGGAGCAGGGAGGTGTGCACCATTGTGCCCTGGCGTCGAACCATGCGTGGTAGTAACAGTAGCCCGGGTTTGTGGGGCGCGAAGGCCCCGTGGGCCCCGTGGCTGGGCCTTGTGGCTGCATGGTGGCCGGTGAGGGGCGCGCCCAGGCTGTGGCTGCCAGGTCTGGAGCGACGTCGCGGCTGGAGTGAGCGGACAGCAGCTTGTCGGCCTCGTCGGCCAGGGCTTCTAGGTCCGTGAGGCCGGACACCACGATCGCTGGGCGGATGCTGGGAGGTAGCTGGCGGATGAACAGCGTGCGGAAGAGGGACCCGGGTGGGCTCTCGTCGGTGAGTGAGAGCATGTGGGAGAGGAGGTCTGATGGTGAGGCGTCACCGAGGCCTGGAAGGTCGAGGAGGCGGCAGTTTCGCTGGTATGTCGAGGTCGTAAATTTTTTAAGGAGCGCGGCCTTAAGATGTGCATACTTGCCCTCCTCTGGTGAGTTCTGCAGCGCTATCCAGACCTTCGTGACTGGAGCTACCGAGTGATGCGATGAGGTAGTCATACTTCGTCTCATCTGTGGTGATGTGTCACAGCCGGAATCGGGACTCAGCTTGGAGGAACCAGGCTTCGGGCTGGTTTTCCCAAAACTCTGGCAGTTTCACGGAAACTGCGTTCGTGTCCGCCATTGCAGTGCTCGGAATACGTTCTGAGCGTTGGGGTCACCAATGTTGAGGCTGCCGCGGAACACGAATGGAGGCCGAACCGATCTGAGGAACACATGGCTTTTTATTACATTCTCTTGAGAGATGGCTGCCCCAGCTCTTCTCTCTGCTAAACCCGAAAAACTCAATGAGGGCGACGCCCGCACTTTTGTGTACACACTGAGGGCGACGCCCGCTCCTTTGTCATGCCTTAAAGGCAGCATGCTTCTTAAAGGCAAGGTGCCCGATTTATTGTCCACGGACAGAAAAGTGGATTGCGCCCGTTTAGGTGGCGATCCGCCACAGGATGTCCTGTGGCCTTTCCAAAGGTGAGTTGGAGGAAACTGAGTTTTCTAACTGGGAAGAATGCTTTTGTGTCAAATGGAATGTGACAGAGGAGAAAATTAAAATTGAGGAGAAACTGTCGTATAATTGGTGAATAACCACACTAGGAAATAACCAATTAGAAAAGGTTGAATTTTTACTGTATGAGGTTCCTATCTCCACCATTTTAACAGCGTGCTTTAATGCCTTTGTTAAAAATAAAACTGACAGAGGAATTTTGTACAAATGCATTGCCACATTTGTTACTAACATTGCACTATGTGATTGCAACCCATTGACACTAAATCAGAACATAGGCCACACACTCAAAGATCATTTTTATTCTAACAGCTTTAGAACTATTGTGCGTAGTGGAGGTTCTTGTTTCTCTTTTTAATTAAACTTTAATTATTTGACTCTTTGATCAGTCATTGACAAAATGGAGAGGCTAAATTTATTTTAGTGCTTCAAAACATTAGCTGGCAGGAATAAAAACAGAAAATGCTGGAGATACTCAGCAGGTCAGGCAACATCTGTGAAGAGAGAAACAGAGTTAACGTTTCAGGTCGATGACCTTTCGTCAGACTCTGTTAACTCTGTTTCTCTCTTCACAGATGCTGCCTGACCTGCTGAGTATCTCCAGCATTTTCTGTTTTTATTTCAGATTTCCAGCATCTGCAGTATTTTCTTTTTGTATTAGTGTTAAATAGCTGGCAGGATTTGGGTATAAAAGTAGTTTCTTCACCCAAATACTTGATGGTTCGTTAAGTGCTGATTATTATTTATTCCTTTTATTTTGTCTCAGATCCAGCTGCAACTGCTAATAAAGAAAGAACTTAGATTTCTACAGCACCTTTCATGACCGCAGGACGTCCCACAGCGCTTTACAGACAATGAAATACTTTTGAAGTGTAGTCACGGTTGTAATGTAGGAAACGCGACAGCCAATTTGTGCACAGCAAGCTCCCACAAACAGCCATGAAACAAACGACCAGATAATCTGTTTTAGATGTTGGTTAAGGGAGGAATGTTGGCCTGGACACCGGAAGAGCTCGCCTGTTCTTCTTTTAATAGTGCCATGGGATCTTTTATGTCCACCTGACATGACAGATTGGGCTTTGGTTTAATGTCTCACCCAAAAAGCAGCGCCTCCGACAGTGCTGTACTGATGTGTCAGCTTAGGTTATGTGCTGGAGTTGGGTTTGAACATGTAACCTTTGACTCAGAGCTGAATGTGCTAGCACTGAGCCAAAGCTGACTCATATTTGCAATCTTTCATGTACCTATGTTTCTGTCATTATTTTCCTTAATGTCACTCTGTTTACCTGTAACTTACTATTGGTTTCACCGTGGTAAACATTTTATCCCCAAGCATTTTTGCAGCAGTCATAAAACAGAACATTGATAAAATGGTAAGCCCTAATATCCAGGGTTTCTCCAGCATGGCAATTTAATCTTATCATTAATCACATAGCATGGGATCTTGCAGTTATAAACAGCCAAGGCAAATGCTGTCCATGGCCGCAGGACAAAGTGAAATTGTGGGAAACGTAACGATGAAAGAATACTCTGGCATTTTTGCTGGATAACCTTAGGTTGAGTCGGCAAAATGTACCTCAGGAGATTAAATGCTTTCAAAATGAAAATTACTTTGGGTTTCAGCGTATTTACTGATTAATCAGGTTAGAATTGTGAGCTAAAAACAGAAAACGCTGGAAATACTCAGCAGGCCAGGCAGCATCTGTGGAGAGAGAAACAGAGTTAACGTTTCAGGTCGGTGACCCTTTGTCAGAACTGGAAAAAGTTAGAGATGTAACAGATTTTTAAGCAAGTGCAGGGACAGGGAAAGGGGGGAGGGGAGGAGAGAATAAAAGGGAAGGTCTGTGATGGGGTGGAGATACCTGATAAACACAAGAAGGGAAACAGAAAGCAATGAAGATGAACAAGGTAAAAGAGACAAATGGAAATCCCACCGGACAGAAGAGCAGAACTTCTTCAAGGTGGGCATTCCTAATTCACTGCCACTTCTCCTCTAGGAATGCCCAACTTGAGTTGTGAGCATTTGGGAGACACTTGGATTGATTTGATACTGGCCAACATTATGCAAAGATAACAATTCGTTCTGTGTTTCAATCACCGAACAAATTGTAAAATGCATTATCCTTAACAATGTATATTAATCTCTTAATTTCTTAATTTCTGAATGCTGCAATGTGAAAATGCACCAATATATTATTCAAACCTATAAATTCGGAGTTAAGTTCCACACTCTTAGTTGGTAAATGTTTGGACAGCTCCTTGACATCTGGAAAGCAGGGCTCCTTTCCAAACATTGCCGGGCAATTCTCTCAACTAGCGGGAGGGGCTTCACTGGGACATATGTCTTCAGGTGAAATCGGGTTAGAGGGCAAGTCACAATTGGACCAGGACATACAATTAAATGGGGTTCAGTTCCTATTTTAAACTCATACATTCTGTGCTTATTTTTATATTATGGTGATTTCAACCCGACCCGCCTGACAGATGGGCAGTTAAAATACCCTAGGCCTGACGATTTCCTGCCAACTTTCTGCCAATCCTGATTTTAAGCTGCTCCTCTGGCACTTGCTCCCCCCCCGCCCCCCCACTCCCCCCCGGCTCAGCTGAATTATTGCTTCCAACAAATTAGCAAAACCTATGGCAATTTGGGAACATACGTGTTTCTCTGTCGTACAGGCTGACGAGTTGAAAAATACAAACCTGAGGTGCTACAGCGCCACCACTGGCAAGAGGGTGTAATCACAGAGTACCAAGCTTATATATTCATGTAACAAGCATCTGCTGTACTTTGCCTTTAATTTGATGATAGCCTCCATTATAAATGTGGCTATAAGAATTTATAATAGAGCAAAATCAACACAAAAATATAACAAAAATGCGGCAACAGGAATTAAGGTTTTGTAGACAGGTAGCTCGGATAGACATATACAACATAATTAATCCTATTATTATCAAGCTTCTAAATTTAAAGAATGTTAATTGAAATTAAGTTCAACTTAAATGTTCTGTGACTTTCTGGTCTTAATAAATTTACTCACTATTTACAAATACTTATCAAGTTTTTGCACACTTTAATAAACAATAAGCTTCTACACGTATTTACCATTAACTTTCTTTGTTTTCTTTCCATTTATTAAAGGTTTCGATAGCAAAGAAAGTTTGGAGAGCCTGTAAAAATGGGACTGGAGTGCCCTGTCATCGTCTTCATTTCCTGCTTGTGCCTGATTGGTCAGTCAGAAGGTAAACTCATGACAGGCAAATAATCTGCTCCAGGAGTCGTGAGGATTTGTTCAGTATTTAAGTGCTGGCAGAATTGTAGTGTTTTTGATCATTTGTGCAGCTAACCTTTCCAATCTCATACATGATGGGCAGGATTTTCATTGGGCCGTGGAGTCAGGATTGGAGGCGTGTGGGGGGGTTAAAAACCCGAAATCAGGGGTCCCGACACCATCCCGCACCCAAACCCGCCTCCATGCCAGTTTCAAAGGAGGCGGGTACCCGCCCTGCACTGGGACCCGCCTACCCGAGGCGGGAAGGGATTAGTGCCAATTAACTACCTGTTAACAGGTAGTTAACAGGCAGTTTTTAGCCTAATCCCTATTTTGAAGGTTGAAGTGTGGGATTCCCAATGGCTCCAAACCACGGCAAGTTAGAGGAGGCGGGCCGTCGGGTTGAAGGACTTGGAGGAGTCAAGATGTCGGTGTTCAGGTGAGTGATGTGTGCATGAGTGCAAAGGTAAGTGTGTTTGGTGTGTCTAAAGTGATTAAAGGAGTTTAAATGACCTTTTCTTACCTTTTCAGCCTTCCTTCCTTCCTTTAGGTCCCGGGAGTCCCTCATCTCACCGGCACAGAAAGCAGAATGGCTGCTAACTGTCAAAAGTGACAGCCTTCAGTTTACTGTGCAGGAGAGATTTCTAACTCAGTCTGTGGAGAAGGACTCAGGTTAGAAGTAAGACTGTCAGTGTTTGACAGCTTCAAACAGCTTTCAAACACTGATATTTCATCTGTCAAAACCTCTTGACAGATGAAATTTCAGTCTGTGACGTCACCTGTTGCCGGGTGGCCCTTAATTGGCCTGCTGAGCCCGCTGGGCGGGCTAAACAAGGTCAATCAAGTAAAAATTGCGTGGATTGGCCACATCTCGATGGAGGCGGGACTACAACCCCGAAAGTTGGAGTCCTGCCTCCAACCCGACTCCTGAATGAAAATCCTGCCCGATGTATCTCATCACATGTATCCTCTCACCTCAGATCCAGTTTCAACAGATACTTTTTTTGGTACCTTTTAAATAATAAAAATATTTAATTTACTAAGAAACTGACTGCTGCACACCAAATGAGACCACAAAATGGTTCTGTATAGTTTTTAAAGTCATGTCAGTTATTTAAAATTGGGTTACTCACAGGTGGTAGGCTGGACACTCTTAAAAATGCTTATTTTTTGTGATAAACCCATTTTCAGCTGTATTAATAAAACTGCACCAGGTTACCACTCTTAAATATGTCAAGGAATATTTTTTAATGCAAGAACAAAAAACAATTATGCTCTAAAATGATTGCGCTGGTTCATGGAAGAGTTTGAAATTCTTTGATCTTTTGCATTGGCTGGGCCGACATTGGTCGAACTGAAAACCAGCGCAACCCAACGGAAACTCTACCCCTCTGTGTACTTGTTTCTGTTCAGCTCAAGATCTTTCACATAGAGAAAAGGTTTTACTTTATTGAAAGCGCCTGAAAATGATTCCATTTCAGGCTCTCTGGCAGCTCAGCAAGTTTATTCGGAGACCACCTTAGCCACGTAGAACAGAAATGGATCCAGTTCAATGCTGGGTCTGTGCTCGTTCAGTTGACCTCAGCCAAGAGTTCTGGGTTCAGGAAGGGAAAATCATCCTGGATTCCTGCACCTGATCACTATCCAGCAACCTCTGCTGTAAGTGTGCTAGTGTGGACCTTCCATGAGAATAAGATCAAACTTGGCTGTTATGCCTCCTGCAGTCTTACAATAAGGTCATACTTAATGTCTAGGCTCAAACTTGGGCAAACTTTGGGAAGGCAACTGGTGCCCATAGAATCAGACCCCAGTGAGGACTCAACACCTTTAAGAGAGAGGGAAGGGATGCAAATTTGCAGAAAAAGCAGGGAAAATAATAAATGTATGAAAACAGCTTTCAATAAACTGACCAGGATGCAATCACACCTGGAATGACAAAGTTAGATTTGGAATCCATCCATTAAAAAAAATGCTGGCAAAGTGATATTTTAAATGAATCCAGAAATATCTTGAGCCAGATGGAAATAAAAATGTAAACTATCAAAAAAACTTAATGCTCCAGATGTGTTCACTTTATTAGGCCTGTGTATGAGGTGGATGCTGGCAAGCTTTCCTATTTTGATCTGCAAAAATTGTATCACAGATTGACCAGGTCATGTCTATGAGTCCTAACACTCAACTGGGTGAAAGGATAGCCTTTAAGTACCAGTTCTCTGACTAACAGAAGGCAATTCTTCAAATGTGGTTCCCATGTCCTACATAGGCAGTGAGACATGGGATGTACAGAAAACCACGTTGAAAACGTGTTTTCAAGTTTTAACAGATGAGAAGGAAGGATGTATTGAAATTAAATAAAAGTAAAGTTAATAGGCAAGAGAATGGTGTAAAGAGAAGAAGGGACGAACAAATGCAAATACCGGGGAATTTTCTTGGGGGTTCTCCCATTGTCCACAATAGCTTTAGCGGAATCTCTATTGGGGGTTTCCGCTGATCTTCCATAAATTAATGGCAGCTAATCGAGAGAAGTCCATGAGAACATTCTCAGCTAAAGTGTCTAATTTTTGAAATGTTATTTAAAATTGTATTTTTAGTCTTTATTTCAGCAGTATGTGGTAACATGACAGTGCATTAGAGTAACTTTACTGCAGCGCATAAGCTGAAATGGTTTTTAAAAAATGGCTGGCCAAAGGAAGCTGAAATTACCTTGGGCCTGATGGCAGTCTGAGGTTTAAATTAAATCAACAGCATATAGGAAATGTTTGTTTGTGGATGCTGAAATAAATTTTGCACCAATTTTACAGAGCTGAGAGCTCTGGGCTATTTTCCTTTTCTTTACTGTGTTCAGAGGATATCTGTTTTGGTAATGGCAGATGTTATTAGTGACATCTAGATTCTGGAGCTAAAATACAGCTAACTAGAATAAGATATATACGTCTGCCCACTTCTCAAAATTGTATGTTATCATCATTTATCAAACTGCCACAGGATTTAAAGAATACTTACCTTGTTACTTAATCTGCAGGTTAGGAGATTAAAGAATCTCAGAATCTTTTCAACGTGAAACTCAGTAGGCATTTTTCATCCTGTTTATTATGTATTAGTAATAAATCAATGAATAACAGCACATGAATAGCAATAACATTATTCACAGATTTATTAACATTTGCTTTTTGTTTGACATTCAAAGGGAGTCATGGAGGAAATCATAAAGGCCCAGAAGAGGTAAAACAATACGCTATAAATTTATACTGTGAAGAGGATGTTCGAAGGGGAACAGTACAGAGGGAAAGACTTTTGATCTATTGCAGCCCAAATTGCCATCTCCCTGGAGAGGAAATATCTTCCATTTTACTTGTACAAAAGTAGCCTCATGGAGTTCTGCCATTTTAAGTCTCTCAATAAAAATGATTCATTTGATTGTTATCAACACTGAACTTTTCAGTCAGGTTTGATCAGCATCCAGAGCTGAGAATGATTCCAGTTGCAATCCAGCTCAGTGACAGCTGGCCAGAGATGAACCCATTAAATACATCGTGTGAGCAGGTCTTTTCCAATAGAAGGCCAACTGTTCCCGGAAGGAGACAATCCCATGACATCATCCCCCCACCCACCCAATTATCTCCCTTCACTCCACTCCTCCTGAAGATGCTGACTGCACATGTTCGTGCAATCTCTCAGGACCTCACCAAGTGGTCATTCTTCATATGGAAACTTGAGCGGAATTCGTGGACTATTCATTCTTGAGGCTGAGCTCAATTCTGTCCTCACCAGACATCCACGCACAAGCAATTTACAGCTTGTGTGGCTGGGTAGCGACACAGGAGTAGGGACTCTGACTGATATTTCCTTGTCCTATCCCAGGGTCCCAGTAAACAGCTGAAGCATCCCACATGGATTAGAGATCATTCCTGGGGCCTACTTCATCTTTATGTCTTAGTAATATATTTAACAGTCCCTTCATCCATTGATCCATCAGAGGACCTCAATCAATCACTTACTTTTAACTTCAATTTGCATTTATATAGCAACTTTAACATAGAAAAATATCCCACAGCGCTTCACAGAGGCGTAATTTAGAAAATGGACACTGAACCAAAGAAGGAGATATTAGATGAGGTGACCAAAGGCTAGGTCAAAGAAGTGAAGCTTAAGGAGGTTCTTAAAGGAAAAGAGGGAGATGGAGAAGTGGAGGGATTTAGGGAATTCCAGAGTGTGGGGCTGAGGTGGGTGGAGGCAATGATAAGGCGAAGGGCAGGGATATGTACAAGAGGTCAGAGTAATTTGGGGAGGAGGTTGTAGGGCAAGAGGAGTTCACAGACATAGAGACGGGGAGACCATGCTGGGATTTAAACAGAAGGATGAGAATTTTATGTTTGAGGCTTTGGGGCACCATGAGTCAATGTAGTACTGCGAGGGCAGGGGTAATGCCCGAGTGGGCTAGAATATGGGATGTGAAATTTGGGTGCGCTAATGTTTATGATGTGAAGATGCCGGTGTTGGACTGGGGTGGACAAATGTGAGAAGTCACACAACACCAGGTTATAGTCCAACAGCTTTATTTGAAATCACAAGCTTTCGGAGGAGACTTCACCTGACGAAGGAGCAGCGCTCCGAAAGCTTGTGATTTCAAATAAAGCTGTTGGACTATAACCTGGTATTGTGTGACTTCTCACTAATGTTTATGGTGAGTGGAGGATGGAAGGTGGGCTGGAAGACCATTGGAATTGTCGAGTCTGGTGGTAACAAAGACATGGATGAGGGTTTCAGCAGCAGATGGACTCAGGTGGGGATGGAGATGGGTGATGTTACGGAGGTGGAAGTAGACAGCCTTTGTGATGGAGAGGCTATGGGATCAGAAGGTCACCTTCGAGATGGACAGAATGCTAAGTTTGTGAACAATCTGGTTCAACCTGAGACAGTGGCTGAGGTGGGGAGGGGGTGTGGGGGGTAGGTGGGGAAGTATGGAATCAGCAACAAGCGGCTTTGGGGGACCCTGAGTCAATGTAGGACAGGGAGGACAGGGGTAAAGGGACAGAGTTTGTAGCAGGGGGCAAAGACAATGCCTTTGGTCTTCCCAATGATCAGCTGTCTTTCTGCGGGATATTTCAGATTGAAATTGTTTCCCTTAATTATTATCCCCTTTAAAGGTTTAATTGGCTGTTAACCTGTGAAATAAAAGGCACTACGCACAGTTAACACAGCAAAGGAATGATGTGGCTAGCACTTTAAGGGTTAATTATTAATGACATCTGGAACTGAGTGTGTTTTATTAGCAGTCTTGCACTTTGCCCGTCTGTGTTGATCATAATGTATGATTACAATGTTGTAACAGTGAATGCTTGCTTGGTAATTACAGTGTTTATAATGCCAGGAAAACTGCCAGCATGCTTAATAAGATAATAATAGCTTACAATTCAAATCATCAATAGATTTATGAATATGAGTTGGAGCTTTTAGTATAAACAATATATAGCTCTATAAGTAACTGATAGCAATCACTTATTTTTTAAGAAATTCAGAAATAATCATTTGAAAGCTGTAGACTTCAGGCTAGATTTTTATCAACAAATTCAGGTTTACAGTGTTGTACTTCAGCGATTTGTTTCTCCAACAAAGTGAATGCTCGTCATGTTTTACTTAGAAGGATGTAATTAAATGTTCAAAAGCCAGTTCCCCTGGTGACTGAGTTGGTAAGTGCACTACCTTTACTGAGTACAAGCCAGGGGAAAGATTTCCTTTTCCACTAACTGCAGAAAAAATCATAAACACGTTCATTGTAAATGCGTTTCTGATTTCACTATAGCTAGTGCTCTGAGGAAACGCTCCTCTCAAGAAGGTCCCCAGTTCAATTCCTAGTCTGCGCTAGGTTTGCTGGGTTAGGGAATGGATAATCAGCCAGAGTTCCCTTTCTGGTGGGTCTCCAGTGATAATAGGAAAAGATTAGGCTTGGATGTAATGCTTGAATAGCCCGCTGCCATTCAATGTCTCACACATGAGAAATGGCTGTTTGTCTGGGGTAGCAGAGGACTGCCAGCATGCCTGGAATCGTACTCTAGCAAGAGCCGGCACCTTTAAGAGTGAAAAGGAGCGGCGATGTGATGTTCATGAGTCCTCCAATTGTTGAAGCAATGATGTTAATTAAAAAAGCACAGTACTCTTTGGAATGAATTTTTGCTAGGGTCTCCTGCTCATCTGTGTTAGGTTCGTCAGAAGACATGAGAAAACAACATAAATGGCTGTTATGTCCATGTATAATCAGACACAGACTGCGGAGAATGGTACAAACGGTGTTTACTCAACGTGGCTCAGACTGCAACTGAACTGTACAGATTACTACTCCGGGTTTATATACAGGTGTGGTCACTGCCGGTACTATAGTATACATGAGCTGTAAAAAGTAGTTCTCCCCCTTAAAGGTACATACATTACAATTCCTCCCCTTTTAGATTAACAGTACCATAACACTCATTTAACAATTAAATAGCAAACTAATTACAATTAACACTTTTAACATGCAACATTAGCTGAAAATAGTCTATTTATAAATTCAGTCTTTGGGGAGGTTTCCTGATCCTTTCTGGATAGCGCCTTTCCCGAGTGTCTTGCTCTTGGTGCGGAGGCGATTCTGGCCCCCTGTCATCAGTTGGTTCATCAGCTTCCGATGCTACTGTTTCTGGGGTAGATGCTACCTGTAATTCGGGTTCATCACCAGGTACGTATGGGCGAGGCATGGGGTTGACTTGTTCCTGTGACTCTAGGATCTGGTCAGCATGGCGTCTCACGATGCTCTCCCCAATGTCCACTGTGTACATTAGTGGGCCCTGCCGTGTACATATCGTTCCTGGCTGCCATTTTTCTGTTCGGTAGTCGCGGGCCAAGGCTGGTTACCCTACATTGAAGCTCTTTGTTGGCTTCTCATGGATGTGCTGGAATTGCTTACTCTCAACATCTCTTCATACGTTTGGTCTGAGCAAATCCAGGCGAGATCTTAACCTTCGGTTAAAGAACATCATGGCTAGGGCCTGGTTGGTGACTGCATGTATCGCATTCCAGTAGGCGAACAGGAAATTGTCCACCTTGTGCTGCAGCGGAATGTTTTCATTGTACATAGCCTTTATTGCCTTCTTAAAGGTTTGTATGAACCTCTCAGCCAATCCATTTGTGGCTGGATGTTACGGGGCGGATGTGTAATGCCTTACCCCATTCTTTTTCAAGAACCTCCGGAACTCTTCGGAAACAAACTGTGGTCCGTTGTCGGAGCAAATCTGTTCTGGCAAGCCATTCCTGGCAAAAATGGTCCGTAGGACTGCAATAGTTTTCTCCGTGGTGGTGGAGGACATTTTGATCACCTCAGGCCATTTCGAGTGCACATCCACGGCTATTAAAAACATTGAGTCCATGAATGGACCAGCAAAATCAATATGCACCCGTTGCCATGGAGATGAGGGCCACTCCCATGGGTGTAGAGGGGCCTGTGGTGGGGCATTTTGGACTTTCTGGCATCCTGAGCAGCTCTTGCTCAGGTCCTCGATTTGTTTATCGATTCCCGGCCACCACACATAAGCCCTGGCTAGGCTTTTCATTTTTACCCCTCCCAGATGACCCTCATGAAGCTCACTGAGCACTCTATCCCTTAACTTGGGTGGAATTACCACTCGGGATCCACACATCAAGGTCCCTCAGCACACTGACAGCTGTTCTCTCCTTGTCGAGAATGCTGGCAACAGTGAGTCGCCATGTGCTGGCCATCCCTTCACCGTCAAATCATATACCCGAGACAGCATCGGGTCATTTCGGGTTTCCTTTTCGATACAAGCGTTAGTTACCGGTAGGTATTCAACTATAGTCGAATAAAATATTTCGACAGGATCCACTGCTGGTGCTTCCTCCGCAGCAGGCAGTGGCAGGCGTGACAGCCCATCAGCATTTCCATGCTGTTTCATGCCCTTATATTCAATCTCATAGTGGTGCGCCCCTAGAAAAAGTGACCATCTTTGTAGTCGTTGCGCAGTCATCACCGGAATGCCCTTCTTTGGATTAAAAATGGAGACAAGAGGCTGGTGATCAGTCAGCAAGGTGAATTTCTGTCCGTGCAGATAGTGATTGAACTTTTTCACTCCCCACACTAGGTTGAGGGCCTCCCTGTCAATCTGGGCGTAGTTATGCTCGGCTGAGGTTAGTGATCGTGACGCAAAGGCTATTGGCCTCTCTGAGCCGTCTGAGAATTTGTGCGACAGCACCGCTCCAATGCCGTAGGGTGACGCATCACATGCCAACCGAATTGGTAATGCTGGGTTGTAATGGGCCAATACCTCTTTCGATGTGATTAGTGTTTTGCTCTTCTGGAAAGCTCGTCTACATCCGTCACTCCACTTCCATGGCACCCCAGTTTGCAGTAGGGTGTTCAATGTAGTATTGTAGACAAATTTGGCAAGAACTTATGGTAGTAGTTTACCAGCCCGAGGAACGACCGCAGTTGTGACACATTTTCCGGTGCTGGAGCCTTGACTACAG
Source organism: Somniosus microcephalus (assembly GCF_052327205.1). Lineage (NCBI taxonomy): Eukaryota > Metazoa > Chordata > Chondrichthyes > Squaliformes > Somniosidae > Somniosus > Somniosus microcephalus. The sequence continues at coordinate 33,248,954 of NC_141012.1, read as the reverse complement.
CCTCAATCTTCTCTGGGGACTTATGTAACCCCTCTTTATCGATAACGTGGCCACAATACGAGATCTGTTTTCTAAAAAACTCGCATTTGGGGCGGTTAGCTCGGAGCCCATATTCCTGCAATCTTGTGAGCACCTGCTCCAGGTTGGCAAGGTGATCACTGTCATTTTTGCCCGTGACCAGGATGTCGTCCAAATAACACTGGGTCCCTGGGATCCCTTGCAGGACTTGTTCCATTGCCCTCTGCCAAGTAGCCAGAGCTGATGCTACCCCGAATACCAGCTGGTTGTATTGGTAGAGACCTTTATGGGTGTTGATTGTGAGGTATTTTTTTGATGCTTCTTCTACCTCCATTTGCAGATACGCCTGGGCCAGATCAATCTTAGTGAAGCATTTCCCTCCAGATAGTGAGGCGAAAATATCTTCAATCCGCGGAAGTGGATATGGTACGGTGTGAAGGATCGGGTTCACTGTTACCTTAAAGTTCCCACAGATGCAAACCTTCCTTGGTTCCCCAGGCGTGCTGCTCAATGACTTTTTCATCACAGGGATGATGGGTGTAGCCCACTCGCTCCAGTCTACCTTGGACAGTACACCTGAACGTTCCAGACTCTCCAGCTCTGCTTCGATGGCTGGGTGGATCGCATAAGGTACCGGTCTGGCCTTAAAAAATTTTGGACTTGCGTTTTCTTCAATTTTAATCATCGCTGTCATGCCTTTTAGTGTTCCGAGCCCTTGCTGGAACACTTCTTTCGCGTCAGTTAGGATCTTTGACAGTCGCCCAGGTGTGACGTCGTCATCCTTTTTGTCAGCCACAGTCAGTGCCTGTATGGAATGCCAATCCAGTTGTATTTTCCAGATCCATTCATGTCCCAGTAATGGTGGTCCTCCATCTTGCAATACATACAGGTCTAGTTTTGGTGTTTCCTTACCGTTATATATAACGGCCACCCTTATTTTTCCTTTGGGGTAGACTTTTTGCCCCGTGTACGTCTTCAAAATAATTTTTGTGTCTCTCAAGGGTATGTGTGAGAATAGCCGCTCGTAGTCCCATCGGTTTATGACTGTTAGGGCTGATCCTGTGTCCAATTCCATCTTTACCTGGACTCCTGCTATCTTGAGAGTGACCCAAATGGTTCGGTGATCCTCTGTTGTGATCACATTATGTAGTTTCAGACAACTCAGTTCCCTGCTTTCGGAGTCGTTATCACTCTTTTGTTCGTCTGAACTATTCTCCATTATCTTATGTACCTTCTTGTACTTTCCTTTGGTCGTTTTCTTATTGCTGGTTTTCTTTCCCGACCTGCAGACTCGTGCTATGTGCCCTACTTTTCCACACTGTCTGCACACTTTGTCTTTGAACCAGCAATCATTCTGGTCATGTGTTGTTCTGCCGCAGCGATAGCACTTCTCTGTTCCATATGACATTTCGTTTGTGCCCTATTCTTGCGGTCTCTGTTGTATCTCTGCAGTGCCCAGTGCTGCTGCTTCATATGATACCGCAATGCTGAAAGCCTTTTCCAGTGTAAGGTCCTTTTCAGATAAAAGCCATTTCTGGGTTCCTTCACTTTGAAGCCCACACACAAATTTGTCCCTTAAAGTATCTGCTAGTCCCGTTCCAAACTGGCAGTGTTTCGATAGCTTGCGCAGTTCCATTAACTACTCAGCATTACTTTCATCTTTATGCTGGTTCCTTTTGTGAAACTTAAATCTTTCTGCTATCAGCAGCGGTGTGGGGTTTAAGTGGTCCTGTAGGATTGACACTATGTTTTCAAAATCCTTTTCTACTGGCTTCTCTGGGGTTACTAGGTTTCGTAGTAAGCCATACGTTTTTGCACCCATTGAATTCAACAATACCAGCACTTTCTTGTCATCTGGCACTTCATTTGCCTTGCAGTATACTTCTATGCGTTCGACATATGTCGTCCAATCTTCGACTTCATTGTCGAACGCTGTGATACTGCCACTCTTCGGCATTTTTGGGTGTGGTTAGACTGGCTTAAAATGGCGTCTCCCGCGCTTTCCTTTCTTCCCCGCTGCGGCTTAAAATGGCGTCTCCCGCACTGCTGCCAACGCCGCTCTCGGCGGTCCTCGTGGCAAATGGCGATGCCCTGTGGGTTTCGCGCACTGCTCCTGCGCTGCTGCCAACGCCGCTCTCTGCGGTCCTCCTGGCAATGGCAGTGTCTCGCGTTTTCCTGCGCGCCTCTCTCCCCCGTTGACGCTGCTCGGTCCTGAACACCGGCTGCGCCCTGTGCGCTCTGCCCTCTCTCGTCTCTCTCCCCCGTTGATGCCGCTTGGTCCTGAACACCGGCTGTGCCCTGTGCGCTCTGCCCTCTCTCTCTCCCCCGTCGACGCTGCTCGGCCTTTTTCTTTGCCGCTCAGTCGGGCTGTAGCCCGCCGCTGTTCGGGAAGGGTCTGCGCAGTACCCGTTGCCAGCCCGTTTCGCTGGACCACCGTGACTGGAAAGCCAAGCCTGGCTCTTGACAGCCTCCCCTGCGATGCTCAAATCTCCGCTGGATGACTGGGCGGTTGCCCGTGGTCGACGCCCGTGCCTCTGGACTCGACCTTCTTCCACTGTTCTCCAGGAGCGAATCCCTGGGAGGTGATGCAGAGTTGCAGGTAGGTTCGAATCTGCCTCGTCGCCACTGTTATGTCCATGTATAATCAGACACAGACTGCGGAGAATGGTACAAACGGTGTTTACTCAACGTGGCTCAGACTGCAACTGAACTGTACAGATTACTACTCAACGTTATATACAGGTGTGGTCACTGCCGGTACTACAGTATACATGATCTGTAAAAAGTAGTTCTCCCCCTTAAAGGTGTTGTGTATGTAATATGTGTGCTACTTTGAACCTATGGACAGGACTGCACTACTTGTTGGGCGTAGTGATACGCAGTACCACTCCTGGCCATAGGGGTATAAATAGTACTGTGGGTACTGATCTCCCCTCAGTTCCCGTCTGTGGGCATGAAGTAAAGACCTATGTATAGTCCCTACCTCCAACCAGTAAAGACCTGTTTGAGTTATACGTTTAAGTCTTTGTGTTAATTGTTCAATACAATACACATACTTAACACTGGCGACGAGTCAGGTTCTTACCCTGCTGCAGTTGAAGAGAGGTTTCAAACATCACCACCCCACTAGAAGCGACAGGCTTTCGGACTCTGAAGCCTCCATCAGCGACTGAGCACTGGAGTGCAGCAAACATCCTGACAGCTTCCAGCGACTGACAGAAGTCTTTCTGCAGTTTCCTTGTTCAACCTAGGTGGTGGGGTAAGCCGTGCAGTGTTGGCTGCAAAGACAGGGCTGGGGAAGTTGGAGAAGATAAGGGCGATCGCAATCCCTGATAAGAGCCGCGGTGAAACGCGCGAGCGGGTAAGCCAGAGCCCGGGAGGGAGCGAGCAAGCAAGAGCCGCGCGAGCGGGTGAGCCAGAGGCCGGGAGCCGCTTCAAGTGCGAGGCACAGCGCGGGCCAGCGATCGGAACCAAAGATAAGGGCCGCACTCGGGGGCTGAAGGGAGACGGCGTCGGGGGACGGGTGAAGACCGCCAAGCGCGGGAAAACCGCCATTTTGTGGGCGGAGGACGACGGCAAGAGCGGGAAGCCGCCATCTTTGATAACAAGTAAACAAAATAAAATCTGAGAAATTGCAAATCTACAATGCCTAAACACGGGAATATTAGCACCTTTGATAGTGACCTCGAAGATTGGGCCATATATGTTGAAAGAGTAAAAAATTATTGTAAGGCCAATAAAATTCATGACCAAGATAAAGCTTTAACATTATTAAATTTAATGGGTGCGAAGACATACGGGCAATTGAAACACCTGTTATCACCAGATGAACTGGCGGATAAGACGTTCGATGAGATTGTTACTGTCCTGAAAGATCATCTAAACCCCACGCCGCTGATGCTAGCGGAACGATTTAAATTTTACGACAGAAGGCAGCTACAGCATGAAAGCAATGCTGATTATTTGCTGGAATTGCGTAAATTAGCGAAATATTGCCAGTTTGGAACGGGACTGACAGAGGCACTTCGAGACAAATTTGTGTGTGGTTTATTTAAACAGGATACACAAAAGCGACTGCTCGAGGAGAATGAGCTGACGCTTGAGAAGGCGGTCACTATGGCAGCAGCACACGAAGCCGCAGCGAGAGGCACGGCAGTAATGCAGCTACGGTCACCGGAGCTCAGTGCACACAAATTGGGTGTGAGTTCTGGCAAATGTTATCGTTGTGGAAAGACAACGCATGATCAGAACCAGTGTTGGTTTAAAAACCAAGAATGTAGAACTTGTGGTAGGCTTGGACATATAGCTAGAGTATGCAGGTCAGGGAAGAAGACCAGCAACAAGAAGTCACCGCAAGGAAAATACGCAAAGGTACACAAGGTGACCGAACAGGAGTCTGATTCAGACGCTAGCAGTAATGAACTGGCTAGCTTAAGCTGTAATGAACTGACTAGCTTAAGAGTACTCAACGCTGGTAAGGGTGCAGACCTCCAGACAATTTGGGTCACTCTTCAGATAGAAGGAGTCCAAGTAAAACTGGAATTGGACACTGGATCGGCATTGACGGTCATAAATAAGAAAAATTACGGAAAGTTATTCCAACATATTCCCCTACAGGATACGGGGATTATATTGAAAACATACACGGGGCAAAGAGTGTACCCCATCGGGAAAATAGAGGTTGCAGTGGTCCACAAGGGCGAAGACAGTCAAATAATGGACTTATATGTGATATCTGAAGGAGGTTCTCCACTACTAGGACGGGAGTGGATTAGGAAAATGAATATGGACTGGCATTTCCTACAAACAATAACGAGTGAGAACTCGGTGAAGATAGTCGGCCCAGACTCTGGAACGGATGATGGTAAGCCCAACTCAGGTGCAAAAGACAAAGTTTCAGCACAGAATTCCACTGAGCAACAACAACATAGTTTAACTGTGGATTCTGAGTCTGGCAAGTCTACTGATGTGCCCATTTCTGAGGGACACCGGGCTCGAACTCAACTCCATTTCAAACTACAACAGCAATTAGAACAAATGCTTCGCCGTTGTGAGCAAGAGTTGAATGCAACGAAAGAGTTCTTTGATATAGAGTTGGAGAATCTGGAAAGACAACAGAAGCAGCTGATGGAGAAAATGGAGCAGGAGCACACAAAACGTCTGATGTCAGAGGAGTTAACGGTCAGCCAACTCCTGCATATGCTGAAGGACAGGACTCTGAAATGGGAAAAACTTGAACACGAACTTCAATATTCAAACGAAAGGGGTTCGGAGCTCTCAAAGGTTATTGGAAGAGCTGAGGTGGCAACACAGACTGAGATGACTGCAACAGAGCAGCCCTTGGATGCCAAAAGTACGCTGACTCACGTCAACGTAGAACAACAGACCGCTGAAACAGCTGCTCCGGTAGAGGGATTGAATAGTCCGATCAATCAATCTCCAAAAGAAGTTGAAGTAGTAAAATCTCAAATGAGGTCATTAGTAAACGACTTGCTGAAAGCCCAGAAAAAGCTGGATGAAGAGGTACGCATGAAGAAGTCTCTTCAGGAAAGATGTCTGGACTTGGAACAAAAGCTGGCTAACGCCCAGCTGGGTATGGAGGAAATAGAAGACCCTCTCGCTGGCCTAGATCAGGACGACACCGAATATTACTATGTCCTGTCCTGCCCAACTTGTAACTTCGACTCCCACCATACAGAAATCATGGAGGAGCACCGAAAGTCTACGGAACATCGGGAGAAGGTGGCTCTACTACGGAAAAAGGAGGGAGAGAAGGAGGAACTGCGCATGCAGCTGGCAGCTGACAGTGGAGCCCAGAGAGTCTCCAAGAAGCAGAAAAGGAAAAGTCGAAACAGAAGATGACCCATCTGAACCATTATTACCTCTACCAGATCACACACGTGGTCCCTCCGAACGGAGCCAATTCAGTTCGGAAGTTCAAACTGTTAAATCCATGGAAGGACTATTGAATGAGTCACTCCAGCAACGTGAACCGACTCCACCACAGAGATTGAATCTGTGAACTGTTTTCCGCAGAGACTGAATCTGTGATCTGTTTTGACATGAAGTTATCTATGTATCTATGTTATTCTGTTATGTAAACCTGAAGTTATATATGTATATATGTTATTACGTTATGTTAAATGGGGAGATGACTGTAAAGCTAGGAAGGGAGGAATGTTGTGTATGTAATATGTGTGCTACTTTGAACCTATGGACAGGACTGCACTACTTGTTGGGCGTAGTGATACGCAGTACCACTCCTGGCCATAGGGGTATAAATAGTACTGTGGGTACTGATCTCCCCTCAGTTCCCGCCTGTGGGCATGAAGTAAAGACCTATGTATAGTCCCTACCTCCAACCAGTAAAGACCTGTTTGAGTTATACGTTTAAGTCTTTGTGTTAATTGTTCAATACAATACACATACTTAACAAAAGGTACATACATTACAACGGCCTTGTTTCTGACAGCTCATTGAAGTTACAACTCAAACTGTATAAGGTCACACAGTGCAATACAGTGGTATAGATGCCTATTGTAATCACTTGAATTCAGGGTTACATTGAATATTTGATAAACCACATTCTTATACAGCCTTTCACTTGCTACAAATTTCTAAAGAATTTTTTTTAGCAGGTCTATTGAATGGTTTGCACATTTTGAATTGTAGAGGGCAGGCAGATGTCACGGATGGGAAAACGATCTAAGGAACAACCTCAGCGCTCCAGGAAGTATCACGGATTATCTTAAAGACCTTCACGAGTTTATCCCCAATCTGAGTCCAGGCTGTGTCCAGTCATTCAGTCTTAATGTTAGTCATTCCACTCTGATGATGCTGTAAGTATAGTAGGTTTCTATGTATTGAAACAACTTTTAATGCATGACAGTATCCATACATAGAGTTAGAAAAAAAATGTGTGTTTTAGTATGCTATTATTATCTTTCCCTTTTTTCTATCCTGAAGTTCCCCAAAGCCATGCAGCTTCCCTAACAAAGAGGACAGGAGAGGCCTTAACAATGCTGATATATAGCCAAACATGAGGAGACATGTGAGAAGGCCTGTGAAGATTTCCCTCATCTTTTGTCCCCTCTCCCCGCATTAGTGGTTTTAAACTCTACTGTGTGGGTGACCCTAAGCAAATATCGACACACTCTCAAGTCCAATCCTTTCCTATTTACCAAAAGATGGTGCCAGCTACCCAAAAAAGAACAATGTTATCTTTGCAGCAAATATTTTGTATTAATATACAACAGAAATAAGGTACTAGGAAATCATCCAATAAAGAAAATAAAATTGCATTAATTCTCAAGTCACTGTGCTTGTGGACGATCGACGCGGACAGAAATCAGATCACCGTGCGATCTCCATAATTCCCCTCCTCGATCTCCTAGCATCTGTGGACTCCAGTTTGAAATCTATACCCTATGGGGAAGCACTTGCTCTGTACTATGCGCCACTTCACAAGGGCATATATACCAGCAGAGACTGACCATTTGTTTGTAACGCATGCTAGCATGTGTCCAGTGCCTAAAGAAGCGTACCTTGTCTTGTGCGGCGTGAATCTTGCATGCACGTTCATGATTCCATAATTTGAACAAGATAGAGAACAGATGTTGTGAGTCACATTTCATTTTAATGACTAAAGCTAAAGTTCCTGCCCTCAAAATACAAAAGAAGTGGAAAATATGCCAACAGCAAAATCCAGAAATCATTTTTCGCATTAGCTGTGGTGGCTTCTCTAAGTGAGATTGCTAATTGGAAATACGGTCGAGACTGTCTAAAACCATTTTACAGCGGCACTACTGCCTTTCTGGCTGAGGCGAGCTAACTCAGCACAAGCCAGCACTCAAACCCAGGTGGCAATTTTCAGTTTGTGTGAGGGCGGAAAACTGGCTTCAATGGAATGGGAAATCAAGCAGGGTGTATAACGGGTGGCCAATCCGCAACCACCAGTTTTTTATCCGTGCCCAAACTGAAGATTACCACCCACTTCCTTTCTCCTGCCCCCCCTCCCCCCCCCCGAGCAACTTCCTGATTTGTGTTTAGCGATTGACTGGTTAAATCCGATAGCTTTTTTCTCAGTCCTGACGAAAAGTCTTCGACCTGAAACGTCGACTTTATTTCTCTCTCCACGGATGTTGCCTGGCCTGCTGAGTTTTTCCAGCGTTTTCTGTTGTTATGACTGGTTAAATCCACTGGATAGGGAACACTATTTTCCTCACTTTTATTGTCACCAAATACACACACAATCATCTTTTCCGAGCCACTGTATAATTTGGCAAAGTATTTTTCATGTTACTGTGTCATTATCTCGCAGACTGATCCTTCTGTTTTCCTTTGATACTTTTCATTGCAGGATGGCGTTCTTAAACATGGAATATAATAACCTTAAACCTGGTGCCAGGGAGCAGATTTATAAATGGGTTGAAGCTATTTACACAAAAGCATCAGGACCTTATGGAATGAGCACCTGGAATCCCAAACCTAATGAAAAACTTACACACATGCCAAACAGTAATAATGGCCAAAATAAAGGTAACATAACTGAAATTATGGACTGGATCAGTGGAACCAAAGCTGGACTAAACATCCATGTATAAAGGTCTTGTGTATAATTCACATCGGTCATGCTTCAGCAATACCTCCAGGTCTCACATTCTGGATGGCACACTTAAAATATCCCACTTCAACTGAGCAAATAGAAAAGAGAAAAATGGCAATTATTTTCTGCTGTCTTTATTCATCTTGGTAATCTGGCCTGTCCACGAAGGCAGAATCTGTGGATTTACAAGCAGTTGCTAATCCATTGAAATTTCCCTCAACAAATAGCTTCTAATTGACCTCAGGATGTGCTAATTCAGACCACTGGAAATTTGGCTTTAAATGGACAGGCCACTTTCATTTTACCAACTAAACATCACAGAAGTGCTCCAGACCACAATGAGCAATTGGAGATAAGATAGTCTAATATATATCTTTGTCTGATGAAATATATCTCTCTCATGAAACCTTCATATATCATCATAATTGTAATAAAACAGTAATTATAATCTGTATATAAAATCCTGTGAATAATAATTCTTGCAGATTTGGTTATTTGGTTATTTCCATACACAGTCATTCTTGAATTATTTGTTCACTTGTGCAAATGACTGGAGAATTTGAAATTTCACCCATGCTTCCACCAATTACCTCTGCATGTGGCCCATACAGTCTATGTGACCCTTAAGTGTCAGCTTGGCTTAGTTGGTAGCACTTTTGCCTACACCAAAGACCTGAGCATACTAACACTTCAGTGCAATGCTGAGGGAGTGCTGCGTTGTTAGAGGTACCATCTTTCAGATGAATTGTTAGACCAGGAATTGTCTGCCACTCAAGGTGAACACAAAAGTTTCCCTGACACTATTTAAAGAAGAGTAGAAAGTTCTTCTGGCCAATATTTCTCCTTCAACCAAAACTACCAAAAAAAATTAACTGGTTATTCATCTTATTTGCTGTTCGTGGAAACTTGCTACGCACAAAAAGACTGCCAATGTTGGCTGCTTAAATGGTGACTGCACTTTTAAAGTAATAGGTTGGTTGTGATGTGATTTGAGAAGTGCTGAGGATGTGCAACAAAAAAGCAAGTTCTTTATTTTCTGTTACCCCAATAGACGGTTGCCTTATGCCTCAGGTGGGGAAGAAAACTGAGGGGTGGGGGGGACTCCTTCCTGGTCAGCTCATATCATGTCCATAAAAGCAACATTATACTAGATAAATATTATAGTGGTCAATCTCACAGGGATTTGCAGAAGTGGAGTCAAGACAAGTCGAGTCCTAAGATGAAGCAGGGTTAGAGGGCAGGGGATAAATGGTCCAGGGTCTACAGATGTTATTCAGTCAGCATTACACAGTCTTAGATGTTGTCCTTATTTTTATATTACTTTATAAATCCTTTTGTCAATATTTATAATGAAAACTACCTATGTAAACTTGTCTCATTGTAATACCTATCTCTTTCTCTTTCATGGGTCTTTCTCTGTCTTCTTTTCTCTCTAGTACCCATGGATTGGAGGGTAGCTAATGTTACCCCACTATTCAAAAAAGGTGGTAGAGAAAAAGCGGGGAATTATAGACCGGTAAGCCTGACATCGGTAGTGGGGAAAATGCTAGAGTCTATTATAAAAGATGTAATAGCAGAGCACTTGGAAAGCAGTGACAGGATCAGACAAAGTCAACATGGATTTACAAAAGGTAAATCATGCTTGACTAATCTACTGGAATTTTTTGAGGATGTAACTGGTAAAATAGATAAGGGAGAACCAGTGGATGTGGCGTATTTGGACTTTCAGAAGGCTTTCAATAAGGTCCCACATAAGAGATTAGCGTGCAAAATTAAGGCACATGGGATTGGGGGCAAGGTATTGACTTGGATAGAGAACTGGTTGGCGGACAGAAAGCAAAGAGTTGGAATAAACGGGTCGTTTTCCAAGTGGCAGGCAGTGACTAGTGGGGTACCGCAAGGATCGGTCCTAGGACCCCAGCTGTTCACAACATATATTAATGATCTGGACGAGGGAATTGGATGTAATATCTCCAAATTTTCAGACGACACAAAGCTGGGTGGGAGGGTAAGCTGTGAGGAGGATGTCGTGAAACTCCAGTACGATTTGGACAGGTTGGGTGGATAAATGTGAGGTTATCCACTTTGGTGGCAAAAACAGGAAGGCAGATTATTATTTGAATGGCAATAGATTGGGAGAAGAGGAAGTGCAAAGAGACCTGGGTGTTATTGTGCACCAGTCGCTGAAGGTAAGCATGCAGGTGCAGCAGGCGGTTAAGAAGGCAAATGGTATGTTGGCCTTCGTAGCAAGAGGGTTTGAGTACAGGAACAAGGATGTCTTGCTACAGTTGTACAGGGCCTTGTTGAGGCTGCACCTTGAGTATTGTGTGCAGTTTTGGTCGCCTTACCTGAGGAAGGATGTTCTTGCCATGGAGGGAGTGCAGCGAAGATTCACCAGGCTGATACCTGGGATGGCAGGAATGACGTATGAGGAGAGATTGTGTCGATTGGGCTTATACTCACTGGAGTTTAGAAGATTGAGAGGGGATCTCATCGAAACCTATAAAATTCTGTCAGGCCTGGACAGACTAGATGCAGGAAGGATGTTTCTGATGGCCGGGTAGTCCAGAACCAGGGGTCATAGTCTAAGGATAAGGGGTAAGCCATTTAGGACTGAAATGAGGAGGAATTTCTTCACCCAGAGAGTGGTGAACCTGTGGAATTCTCTACCACAGAGGGCGGTGGAGGCCAGTTCATTAAATATATTCAAGAAAGAGTTGGATATATTTCTTGAGGCTAAAGGGATCAAGGGATATGGGGAGAAGGCAGGGACAAGGTACTGAATTTGGATGATCAGCCATGATCTCATTGAAGGCCTACTCCTGCTCCTAACTTCTATGATTCTATGTTTCTATGTTTCTTCTTTTGCCTTCCCTCTCTCTCTCTGTTGTCAGTGGAAGGTACAGATGGTGGTTGGAGGAGGGATCAGGCTGGGACTCCTGGCCAGTGGGTGGTGCATTATTTTTGAATCGCAGATGATGGCTGGAGGATATAGAAAGGAATCAGGAACAGAGTCTGTATTGTCACCAAAAGATCTAAAGAGGAGAAAGGAATACTACTTATCTACAACAGTAATAACTGCTTCTCCAAAGGTAATCTTGAACACACACGTATGATCTCATTTGCTTCCACTCCTTGTTACTTGGAAGGCATTCTAGATTTTTCCAATGTTCTTAACATATGCTGTAACAGTTTGAAAGAACTGCTAATGACTGCTGGAGTGGGCGTTCGCTGGTAAATCCTCTTTATATGAGACTACCACATCAAGTTTGACACAAAATAATTTGAAGTTCCTTGTTTGGAACATTATGAAATCCAGATTGAGATCTTTTGGCCAATGAAGCCTGCTTCATCCAAGGCGCTTGTTTGATATTCTATCTTGTTGTTCTCTCTAACATCACCTGTTAATCCCTTACTCTAGGGACATTTAAATTCCTTCTCCTACCTGCCTGACAAAAAAAAATACACAGCGTTATTCATGTATTGATAAGCCAACCTCCCTTCTATCGATTTTAAACCTGTTGCATTAATCAGAATCATTACCAGTGTCTGCATGTTCTTCTCCTCAGGTAAAGGTAAGGGCAAAGGTCGTTGGATCACCCTTGATGTTCTGAACATACTTGGCCGTTTCATTGTTCAAGCGCCTACCTCCACTCTCAAGAGCATTGCAGGCGATAAAAATAGTCCGGTAAGAATTCACTGATAGGACTATTTTTCAGAATTGTTAGATTCAAGATTTAAAACGTTTCTGTACCAGTCAGAGGCTGGATTTTGCCTCTGTTATTTTCAATATAAATAGTATTGGTTTGGTTTGCTTGATAATTTCAGATTGTTTATTGACCTTCCCGTGAATGCCCCAATCCTATCCAACCTCTAAATGAACATAAGAAATAGGAGCAGGAATAGGCCATTTGGCCCCTCGAGCCTGCTCCGCCATTCAATAAGATCATGGCTGATCTTCTACCTCAACTCCAATTTCCTGCACTATCCCCATTTCCCTTGATTCCCTTAATATCCAAACATCTATCAATTTCTGTCTTGAATATACTCAACGATTGAGCCTCCATAGTCCTCTGGGGTAGAGAATTCCAAAGATTCACCTCCCTCTGAGTGAAGAAATTTCTTCTCATCTCAGTCCTAAATGGCCGAGCCCTTATTCTGAGACTGTGACCCCTGGTTCTAGACTCCCCAGCCAAGGAAAACATCCTCCCTGCATCTACCCTGTCAAGCCCCGTAAGAATTTTGTATGTTTCAATGAGATCACCTCTCATTCTTCTAAACTCTAGAGAATATAGGCCTAGTCTACTCAATCTCTCCTCATAGGACAATTCCCCCATCCCAAGAATCAGTCTGGTGAACCTTCGTTGCACTCCCTCCACGGTAAGTATATCCTTCCTTAGGTAAGGAAACCAGAACTGTACACAATACTCCAGGTGTGGTCTCACCAAGGCCCTATATAATTGCAGTAAGACAGGCCTAGAAATTCACTAGCCTTAGCGCCGCTTTTGAGGCGCTAGAGGGACTAGCGCCAGAGTTATGGCCAGTTGAAAAATTCCCTGGGGCCCTAAAGCGGCGTTGCACCGGTAGCGCTGCGCCGGCACCGATGACGTCATCGGTGTGCGCAGCGTCCCGGTTGCCATGCCGACGGGCCCCAGCGCCGAAATTCAGTTGCGGCCGCCTCGCCCGTGGCAGCCGCAACTAAGACTCTGGCAACAGAGTCCAACATGTGTTTGCGCCGGCGCATTAAAGGCCCCGCGGCGGCCGGCCCCTTTCCCGCCGACCGCCTGCCCGCAGCTCCCTCCCCGGACTTCTCCTCCCCCCCCCCGGAACAGATGCAAGCCCGGCACTTGTCCGAGGTGCCGGGCTCATTTTTAAACAGATTTGCGCGGGCCGCGGCCGGGTGCAGGCAGCTCCTCCTTAACGGAAGGAGGAGGCCTGCACTTCCCCAGCCTGCCGCACCGCATCGGGTGCCGCAGCGCCGGAATTGCGGCGCTAAACGGCAGTTAGCGCCCTTTTCCAGGCGCTAAGACCATTCAGTAGCGCCGGCAGCCGTTTGGGCGCGGCGCTACTGAATTTTTGGCGCGCGCAGGGGGACTTAGCGCCGGCACTAACTTCCGGCGCTAAAGCCCTGGCTAAGCCAAAACCCAATTTCTAGGCCTTTTACTCTTATACGCAAATCCTCTTGTAATAAAGGCCAACATACCATTTGCTTTCCTAATTGCTTGCTGTACCCTGCATGTTAACTTTCAGTGATTCGTGTACAAGGACACCCAGGTCCCTCTGAACACCAACATTTCCCAATCTCTTGCCATTTAAAAAATACTCTGCTTTTCTATTTTTCCTACCAAAGTGGATAACTTCACATTTCTCCACATTATATTCGAATTGCCATGTTCTTGCCCACTCACATAGCCTGCCTATATCCCATTGAAGCCTCTTTGCATCCTCCTCACAACTTACATTCCCACCCAGCTTTGTATTATCAGCAAACATGGATATAATACATTTGGTCCCCTCATCCAAATCCTTGATATAGGCTGTGAATAGCTGAGGCCCAAGCATTGATCCTTGCGGTACCCCACTAGTTACAGCCTGCCAACCCAAAAATGACCCGTTTATTCCTACTCTCTGTTTTCTGTCTGTTAACCAATCCTCAATCCATGCTAGTATATTACCCCCAATTCCATGAGCCCTAATTTTATTTACTAACCTCTTATGTGGCACCTTATCAAATGCCTTCTGAAAATCCAAATACCCCACACCCACTGGTTCCCCCTTATCTATTCTGCCAGTTACAACCTCAAAAAACTCTAACACGCTCGTCAAACACTATTTCCCTTTCATAAATCCGTGTTGGCTCTGCCCAATCCTATTATTATTTTCTAAGCGCTCTGTTACCACGTCCTTAATAATAGATTCTAACATTTTCTCTACGACTGATGTCAGGCTAACTTTTCTCTTTCCTTCCTTTCTTAAATAGTGGGGTTACATTTGTTACCTTCCAATCCACGGGAACCGTTCGAGAATCAATGGAATTTTGGAAGATGACAACCACTGCATCCACTATCTCTATAGCCACCTCTTTCAAAACCCTAGGATGTAGGCCATCAGGTCCAGGGGATTTATCGGCTTTCAGTGTTATTAATTTCTCCAGTACTATTTTTTTACTAATACTAATTTCTTTCAGTTCCTCATTCTCGCTCGATCCTTGGTTCTCCACTATTTCCGGAAGGTTTATTATGTCTTCTTCCTTGAAGACAGATACAAAGGGCTGGATTTTCCCTGCGGAGGCGGGATGGCGGCGGGAGAGCTGGATGGTGGGCTCCGGTCCCGCTCCCATCTGCAGCTGCTCGCTGAAAAAGATTTTCCGTAGATTGGCCTTGTTTAGCCCACCCTGCAGGGTTCCTGGCCAATTAACAGGAGGCGGGTCTGATGATGTCATTTGATGACATGTCATCAGCGGATTTCCTTAAAGAGACCACGGCCACATTGAGTTTGACATTTGTGCTGTCAGTGTTCTGCAGCATTGAGGTGCTGCAAACACTGACAAGCACTGCACAGAGGTGGCGTCTGCACCCAGGCTCATGCACACAGGGAGATTCTCTTCCCTTCCCATGGGCGGAAGAGACCTCCCCAGGAGATCAACACTGTCTGGTTGCACATTGCACAGGAGGACACAAGCAGGGATGCCGTCAGGAGGACCAGGCTGCAGTGGCGCCAACCTTTCAATGATCTCAGTAGATCACGAAATGTTACTGCAAAGCCACACTCAAACTCACCCTGCTGTGCCACTCATCACATCCCCATCACTCTACCTTCCCTACCCTACTCCTGCACATCCTTACTCACACCAACTTACCTTGCACCTCCACCCATCCCTCTCTATCTACGTTTTCACTTCCCCATCTCACTAGCCACCCCTCACACTCATCCTCATCCTTGTCCAATCATACCAACTAACAACACATAAGGGTAGGCACATGTGTGTTTTATGCAATGTTCATGTAAATTTTCTGTTAATGTTTTGTCAAACATTGAAACCTTTATTTTCAACACTTTGCTTTCTTGGACAGATTTGTGTGCACCTTTGTAACTGGCTTAGTGAGTTGCAGTGAATGGTGAGACATAATGGTACCACCCCCCCCCCCCACTCCCGCTCAATGATGATGAGTGTGAAAGGAATGGCTTGGGCATTGTAGGGATGCTTTATGTTATTGGTGTGGGGTGGTGCCAACCTGGCGCATCATGTGGTAGCCAGGTTGTACATTGTCAAGTGAAGTAAATTTGGACATGGTGATGCCATCGTTGGCTTCCTGGGCAGCAATGTGCTCGGGTGTTGATGCCCTGTGTCCTGTGCAGCATCAGTTGATTGCGGAGAAGGTTGGTATTGTTGTTGGTGATGTTGGTGCACCTTGTGATGTTGGTGTTGGGGCTGATCGTGGAAGGATTCAGAGGGCCAAGGTGAGATAGTTTCAAGGGCACCAATGTTGCTGGAATAAATGGCAGCTGAAGTTGAGATGACAGAAGCGATCTGTCATTGGTGAGAGAGGTTGTTCCAATGAGGTGGCTCTGGATATACAGTTGGCTCTAAACACTTGCAAGCCATATGTCTTACAAATACATTAACCAACAGTTTCTGAGCTCTGAAACTGAACAGCTACAACATGCTATCCTTTATACCACTTCTGCAGCAGTCAGGTTATCAGATAAATCAAAGCAGACTCAACTCACGACAGGGTGAGCCGGCGTGTTCCCCGAACAGTGGGTAACCCGTGGGGGAGCACGTAAAATTACAAGGTAGTCTCAAAATAGCATCAAATTGGCTGTTAACAAGTCATTTAATGATCTAAATTGTCTCCCCCTTCGCTTGGTGGTGGGTCAGTTCTGCGCAGACAGGCCCGACACCTGGGAGACTTGCGAGGAGGCGGGTGGATTTCCTACCCGCTGTCAATCTTTGCTATTTTGACAGTGGATCCACCTCCAAACCCGATCTCTGAGTGCTGGCAAAATCCAGCGCAAAGTATTTGTTTAATTTCGCTGCCATTTCCTTATTCCCCATTATAATTTCTCCTGTCTCAGCCTGTGAGGGACCTACATTTACTTTCTCTAATCTTTCCCTTTTTACATACCCATAGAAGCTTTTACAGTCTGTTTTTATGTCTCTCGCTAGTTTACTCTTACATTCTATTTTCCCTTTCTTTATCAATTTCTTGGTCCTCCTTTGCTGAATTCTAAAATCCTCCCAATCCTCAGGCTTACTGCTCTTTTTGGCAACATTATAAGCCTCTTCCTTTGATCTAATACTATCTTTAACTTCTCTTGTTAGCCACGGTTGGACCACTTTTCCTGTGGGGTTTTTGTGCCTTAAAGGAATGTATATTTGTTGTAAATTATGTATGAATTCTTTAAATGCTAGCCATTGCTTGTCTACCATCACACCTTTTAATGTTTCCCAATCTACCTTAGCCAACTCGCCCCACATACGTACGTAGTTTGCTTTGTTTAGATTTAAGACCCTAGTTTCGGATTTAACTAAATCACTTTCAAAATTAATATAAAATTCTATCATATTATGGTCACTCTTCCCTAAGGGCC
Organism: Somniosus microcephalus; assembly: GCF_052327205.1. Lineage (NCBI taxonomy): Eukaryota > Metazoa > Chordata > Chondrichthyes > Squaliformes > Somniosidae > Somniosus > Somniosus microcephalus. The sequence continues at coordinate 33,231,736 of NC_141012.1, read as the reverse complement.
CCTTTACTACAAGATTATTAATTAACCCTTTCTCATTGCACAATACTAGATCTAAAATAGCCTGTTCCCTCGTTGGTTTCTCAACATACTGATCTAGAAAACTATCTTGTATACATTCCATGAATTCGTCCTCCACACTATTACTGCAAATTTGGTTTGCCCAGTCTATATGTAGATTAAAGTCCCCCATGATTACTGTATTACCCTTGTTACATGTGCCTCTAATTTCCTGATTTATACTTTGCCCTACATTACAACTATTGTTTGGGGGCCTATAAACAACTCCCACCAATGTTTTCTGCCCCTTGCTCTTTCTGAGCTCCACCCAAATTAATTCTACTTCTTATTTTCAGAGCTAAGATCCTTTCTGTCTACTGTCTTTAGCCCATGCTTTATTAAAAAGAAAAGAAAGACTTACATTTATATAGCGCCTTTCACAACCGCCGGACATCTCAAAGTGCTTTACAGCCAATGAAGTACTTTTGGAGTACAGTCACTGTTGTATTGTGGGAAACATTATCAGGGCTACCCCTCCTCCTTTTCCATTTTGCCTATCTCTTCTAAAAGTTAAGTATCCTGGAATATTTAGTTCCCAACCTTGGTCACTTTGCAACCACGACTCCGTAATGGCTATTAGATCAAGCCTATTACTTTCTATCTGCACTATTAATTCATCTATTTTGGTGTGAATGTTTCGCGCATTCAGACACAGTGCCTTTAGCTTATTTCTATTTTTCCCTGATGTCACCTTAGTCACAGATGCCCGATTACCTTTGTTACTCTTTCTGTCCCTTCCTGACCCACTCTACTTATTTTTACCCAAAATCCTGCTCTGCTCTAGAGCCTTGACATTTCTCTTGCTGCTTTTTAATGTAATCTTTCCTGCATCCTCCCACCCCCACTTCATTAGTTTAAAGCCCTGTCTACTGCCCTAGTTATTCAATTCGCCAGGACACTGGTTCCAGTCCGGTTTAAGTGGAACCCATCCCGACGGAACAGCTCCCTCTTTCCCCAGTACTGGTGCCAGTGGCCCATGAAGCAAACCCCTGCCTCCCACACCACTCTTTGAGCCACGCATTTAACCTTCTAATCTGCTTATCCCTATGCCAATTGGCGCGTGGCTCAGGTAACAATCCAGAGCTTATTAACTTTGAGGTTCTCCTTTTTAATTTGGACCCCAACTCCTCAAACTCTCTCAGCAGAACCTCGTTCCTAGTTCTACCTATTTTGTTAGTTCCTACGTGGACCACAACAACTGGATCCGCCCCTTCCCACTCCAAATTCTTCTCCAGCCGCAAGGAGATGTCTTTAACCCTGGCACCAGGCAGGCAACACAACCTTCAGAACTCCCAGTCACGGCTGCAGAGAACAGTATCTATCCCTCTGACTATACTGTCCCCTTCAACAACTACATTTCCTTTCACTCCCCTCACTTGAATGGCCTCTTGCACCATGGTGCCATGGTCAGCTTGCTCATCCATCCTGCAGGCTTTTCCCTCATCCACACAGGCAGCAAGAACCTCATACCTGTTGGATAAGGACAAATGCTGAGGCTCCTCCAGCACTTCATCTGGGCTCCCCTGACCTGCCTGAGTTGCAGCCGCACCCTCCTGTCCCTGATCACTAACCAGACCTGTACCACTACCTAACCTAAGGGGTGTGACTGCCTCCTGGATCAAAGTGTCCAGATAACTCTCCTCCTCCCTCAGACTCCAACTCAACAACTCTGAGCTGAAGTTCCTCAAGATGCAGGCACTTACTGCAAACCTGGTTGTCCGGGATCCCAATGCCCTCCACAAACTCCCATAAGGTACAGTTGCAGCACACCACCTGCACTGCCAGCCCTATATGAACTTGTTCTATTTAATTAAATGTAATTAAATTTGTATTAATTGATCTATATTAAGTTAAGGGTGATGAAATTAAATATCTACCTGTAACACAAAACACTACAAGTAGTGTAGGCAAAAAGCAGCAACTCCTTCCCTCTTCTCTGAATTCCAACACTTTCCAAATTCCCAAACTCTGTTTAAGTGCTCTAGCAGTTTTATCAGTTTTAACATGTCTGCTTCTCAGATTTCTCAAAGCTGCAGTAAATTAACATACAATTGTTATGATTTGTAAACAGTGTACATGTTAAAGTTTTCTATTGATCTGTATTAAAAAGCATCTATGTCTGCAATACATATTAGGAGAGGGAGAGAAGGAATGAAGAAAGGCAGTGGGGAGGATGGGAGGGGGGTGAGGAAGAGCAGAGGAGAGAAGGGGAGAGAGTGGGAGGAGGAGAGGGGTTCAATGAGGGAGATGGACAGGGGAAGGTGGAGGGCTGGAGGAGGAGAAGAACAGGGGAAGAGATGATGGAGGATTTTTAGATGATAAATGGTGGGGGAACAATTTCCCACTGCCCTTTTTGATGCTCTATGAGAGAGGGAGGCGGTGGGCCAGCAACAATTTTTCTACTAATACGGGGCCTGGATTAGCTCATTGTTGTAAAGTCTGTGGGTTGTATAGCGAAGTAATACACAGACTACAAGAGTAACTTAAACAGGACTTTACTATTCGAAGGTCAGGGCGAATCTGCCCAATAAATTCTGCCACAGCACTTATATACCGGTGTGGTCACCGTCGGTATTACAGTATACAGCAGCCAGGATAAAGTAGTGCCACACCTAAAATAGTTCTCTTAAAGGTGGACGGTTACATACAATAGTTCTCTTAAAGGTAGAACAGTTACATACACTACAATTGTCCTCTAAAATGAGTGGGGGGACAGGACATGGTCTGGATTGACTCATTGTCCTGCAAAGTGGGTGGGGGGGGTGATGGGGGGGAGGGGTTGGTGGTGGGGAACAGGTGCGGTCTGGATCGACTCATTGTCCTGTAAAGCGATGAGGGCGCAAGGCCAAAAACTGGGCCAATGTGCTGCTCAATGGCAAGAGGCTGAGATGATTATCAATGGGAGTAGAAAACAGGTGGTGGTAGAGAAAGTAACATTTGCCGAAGCAGTGGTTCATAGAGCTGCTCAATGAACGATTGGGGGAAATATGGCTGAAGTTTACCTCAGTTTGCACCAATGCTCTGGGGGAGTGGGGGGGAGAGGGGGCGGTGGGGGCGGTGGGGGCGGGGGGTGGGCGTGTGGCGAGGGTAGGGTGCACGAGGGAAGGGGGTGACAATACTGCTCAGTGGTGAGGGATTAAGCTACTTTAAAAGCTGCTCAGTTGAACTGAGGAAATTTTGCACAGTGGGGTTTGCCTGAAATGCCACCCAGTGGGAAAGGGAGCAAGTGATGTTTAAATGGGGAATGAGAATGATTAGCAGTGGTGGGGGGGCGGGGTGGGCAGTGAAGACCACATTTGATCTTGACTTCCCGTATGCAATGTGACAGAAGAGCAACTAGTAATATATTAAAAATCTTCCGTCTGCATTCACTTCCTGTCAATGTTCTCTATTATAAATTCCTATATCCACATTGTTAATTAAACTACCTACGTAAAGCTTGTTATGTTGTAATTACACCCTACCTCCAGTGGAGGTGCTGCACTGCCACCGCTGGCAGGAGGATTTAATTACAATGTGACAAGTGTATATCGGCAGTTTATATAAATGTACATATAGGAATTTATAATGGAAATGAGGACAGAATGCATAACTTTAAAATGGGAACTGCATTACATGTGCTCACCTGGTCCAATTATCCACTATCATCTAATTCCACTTCGCCTAAAGACGAGTTGCTTTTGACTTAGAACATAAGAAATAAGAGCAGGAGTAGGCCAATCGGCCCCTCGAGCCTGCTCCGCCATTCAATAAGATCATGGCTGATCATCGACCTCAACTCCACTTTCCCGCCCGATCTCTATATCCCTTGATTCCCCTAGAGTCCAAAAATCTATCTATCTCAGCCTTGAATACACTCAAAGACTCAGCATTCACAGCCCTCTGTGGCAGAGAATTCCAAAGATTCACAACCCTCTGAGTGAAGAAATTCCTCCACATCTCAGTCTTAAATGGCCGAACCCTTATCCTGAGACTATGCCCCCTAGTTCTAGACACTCCAGCCAGGGGAAACAACCTCTCAGCATCTACCCTGTCAATCCCCTTCAGAATCTTGGATGTTTCAATTAGAACTCTTCTCATTCTTCTAAACTCCAGAGAGTATAGGCCCATTCTCCACAATCTCTCATCATAGGATAAGCCTCTCATCCCAGGAATCAATCTAATGAACCTTCATTGCACTGTCTCCAAGGCAAGTATATCCTTCCTTAGATAAGGAGACCAAAACTGTGCCCAGTACTCCAGGTGTGGTCTCACTCTCTTGCCATGTGTAATGCCATGGGAGATGAAACAGTTAATATTTAAAGTGCATTGTCACCCAATTATGATTTCCGAACATACTGTTTTTCATTTTAACATCTATGGTATACCAACAATTGCTGTTTGTCATGTCTATGCCATTAAATTGCCCCAGCTCCTATCCTAATGAATAGGAATTGCATTTAGTCTTTTAACATTTCCCTTCCCGGTTTTCCTTTCCTTGTTTACTACATTAAATGATTTATCTGCCTGTACCTCTATTATAAAGAATTCAACCTCTGCCTTACTTTGTACTGTGCATGTGGCCCCCTGCTCTTGCCTTTGTCCTTGGAGTCTTATTTGGGCAAATTTGGTCATCGTCGTATGTGTCTTCACACTGTTCCCTTTGGGGAACTGTATGAAGTGGTGGAAGGATTTCTGGCCACGTTAATGCTCCTTCCGTGACCGTAACCATCTACATACCAGCCATTAGGGTGGTTAGTCCTATGGCGGGAGGGTTTTACGGGCTCCCACAACCCATACGAGGGGGGGGGGGCACCCACACCCATGGACGCAAGTATTCTGCTGGATGTCAACCCAGAATTTAGAGCCGGAGCTCCGACTCCACTTGCCGGGACTGTCTGGAGCAGGGTTCGAAACCCTACACCTTCTGGCCCAGCGGCGGGGATGCTACCGCTACGCCAAAGGCCCACTCCGGCAAATTTGGTGATGGTTAGACAAGTCCCATGAGCCACCATTAGTAGTTCTTCAGTGAACTTGGGATTTCCATCTAGGGAATGAATAACTGAAGCAAATCAACATTTGGCCACTTTGCTCTAAAACACAACTGCAAATGCAATTTTGCATTCTGTTTGACCCTTTAGAGTATCAATTTTGCCTAATATATGTCAAATGTGACTATTTACAGATATGTCAGCTTTTCAATACCACCTCTGACCTTTTGGATAAGCTGCATGATCTCACACCTGTGCAAGCTCGCATATTCTTCGAAGGACTTCAGAAATGTGTCAATTTTGACATCATGAGTGAAACAGCAATTGCGAAGTAAGGATATTGGTAATTTTTCAGTTTACAGCTTTAACAAACAACAATCGAATAACTTTTCCCAGACCTGGGCATTTAAAGGGACCCTGACTTCATGAAAAAGTGTTTGACACAATGTTTTTTTCCACTTCTATTTACAAGCACACATCGAGATAGTGCAAGATAATCAGCACCTCGCTTACACATGATTTGACCATGACAGGAGTGACCCATGGCTCTTGCAGATCTTCCCCCCTTCTCAAAAACAACCACTTTTACATGCAGGCACTGCCCCGCGCAGCAGTGCAAACAGTTCATTTGAGGTTGTTGCAAATCGCCTAGATATCAGAGCCAGGCACCGCTGTCAAACCTAGAATATCAGCAAATGAATTTGCGTTTGTATGTTAAACAGCTACCGTGCGAACAATGAGAATGATGTCATATTTCCATCATTTGCCTCTTGTAACACGCCCAGGTATCACACACCTGCCCCCAGCCCCAGTTGAAATCGTGATGGGCACAGTCATGTGCCGGGACCTGACATAACTTACGTTTGCCCTAATTCATGCCTCCCTGCCCAGATTATTATACCTTCCTGCTGCTGCACAACAGAAAGTTTGGGGCCGCTGAATTTTAGAGAATAGCCGCAGTGTGTGTCAAGTGCTGTATAACTGAACAATTTCAAACGATTCAAAATCCAGTAACCTGCACTGTGAAAATTTGTCAAATTTATCATAAACATTATTCTTGAATGATGTTCCATTGATATGAAAAGAAACGGGTTTGGGGTCATAAGGAAAACTGCTCATGAAAGTAACCCATTTTACAATCTGTTGCTGATCTGCTTTCTAATTAATTTTACAGATGGATTACCTACAAAAAGGATAATTTTTTTTGTCACAAAATCCAAATCACATTCCAGGTGTAATTCAGACTTTTTTCTCCCTCCCTTATATGCAGCCTTGGTCAGCTAACGTGTTTCTACCCTGTCAAACAACTGAAATCACTTGGTATGACAGCAAAAAAGGCTTTACAGGGCAAGCTGCTCAAATGCTCAAGGAATTTAAGGGAGGTGAGTATATGATGTGAGATACTTCGAGTGCCTGATAACCAGTGGTATATTACTTCAATAGTTTCTTTAGACTCACTGGGGGGAATTTTAACCTAAACAAATGGGTAGGTTGGGGTCGGGTGGGAAGTTAAAGTGTTAAAAATCTGAATCGCAACCTGAACCCGCCTCCAACCCACCCACTTCCGGTTTTAACAGGGGCGGGCAGCCAATCTGCTGCTAGGAGGCAGGTCGTCTATTTAAATATTATAATGAGGCTCAAAGCCTCTGCTTTAAACTCCATTTTGAATTTAACTTTAGCTGGTCAGGTTTTGCAGGCCTCGTGAAACCCACCAGCTAATGCAAGGGGGAGGACTGCTGGATCCAGTGTCCCTACCTAACCCACCCCCCCAGATCGGAGACACCCCTCCCCCGGACCACCAACTCCCCCACACAGGCCTCCAATTTCTACACCCGCACCCCCCGCCACCCCCCAGGCCTCCGATCCCCCCTGCTCCTCCAGCTGCCAATCTTCGCTGACAACTCCCTTCCCCCTACCCCTCCGATCCTCCCCGAGCTGCTCCTGGCCCCCGATCCTCACCCGACACCACCCCCACCCCCCGCCATCCCCGTGCTGCTCCTGGCCCCTGATCCCTTCAGACCCACTCTGGTTCTCCTCCGGCCAGCTCCCGATCCTCTTCAGACCCTCCACCCCTGTATTCCTCCAGCCAGCCACCCCGCCCCCACACGATCCTTCCCTCCTTCCTCTCTGCCCTCCTCTCTGTGGCCTAGTGCCGCAGGCCTACCCGCCTGGAGCCAGCCAGCCTTTCAATCTGGCTAGCTGCAGGTGGTAAACAACGGCTTCCCATCCAAATCAGGCCCTGCCGTTAAATTCTCCCGGGTTTCCCGGCCACTTCGGAGACCCCAGCTGCCAAAACACCTTTCCTATTAAAATTCAGCCCCCTGTGTCCAACCTATGTGTATGCCATGCTTCATTTGAAAGCCAATGCAGTTTTCAAATCCCTGCCAAGGGAACTCATGAAGTATTTTCTGCTCAGTTATTTAACACAGACATGTTTCTGCAGATCTACCAGATGCTGGTGGAGAATATTAATATCAACAATTTGACTGCTAAAGAGCTAAAAGATCTGGGAGCTTCTGTGATCGGACTTAAAGTCAGTCAAGTGTCCAATCTCTCGGATGAGACTGTTGCGGGTGCTCTTGAAGAACTGAAGAAAGTCAAAGGGTGGTCCAAAGGTCAAATCAAGGCCCTTGTCAAAAAGTACCAGAAAGTTGAAAACGTGAGTAGCAATCATTAAAATGCATATTCTTACTGTGCATATTACATCACTACATTAATCTGGGGTGTGACGAACTTTCCTTGTCAAGATAATGGCCCGGATATTCCGATCCCTACGGGTGGGTGCGCGCTGTGTACACACCTGTAGGGAGATCGGAAATACCGGTTTCAGCCATGCCAAGTGCATGCGCTGAAAACCGTCATTTTCGATCTGTCAAGATCGGACGCCTGCCCTGGAGAAGGGCCTCTGCGGGGGGAGAGTTTCTGCAGAATCTCCGCCCGCTGAAATCACTTAAAAATCTTACGCCAGGATAAGGGTTGAAAAAAAAAGCAAAAAAGTCATTTATCATTTAAAAATACTTATAAAAAAAGGTAAGTTTATTTTTAGCCCTGTAGAAAACTTTAATTATCTTTTTCAAAAATTATTTTTTTGTTTAAAGTATTTAATTTATTGTAATTTCAACTGATTTTAAAAATGTGATGTTTTTAAAAAATTTATTTGATGTTTTGCAGTGTTTTTGGGGTGATCTCCATTCATATATTTGACAGGTCTATCTGTCAAGTGTATGAAGGGAGATTCCCTTCTTTGATTGGCTCCCCATGGCCCACGTGATCCCAGGGACGCTTGCGAACCACCTGCGCCTCTGGGATACGTGGGCCCTGCACACTTGGAGTTGGAGAGGCCCAGCATCGGAACTATACACACCTCGGGAGCCCTCAGGTAAGTGCGTAGATTTTTTCCAGATCGGAGGCATCCGCACGCGGGAAGCCTCCGATCGGAAAATAAGGCCCATTATAAAAAAGCAGAACATTTTGAAAACACGCAGCATGCTGATCAACATTTCAAAGATTGATTTGTAGTTTGGGTGTCAGCCTTAATCAGAATTTGAGTAAAAGGCACACATAAAAATCATAGCCTACCTTTCTTTCTGATACTGATTGGCCTGTCGCACATTTTGAGAATTTCCTGTGTGTAGGTTGATAATGATTGTAATATTTTGGGATCTTTTCTACCATTTTTCTCTTACCTTTGTATTTTAGATTGTTCTCAAAGGTGAGTCCCAATTCCTGCGCATTCAAGATTATTGGCTTTAATGTCCAGGATAACAAACAGAAACTTTTTCCATTCATTATTTTTAGCAACTGGAATTATCCTATGCCTTTATAGAATCTCTTTCAGTTTCAACAAGCTATAGAGGATCACAACTTCAGAATTCATCTTAAGTTTAAATGATTAAACAAATGTATTTTACAAAAGAGAACATGGGGATAATTAACACTGATCTATTACATACACATTTTTAGAGTAGAAATCCTTCTATCTACCTTCTCAATGGGAATACAGGTAGACTACCCTTTATCCGGACTTCCGAAAACCGAAACCCTCTAAAAACCGAAGGTTTTTTCGGTCAGCGTAAGTCGTGCGCACGACATGACCAGAGTGGCGCACGACTTACAGGCCTAGCCGGATAAGGGATAGTGTAGCATTTTTCCGCACTTCTGAAAACCGAAATCGCTCAGCGTAAGTGTACCAGCCTTTATCCGCACATCCGAAACCAGAAAACCTCTGAAAGCCGAAAGTGGCGCAAAGCATGACTTCTGAAAACCGAAATCGCTCAGCGTAAGTCGTGCGCACGACCCCGACCCCTGCCGACCCCCACCCCCGACCCCCCGGCCGAACCCGACCCCCGCTGACCCCCGACCCCCCCGCCGACCCCCACCCTTGCCGATCCCCCCCCCCGACCCCCCCCCCGACCACAACCCCCCGCCGACCCCCCACCCTTTCGGATAAGGGATAGTGCATCCTTTATCCGCACTCCCGCAAACCGAATTACTCTGAAAACCGAAGTGTTTTCGCGCACCTTCCGAAATCCGAAATTTTCCTAAAACCGAAACACGGCTGGTCCCGAGGTTTTCGGATAAAGGATAGTCTACCTGTACAATAAAATGTATCACAATCAAATGCTCAGCTGTTTTTTATAGAATATTTTGTTTCTTTCCTATTTTATTTATTACCACTGTGGGAGTAAATTGTGATTAAGAATATTCTTTTAAGACTCCAAAAAAACTTCAAGATCCAAACAGTTGCAGAACCTTAAATATCCCTGAAAATAGTTACTGGGACTTACTATATTTTGAACAACACTCTCGCCTCTGATTCAGAAGGTTGTGGGTTCAAAGCCCCATTCCAGAGACTTGAGCACAAAATCGAGGCGGACACTCCAGTGCAGTACTGAGGGACTGTTGTACTGTCGGAGTTGCCATCTTTTGGATGACATGTTAAACCGAGGCCTCTTCTGCCCTCTCAGGTGGGCGTTAAAGCTTCCATGGCACTAATCAAAGAAGAGCAGGGGAGTTTTCCCGGTGTCCTGGCAAATATTTACCCCTCAATCAACACGCAAATAGATTATCTGGTCATTATCACATTGCTGTTTGTGGGAGCTTGCTGTGAGCATATTTGGCTGCTGCATTGCTTACATTACAACGGTGACTACACTTCAAAAATAGTTCATTGGCTGTAAAGCGCTTTGGGACATCCTGAGGTCATATAAATGCAAGTCTTTCTTTCTCTCTTCAGTTATCAACTATATTTGAAAATAACCAGCTGTCATATATTTAACTGAACAGATCACACGGACTATGTTTGTTTCAAAGCAGCTTGGCTCCTCCCTCAAGCCTTTCAAACAGCCAAATGAAACTTGCAAGATTGGCACTGAGTCACAGAAAATAAAGAAACTGGCATTTATATGATACCCTTCAAACCCTCAAGGTATCCCAAAACATTTCATCTGAGCAGATGGACAGAGATCAGAAGATGCTCCTAGATATTCTAACAGAAACACAAAATATTGAACCAAATTTTTCATGAGATGACATGGCCTTTAATATAATTCCATATGAAGAAACCAATACATGATAGAAGGAGGTGCCTGAAAAACATTGCAATGATGGAAATCTGTTACTTAAATAGTTTCATCCTAGACTCTAACTGAATAATTCATCCTATTGCAAGCAAATGTGCTCTGTTCCAGTATTTTAAAATGTTATTTTTACTAGGTTATTATATTTGAAATTATATTTATTTGTCTGCAGGTCACAGCTGGCAAATTGAAAAATCTTGGTGTTCTGGTCTCTGGTCTTGGTGCAAAGACATTTGACAAGTTCAAAGGCCAAGAGCTCCTAGACGCCTTTTCTCAAAAGGACGTGGCAGAGTCCCCAAACGCCATGTTGCCAGTGCAGAAGAAGTCTATCATGAAAGCGGCAAGTCTTTGTATTGATTTTATTATTGAGAGAATGAATTTCTCCAGGTAGTTCAATCCATAACGTGGAGATTGTACTTGTTAAGACTGATCATCCAAACTGTTAACATACAGCAAACGAGTTACAATAAGCAAATGAACCTGATCTTGCCTGTCTTCATGAAAAACCATAAGAAAATTATTTTCTTCAAAGAAATCTTCTTTCATTATCAGCTTGCTACAAATTTGAAAAGATAATCAGTATATTTATCATCAGATAAGGAATCCTCTCTTAGCCTTCAACCTCTCTTTTTCCATATAGAACTATTGAAATCAACAGCACAGCAGGACATAATTTGGTCCATTATATCTCAGCCAGCTTATTGCTAAAACTAATCCCACTGCTCCAATAGTTATCCAATTTTCTCTTAAAAGATCAAATAGTCTCTGCCTCTGTTGCGCTGTGGGGCTAAACGTTCCATTCTCCAACAACCCTTTGTGTAAAGAAATTTCTCCTAACTGCCCTCCTCAATTTCAGTGACAATTTTAAAGTGATTAGACCCCCCTACCAAGAGGAAATAGTCAGTCTCTATTAACCCTATGAAAACCCATCATAATTTTAAAAGCCTCGATTAAATCTCCTTTTCTGTTCCAGTGAAAATAGAAAATAGTCCCAGTATCTCAAGTCACTTCTCATCAATATAGTTTTCAATCCCTGGCCATCATCCTGATGAAGCAACACGTGTGCTTTCTATGGTTTTAATGTCTTTTCTATAATTGGGCTTCCAAAGCTGCTCACAATACTTTAACTGTGACCTAACCAATGTTTTGTACAAGTTTATCACTACTTCGTTACTCTTGTACTCTAAGCCCTCAAATTCTGTTGTCCTTTTTATGGCTTTATTTACTGACACTCGCGCTTTCAGGGAATTATGTATTTGAACTCTTAAGTCTCTCGATTCATCCACAGCTTTCAGCAGCTTTCCATTAAATGTTTGTTGTTTTTTCCAACGATATATTACCTTATGGTTTGCATCTGCCACTTGTTTGCCCATTTCGCTAAACTGTCTGTGTCTTTCCAAAATCTTTTACAGTCCTCCTTGCTCTTTTATGTCATCGGCAATTTTCGAGACTCTGTTCCATATGCCTAAGTGCAATGCATTTATATATACCATGAACAAAACTGGACCCAGCACTGACCCCTGGGGAACACCACTCCCAACCGCCGTCCAGTCTGAGCAACACACATTTACCCTAATGTTTTGTTTCCTGTCCTTTAACCAACATTCTACGCTTGAAGCTAAATCTCCTCTTATACCATCCGCCTGAAATTTTCTAACAAGCATTTTGTGAGACACTGGCCGAGAAATTGGTGTGCATCCAAATTCGGGTGCAAGCGCAGCGGCAACCACAAGTCACTGTGCTGAAACTGATGAGCAAGACGACCACACAAACTTGGTCCTCTTGCATCATCAGGACACGACCAGCATGTTGGAAACACGTGAGTCCATTTTTGTTGTGGACTAATAGCCACTAGAAACAAGGCTGAGGGTGGAGGTCCCGTCGAGCTGTTCCTTTCAAGGTGATTACATACTTAAATATACAGTTGAATAGCTCTACAATATAAACACGATCCCTAATCACAGAAACATGAACTAATAGGATTTGTTTTAATTGTACAGATCTTGCAGTCAGTGAAAATTGATTCAGTTCTGGAATCACTTCCAGAATCACTGGTCTCACAAATTCCAGTAGACAAACTGAAAAATGCGGACAATATCATCAACTTAGACTTCTTGAGCAAGAACAAACCTTGGAACATGGGTCAGGTAAGGGATTGATAGGGGGAATGCAGCAATGGAAAGGAGGCAACAGCCCGAACTCTACACACAACAAACATGCTAGACTTCAAAGAGCTGCTAAATTGCTTGAAACTCAGTTTTCAATTCAATTCAATTCAATTTTATTTGTCATATATGCAGCAGACATGTGTACTACACAATGAAATGTTGATTTTTACGAGTCCTCCCAACATTGGAATAAATATGGCATAGCAATAATAAAAATACTAATAATAGAAATACAGTAATAATAAATAAAACAACAGTAATAAATAATAATAAACTATTCATTCATGAGTCTTATGGCCTGGGGGTAGAAGCTGTTTCAAAACCTGCTGGTACGAGACTGTATACTTCGGTATCTCTTACCGGACGGGAGCAGGGCGAAGAGGTTGTGGCTGGGGTAGCTCGCGTCTTTGATGATTCTCAGGGCCTTCCCCCGGCACCTCTCGGGGTAGATATCCTGCACAGCAGGTAGTTTAATTCCTATAGTATGTTGTGCAGCTTTCACCACCATCTGTAGAGCCTTGCGGTCTATGGCGATGCAGTTCCCATACCATAATAATCATAGAGCAGAAACTGATAGCCAAGTTCCGCACTCATGAGGACGGCCTCAACCAGGATCTTGGGTTCATGTCACGCTACATGTAACCCCACCTGACATAGGGTCATCCAGACTCGAGTTGTCATTGGCTTGTTCTCTCTACACAGATGCGGCCGGACCTGCTGTGATTTCCAGCAAAAAAAATGTTTTTTTGTCTGTTTTTTGTTTTTCATACAGACCCCAGCATCTGCAACATTTGACCCCTTGTAACCCCACCTCATTGTTCTTTGATGTAATGTTTTCCTGACCAACCTGTTTGGACACCATTCACACCTTTGATCGCTGTGATTATCTCTCTGCCGAGGTGTGATAAATGGCAGTTAGAAAGATTACCTGTAATCATCTGGCATTATTCTCTGACTATATAAGCTGTGTCTTTATGCATCTCTCCACTTCACCTGATGAAGGAGCAGCGCTCCGAAAGCTTGTGATTTCAAATAAAACTGTTGGACTATAACCTGGTGTTGTGCGACTTCTTACATTTGTCCACCCCAGTCCAACACCGGCATCTCCACACCTTGGTTTACCCAATATACTAGGCCTTTCTATGAAACTTTAAGTGACAAAGTAGTCAGTTGGGAAAGTACATAATGTTTACATTCGGGATGCTCTAATTATCTGTTTAAAATGCTGCTAGGGCATTGGGGCAATTCCTCTAGGCCTTATCAATGAGTTTGTGTAGGTTTTTTCTGCTTGCTATTTCTAGAAAACTTTCAAATGTTCTATTCTGAAATTATTACATGGTTATGCCATTGCTCTGGACGGTGCCCAGAGGAATTCTCCCTCTGATGTGTTCCATACAGTTAGTTTGAGGGGGAGGGTGTCAGCAAATTTTTATTCTGAGCTGAAAATATTTCTGTGCGATTCTCCCTTTCCTGAAGCTAGCTAACTTTCTTTCTGATTTCCCAGTCTGTCACGCTAATTAATCATATTAAAGACCAACTCAACGATGCTAAAAATATCAGGTGAGCCAAAGAATTTTCTAGCTTGACTTTGAGTTTTATTATTTTGAAGGACTTGTTCAAGCAATCACTAGTTGTTAGGGCTTAGAGCATTTGGTTATTTAATTTTGTTTCACAGTTGATTGAGTATATATGCTTTAAATAAGGCAAAATTCATCCAAGCTTAAAGAGGAAGAAAGACTTGAAATATTTGCACACACTGCCTTGTCAGAAACATATTGACCCGTAATTTCCAATCGGAGGCTTCCTGCGTGCGGAGGCCTCCTATCGAGAAAAAAATCTACGCCCTTACCTGAGGGCTCCGTAGGTCCGGCCATTTCCGCTCCTGGGTATCTCCTGGTGCGCATGCGCAGAGGCCCAGGTATCCCAGGGGCGCAGGTGGTTCGCAAGCGTTCCTGGGATCACATGGGCCAGGCAAGCCAATGGGAGAAGGAAATCCCCTTTCATACTTTTGACAGGTAGACCTGTCAAAAGTATGAATGGGGATCACTGAAAAAAGATATCAAAACATTAAATAAATGTTTTTAAATCACATTTTTAAAATGAGTTAAAATGACATTAAATTAAATATTTTAAACAAAAATGTAATTTTTTGAAAAAATAATTAAAGTTTTTTACGGGGCTAAAAATAAACTTACCTTTTTTAAAAGTATTTTTAAATTATAAATGAGTGAAAAAAAATGTTTTAAAACTTTTTAAAACTCTTATGCCGGTAAAAGCAGGCCTTACATTGCTTTTACCAGGTGTAAGATTTCTAAGGGTTTTCAGCGGACGGAGGTTCTGCAGAAAGCGGAACTCTCCCCCCGCAGACGCCCTTCTCCAGGGCAGGCATGCGAAATGTCAAGAGAATTCTTGACAGATCGGAAGTGCCGGTTTTTAGCGCATGCGCTTTGCATACCTGAAACTGGTACTTGCGAGGTCCCTACACAGCGCGTACCCACCCATAGGGATCGGAAATTACGGGCCATTGAAGCATTTTATATACAGTAAATTACTTTGGAGTGTATTGACTGTTACTGTGTTGGCTGCCATTGTGTGCATAGCAAGGTTCCACAGACAGCAATAATACGACTGACCAGTTAAACTGTTTTGGGGGTACTGCAGCTTAAAGAAGCCAGGAGAACTCCTTTCTCTCAAATAGTACCAAAGGAATCTTTAGCGTTCATTGCAACCACATGAGCAGGGAGACAAGGCAATATTTAAAATCTTATCTGAAGCACAGCACCTCCAACAGTGCAGCACTCCCTCAGCGTTACACTGGAGTATCAACTTAGATTATGAGTTCAAACATCAGGTCTACCGCTTAAACCCACAACCTTCATCGCCAGAGGTGAGAGAGCTACCGACTGAACCAAGCTTACAGATGAGAACATTTCACTGTACTACTTATTGCTTGGGTTCTTGATAACTCAGAGAAAAATTATGTCAATTTTGTAAGTATTTGCCATCCATATTTGGCACTGTGTTGCCTAAAATTCTATGATATATTGATAAGCTCCTTTGAAATACATCAGGTCAAGCTAAATGTATATATAGTAAAAGGTACATTACTAGATACCTTACTGAAGATTCAAAGCATCAATACTCATTGGATATATTTAAAGTGTGTTTCTCTTGTTTAAAATTCTTGCGATTCCAATACATTTGAAATTAGTATTTGAAAACGATTTTGTGGCAAATGTTATTAAACCTTTAAAATGCATAATGCTTATTGCATCAAAATATAAATTGATTTCTCAGCATGAAGTTAGAAGTATGAGCTGTCAGTCCTCATTTCTGTTCTTATTAAATATATTTTTCTGTTTCTTGTTGAAGTAAACTGAAGGCTGTTGTCAAAGGAATTCCATGCAGCCTCATTAACTCGCTGAAACCTGATGTGGTGAAGGCACTAGCAAACAATCCCCTTGTTTCTAGTAATCAGGTAACATTATTATGCCTATAAATTCTTATGAACATACTAGCCAAGTTCACATGATCAGATTATATAGAATTTACAGCACAGAAACAGGTTACTCGGACCAACTGGTGTATGCCAGTGTTTATGCTCCACACATGCCGCCTCCTACTCTACTTCATCTAACCCCATTTTACTTCAATTTTCCAGATAAGCCAGCTGCTCTGTGCCTGCACAGTTAGATATCCTGGAAGCACTTAGACATTTCTGGGTTTTCTCCACCCCCCCCATGTATGTTGACAGATGTCAGCCTGCTCTCTTCACCATTCGATCCTTCCAGATTAACGTTTGAATTTTTTCCACCCTGCCCAATTTTTCCCTCTCCTTTCCTGAAGGCATTGAGTCATGCTGCGGTACAGTACGATGCTAGCTTGGCACACTCCAGTACTTTGCCCAGATGGCTCATTCTTCAAGCGTGAATGTCACGGTTTGGGAGTCTTTGGCCATGTTGTCAGAGATAGGATCTGGACGTGAGCTATGTTAAGATGTATTTTTTCTTTAGCAGAAGCTTTCCCACAAGGGTTTAGCTTCCCAAGATAGCCCCATGCTGAGTTGTGAATAGAAGGAGTTACACATGCGTAAACATGGAAATCCAGCCCAGATCACAAGGGAGTTTCGTTATTACGCTCCTGGGTCTCTCTGCTGCACAAGTAGATATAGGGCACTGGGAGTTAATTTCCATAAAATAAAGATGCTCAGACCATTTAAGGAATATAAGGATACTGTTATACCCAGAAAGGTATCTATGGTAGTGCCAGATTTGTAACACTGAGTGTAGCCAGTGTGTCAGCAAGATATTAGAATGTAGCATCATAAGCTGATCTTAACCTTACACCAGACCACAGGTACACACTATCCAGCATGAGTCATTGGATAATAGTCAGGAGTCAGAATCCTAACTGATTTTTTCCCTTTCTATTCAAGAGCACTTATGACAATTAAAGTGCCCCTACCACTGTAGTGTATGTAACCGTCTACCTTTAAGAGACTATTGTATGTAACCGTTCACCTTTAAGAGAACTATTTTAGGTGGGGCACTACTTGTTTGGCTTCTGTATACGGTAATACCGACGGTGACCACACCGGTATATAAGTGCTGTGGCATGATTTATAGGGCAGATTCGCCCTGACCTTCGAATAGTAAAGTCCTGTTGTATGTTACTCCTGAAGTCTGTGTCGTAATTAACTGCACAACCCACAGACTTTACAGTGGCGACGAGTCCGATCGTACCCTGCGGCAACAATATTTTCAAGCAACGAAAGAGCGTCGAAAAGAGGCAACTGCCCTCGTCATTCGGCTGGGAGAAAACTCAAGGCTGCAGCAATAGAAAGGAGGAAGACTTTAGCGACAAAAACTTCCATCAGCAACAGGCACTGACTGTCCCTTCTGCCACGGTGACTGTGAGTAAGGGAAAGTGAAAAGAATAGCCGGAGGATAAGGGCTGGGCACTCGACCACGGTCGAGGGGGAAAAGGAGCCGGAAAAAAAAAAAAGTCGGGTCCAACGGTGTCGTGAGAGACCGCGACCGGCGGGAAAAGCCGGGCGGTGACCGAAGCCACGAAGCGCTGCGACCGGGAGCGTAGGTGCGGGAAGAGAGAAACTCAGCCGCAGCCGGGGAGAGAAGCACCGGACTGCGAGAGGGCTGGGAGGCGCGATTGGGGTCCGAGCGAGCGGGAGAGGCAGAGCCGACCAAGAGAGACTGCGCGAGAGCCAGTCCAGCGGCTGAACTGTCCTCCGTCAATGGGGTGTAACCAGCGCCGGTAGAGCCGAGCGAGCGGGAGAGAGGCAGAGCCGAGCAAGGGGAACTGTGCGGGAGCCAGTCCAGCGGCTGAACTGTCCTCCGTCAACGGGGTGTACCCAGCGCCGGTAGAGCCGAGCGAGCGGGGGAGAGACAGAGCCGAGCAAGGGGAACTGTGCGAGAGCCAGCCCAGCGGCTGAACCTGTTCGCCGTCAACGGGGTACCCAGAGCCGGTCGCCCTGCCATAAAAAAAAAAAGGGAAAGCCTTGAAGCCGACGCGCAGGCTGTGAACCTGAAAGCCAGCGGCCGTTGCCCGTGGGGGAAAGTGTACCCCTCCCGCCAGGGAAGAAACGCGGGAAGCCGCCATTAGGCGGGGAAGAAGACAGAAGCGGGAAACCGCCATTGAAGTGGGCGGGGAGAGAAGATAAGAGCGGGAAACCGCCATTTTCACGGGAAAACCGCCATCTTAGAGAAAAAAAAAAGAAATAATAATTTAAAGATATACTTGTGTTGTTCCCAAAGAGAGGAAGATGCCTAAGCGTGGTAACATCAACGATTTTAATTCGGAGATAGAAGACTGGGCCACGTACGTGGAACGCATTGAGATCTATTGTGAGGCCAACAAAATAGAAGAAGACGACAAAGCTATAACCTTGCTAAACTCGATGGGCGCAAAGACATACGGGCTCTTGAAGCATCTACTATCACCAGCTAAACCGGCGGATCAGACTTTCGATGAGATAGTGGCTGTTCTGAAGGATCACTTGAACCCCACACCGTTGATGTTGGCTGAACGATTCAAATTCTATGCGAGAACGCAACGGAAAGATGAAAGCAACGCGGAATACTTGGTCGAACTGCGTAGACTAGCGAAATACTGCCAGTTTGAAGGGAATCTGACAGAGGCATTGCGAGACAAGTTCGTATGCGGACTGTCCAAGGAAAGGACGCAAAAGCGACTACTCGAAGAGAACGACCTTACACTTGACAGGGCTGTCCTTATAGCAGCATCGCACGAAGCCGCAGCGAAAGGAACTGCGGAAATGCAGCTAAAGGCAGCGGCACTCGGTGTGGACCAAATTACCTCGAGTATAACAAAATGCTATTGCTGTGGGAAGACAACACACGATCAGAACCAATGCTGGTTTAAGAACCAGGAATGTAGGAAATGTGGCAAACTGGGTCACATCACTAAGGTATGCCGGTCAGGGAAGAAGACCAACAACCAAAGGAAGCCATCACAGGAAAAGTACAACAAGGTACACAAGGTGGCTGAGAAGAGTTCAGACGAACAGAATTCGGACTCAGACCCAAACGGCCAGGAGCTGGGTAGTCTGAGAATTCATAATGTGAGTAAGGAAGCTGACCTACAAACTATCTGGGTCATGCTAAAAATAGCTGGAGTCCAAGTGAAAATGGAGTTGGACACTGGATCAGCTGTATCAGTCATAAATCGAAGGGATTACCACAGGCTATTCTCACATATACCCTTAAGAGATACCAAGTTCGTATTGCAGACATACACGGGGCATAAAGTATACCCCATGGGAAAGATAAGAGTCAAGGTGAGAGATAGGGGTAAAGAACACCCAAGAATGAACTTATACGTACTACCTGAGGGAGGACCACCACTTCTAGGACGGGAGTGGATCAAGAAAATAGACATGGAATGGCACTACCTACAAGCAATGACGAGTGAGGACTCGGTGCAGACAAGCAGCTCAGACTCTGAGCCGGAAGACGATAAGTCCAGCCCAAGTAGGAAAAACAAGGTTAACATGAACTCACTGACTAAGGTTGGAAAAACGATGGCGTGTATAAAGACAGAGAATTCTGAGTCTGTTCAAGTTACAGACATATGCATTACGGAGGAACACCGGGCTCGAACTCAACGTTATCTCAAAGTACGACAACAATTAGAACAATTGAGTTACCGTCTCGTACAAGAGATGAAAACAATGAAAAAGTTCTATGACACCGAATGGGAGAGTCTGGAAAGACAACAGAACCTGCTGGCCCAAGCAGAGAGCGACCATAGAGCCATCGTGACCAATTACCGATCACATCTCCCTTATGATGTTCAGGAGTTAGAATATTTGCATGATCTAGAGATACAGCATAAAGGCAAACCACGCTACACTGAGGATTTTGTCCTGTAATTGGAGATGGAGCTAGTGCAGGCAAGGTTAAGAGAAGCTGAATCGCAATGTGCACTTAAAGAGATGCAGAAAAAAATCTTGGACATAGAAAAGAGAAACGCTTCTTTACCTGATGAGAATAATGTGGCCATGTTGCAAGAGGAGCTTATAGGGGCGAAACTGAAAGAAGCTAAGCAAAGGATGTTGGAACTTGAAACACAGAACCAAATCAGCAGCAACCAGCTATGTCGAGCAGAGAAGGAGTGCAATGGTCTACAGGAGAAGGTGCAATATCTCTCAGCCCAGAATAAGGGACTACTCACTCAGTTAAATGAAAGTAAAGGGAAAATGGCTGAGATAGACTGCAAGAATAAAGAAGATTTGATGGCAGTGAGACTTCGAGAGGCAGGTAGCATAGCAGCCGAAGCAAATGAAGGGGAATCTTCAGGAAGCCAGGATTTTATTCCAGTTCTTCTCTACGACTCCTTACAAGCAGAGTGTGAGAAGTTGAAAGAACAGTATGAACAGGCCCAGGCTATAATTCTGGAGGGGGTTAACTCGGCAACCTCCGAAAAGCTAGTTTCAGTAGAAGCATATGAGCAACTAAAGGTTGAACATGAGCAAGAAGTCCAAAGGCTGCAGGAAATTCTTGATGAGCTCAAGGCCAAGACAGACTCATCGGTAGAAGTTCCATCCATAGATGAGAAATTAGAGGTGAAAGACATGGCAGAACATGAAAGACAAGATGTCCAAGAACTCATAAAAATATTGAAGGAAACCCAAGACAAATATGAGGCGGCAATGACCGAGGTTCAACAACTTGAAGAACAGATTCAACTGGGAATCCTTTCAGTGGAAGAAAAGGAAACTGTAAGAAACACAGAGACTGTAAGAATGGCCCCTGAACATGAGCTAGAGAGCATCAAGGCGCAACTTCTCCGAGCGCTGAAAGCCAAAGTACAAGAGGAAAAGAAGGTGAAAGCATTGGAGGAAAAGGTGGATGAAATGGAGAAGACTCTGATCCACAGGGTTCCCGTGGAAGAGTTAACGGTCAGCCAACTCCTTCATATGCTGAGGGACAAGACTGCAATGGGAACAATCTGAACACGAGCTTCAATCTTCAAAGGGAAGGAGTTCGGAGCTCTCAAAAGTTATGGAAATAGCTGAGGTTGCAACACAGATTTTACTGGGATGCCAAAAGTACGCTGAATCACGTCTATGTGAACAACAGAATGTTGAAACAGCTGCTCCAGTAGAAGGATTGAATAGCCCAATCAATCAATCCCCGATGGAAGGGGAAGTATTGAAATCACAAATGAGGTCCTTAGTGAAGGATTTGCAGGAAACCCAGGAAGAGCGGGATGACTATGAACGCATGAAGAAGTCCCTTCAGGAAAGATGTCTAGGGAGGGAACAACAGTCGGCTAACGTCCAGTTGGGTAAGGAAGAAGTAGCAGGCCCTCTCGCTAGACTAGCTCAGGATGACACCGAATATTACCATGACCTGTTGAGTGACACGGAATATTACGAGGACTTGGTCTGCCCAGCTTGTGATGAAAACTCCCAAAGTGCAGAAATCAGGATGAAGCACTTAAAGTCTAAGGAACATAGGGAGATGGTGACGCTACAGCTGGCAGCTGAGAAGGGAGCCCCGAGAGTCTCCAAGAAGCAAAAAAGGAAAAGACGAAGCCGAAGATGATAACCATCTAAATCATTATCACTTCTAATGGGAAAGTAGGGAAAAATTACTAAGGCAGTCCAGCTGTTTGTAAAAGCCAGCACTGCTGGTTCAGCAGGACGGAAGTTCAAGCTGTTACGTCAAGGGAAAGACTATTGGACAAGTCACTCTAGCAATGTGAACCGGCTACACCACAGAGATGTTGTTCGGACCGAGTCAAGACCAGAGACTGAATCTGTGAACTGTTCCCACAGAGACTGAACCTGTGAACTGTTTTCCGCAGAGACTATATCTGTAAATTGTTTTACATGAAGTTGAATATATGTTATGTTAATGGGGAATACGTATGTTGTAAGCTAAAAAGGGAGGATTGTAGTGTATGTAACCGTCTACCTTTAAGAGACTATTGTATGTAACCGTTCACCTTTAAGAGAACTATTTTAGGTGGGGCACTACTTGTTTGGCTTCTGTATACGGTAATACCGACGGTGACCACACCGGTATATAAGTGCTGTGGCATGATTTATAGGGCAGATTCGCCCTGACCTTCGAATAGTAAAGTCCTGTTGTATGTTACTCCTGAAGTCTGTGTCGTAATTAACTGCACAACCCACAGACTTTACAACCACCACCTGAGCTGAAGTCTAAACATTTGTCATAAGGCTGCCATTTGGTCACGGTAATTCTGTACACATTACATTACATCCTCAATCAAGGAGAACAGCTTACACTTGGCAGAACAGTGCCCTCCATTGCATCGGTACAATATAAACAATGTTATTAAGAACATAAGCACATAAGAAGTAAGAGCAGGAGTAGGCCCCTCGAGCCTGCTCCGCCATTCAATAAGATCATGGCTGATCATCGAACTCAACCCTACTTTCCCGCCTGATCTCCATATCCCTTGATTCCCCTAGAGTCCAAAAATCTATCTATCTCAGCCTTGAAAATATTCAAAGACTCAGGGGGTGATTTTCTGACATCGGAGGAGGCGGGTTTGGAGGCAGGAAAGGCGGGAAAATCAGGATCGAAGAGGTCATGTTCGGAACCCGCATCCATCCCCCCTCCGCTGCCGGTTTTGGAGGTCGGGAAACGCTCCCGCCTCCAGCTGGCCATTACGCTATTAAAGATCCTTAAATGCTCGTTAAGGGCCTCTCTAAGCCTATTTTGAGAGGCCCTCGTGATTTTTCCAGCTTTTCGGCGTGATCCACGCACCTCCTAAACCACGCCAGGTAAACCTGGCGGGTTGACTCGTGGGTGGCCTCCTCACTGCTGCAGGTCTAACAAGACATCGTTTATTGCAAGGATTACTTGCAGGTGCCGGGCCTTGGCTTTAAAAGGTCTCTGAGCACTTTTAGAAGGCTTTCCAAAGTCGGAGGTGCTGCAGCTTGACTCCATCAACTGTAGGAACCTCCTTGGAAGACCCTCTCCCCGCTTGCAATGAGCACTTCCCCAAAGGAGGTATCTACAAGCAGCATGTGAAGCATTTGTTTTCTTTCTGCATGGACCTCAAATGAGGAGGAGGAGGAGGAGGAGGATCTGGAGGAGGAGGAGGAGGAGGAGGTCAGAGCGCTGGTGTACCGACCAGCAGCAGCAGCAGCACGCGAGCACATGGCTGCCCGGGATGCAAGGGATGAACTTATCATGGCCAGATTTGCATAGGTTGCCTAAGTTGGCACATGTCCTTGGTTCCATCCTGTGACATCATTGACAATGGACTCTCTGGCCTCCTTTCACTTAGGCCACCAACCTGACAACGCAAGTGTGGCGGTGCCCACAATGTGGAGCTGCCTAAGGCGAAAGAACAGATGGCATAAGGCCAACATTTTGGCTTCAAATCATTTTAATGCTTTCCAACAGGGATGGCATTTCATCAATACACAGAAACAGTCTCCCAATCTGCACACAGATCTGGAGGTTATATCCCTTGCCAGCTGTACCCACACAGCCTTGGTTTCTTTGGCAGGCGTCTTCCTCCAAGATGAGTGGAAGGGCACTTCCATGCTAGTTGTCACCCCCTCCAACAACATTTGCAGCGCCTCATCCGAGAGCCTCGGGTAGGCTCTTGACATGGAATTGGACATAGTGGGTTCTCAAAAGATGTTGGAGGTGGTGCAGGAGACATAGAAATGCTGTGGAATGAGCCAAGGGAGCAAGAAGCCATAAAATCAGACTGGAAAAGTGCTGTCAACAGAGGCGAGTTTCAGTTCCAAAACACTAATTGAGCGAGGGCATCCCACACCTCTGAAATCAAGTGGCCAATCATGGGAAAATCGCACATTTTTGAAACCTATCAGTGGAGGCAAGTTTCAAACCCACCCAAACTGAAATCCGCCTCCATCTCGCTTCCAGTGGGAAAATCGCCCCCTCAGTATTCACAGCCCTCTGGGGCAGAGAATTTCAAAGATTCACAGCCCTCTGAGTGAAGAAATTCTTCCTCATCTCAATCTTAAATGACTTACCCCTTATCCTGAGACTATGCCCCCTAGTTCCAGACACTCCAGCCAGGGGAAACAACCTCTCAGCATCTAACCTGTCAATCCCCTTCAGAATCTTGTATGTTTCAATGAGATCACCTCTCATTCTTCTAAACTCCAGAGAGTATCGGCCCATTCTACACAATCTCTCATCATAGGACAGCCCTCTCATCCCAGGAATCAATCTAGTGAACCTTCGTTGCACCGCCTCCAAGGCAAGTATATCCTTCCTTAGATAAGGAGACCAAAACTGTGCACAGTACTCCAGGTGTGGTCTCACCAAGGCCCTGTACAATTGTAGCAAGACTTCCTTACTCTTATACTCCAACCCACTTGCAATAAAGGCCAACATGCCATTTGCCTTCCTTATTGCTTGCTGTACCTGCATGCTAGCTTTCTGTGTTTCTTGCACGAGGACACCCAAATCTCTCTGAACACCAACATTTGAAAGTTTCTCACCATTTAAAAAATATTCTGTTTTTCTATTCTTCCTACCAAAGTGAATAACCTCATATTTCCCTACATTATACTCCATCTGCCATCTTACTGCCCACTCACTGAGTCTATCTATATCCCTTTGCAGACTCTTTGTGTTCTCCTCACCGCTTGCTGTCCCACCTAGCTTTGTATCATCAGCAAACTTGGATACATTACACTCGGTCCCTTCATCTAGGTCATTAATATAGATTGTAAATAGCTGAGGCCCCAACACTGATCCTTGCGGCACCCTACTAGTTACAGCCTGCCAACCTGAAAAAGATCCATTTATCCCTACTCTCTGTTTTCTGTCTGTTAACCAATCCTCTATCCATGCGACTGTATTACCCCCAACCCCATGATCTTGTTATAATCTTTTATGTGGCACCTTATCGAATGCCTTTTGGAAATTCAAATATACTACATCCACTGGTTCCCTTTTATCTATCCTGCTAGTTACATCCTCAAAACACTCTAATAAATTTGTCAAACATGATTTCCCTTTCATAAAACCATGTTGACTCTGCCTAATCATGTTATGATTTTCTAAGTGACTTGATACCACTTCCTCAACAATGGATTCCAGCATTTACCCGATGACTGATGTGAGGCTAACTGGCCTGTAGTTCCCTGCTTTTTCTCTCCCTCCTTTCTTGAATAGCGGTGTTACATTTGTGACCTTCCAATCCACTGGGACGATTCCAGAATCTAGGGAATTTTGGAAGATCAAAACCAATGCATCTACTATCTCTTCAGCCACCTCTTTTAGAACCTTAGGACGTGGGCCGTCAGGTCCAGGGGATTTGTTGGCTTTTAGACCCATTAGTTTCTCTAGTACTTTTTCTCTACTTATATTAATTACATTAAGTTCCTCACCCTCATTAGACCCTTGGTTCCCCACCATTTTTGGTATGCTTTTTGTGTCTTCTTCTGTGAAGACAGATACAAAATATTTGTTTAACGTTTCTGACATTTCCTTATTCCCCATAATAATTTCTCCTGTCTCAGCCTCGAAGGGGACCAACGTTTACTTTTGCTACTCTTTTCCTTTTTACATACTTGTAGAAACTCTTCGGGGGTGATTTTATCAATGGGGGCGTGATGGAGGCGGGACTGTTGCTTGTCGGGTTTTAGTCCCGCCTCCATTGATGTCCGGCCAACCCACGCTATTTTCCCTTGATTGACCTTGTTAAGCCTGCCCAGCGGGCTTAGCAGGCCAATTAAGGGAAAGCCGGTGACAGAGAACATCAGCGTATGACGTTTCATCTGTCAAGATTTTTTGACAGATGAGCTGTTATCGTTTGACAGCTCTGTAAAGCTGTCAAACACCGACAATCTGTCTTCTAAGTTGAGTCCTTTATTAAAGACTCACTTAAAAAGCTTACCTGAGCAGAAAGCAGAAGGCTGTTGCATCAGAGAATGCAGCAGCCATTCTGCTTTCTCTGCCGTGGAGATGTGGCAGCTCCGCAGCTTAAAGGGATGAAGCCTGGAGGAAGAAGCAAAGGTAAGTAATCTTATTAAAACACGTTAGAGTCACCTCACACACTTACCTCTCCACACTTGCACTCATCAATCACCTCCACAGTGCACTTTTCGGCCCCTTCGACCCCCGCAGACCCACGGCTCGCCTCGCTGACCCTGGCAAGGTTCGGAGCCGTCGGGAAGCCCACACTTTAGGGCTCAAAATAGGGATAAGCCAAAAAACTGCCTATTAACAACCTGTTACAGCCTGCCAACTAATCCCCTTCCCGCCTCGAGGAGATGGGACCCGGCGCGGTCCCGTAAGTCCCGCCTCCATACCCGCCTCCCCAGGGCTGGGTAGATCGCTCCCTTACAATCTGCTTTTATATTTCTTGCTAGTTTTCTCTCATATTCTATTTTTTCCCTTTATATCAATTTTTTGGTCAACCTTTGTTGGTTTCTGAAACTCTCCCAATCCTCAGGCTTACTATTATTCTTTGCAACATTATAAGCTTCTTCTTTCAATCTAATGCTATCCTTGACTTCTTTAGTTAGCCATGGTTGGATCACTTTTCCCGTGGAGTTTTTGTTCCTCAGTGGAATGTTTCTGTGTTTATTTTTAAAACAATGGGCTGGATTTTGATACTGGAGACATGTAGGAGGCGGGACTACAACTTTTGGGGTTGTAGTCCTGCCTCCATCGAGTTGTGGCCAACCCACTTGATTTTCACTTGATTGACCTTGTTGAGCCCACCCAGCGGGCTCAGCAGGCCAATTCAGGGCCACCTGGCAACAGGTGACGTCACAGATTGACATTTCATCTGTCAAGAGCTTTTGACAGATGAAATATCAGCGTTTGACAGCTCTTTGAAGCTGTCAAACACTGACAATCTGTACTCCAAGTTAATTCCTTCCTCTCAGGCTGATTTAGAGATCTCTCCAGAACAGAAAGCTGAAAGCTGCAACTTTTGACAGCTCGCTGCCATTCTGCTTTCTGTGCCGGTGAGATGAGGGACTCCCGAGACCTGAAGGAAGGAAGGCTGTAAAGGTAATAAAACTTCTTTAAACACTTTACACACACCAAACACAATTACCTCTGCACTCATGCACCCATCACTCACCTGAACACCGGACATCTCGAACCCTCCAAGCCCTTCAGCCCGATGGTCCGCCTCGCTAACTTGGTGTGGTTTGGAGCCATCGGGAATCCCACACTTCAGGAATAAAAATAGGGATTAGGCTAAAAACTGCATGTTAACTACCTGTTAACAGGCAGTTAATTGGCACTAATCCCCTTCCCACCTCTGGGAGGCGGCTCCCAGCTCAGGTCGGATATCCGCCTCCTTTGAAAGTGGCATGGAAGTGGGTTAGGGCGGGATGGGTTTGTGCCCCCCGATTTCACGATTTCAACCCCCCACATGCCTCCAATCCCACCTCCATGGCCCAATGAAAATCCTGCCAATGTCCACATTTCCCTCTTCACCCATTTCTAATAGATGAACTTGGGTCACAACCTAAAGGTTTATTCATGGAATATTACTCTGATGAAGAAATGACCACAGTGATAGCTGTTCTTTAAGCTAAATAGATAGTCATCCAGCTTCCTCTCCACAACGTTACACAGCTCTCCTCCCTGACAGATCATCCAGCTTCTTCTCCACACAGTATCCCACAGAGTCACCAACTGTCCCTCCTGGAGTCACCAACTGCCCCTCCCCAGTGCCACCAACTTCCCCTCCCAGTCACCAAAAGCTTCTCCCCAGTGTCACCCAGCATACTCTCTTCACAGTCACCCTGTGACAAGTTTCTGTGAGGTTATGTAGTGCTGAAAGAGAACTGAATGTTGATCACTGGGTGAGATCTTTATTGCAGTAAGAGATGTCTATCACATGAGAATTTAAAGATCGCCCAATTTTTATATTTGTGGAACACTTCTCAGAGCATATGTATTATTGTGGTGAACTATTTCCCCAATAAACATGTTTACTATGAAATGTTTCCTCATGGCCCAGCATATCCCTCACTCTACCATTACCATCAAGCCGGGAGATCAACCCTTGTACTGGCCGTGCTAGACATGCTCCTACCTGGTTATCCAGCAAGTTAAACAAATAATTCTTCGTGAAGCCATTTGCTGTTTGAAGCCTTTACTTGAACAGATTTTGTGAAACTGTAAACAAAGATAAAGTATGTTTTGTACATAAACTGAGTACTATACATTTGATATTACATAAGATATAAACATATTTACAACAGTAGAATAGACTAATTGTATAACTAACTAACATTTGGACTAACTTCTATAACTATCAAATATTAACCTTTTATAAACATAGTGTTATCAAAATACTACTCTGACAACGTTGCTATTATGCTAAGAAACAAAGATACTCACAGATATTGCGCTTGGCCTAACATATGAAATCAGATTACATTGGATTGTGAAACCCTTATGGAATCCTCCATTACTGCCAGGTTCTTCCTGGAATTCTACTTCCTGTATTACACAGGAAGAAAGGTACGAAGGTCAAATGACCTCTCACAGGAAGAAAGGAACAAAGGTCAAATGACCTCACACAGGAAGAAAGGAACAAAGGTCAAATGACCTCTGCTTCATACAAACACACTGCTAACACAATAACCACCACCAGAGTGTGCTACTGCATGTAAAAATGTCCAGAATGTCACATAATGCCCAGAACAACCCTGGTTTAACAAAGAGTGCAGGAGAGCATGCTGGGAACAGCACCAGGCATACTGAAAAATGAGGTGTCAACCTGGTGAGGCGACAACACAGGACTACTTGCATGCCAAACAACGGAAGCAACATGCGATAGACAGAGCTAAGCGATCTCACAACCATCGGATCAAATCAAAACTCTGCAGTCTTGCCACATCCAGTCGTGAGTGGTGGTGGACAATTAAACAGTTAACAGGAGGAGGAGGCTCCAAAAATATCCCCATCCTCAATGATGGTGGAGCCCAGCACGTGAGTGCAAAAGACAAGGCTGAAGCATTTGCAACTATCTTCAGCCAGAAGTGCCGAGTGGATGATCCATCTTGGCCTCCTCCTGAGGTCCCCAGCATCACAGATGCCAGTCTTCAGCCCATTCAATTCACTCCACGTGATGTCAAGAAACGGCTGAACACACTGGATACTGCAAAGGCTATGGGCCCTGACAACATTCCGGCAATAGTATTGAAGACTTGTGCTCCAGAACTAGCTGCGCCCCTAGCCAAGCTGTTCCAGTACAGCTACAACACTGGCATCTACCCGGCAATGTGGAAAATTGCCCAAGTATGTCCTGTCTACAAAAAGCAGGACAAATCCGACCCGGCCAATTATCGTCCCATCAGTCTATTCTCAATCATCAGCAAAGTGATGGAAGGTGTCATCGACAGTGCTGTCAAGCGGCACTTACTCAGCAATAACCTGCTAACTGACGCCCAGTTTGGGTTCTGCCAGGGCCACTCAGCTCCTGACCTCATTACAGCCTTGGTCCAAACATGGACAAAAGAGCTGAACTCAAGAGGTGAGGTGAGAGTGACTGCCCTTGACATCAAGGCAGCATTTGATCAAGTGTGGCATCAAGGAGCCCTAGCAAAACTGAAGTCAATGGGAATCAAGGGGAAAACTCTCCATTGGTTGGAATCATACCGAGCACAAAGGAAGTTGGCTGTGGTTGTTGGAGGTCATTCATCTCAATCACATGACATCACTGCAGGAGTTCCTCAGGGCAGTGTCCTAGGCCCAACCATCTTCAGCTGTTTCATCAAGGACCTTCCCTCCATCATAAGGTCAGAAGTGGGGATGTTCGCTGATGATTGCACACTGTTCAGCACCAATCGAGACTCGTCAGATACTGATGCAGTCCGTGTCCATATGCAGCAAGACCTGGACAACATTCAGACTTGGGCTGACAAGTGGCAAGTAACATTCGCACCACACAAGTGCCAGGCAATGACCACCTCCAACAAGCGAGACTCTAACCATCTCCCCTTGACATTCAATGGCATTACCATCGCTGAATCCCCCACTATCAACATCCTGGGGGGTTACCATTGATCAGAAACTGAACTGGACCAGCCATATAAATACTGTGGCTGCAAGAGCCGGCCAGAGGCTGGGAATTTTGTGGCGAGTGTCTCACCTCCTGACTCCCCAAAGCCTTTCCACCATCTACAAGGTACAAGTCAGGAGTGTGATGGAATACTCTCCACTTGCCTGGATGAGTGCAGCTCCAACAACACTCAAGAAGCTCGACACCATTCAGGATAAAGCAGCCCACTTGATTGGCACTTCATCCACCTTCAACATTCACTCCCTCCAGCACCGGCGCACTGTGGCTGCAGTGTGTACCATCTACAAGATGCACTGCAGCAACTCGCCAAAGCTCCTTCAACAGCACCTTCCAAACCCGCGAACTCTACCACTTAGAAGGAGAAGGGCAGCAGACGCATGGGAACATCACCACCTACAAGTTCCCCTCCAAGCCACACACCATCCTGACTTGGATCTGTATCGCCGTTCCTTCACTGTCGCTGGGCCAAAATCCTGGAACTCCCTTCCTAACAGCATTGTGGGTGTACCTACACCATATGGACTGCAGCGGTTCAAGGCGGCGGCTCACCACCATCTTCTCAAGGGCAATTAGGGATGGGCACTAAATGCAGTCCTAGCCAGCCAGCGACGCCCACATCCCATCAATGAATAAAAAAATATATGTATAACACTGCCAGTATTATTCTTTTGAATGAGAAAACATTGCTTATCTCAACATCCTGAAGCTTAAGATATACTATAGACAGTCGAAGAGATTGCTATATTTTCAAAAACTTTGTGTGGGCAAAGCTCCATAATCAGCAATGTTACAGATCTGTTGAGTATTAACTATGTTAGCAATGTCTCCCTTGCATATTTCATCAACATATTGACACTGCTTATGTCATTCACAGATTCGCTGTTTTTCTAGCAAGTTCTTTGAAAACCAGATTGCCAGAAGACCAAATTACTTCAGCAACTTGACACTAGATGACATTAATGAGTTCCTGGTCTCATACATGATTTTTCAGCCGTAAGTCATTGTCACTTTCTTCGCTCAACCTCAAATTCTTCAAAAAATTAGAAAAAAATAGTAAACCACTTGACCAGCCATTTTGTGAACTGACTAACTTGTTTTAGGCATTACTTTCCTTTCTAGAAAACTTTTAACTGCAAAAGCTGACCTCCTGCATCTAAGGCCTGAAGCTTGTAGACTCCTCTTTCAAAACTGACTGGCTCGGGTGTTTTTTTTCCCCTTTCTGTACTCCCATCAAGTGGGAGACCTGTTCCTTTGAATTCTTCCCTATTTAGTGATCCACCAGTAGGCCTGTCAATAAAACCAGCTACATTGCTCCCCTATGTGGGGCTCGAGAAACCATCTCCTGCTATTCTCAACCTGAATAGGGTCCCTCGTGCCTAAATGATTTTGAAATGAGTCAATTGACGCTCATTGTCTCCATTTGAAGGAGGCTATGAGCTCAACATTCCGCACCCGTGTGTCCCTGGAGATGGAGCACACGGTGTCCACCGACACACTTGAGGCCGTCCGCGACCAGTGGGCACCAGAGGGACTGGAGTGCATCAACACCCCGGGGAATAGAATTTTGATTTAACTTGTTAAGTTTCCTTTTAATTTTGGTTAAGTTACAGTTTTCATTGGTTGTGCCCTCTAAGAAGGGGGCTCAAGCCTACCTCTGAATTGGTGATGGCGATTGCCCTCCACCAGTGCAATAAGAAGAGTGAGCCCAGCATTCCACAAACTGGTTTGTCTAGCTTTAACTCACATCTTCAATGCATGCAGCCTTTGAGTTTTTTTAAACCTGTGCCAGTTCACTTTGTCTTTAACCTCCACATAATTCATTCCCGAATCATTTCTGTGAATGAAACACTGATCAAAAATCCTGCAATGCGACAGTGGGGTATGATTCCAAGCATTCCCCAGCAAGTGGCCACTTAAAATTAAAAGAAAAAGCATACAAGAATGCAAAAAAAAAGCACAGGTCCTGGTGAATGGGAGAGGTACAAAGAACAGCAAAGGGTGACAAAACAGAGAGGGCGCGATCTTGCCAGCCCTGGGGAGGCGGGTTTGGAGGCGGGACTGCCGGGAAAATGGCAGAATCTGGGGGTGGTTACCCATCAGTACCATCTCCCCAGGAGGCGGGTACCCGACCCGCGCCGGGTCCCGTCTCCTGGAGGTGGGAAGGAGATTACAGCCACTTAACTGCCTGTTAACAGGTAGCTAACAGGCAGTTAAGAGGATTATCCCCATTTTTCCAGCAGAGGCGTGGGATTCCCGACGTCGGGAAACCCCGCCAGGGTCACCGAGGCGAGCAGTGGGTCTGTGGGGGTTGGAGGGGTCCAAAACTGCACTGTGGAGGTAAGTGATGGGTGCAAGTGTGGAGATATAAGTGTGTGAAATGAGTGAAAAGTGATAGAAAATGTTTACTTAACTTTGTTTCTTCCTGCAGGCTTCAACAGTTGGGGATGCGGAGACTCTCGCATCTCACCGGTAGAGATGACAGAATGGCTGCTGCATTCTCCGATGCAACAACCATCTAATTTCTGCTCAGGAAAGAGGTTTAATGAGTCTTGAATACAAAATCTCATCAAACAACAGAGAATGTCAGTGTCTGACATCTTCACACAGAGAGCTGTCAAACGATGACAATTCATCTGTCAAAAATCTTTGACCGATGAAACGTCATACGCTGATGTTCTCTGTAACCAGCTTCCCCTTAATTGGTCTGCTAAGCCCAAGGTCAACCAAGGAAAAATAGCGTGGGTTGGCCACAAGTCGATGGAGGCGGGACTAAAACCCAACAAGCAGCAATCCCGCCTCCAATGCCCACCCATTGACAAAATCGCCCCCATAGTAAGAGCTACTAAAAGGAAGTACAAAAAGAAACTTGCAAGGGATTCAAAATAAACACAAAAATCTTTTACAATTATATTAGGAATAAGAGGGTGATTAAGCAACGTGGGCTCCATAAAAACTGATAATGGGGAAATTTTGAATGAAAGTATGAAAATGGCGGACATGTTAAATAATTACTTTGCGTCAGTATTTACAATAGAGGAAGAGGATAGTGTGCCGAACATCCCAAGGAAACTAATATTGAATCAGGGACGGGGACTCACCAAAATTAATGTAAGCAAATTAACACTAATGAAGAAAATAATGCCACTGAAGTGTGACAAATTCCCAGGACCAGATTGTTTTCATCCCAGGGTTTTAAAGGAAGTAGGTGAGAACATTGCAGATGCTCTAACTATGATCTTCCAAAGTTCCCTTGATTCAAGAACCGTTCCTTTAGATTGGAAAATTGCACGTCACTCCGCTATTTAAGAAAGATGAGAGAGGGGAACCAAGCAATTGTAGACCAGTTAGCCTCAAATCTGTTGTCGGGAAATTACTAGAGTCTATAATTAAGGATGGAGTGACCGAACACCTTTAAAATTTTCAGCTGATCAGAGGGAGCCAGCGTGGATTTGTAAAGGGTAGGTCATGCTTGACGAACATGATTGAATTTTTTGAAGAGGTGACCAAAGTTGTGGAGAGGGGAATGTCTATGGATGTTATTTATGTAGACATCCAGAAGGCATTTGATAAATTCCCTCATAAGAGACTGTTAGCTAAAGTTGAATCTCATGGAATGGAGAGAAAATTAAATGACCTGGTTAGGAGATTGGCTGAGCAGCAGGAGACAGAGAGTAGGGATAATGGGCAGGTACTCTAATTGGCAGGTTGTGATTAGTGGCATCTCACAGGGATCTGTGTTGGGGCCTCAATTATTTACTGTATTTATTAACGACTTAGATAACGGGATAGTGAGCCGCATATCCAAGCTTGCCAATGACACAAAGATGTGCGGCATTGTAGGCAGTGTAGATGGATGCATAGAATTACAAAGAGATATGAATAGATTGAGTGAATGGGCAAAACTGTTGCAAATGGATCTCAATGTAGGCAAATGTGAGGTCAACCACTTTGGACCTAAAAAGTACTTTCTAAATGGAGAAAAGCTAATGGAATGCTGGCCTTTATATCTAGAGGACTAGAATACAAGAGGTAGAAGCCATGCTACAGCTATACAAAGCCCTGGTTAGACCACACCTGGAGTACTGTGAGCAGTTCTGGGCACCACACCTTAGGAAGGATATATTGGCCTTGGAGGGGGTGCAGCGTAGATTTACTAGAATGAGACCTGAAGGGTTAAATTATGAGGAGAGTTTAAACAAACTGAAGGGTTAAATTGTGAGGAGAGATTAAACAAACTAGGGTTGTATCCCCTGGAATTTAGAAGTTTAAGGGTTGATCTGATCATAGTTTTCAAGATATTAAGGGGGACTGATAGGGTAGATAGAGAGAGACTATTTCTGCTGGTTGGGGAATCTAGGACTAGGGGATATAACTGAAAAATTAGAGCCAGACCTTTCAGGAGTGAAGTTAGGAAACACTTCGATGCGCAGAGGGTGGTAGAAGTTTGGAACTCTCTTCCGCAAATGACATTTGATGCTGGGTCAATTGTTAATTGTTAATTTTAAATCTGATATTGATAGATTTCTGTTAACCAACGGTATTAAGGGATATGGGGCAAAGGCGGGTATATGGAGTTAGGCCGCAGATCAGCCATGATCTCATTGAATGGCGGTAAGTGATTGGTTGGTGAGTATTTCTCTCTTTTCAATACAAGCTTGAATTCTGTGGTGTTAAATTTCTAGGGTCTCTGTGTTGTAGTGGGGACAGTTGGTAAATAAAGCGCCCTAGAGTATACCTGTAACTGGGGTATTGAATAAATTTTTTAATTAATTAAAGGAGTAAGTCATGGCAGGAGAGCTCAGCCCCGTGTTCTGCTCCTCTTGCTCCATGTGGGAAGTCAGGGACGCTGCCAGTGTCCCTGGCGACCGTGTGTGCGGTAAATGCATCCAGCTGCAGCTACTTGTAGACCGCATTGCGGCGCTCGAGCTGCGGGTGGATGAGTTTTGGAGCATGCGTGATGCTGAGAGGGTCGTGGATAGCACGTTTAGCGAGTTGTTCACGCCGCAGGGTAGGGCTGCACAGGCAGAAAGAACTTGGGTGACCATCAGGCGGAGCAACAGAGGCAGGCAGGAAGTGCAGGGGCCCCCTGCGGACATCCCCCTTTCAAACAGGTATACCAAGTTGGATACTGTTGAGGGGGATGACTCACCAGGGGAAGGCAGCAGCAGCCAGCTTCCTGGCACCAGGGACGCTTCTGCTGCTCAGAAAGGGAGGAAAAAGAGTGGGAGAGCAATAGTGGTAGGGGATTCTATCATAAGGGGAACAGATAGGCGTTTCTGTGGCCGCAAACGTGACTCCAGGATGGTTTGTTGCCTCCCTTGGGCCAGGGTCATGGATGTCACTGAGCGGCTACAGGGCATTCTTAAGGGGGAGGGGGAGCAGGCAGAGGTCGTGGTCCACATTGGGACCAACGACATAGGTAGGAAGGGGGATGAGGTCCTGCATCAAGAATTTAGGGAGCTAGGTAGCAGATTAAAAAACAGGACCTCAAAGGTTGTAATCTCTGGATTACTCCCAGTGCCACGTGCTAGTGAGTATAGGAATAGGAGGATAGAACAGATGAATGCGTGGCTAAAGAGTTGGTGCAGGAGGGAGGGTTTTAGTTTCCTGGATCACTGGGCCTGCTTCTGGGAAAGGTGGGACTT
This sequence comes from Somniosus microcephalus, assembly GCF_052327205.1. Taxonomy (NCBI): domain Eukaryota; kingdom Metazoa; phylum Chordata; class Chondrichthyes; order Squaliformes; family Somniosidae; genus Somniosus; species Somniosus microcephalus. The sequence continues at coordinate 33,195,755 of NC_141012.1, read as the reverse complement.
GTACAAGTCGGACGGGTTGCACCTGAACCAGAGCGGGACAAATATCCTTGCGGGGAGGTTTGCTTGCACTGTTGGGGGGGCTTTAAACTAACTTGGCAGGGGGATGGGATACAGAGGGGAGCTGAAATAGGGGGTGATGTGCTGCCAATTATAGAGAAAAAAGCAAGTCAGCTTGGTAGACAGGGCAAATATACAAGGGCAAGGCTGGATGGCATCTATTTTAATGCAAGGAGTCTTGCAAATAAGGTGGATGAACTGAAGGTGTTGATAAACACATGGGAGTATGATATTGTTGCTATCACGGAGACATGGTTGAGGGAGGGGCAAGACTGGCAGCTCAATATTCCGGGGTACAGAATCTTCAGGCGAGACAGAGGGGGAGGTATAAGAGGAGGGGGTGTCGCAATATTAATTAAGGAGTCAATTACTGCAGTAAGGAGGGATGACATATTAGCAGGTTCCTCTAATGAGGCCATATGGGTGGAGCTTAAAAACAAAAAGGGGGCAAGCACTTTGCTGGGAGTGTACTATAGGCCTCCAAACAGTCAGGGGGAGATAGAGGAACAGATATGTAGGCAAATCTCAGAGAAATGTGCAAATAATAGGGTAATAATAATGGGGGATTTCAACTTCCCCAATATTAACTGGGATAGTCAGAGTGTGAAAGGCACAGACGGTGTAGAATTCTTAAAGTGCATCCAGGAGAGCTTTTTGAGCCAGCATGTAGAAGGTCCTACAAGAGAGGGGGCAGTACTGGACCTAATTCTAGGGAATGTGGCCGGCCAAGTGGAAGAAGTGCTAGTAGGTGAGCACTTTGGTGACAGTGACCATAATATGGTGAGATTTAAGGTGGTCATGGAAAAGGACAGGGATGGGCCGGAAATAAAGGTTCTAAATTGGGGGAAGGCCGATTTTAATAGGATAAGGCAGGATCTGGCCAAAATGGACTGGGATCAGCTACTTGTAGGAAAATCCGCATCGGAGCAATGGGAGGCTTTCAGAAGGGAGATTGAGATCATACAATGGCAATATGTTCCCGTAAAGGTCAAGGGTGGTTCCAAAAACCACAGGGAACCTTGGATGTCAGGGGATATACGAGAATGGATTAGAAAAAAAAGGAGGGCTTTTGGCAGATACAAAAGGCTAAAGACGGAGGAAGCCCTAGAGGAGTACAAAAAGTGCAGGGGGATACTTAAAAAAGAAATTAGGAGATCAAGGAGGGGCCATGAAATAACACTGGCGAGCAAAATAAAGGAAAATCCTAAGATGTTTTATAAGTATATTAAGGGTAAGAGGATAACTAGGGAAAAAATAGGGCCCATTAGGGACAAAAGTGGCAATCTGTGTGTGGAGCCGGAAGATGTAGGAGGGGTTCTAAATGAATTTTTTGCATCTGTTTTCACTATGGAGAGGGATGATGTAGACATGGAAATAGGGCGGGGGCACTGTGATATTTTCGAACATATTAACATCGAGAGGGAGGAGGTATTGGCGGTTTTAGCAGGCCTAAAAATGGATAAATCCCCAGGCCCGGACGAAATGTATCCCAGGCTGCTGTGTGAGGCAAAGGAAGAGATTGCGGGGGCTCTAACACATATATTCAGAAGCTCTCTGGCCACAGGGGATGTGCCAGAGGACTGGAGAACCGCTAATGTAGTACCATTATTCAAGAAGGGGAGTAGGGAAAAACCAAGGAACTACAGGCCAGTGAGCCTAACATCAGTGGTAGGAAAATTATTGGAAAAAATTCTGAGGGACAAAATTAGCCTCCACTTGGAGAGGCAAGGATTAATCAGGGATAGTCAACATGGCTTTGTCAAGGGAAGATCATGTCTGACAAATTTGATTGAATTTTTTGAGGGGGTGACTAGGTGTGTGGATGAGGGTAACGTAGTGGGTGTGGTATACATGGATTTCAGTAAGGCCTTCGATAAAGTTCCGCACAGGAGACTGGTCAAGAAGGTAAGAGCCCATGGAATCCAGGGTGCCTTGGCACATTGGATACAAAACTGGCTTAGTGGCAGAAGGCAGAGGGTGATGGTCGAAGGTTGTTTTTGTGACTGGAAGCCTGTGGCCAGTGGGGTACCACAGGGATCGGTGCTGGGTCCCTTGCTGTTTGTGGTCTACATTAATGACTTGGATATGAATGTAAAAGGTATGATCAGTAAGTTCGCAGATGATACAAAAATTGGTAGGGTGGTAAATAGCGAGGAGGGTAGTCTCAGTCTGCAGGACGATATAGATGGGTTGGTCAGATGGGCGGAACAGTGGCAAATGGAATTTAACCCGGAAAAGTGCGAGGTGATGCACTTTGCGGGGACTAACAAGGCAAGGGAATACACAATGAATGGTAAGACCCTAGGCAAGACGGAGGGTCAGAGGGATCTGGGTGTGCAAGTACACAGATCCCTGAAGGCGGCGGAACAGCTGGATAAGGTGGTAAAAAAGGCATATGGGATACTTGCCTTCATTAACCGAGGCATAGAATATAAGAGCAAGGAGGTTATGATGGAGCTGTATAAAACACTGGTTAGGCCACAGCTGGAATACTGTGTGCAGTTCTGGTCGCCACACTACAGGAAGGATGTGATAGCTTTGGAGAGGGTGCAGAGGAGATTCACCAGGATGTTACCAGGGCTGGAGCGCTTCAGCTATGAAGAGAGACTGGGCAGATTGGGTTTGTTTTCCTTGGAGCAGAGGAGGCTGAGGGGGGACATGATTGAGGTGTACAAAATTATGAGGGGCATAGATAGGATGGATACTAAGGAGCTTTTTCCCTTCGTAGAAGGGTCAATAACTAGGGGGCATAGATTCAAGGTAAAGGGCGGGAGGTTTAGAGGGGATTTGAGAAAGAACTTTTTCACCCAGAGGGTGGAACTCACTGCCTGAAAGGGTTGTGGAGGCTGGAACCCTCACAACATTCAAGAAGCATTTGGATGAGCACTTGAAATGCCATAGCATACAAGGCTACGGACCAAATGCTGGAATATGGGATTAGATTAGACAGGGCTTGATGGCCGGCGCGGACACGATGGGCCGAAGGGCCTCTATCCGTGCTGTATAACTCTATGACTCTATGACTAACAGGCTTGAGTGACTAAATGGCCTACTCCTGTTCCTATTTTCCTATTATTCATAAAAACCTGAGCTTGTAAACATGTGGACTTCCAGCAGGGGTCACTATTAGTAGTCAGAAATAGGAATTTTGCCAAACTTTTCCCACATCAAAACAAGGGTGTTAAGGCTGAGATCAGTTAACAGAGCACAAATCAAGGACAGAACCTCGGATCCCCAATCTCTGTTTCAGCTCTTTTCAGTTGAATTTTATATCATAACCATATGGTTGTTCTCATATATTCTTTGAATTGACACAGTGGAATAAAAATGTTGGAACATTTACTGCTTTCTTCTGAAATCCCTCTCTCTCTGCTATTTTAGCCAAGGCATTAACCCAATTTTATTTTCTGTTATGGCAACGAGCTGCCGATTTTCTATCGTCCGCGTTGCGCCACCGCCCTAGAAAATTTCACCTCCATATCGGCCGGGGCTCACACAATCAATAAGATCCAGTTTCCTGTACATAGCTTGACTCCTGTTTCTACTTTCAAGTTTAACACAAAAGAGCACAACATAAAATTAAGAAACTTTCTCTATTTGCTGTTGGATGAAAACTTTACTTTTCTCACACAAAACAAAGAAAGAAAGAAAGAAAGAAAGAGAGAAAGAAAGAGAGAAAGAAAGACTTGCATTTATATAGCATTTTCATGACCACCAGATGTCTCAAAACACTTTACACCCAATGAAGTATTTTTGAAGTGTAGTCACTGTTGTAATGTGGGAAACGTGGCAGCCAATTTGCGCACAGCAAGCTCCCACAAACAGCAATGTGATTCTGACCAGATAATCTGGTTTTGTTATGTTGGTTGAGGGATAAATATTGGCCAGGACAAGGTAAGTTTTCCAATGCCATTATCCCATAGCCTCATTTCAAGGCCTCAGAGTGCAGCCAACATGTCTTTGAAATGGTCCCGTGCTTTTGGAAAAAGGAATGGGAAAAGACCTACGCAAACTTTACTTGCTGGATTTTACATGGAGCAGCCTGCTACCTGCATTCTTTTACACCAACATCATTGAAATTCTGTACTGTTATCTGTTACTGAGTGATGAGCAGGCACTATTGAATGATATGCTATTGCATTCTTTTATTAACTGATTCCAGTTTTTCTTGTTGGTTGAAGATTATTGCTACAGAAAAAAAAATTAATGACATGCCGCGCATCCTAGCACAAGTACAAATTCAAGGTTAAAATTGAAACATCTTTATTGCTATTGAACAAAGTTTTGAATGATGGAGATGCTTCAGTTCAACAATAATTGAACAATACACTATACCATGCTTCAGTGGTATATTACATTAGATTGATGTATTCTAATTCTCAAGGCAAATACTGATTCATTTCAGAGGTCCTAAGGCAAATTTCCTATGAGACATGAGCCAAAAACGCTGTCAGAAACAGTGGCTCTATAATGTGCAGATGTCTTATGCATAAGACATTTCAGATTTTTGGCAGGAGAGGTTTGACGTTTTCAAGTACTGAGTGTTGTTTACCACTTTTCAAATAGCCTCCATTCCTTATCACATATCACTAGCAATAACTCTTTGTCCAGTTCTATTGTTGAATTCTATAAGATGAAAATGAATGTTACCGGTGTACTGTTGGTATCTGCTTTTGAGCAGTGCGAGTGGGAAGCACTGAGTTACACTGCCCCATGCACTAGTCAGAAGGAGGCAGAGCTTGGTGCCCATGTACATGTAGTCCTCTCATGACTGCCATTCAACACCTGTTGAAATTATAATCTTGGAAAAGAGTAAGTCTTTGAGCTTGTTTTAAAATTACATTATAAAAAGCTAGCTGTGCACTGGTTGTTGATTAATAAATGTGAAGGAAACCAAGATACACCAGCATGTTTACTGAAGAGTTCCAACCAGACAAAAGATAAGACTGGAAAATGACAAATTTCAATTAAGTGAGTAAAATTTGAAGAAGTAATGATAGCAGAGGTATTATCACACATTGAAAGACCTTTGGGGGCGGACAGAGAATAAAGCTGAAGCAATGTGAGGCGACCCCCTCAATATGGTCTCACACTTGATGCAAAATGCCTATGTTATGCCAGTTTGGTTGCAGTTGTACTGCAGTAATCACTCCATAACGATGCAAAATGCAGTATAACTGCACTATGTGGGATATTGTAAGGGGTTCATGGACGAACTGGTGCAGTGGGACAGAACACTTGCCTTTCACGTCCAAAACCTGGGATCGAAGCTTAGGCTGATGAAATGAAAATTCCCTCCATCTACTGGCTATAGGATGTTACTTAAAATTGGGAAATGTCAAGTGTAAATGCAAGTCCAAAATGCAAAGTTAGTTACCATTTTATATTAATTGGCAATCTTATACAGAAAGACCACAGGATGGTGCTTGTGAGTATATGTAGTGCTAAATATGGGGTGCTCTTCTGGTGTTAAGCTTCATTGTTGGGACAATATAGGTAGGACTTCACTGTGCATATGATCCATGCTTATATGATGTTGATAGTGGATGCTGAAAATGAAAAAAAAATGTAATTGAAAGAATAAACAAATAGGCAGAGAAATTGAGCTGCGTAGCACCCGTTTTTCAGATGCTCGGTGGCCTCCTATGTCTCCAAAATGGTGGGCAGGAAGCACGTGCGCACCTCCAACCCGAAGTGTACCACCTGCTATATTGGGTAAGGACAAACAAGAGGTGTCCTTTACCCACACCTGAAGCAGACATTAGGCCCGCTGCATATGGAAATAAGTGGCCAAACACATGCTTGAGGTCCCCGCTGCAAGATTGGTTTGCCCTGATTCAGCCAGCGCCATTGCAGGCTGCACGCCAGGGAACCAGCCCTGCAGATGGAGTGCTCCTACTGACCCCCGACCTCCAGGCTCCTTGGCCCCCAATCTCTCTCCAATCCCACTCCCGAACTTCTCGCTCATAATGTTTAATTTTGAGGTTTGGGAACCTCTCACTTCATTCTAAATTATAGCTTGAAAGATAAGCAGAATTGCACTTTGTAACTAATAGCTCCTTTGTGAAGTGTGTCCTGCCAATATCATTCATCCCCAGATTTTCTCCCAATCCTACTTTTTTTTGTTAATATATGTTGTATTCAGGCTGTTTTCTACCTTCTCTGCCACAAATTCATAATAATCACATTTACCAGAGGCAGAATTTCAGGCACTTTCTCATTAGACACCGAAACTGATGGATAACACTTTTCGGATTGATTTCTACTGCTGGCATCTTACAGTGCCTGCATCCTGCTCTCTGTCAATCATCTCTGTCAGCCCCCAAAGGTCTTTCAATGTGTGATAATACCTCTGCTATCATTACTTCTTCAAATTTTACTCACTTAATTGAAATTTGTCATTTTCCAGTCTTATCTTTTGTCTGGATGGAACTCTCCAGTAAACATGCGGGTGTATCGTGGTTTCCTTCCCATTTATTAATGCAAATATTCAAGATTGAATAAATATGGCTTAATAGGTAGCTCCAATAACTGTATCAACATGTCTTCTCAAATTAATTGGTACTCACTAAACAGCATTATATTTACTATAGTGATTCTGGAGTCAGAATGTAACTTTTTTTTGCAAGGTGATGATGTCACTGAGACAGCCAGCTCTTCCCAGTTTCTGTTTCAGAGAGTACAAAAAGATTTTTTCCTGTTAGCAGATACTTCTGATTTTTTAAAAACTTATTCGCCCGGAATTTGCAGTTGTAATGACGGCGAAACTGTCAGCGCCCGCCTCATTACTTTGTAAGACTGACAGCAACTTCTGGTGTCCACCCATGCGCAGTTAAACGCGGAAATCCGGAAGTTGCTGGCAGTAGTACTCTACTCCTCCACAGGGTGCGCTGTTGCAGTCTTCACAGTTGCAATCAAGACCGAATCAGTGATTTGACGTGAACTTCAACCTTTTATGCACTATTCTTGCTGTAAAAACCATTGAAAATGTTAAGCCATGTTCAATGAGGTGTATCTGAGTTTTTAACAGCGCAGTAAGTCATAATTACTGCTGAACAACCTCTCTGGCCTTGAAAAATGATTATTTAGATTTAAACTTGTGACTTGTCAGTTGTGTCTGACTACTGTCTTTGTGTATAGATATCCTTATGTTTGTAAACTCCACCAACCCTACAAAAAGGGCCCCCTGCCCCCCTCCAAGAACTCTCCATTCCTCTGACTCTGGCCACTTGTACATCTCCCCCTTGCCTTCGCCCCACCATTGCCGGCCGTGCCTTCAGCCACCTAGGCCCCATGCTCTAGAATTCTGTCACTAAACCCTTCCACCTCTCTACCTCCCTCTCCTTCTTTCAGAGCCACCTCTTTGACCAAGCTTTTTAGACCTAATATCTCCTTCTTTGACTTGGTGTCCGTTATTTCCTTACGCATCTTTTTCCTGCTTTAATGGCACTATATAAATACTCGTGATTGTTGTTGTCACATTTATGACTTGTATGTTTCAGGAGTATTAAGGAATTGAAGCTTATTCCAAGATCTTTGTGCTCCAACATGGTTGAGCTAATAAGCCAGGTCAATATTACTATGCTGCCCCGAAGTTCACCCAGACGTAAACAACTCCTCGATTATGCCACAGATTGCCTGGTAAGTTTTGTAGAAGTTATGAGATCCAAATTTTAGTGTGCTGCAAATACTATTAAAATAATAGTAAGTCACGTAATTGGTGTGGTGCTCTCCCAAGCAGCAATCTTGGGATTCCATCCGAGTGTTGCCTAGGAATCTACATCACATGCGTCACTCTCAGTTTTAATTTTAGTTAGTGGATCAAGTAACATTTGTTGAGAAGGGTACTCACTCCATCTCTTTTGTGTACCTTTGGCCCCGCAAATGCAGCAGTTGAATCTGCTCACAACCTTTAACCTCTCTCTACAATCCTTGACACCAGCAACCTCCCACCGCAACCCCACCCCACCATCACCCCAACCTTTTGGATTTTTAAGTACTTGGTCAAATTCACATAAAAAGTGTAACTTATTAAGTGCAATACATTTTTTGCAGTTGCTTCAATACGTTATTTTTTCAAGAATATATATGCTTTAAAATTTCTCAGCCCTAGCATCCGTCCATCCTTCTCTGGCATCCACTCCTGCCCCTCTCAGCTGGACCCCAGATTGAATGCCTCCCATCCCAGCTTCCAACCTCTCCTTGCAGAAACTGCCAACCCCAACCTCTCCCACTATTCTCCACAGTTCCAGGGTATAAATTATGGCCACTAACAAAACGTAAAGAGTATGGTATCTACAGGTTTATGGAAGAAGTTTTATTCAATAGATGTAAAATAAATGAATGGAGCAAGTAGTTACGGAAAAGTAGATTCTAATAGTGTTTAGCAGCAAACCTGAGGATTGGGAGCAGTTTAGGATTCAGCAAAGGAGGACAAAGGGATTAATTAAGAGGGGGAAAATAGAATATGAGAGTAAGCTTGCTGGGAACATAAAAACTGACTGTAAAAGCTTCTATAGATATGTGAAGAGAAAAAGATTGGTGAAGTCAAGCGTAGGTCCCTTGCAGTCAGAATCAGGGGAATTTATAATGGACAACAAAGAAATGGCAGACCAATTAAATACATACTTTGGTTCTGTCTTCACAAAGGAGGACACAAATAACCTTCCAGAGATGTTGGGGAACATAGGGTCTAATGAGAGGGAGGAATTGAATGAAATCAGTATTTATAGGGAAATGGTGTTAGGGAAATTGATGGCATTGAAGGCTGATAAATCCCCAGGGCCTGATAATCTACATCCTAGGGTACTTAAGAAAGTGGCCCTAGAAATAGTAGATGCATTGCTGGTCATCTTCCAAAATTCTATAGGCTCTGGAATAGTTCCCATGGATTGGAGGGTACCTAATGTAACCCCACTATTTAAAATAGGTGGTAGAGTGAAAACAGGGAATTATAGACTGGTAAGCCTGACATCGGTAGTGGGGAAAATGCTAGAGTCCATTATTAAAGATGTAATAGCAGAGCACTTGGAAAACAGTGACAGGATCGGACAAAGTCAACATGGATTTACAAAAGGTAAATCGTGGTTGACTAATCTACTGGAATTTTTTGAGGATGTAACTGGTAGAATAGATAAGGGAGAACCAGTGGATGTGGTGTATTTGGACTCTCAGAAGGCTTTCGATAAGGTCCCGCATAAGAAATTGGCGTGCAAAGTTAAAGCACATGGGATTGGAGGTAAAGTACTGACTTGGATAGAGAACTGGTTGGCAGACAGGAAGCAAAGAGTTGGAATAAACGAGTCTTTTTCCGAGTGGCAGGCAGTGACTAGTGGGGTACCGCAGGGATCCGCGCTAGGACCCCAGATATTCACAATATATATTAATGATCTAGACGAGGGAACTAGATGTAATATCTCCAAGTTTGCAGATGACACAGAGCTGGGTGTGCATGTGTGCGTGTGTGCGTGTGTGCTGTGAGGAGGATGCAGAGAAACTCCAGTATGATTTGGACAGGTTGGGTGATTGGGCAGATGCATGGCAGATGCAGTATAATGTGGATAAATGCGAGGTTATCCACTTTGGTGGCAAAAACAGGAAGACAGATTATTATCTGAATGGCAATAGATTGGAAAAGGGGAAGTGCAACGAGACCTGGGTGTCCTTGTGCACCAGTTGCTGAAGGTAAGCATGCAGGTGTAGCAGGCGGTTAAGAAGGCAAATGGTTTGTTGGCCTTCATAGCGAGAAGATTCGAGTATAGGAGCAAGGATATCTTGCTGCAGTTGTACAGGGCCTTGGTGAGGCCACACCTTGAATGTTGTGTGCAGTTTTGGTCGCCTTATCTGAGGAAGGATGTCCTTGCCATGGAGGGAGTGCAGCGAAGATTCACCAGACTGATACCTGGGATGGCAGGAATGACGTATAAAGAGAGATTGGGTCGATTAGGCTTATATTCACTTGAGTTTAGAAGAATGAGAGGGGATCTCATTGAAACTTATACAATTCTAACAGGACTAGACAGACTAGATGCAGGAAGGATGTTCCCGATGGCGGGGGAGTCCAGAACCAGGGGTCACAGTCTAAGGATAAGGGGTAAGCCATTTAGGACTGAGATGAGGAGGAATTTCTTCACCCAGAGAGTGGTGAACCTGTGGAATTCTCTACCACAGAAGGCAGTTGAGGCCAACTTATTAAATACATTCAAGAAGGAGTTAGATATATTTCTTAAGGCTAAAGGGATCAAGGGATATGGGGAGAAAGCAGGGACAGGGTACTGAATTTGGATGATCAGCCATGATCTCATTAAATGGTGGAACAGGCTCGAGGGGCCGAATCGCCTACTTCTGCTCCTATCTTCTATGTTTCTATGTTTGAATAAGAAAATGGCACACAATGGAGTGAAGCACATCAGGGACCACTGCCAGAGTCTGTAGAAAAATTACTGCTTCAAGTATTGCTTCTTGGTATGATGGTAGCTCCATCAAGTACACTTTTGCCTTGTGCTTGATAGCCCATAAGTCATCCAGTTCTAATCCCTCCACTCCAGTCGACCTCAGAAAAAAAACATGCCCTAGCTGTCAGATAGGGAAACACGATGAGAAGTAGGTAGGCAAAGGACTGAACCATGTTCTGAAGGCATTCTTTAGTCTATTGTTAATCTTGGGAGAGCACCGTAGCCAGAGAAATAACCGGATTTGAAGAGGCAGTACTATAAGGCCTATATGAGGCAAGAACTGGAATGGCGTACTGGGCCGCTAGCTTCTGATTTTAGTCCAAATCATGGTCATGACCTCCACACACATGCACCACTGCACTGCACAGAGATAAGCCTCTAGTCAGGAGGTTTGAGAAATCAAAATGTGCCATCTCATCAGAGCTGTCATTTAGACAGCATCAGTCCCATAGAAGGACCATGGTTCTTTTTCTCTCAGTCTCCCTGGTTTTGTGCATCTCCTCGAGACAGTTGTTGAGGTCTGAAGCGGTTTAAAAATTGCAGTCATGGTACTTCTGCTTGAATGCAGCAAGATCTTACAACCAAACCGAAAGCTTTTAAAAAGTTTTATTAGCTGAAGTGTCTTACTAGTTTTTGATTTCAGTAATGTCATTGCATGTTAGAACTATAATTTAGTGCCATGTTTAAAGTGTAGCCCAAAGCTTCAATTCTGAATTGCCAATGACAGATGCATAGTTTGTCTGGTAAATAACATCTGCCAACTGAATGAGTAAGTAAGTGTCCATCTGGAGATGCTTCAGTTTCCAATTTAGGATTCACTGACTTCTGGATTGTACAAATTATCCTCTGCAGTAAACATTCTATTAAAAAGTCTGTCAGTTTTTGCATTTCATTATCGTCCACTCTGGCATGATCTGACTTGCAACCATAAGGTGGCAGTCAATCAATGTTCAGCCAGATTAAGGTCAGTGGAGTGCATGACAGACTATGGGGGAGATATTCGTCTTTACCACCTGCCTGGGCATTAAGTATCTCCTGGACAGACCGCAGAGAGGAAAATCTGGCGGGGAGGATTGCATGCTGAAAATGAGGACATTTCTGAAAATGTCCAATTTTCCTTCCACTGATTAAAATAGAGTGAAAATCAGGCAGGTATCGTTAGTGGTCTGTGAACCTTCCCGCACGATTTTCTTCTCCTTGGTTCACCCAGGAAATGTTTAATGCCCAGGCGATAAAGTCAAAAATCCGAGAAGACCGAGTTTACATGTAGTCCACCTGCTCGCTCCTCTTCATTGTTCTTTGCACAGTTTGACCGACGTGTAACACTTTGACTTGGCATGGTGCTTCATTGGCATGAAGGAATGTGGATTACAGACATTTCTGTGCCTACCTCCTGGCCGTATTCGCTTTCGCTCAGGGCAACATTATTAAGAGTGGTTTTATTCTAATTGCCTAAAATAGATCCAAGGACAAGGTGGTTATACTCAAATTGGATTGCACACCCAAAAACACAAAATGGTTTCATTTTATATTCGTCACTGGCATCTCAACAAGATGACTTAAGTAAAAAGAAATTCAAAGAAACAAACAAAGGAGAAAAGTATGGCGGGGTGGGGAGAAGACTTACAGAATCAATACTTCAGTATATGTACGATAGCAAAATACTGCAGATGTTGGAAATCCAAAACAACAACAGAAAATGCTGGAAAAACTCAGCAGGTCAGGCAACATCCGTGGAGAGAAATTTGAGTTGACGTTTCGGGTCGAACCCTTCTTCAAAACTGGAATGAAAAGAAACTGGATCGAAGGCAGGGCTGTGATCGGACAAAAGAATAAAAGAAACAAAAGAAGTAAAAGAGATTAGAAGCTAGACGAGATGGTAATAGGCTGAGATTAGGTGTAAAGTGTACTGGCAGGGCAAAAGATAGCTGCCAGGTGTGGGAGAGAAACAAAAGGAAAGGGGGGGGGGGGAAAGGAGTGGAAAATTTACAAGAAAAAATGAAATGGGGGCCGAGCTTATGATCTGAAATTGTTGAACTCGATATTGAGTCCGGAAGGCTGCAGAGTGCCTAATCGGAAGATGAGGTGCTGTTCCTCGAGTTTACGTTGAGCTTCCGTGGAACAATACAAGAGGCCAAGGACGGTGAGGTCCGAGTGGGAATGGAGCGGTGAATAAAAATGACAGGCGACCGGAAGCTCGGGGTCACCCTTACGGACTGAATGGAGGTGTTCCGCAAAGCGGTCACCCAATCTGCGTTTGGTCTCCCCAATGTAGAGGAGACCGCATCGTGAGCAGCGACTACAGTATACTAGATTGCGAGAAGTACAAGTAAATCGCTGTTTCACCTGGAAGGGGTGTTTGGGGCCCTGGACAGTGGGAAGGGGGGAGGTATAGGGGCAGGTGTTACACCTCCTCCGCTTGCACGGGAAGGTGCCAGGTGAAGGGGAAGGGCTGTTTGGGGTGATAGAGGAGTGGACTAGGGTGTCTCGGAGGGAGCGGTCCCTGCGGAATGCTGAAAGGGGAGGGGAGGGGAAGATACGTTTGGTGGTGGGATCACTTTGGAGGTAGCGGAAATGCCGGAGGATGATCCGTTGAATGTGGAGGCTGGTGGGGTGAAAGGTGAGGACAAGGGGAACCCTATCGTGGTTCCGGGAGGGAGGGGCAGGGGTGAGGGCAGAAGTGCGGGAGATAGAACTGACACGGTCGAGGGCAGTGTCAACCACGGTAGAGGGGAATCCTCGGTTGCGGAAAAAGGAAGACATGTCTGAAGCACTGGTGTGGAAGGTGGCATCGTCGGAGCAGATACGGCGGAGACGGAGAAACTGGGAGAATGGAATAGAGTCCTTACAGGAAGCGGGGTGGGAGGAAGTGTAGTCCAGGTAGCTGTGGGAGTCAGTGGGCTTGTAGTGAATATTGGTCGATAACCTATCCCCAGAGATGGAGAAGTCGAGGAAGGGAAGGGAAGAGTCAGAGATGGACCATGTGAAGGTGAGGGAAGGGTGGAAATTGGAGGCAAAGTGAATGAAATTGTCGAGTTCGGGGCGAGAGCAGGAAACGGCACCGATACAGTCATCAATGTATCGGAAAAAGAGGTGAGGGAGGGGGCCCGAGTAGGACTGGAACAAAGATTGTTCCACATAGCCCACGAAAAGGCAGGCATAGCTAGGACCCATGCGGGTACCCATGGCAACACCTTTGATTTGGAGGAAATGAGTGGAGTTAAAGGAGAAGTTGTTCAATGTGAGAACAAGTTCAGCCAGGCGGAGGAGGGTAGTGGTGGGTGGGGACTGGTCGGGCCTCTGTTCAAGGAAGAAGCGGAGCGCCCTCAGGCCATCCGGGTGGGGGATGGAGGTGTAGAGGGATTGTACGTCCATGGTGAAAAGGAAGCGGTTGGGGCCAGGAAACTGGAAACTGTTAAAGTGGCAGAGGGCGTCCGAAGAGTCGCGGATGTAGGTGGGAAGAGACTGGACAAGGGGAGAAAAGATAGTGTCAAGATAGGAAGAGATAAGTTCCGTGGGGCAAGAACAGGCTGAAACGATGGGTCTACCAGGGCAGTCCTGTTTGTGGATCTTGGGAAGGAGGTAGAAGCGGGCTGTGCGGGGTTGGGAACTATGAGGTTGGTGGCAGCGGGGGGAAGATCTCCAGAGGAGATGAGGTCAGTGACAGTCTTGGAAACGGTGGTTTGATGTTCGGTAGTGGGGTCATGGTCCAGGTGGAGGTAGGAGGAGGTGTCGGGGAGTTGGCGTTCAGCTTCCGCTAGGTAGAGGTCAGTACGCCAAACAACAACTGTAAGGACCGGAACTCGGTGGACCCAACTGCAGTAAGGCAAACTGAGGCAGAGGTAAGGTTGCAAAATAAAGGTAGACTTTACTTGACATAAACAAAATAACAACAGTACAGAATACAGGCAAGCAGACCAGCAAGCGGTATCTCCAGGCAGTGCAACTCAAGACTGAGCAAAGAACATAAAGTGAACACCACTTAAATAGTAGGCATCTAACAATGCACAGGTGAATACAATAATGAATAAAGAAGGACACAATTAAGAGAGTTCATGGAGCCCTCTGGTGGCGAGGCGAGGCAGAGTCTGGGTCATTCCTTACAGGAGCCCCCCCCCTAGGAACGGCCCCTGACGTTCCCCCAGAAGGTCCATGGTGACGACGAAAAAAATTCCGTACTAAATCGCGATCCAGGATGTCCCGGTCCGGGACCCAAGAGCGTTCCTCCGGACCATATCCCTCCCAGTCCACCAGGAACTGGAGGCCCCCGCGAACCCGGCGAGAGTCCATCAGGCGACGGACCGTGTAAGCAGGCTGGCCGTCGATGATGCGGGGAGCAGGAGGAGGCCTCGTGGCGGGCGCCAGGGAACTGCTGGCCACTGGCCGAAGCCGGGAGACATGGAAGGTAGGATGAATCCGCATGGAGCAGGGTAGCTGGAGACGGTAGGACACCGGGTTGACCTTTCTCAACACCATGAAGGGGCCGATGAAACGGGGCGCCAGCTTGCGGGACTCCACTCGCAGCGGGAGATCCTGCGTAGAAAGCCAAACCCTCTGACCAGGACGGAATGAAGGAGCCGGTCTGCGCCGCTTGTTGGCCTGGATCTGCCGTTGTCGAGAAGCTCGTTGCAAGGCCAGCCGCGCTCTCCTCCAGGTCCGCCGACAACGCTGGACAAACTTCTCCGCGGACGGGACCCCCACCTCGAGCTCCTGCTCTTGGAACAGTGGAGGTTGAAAACCGAACTGGCACTCGAACGGCGACAGTCCTGTGGGGGAGCAGCGCAACGTGTTGTGCGCGTACTCAGCCCAGACGATGTGACGACTCCAGGTCGCAGGGTTAGCGGACACGAGACACCTCAGGGTCGTCTCCAGGTCTTGGTTGATCCGTTCTGTTTGACCGTTCGACTGAGGGTGGAAACCTGAGGAAAGACTGACAGTAGCTCCAATGAGCTTGTAGAAGGCTTTCCAAAACCGGGAGGCGAATTGTGGACCACGGTCAGAAACGATGTCAAGGGGCAAACCGAATAACCTGAAAACATGCTGGACCATGAGCTCGGCTGTCTCTTGGGCTGAGGGAAGCTTGGGCAAGGGCAGAAAACGACAGGCTTTGGAGAAGCGATCTACGATGACCAGAATGACAGTGTTGCCTTGAGATGGTGGAAGGCCTGTGATGAAATCCACCGAGAGGTGTGACCAGGGGCAAGTGGGAATGGGGAGAGGATGCAGCAAACCCTGGGGGCGAGATCGAGGGTTCTTGTTTCGTGCACAAATGGCACAAGCTGCCACGAACGCCTTTACGTCCTTCTCCATGGTGGGCCACCAGAACCTTCTGCGAAGAAACTCCAGCGTCCTGGATGCGCCTGGATGACCGGTGAGTCGCGACGAATGCCCCCACTGCAGGACTTGTGAGCGAGTCGTGTTGGGGACAAAAAGGCGACCAGGTGGGCCGTTGCCAGGGTCTGCCTCCCTCTGTTGCGCCTTTCTGACCAGCGTCGCGATTCCCCAGCAAACCGGTGCTACAATTCGGGAAGTAGAAATAATAGGTTCTGGTTGTCTCTCCCGCTCGGGTGGATCAAATTGCCTGGAGAGAGCATCAGGCTTGAGATTCTTGGAACCTGGACGATATGACAGGACAAAGTCAAAACGATTAAATAACAGTGCCCAGCGAGCTTGACGAGAGTTAAGTCGTTTGGCCTCCTGGATATAGGCCAGATTCTTATGGTCAGTCCAGACAATGAACGGGTGTTTAGAACCCTCTAACCAATGTCTCCACTCCTCCAGTGCCAACTTAACTGCCAGTAATTCCCTGTTCCCAATATCGTAGTTTCGTTCAGCGGGAGTGAGTCGGCGAGAGAAAAAGGCGCAAGGGTGCAGTTTGTTGTCGTTAGACCGTTGGGATAAAACGGCGCCCACTCCTATATCCGAGGCATCCACCTCGACAATGAAGGGGAGTGAGGGATCCGGAATAACGAGGACAGGAGCAGACGTGAAGCGCCGCTTGAGATCCTCGAAAGCCTGCGCAGCCTCAGCGGACCAACTGAACCGGGTAGAGGCGATCCTGGTGAGGGCGTTAAGAGGGGCAGCAATGGTGCCGAAGTTTCTGATGAATCTCCGATAGAAGTTAGCAAACCCCAAGAAACGTTGCACCTGTTTGAGAGAGGTGGGTGGTGGCCAATCTCGGACAGCTTGGGTCTTGCCAGGGTCCATTTGGATGTTGCCGCTGGAGATGATGAAGCCCAGAAATGAAACTGTGGAAACGTGAAATTCACACTTCTCCGCCTTGACAAACAAGAGGTTGTTAAACAAAAGTTGCAGGACTTGTCTTACATGCTGGACATGATCGTGAAGAGTTTTGGAGAAAATGAGAATGTCATCCAGGTAGACAAAAACAAAGCGATTCAGCATGTCTCGGAGAACGTCGTTGATGAGCGCCTGGAACACAGCAGGGGCGTTGGTCAATCCAAAGGGCATAACCAGGTACTCATAGTGCCCAGTGGGTGTGTTGAATGCCGTCTTCCACTCGTCCCCTTCGCGGACGCGGATGAGGTTGTAGGCGTTGCGGAGGTCCAATTTTGTGAAGACCGTGGCTCCCTGAAGTAGCTCGAAGGCCGTCGACATGAGTGGAAGAGGATAACGGTTCTTTATAGTAATCCGGTTAAGGCCACGGTAGTCGATGCAGGGACGGAGACCTCCATCTTTCTTACTCACGAAGAAAAAACCGGCACCAGCAGGAGAGGTGGACGGACGGATGAAGCCAGCGGCGAGGGCGTCACGGATGTACTCCTCCATGGCGGCGGTCTCAGGAGCAGAAAGGGAAAGATCCTACCCCTAGGTGGGCATGTCCCAGGCAGGAGGTCAACGGCACAGCCATATGGCCTATGAGGGGGAAGTGATGTGGCTCGAACCTTACTGAAGACCTCTTTTAGATCCTCATACTCGGGTGGCACTCGGGACAATTCAGAGCGTGATGGGAACTCCTGGGGCTGGGAAGGAGACTTGGCGCGAAGACAGGTAGTATGGCAGGCGGAGCCCCATTCCGTAAGCCAGCCGGTGGCCCAATCTAAGCGAGGATTATGGCAGGCCAACCAAGGGTAACCCAGAATTAATGGAAACTGGGAAGAGTGGATAAGGGAGAATTGGATGGTCTCAAAATGTTGTCCTTCCACGCCCAAACACAGAGGGGCAGTATGATGGTGAACGGTTCCAGAGCCCAGGGGTCTTCCATCCAGGGCAACAACAGTGAGGGGGTGATCAGGATGGGTCAGGGGAATCTTGAGCTGTTTAGCTAACCCCAGATCTATGAAGTTACCATCAGACCCTGAATCCACCATGGCCTTAAGATCATATTGTTGATTGTCCCAGAAAAGGGAGGATGCCAGCAAAACCCTAGAAACAGTGGGGTCGGAAGGGATGGTTATGCTCATCTCAGGTCCCTCCGTCCTGGATGAGCCCTGGCTTTTCCCACCAAATCTGGACAGGAAGAGCGGAAGTGGCCAGCTTTCCCACAACAGAGACAAGATCCCTCTCTCATTCGGCGATCATGTTTGGGCTGCGAGAGGCGGGTTACTCCCACCTGCATGGGCTCCTCTGGATCGGTCAAAGATGGACTCGGGATGGCTCGGAGGTTCTCAGATGGCTTTGAAGCAGGAAAAGCTCTGGTCTCTGGAAACGGAGTGAAAAAGGAGTGGCGTTCTCTTCGCCTCTCACGGAGACGATTATCCACACGAACGGAGATATCAAAAAGAGACTCCAAATCACTCACCGGATCCCTGGAAGCCAGTTCGTCCTTGATCTCATCCGTGAGACCGTGGCGAAAGGTGGCGATGAGCGCCTCCGAATTCCATTGGCTTTCAGCAGCGAGAGTGCGAAACTCAATAGCGTAGTCCGCAACGCTACGAACCCCCTGGCGAAGCCGAAGTAGTCTGTTAGATGCCTCTCGCCCACTGACAGGGTGATCAAAGACCCTTCTCATTTCTTCCGAGAAAAGTTGGTAGTTTGAACATACCGGCGTTTGCTGTTCCCAGACGGCTGTAGCCCAGGTAAGCGCCTTGCCGGTAAGTAGCGAAATGATGTAGGCCACTCGGGAACAGTCACTGGGAAATAATGAACCCTGCAGTTGGAAAACCAGGGAACATTGGATTAGGAAACCTCGACATCCTCCTGGGTTACCGTCGTAGCGCTCGGGTGCAGGTAATCGGGGTTCTCTCAGAGGAGAAGGCGAAACCGTAGGAGCGGGTAACGGTGCAGGAGCGGCTTGGATCACCTGACTCTGTTTCTGGCTCTGATGGAAAGTGATGACGAGGCCCTCCAGCAGATTCTGGTTTCGGGAGACTGCCGTGGCGAGACACTGCAGTTCGTTCAAAATAAGTTGTAGCTGTTCAGAAACTTGTCTTGGCCATTGGTCCTTCTCTGCTGGGTCCATGTTTTGGCTCAGTCTTGCTGTAAGGACCGGAACTCGGTGGACCCAACTGCAGTAAGGCAAACTGAGGCAGAGGTAAGGTTGCAAAATAAAGGTAGACTTTACTTGACATAAACAAAATAACAACAGTACAGAATACAGGCAAGCAGACCAGAAAGCGGTATCTCCAGGCAGTGCAACTCAAGACTGAGCAAAGAACATAAAGTGAACACCACTTAAATAGTAGGCATCTAACAATGCACAGGTGAATACAATAATGAATAAAGAAAGACACAATTAAGAGAGTTCATGGAGCCCTCTGGTGGTGAGGCGAGGCAGAGTCTGGGTCATTCCTTACAACAACAGCACCACCCTTGTCAGCGGGTTTAATGACAATGTCAGGGTTGGATCTAAGAGAATGGGGTGCTGCAAGTTCAGAGGGAGGTAGGTTGGAGTGAGTGAGGGGAGCAGAGAAATGGAGACGGCCGATGTCACGGCGGCAGTTAGCGATGAAAAGATCTAGAGAGGGTAAGAGGCCAGGGGGAGGGGTCCAGGTAGAACGGGAATTCTGCAAGCTTCTAATCTCTTTGACTTCTTTTGTTTCTTTTATTCTTTTGTCTGATCGCAGCCCTGCCTTCAATCCAGTTTCTTTTCATTCCAGTTTTGAAGAAGGGTTCGAACCGAAACGTCAACTCAAATTTCTCTCCACGGATGTTGCCTGACCTGCTGAGTTTTTCCAGCATTTTCTGTTGTTGCTTCAGTATATGTACATGAAAACATTGAAATAGTGTGAGAGGTGTTACTGATTCTATTACTGACTTTGCCTCCTGTGGAGACATTACTTTAAGTCCCCTCTCTTACTAAGTTACTCAATAAAGCACTATTGACAAGGTGCACAGTTACTTCCTGGAGTAGGTTTATAGGTTACCGCAGAAATCAGCAGAACCCTAAATCCTGAAGTTGTCTTAACTGGGAAAAATGATTTGCTTCTATGGTTAATCCTTGTATCTTAAATTGTTTTTAAACAGATTCTGTATCATAGTAAATCTAATTGTCAAACTTTAATACAGTGAGCTCCCCTGGTGGCTTAATGGGTAAATGCAATGTTTGGGGTTGGACTGGTCCTGAGCTATATGAACCAAGACAGTCACATATTTAACCTTTGGTCTATGCTCTGCTAGCTGAAATCCAGGGTGATGGTTAGGTACTGGAATCATCTTAGTGCCCTCGCATAGAGAAAAGAAGATTCAGCCAAGGTTCCTGCTGTTGAAAACTAGGACTGAAATCCGACCAAAAAGAGCATGTGGGGGTTTCGGGTGAGAGCAGGATCAGGCTTGGCTGCAACACCCTTCCTGGTCAAATAGCCTGATAACACTCTGATTCGGCTCACATATTAGGAATGACCACTTGGCTGGCATTACAGAGGGCCTGTAAGACTCTGCCCCAACAAAAGTCAGTGGTTTCAGGAGAGAGGGTGGGGGGAAGGGAGAGAAAATAAAAGGAGTAAATAAGTGTCAGTAATGAATTTTACTTTAAGATTACTCTCCCTTCTCCAATCAAAATATTTGAACAATCAATTCTGTAATCAGAAATAGTTACATCTCAGGCTTTTAAAACAGCATGGGGTAGATTGTAAGTACTGGCGCAATTCTGCACACTGACATCGGAACAAATGAGCTCACCCTCCCCTAATTCGATGAGAATGAAGCTCCTGCCTATTTTAACTGGGTGCTCCTTTCTCTTGGTTTTCTGAAACCTGGAAATGCACGTACAGAACAAACTTCGTGGAGATCATGAAGATCAGGTCTCTACCAAATATTCATCATCGTTATGCCCAGATAAACTGGCGCACAAAGGGCAAAACTTAGATGAAAATTACTCCCCCTTCCATTTCTGTCTCAAAGGCTGTACCCAGGCTACCAATGAGAAGACTACCCCTCGACATTAAATAGGGTATGCACTATGTTACATTGTACAGAATCAGTAATTACCCTGTTAAGTAGTAATACTGCACACTAAAATTGTATTTAGTATATATCACAGGGTGGAAGGTACTAGACACATTTCATGGAGCTTAAACCAACCAGTTCCATTTCTTTACAAATGAATAATTTAGATATAAGCAAATGTAGGTATAAGAAATCCTATACAGCACACCAAATGATCTAGGGAGAGTCCACAGGGATTTACTTTACCCTTTTCTATTAGTGCAGCAAAACCTATTTCAGCTATTGCTGCAGTTTCTTGAAATGGAACAATTTATTAGTCTGAAACAAATGAACCACCTTTTGTTCCTTAGTGAAGAGAATACAGTCCTGAGATAAAGTTGCCAGATGTGAAAATGCTTGTGATGTTCTATGGATCAATATGGATGTCAGCCTTGATGCACAGAAAGATTCTCTTCTTTTATAATTTTGCTGATGGCTCTGGCACATCCAGCGCAGGCATGAAGGGCCGAACGGCCTCCTTCTGTGCTGTATCATTCTTAGATTCGATGACAATCAAAGGAAAAACAGCGCAGCTTCCTGTCGTATTAACAACACAATATTAGAAGATGACACCACGGAATGTGACTGAGAAGACTAACACATATTGAAGTAGAAATTCGCGTCGGGCCGCAGCGCAAAACTTCAATAGAAAAGAAATAACAACAGAAAATGCTGGAAAAGCTCAGCAGGCCAGGCAACATCCGTGGAGAGAGAAATAGAGTCAATGTTTCGGGTCGAATCCCTTCTACAGAACTGAGAGAAAAGGCAGGAAATGAATCAAAAGACAGTTTGGGGGCTGGGAAATGGGGGAGGGGATGAAAGAAGAGACATTAAGAGATATTCAAGGGGAGACGCGATAGTAATAGAACAGGTAAAGAGACAGACAATGGCTCTAAATGAAGTGTGAAATGCGCCGGCAGAGTGATGGACAGCTGACATGTGGGAGAGAGAGAAAAAAAAGGAAAAGCCACAAACCAAAAGTGTGGATAAAAAATATAAAGCATAATAGGGGCCGAGGCTATGATCTATAGAAAAGAAAATTGGGCGGAGTGTAAAACGGGCTGCTGATTCGCTATCAGCCATTTCGTGCTGCCGCACCATCATCTGGAACCTATTACCTGGCTGCTTTTATGTATATATTCTCCAGACATTATTGATCCATAGGACAACGCAGACATATCTGCATTTTAATGAGCGGAAAATCACAGTCTGCGGCGTGCAGAAATAAATTTCAAAAATTCCAGCTCTTCATATCTGACATCAATCCATAGAGAAATAACCTACCAACGAAACTCTAGAAACACAAATTTGTTAGCTGTAACAGGACGCAGAATTTCACACTGCTGAGGATAATTTATTCCCTTCAAAAAAAAAGTCAACTAATTATGCTAATTCAGGATGTGGTGTTTGGGCCTCTTCCACGCACAATCAGCCAGTCTGCTGCTGATCTTTCATTTAACAGTTTAAGATTAACCCAGCACAAATGTTACAATTTGTGACAGTTTCCCTTCACGTTAAAATCAAAATAATTTAAAAATCAATTTTTGGATGGAAGCTGAAACAATACCATATTTATTTCACTTATGAGGTTGGCTTATGTGATTCACTTGTGACTTTGTAATGAATATTGTATCACCTTTGTTCTCGCACCTTAATTAACTCTGTGGGCACTGTTGATGGTTTCATCACTCTGAATCTGATTTAAATTTAAAATGATGTATAATTGCAGTACATTATCAATGTGCGTTTTGCATGCCACAATTGCAAAATCCATTAATATACCCTGCTGGTTTTTGGAAAACAAAACAGATAACTGATAATGTCCATGATGCTCAAGACCTCTGTTAATTTATAGAGAATATAATTAACTATATACCACAAACACAGCTGTATTGATTCTTGGGCTTGTTGAATTTATTCTGAACCTAACATGGAAGGAACTATTTACTGAAATAATATTGCGGTGCAGTGACTGCCTGTTTGGTTTACTTGACAAATGCCTACCTTCATCGGATAACTGTCATTTTTATTGAACAAGGTCAGATTATTAAGACTGATTATAATCTTCTTATTACTTTTACTTCATAATGAAACTGTATTGCTCATAATCATCCATGACCATCCATAGCCTAAAGCACAAAGGCCAATCTTCAAACAGATGCAATGTTGAAAGGCCATTTGCGACTCATTTCTGTCACAAATTGCCCCTGTGATGCAGTGCACTCAATTCTATTTTTAGCTCACTTCTATGTGGAATTTCGAGTAACCTTTGTGTTGTTCCCAGTTGGGAGCCAGATAACATACTGAATTACCCTCATTCCAGTTCCTCACAAAGCTTGGCAACAATCACAGTGTGACGGATCCCTCAGGATAGTCAAAACCTGTTCAAGAGGAAGTTACAGGGATGAAAAATATTGATTTCAAAGTTGGAAATGAAATCGATTTTCTGATTTGACTTTATTTGCTGCACAGTCAAAACTAGAGCTGAAAATGAATGGTTGGGAAGTTATAATTGGGCTCTCTACATCAATGGTTCTCAAACTGTGCGGTCTAACTCCTGGTGTGCTATCACATCTCACTCAACTCCTAATCTGTGTAACCTGTCTCTCCTGATCCTAATGCACATTCCGCTGGTACCCGTTTCACTGCCTCCCCTGCTTCAACTCTCAATCTCCCCACTCGATTGGACGACTGCTAAAGAAAATCGAGAAAAAAGTGTTACAATCATGAACCAGAGGTAAAAAGAGTAAGAGAGGAAAAAGAGAAACAGAAGTGAAGGAGGAGAGGGACATAGGTGAAGGAGGAGAGTAAGGATGCATTTACACTCCTAGGGGGAGAAATTGAGTCGTGCCCCCTTTGGGGTGCTAACTTCGCCTGGGCGCTACTTTTAGCACTGGAAAAATTAGCGCCCCCATGGCGGAAATTGAGTGGTAGCGCCCCAAGAGGGAAGCGGGGTGCTACTGGAAGCACCCCGCCTCCCTCTTGGGGCACTGCGAGGGACTATTGCGGCGCAACGTGCCACAGCGTCACTCGCTGCGGCACATCGTGCTGCCATATTGCAGGCCTTCCTCCCATTCTTAAAGGGAAGGGGCCTTGCGCAGCGAGACCCGGGGCCCAGCTGGGCCACCAGGGATCAGAGTGCCGGCAAAAGAGCCTGGCACTTAAAAGAAATGCTGGGCTCATGGAGCACAGCCGGCACTACGCGGGGTGGGGGGGGCGGTCAGGAGGCCGGGGATGGGAGCGGAGGCAGGTGCTGGCAGGCGGCCACAAACAAAAAATGGCCGCCCGGCACATTGCCTTTAAATAGCGCTGCCCCGGCCGCAGGTAGGCCGCCCTGACCCCGTTGGACATAGCATCTGGCGGTAAGTCAGGGGGCGCTACCGAAGATCGCAGCCGGGGTGCGAGGGGGGCGCTGCACAAGGCAATGATGTCATCACCGGCAGTGCAGCACGCAGGGCGCTAACGGTTAGCACCACCTCTAACCTCCCGCTGAATTTCGCGGGAAGCGTTGGTGGCATCGCGCCCAGGCGCTAGTTGCTTTGCGCCCCATTGGGCACTAACGGGAGATGCAAAGCAACCGAATTTTCCCCACCAAGTTTTGCATTGGTGTCAAGCAGTTTTGAATTTGCCCTGATGCTAAAGGCCCAAACTCAAAACCAAGTGAGTGAGACTTCTTGCTCCAGAGAGTCTCCGTCTGCTTTGCTTTGGTGACAGGTTGGATCCTGAGTCCTGACTATGGATTTACGCTGCATTTGCACTATGACTAAAACACCGATGCAAACTGAAACCATTTTGGACTAAACCTACCATTGTAATTTAAATAAGAGAGGCACAGAAGTAAAAGAAGAGAATGAGAAAGCTAGCAGTGAAAGAGGGGAGAGAGAGAAGCAAAGAGAAGAGAGTGCAGTAAAGGAATCGAGAGAAGTGGTGGAGGAAATGGAGTGAAACAGCAATGAAGTGTGCGGGAGAGAGAAAGAGACAAGTGACAAAAGAGAAAGTGAAAGAGGAAAGAAGGAAGTAGAAGTGAAGAAGTGAGAGAGGGGGACAAGAGTGAAAGAATAGAAAGAGAATGATAGTGTAAGTTTTTTTGAAGACTTATTAGTACCACTATCCATAGCCAGTGGGGAAAGAGGTTATAAGAATGTTTTGGTTTAACCAAGCCTGTCGTGGTCAGCCAAGAACTGTTTTTTGTTGTTGTTTTCTTCCAATTTTGGGAAAATATCTGAAAACAGGAGTAAAAGTATAGCAAATGTGGCTGACTACTTCAGGAGGCTTTAGTGCAGTGACTAAAACTCACAATAAATGAAATCCTTTATTTAGGTGAATGCTTATGGTCATCGGTGCTTTTTCACTCAGATCACCCAGCACCAGTATCAAGAACATCGGGGACAGCCCGATCTGTTGCAGCGTAAAGGTCCAGTTAATCTCAGTTGAGCTCAGAAAAGCTCCGAGTTTCTGTACATTTTCACATCTCCCACCGCCACCATCCGGAAGGCCTGTTTAAATTATATTGCCTACTTACTGCCAAATTGTAAACAGTTATAATGTTGTGAGCCCTGGCTCATTAAGAACTAGTGTGAGAGTGACTCAATTCATTTCATGGGCAATCTCTCCAGCAGAGAGAGATGAGACTCGCAGCTCATTAGTTTGGGCAAGGTTTAAGTTCAAAACGTATGGTGGCCTAACAGCTACAATACTGTTCCATCAGTGCTAAAAAGCAACAACCGTGCCTGACAAGTTTCATTGATTTTTTGAGAAGATAACAGACATAGTAGATGGGGAAATGCAGCGGATGTAGGGCTGGATTTTCATTGGGCCGTGGAGTCGGGATTGGAGGCGTGTGGGGGTTTAAAATCCCGAAATCGGGGGTCCCGACCCCATCCTGCCCCCAACCCGCCTCCATGGCAGTTTCAATGGAGGCGGGTACCCGCCCCACACTGGGACCCGCCTCCCCGAGGCGGGAAGGGGATTAGTGCCAATTAACTGCCTGCTAACAGGTAGTTAACAGGCAGTTTTTAGCCTAATCCCTATTTTCATTGTTGAAATGTGGGATTCCCGACGGCTCCAAACCATGCCAAGTTAGCTAAAGGCGGGCCGTCGGGATGAAGGACTTGGAGAGGTCGAAATGTCCGGTGTTCAGGTGAGTGATGGGTGCATGAGCGGAGAGGTAAGTGTGTTTGGTCTGTGTAAAGTGTTTAAAGAAGTTCTACTAACCTTTACTTACCTTTACAGCCTTCCTTCCTTTAGGTCTCGGGAGTCCCTCGTCTCACCGGCACAGAAAGCAGAATGGCCGCGAGCTGTCAAAATCTGCAGCCTCTGCTTTCTGTTCCGGGGAGATCTCTAAATCATCCTGAGAGGAAGGAATTAACCTAGAGTACAGATTGTCAGTGTTTGACAGCTTCAAAGAGCTGTGAAAAGCTGATATTTCATCTGTCAAAAGGTCTTGACAGATGAAATTTCGATCTGTGATTTCACCTGTGATGGTCCTTAATTGGCCTGCTGACCCGCTGGGCGGGCTCAACAAGGTCAATCAAGTCTAAATCGCGTGGGTTGGCTCGAACTCGATGGCGGCGGGACTACAACCCCGAAAGTTGTAGTCCCGCCTCCTACCCGCCTCCTCAATGAAAATCCAACCCGTAGTGTACATGGATGTTAGGAAATTCTCTGACAAGGTACCACATGGTGTGGAGATGCCGGAGTTGGACTGGGGTGGACAAATGTAAGAAGTCACACAACACCAGGTTATAGTCCAACAGCTTTATTTGAAATCACAAGCTTTCGGAGCGCTGCTCCTTCTTCAGGTGAAGTGGAGAAATGCATAAAGACACAACTTATATAGTCAGAGAATCATGTCAGATGTTTACAGGTAACCTTTCCAACTGCCATTTATCACACCTCGGCAGGGAGATAATCACAGCAGTCAAAGGCGTGAATGGTGTCCAAACAGGTTAGTCAGGGAAACATTACATCAAAGAACAATGAGGTGGGGTCACAAGGGGTCAAATATTGCAGATGCTGGGGTCTGTATGAAAAACAAAAAAAACAGACAAAAAACATTTTTTTTGGCTGGAAATCACAGCAGGTCCGGCCGCATCTGTGTAGAGAGAACAAGCCAATGTCGACTCGAGTCTGGATGACCCTGCATCAGGTGGGGTTACATGTAGCGTGACATGAACCCAAGATCTCGGTTGAGGCCGTCCTCATGTGTGCGGAACTTGGCTATCAGTTTCTGCTCGACGATTTTGCGTTGTCGTGTGTCTCGAAGGCCACCTTGGAGAATGCTTACCCGAAGATCGGAGGCTGAATGTCCTTGACTGCTGAAGTGTTCCCCGACTGGGAGGGAACACTCCTGCCTGGTGATTGTTGCGCGGTGTCCGTTCATCCGTTGTCGCAGTGTCTGCATGGTCTCGCCGATGTACCATGCTCCGGGGCATCCTTTCCTGCAACGTATGAGGTAGACAACGTTGGCCGAGTCACATGAGTATGTACCATGTACCTGGTGGGTGGGGTCCTCACGTGTGATGATGGTATCTGTGTTGATGATCTGGCATGTCTTGCAGAGGTTGCTGTGGCAGGGTTGTGTGGTGTCGTGGTCGCTGTTCTCCTGAAAGCTGGGTAATTTGCTGCGAATGATGGTCTGTTTGAGGTTAGGCGGCTGTTTGAAAGCGAGTAGTGGAGGCGTGGGGATGGCCTTTGCGAGGTGTTCGTCGTCATCGATGACATGTTGAAGGCTGCGAAGAACATGGCATAGTTTCTCCGCTCCGGGGAAGTACTGGACGACGAAGGGTACTCTGTTGGTTGTGTCCCGTGTTTGTCTTCTGAGGAGGTCTATGCGATTTTTCGCTGTGGCCCGTCGGAACTGTCGATCGACGAGTCGAGCGTCATATCCCATTCTTACAAGGGCGTCTTTCAGTGTCTGTAGGTGTCCATCGCGTTCCTCCTCGTCTGAGCAGATCCTGTGTATTCGCAGGGCTTGTCCATAGGGGATGGCTTCTTTAACGTGGTTAGGGTGGAAGCTGGAGAAGTGAAGCATCGTGAGGTTGTCCGTGGGCTTGCGGTAGAGTGAAGTGCTGAGGTGTCCGTCTTTGATGGAGATTCGTGTGTCCAGGAATGAGACTGATTCTGAGGAATAGTCCATGGTGAGTTTGATGGTGGGATGGAACTTGTTGATGTTATCGTGTAGTCTTTTCAGTGATTCTTCGCCGTGGGTCCATAGGAAGAAAATGTCGTCGATGTATCTGGTGTATAGCGTTGGTTGGAGATCCTGTGCAGCGAAGAAGTCTTGCTCGAACTTGTGCATGAAGATGTTTGCGTATTGGGGTGCGAATTTGGTCCCCATGGCTGTTCCGTGTGTTTGGGTAAAGAACTGGTTGTCGAAGGTGAAGACATTGTGGTCAAGGATGCAGCGGATGAGTTGTAGGATGTCTTCACCTTCGACAACCAGTTCTTTACCCAAACAAACGGAACAGCCATGGGGACCAAATTCGCACCCCAATACGCAAACATCTTCATGCACAAGTTCGAGCAAGACTTCTTCGCTGCACAGGATCTCCAACCAACGCTATACACCAGATACATCGACGACATTTTCTTCCTATGGACCCACGGCGAAGAATCACTGAAAAGACTACACGATAACATCAACAAGTTCCATCCCACCATCAAACTCACCATGGACTACTCCTCAGAATCAGTCTCATTCCTGGACACACGAATCTCCATCAAAGACGGACACCTCAGCACTTCACTCTACCGCAAGCCCACGGACAACCTCACGATGCTTCACTTCTCCAGCTTCCACCCTAACCACGTTAAAGAAGCCATCCCCTATGGACAAGCCCTGCGAATACACAGGATCTGCTCAGACGAGGAGGAACGCGATGGACACCTACAGACACTGAAAGACGCCCTTGTAAGAACGGGATATGACGCTCGACTCGTCGATCGACAGTTCCGACGGGCCACAGCGAAAAATCGCATAGACCTCCTCAGAAGACAAACACGGGACACAACCAACAGAGTACCCTTCGTCGTCCAGTACTTCCCCGGAGCGGAGAAACTACGCCATGTTCTTCGCAGCCTTCAACATGTCATCGATGATGACGAACACCTCGCAAAGGCCATCCCCACGCCTCCACTACTCGCTTTCAAACAGCCGCCTAACCTCAAACAGACCATCGTTCGCAGCAAATTACCCAGCTTTCAGGAGAACAGCGACCACGACACCACACAACCCTGCCACAGCAACCTCTGCAAGACATGCCAGATCATCAACACAGATACCATCATCACACGTGAGGACCCCACCCACCAGGTACATGGTACATACTCATGTGACTCGGCCAACGTTGTCTACCTCATACGTTGCAGGAAAGGATGCCCCGGAGCATGGTACATCGGCGAGACCATGCAGACACTGCGACAACGGATGAACGGACACCGCGCAACAATCACCAGGCAGGAGTGTTCCCTCCCAGTCGGGGAACACTTCAGCAGTCAAGGACATTCAGCCTCCGATCTTCGGGTAAGCATTCTCCAAGGTGGCCTTCGAGACACACGACAACGCAAAATCGTCGAGCAGAAACTGATAGCTAAGTTCCGCACACATGAGGATGGCCTCAACCGAGATCTTGGGTTCATGTCACGCTACATGTAACCCCACCTGATGCAGGGTCATCCAGACTCGAGTCGACATTGGCTTGTTCTCTCTACACAGATGCGGCCGGACCTGCTGTGATTTCCAGCCAAAAAAAATGTTTTTTGTCTGTTTTTTTTGTTTTTCATACAGACCCCAGCATCTGCAATATTTGACCCCTTGTGACCCCACCTCATTGTTCTTTGATGTAATGTTTCCCTGACTGACCTGTTTGGACACCATTCACGCCTTTGACTGCTGTGATTATCTCCCTGCCGAGGTGTGATAAATGGCAGTTGGAAAGGTTACCTGTAAACATCTGACATGATTCTCTGACTATATAAGCTGTGTCTTTATGCATTTCTCCACTTCACCTGAAGAAGGAGCAGCGCTCCGAAAGCTTGTGATTTCAAATAAAGCTGTTGGACTATAACCTGGTGTTGTGTGACTTCTTACATTTGTCCACCCCAGTCCAACTCCGGCATCTCCACACCATGGCTACTATCGACACCACAAACTGCCGGCTCAAAGTGGAGAGGATCTCCAAGAAGATCGCGCATATCGACACAGACATCAAGTTTCTACAGAGATGCAAGAAAGCAGACAAGATCCCGAAAGGACTACAGATCACTAACCCACTCAAGTCGACCTACAACACAGACTACGCTGAGAGACTCTGCCGTCGTACCTCTCGCACACTCCTCAACCATCTCGTACACCAGCTCTACAGCAGACGCCGCAACCTCGAAACCGAGATGGAGTCCATGTTCTCAGCCTGTGCTCAGGACACAGCAGACCAGCTACGAGACACCGCCAAACAAACAAGGCAACGGAACTACGCTACCTACATGCACACCAAGAACAGGAAGCTTGAGAAACTTGGCATCACCAGCAGCAGCAACCAAGCCTCCCCCGGTACCACGGTTGAAACCACAGGGAAATCCATCGTCAACCTGTCCGACCACACCCTTCAACCAGACGAAATTGAAGTTCTCAGCCGAGGGCTCAATTTCTGCCCCACCACCAAAATGGACCCCATCGGTCTCGCGGCAGACACAGAGGAATTCATCAGGAGAATGAGGCTCCGGGAATTCTTCCACAAATCCCAAGATGTCAGCAGCGAACCCAATGAGACAATCAATGATCCGGAACAGCAGACAGAGGGATCCGCAGTGCAGCGACCGAAGAAGAAAGAGTCAAATTGGACCCCTCCGGAGGGTCGCTGCCCTAAGCTTGACATGTATGCTCAAGCTGTCAGGAGATGCATCAACGCCAGATTCATCAGCCGCATTCACAAGACAGTCCAGAATGTCACCCGAGCACAACGCAACGCCATCCACGCTCTCAAGACCAACCGCAACATCGTCATCAAACCAGCAGACAAAGGAGGTGCCATCGTCATACAGAACAGAACGGACTATTGCAAAGAAGTATACCGACAACTGGACAACCAGGAATACTACAGACAGTTACCCGCAGATCCGACCAAAGAACACACCCGCCAACTCAACAGACTGATCAAAACCTTCGATCCAGACCTTCAAAGCATCCTACATGCTCTCATCCCACGTACTCCCCGCGTGGGAGACTTCTACTGCCTCCCAAAGATACACAAAGCCAACACACCTGGACGTCCTATCGCATCAGGCAACGGAACCCTGTGTGAGAACCTCTCTGGATATGTTGAGGGCATCCTGAAACCCATCGTACAGGGAACCCCCAGCTTCTGTCGCGACACTACAGACTTCTTACAGAAGCTCAGCACCCACGGACCAGTTGAACCAGGAACACTCCTCGCCACGATGGACGTCTCGGCACTCTACACCAGTATCCGCCACGATGACGGCATCGCTGCGACAGCCTCAGTACTCAACACCAACAACAGCCAATCTCCAGACGCCATCCTACAACTCATCCGCTTCATCCTTGACCACAATGTCTTCACCTTCGACAACCAGTTCTTTACCCAAACAAACGGAACAGCCATGGGGACCAAATTCGCACCCCAATACGCAAACATCTTCATGCACAAGTTCGAGCAAGACTTCTTCGCTGCACAGGATCTCCAACCAACGCTATACACCAGATACATCGACGACATTTTCTTCCTATGGACCCACGGCGAAGAATCACTGAAAAGACTACACGATAACATCAACAAGTTCCATCCCACCATCAAACTCACCATGGGCTACTCCTCAGAATCAGTCTCATTCCTGGACACACGAATCTCCATCAAAGACGGACACCTCAGCACTTCACTCTACCGCAAGCCCACGGACAACCTCACGATGCTTCACTTCTCCAGCTTCCACCCTAACCACGTTAAAGAAGCCATCCCCTATGGACAAGCCCTGCGAATACACAGGATCTGCTCAGACGAGGAGGAACGCGATGGACACCTACAGACACTGAAAGACGCCCTTGTAAGAACGGGATATGACGCTCGACTCGTC
This sequence comes from Somniosus microcephalus, assembly GCF_052327205.1. Taxonomy (NCBI): domain Eukaryota; kingdom Metazoa; phylum Chordata; class Chondrichthyes; order Squaliformes; family Somniosidae; genus Somniosus; species Somniosus microcephalus. The sequence goes on along the minus strand of NC_141012.1, from coordinate 33,163,767 downwards.
GATCGACAGTTCCGACGGGCCACAGCGAAAAATCGCATAGACCTCCTCAGAAGACAAACACGGGACACAACCAACAGAGTACCCTTCGTCGTCCAGTACTTCCCCGGAGCGGAGAAACTACGCCATGTTCTTCGCAGCCTTCAACATGTCATCGATGACGACGAACACCTCGCTAAGGCCATCCCCACGCCTCCACTACTCGCTTTCAAACAGCCGCCGAACCTCAAACAGACCATCGTTCGCAGCAAATTACCCAGCTTTCAGGAGAACAGCGACCACGACACCACACAACCCTGCCACAGCAACCTCTGCAAGACATGCCAGATCATCAACACAGATACCATCATCACACGTGAGGACACCACCCACCAGGTACATGGTACATACTCATGTGACTCGGCCAACGTTGTCTACCTCATACGTTGCAGGAAAGGATGCCCCGGAGCATGGTACATCGGCGAGACCATGCAGACACTGCGACAACGGATGAACGGACACCGCGCAACAATCACCAGGCAGGAGTGTTCCCTCCCAGTCGGGGAACACTTCAGCAGTCAAGGACATTCAGCCTCCGATCTTCGGGTAAGCATTCTCCAAGGTGGCCTTCGAGACACACGACAACGCAAAATCGTCGAGCAGAAACTGATAGCCAAGTTCCGCACACATGAGGATGGCCTCAACCGAGATCTTGGGTTCATGTTACGCTACATGTAACCCCACCTGATGCAGGGTCATCCAGACTCGAGTCGACATTGGCTTGTTCTCTCTACACAGATGCGGCCGGACCTGCTGTGATTTCCAGCCAAAAAAAATGTTTTTTGTCTGTTTTTTTTGTTTTTCATACAGACCCCAGCATCTGCAATATTTGACCCCTTGTGACCCCACCTCATTGTTCTTTGATGTAATGTTTCCCTGACTGACCTGTTTGGACACCATTCACGCCTTTGACTGCTGTGATTATCTCCCTGCCGAGGTGTGATAAATGGCAGTTGGAAAGGTTACCTGTAAACATCTGACATGATTCTCTGACTATATAAGCTGTGTCTTTATGCATTTCTCCACTTCACCTGAAGAAGGAGCAGCGCTCCGAAAGCTTGTGATTTCAAATAAAGCTGTTGGACTATAACCTGGTGTTGTGTGACTTCTTACAAGGTACCACATGGGAGATTGTAAATTAGATTAAAAATTGGTTAGCAGAGAGAACACAGAGTAGGAGGTTAATGGCAGTATTCAGAGTGGTTGGAAGTGGTTAATGGTTGAGTTCTGGTGCCATTTACGTGCACTGTATTTATCAATGATTTGGATATCGGCTGACAGAAGCTGGTGCTGAAATTTTCTGATGCTACCAAAATAAAAGGTATAGTTAATTCTTTAGAAGACCAAAGGAAGCTGCAAAGGGATATTGATAAGATGGGCGAATGGGCTAAAAAGTGGTCGATGGAATTCCAATGTTGATATGGGTGAGGTGATGTTATTTGGGAACAAAAATAACAGCAGTAATTATACTCTGAATGGGACTAAGTTTGGTGCTGTGGAAGAGTGGAGGGATTTGAGGGTAAGGTTTATAGAACATTAAATATAAATATCAGATTGATAAGGGTGTGAAAAAAGCTAATAGAATTCTAGGTTTTATCACAAGTTCTATAGAATATAAAGACTAAGAGCTAATGATGAGCCTATTTAAAACCTTAATAAGACCTCAGTTAGGGTACTCTGAAGTATGGGCTCAACACCATAGGAAGGATATTGAGGCTTTAGAGAGAGCACAATGTAGATTCATTAGGATGCTGCCTGGTATGAGAAAACACAAGTACAGGAAACTTTTGATTTACTGGCACCTAAATAACCGGAAATCTCGGTTAACCGGCAAAATTCAGGAGTAGGTTCAGGTAAGTTTTACTTCATATTCTACTTGCCTTCCTCGATCTGTTGCTGTGCAAGGGTGTGGCTGCAGCTGTTGCTAAGCTACAGAGACGCTTGGAACTTGTGGCCATTGTTCTGAACCTGTTGCTAAGCAACAGGGTTTGTTGCTTTATACGGAGCTCTCAGCTCTCCGTATCTTTTACTATAGCTTTCGGTTATCCGGAATTTTTGACGAACCGGCACCACGTCGGTCCCGTCGGTGCCGGATAAAAAAAAGTTTCCTGTACTGAGAAAGACTTGGAAAAACTGAATCTTTTTCCCTTATAACAACACAGATATGATAGAAGTGTTTAAAATTATGAAAGGACGGAACAGGGTAGATAGAATCAGACTGTTTCCAGTAGTTGAGGGGTCAAGAACAATGGGCCAGAGAAACAAGGTTTAATGTAAGAGATTTAGGAGAGAGGTCAGGAGAAACTTCTTTACATTGGAAGTTATGAGGCTGTGGAATTCACTTCTAGGGTTAATGGTTGAGGCGGAAACTATGTCAACATTTAAGATTAGAATGGATAAGTGGATGAAAGAAAAGTGTTTGAAGGGATATGGAAATTGGACAGGTAAATATGAATAGAATGGGTTGCTCACATGGTGCAGGGGGAGGGGGCACTAATCGCTGACAGCGACTAGTTAGGCCTAATAGCCCGTTTTATTTTGCAACTTCTATGTATTTCTATGCTGCCCTTATACAACTGAGGTAATTCGCGATGTCTGAATTTTATGCCCCCAAAAAAGCTGATGTAGTGATTTTCTATTTGAGCTACTCACTGGTTTTGTTCCATTGTTCATTGACAGAATTTGACTGCTTCCTCAATGACAGAGGACCAAGGCAACAGCTTGGGCTCCCTGGTCTGTGCATTCAGTGCTGAAGAAATTAAAAACTTAAACACAACTGTGTTCCCTGCGATTGTTGATCAACTCCGTGAATGTGGACGATTTGATAAAGAGAAGAAAAATATTCTTAGAGCGAAGATCCTGTCAGCCTATCCGTAAGTACAAAGCAGAGTTAACTACAGTTTTAGTTAGACAAAAGGTTTTCAGGGTTTGCATAACTAATGCATATGATAAATGTGAGTGAACTTCTGTCTGTATAAAATATATTCCTTTTTTTAAACCCAGGCCTCTCGCAAACTGGACTGTTGATGAACTGATTCAGTTACATGGTTTGCTGGCCGTTCTACAGCTTGATGATTTTAAATTGATCCCCAACAATGTAAGTAGACTACCATGACTGGGCCTCACCATAGGTATTTTACATTGGATACCTGCACTGACATGTGCTGAGTAACAAAGATCAGGCTTGGATTATATGTCACGTGTTAGTTGCTGAAATTTATCAGCCACAGTCACCGACTCCTCATGCTCCCAGAAAGGAACCATGCTCACCGGGCGAGCAAATGGGAATGGGGCTACAAGACTATATCACTGACTCTCCAACCCGTACTCCCGTTGAGCTTGGCTCCCTGCTGGGAATGCGGGATCAGTAAATTTACCCTCATCTCCAGGGAGAAGGAATTGACGTGTAATGACCAAATATGTAAACGTATGAGAAAAAAATTTAATTTACCCTCAAACCTGTGATCTAAATACAGCAAATTTCATTTTTATAATGCCTTTAATGTAGAAAGATATCCCAAAGTACTTCACAGCAGCATAAGATAAATAGATGCCAAGTCAAAGAAGAGTGTAGCAAAGGTAACCAAAAGCTTGGTCAAAGAGGCACTATACATTTATGAGAATAGGACATCATATAATAAAGCCCTGACCCTTGTCATATCATTGAACAAAAGACAGCTGTGGTATTTAAATTTGTTTTGTGACAATAGCAGTTCTACTGTCCTAACCATGCCTTGCCTTAAAGGGGTGTGAGGAGAGTATCACAGTGGTGCCATGGCTGGATGCATCAGATAGTGTAGTCCAGTTTTTCCCCCATTTCCTTTATACTTGGGATCATTATTGTTGCTCTTCTCTGTAGCCTTTCCATCATTTGTATTTCTTTTTGTGGCTTGCTTGCTAAAAGTGAGCATAATATTTACAAAGTGATCTAGCCAATGCATTGTAAAGCCTCAATGTGACGTCTATAAATTTGTATTCTACTTTTCTGCCTATACATCCAAGCATTCTAATAACCTTTCTAACTGTTATGACTTTTTATCTGGACATTGTCCATTATTACTTTCAGGGCTTTTTCTAACTCTCCCTTTGCTAATTCATGTCTAATCATTGTATGCCTATGGACCATGTATTTTTTGGGTTTAGTCAAATGCCAATTGACGTAATAAAGACTCACTATGCACTTGGTTGAACATAAAGCAAGGCTTTAATCGACTTGTAACAAAACATGGAGGTCTAGTTAGTAGTCACTAGCTTCCTGTTTCCAGATTGTCTCTGGCCAAGTTGGGCCCACGCCCGAGTATTTATACTCCTCGGACGGCGCCCTCAACTGGACGTCCAGTAGTACTTCCTGAGTTACTTCTTGTAGAAGTTGCGATTTATGACACCAATTATCCTTTATTATAAAATGTGTTTATCGTGGACTTCATTTTGTAACATTGGCTTTTTCTTTAGGATGACATCAAAGCAGCCCTCAAGGAAATCCTCTCCTCTCGCAAGTCTGCTGAGAATTTCATCCCTCCTGATTTTGACAACTCCCCCAACTTCTCTTCACTTTATTGGAAACTCTTCGATATTCTGAACAATAAGTCAGATACCAGCAGGAGAAGACGGGCAACAGGTATGTATCACAGAGGTTGCTGACCTTAGGACCAGAAACATCATGAAGGACAACAAGGGGGAATCAGCACTTTGGTCACAGTATGGAGGAGTTTTTTTGTCTTTGCCACCTGGGAATTAAGCATCTGCTGGGCAGAGCGCAGAGTGGAAAATTTGAGAGGATTGCATGTCAGTAACAGCGCCCACCTGATTGTCCTTCCATTTCAGGTAATGAGAGAAAAATCGGGGAAGGTCTATAACCAACATGGGATACTCCCCATCTGATTTCCCCCTCTGCTCTCTGCTAATGAGAAGCTTAATGCTCAGGCGGTCATGATAAAAATGTAACTAGATTAGGGGAAATTATATTTTTCATTGATAAACCTGGATGAAATACCAAGGCCTGTAGAATATAATATAATTATAAATACTAACTAGGTGACACCAAAGTTGAGGTTAAAACTATTTGCTTTCTTTTAGGAGTGCTTATTACATCTTGAGATGATACATTAACTCCCATAAATTCCTTCTATTCTATGTCCTTGTACTAATTAACTTCTGCAAATCTTTGCAAGCAATTCTGTTAAACGAACTCCAGTCCTAACTTAGCATTATAATATGGTTATTAGCAATAATGGAAACAACATAAATTGGGCCTTTGTTGGCCAAATTGAAGATACATTAAGCAAAGTCAAAAATCCTAACTTACAAATAGCTGACAGCTAGCCTGGGCGGCAAGGTCATATATGACTGCCTTGGTGCAGAATGTTATCACATCCACAGGGAACTGAAAACATGAGCAAATTTTAAGCAACTATCCATCTAAATCTAATAATAATCTGAAGACACTTCATCTCAAGCTCTAATACAAGTTTCCAGGAAAACAAAACTTAAACAGTTCCAGTAAAATACAACTTATACATTAACCCTTTACTTGTCCCGAGCTCTAATACAAGCATTTAAATACAGTATTATTTGCGTCACAATTTAATTTGCGTAACCATATATTTTTTTAGGTATCCCTAATTTCTAACTTGCTTTCTGTCTTAAATCTCTTGCATTTACTGTTATGTCCCCTCATGCTACATCCCTCGACTACTGGAAACAATGGAAATTAAAATCAGGCAGTCTATAACAGGCAGCCGATCCACTTTGGCAGTTTTATTCCTGGGTGGCAAGCTGAAAATCTACACCAGCCTGTTTCTATTGACGCTGTCCCAATCTTTCATAATTTTAAACACGTCTAGCAAATCACCCCATTATCTCTTCTGTTCTAATGAAAATAGCCCCAATTTTCCAATTTCCTCTTTTCTAAACCAGTTTTTAATCCAATTTACCTCTGTAAAAATAAAGCACATAGAAATGTAGTGCAAGCACGTTAATTAATTATATGTGAATGATGTGAATGTTGCTGATCGGAACTCGGAATCTCATAATATTGGGGTGGGGAAAGGAAGATGATTCCTCAATGCACTTTGTGTATCGAAACCATAAACCCATTTATAAAGGACAAATTTAAGGTCTTGTTACACAAGCATGTAGACGGACTCCTTCTCCTAGACCTGTTGCTATTTTTCACATCTGTTCACTTGCAAATGTCAGAGGTGTCTGATTTCAGGATTTGGCTGACACATTTGATCTGTCTGGAGGCTGTAAGTGTGTGGTGTTAACTCTATATGTACCGTCACCTCCTTGGAGCAAGCTCTCTCACCATTGACAGATCGCTTCTGCCATCTCAACTTCAGCTGCCATCTAGTCCAGCAACATCGGTGCCCTTGAAAAAAATCTCATCTTGGTCCTCTGAATCCCTCCACGATCAGCCCCAAAACCAACCATAAAGTATCCCTACAATGCCCAAGCCATTCCTTTCACACTCATCACCATTGCAGGGGGCTACCATCATCATTCACTGCAACTCACTAAGCCACTTCCAAAGGTGCACACAAATCTGTCCAAGAATGCAAAGTTCAAAATTAAGGTTTCAATGTTTGACACCACATTAATAGAAACTTTACATGAACATTGCATTAAACACCCAAGTGGCTACCCTTGTGTGTTGTTAGTTGGTATGATTAGAGTAGGATGAAGGTGAGTGTGAGGGGTGGCTAGTGAGGTGGGGAAGTGATAATATAGATAGACAGGGATGGGTGGAGGTGCAAGGGATGTTGGTGTGAGTAAGGATGTGCAGGAGTAGGGTAGGGAAGGCAGCGTAATGGGCATATGATGAGTGGCACAGCAGGGTGAGTTTGAGTGTGGCTTTGCAGTAACATTTCATGATCTACTGAGATCATTGAAAGGTTTGCACCACTGCAGCCAGGGACTCCTGACCACATCCCTGCTTTTGCCCTCCTGTGCAATGTGCAACCAGGCTGCATTGGTGTCCTGGGGCAGGTTTCTTCCGCCCATGGGAAGGGAAGAGAACCTCCCTGCATGCTGTGACTCCCTCCATAAGCATACGGAGGGAGTCATGGGAGAGTCTGGGTGCAGCCGTGCACCTCTGTGCAGTGCTCGTCAGTGTTTGCAGCACCTCAATGCTGTAGAACACTGACAGCACAACTGTCAAAATCAATTTGGAAATGGCCCCTTGAAGGAAACCAACTGATGATGTGTCATCAAATGATGTAATCAGACCCACTTACTATTAATTGGCCAAGAACCCCGCAGGGCGGGTTTAACAAGCCCAATCAACGAAAAATCACTTGGAGAATGCGGGCTGCAGTAAGCAACAGGCTGGGACTGCGACACCGACCCCGGCCGCCCCTGGTCCGCCTCGGTCGACGAAATCACGGCATGTTAACTCCAAAAAGGGTCGCAGCAGCATTTGTGCATTGCTTCTAAGAATTTTATAATCCCAACATTACACAGCCAGCATGAGCCTGTTCCCTGCGTCCAGCACTCCTGTCTGTTGAAATTTTAAAATTTCGTACTTGCTTATTAAAAAAGTGATTGAGAAAAGAAACCTCTCTAATCAGGAAAGGTTTGAATTTGCTTTATGAAATACTGCCAGCACAGTTTATATTGACCCGTTGCAAGTAGTAAGGGAACGGTGAAACCATAATCTTCATAAATATAGCATGGAGGGCTCTAATGAAGTCTCAAAGATTAATTTATTCTGCCTAGTTTTGCAGCTTTAGTATTGTCCCAGTTTCTTTCTTAAACTTGTTTCCAACCATAGTTACTCCCACTAACCATGGTGCTGAAATTGTTTGTTACAACCATTACTTTTTTCACTCCAAGCTCAATCTAGCTGCCCTTCACATCAATTGCATTGAAATTACATCTTAGGTAAGGCAAATCCTCTGCTCTATTGAACCCTTGATAGTGTCAATTCTGCAATGACTGGTTATTTGGCACTTAACATGTGCAATCACAATGAAACAGCAATCAAAAAGCAGATAGAATGCTGAGCTATATGCCCAAAACAACGAGAGTACAAGGAGGAAATCCTGTGCAATGTTTTTGTCAGGCTGCACTGCCAGTCCATAATGCAAGCATTCTAATTTGTGCTTGCAAAACTGAAATGAGAGGAAGTTTAAAAAAGAACCCTTTTCTGCATTGTGCAAGCTGTTTGTAAAATGGTTTTACCTCAGGGGTGATGGGCGCCTATGTTTTCCTTTTTAAATGAATGAATGAATGGATGGATTTACCTTTTCCATATCATTTACTCTCTTATGTACTTCTTTAAGGACCCCTTCTCAGTTGCCTCCTAGTCATCGAGATACAATGGAGACAATCAAGCCCTGGAGGTAGTGCAGAGCAGAGAATGCATTCAATGACTGTGCTATGAGGAAATATTGGGAAGGTTTGAGCTTTTCAACCTTGAAAGGAGGCACTGAGAAGAGGGGGGATCTGTTAGGTATAGAAGATAGTACATATTATAGACAAAGTAAATCAGGAACATTACTTCAAGTTAAAACATGACAGTGTGGCAAAGCCACCAAGAGACTCTTGCAGTAATGTATATAATTGCCTTTAACAGGAGCTTGTTACCTTTAAGTGTTTGTTCTGTATAAACAGCGCGGGTTCGGTAAAATGGCAATCCAGCGCGATGATGTCATCACGCGGGTCACGCGACGTTCCCAACGGCGGGAAACGTGATGACGCCATGAGGTCAGAGGGGAGAGGCGTTCCCCCTCAGTCCTCGTGGAACCAGCTGGTGTACAGACCTGTATAGAGTTTCTCCTGTGTTTTTGTTTGTAACTTTTACTAGTGCATTAAACCACGTTTGGTTAACTGCTAGTTTCAGTCTCAGTACTTTCGTTAGGAGTTCAAGCACTCCTACAGCAGTAAGATAAAGGGGCAAAGTTCAAATGACTGAAAGGCAAATTTAGGGCAAATGTCAGGTAGGTTCTTCAGACAAAGAATGTTCACCACATGGGATTGACCTCTGGGTAAGGTAGTAGAAGCAAAATCCTGAAATAATTGAGCAAACAGTTGGAAGGTGTGCTGGGAGTCTGTAGGCTCTTTCTGGATGGATGGACTGAATTGGCATCATCACCTGTGCCTATCCTGTGAGACCCTGTCCATTACCAATGATGATTGAATTTGAGAAATCAGTCCAAGAGCATAAATAATAATCTTAACTCCATTACTTTGCTAAAGTTGACCAGAGGACTTGCTTTGAACTGAATTGCCAGTCAAACTGTTGCAAAGATCCTGGGTCGATATGGCATAGATCCTGCATTCCATTTTCAAGAATTGTGATTTTAATGTGACACCACCAGAACTAAACATCAGAGTAGGTAAATATCTTTCTTCTTATCCTTTGTTTTATTTTTTAACTTCCAGGGCAGAAAAAATGTCCCACCTCAGAGGAAATTGAAGCTCTTGGTGAAGCAAACAACTTGTGGACTGCTGATCAGTTGGAATGCATTTCAGTCGAAGACTTCGTGGATTCTCTGGACACACTGACTGAGGTCACAGGTTTCAATAGTGATCAGCTGAAAGCTTTAACAATGAAGGCCTTGCAGGTGAGGAGTTGAAATAATGATGGGAGAAGAAATGCTCTGGTTGTGTCCGTAGCAACAATTGTGAATACATTCAAAACCATTGGGGGGGCGCCAAAGGTGGGCAGCTGGCAGCGCAATCGCACAACCTACCTGATGGCACCAGCGAGAGAGAGGCCTGAACCATTTTCATGGTTGGTGGTCTTCTGCATAATTTAGTTGCGAGGTGCTGACAGGCAGCTTGCCAATCGGATGGGATGGGAATTCTGGCATCGTGACTGAAGTATTGCCTTAAGGGGGAGTGAGCAAACCTGGGCGGGGGAGGGGGGGGGTGTGAGGGAGGAACAATGAGCAGCCAGGAGCGGGTGGGAGGGTTTACGTGAGACCCGGAGGAGCCTTCATGGTCCTTCTTCCGGTCCTCCAAAAAAATCAGCGGCACCACTTTTTTCAGGCTGTTTTCGGAGCACCCTGAGGTGGTCCCTTTAAGGGATAGGGAGAGAAGGCAGGAACAGGGTACTGAATTTGGATGATCAGCCATGATCTCATTGAATGGCGGAGCAGGCTCAAGGGGCCGAATGGCCTACTCCTGCTCCTATCTTCTATGTTTCTATGACCACGTGTTCGCCCTATAAATGGCATTGGACTCCGATATAAATATTTCTAATAAGGCTGTTTTGGGTGGGAGCGCAATAATTGAGTTGGGTGGACCTAGGGCAGCCAGCAGGCAGTAGGGGATTTTTTAAAAGTTGTGCCTGCTTACTGCCCTATTTTTCTGCATGAATAGAACAGTCAGCAGATGAAGATCACCCCCATTGTGTTTATAATGAGGATACACACAGCAGTTCATACCGCAGTGTTGCACAGTTTGTGGAGGAAGGGTGAAGGGAACTCTCTCAGACAGTGGTGAGCTTTCACATTCTGTCGTATCATTATCAATCCAATTGTCTTTAACTTGTAACTGTTGTTGCAGCAAAGCCTTCTTAAATGAAAAATCACGTCTTGCATTTAAAGGGCCCCATTAACTCGTCGCAACTTCTCAAAGCACTTCACGCAATGAAGCACGGTGACCGTTGTTATTCAAGCAAATTTATAGTATCCAATTTTCTAGCTAAACTAATGATACCAACTGGGTGATTAGATTAAAACCAGTGGAGAACCATTTTCTCCAGGCTGCTCTGCAATGAGTTGAAATGTTCTTAGAAGTTGCCACACAACAGGACAGTGGGCTCCACCATTAACACAGCCATTAGCCGCAGATCTCAGGAAAGCCAAGCAGAACCTTCACATGTGCCTGAAGGAATTGAATGAAATCAGTATTTGTAGGGAAATGGTGTTAGGGAAATTGACGGGATTGAAGGCCGATAAATCCCCAGGGCCTGATAATTTACATCCGAGGGTACTTAAGGAAGTGGCCCTAGAAATAGTAGATGCATTGCTGGTCATCTTCCAAAATTCTACAGACTCTGGAATAGTTCCCATGGATTGGAGGGTAGCTAATGTAACTCCACTATTTAAAAAAGGTGGCAGAGAGAAAACGGGGACTTATAGACCGGTAAGCCTGACATCGGTAGTGGGGAAAATGCTAGAGTCTATGATAAAAGATGTAATAGCAGAGCACTTGGAAAGCAGTGACAGGATCGGACAAAGTCAACATGGATTTACAAAAGGTAAATCATGCTTGACTAATCTACTGGAATTTTTTGAGGATGTAACTGGTAGAATAGATAAGGGAGAACCAGTGGATGTGGTGTATTTGGACTTTCAGAAGGCTTTCGATAAGGTCCCGCATAAGAGATTGGCGTGCAAAGGTAAAGCAAATGGGATTGGGGGTAAGGTACTGTCTTGGATAGAGAACTGGTTGGCAGACAGGAAGCAAAGAGTTGGAAAAAACGGGTCTTTTTCTGAGTGCCAGGCAGTGACTAGTGGGGTACCACAGGGATTGGTGCTAGGACCCCAGCTATTCACAATATATATTAATGATCTAGACGAGGGAACTAGATGTAATATCTCCAAGTTTGCAGACGACACAAAGCTGGGTGGGCGTGTGTGCTGTGAGGAGGATGCAGAGAAACTCCAGTATGATTTGGACAGGTTGGGTGATTGAGCAGATGCATGGCAGATCCAGTATAATGTGGATAAATGCGAGGTTGTGCACTTTGGTGGCAAAAACAGGAAGACAGATTATTATCTGAACAGCAATAGATTGAAAAAGGGGAAGTGCAACGAGACCTGGGTGTCCTTGTGCACCAGTCGCTGAAGGTAAGCATGCAGGTGCAACAGGCGGTTAAGAAGGCAAATGGTATGTTGGCCTTCATAGCAAGAGGATTTGAGTACAGGAACAAGGATGTCTTGCTGCAGTTGTACAGGGCCTGGGTGAGAGCACACCTTGAATGTTGTCTGTAGTTTTGGTCGCCTTATCTGAGGTAAGGATGTTCTTGCCATGGAGGGAGTGCAGCGAAGATTCACCAGACTGATACCTGGGATGGCAGGAATGACGTATGAAGAGAGATTGAGTCAATTAGGCTTATATTTGCTAGAGTTTAGAAGAATGAGAGGGGATCTCATTGAAACTTATAAAATTCTAACAGGACTAGACAGACTAGATGCAGGAAGGATGTTCCCGATGTTGGGGGAGTCCAGAACCAGGGGTCACAGTCTAAGGATAAGGGGTAAGCCATTTAGGACTGAGATGAGGAATTTCTTCACCCAGAGAGTGGTGAACCTGTGGAATTCTCTACCACAGAAGGCAGTTGAGGCCAACTTATTAAATATATTCAAGAAGGAGTTAGATATATTTCTTAAGGCTAAAGGGATCAAGGGATACGGGGAGAAACCAGGGACAGGGTACTGAATTTGGATGATCAGCCATGATCTCATTAAATGGCGGAACAGGCTCGAGGGGCCGAATGGCCTACTCCTGCTCCTATCTTCTATGTTTCTATGTTTCTGATGCTCTGCTAGCATCTTTCTTTTCATGGCAGAACCCTGAGATCATCATCCCCTTGCTCTGCAGTCGGGGGTGAACACATCTTACACCTCTGCTTAACTTCATCAGGCTCCACTTTCACATTTGTATCCTTTGGCTTCCCTTGTGCTCTGTGTCTCACCATGTGATTATTCCTCAGCTACATTTATCTGTAGCCCCTTCAGTGGCTGTCTCTGGGCTGTTGGGTGCAAGGGAGGGTCAATATAGGGGAAAGTGAGTGGTTGCAAGTGTTGCCAGAGGTAGCGGGGACTGCAAGGCCTTGCTCTTCAGCAATCTTCTCAGCTGAACCCTGGCTTGCAGCCTCTGGAGGAAAAATGCAGCCCTGGTAACTTTTGGTGTGTCTGAGTAACATTCTATCTCAATCAGCTACTCTGTGGATCTCTTATGAGGAAAATGGTAACTGGCGAAGAGATTGAAGAATACATCAGAACATTAAATATGAAACAGTGTATTATCTCACAAATCCACTGAAGACACAAAGGGCTGGATTTTGCCAGCCGAGACGAGTTGGGGGCGGGACTGCTGCCTTCCGGGTTCTAGTCCCGCCCCCAGCGATGTATGACGAACCCACGCTATTTTCCCTTGATTGGCCTTGTTAAGCCCCGTCCTGCGGGCTTACCGGCCAATTAAGGGAAAGCCGGTGACAGATGACGTCAGCGTATGACGCTTCATCTGTCGAAAAAATTTTGACAGATCAATTGTCAGCGTTTGACAGTTTTGAGAAGCTGTCAAACACTGACAATCTCTGTTCTAAAGTGAGCCCTTACACAAAGGCTCACCAAAACCTCTCTCCTCAGTAGAAAGCAGATGGCTGCTGAATCTGAGAATGCAGCAGTCATTCTGTCATCTCTGCCGCTGAGATGAGGAACCTGCGAATCCTCAACAGTTGAAGCCTGCAGAAAGAAGCAAAGGTAAGGAAACTTTTTTAAAAACTTTACACCCACCTCTTGTACATACCTGCCCACACTTGCACCCATCACTCACCTCGACATCTGACATGTCGACCCCTCTCAGCCCCGCAGACCCACTGCTCGCCTCGCTGACCCTGGCGAGGTTTGCAGCCATTGGGAAGCCCGCACTTGTGAGGGTAAAATGGGGAAAAGCATCAAAACTGCCTGTTAACTACCTGTTAACAGGCAGTTAATTGGCTCTAATCATCTTCCCGCCACGAGGAAACGGGTCCCTGCGCGAGTCGGGGACCCGCCTCCCGGGAAGATGGCACGGAGGCGGGTTGGGAACGGGGTCGGTACCTGCTCCCAGTTTCTGCCACTTTCCTGGCAGTCCCGCCTCCAAACCTGCCTCCTCAGGGCTGGGAAAATTCCCCCTAAAAACTCCCACATCGCCATCCCAAACTTCCAGGCCAGAGTTGAAGCCAATTATTGCCATTGCTTCTTCTTCATGTGGCATTAAAAGCTGGATATTGGCACTTCCACCTCCATTGCCTGGCATTGTGTGCTGTCTTCTTCTTCAGTATAGTATTAATTGGTTGCTGCAGTCTCCAAATCCTTCAGTCACAACCAGTCAGGATTCATTGAATGTATGATAGTTTTGTTATTTGTTATGGAATGTGGGAGTCGCTGGCAAGGCCAGCATTTATTGCCCATCCTTAGTTACACTTGAGAAGGTGGTGGTGAGCCGCCTTCTTGAACCGCTGCAGTCCGTGTGGTGAAGGTACTCCCACAGTGCTGGTAGGGAGGGAGTTCCAAGATTTTGACCCAGCGACGATAAAGGATCGGCGATATACTTCTAAGTCAGGATGGTGTGTGACTTGGAGGGGAACTTGGAGGTGGTGGTGTTCCCATGCGGCTACTGCCCTTGTCCTTCTAGGTGGAAGAGGTCGCCGGTTTGGTAGGTGCTGCTGAAGAAGCCTTGGCAAGTTGCTGCAGTGCATCTTGTAGATGGTACACACTGCAGCCACGGTATGCCAGTGGTGGAGGGAATGAATGTTTAAGGTGGTGGATGGGGTGCCAATCAAGCGGGCTGCTGTGTCCTGGATGGTGTTGAGCTTCTTGAGTGTTGTTAGAGCTGTACTCATCCAGGCAAGTGGAGAGTATTCCATCACACTCCTCACTTGTGCCTTGTAGATGGTGGAAAGGCTTTGGGGAGTCAGGAGGTGAGACACTCGCCGCAGAATACCTAGCCTCTGACCTGCTCTTGTTGCCACAGTATTTATGTGGCTAGTCCAGTTAAGTTTCTGGTCAATGGTGACCCCCAGGATGTTGATGGTGGGGGATCTGGCAATGGTAGTACCGTTGAATGTCAAGGGGAGGTGGTTAGACTCTCGCTTGTTGGAGACAGTCATTGCCTGGCACTTCTGTGGCGCAAATGTTACCTGCCGCTTATCAGCCCAAGCCTGAATGTCATCCAGGTCTTATTGCATGCAGGCATGGACGGCTTCAATATCTGAGGACTTATGAATGGCGCTGAACACTGTGCAGTCATCAGCAAACACCCCCATTTCTGACATTATGTTGGAGGGAACGTCATTGATGAAGCAGCTGAAGATGGTTGGACTTAGGACACTGCCTTGAGGAACTCCTGAAGCGATGTCCTGGAGCTGCGATGATTGACCTTCAACCACCACAACCATCTTCCTTTGTACTAGGTATGACTCCAGCCAGTGGAGCATTTTCCCTCCGATTCGCTTTGACTTCAGTTTTACTAGGGCTCCTTGATGTCACACTCGGTCAAGTGCTACCTTGATGTCAAGGGCAGTCATTCTCACCTCACCTCTGGAATTCAGCTCCTTTGTCCATGTTTGGACCAAAGCTGTAATGAGGTTGGGAGCCAAGTGGTTTTGGCAGAACCCAAACTGGGCATCTGCGAGCAGGTTATTGGTGACTAAGTGCCGCTTGATAGCACTGTCGATGACGCCTTCCATCACTTTGCTGATGATTGAGAGTAGGCTGATGGGGTGGTAATTGGCCGGGTTTGATTTGTCCTGCTTTTTGTGGACAGGATATACCTGGGCAGTTTTCCACTTTGTCGGATAGATGCCAGTGTTGTAGCTGTACTGGAACAGCTTGGCTAGAGGCACGGCTAGTTCTGGAGCAATAGTAGATGTAAGGGAACATGGGCCTAGGGTGTGAAATTTCAATGTGCTCGCATGCCTTACAGGATGTGAGATACTTAACATGAGTGCTACCAAGTGAGTTAGCTTGTAGGTCAAGGAACATGGTGCCATTTGATACCCCAAAGAGAAATGCTTGATTATTGTACTAGGGAACGTCCATTAAATTGTCTGTGATTTATTTAACTGCACTGTTATTCATCTGAAAACACTCTTACCTTTGCTGACCCAGTAATGTCATTAAGCTTCTTTTGCCACTGCAAGGGTGTTCTTGGGGTTATGGATGCCCTATTCACAGCCACAGCCGCCTCCTTCCACATGGCCCATGCTGCTGCATGTGATGGTTTCTACCCTGGTGTTCCAACAATTACATCCCTCCATTCTCTACTTTGGGCCAGCAACTCTTCCACATCATCCTCTGAGATGTTAATGCAGATGTTGTGTACATGGTCCACCTCCTTCCCCCTTCCCCAATATATCTAGACCCTCTGCTGGTGGGACTTTTGCCCTTGTTCTGCTAGCAGTATTTACATTAGCCGAGCTCAGGATTTCTGGTGGAGTCAGCTTCCTCCAATCTCAGCGGATACAAGTCCTGTCTCACCACAACTCGGCCGCTGCATCGGGGACTCAAGAATTTCCAGGCCACAGTTTTTATGGATGAGTCAGTTCTGCAGTCCACAGCCCCAGCTTTCACTCAGCAGACTGCTCAGTTTGAACTCAGGAGCTCAGTATGTGAAAGATCACATGCACAGACCCATGTCCCATTACTCATTAGCATGTTGGAGCATCACTGAGAGTTGCCTTTGAACAATAGACCTTCAACACAAAGTTAATGAAAAACACTGATTTGGGAGCTAGTCAATTTTGACTGCTCTCGCTGTACAAAAGAAAGGCCCAGTATGTGGACTAGATGAGTAAGAGAACTGATTGAGGATTCCAGATGCTTATGTAGATTCTAAAGCTCCGTCAATATAAACACTTTTATCTCCTCAATCAACTCACTTATTTATGCGACAAATATAACAACTATCTTTCTTGTATTTGAGCGAGGCTGGAGCTATCAATCAGGTTTTATATGTTCAACTCTACTCTAGGCAAAAGCTGCTTGTTTACTGAATATTCCTGAAGAAAATGAAAGAAAAATTGACTGAGTTCTGGGCCTTTGAGATAACATGTTGATGAAGGTTACAGAAATATTACATAACCAGGAAAAGCAATTCAGAACGACAAGAGAGGCTCGACATGAATAATGAGGTGTAAATGGCGTTTTAGAGGAGAGAGGGTCAGAGAAGGGACTGAAAAATTAACTGTCAGCCCTGGGCATTAACTTGTAGGCTAATTGAGAATGTGATTTAGGTTGACTATTAAGTTTGTAAGTCTAATTATTATGGCATACAGTGGCTGCTACGATGAAGCAGCCTAGAACGAAAGGGGTAGTTTTATGAAAATCACAAAGGAAGCTAGAACTGTCCCTTTCACTGGAGGCGGAACAAATAATTTTTACTAAATAGATTGTTATGAGATTAGACCGATTTTTAATACCGCGTTGCTAATCATACTTTTAGTGGCGAGGCCACAGTGAATGATCCAGTATCTGTTACGGTGAAATACAGGATAAAGGGTTAATTAAAACATGAGGCAAGAGTTGAGTGTTTAATTCAAATTCCTGCTGCATTATTCATTATAGCCATTAATGAGCGGTTTAGGGAGAATCATTTCCCATTTATTTCATATTAAGTCAGTTGATTTCAATGGACTGAAAATCCCAGGAAGGATAGGAACAGAAGAACAGCAGTAGGCCATTCAGCCCCTCAAGCCTGTTCCGCCATTTAATTAGATGACGGCCGAGCTGTACCTTAACTCCATTTATCCCCCTTTGATCCATATCCCTTGATACCCTTACCTAGTAAAAACCTGTCGATCTCAGCCTTGAAAATTTTATTTAACCCAGCATCCACAGCCTTTTGGGGCCAGAGTTTCACATTTCCACAATCATTTGGGTGAAAAAGTGCTTCCTGTTCTCACTGCAGAATGGCCTAGTGCTAATTTTGAGAGTGTGCCCTCTTCTTCAGGCATTCCTCCATCAGAGCAAATAAATTCCCTGTATCTAGTCTATTGAGTCCTTTTATCATTTCAAATTTTTGATCACCCCCTCATCTTTTTAAACTCAAAGGAATATAACCCAAGTTTACGCAACCTGTCTTCATAATTTAATCCTTTTAGCCGCAGTTTAATTTTGGTAAATCTGTGCTGTACTCTTTCTAAGGCCAATATATCCTTCCTGAGGTACGGTGCTCAGAACTAAATGCAATACTTCAGGTGGGGTCTTACGTAAATAAAGTATTAATATAAGAAAGTCAGCGAGACCTGTAACTAACTTGGAAATCTGCCTTTGAACAATCAGCCTCTAATTTGCACAGGAAGGTAGAGCCATTACACCTTGTGGTCTTAAGTTATAGACAGGTGCACTTTAGCAGTAGAAAAATGCATTATACAGTGTAATGGTGCTGTTTTTGTAAAACAATATAGGGAGGAAGTTCGTGAAATTCATCTTGGGCAGTAGCGAAGAAAAGGAGATAATGAATCGGCAGCCTGTTTTACACTGTGCCTGATTTTCTTTTATAACGACTTCAGAGTGAGTCAATACAATGTCAAATCAGGTACAGAAAGAGAATTAAAGCGGGGGAAAGAGATTGGATTAGAGAGAGAGAGAAAAGAGACAAAGGAAAAAATAAAATGTTGTAAATTTGAGGTTTTAAAAATCTCCAACAATTAACAGATGAAGCATTGAGTCCACAACTGTAATAGTTAATTTTCACTGCCAGAGAGTTGATTGGCAGCAATTAACAATTAACATGATGTTTAAACGGTACCTACGCTTGAAATGACATGACTTAACTTTCTGTGACAAGTTTAGATTGTGTCCACTGAATAAATACAGCAACTTCATGCCATTCAATGCATTTCAATGTTGAGGCGGACAGCAAGATGACGTTTTTGCGAAGCTAACAGAGGAGCAGCGCAACTCGGACACCAACTTTTGGATATTCACGGTTAACCGCGCATCTGCTCCTCGCCTGAAGTTGCTGTACCATTTACGCATAAATAACGGCGAGCGTCATTAGCCTCACCGTTACTTTGACAGCAAAATCTGGCTCAATGTTAAACCATCTTAAAGTCCTAAACTCTGGAATTCCCTGCCTAAACCTCTCTGCCTCTAGTATCAGAGACCTCAATATAAACCTGCCCAATCATGTAGCAATAGCATAAATCTCCAAAATTAACTAATTACCTCAACCGGGCAAAGTTTCTTAGCTCAGCTGAAATCCATGGCCTGAAAGTGTGGTGGAAGCAGATTCAGTAGAAACTTTCAAAAGAGAATTTGATATATACTTGAAAAAGAAAGATTTGCAGGGCTATGGGGAAAGAGCAGGGGAATGGAACGAATTGAATAGTTCTTTCAAAATGCCAGCACAGGCACGGTGCGATGAATGGCCTCCTTCTGTGCAGTATGATTCGATGAACTTTTTGCTTGAGCTGTAATGCCTGTGCCACTCAGACCCTATGGGGGCTGTATAATGGAGCTCTGTGGAACTTGCTGAATTAATCGAGTAAAACAGAATTAATTTTAAATATATTTGCTCATTTCACTTTCATCAGAGCACCAATATAAACTGATCTCCCATACAGTGTCCATCACTGTTAGTGTACCAAAGAAAATGTTTAAATCTTGGGTTAACATGGTTAGTACTCTTTCAATATAACTTTGTGTTAGATTCAGAACTGAGCATAAATTACAAATTCTATGCTGACCTACATTGGCTCCCGGTCCAGCAACACCTTGATTTTAATATTCTCATCCTTGTTTTAAAATGCCTCCATTGCCTCGCCCCTCGCCAATCTCAGTAATCCCCTCTAGCCCTACAATCCTCTGAGATCTCTGCACTCCACCAATTCTGGCAACTTGCCCATCCCTAATTATCTTCGCACCACCATTGGCTGTTGTGGTTTCAGCTGTCTGGGCCCTAAACTCTGGAATTCCCTGCCTAAACCTCTCTGCCTCTCTTACCTTACTCCTCCTTTAGGGTGCTCCTTAAAACTTACCTCTTTCACCAAGCTGTTAGTCACCTGTCCTAATATCTCCTTCTTTGCCTCAGTGTCAATTTTTGTCTAATTATGGTTCTAAGAAGCGTCTTGGGATGTTTTACTATGTTAAAGGAACTATATAAATGCAAGTTTTTAAAAATTCATTTAAGGGATGTGGGCATCGCTGGCAAGGCCAGCATTTATTGCCCATTCCTAGTTGCCCTTGAGAAGGTGGTGGTGAGCCGCCTTCTTGAACGGCTGCAGTCCTTGTGGTGAAGGTACTCCCATAGTGCTGTTAGGGAGGGAGTTCCAGGATTTTGACCCAGCGACGATGAGGGAACGGTGAAATACTTCCAAGCCAGGATGGTGTGAGACTTGGAGGGGAACTTGGAGGTGGTGGTGTTCCCATGCGCCTGCTGCCCTTATCCTTCTAGGTGGAGGATGTCACGGGTTTGGGAGGTGCTGCCGAAGAAGCCTTGGCGAGTTGTTGCAGTGCATCTTGTAGATGGTACACACTGCAGCCACGGTACGCTGGTGGTGGAGGAAGTGAATGTTTAAGGTGGTGGATGGGGTGCCAATCAAGCGGGCTGCTTTGTCCTGGATGGTGTTGAGCTTCTTGAGTGTTGTTTGAGCTGCACTCATCTAGGCAAGTGGAGAGTATTCCATCACACTCCTTACTTGTGCTTGTAGATGGTGGAAAGGCTTCAGGGAGTCAGGAGGTGAGACACTCACTGCAGAATACCTAACCTCTGACATGCTCTTGTTGCCACAGTATTTATGTGGCTGGTCCAGTTAAGTTTCTGGTCAATGGTGACCCCCAGGATGTTAATGGTGGGGGATTCGGCGATGGTAATGCCGTTGAATGTCAAGGGGAGGTGGTTAGACTCTCGCCTGTTGGAGATAGTCATTGCCTGGCACTTCTGTGATGCGATTGTTACCTGCCACTTATCAAACCAAGCCTGAACGTTCTCCAGGTCTTGTTGCATGTGGGCATGGACTGCTTCATTATCTGATGAGTTGTGAATGGCGCTGAACACTGTGCAGTCATCAGCGAATATCCCCATTTCTGACCTTATGTTGGAGGGAACTTCATTGATGAAGCAGCTGAAGATGGCTGGACCTAGGACACTGCCCTGAGGAACTCCTGCAGTGATTCCTGAGACTGTGATGATTGACCTTCAACCACCACAAGCACCATCCTTTGTGCTAGGTATGACTCCAGCCGGTGGAGTGTTTTCCCCCTGATTCCCATTGACTTCAATTTTACTAGGGCTCCTTGATGCCACACTCAGTCAAAAGCTGCCTTGATGTCAAGGGCAGTTACTCTCACCTCACCTCTGGAATTCAGCTCCTTTGTCCATGTTTGGACCAAGGCTGTAATGAGGTTGGTAGCCGAGTGGTCTTGGCGGAACCCAAACTGGGCATCAGTGAGCAGGTTATTGAAGAGCAAGTGCCGCTTGATTGCACTTTCGATGGCACCTTACACTACTTTGCTGATGATTGAGAGTAGACTGATGGGGCGGTAATTGGCCAGGTTGGATTTGTCCTATTGTTTGTGGACAGTACATACCTGGGCAGTTTTACACATTGTCAGATAGATGTCAGTGTTGCAGCTGTACTGGAACAGCTTGGCTAGAGGCGCGGCTAGTTCTGGAGCACAAGTCTTCAGCACGATAGCCGGGATGTTGTTGGGGCCCATAGCCTTTGCTGTATCCAGTGCGCTCAGCCATTTTGTGATATCACGTGGAGTGAATCGAATTGGCTGAAGACTGGCTTCTGTGATGGTGGGGACCTCAGGAGTAGGCCGATATGGATCATCCACTCGGCACTTCTGGCTGAAGATGGTTGCAAACACTTCGGCCTTGTCTTTTGCACTCACGTGCTAGGCTCCACCATCATTGAGGATGGGGATATTCATGGATCCTCCTTCTCCCGTTAGTTGTTTAATGGTCCACCACCATTCACGACTGGATGTGGCAGGACTGCAGAGCTTTGATCTGATCCGTTGATTGTGGGATCACTCCTGTCTATAGCATGCTGCTTCTGCTTTTTAGCATTTATGTAGTTCTGTATTGCAGCTTCCCCAGGTTTGCACCTCATTATTAGGTACACATGGTGCTGCTCCTAGCATGCTCTTCTACACTCCTTATTGAACCAGGGTTGGTCCCCTGGCTTGATGGTAATGGTAGAGTGAGGGATATGCCGGGCCATGAGGTTACAGATTAGGTGGAATATAATTCTGCTGCTACTGATGGCCCACAGTGCCTCATGGATACCCAGTTTTGAGCTGCTAGATCTGTTCTGAATCTATCCCACTTAGCACGGTGGCAGTGCCACACAACACGATGGAGGGTGTCCTCAGTGTGAAGATGGGACTTCGTCTCCACAATGACTGTGCGGCGGTCACTGCTACCAATACTGTCATGGACAGATGCATCTGCGACAGGTAGATTGGTGAGGACCAGGTCAAGTAGGTTTTTCCCTCGTGTTGGTTCTCTGTGGCAGGCCCAGACTGGCATCTATGTCCTTCAGGACTCGGCCAGCTCGGTCAGTAGTACCAAGCCATTGAAGTCCCCCACCCAGAGTACATTCTGTGCCTTTGCTACTCTCAGTGCTTCTTTCAAGTGGTGTTCAACATGGCAGTGTACTGATCCATCAGCTGAGGGAGGGCAGTAGATGGTAATCAGCAGGAGGTTTCCTTGCCCATGCTTGACCTGAAGCCATGAGACTTCATGGAGTCCAGAGTCAATTTTGAGGACTCCCAGGGCCACTCCTTCTCGACTGTATACCACTGTGCTACCACCCCTGGTGGGTCTGCCATGCTGGTGGGATAGGACATGCCCAGGGATGGTGATGGAGGAGTTTCAAACATTGAAGATTGTTGTTGGAGATAGTCATTGCCTAGCACTTGTGTGGCATGAATTTTACCTACCACTTATCAGCCCAAGCCTGAATATCGTCCAGATCTTGCTGCATGCGGGCATGGACTGCTTCATTGTCTGAGGAGTTGTTGTTATATACATATCTGATTCTTGTCTCTTCAGGCTTTTGGCAAGAATTTCACAAATGACCAGCTTGCGTCTCTGAAGAAGATCACATTTGGGTTCACCGGTGAAGATGTCAAGACGTATTTCACTAAACCTGATATTGATACCATTGGTGCAATCTCCGATTACAAGGAATGGTCCAGTGATGAGGTGAGGATGGGCTGCTGATTTAACATTTATATCACATGTACAGCCATTTTGTAGTCATTTATTTTTAAGTGCTTTATCTCAGGCAAAAGTCCGTAGCTGGAAATGTTTTCAAATAGCCCTGAATTGCATCCTGACTTTCAAAGAGTTACCATTAGGAAGGATATGAGAGTAATTAGAACAAGTAGTTTTATTTATTGTTCAAGAAGAACAACTCACCAAAGACACTGTTGACAAGATTGGGGTAGATTTTTGTTTCACCGCTTGGGCAGTAAGATGGCGGAGCAGATTGCCCACCCATTATAGAACATGCCTGACTTTTATTCCATTCATTTCACTGATAGAATGAAGAATTTGGTGGGCTTCAATGCTCCCTTTAAGCTGCATGACCGCGTGGCTGTGCAGCGCTCTTCAGGTCCCGCGCAGCAGTGAGCCGGCTTTTCGATAGAAAAACCGTGCATGCGTGGGATTTCCAATGGCCCGTGCAGCCCATTAAAGGGGCAGCGTGGGTCAAAAAATATTAGAGGAAACAATGGTGGGCTTTACAAAGGATCGGCCAGAGGGGTTGAAAACAAAAAATATACCCCTTAAAGTTTTGGAAGCTTTTGAAGGGAGGTAACCAGGTGGAATTGGTTTAGGGGAGAATTCCAGAGATCACAGGTGTAGTGACTAAAACAAATCAACCTCCAATGTTCAAGCAAAGGGAATGAAGCAGTGATCTACAGTCAGAGGAACAAATGGTGTTGAGTGCAACATATGGTCTTGCCATACCTCTAGGTACAAATATGCCCCTTCATGATACTAATTATTCTGTTCACGTTTCATACCTTCCCACGATGGATTCTCAAAGATAAACATATACAAATTTGCTGTGATGAATTTTCAGCAGTACAATTACATTTTTGCATGCAAGAAGTGATGATTTACGGAGGTTTTCTTTATTTTGAAGTATTCCTCACGAGCCAAGACTATCGTGCAGAACTTCTTGGATGGTCGAGATGACAGTACCCTCAGTAGCACAGATCTGGTTGGTATGGGCTACTTCCTCTGTACCCGTAAGTCAGATCAGATCAAGAACATTAATGCGACAGCCTACAGGTAAAAGCAACTCAACAGTCATTGTTCTTTTGGTCTTTTCATGAATATTATCCACAAAACTGTCCAAGTAATGCATGCGTGGAAACCCCCAGGAAAGCAGTTGATGTGGTGTTGGGCAACGTACTTCAAAAAAGAGCTGCATTTGGGTGGGGATGGGTTTGAAGGCTCTCGGGAGAAGTACAGACTCTATGCTCAATCACACTATGAAATTTGATGGTTTTTGGCATTGCGGAGAGTGAACTGATCTCATCTGTGGGAGCCAGGGCAGAACTGGTGGAGTTCCATTAGTTAAAAAAGATGGAGTAAAGTTGATGATAGGGTAGATTGTCTATGGTCTGTGGAAAGAATATTTTTGATACCCTTTTCTTGGTCCATTTTTCCTTGTTCCTTTTTCCAACCAATTTAACCCATCCAGTTTTCTGCCCACTCCTCCATTCCTTCCTTCAAAGTGGTTCCATAAATGCCAGTTGCTCTCCAGTACGTCGTCTTAGTGATCGTTCTTCATGTGTCCGCCTTGACAGTGAATGCCATTTGGCTATTCAACCACAGTGGCATAACAGCCAAGCCTGATCCTATCCTGAGATCAAACCAACCTCATTCACCAATGTGCACACATTAAGGCCTAGAAATTCAGTTGGTTGCGCCAGCAGTTAGCGCCTAAAGAAAAGTGAATGTCGGGCGCTATGCGTGTTGCGGCCGGGCGCAGCGCAGTTTGCGTCTCGCCCCAAATTAAGTTGGCCGTTAGCGCCGGCGCAACGTTTAGCGCCCGCCCGGATGCGCGCGCAGAAAATGACGTCACATCCTCGTGCAACGCCCTTTGGCCGCCCCGATTCCAAACTTCAGTCGGACCACCCCATTGTGCGGCTGGCGGCCGGAGCGTTTGAAAAAAGGAACACAACACAACCAGCGCGGGCCCCGGGGGGCGCAAATTAAAGGGGACGTACCCTCCAGTATAAAGGCCAGCCATTTTGCAGCAAACACTCTTGTGCAACGCATTTCTGGACACACAACATGGAGGATAGCTAACTGGTTTCAAGCAGGAACAGCTCAGGTATTTTTGGACTCAGGCCAGAGCGCTGCAAGTGGCCTTTTGGGAATTTGACTGTTTGCCAGGATTTGATGGGGGCTGCATGGGGTGCCAACGCGGAGCTGCAGCGCCATGTCCGTAGGGCTCGCAGACGCATTGTGAGAGGGGCAGCCCGGGCTAGAGGCAGAGGGGGCTACAGGCGTCGGCCACGTAGGCCTTACCCAGTCAGGCTATACCGCCAGCAGCGCTCCTACCTCAACATGACTGACGCGCGATGTGTTAGAAGGCTCCGATTCCGAAAGGAGGTGATTGCAGAGATCTGCCACCTGCTTCGCAGAGATCTGCGTCCAAAGCTCAGGTGCAGGACGTCTCTGTCGGTGGAAGTGAAGGTGACGGTGGCATTGAACTTCTATGCCACCGGCTCCTTCCAATCCGCTGCTGGGGACATAGCTAACATCTCCCAGTACGGCGCGCATCGCTGCATCCGCCAGGTGACTGAAGCACTGTTCAGAAGGAGAAGCCAATTCATCTCCTTCCCCATGGCCCTGGAGAGCCAGCATCAGCGCACATTGGGATTTGCAAGACTCGGGGACTTCCCCTTGGTGCAGGGCGCCATTGACTGTACGCATGTGGCTTTGCGGGCACCTCTGGAGCATGGCGAGCAGTTTCGCAACAGGAAGGGCTACCATTCTCTGAATGTGCAGCTGGTGTGTGACCACAAGCAGCGCATCATGGCTGTCAATGCCAGCTTCCCAGGCAGCAGCCACGATGCGTTTATCCTGCGGCAGAGTACTGTGCATGACATGTTCGAGGCACAGCCTCCCCCAAGAGGATGGCTACTCGGGGACAAAGGCTATCCTTTGTGTACCTGGCTCATGACCCCGCTCCGCGCGCCCAGGACCGCTGCTGAAGAGGCCTACAACGAGAGCCATCAAACCACCCGCAACATCATCGAGCAAACTATTGGGGTCCTCAAGCAGCGGTTCCGCTGCCTTGATCGCTCTGGAGGAGCTCTGCAGTATTCGCCGGACCGGGTCTCCCAATTTGTGGTAGTTTGCTGCATGCTACACAACCTGGCTATCCGCAGGACTCGGGCACTGCCACCTGACGTTGGAGCAGCACCTCAGGAGGAGGAGCAGGAGGAGCAGGAGGAGGAGGAGGAGGAGGAGGAGGAGTACGTTCCCAGGAGGGAGCGACCAGGGCCAAGGGCCGCGCGACGCCACCTTATTACACGGTACTTCTAAGCCCCCTGTCAGGGAATGCCTTGTGGCCATGAGGGAAGATGAATGCAGCCGCTCCGCAAGCCCTCAGCCGGCGAAGCCAACAAACACTAACAAGAACAACCATGGAGACTCTATGAATAAAGATAATTATTTATTACACAAAAATGAAAACCCCTTCCCACATGAATCCCCAAAAACACTCAACGGGCCCCACAAAAAGCCCAACAAACGACTCATTCCCACAAACTGGGGAGGAGTAACTCCACATTTGTACAAACCTGGCCTCAACCTCGGCCTTAACGCAAAAAATAAGCCCATGAACCAAACAACCATGGGCAAAAGAAAGATGGCCACCGCCATATAAAACGAAAGCTGGCCACACCCTCTACTGAGTGGCCCGCGAGGGCGAGACCTTGTCCAGCCTTTTGCCTCCCCTGCCCGGCCTGCTGCTCCTTTGCAAGCTCTGCCCAGTGGCTGCTGCGAGGCTGGGGAAAGGCGCCTGAGGCTCAGATGTCCTTCCGCCAGATGCCCTTGGGGGGCGGCCTACATGGCCTTTGGGCCTCGAGGGGCCGGCTGCTGAGTGGCGCACCTGAGCCTGGCCAACATCAGCTCCAGCCGCTTGCCCTTGACGCCCCAGTGGGGGAGTGGCGGCGACGGATGGCGCAATGTGGGCAAGCTGGCATCTGGGATGCGCTGGCTGGTGCTGTGGCGCGCTGGCACTCGGCCGGGCCCGCACTGCAGGATCCGCACCAATCAGCCGAGGGGCGTCTCACTGGGATGCTGCAGCACGGCGGGTGCCCTGGCGATGCCTGCCTGAGACAGCGCGTGTGGCAGCAGTGAGTGCCCCTGTTGTCCTGGTGTGCGCCCGCATCACACCCGCCAGGAACTTGACGGCATCAGTGAGCATGCGGCCACTCGCGGCAGTTGATGCCCCGAACTCGCGTACACTGGTCGCCAGCGACTCGATGGCCTCAGGCATGCGCCCCACCACGCGCATGAGCTCCATGTGGCGCCGATCCGAATCCTCGGCCATCTTGTCCAGCTTCCGCGCCTCCTCCGAGGTGAAGGTGTCCGGACTGGAGTCGGAACTCTCCCGCTGGGGAGCAGGGGACCGAACTAGGGGAACCTTGCCACGTTGGTGGCGGCGAGTGTCCCGATCAACTGCACTCCCCTCTGATCCTTCCCCCCTTTGGGGGGAAGGCCGCGGCCCACGCGCAGGGCTCCTGGGTGGCTGGACGCCACTGGTCCCAGCAGCTGCAATCCCCTGCGACAGTTGGTCCAGGCACTCGTCCAGTGAGGACGTGTCAATCATTTCGTCCTCTCCTGCGGGACCTGAGTGTTCCCCTGATGGTCCGGCTTGCTTTTGCTCCTCCTCCTCCTCCTCCTCCTCCTCCTCCTCCTGCTCGGAGGGGCTGTCACTGGCAGCTTCAGGGACCTGGTCGTCACCAGCTGAAAGCAGGAATGCACAAGAGTAGCTTCAGAGTGAGGAGACGGCATCAGCGAGGGAGTCAGGACTGGTGGCATTCAGCGCATTGGTGGAACAGTGGCAAAGGAGGTAGCTCGGATGCGCAAGTGCGACGCGAGAGGGCCAAAAGGCGAGGTCCTTACCATTGCCGGGCAGTGGAGGGTCGGCTACTCCGCACGCTGTGGGCACGATCAGCCGGGCTCCCATGAGCCCACTCACGCGCTCCTCCAGGGGAGTGAGCTTCCGCAGCTTGGCGCGGCCTCCCCTGGTCCTGGCACGGGCCTGGCGATTATAGGCAACTTTAGCCTGCAAGAGAAAGGACGGGCTGTAAGTACGGAGTGTAGCCCTGATGTAGTGTGCACTGCCTCCCATGGTGGAATAGCTTGGCCAGAGTGTAGCCCTGATATACTGTGCACTGCCTCCCATGGTGGAATAGCTTGGCCAGAGTGTAGCCCTCATGTACTGTGCACTGCCTCCCATGGTGGAATAGCTTGGCCAGAGTGTAGAGTGCAGAATGGGCAATTGATGCTCATGACTGTCCCAAAGCTGCTGGCTGAGGGCTGACCATTGGGCCTTTCAGCTCCCTTTGCCCATCATGTCAGGTGTACATGCAAGAATGAGGAGGAGACTGGAAAGGGTACTCACCCTGACAATCCTGGTCAGGTCGTTGTATTTTTTCCGACATTGTTTGTGGGTCCTGGGGGCATCGCCGGTGAACGTCACCCTGTTGGCGATCTGCTTCCAGGCTCTGGTGTATTCTTGGTGGTTAGGATTCCTCCCAGTCTCTGGGAACAAGATCCTGCGCCTCTTCTCCAGAGCTGTCACCATTATTGCCAGATCACGCTCTGAGAAGCGCAGGGCACGCTCACGGGCCTTCTCTGGCGTT
Organism: Somniosus microcephalus; assembly: GCF_052327205.1. Taxonomy (NCBI): domain Eukaryota; kingdom Metazoa; phylum Chordata; class Chondrichthyes; order Squaliformes; family Somniosidae; genus Somniosus; species Somniosus microcephalus. Next base: position 33,135,154 of record NC_141012.1, on the reverse strand, counting down.
GCCATGACTCCCTGGGGCTGAGCAGCAGTGTTGAGGCCTATTTGCAAAGCTGCAGTGTGCAGGGCGTGGCAGCAGACCAAATCGTCCCCTCCCCCTTTAAGAGCTGGTCGGCGCCACGGGGCCTGCTGTCAATCAAAAAATGACCGCACCCGCGCTGCGCCCCGCCTCGGCGCTATCCCTCTGCACCGCCGGCTTAGCGCCTAAAGATAGTAGTGGAACGCCTCTTTTAGCGCTCCAGCAACCTCTTAGGGCGAAGCCACTGAATTTCCGGCAAGGGGGCGCAACTTTGGGGCGGGCGCTAACATCGGGCGGGCGCTAACGTTAGCGCCCCAAAACTGGCTATACTGAAATTCTAGGCCTAAGTGTTTTGTTTTTACAATTTTCTTTCCTTTTCCTCCCTCGTCTCTTGCAGTGCTGACTCTGAATAGTATACAGTTCCACAACCTTAGCTTTCCAATACCTCACCCAAGCAGCCATGCTCCATTGTGAGCTAGTCAATGTGGAGCACATCATAGTTGAGTACGTTCTGAATGTCCACACACGTGCACTTCCAGTAGAGGTCGCTGGATAGCAATTGGAGTGGGAATCACGGTGGATTTTCTTTCTCACCTTCCTACCACTGGGGCATATGGTTCACTGCAACATGCTTACCTCCATCCTGGCTGAGACCAGCTATCTTATTGGTCTGTATGGTGCATTGACACACTGGAGGGTGCATTATATTAAATATCTTCCACAGGGTTAAATAAATGGAGAAGGTTCATGTAATTCATTCAAGTTGAACTGAAATTGATGGCATTCATTGATCTCACTTGCACATTCCCTGCAGTTGCCTACCAATGTACTTGTGTGTCAGTGTTTGTATTTTTTACTGGCTTGTGAGGATCAGATTTTGCTTCACTGCATCACGCTAAATTTGAAGCAAATCATCTGTACTAAGCATTGCTGACAATAACAAACTCTCACACATTGCTTTGTATTATATCCCACAGCTCTGCTGCCAGGGATATTGGGAATAAGATGTGTCCTAAGACAGAGACTCTAACTGCTTTGAAGGAAAAAGCAGTCGAGGCATTTCCCAATGTTAGAACGTGGACTGGAGCACAGTTACAAGAGATAGGAGTAGTAGCAGGTAAGGAATACATAGAAGTTACAAAACGGAAATAGGCCTTTTGACCAATCAGTTCCTGTTGTTGTTTACCCTCCAAATGAGCAAATAATTGCAAACACATTTATTGACCCTATCCTCATATCCCTTCAACCCTTTTTCCATCTTCCACCTATCCAATTTAATCTTGAATGTTGGCACTTTCTGGGCTGGATTTTCATTGAGGAGGTGGGTAGGAGGCGGGACTACAACTTTTGGGGTTGTAGTCCCGCCTCCAGCGAGTTCTAGCCAACACACGCGATTTTCACTTGATTGACCTTGTTGAGCCCGCCCAGCGGGCTCAGCAGGCCAATTAAGGGCCACCCGGCAACAGGTGACGTCACAGATTGACATTTTATCTGTCAAGATCTTTTGACAGATGAAATATCAGATGAAACTGGCGTGGAGGCGGGTTGGGGCGGGATGAGTTCATGCCCCCCGATTTCAGGATTTTAACCCCCAACACGCCTCCAATCCCGCCTCCACGGCCCAATGAAAATCCTGCCCTCTGCCTCTACCAGTAGCCCTGGGAGTGAATTCCACATCTTCATACCTCTTATTCTTGACCCCTGAACTATTGGAAACAATAGGCCAAATCTTGTTGGAGCACTGTAATGGAAATTGGGCATAAGAGGTAAAAAAAAAAGACAGTACGGAGCATCATGATTGATCAGGGGAGGAATTTAAGAGAACTGGCAGGAATGACTAAGTTTCCCATTCCTCAACAAAGATTTTGCTGGAGAGTCGGTCAATAATAGACAGATTCCCTTCCACTCGCTCAGGTTTCTGCCTTGCTGCCTCTGGAGCAGCCATCGTGTGTACAGCACAAGGTGGAGTAAGCTGCTCGTTGTACAGCAACTGTTGGAAGTGCTGAACATGCTTTATAATGTCCTGATCTATCCAATTATGAACAATCTTGCACCTTTTTGTTTTGTAGCTGGGCTCAGCGCAGAAGAAGTGTCCAAACTGAATAAATCCGCAGTTTCATTCCTGACACCAGCAGCTGTTTCCCAATTCCCTCCCAAAGTTTTTTCGGTAAGTGTCGTAGTAACTCTGTAATATATTATATGGGAAACTGGATTATTGGAAGGAACCAAAATAGAAAAAAAACATGTGCTAGGGAACATGTGACATTGCTTTAACACAGTTGAGGGTTATTATTGGCTTTTAACACACTCTGAAACATCTTGCGGTCTATTTTCACTTTTCGGCAGCCGACTGGCGGAGCGCGCTGGTCGGCCGGCCATTCCAACAGTGAAGAGGCCCCCCCCCAGTGATTTTGAGGCCCCCCAGTGATTTAAATCTGGCAGGCGAGCTGTGGAGCAACAAACGGGCGTCGCCAACGAGGGAAGTCGTAAGGGGAAAGAGGTCATGATTGCGGAACATCGGGGTTCAACACTTACCATTGGTGGGGCTCTTTGGCTCCATCGCTGGTCGGAGCCTGCACGACGCAGATACCAACCAGATCCAACCTAAAATAACAGTCGGGGTCCTATTTACTTCATAGGACCGAATAACTGAAATCAATAGAAATGAAAATCGGCGGAGGTGTTTAATGGGCCGCTGATCCGCTACTGCCCATGTTGAACCCTTGCCGAAATGAAATTTCACCCCCTTTATCTTATTTATAATTAGAGAGGTGCCCAGTGATATTATTGCCTCACTCTTGTGCCTTCCACCATACAATTCATTGGAACCTTAAATATCACCATAATATAGGAGACACCCCCAGTCCCCATCCCCTTGATGAACAATCAAGGTTCGGTTGTAGTAATAACCAAGTCAATCTAATACACCCAGGTATAGGAACAGGGAAATCTGTCCCACTGAGTCTGCTGCAGCTTGTTTGCCTTTGGTCATCAAGATGGCGGATCTACCATAGGATTTTTCACAGCTGGCTATCCCTGGCTCTTCCAGGAATTGGCAGTGACTGAAAGTTCCCTAATAAGGTGTAATAAGGTGTGTAGCAGGTGTGTCAATTTGTTGATGCTTGCATTTTGCTTTTTGTAATCCTTTGCTAGACTTCTGTTCAAAATGGGTCACTTCGGTGAAATGTTTTGGTTAAATCGCCTGTGGGGAGCATCTGAATGGAATTCAGATGCAATTGTTCTTATAAAGCTGACAGAAATTTCTCATTTCCCATTACATTAGGCTATGAAGATTGAGCAACTGAGAAATTTGGGACCACAAAATTATGGCGCTGTAACTGAAGCACAGAAAAAAGCAATGTCAAAAGAACAGCTTGAAGCCTTGAATGAAAATGCGGGATATGCAAGAGTCATTGGTGGTGCAGGTGAGCAGTGGCTTTTTAATCGAGTCTCAGTGATAAAGTTTGTAAGATGCTCTTATATACCTAAGGAGCAGAGTTGGTGCTACATGAATACAGATCATGAGCACCCCTGAACCTGCCTAAGTAGGGCTGTTATGAACAGTACAGTACTCAAACTTTGGGCTAACCCATTGATTGAGTACTTGAACAATTGCCTTGTTGATAAAATGGAGTTAAACCTAATGGCCTGGATTTTTCAGTCAGCAGAGAAGGGACAGCGCTCCCCGCTGACCTTGAAAAAAGCTACCAACAAAGATTTAGCGGGCTCTAGAGTGCCAATTTCCTCTATTCTGACGTGAGTTTGAATCTGATGCCATCTATAGGGGAGCTGTAGCGTCCAGCAACAGTGAAGTCATCAGGCAGGCTGATCAGCCAATCAGATTGAAGAATTCTCACAGATAGCAAAGCAGGATGTAAAAAACAAGGATTATAAATTCACTTTTTAATCAGCATACAGAAAGCAAAATAAAGCTATAAAAATATCCCTTCCTGGTTTTACTCTCCAGTTAAAATGAACTGACTGGAAATTTCAAGTCTTTGCCGAGTTATGACAATTCACTGTTTTAAATGTGAAGGGATATTTTTATAGCTTTATATATTCTTTATAGATGTTGGTGGAGCATTTTGAGCAACAAATATGCCTAGATTGTCCTATCCCTTTGTGTGCAGTATTTGGTTACATTCAGAGCTCGTTAATATACAATCTGAGGCTAAATTATATCACACCCTACATTTGTATGGTTCTACCATGAGCCATCAACAACTTGCCAATTTATATAGGAGACTAGCATGTGTGGGCCTAATGTCCAATGGAGGGGAAGCATTTGGGAGGATAGAATTATATATGACTGACAAAGAAATATTTAAATAATATTATCATTAAGTAATATGATGCCATCTACAAATATGATCAAGAACATAATTTAAAAAGTACATTAATTGGGAAGTTATTTGTGCTTTAGTCACAAATCTATAGACTTTTTTAGCAGTAACTGGTACAAATAAAAGATGTGCGTGTATCGGTAATACAGAAAATTAAGCAGATTTTAAATGTAATTGTAAAGGAGTGGATTTACAATCTTATGCAAGTTCAATGGAAGAGCTGTGGAATCCCTGAGAAACAGTGTAAGTGGTGCTTACAATGTGTTTCTGAGATTTCTGCAGCTCTTCTGTTGAAGTTAACAATGGACAAGTGAGAGAACCTCTGCAGACATTCACCTTAAAGTCTGAGACTGAAAAATTAAATTAGTTATATTCAGGGACTGAAAGAAAATTGAACTAGTGGAATGAGTGACGAGACTGAAATTGTTACGGTTGATGACTTGATTTAATGTGTAACTGGACAATCACAGTATACTGTGAGAAAAACCTGACCAGAAACAACACACAAATGTATTTAAATGGTATATGTCATTTTTTATAGTGCAGATCAATTCACTGCAATTACTGTTGAGTTGGAAGGCAACAGCCAAGAATGGCCAATGAAAAATGTATTTCCCTCACCATCCAGGGTAGCACTTACATCCCTTCAGGAATTCCCGAATTAACATTTACCAGTAGCTTCTCAAGTAGAAGAGAATCTCCATCAATCTGTTAGCTGATGTAATCAACATCTTTTTATTTTGGTTTGTTTTCCATGCTCTCAAGTAATCAGCTGGAGCAATGGCTAGAGAACTCATGCCTCAGGTTGACAGGCGTGTTTCCCGAGCTGTGTGAATCCCAAAAGTAGTGGGGACAAGATTCTTAAGTGCTTCTAAAGTACCTCATAATGATTTCAATTGGGTCCCCCGCCGCTGCAGGTCGGGTCGGCTCCATGATGATAGATGCGCCTGTGGGAAAGGTGCATGGGAGCAAGATGACAGTGAGTTCCTGACCCGCTGTCAAATATAACAACTTTCCCACCTGACCCACCACCGAGCGTGCCCGCTACCACCCCAGAAAATTCAGCCGACTGTCTTCTGCCAAGATGAGTGAAACTCAACATAATATAGTGATGTGGCCCTGCATGTGTCATTGTTTTTGCATCTTTAATTATCTGTGTGGTGTTGTATTACATTGACAATGTCAGTCCAGTTACCGGCCACTTTCACTGTATAAATCTCATTAGCTATCGCCACATCGAACAGTGAATCTACTTCTGACAAGTGGTTATACCACAAATTCTCCAAATAGCAAACATAAATTAGTCGCTCTCTTGCAGCAATGCATGTCCACGAGATTAACCTGTCCTTCATAATGATGTTGCTTGTATAAAACCATTTACCTTCCCTTGTCTACTTTTTCCATTAAAAAACCCAGTTAGCTGAATGGAAGCAGATTGTGGTGACGTCAGGAAGGGTTAATAAAGCCAGTCACCCCATTTGCAGCAAAATGAAAATTGATTAATCTGGTTTATTCAGCAAATATTGAGTATTAAAATGTTATTACATAGACAATGTTTGGCTTTTCATTCGAACTTATTGCTCTGATTCTTTTTTCTGATCAGGCTCTATCTACTGGAACCCTGCGATGATGTTGACCCTTCTGGCTCTCAGCTTGACTGCGGCACTTCATTAAAACGTGAACTCAAGAATCGGGAGCTACGTCAAGCAAAGCCCAAATACAATTATCCATTGAAGTTTCAGGTTAAAAATAATACAATTATAAACCACTGTAAATTCCTGCCTATTAGCATTACGGAGATAATTGGGTCCCCACATAAAATGCTGCAGATAAGGAGATGGATTTTCTCTCTAAATCTGCTAAAACTGAAAATACGAAATAGTACATCCTGTTAGTAACTTCTACTTAATTTTAAATGCCAGTCAGCTCAAATCTTGCGTTAGGTAAAATGAGAAAGATGGTGATAGCCATTTCTGAAAGAAACCCGTGCATTTTGGTTTATAGCATTTAAGACGTGTAGTGCAGGGAGTTTTATTGCTAGTAAATAGTAACCCGCTGGTGTTACGGCCAACATGTGATAGGGAATAGAAGGAGCTAATGTATGTGGTCACTGCTGGTTTGCTCTTCCGTTAACCTTTTGATTGGGGTCAGAGATCGCATCATAGCGAAGGTAAGTGGCTTTATAGACGACACTTGGTCGATCTGATCTCTTGGACTGAGGGGGTTGGAGAGGAATTTTGCAGTGTACTTTTTCCCTTGTTGGGCCTGGATTTTTCTCTGTTTATGTGCTTCTTCCAGGAGATTACATAGCTGTGGTGGGTGGGGAGGGAAGGGGTTGTGGGGGGGGGGCGTTAGTGTGTAGTCATGTGCTGCAGGCATCAGGAGTGTGGGGCAGGCTTGCTGGACCAGCTGCTCGTTTTTGCTCATCACTTTCATCGTTTTTTTCTATCTCAGCAGCAATTCAAAACTATTAAAATGTTGTTGGTGGGGTTGGCCCATTTGGGAACACACATTTTGAAGATAGGCTTCCTCCATTAACTCAAAAAAAAAATCTGACCTTTATTGAAGCTTGGGTGGTATGGGTAAGGCGATAGGGAATGGGGCGCTGTTCCTTTAAAGGCTGACAGAAAAACCGCAGTTTGTTCAATTAAATTTACTTTTTCACGTTACATTCTTTACAACGTGGCCAGACTAAATGTTGGCCATACCACCAGGTTTCATTTGTCCCACTTTGAGGCCTGGTGCCGAGTCAGCACAAGAACATAGATGATCAGCTGTCCTTGTGCAAGCTAGAATGTTCTGTTGCCCATGTTAGTGAATACTTAATATAGTCATATAATGGTCCTCTATTTGATATTTTGACACCCATTGGCCCGTATTTTCCGATCGCAGGCTTCCCGCGTGTGAAAGCCTGAAATCTGGAAAATTCTACGCCCTTACCTGAGGGCTCCCGGGACGCACGCGCTTCCGATCCTGGGCCTCTCCAAGCTCCAAGTGCGCAGGGACCATGTATCCCAGAAGCGCAGGCGGTTCACAGCGTCCCTGGGATCACGTGGGCCATGGGGAGCCAATCACAGAAGGAAATCGCCCTTCATACACTTGACAGGAAGACCTGTCAAATATATGAATGGGGATCAACCCAAAAACATAGTAAAACTTTAAATAAATTTTTTTTTTAATCAAATTTTCAAAATGACTTGAAATTACAATAAATTAAATATTTTAAACAAAAACTTAATAATTTACGGGGCTAAAAATAAACTTACCTTTTTTACTGTTTTTTTAAAATGATATATCAGTGAAAAAAATGTTTTTTTAATACTTTTTTCAACTCTTATCCTGGCTTTTACCAGGTGTAAGAATTGTAAGGGTTTTCTGCAGGCGGAGGCTCTCCAAAAAACGGAACTGACCGCCCGCAGAGGATCTTCTCCAGGGCAGCCGGAGGGTCTGTCAAGAGCATTCTTGACAGATTGGAAATGCCGGTTTTCAGCGCATGCGCTGTGCATGCCTGAAACCAGCATTTCCAATGTCCCTACGGGTGTGTACACAGCGCGTAGGGATCGGAATATCTGGGCCATTAGCTCATTTAAAATAGACCTCTATTAAAATAGCGGACAAAGGTAATATAAAGTCGATGAAAAATAAAAAATAAAACCGGGCGGAGTGTAAAACGGGCTGCCGATTGGCTGTTGCCGCTTTGCGCTCCGAGCCAAGGCAAGTTTCACTCCCTCTATCTCTTGTCCCAGAAATGTTCTGAAAAAGGATTTTAAATTGTGTTCATTATAATATAACATATGGACAGTCCTCACATCAATAAGAGCACATTACACTAAAATAATCTCATCTTTTAAAGCAATATCAATATTGCTTCCCACATAGGTTACAATGGAAAGCAGCACACTGCACAAGCTGGGGTTTCTTTGTAAGGGCTAAATAAATGAGCATATTCATTTTCAGTGGGCTTATATTGACTGCAACATGAGTTCTATGCCTAAAAAGACAACAGAAAAGCTTTCTCGCAGTTAACTTATAATCAAACTTTTATTTTGTTAAGCATTTTTTTCATGGAAGTGACCAGAAGTGTGGTGTTTGTACATTATTGCATTCTCATAAATACATTGACTCCACTTAACGGCTAAGGTAAATAATCATGTTAGTTTTTTTTTTAAGTTGCTAAGTGCCCTTAGAGAAAATTAAGTTCAAAAGCCAGGAAAATACTGTATCTGATTTATGCAGGCCATATCTTTACTGATGTCCGGTAATAGTCTCTGTGCTAAGGTCTGTCAACACTGGCCACTGAAGACTATTGGCTGCTATTGTCAGTCATCGACACTCGAAAATAACTGTGTCCTAACACATGAAGGTTCAGATTTAGCATTTCAGCCTGATTAAACTGTTTTTCTCAGAGCGCAGAGAATAGGATGGATATGCTTACTTATGTATATTAAATGTTGAGTGGTATGTATATACAATAAATAATCGGTTAAATACAAAAAAATAATCCAGCTGCCTGTGTCAGATCAGGTAACTTTGCGTAAAGTATTGCAGGATGACAATGCATTATTTTATACATTTAACTCAAGCAGAAGCTCTTTATTGTATTCATGCCACTCATGCTGCCATAATGTTGTTGAAAAAAAGTTTTTGTGTTGTTTTCAAATGATGAATGTACAGCAGACATAATGTTGCAAAAGAAAAGTTGGACTGTTAACGTGAATGGCCATGGACATTGCTTAATGATTTTATTCACTGTGATCACAAATATGTTTCTGTCTTTTAAAAAAATAAAGAATTGGACACGAGCAGTATAATAATGCTCTCGGCTGTAATTATTAATGGTGTAACCGTTATTCAATTTGCTTGCTAAATCAATACTGAAGTGGTAGTTGATGAATTAGTTCCTCTTAACCTTGTTGCTGTGCTGTTTGCTCATTATTTACAGGTTTTCTAATTGTCGTCCAATCTCAGGGATTTATTTAAGTCTGATTAATGACCTTTCTTTGATTATACGCGTACTTTCAGATTTCACTCTTGATATTTTCTGTGAGCTGCAAGTTGCATCCTAATAACTTTGCCAGCATAATAAAACCAGAATAAGCTGGAAATGCACAGTTGGTTAATCAGAAGCTAAAAGAGCGAGAGAGAGGTTAACATTTTGGAAGGAGCTCTGAATAGGTTTATATTTTGAGTGGGATTCTTGACTTTGAAACAGTAACCCCCCTTTTTTTCTTTTTAACTCTCACATATACCGTTGTGACAGTGGGACAGAGATTAGCAAATGTTATTAAAAATAAATCACGGATATGAATTGCGGGGGTGGTGTGCTCTCCGCCTGAAATTTAAAACAGGTTACTCAGGGGTTAGCTTAAATTACATTTAGAGTTCGAGAGAGGATAAATGGAATAACTTAAAGTGCATGAGGAACTGCTACATCATGACAAAGGGACAAAAGAGAGATTGCAGTCACTAGGACTACAAGCGTTGTAGGGGGTCATAGAGTCATAGAGTCATAGAGTTATACAGCATGGATAGAGGCCCTTCGGCCCATCGTGTCCGCGCCGGCCATCAAGCCCTGTCTAATCTAATCCCATATTCCAGCATTTGGTCCGTAGCCTTGTATGCTGTGGCATTTCAAGTGCTCATCCAAATGCTTCTTAAATGTTGTGAGGGTTCCTGCCTCCACAACCCTTTCAGGCAGTGAGTTCCAGACTCCAACCACCCTCTGGGTGAAAAAGTTCTTTCTCAAATCCCCTCTAAACCTCCCGCCCTTTACCTTGAATCTATGCCCCCTAGTTATTGACCCCTCTACTAAGGGAAAAAGCTCCTCAGCATCCATCCTATCTATGCCCCTCATAATTTTGTACACCTCAATCATGTGGCCTAACCAGTGTTTTATACAGCTCCGTCATAACCTTCTTGCTCTTATATTCAATGCCTCGACTAATGAAGGCAAGTATCCCATATGCCTTTTTTACCACCTTATCCACCTGTTCCGCCGCCTTCAGGGATCTGTGTACTTGCACACCCAGATCCCTCTGACCCTCCGTCTTGCCTAGGGTCTTACCATTCATTGTGTATTCCCTTGCCTTGTTAGTCCCCCCAAAGTGCATCACCTCGCACTTTTCCGGGTTAAATTCCATTTGCCACTGTTCCGCCCATCTGACCAACCCATCTATATCGTCCTGCAGACTGAGGCTACCCTCCTCGCTATTTACCACCCTACCAATTTTTGTATCATCCGCGAACTTACTGATCATACCTTTTACATTCATATCCAAGTCATTAATGTAGACCACAAACAGCAAGGGACCCAGCACCGATCCCTGTGGTACCCCACTGGCCACAGGCTTCCAGTCACAAAAACAACCTTCGACCATCACCCTCTGCCTTCTGCCACTAAGCCAGTTTTGTATCCAATGTGCCAAGGCACCCTGGATTCCATGGGCTCTTACCTTCTTGACCAGTCTCCTGTGCGGGACTTTATCGAAGGCCTTACTGAAATCCATGTATACCACATCCACTGCATTACCCTCATCCACACACCTAGTCACCCCCTCAAAAAATTCAATCAAATTAGTCAGACATGATCTTCCCTTGACAAAGCCATGTTGACTATCCCTGATTAATCCTTGCCTCTCCAAGTGGAGACAAATTTTGTCCCTCAGAATTTTTTCCAATAATTTTCCTACCACTGATGTTAGGCTCACTGGCCTGTAGTTCCCCGGTTTCTCCCTACTTCCCTTCTTGAATAATGGTACTACATTAGCGGTTCTCCAGTCCTCTGGCACATCCCCTGTGGCCAGAGAGGTCCTGAATATATGTGTTAGAGCCCCCGCAATCTCTTCCTTTGCCTCACACAGCAGCCTGGGATACATTTCATCCGGGCCTGGGGATTTATCCATTTTTAGTCCAGCTAAAACCGCCAATACCTCCTCCCTCTCGATGTTAATATGTTCGAGCATATCACAGTCCCCCCGCCCTATTTCTATGTCTATATCGTCCTTCTCCATAGTGAAAACAGATGCAAAAAATTCATTTAGAACCCCTCCTACATCTTCCGGCTCCACACACAGATTGCCACTTTTGTCCCTAATGGGCCCTATTTTTTCCCTAGTTATCCTCTTATCCTTAATATACTTATAAAACATCTTAGGATTTTCCTTTATTTTGCTCGCCAGTGTTATTTCATGGCCCCTCCTTGATCTCCTAATTTCTTTTTTAAGTATCCCCCTGCACTTTTTGTACTCCTCTAGGGCTTCCTCTGTCTTTAGCCTTTTGTATCTGCCAAAAGCCCTCCTTTTTTTCCTAATCCATTCTCGCATACCCCCTGACATCCAAGGTTCCCTGTGGTTTTTGGAACCACCCTTGACCTTTACGGGAACATGTTGCCATTGTATGATCTCAATCTCCCTTCTGAAAGCCTCCCATTGCTCCGATGCGGATTTTCCTACAAGTAGCTGATCCCAGTCCATTTTGGCCAGATCCTGCCTTATCCTATTAAAATCGGCCTTCCCCCAATTTAGAACCTTTATTTCCGGCCCATTCATGTCCTTTTCCATGACCACCTTAAATCTTACCATATTATGGTCACTATCACCAAAGTGCTCACCTACTAGCACTTTTTCCACTTGGCCAGCCACATTCCCTAGAATTAGGTCCAGTACCGCCCCCTCTCTTGTAGGACTTTCTACATGCTGGCTCAAAAAGCTCTCCTGGATGCACTTTAAGAATTCTACACCCTCTGAGCCTTTCACACTCTGACTATCCCAGTTAATATTGGGGAAGTTGAAATCCCCCATTATTATTACCCTATTATTTGCACATTTCTCTGAGATTTGCCTACATATCTGTTCCTCTATCTCCCCCTGACTGTTTGGAGGCCTATAGTACACTCCCAGCAAAGTGCTTGCCCCCTTTTTGTTTTTAAGCTCCACCCATATGGCCTCATTAGAGGAACCTGCTAATATGTCATCCCTCCTTACTGCAGTAATTGACTCCTTAATTAATATTGCGACACCCCCTCCTCTTATACCTCCCCCTCTGTCTCGCCTGAAGATTCTATACCCCGGAATATTGAGCTGCCAGTCTTGCCCCTCCCTCAACCATGTCTCCGTGATAGCAACAATATCATACTCCCATGTGTTTATCAACACCTTCAGTTCATCCACCTTATTTGCAAGACTCCTTGCATTAAAATAGATGCCATCCAGCCTTGCCCTTATATGTTTGCCCTGTCTACCAAGCTGACTTGTTTTTTTCTCTATAATTGGCAGCACATCACCCCCTATTTCAGCTCCCCTCTGTATCCCATCCCCCTGCCAAGTTAGTGTCGGGTGTGGCGCGTGCACCCAGTCAGTTATGCCCCTGACTGTTTGTGAGCGGTTCAAATCGCTCCCACGCCCCTGCGTTCTAGACCCCGGACTTAGGTACAGGCAGCGATACAGAAAACTCAGGTGGACAGGTGGTTTGGATGCAAGCAAAAACCAAGATTTTATTGAACAGGAAAAATTAATACAGTCTTAAAAGAAGTTACCACTATAACATTACAGGCAAATGCACTTATACAGGGATTGGGGAACACACGGCACATCGAGGGAAAACAACTATCTTAACAATCCCCTTTTCCTTATCCCACCCTCTATACCTAACTAGATTAAGTTATGAGGGGTCAGAATCTATGCTCACCAATCAAAAACGGGGTTTGCTCAATTCAAAACAGCGGTGGGGTTCAGGGTTCGCTCTTGGTGCTCTCTGGAGCCTGCCGTCATCACGTGGTCTCCGGGTGCTGCAAGGGCGTTGTCCAGGTTCGAGTACCCCAAAGTCAAAGTCTCTGTTTGGGTACTTTACCTTGCAGGGATGATTCTTCGTCGACAGCTGCCAGTTTGAGTTAATGTGCAGATATTCGAAGGTCGGCCGAGGCTGAAGGCCCGATGATTCAAAGCCTCCCCTCATAGAAGGTAGGAGCAGGAGTAGGCCATTCGGCCCTTCGAGCCTGCTCCACCATTCAACGAGATCATGGCTGATCACCCAAACCCTAGCACCCGGTCCCTACACTGACAGCCATCCCACCCAAGCCCTATCCCCGTAACCCCACATATTTAATCCCCCCTAACACTAAGGGCCAATTTTTAAATCATGGCCAATCAACCTAACCCGCACATCTTTGGACTGTGGGAGGAAACCGGAGCACCCGGAGAAAACCCATGCAAACACGGGGAGAATGTGCAAACTCCACACAGACAGTCACCCGAGGCCGGATTTGAACCCGGGTCCCTGGTGCTGTGAGGCAACAGTGCTAACCTCGTTTGGTCTCCTCCAGCCGGTCTGCCCCTCGGTGGTTTTCCCTTCTCCCCTCGTCGCGTCCCGCCTCGCCTGGCCTGAATCTGTCCGTGTCTGCCCGACCCAGTGCCGGGGCAGTTCCAGATAGAGTGGAAAAAGGGCACGGGCAAAGGCCAGGGGGTAAGCGCGGGGCGGGGAAAGAGCGGTAGCTACAAGGGCGAGGGGCCCGAGGAGCAGCACCAGCACACCAACCAACGAACTCTACGAACCTCCTCCGAACGAACGAACTAACTGACCTCACAAACCTACTCAATGCTACCCGGAGCCTTCAATTATACCTTCATCGAAAACCCTTATCTTCGCGCCAAATCAGGTTAGTTCTTTGTTTTAATTTTGGCGGGCTAGTTTAAAATGGTAGCAATTCATACTAACTGGGTTTTTAGATGGCCGGTAATCGCATCTACCGGCCTGATAATTGACTTGTATTGTCCTGAAAGTTCTTTGATGGGCTTGTCCAGCCTCGATGGCTGTGTTAATCTGTTTCCGATAATATATGCAGACTGTTTGATGGCCTTAACTATCGGCCTAAACTGCAATTAGATTTGTCTCCAATTCAGTCTAATGCATAATTCAGAGTCCTGTCTCGTTCCAAAACACAAAGTTTCTCTTCACAGAAAACCTGCAGCCTTAGTTTCGATTTCTCCCAAGCTGTCTGCACTGCAGAATCCATTTTGGAATCCCACAGGCTTTCTGCCACGAGGCACGGACACCATCTTGGGTACCCTTTTTAATTTTAAAATGTCCATGCAGGGTCCCTTTTATTGATAATAACCTTCGGGGAGATGCAGAAATTTTGCAAATCTTACAGCATCATCTGTGGCCTTTAACGTGAAAATCTTTGATAAATCTTGCCATTAGGTAACAATTTCCTGCTGTTGCACAACAAACTCACTTGATATATTGTTTTCCATGTGCTTACACCTTTAGTTACATGATAATTTTATAAACACTAAAGAATGCTTAAGTTTACCACTAATTCAAAGAAAGCGAAACAGCATTCATTGGAATGTGTTGTAGTGGGGAACGAGGAAATTCGTAAGATTGTCGTGACTGGTAAATCCATAAAATATATAAATAATATTAACTGAAAGGTATTAGTTAAATCATGTCCCCATGTACAAAACATTAGCCTCATACCCAGTCTTCACAATGTATAAATTCTAGTGCAACAGGTCACAATTTCAGAATATTGAAAATCTACCAATAAAAAGAAAATTGTGTTCGATAAATTCACTTGATCAACAACTAAAAGTATTTTACTCATCAGAGAATTGAACTTGAGATTTACCATTCATATCTCAGGTTTGCAAGAGGTCAAATTTAGATTGTCTTTTAGTCATTTTACATAACCCAATCCAAATGATATTAACGCAAGTCAAACCAATCAGAACTGGAACACAATACGTTTAGTGCAATACTCCTTCTAGCCAGTCATCACTGAGGAAGTTGAACACAAAGATGCATTAACTAAAATTACTTTAATTAAAAACATATATGAAGAGACAACCAATACCATCACAAAGTTAATCATTTGCAGGTGAAAAACGGGCAGTCGACAGTTGAAAACTGCCCCGTGTGTCAGTGAAGAGTGACAACAACAACTTCTGTATCTTTTGTAAGTGTTCTTGCTCAGGCCAACATCCCCAGCATCAAAGCTTTGACCACGCTCGATCAGCTCCGATGGACGGGTCACATTGTCCGCATGCCCGATACGAGACTCCCAAAACAAGCGCTCTACTCGGAGCTCCGGCATGGCAAGAGAGCCCCAGGTGGGCAGAGGAAACGTTTCAAGGACACCCTCAAAGCCTGCTTGAAAAAGTGCAACATCCCCACTGAAACCTGGGAATCCCTGGCCCAAGACCGCACAAAGCGGAGGAGAAGCATCCGGGAAGGCGCCGAACACCTCGAGTCTCTTCGCCAGGAGCAAGTGGAAGCCAAGCGCAGGCAGCGCAAGGAGCACACGTCAACCCAAGCACCCCACCCACCTGCCCCTTCAACCACCGTCTACCCCACCTGTGACAGAGACTGTAGGTCCCGCATTGGACTCATCAGTCAATTCAATTCAATTCAATTCAAATCGCTTTATTGGCATGACAAGTTACATCTTATGTTGCCAAAGCATCAGAAAACATTCATGTTTGTTCACAAAAATACAGATCTATCCATACAGTGTATAAACAGATATATCCCTGAGTGTATAAATATATACTTTCATATAATTTATATATACTCTTTTCTTATATTTACTGGTTGTCCCTCTGTTTATGGCAAGCTGTAACATAGTGTGCCGCTAGTGTTATGCAATTTCTCTCTTCCCCTAGTAGGTATGGGAGTTTTTGGTCGTCATTCAAATTTCTGAATTCCGGGCATATTTTGCCCTGATATTTTCTACAAGCTGTGAGGAAGTGCATCTCTGTCTCCACCACTCCCTGACTGCAGTGAGAGCATATCCTGTCCTCTCTTGGTAGCCGGGTCTGTCTGTGTCTACCTTTTTCGATCGCCAGGTCACCTGAGAACTTATTTTTAGTGTGGAAGCAAGTCATCCTCGGTTCCGAGGGACTGCCTAAGAAGAAGAAGAAGATCTTTTGTAAGACTTTTTGCTCAGTTATTGGGTTAATTTTTTTCTCAGTCTATGCTTAATATGCATAGCAAGAGATGTAGGACTGTGTGTGTATCTGAATGGTTCTATACGCAAGGGTCGGATGGATTAAATGGGAGGTCAAAGGCCCCATGTGGGTAAGTACAGTAGCCTAAAATAATCTGATAAACATAAACTACAATATGAACTTGTGGTTCCCTACATGGGATTTTCTGGTTCCCAGCTTGGATTGGGTTTTCAACACACTATGGAATTAAGCAGCTCATTTCATTATGAAGCCCTTTAGTGATGTAAAGAATATTCCAGCATCAAGTGTTAGTGCTTGCGAGTAGTGTTAGATAATAATATTTGGCATCCTTATCTACTGATACTTTCCCATTAAAGAATTTTAAAGTGCCTTGGGATTTCACATTATTGTCTGGTTCCTTTATCTTTAAGTAATCTAAAATTGAGTAAATGTTACTGCAGATCCAAGGTCGTCCTATCCTCTGTCGTTGAATTACAGTATGCAGACGATGCTTGCACTCGGAGGTCGAACTCCAAACCATCGTCAACAACTCACCAAAGCGTGCGAGAGCATGGGCCTTACACTAAACATCTGTAAGACAATGGTCCTCTACCAACCTGCCACCGCCACACAGTACTGCCCCCCGATTATCAAAATCCATGACAAGGACTTGGACAACGTGGACCACTTTCCATACCTCGGGAGCCTACTGTCAACAAGGGCAGACGTCACTGATGAAGTCCAACACCGCCTTCAGTGTGCCAGTGCAGCCTTCGGTCGCCTGAGGAAGAAAGTGTTTGAAGACCAGGACCTCAAACCCAGCACCAAGCTCATGGTCTACAGAGCAGTAGTGATACCCGCCCTCCTGTAAGCCTCAGAGACTTGGACCATGTACAGCAGGCACCTCAAAGCACTGGAGAGGTACCACCAACGCTGCCTCCACAAGATCCTGCAAATCCATTGGCAGGATAGGCACACCAACGTCAGTGTTCTCGCCCAGCATCGAAGCTTTGACCACGCTCGATCAGCTCCAATGAACAGGTCACATCGTCCGCATGCCCGATACCAGACTCCCAAAACAAGCGCTCTACTCAGAGCTCTGACACGGCAAGAGAGCCCCAGGTGGGCAGAGGAAACACTTCAAGGACACCCTCAAAGCCTCCTTGAAAAAGTGCAACATCCCCACCAACACCTGGGAATCCCTGGCCCAAGACCACACAAAGTGGAGGAGAAGCATCCGGGAAGGCGTCAAACAGCTCGAGTCTCTTCGCCAGGAGCAAGCGGAAGCCAAGTACAAGGAGCGCACGTCAACCCAAGCATCCCACCCATCCACCCCTTCAACCACCGTCTGCCCCACCTGTGACAGAGACTGTAGGTCCCGCATTGGACTCATCAGTCACCTGAGAACTCATTTTTAGTGTGGAAGCAAGTCATCCTCGGTTCCGAGGGACTGCCTAAGAAGACTCTTCAATATAATATTAGAATTCCAGTTTTATCAGCCAATAGCAATAGTGGCTGCGTATCACCCTACTCAATCAGCCCTTGTCCCTTGGAGTCCTGCTCTTGCCAGTCAGCTTGTGGCTAGTGGGAGTGTCACTGATCATTTAAAAATGTTTTCTTTGCAATTAAAAATTCAATAAAATTTAATGTTTAGGAAAAATATTTTTGCAATTGGGCACTGATTATCGCTAAATTGTTAGTCTTTTTCAGACAGGTCACAAGCTGGCTGCTATGGAGAATGGAAAATAAGTCATATTGGTGCAGCAGGGGTGTTCTACTAAGGTTGAGGTTGATGCATATTGCAGATTTGAGGATACTTCACTTTCTCTCTATTACCTGACCTGGGAGTGCTTGATGTTTCCAAAATGCAAGACATTGTATTCTCCAGCATTAACATCCCTTCCCTTGATGAGCACGAAATTCACATAAGTCATGAAAATATTCTGTCCATAATATATTTTACCAGCAGTGATAGCCTCTCGGGTTTTTTTTCCGTCCCGGCATTTGCGACTGATATGGTCACATTTGTGAAATAAACTCAGCAACTCACATCAACAAGAATTATGTAGCACATTTTTATACAGTTAAACCTCCAAAGCATTTCCTAGAGGTGAAAATAGGTGTGAAATAATTATGTGTATGGAGGAATAATTAGGGAAGCTGACCAAATCCATGGTTAAAGAGGTCGGTTTTGAGGATCCTTTTGAAGGAAGAGAGAGAGGTAGCAAGACATTGGGTGCCTGAAGTCACTGAAGATGGAGCAGAATTGTGGGGGGTGCGGTGGGCAGATGCCAGAGTTAAAAGAGCAAAGGGCACCATTGGCATACAGGGCTCGAGGTAAGAGGGACACGCCCAGGGAGGGTTTTGTAAATGAGGACATGGATCTTCAATTCCATTAATTGTGGGATGGGGGTTCAATGGAAGTTGATGGTGGTAATACCAGAGTGGATGAGTTGTAGTTTACTTAGAATGGAGCTCAGGGCAGCTGAAGAACATAAGAGAAGCTGAAAATAGAACTGACAAAGGCATGGAAGAGGGTTTCTTTAGCAGTGATGGTGATACAAGCGTGGAGGTGAGCAAGGTTTGCAGAGGCACTATCAGTACTGATCCTCTGTTTCAATTCTTCAGGTTTCCTGGCAGCTGTGTATTTCTGTTTATCAGCAATAATAACACTGTGGTGTCAGGTTTCATCAAGCATTGGCTACCTCTCTCATGTGGCCGCATACTCCTTGATAAAAGAGTGTCAGTACAATGGCAGGTTTCATCCTGTATTCGTTATTGATGTAGCATCTGCTAAGAATCCTTTAACTCAGTGTCCAGACAACATAGTCAGTATCTCTGGTTGTAAGAACAACCCTAATTGCAAAATGGTGTCTTTTTTCCTCACCCATTTGCTTCATTAATTTTCTCCGCCTGCCCCTCTTCTCCTGAAGGCGTTTACACTTTGCTAGTACAGTTCTACATGCACTGGTCACCTTCCAGAACCTCGCCCGACTGGTCATTATTCACGTACATGCCTTGATAGTGACTGTCAGCAGGCTATTCAACTGTGAAGAGGCATCACTGCTGAGTCGGATTGTGTCCTCAGTCAATGTCCGCACATGCACACTTCTCGCAGTGATCAGGAATGGAATATCAATACGGAAAGGACATGGAGGAGTGTGGATATAAGATACGTCAGTGGTTAGACCACTGATATCATTAGTTTTGTCTGTTTAATAGGAGGTTTATGTGGTCAAAATTTGGGATATGCTGCTCACATACACATACCTCTAAATGACTAATTTATATTCTGATAGATATCGGCCCAGTAATTCCTCTCCCAACGTGTGAGTACGGACGGGGTACTCACGCGTGTGCCTGGAGGAATTGCCGGTTTTCAGCATGCACAGCGCATGCGGGGAAAACCGGCATTTCCTCTCCTCTGACCCAAGGGGTTAAGAGGCTGAACGCGTGCGACTACACAGGCAGCGCGTGTGACTTGGATTTCCTTTATTTTTAGAGAGTTGCGCATGTGTAAAGGCCTCCGGTTTTTACGCATTGAAAAACCACACGTAAGTACTTAGTTTTACAGGTAAGTGGTCTATTAATACAATTTATAAAATTTTTTCCACAGGTTTATTATTTTTAAAGAATTTACAGTAAGGTAAGTTTAGTTTTAGCCCTGATTTTTTATATAATAATTTTTTTCAAATTTTAAAATTATTGTTTGAAATAGTTTTTTACAGTTCTTTATGGTTCATTTAAGTAGTGCAATGTTTTTTTTAATTTTCTTTCAAGTTTAAGTAGTGTTGTGGGGCCAGGAGTTTTCATGAGTTTGACAGCTCTCACTATCAAACTCATGAATGAACTTTTGCAACCTCCCATTGGTTGCCCTGTGCTCACGTGATCCCAGCTGGCTCATCGCACTAAGTATGCCGCTGGGTCACGCACGCACAGCGCGGCAGGACCTCAAGTGGGCCAGTGAGAGGAAATGCAATGCGGGCCAGGATTGAAATGTCAGCGCGCCGGGTAAGTGCACATCGGGGGCTTGCACGCGCGGCAAGCTCCCGATCCTAATTTCAGGGCCATTATAAGCTCCAATACTGTGTATGCTGCTAAATTGTATAATGAATGATACTTGACCAGCATCAATAACATTGCTTATGGGGTATGTAAGATAAGAATGCCTGTCTCTGTGCGCTTGATGATACTGTTTGAGACATCTGATGGTATAGGTATAATCTCTGTGAAAGATAATATTTGCTCTATGTTTTGTATATAATGCAAATATAATGTAACAGAACTGACTCTTGAATTGTCATAACAGGGTTTCATTATAAGCAAGCAAAAGGAGATTTCCCGGTTTAATCTCACACAAATTAATAATTATGCAGTAGTTGACAGATTCACAATTTTTGCACCTACCTGCTACTGTTTCTCACTGTCTCTCTTACACTTTTTAAATCTCTTGTGACTGTAAACTTGATGAACCTCCTCCGTGGTCTTAAAATCCAACAGTCAAACTGACAGCGCAGACAGTACAGAAACCTGTAAAAATACATATCTTTGTCACCAATTTCTTTTTTAATGAGCTTAGTTAACGTCTATGGTTACAGAGGAGAATGGACTCTGGTCACATGTGCAAGTTTTGTAGGCCACAGGGTTTATCCCTGTTGCAAATATAAAACAGAGTTTAAACCCACCTCCAATTAGGAAAGGAAATAAATTACACCCTCCTCCCCCCTTCAAACCTTCAGGAACATTTTCTGAGCTTTAACGCTCGCACAAACATGTCTTTGAGTGCCTCTAAATGTCTTTCCAATTGGAACACACAGGAACACTTTTCCTGCATCAACCTTCTGCTGTAGCATGTTCAAAGCTGTGTGATTGCTTTTCATATTTTTGCTGCCTGCAGATCCTGTCCTTCACTCACTTAGTCTAATTAGGGATGAGTCATTGCGTTCGTCTGCAGAGGCAGTCTGTGGAACGACTACAGGCCAATTCCAAAGATTAAAAGCGTGGATTCCACCCCCCACCGCTAACTGTGTTGCAGACAGAATGCACTGGCCTACTCGGTGATGATGATACTATAATAGCATGTTTTACATTTCAAACTGTATAATTTTAGGTTTGTTTACTTTACTCGGCCTGGTAAAGAAAGATAAAAGCGGTCTACTGTGCATTTTCATAATTAGATACTGTATGCAGGAAGGAGCCAGGGTGGGAAATGGATAGAAACTGCCCAAAGAAAGTTGATGCACAGAAGAAACACAATTACAAAGGACCTTCCTTCAGGTTCCACAATAAAAAGCCAATGAGCTACAAAGAGCCCACCTGTGGGATATGCTGAATGTAATAAAGAAAACATTTGCATCTTGCATCAAATAACTACATTTATTTCTTTTAATAGATAAAAGGGTTTCATAAGCAAACAGGGTTGTCCTGGTGAAAGGGTGAAAACAGGCGCTAAGTGGGCGCTGTGCTAAGAAGACACACCTTTTTGAAACAATAGCAAAAACAAACGCAGATTGGGTGACCGCTTTGCGGAACCCCTTCGTTCAGTCCACAAGCGTGACCCCGAGCTTCCGGTCGCCTGTCACTTTAATTCTCCGCTCCACTCAGACTCTGATCTCTCCATCCTCGGCCTCTTACACTGTTCCAACGAAGCTCAATGTAAGCTCGAGGAACAACACCTCATCTTTTGATTAGGCGCTTTACAACCTTCTGGACTTAACATCGAGTTCAGACTATAAACTCTGCCCCCTAAAATTTTTTTTTTAATTTCCCCTTGTTTTTTCACATGGTAGCTGCTGATGATTCTGCCATCGCTGTTCATACATCATCTAGAGTCATCTTTTGTTTCTTAATTTGTCCCATTACCTCTCTTTTTGCCTTGCACCATCATCCCTTTTGTCAGTCAATCTCTCCTGCCTTCCATCCAGTCACAGACCTTCCCTTTGTTCTTTCCTCCCCTCCTCCCTGCCCCTGCTTAGAAATAGCTCTTCTCTAACCTTTTCCAGTTCTGATGAAGGGTCCTCGACCCAAAACGTTAACTCTGTTTCTCTCTCCTCGATGCTGCCTGACCTGCTGAGTGTTTCCAGCATTTTCTGTTGTTATTACACCTTTTTGAAAGTTTGGTTTTAGCCCGCAATTTTGGGGCTAATTGCTGATTGCCATAATTTCAACTTACCTGGAGGCGCTCAAACGGACAGCTGCAGGTTTAGCACTCAAACGCTGATTAGAAGCAATTTTTGTGCAGCGGTGTATGTGGGCTCCACGCACACACTTCTACTGAAAGTGTGGAGTGCACCCGCTGACACACAACGGAACATTTCAGGATGGCTCAGGGACCGAGGCAGAGGGCGCACTGGAGGTCCTGGTGGAGGAGATCCAGAGGGGAGGGATGTCCTGTACTGTGGGTAGGGGGGAGCGGGGAGGGGAGGGGGGAAGGAATCCACCTCGCCCTCCTGTCACTCTGTCCTGCAGCAGCTGGTGCTGCTCTGCCTGGCCTCATGTCCTCCTCCCATTCCTCCTCCAGTCCAAGGGGGACCCCTAGCAAGATGCCCATGACCAAGCACTCCCTTTCTCCTGGTGACTTCTATAAGGTGTCCAATCAGGTGGAGTAGCACAGCACCCACTCTCTTTAGATGAAGTCCTCAGAGAATTTTTGGGAAAAATGTGGATAGAGTTGGTGAAGTCTTGACAAAGTGTCGCAGAAAGTCTCGCATTGTCTCAAAAGTCCTCTTCAAACCTCCAGCAGCAAGTGAACAGTATAAGCTGAGCATGATTTTAAGTAGCGCTCGAAATCCTCAGCTACGACTTCTTTACTCCTGTTCAGCTGGTTGCTGTTAGGAGAGGCCGTTAATTGAAGTGCTAGCCACCAAAATGGTGTGCAGCCTCTTTAATGAGCGCTAGCAGGCAATTTAATTGTCAATCATAGCCTTAAGGATCCTCTGGGTGGCCGTTTCTGTTACGTCCGTGTAACAATAAGAAAAGGACTGCAGAGAACGGCACAATAGGTGTTTATTCAACGTGGTTCAAACTGCAACTGAAACAACAGATTACTACTCAGCGTTATATACAGGTGTGGTCACTGCCGGTACTACAGTATACATGAGCTGTAGAAAGTAGTCCCCCCCTTAAAGGTACATACATTACAATTCCTCCCCTTTTAGATTAACAGTACCATAACACTCATTTAACAATTAAATATCAAACTAATTACAATTAACACTTTTAACATGCAACATTAGCTGAAAATAGTCCATTTATAAATTCAGTCTTTGGGGAGGCTTCCTGATCCTTTCTGGATAGCGCCTTTCCCGAGTGTCTTGCTTTTGGTGCGGAGGCGATTCTGGCTCCCTGTCGTCGGTTGGTTCATCAGCTTCCGATGCTACTGTTTCTGGGATAGATGCTACCTGTACGTCGGGATCATCATCAGGTACGTATGGGCGAGGCATGGGGTTGACTCGTTCCTGTGACTCTAGGATCTGGTCAGCATGGCGTCTCACGATGCTCTCCCCAACGTCCACTGTGTACATTAGTGGCCCCTGCCATGTGCATATCGTTCCTGGTTGCCATTTCTCTGTTCGGTAGTCACGGGCCAAGACTGGTTGCCCTACATTGAAGCTCCTTGTTGGCTTCTCATTGATGTGCTGGAATTGCTTACTCTCAACATCTCTTCGTACATTTCCCTGAGCAAATCCAGACGAGATCTCAACCTTCGCTTAAAGAACATCATGGCTGGGGCCTGGTTGGTGACTGCATGTGTCGCATTTCTGTAGGCTAACAGGAAATTGTCCACCTTATGCTGCAGTGGAATGTCGTCATCGCACATGGCCTTTACTGCTTTTTCAAAGGTTTGTACGAACCTCTCAGCCAATCCATTTGTGGCTGGATGATACGGGGCGGATGTGTAATGCCTTACCCCATTCCTTTTCATAAATCTTCGAAACTCTTCGGACACAAACTGTGGTCCGTTATCAGAGCAAATCTGCTCTGGCAAGCCGTTCCTGGCAAAAATGGTCCATAGGACTGCAATAGTTTTCTCCGTGGTGGTGGAGGACATTTTGATCACCTCAGGCCATTTCGAGTGCGCATCCACGGCTATTAAAAACATTGAGTCCATGAATGGGCCAGCAAAATCAATATGCACCCATTGCCATGGAGATGAGGGCCACTCCCATGGGTGTAGAGGGGCATGTGGTGGTGCATTTTGGACCTTCTGCCATCCTGAGCAGCTCATTGTCAGGTCCTCGATTTGCTGATCGATCCCCGGCCACCACACATAAGCCCTAGCAAGGCTTTTCATTTTCATCCCTCCCAGATGACCTTCGTGAAGCTCATTGAGCACGCTCTCCCTTAACTTGGGTGGAATTACCACTCGGGATCCACACATCAAGGTCCCCTGGCATACTGACAGCTGTTCTCTTCTGGATGAGAATGCTGGCAACAGTGAGTCGCCATGTGCTGGCCATCCCTTCACCGTCAAATCATATACGCGAGACAGTGTCGGGTCATTTCGGGTCTCCTTCTCTATACCAGCGTTAGTTACTGGCAAGCATTCAATTATAGTCGAATGAAATATTTCGACAGGGTCCACTGCTGGTGCTTCCTCCGCAGTAGGCAGTGGCAGGCGTGATAGCCCATCAGCGTTTCCATGCTGTTTCGTGCCCTTATACTCGATTTCATATTGATGCGCCCCTAGAAAAAGGGACCATCTTTGTAGCCATTGCGCAGTCATCAACGGAATGCCCTTCTTTGGATTAAAGATGGAGACAAGTGGTTGGTGGTCAGTCAGCAAGGTGAACTTCTGCCCGTGCAGATAGTGATTGAACTTTTTCACTCCCCACACTAGGCTGAGGGCCTCCCTGTCAATCTGGGCGTAGTTACGCTCGGCTGAGGTTAGTGACCGAGATGCAAAGGCTACTGGCCTCTCCGAGCCGTCCGGGAATTTGTGCGACAGCACCGCTCCAATGCCATAGGGTGATGCATCACACGCCAACCGAATTGGTAGTGCTGGGTTGAAATGAGCCAACACCTCTTTTGATGTGATCAATGCTTTGCTCTTCTGGAAAGCTCGTTTACATTCGTCACTCCACTTCCATGGTACCCCCGTTTGCAGTAGGGTGTTCAGTGGGTGTAGTATGGTAGACAAATTCGGCAAGAACTTATGGTAGTAGTTCACCAGCCTGAGGAACGACCTCAGTTGTGACACATTTTCCGGTGCTGGAGCCTTGACTACTGCCTCAATCTTTTCAGGGGACTTATGTGACCCCTCTTTATCAATAACGTGGCCACAATGCGAAATCTGCTTCTGGAAAAACTCGCATTTGTGGCGATTAGCTTGGAGCCCATATTCCTTCAATCTAGTGAGCACCTGCTCCAGGTTGGCGAGGTGATCACTGTCATTTTCGCCCGTGACCAGGATGTCGTCCAAATAACACTGGGTCCCTGGAATCCCTTGCAGGACTTGTTCCATTGCCCTTTGCCAAATAGCCGGAGCTGATGCTACCCCGAACACCAGCCGGTTGTATTGGTAGAGACCTTTATGAGTGTTGATCATGAGGTACTGTTTCGAGGCTTCTTCTACCTCCATTTGCAGGTACGCCTGGGCCAGATCAATCTTAGTGAAGCGTTTCCCTCCAGATAGCGAGGCGAAAATATCTTCAATCCGCGGAAGCGGATATTCTACAGTGTGAAGCAGTGGGTTCACTGTCACCTTAAAGTCCCCACAGGTGCGAACCTTCTTTGATTCCCCAGGCGTATTACTCAACGACCTCTTCATTACAGGAACGATGGGTGTGGCCCACTCGCTCCAGTCCACTTTGGACAGTACTCCTGAACATTCCAAACCTTCCAGCTCTGCTTCGACGGCTGGACGGACCGCATAAGGTACCGGTCTGGCCTTAAAAAACTTTGGGCTTGCATTCTCCTCTATTTTGATTGTCGCTGTTATGCCTTTTAGTGTTCCGAGCCCCTGCTGGAACACTTCTTGTGCGTCAGTTAGCATTTTTGACAGTCGTCCAGGTGTGACGTCGTCATCCTTTTTGGCATCTACAGTCAGTGCTTGTATGGAATGCCAATCTAGCTGTATCTTCCGGATCCATTCACATCCTAGTAGTGGTGGTCCTCCATCTGGCAATACATATAGGTCCATTTTTGGTATTTCCTTGCCGTTATATATAACGTTCACCCTTATTTTTCCTTTGGGGTAGCCTTTTTGCCCCGTGTACGTCTTCAAGACAATCTTTGTATCCCTCAAGGGTATGTTTGAGAATAGCGGCTTGTAGTCCCTTCGGTTTATGACTGTTAGGGCTGATCATGTGTCCAATTCCAGTTTCACTTGGACTCCTGCTATCTTGAGCATGACCCAGATAGTTTGGTGATCCTCCGTTTTGATCACATTATGTAGTTTCAGACAACCCAGCTCCTTGCTTCCGGAGTCTGTATCACTCTTCTGTTCGTCTGAACTACTCTCCGTCACCTTATGTACCTTCTTGTACTTCTCCTGTGGAGATTTCTTGCTGCTTGTTTTCTTTCCCGACCTGCAGACTCTTGCTATGTGTCCTAGTTTTCCACACTGTCTGCACACTTTGTCCTTGAACTGTAAGAATTCGCAATAATCTACAGTTCTGAAGATTCATTTTTTTGATTAAAGGATCCCTGAGCGAGGTGCTTTTAAGTTTCCAAAGATAAAATGGCTGTCACACCACATGGCTGAAGGACAAAAGAGGTTTGGAATGCAGCTTTCTGTGTCTGGAAGTAAGGTTCAATGAAGACAAAGGACAATGCTTTGTTTACAAAGTAATTGAATGCTATTAGCATTTGTTTGTATGTTGAGTGGATCCAAAGGACATCTAAACTGCAGAAGTGACTTTTTGTATCTTAAATGGGAAGCGTTAACATTTGAAAGGATTTTTAAGACACCCAGTACTGGACAATGGAGCAGATGTATCTCCCTTTTGTTTCAGCAAAGGGAGCTCTGAAAATCACATTAACTCAATCTAACCACTTTGAGTTAGCCTATCACAGCTTTGGGGTTAATTTTGCACACAGCCCTTGCAAGGCAGAACGGCAGGGGGGCTCACCAGGTATAAAGATAGATGCTGAAGCCAGCTCTTTCTCTTGACTTCCTGGGACGATAAGGTGAGCTCTCTCTCTCTCTCTCTCTCTCTCTCTCTCTCTCTCTCTCTCTCTCTTCACTGGACCATGTGAGCAGAGATTTTCTGACTCTCAACAAGGCAACCTAGCAGGAGTTAAGGGGGGATGGTGATTTAAGGGAATTGCTAAGATTGTTTAAATAACATTGTAGCCATTGTACCCCTCATTTTTGCCGTGTGTACCCCCTTGATATATAGTTTTACAATTTTACTGTGTTCGTGTGGGATAGTTTGATATTGTGATTGTAGTTTCTTTTAGTTAATAAAGCTTGATAATTTTCTCTCATCCAAACCACGTGTTCCGTTTTAATATCATTAATTATAAGCTCCTCCACTCAGAACTAAAGGAGGGGTAGCGATTTGAAACCGCTGTTTGTAAATTGGTTTAGAGTGCAGCAGCAAAAAGACTGCTGGCCAGGTAGATTACCTTAAACCAGTTTAAATGAAGCCCCCGAAATCCTTACAATGGCGAGCCAGGTAGGAGTGGAGGCAGTTTTTGATTTAATAAGTGGTCTGGATCTGGTGAAAGCATCAGCTCTTGTTTCTCTCGTTTTCAGTATGTGGGTAGCCCTGCGAATGTTAGCAGCAGCGTGTAGGCTCACCTATCGGGGTATAGGTGGCTGGGTTAGGAAGGGTGTGATGGGAGAGCAGGAGGAGTTTAAAGAGGCCAGAGCTAGTGGTATGAGGGTGCGGGAAGAGAATGCACGCCTCACACTAGAGGTCACGAAATGCCAGGCATTTATAGAGCGCCTTGTGCAGGAAGTCACAGAGGCGAGGGACAGTGAGATGAGACTGCGGGAAGAGAATGCCAGGTTTGGTGAAGCAGATCATGGCCCCTGTAGGGCAGAGATAGAAAGTCTTAACGTGGCTTTAAAGGCAGCAAGGGGAATGATTTGCATGATCAGCCCGAAGGCAGGTCAGCTGGATTTTACTGGCAGCCCAAATCAAACCGCCCCACAGGCAACACCCAGGGAAAGGCTGGCTAGGGAATTAGAGATCCCAAGTCAGCAGCCCACAGCTCCGGGTTTTGAGGAGCTCTGGCAGCAAGGAGGGGTGGACAATGGGGTGGTAGGAGAACGCCAGCAGGTCCCGCTAGGCAGGCGGGGACCAGGACCAGTGTACCCCCTTAGACAACGGAGGTACGGTCAGCCCGTGAATAATAATGACCCAGGGGCTGTTCAGAATACCTATCTGGTCCCTTATGATACCCCACAGCTCAGGGTTATGGTGAAACATATTCCCATGCTCTCTGAAAAGGGAGACCCCTCACTGCACTTCCAACAAGTAGACCAGGCAGCCGGTGTTAACGGCTGTGATGATGAAGAGAAAGCCAGAATGTTGCTTTTCTCTGTGGATAGTAAGCTCTATCAGACCCTTTCGGCTGAGGCCAAGAGAGGAG
Organism: Somniosus microcephalus; assembly: GCF_052327205.1. NCBI lineage: Eukaryota > Metazoa > Chordata > Chondrichthyes > Squaliformes > Somniosidae > Somniosus > Somniosus microcephalus. The sequence continues at coordinate 33,106,308 of NC_141012.1, read as the reverse complement.
AGAAGGGTTTTGAGGACCTGAAGGAGGAAATACTGGAAGCCATGGGTGCGAACGACGGCAATCCGTTCGATCGCGTAGGGAGAACCCTGCAGCAGGAAGGGGAGACTCCACAGGCATTTGCAGACAGGCTGTGGCCAGTCTACAACCGTGCATGTACAGGGGGACAAGATAGGGCACAGCTGAACCAGCAGCAGCAGACCCAATGGCTTCGTTGCCTGGTGTACAATTGCCTGCCCCAGATAAGAGCAAAGGCCAACGCATGGTTTGACCCCCGAGACCCCCTAGTAACCGAAGAGACTGTAATCCGGCAGCTCATGGTGACATTTAGGAATGGGAGGAATGGTGAGAGCCCCCAGCAGAAGGGTAAAGTCCACGAGGTTGAACCTGGGGCTCAGTATAAGAAAGAGTGGCACCAGGAGGGGAACAGTCCCTCCCAGGCTCGGTTAAATTGCTATGGGTGTGGGAAAGACGGTCACTGGAGAAAAGACTGTAAGAATTCCTGGAAGAATAGCAAGGGAAAGAATCCCCCAGCCCCAGCCCAAAGAGTAGAGACAGGAATCTCCCCCGCCTCAGTCGAGTCGCTACTGGAAGCAATGCGGTCTCTCCTGACCAACCAGGGAAAGGTAGCAGCCATCAATGGTGCTGCAACCCCCTCGCCCACCTCTGCCTCCCCACAATGACTGGCCGGTATGCTGGTCAAAGAGAGTGCACGTGCAGGCACTTTCTGGGACCCATATGGGTCCGGGCCAGTGGCAGTGATTACAGGCAGGGATGGGGCACAGAGAAATTCAGAAAAATTGTACAAGGCAAGTTCAAGTTCACCGCCTGTAAAGACAGGCACTGTGGCCTATTTAAAGGAGCCAGCTTCCCAGCCCGCTTCTAGAGGGGTCCCCCCCATGATGTGGGACCCTGCGGGGGCAGGGATAGCAATCCCTCTTGCAGGAGACATAGGGAGGGAGCTGACACCAGGTTTTAAACATGGGGAGGAAAATTTCCAGCCACCAGCTGCGGGTGGTGAGAGTATACCTGCCCCCAGCACAGGAGTGGGCAGGGAAGAGCAGACAAACCCAGAGAGAGATTTGCACCGGCAGGCTGCCAGGTACATTATACAGTGCGGGCTATTTGGACATGGGGGAGAAGGTTCCCAGCCAGCTGGGGCTGTGACCCAAGCTCAGGGTCCGCCAGCCAAAATTTCCCCCATAGAGACACCCCTCAGAAGGTCTCAGCGGGTGCCCCAGCCTAAGAAAGCATGGTCACCCACTTTACAGTGGAGTAGGGTGGTTTCCCGAGCCAGGGAAAAGCCAGAGAACAGGGGTCCCCACTCAACAGCCATAAGCTGCGAGGGACCAGAGACAGGAGGCAGTCCAGCTTCGCTGCAGCCAGCAGCAATCTGCGACAGTGCCAGAGATTAGACTGGCCGTCCGGAGACGGGCGGCATTTGTATTATAGCTATGTGAGTGTATATAGCGTGCTTTTAAGGTATTTTAAGTTTTGTTGATTTAACTAGTTTATTAGGTATGTTTAAAGAGTTTAAGTTTACATGTGTGCAAAATGTTTGTGTTTTGGTCCGAGGTCGAGGGACCCGACCATGTCTCCACCTAAGGCAGCAGGTCAGTGAGACCTGGCTGCATGTCCCTTTTAAGTTTTTGCAGGAGATGGGAAAATGAAGCAGCCATGTTCGCCCAGCCCGAGCTGGACATTGAATGAAGATACGGAATGTTGGGGATCACCTCGCCACTGGACGAATCCAGGAGACCCCGCAGCGATCTTCGGGAAAAACCGGACAGAGTCCGGAGGAACTTGCCTACTCCTCCTACGGGGAGGAGATGGCCCCAGCTGGGTGGGGTATGGCCCCCAACCCAGCACTATCCTGACCGAAGTTCACGTGCGGGAGACCTCGCTGTTGAGGAGTCACGGTGGGGAAGCGCGGGCGCCTGGTCATAGGGACGTATTCCCCGGGGGTGGGTGGTGATGGCCCGGGAATGATTGTATAGAGGAGGGGGAGACCCAAGAGTCGCGTGGGTGCGGTCGGGGGAGGGAGGAACTCACCCGGGGGCCCACGGGCAAAGAAGATAAGTTGTGGCTGGGAAGGATGAGTGGGTGGCCGGATCGGTGTGGGGCCAGGGAGTGCCGCCACACAGGCACCCATCATTTTCTGCAGCCAGTCGAGGGAAGACGGGAGGGGGAGGGACTGGGAGTCATGAGATCCCATACTCCCTGGTCTCGGTCTGTGGAAGGTAATTTTAAACGTGAGGGGTACCCCGCCTCCACAAAAGGACAAGGGAACGGCTCGGGGCTGGCGGAACAGGCTGGTCGGTAAATCCATTCTGCCTGTTTTAAAGTTTAAGCTGATCATAGCGGGGTGGAAGGTACTTTTACTGCCCGAGTGGGATGAACAATACCCACTTGAATTTCGCGACCCATCATCGGCACGTCATGATCGGGGTTCATTTAAGCATGTTGTTTAATGATTTTTTGTATTTTGTGTTGCAGCCCCAAGTTGAGCAGAGGCGTGAGGTCCTCTCCGTGCTTGGGACCAGTTTGTGACAACTCCAAGTTGAGCAGAGGCGTAGGACCCTCTCCATGCTTGCGATAATTTTTGAGTCCATTGTGTAACTAAGATTGCAACATTTTGTAATAACTTATGATGTAAAAAAAAAAGGTGATTGTAAATTTGGTTTACACTGTATAATTTTACAAGCGTGTAGGGGTATGAGACCCCTTAGTGAAAACTGAAGTATCTGTAAGATGCCTACCGTACCATGGTTTTTTTCTTGAATTTAAGGGGAATAGACGGGACGGGGATCAGTGGCAGATAGCTATTAGGTAAATACAGGGGATGGTTGTTTGTGGGGGGTCAGAAATCATTGCTCATTTTTTCAAGAGGATACTACAAGCAAGCTGGAAGTATCCAAGGGCGGACTGTAAGAATTCGCAATAATCTACAGTTCTGAAGATTCATTTTTTTGATTAAAGGATCCCTGAGTGAGGTGCTTTTAAGTTTCCAAAGATAAAATGGCTGTCACACCACATGGCTGAAGGACAAAAGAGGTTTGGAATGCAGCTTTCTGTGTCTGGAAGTAAGGTTCAATGAAGACAAAGGACAATGCTTTGTTTACAAAGCAATTGAATGCTATTAGCATTTGTTTGTATGTTGAGTGGATCCAAAGGACATCTAAACTGCAGAAGTGACTTTTTGTATCTTAAATGGGAAGCGTTAACATTTGAAAGGATTTTTAAGACACCCAGTACTGGACAATGGAGCAGATGGATCTCCCTTTTGTTTCAGCAAAGGGAGCTCTGAAAATCACATTAACTCAATCTAACCACTTTGAGTTAGCCTATCACAGCTTTGGGGTTAATTTTGCACACAGCCCTTGCAAGGCAGAATGGCAGGGGGGCTCACCAGGTATAAAGATAGATGCTGAAGCCAGCTCTTTCTCTTGACTTCCTGGGACGATAAGGTGAGCTCTCTCTCTCTCTCTTCGCTGGACCATGTGAGCAGAGATTTTCTGACTCTCAACAAGGCAACCTAGCAGGAGTTAAGGGGGGATGGTGATTTAAGGGAATTGCTAAGATTGTTTAAATAACATTGTAGCCATTGTACCCCTCGTTTTTGCCGTGTGTACCCCCTTGATATATAGTTTTACAATTTTACTGTGTTCGTGTGGGATAGTTTGATATTGTGATTGTAGTTTCTTTTAGTTAATAAAGCTTGATAATTTTCTCTCATCCAAACCACGTGTTCCGTTTTAATATCATTAATTATAAGTTCCTCCGCTCAGAACTAAAGGAGGGGTAGCGATTCGAAACCGCTGTTTGTAAATTGGTTTAGAGTGCAGCAGCAAAAAGACTGCTGGCCAGGTAGATTACCTTAAACCAGTTTAAACGAAGCCCCCGAAATCCTTACAGAACCAGCAATCATTATGGTCGTGTGTTGTTCTGCCGCAGCGATAGCACTTCACTGTTCCGTATGACATTTCATTTCTGCCATATTCTTGCGGTCTCCGTTGTATCTCTGCAGCGCCCCGTGCTGCTGCTTCGTGTGATACTGCAATGCTGAAAGCCTTGTCCAGCGTAAGATCCTTTTCTGATAGAAGCCGTTTCTGGGTTCCTTCACTTTGAAGCCCACACACAAACTTGTCCCTTAAAGTATCTGCTAGTCCCGTTCCAAACTGGCAGTGTTTCGATAGCTTGCGCAGTTCCGTTAAATACTCAGCATTACTTTCATCTTTATGCTGGTTCCTTTTGTGAAACTTAAATCTTTCTGCTATCAGCAGCGGTGTGGGGTTTAAGTGGTCCTGTAGGATTGACACTATGTTTTCAAAATCCTTTTCTACTGGCTTCTCTGGGGTTACTAGGTTTCGTAGTAAGCTATACGTTTTTGCACCCGTTGAATTCAACAATACCAGCGCTTTCTTGTCATCTGGCACTTCATTTGCCTTGCAGTATACTTCTATGCGTTCGACATATATTGTCCAATCTTCGACTTCATTGTCGAACGCTGTAATACTGCCATGTGGTGATTATTCCTTGTTTAGTAAAAGTATTGTGATTGGTTGTTTGTTAACTGCCTTGGGATATATGTTGTAATCTCATTGGTAGTTGATGTCACATGATGTGTGGTGGCCACCTTAAATTCAGTTCTTTTCCAGCTTTGGTTGGGACTGGATGTGGAAAGATGTGCTGCAGATTTTAAAGTTAATAAAGCCTAGCTTTGGAAGGCAAATCTATTCTTTATTTCATGCCACTCTTCGGCATTTTTGGGTATGGTTAGACTGGCTTAAAATGGCGTCTCCCGCGCTTTCCTTTCTTCCCCGCTGCGGCTTAAAATGGCGTCTCCCGCGCTGCTGCCAACGCCGCTCTCGGCGGTACTCGTGGCAAATGACGACACCCTGTGGGTTTCGTGCGCTGCTCCTGCACTGCTGCCAATGCCGCTCTCTGCGGTCCTCGTGGCAATGGCAGCGCCTCGCGTTTTCCTGCGCGCCTCTCTCCCCCATTGACGCTGCTCGGCCCTTGACCACCGGCTGCGCTCTGCTCTGTCTCGCCTCTCTCCCCCGTTGACGCCGCTCGGTCCTGAACACCGGCTGCGCCCTGTGCGCTCTGCCCTCTCTCTCTCCCCCGTCGACGCTGCTCGGCCTTTTTCCGTGCCGCTCAGTCGGGCTCTAGCCCGTCGCTGTCCGGGAAGGGTCTGCGCAGTACCTGTTGCCAGCCCGTTTCGCTGGACCACCGTGACTGGAAAGCCAAGCCTGGCTCTCGACAGCCTCCCCTGCGATGCTCAAATCTCCGCTGGATGACTGGGCGGTTGCCCGTGGTCGACGCCCGTGCTTCTGGACTCGACCTTCTTCCACTGTTCTCCAGGAGCCAATCCCTGGGAGGTGATGCAGAGTTGCAGGTAGGTTCAAACTTGCTCGTCGCCAATGTTACATCCGTGTAATAATAAGAAAAGGACTGCAGAGAACGGTACAACAGGTGTTTACTCAACATGGTTCAAACTGCAACTGAAACAACAGATTACTACTCAGCGTTATATACAGGTGTGGTCACTGCCGGTACTACAGTATACATGAGCTGTAGAAAGTAGTCCCCCCCTTAAAGGTACATACATTACAGTTTCTAGCGTGTGCTTCAACTCCTTTACCAAGAAAACGTCTTCCGCTAAACCAGCGTTGAAGCTGAATACCCCATCTTGGCCACCTTGGAGGCTCTTTAGCACCTGAAGTATCTGGGGAAAATTGCCCCCCAAAGTGTTTTAAATGATAAATATAGTACAACACTTGGGTTTGCATGTGATACATGATCAAAGGGGTCCAGGTTGCACTATGATTGGGATTTTATTGGCAAATTAATGCCAGGCAGCAAATACCAATGAAAATAGAAATAGCTGCAAAAATGGGAAATCATTGCTCCTCATATTCAGGTGTAATAATGAAATATTCTCCTAAGCAAGTGCTGATTGAAATTAAAATCAATTTGACTTAACAAGAGTTGAATGGAGGTAGAGGAAGACTCACCAATAGGAATATCACCTGCCATGGAAACCTGGCTCTGTTACTCATGACTACTAAATCCAATCTTATGGTTCAGAGGTTAACAAAAATTACTGACCAGAGACCAAGACCTTGTAACTAGAATATGCCAAAAGAAAAGAGTACAGAGCAGAGCATAGATATATTTTAGGTGAAGGTGTCAAGATCCATTATCATAATCAGAGTATGCTCGGAATTTAAATGATCCCTGGTGAAGTAACTGGATAGAGAGAATCTATTATAGTTCTGCTTTTTTTGACAGGGGACCTGTATTGTGAGGGTAGGGAGAAACCTCGGGCTAATGTCTTATACAAGTATACATTTAATGTGTGCAAGGTAACTTGCATCCTGAGGAGGTTGGTAGGTAGAGATTGATAGAGGTAGGTCAAGAGAACTGATGTTTCTGCAGGAGATGGCTATCAGAGACTAGCACAACTTTAATAGCACAACTTCACGTTCGTTGAAAGAGGGCTTGGTGATAAACAAAGGGAAGATATGATTTTAGGTTTGCCTCAAGGGGTGCAACAAAAAGAAATGTTAAACTAATGGAGCTGAGAGTTGCATTATTTGAAGTATAGGATGTAAAAACCTGGTAAGCAGCAGCAATCAAATATAGTAGTCATCCTTGTTTTCAAATCCCTCCATGGCCTCACCGCTCCCTATCTCTGTAATCTCCTCCAGCCCCACAACCCCTCCAAGATATCTACGTTCTTCAAATTCTGGCCTCTTGAGCATCCCCGATTTTAATCACTCCACCATTGGTGGCCGTGCCTTCAGCTACCAAGGCCCTAAGCTCTGGAATTCCCTTCCTAAACTTTTCCGCCTCTACCTCTCTTTCCTCCTTTTAAACACTCCTTAAAACCTACTTCTTCGACAAAGCTTTTGGACATCTGCCCGAATATCTCCTTATGTGGCTCGGGGTCAAATTTTGTTTGATAATCGCTCCTGTGAAGCGCCTTGGGACATTTTGCTACGTTAAAGGTGCTATATAAATACAAGTTGCTGTTGTACGTGAGTTCTAAAAACTCTTCACGTCATAGGCAATCCACACAAGATAAATTGCTGTAGTTCTAGTTAGCTTTCAGAATCTTCATGGTGGTGCTGATCTTATGGCTGTGAGGAGTTTAATACAAAATGAGAGGCTTTTGACAAGAATATTTGCTGCCTCTTATTGATTAATAAACATAGATATTCTAATCGTTGGATTATGTGGCTAAGTCAAAATTATGAAAGATTGTCCATACTGGTTAAGGAGAGTGTGTTATATAATTTTAGGGAAAATAACACAGCGTAAAATTCATAATAATACCACAGTAATCAATTTTTTCTGCTGCACTCAAATTACACAGAAAAGCTAGTTATTGATCATCTGACTTCAAAAGTAATACCTAGGCACGATCAATCGGCTGAAGATGTTTGCAAAATACTAAAAGAGAAGCGGAATACAACAAGCAGCACTCAATAAGGAAAAAGCTGCAAAAAGTAATAATTTTGAAGAGGTTTTTCAGAGGTCACTCGGTATGGATTCAATCAGGTGTAAGTACAACATTGAACTAAACATCAGGAAAGTGACAGAACAAGCAACATGGCCCCAGTTTAAGAATAAAATGGAATTGCCACATTGCTCCGGTGAAGCGCCTTGGGACGTTTTCTTCTGTTAAAGGCGTTATATAAATAAAGGTTTTTTGTTTTTACTGTTGATTGGAATGTTCATCTGCTATTTGCAGAGCCTTGATGGGCTTTATAGCAAGAGATATGACAACTAATAATAACCAATGAGATTCAAGCGTTGGTGAGATGGGAAGAAAAGCTAGTTTCCAGGCGAGTGCAATTGTTGTAATTTGCAAGTTAAACCTGGAGAGGTGGTACTCTATCCCTCTCAGCTTTTTTTTTGGTTTCAGAAATTCCAACCACTATTTCCTTGTCAGTGAAAAAGTCAACAGAATTATTCCTCTCTTCAATAAGGCAGAAACATAAACCCAAGAATAACAGTCCGTTAATCTTAATTGACATCTTGTGCAACTTCAATACTAAATATTTGCTAATGAAGATGGTGGACTGGATAGAGAATTTCAATTTTTGAAATGAAAAAAAAGCCAGAACTGGGTGTGATTTTTAAGGGCCGATTTTTGTTAAGTACTTTTGCAGCTGAAAATATGTGATTAGAAAGAAAAGGATAATTTATACTGCTTTCATTGATTTGCAGGCACCATTTCACAGGGCAAATAACCAGCCTTTATGGAAGCATTGACTTTCGCAGACATTAATTGTGAAATGAACCATATTTTATTTTATTATATTTTATTATATTTTGCTGTCAATGCTAGATCAGGAGACCAGGAGACGCAGGGGTGACAACCAGTTTTTAAAAAATCATCAGTAAAAGAGACAACAGAGATGCATGACTTCTTTAATCTATATATTAATTAATGATTTATCATTGGCTACCAGTGATGAATAGTACTGCGATAAGCCTATTGCAGCATGCAGATGTTGTGATCTGTGCCAGGTCATCAACTGGACATCATCATCCCTTAAATCAATTGAATTAATATTGTATGAAATGGGACCTTGAAAGTAATATGAATGAAACAACAATTGTGGACCCAGTTGATTCAAATTGGCCTGATGTATGAGTGTCTGCAAACTCAGACAGAAGCTGAGGCGAACATTCGGCAAACAAACAAACCTTGTCAACTATGTAAAAGTTCTGTGGAGGGAGATTCTTGGCTTTGGAACAAGGTTTGCAAAAGATCAGTGGCTTCATTCCTGCAGCTCTGGCTCAGCTCCTGGAAGGCACTTGATATTGGTTTGCCTGCAAAAATGAGGAGTGTTTTTCTTAGAAGGATGTTGACGTTTCTGGGCTTTTCCCAAAGCCATGCATCAGAGTACAACCTAGAGTGTTATCCCTAGGAATGAGGGCTGATGTAAGAACAAAGGATATCTGTCTGACAACCTTAAAGAAGAGAGCTGGAAGATTACCTTGGACATGTTGTATACAGATGAGACATGCAGTGGGTCAGAATACTTTCCATGGTTGAAGATTATTAGAACCACTCTATTCCAAATTGTTATTGGAAACACAACAGTAAATCAACACACCTAGGTTTCAAAACAATGACAATTATTGATAAGAAAACATTGAGCAGTGGAAAAAATTCACAATCATGTGCTCCTGTTTATAGAGTTGGAACACAATTGAAAACATGTCTGAAAAACTTTTTTTTTAATTCAAAAGATGACATTTAAAAAAGTGATGTTGGAACAGTGAAGGCAACAGACTGATGCTAAAAATCCTGATTCTGCTTAACCTGCAAAGACAAGGTATAAATGGTGAGCACTTATTTTTAGACCTCCATTGCTAGAGACCTGTTGCTTTAGTCTATAGACTTTGACGTCAGTGTTTGAGACTGCTCCTGATGCGTTGGTCTACCTGGAAGGAAAGCATAGGTGTGAAATCAAAACTAATAAAACAAATAGTGTCAGATGGATATAAGAGCATTTCTAGTTAACTGAAATAATGAAGGGATGAGGCAGTAGTTCATTCAGGAAGCAATGACGCGTGTAAGTATAATGGCTGAATTGAGAAACTGTGCCGGACTGAATCTTTAAATCTCATTATCATCAAATCCAGGTTAAGTTGAGGAATGTAGTAAAGATACTCGTTACTATTATGGACTGTATGTGAGATTTAATCGTGGATGGTTATGCATTTGTTTTTTATGTTTGTCTTGCTTTCTTAATTATTGAAAAACTATATGAGGTTAATAAGGATTGTATCTATGAACCATGAGCATGAAGTTTAATCCTGTTGTGAATGTTTTTTGAATGCCAAGATTGAATTAACCTAAACTACACTCCAACATTATTTCAGATGTTATTAGTTTAGTACTTAGCTATGTGCTGGAGAGACATTGTCCATCATGATGCATCAGGTGGCAGTCATGTGACATGATTAAAATAATGAAAAAATCTTCAGTTATATCATGAAGGGCCAGAGGCATAGGAATAGCTTTGCTAGAATGTTATGAGGAAATGACACAGCCACTATAGAGATTACATCGAGTTACATCAAGGGGTAAATTTTCCCGAACCTGTCGGGAAGAAGGCGGGACTTCCCCTTTCGGGTTTTTGACCCGCCTACTTCAACGTCCGGCCAATCCGTGCGATTTTCCCTTGATTGACCTTGTTGAGCCCCCCCAGTTTTTGACAGATGAAATATCAGCGTTTCACAGCTGTTTGAAGATCGGGGGCTTGCACCCGCAGGAAGCCCCCGACCCGAATTTTTGGCCCAATATCTTAAATGACTCTATCAGGTGGCCGCTCAGCCTTCCCTTTTCTAAAGAAAAGAGCTCAAGCCTAATCAGCTTTTCCTGATAAGTATATCCTCTCAGTTCTGGTATCATCCTTGTGAATCTTTTTTGAACCTTCTCCAATGCCTCTATATACTTTTTATAATATGGAGACCAGAACTGTGCACAGTACTCCCAAGTGTGGTCTAACCAAGGTTCAATATAAGTTTAACATAACTTCTCTGCTTATCAGTTCTACCCCTTTAGAAATGAACCCCCGTGCTTGGTTTGCGCTTTATATGGCCTTATTAACCTGCATCGCTACTTTCAGTGATTTGTGTATCTGTACCCCTAGATCCCTTTGCTCTCCTACCCCATTCAAACTCTTATTATCTAAGCAGTATGTGGCCTCCTTATTCTTCCTACCAAAATGCAACACCTCACACTTATCTATATTAAAATTAAGTTGGCAATTACACGCCCATTCTGTAAGATTATTAATGGCCCTGAATTTGTGGTCGATGTGATGGCGTACTCTCAGAGTACGCCATCTTACCGCCTTTTAAAATTGACCGCAAGTTCGGGATTCCTGTGCTAAATCCAGAACTTGCGACCTGTCAAGTTCCAAATAGACAGATGATACGCTACGACTTTCAAGTCCTCATTCAAATGATGTGCTGGTGAAAAGTTGGGCTAATTGCCCACCTGCTGCGCATTAATTACCCTGAAAATGTTTACGGTTGGTGCAAACAGGCACAGGAGCCTGTTGCACAGCATAAGGGGAGGGGGGATTTGAAAATTGTATTAATTTTGAGCTAGGTTTATGCCATAGCCCATAAAAAGCATCCTAATCAAGTTTTATGGTTCCTGTCCAGAGGCCAGAAACATTTAATTAACTGCTAAAGTGCATAAAAATATTAATAATTACTTTAATATATATGCATTTAGGTTAAACTGTGCAAATCAAAATAACTTCAATTTACTGTGTTAGGTCATCGTCGTACATGTCTTCACACTGTTCCCTTTGGGGAACTGTATGAAGTGGTGGAAGGATTTCTGGCCGTGATTAACGCTCCTTTTGTGACCGTAACCATCTTCGTACCAGCCATTATGGTGGTTAGTCCTATGGCGGGAGGGTTTTACGGGCTCCCACAACCCATATGAGGGGGGGGGCCACCCACACCCACACCCACGGACGCAAGTATCCCGCTGGATGTCAACCCAGAATTTAGAGCCGGAGCTCCGACTCCACTTGCCGGGACTGTCTGGAGCGGGGTTCGAAACCCTACGCCTTCTGGCCCAGCGGCGGGGATGCTACCACTACGCCAAAGGCCCACTCCCTGTGTTAGGTAAAACTTCAGACTTGTTCATCTTACCAGTCCTTTTTATTTAAAATGAGTTGTTTTTTTTAATAGTCAGCAATTAACAAAACACATAGGGGGAGAAATTCGGTATCGCCTATTTTGAGGCGCGATTATCGGCCGGGCGCAAAGTTTAGCGTCCGGCGCAAATTATCGCCGCCTACTGCAAAATTCGTCTCTATCGCCCCTGGAGGTGATTGGAGCGCTAAATCAGGTGCTACACACCTCTCTTAAGGTGCTAAGCCAGAGGAGCAGGGCGCTACCTCACAGCGCTGGCGAAGCTCATGTGATGTCAGTCAGCAATGGAACACAGACACACTGCCACCGTCCAATTCTTAAAGGGGAGTTCTGACGAATGGTCATCGACCTGAAACGTTAACTCTGTTTCTCTCTTCACAGATGCTGCTTGACCTGCTGAGTTTCTCCTGCATTTTCTGTTTTTATCTTAAAGGGGAGGGTTGATCTTGCCTTGCTCTCCATCCACATCCTGCTGATTGCAGCCTTGAATCTCGGCCTGAATCTCAGCCTGGAGAGACCTGTACATCAAATCTGCTGGAAAGAACAATGGAGAGAACCAGGGAAAGAGCTCAGAGTGCAGACCCCACAGTCTCTTCTAAATCGATACAAGGAAGGGCAAATCAAAACCAACCTGCAAAACTCCTTCACACAGTGTTGAATCTCTCCAGAAGTCTGTCTCTCTCTCTCAGAATGTGTGGTGCAAAAATGTTACCGACAAAAAAAGGCAGGAAGTGGTCGCCTTTAAATAGCGCTCCCCTAGTCCCTTTCCGACAGCATAACGCTCCCCTCAACCTGTCGTTTCTAGCAGCAGGCGGTAAGACAGGGGGCGCCACTCAATTTCCGGTCCGGGACGCTAACGGGACGTTGCGCACTCGACTGACATCATGATCTGCCGGCAGAGGAGATCATGGCGGTATTGTTTAGCCTCGCCACAAAATGTCCGCTAAATTTCGCGAGAGGCGCAGGTCTCGCCGCGCCCAGGCGCTAGTTGGTTAGCGCCCCACTTATCGCCCTCTTAAGGTGCTAATGGGTGGCGCTAACAACTGAATTTCTCCCCATATAATTTGCATTTACTAATCACATTCACTTCTTTTGTGATTCACAATGCACATTATTAAATGAAAATATGCGTATTTAATATCATGCAGAAAGTCATGCATACCCACAAACCAAGGAAAGGGTCTTCAATAGTCAAATAGAGACAGCAGGGGCAATTTGCTGGACTTTCTGCAAAGCTTAATGTTGTCCCATCGGAGATTTCTATGTTTCCTGATTGGCTAAAAGTCAGGAAGTGAAAGGAGCATCGCCCCACGTGATCCCAGGTACGCTTATGCACAACGGTGTAAGTCTCCCAATTTGGTGTCATCCCCAAATTATAAAATTTTACTTCTGATTCCCAAATCCAAATCATGAATGTAAATTGTGAACAGCAGTGGTCCCAGCACCGATCCCTGTGGAACACCGCTTCCCACCTTTTGCCTGAGTCTGAGTAGCTACCCTTAACCCCTACTCTCTGTTTTCTGTTTTGTAGCCAGCTTGCTATCCATTCTGCTACCTGTCCCCTGACTCCACATGCTCTGACCTTAGTCATGAGTCTACTATGCGGTACCTTATTGAAGGCCTTATGAAAATCCAAATATATTACATTTACTGCATTACCCTTGTATACTCTTTCTGTTATTTCTTCAAAGAATTTAATAAGTTTTGTCAAGCATGACCTTCCCTTTTGGAATCCGTGCTGACTACTCTATATTATATTTTTGATTTCTAGATGTTGTTTGTGTAAGTCATGGCTCAGTTGGTAGCACTCTTGCCTCTGAGTCAGAAGGTTGTGGGTTCAGAGACTTGAGCACAAAAATCTAGGCTGACACTCCAGTGCAGTACCGAGGGAGTGCTGCACTGTCAGAGGTGCTGTCTTTCAGATGAGACATTAAACCGAGGCCCCGTTTGCTCTCTCATGTGGACGTAAAAGGTCCCAGAGCACTATTTTGAAGAAGAGCAGGGGAGTTATCCCCATTGTCCTGGCCAATATTTATCCCTCACTCAACATCACAAAACACAGATAATCTGGTCATTATCACCTTGCTCTTTGTGACAGCTTGCTGTGCGCAAAGTTGATGTTGCGTTTTCTACGTTACAACAGTGGCTACACTCCAAAAAAAGGAGATTATTCGCCGTAAAGCACGTTGGGATGTCCTGAGGTGAAAGGCACTATATAAATGTAAGTCTATCTTTTTTCTATTACATCTTTGAGTAAAGATTCCTTACTTTTCCTAACACTGACATTAAGCTAACTGGTCTATAGTTCCCAGGACGTGGTCTAACTGCCAGTCTTGTTCTACAGTATGTTATATAGACAATAATATAGGCATTACGCATAATAAAGAGAATAATGCAGCCCTTATATATAGTAAAATAAAAGAATAACAGTTACTTAAATTATATAATAGGGAATTACAAAGTAAATGTATATTATGGAGTGAATAACTCAACCACCGTATATTCTAAAGAGTAATGCAAGCCTGATACATTACAGACAATGACACAGCTGCTGTATATTATAATAGGGAGTAGCCACCATTTTATTTCAAGAGAATTGTACAGAGTAACCAGATGGTATCAACCAGTCTCCATGAAAACTAAGCTGAATAGTCAATGCATTGCATGGAAAATCAAAGCTAATTTACTTCCAATTAACAGTGAGAGTACAGATGGCATTGATTGCCAGGACAGCTCTAGATAAACAGCAAAAAAGCTTTGTCCATGGTCGACTGCTATAAAATAGAAGATACCAGATTACAACAGAGCAGTACAATAAACTAAAATTACATTAAATAGCTCAAAGGGGCATATTAATTATCAAATTAGGACCATCTTACGATCTCATGGGCTTCCATCACACTGTATTTGTTCTCTTGTAAATAGTCTATTCCTCTACATATTACCACTTTTACAAATCGCTATGCAACTGCCAGGCAATCCGATTAATGGATTGGCAGCAAAAGGAGACACTGTGGTAGAGACCAGGATTCTAAATCACATTTGAAATCAGCTCTTTCTCCTGAATCAAATAGAATGCAGCATGAACAAACTCAGCAGAGATATGTTACTATATTAGACTATTATAAACACCCACCCAGCCACACAATTTCCCAGTAATTTTCTGCAAACTATTCCTTGCTCTATGTGTAGTAATGACAATTTAGAATCAGTAATCCTGCAGTAGCGATGGCTTCACACAGAAGGGACATGGAGCACCCTGGTGGCCACTCTCTGCACCAAGCTGGCCAGAAAACAGAATAAATCTTACAACATAAAACTAAAACAATGGATACTATAAATAACCTGCAGCCTGGAGGGATTTCACAGCAGTCTAATCTCAGGGTTCAAATCACTGTTATAAACATTTGCGGTTCACAACATAATCGGAATTCTTCAGTGAAATGATTGTTTTCCATCTCTCCCAAGTGTCCATAATTCTCCATGTCACTGTGCATGGGACTCAAAAGACATATATTTGTGATATTTCTAGTAGTACCTGTATATAGAAATATTTATTTACAAGTTGTACGATACTTAAATTATGAGAAAACAGTACTCCTTGTAGAACCTAGAGCTAGCAATTTGGCTCCGTTTTGGTGCTGGGGGTGCCGTTTTGTATCGAAAATGGTGTCCGCTGCGCGTGCGCATTTCTGGTGTGGGCAGCGCCGGACACCATTTTGGTGATGGCAGTAGGGCGGGCGTTAGGAGCGTGCGTCAGAAGTATGTAGAGTGGGCAGATTGGGACATCAATCAGCGTGCAACGCTGATTTGATGCCAGCGCTACAATTTTTGTCCTCAACGCTGGAGCTAACGCCCTGTCTTAACCTCGCACAGCTGAACATGCGTTCAGCAGCAGCAAGGACCCCCCCTCCAACAATATTGACAGGGATCAGCAACCACTCTCAGCTTAGTTGCTGATTAATTTCTAATGGCTCTGTGTATGTTTGCAGAAGTGTTTGGGGCTTTCTAGAGTTGTTTAAAGTTGGTGAGGTGACAGGCAGCGGTGCTGCAAGTGGAGAAGGCCTTGGTTTTGACTTCAAGGGTTCTGGTCAGACCACTTGCTCCTAGTCATGGGTGCTGTAGTTACCATCCCCCTAGGCCTGCAGCATGACAGGGCGAGGGAGCAGAGGCAGCAAAGTAAAGGACAAGCTGCTCGCAGAGGGAAGAGGAAGAGGAGGAGGCAACCAGCACTTGTCCTGTCATCTTCACAGGTTTGTGTACACACACCCCCAGGTCTCTCTGTTCCTGCACCCTCTTTAAAATTGTACCATTTAGTTCATATTGGCCCAGAAATTCGGGTCTCCACGGGTGAGTGTGCACGGGGCCATAGTATTTATAAGCCTTGACAGCACTTCCTGTCAGACTTATGAATGGAGCATTCCCTGCTCCGATTGGCTCCCCATGGCCCACGTGATCCCAGGGGACGCATCGAACTAACTGCGCCCCTGGGATACGCAAGCACTGCGCGCCGGCAGCTGGACCAGGCCCCGGATTGGAATTCCACGCGGGCCCAGAGCTCAATGGCCGGCGCGCTAGGTAAGTGCAGGTCGGGGGCTTGCACCCGCGGGAAGCCCCATGACCCGAATTTCTGGGCCATTGTCTCTCCTCATTCATCCTACCAAAATGTATCACTCTATTATATTACAAACAAAGTAGAATTTTTTAGTTTCACATGTGATTTACGTGTTAGGAATTATTTGAGTTGGTGAAATTGTACCTTGTTTCATCCATTTCTCAGATGCGAAACGGGGGCAGCGCTTTATTCCACACGCCAAAAAGGCACCTAAAATATGTCCGGTGCCATAGTGGCTCAGGCAATACTCATGCATCCTTGGTGGTTTCCTTCAAAAGGCAATAGGCTCCTTCCTTATGCTAATTGTATGCCTACTGCCCACTTAAGGATCCTGATCTGAAATTGGTCAAAAACAACGTAATACTTGCACTGGGCAAGCTCCAACTAGTTGTCCTTAAAGGGACCACTAGAAGCCGCCAAAGACTAGGTAAGTAAACATTTTTTCACTTATCTGAATATGGAGCCAGGAGAAGCAGGAGTGCACAGCGGGAGTCCACAGCAATACTGCAGGCCACTGCTGATTCACGTTGGCCTCTCTCCTGTTCACCTCCCACCCTTCCATGGACCAATCTGAGGACCACTGGACCTGACCAGCAAGCTGCCTTGGGATACCAGATTGGTGCCCACAGCTCACCACTTTCATGGTAATGGGGCCTGAGGACCAATTTCGGGTGATCCTTGCGCTCATAGACTGGGACTAACCAATTTCTGCCCTTGAACTGAATAAAGCATTCACTAAATGAAGACACGGGAAAGAAATTATCATACTGAAAACTATGAAAACTAAAGAAGGGAATAGAAAATACAAATGATTAATTGATTAAAAAATCAGCAGCATATAAAAAAGGAGAGGGAAATTAGACATTTAAATAAAGGATATTTGAGTGAATAGGGTAAGTTAGAAAAGTAAATGAAAGAGAAACAACTAAAGAAAACACGGTAAAAGCAAGAGTTGAAGTATGAAACGCATTTCTCCACCAGTTTAAAGTATTGCTAGCTAATCTCAGACAGTCACTCCGCCCATTTTGTGCCCGTAGCCTTGTTAGTCGTGAATCTGGTAGCACACTCGCCTCTGAGTCAGAGGTCATGGGTTCAAATCCCACTCCAGAGACTTGAGCACATAATCTAGGCTGACACTCCAGTGCAGTGCTGAGGGAGCGCTGCACTGTCGGAGGTGCCATCTTTCAGATGGGACATTAAACCAGGGCTCCATCTGTCCTCTCAAGAGAACGTGAAATCTACCATCGCATTATTCGAAGACGAGAGCTCTCTCTGGTGTCCTGGCCAATATTTATCCAACATTCAACACCAAAAACAGATGCTTCAGTCATTATCTCATTGCCGTTTTTGAGACCTTGCTGTGCGCAAATTGGCTGCCACATTTCACTACAACAGTGACTACACTTCAAAAGTACTTCAAGAGCTGAAAACCACTTTGGGACATCCTGAAGTTGTGAAAGGCACTATATAAATGAAAGTTCTTTCTTCTATTCTTGCTCTCGAGTGCCATTGTTCACAGTAGATCAAAATTCTTTAGATTATGGAACGTTTCCTGTAGATTGGAGGATAACAAATGTAACCCTGCTATTTAAGAAAGGAGGGAGAGAGAAAACAGGGAACTACAGACCTGTTAGCCTCACATCAATAGCTGGGAAAATGCTGGAATCTATTATAAAGGATGCAATAACTGGGCACTTAGAAACTAATAGTAAGATTGGGCAGAGTCAACATGGATTTATGAAAGGGAAATCCTGTTTAACAAACCCATTGGAGTTCTTTGAGGATGTAAATAGTGGAGTAGACAAAGGGGAACCGGTAGATGTAGTGTATTTGGATTTTCAGAAGGCCTTCGATAAGGTCCCACACAAGAGGTTGGTGAACAAAATTAGGGCTCATGGAATTGGGGGTAATATACTAGCATGGATTGAGAATTGGTTAAAAGACAGAAAACAAAGAGTAGGGATAAATGGGTCTTTGACTAGTGGGGTACCATAAGGATCGGTGCTTGGGCCCCAACTATTCACAATCTATATCAATGATTTGGATGAGGGGACTAAATGTAACATTTCTAAATTTGCTGCTGATACAAAGCTAGGTGACAGTGTCAGTTGTGAAGAGGATGTGAAGAGGCTTCAAGGGGATCTCGACAGTGAGTGGGTGAGAACATGGCAGATGGAATTTCATGTGGATAAATGTGAAGTTATCCATTTTGGTAGAGAAAACAGAAAGGCAGAGTATTTCCTAAATGGTGAAAGATTGGGGAATGCAGATGCTCAAAGGGACCTGGGTGTCCTTGTACATGAGTCACTGAAAGTGAATGTGTAAGTGCAGCAAGCCATTAGGAAGGAAATGGTATGCTGGCCTTCATTACAAGCGGATTTGAGTACAGGAGTAAAGACGTCTTACTCCAATTATATAGGGCCTTGGTGAGACCACACCTGAAGTACTGTGTATAATTTTGGTCTGCTTATCTTTTTTTGATTCATTTATGGGATCAGGGCATCGCTGGCAATGCCAGCATTTATTGTCCATCCCTAGTTGCCCTTGAGAAGGTGGTAGTGAGCCACCTTCTTGAACTGCTGCAGTATGGTACTTGACATGAATCTTGTCATTCGTGTGAAAATGACTTATGTTATAATACAGGGCGGCCTGCTGGTGGCGCTGTCCAGGGAGAATATAAATATTCGGGCGTGGGCCCAGCTTGTGCAGGACATTCTTTAACAGGAACTAGTGAAGGACACAACTAGATCTCCATGTTGAAAAACAGTTGATTAAAGCTTTGTTTAATACTCAGACCAACTGCCTAGTAGTTTTCTTACATCAGTACTCCCACAGTGCTGTTAGGTAGGGAGTTCCAGGATTTTGACCCAGCGACGATGAAGGATCGGTGATATACTTCTAAGTCAGGATGGTGTGTGACTTGGAGGGGAACTTGGAGGTGGTGGTGTTCCCATGCACCTGCTGTCCTTGTCCAGAAGGTGGAAGAGGTCGCGCGTTTGAGAGGTGCTGCCGAAGAAGCCTTGGCGAGTTGCTGCAGTGCATCTTGTAGATGGTACACACTGCAGCCACGCTACGCCGGTGGTGGAGGGAGTGAATGTTTAAGGTGGTGGATGGGGTGCCAATCAAGCGGCTGCTTTGTCTTGGATGGTGTCGAGCTTCTTGAGTGTTTTTGGAGCTGCACTCATCCAGGCAAGTGGAGAGTATTCCATCACACTCCTTATTTGTGCCTTGTAGATGGTGGAAAGGCTTTAGGGAGTCAGGAGGTGAGACACTCACCGCAGAATACCTAGCCTCTGACCTGCTCTTGTTGCCACAGTATTTGTGTGGCTGGTCCAGTTAAGTTTCTGGTTAATGGTGACCCCCAGGATGTTGATGGTGGGGGATTCGGCGATGATAATAGCGTTGAATATCAAGGAGAGGTGGTTAGACTCTCGCTTGCTGGAGATAGTCATTGCCTGGCACTTCTGTGGCGTGAATGTTACCTGCCACTTATCAGCCCAAGCCTGAACGTCGTCCAGGTCTTGTTGCATGCGGGCATGGACTGCTTCGTTATCTGAGGAGTTGTGAATGGAACTGAACACTGCAATCATCAGCGAACATCCCCATTTCTGACCTTATGTTGGAGGGAAGGTCATTGATGAAGCAGCTGAAGATGGTTGGGCCTAGGACACTACCCTGAGGAACTCCTGCAGCGATGTCCTGGGGTTGTGATGATTGACCTTCAACCACCACAACCATCTTCCTTTGTGCTAGGTATGACTCCAGCCAGTGGTGCATTTTCCCCCTGATTCCCATTGACTTCAGTTTTACTAGGGCTCCTTGATGCCACACTCGGTCAAATGCTGCCTTGATGTCAAGGGCAGTCACTCTCACCTCGCCTCTGGAATTCAGCTCCTTTGTCCATGTTTGGACTAAGGCTGTAATGAGGTCGGGAGCCAAGTGGTCTTGGGGGAACCCAAACTGGGCATCAGTGAGCAGGTTATTGGTGAGTAAGTGCCGCTTGATAGCACTGTCAATGACACCTTCCATCACTTTGCTGATGATTGAGAGTAGACTGATGGGGCGGTAATTGGCCGGGTTAGATTTGTCCTGCTTTTTGTGGACAGGACATACCTGGGCAGTTTTCCACATTGTCGGATAGATGCCCGTGTTGTAGCTGTACTGGAACAGCTTGGCTAGTGGCAAAGGATATGCCACAGAGGGAGTGCAACGAAGGTTCACGAGATTGATTCCTGGGATGGCAGGACTGTCGTATGAGAAGAGATTGAGTAAACTAGGCCTGTATTCTCTTGATTTCAGAAGAATGAGAGGGGATCTCATTGAAGCATTCAAAATTATTACAGGGCTTGATAGGGTGGATGCTGGGAGAATGTTTCCCTTGGCTGGGGAGTCTAGAATCAGGGGTCACAGCCTCAGGATAAAGGGTCGGCCATTCAGGACTGAGATGAGAAGAAATTTATTCACACAGAGGGTGGTGAATATTTGGAATTCTCTACCCCAGAGGGCTGTGGAGGCTCAGTCATTGGGTCTATTCAATACAGAAGTCGATAGATTTCTGACTAGTAAGGGCATCAAGGGATATGGCGATAGGGCCGGTGAATGGAGTTGAGGCAGAAGATCAGCCATGATCTCATTGAATGGTGGAGCAGGCTCGAAGGGCCGAATGGCCTACACCTGCTACTATTTCTTATGTTCTTAAATTATACATTATTAGACCAGCAGCATTATACCATATATTACATAGAATTACATAAAATTACAGCACAGAAACAGGCCATTTGGCCCAACTAGTCTATGCCAGTGTTTATGCGCCACACAAGCCTCCTCAAACACTACCTCATCTAACCCTATCAGCATATCATTCCACTCCTTTCTCCGTAATGTGCTTATCAAGTTTTCCCTTTAAGACAATTTAAGTAGAGTCCAAGACCGATTTTAAGCACAGCTTCTCCTTTCAGATAACAACAGAAAATGCTGGAAAAACTCAGCAGGTCAGGCAACATCCGTGGAGAGAAATTTGAGTTGACGTTTCGGGTTTGACCCTTCTTCAAAACTGGAGAGAAAAGGAACTGGATCGAAGGCAGGGCTGCGATCGGACAAAAGAATAAAAGAACCAAAAGAAGTAAAAGAGATTAGAAGCTAGACGAGATGGTAATAGGCTGGGATTAGGTGTAAAGTGTACTGGCAGGGCAAAAGATAGCTGCCAGGTGTGAGAGAATATTTTGTTATCGTTCTCCTTTCAGATACAAGGGGCAACTGTAAGACTTCACTTTTGTGTTCAGACCCCGAGACTTATTGAAAGACTACAAGGTCAAACAAGATCCAATCAAACAGTATTTTATTGAATCAATAATATTTGCAATAACAATGCACTTAGCTATGGATTATTTTGCAATATCTATGTACTTACATGCAATATCTATGCACTTTCATGCAATACCTCAGAGACAAGTATCGGGAGCAGCAGGAGAGCAGCAGCACAGTGAGTATTTGAACTCACTTTCGCGGGCTTTTTTCCTCAGAGACTTACCAATCTCGCAGACTGGCGGCGGCGTTCCAGAGCCACGTCATGATTCAAACAGTGACGCGGGCAAGAGGAAGCCGCTGATTGGGTGAGTACTTATACTATATTATAGTTTGACAGTTATGGTTAATAGTATATAAAGTTTGGAAGGTCTTAATTTTTGGGGTTTATAGTTTCTAAGGTCTCTGTTGTGTAGCGGGGAGTGCTAGTAAACAAGGGCCCTTGGTTATATCATTTAATTGCAGTGTAATTAGTGGTATTAATTTGATTTAATTTAATTTGAATTAATTAAAGGGTAAGTAATGGCAGCTGAGCTCAGCCCCATGGCATGCTCCTCCTGCGCTATGTGTGAAATCAGGGACACTTTCTGTGTCCCTGACGACCATGTATGCGGGAAGTGTATCCAGCTGCAGCTACTGACAGACTGCATTGCGGCGCTGGAGCTGTGAATGGATACATACTGGTGCATTCGCAATGCTGAGGACATCGTGGATAGCACGTTTAGGGAGTTGGTCACAATGCAGGTAAAAGCTGCACAGGCAGGAAGGGAATGGGTGACCACCAGGCAGAGTAGTAGATGCAGGCAGGTAGTGCAGGGGTCCCCTGTGGCCATCCCCCTTTCAAATAGATATACCACTTTAGATATTGTTGGGGGAGATGGCTTATCGGGGGAAGGCAGCAGCAGCCAACTTCCTGGCACCATGTGTGGTTCTGCTGCACAGGACGGGAGAAAAAAGAGCAGGAGAGCTATAGTGATAGGGGATTCTATTGTAAGGGAAATAGATAGGCATTTCTGCGGCCGCAAATGAGACTCCAGGGTAGTATGTTGCCTCCCTGGTACAAGGGTCAAGGATGTCTCGGAGCGGCTGCAGGGCATTCTGGAGGGGGAGGGTGAACAGCCAGTTGTCGTGGTGCATATAGGTATCAATGATATAGGTAACAATGGGGTGAGGTCCTAAAAGCTGAACATAGGGAGTTAGGAGGTAAATTAAAAAATAGGACCTCAAAGGTAATAATCTCAGGATTGATACATAGATACATAGAGATAGGAACAGGAGTAGGCCATTCGGCCCTTCGAGCCTGCTCCGCCATTCAATGAGATCATGGCTGATCTTCGTCTGAGATCATAGCTGATCTTACCAGTTCAGTACCCCGTCCCCGCCTTTTCTCCGTAACCCTTAATCCCCTTAGCCTTCAGAAATATATCCAATTCTCTCTTGAAAATATTTATTGAATTAGCCTTCACAGCCCTCTGTGGCAGGGAATTCCACAGGCTCACCACTCTTTGAGTGAAGAAATTCTTCCTCATCTCTGTTTTAAATGATTTGCCCGCTATTTTTAGACTGTGGCCCCTGGTTCTGTGCTCCCCGGCCATTGGAAACATTCTCTCTGAATTCAGCCTGTCCAGGCCTGCCATAATTTTATATGTTTCGATGAGATCCCCTCTCAATCTTCTAAACTCCAGTGAGTACAAGCCCAAACTATTTAATCTCTCTTCGTAGGTCATTCCCGCCATTCCAGGTATCAGCCTGGTGAATCGCCGTTGCACTCTTTCCATGGCAAGAACATCCTTCCGCAGATGGGGCGACCAAAACTGTACACAATACTCCAGATGCGGTCTCACCAGCACCTTGTACAGCTGTAGTAAGGTATCCCTATTCCTATACTCGAACCCCCTTGATATGAAGGCCAACATACCATTTGCCTTCTTAATCGCCTGTTGCACCTGCATGCTCTCCTTCAGTGACTGGTGCACAAGAACACCCAGGTCCCTCTGCACTTCCCCATCTCCCAATCTATTGCCATTTAGATAATAATCTACCCTCCTGTTTTTACCCCCAAAGTGGATAACCTCGCATTTATCCACATTATAGTGCATCTGCCACGTATCCGCCCATTCCCCCAACCTGTCCAAATCGCACTGTAGCCTCCTGACATCCTCATCAGAGCCCACCCCTCCTCCTAGTTTAGTGTCGTCAGCGAATTTGGAAATATTGCATCCAATTCCCTGATCCAGATCATTTATATATATTGTGAACAGCTGGGGTCCCAGGACAGATCCTTGCGGCACCCCGCTGGTCACTGCCTGCCACTCCGAAAACGAGCCGTTTATTCCAACTCTCTGTTTTCTATCTGCCAGCCAGTTCTCTATCCACGTTAATACTTTGCCCCCAATCCCATGAGCCTTAATTTTGCATGATAATCTTTTGTGTGGAACCTTATCGAAGGCTTTCTGGAAGTCAAGGTACACCACATCCACTGGCTCTCCCCCATCTATTTTATCAGTTACTTCCTCAAAAAATTCCAGCAGATTAGTCAAACACGATTTACCCTTTGTAAATCCATGTTGACTCTGTCCGATCCTTTCCCCATTTGTCAAGTGCTCCGCTATTTTATCCTTAATAATGGACTCTAGCATTTTGCCCACAACCGATGTAAGGCTTACTGGTCTACAATTCCCTGCTTTCTCTCTACCCCCCTTTTTAAATATTGGGGTAACATTAGCTACCCTCCAATCCACGGGTACTGTTCCCGAGTCAATGGAGTTCCGGAAGATGATCCTTAGAGCATCTGCTATCTCCAGGGCCACCTCCTTAAGTACCCTAGGATGTAGTTTATCAGGCCCCGGGGATTTGTCGGCCTTCAGTCCCCTCAACTTACCCAACACCATATCCCTAGAGATACTAATTTCTGTCAGCTCCTCCCTCTCATTAGTCCCTATGTTTGCCGATATTCCTGGGAGGTTATTTGTGTCCTCCTTTGTGAATACAGAACCAAAGTATGAGTTTAATTGGTCTGCCATTTCCTTATTCTCCATTATATATTCTCCCGAATCGGACTGCAAGGGACCGACTTGGGATTTTACCAGTCTTTTCCTCCTGATATACCGATAAAAGCTTTTGCAGTCTGTCTTTATGTTTGCTGCAAGTTTACTTTCGTATTCTATTTTCCCCTTCCTGATTAATCCCTTTGTCCTCTTTTGCTGTATCCTGTACTGCCCCCAATCTTCCGGTCTGGTGCTTTTTTTTGCCAGTTGATATGCCCTTTTTTTTGATTTTATGCTGTCCCTAATTTCCCTCGTTATCCACGGTTGAGTCACCTTTTTAGGTTTATTTTTATGCCAAACCGGTATAAACATGTTCTGGAATTCTTCCATTCTATCTTTGAATGCTTGCCATTGTCTATCCACTGTCAATCCCCCCAGAAACACCACCCAATCAATCTTACCCAATTCCCGTCTCATACCCTCGTAATTCCCTTTATTTAAGTTCTGGACCTTAGTCTCTGATTCAATTTCCTCACTCTCCATCTCGACTGAGAGCTCGATCATATTATGATCGCTCTGACCCAAGGGGCCTCGTACAAGAAGATTGCTGATAAGTCCCTTCTCATTGCACAATACCCAGTCTAAAATGGCCTGATCTCGAGTCGGCTCCTCGACATATTGGTCCAGATAACCGTCCCGAAAACATTCCAGGAATTCCTCCTCCTCAGAATTTTTACTAATTTGGGTAGTCCAATCAATATGTAAATTAAAGTCACCCATGATGACAGCTGTGCTCTTATCGCACGCTTCTCTAATTTCCCTTTTTATGCCTTCCCTCACCTCCATATTACTATTTGGAGGCCTATATATCACACCCACTAACGTTTTCCTCCCCTTGCTATTTCTCATTTCTACCCATACAGATTCCGTTTCATCCGAGTTAATATCCTTCCTTTCCATTGCATTAATCCCCTCCTTTACCAGCAATGCTACCCCACCTCCCCTACCTTTTTGCCGATCCTTCCTAAATATTGTATATCCCTGGATGTTAAGTTCCCAGCCTTGCCCACCCTGCAGCCACGTTTCTGTAATCCCAATCAAATCATACTTGTTTACCTCTATTTCCACAACTAATTCATCCACCTTGTTCCTAATGCTTCTAGCATTAAGATACAAAGCCTTCAGGCTTGCTTTTTTCACACTCTCATTATGAATTAGTTTGGCCCTTTGTGTTTCTCTCCTTTGCTTATTGCTTCTCACCTTTCTACCATCTATTTCTGACTTCATATGACTTCCCTCTTTTCCACTACCTAGGTTCCCATCCCCCTGCCAAATTAGTTTAAATCCTCCCGAACCGCCCTAGAAAATATTACCCCGAGGACATCGGCTCCCTCACAGTTCAGGCCATGTGCTAGTCAGAGTAGAAATAGAAGGATATTTCAGCTGAATATGTGGCTAGAGGAATGGTGCAAGGGGGAGGGATTCAAATTCCTGGAACATTGGAACCGGTTCTGGGGGAGGTGGGACCAGTACAAACTGGACAGAATGCACCTGGGCAGGACCGGGACCGATGTCCTAGTCCTAGTGCTGTTGGAGAGGGTGTAAACTAAAATGGCAGGGGGTTGGGAACCTGTGCAGGGAGACAGAGGAAAGGGAAGCAAGGATAGAAGCAAAAGACAGGAAGGAGAAAAGCAAAAGTGGAAGGCAGAGAAATCAAGGGTGTAAATCAAATAGGGCCACAGTAAATAATAATTCTAAAAGGACTAAGAGTGTTAAAAAAACAAGCCTGAAGGCTTTGTGTCTTAATGCGAGGAGCATTCGTAATAAGGTGGATGAATTAGTTGTGCAAATAGATGTAAACAGATATGATATAATTGGGATTATGGAGACATGACTCCAAGATAACCAAGGCTGGGAATTCAACATCCAGGAGTATTCAATATTCAGGAAGGACAGGAAAAAAGGAAAAGGAGGTGGGGTAGCATTGCTGGTTAAAGAGGAAATTGACACAAAAGTAAGGAAGGATATTAGCTCTGATGATGTGGAATCTGTATGGGTTGAGCTGAAAAATACCAAGGGGCAGAAAACATTAGGGGGAGCTGTATACAGACCCCAAACAGTAATGCTGAGGTTGGGGATGGCATTAAATGGGAAATTAGAGATGCGTGCAATAAGGGCACAGCAGTTATCATGGGTAACTTTAATCTACATATAGGTTGGGCTAACCAAATTAGTAACAATACTGTGGAGGAGGAATTCTTAGAGTGTAAATGGGATGGTTTCCTGAACCAATATGTCGAGGATCCAACTAGAGATCAGGCCATCTTAGACTGGGTATTATGTAATGAGAAAGGATTAATTAGCAATCTTGTTGTGCGAGGCCCCTTGGGGAGGAGCGATCATAATATGATAGAATTCTTCATTAAGATGGAGAGTGACATAGTTGACTCAGAGACTAGGATCCTGAATTTAAATAAAAGAAACTACGATGGTATGAGGCGCGAGTTGGCTAGGATGGATTGGGGAACGTTACTTAAAGGGTTGATGGTGGATAGGCAATGGCAAACATTTAAAGATTGCATGGATGAACTACAGAATTTGTTCATCCCTCTCTGGCATAAAAATAAAACAAAGAAGGTGGCTCAACCGTGGCTAACAAGGGAAATTAGGGATAGCATAAGATCCAAGGAGAGGACATATAAATTGGCCAGAAAAAGCAGCAAACCTGTGGATTGGGAGCAGTTTAGGATTCAGCAAAGAAGGACAAAGGGATGAATTAAGAGGGGAAAATAGAGTATGAGAGTAAGCCTGCAGAGAACATAAAAACTAACTGTAAAAGCTTCTATAGATATGTGAAGAGAAAAGGATTGGTGAAGTCAAGCATAGGTCCCTTGCAGTCAGAATCAGGGGAATTTATATTGGGGAACAAAAAAATGTCGGACCAATTAAATACATACTTTGGTTCTGTCTTCACAAAGGTGGACACAAATAACTTCCCCTGGATGTCGGGAAACATAGGGTCTAATGAGAGGGAGGAACTGAATGAAATCAGTATTTGTAGGGAAATGGTGTTAGGGAAATTGTTGGGATTGAAGGCTGATAAATCCCCAGAGCCTGATAATCTACATCCTAGGGTACTTAAGAAAGTGGCCCTAGAAATAGTAGATGCATTGCTGGTCATCTTCCAAAATTCTATAGACTCTGGAACAGTTCCTATGGATTGGAGGGTAGCTAATGTAACCCCACTATTTAAAAAAGGTGGTAGAGAGAAAATGGGGAATTATGGACCAGTAAGCCTGACATCAGTAGTGGGGAAACTGCTGGAGTCCATTATAAAAGATGTAATAGCAGAGCACTTGGAAAACAGTGACAGGATCGGACAAAGTCAACATGGATTTACAAAAGGTAAATCATGCTTGACTAATCTACTGGAATTTTTTGAGGATGTAACTGGTAGAATAGATAAGGGAGAACCAGTGGATGTGGTGTATTTGGATTTTCAGAAGGCTTTCGATAAGGTCCCGCATAAGAGATTAGCATGCAAAGTTAAAGAACATGGGATTGGGGGTAAGGTACTGACTTGGACAGAGAACTGGTTGACAGACAGGAAGCAAAGAGTTGGAATAAATGGGTCTTTTTCCAAATGGAAGGCAGTGATTAGTGGGGTACCGCAGGGATCGGTGCTAGGACCCCAGTTATTCACAATATATATTAATGATCTAGACGAGGGAACTAGATGTACTATCTCCAAGTTTGCAGATGACACAAAGCTGGGTGGGTGTGTGTGCTGTGAGGAGGATGCAGAGAAACTCCAGTACGATTTGGAGAGGTTGTGTAATTGGGCAGGTGCATGGTAGATGCAGTATGATGTGGATAAATGCGAGGTTATCCACTTTGGTGGCAAAAACAGGAAGGCAGATTATTATCTGAATGGCAATAGATTGGGAAAAGGGGAAGTGTAACGAGACCTGGGTGTCCTTGTACACCAGTCGCTGCAGGTACAGCAGGCAGTTAAGAAGGCAAATGGTATGTTGGCCTTCATAGCGAGAGGATTCGAGTACAGGAGCAAGGATGTCTTGCTGCAGTTGTACAGGGCCTTGATGAGACCACACCTTGAGTATTGTGTGCAGTTTTGGTCGCCTTATCTGAGGATGGATGTTCTTGCCATGGAGGGAGTGCAGCGAAGATTCACCAGACTGATACCTGGGATGGCATGAATGTCGTATGAAGCGAGATTGGGTCGATTAGGCTTATATTCGTTAGAGTTTAGAAGAATGAGAGGGGATCTCATTGAAACATATAAAATTGTAACAGGACTAGACAGACTAGATGCAGGAAGGATGTTCCCGATGGTGGGGTAGTCTAGAACCAGGGGTCACAGTCTAAGGATAAGGGGTAAGCCATTTAGGACTGAGATGAGGAGGAATTTCTTCACCCAGAGAGTGGTGAACCTGTGGAATTCTCTACCACAGAAGGCAGTTGAGGCCAATTCATTAAATATATTCAAGAAGGAGTTAGATATATTTCTTAAGGCTAAAGGGATCAAGGGATATGGGGAGAAAGCAGGGACAGGGTACTGAATTTGGATGATCAGCCATGATCTCATTAAATGGCGGAGCAAGCTCAAGGGGCCGAATGGCCTACCCCTGCTCCTACCTTCTATGTTTCTTCTATATTTCTATCTATGCACTTACACGCAATATCTGTGCCCTTACATGCGTTTGGCCAATACATACAATCATCCTCAGTTGATCAATCCAAGTTGGTTGCAAGTCAATGGATCTGATTTACCCGGCCGGATCCTGTCTTCCTCTTGGCTGCAGTCCCTGGGTTCCTCTTGGCTGTGTTTCCCATCTGTGTCCAGAGTTCAGAATTCATTACTTTTTATAGGGTCTCTGTGTGCATGATCACCCACTGATCTGCTCAGAGATGATTTGGTTAGCAAATCCTTAGGTCACCTCACGTTGTGTTCTGGTTCCTTGATTTTTTGCTGTGACCACAAAGTTCAATTAGGCCAGAATGTTTGCATAGTTTCAGGGTTTTCGCCAGCCTCGTTATATAATATATTATTTCATACAATCCTGCCACATCTCCTTACACAACGTATTAGAAAATAAAACCTGTGGAGTCACTAGCATTAACGAAGCTCAGTTCCCACGGAGGGGTACCTTTGGAGACCTACTGCAGGACAAGATCGGCATTGCTGTGTCCAACATGGCCTCGTTGAACTTCAGCAGCTTTTACGCTGTGTTTTTGCCCCAGTTCCTGGGCAGTTGCGATAATGTTGACTCCAATCAGAGAACATTGCTCGGCAGGAATTTCAAAATAGACAGCGTTAGTTACCGGAAGAAAAGTGGGATCATACAAGGGTGTCAGAAAAGTGGATATAACTAAAAGTCTGGGTGCTTAGTAAATGCTGTATTGTAGAGTGCTGTGTTTAGTAGCTGTGCCTTCTCTCAGTGGTACGTGTTCTGCAGGGATAGGAGGAAAAGGGTTAGAGGGCACTTTCAACTTGTGCATTCCCTAAAATTTGCAAGAGGCTTCCAATCTGGAAACTCAGTCATCAACAGGGAACTAACCTCTAATTGACAACAATTGACTTTATGATCTTAAAGGGACAGAGATTCACATTCGAAAAAGAATGAAGTGTGACACAAAGATTTGTATATGCCCAGGTCTGATGGACGAAATGCGCATTAGGTATACTGAGATAGATTCGCTTCTATTGGGCATGAGGCAGGGAGAGCGGGCCCACCACACACCTGAAGGTAGGGATCTGAGGCTCGACCAGTTTTGGCGATGGGGCCTCATCACCACTCTGTCAGTGAGCTCTTTGTGTATTTGGAGCAGCTTGCTGTATGGTGGGGGCCGAAAATCCAGTGGCTCCACCACGAAACCTAGCCAGTACAGGTATGTTGAGGGGGGTAGGGTCAGGCATCGGGGGGATTGATATTAATGACGAAACAAAAATACACAAACCTCTTTTCCCTCTTTTGTTTGAACAGCTTGCAACGGTCCCTTTTAAGGACTGCTGGTTAGGCTGCTCAATGCCAAATTTACATGTCTTTTTTTTAGTAATTGTATTAGGTCTCCACAATGGCACAAACGATTCCCCTCTTCAGAGTTCGGTCAGGCAACCTGCTTCCGAGACTTCCAGCAAAGCTGCTCTGTCTCACAACGTTAAGGAGCCAAGAGCCCTCCATGCAACATCTCTCTCGGAAAGCTTTAACTGGGTTTGGGAATGTGCCCTGTAGGTAACTAGGGGCACAGTCCAATGCTCTATACTTCTAGACAAACGAATCAACCTCCGCCAGATGCATTCTTAAGGTGTAAAGAAGCCCCAGTTCTAGCAGCTGATCACATCTTGGCTCCACGGAAATATTCTGCCATTGGGATAACGAAACATGGTTGTAGTAATAATACAAATACAGGGATCTGGTCCCCTATGTTTCTACTCTGTGGGGCTCTGTATAAAAGTAGAATCTGTGCAGCTACAGAGACAAGCTACCCATGGACGTCACTCTTCTGTAACTGGACACATGGAGAGTGCAAGCATCAAAGTGCCAATGCTATTATGCAGCACAACTGCACTTAGGCATTAGACCACAAACATTCAACCATTATTTCTTCAATCAAGATGGTTTGGGATTTGAGTGCAATTACTGTTGCTGTTAATATCCTTCTCGGCTGTCGAATTCCAGCATGAAATGAAGGTAATTAAAAAACTTCAATAATTACTTGAGTTCATCGTGCCCGCCACACCTCCGTCTGACTCTTCACACCAATTCAATCTGCCCTCTGGGCAATGTCAAATCAGGAATCCGAACAATTAGATTAACAATCAGCTTGGATGGTGGTTAAAGTAATTACTGCCTTTCCGATGAGGGATTTTATTTCAACCAGTACAGCTGCAGCCTATTGAAGTTTGATGTGAATGTTTTTAACCTGTGTGCCTACATCTCAAAAAATGCACTGTTATAAATAATTTGCATTTGTGATTAAAAGGCCTAAATTGTCAGTCACTAATGATGGTGTGCCTTTTATCCATTGTCTAGATAACTCTGAGGCAGCAATTATTTTGAGGCTGGATTTGCAATAGTTCAGTGTAGGTGCATTCCAGGAGACATCCACAATAGTTCATTCCTCAGAATATGGATTCAGGCAACAGTTTAAAACATCCTACAGCCAAAACATGCTAAAGCAATCTCAGTTTCATTTGCATTTTATTTTAATTTTTTTGCTGTGAAGCAATCCAGCTGGTAACATTGCCTTTTTTCCTCGGTCATTGATATTCTGCCTCATTCACTTTAGTTTCAGGTTAATTGAATGTTTAATGTGCCTTTTTGTCCTGTTTATCTGGGTCTCCTCACTGATGTGCGGGGTTTTAGGTGAGCTGACTACGGTTATATTTCAGATGAAGAATGTTGGTGCTAGGGATAGGACATTTTCCCACTTTCATTTAGTTACACGTCTATCTGTTATCTTATTGTTTAACATGTAGATGATAAATTAAGCAATAAATGCAATTGCAGTTGAAACATTCACTTATTCAATTATTTTGTAATACTAAAATGGTCGATCTTTTCTAATCCTTCCAGTTTGAGGTTGTGTTCATTCCAGCTGATCTCTGGTTATTTCTCTGTCATTCAGAGGTTTTCCCCCACCAATTCCCACCTTACAGTGGTGGTCACCCATCACTTGTCTACATTCAGTGTGGGTGAGTTCATACCCAAATTATGCGACAAGGTTTGCATCGCTACAAAGCTGAAAACGCTTCGCTTCAGCACAAATGTTTAGCAATAACCCATTGATGCTGTCACTCTTGGAAATACAAGTTGTTTTGTAGTAAGTTAGCTTTAGGCTTACTGTGGGCTGGCTTTTCCTCTGATTGGTGGGTTAGTGGTGGAGCAGGACTTCCGCCCGCCCATGTGACTGTGCCGTCGACCCAGTGCTTTTTCCTGGAGTGTCTCTCGTTATGTATTCAGAGCAGGCCTTCAGCAGTAAAACTGTTGGCCATTGATTTACTGCCACTGGGCGGGTGGGAACTGAAGTTATGTTGACGCTTTTAAAACATTGCAGCTGTTAACAGGGCCACACACTTTTTTGCAACTACACCAAAGGAAGTGAATGCCAGTGGTCAGCTCTATCTGTCTTGTAGTCTAACGGGCTTCATTCTATTTCATCTCCACCTCTGTCTGTGGATACCAAACTGGCGTCATTAGGCATGCCTGCAGGGGATATCTCTGATTAGCAAGCAACCTATCTCTGATTACCAAGCAACCTATCTGATATATGGAGCTAAAAATTGAGTAGCACCCCAATTGGGGTGTTAACTTCGCTGAGGCGCTAGAAGTAGCGCCCTGGAAAAGTTAGCGTCCCCACACCGGAAATTGAGTGGCTGCGCCCCAAGAGGGAAGTGGGGCGCTACTTGAAGTGCCCCGCATCCCTCTTGGGGCGCTGTGAGTCAATATTGCGGCGTTATGTGCCGCAGTATTGCAGGCCTTCCTCCCCTTCTTAAAGGGGAGGGGCCTTCTGCAGCGCGACCTGGGGCCTAGCTGGGCTCCCGGGGATCGGGAGTGCAGGCAAAAGAGCCCGGCACTCAAGAGAAGTGCCGGGCTCTTGGAGCGCAGCCAGCACTCTGCGGGGGGGGGGTGCGTTTCAGGAGGCCTGGGACGGGAGCGCAGGCAGATGCTGGCAGGCGGCCAGCAAAAAAAATGCCCGCCCCGCATCTCGCCTTTAAATTGCGCCTCCCCGGCCGCAGGTACGCCCCCCTGACCCCGTCGGACATAGCGTCCAGCGGTAAGTCAGGGGGCGCTCCCGACGATCGTGGCCGGTGCATGAGCAGGGCGCTGCGCACGTCAGTGCCAGCGGCGCAGCACCGCAGGGCGCTACCGGTTAGCGCCGCCACTAACCTCCTGCTGAAATTTGCGGGAGGTGTGGGCAGTGCCGCGCGCGGGTGCTAATTGCGTTGTGTCCCGTTAGCGCCCTCTTATGGCGCTAATGGGAGGCGCAACCAACTGAATTATCCCCCCATGGTTTTTGACTCATCAAGCCTGGTGGATTGCCGCATGATAAATGCACCATGACATCTTTCAGAGTTGCAGGCATTAAGGTGCAGGATAATGTGATTGGTGTAACATACTAGCTGGCCGTTCATTGAATGAAAGCCTTTCCCACTGATGAAATATTGTATAGGGCTTTCAAGGCCATGTGTGTTCCATCAATTGCATTTTGCCCCTGTGGGAACCCAAATAATCTATAGAATTGCACTTTTTGTTTTGTAGGCTCTGTAGAGAAGGTAATGAACTGTGAAGCTCGTATGAATATGGCACCAGTGACCTTTTTATACAGTGGTGAGCTGCTGTCTGACTAATATGACATAAAGTCACCCGATGCTGCTTGGAAAGATCTGGTGGCAAAAATATTCAATGCCTTCTCACTTTCACTATTACAGAAAATGCTGTGCTCCTCATTGAAGTGGGCTGTAGGTCTTCAATCAGCAGCTGGCATGAATTCCCAATCACCTCTTGGGGATGTACAACCTTCGGCAGCATTGAGGGGCAAAGCACTTCTAGGTCTAGAAACCCTGTGGAATGGGTATCGACGTGTTGGAAACAAGCATCTTCCCTGATAACTCTCTCCAAGCTCCTCCAATCTAGCTTCTTCCATTTCCTCATCCTCCTTCTCTTTGTAACATAGGAAGCGTGGGATTCCCAATGGGAACTCCAGTTCCCCAGTCTCTCGTACTCACTGTTAATGGCAGCAGAACTGTTTTGTGAAACTCAAGAGCTGAAAAGAATGAAATTCATTGTCCTGGGAAAGTTAAGGAAAGCTGCGGTAATTTGAACAAAGGTGGCCTTCTCTGTGCAGTATCCACCACAGGGATATTACTGTGCTGCTTATATCTCCAGCTATATAGTGGTGGTGTTTGCAATTGGGTTAAGGGCATTATTTGTGGGAAATTGTGGAGGGAGCGTGGCCATGACCACCTGGGCTCATGGAGGATGGCAATGGTGTTTGGTGGGATTTGAAGAGGAACATTTTGGTGGCCATTCTTTGGGGCGGAGTTGTGGTAGTAAGCCATTGTACTCTTCATACCACCTTAAAACCGCTCCAAAGCCAACAGTTTTCTGAAGGAACTCCAGCCCATAAATTTTCAGTTGTGCAGAGCCTCACCTACTAGACGTGTCAAATTTGGAAATCATATGAATGCATATCATGGGTGGCACACGTGCACGGTTTTCCAATATGTGCTCCCGACAGGTGGGCCTCTGGACCAAGAGCACACTGTTGGAAAATTTACCATGCAGTGTTTGAGACTATATATTGTAATCACATGTATATCCAGCAGAGGGAGCCTCTCCCCGGGTGATAATGCGACCATTCATTTGATGAGCTCTTGGCTGAATGGAAGAGATGGAAATGAGGCTGAAGGAACAAAACACAGAAATAGTGATCTTGTAAAAGGAATGGTTTCCCTTGAACATGATGCACAAGTTTTCAGCGTGAAAAGAAGATATTCCCAATATAATCCTGTAGTAGTTCTTAGCTTAAACTCATTTATGCCAACATCAAATAAGCGATAAAAATATGGGGGGAAAAATTGGGTTGCTTTGCACCTCCCGTTAGCGCCATGAGGCGCAAAGCCCCTAGCACCCGAGCGCGGTGCCACTAACGCCTCCCATGAAATTCAGCGGGAGGTTAGCGGCAGGCGGTGGCCAGTAACGCCTCGCGGCGCTGTGCCTCCAGCGATGAAATCATCGCCGTGCGCAGCGCTCCGCTCGCGCTCCCGGCCGCAAACTTCAGTCGCGCCCCCTGACCTATTGCCGGACGATATGTCTGACAGGGTCAGGGTGGCGTTTTTGCAGCCATGGCAGCGCAAGTTAAAGGGCAGGTGTTGGGCGGCCATTTTTTTTGGCCGCCAGCCAGCACCTGCCCCCTTCCCCTTTTTTATTCGGGGTGCCGGCCGCGATCGCTCAGCCTGGCACTCCTCTTGAGTGCTGGGTTGCTTTCTCAGCAGTGCCCCGATGTGCGCAGCGCGAGTCCCCTCCCCTTTAATCAGGGGAGGGAGGCCTGTAATACCGTGGCGCTACGAGCCGACACTTGTGGCGCTGTTGAACGTAGCGCCGTGATATTCAGTTGTAGTGCCCCAGGTAGGAGGGGGAGTGCTTCCAGCAACCCCCTGCCTTCTGCTTGGGGCGCTACCACTGAATTTATGGCACAGGGGCGCTAACTTTTTCAGGGAGCTAAAAGCAGCACCCCGGTGAAGTTAGTGCCCCAAAGGGGGCGCCACTGAATTTTTCCCCCATGGTGTTTCTGATCTGTTGTAAATAACAACATATTGCAGTTATACAAATATCATTTATTGGAATAGATTTTGTGACATGGGTTTATGAGCAAGTTAACTTCAATTAAAAACAAAGAATACTTTGTATTTCTGTAATCAGTTTAGAGTGAACTCTGTAACCTAGATTATCACCTATAGTTTAAGCAGTTAAGCCAGATGATCCAGATAATCAACTCTTTACAATCTATATTAATGATTTGGAGGAGGGGACCGAGTGTAACATATCAAAGTTTGCAGA
The DNA here is from genome assembly GCF_052327205.1 of Somniosus microcephalus. Classification (NCBI taxonomy): domain Eukaryota; kingdom Metazoa; phylum Chordata; class Chondrichthyes; order Squaliformes; family Somniosidae; genus Somniosus; species Somniosus microcephalus. The sequence continues at coordinate 33,070,117 of NC_141012.1, read as the reverse complement.
TGATACAAAGATGGGACGGAAAGTAGTGAGTGAGGAGGACATAAAAAACCTGCAAAGGGACATAGACAGGCTAAGTAAGTGGGCAGAGATTTGGCAGATGGAATACAATACTGGAAAGTGTGAGGTTATGCACTTTGGCAGGAAAAATCATAGAGCAAGTTATTATCTTAATGGCAAGAAACTGGAAAGTACTGTAGTACAAAGGGATCTGGGGGTCCTGGTGCACGAAACTCAAAAAGTTAGTATGCAGGTGCAGCAAGTGATTAAGAAGGCCAATGGAATGTTGGCTTTTATTGCTAGGGGGTTGGAATATAAAAACAGGGAGGTATTGCTGCAGTTGTACAAGGTATTGGTGAGGCCGCACCTGGAATACTGCATACAGTTTTGGTGTCCATACTTAAGAAAAGACATACTTGCTCTCGAGTCAGTACAAAGAAGGTTCACTCGGTTAATCCCGGGGATGAGGGGGTGGTCATATGAGGAGAGGTTGAGTAGATTGGGACTCTACTCATTGGAGTTCAGAAGAATGAGAGGCGATCTTATTGAAACATATAAGATTGTGAAGGGGCTTGATCGGGTGGATGCGGTGAGGATGTTCCCAATGATGGGTGAAACTAGAACTAGGGGGCATAATCTTAAAATAAGGGGCTGCTCATTCAAAACTGAGATGAGGAGAAACTTCTTCACTCAGAGGGTGGTAGGTTTGTGGAATTTGCTGCCCCAGAAAGCTGTGGAAGCTACATCATTAAATAAATTTAAAACAGAAATAGATAGTTTCCTAGAAGTAAAGGGAATTAAGGGTTACGGGGAGCGGGCAGGAAATTGGACATGAGTCTAGGTTCGGAATGGTCATGGCCCTGTGGGTAGTGGAGTGGGCCCAGGGGCCGTGTAGCCTTGTTCTGCTCCTACTGTGTTCTAATTCTGTTAGATTTCAGGAGATGGTTTTATTCCTGTTCCTGGCTGGGGTGGAGATCGCCTTTACAGAAGGTAAGTACTGTAGAAAATATAGGGACAGAGTGATCTCCTGGAAGAATTTCGATCGCCTAGATGGGTCGGAGAGGAATTTCCCAGATTTTTTTCTCCCAAATTGGCCATTGGGTCTTTATCTGGTTTTTCGCCTCTCCCGGGAGATCACATGGGTTCGGGTGGATGCAGAGTGATAGAAGATTTGAGGTTAGGATCAGATCAGCCATGATCTTATTGAATGGTGGAGCAGGCTCGAGGGGCCGATTGGCCTACTCCTGCTCCTATTTCTTATGTTCTTATGTTCTTATAAGCAAGATATGTGTGATACATGCCAACCCCAGAAAGGCTGTCTAACAGTTTGGAAAGAGTTGGTGCAGCCTCAAATAATGACAACTCAAAAACAGCGGACATCTGAAAAACAGTCCTGAATGCAGGTCGATGACCAAGTCCACTGCTTCAAGGTGACTGAATGAATTAAATGTATTTTTATTATTTTGGATTTCAGGATATCACACTCCGTAGTTCACTTGTTTTTTCTGTGAAAACTGACATCTATGGGGCTCGTGTATGCATAGCTCATTATTATTTCTAGTGGACATCAGCATTTCCAGAGGCTTGGCAAACACTTGATTCAGGGACCACTTCAATCCACAGTGGCTGACTCACCTCTGCATTGGCAGCAGAATCACGAGACGATGTTGAAGAATATGTCAACTTTTCTTCATTCAGGGGACATAGTTCCCCTCTAAATCTAAACATTCTGGGGTAATACAGGTTTTTAATGATTCTGTCAGTACTGTATGATAAACAAATCCTATAAAGGTGTCAGGGGTGGCTCAGTGGGTAACACTCTCCCCTCTGAATCAGTAGGTATGGGTTCAAGTCTCACTGCAGAGATTTGAGCACATAATCCAGGCTGACACTTCAGTGCAGCACTGAGGGAGTGCTGCACTGTCGGAGGTGCCGTTTCTTAGATGAGACAAAGCGAGGCCCTGTCTTCCCTCTCAGGTGGACGTGAAAGATCCCATGGCACTATTTTGAAGAAGAGCAGCAGAATTCTCCCCAGTGTCCTGGCCAATATTTATCCCTCGTTCACCATCATAAAAACAGATTATTTGGTCATTATCACAGTGCTGTTTGTGGGACCTTGCTGTACGCAAATTTGTTGCCACATTTCCTATATTACAAAAGTGATTACACCTCAAAAGTGCTTCAGTGGCTGTAAAGCACTTTGGGATGTCCTGAGGTCGTGTCGGTGCTATATAAATACCATTTCTTTCTTTCTATAAAGCTGAATTTACCTCTCAGGCTTTGGTTTTAAAGTACAGCTGCCATTTTAATTCTCCGCCCCACTCCCACTCTGACCTCTGTGTCCCTGGCCTCCTACACTGTTCTAATGAAGCTCAATGGAAGGTCGAGGAACAGCACATCATCTTTCAATTAGTTACTTTACACCCTTCCAGACTCAACATTAAGTTCAACAATTTCAGATCATAAACACTGCTCCCATTTTTTCGGACAGCAGCTGTTGTCTATTGTCATTTACACCTCCTCTAGACCCATATTTTGTTTCTTTACTTGTCCCATTATCATCCCCTTTTGCCTTGCACCATCATCCCTTTTGTCATTTAATCTCTCCTGCCTTCTACCCTATCAGACCTTCCCCTTTGTTTTTCCTCCCCTCCCCTCCCCTTTTCCCTGCCTTTGTACTTGCTTTAAACCTGTTACATCTCTAACCTTTTTCAAATCTGACGAAAGGTCATCGACTTGAAACGCTGGGGGTGAATTTCATTCAGAAGTCGGGAAGGAGGTGGGACTGCAACTTTTGGGGTTGTAGTCCCGCCTCCATCGAGATGCGGCCAATCCACGCGATTTTAACTTGATTGACCTTGTTGAGCCCGCCCAGCGGGCTCAGCGGCCAATTAAGGGCCACCCGGCAACAGGTGATGTCACAGACTGAAATTTCATCTGTCAAAACGTGTTGACAGATGAAATATCAATGTTTCACAGCTGTTTGAAGCTGTCAAACACTGACAGTCTTACTTCTAACATGAGTCCTTCTACGCAGACTCAGTTAGAAATCTCACCAGCACTGAAAGCTGCAGGCTGTCACTTTTGACAGATCGCAGCCGTTCTGCTTTCTGTGCCGGCTGAATGATGGACTCCCGAAATCTTGAGGAAGGAAGGCTGTAAAGGTAAGTACAGGTAATTTAAACTTCTTTACACACTTTAGACACACCAAATACACTTACCTTTGCACTCATGCACCCATCACTCACCTGAACACTGACATCTCGACCCCTCCAAGTCCTTCAACCCGACGGCCCGACTCCTCTAACTTGGTGTGGTTTGGAGCCGTCGGGAATCCCACACTTCAAGGTTTAAAATAGGGATTAGGCTAAAAACTGCCTGTTAACTACTGTTAACAGGCAGTTAATTGGCACTAATCCCTTCCTGCCTCGGGTCGGCGGGTGCCAGTGCGGGGCGGGTACCCGCCTCCTTTGAAACTTACATGGAGGCGGGTTTTGGGCGGGATGGTGTCGGGACCCCCGAATTCGGGAATTTAACCCCCCGCACGCCTCAAATCCCGACTCCACGGCACACTGAAAATCGACCCCGCTGACTCCGTTTCTCTCTCCACAGATGCTGCCTGACCTGCTGAGTGTTTCCAGCATTTTCTGCTTTTATTTCAGATTTCTAGCATCCACAGTATTTCGCTTTTGAAATTAGGGTATTGTTGTGTTCCCAGTCAACTATTTTAATGCTGGAATTTTGTTACAGGAAACTGTAGTGTATGTACCTTTAAGGGGAGAACTACTTTTTACAGCTCCTGTATACTGTAGTACCGGCAGTGACCACACCTGTATATAACCCTGAGTAGGGATCTGGACAGTTAGTTTTTAGAGTAACCCTCATCCAGTAAACACCTGTTGATTGTTCTCTGCAGTCTCTTGTCTAGTTATTGAAGGACACACACATCAAGATACACGGATTTAACATTGGCGACGAGCAGATTCAAACCTACCTGCAAATCTGCAGAAGAAGGCCGATTCCAGAAGCATGGGCGTCGACCATCCAATGGAGACTCCAGCGAAACGGGCTGGCAACAGGTACGGCGCAGACCCTTCCCGCACAGCGGTGGCTAGAGCCGACCAACGGCACAGGAAAAGGCCGAGCAGCGTCGACGGGAGAAGAGAGAGGGTAGAGCGCACAGGGCGCAGCCGGTGTTCAGGACTGAGCGGTGTCGACGGGAAAAGAGAGAGGGTAGAGTGCACAGGGCGCAGCCGCTGTTCAGGACCGAGCGGCGTCGACGCGAGAAGAGAGAGGGTAAAGCGCACAGGGCGCAGCCGCTGTTCAGGACCGAGCGGCGTCAACAAGAGAGAGAGGCGGTGTTCAGGGGGCGAGCAGCGTCAGCGGGGAAGAAAGGAAAGCGCGGGAGACGCCATTTTGAGCCGCAGCGGAGAAGAAGGGAGAGCACGGAAGACGCCATTTTGAGCCGCAGCGGAGAAGAAGGGAGAGCACGGGAGACGCCATTTTGAGCCAGTCTAACCACACCCAGGGATGCCAAAAAGTGGCAGTGTCACAGCGTTCGACAATGAAGTCGAAGATTGGACGACATATGTCGAACGCATAGAAGTGTACTGCAAGGCAAATGAAGTGCCAGATGACAGGAAAGCGCTGGTATTGTTGAATTCAATGGGTGCAAAAACGTATGGCTTACTGCGAAACCTAGTAACCCCAGAGAAGCCAGTGGAAAAGGATTTTGAAAACAGGACCACTTAGACCCCACACCGCTGCTGATAGTGGAAAGATTTAAGTTTCACAAAAGGAACCAGCATAAAGATGAAAGTAATGCTGAGTTTTTAACGGAACTGCGCAAGCTATCGAAACACTGCCAGTTTGGAACGGGACTAGCAGATACTTTAAGGGACAAGTTTGTGTGTGGGCTTCAAAGTGAAGGAACCCAGAAATGGCTTCTATCAGAAAAGGATCTTACGCTGGACAAGGCTTTCAGCATGGCAGTATCACATGAAGCAGCAGCATGGGGCGTGGCAGAGATACAACGGAGACCGCAAGAATATGGCACAAATGAAATGTCATATGGAACAGTGAAGTGCTATCGCTGCGGCAGAACAACACACGACCATAAGGATTGCTGGTTCAAGGACCAAGTGTGCAGACAGTGTGGAAAAGTAGGACACATAGCAAGAGTCTGCAGGTCGGAAAAGAAAACCAGCAGCAAGAAATCCCCACAGGAGAAGTACAAGAAGGTACATAAGGTGACGGAGAGTAGTTCAGATGAACAGAAGAGTGATACAGACTCCGGAAGCAAGGAGCTGGGTTGTCTGAAACTACATAATGTGATCAAAACGGAGGATCACCAAACTATCTGGGTCACGCTCAAGATAGCCGGAGTCCAAGTGAAAATGGAATTGGACACACGATCAGCCCTAACAGTCATAAACCGAAGGGACTACAAGCGGCTATTCTCATATACACCCTTGAGAGATACGGAGATTGTCTTGAAGACATACATGGGGCCAAAAGTCTACCCCAAAGGAAAAATAAGGGTGAACGTTATATATAACGGCAATGAAACACCAAAAATGGACCTATATGTATTGCCAGATGGAGGACCACCACTACTAGGATGTGAATGGATCCGAAAGATACAGCTAGATTGGCATTCCATACAAGCACTGACTGTAGATGCCAAAAAGGATGACGACGTCACACCTGGACGACTGTCAAAAATGCTAACTGACGCACAAGAAGTGTTCCAGGAGGGACTCGGAACACTAAAAGGCATAACAGCGACAATCAAAATAGAGGAAAATGCAAGCCCAAAGTTTTTTAAGGCCAGACCGATACCTTATGCGATCCGCCCAGCCGTTGAAGCAGAGCTGGAAGGTTTGGAACATTCAGGAGTACTGTCCAAAGTGGACTGGAGCGAGTGGGCTATACCCATCGTTCCTGTAATGAAGAGGTCGTTGAATAATACACCTGGGGAACCAAAGAAGGTTCGCATCTGTGGGGACTTTAAGGTGACAGTGAACCCAGTCCTTCACACTGTACAATATCCGCTTCCGCGGATTGAAGATATTTTCGCCTCGCTATCTGGAGGGAAACGCTTCACTAAGATTGATCTGGCCCAGGCGTACCTGCAAATGGAGGTAGAAGAAGCCTCGAAACAGTACCTCACGATCAACACTCATAAAGGTCTCTACCAATACAACCGGCTGGTGTTCAGGGTGCATCAGCTCCGGCTATTTGGCAAAGGGCAATGGATCAAGTCCTGCAAGGGATTCCAGGGACCCAGTGTTATTTGGACGACATCCTGATCACGGGCGAAAATGACAGTGATTACCTCGCCAACCTGGAGCAGTTGCTCACTAGATTGAAGGAATATGGGCTCCGAGCTAATCGCCACAAATGCGAGTTTTTCCAGAAGCAGATCTCGTATTGTGGCCACGTTATTGATGAAGAAGGGTTACATAAGTCCCCTGAAAAGATTGAGGCAGTAGTCAAGGCTCTAGCACCGGAAAATGTGACACAACTGAGGTCGTTCCTCGGGCTGGTGAACTACTACCATAAGTTCTTGCCGAATTTGTCTACAGTACTACACCCACTGAACACCCTACTGCAAACGGGGGTACCATGGAAGTGGAATGACGAACGTAAACGAGCTTTCCAGAAGTGCAAAGAATTGATCACATCAAAAGAGGTGTTGGCTCATTTCAACCCAGCACTACCAATTCGGTTGGCGTGTGATGCATCACCCTATGGCATTGGAGCAATGCTGTCGCACAAATTCCCAGACGGCTCGGAGAGGCCAGTAGCCTTTGCGTCTCGGTCACTAACCTCAGCCGAGCGTAACTACGCCCAGATTGACAGGGAGGCCCTCAGCCTAGTGTGGGGAGTGAAAAAGTTCAACTACTATCTGCACGGGCAGAAGTTCACCTTGCTGACTGACCACCAACCAGTTGTCTCCATCTTTAATCCAAAGAAGGGCGTTCTGGCGATGACTGCGCAACGGCTACAAAGATGGTCCCTTTTTCTAGGGGCGAACCAATATGAAATCGAGTATAAGGGCACGAAACTGCATGGAAACGCTGATGGGCTATCACGCCTGCCACTGCCTACTGCGGAGGAAGCACCAGCAGTGGACCCTGTCGAAATATTTTATTCGACTATAATTGAACGCTTGCCAGTAACTAACGCTGATATAGAGAAGGAGACACGAAATGACCCGACACTGTCTCGGGTGTATGACTTGACGGTGAAGGGATGGCCAACACATGGCGACTCACTGTTGCCAGCATTCTCATCCAGAAGAGAACAGCTGTCAGTATGCCAGGGGACCTTGATGTGTGGATCCCGAGTGGTAATTCCACCCAAGTTAAGGGAGAGAGTGCTCAATGAGCTTCATGAAGGCCATCTGGGAGGGGTGAAAATGAAAAGCCTTGCTAGGGCTTATGTGTGGTGGCCGGGGATCAATCAGCAAATCGAGGACCTGACAAAGAGCTGCTCAGGATGCCAGAAGGTCCAAAATGCACCACCACATGCCCCTCTACACCCATGGGAGTGGCCCTCATCTCCATGGCAACGGGTGCATATTGATTTTGCTGGTCCATTCATGGACTCAATGTATTTAATAGCCGTGGATGCGCACTCGAAATGGCCTGAGGTGATCAAAATGTCCTCCACCAACACAGAGAAAACTATTGCAGTCCTACGGACCATATTTGCCAGGAACGGCTTGCCAGAGCAGATTTGCTCTGATAACGGACCACAGTTTGTGTCCGAAGAGTTTCGAAGATTTATGAAAAGGAATGGGGTAAGGCATTACACATCCGCCCCGTATCATCCAGCCACAAATGGATTGGCTGAGAGGTTCATACAAACCTTTAAAAAAGCAGTAAGGGCCATGTGCGATGATGACATTCCACTGCAGCATAAGGTGGACAATTTCCTGTTAGCCTACAGACATGCAACACATGCAGTCACCAACCAGACCCCGGCCATGATGTTCTTCAACCGAAGGTTGAGATCTCGTCTGGATTTGCTCAGACCAAATGTACGAAGAGATGTTGAGAATAAGCAATTCCAGCACATCAATGAGAAGCCGACAAGGAGCTTCAATGTAGGGCAACCAGTCTTGGCCCGCGACTACCGAACAGAGAAATGGCAACCAGGAACGATATGCACACGGCAGGGGCCATTAATGTACACAGTGGATGTTGGGGAGAACATTGTGAGACGCCATGTTGACCAGATCCTAGAGTCACAGGAACGAGTCAACCCCATGTCTCGCGTACCTGGTGATGAACCCGACATACAGGTAGCATCTACCCCAGAAACAGTAGCATCGGAAGCTGATGAACCAACCGACGACAGGGGGCCAGAATCGCCTCCGCACCAAGAGCAAGACATTCAGGAAAGGCGCTATCCAGAAAGGATCAGGAAGCCTCCCCAAAGACTGAATTTATAAATAGACTATTTTCAGTTAATGTTGCATGTTAAAAGTGTTAATTGTAATTAGTTGATATTTAATTGTTAAATGAATGTTATGGTACTGTTAATCTAAAAGGGGAGGAATTGTAATGTATGTACCTTTAAGGGGAGAACTACTTTTTACAGCTCCTGTATACTGTAGTACCGGCAGTGACCACACCTGTATATAACCCTGAGTAGGGATCTGTACAGTTAGTTTATTAGAGTAACCCTCATCCAGTAAACACCTGTTGATTGTTCTCTGCAGTCTCTTGTCTAGTTATTGAAGGACACACAACATCAATATACACGGATTTAACAGAAACGGCCTTCCTTTTTAAGGCTAATCTTTGTGACTTGACCATGTGTTAGAGGGTATTAGATGCTGGAAGTAAATGAAGGATGCTAATGAAGCCTTGAAGCTTCAAGTCTTTGATCCACGGCCACCTTTCCTGGCTTTAGTCTCATGTACTTCTTTTTCCCTTCCCATCATCTTGAGCTTCTTGTGTACAATTCCTTTTCACCTGCCTGCAATTGGCCACGTTTGGGTTTCCTTCAATCACCTCACAAAGCATTGTGGGTTCTTGTTGTGCATGTATGCGATGCTTCAGCACATGGGCAGAAAAGCTGACCGCGTGATACTTTGTGGGACAACTAAAAACGTCCCAGCAACAGCAAGTATTGGTGCGATCCCGGGAATAGCACTGACGAAGCCCTGATACACTGAGTGCCCTCTGCAAAAGCGGATGGTTAGCAACCATGGGCGTAAAAAAGTCACATTATATTAGAGAGCCTGTTGTACTTTATAAGACGTCAGGAGCTAAGGAACAATAGCAAACATTCTGCAGGGTTTAGCATAAGTTGAGTGATGGAGGGTAATCTTATAATAGAAATATTTCACACTGATTTGATGTGCACTGTGGAGACAGTGTTGTGTAATGTGCAATGGGACTGTGGGCAAATTCAGCACAGCTACTTTAACCAAGGTGAGGCCACCTCCACTGTGACACTCCCTGTGCGGTAGTTTATAATTTCACCTGCCATTTCAGTGGCATTGCAGGATTTTATTTTCCTTTTACTGAACAATTTTGAGCTTAGTTTTCTTTCAAGAATGGCAATAACATTGAAACAGACAATAAATTGACCCAATGAAAAAGTCAAGCCGTTTAAAATACCCTATAAATCCGAGCATACTGTGGCACATCGACACTCAGCAGGAGCACCTCTCCAGATCACAGCCTGGTGAGCAAATCGGAAAAGAGTGAAAGTAAAGAAATTAAAAGGCAAACCCACCCTTAGTGGTGCCTTTTAATAATGGAGCAGATACAATGTCAACTGTGATAATGTCAAGCTGAGGCCTGATAATATCACTGTGGGAGTTGGGCTTTGAGAAATGTGTGGAAGCTCAATTGTCCAAATATTTAAAAGGTGGATTCCAGGGGTTCGGTGGTGTGGAGACCATGGGAATGGATGAGCAGCCCAGAGGTTGTCAGTTCAAATCCTACCATGGCAAATTGTGGAATTGAATTCAATAAATCTGTTTTTCAGTGACTGGGGGAAAATTGACTGTGAAGGCTATGGTTAAGCATTGTTATAAAAATTCAATTGGTTGACTAAAGTCCTTCAGGAAAGGGAAACATGCCATCCTTGCACGTTCTGCAACTCCAGTCTTAATACCCTCTGAATTGGAATAATCACTAAAGACTGAAGTGGTTGAAGAAGATGGGCCATCTTCAGCCACTGTGAGCAATTAGGGATGGTTAATGAATATAACATGACTTGTGGTGATAAATGAAAAGGAACAGCTGGAAATCTAAAACAGCAGAAAATTGTGGAAATACACAGCAGGCCAGTCAGCATCTGCAAGGGAAAAGATAAGTTAGGACAAGTCGATCTCTTCCTGCTCATGAGATGAGATATCCGCAACATAACAAAGACCGCCTACTTCCACCTCTGTAACATCGCCCGTCTCCGCACCTGCCTCAGCTCATCCGCTGCTGAAACCCTCATCCATGCCTTTGTTACCTCTAGACTTGACTCCTGGCTGGCCTCCCACATTCTACCCTATGTAAACTTGAGGTCATCCAAAACTCGGCTGCCCGTGTCCTAACTCGCACCATGTCCCGTTCGCCCATCACCCCTGTGCTCGCTGACCTACATTGGCTCCCGGTTAAGCAGCGCCTCAATTTCAATATTCTCATCCTTGTTTTCAAATCCCTCCATGGCCTCGCCCCTTCCTATCTCTGTAATCTCCTTCAGCCCCACAACCCCCCGAGATATTTGCGATCCTCTAATCCTGCCCGCTTGAGCATCCCTGATTATAATCGCCCAACCTTCTGTTGCCTAGGCCCGAAGCTCTGGAATTCCCTGCCTAAACCTCTCCGCCTCGCTACCTCTCTTTCCTCCTTTCAGACGCTCCTTAAAGACACTCTTTGACCAAGCTTTTGGTCACCTGCCCTAATTTATCCTTATGTGGATCGGTGTCACATTTTTTTGTCTTAAAATACTCCTGTGCAGTGCCTTGGGATGTTTTACTACGTTAAAGGCGCTATATAAATACAAGTTGTTGTTGTTGTAACATGCACTTGCAGTGCTCAGTGAAACTGTGGTGTTTCCACTGGGTCATTTCAAACGTGTATATTAATTCAATTCAATCACACTCGAACATCACCAAGAAAATTTGAGTGTTGAATGAATGTCTCACTATTTAACAGAAAAAAAACCCTGAAGGATGTTAAAATTCCAATTAACTTTTTGTACCCATTTTCAAACAACTACAACAACTTGCATTTATATAGCAATTGAATGTAGAAAAACATCCCAAGGCTTCACAGTAACAAAATCAGCCAAATGTTGACACCAATTGACTACAAATAGCAAGACTCGGAAGTGCTACTAATAAATAATAGGATTCACTTATAAAGTCATAAAAATAAAGAGTAAGGCTGACCCATGACCCAAGCCTTTAACTCATCAAGGAACTATTTCCTTTGTTTTTACCCAGCTCAAAGTCAGAGTTAGTACAAAAAACCTGGGGCAAAAACTGGGTAAATCTCCCCACACTTAACTGGCACATCAGTAGACTTTTCAACCAGCACAAAGGAAAAGTCATTCGTCTGTGCAGACGTACTTCCCCATAGTCCCCCTGACCCACTCGAGTGAAGCACCTCACCTCGTCTTAAGGTGCTCTTAACAGGCATTCCAAAAACACAGGCATTACTGAAAAATGTACGTGTGTGAGAGAGGGAAGTAACAGGCAAAAGACAGAAATTTTGACTGCTATTTGGTTATGGAGGGAGCACGTTCCTGTAGAATTGTTTTTTCTACCAGTAGATGGCAGAAGTTATAATATAAGGAACAATTCCACAATTGTTCACAGTGCAGTATCACCATCCACTGGTAGAAATCATATAGCCTGATTAAAAGTAACCTTTCCAAAGTATTCAGACCTATTTTTGCTTCTTAAAGGAAAGGGAACATGGTGATCTTTTTCCACCTCTAGTTTGAGCGCATATTTTGCTTTGATGTTGTTCCTTGTAAGATATTACCAGTGGCTTAGGTCTCAGCAGTAAAGCAAAGAATGAAGGAATTCTGTAAAGAACATCAACAAAATCTAACAGTAATGATGACATAAGCAGCTACATTCAACACAATTTATTAATAATGTGAAACAATTTATTATTTTTTTGTTTTATTATTAAACATGGAGGAAAAAGTACACACATTGTAATGCTCGATCTCAGTGCTTACTTTTAATTCTCAGATTTAAGCAACTAGATTAGCATATTCTGCCCAGTCATGGATAACCTTACGAATATAAGAACAGTTGTAGGCCACTCAGCCCCTCGAGCCTGCTCTGCCATTCAATTAGATCATGGTTGATCTGTACCTCAACTCTATTTACCCACCTTAGATCCATCTTCCATGATATCCTTAAAAATCTATCAATCTCAGTCTTAAAAGCTTGAAACCTTCTTCCTTCCTTGTGTCTCTGACTGCCCTACTGTTTTTCTCCAGCACTCTTGTGCCTCCTATAGTACAAAATGCTTAAGATCAGGTTAAGGTCACTTAGATCATAAAGTCATATATCCAAATTTGCCGATGACACAAACATAGGTGGCATTGTAGGCAGTGCAGATGGAAGCATAAATTTACAAAGGGATATCGACAGATTAAGTGAATGGGCAAAGCTGTGGCAAATAAATTTCAATGTAGGCAAATGTGAGGTCATTCCCTTTGGATCTAAAAAGGATAGAACAGGATACTTTCTAAATGGTGAAAGGCTAAAAACAGTGGCGGCCCAAAGAGACTTGGGGTCCAGGTACATAGATCATTAAAATATCATGAACAAGTACAGAAAATAATCACAAAGGCTAATGGGATGCTGGCCTTTATATCTAGAGGACTAGAGTACAAGGGGGTAGAAGTTATGCTGCAGCTGTACAAAACCCTGGTTAGACCACACCTGGAGCAGTTCTGGGCACCACACCGTAGGAAGGATAGATTAGCCTTGGCGGGAGTGCAACGTAGATTTACCAGAATGATACCCGGACTTCAAGGGTTAAGTTATGAGGAGAGATTACACAAATTAGGGTTATATTCTCTAGAATTTAGAAGGTTAAGGGGTGATCTGATTGAAGTTTTCAAGATATTAAGGGGAACAGTTATGGTAGCGAGAGAGAAATTATTTCCACTGGTTAGGGATTCTAGGACGAGAGGGCATAATCTAAAAATTAGAGCCAAACCTTTCAGAAGTGAAGTTAGGAAACACTTCTACACACAAAGGGTGGTAGAAGTTTGGAACTGTCTTCTGCAAACAGCAATTGATGCTGGGTCAATTGTTAATTTTAAATCTGAGATTGGTAGCTTTTTGTTAACCAAAGATATTAAGAGATATGGGCCAAAGGCGGTTATATGGAGTTAGGTCGCAGATCAGCCATGATCTCATTGAATGGCGGAACAGGCTCATAAGAACATAAGAACATAAGAAATAGGAGCAGGAGTAGGCCAATTGGCCCCTCGAGCCTGCTCCACCATTCAATAAGATCATGGCTGCTCTGATCCTAACCTCAAATCTACTATCACTCTCCATCCCACCTGAACCCATGTGATCTCCCGGGAGGGGCGAAAAACCAGATAAAAAACCCAATGGCCAATTTGGGAGAAAAAATCTGGGAAATTCCTCTCCGACCCATCTAGGCGATCGAAACTTGTCCAGGAGATCACTCTGTCCCTGTATTTCCTACAGTACTTACCTTCTGTAAAAGGTGATCTCCACCCCAGCCAGGAACAGGCCCAATTTACTCTTGAAGGACACCTAGCTGGCAGCCTGTTCGATGTCTCCACTAATCCCTGTGAATAGAACCATCTCCTGAAATCTAACACAGAATTAGAACACAAGACGTAGGAGCAGGACCAGGCTACACGGCCCTTGGGCCCGCTCCGCTACCCACAGGGCCATGACCGTTCTGAACCTAGACTCATGTCCAATTTCCTGCCCGCTCCCTGTAACCCCTAATTCCCTTCACTTCTAGGAAACTGTCTATTTCTGTTTCAAATTTATTTAATGATGTAGCTTCCACAGCTTTCTGGGGCAGCAAATTCCACAGACCTACTACCCTCTGAGTGAAGAAGTTTCTCCTCATCTCAGTTTTGAAAGAGCAGCCCCTTATTCTAAGATTATGCCCCCTAGTTCTGGTTTCACCCATCATTGGGAACATCCTCACCGCATCCACCCGATCAAGCCCCTTCACAATCTTATATGTTTCAATAAGATCGCCTCTCATTCTTCTGAACTCCAATGAGTAGAGTCCCAATCTACTCAACCTCTCCTCATATGTCCACCCCCTCATCCCCGGGATTAACCGAGTGAACCTTCTTTGTACTGACTCAAGAGCAAGTATGTCTTTTCTTAAGTATGGACACCAAAACTGTATGCAGTATTCCAGGTGCGGTCTCACCAATACCTTGTACAACTGCAGCAATACCTCCCTGTTTTTATATTCTATCCCCCTAGCAATAAAAGCCAACATTCCATTGGCCTTCTTGATCACTTGCTACACCTGCATACTAACTTTTTGAGTTTCGTGCACCAGGACCCCCAGATCCCTTTGTACTACAGTACTTTCCAGTTTCTTGCCATTAAGATAATAACTTGCTCGATGATTTTTCCTGCCAAAGTGCATAACCTCACACTTTCCAGTATTGTATTCCATCTGCCAAATCTCTGCCCACTTACTTAGCCTATGTCCCTTTGCAGGTTTTTTATGTCCTCCTCACTCACTACTTTCCCTCCCATCTTTGTATCATCGGCAAACTTTGAAATGTTACACTCGGTCCCCTCCTCCAAATCGTTAATATAGATTGTAAAGAGTTGGGGACCCAGCCCTGACCCCTGCGGAACACCACTAGTTACTGATTGCCAGTCTGAGAATGAACCATTTATGTCAACTCTCTGCTTTCTGTTAGATAGCCAATCCCCCACCCATGCCAGAATATTACCCCCAATCCTGTGATTTTTTATCTTGAGCAATAATCTTTTGTGTGGCACCTTGTCAAATGCCTTTTGGAAGTCTAAATACACTACGTCCACTGGTTCCCCTTTATCCACCCTTTATGTTACTTCCTCAAAGAACTCAAGCAAATTTGTCAAACATGACTTCCCCTTCATAAAACCATGCTGACTTTGTCCTATTAAATTATGTTTATCCAAATATCCCGTTACTGTCTCCTTAATAATGGACTCTAAAATTTTACCAACCACAGATGTTAGGCTAACAGGTCTATAGTTTCCCGCCTTCTGCCTACTACCCTTTTTAAATAAGGGTGTTACATTAGCAGTTTTCCAATCTGCCGGGTTTGAATGGCCTCCTCCTGTTCCTATGTTACTATGTTCTTCGGTCATGCACCGATCCACAGCCACATTCTCTCAGATCTTCCCACCAATTTGTCTTCGTTGCAGATTCCAGGGGGGGGGAAATTTGGTTGCTTTGCGCCTCCTGGTGGCACCAGAGGGCACTAACGGGGCGCAAAGCAACAAGTGCCTGGGCGTGCGCCGCCAACGTCTCCTGCAAAATTCAGCGGGAGGTTAGTGCGGTGGTAATCGTTAGCATCCCGCGGCACTGCGCCACCAGCAATGACATCATCGCCGTGCGCAGCGCCCCGCTCGCAATCTTCGGTAGCGCCCCCTGACTTACCACTGGACGCTATGTCCGACAGGATCAGGGGGGCCTTCCAGCGGCCGGGGCAGCACTAATTAAAGACAAGGTGCCTGGCGGCCCTTTTTGTTGCTGGCCACCTGCCAGCACCTGCTCCCGTTGCCATCCCCGGCTTTCTCTTCAGCCACCCCGCGGAGTGCTGGCTGTGCTCCATGAGCCCAGCACTTCTCTTGAGTGCCGAGCTCTTTTGCCGGCACTCTGATCCCTGGTGGCCCAGCTGGGCCCTGGGTGGCGCTGCACAATTGATGTGCCAAATAACTGTCCAAATCCGTGAAGTTAAAGTTTAAGACTGAAGGCTTTTATTAAGTAAGAATCATGGCAGAGTTAACAGAGTTCATCGTCGACCGAGCCCTTGGTAGAACATACCAGAGGAGGGGCGGGGCCAGGGAGGAGCATTAGTGGTTCCCCCCGGTGGAACATTCAAGACATTACAAGTACAAGTACAAATATCAGAACACAGAGTTATTTCATCACAACAAGGCCCCGCCCCTTTAAGAAGGGGAGGAAGGCCTGCAGTACCGCGGCGCGATGTGCCACAGAGGCACGTTGCGTGTGATATTCACTCGCAGCGGCTCGAGAGGGACGTGGGGCGCTTCCAGTAGCACCCCGCTTCCCTCTTGGGGCGTTACCGATGAATTTTGGCCGTGGGGGTGCTAATTGTTTTGTGGCGCTAAAAGTGGCGCCCTGGCGAAGTTAGCACCCCAAAGGGGGCACGACTCCATTTTTCTCCCCAGAACTTCCTCCAACACTGGTCAGTTCCAGTTCAACATCTCTCTCTTTCCCAGAAATGTCAGTGTTCTTTTGTTTAACCCTCTGAATTGCTCCAATAGAAGTTCCACATAGAGGGAATATTCTTTCCTTGATTGCTTCAGATTCAACGGGGGTTAACTGGATAGCCCCCGAAAATGGCCACAGGGATCACGATGCACGATTCACACGTGCCCGTTGATTGAAAGCAGGCAGCACGCCAACTTCATGCTGCCAGCTCATTATAATGATTTCAGCTTGCAGCTAGCGCCAACCGCGCTGTTCATTGGCTGCATGGGAGCTAGCGGGCTCCAAGATTTTTGGACGCTGCACTGGAGGTCTTGGTGAAGGAGGATGATAGGAGGGGGTAAGAGGCCCTCCTGACACACCGTCAAAAGGCAGTGGGAGCAGTTAGCCGTGGAGGTCAATGTCAGGAGTCAAGTCCAAGGACCTGAATGCAGTGCTGTAAGAAGTTCAATTACCTCACGAGTGGTCAAGGTCAGTGAATGCACCTTCAAATGTTGTATCCTACCAACTGCACCACTAGCCTCAGCCACTGCTCAATTCACCATATCCCCATCACTCACCTACCAACAATCTCTATCATCCAGGACTCATACCTAACATTCCTAGCTTCACCTCACCCTCACACACTTAGCACTGCTGCAAGCCTCAGACCCACATCTCACAGCTTGCACACACTGCCACCTATTCAACCATGACAGTCACATCACCCAAACAGATTGCACAGCACTCACTGACACACTTCCCTCTCTCTTGCAGGACAAGGTGGCGCACAACCGGAGGCAGCAGGAGCTAACCGGAGGGGAAGAGGTGTGCCTGAATGTCCTAACTCCCATGGAGGACACGGTGCTGGCCATTACTGGAATGGCCATTGCGGAGACCGTGGCCAATGGTGGGGTTGAAACCATAGAAGATGACGGCAGCCACCAGCTCAGATACTGACACTGCACGTATCTTTTAGGATATAATAGAGGCGGGACCTGCATGTGGTGAGACACTGGGCATGAGTGCATTGCAGCCTGGGCAGGGGACAAGGATAGCACACGTGCCAGCTCACCGGAGGGCGATGTCTAACATGGGTCCCACTGCAGAGGACTCAGATGAGGACTTCGATGGAGCAAGCTTCAGAAGGCTAATAGGTATGCACAATGAAATGCTTGGTGCATTGGGAAGCCTGCCAGAAAGCCTCCTTTCAATGTCAAGGAACATGTAGGAGTCCGGCACCAACTTGGCACAGGGCTTTGCACAGAACTTGGAGCCCATCCTTTCCAGCATGGAAGTAGTGGGCAACTCTGTTCACACACATGTGGACCAACCCATGATGCAGCGTCTGACGGCTGATGTCATAAGTTCCATTGCAGCACAAGCAGCAACCACCCAATGTCTGAGTGCAGCAGTGGAAGCTCAGACTGCTGCCATCATGGCTCTGGATTATACTGTTCAAAGGGGCTTGCAGGGTGACACAGCAGCCCAGCAATTTGCCTTCCAACAGATTAATAGGATTGCTGAGGCGCTGCCCCGAGGGAGTGTTAGTGGCTTTGTGGAGCACGAACCTGGTGTCCTCTCTCAGAATTGTAGTGTATGTACCCGTCTACCTTTAAGGGAACTACTTTAGGTGTGACACTATTTGTTTGGCTTCTGTATACTGTAATACCGATAGTGACCACACCAGTATATAAGTGTTGTGACAGGATAACTGGGGCAGATTCGCCCGGACCTTCGAATAGTAAAGACTTGTTTGTTGTTATTTCTGAAGTCTGTGTATTTATTAACTGCACAACCCACAGACTTTACAGTGGCGACGAGTCCGATCGTACCCTGCGGCAAGATTACCATAAGCAACGAAGAGCATCGAAGAGAGACAACCGCCCTCGTCGTGCTACCAAAAGAAAACACGAGGCTGCAACAACAGAAAGCAGGAAGACTAACAACAAAAGCTGTATCAGCAACAGGCACTGACTACCCTTCTGCCACGGTGCGGAGTGAGCCGACCAGCAAGAAACAAGGCGGCCGAAGAGACTGTGAGTAGGGGAAGGTGAAGAAGCATCCGGAGGATAAGGGCAGAGCACTCGACCTCGGTCGAGGGGGAGCTGTGCCGGCCAAAAGTCGGGTCCAACAGCGTCGGGTGACAGCCGGACCGCGATCGGCGGGACAATCGGGGCAGCGACCGCAGCCACGAAGCGCTGAGCCTGCGAGTAGGCGCGGGAAGAGAAACCCAGCTGCAGCCGGGGAGGGAAACACCGGTCTGCGAGAGGGCTGGGGAGGCGAACGGGAACCGTGCGGGTGAGAGCCGGGTGCGGAGAGAGAGACTGCGAGGAGCCGGTCCAGCGGCTGAGCTGTTCTCCACCAACGGGGTACTCAGAGCCGGCAAAACCGAACGTGCGGGAGTGGGTGAGAGACACAGCCGAAAACGGGGTGAGAGACTGCGCGAGAGCCAGTCCAGCGGTGAGCTGTTCTCCACCAACGGGGTACCCAGGGCCGGTAGCATCGAACGTGCGGGTGAGAGAGACAGAGCCGGGTACGGAGAGAGAGACTGCGCGAGAGCCAGTCCAGCGGCTGAACTGTCCTCCGCTAACGGGGTGTACCCAGCGCCGGTAGAGCCGTGTGGGCGGGAGGAAAAGACATAGCCGAGTAAGGGGAGCTGTGCGGTAGCCAGCCAGCGGCTGAACCTGTCCGCTGAGGGGGAAGCGTACCCCTTCCACCGGGAAGAAACGCGGGAAGCCGCCATTAGGCGGAGAAGACGCCAGAAGCGGGAAACCGCCATTGAAGTGGGCGGGGCGAGAAAGGAAGAGCGGGAAACCGCCATTTTCGCGGGAAAACCGCCATCTTGATTGACATACCGTCATTGAAGTGGGCGGGGAGAGAAGGAAAGAGCGGGAAACCGCCGATTTCACGGGAAAACCGCCATCTTAGAAACAAATAAATAAATAAGAAATACTGGTGCTGCTCCCAAGGGAAGAAAGATGCCTAAGCGAGGGAATATTAACGACTTTAATTCTGAAATAGAAGACTGGGCCACGTACGTGGAACGCATAGAGATCTATTGCGAAGCCAACAAAATAGAGGAAGACGACAAGGCGATAACATTGCTAAACTCGATGGGGGCAAAAACATACGGGCTCTTGAAGCATCTAATAGCACCAAATAAACCAGCGGATCAGACCTTCGAAGAGATTGTGGCTGTGCTGAAGGACCACTTGAACCCCACACCGCTGATGCTGGCTGAATGATTCAAATTCTACGCAAGAACGCAGAAGAAAGACGAAAGCAATGCGGAATACTTGGTCGAACTGCGTAGGCTAGCGAAATACTGCCAGTTCGGAGGGAATCTGACAGAAGCGCTGCGGGACAAGTTCGTATGCGGATTGTCCAAAGAAGGGACGCAGAAGCGACTACTGGAAGAGAATGACCTCACACTGGACAGGGCTGTCCTTGTAGCTGCATCGCACGAAGCCGCAGCGAAAGGAACGGCGGAAATGCAACTAAAGGCGGCGGCACTCGGGGTGGACCAAATTACTTCAAGCACAACAAAATGCTACCGTTGTGGAAAGACAACGCATGACCAGAATCAATGCTGGTTTAAGAACCAAGAGTGTAGGAAATGTGGCAAACTGGGTCACATCGCGAAGGTATGCCGGTCCGGGAAAAAGATCAATAATCAAAGGAAGCCACCACCAGAAAAGTACAACAAGGTACACAAGGTGGCTGAGAAGAGTTCAGACGAACAGAATTCAGACTCAGACCCAAACAACCAGGAGCTGGGTAGTCTGAGAATCCACAATGTGGGTAAAGAAACGGATCTACAGGCCATCTGGGTCATACTAAAAATAGCTGGAGTCCAAATAAGAATGGAGCTGGACACTGGATCAGTCATCAACCGAAGGGACTACCACCGGCTATTCTCTCACATACCTTTAAGAAATACCAAGTTCGTATTACAGACATACACGGGGCATAACGTATACCCCGTGGGGAAAATAAGAGTCAAGGTGAGAGATAGGGGTAAAGAACACCCAAGAATGAGCTTGTACGTATTACCTGAGGGAGGACCACCACTTCTAGGACGGGAGTGGATTAAGAAAATAGACATGGAATGGCATTACCTAAAAGCCATAATGAGGGAGGACTATTAGCTCAGATTCTGAAATGGATGATGATAAGACCAAGTCGAAAACGAAGACAGGCAGAAGGACTTATGGTACCAAGAAGAATAAAGCTGCAGAGCAGAACTCCAGGTTGACAGAGAATTCTGAGCCTGTTCAAGCAAAGGATTCATCCACGACGGAAGAACACCGAGCTCGGACGCAAACTTATGTCAAAGTACGACAACAATTAGAACAGTTGAGTGATCGTCTCGTACAGGAGATGAAAAATATGGAAAAGTTCTGGGACACCGAATGGGGGAACCTGGAAAGACTACAGAGACAGCTAGCTCAAGCAGAGAGCGACCATAGAGCCATCGTGGTCAAATACCAATCACATTCCCCTGATGCTGTTCAGGAACTAAAATATTTACAGAATGAACCAAAGGAAGAGGAATCTTCAGGGAGCCAGGATTTTATTCCAGTTCTTCTTTACGACTCCTTACAAGCAGAGTGTGAGAAGTTGAAAGAACAGTATGAACAGGCCCATGCTACAATTCAGAAGGGGGTTAACTCGGCAGCCTCCGAAAAGCTAGTTTCAGTAGAAGCATATGAACAACTAAAGGTTGAACATGAGCAAGAAGTCCAAAGGCTGCAGGAAATTCTTGATGAGCTCAAGGCCAAGACAGACTCATCGATAGAAGCTCCATCCATAGATGAGCAATTAGAGGTGAAAATCATGGCAGAGCATGAAAGACAGGGGCCTAGAAATTGGGTTCTGGTCTTGCCAGGGCTGTAGCGCCAGAAAGTTTGCGCCAGCGGTAATGCGGCAGCGCCCGACGAAAATTCGGGTGCGCCGGGCCCAGACGGCGGCGGGCGCTAAAACCCTCCTTTAGCGCCTCAAAACGGGCGTGAACTTGGGTTTCCCGGCGCTAATCCCCCGCTGCGGCACCCGATGCGGTGCGGCAGGCAGGGGAACTGCAGGACTCCTCCTCCTGTTAAGGAGGAGCTGCCTGCAGCCGACAACTGTCCGGCGGATTGACCCGACATCTGAGCCCGGCACCTCGGGGAAGTGCCGGGCTCGCATGAGACACTGATCAGGGCCGCGGGGGGGGAATGCAGGAGTCCGGGAAGGGAGGTGCGGGCAGGCGGCCGCCAGGAACGCGGCCGGCCGCCGCTCCACCTTTATGCGCCGGCGCACACTGGGGGAAGACTCTGTTGCCAGAGTCTTAGTTGCGCCTGCCACGGGCGAGGCGGGCGCAACTGAATTTCGGCTTGGGGCCGGGTTACCACGGCAACCGGGACGCTGCGCACACCGATGACGTCATCGGTGCCGGCGCAGCGCTACTGGTGCAACGCCGATTTAGGGCCCCAGGGAATTTCTCAACTGGCCATAACTCCGGCGCTAGGCCCTCTAGCGCCTCAAATGCGGCGCTAAGCCTACCGAATTTCTAGGCCAGGATGTCCAAGAACTTATAAAAACATTGAAGGACACCCAAGACAAATATGAGGCGGCAATGTCTGAGGTTCAACAACTTGAAGAACAGATTCAACTGGGAATCCTTGCAGTGGAAGAACAGGACACTGTAAGAATGGTTCCTGAACATGAACTAGAGAGCATCAGGGCGCAACTTTTCCGAGCGCTGAAAGCCAAAGTTCAAGAGGAACGTAAGGTGGAAGTATTGGAGAAAGAGGTGGATGAAATGGAGAAGACTCTGATCCACCGTGTTCCCAGGGAAGAGTTAACGGTCGGCCAACTCCTTCATGTGCTGAAGGACAAGACTCTACAAGGGGAACAATCTGAACACGAGCTTCAATCTTCAGGGGGAACGAGTTCGGAGCTCTCAAAAGTCACGGAGATAGCTGAGGTGGCAACACAAATTTTACAAGGATGCCAAAAGTACGTTGAATCACGTCAAGGTGAACAGAAGAAGGTGGAAACCGTTACTTCAGTAGAAGGGTTAAATAGCCTGATAACGCAATTACCGGTGGAAAGGAAGGTATTGAACTCACAAATGAGGTCCGTCGTGAAGGAATGGCAGATAACCCAGGAAGAGCGGGATGAATATGAATGCATGAAGAAGGCTTTTCAAGAAAGATGTTTAGGGAAGGAACCACCGTCAGCTAACGTCCAGACGGGTGAGGAGGAAGAAGAAGTCTCTCTCGCTGGCCTAACTCAGGACGAACCTGGATATTACCATGACCTGTTGAGTGACACTGAATATTATGAGGATGTGGTCTGCCCAGCTTGTGATGAAAACTCTCAAAGTGCTGAAATCCGGATGAAGCACTTAAGGTCTAAGGAACATAGAGAGTTGGTGGCGCTACAGCTGGCAGCCGAGAAAGGAGCTCCGAGAGTTTCAAAAAGGCAGAAAAGAAAAAGAAGAAGCAGAAGATAATAACTGTCTAAAATATTAGCACTTCTACCATTCCAGGCGGGACATTACGAAAGGAGCTAAATTAGTTGAAAAACTGGAAAATGTCAAGACAGCCAGTTGGTTGTCAAAGTCCGCACTGCTGGTTCAACAGGACGAAAGTTCAAGCCGCTACGTCAAGACAAAGGCTATGGAGGAGTCACGCTAGCCAGGTGAACCGGCTACCCCAAAGAAATGTTGTTCGGAACGAGTCAAGATCAGAGACTGAATCTATGAACTGTTTCCGCAGAGACGGAACCTGTGAACTGTTCCACCGAGATTATAGCTGTAATTTGTTTTATAGGAAGTTGAAGATATGTATGTTTAATGGGGACTCTGTAAGTAATAAGCTAAAAAGGGAGGATTGTAGTGTATGTACCCGTCTACCTTTAAGGGAACTACTTTAGGTGTGGCACTATTTGTTTGGCTTCTGTATACTGTAATACCGATAGTGACCACACCAGTATATAAGTGTTGTGACAGGATAACTGGGGCAGATTCGCCCGGACCTTCGAATAGTAAAGACCTGTTTGTTGTTATTTCTGAAGTCTGTGTATTTATTAACTGCACAACCCACAGACTTTACAAGAATGACAGTGTTCGTCCTCCCACCCTTGCCACTCCGCCAGTGCCCTTGCTGTTGCCTGTCAACCAGCCAGCCCAGACTGCTGCCACCCATGCTGAGATAGTGAAGTCTACAGCCAGGCCTTCTAGGCCCAGAGCTGCTTGAGGTCGTCCTCCAAGGCCATCCACTGAAAGTCAGCAGCCTCCCACCAGCCATACTGCAGCCAGTGGGGTAGTTCTGCATAGGAGTACGAGGACAGGCAAAGGCACACGGAAGACAGGCAGTAAGGGAATTCACAAGGGTGATTCGTTTACATTTGTATGCAATATGGCATGATTTCATTTATACATTTGGTTTGGAATGTTTATTTTGTGGTGGCTTTTATTTTTGCATTGTGGCCAAGTGGACGTTGTGATGGTCATTGACAGAGTGAAGGTAAGATGTGGGACTGTTGGTGAATGGGGAATTGGGGCTGTGGTTACTGGTATTGCACTCAAATTAGTTCTTCATGGATAGCCCGGACAGAAAAGGACTGTCTTGCTTTCCTCCTCCCTTCCTCTTCCTCCACTTGTTCCTCCTCCTGCTCCTGCTCCTCAGCTGGTCACCGTATATCTGGTGGCAGGGCTGTCCCCTCATGATGGCGAGAATGTGCAGCGTGCAGCAGACCACCAGGAATATTGACACCCACTCTGCTGAGTACTGCAGGGCTCCTCCAGAGTGGTCCAGGCAGCAGAAGTGTTGTTTCAGCACGCCAATGGTCTGCTCTATCACATTTCCTGTGGCAGCATGGCTTTCATTGTTTGCATGCTGCTCACGTGTGCATGGGTCGCACACCGGAGTTATGAGACGTGTTGTCAGCCGATAGCCCTTGTTGCCCAGTAGCTACCCTTTGGTTTGCCGTGGTGGCTCAAATGTAGCTGGCAGAGTGGATTGCCGCAGAATGAAGGCATCATGACTGCTGCCAGGATGCCGGGCATTGACCCGCATCATGCGCTGCCTATGCTCACACACCAGCTGGACGTTGAGAGAGTGGAATCACTTTCGGTTCTGGTACATGGCAGAGTTGACATGCGGCCCCCGCAAAGTGATGTGCGCGCAGTCAATGGCACACTACTGTAAGATCTTAATGATCTCTGAGTTCTTGGACAAGACACCAATAGGCAGCAACCAGTAGGTTTGAGCAATAGATCAAGATTTATTAAGCATACAGCATAATATACTTAATATTAGGCGATAGTTTCAACGAGTAGTTCGCAACCCTTGGTCTCTGGAACCTCTCAGACACAGATGACGTCGTCTTAAGTCTGTTCCTTTGTTCTCGCAGTACGTCTGTGTAAAGTTGTTCTTTGAGTATTGAGGTTTTAACCCTTTTCTTATCAAAAGTTGGTTTGGCCAGTGTCTGTATATGGTCTTGAACAAAATCACCTTTTTTAATTGGTTCTAATAGTCAAAATACCATTGTCACTCAGACTAATGTTGCATCCCGCCTTTCCGTAATTTTTCCACCAACTTTGCCATGTTTAGTGTTATCTTGTTTTTCACCCCATTGGAATTTACTTTATCTCTTTCATTTCTAGCTTCCCTGGTACAAGGCCTTTATACCAAGGGCCCATATCATCGCTGTTTCACTAGTCTTGAGGTATCCAAACTATCTCAATTTAACCTACCAGATAAATACCTTATCTCCACGATCTCTCTCATTTTATGTTCTTATACTAATTATTTTTTAAATATCATTGCAATTAGTTTTGGTAAGCGAATTCTAATTTCTACTTAGCGTCATAATATTTTCTTTTTAGCAATTTAACCTTCACTCGTAGTCTGTGGCTGTTTGTTATCAACACTTAATCAAAATTGCTTCTGACTGTCCTTCACAGCTGCATTTTGAACAAGTCTTAGGCCTAGAAATTCAGTAGCGCCCCGTTTGGGGCGCCAGCCTCGCCAGGGCGCCAAAAGTAGCGCCCCGGAAGTAGTCGCGGCCGCCCGCTGGAAATTCACTTTGCGCGTCCCAGAGGGAAGCGCGGCGCTACTGGAGGTGCCCCACATCCCTCTTGGGGCGCTGCAGCTGAATATCACTGCACAACACGCTGCAGCGCCACACGCTGTGGCACGGTGTGCTGTGGTACTGCAGGCCTTCCTCCCCTTCAAAGGGGAGGGGCCTTGTGCAGCGCGATTGAGAATCAAGAGTGCCGGCAAAAGAGCCCAGCACTGAGAAGTGCTGGGCTCTTGGAACACAGTCGGCACTCTGCGGGGGGGTCGGGGGGGGGGGTGCTCAGGAGGCCGGGGACGGCAGGGCGGAGAGGTGCTGGCAGGTGGCCAGCAAAAAAAATGGCCGCCCCGCACCTCTCCTTTAATTAGCGCCTCTACCACCGCAGGTAGGCCCCCCTGAACTGTGCGCAAATAGTGTCCAGCGTTAAAGCAGGGGGCGCAACTAAATATCTCGATCGGGGCGGTAGCGGGGTGCTGCGCACACCGATGACGTCATCGGTAGCGGCGCAGCGCTAACAGCTAGCGCCGCCATTAGCGTCCTGCTAAATTTAGCGGGAGGCGTGGCCAGTGGCTTCCGACCCACTTAGCGCCCTCTTAAGGCGCTAACGGGTGCCGCAGCCCACTGAATTTCTAGGCCTTGGCTTTTTAGTTACCCAGGAGCAATTAAGGGTAATATTATTTGGTCAATGGCTACACTTGAAGTATTACATATATGATTCTCATCTACTAAATATCTCTAAATATCAGCCTTTCGTACACTACAAAGCCACTTGCTCTCTCCGCCTGCTGCTCTCTGGCAAGTGAGAATGAAATGTAATTACTCTCTTTGAATAGAGAACTTCAGTGACCTCCCTTACGCAACAGTGGACAGCAAACTGTGAGATGTTGCAAATATCTCCAGCTCCAGCCTGGAAGGAGCCAGACACATAAAGTTCATCGCCATGGTCACCTTCACAGCCACTGGCAATGTCCTTGCTCTGCTCTGAGGTTGCAGTTGTGGCTGCAGCAGGTGGCAGATTTCAGTGAGGACGTCCTTAATGAAGCGCAGACTCTCACACATTAGAGTCATGGAGTCATCGAGTTATACAACACAGAAAGAGGCCCTTCGGCCCATCGTGTCCGCGCCGGCCATCAAGCCCTGTCTATTCTAATCCCATTTTCCAGCACTTGGTCCGTAGCCTTGTATGCTATGGCGTTTCAAGTGCTCATCCAAATACTTCTTGAATGTTGTGAGGGTTCCTGCCTCTACCACCCTTTCAGGCATTGAGTTCCAGATTCCAACCACCCTCTGGGTGAAAAAGTTTTTCCACAAATCCCCTCTAAACCTCCTGCTCCTTACCTTGAAACTATGCCCCCTGGCTATTGACCCCTCTAAGGGGAAATGTTCCTTTCTATCTACCCTATCTATGCCCCTCATAATTTTGTACACCTCAATCAGGTCCCCCCACCTCAGCCTTCTCTGCTCTAAGGAAAACAACCCCAGCCTCTCCAGTCTCTCTTCATAGCTGAAACACTCCAGCCCAGGTAACATCCTGGTGAATCTCCTCTGCACCCTCGCCAATGCAATCACATCCCTCCTATAGTGTGGCGACCAGAACTGCACACAGTATTCCAGCTGTGGCCTAACTAGCGTTTTGTACAGCTCCATCATAACCCCCCTGCTCTTATATTCTGTGCCTCAGCCAATGAAGACAAATATCCCATATGCCTTTTTAGCCACCTTATCTACCTGTCCTGCTGCCTTCAGGGACCTATGTACATGCACACCAAGGTCCCTCTGATCCTCTGTCCTTCCGAGGGTCCTACCATTCATTGTGTATTCCCTTGCATTGTTAGTCCTCCCAAAATGCATCACCTCACACTTTTCAGGGTTCAATTCCATTTGCCACTGTTCTGCCCATCTGACCAACCCGTCTATATCGTCCTGTAGCCTAAGGCTTCCCTCCTCGCTATTTACCACTCCACCAATTTTTGTGTCATCTGCAAACTTACTGATCATACCTCCTACATTTGTATCTAAATCCTTAATGTACACTACAAACAGCAAGGACCCAGCACCGATCCCTGCGGTACACCGCTGGACACAGGCTTCCAGTCACAAAAACAACCTTCGACCATCACCCTCTGCCTCCTTTGTTCCTCGCTGAAGCTCAGGCAGGAGATTTGCTCCCTGAACACCGTGGGCCTCCTGCTGTGAGCTCCTCTCCCCCTCCTCTTCTAGCAGCTTGTCCTGCTCTGCGTAGCCTCTGCTCATTCTCCAAGTCATGCTGCAATCCAAGGGGAATGCCAATGAGTGCACCCATGTCTGGGATCAACTAGTTTGTGCAGAAGCCTTGAAGTCAACAAAAATTCCTTCAGCACCTGTCACACCACTCCCTGTAGACTTTTGCAACTTGAAACAACTATGGAAAGCACCAAACACTTGTAGAATCATAGCAACAGCCAGAAGAAATCAATCAGAAACTAACCTATAAGTGGTTGATGATCCCTTTAAATAGCACTGGTGGGGTGTCCTTCCTGCTGCTTAATGCGTGTTCAGCTGTGCGAGGTAAAGAGAGGGCGCAGCCTGGAGCGTTGAGCACTAACATGGCAGCGCTGGTGTCAAATCAGCATTGTACGCTGATTGATGTCACGATCTGCCTGGTCTGCATACTTCCACTGGACGTTAGCTGAGCGCGCGCGTACGCCCCCACCAATATGGCATCCAGCGTGATTCATCCAGAAGTGTGCATGCATGCAGCGGACGCCATTTTGGTCCCTGAACGGCACCCGTGGTGCCCAAACAACAGGCGTTACAGAGCCCAATTTTGCACCCAATATCTTTTTACAGCCACTTCCCAAAACAGGATATTTCATCTTTTGACGACGCTGAAGGAGTTTCTTTCATATATACAGATCTTTAGTTGGTCTCCCTCTTCTATCTGTGTCTGATGAGCTGCAGTCCAGTGGTGGGGGGGATGATATTACACATATTATAGAAGACGAAGATTGAGTGGTCGATTCGTCTGTTGTTTACACTGTCTCATTGATCATAATCTTCTTGAAGGGGAAGTTGATGTCAATGCTACATAGTTATTATATCTAAGCCTGTCTGCATTGCTATTATTTCACCAGACCTCAAACTGATTGGAGGAATTGGAGGAAATTGTTGGAAAGCACTCCCATGTTTGCTGGGCAGGGTAGAACAGCACTGGTTCATGTTTACTATAGAGAGTAAAACCAAATTAGCTACACATGATCCAGAAACGGAGTAACGCACCTTGGGACTATCTGCAAAGAGTCCTCTGGGGCCTATGTGAGAACATTGATTGATTTTGTTATGACTGTGCTCTACATTGGGCCTTCGATCATTTTTTAAAGCGGGTTATCTACCAAAGCCTTTGGATCCAGGTGATCCAGGACAGCAAACATACCTGATACCAGAGTGCTGTGATGTTCCTCATGATCATATAGAGATCAATCATATTGCCATTCCTTCATCATCGCTGGGTCAAAATCCTGGAACTCCCTACCTAACAACTCTGTGGGAGTACCTTCACCACGTGGATTGTAGCGGTTCAAGATGACTCACCACCACCTTCCCAAGGGCAACTGTGGATGGGCAATAAATGCTGGCCTTGCTAGAGATGCTCACATCCTAAGAATGAATTAAAAAAAAAAAATCTATAGAGACAAAGGGAAAAAGAACCCTTAGAATGTCTTTGAGGCTTCATGATGATTCATTCATGTCATAACATGCAACACAAAATTTCCACACAGTGCAAATTAGACAAATTAAATCTGCACTCGGCTTTCTGCTGATCATATGTTGACATGTGAACTCTGACAGATGAGTCAACTTCAAGAAACACTAATTCATTTATATGAAGCTAAACTGCCACTTTAATATTTACCTTAAGATCACAAGTTTCCTATTAAGAAGAATCGATCTACATTTAGAACAGAAACTAATAAGATGTACAAGAAAGCTTGAAGTCATCTCTCCTAATCTTGTATCTGTACTTAATTAACAGAATTTCTTGAACATGCAGCTGAAATATTAGTAATAGTTATTAAAGGGTCATTATTGAAAAGTTCCACTTTTGGAGCTTGGCACTTTTGATATCCTAATGGATGATGGATTCTTCCCACTCGGCTTAAGTAACCTTGTAAGACAATCGTCAAATGAGCAGATGGTCCCAGCTCAGCTATTTTTTTTTATTTGTTCCTGGGATGTGGGCATTGCTGACAAGGCCAGCATTTATTGCCCATCCCTAATTGCCCTTGAGAAGGTGGTGGTGAGCCACCTTGTTGAACTGCTGCAGTCTGTATGGTGAAGGTATCCCATAGTGCTGTTAGGGAGGGAGTTCCAGGATTTTGATCCAGCAATGATGAAGGAACGGTGATTTATTTCAAAGTCAGAATGGTGTGTAACTCGGAGGGGAACTTGCAGGCGGTGGTGTTCCCATGCGCCTGCTGCTCTTGTCCTTCTAGGTGGAAGAGGTCGCGGGTTTGGGAGGGGCTGTCGAAGAAGCCTTGGTGAGTTGCAGTGCATCTTGTAGATAGTACACACTGCAGCCATGGTACGCCGGCGGTGGAGGGAGTGAATATTTAAGATGGTTGATAGGGAATTCGGCGATGGTAATGCCGTTGAATGGCAAGGGGCGGTGGTTAGACTCTTGCTTTTTGGAGATAATCATTGCCTGGCACTTGTGTGGTGCAAATGTTACTTGCCACTTATCAGTCCAAGCCTGAATGTTGACCAGGTTTGCTGCATGCGGGCGCAGACTGCTTCATTATCTGAGGAGTTGTGAATGGAACTGAACACTGGGCAATCATCAGCGAACATCCCCATTTCTGACCTGATGACGGAGGGAAGGTCATTGATGAATTAGCTGAAGATGGTTGGGCCTAGGACGCTGTCCTGAAGAACTCCTGCAGTAATGTCCTGGGGCTGAGGTGATTGGCCTCAAACAACCACAACCGTCTTTCTTTGTGCTAGGTATGACTCCAGCCAGTGGAGAGATTTCCCCCGATTCCCATTGACCTTACTAGGGCTCCTTCATGTCACACTCGGTCAAATGGTACCTTGATGTCCACGGCAGTCACTCACCTCACCTTGGAATTCGGCTCTTTTGTCCATGTTTGGACCAAGGCTGTAATGGGGTCTGGAGCCGAGTGGTCCTGGTGGAACCCAAACTGAGCATCAGTGAGCTGGTTATTGGTGAGTAGGTGCCGCTTGAAAGCACTGTCGACGACACCTTCCATCACCTTACTGATGATTGAGAGTAGACTGATGGGGCGGTAATTGGCCGGATTGGATATGTCCTGCTTTTTGTGGACAGGACCTATCTGGGCAGTTTTCCACATTGTCAAGTAGATGCCAGTGTTGTAGCTGTACTGGAACAGCTTGGCTATAGGCACGGCTAGTTCTGGAACACAAATCTTTAGCACAACAGCCGGGATATTGTCGGGGCCCATAACCTTTGCTGTATCCAGTGCGCTCAGCCATTTCTTGATATGAATGGAGTGAATCGAATTGGCTGAAGACTGGATTCTGTCATGCTGGGGGCCTCAGGAGGAGGCCAATATGGATCATCCACTCGGCACTTCTGGCTGAAGATGGTGGCATACACTTCAGTCTTGTCTTTTGCACTCACGTGGTGGGCTCCTCCATCATTGAGAATAAGGATATTCATGGAGCCTCCTCCTCCCGTTAGTTGTTTAATTGTCCAAATGGAAGAAGTCACACAACACCAGGTTATAGTCCAACAGCTTTATTTGAAATCACAAGCTTTCGGAGCACTGCTCCTTCATCAGGTGAAGTGGAGAAATGCATAAAGACACAGCTTATATAGTCAGAGAATAATGTCAGATGTTTACAGGTAATCTTTCTAACTGCCATTTATCACACCTCGGCAGAGAATTGTCCACCACCATTCACGACTGGATGTAGCAGAACTGCAGAGCTTTGATCTGATCCGTTGATTGCGGGTTTTCAATAGGAAGCATTCCTGTCATCCCTACAGGTAAGTTGTTCAGTTGGTATAAATTCCAGTCATACCCCTGAAAGTCAAGAAAGAAAGATTTGCATTTATATAGCTCCTTTCACAATCTCAAGATGTCCCAAAGCGCTTTACAGCCAAAGAAGTACTGCCCACATTTGACGGTTCTTAAGCCTTTGCTCTGCACACTGGGCAGCTGTGTACATTAGTGGACTTTTCAGTAACTTGGTTTGGAGATTCCAAAACAGTGAAGATTTCTGCACATGTCAGATGCCTGGCTGATTTACAAAAATAAAACTGTCTGAATGCTTGTCCAAAAGAGTGTGGATTAAACAAAAATATCAACAGAAATATGCATAAGTGGAAGGAAACATTTGGTGGAAAATCTTCAACCAATTGGGGTCATTTTATTGGGTTTATTGGCACCAAAACCATGCTGTCAAAGTTGTGGTTTGTTTTCAGGTTAACAACTCACATAAATGTCATTTACAGTCTGTCAAACCCAAAATGTGTCGGTGTATCTGTAGCCCCCTGTTTTCAATGATAAGACCAGTAACCAAAATCAAAATGACAGAAAGTGTCACATTACATCAAAAGCACCTTCTAGTTCAGTGTAGAAATGCCAGGGAGGTCTTGCCGTATTGTACGCTTGAGTTCTGCAATCTCTCTATGTATTTATTTCTCTTGTATAATCAAAAGTGCATGTGCATATATTTGCTGTGCATCACACGTTTTGTCATACTTAAGCATAGGTAAATTTAATCAAATTTATTCTAAGTACATTTCTTGCTGCTGATTAACTCTTATGCAAACGTATTTGTAAGAAAGAGAAAAAAAGGCAGTCAATTGGAAAGTATGTACTGAAATTCCCCAACCAACACAAAGCACTTACTGACCCAGGAGTCAGAGGCCTAGAAATTCGATCAAATGGGCACGCAGTGGGCACGTGCCTGTTGGTGTTGTCCCCGACTGTGTGCAATATTTGTGCTGCCTGCTCATTACCAGGACTCAGGCATGCAGCCGGCGTTATCTGCGCTATTCATTGGCTGCACGGCTGTTTGGGGGACGGATATCGGGTGTCTCTGACGCCACTGAAAGGCAGCCAGCGCCTCTTAAAGGGGAGGTACATTTCGAACAGTAAATAAACAGTGCATCCTCGCCTCTGAGTCAGCAGGTTGTGGGTTCAAGTCCCACTCCAGAGACCTGAGCACAAAAATCTAGGCTGACACTCCCAGTGCAGTACCGAGGGGGTGCTGCACTGTCGGAGGTGCCGTCTTTCGGATGAGACGTTAAACCGAGGCCTGGTCTGCTCTCTCAGGTGGATGTAAAAGATCCCATGGCACTATTTCAAAGACGAGCAGGGAAGTTATCCCTGGTGTCCTGGCCAATACTTTTCACTCCACCAACAACACTAAAACCTATTAGCTGGTCATTATAACATTGCTGTTTGTGGGAGCTTGCTGTGCGCAAGTTGGCTGTCACAATTCCTACAACAGTGACTCCACTCTAGAAGTAAAGCACTTTGAGATGTCCAGTGGTCATGAAAGGCGCTATATAAATGCAAGTCTTTCTTTTTTTACAAGGATCGATACATATACCAAGAGATTAAATACATGGCCACAATAGAACTTTCTGTTACTCGGCTTCAATTACTTTTCAGTAAACTTTCAATAAATGTATTGCAAGTACTAATTCTTTGTCATCTACTGCTGATGGCAAAAGCTGAATAAAGTAGCCTTAAAGTTCATGGTATATAATAAAACAGTGATCTCAAGGCAATGGTCTAATCCTGATGTTCAAATCCCTGTTATAAATGACTTGAATTCCTTTCAGAACTTTTACATCTAAAAATCCAATATTTTAATCAGTCCTTTCTATCCATTATTTTCTGTATTAATAATCTTCACTGCTTTGATTGAATCAGAGTATTTTTTCATAGGTTTTACCAAAAAATAAAGAGGGGTGGATTAGGCTGAGGATGCTGGTCTCAGGATCAGTTAGACTCCAGAGTTACATCGACACTTGTAGGGTGTTTTTGCGTGCCCCGTGTTTCTATAACTTTCCCTCGAGTCGACCCGTACCTCAAAAACTCCCCGGTTTGGGTTGTTTCCCTTGGATGGCAGGACCTTTTGCCAAATGTCCCTGCCTAGCCCGTCGATTAGCGGGTAATCCACAGCGCCAGAGACCCGGGTTCGAATCTGACCTCGGGCGACTGTCTGTGTGGAGTTTGCACATTCTCCCCGTGTTTGCGTGGGTTTTCTCCGGGTGCTCCGGTTTCCTCCCACAGTCCAAAGATGTGCGGGTTAGGTTGATTGGCTATGATAAATTGACCCTTAGTGTTAGGGGGATTAAATACATGGGGTTACAGGGATAGGGTGGGATATGTGTTGGTGTGGGGGTTACGGGGATCGGGTGGGATATGTGTCGGTGCAGGCTCGATGGGCCAAAATGGCCTCTATCTGCACTGTGGGGTTTCTGTGATTCTGTGAATCCCACACACAGAGAGAGACCAAGGCCAGATAGGTCTTCTCCTGTGCCCAATGTAATGTATGTACCTTTAAGGGGGAACTACTTTCTACAGCTCATGTATACTGTAGTACCGGCAGTGACCACACCTGCATATAACGCTGAGTAGTAATCTGTTGTTTCAGTTGCAGTTTGAACCACATTGAGTAAAAACCTGTTGTACCGTTCTCTGCAGTCCTTTTCTTATTATTACACGGACATAACAGTGGCGACGAGCAAGTTCGAACCTACCTGCAACTCTGCATCACCTCCCAGGGATTCGCTCCTGGAGAACAGTGGAAGAAGGTCGAGTCCAGAAGCATGGGCATCGACCACGGGCAACCGCCCAGTCATCCAGCGGAGATTTGAGCATCGCAGGGGAGGCTGTTGAGAGCCAGGCTTGGCTTTCCAGTCACGGTGGTCCAGCGAAACGGGCTGGCAACAGGTACTGCGCAGACCCTTCCCGGACAGCGACGGGCTAGAGCCCGACCGAGCGGCACAGAAAAAGGCCGAGCAGCATCGACGGGGGAGAGAGAGAGGGCAGAGCGCACAGGGCGCAGCCAGTGTTCAGGACCGAGCGGAGTCAACGGGGGAGAGAGGCGAGAGAGGGCCGAGCAGCGCCAACGGGGGAGAGAGGCGCGCAGGAAAAGGCGAGGTGCTGCCATTGCCAGGAGGACCACAGAGAGCGGCGTTGGCAGCAGTGCAGGAGCAGCGCGTGAAACCCACAGGGTGCTGCCATTTGCCACGAGGACCGCCGAGAGCGGCGTTGGCAGCAGCACGGGAGATGCCATTTTAAGCCGCAGCGGGGAAGAAAGGAAAGCGCGGGAGACGCCATTTTAAGCCAGTCTAACCACACCCAAAAGTGCCGAAGAGTGGCAGTATCACAGCGTTCGACAATGAAGTCGAAGATTGGACGACATATGTCGAACGCATAGAAGTATACTGCAAGGCGAATGAAGTGCCAGATGACAAGAAAGTGCTGGTATTGTTGAATTCAATGTGTGCAAAAATGTATGGCTTACTACGAAACCTAGTAACCCCAGAGAAGCCAGTAGAAAAGGATTTTGAAAACATAGTGTCAATCCTACAGGACCACTTCTGCCGATAGCAGAAAGATTTAATTTTCCAAAGGGAACCAGCATAAAGATGAAAGTAATGCTGAGTATTTAACAGAACTGCGCAAGCTATCGAAACACTGCCAGTTTGGAACGGGACTAGCAGATACTTTAAGGGACAAGTTTGTGTGTGGGCTTCAAAGTGAAGGAACCCAGAACCCAGAAACGGCTTCTATCAGAAAAGGATCTTACGCTGGACAAGGCTTTCAGCATTGCAGTATCACACGAAGCAGCAGCACAGGGCGCTGCAGAGATACAATGGAGACCGCAAGAATATGGGACAAATGAAATGTCATACGGAACAGTGAAGTGCTATCGCTGCGGCAGAACAACACACGACCATAATGATTGCTGGTTCAAGGACAAAGTGTGCAGACAGTGTGGAAAAGTAGGACACATAGCACGAGTCTGCAGGTCGGGAAAGAAAACCAGCAATAAGAAACCGACCAAAGGGAAGTACAAGAAGGTACATAAGATAATGGAGAATAGTTCAGACGAACAAAAGAGTGTTAACGACTCCGAAAGCAGGGAACTGAGTTGTCTGAAACTACATAATGTGATCACAATGGAGGATCACCGAACCATTTGGGTCACTCTCAAGATAGCAGGAGTCCAGGTAAAGATGGAATTGGACACAGGATCAGCTCTAACAGTCATAAACCGACGGGACTACGAGCGGCTAGTCTCACACATACCCTTGAGAGACACAAAAATTATTTTGAAGACGTACACAGGGCAAAAAGTCTACCCCAAAGGAAAAATAAGGGTGACCGTTATATATAACGGTAAGGAAACACCAAAACTAGACCTGTATGTATTGTAAGATGGAGGACCACCATTACTGGGACGTGAATGGATCCGGAAAATACAACTGGATTGGCATTCCATACAGGCACTGACTGTGGCTGACAAAAACGATGACGATGTCACACCTGGGCGACTGTCAAAGATCCTAACTGACGCGAAAGAAGTGTTCCAGCAAGGACTCGGAACACTAAAAGGCATGACAGCGACGATTAAAATTGAAGAAAACGCAAGCCCAAAATTTTTTAAGGCCAGACCGGTACCTTATGCGAGCCACCCAGCCGTCGAAGCAGAGCTGGAGAGGCTGGAACATTCAGGTGTACTGTCCAAGGTAGACTGGAGCGAGTGGGCTACACTCATCGTCCCTGTGATGAAAAAGTCGTTGAGCAGCACGCCTGGGGAACCAAGGAAGGTTCGCATCTGTGGGGACTTTAAGGTAACAGTGAACCCGGTCCTTCACACCGTACAATATCCACTTCCGCGGATTGAAGATGTTTTCGCCTCGCAATCTGGAGGGAAACGCTTCACTAAGATTGATCTGGCCCAGGCGTATCTGCAAATGGAGGTAGAAGAAGCATCAAAAAAATACCTCACAATCAACACCCATAAAGGTCTCTACCAATACAACTGGCTGGTATTCGGGGTAGCATCAGCTCCGGCTATTTGGCAGAGGGCAATGGAACAAGTCCTGCAAGGGATCCCAGGGACCCAGTGTTATTTGGACGACATCCTGGTCACGGGCGAAAATGACAATGATCACCTTGCCAACCTGAAGCAGGTGCTCACTAGATTGCAGGAATATGGGCTCCGAGCTAACCGCCCCAAATGCGAGTTTTTTAGAAAGCAGATCTCGTATTGTGGCCACGGTATTGATAAAGAGGGGTTACATAAGTCCCCAGAAAAGATTGAGGCAGTAGTCAAGGCTCCAGCAGTGGAAAATGTGTCACAACTGAGGTCGTTCCTCGGGCTGGTAAACTACTACCATAAGTTCTTGCCAAATTTGTCTACAATACTACACCCACTGAACACGCTACTGCAAACTAGGGTGCCATGGAAGTGGAGTGACGAATGTAGACGAGCTTTCCAGAAGAGCAAAACACTAATCACATCGAAAGAGGTATTGGCCCATTTCAACCCAGCGTTACGAATTCGGTTGGCGTGTGATGCGTCACCCTACGGCATTGGAGCGGTGCTGTCGCACAAATGCTCGGACGGCTCAGAGAGGCCAATAGCCTTTGCGTCACGATCACTAACCTCAGCCGAGCGTAACTATGCCCAGATTGACAGGGAGGCACTCAGCCTAGTGCGGGGAGTGAAAAATTTCAATCACTATCTGCACGGACAGAAATTCACCTTGCTGACTGATCACCAGCCTCTTGTCTCCATTTTTAATCTGAAGAAGGGCGTTCCGGTGATGACTGCACAACGACTACAAAGATGGTCACTTTTTCTAGGGGCGCACCACTATGAGATTGAATATAAGGGCACGAAACAGCATGGAAATGCTGATGGGCTATCACGCCTGCCACTGCCTACTGCGGAGGAAGCACCAGCAGTGGATCCTGTCGAAATATTCCATTCGACTATAGTTGAATTCCTACCGGTAACTAACGCTTGTATCCAAAAGGAAACCCGAAATGACCCGACCCTGTCTCGGGTATACGATTTGACAGTGAAGGGATGGTCAGCACACGGTGACTCACTGTTGCCAGCATTCTCGACAAGAAGAGAACAGCTGTCAGTGTGCCGGGGGGACCTTGATGTGTGGATCACGAGTGGAAATTCCACCCAAGTTAAGGGATAGAGTGCTCAATGAGCTTCATGAGGGTCATCTGGGAGGGGTAAAAATGAAAAGCCTAGCCAGGGCGTATGTGTGGTGGCCGGGAATCGATAAAGAAATCGAGGACCTGACCAAGAGCTGCTCAGGATGCCAGAAAGTCCAAAATGCATGACCACAGGCCCCTCTACACCCATGGGAGAGGCCCTCATCTCCATGGCAACGGGTGCATATTGATTTTGCTGGTCCATTCATGGACTCAATGTTTTTAATAGCCGTGGATGCGCACTCGAAATGGCCTGAGGTCATCAAAATGTCCTCCACCACCACGGAGAAAACTATTGCAGTCCTACGGACCATTTTTGCCAGGAATGGCTTGCCAGAACAGATTTGCTCTGACAATGGACCACAGTTTGTGTCCGAAGAGTTCCGGAGGTTCTTGAAAAAGAATGGGGTAAGGCATTACACATCCGCCCCGTATCATCCAGCCACAAATGGATTGGCTGAGAGGTTTGTACAAACCTTTAAGAAGGCAATAAAGGCTATGTACAATGACAACATTCCGCTGCAGCACAAGGTGGACAATTTCCTGTTCGCCTACCGGAATGCGACGCATGCAGTCACCAACCAGGCCCCAGCCATGACGTTCTTTAACCGAAGGTTAAGATCTCGCCTGGATTTGCTCAGACCAAACGTACGAAGAGATGTTGAGAGTAAGCAATTCCAGCACATCCATGAGAAGCCAACAAGGAGCTTCAATGTAGGGCAACCAGTCTTGGCCCGCGACTACCGAACAGAAAAATGGCAGCCAGGAACGATATGCACACGGCAGGGCCCACTAATGTACACAGTGGACGTTGGGGAGGGCATCATGAGACGCCATGCTGACCAGATCCTAGAGTCACAGGAACAAGTCAACCCCATGCCTCGCCCATACGTACCTGGTGATGAACCCGACGTACAGGTAGCATCTACCCCAGAAACAGTAGCATCGGAAGCTGATGAACCAACCGATGACAGGGGGCCAGAATCGCCTCCACGCCAAGAGCAAGACACTCGGGAAAGGCGCTATCCAGAAAGGATCAGGAAGCCTCCCCAAAGACTGAATTTATAAATAGACTATTTTCAGCTGATGTTGCATGTTAAAAGTGTTAATTTTAATTAGTTTGATATTTAATTGTTAAATAAGTGTTATGGTACTGTTAATCTAAAAGGGGAGGAATTGTAATGTATGTACCTTTAAGGGGAGAACTACTTTCTACAGCTCCTGTATACTGTAGTACCGCAGTGACCACACCTGTATATAACGCTGAGTAGTAATCTGTTGTTTCAGTTGCAGTTTGAACCACGTTGAGTAAACACCTGTTGTACCGTTCTCTGCAGTCCTTTTCTTATTATTACACGGACGTAACACCTGATGCGCAGCGTCCCCAGCGGGATTACTGTGTAACCCGGCCATGACCGGATGCCACCCGGTTGGTCTTCCGAATTATACTGCGAACCACAAGCCCCACAACCCCCAAGTTCGGACCCAAGGAGTTACTATGGATAGATTATAAATTGACTCAGACAAAACGAAACGGTTCAGGTTGGTCAAAGATCGATTTCTTTTATTACACTCACACGAAATGACAATCCCTACTCCTCTCGCTTACAGCATAATGAGTAGGTGACCGTGGACACTAGCTTATAACCTTAGACTAAAATACCCACCCTGTTGGTTACGCTGAACCAACCCCTTCCCAGAATCTAAGCCTAGATAATGAAAAAAACCCTTCTAACTAAACCCCTCTCCTGGTTTGGTCAGAACCCACACTTGGAAGCCTCCTCACACACACACGTGCTAGCCTGCGTCTTGGACACTTGCAGTTCTTCAGCAGTCAAACACGTGGGCAGTCCTGCGGATTTCTAGAGGTGTATGCTGGATATAATTACCAGCCCTTGTCGTTGATTCATGCGGTCCCGGCTCCGTTCAACTCCAGAGTCAAAACCGTGCCTAACAGAGGCATGCGGTGAGGCCGAGAGAGTTACATTCAGTTGGTATGGCAAGGCACTCACTTTGGGCGTTCCTGGAGAGTTGACGGACGCGTAGTTACGCGGAGAACCCCATTTCAGATGTTAGAAAAAAGCAAGCACTGAATCCCCAAAGTTCAGCATGTTTATACCCCGTATAATACACAAAACTTGCTGGGTGATTCCTGGTCGCAGAGATGCTAGTTGGCCTTCCTGGTGATGTCTTTGTCCTGGATTGGGCATCTTGAAGAAAACAATGGTAGGCCATTACTGTAGATGAGCAGTTCTCGAATTGCTAACTCTTTGTTAAGTTCTTGACTGCTCCTTCATTGAAAGAGTCCAGAGGTGTTACATTTGGCCTCCAAACCTCATTGTCCATCCAGACATCCTGGCTCCATGGACAAAAGATGGTTTTCCCCAAATCACACAATTTCGAATATGAAAAGGCTCCTGCCTTTCATGACATCAGCGTTGAAACAG
Source organism: Somniosus microcephalus (assembly GCF_052327205.1). Classification (NCBI taxonomy): domain Eukaryota; kingdom Metazoa; phylum Chordata; class Chondrichthyes; order Squaliformes; family Somniosidae; genus Somniosus; species Somniosus microcephalus. Next base: position 33,029,941 of record NC_141012.1, on the reverse strand, counting down.
GTCCCATGGCAACCCAAAAGACAGACAGTTCCTGCTATCTTCACAGAAACCAACAGGCAGTCCCTTTTAAAGTCCAAACGTCCGAACTCCAAAACGCAGCCCAAGTGCGTCTCCATTTTAAAAGGGTACATATCCATTTTAAAAGTCCAAAAATCCTTGAGGCACATGCACCTACTGATGTTGGCACCGGCCAAACCCTACACACTTTCACATTGATGAGCACCCAAAATCACCAAAGTGAAAGTAAATCTGCAGCCAGACTCACTAGCCCCAAAGTGCATGGTGTCATTTTCTAAATGAAGTGTAGGGAGACAACAGAAATATGATTTTGCTCACTGCACAATCTGATTGTGTTAGTCAGCTGTATCTGTGCTTTTTTTTAATGTATTTCTTACTTCATCTCTTTATGAGTCACTTCAGAGGATATGGACCTCACTAACCTCACTCAATCACCAGCACTGGGTGGTGTGTGAGAGGTGGCCAGATGGCACTTCCTCGAATCTAACATTTCTTCCTGTGACTCTCCCTTTCACTTGGCAGTTCTCCAAGGCAGGGTGAAAAAATCTTCATGTGGTATATTACAGGCACTGACTGACATCAGTAGCACAGAACATTGGAACTCCAACCAGCTGCACCAGCAATCGGCCCTGGCCAATCTTAAACACATCAAGTAAAATACAAAATGCTGAAAATACACAGCGGGGGAAAAAAAAGTACCGTTTAAATACAAGTTGGGCAGAAACTCTTCATCCAAAATGAACAAGCATTGCTTTTCCAACCTTTCTTTTTGGGAGACAGACCCAATATTGCGCTTCCCGGAGGCTTCAGGGTCTGGGGTTGTATGCTTGGTAGGGTTTCCTGAAGCGCGGTACATCCCAGAATGTTTGTGGAGTCTGAAGGTTGTCCTCCTCGCCCTACAAGAATAAGATTTTTTACTTACCTCAGAGGGCCTCTGTTTCTGGTCTGACAGCTTCTACTGAATGGGGTGTTTGTGGCCAGCTCAGTAGGCCGTAAAAATGGCTTTTGGGTCTTTTTTACATCATAGGACCTCAGCTGCCCAGTTTTAAGATGGCCGCAGGGTGGAAAAAGTGGTGAGGGGACCACTTTGATTTTGACTCCCGTATGGCCCAGATTCCGATGGGTGGAGGAACTTAAAATCCCCACTTAGTCTTCCAGGGATGTGATTCCCCAGCTGCCTGTATCCCTCTAGTGCCTAGCCCAACTGGACTTCCTTCCTGAACCTAAATCGTAAATGTAAATCTGCACTCGCAGCAGGGAGCTGTGTGTTGGAGATTCAGAGCTACAACATTATACTCCTACATCTGATCCACACTCTCCATATTAAGTTATGAAGACAGCTATGCATAGACAAGGCTTGTATTCCCTTAAGTATAGAAGATTGAGGGGTGATCTCATTAAGCTGATTAATGGAGTTGATCGGGTAGATAGAGAGAACCTAGTTCCTCTGGTGGGGGAGTTCAGAACAAGGGGGCATAACCTTAAAATTAGAGCTCGGCCATTCAGGAAGCACTTCTTCACACAAAGGGTAGTGGAAATCTGGAACTCTCTCCCCCAAAAGCTGTTGAGGCTGGGGGACAATTGAAAATTTCAAAACTGAGATTGATAGATTTTTTTTAGGTAAGTTTATTAAGTGATATGAAACCGAGGCGGGTAAATGGAGTTACGATACAGATCAGCCACAAACTCATTGAATGGCGGAACAGGCTAGCGGGGCTGAATGGTTTCCTCCTGTTCCTATGTTCCTGTGAGTGGAGGTTCTCCGCTTGGATTGAGAATGACACTTTAGAGTGTTGCTAGGTTACTCAAACATGGGCGGCACCACAGCCAGGCCTGACATTCAGTTCCGCGTACTTTCCATTCATGGGCTTTGAACAATGACCACAGTGAGAACCCTGGCTTATGATTCTCTTCTGTTAGGGCGCTGAGGCCAATTGTAGTGCCTTCGCTGCTGATCAGGCTGAGTGAAACAAACTCACGTCAGGACCATAGATCTGTATAAAGCCAATGACATGTAGCAAACCATATAGCAAGTGATAGCACTCGACTGACAGCTCGGTGGCTTGTGGGTGGATAAATAATGAGTGGAACAACCCAGTCTTTAAAGGACAACACTTATATTTCGAATTTCTTCTTACACTTACGTAATCATTTTGCTATTAAGCACAGCTGGAGTCTGCAAAGATCATCACTTTGGCATGTGTACCAATGGGAGTTTCAGTAAAGGGAATCTTTCAGACATGCTGTTGCTTGATCATGAGTGAAAAAAACTGTACCAAATGCATTTAAAAGAGGAATTGGGTAAAGGAATATTTTGATTCCTTCTCCACTTCTGTTTCTGTAGAGTTACATCCTTTTGTCACACTGCGCCTTACAGCTCAGGAAGATACTGGCTTCATTCCCAGCAGAGGGTGGTGACAGGGATGCTATGATTGACATCGGCACACCTGGCCAGAGAGAATAACAAAAATCAGACGGGATTCCTGCTTCTGATTTTTAGCCAATTAATATTGCTGGAAATTGAATGTGGATGTCAGATAAAGATAGGATCGAGGATAGACTCGGCAGTGATACTCCCAGCTCGAAGAGTCTATGGAACTCATTATCTGGGCTCACACATGATAGAATCGGCACTTGGGCAGGGCAGCATGATGTGTCTCCACGCCTTTGGGATCACGAGTCTGTCCTATTCTGGTGGGGGGCGGGGGCGAAGGAGGGAGGGCAGAAAATAGAGGAAGGGATTTGTGCTTTTCTTGCAAAACAAAATCACAGTGACTATTGACACCGCTGCCAGACCGGGGACACAAATGTGCGAAACGTCGCTCAGTTGCTCAAGCACAGCCCAAATGTAAGTACTGTTCCGTATTGAAGCACTCAGTGACTCCACTTCAAAAGTACTTCATTGGCTGTAAAGCGCTTTGAGACGTGCGGTGGTCGTGAAAGGTGCTATATAAATGCAGGTCTTTCTTTTTTCTTTCTACACTTAGCCATGTAGAGAACCTCACTGGAGAACTTCAATGCAGTACCGTCAGTCTACAGCCTGACTGCTTTAAATTCCACCTCTTCATTAATTGTACCAGCGGTGTAACTGAACACAGCTGTTAATATCCCACAGAATTGTAATGGAAGAGCACCAGAGTTGGGCCCCTTGTAAATTCCCACTCGGTAGTGTAGACTCAAATTATACATTCCAGACAAAGCGTTGGGTGATTATTGTCCTCCCACTTCCTGGCGGTGCAATTTTTAACTCCTCCATCACCAGCCCTGGGTATGTCCTGTCCCACCGGCAGGACAGACACACTAAGGGTGGCGGCACAGTGGTATACAGTTGGGAAGGAGTGGCCCTGGGAGTCCTCAACATTGACTCCTGACATCAGGAAGTCTCATGGCTTCAGGTCAAGCATGGGCAAGGAAACCTCCTACTGATTACCACCTACCACTCTCCCTCAGCTGATGAACTCCTCCATGTTGAACACCACTTGGAAGAAGTACTGAGAATAGCAAGGGCACAGATTGTACTCTGGGTGGGGAACTTCAATGTCTATCACCAAGAGTGGCTCGGTAGCACCACTACTAACCGAGCTGGCTAAGTCCTGAAGGACATAACTGCCAGTCTGGGCCTGCGACAGGTGGTGAGACAACCAACACGAGGGAAAAACCTACTTGACCTCGTCCTCAATCTACCTGTCGCAGATGCATCTGTCCATGACAGTATTGGTAGCAGTGCTGAAAACTTGTGCTCCAGAACTAGCTGTGCCTCTAGCCAAGCTGTTCCAGTGCAGCTACAACACTGGCATCTGTCCGACAATGTGGAAAACTGCCCAGGTATGTCCTGTCCACAAAAAGCAGGGCAAATCCAATCCAGTCAATTAACACCCCATCAGTCTACTCTCAATCATCAGCAAAGTGATAGATGTCATCGCCAGTGAGGTCAAGTGGCAGTTACTCACCAATAACCTGCTCACTGATGGCCAATTTGGGTTCCGCCAAGACCAGTTGGCTTCTGACCTCATCACAGCCTTGGTCCTAACATGGACAAAAGAACTGAATTCCAGAGGTGAGGTGAGAGTGACTGTCCTTGACACCAAGGCAGCATTTGACCGAGTGTGTCATCAAGGAGCCCTAGTAAAACTGAAGACAATGGGAATCGGGGGGGAAACTCTCCACTGGTTGAAGTCATATACATAGATACATAGATACATAGAAGATAGGAGCAGGAGTAGGCCATTCGGCCCTTCTTGCCTGCTCCGCCATTTAATGAGATCATGGCTGATCCTTTAATTCAGTATCCCGTCCCCGCCTTCTCTCCGTAACCCTTAACCCCTTTTGCCCGTAGAAATATATCTAATTCCCTCTTAAATATATTTAATGAGCTGGCGTACACTGCCCTCTGTGGCAATGAGTTCCACAAGTTCACCACTCTCTGAGTGAAGAAATTCCCCCTCATCTCTGTCCTAAATGGTTTAGCCCTTATCCTTAAATTATGTCCTCTAGTTCTGTTCTCACCCGCCAAGGGAAACATTCCTTCTGCATCCAGTCTGTCTAGACCTGTCAGAATTTTATACACTTCTATGAGGTCCCCTCTCAATCTTCTAAACTCCAGTGTGTACATCCCTAAACTACATAGTCTCTCCTCATAGGTCATTCCCGCCATTCCTGGTATCAGCCTGGTGAATCGCCGCTGCACCCCCTCCATGGCAAGAACATCCTTCCTCAGATGAGGCGACCAAAACTGTACACAGTACTCGAGGTGTGGTCTCACCAGTGCCCTGTACAGCTGCAGCAAGGTATCCCTGTTCCTGTATTCTAACCCTTTTGCTATGAAGGCCAGCATACCGTTTGCCTTCTTGACCGCCTGTTGCACCTGCATGCTCGCCTTCAGTGACTGGTGTACAAGAACACCCAGGTCTCTCTGTACTTCCCCCTCTCCCAATCTATTGCCATTTAAATAATAATTTGCCCTCCCGTTCCTGCACCCAAGGTGGATAACTTCGCACTTGTCCACATTATAGTGCATCTGCCATTTATCCGCCCAATCGCCCAGTCTGTCCAAATCGCTCTGGAGCTTCCTGGTCTCTTCCTCTGAGCCCACCCCACCTCCTAGTTTAGTGTCTTCTGCAAATTTGGAAATGCTGCATCCGACTCCCTGATCCAGGTCATTAATGTAAATTGTGAACAGCTGGGGGCCCAGGACAGATCCCTGTGGTACCCCACTTGTTACTGCCTGCCATTCAGAAAATGAGCCGTTTATTCCAACTCTCTGTTTTCTATCTGACAGCCAGTTCCCTATCCACGCCAAAACTTTCCCCTTTATCCCATGAGCCTCAATTTTCCATGCTAATCTTTTATGTGGGACCTTATCGAAGGCCTTTTGGAAGTCCAGGTACACCACATCTACTGGCTCTCCCCCATCTATTCTACCAGTTACTCCCTCAAAAAATTCCAATAGATTAGTCAAGCACGATTTACCCTTTGTAAATCCATGTTGACTCTGTCCTATCCTGTCCCCATTTGCTAAGTGCTCCGCTATTTCATCCTTAATGATGGACTCCAGCATTTTGCCCACAACTGATGTAAGGCTTACAGGTCTGTAATTACCTGCTTTTTCCCTACCCCCCTTTTTGAATAGTGGGGTAACGTTAGCTACCCTCCAATCCATCGGCACTGTTCCCGAGTCTAATGAATTCTGAAAAATCATCCTTAGTGCATCCGCTATCTCTAGGGCCACCTCCTTCAGTACCCTAGGATGCATGTTATCAGGCCCTGGGGATTTGTCCACCTTCAATCCCTTTAGCTTCCTTAACACCATATCCTTAGAGATATTGATTTGCGTCAGTTCCTCCTTTGCCAATGTCCCTATTTTTCCCGATATCCCAGGGAGGTTTTTTGTGTCTTCCTTCGTAAAGACTGACCCAAAGTATGCATTTAGTTGATCTGCCATTTCCTTATTTCCCATTATATATTCCCCCGTATCTGACTGCAATGGACCAACTTTGGTTTTCACCAGTCTTTTCCTTTTGATATATTTATAAAAGCTTTTGGAGTTAGTTTTTATATTTTCCGCCAGCTTGTTTTCGTAAGCTATTTTGCCCCTCTTGATCATGCCCTTTGCCCTCCTTTGCTCTATCTTAAACTGTTCCCAATCTTCCGCTCTGGCGCTTTTTTTGGCTATTTTATACGCCCTATCTTTGGATTTTATGCTGTCTCTAATTTCCCCTGTTATCCACGGTTGAGTCACCTTTTTAGATTTCCTTTTATGCCAGATTGGTATAAACAATTTTTGCAATTTTGTCATTCTATCTTTAAATGTTTGCCATTGTTTATCTACCTCCAGTCCTCTCAGGAACGTTGTCCAATCAGACCTACTCAGTTCCCGTCTCATGGCATCATAATTCCCCTTGTTTAAATTCAGGACCTTAGTCTCTGAGTCAATTTCTTCGCTCTCCATTTCGAGTGAGAAATCGATCATGTTATGATCGCTCTGACCCAAGGGTCCCCGTACAACAAGATTACTGATTAGTCCCTTCTCATTGCACAGTACCCAGTCCAATATAGCCTGTTCCCGAGTTGGTTCCTCGACATATTGATCCAGATAACCATCCCTTAAACACTCAAGGAATTCCTCCTCCTCATTATTTTTACTGATTAGGCTAGTCCAATCTATATGTAAGTTAAAGTCACCTGTGATGACAGCTGTGCTCTTATTGCACGCTTCTCTAATTTCCCTCGTGATGCCCTCCCTAACCTCTATTTTACTATTTGGAGGCCTATATACCACTCCTATTAATGTTTTTCGCCCCTCGCTATTTCTTAGCTCCACCCATATAGATTCTGTATTAACTGAGTTAATATCCTTCCTTTCAATTGCATTTATCCCCTCTTTTACTAGCAATGCTACCCCTCCTCCCTTTCTTTTTTGTCGATCCTTCCTAAATACTGAATACCCCTGTATGTTAAGCTCCCAGCCCTGCTCACCCTGCAACCATGTTTCCGTAATCCCAATTAGATCATAATTATTAACCTCTATTTCCACAGCTAATTCATCTACCTTGTTCCTGATGCTTCTCGCATTAAGGTATAAAACCCTCAGGCTTTTTTTATGCTCACATTTTTTATGAATTAGTTTGGCCCTTTGTTTTTTGTTCCTCACCCTTTTACCATTTATTTCTGTCTGCCTTTCACTTTCCTCTATTTCACTACATAGGTTTCTAGCCCCCTGCCATACTAGTTTAAATGCTCCCGAACTGCTTTATCAAAAATTACCCCGAGAACATCAGTTCCATCTCTGCACAGGTGTAGACCGTCCCTTTTGTATAGGTCACACCTACCACAAAACTGGTTCCAATGCCTCAAAAATTTAAAACCCTCCCTCTTACACCACTGCTCAAGCCACGTATTTAGCCTAACTATCCTGTTCTCTGTACTCTTACTAGCACGTGGCACTGGTAGTAATCCAGAGATTACTACCTTCGAGGTCCTACTTTTTAGCTTGGCTCCTAACTCCCTAAATTCTACTTGTAGGACCTCTTCCCTTTTTTTAGCTACGTCGTTGGTACCAACATGTATCACGACAACTGGCTGTTCCCCCTCCCCCTCCAGAATGTTCTGCACCCGCGCCGAGACATCTAGCACAAAGGAAGATGGTTGTGGTGGTTGAAGTTCAATCTTCACAGCCCCAAGACATCGCTGCTGGAGTTCCTCAGGGCAGGGTCCTAGGCCCAACCATCTTCAGCTGCTTCATCAATGACCTTCCCTCCAACATAAGGTCAGAAATGGGGATGTTTGCTGATGACTGCACAGTGTTCAGTGCCATTCACAACTCCTCAGATAATGAGGCAGTCCATGCCCGCATGCAACAAGATCTGGATGACGTTCAGGCTTGGGCTGATAAGTGGCAGGTAACATTCACGCCACACAAGTGCCAGGCAATGACTATCTCCAACAAGCGAGAGTCTAACCACCGCCCCATGACTTTCAACTGCATTGGACAGGTTGGGCGATTGGGCAGATGCATGGCAGATGCAGTATAATGTGGATAAATGCGAGGTTATCCACTTTGGTGGCAAAAACAGGAAGGCAGATTATTATCTGAACGGCAATAGATTGGGAAAAGGGGAAGTGCAACGAGACCTGGGTGTCCTTGTGCACCAGTCGCTGAAGGTAAGCATGCAGGTGCAGCAGGCGGTTAAGAAGGCAAATGGTATGTTGGCCTTCATAGCGAGAGGATTCGAGTACAGGATTAAGGATGTCTTGCTGCAGTTGTACAGGGCCTTGGTGAGACCACACCTTGAGTATTGTGTGCAGTTTTGGTCACCTTATCTGAGGAAGGATGTTCTTGCCATGGAGGGAGTGCAGCGAAGATTCACCAGACTGATACCTGGGATAGCAGGAATGACATATGAAGAGAGATTGGGTCGATTAGGCTTATATTCGCTAGAGTTTAGAAGAATGAGAGGGGATCTCATTGAAACTTATAAAATTCTAACAGGACTAGACAGTCTAGATGCAGGAAGGCTGTTCCCGATGGCGGGGGAGTCCAGAACCAGGGCTCACAGTCTAAGGATAAGGGGTAAGCCATTTAGGACTGAGATGAGGAGGAATTTCTTCACCCAGAGAGTGGTGAACCTTTGGAATTCTCTACCACAGAAGACAGTTGAGGCCAATTCATTAAATATATTCAAGAAGGAGTTAGATATATTTCTTAAGGCTAAGGGGATCAAGGGATATGGGGAGAAAGCAGGGACAGGGTACTGAATTTGGATGATCAGCCATGATCTCATTGAATGGCGGAGCAGGCTCGAGGGGCCGAATGGCCTATTCCTGCTCCTATCTTCTATGTTTCCCACTAACGTTTTCTGCCCCTTGGTATTTCTCAACTCTACCCATACAGATTCCACATCATCAGAGCTAATATCCTTCCTTACTATTGTGTTAATCTCCTCTTTAACCAGCAATGCTACCCCACCTCTATTAGCATCGGCAAATCCCCCACCGTCAATATCCTGGAGGTCACCACTGATCAGAAACTTAACTGAACCAGCCAAAAAATATTGTGGCAACAAGAGCAGGTCAGAGGCTAGGTATTCTGCAGCGAGTGTCTCACCTCCTGACTCCCCAAAGCCTTTCCACCATCTATAAGGCACAAGTAAGGACTGCGATGGAATACTCTCCGCTTGCCTGGATGAGTGCAGCTCCAACAACACTCAAGAAGTTTGATGCCATCCAGCACAAAGCAGCCTGTTTGATTGGCACCCCATCCACCACCTTAAACATTCACTGCCTCCACCACCCGCGTATCGTGGCTGCAGTGTGTACCATCTACAAGATGCACTGTAGCAACTCGCCAAGGCTTTTTCGGCAGCACCTCCCAAACCCGTGACCTCTTCCACCTAGAAGGACAAGGGCAGCAGGTGCATGGGAACACCATCAGCTATAAGTTCCCCTCCAAGTCACAAACCATCTTGATTTAGAAGTAATAACAACAGAAAATGCTGGAAAAACTCAGCAGGTCAGGCAACATCCGTGGAGAGAAATTTGAGTTGACATTTCGGGTCGAACCCTTCTTCAAAACTGGAAATAAAATAAAATAGATCGAAGGCAGGGCTGCGTTCGGACAAAAGAAGTGAAAGAGACAAAAGTGGTAGAAGAGACAATAAAAGGTATACGAAGCCAGACAAGATGGTAATAGGCTGAGATTAGGTGTGAAGTGTACTGGCAGGGCAAGAGATAGCTGCCAGGTGGGAGAGTCATCGTCGTACGTGACTTCACACTGTTCCCTTTGGGGAACTGTATGAAGTGGTGGAAGGATTTCTGGCCGCGATTAACGCTCTTTCTGTGACCGTAACCATCTTCATACCAGCCATTAGGGTGGTTAGTCCTATGGTGGGAGGGTTTTACGGGCTCCCACAACCCATACGAGGGGGGGGGGGCCACCCACACCCACGGACGCAAGTATCCCGCTGGATGTCAACCCAGAATTTAGAGCCGGAGCTCCGACTCCACTTGCCGGGACTGTCTGGAGCGGGGTTCGAAACCCTACGCCTTCTGGCCCAGCGGCGGGGATGCTACCGCTACGCCAAAGGCCCACTGGTGGGAGTGTGAAACAAAAGGAAAGGGCGGGGGGGGGGGGGAAAGGAGTGGAAAAATTACAAGTAAAAAAGTGATTGGGGCCGAGGTTATGATCTGAAATTGTTAAACTCGATATTGAGTCCGGAAGACTGCAAAGTGCCTAATCGGAAGATGAGGTGCTGTTCCTCGAGTTTACGTTGAGCTTCCATGGAACAATACAAGAGGCCAAGGACGGTGAGGTCCGAGTGGGAATGGAGCGGTGAATTAAAATGACAGGCGACCGGAAGCTCGGGGTCACCCTTACGGACTGAACGGAGGTGTTCCGCAAAGCGGTCACCCAATCTGTGTTTGGTCTCCCCACTGTAGAGGAGACCGCATCGTGAGCAGCGAATACAGTATACTAGATTGTGAGAAGTAAAAGTAAATCGCTGTTTCACCTGGAAGGGGTGTTTGGGGCCCTGGACAGTGGGAAGGGAGGAGGTATAGGGGCAGGTGTTACATCTCCGCTTGCATGGGAAGGTGCCAGGCGAAGGGGAAGGGCTGTTTGGGGTGATGGAGGAGTGGACTAGGGTGTCTCGGAGGGAGCGATCCCTACGGAATGCTGAAAGGGGAGGGGAGGGGAAGATACGTTTGGTGGTGGGATCACTTTGGAGGTAGCGGAAATGCCGGAGGATGATCCGTTGAATGTGGAGGCTGGTGGGGTGAAAGGCACCTTCACCACACGGACTGCAGCGGATCAAGAAGGTGGCTCACCACCACATTCTCAAGGGCAATTAGAGATGGGCAATAAATCCTGGCTTTACCAGCGACACTCACATCCCATGAACTAATAAAAAAAATCTTGTTAATTACACTGGGTGGTGTCACTAAACGCAGCCAAAAATATACTATCAGTCTGTGAGTGTTAATTTCAAGTGCCTGTGGGTGTTCCTTCATCTCAATTAAGTAATATAAGTTTTGGTAAAACGGCTCCAGTCTTTGCCACAATCTGCACTCTCCCCTGTTACACTGTGAGAACAGTAAAGTATTTGCAGACAGATCACACTTAAGCACAGGACTGCAGAATATACACTTAATGGCACAGTTTTAAAGAGTGTGCAGGGACAGAGGGACCTGGGAGTTAATGTCCCTGAAGGTGGCAGGACCTATTGAGAAAGTGGTTAGCAAAGCATATGGGATCTTGGGCTTCATAAATAGGGGTATTGAGTACAATAGTAGAGGAGTTATTAAACGTTATTCTGAACCTTTATAAAGCACTGGCTAGGCCACATCTGGAATATTGCATCCAGTTCTGGTCACCACACTTTAGGAAGAAGGTGAAAGCCCTTGAGAGGGTGCAGAGGAGATTTACCAGAATGGTTCTGGGGATGGAGGATCTTAGTTACAAGGACAGGTTGGAGAAGCAGGATTTATTTTCTTTAGAGCAAAGAAGGTTGAGGGGAGATTTGATAGAGGTGTACAAGATTATGACGGGTTTGGATAGGCTAGACGGGGAAAAGTACAAGGACTAGGGGACACAGATTTAAGGTTTTGGGCAAGAGAAACAGGGGGGACATGAGGAAAAACTTTTTAATGCAGCGAGTGGTGAGGACCTGGAATTTGCTGCTGACGGAAGTGGTGGAAGCGGAGACACTCAGGGCTGGATTTTCATTGAGGAGGCGGGACTACAACTTTCGGGGTTGTAGTCCCGCCTCCATCGAGTTCTAGCCAACCCACACGATTTTGACTTGATTGACCTTGTTAAGCCCGCCCAGCGGGCTCAGCAGGCCAATTAAGGGCCACCCGGCAACAGTGACGTCACAGATTGATATGTCATCTGTCAAGACCTTTTGACAGATGAAATATCAGCGTTTGACGGCTGTTTGAAGCTGTCAAACACTGACAATCTGTACTCCAGGTTAATTCCTTCCTCTCAGGATGATTTAGAGATCGTCCCGGACAGAAAGCTGAATGCTGGAACTTTTGACAGCTCGTGGCCATTCTGTTTTCTGCGCCGGTGAGATGAGGGATTCCCGAGACCTGAAGGAAGGAAGTCTGTAAAGGTAAGTGCATGCAAGTACAACTTCTTTAAACACTTTACACACACCAAACACACTTACCTCTGCACTCATGCACCCATCACTCACCTGAACACTGGACATCTCGACCCCTCCAAGCCCTTCATCTCGACGGCCCGCCTCGCTAACTTGGCGTGGTTTGGAGCCGTCGGGAATCCCACATTTCACCAATGAAAATAGGGATTAAGCTAAATACTGCCTGTTAACCGCCTGTAAACAGGCAGTTAACTGGCACTAATCCCCTTCCCGCCTCGGTCCCAGTGCGGGTCGGGTACCCGCCTCCTTTGAAACTGGCATGGAGGTGGGTTGGGGGCGGGATGGGTTCGTGCCCCCCAATTTCATAGAAACATAGAAGATAGGAGCAGGAGTAGGCCATTTGGCCCTTCGAGCCTGCTCCGCTATTCAATGAAATCATGGCTGATCATCCAAATTCAGTACCCTGTCCCTGCCTTCTCCCCATATCCCTTGATCCCTTTAGCCTCAAGAAATATATCCAACTCTTTCTTGAATATATTTAATGAACTGGCCTCCACTGCCCTCTGTGGCAGAGAATTCCACAGGTTCACCACTCTCTGGGTGAAGAAATTCCTCCTCATTTCAGTCCTAAATGGCTTACCCCTATCCTTAGACTTTGACCCCTGGTTCTGGATGCCCCGGCCATCAGAAACATCCTTTCTGCATTTAGTCTGTCCAGACCTGACAGAATTTTATAGGTTTCGATGAGATCCCCTCTCAATCTTCTAAACTCCAGTGAGTATAAGCCCAATCGACACAATTTCTCCTTGTACGTCATTCCTGCCATCCCAGGTATCAGCCTGGTGAATCTTCGCTGCACTCCCTCCATGGCAAGAATGTCCTTCCTCAGGTAAGGTGACCAAAACTGTACACAATACTCAAGGTGCGGTCTCACCAAGGCCCTGTACAACTGCAGCAAGACATCCTTGTTCTTGTACTCGAACCCTCTTGCTACGAAGGCCAACATACCATTTGCCTTCTTAACCGCCTGCTGCACCTGCATGCTTACCTTCAGCGACTGGTGCACAATAACACCCAGGTCTCTTTGCACTTCCCCTTCTCCCAATCTATTGGCATTCAAATAACAATCTGCCATCCTGTTTTTGCCACCAAAGTGGATAACCTCACATTTATCCACATTATAGTGCAGTTGCCATGTTTCTGCCCAATCACCCAACCTGTCCAAATCGTACTGGAGTTTCACGACATCCTCCTCACAGCTTACCCTCCCACCCAGCTTTGTGTCGTCTGCAAATTTGGAGATATTACATCCAATTCCCTCATCCAGATCATTAATATATATTGTGAACAGCTGGGGTCCTAGGACCGATCCTTGCGGTACCCCACTAGTCACTGTCTGCCACTCGGAAAATGACCCGTTTATTCCAACTCTTTGCTTTCTGTCCGCCAACCAGTTCTCTATCCAAGTCAATACTTGGGCCCCAATCCCATGTGCCTTGATTTTGCACGCTAATCTCTTATGTGGGACCTTATCGAAAGCCTTCTGAAAGTCCAAATACACCACATCCACTGGTTCTCCCTTATCTATTTTACCAGTTACATCCTCAAAAAATTCCAGTAGATTAATCAAGCATGATTTACCTTTTGTAAATCCATGTTGACTTTATCCGATCCTGTCACTGCTTTCCAAGTGCTCTGCTATTACATCTTTTATAATAGACTCTATCATTTTCCCCACTACTGATGTCAGGCTTACCGGTCTATAATTCCCCTTTTTCTCTACCACCTTTTTTGAATAGTGGGGTAACATTAGCTAACGTCCAATCCATGGGTACTGTTCCAGAGTCTATCGAGTTCGGGAAGATGACCAGCAATGCATCTACTATCTCTAGGGCCACTTCCTTAAGTACCCTGGGATGTAGACCATCAGGCCCTGGGGATTTATCAGCCTTCAGTCCCATCAATTTTCCTAACACCATTTCCCTACAAATACTGATTTCTTTCAGTTCCTCCCTCTCATTAGACCCTATGTTCCCCGGCATCTCTGGGAGGTTATTTGTGTCCTCCTTTGTGAAGACAGAACCAAAGTATGTATTTAGTTGGACTGCCATTTCCTTGTTTCACATTATAAATTCCCCTGATTCTGACTATAAGGGACCCACGCTTGACTTCACCAATCTTTTTCTCTTCACATATCTAAAAAAACTTTTACAGTCAGTTTATATGTTCCCTGATAGCTTACTCTCATATTCTATTTTCCCTTTCTTAATCAATCCCTTTGTCCTCCTTTGTTGACTCCTAAACTGCTCCCAATCCTCAGGATTATTGCTTTTTCTAGCCAATTTATATGTCCTCTCCTTGGATCTTATGCTATCCCTAATTTCCCTTGTTAGCCACGGTTGAGTCACCTTTTTTGTTTTATTTTTATGCCAAACTGGGATGAACAAATTCTGTAGCTCATCCATTCGGTCTTTGAATGTTTGCCATTGCCTATCCACCGTCAACCCTTTGAGTGCCATTCCCCAATCAATCCTACCCAACTCGCTCCTCAGACCATCGTAGTTTCCTTTATTTAAATTGAGGACCCTTGTCTCTGAGTCAACTACTTCATTCTCCATCTTAATGAAGAATTCGATCATATTATGATCGCTCCGACCCAAGGGGCCTCATACAACAAGATTGCTAATGAATCCTTTCTCGTTACATAATACCCAGTCTAAGATGGCCTGATCTCTGGTTGGTTCCTCGACATATTGGTCCAGGAAACTATCCCGTAAACACTCCAGGAATTCCTCCTCCACAGTATTGTTACTAATTTGGTTGGCCCAATCTATATGTAGATTAAAGTCACCCATGATGACTGCTGTGCCCTTATTGCACGCTTCTTTAATTTCCCTTTTAATGCCATCCCCAACCTCCGCCTTACTGTTTGGAGGTCTATATACCACTCTCACTAATGCTTTTTTCTCCTTAGTATTTCTCAATTCTACCCATACAGATTCCACATCATCAGAGCTAATATCCTTCATTACAATTGTATTAATTAATCCCTTCTTTAACCAGTAATGCTACCCCACCTCCCTTTCCCTTTTGCCTATCTTTCCTGAATATCGAATACCCCTGGATGTTGAGTTCCTAGTCTTGGCCATCCTTGAGCCACGTTTCCGTAATCCCAACCAAATCATATTCGTTTAACTCTATTTGCGCAGCCAATTCATCCACCTTATTACAAATGCTCCTCGCATTAAGACACAAATCCTTCAGGCTTGTTTTTTTAATGCTCTTAGAACTATTAGAATTATTATTTACTGTGGCCACGTTTGATTTAAACCGTTGATTTCTCTGACTGCCACTTTTGTTTTTCTCCTTCCTATCTTTTGCTTTTATCCCTGTTTTCCTTTCCTCTGTCTCCCTGCTCAGGTTCCCAACCCCCTGCCATTTTAGTTTAAACCCCACTGAACAGTGCTAGCAAACCTCCCCGCAAGGATATTGATGCGCTATCAATAACTCGAAAGACTGAGATTAAGCGAGTAGCTAACAGGCTTTTATTAACAAGAGAATGAAGGTGTGCCTCGAGTGGTCGACCGGTCCAGAATACAGAGGGACTGTGGAGCAGTCACCTTTATACCTGGACTCGTGGGAGGAGTCAGCTGAGACATGTACAGGCATGTACACAGTGGAATACAAACAGTGGTTTACCACAGATATTTGTCCCGCTCTGGTTCAGGTGCAACCCATCCAACTTGTACAAGTCCCACCTTCCCCAGAAGCAGGCCCAGTGATCCAGGAAACTAAAGCCCTCCCTCCTGCACCAACTCATTAGCCACGCATTCATCTGCTCTATCCTCCTATTCCTATACTCACTAGCACGTGGCACCGGGAGCAATCCAGAGATTACAACCTTTGAGGTCCTACTCTTTAATCTGCTACCTAGCTCCGTAAATTCTTGCTGCAGGACCTCATCCCTCTTCCTACCTATGTCGTTGGTCCCAATGTGAACCACGACCTCTGCCTGTTCACCCTCCCCCTTCAGAATGCCCTGCAGCCATTCAGTGACATCCTTGACCCTGGCACCAGGGAGGCAACAAACCACCCTGGAGTCACGTCTATGGCCACAGAAATGCCTATCTGTTCCCCTTACGATAGAATCCCCTACCACTATTGCTCTCCCACTCTTTTTCCTCCCTTCCTGAGCAGCAGAAGCGCCCCTGGTGCCAGGAAGTTGGCTGCTGCTGCCTTCCCCTGGTGAGTCATCCCCCTCAACAGTATCCAAACTGGTATACCTGTTTGAAAGGGGAATGGCCACAGGGGTCCCCTGCACTACCTGCCTGCTTCTATTGCTCCGCCTGTTGGTCACCCATTTCCCTTCTGCCTGTGCAGCCCTACCCTGCGGCGTGACCAACTCATCAAACGTGTAATCCACGACCATCTCAGCATCGTGAATGCTCCACAACCCATCCATCCGCAGCTCCAGCGCCTCCATACGGCCCGTTAGTAGCTGCAGCTGGATGCATTTCTGGCACACGTGGTCGTCAGGGACACTGGCAGCATCCCTGAATTCCCACATAGAGCAAGAGGAGCATAACACCCTGGCATGACTTACCCCTTTAATTAATTTAAATTAATTCAATACCACCAGTTAAAGATATACTCTAGGGCGCTTATTTACCAACTGTCCCCACTACACCACAGAGACCCAAGAAAATATAAACCGCAGAATTTAAGCTTGTAATGAAAAGGAGAAAGACTCACCAACCAATCACTTACCTTCTTCCTGGTGACGTCACACTTGGATTACTTTTTACCTCTCTCCCCTGCTGTTGAATTGGTCGGGCCTCGCCTCGCTCCTCTTTTTAAATGTTGCCGCCTCGTACCTCATGCAGGTCCGCTCTCGCTTCTCATTGCACTCCCACATGCCTCCAATCCCGCCTCCACGGCCCAATGAAAATCCTGCCCTCAATGTTTTCAAGGGGAGATTGGATAGGCCTTGAGGGAAATAAACTTGCAGGGCTACGGCGATAAAGCGGGGGAATGGGACTGACTGGATTGTTGTAGAGAGCTGGCACGGACTCGATGGGCCAAATGGCCTCCTTCTGTGCCATATGACTCTATGGGAAAAAATTCAGTATCACCCTGTTTGGGGCGCCATTGTCGGCTATGCGCAAAGTTTAGCGCCTGGCACTAATTATCGCCTCCGACATCAAACTTGGCTTTTATCGCCCCTGGAGGTGATTGGAACGCTAAATCAGGCGCTTCACACCTGTCTTAAGGCGCAATGGCCGAGGAGCGAGGCGCTACCTCAGAGCGCTGGCGAAGCTCATGTGATGTCAGTCAGCAATGGAACACAGACACACTGGCACTGGACAGTTCTTAAAGGGGAGGGTTGATCTTGCTCTCCATCCACATCCTGCTCATTGCAGCCTTGAATCTCAGCCTGGAGAGACCTGTACATCAAATCTGCTGGAAAGAACAATGGAGAGGCCCAGGGAAAGAGCTCAGAGTGCAGCCCCCACAGTCTCTTCTAAATCGATACAAGGAAGGTCAAATCAAAATGAACCTGCAAAGTGCTGCTCAGTACCCAAAACTCCTTCACACAGCGTTGAATCTCTCCAGAAGTCTCTCTCTCTCAGAATGCGTGGTGCAAAAATGTCACCAACAATAAAAGGCAGGAAGCGATCGCCTTTAAATAGCGCCCCCCCAGTCCCTTCCTGACTGCAAATCGCTCCCCTCAGCCTGTCATTGCTAGCAGCAGGCGGTAAGGCAGGGGGCGCCACTCAATATCCGGTCCGGGGTGCTACCGGGATGTTGCGCACTCGACTGACATCACGATCTGCCAGCGCAGGAGGTTTTGGCGGTAGTGTTTAGCGCCGCCGTAAAATGTCTAGTTAATTTCGCGAGCGGCGCAAACATCGCCACACCCGGGCGTTAGTTGCTTTTCGCCCCATTAGCGCCCTCTTAAGGCACTAACGGGAGGCGCAAACCAACTGAATTTTTCCCCCTATGACTCTAGAAGAGTTTTGTGGCCGATATTTTTAGTGAAGCAATGCTTTGTGGAATTTCTCTTTCAAAATAAACACTTTCATTTCCCCATAGATTATCCGATAGAGAGGAATGTTTATGAGCTAATACAAATGCTGCAATAATCTTCATTTAACTTTTTTTCCTTGTCTTGTTATCTCTCCGTTTCGCTTCCCAAACCAATTTCACACAATCCTTCTCAAACAGAAGCCCGGGATGGTCCGGTACCCAACAATGGAATGTGATCGGTGCCACTCTTTGGCCAGTGTGAGCTGAGCAGCGAAGGAACCTGAGGCTAGGCTTCTCGCCCTCTTCAAGACACCAAGCTGTGTTAGGGGGAAATTGCGTCCTGGGAAAGGTTCTAGTGCAAATGTCATTCCTTGAGTTGGCATTGTTGTCAAAGTTAAATAACCTGTTTTTCTCGAACTTTATCTTCAACATTTTAAAGGACGAGGATTGCCACTTTCAATCGCCTCTTACGCAACGAAAACAGTGCAGCTCTGCGAGTGTCTCTTTGTAATTAGATCCCTCAGCACCAGAATCATCATTGCTGCGCTTTGCCAAATTCTATTCAATGCATCAATGTCCTTTTGAAAATAGAATCTCTCAAAGTGAGTGACATATTCTAAATCCGACTTTGACCGACCAAGTCAGTTGGTCACATCTGCAGGAGTGAATGTGGTCTAGGGTTTCCCTACTGCTGCTCCCGCTCAAGTTAACTCGCCACTGACCTCTGATTCAACATTGGACCTTCCCAGTGTGAATGGGTCAGCTACTGACAGGGTAAACCCACTGAGCTGTCAGAGGATCGCATCTTAGATTTTAAAAAATCACAAATTGGAAAGTTTCAGCATTCATTGCAGTGAATGTATATTTGTATAGAAAATTGACCTTGGATTGATTTCCATGCAGTTACCTGGAATATTTCATCATTGCTTTGTTGCCTGTTCTAAGTAACTGCTATGTCAATTTGCTCTGGCACACAGTTGAACAGGATTCAGGATGTGCAGGCTCTGTCAGGTTTCTATATATATGTTACAGTTGATTTCCCACAGCATTGCATAAAGCGAGTCAAAATCAAGTAGAGTATTCAGGTCAAGTGGAGTTAGTGGGTAGGGCGATAAATGGGCTAAGGATGGAGATGAGGGAGGCGGAGGAGAGGGCAACAGAAGTGGCAAGAGGGGGAGGGAGAGAGAGATAATGGGAGAGAAAGACAGAGGAGACAGGGAGAGAGGAGGCGGAAGGAAAAGGGCGAAAAGGGAAGGCGAGAAGGAAGAAGAGCAGGAGGGCCAGGGATGGAGGGAGTAATGGGGTAGGGACAAGCTAAAGGGATACAAGGAGAGAGGAGGGTGAGAAGGGGAAAGAGAGGTGGGAGAGAGGGAGGTGAACAGAACGAGGCAAGACAGGAGCAGTGGGATTGTTGACTGGGCTTTTCAATGGAAAGGACACATTAATTTTAATATATAGATAGAAATGACAGTTCAAATACTGAAATATGTATGTTTGTACGAAGACAAACCACCTCCATTTATATATCGATGAAAATTGCTTAAAGTTTTCAACTTTCGACAATTAAGAGGGCAGTGGTACTGTATAGTTTTATTTTAAAGTTCTTTGAATGAAAATAAAACAATTTACTACCCAAATAAAAAGAGTTTAGGAAAAGCTTTTGACACTAGATACGTTATTCGGTTAACCTTGGAAATTTTGCATGTCTTGAGATGCTAATCTCTAGTTATGATCTGTTAAAATGCAATACTTTCTGCAAAACAGGCTGTAGAAAAGATGTTTTATCACCCGTACAGAAAGAGTAACTGATGAACTGGGTTTGCTGTGCTTGCTTGCACTGCTGAACTTTGCATTAGGATCACTTTCCATTTGAATGAATAGAACACAACACAACACAAACTGATATCTTGGTATATAAGTATAATATTCTTGTACATTCTGCCATACAAAACTAGATTTATTCCTTTAACATTTGCATTTAAATATTCTTGCTAAGTGCAGATTTGACATCATGTATTGCAAACCTTGAATATAATGTCTGTTTTGTGTTGAGTTTTGTAGGTGTCACCCTCAAACAAGCTGTAACCTGTAAACCCACACTACCTGTCTCTCTGGTTTCCCTGCCTGAGTGTCTAAATGAAGGTAGTGTTGTCCATTACTGGTTTTTTTTGACAACTGTTATACACTTAACTGGATCCAATGTTTTTTCAGGTTTTTCTCTCCTGAAGACGTTGATTCCTGTTGGGGTATGATTCCTTGGAGCTTGCAGGCTTCCTTTACCTCACCCAAGTCATCATTCTTCATATGTGAGTCTAGACAGTGAGTGTCAGTAGTCTGTTTGGTCATGTGCCTGGCCAGCTCCTTGATCAATAGCCACACATACGTAAACAAGGGCACTATTTCAGGTTCAATCTCACATTGCTTTTGTTGTTGAAAGATATTGGAACACATAAGGGATCGCGCCAGTTATCTTCTGAATCTATTTAATCAAGGTCACACCTAGCCATTGAACCAACCAGCAAAAGCTGGATAGCAATCAGGAATAGGAAGCCTGACTGATTTTGCTTTAATTTCCCTAGTCCAGAGGTGCAGGAGACAATTGTGACACCCACACACTACTGCCTCAGAACAGCCCAAGGATCAAACAAAGACTTTCTTGGCCTGCCAACCTCAATAACATAAGAAATGATAGATTTCTCACAAAGGGAGGGGGCAGGGGAGGGGGGTGCGGAGAGAAATACACAGCTTTATTTTAATGAATGTTTAGAAGTATTTTTTTTTGGCTTATCAAGATGCTAAGAGTTAACATCAAACACTTCCGTGGCCAGTATAGTATGGCCAGAAGTGCCGAGTGGATGATCCATATCGGCCTCCTCCTGAGGCACCCACCATCATGGAAGTCAGTCTTCAGCCAATTCGATTCACTTCACGTGATATCAAGAAACGGCTGAGCGCACTGGATACAGCAAAGGTTATGGGCCCTGAAACATCCCGGCTGTCGTGCTGAAGACTTGTGTTTCAGAACTAGCCGTGCCTCTAACCAAGCTGTTCCAATACAGCTACAACACTGGTATCTATCCAACAATGTGGAAAACTGCCCAGGTATGTCCGTCCACAAAAAGGACAAATCCAACCCGGCCAATTACCGCTTTATCAGTCTACTCTAAATCATCAGCAAAGTGATGGAAGGTGTCATCGACAGTGCTATCAAGCGGCACATACTCACCAATAACCTGCTCACTGATGCCCAGTTTGGGTCCGCCAAGGCCACTCAGCTCTCGACCTCATTACATCCTTGGTCCAAATATGGACAAAGGAGCTGAATTGCAGAGGTGAGGTGAGAGTGACTACCTTTGACATCAAGGCAGCATTTGACCAAGTGTGGCATCAAGGAGTCCCAGTAAAACTGAAGTCAATGGGAATCGGGGGAAAACTCTCTACTGGCTGAAGTCATACCTAGCACAAAGGAAGGTGGTTGAAGGTCAAACATCACAGCTCCAGGGCATCGCTGCAGGAGTTCCTCAGGGCAGTGTCCTAGGTCCAACCATCTTCAGCTGCTCCATCAATAACCTTCCTTCCAAAATAAGGTCAGAAATGGGGATGTTCGCTGATGACTGCACAGTGTTCAGTGTCATTCACAACTCCTCAGATAATGAAGCAGTCCATGCCCACATGCAACAAGACCTGGACGACGTTCAGGCTTGGGCTCATAAGTGGCAGGTAATATTTGCGCTACAGAAGTGCCAGGCAATGACTATCTCCAACAAGCGAGAGTCTAATCACCGCCCCTGGACATTCAATGGCATTACCATCGCCGAATCCCCCACCATCAACATCCTGGGGGTCACCATTGACCAGAAACCTAACTGGACCAGCCACATAAATATTATGGCAACAAGAGCAGGTCAGAGGCTAGGTATTCTGTGGCGAGTGTCTCACCTCCTGACTCCCCAAAGGCTTTTTACCATCTACAGGGCACAAGTAAGGAGTGTGATGGAATACTCTCCACTTGCCTGGATGAGTGCAGCTGCAACAACACTCAAGAAGCTCGACACCATCCAGGACAAAGCAGCCCGCTTGATTGGCATCCTCTCTACCACCTTAAACATTTACTCCCTCTACCACCGGCATACCATGGCTGCAGTGTGTACCATCTGCAAGATGCACTGCAGCAACTCGCCAAGGCTTCTTCGGCAGCACCTCCAAAACTCACAACCCCTACCAACTAAAAGGACAAGGGCAGCAGGCGCATGGGAACACCACCACCTCCAGTTTCCCCTCCAAGTCACACATCATCCTGACTTAGAAGTATATCGCCGATCCTTCATCGTTGCTGGGTCAAAATCCTGGAACTCCCTCCCGAACAGCACTGTGGGAGTAACTTCACCACATGGATTGTAGCGGTTCAAGAAGGCGGCTCATCACCACCTTCTCAAGGGCAATTAGGGATGGGCAATAAATGCTGGCTTTGCCAGCGACGCCCACATCCCATAAAAATTAATTTAAAAAAAATTCAGGGGACATCTTCCATTACTCAGTCGAAACAAGTGCTGGGAATTTCCTGATCCACCAGGATTCAGCAGAAACCCCGAGTAAATTCCTGGCGAATATTTCTAAACCCCAATCTTGTCATTGCACCAACATACATTTTACCATTTCCCACACCGCTCACCCTTGCGTCCTCTCTGAGTGAGATTGCCAACTTGTGTTGAATTGTGGGCAGTATTGTGCTTCAGCCCATGCTCCACTCCTGGGTGTCTCTCAGACCTAAGCCATTGGATGGAAACTGAGCCTAGTTTTGGAGCCCAGCCACATCATGGATGGCCTCCAACCCCACCTCATTGATCCCTGGGATGGGAGGGTTGTCCTATGAGGAGCGATTGAGTAGATTGGGCCTGGACTCTGTGGAGTTTAAAAGAATGAGAGGTGATCTCATTGAAATATACGAGATTCTGAGGGAAATTGACAGGGTAGATGCTGAGAGGTTGCTTCCCTTGGCTACAGAGTCTAGAACTAGGGGGCATAGTCTCAGGATAAGGGGTCGGCCATTTAAGACTGAGATGATGAGGAATTTCTTCACTCAGATGGTTGTGAATCTTTGGAATTCTCTACCCCAAAGGGCTGTGGATGCTGAGTCGTTGAGTATATTCAAGGCTGAGATAGATATATTTTTGGACTCTAGGTGAATCAAGGGATATGGGGATCGGGCAGGAAAGTGGAGTTGAGGTCGAAGATCAGCCATGATCTTATTGAAGGCAGAGCAGGCTCGAAGGGCCACATGGACTACTCCTGCTCCTAATTCTTATGGTCTTATCTTCCATCTAAGTGTTTCCAGGCCTCAGCTGTCTCCTTAGTACTCCTCACTCTCCCCTCATGTTTGCAGAGCATATCTTCTCCCCTAAGTGCTCCAAATCCCTCTAATACTTCCAGTTCCCATTTATGCCTCTAGTGTACCTTGTTCTGTACTTCCATAACCCAGCCCACTTCCATTCACTCTCTAGTCTCCATCAGTGCTGTACGCTACTAACCCACCTACTGACTCCAACCTGCCGCAGTTGACAACAGACCTAGGTGCCCCAACTTTGTTGTTGCAGACCTCCTGCACCTTTCCAGTTTTCAAACTGCCCCTTGATTGCTCCCACTTGATTGCTCCCACCAAACTCCTGAGTATTCTCCTGCCCCAGCCATCCTGCCATGATTGCTGCCAAAGCCCAGTCACATTTGAAGTTCTCCCAGGCCACAGACTGCCATCCCACCAATTGTTCCAGATCTCCGTTCTCTGATATCCATCTCCCACGATTACTCCCCGGTCAAATCCTCCCCCATTCCATCCCAAGCCATGGCTGCTTCAGCCAACTCCCTCCCATGTAACAACCATAAGCCTCTGCTCCCACCTAGATGCAGCCTCCAGCCTATCTCAGCCTGATCCTGAGTTTCCTCTTCTCTCTCAACCTCCCATGTCGCAGCACCTCTCTTGAGAGCCGCTCCTGTTCCTGTTACTATAAAATAGCAAATGGTCCAACTCACTGTGAAAAAGGAGCCCAACTACTTAATTTTAAAATATTCTGTCTGCATATTAAATTTGTCCATGTTTTAAATACTTGGCAAGTTAGAATGCTTTTTAACAATTAATTTCCAAATTTTTCCTCAATTATCATAAATTATGTATAAATTTCCAATTCAACCTACTGAGTGACAATGCTGCAGGGGTTAAGGGTTCTATGGTTGCGAATCATATTGCTGGGTATTTGAATCATAGAAGAGCATGTTCTTCTAATTGTGTATCTACTTAAACTGGTGAAGCGGATTACACATATGTAAATATGTTAGGGGTTATTCATAATTTTCAGAATACTTCTACATATCGTTTCCTTTGTAAAAGCACACATTGTGAAAAAAACAAATTGGTCAATATCAATATTTAGTTAATACAATTTGTAGATGGGTTATTAATTCTCTCTCACACACAATACTCTTGTGAACGATAGGGGTGAGCATTTAATATCACTGAAATTAATAAGAACAGTAACTACACTGTAACTTTTAAGGGTAGGATAGTATAGTGATTATGTTCTGGACTAGTAATCCAGAGCCTTAGACTAATAATCCATAATATTACAAATAATGCGCCTTACTGGGAAGACCAAAGCCATTGTTTTCGGTCCCTTCCACGAACTCCGTTCCCTAGCCACTGACTCCATCCCTCTCCTTAACATCTGTCTGAGGCTGAACCTCACTGTTCGCAACCTTGGTGTCATATTTGACCCTGAAATGAGCTTCCGACCACATACCCGCAGCATAACTAAGACCGCCTATTTCCACCTCCGTAACATCGCCCGTCTCCGCCCTTGCCTCAGCTCATTCACTGCTGAAACCCTCATCCATGCCTTTGTTACCTCTAGACTTGACTATTCCAACACACTCCTGGCTGGCCTCCCACATTCTACCCTACGTAAACTTGAGTTCATCCAAAACTCGGCTGTCCGTGTCCTGACTTGCACAAAGTCCCATTCACCCATCACCCCTGTGCCCGCTGACCTACATTGGTTCCCAGTTAAGCCATGCATCGATTTCAAAATTCTCCTCCTGGTTTTCAAATCCCTCCATGGCCTCGCCCCTCCCTATCTCTGTAATCTCCTTCAGCCCCACAACTCCCCCGAGTTATCTACACTCCTCTAATTCTGCCCTCTTGAGGATCCCTGATTATAATCGCTCAACCATTGGTGGCCGTGCCTTCTGTTGCCTAGGCCCTTTGGAATTTCCTACCTAAACCTCTCCACCTCTCTTCCCCTCTCTTCCCTCCTTTAAGATGCTCCTTAAAACCTACCTCTTTGACCAATCTTTTGGTCACCTGCCCTAATTTTCCCTTATGTGGCTCGGTGTCAAAGTTTTTGTCTTATAATACTCCTGTGAAGTGCCTTGGGGTGTTTTACTACGTTAAAGGCGCTATATAAATACAAGTTGTTGTTGCTGTTACCTCACAATTACATTTATCCTGTTATACCAATTTAAAAATGATGACGAGATGTGTACATATCAAATTTTAATGCGAACTACTAGACTTCACTGCTCAACACCACACATTGGTGGACACTTAGGCCAAGACTGGTTGCCTTGAGATTGAAAAAGGTGTGTGATACCCCTTATCAGTTCAGGACCTCCCCTGATTACACACCTTATTCTATTCCCTGAAAGTGTGCAGTCACGCTCCCTCTTGGTCGAGGGTGTGGACAACTCTCTACAATAATTATAAGTACCAGATGTGGTTCAGCCTATTTTCTTCTATGCCATAATCCCATCATTGGGGATTGTACCTCTGGCAAGGGACTGATGCTTTGAGAATGGAAGATAGGTCAGAGGGGGAATTCCAAGACTCAAAAGACCTAATTATTAACTCAGAATGAGTTGCCTGCAAAATGGAAAAACACAAAGAGCTGTGCTGTAACATTTAAAACTCGTTTTCAGAGTGGCATTACCTTATGGATGGGAATAACACATACAAATAAATTTGTTCCTTAACATTAACAAAACAGCAAAGGAGCAAACTAAAATCTTTAATACACCGATACCTGCCGTGTATGTGTGATAACATTGTTATTGTTCCCGATAACTCAGCGGATTTGATGTTTCACAGGATAGAATCTGACAATGGCCCATATTTTCCGATCGCAGGCCTCCCGCGGACAGAGGCCTGCGATCTGGAGAAACCTGCGCCCTTACCTGAGGGCTCCCGGGACGCACACGCTTCCGATCCTGGGCCTCTCCAAACTCCAAGTGCGCAGGGCCCACGTATCCCAGAGGCGCGTGTAGTTCACAGCGTCCCTGGGATCACGTGGGCCATGGGGAGCCAATCAGAGAAGTGAATCTCCCTTCATATACTTGACAGGAAGACCTGTCAAATATATGAATGGAGATCACCCCAAAAACATAGTAAAACTTGAAATACTTTTTTTTTTAAATCACATTTTTAAAATGACTTGAAATTACAATAAATTAAGTATTTTAAACAAAAATGTAATTTTTTGAAAAAAATTCAAGTTTTTTACGGGGCTAAAAATAAACTTACCTTTTTTTAAAGTATTTTTAAATGATAAATCAGTGAAAAATTTTTGTTTTACTTTTTTCAACTCTTATCCTGGAACCAGGGGTAAGAATTGTAATGGTTTTCTGCGGGCGGAGAATCTCCAAAAAGCGGAACTATTCACCCGCAGAGGCCCTTCTCTGGGGCAGGCGGAGGATCTGTCAAGACCATTCTTGACAGATCAGAAATGCTGGTTTTCAGCGCATGTGCTGTGCATGCCTGAAACCGGCATTTCCGATGTCCCTGCAGGTGTGTTCACAGCGCGTACCCACCCGTAGGGATCAGAATACCTGGGCCAATATTTTCATACATATGACATTCAACAGACATAGAGGGCGATATTGTGAAAGATCCTGTCGGATCTGTAAGTCTCCTGTTGAATTGGACATTCTCCAGGATTGTGGCCATTTCATGTGGCAGTGTCCCTGGATATGTCGGCTTCTGGGAAATTGTTGTCCTAGAATTTAAAGTAGTTTGACAAATGCAAATTCTCTGTTCAGGTGCAGAACTGCAGCTTAAATTTGCTTTCAGGACCAGTGAATTGAGTCAAAAGCAAAATACTGTGGATGCTGGAAATCTGAAATAAAAACAGAAAATGCTGGAAATACTCAGCAGGTCAAGCAGCATCTGTGGAGCGAGAAACAGAGTTAACGGGCTCGATTTTGCCAGGCCTGAGGAGGCGGGATTGGAGGCATGTGAGGTGTTAAAATCGCAAAAACTGGTGGGCAGGCCCGATCCAGCCTCCATCCCGCCTCCGAGCAATTTTCCCACATGCGAGTTTTCTGACGCCGTCTCCATCCCGCCTCCAAGAGGTGGGATAGGCCTTTAAGGCTCTTCACAACCAGTTAAGTGCCTCGATAGTCCCATTTGGAGAGGCCTTTCTGATTTTAACAGTTTTCCCACGTGCTGGACGCCTCCTCTGAAACACGCCAGTGAAACCTGGCGGCCTCACAAGTGGATTGCTTACTAACAGCTGCAGCTCCACCATTAAAAAGGAGTTTTCACCAATCATCATTTGCAGGTGGCAGAACTTTGTTGTCTCAGGTCTGGGGGAGCTTTTAACAGGCCTACTCATTGTTGTGG
The DNA here is from genome assembly GCF_052327205.1 of Somniosus microcephalus. Classification (NCBI taxonomy): domain Eukaryota; kingdom Metazoa; phylum Chordata; class Chondrichthyes; order Squaliformes; family Somniosidae; genus Somniosus; species Somniosus microcephalus. The sequence continues at coordinate 33,002,131 of NC_141012.1, read as the reverse complement.
AAGTTTGGAGCCTGACACCCATCTCCAGTGTGATCTCCTGGGAAACCCCTCTCCCCACCTTGAATGAGCGCTTCCTCAACTGAGGTATTTAACAGAAGAATGGGAACCATTTATTTCCTTTCCTCCTGGACATCAGATTCGGATGAAGACCAGCCACGGCAGCAGCAGAATCCTGAACAACAGCAGCACCAACTGCAGGAGCAGCAGCAGGAGCTCCAAGCTGCTGCTCACCCACCTGAAGCTACACAGGCCAGAAGGCGCCAGCGCATGGAAGCCCGTTGGCGCAGGAGATACCACCCAAACAGGGTCTACAGACAGAGGATCAGCTACCTCAACATGACTGAGCAGCAGTGCCAAAGGAGGCTCAGACTTTCGCGAGAGGTAGTGGGTGACATCTGCGCAATGCTGCAGCAAGACCTGGAGCCCAGAGGAACAGGTGGACACCCCTCATCAGTGGCCATCAAAGTCACCACCGCACTCAACTTTTTTGCTTCAGGCTTATTCCAGGGATCAGCAGCAGACATCAGCGGCGTCTCCCAGGCGGCCGCATACACTTGCATCACGCAGGTAACCGATGCCCTCTTTGCCATCGCGCACAATCACAGCTATTTCTCCAAGGATCAAGCCAGTGTAACTGCGCGTTCGGTTGGGTTTGACAATCTGGTAGGCTTTCCAAGGGTGCAGGGCGTCGTTGACTGCACACGTGGCCCTTAAGGCACCCCATCACAATCCAGGTATTTTTGTCAACCGCAAGGGCTTCCACTCCCTCAACGTACAGCTGGTATGTGACCACAAGAAGGACATTTTGCATGTTTGTGCCAAGTACCCTGGCAGTTGCCATGACTCCTTCATCCTCCGCCAGTCTAGTGTGCCTCCGCTCTTCAGTCCGCCAGGCCAACTTAACGGATGGCTACTTGGAGACAAGGGCTATCCCCTGAGGACGTGTCTAATGACGCCGTTGAGGAGCCCATCCAATGAAGCAGAGGAGAGCTACAACTCCAGCCACATTTCCACCAGATCCATAATCGAGCAAACCATCGGTTTACTGAAGATGCGCTTCAGATGCCTGGATAGATCAGGTGGAGCCCTGCAGTACTCAGCAGCCAGGGTCTCCAGAATCATCGTGGTTTGCTGTGCACTTCACAACATGGCATAGCATCGTGGCTTGTAGATGCCTGAGGAACAAGTGGCTCATCACATAACCTCCTCAGATGAGGAGGAGGAGAGTGACAATGACCAGCTTGCAGAGGTGCACCAACCAGCGCCAGCAGCATGCGAGCACATTGCTGGCCGGGATGCAAGGCAAGCACTCATCTTGGCCAGATTTGCCTAACCTAGCCAATCAAGCACTTTTGCCTCGCAGCTTCTTACCAGAGCATCGACAATGGCTAAGAACCTGCAGTTCCTACCACTCTGACCACCATACTGACAATTTCAAGTCATCCTAAGCCCTCAATGTGGAAGCCCCATTAGCAATATGACACATGCCACAACTGCAACAGTTGACATCAGAATTTTTAATGACAATAACCAACTGATGGCTTTTCAACATTAAACATAACATTTCACCCAAGTGACTACCCTTATGACTACTTGTGCATTATCTTCCTCTTACGCGTGCTCCTACGTGGTGCTTCCCCTGTGGCTTCAGCAGATGTGGAGGCCCCTTGCTCACTTTCTTGCTGCTCCTGTCTCGACACCTTTGGCGGGCGTCCTCTGGGGTTGCGAACCTGTGAGGGCTCGGCAACAGTCTGCTGCTCCTGTGGCTATGCAGGGGTTGAGACGCTGATCTCAGTTGGGTGGGGACTCTGGTGGGGCTCTGACCGAGGGCTCTGCAGTGGCATGGTTGTGATAAAAATGATAACTTCCGGGAAGTTATGTCATCACTTCCTGTGAACTATGAACTGTGTACATACCTCACTTCCTGTCATATGTCACTTCCTGTTGGACTGGTATAAATACTGGTCTGTTCAGTATTGTAAGAGGCTTCTACCAGAGGCATGGTAAAGACCTCTCTTGTGTATATAGTGTGTTTATAAGTTACTTAAAGCTTACTTTAAAGTTACTTGATGGTAAGTCTCCTTTTTCTTACATCAATTTAAGTAACTTAATATTTACACTGACAAATACTAGACCTTCAGACAAACTCGGAAGTTAAGGATCCAGGGAACCACCCATCATGGAGAAAATCCTTAGACCTATTCGTCTGGACTTGGACCCGAATACACCAGCAGCTGGCAGGGTATGGAAGCATTGGTATCGTACTTTTGAGAATTTTCTGGATGAATGTAAAGCGGATGCTCCTGCTAAATTGAAGATACTTGTCAATTATGTGACCCCAAAAGTGTTCGAATATGTTGATGAATGGGATAATTACGAAGAGGTGATTCGGGCACTTAAGAAACTGTATGCGAAGACCCCAAATGAGGTCTATGCTAGACATCTACTGGCCACAGCCCGACAAGGGCCAGGGGAATCAATTGACTAATTCCTGCAAGAACTTCGCAGGCTCAGCGTAGATTGTAACTTTCAGGCAGCCTCAGCTGAGCTGTACCGCCAAGAAATGATTCGTGATGCTTTCATCTGCGGGATTGCCTCTCCATTTATACACCAGCGTCTACTAGAAAGTAAAACACTTGAGCTACAAAAAGCTTTTGACCTAGCTTGTTCACTGGATTTGGCAAAGAGAAATGCAGACCTCTATCAGCTGCCCAGATCTCGATCTGCTGCTGTAGCTGCAACCAGACAATTCAAGCGGTCTCAGGTGAACCCTATCATGGGGGAATCTAATTCTGATAAAGAAGAGGAGGATGACCCCACTTTAGCAGCCTCTTGGCAATCTAGGAAGGAATGCTTCTTTTGTGGAGATGCTTTTCACCCTAGGAAAACCTGCCCTGCTCGCAATGCAATCTGCAGTTATTGCGGGAAAAAAGGACACTTTGCTAAAGTTTGCCTATCAAGGGCCTCTACGAGGGCCAATCCAGCTAAGGCCTACCGAACTGCCCCAATTAGGGCCTATCAAGATGCTCCAGCTAGGACCTATCAAGCTTCCTCTCGAGCTCTCTCCCGAAGAAGCACACCGAGAGTTTTAGCCACTCTCTGTGCAACGACACCAATTACAGCTGCTTGCCCACAGAACCTGTCTCATGCAGCCACAAAAATTTCAATTAAAGGGCATACCTTAGATGCCTTAATTGACTCAGGAAGTACTGATAGTTTCATTAAGGAACAGATTGTTGCGAAATTGAAACTACATGTCTTCCCATCGGACCAGGCAATTGCGATGGCCCAGTCATCACTTAATACCAGAATCTCCGGCTTTTGTGTTGTTGATATGACACTTCATGGTCGTATGTATCCCTCCACCCGACTTTCGGTGCTCAAGGACTTATGTAGTGATCTCCTCTTAGGGCTGGACTTCCAAAAACAGCATAAGAAACTCACCATTGAGTTTGGTGGATCCAAACCCGGACTTACTATTTCTAATATACCGTCTAAATTACCATTTTGTGCATTATCAGCAGCTTCACTTGATGAACCCTCATTATTTGCCAGTATTCCGCCTCAATGCAAACCGATAATAACGAAATCGCGGCGCTTTAATCAGGAAGACCAATCTTTTATTGCGGCTGAAATCTCTCGACTTCTAGCAGAGGATATCATTGAACCATGTTCGTCGCCCTGGCGGGCTCAAGTCGTCATTGTCAAGAACCCTCTAAAACCTCACAAACAGCGACTATGCATCGATTATTCGCAAACCATCAATCAATATACCGACTTGGACGCCTACCCATTGCCACGCATTGATGATATGGTTAATAAACTGGCCGAATACAAAGTGTTCTCAACTTACGATTTAAAAAGTGCCTATCATCAGTTACCCTTGAAGGTCTCAGATAAGCAGTACACAGCCTTTGAGGCTAATGGACGGCTGTACCAATTTCGTCGCCTCCCATTCGGGGTTACTAATGGAGTGGCTGTCTTTCAACGGGCAATGGATGGCCTGGTAAAGCAGGAAAACCTAAGGGACACTTTTCCCTATCTTGATAACATTACCATTGCAGGTCACGATCAACAGGAACACGACTCCAACCTCCAAAAATTTCGGGATGCCCTCCATCGCCGTAATTTGACCCTGAATGAATCCAAATCTGTTGAGTCGCAACCGACCATCAACATCCTTGGCTACTGCGTAGGCAATGGTATCATTAAGCCAGACCCAGAAAGACTTCGCCCGCTCCAAGAGCTCCCGTCACCTAAGAATCCGGCTTCTTTACGTCGGGCTCTCGGTCTGTTTGCATACTACGCTAAATGGATTCCTCATTTTGCAGACAAAATCCAACCCTTGCTGCATGCTAGATCATTTCCACTGGGAACAGCGGCTGTTGCAGCCTTTAACCTTCTCAAAAAACAGTTGGAGAAAGCGGCTCTTCACTCCATTGATGAGAATCTCCCTTTCGTGGTTGAATGTGATGCCTCGGAGGTGGCGATCTCGGCTACTCTGAATCAGGAAGGTCGTCCTGTAGCATTTATGTCCAGGACCTTACAAGGTGCCGAGCTACATTATCCTCCGGTTGAGAAAGAAGCCACAGCCATCATAGAGGCAGTACGGAAGTGGAACCATTTTCTAGCTCGCCAGCACTTTACATTGATCACGGACCAACGATCAGTCGCCTTCATGCTCGATAATCGAAAACGAACCAAAATTAAGAATAATAAAATGCAACTTTGGAGGATGGAACTGGCCTCTTTTGGTTATACCATTCTCTATCGGCCTGGCAAGGAGAATGTGGCCCCGGACACCCTCACACGGGCATTCTGCTCCACTATGTCATCCTCCACTCTCATGGATGTCCACAATGGTTTGTGTCATCCTGGCGTTACGCGCATGCTACATTTCGTACGATCACGGAATCTCCCTTTTTCCACTGGAGATGTAAAGAAAATATGCTCAGAATGCCGGCTTTGTGCGGAATTAAAACCTCAGTTCTTCCGCCCCTCAGATGGTATACTCATACATGCAGCCCAACCGATGCAACGACTTAGCATCGATTTTAAGGGCCCAGTGCCCTCTTCAACTCGGAACACATATTTGCTCACCATGATCGACGAATATTCACGTTTTCCGTTTGCCTTCCCCTGCTCCAATATGCTGGCGTCCACAGTAATCTGCTGCCTTGAGCAGGTATTTTCTCTCTGTGGCATGCCGGCTTATATTCACTCAGATCGGGGTCCATCCTTTATGTCAAGGGAACTCAAGGACTACCTCTCAGAACGGGGAATTGCTACAAGCAAAACAACACCATACCATCCCATCGGAAATGGGCAGGTAGAGAGGTATAACGGTATCATCTGGAATTCCGTACGTCTCGCTTTAAGATCTCGGGGCCTACCAGACCAGCAATGGGAAACAGTGCTTCCGGATGCATTGCACTCTATACGGTCCCTGCTTTCTACAGCCACAAATACTACACCTCATGAGCGGTTCTTTGGATTCCAGCGTCGCTCATCTCATGGGACATCACTCCCGTCATGGCTAACTACTCCTGGACCTGTATTACTCCGAAGATATGTTCGGACGTCTAAAAATGACCCTCTTGTAGACGAGGTCGAACTAACCGATGCCAACCCCACCTATGCAAACATACGATATTCCGACGGCCGAGAATCTACCGTATCATTACGGGATCTGGCTCCCTGCCCACCAGGACCTAGTGGGACATCGGGTGATGGCATTTCACCAGGAAACTCTTGGGACCTATCGGGTACCCCTCTCCAGGATCCTGATCGGACACCAACTAGCTTGGTGCTGGTAGAACCCCGTGCTCAAGGTTGCGACCCTCCCAGTACCGCGCATGAAAGTACTGATCCACCACAGACCAGCTCTGCACCTCCCTCTGAACAGAGGCAGTCCGACTTTGAACCTATTGGGGCTCGTACTCGAAGCCATGATCTCCCCGACCCTTCACAGGGCAATCCAGGCCACACAGACTCTGACCAATGGCCAACCGCATGTAAGCGGACCAGCGACCCTCTACGACGGGAATCCAAACGGGTGCGACTCTTCCTTATTCGGCGGCTGCGGACCAAAAGGTAGACCACAGCCTCCTAATCCTGCAGGAGGGAAGAATGTGATAAAAATGATAACTTCCGGGAAGTTATGTCATCACTTCCTGTGAACTATGAACTGTGTACATACCTCACTTCCTGTCATATGCCACTTCCTGTTGGACTGGTATAAATACTGGTCTGTTCAGTATTGTAAGAGGCTTCTACCAGAGGCATGGTAAAGACCTCTCTTGTGTATATAATGTGTTTATAAGTTACTTAAAGCTTACTTTAAAGTTACTTGATGGTAAGTCTCCTTTTTCTTACATCAATGGTCATGTGAGCGTTTGGAGAGGAGCCCCCACTTCCTTGTTGTATGCCACCAACATCCCTCTCATGGGTCAGCCCCACTTCAGAGCTAGCAAGTGGCTTGACAGCACCTTGCTGCAATTCAGGGGGGTCATGAGGACCCGTTTCTATACTGGAAGTCCTAATCCCGAGGACTTGTCTGAAGGTCTGGTTTGTTTGCTTGAGCTGACCATTGCTCCTCAAGAGATGTCAGTCTATTCTGAACAAATACCATATTTTCCATACCCTGGTGACTAAGCTCCTCCATGGGCGTAGCCATCCTCTCCTCTACCGTAGCCATCCTCTCCTCTACGGTAGCCAGCCTTACCATGGAGGTAGCCATACTTTCCACGGAGGTTGCCATCCTTTCCATGGTGATGCATTCATGCACCAATGCCTCCACAAAGGCTCTGCTCATGTTAGCGATGGACTCCTCCATTCGACCCTGGAGACAAAACCGGCCAGAGACTCCTGCACCTCTTCCTGGAGTTCCAGCACCACTTTTCTTCTGGATGGACCCGGAGGCAGAAGGCCGACATGCAGCTGAGCCGAGCTGGCAGAGTCCTGTGCCCTCCAACTAGGACTCTCCACTGCTGTCCCTGTCTCAACCATTTGCTGATGCTCACTTGTGAGCTGTGATACACCAGGTGACAACACTGCACTATCTCGCAAAGGTACCACCGAGGTGTGAGTGTCTGCGCTGGTGCTGGGTGCGCTGAATTCTGCTGACGCTGCGCCCTCAGAGGTTGGAGCTTCCTCTGAGGAGTCTGGAGGCTCAGGCTGTTCCTCCTGGATAGTGGGGATGAGGGCTTTCAATGGTCCTGTGGGGGAGTAAAGGAAAGAGTCAGAGATGTGATGCCAAGGTTACATGCACATTGAATATTGCAGATGATCAAAAGTCAATCTGTTAGAGCATCAGAATCATTATCAGTGACTCATGCAATGTCAGTGAGAGAGATGATAAACTATTCTGTCACCAGCTTGTTCTGATGCACCCGTCTGTCCATCCCCCACTTGCGCATACTCCTCCACTCCCACGATCTCCAGGGCCGCCTCCTCCCAGGGGGTGAGCTGGGCTACTGAGGGTGGCCCGCCTCCTGTCCTCGCTCTTTCCCTCTTATTGTGAGCTCTCTTTTCCTGCAATGAGGGAGACAAGTGGAGTTTGAGTGAGAATGAAGGAGTGTAGAGAGTCCATATCATTGGTTAGACGGAGACAAAGATGGAGTGAGGTGGCAAGACCAAGGGCCCTCCCTGTGTGTTGTAAGTTGTTTTCATAGCATCACAGCGATAGGGAGTGTGAGGGCTGCATAGTCGAATAGTTAGATGAATGTGACCATAGAGAAAGAGGGAATGGGTAAGGGTGCAGGGATGTCAGTGTCAAGTGGGATGTGGAGGAAGAGGTTGTCAAAGCTGAGTGCTGGTGAGGAGAGGCAATACATACCAAACATGTCTGCCAAATGTGTCCATGGTGGAAGGGGTACGTGTGGACATTGGGAGGGGGCAGTTTGAGACTGGACCTCCGATTGAGGGTGATGGGAAAGTCATACTCACTTTTCCAGTGCGCAGGTCATGAAACCTCTTCCTGCACTGCAGCCAGGTTTTGCGGCATAGAAACATAGACATAGAAACTAGGAGCAGGAGTAGGCCATTCGGCCCTTCAACGAGATCATGGCTGATCATCCAAACCCTAGCACCCGGTCCCTACACCGACAGCCATCCCACCCAAGCCCTATCCCCGTAACCCCGCGTATTTAATCCCCCCTAACACTAAGGGTCAATTTTTTTATCATGGCCAATCAACCTATCCCGCACATCTTTGGACTGTGGGAGGAAACCGGAGCACCTGGAGAAAACCCACGCAAACACGGGGAGAATGTGCAAACTCCACACAGACAGTCACCCGAGGCCAGATTTGAACCTGGGTCCCTGGCGCTGTGAGGCAACAGTGCTAACCACTATGCCACCGTGCTGCATAGACAAAGAGTTGACCTCCTGGGCCACTTGCATCCACACAGCTTTCGTCTGCTAGGGAGGCTTCTTCCTCCCTGAGGAAGGGAAGAGCACCTCTTTATTTCCTCTTGCTCCCTCCACCGGAGCTTGCAGGGCAGCGTCATCGAACCTTGGTGCAGACTTTGGCCTACTGCTGGACATATTGGCTGGAGGAATCTATCACAACAAAGGGCATAAGGTTTGCAGTCTGCAGAAGAAGCAAGGCTGCTTGCAGGCCTTAAATCCAGCAGCACTGATTGATGTGCCAAATAACTGGCCGAATCCGTGAAGTTAAAGCTTAAGACAGAAGCCTTTTATTAAATAAGAATCATGGCAGAGTTAACAGAGTACATCATCGACCGAGCCCTTGGTAGAACATACCAGAAGAGGGGCGGGGCCAGGGAGGAGCATTAGTGGTTCCCCCCCCCCCCCCCGGTGGAACATTCCAGACATTACAGTACAAGTACAAATATCAGAACACAGTTATTTCATCACACTGATGACATCATCGGAGGCGATTTTCAGGATGGAAAGACTAAGTGGGCCAGGGGTTCCCACACGCTGGAAATCAACTGCCCAATTAGGGGAAAATCGCATATTTTTCCCACATCAAATTGGAGTCGGGTGGCTAACATGAAAAGCGGCTGACAGGCCCCCAGCCCGCCCCAATGGCAAAATCCAGCCCAACCTTTCAGATTAACTCTGTTTCTCTCTACAGTGAATTGAGTGTCTGGTTGACAAAGACAATTCCTTACTGATTCAAATCAGAATTTGAGTTTAAATTATTCTATTCGTTGTGCCTCTTCATTTGCAGATCTGTTTTTTCTGTCGATGACACTGGAGCAACCCAGTATCACCTTAGGCCATCAAGGGTTGTTACACTTTCCACTCACTGATAGCTATTTTTAAAAGAAACCTCCTCCATCGACGGGCGGTTGCGAGATAAGGTGCCCTGAGAGAACACAAACAGTTCTGTTGATAGAAACATTGCGGGATGTCTCAAGCACAGAAAAAAATGTTTAGTTTACAACTGGCATTGAGAGAAACAAAGCGCCTTTTCTTGACAATTATCTTCACTGGGAATCACTGTGAGCTGCTACGAACACCATTTCTAATCCACGAAACATAAATGATTTCCTCACTATGGTTATTCTCAGTTATATAGGTGTTTGCTCGCAGCCAGCCGTGGGGCGGCAGCAGGAAGGAGATTATGTGATACACGAGCAGCTTTAGATCTACTTGATTTAAAAAACAGTCAAATACATACCAAACACGTCTGCCAAATGTGCCCATGGTGGAAGGGGTACGTGTGGACATTGGGAGGGGCCAGTTTGAGACTGGACCTCCGATGTCTCGTTGGCCAACGACAGACATTGTTCGGGCCAATAGATTGAGTGCGGCCAGTTGGAGGTCACTTCCAGTCAGAAGCAGCGGAATCGAAATACAAAGAGGAAATCAAAATATGCAGTTTCTGAATAAGCGCCTGCGCAGTGATGGGCAAACCCTCCCAATTGCTGTAGTTTTGAATCGGAACATGAAGCTGCTGCTGGCTCACCTTGCAATCGCTGCTCGGTAAGTTTCTCTCCTCTTTTCATACTTTAGGTTAGATTATGAATGCATCCCTGCAGCTTCTTTTCTTGTGGTTGTCTCCTTGATTTGGACGCGACTGTAGAACAAAAAGTTGCAGAGTGGGGTGTGTGAAACTGACAGCAACTTCCCACTGGGACCCCCGGGACCAGGAGCCTCACTCCCTCTCTAGTCTCTGCTGAAATTCAATGGTAATGTTAGCAGCACGGGTAACCATACTCTATCTCCACCCACATACTCTATCTCTCCCCACTCTATCTCCCCTCACACGATATCTCCCCCTCCCACATACTCTTTCTCCCTCCCCCCATGCTTTCTCTCTCCTTCCCCCTCCCCCCATACTTTCTCTCCCTCCCCCCATACTTTCCCTCCCTCCCCCCCATACTTTCTCTCCCTCCCCCCATACTTTCTCTCCCTCCCCCCATACTTTCTCTCCCTCCCCCCCATACTTTCTCTCCCTCCCCCCCATACTTTCTCTCCCTCCCCCCCATACTTTCTCTCCCTCCCCCCCATACTTTCTCTCCCTCCCCCCCATACTTTCTCTCCCTCCCCCCCATACTTTCTCTCCCTCCCCCCCATACTTTCTCTCCCTCCCCCCCATACTTTCTCTCCCTCCCCCCCATACTTTCTCTCCCTCCCCCCCATACTTTCTCTCCCTCCCCCCCATACTTTCTCTCCCTCCCCCCCATACTTTCTCTCCCTCCCCCCCATACTTTCTCTCCCTCCCCCCCATACTTTCTCTCCCTCCCCCCATACTTTCTCTCCCTCCCCCCATACTTTCTCTCCCTCCCCCCCCATACTTTCTCTCCCTCCCCCCCATACTTTCTCTCCCTCCCCCCCATACTTTCTCTCCCTCCCCCCCATACTTTCTCTCCCTCCCCCCCATACTTTCTCTCCCTCCCCCCCATACTTTCTCTCCCTCCCCCCCATACTTTATCTCCCTCCCCCCCATACTTTATCTCCCTCCCCCCCATACTTTCCCTCCCTCCCCCCATACTTTATCTCCCTCCCCCCCATACTTTCTCTCCCTCCCCCCCATACTTTCTCTCCCTCCCCCCCATACTTTCTCTCCCTCCCCCCCATACTTTCTCTCCCTCCCCCCCATACTTTCTCTCCCTCCCCCCCATACTTTCCCTCCCTCCCCCCCATACTTTCCCTCCCTCCCCCCCATACTTTATCTCCCTCCCCCCCATACTTTATCTCCCCCCCCCATACTTTCTCTCCCTCCCCCCCACCCCATACTTTCCCTCCCTCCCCCCCCCATACTTTATCTCCCTCCCCCCATACTTTATCTCCCCCCCCATACTTTCTCTCCCTCCCCCCCACCCCATACTTTCTCTCCCTCCCCCCCACCCCATACTTTCTCTCCCTCCCCCCCACCCCATACTTTCTCTCCCTCCCCCCCACCCCATACTTTCTCTCCCTCCCCCCCACCCCATACTTTCTCTCCCTCCCCCCACCCCATACTTTCTCTCCCTCCCCCCCACCCCATACTTTCTCTCCCTCCCCCCCACCCCATACTTTCTCTCCCTCCCCCCCACCCCATACTTTATCTCCCTCCCCCCCATACTTTATCTCCCTCCCCCCCATACTTTATCTCCCTCCCCCCCATACTTTATCTCCCCCCCCATACTTTCTCTCCCTCCCCCCCACCCCATACTTTCTCTCCCTCCCCCCCACCCCATACTTTCTCTCCCTCCCCCCCACCCCATACTTTCTCTCTCTCCCCCCCACCCCATACTTTCTCTCTCCAATCCCCCCTTCTCTTACTCTCCCCCCCCCCCCCTCCGCATTGCCTTTCCTCTTCACATCTCTGTCTCATAATCAGCCTGGGTCTTCATCACTGGCTGTTCATCGTCGGCCTTTGTCTCTGAATTTTTCATTTTTAACGCGCTGACTGTTGTTGATAATCCTGAACTCCCTTCTGCAGTGTCGGGATTCTTGATGCTAAGACAAGAGCCTTTGGTTGTTTTTTTTGGCTGTATCAGTATCCTTTCCGTGCTAACAGTCAGTGGCGAATGTCCCGTGTTAATATAAACTTGCTGTGCAGCTTCCTGCTAAATTGTGTATTTGTAAATTTCGGTCAAGTATCGAAAAAAAGGACTGTTTCCCGATTGCAAATGCGCACTTTGGGTTCTGGTAATGGGTGTTCCTCTTTAATGTTTTCTGTCTCTACTTAATTACTCCACAAACAACACCTTTAGAAAGGCGTATTGCCAAATCCTTAATGCCTCTCAGATTATTGGCTCCAGTACAGCGAACACATCATTTTCTTTCTGCCTTGACTTGTAAATAGATCTTTCGTGCATACAACCATATAAAGCTGCATGACCTGGGAGCTTCATCTTGCAGTTAAGTTGAAAACACCAAAGCCTGTGGTTGAGACAAAGGGCCTTGACAATAACCGACCCAAATGTGTTCAATTTTTAAGTTATTCTTGAAATGTGAGGTAATTAAGAGTCAACCACGCGGTGTGGGACAGGGGTCACTTGTAGGTCACACTGGGCAGGGGTGGCAGGTCCCTGGAAGGGACATTAGGGAGGAGTGGGTTTTTTAAAAATGACAATCCAGCAGCTTTCCTGGTCATTTTTCTAGGGCCGGTCCACAAATGACCAGATTTATGGAATTCTGTTTCACAAGTTACTGTGGTGAAGGGATTTGAAGCTCCCGACAGTGATTTCAAATTAACCCTTCCACCTGGGAAAGACCATCTCAAAATACCTACTTTGTTTTATTAATCAAGTCAATATGTTAACCAGACAATTGTGTAGTTAGTAATATGCGATTAAACTTAGAAACATATAATCAATAAGGTAGTTTGAATATGCTTTTAGTTTGGTAACATAATATGTTATTAAATTCTGGTGCCTGAGAAAAGGACAGGGGAAGAAGGCAGATTATAAACACGAAAGCATATCCTTGGCGAAGACAATGCATCACAGAAACTCACATCTGGGATCAGAGATGGGGATGTGACTAACAGTTTGTCGTAAAGAGCAGAGGGGATTGGCAACGGAGCTGAAAAAAGACCTACAACTCGGACTGAAGTAACCTTTGGGCATATGAACTTCACATGCCCTAGGACCCACCATTGGTAGTCTTCTATTGGTCCCTTCTAATTAAGAGATATGGGGAAGCAAAACCTAGTCCACTCCTCTATCACCCCCAGCACCCCTTCCCCTTCACCCGGCACCTTCCCGTGCAAGCGCAGGAGTTGCAACACCTGCCCTTATACCTCCTCCCTTCCCACTGTCCAGGGCCCCAAACACCGCTTCCAGGTGAAACAGCAATTTACTTGTACTTCTTGCAATTTAGTATACTGTATTCGCTGCTCACGATGCGGTCTCCTCTACATTGGGGAGACCAAACGCAGATTGGGTGACCGCTTTGCGGAACACCTCCATTCAGTCCGTAAGGGTGACCCCGAGCTTCCGGTCGCCTGTCATTTTAATTCACCGCCCCATTCCCACTCAGACCTCACCGTACTCGGGCTCTTGCATTGTTCCATGGAAGCTCAGCGAAAGCTCGAGGAACAGCACCTCATCTTCCGATTAGGCACTTTACAGCCTTCCGGACTCAATATCGAGTTCAACAATTTCAGATCATGACCTCGGCCCCTATTACATTTTTACTTATTTTTTATCCACACCTTTGTTTTGGCCCTTTCCCCCCCCCCGCCTTTTTTTTCTCTCCCACATGTCAGCTGTCTCCCATTCTGCCAGCGCATTTCACACTTAACCTAGAGCCATCTTTTGTCTCTCCACTAGTCCTATCACCATCTCATCTGGTTTTGAATACCTCTTAATGTCTCTTCACTTCTCTTTTGTTCTTTTATCCCCATTTCCCAGCCCCCAAACTGGCCTTTTAATCTGTTTGATTTCCTGTGCTTTTTCAGTCCTGACGAAGGGTTTCGACCTGAAACGTTGACTCTATTTCTCTCTCCACGGATGTTGCCTGGCCTGCTGAGTTTTTCCAGCATTTTCTGTTGTTATTCCGTATGGGTTAATGCTTATCGATCATCAGGCATCGTTTTCTATTATAAAATGAGCCCAAATCTCCAGTTCAGCGGTAGAGAAATAGCTGTAACCAAGGCACAACAGCCTATAATAACTGTGCAGATGCCAGAATACGACTCTACCCCGAACACTTGAGCCTTGTCTTTGTTTCTTAGTATTCGATTGCTGTTTAGTGTACTGTACATGCCTCTGTTTTGTTCCAAATAAAGCACTCCACTGTTACCAAGTGGTTCATGTCAGACTTTCCCAGATCTTTGTGCAAGGAGGCCCACAAGCCTTCTGGGGTCATTTAAATATAAGAGACACCGACAATCTGCCACAGGCGCTCACCCGCCACCTCCTGACTGACACCTCCGCTCAATCTGGCCCGTGACTGACATGCTGCAGATCAATCAAACAATCGGGGGCGGGGGGCCGAGCAATTGCGAAATGTCAGCCAATCGGAGCGCCGGGGCAGTGCCTCGTTGCCGCTGTCAGTCCCTTTTTACCCTCTGTGCAGCAGGGCCAGCTCAGTGCCACCATCATTGGTCCAATTAAAACAGTCCCTCTGTGCCACCATCATTGGTCCAATTAAAACATTCCCTCTGTGCAGCAGGCAGTCTTTTAGAAGGAAGAGCAGAAGGAAGCACTGGCTGTACCGGTTCCCATGGACCCCATGTTGCTGAATTCTAGGTCATGCTGTTTTCGTGGCCTCCGAAGGGGAACTTGTAATAGTGTATTCGAGTCACTGGGTTGCTTGTCCAGTGGGTACCACACCCTTTCAAGTCCTTAATATACAATTTCTTTGCCTGCTATTTTAATATTAACCAATGTTAAAAATAAATGAGGTATGCTGGTGTTGAAATAGTCAATGGTCAGTGTCCTTCAATCCAACCAAATGTGTAGTCATGAGGATCTCCAAGAAGACACAGCCACATGATATGAATTGCACCTTTTGTGGCCATCCCCTGCAGGAAGTATCCTCATATACATATGAGGATACTTCTGGGAATCCCTGACCCAAGACCGCATAAAGTGGAGGAGAAGCATCTGGGAAGGCGCCAAACACCTCGAGTCTCTTCGCCGGGAGCAAGCGGAAGCCAAGCGCAGGCAGCGCAAGGAGCGCACGTCAACCCAAGCACCCCACCCACCCGTCCCTTCAACCACCGTCTGCCCCACCCGTGACAGAGACTGTAGGTCCTACATTGGATTAATCAGTCACCTGGGAACTCATTTTTAATGTGGAAGCAAGTCATCCTCGGTTCCGAGGGACTGCCTAAGAAGTAAGAACTTGGGAGTGGAAATAGACAACAAACTAAGATGGGATGCACAACTCATATCCAAAGCCAGTAAGGTACAGGGATTCTTGAAATGGAACCTTTCGTTAACCCTAAGGAAAGTGAAAGAGCAAGCCTACACAACGCTAGTTAGACCAATTCTGGAGTATGCTAGCCCTGCGTGGGACCCGTACCACAAGGGAGACATCCAGAAGCTTGAGGCTATCCAGAGGAAAGCTGCTCGACTCTGTATGAACGACTACAAACAGACCAGTAGCGTTACTGCAATGCTGAAAGCCCTTGAGTAGGAAAACCTTGAGAGGAGGAGGAGGAGGTTCTCTAGGTTTCACTTGAGGTATCGATTTATCAATGGACAAACTGGAATTAGATTGGAAAGTGTGATGCAACCTGCATGGAACAACAGATCAACAAGAGGGAATAGTCAGAAACTAACGAGATGGCGGGTCAAGAAAGACGTACACAGGTTCAGCTTTTTCCCACAAACACTTGTCGACTGGAACCAGTTAGATAATGAAATAGTAACAACAAGCTCACTAGACACATTTAAATATAAACTGAAGAATTTGAATTAGTGATTTCACTGTTGTGCTTGCCTAGTGACCTCACCCCTTACAAAGTTGGCAGAGTGCAGCTAGACTGCATATGCTGACTCAACCAAGACCAGGCAAGACAAATAAGGATAAAAGGAAATCAAATGAATGCATCGTGTTTATATGCTAATATTTATGCAACATGAATTCAGGGGAATAGCACCCAACCTATAACACATACTGTGCAGAAGGACCTAGAGCTGAGCTGTTACTGGCAAGAGTGGGGCTGCCATTGTTCAGCACCCCCTCACCAGCACAGTGCCAATGTCATTTAGCTTTTTAAAAAAATAAATAAAACCGTCAGTTTGCTTGATAGCGCTCTAATGGCCTAGCAATCTTGGAAGATAGTTTCTTACTTGATTATAGCTAGAATTTTTTATTTCAGGCAGGCGGTAACCAGTTCAAGTGCCTGAAGAACAGAGTGAAACTGCTCCCTTTGATTCGTCAAGGGTGGCTGGGCCATCATCAGCTCTGCTCCCACTCTCTGGAATGCTCTTCCTAAACCTCTTTCTCTCTCCCACTCCCTCTCCTTAAGACTCTCCCCAAAACCCACTTCTTTCACCAAGATTTTAGTGATTCCTCCTAAAGTCTGCCACTTTGACTCCGAGTCTATTTTCCTCGTGCCTCTATAAAGCATCTTGGGACGTTTCCTCAGGTACAGGTGCTATCTAAGTGCAAGTTGTCGTTGCAGCAGTAGAAGAAGTAAGAATCTGTTAACTGTTTGATGTGATATTCTATGTTACAAACCAAGAAGGTGCTAGTCTTGATTGAGTTGAGTTGCGCACTGTGATTGGTCTTAACATTCTTGGAGCCTGGGCTGGGGTTGGGTGGTGTGGGAATCAGCCAGAGTCCCAATCCTGGTCACTGTCCAGTGAGCCCTGATTGGAAGTGTGCATGTGTGGATAATTGGTGATAACGGGATCGGGCTCAGCTGTGATGTCCGATGGTTGTACAGCACACCAGTATTTGCTGTTGAGGTTTATATGTGCAGAATGGCTATTTTGGATGAGGTAACTGGGGAACCGTATTTCCCAAAGTGATTTTCTGCTTTCAAAAGGGGAGAAAATTGGGTTTGACAAGTCAAATGGAATAGGAACCAGCACTTGTATAAACAGGACAGAACCGAGCAAACATGGGAGAGATGGCTTATGACCATTTACTGCTTGTAACATCCTGTTCTTCTCAATCTTAAAGATGCTGAAGACATTCAGGGGGAGAAATTCAGTTGGTTGCGCCACCCGTTAGCGCCTTAAGAGGGCGATAAGTGGGGCGCGAGCCAGCTTGCGCCCGGGCGCGGCGAGACCTGCACCTCTTGCGAAATTGAGCGGACATTTAGCGGCGGCGCTAAACCGCAATGCCCGCTCAGCTGCGCACGCAGATCCTAACGTCATTTCATGGTGCAACGCCCTTGGGGCGCCCCGAACTGGAAATTCAGTGGCGCCCCCCTTCCTTTCCGCCTGGCGCTCCCAGCGACTGGTTGACTGGAACGGTTCCCAGTCGCTGTGGGGCTGGGGGGGCGCTATTTAAAGGGGGCTCTTCCTGGCTTCTTTGTGGTAGCCATTTTTGGACCACTCCTTCTGAGAGAGAGAGTCAGGGAGTGGTGGAGACAGAGATGCACTTCCTCACAGCTTGTGGAAAATATCAGGGCATCAGGGAGAATTTCTACCCAAAATTCACAAAAATATGCCCTGAATTCAGAAATTTGAATGACGACCAAAAACTCCCATACCTACTAGGGGAACAGAGAAATTGTGTAACCTTAGCGGAACACTATGTTACAGCTTGCCATAAACAGAGGGACAACCATTAAATCTAAGAAAAGAGTATATACAAATTATACGAATGTATATTTATACACTCAGGGATATATCTGTTTAGACACTGTATGGATAGATCTGCGTTTATGTGTTCAACCATAAATGTTTTTCGATGCTTTGGCAACATAAGATGTACCTTGTCATCATGCCAATAAAGCGATTTGAATTTGAATTTGAATTTGATTTGCAGAGAGACAAAGGGAGAGAGCTTTCTGCATTGAGTCAGCGCTCGCTGAGGTACTTTTGGCTTCTGACCAGAACTTTGTAGTTGGTTTGCTTATTCACCGGCATAACCTTCAGTGGCCACATACTATGGGGGCTGCAATGGGTGGGAACGTTGGGCTTCTCCATTACATTGAGAGGGTACAGAGACGCAGAGAGAGAGTGCCAATCATGGCCAGATGGAGGAGGGCCAACAGACGTCGGCACACGAGACCTTACCGTCCCAGGGTTTTCCGCCAACAGTTCTCATACCTCAACGTGTCTGAGGAGCAGTGTTTTCGGAGGCTGCGATTCAGCAAGGAGGTGGTCACTGAGCTCTGCCACCTGCTTCAGCCAGATCTGCAGCCTCAACTGAGGAGCAGGACGTCTCTGTCGGTGGCAGTGAAGGTCACAGTGGCTCTCAACTTCTATGCTATCGGCTCCTTTCAATCCGCTACTGGGGACATTGCCAATATCTCCCAGTTCGCAGTGCATTGCTACATCCGTCAAGTCACGAATGCCCTCTTTAAAAGGAGACGTCAGTACATCTCCTTCCCCATGACCCCGGACAAGCAGCAAGAGCGCGCAATGTGATTTGCAAGAATAGCGGGCTTCCCCATGGTCCAGGGTGCCAATGACTGCACGCATGTGGCTTTGTGGGCGCCGCAAGAGAATGCCGAGGATTACCGCAACCGGAAGGGGTTCCATTCGTTGAACGTCCAGTTGGTCTGTGACAACAGACAGCTGATATTTGCTGTCAATGCCTGCTTTCCAGGCAGCAGCCACGACGCCTTCATCCTGCGCCAGACCTTTTTGAGGCCCTGGCTCACCCAGGAGGCTGGCTTCTCAGGGACAAGGGCTATCCTCTGTGCACCTGGCTGATGACACCAATCCGTGCACCCCTGCTGAAGAACGATACAATGAGAGCCATCAAGCTACCAGGAACATCGTTGAGCACACAATCGGCGTGCTCAAGCAACGGTTCCGCTGTCTGGACCATTCCGGAGGAGCCCTTCAGTACTCACCTGAGCGAGTCTCCCATTTTGTTGTTGTGTGCTGCATGCTGCATAACCTGGCAATCCTCAGGACTCAGCCACTGCCACCAGCGGAGGAGGAGGAAGAGGAGGAGCAGCAGCAGCACCAAGACGGGAGGGAGGCACAAAGTGCAAGGGCCGTCCGTCAGCGGCTTATAGCAAGTCGGTTCTAGGCCCCCTCTGAGGGAATGGCTTCTGCCATTCAAAGAACATGAATGGAACCGTGCCGCAACCCCTAAGCCGGTCAAGGCAACAAATAGTTCAAAGAGCAAACATGCACATTCTGAATAAAGACACTTCTTTATTTAACAAACTGCGTGCCCTTCCCACATGACAAAGTAATAGAGAGAAACCCCCAAAAAAGCAGTCAGTTACATAACTGGCTCTCACAACCTGGAGTCAATGAACAAAACAGTAACCAAAGCATGACCACGGTCCTTGGCCTTCAATAAAACATTTAACAGCATTTTGCCGCACCTCCTACTTTTTGCCCTTCGAGGGTGATCTGCTTTGCTTGCGAGATTCACCCCTTCCCACCCTGCAGCTCCTCCGCAATGGGACCCCAGTGGCTGCAGCAAGGCTGGGGGAAGGCTGCTGAATGTCAGAAACTGAGACTGCAGATGCCCTTGAGGGACGGCCTGGACCAGCTCTGGGCCTGGAGGGACGGCCTGGACCAGCTCTGGGCCTGGAGGGACGGCCTGGACCAGCTCTGGGCCTGGAGGGCCCGGCTGCTGACTGCTCCAACTCTGCATGGGCGGCAGCAGTCTGTCCTACAGGTGGTGGCAGCTGCAGTGGAGAAGTGACAGTGCTGGCAGCAGGAATGTTGTCATCCTGAGAGGACAGCAACTCCCTGTTCGGATGACACACTGGCACTCCCACTGGGCAGCACTGCAGCATGCGGAGCAATCTGCTGAAGCACAGACTGCTGGCCTGCTGCGGCGCGGCGAGGGCCCCGGCGATTCGTGCCCGATCCAGCGAGGGTGGCAGCAGTCAGTGCTCGTGTGGCCTCAATCTGCATCTGCATGAGACCAGTCACTGACTGCATTGCAGCACTAAGCATGGCAGCCGCCTGTGCTGCGCCAAAGTCCTGGAGATTCCTTGCCTGTGCTGCCCCGACGTCCTGGACAATCCTTGCCTGTGCTGCGCCGAAGTCCTGGAGACTCCTTGCCAGTGACTCAATGGATTCGGGCATCCTTGCCACTGCAGCCATGAGCTCAGTGTGCCTGTGCTCCGCCTGGGTGCTCATTTCAGCGAGGAGCCACACCTCTTCTGCGCTCACTGTAGCAGGACTCGAGGCCAGACTCTCCCTCTGGGGAGAAGACTGCCGAGCTTCCCTACCCCACCCGCGTTGCTGCAGCCCGCTGGGCCCCGGAGCTTCACCCTCCTCAGACCAT
Source organism: Somniosus microcephalus (assembly GCF_052327205.1). NCBI lineage: Eukaryota > Metazoa > Chordata > Chondrichthyes > Squaliformes > Somniosidae > Somniosus > Somniosus microcephalus. The sequence continues at coordinate 32,981,830 of NC_141012.1, read as the reverse complement.
TCCCCCCTGCTCCCCTCCAGGGAAGACGTGTCCCCATTATGGCCATGGGCTGCCTCGGCTGAGGGTGGCACTGATGGTCCAGCTTCCTCCTCGTCATCGCCTTCAGAATCACTCACAGTGGCAGCTTGAAGGCCCGCCTCCTCACCTGGCGAATCAGCATCTGAAAGCAGGGAGGTACAAGAGTTGCTTTAGCGTGAGGACAGGGTGGCAGTGAGGGAGGCATGAGTGCTGCAATGTACTGTATTTGTTCGATAGTGGCAAAGGATGCTGGTGTGAGGCTCAAGTGGCAGGAGAGAGGTCAAAAAGGTGATGACTTTACCATTGCTGTCCATAATGGGGTCGGCATCTCCAGTGGCGACGGGGCCAATCATCCGGCCTGCCATAATCCACTGGACTCGCTGCTCCAGATCGCTGAGGGCTTGAAGGTGAGGCCGGCCTCCCCCGGTCCGTTGCTGCTGCCTCCTGTTATGCGCCAGCTTGCCCTGCAAGAGAAAGGACGGGCTCTGAGTACAGTGTGAAGCCCTGATCTTGGCTGCACTGCCTCCCATGGTGGAATAGCCCTTACAGTGTGAAGCCCTGATCTTGGCTGCACTGCCTCCCATGGTCGATTAGCCCTTACAGTGTGTAAAGTGCTGAATGTGCGTGTGAGTTTCCTGAAAGGGCCATAGGTGTTGGATGAGGGCTGGGCATTGGGGCTTTCAGGATCCTTTGGCCATAAAGTGAGGTCGACATGCAGGAATAAAGAGGATTCTGAAAAGGGCACTCACACTGACGACCCGAGTGAGGTCGTTGAACTTCTTCCTGCATTGCACAGGGGTCCTAGGCACCATGCTGCTGGAGGTCACTCTGTGAGCCACCTCCCTCCAAGCTTTGCGATAGTCGTTGGGCAACGGCCTCCTGCCACTGTTCGGGAACAGGATAGATCGCCTGCGCTCCACCGTGCCAACCAGAACCTGCAAGGCCCCCTCGCTGAACCACTGCGCTCGCTCCCTGGCCCTCTCCATGGTCCTAGGCTTAAGAATGTGGCAGCAGGTCTGTCCAGGCCGAGAATCAGGGCTCCGATGCGCAGGGTGTGGCTGCAATCCAAGATCGAACCTCCCCTTTAAGAGCTGACCGGCGCCAGCGTGTCAGCGTGCAATCGCTAACGGGCCGCACCTGCGCTGCGCCCGCCCTCGGTGGTAGCGCCTCGCTTCTCCGGCTTAGCGCCTTAAGACAGTCGTGCAGCGCCTGTTTTAGCGCTCCAAGCACCTCCTGGGGCAAAGCAGGCCAATTTACCAGTAGGTGGCGATAATTTGCGGTGGGCACAAAATTTCGTGCCCACCCGATACTTACGCCCCTTACGCCCCTAACGGGGCGATACTGAATTTCTCCCCCTTACTGTTTTGGTGGTGACCCTCAAGTTGAAGAACTAAATTTCTTGTGCCCGCCACAAACTCCGTTCCCTAGCCACCGATTCCATCCCTCTCCCTAGCATCTGTCTGAGGCTGAACCAGACTGTTTGCAACCTTGGTGTCATACTTGACCCTCAAATGAGCTTCTGACCTGTACCCTTATCCGTGGCATAACTAAGACCACCTATTTCCACCTCCGTAACATTGCCCATCTTGACCCCGCCTCAGCTCATCTGCTACTGAAACCCTCATCCATGTCTTTGTTCCCTCTAGACTTGACTATTCCAATGCCCTTCTGGCCGGCCTCCCACATTCTACCCTACGTAAACTTGAGGTCATCCAAAACTCGGCTGCCAGTGTCCTAACTCGCACCAAGTCCCGTTCAACCATCACCCCTGTGCTCGCTGACCTACATTGGCTCCCGGTTAAGCAATGCCTTGTTTTCAAAATTCTCATCCTTGTTTTCAAATCTCTCCATGGTCTCGCCCCTCCTTATCTCTGTAATTTTCTTCAGTCCCACAAACCCCCGAGAGACATGCGCTCCTCAAATTCTGCTCTCTTGAGCATCCCCGATTATCATCGCTCAACCATTGGTGGCCGTGCCTTCAGCTGCCTAGGCCCTAAGCTCTGGAATTCCCTGCCTCTACCTCTCTTTCCTCCTTTAAGATGCTCCTGAAAACCTACCTCTTTGACCAAGTTTTTGGTCATCTGCCCTAACTTCTTATGTGGCTTGGCTTCAATTTTTTGTCTTATAATACTTCTGTGAAGCGCCTTGGGATGTTTTACTACAGTAAAGGCACTATATAAATACAAGTTGTTGTTGTTGATTCACAAAATTTATAATAATGCAACATATTTCAGTGTCGTGCACTTGGACTTTCAAAAGTACTTGAACAGGTCACTTGTGAGATGTTTAGAAAATGTGACAGCTAATGGCTGGTACAAACTTGTTTCAAAAGGAAGGATGTTCATTTTTGTGTGTCCTGTGGAGCAGTAGCCTGTCCAATTCTATAGCGATCTATCCTACTTCTCGCCTTCTCTCCATTCTAAAGCAATCCATCAAGACGTATTTCATACAAATTTTATGGCCTAAATTTGCTGGAGATGTATAGGAATTTCTGCTGAGTTATTCATCAGCGTCTAAGAAACAGTATTTGGACTGATCATAAGCTGGAACGTATTACACATTCCTGGGTTGAAATGACATTGATAAACCACTGAAGCTTTACTCTTGTTGCTTGATTTCCTCAAAACTCCTCTGTTAGTATCTCCAGACTACATGTTATATATTCTTGTGTAAATTTAAAGACAAGGGACTAGAAATTCGTCTCGGGCTGTGGTACAAAATGGGCAGTATTGGATCGTTTACCCATTGTACACAGCCCCTGATACTCCGCTCCACTGCAGTGAATGGAACTGAATATCAGGCACTGCGTTTAAAGGGCGGCCGATCCGACACCGCCCATATTGAGCCACCACCATCCAAGACGAATTTCTACCCCAGATCTTTTATTTAACTCCCTCGTAAACCGATGTCAATTGGTAAAAGAATTGACACACACAAGCAAATATGCCCCTGCTTGTCCCTCTGTGTAAGGCTGTATGTTTTCTATGCAGTGCAATTTTTTTCTGCGTGGTCCCTGAAGCTATGCAAGGTGAGTGGGCCCCATCGCTTTGCATTTGGGTTTTGCATAGATTTTTGGGGACATCTGTCCAAAGCATCAGGTTCCATTGATTGTGTGAAGTTTCAGTAACCACTTTGGAAAAAAAATGCACCCATGGAAAAATGTAGCAGCGATACCTACGCAAGTCGTTCCAAGCCATCTGTTTTATCGGTGATGCGTGTGTAGGCTAAACTTTATGCACTGCCTCCAGTTCAGTGATCACTCTTGTGAAAAAAAAGTGATAAAGAAAGGTCACAGGGAGTCTCCTGGTCATGCGTTAGGAAATCCAAAATTATATGCTGGCCTCTGCAGTGGTTGAAGGGGATCATGTGAAGGGGATCATGTGAAGGGAATTTCCAGATCATGGTACAACTGTTTTCACTTAGCTCAACTGCCTTCCTGTTTTAAACTATCCCTTCAACTTTCAAGATGCATATTTTGTTTTCCAAAAGGAAGTTTGGAAAAGTTACGATTTTTACTTTGTAAATTCCAAATTAGTGTAATTGAGTCCACACCCCAAAAAATGGTATGTGCAAGACATGATGAGTGGGAACAATTCACCAGGAGGAGGAAGAAGGAGAACCCACAACAACAACAACAACAACTGCAACAACTTGTATTTATATAGCACCTTTAACGTAGTAAAACGTCCCAAAGCGCTGCACAGGAGTATTATAAGACAAAAAATTTGACACCGAGCCACATAAAAATAAATTAGTACAGGTGACCAAAAGCTTGGTCAAAGAGGTAGGTTTTAAGGAGCGTCTTAAAGATGGAAAGAGAGGTAGTGAGGCGGAGAGGTTTAGGCAGGGAAATCCAGAGCTTAGGCAACAGAAGGCATGGCCACCAATAGTTGAGCGATTATAATCAGGGATGCTTAAGAGGGCAGAATTAGAGGAGCGCAGATATCTCGGCCGGGGGGTGGGGGGTTGTGGGGCTGAACGAGATTACAGAGATAGGGAGGGGCGAGGCCATGGAGGGATTTGAAAACAAGGATGAGAATTTTGAAATTGAGGCATTGCTTAACCGGGAGCCCATGTAGGTCAGCGAGCACAGGGGTGATGGGTGAACGGGACTTGGTGTGAGTTAGGACACGGGCAGCCGAGTTTTGGATGACCTCAAGTTTACATAGGGTAGAATGTGGGAGGCCAGCCAGGAGTGCATTGGAATAGTCCTGTCTAGAGGTAACAAAGTCATGAATGAGGGTTTCAGCAGTGGGTGAGCTGAAGCAAGTGCAGAGACAGGCGATGTTACGGAGGTGGAAATAGGTGGCCTTTGTTATGCTACAGATATGTGGTCGGAAGCTCGTTTCAGGGTCAAATATGACACCAAGGTTACAAACAGTGTGGTTCAGCCTCAGACAGATGTTAGGGAGAGGGATGGAGTCAGTGGCTAGGGAATGGAGTTTATGGCGGGGACCGAAAACAATGGCTTCGGTCTTCCCAATATTTAATTGGAGAAAATTCCTGCTCATCCAGAACTGTATGTCGAACAAGCAATCTGACAATGTATAGACCCTGGAGGGGTTGAGAGAAGAGGTAGTGAGGTAGAGCTGGGTGTCATCAGCGTACATGTGGAAACTGACGCTGTGTTTTCGGATGATATCGCCAAGGGGCAACATGTAGATGAGAAGTAGGAGGGGGCCAAGGATAGATCCTTGGGGCACACCAGAGGTAACGATGCGGGAGTGGGAAGAGAAGCCGTTGCAGGTGATTCTCTGGCTATGATTAGATAGATATGAATGGAACCAGGCAAGTGCAGTCCCACCCAGCTGGACGACGGTGGAGAGGCGTTGAAGGATGGAGTGGTCAACCGTGTCAAAGGCTGCAGACAAGTCAAGAAGGACGAGGAGGGATAGTTTACCTTTGTCGCAGTCACAAAGGATGTAATTTCTGACTTTGAGAGCCGTTTCGGTACTGTGGCAAGGACGGAATCCTGATTAGAGGGATTCAAACATGGAATTGCGGGAAAGATGGGCATGGGTTTGGGAGGCGACAACACGTTCAAGGACATTGGAGAGGAAAGGGAGGTTGGATATGGGGCAGTAGTTTGCAAGGATGGAGGGATCAAGGGTTGGTTTTTTGAGGAAAGGTTGATGAAGGCAGATTTGAGGGAGAGGGGGAAAGTGCCTGAGGAGAGAGAACCATTAACAATGTCCGCTAACAGGGGAGCCAGAAAAGGAAATTGTTTTTTTTTTGATGTGGGTGTTGCTGAGAAGGCGAGCATTTATTGCCCATCCCTAGGTGCCCTTGAGAAGTTGGTGGTGAGCCACCTTCTTGAACCGCTGCAGTCCGTGTGGTGAAGGTACTCCCACAGTGCTGTTAGGTAGGGAGTTCCAGGATTTTGACCCAGCAACAATGAAGGATTGGCGATATACTTCTAAGTCAGGATGTTGTGTGACTTGGAGTGGAACTTGGAGGTGGTGGTATTCCCATGTGCCTGCTGCCCTTGTCGTTCTAGGTGGAAGTGGTCGCGGGTTTGGGAGGTGCTGACAAAGAAGCCTTGGCGAGTTGCTGCAGTGCATCTTGTAGATGGTACACACTGCAGCCACGGTATGCCAGTGGTGGAGGGAGTGAATGTTTAAGGTGGTGGATGGGGTGCCAATCAAGCGGGCTGCTTTGTCTTGGATGGTGTCGAGCTTCTTGAGTGTTGTTGGAGCTGCACTCATCCAGGCAAGTGGAGAGTATTCCATCACACTCCTGCCTTGTAGATGGTGGAAAGGCTTTGGGGAGTCAGGAAGTGAGACACTCGCCTCTGATCTGCTCTTGTTGCCACAGTATTTATGTGGCTGGTCCAGTTAAGTTTCTGGTCAATGGTGACCCCAAGGATGTTGATGGTGGGGGATTCTGCGATGGTACTGCCATTGAATATCAAGGGGAGGTGGTTAGACTCTCGCTTGTTGGAGATAGTCATTGCCTGGCACTCCTGTGGCGTGAATATTACCTGCCACTTATCAGCCCAAGCCTGAATGTTGTCTCGGTTCTGTTGCAGGCGGGCATGGACTGCTTCATTATCTAAGTAGTTGTGAATGGCTCTAAACACAGTGCAGTCATCAGCAAACATCCCCATTTCTGACCTTATGTTGGAGGGAAGATCATTGATGAAGCAGCTGAAGATGGTTGGGCCTAGGACACTGCCCTGAGGAACTCCTGCAGCTATGTCCTGGGACTGTGATGATTGACCTTCAACCACCACAACCATCTTCCTTTGTGCTAGGTATGACTCCAGCCAGTGGAGAGTTTCCTCCCTGGTTCACATTGACTTCAGTTTTACTAGGGCTCCTTGATGCCACACTCGGTCAAAAGCTACCTTGATGTCAAGGGCAGTCACTCTCACCTCAGCTCTGGAAAGCTCCTTTGTCCATGTTTGAACCCAAACTGGGCATCAGTGAGCAGGTATTTGGTGAGTAAGTGCCACGTGATAGCACTGTCAATGACACCTTCCATCACTTTGCCTGATGCGACGGTAATTGGCCGGGTTGGATTTGTCCTGTTTTTTGTGGACAGGACATATCTGGGCAGTTTTCCACATTGTCGGATAGATGCCAGTGTTGTAGCTGTACTGGAACAGCTTGGCTAGAGGCGCAGCTATTTCTGGAGCACAAGTCTTCAGCACGATAGCCGGGATGTTGTCAGGGCCCATAGCCTTTGCTGTATCCAATGTGCTCAGCCGTTGCTTGATATCACGTGAAGTGAATTGAATTGGCTGAAGACTGGTTACTGTGTTGGTGGGGACCTCAGGAATAGGCCGATATGGATCATCCACTCAGCACTTCTGGCTGAAGATGGTTGCAAAGGCTTCAGCTTTGTCTTTTGCACTCACGTGCTGGGCTCCACCATCATTGATGATGGGGACATTCATGGAGCCTCCTTCTCCCATTAGTTGTTTAATGGTCCACCACCATTCATGACTGGATGTGGCAGGACTGCAGAGCTTTGATCTGATCCGTTGATTGTGGGATCGCTTAGCCCTGTCTATAGTATGCTGCTTCTGCTTTTTAGCATGAATGAAGTCCTGTGTTGCAGCTTCCCCAGGTTGGCACCTCATTTTTAGGTACGCCTGGTGCTGCTCCTGGCATGCTCTTCTACACTCCTTATTGAACCAAGATTGGTCCCCTGGCTTGGTGGTAATGGTGAGAGATATGCCGGGTCATGAGGTTACAGATTGTGGTGGAATACAATTCTGCTGATGGCCCACAGCGCCTCATGGATGCCCAGTTTTGAACTATTAGTTCTGTTTTGATTCTATCCCATTTAGCACGGTGGTAGTGCCACACAACACGATGGAGGGTGTCCTCAGTGTGAAGATGGGACTTCATCTCCACAATGACTGTATGGTGGTCAGTGCTACCAATACTGTCATGGACAGATGCCTCTGTGACAGGTAGATTGGTGAGGACGAGGTCAAGTAAGTTTTTCCCTCGTGTTGATTCTCTCGCCACCGAGACTGGCAGTTATGTCCTTCAGGACTCGGCCAGCTCAGTCAGTGGTGGTGCTACCGAGCCACTCTTGGTGATGGACATTGAAGTCCCCCACCCAGAGTACATTCTGTGCCCTTACTACTCTCAGTGCTTCTTCCAAGTGGTGTTCAACGTGGAGGAGTACTGATTCAGCAACTGAGGGAGGGTGGTAGGTGGTAATCATTAGGAGGTTACCTTGCCCATGCTTGACTTGTGTGGTCAGCACCCTCCAACACCAATCTGGTTTTATGAATGCACCGTTAGAAAACTGCATTGTTCATTCCATAAAATCATACAGCTTCTCCAGTCTCTCCGTGAAGTCCCTCATCCCTGGTACCATTCTAGTAAATCTCCTCTGCACCCTCTCTGAGGCCTTGACCTCCTTCCTAAAGTGTGGTGCCCAGCAGTGGGCAAAATACTTCAGCTGAGGCCTGGCCAGTGAGTTATAAAGGTTTAGTATAACTTCCTTGCTTTTGTACACCATGATTCTATTCATAAAGCCCAGGATCTCGCTTCAAAAGCTTGCTTAAAATCTACCTCTTTGATAGCCTTCAGTCATGACCCCTAACTTTTTTCCACTGTGTTCACTTTGTTTTTTTTGTCTTTCTGCAGTGTTTGGAAATGCATTATTACATTAGCATGGCTAGGAAAGTGTAGGATGTCGAGAGGAGGCATGTATATTTCTTAAGTCAAGGACGGAAGGTCTGCGATAAGTAATTTCTATTTTCTTTTGTAGTTTCTTTCCTTTTTCTATATATAGTTTACTTTCTGCAAACTGCTGACCACCCAACCTCCCTTCCTGGCCCCCATGTTAGCTGATATTGTTAACAGTGTTCTCCCCTCAGGCACTGTCCCCCCTCCCATTCAAATCCGCCGTCATCACCCCTCTCCTCAAAAAACCCACCCTTGACCCCTCTGTCCTTGCAAATTACCGCCCCATCTCTAACCTCCCACTCCTCTCCAGGCCTTCAATGTGCTGTCGCCTCCCAAATCCGTGCCCATCTTTCCCAGAAATCCATGTTTGTATTTGTCCAATCAGGTCTCTGCCCCTGCCACAGCACTGAAACAGCTCTTATCAAACTCACAAATGACATCCTCTGTGACTGTGGTAAACTATCCATCCTCATCCTTCTTCACCTGTCTGCAGCCTTTGACATGGTTGACTACACCAACCTCCTCCAACGCCTCTCTTCTGTTGTCCAACTGGGTGGGACTGCACTCGCCTGGTTCCATTCTCATCTATCCAGTCGTACACACAGAAACACCTGCAATGGTTTCTCTTCCTGCTCCTGCACCATTACCTCTGGGGTTCCCCAAGGATCTATCCTCGAGCCCCTCCTATTTCTCATCTACATGCTGCCCCTCTGCGACATCATCCAAGAACACGTCATGTTCCACATGTATGCTGACGACACCCAGCTCTACCTCACCAGCATCTCTCTCAAACCCTCCACTGTCTCTAAATTGTCAGAGTGCTTGTTCGACATCCAGTACTGGATGCAGAAATTTCTTCCAACTAAGTTATGGGAAGACCGAAGCTATTGTCTTCAGTCCCCACCACAAACTCCGTTCTCCAGCCACTGACTCCATCCCACTCCCTGGCAACTGTCTGAAGCTGAACCACACTGTTTGCAACCTTGGTGTCATAGTTGACCCCGAGATGAGCTTCCGACCATATATCCGCACCGACTGTCTATTTCCACTTTGCCCTCCTCCGCCCCTGCCTCCGCTCTTCTGCTGCTGAAACCCTCATCCATGCCTTTGTTACCTCTAGACTTGACTATTCCAATGTGCTCCTGCCGGCCTCCCATCTTCCACCCGACATAAACTTAAGGTCATCCAAAACTCGGCTGCCCGTATCCCATTCACACGTCACCCCTGTGCTCGCTGACCTACATTGGCTCCTATTCCAGCAACTCCTCAATTTTAAAATTCTCATCCTTGTTTTCAAATCCCTCCATAGCCTTGCCCCTCCCTACCTCTGTAACCTCCTCCAGCCCTCCAACCCTCAGGGGTCTCTGCGCTCCTCCAATTCCAGTCTCTTGCCCATCCTCTATTTTAATTGCTCCACCTTTGGCAACTGTGCTTCCAGCTGCCTAGGCCCTAAACGCTAGAATTCCCGCCCTAAACCTCTCTGCATCTCTACCCGTCTCCTCCTTTAAGAACTCCTTAAAATCTATCTCTTTGACCAAGCTTTTGGTAATCTATCCCAATATCTCCTTATGTGGCTCGGTGTCAAATTTGGTTTGATAATCCCTCCTGTGAAGAGCCTTGGGGTGTTTTACTACATTAAAGGTGCTATATAAATGAAAGTTGTTGTTACTTTATAGATTAATGCTGCTCAATCTTGATCTCATAATAGTTAGGCAAAACTAACCCCAACAGTTTGGCCAGTCTGTATATACGCAGGTTCATTGGGCTTCGAAGAAAATGTTCTCATGTTTTTTGAGTATCGGAAATGTTGTCTGTTGCCGAACGTGACAGCAATCCCTGTTTGAAATACCAGCTATGTGGGCTGATATTACGAGCAGCCCTACTGCAGTTCCATCTGTTCCATCTATGGCTGTGGGCTGGCGACGTAAGCAACTTGTCTTTGTTTTCAATCAAGTTCATTCAACAGGAAATCAACTGCGAGAATAAAATGCTGGTGCAAATAAGGTTTTCAGCCTCAAGTTTAGGTTCGGTAGATTGAAGTAGGTTTACTGCCGCTTTAAAATTGAAAATTACAGAAAAGATCTCGACTACGTGATTTTTATTAAACGATTGATTTTTTTAAAAGAGAGCTATTTTTTGAAAAACTGCATTGATATTTGTTGCTGAGCAATTGTTTCCACATCCCACTGTGCATGTGTGTGTGTGGGTTTCTGTGACAGTAACATGTTGTCGCTGCTCTGACTGAGGTATAACCACTGGGATGGCAACACGTTGCCAGTGGCAGTATCAAGTTCTCTAGATTAGGTTGTAGCATAACTGAATTATAATAGATTCTCCGTCTGATGTATTCACAGGTCTGTCCCACCTATAAAAGTATAGTAATGCCCTCCTGCTTGATTCGGTTTGTTTAAAAACTGCAAAGGATTAAACAATATTGACCAGAAGGTCCCAAATTCAATTCCTGGTCTTTAGCTCATTGGGGGATCTCAACTGAGGTGGTAGTATAAGGGTGTGATCAGTCCGGGTTCTCACTCCTGGTTGCTGTCAAATGACCCTGCTGGCGGTATGTGCCTCTGGATGTGTGGTGAGTAATAGATAAGACAAGATAGGCTATTTGTCCGTTCAGTGCACCGCAGCCATTCATTGCATCACAGCCAATCAACATCATATAGGAAGTAAATGTCTTTCTAGATAACACTTGCTTCATGTGATCTCCTGGGCTGATCGCCCGAGGGGGTCGGAGTGAATTTTCCAGAGTATATTTTCCTTTATTGGCCCTGGGCATTTTCTGTTCCTGTTGTCTCCCCCAGGCGATTACATGGTGGCGGGGGTGGGTGTGGGGAGGGGGTGGTGGTGGGTAAGGAAGTGTCTAGTCAGGATGCTCCATCCATTATGGTGTGGGGCAGGCCTGATGGACCAGCTGGTCTTTTCCTGCCTGTCAATTTTGTATGTAACATTCGCTGTCTACCTCACACGTGGCATGGCGATGGGAGCAGTTGAGGTACTGGAAGGCAGCTAGTACATGAGGGCAGCTGGTGCACGGGAAACCAGATTCCACCAGAAGTCAACTCCTTCTGGCACGGAGAGAAAAGGGAAGAAAATAAACAATTCAAAAGATTACCTGATGTGCCACAGTTCTGTATACACGGTCATTGTGCGTGCAACTACTGGAGGGATGAGGGGAACGTTCCCTTCGAATCTTTTAGTCATGGGTTAAGTCCTCCACTTCCCCATCCCACTCCAAATCCCAGATTTAGCCCTGATGTTTCCCCACCAGGGAATGTGGCTACACTTGTGACCTTTCTACATGCCAGTACTCAAACCAACTCTCTTCGTGGAGCGGTGTGAATGACTTTCTGAGGGCCTGTCCGAAGTAAACTGGGAGCGAGATGGCAATATGTGATCAAATCTGGATTTTTTTTTAGTTAGTTTTTTTGGTTACGATCTAAATCTATTGATTTGTAAGTTACAGGCCTATGGTGAAAGTAGGAATGTTCAGAGGCCTGCCGGGGCAGTTATTAAGTCGATGTCACTTTAGATTCTTCCCAAACCACTAACAAACCAGAATTTTCTGTACATTTTTTCTCACCTGTATGGTAAATAAAGCCAATTGTTATTTTAGAAAACTCTGTCCATTTTGCACAGGTGATGGTTCTATAATTTGGGACCAGAAATTATCCTGCCATCATGCAGCAGTGAGAAATTTCCATTTGCGGGATTATGCAAGATATTGCCTCCTTGTGCAATATGACAGGGTTGATGTCATTGGTTCACCTTCACTAAGAACTGATTAACAATGCTACTGTTTTAGTTTCAATCGTTCATGATCTGAAATGGTTGTGTGCCAGATCCTCCTCCACAACAACAACAACTTGCATTTATACAGCGCCTTTAATGCAGTAAAACATTCTGAGGGTCTGTCCGAAACATAGTCAGGTTTGAGCTGTATCAAAATGAAATAACACATTCCAAGCTGCTCAGCACATGGTGGTACAGTATAAGCTGCTCAGCACATGGAGGTACAGTATAAGCTGCTCAGCACATGGAGGTACAGTATAAGCTGCTCAGCACATGAAGGTGCAGTATAAGCTGCTCAGCACATGGCGGTACAGCATAAGCTGCTCAGCACATGAAGGTGCAGTATAAGCTGCTCAGCACATGAAGGTGCAGTATAAGCTGCTCAGCACATGGCGGTACAGTATAAGCTGCTCAGCACATGGAGGTACAGTATAAGCTGCTCAGCACATGGAGGTACAGTATAAGCTGCTCAGCACACAAAGGTACAGTATTAAATTACATGACGATTGATGCCTGAGGGCTAGTGAGCTGTTCTTGTAATACAGAGCGGTTTAGCCCAATCTGATTCAAATCTTCACTTCGAGAGGAGTCAATTTAGAGGTCGAGACGAGATCTTGGACTTCACAGTATCGTTGGGGTAAATAACTTTGCAACATGTGTTTAACAGTATGCCAGAATTAATTAAGATATTCAGTTGTAACATGAATGAAGCATAATAAGCAAGCGAAGAGCACAGTGCCTTAAATTTGTAGGTGGCAGTTTTTATAATGTGTATCTCTGGAAATTCTTTTCCACCAGTGAACCCAATGTGAGTCGAGCGAGACTTGATCCAGAAATGAAGATAAGTTAGGAAAATTTGAGCTGTTGCTTGTGAGTCATGACTTTTTAAAACCATCGCTGATTTTAATAATTTCTTTGTTGAAACCCTATATTCCACAGTTATTTCAGTCTCTTTTAAAAAAGAAATTTGCTAACTTGGCATCGATGTATGTTTTTTTTTGTCAAAGTACGTGTTCTTCATGCAATGCTTAGTGGGACATGTTGCTGCACGGAATTGTTGAATCAGCTTGATGTAGTTGAGCAGTTCAGGGGATTGGAGCAGTGTGGTTGTACTTCAAGGGACGGTTGGATGTGAGGGAGCGATGCATGGAAGTGGTTGATTCCTATGTTTTTGTGGTGCAGCAATAGGTTGGTTTGGTCAAGGTTTGGTTTGGGGATGCTGATGCCTTCAATCTTGATTTTTGTGCTGGTCTTTTTCTTCCTTTTTAAATGTAATATGTTGGGTTATTGTTCATGGAGGAGAGGGGGTCGGTTCTTGTGGGCCACTAGGAAGATTCCTCTGATTATCTATTAATTTTCTGACTCTGTGGAGGCTGGAGCACACATTCAAATTGATGCATTTCTTACAGGTGTCTTCACCACATAATTTAGTGTGATTTCTACTGACATGTAGAAAAAAAAGATATCAATTGTATCTGCAGTTTTATGTAAACATATTGTTTATATGCACATAACAGTCCACTGTTTATAGAAAACATCCTATGATGTGACAGCTGGTAAAGCTTGCGGATGACCTTCCCACCTTGTTTGCTCTGGAGGTGGATTTCTCTTTCCCTTGATGAAGAGCCAATATATGGGTTGACTAACTCTTCCTGCTAAACTCCTACAGTTCTTTGATAATTGGGTGGATTGCATTAGTATTTATATAAGTGAAGGCTGATTGCGTTAGTATTTATATAAGTGAAGAGGGCAAGGAATGGGGACCAAGTCTGGAAGCTTAAAGGATTGCACCATACTTTAGTATGGAGTGTTTTCCAAAGTGATTCCATATTGAGGTGGCAGGAAGTCAACCACTTCAGTGGCACATTTCTTTTTGGTTCATTCATGGGATGTGTGCGTCGCTGGCAAGGCCACCATTTATTGCCCTTCCATAATTGCCCTTGAGAAGGTGGTGGTGAGCCGTCTTCTTGAACCGCTGCCGTCGATGTGGTGAAGGTACTCCCACAGTGCTGTTAGGTAGGGAGTTCCAGGATTTTGACCCAGCGATGATGAAGGATCGGCGATATACTTCTAAGTCAGGATGGTGTGTGACTTGGAGGGGAACTTGGAGGTGCTGGTGTTCCCATGCGCCTGCAGCCCTTGTCCTTCTAGATGGAAGAGGTTTCGGGTTTGGGAGGTGCTGCCGAAGAAGCCATGGCGAGTTGCTGCAGTGTATCTTATAGATGGTACACACTGCAGTCACAGTACGCCGGTGGTGGAGGGAGTGAATGTTTAAGGTGGTGGTTGGGCTGCCAATCAAACGGGCTGCTTTGTCCTGGATGGTGTCGAGCTTCTTGAGTGATGTTGGAGCTGCACTCATCCAGGCAATTGGAGAGTATTTCATCACACACCTTACTTGTGCCTTGTAGATGGTGGAAAGGCTTTGGGGAGTCAGGAGGTGAGACACTCGCTGCAGAATACTTAGCCTCTGACCTGCTCTTGTTGCCACAGTATTTACGTGGCTGGTCCAGTTAAGTTTCTGGTCAATGGTGACCCCCAGGATGTTGATGGTGGGCGAGTTGCGAATGGCGCTGAACACTGTGCAGTCATCAGCGAACATCCCCATTTCTGACCTTATGTTGGAGGGAAGGTCATTGATGAAAAAGCTGGAGATTGTTGGGCCTAGGACACTGCCCTGAGGAACTCCTGCAGCGATGTCCTGGGGCTGTGATGATTGACCTTCAACCACCACAACCATCATCCTCTGTGCTAGGTATGACTCCAGCGAGTGGAGCGTTTTCCCCCTGATTTCCATTGACTTCAGTTTTACGAGGGCTCCTTCATGCCACACTTGGTCAAATGCTGCCTTGATGTCAAGGGCAGTCACTCTCACCTCACCTCTGGAATTCAGCTCCTTTGTCCATATTTGGACTAAGGCTGTAATGTGATCGGGAGCCGCGTGGTCTTGTCAGAGCCCAAACTGGGCATCAGTGAGCAGGTTGTTGGTGAGTTAGTGCCGCTTGATTGCACTGTCAATGACACCTCCCATCACTTTGCTGATGATTGAGTTGTAGTTGTACTGGAACAGCTTGGCTAGAAGCGCGGCTAGTTCTGGAACACAAGTGTTCAGCACGATATCCGGGATGTTGTCGGGGCCCATAGCCTTTGCTGTACCAATGCGCTCAGCCGTTTCTTGATATTACGTGGATTGAATCGAATTGGCTGAAGACCGGCTTCTGTGATGGTGGGGACCTTGGGAGAAGGTCGATATGGATCATCCACTCGGCACTTCTGGCTGAAGATGGTTGCAAACGCGTCAGCCTTGTCTTTTGCACTCACGTGCTGGGCTCCACCATCATTGAGGATGGGGATATTCATGGAGCCTCCTCCTCCCCCATTAGTTGTTTAATGATCCACCACCATTCACGACTGGATGTGACCAGACTGCAGAGCTTTGACCTGATCCGTTGATTGTGGGATCGCTCCGTTGATTGTGGAATCGCTCCGTTGATTGTGGGATCACTTAGCCATTTCTATTGCATGCTGCTTCCGCTTTTTAGCATGCATGTAGTCCTGTGTTGCAGCTTCCCCAGGTTGGCACCTGGGTACGCCTGGTGCTGCTCCTGGCATGCTCTTCCACACTCCTTATTGAACCAGGGTTGGTCCCCTGGCTTAATGGTAATGGTAGAGTGAGGGATATGCCAGGCCATGAGGTTACAGGTTGTGGTGGAATACAACTTTGCTGCTGCTGATGGCCCACAGCACCTCATGGATGCCCAGTTTTGAGCTGCTAGATCTGTTCTGAATCTATCCCATTTAGCATGGTGGTAGTGCTACACAACATGATGGAGGGTGTCCTCAGTGTGAAGACGGGTCTCCATCTCCACAATGATTGTGCGGTGGTCACTGCTACCAATACTGTCATGGATAGATGCATCTGCGACAGGTAGATTGGTGCGGACGAGGTCGAGTAGGTTTTTCCCTCGTGTTGGTTGCCTCACCACCTGTCGCAGGCCCAGACTGGCAGTTATGTCCTTCAGGACTCGGCCAGCTCGATCAGTAGTGGTGCTACCGAGCCACTCTTGGTGATGGACATTGAAGTCCCCCACCCAGAGTACATTCTGTGCCCTTGCTACTCTCAGAGCTTCTTCCAAGTGGAGTTCAACATGGAGTACTGATTCATCAGTTGAGGGAAGGCAGTAGGTGGTAATCAACAGGAGGTTTCCTTGCCCAAGCTTGACCTGAAGCCATAAGACTTCATGGGGTCCAGAGTCAATGTTGAGGACTCCCAGGGCCACTCCTTCCCATCTGTATACCACGGTGCCTCCACCTCTGGTGGGTCTGTCCTGCCGGTGGGACAGGACATACCCAGGGATGGTGATGGAGGAGCTTGGGACATTGGCTGAGAGGTATGATTCTGTGAGTATGACTCTCAGGCTGTTGGTTGACTAGTCTGTGGGACAGCTCTCCCAATTTTGGCACAAATCCCCAGATGTTGGTGAGGAGGACTTTGCAGGGTCGACTGGGCTGGGTGTGCTGTTACCATATTCGTAGCCGGTGCCAAGGTCGATGCCGGGTGGTGCGTTCGGTTTCATTCTTATTATGTTTCGTAGCAGTTTGTTACAACTGAGTGGCTTGCTAAGCCATTTCAGAGGGCAGTTCAGACTTAAGCACCTTGCTGTGGGTCTGGAGTCACATATAGGCCAGACCGAATAAGGACGACAGATTTCCTTCCCTAAAGGACATTAGTGAACCAGATGGGTTATTACGACAATCCGGTAGTTTCATGGTTGCCATTACTCATACTAGCTTTTTTGTTCCAGATTTATTTAATTAACTTATTTAATTTAAAGGAGCAGTAGAGATAAACCTAGCATAAGGTGAATACTTCCAAATACAAAATACTGAATGGCTGTTGGCTACAGACAGCACTGTTCAGAACTCAAGAGCATATGGGTCGACTGTTGTTTCAATTATTACTGAAATTCGCGAACCTCATTTGTAATGGAGTATTTTACATTAATATGGCATTTGCCAAAGCTTTCTTGTTTGGAAGTGCTTTATTTTATTGGAACTGCTTCAGAAAAGGCAACCGAAGATCAGGGGGATTCGGCAAACATTCCAAAGCTTTGGAGTTGAATGTTTCTGAGCTGGCAGGCTGCTGCCTTGCACATGCTCTTTGATCTCATTCAGCAAAACTATACAAGGGAAAATGCTGAAAAGCTGGCTCCAAGTTTATACTGTCTGTTTGTGTTCAGTGGATAGAAAATAAGGAGCGTTCAATTAATCTTTCCATGTGTCAGCAATGAGAGTGAACCAAAACCTGCACGCAATGATTCAGCGCCATATTTTAGCATCTTCCTAACTTATGGCAGGAATTGAGGTTAAAATAGTTGGTGTGGAATTTTATCCTTTGGTAATGCGGTGTCCTTCACTTTTTTTTAGCAGAAGTCCTTTGTACTACTCCGTGCTTCTTTTAGAAATCCACTCAGCTATTTGCAGCTTGTGGTTGCATTGTTTGGATTTTTATACTGAACTTCTACCCACCTGGTACGACTCATAGTATGACTTCCAATTAAACCTCCTGTCCATTTACCAGTATATGTCCTAACCCCACCCCCTGTCCCAACCTGGAAGGGGCATACTTATCAGAAGATGGTGAGATGAAATGGGCTGCATACATTGAGTACTCCATTTTCTTCCATTTACATGTCATTGTATGTGTTGGTAGCACAGGGTCAGTTCTCCACTCCTGCACTGCCACTAATGGTGGGATGAAGGAGATGCACAAAAAGCAGGAGTCAGAGGACTGAAATGTGCAGGAGGGATATAAGGCCAGAGGAGATGGGGTTAAGCAAGGCCATGGGGAATTTTGAAAGCTGGTTTTTAAATTGAGTTCAGTAGGAAGTCGATGTAGGTCATCAAGGTCAGAAGTGATAGGTGAGTGAGACTTAGTGTGGCTCAGGCAATGGGCACCTGAGTTTTGAACAAGTTGAAGTTTATGGAAACTGAAGGCTAGGAAACTAGTAAGGAGGACCTTAGACAAACCGAGGCTAGAGGTGACAAAATGGTGGATAAAGGTTTCTGCAGTTGTCGGGCTGAGCTGGGGTGTGTTGAAACGGATTTTTTGGTCCTCAATCTGGTTCAGTACAAACACTGAGTCGAATACTGGTTTAGTTCAACAGTTGTTTTATTCTGTCGTCCCGGGAGACTTACTCTGATACAGCACAGTTCTGACTCCAGCAGAGTCTCGACAGGTTCCACCAGAGCAAGCAATCTTTCATACTGTGGGTCACATTATTATACTTTACTTTTGAAAAGACATTAACACATCTTACAGTCTGCACCAATCCCGAGCTGGGCACGTACACATTTAAATTGATTTCCTGGCCTGGCAGTTTGAAATAAAGAAGTCACATTTCATTGAATGGTTTATAGTTTAGGAAATATGCGGGTAATGGTTTCACGATCACCTAATCAGTATGGTAATGCGTTTTCAATAATGGTAATGTGTTTTCTGATCGCCTATTGTCTGTATATCCTCTGCACTCCGCCCTACACTGTTTCCACCAGCAAGGTGTG
The DNA here is from genome assembly GCF_052327205.1 of Somniosus microcephalus. Classification (NCBI taxonomy): domain Eukaryota; kingdom Metazoa; phylum Chordata; class Chondrichthyes; order Squaliformes; family Somniosidae; genus Somniosus; species Somniosus microcephalus. The sequence continues at coordinate 32,963,303 of NC_141012.1, read as the reverse complement.
ACATCGTGGGTGCCAGCCATATTAGCAGCCACAGATCAGTTTAGCTTTTCCCGAGTTAACATGATCATCTCTTACAATATGCAAGTGACTCAGCGATGTCGACATTGCACCACCATTTTAGGCTAACAGGGTCCTCCATTTTAGGTTGGCAGGGTCCTTGGCCATGCGGAGCGAGTTGTTACCTTATTTTTGCATTCTATATTCTCAGGTGGAGGCAGGCAATGCTGCAGAGGTGGGAGTAAGCAATTTTTGTGATAAGCTTTATTTGAAGCTTAGCTCTGGGTCAAGCAGGCTGCCAAGTTTCACACCATCAGGTTCAGCCTAAGCAAATGGTTGTAGAGCGAGATGGAGTCCATGGCTACATATAGACTGGGCTAACCATATTAGTAACAATACTGTGGAGGAGGAATTCCTGGAGTGTATACGGGATGGTTTCCTGGACCAATATGTCGAGGAAGCAACTAGAGATCAGGCCATCTTAGACTGGGTATTATGTAATGAGAAATGATTAATTAGCAATCTTGTTGTGCGAGGCCCCTTGGGTCGGAGTGATCATAATATGATAGAATTCTTCATTAAGATGGAGAGTGAAGTAGTTGACTCAGAGACTAGGGTCCTGAATTTAAATAAAGGAAACTACGATGGTATGAGGCGTGAGTTGGGTAGGATTGATTGGGGAATGTCACTCAAAGGGTTGACGGTGGATAGGCAATGGCAAACATTCAAAGATCGCATGGATGAACTACAGAATTTGTTCATCCCAGTTTGGCATAAAAATAAAACAAAAAATGTGACTCAACCGTGGCCAACAAGGGAAATTAGGGATAGCATAAGATCCAAGGAGAGGACATATAAATTGGCCAGAAAAAGCAGTAAACCTGAGGATTGGGAGCAGTTTAGGATTCAACAAAGGAGGACAAAGGGATTAATTAAGAGGGAGAAAATAGAGTATGAGAGTAAGCTTGCAGGGAACATAAAAACTGACTGTAAAAGCTTTTATAGATATGTGAAGAGAAAAAGATTGGTGAAGTCAAGCGTGGGTCCCTTGCAGTCAGAATCAGGGGAATTTATAATGGGGAACAAAGAAATGGCAGACCAATTAAATACATACTTTGGTTCTGTCTTCACAAAGGAGGACACAAATAACCTCCCAGAGATGTCAGGGAACATAGGGTCTAATGAAACGGAGGAACTGATAGAAATCAGTATTTGTAGGGAAATGGTGTTAGGGAAATTGACGGGATTGAAGGCTGATAAATCCCCAGGGCCTGATAATCTACATCCTAGGGTACTTAAGGAAGTGGCCCTAGAAATAGTAGATGCATTGCTGGTCATCTTCCAAAATTCGATGGACTCTGGAGCAGTACCCATGGATTGGCGGGTAGCTAATGTTACCCCACTGTTCAAAAAGGGTGGTAGAGAGAAAACGGGGAATTACAGACCGGTAAGCCTGACATCGGTAGTGGGGAAAATGCTAGAGTCCATTATAAAAGATGTAATAGCAGAGCACTTGGAAAACAGTGACCGGATCGGACAAAGTCAACAAGGATTTACAAAAGGTAAATCATGCTTGACTAATCTACTGGAATTTTTTGAGGATGTAACTGGTAAAATAGATAAGGGAGAACCAGTGGATGTGGTGTATTTGGACTTTCAGAAGGCTTTCGATAAGGTCCCGCATAAGAGATTAGCGTGTTAAGTTAAGGCACATGGGATTGGGGGCAATGTATTGACTTGGATAGAGAACTGGTTGGCAGACAGAAAGCAAAGAGTTGGAATAAATGGCTCTTTTTCCGAGTGGCAGGCAGTCACTAGTGGGGTACCGCAGGGATCGGTCCTTGGACCCCAGCTATTCACAATATATATTAATGATCTAGATGAGGGAACTAGATGTAATATCTCCAAGTTTCCAGACGACACAAAGCTGGGTGGGCGTGTGTGCTGTGAGGAGGATGCAGAGAAACTCCAGTATGATTTGGACAGGTTGGGTGATTGGCCAGAAGCATGGCAGATGCAATATAATGTGGATAAATGCGAGGTTATCCACTTTGGTGTCAAAAACAGGAAGGCAGATTATAATCTGAATGGCAATAGATTGGGAGAAGGGGAAGTGCAACAAGACCCGGGCATCCTTGTGCACCAGTCGCTGAAGGTAAGCATGCAGGTGCAGCAGGTGGTTAAGAAGGCAAATGATATGTTGGCCTTCGTAGCGAGAGGGTTTGAGTACAGGAACAAGGATGTCTTGCTGCAGTTGTGCAGGGCCTTAGTGAGACCACATCTTGAGTATTGTGTGCAGTTTTGGTCGCCTTATCTGAGGAAGGATGTTCTTGCCATGGAAGGAGTGCAGCGAAGATTCACCAGGCTGACACCTGGGATGGCAGGAATGACGTATGAGGAGCGATTGGGTCGATTGGGCTTATACTCGCTGGAGTTTAGAAGAATGAGAGGGGATCTCATTGAAACTTATAAAATTCTAACAGGACTAGACAGACTAGATGCAGGAAGGATGTTCCCGATGGTCGGGGAGTCCAGAACCAGGGGTCACAGTCTAAGGATAAGGCGTAAGCCATTTAGGACAGAGATGAGGAGGAATTTCTTCACCCAGAGAGTGATGAACCTGTGGAATTCTCTACCACAGAAGGCAGTAGAGGCCAATTCATTAAATATATTCAAGAAGGAGTTGGATATATTTCTTAAGGCTAAAGGGATCAAGGGATATGGAGAGAAGGCAGGAACAGGGTACTGAATTTGGATGATCAGCCATGATCTCATTGAATGGCGGCGCAGTCTTGATGGGCCGAATGGCCTACTCCTGCTCCTACCTTCTATGTTTCTATGGCAAAGGAGAGGAGAAAAGTTTAGGTGGGGGCTGAAAATGATGATGGTTCAGTTGGAAGACATTTTGATATCAGATTGGCAATGTGACAGCACAGCAATGGTGGTGGGATCAAGGGAAATAGTGGAGAGCTGGGTTTCCTCTACATATAATAAATATGATGTGGGCCAATATATTAGGTGACCATGGGGGTGTTGGGAGAAGCATATAGATGAAGAAAATGAGGTGCGAAAGACAAATCTTTGGGGAACTCCAGAAATGATGGTGTGGGGCGGAAGGACTTGCCAGCACTGGAGATGCACTGGCTTTATGGAAAAATTGTATGCTAACGATCCCATTTACCGTTTTGAACAGCTTTATCTTGAGAGAATTGTATATACATGTTTGCAGCTGAATATAATGAATGATCTGTAATAACAGCAGAGCAACACCTGCCAGTGACGCAGATAAGCCAACAAAGCTTCAGGTATAATAACAACAGAAAATGCTGGAAACACTCGGCAGGTCAGGCAGCATCGAGGAGAGAGAAACAGAGTCAATGTTTCGGGTCGAGGACCCTTCGTCAGACCCTCAGAAAGCTTCTGGTGACGGGGCTTTGTTGAATGCCTGATGGGCAAGTCTCGTGTTTTATCAGAGGAGATTTACCCCAAAATTGGATTACAGAAATGAAATGTAAGAATATGATAGTGAGTTTTGCAGCAGTTACGGATTTGGAAATTTTGGAAGGAGAATTCAAGCATTAAAGGCTATAAATGATCTAGGATGGTCGGACATTCTTCATCCATTCACCCCTGCCCTGGGAAATTTAGATTTTTGAAACTTCACATTGTATTTTTATAAGAACATAAGAAATAGGAGCAGGAGTAGGCAATTTGGCCCCTCGAGCCTGCTCCACCATTCAATAAGATCATGGCTGATTTCTACCTCAACTCCACCTTCCTGCACTATCCCCATATCCCTTGGTTCACTTAGTATCCAAAACTCTATCGATCTCTATCATGAATATACTCAACGACTGAGCCTCCACAGCCCTCTGGGGTAGAGAATTCCAAAGATTCACAACCCTTGAGTGAAGAAGTTTCTCCTCACCTCAGTCCTAAATGGCTCACCCCTTATCCTGAGACTGTGACCCCTAGTTCTAGACTCCCCAGTCAGGGGAAACATGCTGCCAGCATCTACCCTGTCAAGCCCCTTAAGAATTTTATATGTTTCAATGAGATCACCTCTCATTCTTCTAAACTCTACAGAATATAGGCCGAGTCTACTCAGTGTCTCCTTACAGGACAACCCTCCCATCCCAGGGATCAGTCTAGTTGAACCTTCATTGCACACCCTCTATGGCAAGTATATCCTTCCTTAGGTAAGGAGACCAAAACTGTATACAGTACTCCAGGTGTGGTCTCACCAAAGCCCTTTTATAATCTTGTACTCCAATCCTTTGTAACAAAGGCTAACATACCATTTGCTTTCCTAATTGCCTGCTGTACCTGCATGTTAACTTTCAGTGATTTGTGTACAAGGACACCCAGGCCCCTTTGATTACCAACATTTCCCAATCTCTCACCATTTAAAAAATATTCTGCTTTTCCATTTTTCCTACCAAAGTGGATAACTTCACGTTTCTCCATATTATATATCATCTGCCATGTTCTTGCCCACTCACTTAACCTGTCTATATCCCTTTGCAGCCTCACAACTTACTTTCCCACCTAGCTGTGTATTGTCAGCAAACTTGGATACATTACACTCGGTCCCCTTATCTAAGTCATTGATATAGATTTTAAATAGTTGAGTCCCAAGCACTGATCATTGCAGTACCCCACTAGTTACAGACTGCCAACCCGAAAATGACCCATTTGTTCCTACTCTCTTCTGTCCGTTAACCAATCCTCAATCCATGCTACTATATTACCCCCAATCCAATGAGCACTAATTTTGTGTAATAACCTCTTGCCGTACCTTATCGAATGCTTTTTGAAAATCCAAATACACTACATCCACTGGTTTCCCCCTTATCTACCTTTATTAGTTGCAACCTCAAAAAACTCTTAGATTTGTCAAACATGATTTCTCTTTTATAAATCCGTGTTGACTCTGCCCATCATATTATGATTTTCTAAGTCCCCTGCTCCAGGTCCCTAATAATAGATTCTAACATTCTCCCTACTGGCTAACAAGTCTATAGTTCCTATTTTCACCCTTCCTCCTTTCTTGAATAGCAGGGTTACATTTGCTACCTTCCAAACCGCGAGGACCGTTCTAGAATCTAGGAAATTCTGGAAGATCAAAACCAATACATCCGCTAACTCTGTAACCACTTCTTTTAAAACCCTAAGATTTGTTGGCTTTTAGTCCCATTAATTTCTCCAGTACTATTTCTTTACTAATACTAATCTCTTTAACTTCCTCATTCTCACTAGATCCTTGGTTCTCCACTATTTCTGGAATGTTTTTTGTGTCTTCTTCTGTGAAGACAGATACATTTTTTTTTTAGTTTAATGTCTCTGCCATGTCCTTATTCCCCATAATAGTTTCTCCTGTCTTTGCCTGTAAGGGACCCACGTTTACTTTCGCTAATCTTTTTACATACCTGTAGACGCTTTTACAATCTGTTTATGTCTCTTGCTAGTTTACTCTCATTCTATTTCTCTCTCTATCAATTTCTTAGTCATCCTTTGCTGAAATCTAAAATCCTCCCAATCCTCAGGCTTACTATTTTTGGCAACATTATAAGCCACATCCTTTAATCTAATACTATCTTTAACCTCTCTTGTTAGCCACTGTTGGACCACTTTTCCCATGGGGTTTTTAAATTCCTGAAGGGCATCTGTATTTGTTGCAAATTATGAATTATTTCTTTAAATGTTTGCCATTTTTGAGTATATCCTTGCCAGTTTGGCTTAGTTGGTTGCACTTTCACCTCAGAGTGAGCAAGTTGTGAGTTTAAGTGCCATTCTACGACTTGATTTCTCAGTTTATGCACTGAGGGAATGTTGCCTTGCTGGAGCTGATGTCCATCAGATGCGGCATTAAAGTGAGGTCTGGTCTACTTGTTCAGGTGGATGTTAAAAATCCCATGTTACTGATCAAAGAGCGGCGAGTCCTGTTGTCTTGGCCAACATTGCCCCCTCAACCAGTACCACCAACATCTAGTTAACTGATTGTGCATCCATGTTAACGTGGAAATCTCAATTATATCGTATGGAATGTTATTTTAGAAACAGCAAGTAGAGCAAATTATATTAAGTCAAAGCACCACAAAAGTGAACAGTCGGGTGAATAAAGTGCAAAATGTATTTTTTTTTCTTGTCTTCGTCTGAATGATAAAAACTGTTGAACCTGGCTCACGACCAGTTCAAGTGTGTACATCCAGCCTCAGGAGCTGATGGTAATTTAGAGATTGTATGCTCCCAAGAGTAAACTACTGAAATGATTTGTGCAAAATGTATATTGCCAGGAAATTGCTTTGTCAGACAGACCAATTTGAAGTTGAAAAATTTTGTTCAAATTCCCATGGTAAGTGCAGCTATTTATGTAAATCCAGAGTTATTGCATTCATCAATACAAGAAAATGGTTTTGTGATAGTTATAAATGTTCCTACTGATGTGCAGTTCATTTTTAAACAAAATCCCTTAGACAGAATTGAATAGAAATCCAAATATATTGCGAATAAGCCAACACAGCTTCTGATTTGACCCTTCACAATGGATCTCTCGCAACTAGTAGTTTGTGTGATGTTTGTTAGAAAGTTCAGTTAATAAGTTAAAGACTGCAGTGTGTCAAAATGTGTGGCTTGTATTCATCAGTCGTTTTTAGTCTGCAGCTGTCAATCATACAAATATTGCCAGGTCAGAAAGAAACAGTCAGGGAAATTGCAATATTTAATTATGGATGCACCAATATTGATACAGTAAGGATCAGTCTTTGACTTGAGTGCTCCTGGTGCAGAGTTTTCACGTTCCCGGATTGCATTGGTGCCTGAAGAAGGAAGTGCTGTGATTAGACCACACTGAACTGGTAGTGCAGGAAACTCTTTATTATCCGGCACCAATGGGACCGGCGTGGTGCCGGTTTATCAAAAAGTCCGGATTACAGAGAAGTATAGTTTAAAAGATACGAGAGCTCCGTACACAGCAACAAATCCAGGCTTCCCTGTTGCTTAGCAACATGTGCAGGAACTCCAGCCACAGACCAAGCATACCTACCTGTTGCTTAGCAACAAGTGCAGGAACCCCAGTTACACAGCCACAGATCCAGGAACTGCCACTAATATGAAGTAAAACTTACCTGAACCTACTCCTGCATTTTGCCGGTTAACAGAGATTTCCGGTTATTTAGGTGCCGGTTAAATGAGAGTTTCCTAACTGAGATTGTGTTCACAGTCTGCAGTTCCTGTGTGCGAAGCTCTGATTGCTAAAGATGAAAGTTTATCTCAGTCATTTCGTCATTACAATGAAATGAATAAGAAAGGTCAGAGACATTTATTAAAGGTGAGTCTCTTAGTCATCTATGTTCTTTTTGAGTTCTGTTCCCTGAGGTCTATTGCTCCCTTTGTGGCTCTTATTCTAGAATGCAACTGGCATTTGCATGAGTTTCAAATTAAAAGTAACAATCAAAGTTCCCGCAATCTACTGGGCAAGTCTTGCTAAGCTAAAGTGCAGGCTGTTGAGTTGTCCTTTTTCTCTGCCACTCCTTCCTTTCACTTGGGTCACTCTGCCCGGTTACGTATTCCGTCTTGTTTCTTTCTCTAACTGCAGCAACGTGACTGCAGTGCTCTCTATTGAATTGCCTTTCTCCCAGCCATGACTCCTCATGTCATGCCGATTGCAGGAATCGTGAGATGCACCAGTGCGCACACTGTGCATTAAAAGCTGAGGTGTGCAGGAACTTGTGAGCTTGGATTGGTGCAGTATTGCAACCCAACTGCCTCATCCTCCTCCCCCAGTGTGCATGCTGTTCTCTGGAGGTGGGGAGGGAGGGGGCATAAACTCCCCAAACCACATTCCAACCCCTGCCCCCTCCACTGAACCTCTTGCTGGCTGTCCCACTGCACAGACACGATGAGCCAAATGGCCACCTGTGCCATAATTTTCTATGATTCTATGCTGCCAACCACATCAGCTGACAAAATGTCTGCTCCCTTGCAAATAGGGATCTTGCTATATGCAACTTCATCCTGGAAGCGTCTGTAGACTGTGATAAACCCATGTAGTGAGACAAGGAACTCGAAGAGGCGAGGCGTTAGGATTAATACGAGTACTTTATTAAACGACTGCGAAACAACCAGGCCAACCTGCATCCAGGCATTGCACCTTTGCTGACCTTAACAGGAAGCAACCCCTGACATTAACAGGAAGCATACCCCTGACCTTAGCAGCAGCATTGGCTACAGCACCACCTGGTGGATAACCTTGATCATAACATCCCAGATTACTATATAGACATTCTGTGGGTGGCTAGAAACTGGGTCACCGGTGTTAAGTCTGTGTGTTCTAGTTGTAATTACTAACACAGACTACAAGATTAAAGTTCAACAGGTCTTTACTGGTTGGAGGTCAGGACTATACTAAAATACAATATTACTACACAGTGCTTATATACCGGTGGTCACCACCGGTATTACGTATACAGCAGCCAGAGAAAGTAGTACATCTCTTAAGGTGGAACAGGCTTAAGTTCTCTTAAGGTGGAACAGGTTACATACACCACAATCCTCCCTTTTTAGCTTAACAGTCATATCCCCATTTAACATAACATAATAACATATATAACTTCAGGTATAAACAGTTCAAAGGTTCAGTCTCTCAGGAGGCCTTCTGATTCGGTTTGGATAACGCCTTTCAGTGGTCTCTGATTCCTGTTGCTGAGGTGACTCCTCTAGTTGGCCTCCCATGCATTGGGTGTTATCATCATCAGGTACATTCCCTGCCGAGGTAGATGCTTCAGGTTCATTAACGTCTTCCACAGTTGTCTCTGTCGCAACCATGGGTTCGACCCTTGCTCTCGATTCTACCAGTTGATCCACATGACGCCTTATCACATTGTTACCAATATCTACTGTGTACATCAGAGGTCCTTGTCTGGCCCGAATTGTTCCGGACTGCCATTTTTCGTTTCCATAGCCCCTTGCCAACACTGGTTGTCCTACGTCGAAACTTCGAGTGGTCTTGTTATTAATATGCCGGAACTGTTTGTTTTCCACTTCCCTCCGCACATTTGGTTTTAACAAGTCCAACCTGGACCGCAACCTCCTGTTATAAAACATCATGGCAGGACTTTGGTTAGTCACTGCATGAGCGGCGTTTCGATATGCCATTAAGAAATTGTCCACTTTGTGCTGTAGCGGAATCTGATCATCGTTCATGGCCTTTATTGCCTTTTTGAATGTTTGGACAAATCTCTCTGCCAACCCGTTTGTCGCCGGATGATATGGGGCAGAGGTATAATGTTTCACCCCATTCTTCTTTAAGAATTTTTGGAATTCTTCCGACACGAACTGTGGTCCGTTGTCCGAACAGATCTGTTCTGGCAATCCGTTCCTTGTGAATATTGTTCTTAACACCGCAATTGTCTTTTCTGAAGTAGTGGTATTCATCTTGATCACTTCTGGCCATTTGGAATGTGCGTCCACCGCAATTAGGAACATGGAGTCCATGAATGGACCAGCAAAGTCAATATGTACGCGTTGCCATGGGGCTGAAGGCCATTCCCATGGGTGTAGTGGTGCGATCGGAGGTGCATTTTGCACTTTTTGGCACCCAGCGCAGCTTTTCGTCAACTCCTCTATCAGTTGGTCAATACCCGGCCACCATGCATAAGCCCTAGCAAGACTTTTCATCTTAACTCCCCCCAGGTGACCTTCATGCAGTTCTTTTAGAACTCTTTCCCTTAACTTGGGAGGAATAATCACTCTTGTCCCGTACATCAAAGTACCATGGCAGACGGACAGCTGGTCTCGCCTTGCCGAGAATGCCGGTAACAGAGGATCACCACGTGTTGGCCATCCTTTCACTGTCACCTCGTAGACTCTGGACAGTGTCGGGTCGTTCTTGGTTTCTCTTTCAATACTTGCATTGGTGACTGGTAAACACTTGATGATGGTCGAATGAAATAACTCAACAGGGTCAACTTTCGTCGTTTCTTCTTCTTCAGGTAGTGGCAGGTGCGACAGCCCATCAGCATTGCCATGCTGCTTCGTACCTTTGAATTCTATTTGATATTGATGTGCCCCTAGGAAAAGGGACCATCTCTGGAGACGCTGTGCTGTCATCACTGAAACACCCTTCTTAGGGTTAAAAATGGATACCAACGGCTGATGGTCTGTCAGAAGTGTGAATTTTTGGCCCTGCAGGTAATGATTAAACTTCTTCACTCCCCATACAAGGCTGAGAGCCTCCCTATCGATCTGCGCATAGTTGCGCTCAGCGGAGGTCAATGATCTGGATGCAAACGCGACTGGCCTTTCCATGCCATTTGGCAACTTGTGTGAGAGTACTGCCCCAATACCATATGGAGAAGCATCACAAGCCAACCGAATAGGCAGTGTCGGGTTGAAGTGAGCCAACACTTCCTCTGAGGTGATCAATTCTTTGCTTTTGCGAAATGCCTTCTTACAGTTTTCGCTCCATTCCCATGGTACCCCCTTCTGTAAAAGAGCGTTTAGCGGGTGCAGTACCGTGGATAGATTTGGTAGAAATTTATGGTAATAGTTAATCAATCCTAGAAACGACCTCAACTGAGAGACATTATCCGGAGCGGGAGCCTTTACAACTGCCTCTATCTTGTCAGGAGACTTATGAAGCCCCTCCCGGTCAATGACATGACCACAGTACGAGATCCGCTTCTGGAAGAACTCACATTTCTGCCGATTAACTCTAAGTCCATACTCTTTCAGTCTGTTGAGCACCAGTTCCAAGTTTGCGAGGTGTTCTTCATCACCATCACCTGTAATCAGAATATCGTCCAGGTAACATTGTGTGCCTGGAATTCCCTGTAATACCTGCTCCATGGCCCTCTGCCAAATTGCTGGAGCCGATGCCACTCCAAAAACCAGCCTATTGTACCGGTACAAACCTCGATGTATGTTGATCGTGAGGTATTGGCGTGACTCTTCTTCAACCTCCATCTGCAAGTATGCCTGCGCCAGGTCTATCTTGGTGAAGTGTTTCCCGCCAGACAATGAAGCAAAAATATCCTCAATCCGCGGAAGCGGATACTGCACCGTGTGAAGCACCGGATTAACGGTGATTTTGAAATCTCCACAGATGCGAACCTTCCCTGGTTCTCCTGGCTTGTTGCTCGAAGGACGTTTCATAACGGGAACAATGGGCGTAGCCCACTCACTCCAATCTACCTTAGACAGTACACCTGAACGTTCTAGCGCTTCCAGTTCCGCTTCTACAGTAGGTCGTATTGCATAGGGTACCGGTTTGGCTTTAAAAAATTTTGGGTGTGCATGTTCATCAATCTTGATGTTTGTCGTAATTCCTCTCAGTGTTCCCAGTCCCTGCTGGAACACCTCTTTAGCATCATCCAATATTTTGGACAATCGTTTAGGTTTGACACCTGTTTCCCCGGAATCTACCGTTAGTGCCTTCAAGGAGTGCCAGTCCATATTCATTTTCCTAATCCACTCCCGTCCCAGTAGTGGTGGACCTCCTTCAGGTAGCACATATAAGTCCATTACTTGGCTTTCTTCGCCCTTGTGGACCACTTTTACCTCTATCTTTCCGATGGGGTACACTCTTTGCCCCGTGTATGTTTTCAATATAATCTCCGTATCCCGTAGGGGAATATGTTGGAATAACCTTTTGTAATCTTTCTTATTCATGACCGTCAATGCCGATCCAGTGTCCAATTCCATCTTTACTTGGACTCCTGCTATCTGAAGGGTGACCCAAATTGTCTGGAGATCTGCATCCTTACCAACGTTGTGTACTCTTAAGCTACCCAGTTCATTACTGCTAGCGTCTGAATCTGACTTCTGTTCGGTCGAACTGTTCTTTGTCACCTTGTGTACCTTTATGTATTTTCCTTGCGGTGACTTTTTGTTGCTGGCCTTCTTTCCTGACCGGCATACTTTAGCTATGTGGCCAAGCCTGCCACCCGTTCTGCATTCTTGGTTTTTAAACCAACACTGGTTCTGATCGTGCGTTGTCTTTCCACAACGATAACATTTTACAGTACTCAAACCCAATTTATTTGTACTGAGTTCCGGTGACCGTAGCTGCATTACTGCCGTGCCTCTCGCTGTGGCTTCGTGTGCTGCTGCCATAGTGACCGCTTTCTCAAGCGTCAGCTCATTCTCCTCGAACAGTCGCTTTTGTGTATCTTCTTTTAACAAACCACACACAAATTTATCTCGTAGCGCCTCTGTCAGTCTCGTTCCAAACTGACAGTACTTTGCTAGCTTACGCAATTCCATTAAATATTCAGCATTGCTTTCATCCTTCAGCTGCCTTCTGCTGTAAAATTTAAATCGTTCCGCTAGCATCAGCGGCGTGGGGTTTAGATGATTTTTCAGGACAGTAACAATCTCCTCGAACGTCTTATCCGCCGGTTCATCTGGTGATAAAAGGTGTTTCAATTGCCCGTATGTCTTTGCACCCATTAAGTTTAATAATGTTAGTGCTTTCTCTTCATCTGGGATTTTATTTGCTTTACAATAATTTTGTATGCGTTCTACATACATGGCCCAATCTTCGATGTCGCTATCAAAGGTATTAATGTTCCCATGTTTAGGCATCGTTGCAATTTAATTAATTTTAATTTTTATCCAAGATGGCGGCTTCCCGCTCTTGTCTTCGTCCTCCGCCTACAAAATGGCGGTTTTCCCACGCTTGGCGGTCTTCACCCGTCCCCCGACGCTGTCTCCGCTTCACCGCGGCTCTCGCGCCTTCAGTTGCCCCAGACGCTGCGCCTTTTTAGCCCGAATGTGGCCCGGCCCTTATCACCAGCCGCGATCGATGTCCCCGCGCTGCGCCTTTCGGCCCGAATGCGGCCCGGCCCTTATCTCCGGTCGCGATCGATCTCACCGCCCTTATTCCTCCGTCTTCCCTCCCCGTCTGTACAGCCAACGCGGCCGACCTTCTGGTCGCGTCGCTGCCCGGCTTACCCACCACCGAGGTAGAAAGAAGATAGTTGACAGCCGCTGATGGAGGCTTCGAGTTCAGGATGTCTTCTGCACTCTGGTTTCTCGATGTCTGCCGCGCGACGTGTCTTCCAGCAGGGTGATGAGGGTGGAAGCCTCTCTTCGACGTCCGTTCTGTGGACGAAACAGCCGTGGATATAAACTGCCGCAGGGTAAGAATCGGACTCGTCGCCACTGTTAAGTCTGTGTGTTGTAGTCTGTGTTAGTAATTACAACTAGAAGATTAAAGTTCAACAGGTCTTTACCGGTTGGAGGTCAGGACTATACTAAAATACAATATTACTACACAGTGCTTATATACCGGTGGTCACCACCGGTATTACGTATACAGCAGCCAGAGAAAGTAGTACATCTCTTAAGGCGGAACAGGCTTAAGTTCTCTTAAGGTGGAACAGGTTACATACACCACAACCGGTGGCTCAAACCAGCTGTTTGTTCCATGGTGTTCCTTGCCCTGATCATGCAACATGTTCATTTCATGGTCCTACCTCAGTCTCTCTCCTTCCCCCTCTGACTTCTCAGTAAAGATTTCACGTTTTATGACATCCACCTTGGTGCCCTTAAACCTTTTTTTAAGTAATTGGTCAGAGGTTTAGAGGGGATTTGAGGAGAAATTTTTTCACCCAGAGGGTGGTGGGGGTCTGGAACTCACTGTCTGAAAGGGTGGTAGAGGCAGAAACCCTCATCACATTTAAAAAGTACTTGGATATGCACTTGAAGTGCCGTAACCTACAAGGCTACGGACCAAGTGCTGGAAAGTGGGATTAGGGTGGATAGCTCTTCTGGCCTCCTTCTGTGCTGTAAATCTTATGATTCTATGAAATCGGTGGGCTTCACGCATGCGAGCATATAGAGTGTGAGTGGCCTGGTCATCTGCAACCATATCTGGCTTGATCACCATGAACAATATTGCCTCCTTTTCTGAGGCCAAATCCTGTTGTTTTAGGATCACTCTGGATGGTAAAGGCAAACACTCCTTTACTCCTTTCAGCGCTCTCTATTCTTACCTCTGACACTGGTTTCAAAGAGCTTACAATTTTTTCTGTCATATAAGTTGAGGTTATTCACTTGGCTGCCCCAGGCTCCTCCTGCCCTGACCCCACCATGATTTGTAGCTCCTTTTCCCCCATCTCCACGCCAGCTCATTCAGACCTGTCTCCTCTGTGCAGTGACTCATCATCAACTCCCCAGTTCCTAACCACTCAAATACCTCTCCTCGGCCTAATGCTCACCTACATTATTAACCATTCCCTTTCCTGTATTTTCCCTTTTCCCTGCCTTTTCGCCTCACTCCTTAAAAAGCCCACCCTTGACTCCTCCACCGTCTTCAATCTCCTCTTCCTCCAAGAATCTCAAAACTATTGTTGTCACCGAACTCAAACCCACCTCTTTCACACATTCCTATTGAAATACCTTCAGTTGGGTTTCTGTACTGTATTGTTGCACATTACCATCCAGCTGACCCCTTAGTTATGAATAAAAAACTCAATTTTATTCTTATCTATAACAGCAGATTTAAAGAAAATCCCATAGATGTACAAATATCATGTTACTTAGGGCTAAATCATGTGCTAGGGTAGGTTATGAAAATCATTGGTTTTGTTTGTTGACACTGTGGTTTAATGAATTACTGCAAGTTCATCATTACTTGCAGTTGACTACAATCAAAAATATCCACTTAGTTTATAGGTAGCATAAACAAAAATGTTTCTCCACCCCCGTCCCACCCCCAGCCCTAGTAGCCAAGCCTAGATACCATGACACAAAAAGAAAATACTGCAGATGCTGGAAATCTGAAATACAAACAGAAAATGTTGGCGATACTCAGCATGTCAGGCAGCATCTGTGAAGAGAGAAACAGAATTAACATTTCAAGTCTGACGAAAGGTCACAGACCTGAAATGTTAACTCTGTTTCTCTCTTCACAGATGCTGCCTGAGCTGCTGAGTATCTCCAGCATTTTCTGATTTTATCCTAGATACCATGATATCGTATTTGACTCCAGTTGGGTAGATTGACACTTGTGAACCTGGATAGCTAAGTCGGGAGAGCGCAAGGATCTTGGGAGTCACATCCCTGTTCAAACATTTAATTTTAAAACAGCTGGCAAATTGTAGCTGTCCAGCAGAGCCAAAAACTGCAGGGAAGAGGAGGCCTGCAATGTGTTAGCATTATGTTAAATTTTGAGCATGCTCGGAAAAGGGCGCCCCCGATGGCTCAGTTGGTAAATGCGGCATGTAACTGAGCCATACAGGGCGGAAGGTTCCCAGGCTTGATCCACAGTCTGCTGAGTTAGCTGGTCTCGTCCAGGGTAGCACTGGGCATTCTCCAGTTAGCTTCTGCGATTGCAGCATTCGAGGAGAAAATCAGCCAGGGCTCCTGCTCCTGAATGTTATCCAGTGTGTGTGTGGACATAGGGTGAGAACAGGATTCAGTGGTTGAAGAGCCTGCTGAAACTTGCCATCTAGGTTGCAACTAGAACTGCTGCAATCAATGATTTGGAAGACATGGGGCAAATGCTATCAGACGTTAACACAGATCTGCACTATGCCTATTAATGACACGCTATATCTGAAACTGTACGCTTCGGAACCGATAGTCAATATGGTGCTGTTTCAGCACAGAACTCTTGAAAATGTGTACATTTTATGGACAAGCAAAACAAACTGTGCATGACTTATCTTCCCTGATGCGAGGTTTTGTACAAACATATAACGATCAGCCAGTTGTGTGTCATTGTCATTTATTGACATTCTGCAGAATATTATGCTTTTGGTTGCTCTGCCTGGGTTGTATACTATTGTAAACTTGTTGGCCTGGAGTTTCCTCCACATTTACACCCAGTTACATCTGTTACCTGGGCGCAAACCAATTGGGTGCCTTAAAAGAACGTGGATTTTGGGCGTAACTGAGTTGCGCTCATGACTGCAATACGCCCAAGTCGTCTCAAGCCTTTACGGCTGTCCGTCAAACCATCTGCCTGAATGAATCTTCGCCCACAGAATTGGCCACGCCACCAACTCTCAAATGCGAGTATCTTCCAATTTTACTTGTTTGGATGGTCTCTTCTCATTGTGACCAGATATTCAGGTGCAGGAAAGAAAGTAGTTCTTGTTCTTAATTGCAATTTTTGAGTGTTTGTTTATTTATCCTCTTCTTTTCAAATTGTCTGCAGCCTTTGACACGGTTGACCACTCCATCCTCCTCCAACGCCTCTCCACCATTGTCCTGCTGGGTGGGACTGCACTCGCCTGGATCCATTCTTAACTATCGAGTCGTAGCCAGAGACTCACCTGCAATGTCTCCTCCCGCTCCCACACCGTTACCTCTAGTGTCTCCCAAGGATCTATCCTTGGCCCCCTCCTATTTCTCATCTTCAGGCTGCCTCTCGATGACATCATCCGAAAAAAAAGCTCGCTGACCTACATTGGCTCCTGGTTAAGCAGCGCCTCAATTTTAAAATTCTCATCCTTGTTTTCAAATCCCTCCATGGCCTTGCCCCTCCCTATCTCTGTAATCTCCTCCAGCCCCAGAACCCACCGAGATATCTGCGCTCCTCTTATTCTGGCCTGTTGAGCATCCCTGATTTTAATCGCTCAACCATTGGCGGCCGTGCCTTCAGCTGCCTAGGCCCTAAGCTCTGGAATCCCCCCCCCCAAACCTCTCCGCCTCTCTACCTCTCTTTTCTCCTTTAAGACGCTCCTTAAAACCTACCGCTTTGAACAAGCTTATGGTTATCTGCCCTAATTTCTCCTTATGTTGCTCAGTGTCAAATTTTGTTTTATAACACTTCTGTGAAGTGCCTTGGGATGTTTTACTATGTTAAAGGCGCTATACAAATACAAGTTGTTGTTGTTGAGATCTGCCCTGAATACAGTTCAATAGATAAGTATAAGTCTCATTAAAAATTGAAAAGCTTCCCCGATTGCAGGTTCCTAAACATGCTGTGCCTGATGTTCATGAATGATTGTTAAATGCGTTGAAACTTAAATTTTCATACTTTAAGAAGAACTATGTGGTGTGGGTTCAGTGCTTTCCATGGGTTCTGATTGTTTATGCTGAATTATGCCCATTTTAAGTCTGTGCGTAATCTAATGAGATTGCGAGGATACTTGGGTGTAACTTGACATTGACAAACTGGGCGCAACATCGGGCACATTTTGGGTCGAACATTCGGGTTGCGCCCACAGGCAAAACTCCAGGCCATTGTATTTAACACTTCGGAGACTGCAACACAGTTTTTGCACCAAAGAAGAAATTTGTTAGGTCAAGGGATACTGTGGATTAAGAAACCATCCATCTTTCTTTCTGTAGATGTTCCTGATATCAACTGGAGCCCTCTGGTGAACTGACGGGAATGAGGCACGTCTCTTGGAAACAGAACGTCGGTCATGATCTGGACCAATGTGGCCCAATATAACTCAGGCTGGACCTCGTGCTGAATAATACTACTGGACTCCACACCACCTTTTCTATTTACATTGCCTGCCAATTTATTCCTGCCATAAAATCCAGTGTAAAATTGCTCCTGTGAGTAAGTAGCTTCCTTAGTACATCATTGTTTTGGTTAAACATCAGTACAAGTTTTATTTACAGCACATTTAAAAAAAAATAAGCATGGTGATGTGACTTGCATAAAAAATGCAGCAGTGTCTGGACAATACAGTCTCGGGAATCCCCCTCCCCCTTATTTAACTGCAAGGGAATAATCCTTCTTTGTAAATAGCTTTTCTTTTAAACAATGAAAAACAGTCTTCAACTAGGAGAACATTTTTGTTTTCTCCAGTTCTACCTTATAGGTTTGTTTTTTAGTTACTGAGTGACTATTAGTTTGTTGTACTTAAATTGAGAGAATTTTGTGCTACAAGTTGTCTGTCTTCTCGTGAACAGAATTGCCTGTTGATCAAATATTAAGTTTCTTCACTCTTTTGAACCTAAATTGGTGCTTTCTTCTCTGCTGAGCAGGACTAAGGATCCGGTTTCACACTCTCGTGCTTTGTTCTGCCCCCCATACCTTCAACCTCAACTGTACTTTTCACAGATTATGACTTAATGATCTTATATTCCTGAACATGATTAGGGATCCAGTAACCTTTCCTGAGCTTTTTTATCCCCACAGACTCGAACTCTTTGTCTCCCTGTACTAGCTGAAATGAAGAACCTTGTAATGTGCACATAGTTGCCTCAGGCCAGAATTGTTTACCTGAAAAGTTGCTCCTCCTACATCTGGTTTCTGGTGCCTTTGACGAGTTTTCCATTATCCATGTCCCTTTTTATGTAGTGTGTGTGTGTGTGTGTGTGTATTGTATGTATGTATGTATGTATATATATATATATATATATGGTTGAGTTCCAGGTCTGTACGGTTTCCCTTGTTGGTATTTGACTCGCGTCGTGAATTTCATCACTGGTGGCCATTGAACCAGCTGAGCACTTTTAAAATGTAATTTTGGATGTTTATAGGGTCCACACTCCCACCTGCCTCCAAACATTAAGGTGGCAGCAACTGCATTGTTCCCTTTCCCTAAAGAACAGATGGTGGGTGGAGAAAGCGCAGGAGATCCAGCAACTAGCCGACAACCATGACGTGTGTGGATTCTTTAGCGCAGTCAAGACCACCTACGGCCCAAGCACCCAAGGTCCTACCCCACTGTGGGCCAAGAATGGAGAGGTACTCATCAAGGGCAGAGAGGCAGTCAGTGCCCGCTGGAAGGAGCACTGTGAAGATCTCCTTAACCGAGACTCTTGTCTTCAATGCGAGTGTCCTCAACTCCATCCCGCAGCATGCTACCTGCCACCACCTCAGCACAACCCCAGCCCGTCATGAGTTTGAAAAGGCCATCTGACAACTGAAGAACAACAAGGCCTCAGGAGCAGACGGAATCCCCGCCAAGGCACTAAAGCATGGTGGAGAAGCACTATTGGCGCGAATACATGAACTCATTTCTCTTATCTGGAAGGAGGAGAGCATGCCAGGAGATTTCAGAGATGCCGTAATTGTGACCATCTTCAAGAAAGGTGACCAGTCCGATTGTGGTAATTCCAGAGGAGTTTCCCTGCTGTCTGCCACAGGGAAAGTCATCGCAAGAATCCTCCTCAATTGCCTTCTCCCAGTGGCTGAAAAGCTCCTCCCAGAGTCGCAATGCGGATTCCGCCCACTAAGGAGCACAATGGACATGATCTTCACCGCCCGTCAATTACAAGAAAAATGCAGGGAACAGCACCAACCGCTGTACAGGGCCTTCTTTGACCTCACAAAGGCCTTCGACACTGCCAACCATGAGGGATTATGGAGTGTCCGCCTCAAATTCAGCTGCCCTCAAAAGTTTTGTCACCATCCTCCGCCTGCTTCACGATGACATGCAAGCCATGATCCTGACCAACGGATCCAGCTCAGACCCAATTCACATACGGACCGTGGTCAAGCAAGGCTGTGTCATCGCACCAACGCTCTTCTCGATCTTCCTTGCTGTAGTGCTCCATCTCACCCTCAGTAAGCTCCCTACTGGAGTGGAGCTAATCTACAGAACAAATGGGAATCTGTTCAATCTCCATTGCCTCCAGTCCAGATCCAAGGTCATCCCATCCTCTTGTCATTGAATTACAGTATGCAGAGGACGCTTGCATTTGTGCACACTCGGAGGTCGAAATCCAAACCATCGTCAGCACCTTCACTGAAGCGTATGAGAGCATGGGCTTTACACAAAACATCCGTAAGACAAAGGTTCTCTACCAACCGCTCAGACCAACATCCCCAGCATTGAAGCTCTGACCACGCGCGATCAGCTCTGATGGACAGGCCACATCGTCCGCTTGCCCGATACGAGACTCCCAAAACAAGTGCTTTACTCGGAGCTCTGACACGACAAGAGAGCCCCAGGTGGGCAGAGAAAATGCTTCAAGGACACCCTCAAATCCTCCTTGAAAAAGTGCAACAACCCCACCGACACCTGGGAATCCCTAGCCCAAGACCGCACAAAGTGGAGGAGAAGCATCCGGGAAGGCGCTGAACACCTCGAGTCTCTTCGCCAGGAGCGAGCGGAATGAAGCACAAACAGCAGAAGGAGCGGACGTCAACCCAAGAACCCCATCCACCTGCCCCTTCAACCACCGTCTGCCCCACCTTTGACAGAGACTGTAGGTCCTGCATTGGACTTATCAGTCACCTGAGAACTCATTTTTAATGTGGAAGCAAGTCATCCTCGGTTCCGAGGAACTGCCTAAGAAGAAGGAAGGGTTCTCTTAGTCCCTGGGCAAAGTGTGAAGCTCAGCTAGTAGAATGATTCTGGCCTGTCTGTTGTCCATTGAGCTTTGCAGGTACCCAAGTATATGGGGCCTGAATGTGCGGTTGGAGGCTTCCCGTGGGCGGATGCCTCTGACCGCCAAAAAACCTACAAACTTACCTTCTGCCTCGGGATCCACGGAGACTCGCGCTCCTGGGCCTCTATGTGTAGACATGAGTAGAGGCCCACGTATCCCAGGAGCGCAGGTGGTTCGCAAGCGCCCCTGTGATCACGTGGGCCAGGCCAACAAGTGACAGAAGGGGGATCCCCATTCATTCTTATCGGGATTCTGTATGTACGGAATTCCCATACGTATAAATGGGAATACCTCTCAAAAAGTTACCTCTACACTTCAAATAAATAAATAAATCACATATTTAAAATTAATTAGAATGGCATTTAATTAAATATTTAAAAGAAAAATTGAATTTAAAAAAATATATATTTACATGTTTTAAAGGGGCTAAAATAAACTTCCCTTATTTCACAGGTTTTTAAATGGTATAAGTTATTGATAACATTTAATTTTTCTGTTTTTTAAAACTCTTACACTGGTAAAAGCAGGCCTTACGACTAATTTTACCAGGCGTAAGAATTTCACGGGCATTCGCTGGGCAGAACTCTCTGCCCGTGGATGCCCTTTTCCCGGGGATGCGGATCATCAGTTCTGGATTTTAGCGCATGCGCAGCACATGCTTACCTGTACTCGGTAGCCAGTTATGGACTTTATTGTACTACCACTGCTCTGTTAATGTGCGCCCAGCTCTAAATGATCGAATTAGCAAAGATCAAAACGGTAGATTTTGAGGAGGCTTTTAAAGGTGGGCAGAGGGGTAGCAAAGCGGAAGGGTTTAGGGAGACGGTTCCAGAATGTGCAGACAAGATGTCTGAAGGCAGCGCCAGCAAAACTGGAATGAAAGGAGGTGGGATAGAAGAGGGCTAGAGTCAGTAGGACAGAAAGAAACCTCTAACACGCGGAGGAGATTGGAGATAATTTTAGGGTTAAACCTGATATTCCTGAGAGATGAATTCCAAACTTGGGTTCAGTCGGATGAAGTAGGTGTAATTCTGGTGAGATGCTTCTACGCACAACTGAATGAAGTTCCCTGGTGGAGGAGGCACTTGGGATGATGCTAATGATGCACACCAACTCCTTTTTAGACATGAGAAAATAATTGTGTTTCCCTCAGGTCCTGCCGAATTTAACCAGCAATTTTTGTCTCTATTTCCCAGCCGCAGCCAGCTGGCTGGCTGTTGGGCGGGTAGGCCTTCAGCACTGGGCCGCAGCCAGGGAGCGGAGAAGAGGGAGGGAGGGATCAGAAAGGCTGGGGGGTGGGGGGGGGAGGATTGGAGGTCAGAGCGGTGATCAGGGGTCAGGTGAAGATCGGAGTCTGGAGTAGAGGGGAGATCGGAGGCCAGGTTCGGGGGAAGATCGGGGTCTGGACTAGAGATCCGGGGTTGGGGGAAGATTGGAGGCCAGAGGGGAGATCAGAAGGGTCGGAGGATGGGGGAGATGGGAAGGGTCGGGGGTTGTCTGATCGCGGGGCGAGTGGGTGAAACAGATATACTGGATCCAACGGGTAAATGGAAAGAATCTTACCTCCTGGATCTAGCAGTCCTCGCCTCCCTTTAGCTGTTGGGTTTCAGCTGGCCAGAGTTAAATTTAAAATGGTTGTTAATTCTGAGGCATGCAGCCTCATTATAATATTTAAATGACCAACCCGCCTCCATTAAAACCGGAAGTGGGCGAGTCGTGTTTCAGATTTTTAACATTTTTATATCCCACCCAATCCAAACCCACTCATTTTTGGAGGTTAATACTCCTCCCAATGTATTTATATAGCACCTTGAAATGGCACCTTGGCAGCCTTGAAATGCTTTAGACATTTTAATATAATCCTAACATAAACTTAAAATTATTTTCTCCTTCATTGTAGATCTTTACCATGGACCCACTTTTAGAATAGTGAAAACTCGTTTCCATTCACAGACCTACTACAAGGGTGAAAAGAGGTTGCTCTGATTGAATGTTGCAAGTGCAAAAATAATGCACTTTTGCACAACTACCTTGATTTTTTAAATTGCACCATCCCCAAGCTGATCATTTTTAACTTGCTATTCTTCTTTGCTCTAATTTGATGCAACTATAGAAGCCATGTCCTGTATTCCATATTAATAAGGCTATGTCTTATTAGGAGTGTTGCTAACTTTAGTCAAGAAATCAGAAATTGGCCTGGATTTTGGATTAATAATAATAGTGAGGCTGTCAGTGCTCACCATTATTATGGAGTAAATTGGACAGCAACCTCCAGAGTGTGCACATGTGCAGTTAAACGTGTAAATCTGGAAGTTGCGGTCCGAGTAACCCTGCTCCTCCACAGGCTGCGCTATAACAGAACCTCGCCGATAGATTCAGCATTGAAAGACGTGCAACAGCGTGAAGTTGGGGCACTTACCCACTAGCTACCCACTAAATACACCAGCAAAAGTTAGGGCTGGTGCTTTCGATGTAAGTGAATTTTTAACAACGTTATGATTACTGCCAAACAACCTCTCTGCCCCAGAAAATTTAATTTTGTAAGTACGGAGTATCATTCCTTCAGAACTTAATTAGATTTTTAAAAAAGTTTTTCTGTCTGTCTGTCTCTTTTATTTCTCTCTCTCTCAATCCATCTTTCTTTCCCAATATTTATTTTGCTTTTTGTACATGATTTAAATCTAATTTAAACTTCCTGCTTTATACTTCTTGGTTTGGACTCTGCATGTCTCAGTGAGGATTCATCAATATGCTCACAGATGTCATAGATCCCCTGTAGCGGGCTCGCACAGGATCAGACACCGGATTAGAGAAAGTCAGCGCTCTAAAGCCAGAGAAAACTTTGTGGGCAGCTGTCAGCGAGGTGAATGGTGAGCGCCGTTCCTTCACTGCTAACGGCAAAATCCGGGCTATTGTGTTAAAAAATATAGGATGGAAATCTAAAACTGTTCATCATTTAAATATGCCCTTACTTTACAGCTTTAACCACCTGATCTGCAGCCATGGTTACAATTGCTGGCATCATCTGCACCGTGATTTGCTCAACATTTGTACTGAAAGAAAATGCTGCGAGTAAGTATTGAAATGATGCAACTGAATGTCAGCTGTGGCTCAGTGGATAGCGCTCTCACCTCTGAGCCAGACGGTTGTGGGTTCAAATCCCACTCCCGAGCACAAAATTCTAAGCTGTACCCTCAGTACTGAGGGAGTGCTGCACTGGTGGAGGTGCCGTCTTTCAGATAAGGTGTTAAACCAAGGCCCTCTCGGGTGGATGTAAAAGATCTCATGGCACTAATTTGAAGAAGAGCAGGTTATCCCTGGTGTACTGGTCATTATTTATCCCTCAATCAACATACCAAAAACAGATTATCTGGTCATTATCGAACTTGCTGTGCGCAATTGGCTGCTGCGTTTCATACATTACAACAGTGACAACACTCAAAAGTTGGCTGTAAAGCGCTTTGGGACGTCCTGAGGTTGTGAACGGTGCTGTATAATTGTAAGTCTTTTTCTGTTTCAATCAAGATGCTTAGGAACAGTGACTGAAAAGAACAATTAATTGGCTTTGAGGTGTTTTGGGATGCCCTGAGGAGGTCAAAGCTGTTCTATAAATGCAAGAAATTTTCAGTAACATTCTTTTAAAAACCCTTTTGCACCTGTTGTGGTTGCAGTGCAGCCAGTACAAAGGCAAAGGGGCAGGACTACATCCTCACGCCCATTTCACGCAGTTTATCTGACATCAATGAGCTGTCACATTAGCTACTTCACTCCCAAAATATATAGCAGTGTCGGTGCAAGCCAGATTTTTTTTTAGTGTTCTGAAAATGATCTTGTGCATCAGTTGAATTCAGGGCAGAATTGGTTTTCTCTTCCCTTTATTTGTTCTTAATTTCCAAGAATTGTATGTAGGATAACTATCATTAATTGCTTGGTTTAGTGCAAGTGATTAAATCCAGCAAAAGGTATAATTTGCTGATCTTTAAATGTTTAGTATTCTTGACTGTTTGATACTTCTTACTAATGGAGGACGTTTGTGATGAAAACAAAATGAATTCTTCTTTGGGGAATAGCTAACTTTAAAAAGGCATCTTGAACTTTTTTCGGGGGAGGTTTACAAGGGATGCTTTTATTAAGTTTGGTGGGCTCCAGCAAGTTTTAAAGAATCGCTGAGAAGCAGGAAGCTACTCAGCTTCAAAATTCACAGGCCTTTCTAAAGAATGAGAATTGGATTCAACTTATTACCATTGGTTCATTTATTCGATTTGCAATTTGATAAAGTCAGATGGAAGTTAAGAATATTGGAAAATGTTTAAACATAATCTCACTGAATTGAGGAAATGCAATCTTTTGTGATTTTTTTTGAAGTCCATATTACACTTGGCTAAGTGAGGGAAGATGCTACTGGGGAATGGATCATTTCCAATTTTGGATTTCAAGTAATCACAAGTCAGTTTGTAGCATCGTTCAATGCAGAGTGAAGCCCCAACAAAGTGACTCAGCCCCAAACTCAGAGAGCGCTAGCTATTGTATTGTGGGCTGTTTCCAAGCGTGCCCAGCAAAGAGGAGGGGAGGGGAGGGGAGGAGAGGGGGGGAGGAAATAGCCGAAGCTGCACCTTGAGATATCAGGTCAGGCCGGGGCTGGGCAGGTACCAGTCCCAGCTGATTCGTGCATTAGGCCAAGGTCAGACAGAGTCACTGGGTGGGGATTGCAGGGGGGGGGATTGGGGGAGAGGAAGAGAGGGGGGGATTGGGGGAGAGGAAGAGGGGAGGGGAGGAGCTAGAATGGGTGCCCAGGAGCTCAGCGTCACAATTATTGCTGAATTTTAAGATGAAATGAAATAAAAATTAAAATGTAGGTGACCTGAGTGGGACTATTTGCTAATATATTAAGAGAAAACTTGAAGTTTTAAATGCAGCCAATTCTGGCGGAGGCTGCCTAGAGGTCCCGAATGTAAAAACATGACATAGTATTTGATTTTGCAGGTGAGAAGGGATGCAGGAGGCTGAAAGACTGCAAAATTTAAAAAAATTACGTGTTTTAAAAAAAAGTTGAAATACATGTATGTTCCCTGAAGTAAAACCAAGATGGCTGACAGTCTCTGACAATTTCCAGAAACCTAGGGAACTAGAGCTTGTGATGTTCCATCTGGGAACTTTGGGACATTGGGCCATTGGGACGTCCTGAGGTCATGAAAGGCGCTGTATAAATGCAAGTCTTTCTTTTCTTTCTAATGATGTAAGTGTGCAGCAGGTGTGACGGCTAGGAGCTTCTAAATTAGTAATGGGAAATCCATTAGCAGTGAGGCAAAACAAGAATTGGGCTGAGGAACTAAGTTCATTAGGGGGATGTTAAATTACCTTTTTAGAGAGTGTGAGAGTGTTATTGTAGAGAGAGCCTCCCAACTGGTTTACCTGTTATGGTATTAAAAGTAGGGAGAATATATTTTCCCTCAGTTGTAATTTGTTCCTCACATAAATGTGTAATTTGGGTAAATCTATGGCCTAGAAATTCACTGGCCTTCGCGCCGCTTTTGAGGCGCTAGAGGGCCTAGCGCCGAAGTTATGGCCAGTTTAGAAATTGACAGGGGCCCTAAATCGGCGTTAGGCCGGTAGCGCTGCGCCGGCACCGATGACGTCATCGGTGTGCGCAGCGTCCCGGTTGCCATGGTAACCCGCCCGAACTCAGAAATTGAGTTGCGGCCGCCTCGCCCGTGGCAGCCGCAAGCAACGTTCTGGCAGAGGTGCCTTACAGAACTTTGCGCCGGCGCATTAAAGGCCCCGCGGCGGCCGGCCGCTTTCCCGCCGGCCGTCTGGCCGCAGCTCCCTCCCCGGACTTCCCCCCCCCCCCCCCCCCCCCCCCCCCGCCCCGGAACAGAAGCAAGCCCGGCACTTGTCCGAGGTGCCGGGCTCATTTTTAAAAAGATTATCGCGGGCCGTGGCCGGGTGCAGGCAGCTCCTCCTTAACGGAAGGAGGAGGCCTGCACTTCCCGAGCCTGCCGCACCGCAGCGGGCGCCGCAGCGCCGGAATAGCGCCACAATGCGGCGCGTGGCGCCAGTTTTGAGGCGCTGAGACCCCTCAGTAGCGCCGGCAGCCGTTTGGGCGCGGCGCTACTGAATTTTTGGCGCGCGCAGGGGGACTTAGCGCCGGCACTAACTTCCGGCGCTAAAGCCCTCGCTGCGCCAAAACCGAATTTCTAGGCCTATGTGTTTTAGTATTTCAGTAATTTTATGATATAAGCATAAGCCCACGACTTGCTATCACCTACATTATTTAAATGTTGTTCGCTGTCTGCTAAAATCAGGTCTGATAATGTAATTGTAATTGTCCCGGATTGGCAACCTAAAGGTCATGAGTTCAAATCCCATTATGTCAAGTCATGAAATTGAATTGAATAAATTTGGTCATTTGTGGCTGGTCACCCATGCTGAACATGAGTCACCCTAGTCACTCGTGTTCAGCACCTTCTGTGAGTCTTCTAGGTTGGCCCAGGTTTTAAAGTGTATCATTCCAAACCTATCTGATGACTTCCCTAATGTAACATACCCTGTGAGTAGTAATAACTGAAGAAAAGTGAAATTCTGATGCCCTGAGTTTTGCACATAACTTGGTAAAATCAAGACAACCTGAATGAAGTGATATTGTTTTCAAATACTGAATATGCTCTTTATCCATTTTTTTTAAAACAGCGAGTCATCATAATGAACAGATTGCTACATCTGGCGAACAGGGGGTGCTGACGTGTGTCGCCCCTTTCACGGCTGATGATGAGGAAACTATTGTGTACTGGAAAAATAACTCTGCAGTTATTTGCTATGTAAAACACAACATTGCAACCAAATGTGATGGATTGCAGCATCATTCAGCTGAAGGAAAAATGACTTTAACTATCCCAGAATTAAGTTTATCGGATACTGGAAAATATACCTGCAGCATCTTCACTAAAAAGAATACCCATGAATGCAACATTGATCTGGTTGTAAAAGTTGGTAAGTTATTTTTTCATAAATATTTGGTGATAGTTTAAGGTTTATATTTCAGGAGGTGTTAGCCCGTTAGAAATCAGGGGTGTTCAAAATGTATATGGTTTTGCGGATAAAACTGTGACATGGGTAATGCTATATTTACATGATTGTATTTGAACGAGAGACAGAGGGTAGGATTTTCATTGGGCCGTGGAGGCGGGATTGGAGGTGTGTGGGGGGTTAAAATCTCGAAATCGGGGGGCACGAACCCATCCAATAATAATAATTCAACTTTATTGTCATTGCACAAGTACATGAACAACGAAATGTGATCTTGCAAGCTCCCATGACTGGGAGAAGCAAAGCCGCTGCGTCGATGCGCGCCGCCATTCCATTTCCACCATTCCTCCTGTCCAACAATCTTCAGCCCACCGCCTGGGCCTGCTCACCAGCCGCTCCTCCCGTGACCTTCTCACCAGCCGCCCCTCCTCGGGGCTCCTTCCGTGACCTTCTGCACCTGGTCTTCCCTGATGGTCACCCCTCCAGGTACTAACCAGGCCTGGCTCTGCTTAGCTTCCAAGCCTTGACCAGTGACCCTGTCCCGCCCCCAACCCGCCTCCATGCCAGTTTCAAAGGAGATGGATACCTGACCTGTGCTGGGAGCCACCTCCCCGAGGTGGGAAGGGGATTAGTGCCAATTAACTGCCTGTTAACAGGTAGTTAACAGGCAGTTTTTAGCCTAATCCCTTTTTATTGCTGAAGTGTGGGATTCCCGACGGCTCCAAACCACGCCAAGTTAGCGAGGCGGACCGTCAGGCTGAAGGGCTTGGAGGGTTTGAGATGTCCAGTGTTCAGGTGAGTGATGGGTGCATGAGTTCAGAGGTAAGTGTGTTTGGTGTGTGTAAAGTGTTTAAAGAAGTTTTACTTACATTTACTTACTTTTACAACCTTCCTTCCTTCAGTTCTCGGGAGTCCCTCATCTCACCGGCACAGAAAGCAGAATGGCCGTGAGCTGTCAAAAGTTGCAGCATTCAGCTTTCTGTTCTGGAGAGATCGCTAAATCAGCCTGAGAGGAAGGAATTAACTTGGAGTACAGATTGTCAGTGTTTGACAGCTTCAAACAACTGTCAAACGCTGATATTTCACCTGTCAAAAGCTTTTGACAGATCAAATGTCAATCTGCGATGTCACCTGTTGCCGGGTGGCCCTTAATTGGCCTGCTGAGCCCGCTGGGTAGGCTCAACAAGGTCAATCAAGTGAAAATCACGTGGGTTGGCCACAACTCGATGGAGGCGGGACTACAACCCCGAAAGTTGTAGTCCCGCCTCCTCAAACAAAATCCAGCCCAGAAAGTCTCTCAGACGAGTCTTAGAATAATTAGCTAGATGCATAGAATCTGGCTATGT
The DNA here is from genome assembly GCF_052327205.1 of Somniosus microcephalus. Classification (NCBI taxonomy): domain Eukaryota; kingdom Metazoa; phylum Chordata; class Chondrichthyes; order Squaliformes; family Somniosidae; genus Somniosus; species Somniosus microcephalus. The sequence goes on along the minus strand of NC_141012.1, from coordinate 32,934,627 downwards.
TTTGGTTCCCTGCGGATGTTATAGCATTCTGCAGTGTGACAGTCATAAATAATCTTGTTTTCAAGTTAGGATTTCAACCTTGTTTATGTTTCTCTAATTTTACCAACCAAGGCCTAACATTCTATTTCTTCCATTACTGCTAATAACCATATTATAATGCTAAGTTAGGATTTTGACTTTGTTTAACAAAACTGCTTTAAAATTCATAAGTTAACCAGTGTATGAGAATAGAATAGAAGATATCTTTGGGAATTTAATGATTCATTCCATGGTACAATAGTCTGATAATGAAATAGTTTTGCATAGCTAAAGCTGCATGAACAGCATGAACAGAAATAACTGATAACAAGCTGTTACGAACATCTGATGGCAAAGAATGGCATGTCCCACTTCAAACTAGGGAGGATACAGACAAGAGAGATAAGACACGAATTCCAAAGGAACAGCCATCAGAAAGATTAAGCAAGAAGACAAATTGAATGAGGTAATGAGACCCCTTTTGGGGAGAGCATTCATCCAAGACCCAAGACAAAGAACTTCAGCTGTCATTGGGTGATGAGGTTTTAGAGGAACCTCTATAGATTAAATGGTCTTGTCAATAACTTGGCCTCAGGCCCACCCCTAAAAAGAGAATAAAAGTGACACCCCAAGGGCTTGCCCACACAGACAGTGGCGGGGAGAGCCAAAGAGAAGTTGGGCTGGGCGAACTCTCTCTTTTGAGAGTGATCCCATGCTCACCATCGAAGGCCCTAGAGAGAGAGAGAGGCCGAAAGCCAGAGAACTGTTCACGCCCGTCAGCCGTCTGTCCGATTGGGACCGGTACCTGCAGCTTGTCACGGTCATATGCTTTTGCAGTATTACTAGTGTGTTATATTTTGTCTTAATTCTGATTAAACATAATGGGGGAGAAATTGGGTGAGTAGCGCCACCTGTTAGCGCCTAAAGAGGCAGTCAGTGGCTGTAGCGCCACTGGCTGCGTCTCCCGCGATATTCAGTAGGGGCGCTAATGGTGGCGTTAGGCTTTTGCGCTGCGCCGCCACCGATGACATCATCGGTGTGCGCAGCACCCCATTCGTGCCCCGTTCGCGATATTTGGTAGCGAACGGCGCAGTTGCGCCGTTCGCTACCCGCGCCCGGTTCACGGGGCCTTACTGTGCCGGCAGCGGCGCAAGTTAAGGTGGAGGTGCGGGACGGCCGCTTTTTCGGCGGCCGCCTGCCAGCACCTCCGTCCCCGGCCTCCTAACCCCCCCCCCCCGCCCCCGCGGCATTGCCGGCTGTTTCCCGAGAGCCCGGCACTTCTCCTTGGTGCCGGGCTCATTTGCCGGCACTCGCGAGCGGGGATCGCGCTGTTGCAGGCACCTCCCCCTTAACAGTGGGAGGAAGGCCTGCAGTACCGCAGCGTGCCGTGCCGCAGCGTGTGGCGCTGCGGCACGTTGCGCTGCGATAATCAGTTTCAGCGCCCTAAGAGGGACGCGGAGCGCCTCGAGCCTCGCCCCGTGTCCCTCGAGCGGCACTGAAACTGAATTTCTGGCGATCGGTATTACTCCGATCGCTGCGCTAAATCCTGCGCTCAGGCGACTTTTGCGCCACTTGGGCGCCCCAACCCAATTCCTAGGCCAATATACCCACCATATTGGTTTGCAGTCAATCCTGATTATTTGAAAGACTAGAAATAAGCTACTAATTGGCCAAAATCTCTACACCGTGTGGTGGCTTAATTCAAACCAGGTCTCCAATAAGTGGGTTAGTGAATATTGGGCAAGTGTCCTGGGATGCTAAAGTAGTTAATAGATTTGGCGACTTTCAAATAACCTCGTTCTAGGATCTTTCTGACTGACTTGGATTGTGACTTTTTAATATTTGGCAAACATTTTCTTTTGGTGAATGAAAATTCATCCCTTTACTTATCGTCTGGAGATTGACTTATGATGGGATCCAGTTGCACAAGTCAGGTACTGCACTGTATTTACCCATTGAAATGCTGGGAGAGTCTCAAACAAGGAAACTACTAATTCTTTTTAGCCAGACAGCAGCTGTTGGTACTGATTCTGGAATTCTCATATACGCCTCCTCTAGACCGTCTTATGTAAATGTACATATGATACCTCCTAAACCAGAGCATGTGGAATAAGAGAAGGCCATTTCAATCAACCAAGCATATTCCTTCCATGAATTGTATAAATCTCCTCTTTCTTGGATTATACTGACCGTTTTCATCTGCTGCGCAAAGGGTCTGCAAATTCATCCCTGCACGTACCCTCACCCCACTGGTAAATTGAGCAGAACTAGAGAATGGTAGTTTAGATCCTACAATTAGCATTTATAGTCCACTGTTCTCTTGGAATGACATTCCTGAACTGCCTGTTTTTCAGAAACCTTCCATTATGCTCCATGTAGCATTTGACCATTGATGTTTGGACTTTTTTATTATGACTCAGTCCCATTTTCCAATTGGTGTTCAACAGATTCCCTTCTGAGAAATTTAAACTGGAACTTCCTGCTGCATCTGAGAGCCTGCTCCACGTATCTACTATTGAGAACTCTATACTGGTGTCCTTAGTTCTTTGCTCGCAGTCTAAGTTAAATAATTTGCATTATCCACTCCCCTCACGGTTTATTTATTATTTGAACTTGAATCATGTCTGCTCTGAATCTTCTTTTCTGCAGTGCAGATCACTTCAGTTTTATAAATCTCTCCTCATAATGTTGGAGCCTTAATATTGGCTGCGATTTAGCCGACCGGGGCGGCTGGGTTTGGTGTCGCGGTCCCAGCCCGCTGCCTGCTCCATCCTGCACTCTCCGAGTGATTTTACATTAATAGGGTTTGTTAACCCCGCCCTGTGAGGTTCCTGGCCAATTAAACGGAAGCGGATCTGATGACGTCACTTGGTGATGCATCATCAGCCGGTTTCCTTAAAGGGGCCATGTCCACATTCATTTTGACAGTTGTCCTGTCAGTATTCTACAGCATTGAGGTGCTGCAAACACTGACAAGCACTGCACAGAGGTGGACGGTTGCACCCAGGCTCACGCATGACCCCCTCCATATGCTTATGGAGGGAGTCACAGCCGCAGGGAGATTCTCTTCCCTTCCAATGGGCGGAAGAGACCTCCCCAGGAGAGCAACGCAGCCTGGTTGCACATTGCACAGGAGGACACAAGCAGGGATGTCGTCAGGAGTACCTGGCTGCAGTGGTGCAAACCTGTCAATGATGTCAGTAGATCACGAAACGTTACTGCAAAGCCACACTCAACCTCATCCTGCTGTGCCACTCATCACATCCCCATCACTCTGCCTTCTCTACCCTACTCCTGCACATCCTTACTCACACCAACTTACCTTGCACCTCCACCTCCACCTTGCACCTCTCTATCTACATTATCACATCCCCATCTCACTAGCCACCTCTCATGCTCACCCTCATCCTAGCCCAATCATACCAACTAACAACACACACGGGTAGGCACTTGGGTGTTTTATGCAATGTTCATGTAAATTTTCTGTTAATCTGTTGTCAAACATTGAAATCTTTATTTTCAACACTTTGCCGTATTGGGCAGATCTGTGCCAATATATCCTTCCTGAGGTGCGGTGTCCAAAACTGAATGCTGTACTCCACATGGAGCCTGATCAAGGCTCTGCACAACTGAAACATCACTTCCTCACTTTTGAATTCCAATCCCTTGAAATAAACGCTGACATTCCATTTGCCTTTTTGTACCTGAGCACTACACTAGCTCTTCGTGATTTTTGAACATGGACACCTAAATCCCTTTGCTCCTCCACAGCTCATAGGGGAAGAAATTCGGTATCGCCCCGTTTGGGGTGCAATTATCGGCCGAGCGCATAGTTTATCGCCTCCGACTGCAAACTTGGCTTCCATCGCCCCTGGAGGTGATTGGAGCGCTAAATCAGGCGCTAAACATCTCTTTTAAGGCGCTACCGCCGAGGAGCGAGGCGCTACCTCAGCGCGCTGGTGAAGCTCATGTGATGTCAGTCAGCAATTGAACACAGACACACTGGCGTGGCCATTCCTTAAAGGGGAGGGTTGATCTTGCTCTCCATCCACAGCCTGCTCATTGCAGCCTTGAATCTCGGCCTGGAGAGACCTGTACATCAATTCTGCTGGAAAGAACAATGGAGAGGCCCAGGGAAAGAGCTCAGAGTGCAGCCCCCATAGTCTCTTCTAAATCGATGCAAGGAAGGTCAAATCAAAATGAGCCTGCAACACACTGCTCAGTACCCAAAACTCATTCATACAGCGTTGAATCTCTCCAGAAGTCTCTCTCTCTCTCTCTCTCTTTCTCTCTCTCGCTCAGAATGTGTGGTGCAAAAATGTCGCCGACAAAAAAAGGCAGGAAGCGGTCGCCTTTAAATAGCGCTCCCCTGTCCCTTCCCGACTGCAAAACGTTCCCCTCAACCTGTCATTGCTAGTGGCAGGCACTAAGGCAGGGGGCGCCACTCAATATCTGGTCCGTTGCGCTACCGAGACGTTGCACGCTGGACTGACATCATGATCTGCGGGCACAGGAGAGCGTGGCAATAGTGTTTAGCGCTGCCGCAAATTGTCTGGTCAATTTCACGAGCGGCGCAAACATCGCCGCGCCTGGGCGCTAGTTGCTTTGCACCCCATTAGCGCCCTAAGGGAGGCATAAAGCAACCAAATTTTTCGCCCTTAGTCTCACCATTAAGAAAATAGTCCAATTTGTCTTTCTTTAATCGACATGGACGACCTCACAATTCCTTCCATCGAATTCCATCTGCCATAACTTTGCCCACTCACTTAGTCTGCCTGTGTCAAATTGTAGCTTCCTGCTCCCATCGACACAACGTACTGTGCCTCCTAACTTAGTTTGATCTGCAGACTTGGATATAGAACTCTCTCTTCCTTTATATAATTTAATGACTTGAATAATGAAAAGCTGAGGTCCCAGTACAGATCCCAGGGGAACACCACTTGTCACATCCCACCGATCAGAGAACATTCCCTTTATTCCTGCGTTGTCTCCTACAACCCAACCAGTTATCAACCCATGTCACAAGGTTACCTCCAAGTCCGGTGCTTTTATTTTTGCCAATAATCTCTTGTGCAGAACCTTATCAAATGACTTCTGGAAGGGCATATAGACAACATCCATAAACATTCCCCTAACCACCACACTAGTGGCCTCCTCAAAAACTTCACTAGATTGATCAGACGTGGGCTGCCCTTCACAACTCCATACTGACTCTCTTTGATCAGCTCATAATTGTCCAAGTGAGGGAAGTTTATTCTTTCTTCTCGATATTCAAAAGCTAATGTATCTATATATATAAATCGGTACTTCTGTCATTCTGTCTTTCTGTCTTTCTGTCTATCTGTCTTTCTGTCTTTCTGTCTTTCTGTCTATCTGTCTATCTGTCTGTCATCGCGTGTGCGTTGCGGGTATGCACTCGAAAGTTACAGGGCGTACCTACGCGCGCGTTACCTCCAAAGAAAGCTTACGCTTCCGAGACGGTTTTAAGCGTATTTACGTTTCGGCCGGGCTAAAATTGCGCCCGCGGTATCCCAAAAACCTTCAACATTCCGCTCATTAGCATCTCATTATCCGCTCATTAGCGACAGAGTGACCGACAGAGTGACCTCGAGCTTGACCAATCGTATGCCGGGTTGCTGGCGTGTGCCGCCGGGCCAATCGGTGCGTGTGTGGCCGGGCTTTATCGTTCTGAACCGAGGTGAGTCGCCGCCATCTTGATTCCAAACTTTTCCTTTCTTTTTCCCGCTTTCTACGTCTTAAAAAAAAAACGTTGCTTTTAAAACACATATTGTTTTTTAAAAAAATGATTTAGAAAGTAATTAACTTATCTAATCTCATTAATTTTCCTACCTTTCCCCGTTTTTCCAGGTAGGCCTAGAAGCCTCGGCGTCTCCTCCGCACCCACGCCCGAGCTAGGCACCTCCCGGCCCCACTCGAAGGCTGGAGGGCCAGCCTCAGCCCAGCGCCGCTAGGGTGCGCGCGCAGCAGGAGCTGAGACCCGCTGTCTCTCTCTGGCTGGCCGGGGGGCGGGGCTTGCTGAGCGTCCAGCGTTACCCTGGCAACCGGGCCCGCCGGACGTCTCACGCAGCCGCAATCGGCGGTCTTCACCTCGGGGGGTCGGGGGGGGGGCCGCGACCCTCGGGCGGGGGGGTGGGGGGCCGCGCGCGCAGCAGGAGTAGCTGAGACGCGGCGTCTCTCTCTCTGGCTTGGTCAGCGTCACGGTTACCCTGGCAACCGGGCCCGCCGGCCGACAGTCTCAGCTCCTGCTGCGCGCGCAATCGGCGGTCTTCACCTCGGGGGGGGGGCCACCTCCCCCCTTCCCCCCCTGCCCTCCCTTCCCCCTCCTCCCTACCTTCCTCCCCCCCGCCCTCCCCCCCCCTTCCTCCCCCCTCCCCGCCCTCCCCGCCCTCCCCCTCCCCACCCTCCCCCTCCCTCCCTCCCCCTCCCCCTCCCCCCTCCTCCGTCCCCCCCTCCCTCCCTCCCGCCCTCTCCCTCCCTCCCCCTCCTCCCTCCCCCTCCCCCCTCCTCCGTCCCCCCCCTCCCTCCCTCCCCCCTCCTCCCTCCCGCCCTCCCTTCCCCTCCCCCTTCCCCTCCCCCCCTTCCCCGCCCCTCTTTCCCCTCCTCCTCCCCCCCTTCCCCTCCCCCTCCCCCCCTCCCCTCCCTTTCTTCCCCCCAGTCGCTCTCTCTCTTCCCCCCAGTCGCTCTCTCTCTTCCCCCCAGTCGCGCTCTCTCTTCCCCCCAGTCGCTCTCTCTCTTCCCCCCAGTCGCTCTCTCTTCACCCCAGTCGCTCTCTCTCTCTCTTCCAACAACAACATTCCCTCGAAAAAGCCTCGGCACCGCCGGGCACTTCAGCTAGTGGAATATAAAATGGTATTTTGCTGTTCATGCCATACAAATGTAAATATCAATCTATCTGATGTCTAGCTATAGTTTGTAGGAAGAGGCTTTTGAACTTGTGTGATGTCAGCACACTGATGGGGCAGCACGGTGGCATAGTGGTTAGCACTGTTGCCTCACAGCGCCAGGGACCCGGGTTCGAATCCGGCCTCGGGCGACTGTCTGTGTGGAGTTTGCACATTCTCCCCGTGTTTGCGTGGGTTTCCTCCGGGTGCTCCGGTTTCCTCCCACAGTCCAAAGATGTGCGGGTTAGGTTGACTGGCTATGATAAATTGACCCTTAGTGTTAGGGGGATTAAATACGTGGGGTTACGGGGATAGGGTGGGATATGTGTTGGTGTAGGGGTTACGGGGATCGGGTGGGATATGTGTCAGTGCAGGCTCGATGGGCCGAAATGGCCTCTATCTGCACTGTGGGGTTTCTGTGATTTCTGTGATTTCTGTGATTGCTCAAATGCTCCAATCAAAAACCATGTTGCATTCTTAAAAAGAAATAGGACCAACCAATCAAAAAGGGCTATCTGTAACAGAACATTTGCTACTTTAGCCATCACGGGTGAGGGGGAGGGACTGCCATGTGAATATAGTGCTTTTAGCACAGTGAAAAATCCCAAGGTGCTTTATAAAAGGCGGAATAGGGGAGGTGGGCGGAGAACAGGCAGCAAGAGTTGGAAAAGTTACAGGAGGTGATATGACTTGGTTGAAGAGTGGCTTTGAGGAGGCTATTGAATTTGGAGAGAGATGTTGCAAGGTGGAGGGGTTTGGGGAGAGAGTGCCAGAGTGCAGGACTGAGGTAGTTGAAGGTTAAATAAGCCAGGGTTGGAGGAGTGGAGATTGCAGACTAGACTTGGGGCAAGACAAGCTTTGAGAGAGTCACTAGTGAAAGATTATTTGCATTGGTTGGTTTAACAGTAACAATGAAGCATAAATTTAGCATTGTACTCAAAAATATAAAGGTGACCATGATATTTTTTCACACAAAGATTATTAGGATATGGAATGCATTACTGAAAGTATATGTTAAAGTCGAGTCAATTGTGCCATTTAAGGGGAATCAGGTAAGCACTGAAAAAACAAAAATATGAATGGGGGCTAGAATAGGTAGATTTGTCATTAATGCTGTCTATACTGAAGTTTTTATGATTCTAGTACTCATGGTATACTTCAAGTGCAGTCAGAAAACTCCAAACTGCCGCTTAAATTGTCTTTAACCACATGGATTCTAACTTCTTTGTTCCTCAGAAAATTGAAGTCCTGTGGTCCTCGAAGGGTAAAATGTGACTAATAGAGCTTTATTTTACATCAGGATGTCTCACATGAAACTCAGCAATTTCTTCATATGCAAGTCATCTGATGTTCATGTGCACCTGTATGACTAATTATTCCATATTAGTATTTCTATTTATAGTTTATTTCCATGATGTGCTTTGTGCCAGAAGTTAGCTCCTTAAGCAGATATAAAGAGGCCAGTTCCCACTATGGTTTATCCCCTCCCCACATGCCCAGTTAAAAACAGTTTGAGGTAGTCCTTGCACCTCAGCAGTGTTTAAAGCAGAAACCATCAATCCAACATGGATATTTTTTTTCTTTCAGATTTCAGTGTGCAAATCCCTCATTTTGTTTTAAACTTCTGACACCTCCAGCACCAAGTTTGACAGTTGCAAATAAGCTTCTAAAATGAAAACTGAAAATAATGAAAATGCTCAGCAGGTCAGGCAGCATATCTGGAGTGAGAAACAAAGTTAACGTTTCAGGTTGATGACCTTTCATCAGAACTGGAAAAAGACTGGTTTTAAGCAAGTACAGAGTTAGAGAAAGGGGAGAGGGGGATGAAAGAACAGAAGGGAAAGTCTGCAATCAGGTGGAAGGCAGGAGCGATGAAATGACAAAAGGGATGGTGCAAGGCAAAAGGGGACGGTAATGGGACAAGTAAAGAAACAAAAGATGGGTCTAGAGGAGGTGTATTTGAGAATTCCAGAATCACTGCCAACAGCTGCTGTCTGGAAAAAATGGGAGCAGTAGTTATGATCTGAAATTGTTGAACTCAGTGATGAGTCTGGAAGGCTGTAAAAGGCCTAATGGAAAGATGAGGTGCTGTTCCTCAAGCTTCCATTGAGTTCATTAGAACAGTGTAGGAGGCCAAGGACAGAGAGGTCAGAGTTGGAGTGGGATGGACAATTAAAATGACATGTGACCGGAAGCTCAGGGTCACGCTTGTGGACTGAAAGGAGATCTGCATTTCACTCAAGCTGCATTTGGTCCCCCCCACCACCCCCACTGTAGAGCAGACCGCATCGGGAGCAGCAAATACAGTACTCATTTGAAAGAAGTGAAAGTAAATTGGTGCTTCACCTGGAAGGAGTGTTTGGGGCCCTGGGCGGTGGGAAGGGAGGAGGTAAAAGGGCAGGTGTTGCATCTCCAGCGCTTGCACGGGTAGGTGCCGTGGGAAGGGGAGGGGGTGTTGGGGGTGATTGAAGCGTGGGCCAGGGTGTCGCGGAGGGAATGGTCCCTTTGGAATGCTGAAAGAGAGGAAGATGTGTGTGGTGGTAGCATCACGCTGGAGGTGGCGGAGGATGATGCATTGAATGTGGAGGCTGGTGGGGTGGAAGGTGTTAGATCCGTGATTCTGAGAGTATGATGTTTTTAAATAACTACACGGATGCTGTAACTTAACAATCAACAGGTGTTTACTGGAGTAGGGTAGTCTCAAGACTGGGCGTACAGAGGCATGCTCCAGGCTTATATACAGGTGTGGTCACTGCCGGTACTACAGTATACAGGAGCTGTAAAAGTAGTTCTCTCTTAAAGGTACATACACTACAATTCCTCCCCTTTTAGATTAGCACTACCCATAATATTCAAATAACAATTAACACTTTAACATGCACATTAAACAAAAATAGTCCATTTATAGATTCAGTCTTTGGGGCGGCTTCCTGATCCTTTCTGGATAGCGCCTTTCCTGAGGTTCTTGTTCTTGGTGCGGAGGCGATTCTGGCCCCTTTTCGTCGGTTAGTTCATCAGTTTCCACTGCTACTGGTTCTGAGGTAGATGCTACCGGTATGTCGGGTTCATCCCCAGGTACTCGAGACATGGGGTTGACTCGTTCCTGTGACGCTAAGATCTGATCGACGTGGCTTCTCACAATGTTCTCCCCAACATCCACTGTGTACATTAATGGCCCCTGCCTTGTGCATATCGTTCTGGGTTGCCATTTCTCTGTTCGGTAGTCACGGGCCAAGACTGGTTGTCCTACATTGAAGCTCCTTGTCGGCTTCTCATTGATGTGCTGGAATTGTTTATCCTCAACATTTCTTCGCACATTTGGTCTGAGCAAATCCAGACGAGATCTCAACCTTCGGTTAAAGAACATCATGGCCGGGGTCTGGTTGGTAACTGCATGTGTCGCATTTCTGTAGGCTAATAGGAAATTGTCCACCTTATGCTGCAGTGGAATTTCATCATCGCACATGGCCTTTATCGCCTTTTTAAAGGTTTGTACGAACCTCTCAGCCAATCCATTTGTGGCTGGATGATACGGGGCAGATGTGTAATGCCTTACCCCATTCCTTCTCATAAATTTCCGAAACTCTTCGGACACAAACTGTGGTCCATTATCAGAGCAAATCTGCTCAGGCAAGCCGTTCCTGGCAAATATGGTCCGTAGGACTGCAGTCGTTTTCTCTGTAGTGGTTGAGGACATTTTTATCACCTCAGGCCATTTCGAGTGAGCATCCACTGCTATTAAGAACATTGAGTCCATGAATGGACCAGCAAAATCAATATGCACCTGTTGCCATGGAGAGGAGGGCCACTCCCTTGGGTGTAGAGGGGCATGTGGTGGTGCATTTTGGACCTTCTGGCATCCTGAGCAGCTCTTGGTTAGGTCCTCGATTTGTTGATCGATCCCCGGCCACCACACCTAAGCCCGAGCAAGGCTTTTCATTTTCACCCCTCCCAGATGACCTTCATGAAGCTCATTTAGCACTCTCTCCCTTAACTTGGGTGGAATCACCACTCGGGGTCCACACATCACTGTCCCCTGGCATACTGACAGCTGTTCTCTTCTGGATGAGAATGCTGGCAACAGTGAGTCGCCATGTGTTGGCCATCCCCTCACCGTCAAATCATATACCCGAGACAGTGTCGGATCATTGCGGGTCTCCTTCTCTATATCCGTGTTAGTTACTGGCAATCGTTCAATTATTGACGAATAAAATATCTCGATAGGGTCCACTGCTGGTGCTTCCTCCACAGTAGGCAGTGGCAAGTATAAAGTATGTGTCTATACTTAATGCAATAATGACGAGACAGCTTGGAAGATTCAACGTAGGTCTTTACTTAATACCAACAGGCGGGAAACTGAGGGGAGATCAGTACCCACAGTACTATACCCCTATGGCCAGGAGTGGTACTACGGTATCACTACGCCCTACAAAGTAGTGCTGCCCTGGCCATAGGTTTAAAGTAACATACCTATTACATACACAACAGCAAGCATGATAGCCCATCAGCGTTTCCATGCTGTTTCGTGCCTTTATATTCTATTTCATATTGGTTCGCCCCTAGAAAAAGGGACCATCTTTGGAACTGTTGTGCAGTCATCACCGGAACGCCCTTCTTTGGATTAAAGATGGAGACAAGTGGTTGGTGGTCAGTCAGCAAGGTGAACTTCTGCCCATGCAGAGAGTGGTTGAATTTTTTTACTCCCCATACTAGGCTGAGGGCCTCCCTGTCAATCTGGGTGTAGTTGCGCTTGGCTGAGGTTAGTGACCAAGACGCAAAGGCCACTGGCCTCTCCAACCCGTCTGGGAATTTGTGCGACAGCACCGCTCCAATACCGTAGGGTGACGCATCACATGCCAAACGAATTGGTAGTGCTGGGTTGAAATGGACCAACACCTCTTTTGATGTGATCAATCCTTTGCACTTCTGGAAAGCTTCTTTACATTCGTCATTCCACTTCCATGGTACCCCTGTTTGCAGTAGGGTGTTCAGTGGGTGTAATACCGTAGACAAATTTGGCAAGAACTTATGGTAGTAGTTTACCAGCCCGAGGAACGACCTCAGTTGTGACACATTTTCTGGTGCTGGAGCCTTGACTACTGCCTCAATCTTTTCAGGGGACTTATGTAACCCCTCTTCATCGATAACGTGGCCACAATACGAGATCTGCTTCTGGAAAAACTCGCACTTGTGGCGATTAGCTCGTAGCCCATATTCCTTTAATCCAGTGAGCACCTTCTCCAGGTTGGGGAGGTGATCACTGTCATTTTCGCCCGTGACCAGGATGTCGTCCAAATAACACTGGGTCCCTGGAATCCCTTGCAGGACTTGATCCATCGCCCTTTGCCAAATAGCCGGAGCCGATGCTACCCCGAACACCAGCCGGTTGTATTGGTAGAGACCTTTATGAGTGTTCATTGTGAGGTATTGTTTCGAGGCTTCTTCTACCTCCATTTGCAAGTACGCCTGGGCTAGATCAATTTTGGTGAAGCGTTTACCTCCAGATAGCGAGGCGAAAATATCCTCAATTCGTGGAAGCGGATATTGTGCCGTGTGAAGGACTGGGTTCACTGTCACCTTAAAATCCCCACAGATGCAGACCTTCTTTGGTTCCCCAGGCGTATTACTCAACGACCTCTTCATTACAGGAACGATGGGTGTAGCCCACTCGCTCCAGTCTACTTTGGACAGTACTCCTGAATGTTCCAACCCTTCCAGCTCTGCTTCGACGGCTGGTCTGATCGCATAGGGCACTGGTCTGGCCTTAAGAAACTTTGGGCTTCCATTTTCCTCTATTTTAATCGTTGCTGTTATGCCTTTTAGTGTTCCGAGTCCCTCCTGGAACACTTCTTTTGCGTCAGTTAGCATTTTTGACAGTCGTCCAGGTGTGACATCATCATCCTTTTTGGCCTCAACCTTCAGTGCCTGTATGGAATGCCAATCTAATTGTATCTTCCGGATCCATTCACATCCTAGTAGTGGTGGTCCTCCATCTGGCAATACATATAAGTCCATTTTAGGTATTTCCTGGCCTTTGTCTATCACTTTCACCCTTATTTTTCCTTTGGGGTAGACTTTTTGCATCGTGTACGTCTTCAAGACAATCTCTGTAGCTTTCAAGGGTATGTGTGAAAATAGCCACTTGTAGTCCCTTTGGTTTATGGCTGTTAGGGCTGATCCTGTGTCCAATTCCATTTTCACTTGGACTCCGTCTATCTTGAGTGTGACCCAGATAGTCTGGTGATCCTCCATTTTGGTTACCTTATGTAGTTTCGGACAACCCAGCTCCTTGCTTCCGGAGTCTGTATCACTTTTCTGTTCGTCTGAACTACTGTCCATCACCTTATGTACATTTTTGTACTTCTGCTGTGGAGATTTCTTGCTGTTGGTTTTCTTCCCTGACCTGCAGACTCTTGCTATGTGTCCTGCTTTTCCACACTGTCTGCATACTTGGTCCTTGAACCAACAATCCTTCTGGTCGTGTGTTGTTCTGCCGCAGCGATAACACTTCCCTGTTCCATATGACATTTCATTGGTGCCCTATTCTTGTGGACTCCGTTGTATCTCTGCAGCGCCCCTTGCGGCTGCTTCGTGTGATACTGCCATGCTGAAAGCCTTGTCCAGCGTAAGATCCTTTTCTGATAGAAGCCGTTTCTGGGTTCCTTCACTTTGAAGCCCACACACAAACTTGTCCCTTAACGTATCTGCTAGTCCCACTCTAAACTGGCAGTGTTTTGATAGCTTGCGCTGTTCCGTTAAGTACTCAGCATTACTTTCGTCTTTATGCTGGTTCCTTTTGTGGAACTTAAATCTTTCTGCTATCAGCAGCGGTGTGGGGTTTAAGTGGTCCTGTAGGATTTCTACTATGCTTTCGAAACTCTTATTCACGGGCTCCTCTGGGGTTATTAGGTTTCGCCGTAAGCCATAAGTTTTTGCACCCATGGAATTTAACAAAACCAGTGCTTTCCTAGCATCTGGCACTTCATTCGCCCTGCAGTACACCTCAATACATTCCACATATGTCGCCCAATCTTCGACTTCATTGTCGAACGTAGAGATACTGCCACTCTTCGGCATCCCTGGGTGTGATTTAACTGTCAACAATGGCGTCTCCCGCGCTCTCCCTTCTTCTCCGCTGGCACAAAATGGCGTCTCCCGCGCTTCCCTTTCTTCCCGCGCTCGCCCTTCTTCTCCGCTGCGGCTTCTAAAAATGGCGTCTCCCGCGCTCTTCCTTCTCCGCGGCTCAATGGCGTCTCCCGCGCTCTCCCTTCTTCTCCCCGCGGACACTGTTCAGCCCTTGAGCCCTGGCTGTGCTCTGCACATTTTTTTTTTTTTCCTGTGCGCCTTCCCCGTTTCCGCCGCTCGGTCCTGAACCCGGCTGCTGCTTTACCCTCTTTATCTCCGTTTTGTTTTTTCTCGACGCCGCTCGGCTTTCAACCCCCGGCTGCGCCCTGTGTGCTTCACCCTCTCTCTTACCCCGTCGACGATGCTCAGCTTTTTTTCTCTGCCGTCGGTCGGCTCCAGCCGCCGCTGTCCAGGAAGGGTCTGCGCTGTACCTGTTGTCAGTCTGTTGCTGGATCGTCATGGCTGGGGAACCAAGCCCGGCTCTCAACAGCCTCCCCTGCGATGTTCACTCTCTGCTGGACGACTGGGCGGTTGCTCGTGGTCGACGCCCGTGCTTCTGGCCTCGACTTTCTTCCACCGCCCTCCCGGAGCGAATCCTTGAAGGGAAATGCAGAGTTGCAGGTAGATTCGAATCGACACTCGTCGCCACTGTTAGATCCGTGATTCTGAGAGTATGATGTTTTTAAATAACTACACGGATGCTGTAACTTAACAATCAACAGGTGTTTACTGGAGTAGGGTAGTCTCAAGACTGGGGGTACAGAGGCATGCTCAAGGCTTATATACAGGTGTGGTCACTGCCGGTACTACAGTATACAGGAGCTGTAAAAGTAGTTCTCTCTTACACTACAGAAGGTGAAGACAAGGGGACCAGTTTCTAAAATGAATGTTTTGAGTTGTTTAAAATTTGCAACTGTTAACAGAATGTATTTTTTGTTTGCAGTATGTGCAGGTGCCTCACTTCACCTCGGGTCTAGTAAACTGTACAAGACCAGGGGATCAAATGAGGTGTACGATGAAACCTCATTGTATCTAACTAGTGAAACAAAATCTGTTCTGAGAGCTGATATTTCTGCTGCTCCTGGGAAAAATTCAGTTTAGCTTGGTGGACTTGTGCAGCCTGACAAGAGGGACCTTCAAATAACTGGACCTGATGTTAGGATTTAACCTGATAATTACCCCTGAAAGATGAATTCCAAAATGTGGATTAATCTTCATAAAATTTTAAAACACAGACATCAATAACTCCCTTCTTTGCTGTAAATGAGTCGGGTCATATGACACAGGAATTGTGCTGTTCATTGAGTTTATCATGCATTGCCAAAGTGAGCTCTTCTTTTCAACACAAAAAAGCTTGCTAATGATTTCCCGATTAGACCCAAAGAGATTATTTTTGGCATATTTGCTTGCAGCTGACCGAGATATTTTGTAAATCCAACATTGAGGAAAGAAAGAATTCCCAAAGGTCAGAAGGCCTGATTGCAGTTGAACACCTATCGGCATCATTCTTAATCAAAACCGACCCAAGCTGCAACAAGATAAACCCCAGGCAAAAACTGCTGTGTCAATGGCTTTTAGTTTGTAATGAAGTGGTTTAACTGGCTTTCGTTTGTCGATTTGAAAAAATTGAACTGAGGAAGCTTATGGAAACTAAAACTGCTTTTCCTTCCCCTTTTTTTTTTGCTTAAGCTAGTTTATTTATAGTTTTAGTTTCAGAAAGTGTTTGGTAGGGTAATATGTTTTTTCAAACTTTCATTATGAAATCAAAGTTGTAAAGCATTATTTATATTTAACCTATTTTCCTTTTACTGCTGAAGATTGATGTGGGTGGAAATGGGCACTGACTCCCTGAGCAGATCAGTGCTGGGGGACTAGCTGGGAGGAATTACTGGGGCCGATTAGCGGAAGTAGCTCAAGTAATGCACACTGTTCCAAGTGCTGTGATCACCGAAATGCAATGGGTGCTTGAGATTGCATTTCTGATACTAAAGTAGTTCCTCCCTAAGGCAAGGGTCAGTAGTTCTCCCACGAGTTTCTGCAGCTTTATCTTCGATGCTTGTTGGTGCTTTGGGCAAGAACATTGCAAATTCCGACATACACTGGGCGTTTTCCACTCCTTCTACCGGTGACTCAGCCGTTGGAGAAAATCATTCATGTTACTGGGGGAAGAAGAGAAGCGGTCTCTGTACACTCTGTAGATATACATGTCGGCCTGGAGTTTCTGCTAGGTCACACTTAATTTTTTCAGTGCAATTCACCCAAAATAAGCCAAACCAGCACAAAAGATCAGAATGTCAAGTGCAAATTGAGTTTCCGCGATCTTTGCGCTAGTTTATAAAACATTGCACTAGAAGCCAGTCCCACCCACCAAACTGACCATGCCCCCAGAATGAATTAATCACCATTGCGGGTTTCCAGTGACGGCACCTGTTTTCAGGCCTTCGAGGAGGTTCTTAAAATTAAGCTGATTCTTTTGGGCACAAGTTCACTAATAGGCACGTTTTAAAAGCTTTTCAATTTTTTTTTAATTTACTAATACACCAATATCACTAACAAATGGTTCTGTATAGTTTTTTTTAAGTCATTTTCAGTTATTTAAAATGGAATTACTTACAGTTGGTGGACTAGACACTCATTAAAAATGTTTGTTTTTTGTGATAACCCGATTTTAGTTGAATTAATCAAACTGCTCCAAGTTACCACTCTTAGATATATGAAGAAATACTTTTTAAAACAATTAAATAAAAATTGTCTTCTGAAACGTTGGTTCAGGGCAGATTTTGTGTTCGGTGATGTGCAAATGAATTAGAGCAGAAACTTAAGGGGGGAAAAAAACGCTTCTCACAATTTGCACAATTTTGGGTGCAATCGCCAGATCGCTGATTGCGCCCAAAGCGGAAACTCTATCCCTCAGAAATGTCTGGTCCTTGGCTGGTTGGACTAGCCACCTGTGGAATGCTATTAGCCAGAGTTATAAATGTGGGTTGTGAGGTTGGATTAACGTTCAGAATTGTCTAGGATTCTCTAGAGTTACTTAATTTGCCTCTGAGTGGGGGAGGAAACTTCACAAAGTTTATTTTTTCGAGCGTTCACCGTGAGCGATATTTCTTCCAGAGAGTGAATGGGTTAAATAGAGTACATGTTGGAACAGTTTGTACATGGGCTGCGTAGAGAGGGACTCAATGGATTTTTCTCCTTCCATACTTTTATTGTGCTTCGTTTTAAGTATTCCTTTATAAAGCCTGAACTGCTATTTTAGCAATTCAAATGAATTGTTGCAGGTAATCCTGTCTCAAAAGTGTCCATCCTCTTTTTATTATAGACTCAAGAAAAGACAGGCGTGGATCCAATGGAATTTGTATAAAAGCAGGTGAGAACATCAGCCTGACTGGGCTTGGCTCATTTTTTAACACAAACAAAAATGTGCTGTTGAGCCAGTGGATAACTATTCAATTCTAGGATAAAGTCAAAACCTGAGAAAGTAAAGGATATATAACCAGACAATAGTCTTACAAGGATGGGGGTGGGGTGGGGATGTTCAGATTATGTAAACTGATAGGCTGAAGCTTGGGTAGAACAGAAGTCTCTCATGACTCCCAACTATTGCCCTCATGATCACACTAATTAAAGTATCTTTTCACATGTTCTGCTCTGGACCTCGTGGCTGTACCTTTCCTCTGTTTTGTCATTAGTGGATGCTGATAATTGATTTCTGATGTAAGCCCCCAAAGTGCGGACCAAGTGATATACATGGTCGACGTCACTGGCTTGTTGTAAGAAAGACAGACCCAATAATTGAAGTCAAAACGGTTTGTTCAGGCCTGGGGAGATAATGCTCTTGCGTCCCCACACAAGGCTCCAACTCCACTGAACCTCTTGAGATTCTCACAGTTATACACATTTTCCAAGACCTCCTACTCCAGAGGTCCAATCGATTTAAAAGTCTATACATTAATCACTAACTAGGTGTGTCTAACTTATACAAAATAGCCTATAACATAAGTTTCACTTTTCACTGAAAGGGCCTGTGGACCCTCTGATTTCTTGGAAATGAGTCATCCAGGACATGTGATTTCTGAGAAACAAGTCATTCTCTCTCTTGACCACTACTAAGTTTTGTTTTTCCAGAAAAGGGTTATGTCAGTATCTCTTTTTGTAAGTTTCATCTCTCTAAACTGGTATGATCATTTCTGCAATTAAACATACGAATAATTAGTACATTTCATCTTTAAACATTCCGTGGCCACAATTGCGTTCTACTAAACGTGCCCTGTTATGCTCAATTTTAATATCTTACTTCAATTTCCATATTGTTGATTTGCAATTAGATCCACATTGAAGAATCTGAAATTATAACGTGATCAGTGTTTGATTTCCACAAAGTAATGCACTGATTACTCAAGTTCAAAATGTCTATGTAAATCAAATTATGGCCAAATTTCACAATTACTCCAGAATTACACTTTTGCTGCATTGAAGAATCATAGAATTTTACAGTTCAGAAGGATATCTTTCAGCCCAACACAGTTTTGATAACTCTAGAATCCGAGAGTGAGCTCCTCACTGTTGCATAGCAACAGAATGCAGAACCTTGGGTTGGAAAGTTCACATTTGAACTGCAGTCCTGTAAATGACATCAAACCAAAATGGTTATTTGTTAAATTGTACACTTAATATGTTAACTTATTTTTTCACTTTTTATTGAATTTTAACCTTTTTCGGGTGATCCTTCCCCCACCTGCACCATTCCCTTACTGAGACCCCTCTTTGCTTATTGAACAGTGCCACTCTTGACCTGTGTAAGAGCTTCCCAGATTGATTCATCAACCCAATCTCTGGAAATACCCTCACTACACCTGATCTGACATTCCAGTTGAGACTAGGGTGGGATTATAAAGAATTGTAGCATCAATCATCAGTTCTATTGGTAATTGCTTACACGATTTAGATATAAAAATAACCTGCATTTTTAATTTTCATGTTTTTTTTTTTAGGTCCGATGTTTCTGTTACTTCCGCTTGCTGTGGTCATTTGGAGTTTTCCATTCATTTCATTGTAGGACAGCAAGGCAGAGATGTGACAACATGCAATTCACCAAGAAATTGTGTGCTTCAATCAATGTTCGGAGTGCAATACAAGAAATCAGAGAATGTGTATTTGCAAAGCATTCTACAACTTAATCTAAATTAAAGTAACCTAAAAAACAATGTAAACAGTGACATTTATTTCTGTTATCTGTTACCTGCTTTATACGCCATATGCTAAACATTGAAAGCCTGATACATTAGAGCATATAATGGACTTTGGGAATTATCCCATCCATTTAACCCATTGTAGTTTTGTGTATCCCCACAATATTGTGAATTGAGATGCGTAATGGTTCTGTGCATTTCCCTAACTTAAACACCATGACTAGAGACTTTACTCAGCTTTTTATATTCGATTACGCTCCTGTGAAGTGGGACATCCTGAAGTTGTGAAAGGCGCTATATAAATGCACGTCTTTCTTTATATAAGGCGCAATAAGGCATAAAGTGATTTTGGATACCGAAAAGGCCTTTCAAGGTTTCTGCATTGTCTGAGGAGGAAATGAAAGTGTTTTTGGTTCATTGGAATTCAATGTGTAATTCTTCCTTTTATTTCCCCTTAAGGCCAACTTCTGATTTTTTTGTAGTCAGCTCCTTAAAATGCAAAAGGTTTATTTTACCACTGCGACCATAAAGTAGTACAAAGCTGAGCTGAAAGATGTTGTTTCGTAGCTCCTTTTTTCAGCTTTGAAATATTTGAGGCGTACAAAACCAAAAGCATGGAGAAGTCACTGTGCATTGACAACATTAGTAGTTTGGTTTGTAAGGGATCGGACCTGCATTCTGACAGTAGTTAACATCAGACTTCAGAATTAGAGTTTGTATTGGCAGAAAAGTAAATTGGGCCCATTAATGAGGGCATGAATCTGATCTCACAACCCAATAGATAAAGAGAACTGGAGAAAGTGAGTAAATTCAATAGTTATATTGGGATAGGAGAGAGGAACTAGAAAACAAGATGGATGAGATTATTAGTTTCTCGCTGATTATTTAATGGATGGTGCAGATAAAAACTAAACAAAATGGCATTGTGCATAAGTTTTCTTTACCCAGTTTCCTGTCTGATTAAATGTTACTGGGCTTAGGCATCTGAATACATAAATACCTTGAACTGTATAAAACACTAGTTAGGCCGCAGCTAGAATACTGCATGTAGTTCTGGTCACCACATTCCAGGAAGGATGTGATTGCACTAGAGGGGATACAGAGGAGATTTACGAGGATGTTGCCTGGGCTGGGGAATTTTAGCTATGAGGAAAGATTGGATAGGCTGGGGTTATTTTCTTTGGAACAGAGGAGGCTGAGGGGGGTCCTAATTGAGGTGTATAAAATTATCAGGGGCCTAGATAGAGTGGATAAGAAGGACCTATTTCCCTTAGCAGAAGGGTCAATAGCCAGGGGGCATAGATTTAAAGTAATTGGTCGGAAGTGTAGAGGGGATTTGAAGAGAATTTCTTTCACCCAGAGGGTGGTGGGAGTCTGGAACTCACTGCCTGAAAGGGTGGTAGAGGTAGAGACCCTCATCACCTTTAAAAAGTACTTAGATATTCACTTGAAGTGCCGTAACCTACAAGGCTACGGATTAAGCGCTGGAAAGTGGGATTAGGGTGGATAGCTCTTTGTCAGCCGGCGCGGACAAGATGGGCCGAATGGCCTCCTTCTGTGCCGTAAATTTCTATGATTCTATGAAATTGTTTTCATAAACTGGACGTCATAATTTCTACTCTTTGCTATTGTGCATCTGTAAAGACTATACAAGGGACCAGCGTAACTGGCAGTCACGTCTGGTGTCTGTGACACAAGGTGTGATGTTACTTAGCTACTGTAGAAGTTGCTAGGTTATTCACGTCCACCAACTCTCAGTGGTTTACTGATCAGCAAATCAAATTATAATATTAAAGTACAGATCTGACTGCTGGTTATAATTAAAAGCTCATATGAGTGTGCCTGCTACACATTCTAGGATACAAATAGTCATTAGTGTTAATTTCTAACCATACTATTGAACTGTGGCATTTGAACTTTTAAGAATCTGCATTTGACGTATTGTTTAATGATCACTCTCTTTTTGCCCAGTTGGATTGCTTTTTTACTATATTCTATCCGACGATAAATGACTTTTAGTGACAGCCTATTTATACACACTACATTTTAACTGAAAATAAGCATGAAATAGACAGCCTCATCTAGCCAAAGATTGGGTGATGTGAGTGGAGAAGGAAGAGTCGTCCCTGTGGGTTAATCCCACCCGATCAAGCTTCAGTGCCTTATGCCAGAGGTTCTGGTGTTCTAATCTAAAGTGCTTCTTAAAACAATCCTAAAGAAATTAGTGCCTCTTACATTTTTGAATTATTTTGTATGTCTGCCTAATTTCTGTTAATTGTGGACTGTACATTTGAAAGTGGTGAATCTAAGGATGGGATTCCAATGTGTCAATGCATGTAGAATTCCCTGTGTAAAATGTTTAATTGTCTAGATTTCTACATGTAATAAAATTGTTTTCTGTATCGCTCAGATTGAGTTGCTGAATTAATGATGTTTCAAATGAGACGATGTTTTCTAATTCATTAATTTTGTCCAGGCTATTTAATTGTTTGAATAAAGTTTCAAGTCAAAATAGTTGTTTAAAAGTGATTCAACTGTGTGCTACAAAATGTGTTTTTTTTTTCATTGGAGGAGTGCAGAAGATGGAGTGTGTGTAGTCCTCTGGAGGAGTGAAGAAGATGGCGTGTGTGTAGTCCTCTGGAGGAGTGAAGAAGATGGCGTGTGTGTAGTCCTCTGTAGGAGTGAAGAAGATGGCTTGTGTGTTTACTCCTCTGGAGGAGTGCAGAAGATGGCGTGTGTGTAGTCCTCTGGAGGAGTGCAGAAGATGGCTTGTGTTTACTCCTCTGAAGGAGTGCAGAATATGGCGTGTGTTTACTCCTCTGGAGGAGTGAACAAGATGGCATGTGTGTAGTCCTCTGGAGGAGTGCAGAAGATGGTGTGTGTGTCGTCCTCTGGAAGAGAGCAGAAGATGGCGTGTGTAGTCCTTGGGAGGAGTGAAGAAGATGGCGTGTGTGTGTAGTCCTCTGGAGGAGTGAAGAAGATGGCGTGTGTAGTCCTCTGGAGGAGTGAAGAGTATGGCGTGTGATGTAACAAAAGAGTCTCACACATCAAGGAACTTTAAAGTAAGCTTTAAGCAACTTATAATTAAACTATATACAAGAGCGGTCTTCACCATGCCTCTAGGTGAAGCCCTTTTACCATACTGAGCAGTTCAGTATTTATACTAGTCCAAACACAGGAAGTGACGTATGCACAGAGTTCACAGGAAGTGATGTGCACATAACTTCCCGGAAGTTATTATTATCACATTCTTCCCTCCTGCGAGATTAGAAGGCTGTGGTCTTCCTTTAATTCCGCAGCCGCCGAACAAGGAAGAGTCGCACCCGTTTGGGTTCCCGTCGTAGAGGGTCGCTGGTCCGCTTACATGCTGTTGGCCATTGGTCAGAGTCTGTGTGGCCTGGATTACCCTGTGAAGGGTCGGGGAGATCATGGCTTCATGTACGAGTCCCAATAGGTGCAGAGTTGGTCTGTCTCTGTTCAGAGGGAGGTGCAGAGCTGGTCTGTGGCGGATCAGTACTTTGGTGCGCGGTACTGGGAGGGTCGCAACTTTGAGTACGGGGTTCTACCGGCACCAAGCTAGTTGGTGTCAGATCAGGATCCTGGAGAGGGGTACCCGGTAGGTTCCAAGAGGCTCCTGGTAAAATACCATCACTCGATGTCCCACTAGGTCCTGGTGGGCAGGGAGCCAGATCCCGTAATGATACGGTAGATTCTCGGCCGTTGGGATATCGTATGTATGCATAGGTGGGGTTGGCATCGGTTAGTTCGACCTCGTCTATGAGAGGGTCATTTTTAGACGTCCGAACGTATCATCGGAGTAGTACAGGTCCAGGAGTAGTTAGCCATGACGGGAGGGATGTCCCATAAGATGAGCGACGCTGGAATCCAAAGAACCGCTCATGAGGTGTAGTATTTGTGGCTGTAGAAAGAAGGGACCGTATAGAGTGCAATGCATCCGGAAGCACTGTTTCCCATTGCTGGTTTGGTAGGCCCCGAGATCTTAAAGCAAGATGTACGGAATTCCAGATGATACCATTATACCTCTCTACCTGCCCATTTCCGATGGGATGATATGGCGTCGTTTTGCTTGTAGCAATTCCCCGTTCTGAGAGGTAGTCCTTGAGTTCCCTTGACATAAAGGATGGACCCCGATCTGAGTGAATGTAAGCCGGCATGCCACAGAGAGAAAATACCTGCTCAAGGCAGCAGATTACTGTGGATGCCAGCATATTGGAGCAGGGGAAGGCAAACGGAAAATGTGAATATTCATCAATCATGGTGAGCAAATATGTGTTCCGAGTTGAAGAGGGTACTGGGCCTTTAAAATCGATGCTAAGTCGTTGCATCGGTTGGGTTGCGTGTATGAGCATACCATCTGAGGGGCGGAAGAACTGAGGTTTTAATTCTGCACAAAGCCGGCATTCTGAGCACATTTTCTTTGCATCTCCAGTAGAAAAAGGGAGATTCCGTGATCGTACGAAATGTAGCATGCGCGTAACGCCAGGATGACACAATCCATTATGGACATCTATGAGAGTAGAGGATGACATAGTGGAGCAGAATGCTCGTGTGAGGGTATCCGGGGCCACATTCTCCTTGCCAGGTCGATAGTGAATGGTGTAACCAAAAGAGGCCAGTTCCATCCTCCAAAGCTGTATTTTATTCTTAATTTTGGTTCGTTTTCGATTATCGAGCATGAAGGCGACTGATCACTGGTCCGTGATTAATGTAAAGTGCTGGCGAGCTAGGAAATGGTTCCACTTCCGTACCACCTCTATGATGGCTGTGGCTTCCTTCTCAACCGGAGGATAATGTAGCTTGGCACCTTGCAAGGTCCTGGACATAAATGCTACAGGACGACCTTCCTGATTTAGAGTAGCCGAGATCGCCACCTCCGAGGCATCACATTCGACTATGAAAGGGAAATTCTCATCGATGGAGTGAAGAGCCACTTTCTCCAACTTTTTTGAGAAGGTTAAAGGCTGCAACAGCCGCTGTTTCCAATGGAAATGATCGAGCATGCAGCAAGGGTTGGATTTCGTCTGAAAAATGAGGAATCCATTTAGCGTAGTATGCAAACAGACCGAGAGCCCAACGTAAAGAAGCCGGATTCTTAGGTGACGGGAGCTCTTGGAGCGGGCGAAGTCTTTCTGGGTCTGGCTTAATGATACCATTGCCTACGCAGTAGCCAAGGATGTTGATGGTCGGTTGCGACTCAACAGATTTAGATTCATTCAAAGTTAAGTTACAGTGATGGAGGGCATCCCGAAATTTTTGGAGGTTGGCGTCGTGTTCCTGTTGATCGTGACCTGCAATAGTAATGTTATCAAGATAGGGAAAAGTGTCCCTTAAGCTTTCCTGCTTAACCAGGCCATCCATTGCCCATTGGAAGACAGCCACTCCATTAGTAACCCCGAATGGGAGGCGACGAAATTGGTACAGCCGTCCATTAGCCTCAAAGGCCGTGTACTGCTTATCTGAGACCTTCAAGGGTACCTGATGATGGGCACTTTTTAAATCGTAAGTTGAGAACACTTTGTATTCGGCCAGTTTATTAACCATATCATCAATGCGTGGCAATGGGTAGGCGTCCAAGTCAGTATATTGATTGATGGTTTGTGAATAATCAATGCATAGTCGTTGTTTGCGAGGTTTTAGAGGGTTCTTGACGATGACGATTTGAGTCCGCCAGGGCGACGAACATGGTTCGATGATATCCTCTGCTAAAAGTCGAGAGATTTCAGCCTCAATAAAAGATTGGTCTTCCTGACTAAAGCGCTGCGATTTCGTTATTATTGGTTTGCATCGAGGAGGAATACTGGCAAATAATGAGGGATCATCAAGTGAAGCTGCTGATAATGCACAAAATGGTAATTTAGACAGTATATTAGAAATAGTAAGTCCAGGTTTGGATCCGCCAAACTCAATGGTGAGTTTCTTATGCTGTTTTTGAAAATCCAACCCTAAGATGAGATCGCTACATAAGTCCTTGAGCACCGAAAGTCAGGTGGAGGGATACAAGCGACCATTAACGGTGGCATAGTGGTTAGCACTGTTGCCTCACAGCGCCAGGGACCCGGGTTCGAATCCGGCCTCGGGTGACTGTCTGTGTGGAGTTTGCACATTCTCCCCGTGTTTGCATGGGTTTCCTCCGGGTGCTCCGGTTTCCTCCCACAGTCCAAAGATGTGCGGGTTAGGTTGATTGGCTATGATAAATTGACCCTTAGTGTTAGTGGGGATTAAATACGTGGGGTTACGGGGATCGGGTGGGATATGTGTCGGTGCAGGCTCGATGGGCCGAAATGGCCTCTATCTGCACTGTGGGGTTTCTGTGATTCTGTGATTAAGTGTCATATCAATAATACAAAAGCCGGAGATTCTGGTATTAAGTGATGACTGAGCCATCGCAATTGCCTGGTCCGATGGGAAGATATGTAGTTTCAATTTCGCAACAATCTGTTCTCTAATGAAACTATCAGTACTTCCTGAGTCAATTAAGGCATCTAAGGTATGCCCATTAATTGAAACTTTTGTAGCTGCATGAAACAGGTTCTGTGGGCAAGCAGCTGTAATTGGTGTGGCTGCACAGAGAGTGGCTGAAACTCTAGGTGTGCTTCTTCGGGAGCGAGCTCGAGAGGAAGCTTGATAGGTCCTAGCCGGAGCATCTTGATAGGCCCTAATTGGGGCAGTTCAGTAGGCCTTAGCTGGATAGGCCCTCGTAGAGGCTCTTGATTGGCAAACTTTTGCAAAGTGTCCCTTTTTATCGCAATGACTGCAGATCGCATTGCGAGCAGGGCAGAATTTCCTAGGGTGAAAAGAATCTCCACAAAAGAAGCATTCCTTCCTAGATTGCCAAGAGGCTGCTAAAGTGGGGTCATACTCCTCTTCTTCATCAGAAGTATCATCAGGATTAGATTCCTCCATGATAGGGTTCACCTGAGGCCACTTGAATCGTCTGGTTGCAGTTACAGCAGCAGATCAAGATCTGGGCAGCTGATAGAGGTCTGCATTTTTCTTTGCCAAATCCAGAGAACAAGCCAGGTCAAAAGCCTTTTGTAGCTGAAGTGTTTTACTTTCCAGTAGACGCTGGCGTATAAATGGAGAGGCAATCCCGCAGATGAAAGCATCACGAATCATTTCTTCGCGGTACAGCTCAGCTGAGGCTGCCTGAAAGTTACAATCTACGCTGAGCCTGCGAAGTTCTTGAAGGAATTCGTTAATCGATTCCCCTGGCCCTTGTCGGGCTGTGGCCAGTAGATGTCTAGCATAGACCTCATTTGCGGTCTTGGCATATAGTTTTTTAAGTGCCCGGATCACCTCATCGTAATTATCCCATTCATCAACATATTCAAACACTGTTGGGGTCACATAGTTGATAAGTATCCTCAGTTTAGTAGAAGCATTCGCTTTACATTCATCAAGAAAATTCTCAAAAGTACGGTACCAATGCTTCCATACCCTGCCAGCTGCTGGTGCGTTTGGGTCCAAGTCCAGACGAGTAGGTTTAAGGATGTTTTCCATGATGGGTGGTTCCCTGGATCCTTAACTCCGAGTTTGTCCGAAGGTCTAGTATTTGTGAGTGTAAATACTAAGGCCTAGAAATTGGGTTCTGGCGTAGGCAGGGCTTTAGCGCCGGAAGTTAGTGCCGGCGCTAAGTCCCCCTGCGCGCGGCAAAAATTCAGTAGTGCCGCGCCCAAACGGCTGCCGACGCTACTGAAGGGTCTTTGCGGCGGTACATCGGCGCTAACTGCCGTTTCGCGCCGCAATTCTGGCGCTGCGGCACCCGATGCGGTGCGGCAGGCTGGGGACGTGCAGGCCTCCTCCTCCCGTTAAGGAGGAGCTGCCTGCACCCGGCCGTGGCCCGCGCAAATCAGCTTAAAAATGAGCCCGGCACCTCGGACAAGTGCCGGGCTTGCATCTGTTCCGGGGTGGGGTGGGGGGGGAGGAGAAGTCCGGGGAGGGAGCTGCGGGCAGGCGGCCGGCGGGAAAGTGGCCGGCTGCCGCGGGGCCTTTAATGCGCCGGCGCAAACTGGAGTAAGGTACCTCTGACAGAACGTTGCTTGCGGCTGCCACGGGCGAGGCGGCCGCAACTCAATTTCGGAGTTCGGGCGGGTTACCACGGCAACCGGGACGCTGCGCACACCGATGACGTCATCGGTGCCGGCGCAGCGCTACCGGTGCAACGCCGATTTAGGGCCCCAGGGAATTTTTAAACTGGCCATAACTCTGGCGCTAGTCCCTCTAGCGCCTCAAAAGCGGCGCTAAAGCAACTGAATTTCTAGGCCTATGTTGCTTAAATTGATGTAACAAAAGAGTCTCACACATCAAGGAACTTTAAAGTAAGCTTTAAGCAACTTATAATTAAACTATATACAAGAGCGGTCTTCACCATGCCTCTAGGTGAAGCCCTTTTACCATACTGAGCAGTTCAGTATTTATACTAGTCCAAACACAGGAAGTGACGTATGCACAGGAAGTGATGTATGCACAGAGTTCACAGTTCACAGTTCACAGGAAGTGATGTGCACATAACTTCCCGGAAGTTATTATTATTATCACAGCGTGTGTGTGTAGTCCTCTGGAGGAATGAAGAATATGGCGTGTGTGTAGTCCTCTGGAGGAGTACAGAAGCTGGCATGTGTGTAGTCCTTTGGAGGAGTGAAGAAGATGGTGTGTGTGTAGTCCTCTGGAGGAGTGAAGAAGATGGTGTGTGTTTAGTCCTCTGGAGGAGTGCAGAAGATGGTGTGTGTGTAGTCCTCTGGAGGAGTGAAGAAGATGGTGTGTGTAGTCCTCTGGAGGAGTGCAGAGGATGGTGTGTGTGTTGTCTGTAGAATTTGCAAAATTGAACATTGTCCTATAAGGGTCTATTGGCAGAAAAGGTCTTAATTTTTAAAAGACTGTTTTAAAAGAAGCCCAGAAAAAGAGGCACACAAAATGGCTACCAGACCCCGTGACCAGCTTTTTGGGACATTTTAAAATGGTTCCTGCAGTCCCAAGAGAGCTTTTGTGGATTCAGCCCACAGTGAGTTCTGGAAGGCAGTTTCAGAGAAAACGAAACCAGACAGAGCCCCATACATCTAGATTGGATGCAGATCCGATCAGATCGGCCTGTAGATAAAGGCCATCTAAATGTTTACCCAGACAAAGGGGAACAGATTCAAGTTCAAAGGGGGACATTAAAGACAATACAAGGTCATTCCAGACCAGAGATGGCAGTTACCGGCCATCCCGAAGATACTTTAAACGCAAAGACTACCCCGCTGTGCTACAAGCCCGCCAAAAGTTAAACAAAGACTAACCTTGATTTGGCGGGAGATAAGGGCCTCCATGGAAAAGTATAACTGGAGTCCTGAGGTAGCGTTGATAAAATGTTGGGATCGGAGACCATCGGGTTTTCGGTAGCCATTGAGGAACATCAGCTTCATTGGTGCAGAGTTCGAGTGGAGACAATCGAGGAAAGGATTGGGTTCGGAGGATCGAGATCCAAGTTCAGAGAGAAGCTCGAGAGGGAGAGAGAGGTTCGAGAGGGGAGATCAAGTCAGCATCCAGCCCCGGGGTAACTGTCAGGAGATCATCGACCAACCCCGGGACATTGACGAGACAAGAAGAAACCTATATGAAAATGGTCAAACAGTTGGTCTCTCTCCACGCCGACATCCAGGCCTGCTAACATCCAGCCTGTCTGAGTCTATTACCTCGAGGGAGAGAAGAGTGTGTCGCAGCCCGCTGTGTTCCACTGACCACGTGGAGACAGGACGCCTGAGAGGACCAAAACGCAGATTTCAAAACCTCTGTTTTTCTAACTGGGATTGGTGAGCATGATTCTGGCCCCTCATAATCTAATCTAGCTAGGTTTAGGGGGGTGGACATTTTAGGGGATAATTAACAATGAGTTGTTGTCCCTCAATGTTCTGTGTGCTTCCCTATTTCATGATGAACCTTGTAAAGCATAATATGCCTGTAGATATGTTGGTTAGTACTGTATTATGATTTGTTTTTCCCTCCCATGTACCTTATTTTGACTTACATTCAATTTTTCCTTCATGCAATAAAATTTCATTTCGTTTCATTAAACTTGGTCCATAGAGTATTCTCTGCATTGCAGTTCCTGCCTCAAAGTCCAGTGTACAGAACCTAAGGGGTGAGTGAGTCGAACCACTCGGTAAATTACTGTGCAAGAGAGAGAGGCCTCTAGAGCAAGAGAGAGACCTCGTCGATCGAAAACCCCTTACAGAAAATGGCGACCACGGCAGGACATTGGCAGCAGGATTGCAATGTATTAGACCCAGGTTTAAATGGACGAAATGTTATGGATGAGAGGATAGCGGATTATGTTTTTGGTAAGGTAAATCTCACTAAGCAGTGGATTTCCGATCTCTTACTGGATGGGCGTCCGGTAGATGCAGCCGTCAGGTGGACAGAGAGTAAAGAACATAAAAAGTCAGTAGAGAAGGCAGTATGGCTGATGTGCTACAAAAGACAAGTCCAGATTTTGGACAGAGTCGTTGCAGCGCAGGCAGCCAAGATCAAAACCCAGGCAGCAGAAATAGAGGAAAAGGCCATGGGTGGGGAAAAGCTGATTGCAGCGCTTCACGCGCTGAATCAGGAACGCCAAACTATAGCCAGCCAACATCAGGCTAAAATAGAGTACCTGTAATGTCAGGTCACTGAGGCAAAGTTTCATGAAGCGAGAGTACGGGAGAAAAACGCCCGCCTCGCACAACAGCTAAGAGTGCAGGAGGAGAGAATAGTAGAGGTTAAGGCAGCTTACAAGGTGGCCATCGAGCACAGGTTTGAAAGCACAGACCACGGCCCCTGCCAGAAGGCTGTAGAAGACCTAAGAATGGCCCTGGCAAAGGCAAAAGGCATGGTATGCTTCATAAGCCCTAAAGCAAGTCACATAGACTTCCTGAAGGAATCCAAAAGACCGATTCCACGCGAAGTAGTTGTGGCACCAGCCACTGAACCCTCAGCACCGCCAAGCTATAGTGAGGTTTGGCCTGAAGTGGGGGTGGTAGAAGGGGAGGAAGCCGAGGTAGAACCAGAGGAAGAACAAACCCCGGTAGTGAAGCCGGAGCCGGCACCAATGTGTCCTACTCGGTGTTGTGTATGTAGCTTTCAGAGAATAACTGGTCTCAGACTGCAGTACCGGCAGTGACCACCACTGTATAAAAGGCGCTAGAGAGCCTCTGTTTGTTAGTTTTTCACTATTGACTTCCACCAGTAAAGACTTGTTTGTTTTCACTCCTGCTGGTCCGTGTCTCAATCATTCACGAACTTAACACTCGGCACCAGAGGTACGGTCCCGTCGACGCAAATGGTGCTGACGGACCCCTCCTGAACCAGATCGTGTTGCCCCACGGTGCCTAACAACTCAGAGCAATGGTGAGCCACCTTCCAAAACTCTCAGTCCATTTCAGGGAGATAGAGCAGACAGCCGCCGTCAATGACTGTGACGGTCCGGAACAGGCTAAGATGTTGCTATTTTCCCTGGATAGCACAATCCTTCAGTGCCTCTCAGACGGGAGTAAGAGGGGGCAGAGAGGGTATGAGGAACTCCGGGACGAGGTCCTGGAGGTTATGGGAGTGGACGACAGCAACCCGTTCCTCCGTGTGGAAGGGACTATGCAGCTAACTGGAGAACCCCCACGGGTTTTCGCAGAAAGGCTGTGGCCAGTGTATCGGCGCAGCTGTCCGGGCATGCCTGAACGGGCCGCAATGAACAATGTCCAGCGGGTTCATTGGCTCCGCTGCCTGGTTGCCAACAGCTTACCGCAGATACAGGCCCAAGCCAAATCTTGGTTTGACCCCCAAGGTCCCGGGATCACGGAGGAGACAGTGCTCCGACAGCTCACCATTGCATATAAGAATTGCAGGAGTCAGGAGACACCTCCCTCTAAGGGAAAAGTGCATGAGGCAAAACCCGCAGCCCCAAGTAAAAAGGAGTGGCATCAGGAGGGGAATCGCCCTCCCCAGGCCAAGCTCAATTGCTACGGGTGTGGGAAGGATGGACATTGGCGCAGTGACTGTAAAAATCCATGGAAGGTTAATAAGGGAAGATCTCCCGCAGCCCAAGCCCAAGCCCAGACCGCCGCCCCAGCACGAGTCCAGGTCCAAGCCACAGCCCCTGTCCCAGAAAAGGGAACTGGTGCAGCTATGGATCCCGCTGCGATAAAGTCAATTTTAGAGACAATGCGGTCTCTTATGATCTCGCAGGGGAGGGTAGCAGCCACCACCGGTCCTGTCGTTCTCGCAACCCCGACCGTTTCACCCCAATGACTAGAGCCAGTGCAGCCCGTTTACCTGTGTTCGTTGCGATATGATTTATGGAGGTGACCCCTCGTGGAGATGGAGGTAGTGCAGGAAAAGGGGACCTATCTGTTGGATACGGGGGCATCGTGCACTGTGATCCACACAGCTAGCCCTACCACCTCACCTCTGTCCACCGGGGTTCCATATATTCTGTCGGGCTTCACAGGCAAAGAACAGGCTGGCGCATTCTCCATCCCTCTCTCCATTCATTTAGGACCACTCCGCACCACGTGGAAGTGTATACTGATGAAATGGGAGGTGGGGGGTGGGAAAGGGATCCTGGAGTCTGATTTCTTAGTAGAACACGGGATTCTCGTGGATCTTAGAAATCACTGTCTCTGGGGAGCGAGTACGGGTAAGAGAGGCGAGGTAGTCATCATTCCAGGGAAGGAAGGGAGAGGGACCCTATGTACCGTGAAGCCAAAAGAGGGCTACGACCTCGAGCTCATGGTCACCAGTGTCCCACAAGATCTGCAGGCATTCGTGTCAGACCACCTGACTACGTTTGCCACTCACAAACACGATTGCAGGAGGGTCACCGGGTTTGAGGTCAGAGTAGACGGTGACCCCATGGCCCGACCCCAAAAACAGTACAACTTCCCCAGGGAAGTGGAGCCCGACATGGAGACAGCAATGTCTTCACTGGTGCAGCAGGGCGTGTTGAGGCCGATAGCCACCCACGTAAACTCTCCTTTGTGGCCGGTGAAGAAGCCGGACAATTCCTGGAGAGCCACGGCGGACTACAGAGTCCTCAATAGCAATATCCCAGCCTGAGCGCTGACAGTAGCAGCAGTTGCCGACCTGATAGGGAGTATTCCAGCATCTGCGACCACGCTCACGGTACTGGATATTTCCAATGGGTTTTGGTCCATCCCTTTAAGGAGGGAGGATCAGTACAAATTTGCCATTACTTTTAAAGGGCAACAGTACACCTGGAACTGCTTGCCACAGGGTTTCCATAACAGCCCCAGCATTTTCCATCAATGTATGGCAGGGAGTTTAAAAGAGTTCAGCCAGCCCAATCAGCTAGTGCAGTATGTGGACGACCTGCTCCTGTTCACAGATTCCAGAGAGGAGCACGGTCCACTATTGGCCGAGCTATTGGAGCTGTTAGGCAGAAAGGGTTTCAAGGTGAACCCAAAGAAGGCACGGATCAGCCAGCAGGAAGTAAAATTCCTGGGTCTGACCATCCGCGCTGGAGAGAGAGTCATAGACAAGGCTAGACGGGAACCGGTACAAGACCCACCGGTCCCCACCACCTGCGCAGTGGAGGTGCCCCGATGCACTAAATGGTTTCACGTAAACCAGTGCAAACTATTTAAGCCGGGTGCAAAAGAGCCAACAACCAAGGCCAGGTCTGAGGGTAAAAATCCTCAGCCTGAGGCGTGCAATAAGTCACAGACCACACAGGCTGGAACCGCAGCCTGCTTGAGGGAAGGAGCTATCCCGCCCACCTGGGGGGTTTCCCCATTGGCCTGGCACTCAGACGGGGAAGAGCCCGAACAGCTAGGCCCCGCCCCTGACACGATTCTGAAGGAGGTGGAGTCGGAGGACGGAGGTCCCGCCCTCGGCTCAAGCTTAGGGGAGGTAGAACTTGGGGGCGGAGATTCTCCACCTGTAGGGACAGGTAGGGAGGAGTCATCTGCCACAGACCCAAATCCCAAAGGGGCGGAGTTTGAGGGAAGAGAGCCGAAGCCGACAGTCGTGGAGAAGCCACGGGCTGTGAGGGCTAAAGACCCAACCAAAGGTCCACTCGCAAAGGGAGCCTCACCCGAAGTACCCCCTCGCAGGTCGTTTGACCCAAGCACAGTTAGGGGGGGGCCCGAACAGCTAGGGCCCGCCCCTGACACAATTCTGGAGGAGGTGGGGTCAGAGGACAGAGGTCCCACCCTCGGCTCAAGCGTAGGGGAGGTAGAAATAACAACAGAAAATGCTGGAAAAACTCAGCAGGTCAGGCAACATCCGTGGAGAGAAATTTGAGTTGACGTTTCAGGTCGAAACCCTTCTTCAAAACTGGAAAGAAAAGAAAATAGATCGAAGGCAGGGCTGCAATCGGACAAAAGAAGTGAAAGAAACAAAAGCAGTAAAAGAGCTAGACGAGATGGTAATAGGCTGAGATTAGGTGTAAAGTGTACTGGCAGGGCAAGAGATAGCTGCCAGGTGTGAGAGAGAAACAAAAGGAAAGGGGGGGAAAGGAGTGGAAAAATTACAAGAAAAAATGCGTAATAGGGGCTGAGGTTATGATCTGAAATTGTTGAACTCGATATTGAGTCCGTAAGGCTGCAGAGTGCCTAATCGGAAGATGAGGTGCTATTCCTCGAGTTTACGTTGAGCTTCCGTGGAACAATGCAAGAGGCCGAGGACGGTGAGGTCCGAGTGGGAATGGAGCGGTGAATTAAAGTGACAGGCGACCGGAAGCTCGGGGTCCCCCTTACAGACTGAACGGAGGTGTTCCGCAAAGCAGTCACCCAATCTGCGTTTGGTCTCCCCAATGTAGAGGAGACCGCATCGTGAGCAGCGAATACAGTATACTAGATTGCGAGACGTACAAGTAAATCGCTGTTGCACCTGGAAGGGGTGTTTGGGGCCCTGGACAGTGGGAAGGGGGGAGGTATAGGGGCAGGTGTTACATCTCCTCCGCTTGCACGGGAAGGTGCCAGACGAAGGGGAAGGGCTGTTTGGGGTGATAGTGGAGTGGACTAGGGTGTCTCGGAGGGAGCGGTCCCTACGGAATGCTGAAAGAAGAGGGGAGGGGAAGATGCGTTTGGTGGTGGGATCACTTTGGAGGTAGCGGAAATGCCGGAGGATGATCTGTTGAATGTGGAGGCTGGTTGGGTGAAAGGTGAGGACAAGGGGAACCCTATCGTGGTTCCGGAAGGGAGGGGCAGGGGTGAGGGCAGAAGTGCGGGAGATAGAACTGACACGGTCGAGGGCAGTGTCAACCACGGTAGAGGGGAATCCTCGGTTGAGGAAAAAGGAAGACATGTCTGAAGCACTGGTGTGGAAGGTGGCATCGTCGGAGCAGATACGGCGGAGATGGAGAAACTGGGAGAATGGAATAGAGTCCTTACAGGAAGCGGGGTGGGAGGAAGTGTAGTCCAGGTAGCTGTGGGAGTCAGTGGGCTTGTAGTGAATATTGGTCGAGAACCTATCCCCAGAGATGGAGACAGAGAAGTCGAGGAAGGGAAGGGAAGAGTCAGAGATGGACCATGTGAAGGTGAGGGAAGGGTGGAAATTGGAGGCAAAGTGAATGAAATTGTCAAGTTCGGGGCGAGAGCAGGAAACGGCACCGATACAGCCATCAATGTATCGGAAAAAGAGGTGAGGGAGGGGACCCGAGTAGGACTGGAACAAAGATTGTTCCACATAGCCCACGAAAAGGCAGGCATAGCTAGGACCTTGGGGGCGGAGATTCTCCACCTGTAGGGACAGGTAGGGAGGAGTCGTCTGCCACAGACCCAAATCCCAAAGGGGCGGAGTCTGAGGGAAGGGAGCGGAAGCCGGCAGTCGTGGAGGAGCCACGGGCTGTGAGGGCTAAAGTCCCAACCAAAGGTCCACTCGCTAAGGGAGCCTCGCCCAAGGTACCCCCTCGCAGGTCGTCTCGGACGCCTCAGCCAATAAAGCTCTGGCCAGGTTCCCCCTACTTCAGCAGACACCGATTTGAGAAATCCCTAGAAAGACGCAGTCCCCAATTGGCAGCAAAAGGCTGCGGGGGACTCAAGCTATAGGTCAGTGCGGCCCCGCCACAGGGAGCGGTGAGCTTCAGTCCGAACAGGGATTAGGCAGGCCGCCCGGGGACGGGCGGCGCTGTACATAAGTTTAGTTTAGTTTAAGTTTGGTTAAGTATAAGGTGTGTAAATTTTTAAGGTGATGGATGTTATAAGAGATAGTTTTGAATCTGCCCAGCATGTGTGTTTGTTTTGGATCGAGGTCGAAAGACCCGATCATGCCTTCACCTAGGCCAGAATCTCTCGGGAGCCTGGCTGTATCGTTTAATCTGTTGCAGGAACCAAAGGTACCATGGAGAGGATTCTCATCGTGTTCGCGGTGATCGGATGTAGCTTGGCCTATCGGGGCTACACCAAGGACTCCATCGTGTATGGATGCTCCGGGGACACAGCCCCCATCGCGACCGATGGGACAGGTGAACGGGACGTTGAGGAAACAGCCACCTACTTCCACGAAGGGAGGTGGCCAGGATGGCTGGGGTCGAACTCTACAGAATACTCCAGCCAGTCTGGGTTTGCATACAGAGAGACTTCTCTAATGTGCCCCAGGGTGAGGATCATCGCGCCCAGAGTCAGCGTCACCGTCGGAAGGAAGATTTGTTTGATATGTAATGGATATGTTCCTTTGGACAGATGGTGGTGGCTTCAGAAGCAGAGTAAGACCATGAAAAACTCCACGGTCGAGTGGGAGCGACTGGGTAATAATACCCATCGGACTATTACGGGGACTCATGGGGGATTGAGTGTCTGTTGGGACAAATGGTGGGAACCAGATGAGGGGATTTACATTTGCATGTGGGGTTCAGAACACATCTGCCCCACAGGCGTCACCATCTTTTTCCAAAGACAGTGTCAGGATGCTGGGAAGGGGATGAGGTGGGACGTCAGCACATGGGCGTGCGGAGTCCCATACTCTCAGATCCCGGTGAATGCCACTGAGCTCATCACCCGCCCCCGCAAGCCCCTGCCCACGATTCCGGTAGCCAAAGCCCGCAAGGAAGGGTGCCCCACCACTACCAAGGGACCCGGGAACGGAGTGGTATTAGTACCCACAGGTCAGGTGCTGTACCAAGGGGTGCACTACGCGGTGGCCTCAGTGATTTTAAACCTCACCGAGCTGCGATTGCCAGAGTGGTGCCTCAAGGAAACGGAGTAATTGTACCAGGTCCTGTTAACAAATATGTTCAGACAATTTTATGAGTTCGACTTTGCCAATGTCGAAAGAGCCGGATTGTACACCACACCACATGAGGTCTTGGACAGGGTAGGGAGACAAAGAAGGGGTACAGTCAATGATATTTTTACCGCCTTTAACACAGGGACTTCCGTCATCAACACTCTGGATGATGTGCAGCTGCAGACCCAGATCAATGGTTTAAAAGCGCGGTTAAGAAAGATACTGACGGACGAGAATAAGGTAGTGGGTTCTGAGTTACATGAGGACCAGGCCATGACACTACACTTAAAAGAAATCATAGCTGAGCTGGAGAAACACACTAAAACGGTAAATGCTCTCATCAGAGAGGATCGGAATGCGTCAGATCAGGCGGCACAGAACGAAGCGTGCGTGCTGTATGGGGCGTGGTTACTGGGCAAGGGCCGCAATAATCTGGAGGATTTAAAACAAGATTTGGTCCCCTCCTGGATCAGCAATAAGCACCTCGCAGCCCTCCACCCTTTTGAGAACGCATTAAGTCCATGCCAGCTCAGACTAGCTTCAGAGGCCTACCCAGTCCCAGTGGACTGTAGGTGGTCTAATTACACCATTATGGGTATAGTGGTAAGAATGCCGGTTATGGGAAAGACAGCTAAACCCGCCCCGGTATACAGGGTGGAGAACATTGGATTCATTCAAGGGGGTGCACACATTCGCTACACAGCGGTCCCACCTTACGACATTCGATGGGAGCATGCAATGACGGGTACCGACCTCTCGGGGTGCCGGAGCCGGGGAGCACACATCATCCTGTGTCCCCAGCACTTGAATGCCTATTCGAAACTACAGTGCGGGTTCAGAACTGCTGGCGCGAAGCCTATAAATTGCACCATGGAGGCAATGGCACAAGGCCATGTGCCCCTGCAGGTGGCATATATAGGAGGTGGGACATACTGTGTCACCACTGCAGCGCCCCACTACCAACATGGACAGCATGGCTGGTGTCCGGTCAGTGACAGCAGTTTCTGCTTCAAACCCAAGGCAGAAGTTCAAGTGGCCCAAGAGCGAATTGTCCCTATTCCTGAACCTTCCACTGTTCACCTCACTGTCAAAGAAAATTTCACCGATCTGCAACGATTCGTTGCACATTTTGGCTACGTCATTCCCCCTCTCCCTGAACACCTCACCAAGATACTAAAAGCCGTTGCCGTTTCACAGAAACATTTTTACACACTGGAGCAGAAGACATTAGAAATAGGGGCAGACATATTGGATATAGTGACCCCACAGTGGTGGGACCTGTTCACTAATATAGAAGTCCCTTCATGGATTAGGATAGCCTCCCACATCCTCGTAGTATGTCAGATTTTTATTGTGATTTATTTACTCTTTGTACATTGTAAGAGGGACAAACGTTTCCAGAAGTATGAGAACAGAGGAGAATGGAGGAAGCATTATGTGCGGGTAGACGAGGAGGCACCCATTTAAATTTTTGCTGCTATGTATAGAGTTAAAGTTTCCCTCCCTCCTCTATTTTTGATAGTATTCATGTGGGATTTTTGTGTGTATTTTCTTTGTTTATTATTTTTATTGAAGTTTATTATGTGTGTCGTTTTTAATAAAAGATAATATGTATCAACCAGGTGGTGCAGGGGTATTAGGCCACCCTCCATGCCTGGAAATGTGTGTGTCAGATTTTAATTCCAATGTATTGCCATCTATAGATGCTTAATGTACACTGTGGGTTTTCTGAAATGGGAAATGCATGTGTCGTGGGGCATAGATAGGTAAATACAGGGGATGGTTTGATTATGGAGAGTCAGAAAATTTTGCTCACCCAGAATTATGATACTTCAAGCAAGTTATAGTATCATCAGGGGAGAGTGTAGAATTCACAAAATTGAACATTGTCCTATAAAGGACTATTGGCAGAAAAGGCCTTAATTTTTAAAAGACTGTTTTAAAAGAAGCCCAGCAAAAGAGGCACACAAAATGGCCGCCAGACCTCGTGACCAGCTTTTTGGGACATTTTAAAATGGTTCCTGCAGTCCCCAGACAGCTTTTGTGGATTCAGCCCACAGTAAGTTCTGGAAGGCAGTTTCAGAGAAAACGAAACCAGACAGCGCCCCATACATATAGATTGGATGCAGATCCGATCAGATCGGCCTGTAGATAAAGGCCATCTAAATGTTTACTCAGACAAAGGGGAACAGATTCAACTTCAAAGGGGGACATTAAAGACAATACAAGATCATTCCAGACCAGAGATGGCAGTTACCGGCCATCCCGAAGATACTTTAAACACAAAGACTACCCCGCTGTGCTACAAACCCGCCAAAAGTTAAACAAAGACTAACCTTGATTTGGTGGGAGATAAGAGCCTCCATGGAAAAGTATAACTGGAGCCCTGAGGTAGCGTTGAAAAAATGTTGGGATCGGAGACCATCGGGTTTTCGGTAGCCATTGAGGAACATCAGCTTCATTGGTGCAGAGTTCGAGTGGAGACGATCGGGGAAAGGATTGGGTTCGGAGGATCGAGATCTGAGTTCGGAGAGAAGCTCGAAAGGGAGAGAGAGGGAGAGAGAGGAGATCAAGTCAGCATCCAGCCCCAGGGTTACTGTCAGGAGATCATCGACCAACCCCGGGACGTTGATGAGACAAGAAGAAACCTATATGAAAATGGTCAAACAGTTGGTCTCTCTCCACGCTGACGTCCAGGCCTGCTAACATCCAGCCTGTCTGAGTCCATCACCTCGAGGGAGAGAAGAGTGTGTCACAGCCCGCTGTGTTCCGCTGACCACATGGAGACAGGACGCCTGAGAGGACCAAAATGCAGATTTCAAAACCTCTGTTTTTCTAACTGGGATTAGTGAGCATGTTTCTGGCCCCTCATAATCTAATCTAGCTAGGTTTGGGGGGGGGGGGCATTTTAGGGGATAATTAATAATGAGTTGTTGTCCCTCGATGTTCCGTGTGCTTCCCTATTTCATGATGAACCTTGTAAAGCATAATATACCTGTAGATATGTTGGTTAGTACTGTATTATGATTTGTTTTTCCCGCCCATGTACCTTATTTTGGCTTACATTCAATTTTTCCTTCATGCAATAAAATTTCA
Organism: Somniosus microcephalus; assembly: GCF_052327205.1. Classification (NCBI taxonomy): domain Eukaryota; kingdom Metazoa; phylum Chordata; class Chondrichthyes; order Squaliformes; family Somniosidae; genus Somniosus; species Somniosus microcephalus. Next base: position 32,895,077 of record NC_141012.1, on the reverse strand, counting down.
TTTTGTTTCATTAAACTTGGTCTATAGAGTGTTCTCTGCATTGTAGTTCCTGCCTCAAAGTCCAGTGTATAGAACCTAAGGGGTGAGAGGGTCGAACCACTCGGTAAATTACTGTGCAAGAGAGAGAGGCCTCTAGAGCGAGAGAGAGACCTCGTCGATCGAAAACCCCTTACAAGTCCTCTGGAGGAGTGCAGAAGATGGCGCGTGTGTAGTCCTCCTAATGTTGGTAGCACTTGTAAAGAGCCTGACTCTCTCTGTTCCAGCAGAAGCCAACACCCACTTTGCTTTTCCAGCTGCTGCTGGACTTAATGGGCCTGTTTCTGACCTGCAAAAAATCTGAAGCTGGATAAGTGCGTCAAAGCTGACCAATTAAAACCTTCAGTTTGAAATGGAGAACCATGGTGATGTTGCTGCATTGTGATCATGTGCAGACAATAGCTTTCTGTATTCCCCGTGGTCATCATAAGGGCACAGTTATAATGGCACCATGAGAGATAAAATAAACAAGGGAGGAAATTGTTGTGAGGTTGATATAGCAACGGCTCCTGAAACAAGATTAACAGCAACAAGGTAAAATACCTAAAGCTGTTCTTTAACTGTATAATCTCTCTTTTATAGCGATAGTCCTGTGGGGAGGGGGTGGGGATTGTGATCCATTACTATTCAAAGGGTGGTTTATGTTGTTTAGTACAATTCACAAGTTGATTTAATCTATAGAAAAATAGATGCTGTTTAGACTGTCCTAAACCGTGTGGGCATTTCATGAATATAACTCATAACAGAACTTTAAGACTAAATTACAACCATTACTTCTCATCTGATCTTTCAGATAATCTATAATTATAAACATCTGTTTTATTACATCATTGTTTATATTCACACTATCCCGATGGAAAAGCTAATTATGAGGGTCTGAGGTAGAAACTAGGGAAGGTAAACTGGAAAAAAGATTGACAAAGAGATGGAACAATAGTGGGAAATATTTTTTAAAAACTGATCAGTTGAGTTCAGGAGGAACATATTACACTAAAAAAGCAACAACAGACTAGCCAATAATGAGTCACCATGGATGACTAAAGAGATGAGGGTAACATTTAATCTAAAGAAACAGGCATACACTAAGTGCATAGGCAACAAAGGGAAGGAAGACAAAAGGTAATACGAAGAGGTTAGGAAAGAAGGTTAAAAAAGTTAGGGAGTTAAAGAGGAATTACAAAATGAAATTATCAAAGAATCTAAAAAGGAATAATGTGGTATTCTATAGACACATAAATAACAAAAGGAAAAGTAAACTAGGGTAATGCAGTGCATGTGATGTATATGGATGTTGAATAGACCTTCGATAATGCCGCATATAGTAGACTCATGACTACGGTCTAAGCATGTGCAGTCAGGGGACAGGTAACAGAATGGTTATCGAACAGGCCAGAAAACGGAGAGTAGGGGTTAAAGGTAGTTACTCAGACTGGCTGAAGGTGGGACGTGGTCCACAGGGATCAGTGCTGGGACCACTGCTCATCATTTACATAAATGATTTGGATGCAGGAATCTGAAGAATAATTTCAAAATTTGTGGCTGACTCCACTTCGAGTGGTATCGTTAATACTGAGGAAGACTGTGACGAACTTGCAGAATGGACGGGTAAAACTATCTGGAAAGACGAACAAACTGGGGCTCTTTTCTATGGAAAAGGGAAGGCTGAGAGGTGACCTGATAGAGGTCTTTAAAATTAGGCCGGGGTTTGAAAGGGTAGACGTAGAGAAGATGTTTCCACTTGTGGGGGAGTCCAAACTGTGGGCCATAAATATAAGATAGTCACTAATAAATTCAATAAGGAATTCAGGAGGAACATCTTTACTCAGACAGTGGTGAGAATGTGGAACTCGCTACCACAGGGAGTATTTGAGGCAATTAGCATAGATTTTAAAACATTTGTTCATGGGATGTGGGCGTCGCTGGCACAGCCAGCATTTATTGCCCATCCCTAATTGCTCTTAAGAAGGTGGTGGTGAGCCGCCTTCTAGAACCGCTGCAGTCCGTGTGGTGAAGGTACTCCCACAGTGCTGTTAGGCAGGGAGTTCCAGGATTTTGACCCAGCGACGATGAAGGACCGGCGATATATTTCCAAGTCAGGATGGTGTGTGGCTTGGAGGGGAACTTGGAGGTGGTGGTGTTCCCATGCGCCTGCTGCCCTTGTCATTCTAGGTGGTAGGGGTCATGGGTTTGGGAGATGCATTTAACGGGATGCTAGATAAGTATGTGAGGGAGAAGGGAATGGAAAAATATATTGATAGGGTGAGATTAAGTAAAGAGAGTGGGAAGGGGCTCATGTGGAGCATAAATGGCCTTTTCTGTATTTGTAATTCTATCCCAGTTATTAGTTGACATCAGATGGGTGTAGACTACTGTAAATATGTTGCATGATTCATGAAAGGATACAATTACATTATCAGCAACAGATTTCTGGGCATTAATAGCACAGTTTATATGCTGTGGAACCAAAGATCCTGTAAATAACTTTTTTTTATCCCATTCTTAATGAACGTTCATCGATGTTGATTTTTCTTGCCTCCCATGTCGTCTTCCTTCTACAATCTACAGGCTTTGAAACTCAAGTTTGGCAATCATTACTTTCTGCTCCAACTCATCTTCACCCCTTCTCTTTTCAACCTCAAATTAAATCACTTTCCTCATTAGCAAGAATGCCAGTTCTGTAATAGATCAGTTGTTCAATAAAGGTTTCTGTTTGTATCACAAGATGTTGTTTTATGTCAAAACACATTCACCATTTCTGTTACAAGTTGACTCTTTGGGTGATCACATCCAGCCCTCACGATCCTAGACTGCAGCCAGATCAAAGTGCATAATTCACCACAAATTTAAAAATACTGCTATTGCATCGGTTAAATTAAATTAGCTGAGGAGATTAAGGGAATTGAGGTCCATCAAGGAATTGTGAAATGTGATCTTGGCTACAAGGACAGGTTGGAGAAGCTGGATTTGTTTTCATTAGAGGTGTACAAGATTATGACGGGTTTGAATAGGCTAGACGGGGAAAGATGATGGTACAAGGACTAGGAGACACATTTAAGGTTTTGGGCAAGAGGTACAGGGGGAATGTGAGGAAAAACTTTTTTACGCAGCGAGTGGTGTGGACTTGGAACTCGCTGCCGATGGAAGTGGTGGAAGTGGAGACACTCAATGTTTTCAAGGGGAGACTGGATAGGCACTTGAGGAAAATAAACTTGCAGGGCTACGGGGATAGAGCGGGGGAATGGGACTGACTGGATTGCTCTACAGAGAGCCGGCACAGACTCAATGGGTCGAATGGCCTCCTTCTGTGCCGTTAGGACTCTATGGTACTTGTTGCTGAAGATGGTTACACAGACCAGCAAGGCTGAGTCTAGTAGGGTTTAAGAATCACCTGTATTTCATTTTTATATTGTAAGCTGTGACTGCCCAAATTAATAGGCAAATTCATTAGTGACTTGAACCAAAATAATGTATTTGTGTCAGTTGCTGCTCTAATTGATGTTTTAGGACTGGTAGCAATAGAGATGCCAACCGTTTTTCTTATGAAAATTCCTTCTGGATTAATTTATGAAACCACTTTAGTTGGTATATTGACGGGATTACTCCCTTTTGAAAAGTTTTTAAATACCTAGGAACAGGAAAGTTGGAGGTCACACCCATGTGTATTGTTTGCATCTGTCCCTTTAAGGTCCATTATGTTTGTTGTCTGTAGGTTGAAGCAACTGAAACTGCCATTGATACATTGACCCTGAAATTGTGGTTGGCGGCACAAGGAATAGGCCGCCAACCTCTGAACGAAACCCGCACTTACCTAATGCAAGTCCCCGAACGAAAATTAGTTTAAAATGCTGCAGAGTTGGCACAACCTCACACCAACACCATAAAGCATCCCTACAATGCCCAAGCCATTCCTTTCACACTCATCGCCATGGCGGGGTGGGGGGGGGGGGGGGTGGGTGGTACCGTTGTGTCTCACCATTCACTGCAACTCAATAAACCACTTCCAAAGATACACACACATCTGTCCAAAAATGCAAAGTGTTGAAAATAAAGATTTCAATGTTTGACAGCACATTAACAGAAACTTTGCACAAACATTGGCTAAAACACCCAAGTGCCTACCCTTGTGTGCTGTAAGTTGATATGATTGGATTAGCATGAGGGTGAGTGTGAGGGGTGGCTAGTGAGATGGGGAAGTGATAATGTAGATAGAGAGGAATGGGTGGAGGTGCAAGGTAAGTTGGTGTGAGTAAGGATGTGCAGGAGTATGATAGGGAAGGCAGAGTGATGGGGATATGATGAGAGGTACAGCAGGATGAGGTTGAGTGTGGCTTTGCAGTAACGTTTCGTGATCTAATGAGATCATTGAAAGGTTTGCGCCACTGCAGCCTGGTCCCCCTGACGACATCCCTGCTTGTGTCCTCCAGTGCAATGTGCAACCAGGTGCGTTGATCTCCTGGGGAGGTCTCTTCCGCCTATTGGAATGGAAGATGTAGGAATTAAACAAGCGGGGTTGGGGTTATGGTTATTGTCTCTGGCCAGTCAGAAGCCTCTGAACTGCTCCAGGGACCCCCGTGCGGTTTTGAAGCGCTCCCCTATTCCTGGTTCTGACCGCCGGACTTAATCGGTAGCGATGTAGACAGAAAAAACGTGACTCGTGGTTCAGGTGCAAAACAGACCAGTATTTATTGAAACAAAAGAAAGAAACAACTTAAAAATAATCGAAACAACACACCTATGCCTGGTACAGCACTTTTGCTTAACACAGTTCACTTATCATTTGCTGCAGCACTCCTTTGCTTAGTGGCTTTACTTAAATACAGCACCTTTAACTAGTGCAACACACCTTTAATACAGTACACTTTGCTCACTACAGCACCTCTGCTTAGTGGCTTTTACTTAAATACAGCACTTTAATACAGCTACTTAGTGTCCACTGAAGCACCTTTCTGCTTAGCGCAACACTGTTACTCAAATACAGCACTTTACTTCTTACAAGTCACTTAATGTTCACTACGGCACTTCCCTGCTTAGTGCAACACTTTTATTTAAATACAGCACCTTTAATACAGAACTCAGTGTTCACTACAGCACTTCTCTGCTAGTGCAACACTGTTACTTAAATACAGCACTTTACTTCTTACAAATCACTTAATGTTCACTACAGCACTTCCCTGCTTAGTGCAACACTTTTATTTAAATACAGCACTTTTAATACAGAACTCAGTGTTCACTACAGCACTTCTCTGCTAGTGCAACACTGTTACTTAAATAGGGGAGGAGAGAATGGACACAACGAGGGAAAATCGACTAAAATTACAGTTCTAACAAAATTCCCCTTAATTCCCACCCCTATACCTATTCTAAGTTGCCTTGTAATGGGCCAGAAAATTATATGCTCACCAATGAACGCCTGCCCCATGCCCTCTGCAGTCTATGATCTTCACTGCCCCGAAGTAGAAAATAACCCAATATTTAAAAGTAAACTGCTGGTATCCCACTCCTTTAGGCAGGCTTCTGAGCTGTTCTTCTGTAGGCAGAGCACAGAGGCGAGGCGGGAGAGAGAGAGATGGCTTCTTGAGAAGCTATCTTATACCCCAATTGGGGCCGAAACCTTCCCGCCCAAATCCAGGTGCATCTGGGCTGAACAAAAGGGATCCAAACTGTTCCCATTGTCTGTGATGGGTTTGGATGAATTACCCATTTATCGTGATGGGTTTGTGAATGTGTTCCCATTCATCGTACTGAGTTTGAATGGAGCTGTCTTGGTTTGAAAAAAAGCATGTCTTTCTATAATTGCTGAGTAAACAGCTTTGGAAGTTGGTGTAAACAAAAGTCATTGCCCTGTGGTCAAACTGAAACCGCAGTCTCAAGTGGTTAATCCTTTGTGTAAACATAGTAGCAGTTTCTGTCGATTGTCTCTGCAGGGAGGGGAACTCTCTGAACTGCCTTTGAGTGGCAGTTTAGTCAGCCATCTTTGATCTTCCCTTTTCATATGTCCACAGTCTGTGTCCTGACACGAGGTCGGGCAGCCATCTTTGATTACCCCTTTTTCACAGACACACACAAGCTGCCTTTTCAATGTCTTTTGTCTTCTGCCACGAGGTCTGATGGCCATTTTGATCCCTGGATTTTTAAAGGTATATTACCCAGGTATTCTTTAATCAAAATCAATCTTCGGAACTGTAGGAAATTTAGAAATTATTGCGAAATCGTTACAAAGAGGACCTCCCTGCGTGCTGTGACTCCCTCCATAATCATATGGAAGGAGTCATGGGAGGGCCTGGGTGCAGCTGTGCACCTCTGTGTAGTGTTTGTCAGTGTTAGCAGCGCCTCAGTGCTGTAGAACACTGACAGCACAACTGTCAAAATCAATTTGCGCACGGTCCCTTTAAGGATACCGGCTGATGACGCGTCATCTAGTGATGTCATCAGATCTGCTTCTTTCAATTGGCTGGGAAACGCGCTGGCTGGACTTAGCAAGCCCAATCAACGTAAGATGACTTTGGACAGCGGGCTGGAGACAGCAGTGGGGTCGCAACCCGTCACCGACCCTGGCCGCCCCGGACCCGCTGCGGTTGGGGAAATCGTGGCCTCCGTGTTTGTAATATGGAAATGCAGATTTGTGTAGGAAATTTGCTTTGAGAATGAAGCTTAAATTTGGAAGTCACTTTTTAGGTCCTCTGGTCATTTTTTTCAAATTGGAGACAAAATATTGCTCCTAGTTTACCCCATATTTAAAATTCTGTGAATTTCTTTCAGTCTAACTGAAAAATATGAAGCATTAACATTCTTTTACGTCCAGCTGGATATAGAAAATGACTATGCAGCTGGGCTAACGGGGGCTAACTTAATGGAAGGCCGGGAGGGAATTTTAAAAATCTCTTCTGTTGTTTTTATATTAACAATCACTTGATTATTCAGTTGCTTTTCTGTTCTCTCTCCCCTCCCCTCCCCCCACCTTAGTTTTCATTATTTTGTTAAAGGAATTTGCTTTTGGAATCTGGAGATAGTATTTAAAAACAAAACTTTATTCTGAAATTTGATTATTACCCAGCAATATATAAGTCTGCGCTCCTCTAATTCTGCCCTCCTGAGCATCCCTGATAATAATCGGTCAACCTTTGGTGGCCGTGCCTTCTGTTGCCTGGGCCCTAAGCTCTGGAATTCCCTGCCTAAACCTCTCAGTCTCGCTACCTCTCTTTCCTCCTTTAAGACGCTCCTTAAAACCTACCTCTTTGACCAAGCTTTTGGTCACCTGTCCTAATTTCTCCTTATGTGGCTCAGTGTCAAATTTTTTGTCTTATAACACTCCTGTGAAGCGCCTTGGAACATTTTACTATGTTAAAGGCGCTATATAAATATAAATTGTAATTGTCAGAGGATTGCAGCACATATGGCATTTTTGCACTATATATACAGGACGATGTTATTAAAATGTATAACAATTCTATGTTTGTCATTATTCCTTGTGTTTGGATTCCCTGTTCCAACAGAATACTAGTTAAGATTTAAATTCTACAGCAATGGAATGGTTGTATTTCAAATTTTGCTCCCATGTTTTCAGATTAATCTGTTGCCACATCATGTCTTGACAATTCTGCAGCCATAAAATTAATATTGAAACTTACTGTTGTGTGAATGTTCTTTTTGAATCTATACCATAATGTTGTTTTCCCATTTCCCATTTTTGACTAAAAGGAGATGAAATGGGACCAGAGGTTTCTTCCTGCAGTTATACAAAAATGTTTGAACCTCGTGTGACAAAAATGGAGAATGATTGTCCATAGTGGAAGGGTTTTCTCTTAAAACATTTCTTTAGCTTAAAAAATGGGCTTGTAAGAAAGGTAACGCCTTCAATATGGCTTCTGCATGCTGGAAGAATGGCATCCATTTTGTTGGCTCACCTTGACGTTTTTTTTTGAAAAACCCCAAAATGCCGGTCAAGACAATTCTAGTTAGTTATTAACAGCCTTATGTATCTGGGATAAAAAATGCCAAACCACATCATCCAGCTATTAATGGACCTAATGCCAGTAAGCCCTGATGTCATTATTACTTGTCAAACACCACAGATAGCCATCGGCTTGCTTTCACATGTGTAATGGAGTTTGCTGGCCAGTGTTTTGAGTAAAGTGCTCTGTCTCGAGGACTGGCTTATCAAAGGCAAGACTGTATTTCAAAGGTTCTGCGGATGTAAGAATTCCAACACGTCTAATGTGCCAGTGAGTTCGGATCTTGACTGAGATGCATTCTCAAAGCTGATGTAACATATAAACAGTCTGATTACTGGTCTGTCTTATGCGCAACCCACTAACCCCCTCCCACCCCACCCCCCCCACCCGCTTCCACATTTTGTGAATCCTAGGGTTGCCAAATCTGGTTGGGTGTATTCCAGGGAGCTATACTATCACCAGGCTGAGAACTGTTACGGAATCTGCTCAAAAGATTTCCCATTATTTCCAAATTAACATTCAGGATGGCAGTGGCAGCAATCTAGATGTCAAGTTGGTTGGCTTTAAGTTAAGAAAAGGTTTCATTTAATATTTAAGAAATGTTGTAAATTCACATAATGAACTTCAGGAGATGTCAGTGTATCCCAAAATGTTAGAGACGTCCTGAGGCCAATTAGATGACAACGGTTGGTAAAGTTAATCTGCAGATTGACAGGCGCTTGTGAATTCGTGCTATCTGGTCAGAAGGAAGCTGGATGAAATGACTGTCTGTTTTTAATGTTTTGACACATTGAACTTTGACAGATTCAACTTTTCTAGCCTTGTTTGATCTGTTTGACTAATTGTGGCTTTGACCTCTCCTCCCCACCCTACCCCATTACTTTCATTAATCTCTTGCATGAATAAGCTTTGCAGTTCTAGGAATAAGGTTAACATCTGCGAGAAGCTTATTTAGGCCTCCTGGGACTTTGTGGTTTTTGGTGAGTCAGAGTGTGTGCTAAAGTGCGACTTACAGTAAGTTGGAGCTATACAGAAGACTTTTAAAATCGAAATTTATCAATAGATAATATATTTGGCCTATCTCAACACAACAGAGGGGCATGCGTCCTTGGTCTGTCTGACTGAGTCCCATACCGTGCTTGTGTCTTTAGGTTCCTTCCACCTAGGGTTGTCAGCTCTGGGTATACTCCTGGAGCTTTCATCACATGACCTCAAACCGCCCTGTCCCACCATTGGTCCATCATCCTGGCGCACTGCCTTCCCATGTCAATTTGAAAGGGAGCAGGCTCTTTGTTACCCAATTGGAGTAACCTTGACTGTTAGTGAAACAGCCTTTTTCCCTCATTGGCATTATTTTTATAACTAATAAATTAAAGCGTACAAAGAAAATGAAAAAAATCCACAACTTTCTTTTTAATGTTGCTGTGACTTTTCTCCCAGGTTGCTCGCTGCAGTGTCCTGGAGATTAATTTTCAGTTCCTGGAGACTCCAGGGAAATCCTGGAGACTCCAGGGAAATCCTGGAGGGCTGGCGACCCTTACAGATTCTGACATCGGTAGATAACTGAATTAATAGACAGCTTAAGCCTTAAATTACTGAATGTCCTTAGTTAATAACCATTTGATTAGTGATGTCAACTCAGTGACTTCGTGCTTTAGGCACCTGATCCTCTTCAGGTTATGGTACGAACTTTAAATAAATCTGTTCAGAGACGATCAAATGAAAGGTACAGAATAGGCCTAAGAGGATATCAGTCAATCCGAGCATACTTTGTAACAGTTTGCTTTTTTTCTCATCCTCCCCAGGGAGTTGTGATTCCTGCTTGAGGAAGGCTCAGTTGGTCTTGGTAGTCCTGCCATGCTTCAGTGTTTGAGTCTTCAGCCATGGGTCCAATCAGGTGCCCCCCTGACATTTACCAGTGAGACATCAATATAAAGTCACTACTCCTGTCAGTCGGGAGAAGAACCATTTATTTATTTCCCAGGTGTAGCATTCCCTGCCCCACAGCCCAATACAGACTAACCCCAGCTAAGTTACTTAGCCACGGTTGGAGGAGCATTTGCTATGTGCTTATCACGATTCAGATTACGACTCGAGTAATATGTCATCGTTACTCAGTGACCCTCACAAATAAATATATCTGTGTGCACATTGGGAGAAGATAACATCAGCCTCTGATCACATTACATAGATTACATAGAATATACGGCACAGAAACAAGCCATTCGACCCAACAAGTCTATGCCGGCGTTTATGCTCCACTCGAGCCTCCTTCCGTTCTTCCTCATCTGACTATAAACATAACCCTCTATTCCCTTCTCACTCATATACGTTTCTAGCCTCCCCTTAAATGCATCTATACTACTTGGGGAGTTCCAGGTTTGTGAACCAGCGACGATGAAGGAACAACAATATATTTCCAAGTTATTTGGAGAGGAATAGGGAGGTGATGGTGTTCCTATGCGCCTGCTGCCCTTGTCCTTCTAGGTGGTGAAAGTCGTGGGTTTGGGAGGTGCTGCCGAAGAAGCCTTGGCGAGTTGCTCGCTCGCTGTACAGGTTTGTACATGAAGACTGACTGCTTGAGTGAAATGCTGGCAGTCCTCCAGTGAATGGAAGTGTACTGAACTATGGGAATAGCTGAGCCGGTGCTGGCATGAAATGACATGTTCCAGGGATGGACTGTTGTGGCACGATTTGGACTGCTTTCCTAAATATTTGAAATGGGATTTCTGACCTCAGTATTGCTCTTCCACCCCAAAAAATATTCTAATTTTCGTAGCTTGAACATGCATAGCTGAGGATAGTGATCGGCAATGTTCCCTCTAAGCTGCGCAGCAATCTGCAAGGTCCCGCGCAGGCTGCTCACCGGCTTTTCCATTGTAAATATCGCGCATGCACAGAAAGTTAAAGGGGCCGGGCATTAAAAGAAACAGGCGGCGCAGAGCAAAGCACAGCTTGCAGGGAACACTGATGATCAGATATACTGTGGACACTTGCCCAGCAGGCACACAATTACTGACTCATCTTTGTTTCCAACCCTTCATGGGATGTTTATTTTGGTTAGTTTTAATTAGTATTTGTTAAAGCACAGCAAGTACGCAGCAGCAGAATAATCACTTAGAAACCGAGTGACTTCACAGCCATCAGTGGCACACAGCAGATGTGCTGCAAGATAATGAATTCTATTGTCCTTTGATAGGCCCAACAGCAATACTGTAAAAAATAAATTCTGCATCATCCTGTAGCTAAGATAACTGGGGAAACAGATTCAAAAAAATGCAGTTTCCATGTGTTAATGACCTCTTCCGGGCAGTCGCTCAGTGACCTATTAAAGGACAGCTGTATTGCAAAGTTACCTGATGTAAATCCCAGTCACTTCTATTTTTAATCTATTGTATTTTCAATAATCATAGATACGGGACATTCCCCAGGGACCAGGATGCTTGGTTTGGGTGGAAAAATTGGTGCAATTACTGATTCCAACTAAGATCGACAGGGTCTCCATGTCCCCGAAGTCTCCAGGTGTGCCGTCCGTTACTGGGCTCACATGCAACGTTCCCACCCACCCCAGGTCAAAATTGAGGCCTCTGTGTTTAGAGCCTTAATTCATGGAACAGAGACAAAGGGCTGGATTTTCATTGGGCCGTGGAGTCGGGATTGGAGGCGTGTGGGGGTATTAAATCCCGAAATCGGGGGTCCCGACCCCATCCCGCCCCCAACCCGCCTCCATGCCAGTTTCAAAGGAGGCGGGTACCCGCCCCGCACTGGGACCTGCCTCCCCAAGGTGGGAAGGGGATTAGTGCCAATTAACTGCCTGTTAACAGGTGGTTAACAGGCAGCTTTTAGCCTAATCCCTATTTTCATTGTTGAAATGTGGGATTCCCGACAGCTCCAAACCACGCCAAGTTAGCGAGGCGGGCCGTCGGGATGAAGGGCTTGGAGGGGTCGAGATGTCTGGTGTTCAGGTGAGTGATGGGTGCATGAGTGCAGAGGTAAGTGTGTTTGGTCTGTGTAAAGTGTTTAAAGAAGTTCTACTAACCTTTACTTACCTTTACAGCCTTCCTTCCTTCAGGTCGCGGGAGTCCCTCATCTCACCGGCACAGAAAGCAGAATGGCCGCCAGCTGTCAAAATCTGCAGCCTCCGCTTTCTGTTCCCGGGAGATTTCTAAATCATCCTGAGAGGAAGGAATTAACCTGGAGTACAGAGTGTCAGTGTTTGACAGCTTCAAAGAGCTGTTAAACACTGATATTTCATCTGTCAAAAGGTCTTGGCAGATGAAATTTCAATCTGTGACGTCACCTGTTGCCGGATAGCCCTTAATTGGCCTGCTGAGCCCGCTGGGCGGGCTCAACAAGATCAATCAAGTCAAAATCACGTGGGTTGGCTAGAACTCGATGGAGGCGGGACTACAACCCCAAATGTTGTAGTCCCGCCTCCTACCTGCCTCCTCAATGAAAATCCAGCCCAAAATCTCCAAGCTAATTTCTCAAACAGTAGTAATTAACATTCCCAAAAAATCATTTGCAGCAGAGACCAGGAGAAGAACATAAGATAAGAAATATGAGCAGGAGTCGGCCATTGTGCCCTTTGAGCCTGCTCCGCTATTCACTAAGATCACGGCTGATCTTCTACCTCAACTCCACCTTCCCGCACTATCCCCATATCCCTTGGTTCCCTTAGTATCTAAAAATCTATCGATCTCGGTCTTGAATATACTTGATGACTGAGCCTCTACTGCCCTCTGGGGTAGATTTGAAATCCGTTCCAAATACAGCAGTCAGTTCACAAAGGCTTCAACAGAGAAACCAGTCACAAGTTCCTTTGATTCCTCTGCAGAACTTGCAAAATGTACTTAATCATCTTGTTCCGTAATAAACTCAACATATAGGCCCAAAGTTTCCTGTGGCAGGTCAACAAGTTAGACTTGCCTTTGGCAGTTAAATGTCGATGACATTTTTTTCTGCAAATCGCTGGAAGTGCAAGACAGAAACAGCGCGGTGCCCTCTACAGGGCGTCTGGGAGCTGAGTGAACAGTGAACTGTGTCTCTTCTTAACCAATCAGATTGAAGTATTGTGAAATTAACAGCGCAAAGACTGAGAAGGAAGTGTAAGTTAGAATGCAATGTCAAATCAGGTAAATAAAGAGAGGGAAAGAAAGATTGGATTGAGAGAGAGAAAAAAGAGACAAAATAAACATTTTAGAAGGAATTTAATTTTTTTTTTTACATCTCCAACAACAATCAAAACCTGAAAGAATGAGACTTCACACTTGTCATAGTTAATTTTCAGTGCCAGCGAGGTTGACTGGCAGTAATTAACTCTTAACACATCGTTAAAAGGATACTTAGACTTGAAATGACTTGATTTAACTTTCTGAGGCCAGTTTACTTTGTCTCTAACACGCAAGTACAGGAACATCATGCTGCTCAATGCATTTGAATGGTGTGCTGGACAGCGAGATGCTGTTTTCCTGAAGCTAAAGGTGGAGCGGCAGAAACCTTTGGATTTCCTTGTTTAACCACGCATCTGCCCTCGCCTGAAGTTGCTGTGGCATTTGCACATAAATAACGCCGAGCGCTATTAGCCTCACCGTTATGTTGACAACAATTTTGGGGCCATTGTCGTTACAGGCACTAAGTAGATGTGCCGCCTGTGGGCTTCATGTCAAAACAAAATAACATGTTTTCTTATTTCTTCTAAACTCTGAAAAGCCTGCCCTGCTTTGAAAGCCAATCTGTGTTCAAGGTAATCTGCTTACACAATGACCACTGTACTCTAAACTTGCAAACTTATATTTTCCTTCATTTAGCAAGCCCATGGATAGAAGATAGGAGATAGGAGCAGGAGTAGGCCATTCGGCCCCTCGAGCCCGCTCCACCATTTAATGAGATCATGGCTGATCATCCAAATTCAGTACCCTGTCCCTGCCTTCTCCCCATATCCCTTGATCCCTTTAGCCTCAAGAAATATATCCAACTCCTTCTTGAATATATTTAATGAATTGGCCTTAACTGCCTTCTGTGGTAGAGAATTCCATAGGTTCACCACTCTCTGGGTGAAGAAATTCCTCCTCACCTCTGTCATAAATGGCTTACCCCTTATCCTTAGACTGTGACCACTGGTTCTGGACTCCCCCTCCATTGGGAACATCCTTCCTGCATCTAGTCTGTCTAGTCCTGTTAGAATTTTATAAGTTTCAATGGGATCCCCTCTCATTTTTCTAAACTCTAGCGAACATAAGCCTAATCGACCCAATCGCTCCTCATACGTCATTCCTGCCATCCCAGGTATCAGTCTGGTGAATCTTCGCTGCACTCTCTCCATGGCAAGAACACCCCTGGTCTCGTTGCACTTCCCCTTTTCCCAATCTATTGACGTTCAGATAATAATCTGTCTTCCTGTTTTTGCCACCGAAGTGGATAACCTCGCATTTATCCACATTATACTGCATTTGCCATGCATCTGCCCAATCACCCAACCTGTCCAAATCATAATGGATGAGTGAGTCTATGGCAGACAGCATGGATGCAATACGATGAAGCTGATGTATTTACATAAATTAGATCACTTCATTTTTGTTTGCACGTACAACAAAGGATCTCCTAATCTTTTAATTATGAACAGTACCTTATTAAGAGGCTGAAGTTCACTGGTTTCACAGAACTCAAAGAACTACGGCAGCTGTTAGTCTCCCTTTAGCCTTAAGAAATATATCCAACTCCTTCTTGAATATAATTAATGAATTGGCCTCTACTGCCTTCTGTGGTAGAGAATTCCACAGGTTCACCACTTTCTGGGTGAAGAAATTCCTCATTTCTGTCCTAAATGGCCTACCCCTTATCCTTAGACTGTGACCCCTGGTTCTGGACTCCCCGACCATCGGGAACATCCTTCCTTCATCTAGTCTGTCTAGTCCTGTCAGAATTTTATAAGTTTCAATGAGATCCCCTCTCATTCTTCTAAACTCCAGTGAGTATAAGCCCAATCATCCCAATCTCTCCTCATACGTCATTCCTGCCATCCCAGGTATCAGCCTGATGAATCTTCGCTGCACTCCTTCCATGGCAAGAACATCCTTCCTCTGATAAGGCGACCAAAACTGCACACAATACTCAAGATGCAGTCTCGCCAAGGCCCTGTCTAGCTGCAGCAAGACATCCTTGTTCCTGTACTCAAACCCTCTCGCTACGAAGGCCAACATACCATTTGCCTTCTTAACCGCCTGCTGCACCTGCATGCTTGCTTCCCTCAGTCTGATTATACGTCTGACTCTTAAAATATGCATTGATAGAATTTAAGTGGAAATAAAATGCAGAGACTTGTCTTGGAAGAAAACGATTGTGCCACGTTTATTCTGTACCTTTATTAGCAGAGGCACCCCGTGAAGTTAATTCTGAACCATCTTTTTATTGAATGCTTTACAATCCTGGTATAAGCAAAAAATAAAAAACACAGCTGTTAACATTCTGGGATAAAGCTGACCATTTTTGTATCATTTGCTGTTTTACATTCCTTAAGCTGTTGTCCACCACCTGGGAACATCTTAATTTTAACCAGGTAGAGGAACTTCTCTTAATCTCCATTTGGATTGTTGCCTCAAAACGATGAAAATTCTCCCCTGAGAATGTGGTTGAAAAGCATTCCTGCTCCTCTTGGTGCCAGAATAATTTAAAACTTATCTTTCCAGGGCCGCTTTGACTTTATCAACTGAGAAACTGATCGGAGAGTGTGTGGTGCAGGCTCTGGCCAGTTCTATCCTAAATTAGCAATCAGCGTCCTATGTGCACCATAGGACCCCGATTTCCAAATTAAAAGGAGTCTACTGCCTGGAACAGGCAGGCGCTTTGGCCGCCCAACAATAGGCCCCACTAAAAGTGGCAGTGGGCTGATCATTGGTGTTAACAGGGTGGTCAGCCTACTGACTCCACTTGGAGGCCTTTACCGCCCCGTTAATGCCAATTTTGGTAAGTTAAAATCGAGCCCAATACTGTTTTCACAGACTAAAAGGCTTTCTAACATAATGGGTGTGGATTATTTTCTTTAATTCATTTTCAGGACGTGGGTGTCGCTGGCAAGGCCAGCATTTATTGGCCAGCCCTAGTTGGCCTTGAGAAGGTGATGGTGTGCTTTCTTCTTGAACTGCCGCAGTCCATGTGGTGAAGGAATTCCTACAATGTTAGGTAGGGAGTTCCAGGAATTTGACCCAGCGACAATGAAGGAACAGGGATATAGGTCTAAGTCGGGATGGTGGGGGATTTGGAGGGGAACTTGGAGGAGATGGTATTCAAATGCATCTGCTGCCATTGTCCTTTTAGGTGTTTGGGTGGTACTCCAAAGGAGCCTTGGCGAGTTACTTTAGTGCATCCTACAGATAGTAAACACTGCAGCCAGGGTCGCTGATAGTGGAGGGCGTGGATGGTCTAGCCAGTGGATGGGGAGTTGATCAAGCGGACTGCTTTGTCCTGGATAGTGTTGAGTTTCTTGAGTATTGTTGGAGCTACACCCATCCAGCAATGGAAAGTATTCCATCACACTCCTGACTTGTGCCTTGTATGTGGTAGAGAGGCTGTGGGGAGTCAGGAGGTGAGCCAGTTTCCACAGTATACCCAGCCTCTGGCCCCCAGGATGTTGATGGTGAGGGACTCGACAATGGTAATGCCCTTGAGTGTCAAGGGTTACATTCTGCAGCTGCTCATTACCAACAGCACCGCATGGATGCCCAGTTTTGAGCTGCTAGATAGACTCTTAATCTATCCCACTTAGCATGTGACATGAATCAGTCGTTCATGAAAGAAAGACATAAAATAATACTGAGTGGCCTGCGGGTGGCGCTGTCCAGGGAGAGTATAAATACTCAGGCACGGGCCCAGCTTGCGCAGGATATTCTTAACAGGAACTAGTGAAGGACACAACTAGACCTCCATGTTGTAAAACAGTTGATTAAAGCTTTGTTTAACGCTTAGACCAAGTGCCTAGTAGTTTTCTTGCATCAGCATGGTGATAGTGTCACATGATATGATGGAGGGTGTTCTCAGTGTGAAGACAAAATTTGGTTTCCATGAGGACTGTGCGGTGCTCACTCCAGCAATATTGGACAGATGCATCTGTGACAGGTAGATTGGTGAGGATGAGATTAAGTCAGTTTTTCCCTCATATTGGTTCTCTCACCTCCTGCTGCAAGCTCAGTCTGGCAGCTATGCCCATCAGGACTTGGCCAGTTTGGTCAGTGGTGGTACCACCGAGCCACACGTGGTGATGGACATTGAAGTCCCCACCCAGAGTACATTCTGAGCCCTTGCTATCCTTTTGCCTTGTATGCTTGTTTCCTTCAAGTGGTCTTCAACATGGAGGACTACTGATTTATCAGCTGAGGGAGGGCGGTCTGTGATAATCAGCAGTTGGTTTCCTTGCCCATGCTTTACCTGAAGCCATGAGCTTTCATGGGGTCTGAAGTCATCGTTGAGCACTCCCAGAGCCACATTGCTTTAAAAAAAAACATTAAAAGTAACTCTTTTTTCTAAATCTGTTCAGTGGAAATATTATCAAAAAAATCGTGAAGCATGACAGCACAAAAGATAACAGTAAATTTGTAGTAATGTATGTAAATGTCACTGTGTTTCTTCTGAAACAGTTTTACTTCCTCAGAATATAGGCAATATCAAAGAGCCACATTTCCTGTACTAAAGGTTGCCATAAAACCTGACCTGATAACATCTTAACAATGACCTTGCATGGAATTCCCTGCTTAAGGCTCTCCTGTTCCCTGCTCCACCCCCCCCCCACTCCCCACCTCCCCCCACTCCCCCCCCCACTACCCCCCCCACTCCCCCCCTCCCCCTCCCCACCCACTCCCCCCCCACCCCACCCCCACCCCCCCACTCCACCCCCCCCACTCCCCCCCACCACCCCCCCTCCCCTCCCCCCCTCCCTCCCCCCCTCCCCTCCCCCCCCACCCCTCCCCCCTCCCCCCCACCCCCCCCACCCCTCCCCCCTCCCCCCCCACCCCCCCCACCCCTCCCCCCCCCACCCCCCCCCCCCTCCCCCCCCACCCCCCCACCCCTCCCCCCCCACCCCCCCCCCCCTCCCCCCTCCCCCCCCACCCCTCACCCCCCCCACCCCTCACCCCCCCCACCCCTCACCCCCCCCACCCCCCCCACCCCTCACCCCCCCACCCCCCCCACCCCCCCTCCCCCCCTCACCCCCCCCTCCCCACCCACCCCTCACCCCCCTCGCCACCCCCCCTCCCCCCCCACCCCCCCTCCCCCCCTCCTCCCTCACCCCCCACCCCACCCCCCTCCTCCCCCCATCCCCCTCCCCTCCCCCCATCCCCCTCCCCTCCCCCCCACCCCCCCCACCCCTACCTTCCCTCTATTTCTGATGGTTTCAGAAGGCCTTATGAATTAGGGCAAGCCTGCCTGAGATATATGTCACATCCAGTAACAAAGGAAATCAAATATGTATCGCTCATGATTGTATCAGGCTGTCAGACATCCACAGGATAGCAAATGCAAAATAGGTTTGTTGGCCATTGTAACCTCTTCCACACATTAAAGTTTATGGGGTAGAAATTGGACCTCGTTGCACTCATTTTATGTAAAATGGACGTAACAAAAGCCAATTTTGGACTAATGTCCAACCCTATATTGGGTGGGGCAATTTTTCAGGGGTCCCTGGTGTTAGGCCCCTTACATATATCTCCTCTCTAGAATCGATGGGCTGAGTGGCCTCCTTCTGTGCTGTAACTAGCCTCTGATTCCACTTAATTTTTTGGCATTGGAAATGAACTAAAATAAAATTAAATCAACAGGATCAGCCTGTGCTTATCATTGAGGAATAAAACATTATTTTGTTGCGCTATAGCACCTTTAGCTGAGAGTACAGTGCCATGAGAAGAGCATTTGCAGTTTTTAGAGGGAAACTTTGTTTTGTCAAAAGGTTGGGGTTGGTGAGTGGTCTTTAACAATATGTTAGATACGCCAAGAAAATAAAATCCACCTGTTCCTTGCATAAATACCGTTTTTTTAGAAAAGGGTAGGGTACACATGGGACATGAGCCTCTGAAAGGGGGCGTGACAAAAAAAAAAGAGCCTCTGGTCTAAATGATACTTTGTAAAAATGATTAACAGCTTGTGGATGAGAAACCCCCAGGTGCTCAGAATTCTGTTGTTGTTATTTTGTCCTTATGGGCATCAACATCTTCTACTGTGGCACTTTCGACCAATCTCCCTTGGATCTCGTGTTGCTTTGAATTCCTAATGAGAAAAAAAATGGCACAGCTGTGAGGGATGATTCTATCATCTGCTGCAGTGAAGCTTAGTCGAGATCGACCTAAGAACATAAAGTACAGAATGAGCAAGGTAATTTGATCTATTGAATCAGCTTCTTCCACAGACATAGTCCAACCTTACCCTGCCATTGATTCCACCTAATCCATTTCATCTTTACTGCGGCAACAATGAGTTATTTCACCATGATTAGCTGCCAATTCTGCTCCCGCGCTAACTCGAGCTTTCATGTCAAAGGATGATTCGCTGTCTTTGACATGTCCACATTTTTGGTAATAAAGTTCTAGGACTAGATTGGCTGAAAAAATGGCTTTATGACAATCCAACCAAGTTATTTAATTAACTATCAAATCCTCAGAGGTCTGGTAGATTTGAAAATGAATTATTGCTTCTAAAACAATGATGCTTATTACATCTGCCTCTGCGTTATAACATGAAGCTGAATGGTCTGTGCTCTGAGGGGAATGAAATGAGTATTATTTTTGGTGGTGCATCTGAGAGCAGATAATTGTTTGGATTTTTTGTGTCTTATGCTACAGTCTCCAGTAAAGCTGTTGATTAGGTTTTCTCCTTTCACACTGTATTGTGCTTTGTTAGTGTGAAGTTCCAGTAAGGACTCACATCCCAAATGCATCATTTGTAATTTATATATACTGCGTAACACCTCTAAGTGCACTTGTCCTGTGTTCATGCCTTGTCTTGTCTCGGTTGAGTCGGCATTCGCAGTCTAGATGTACTCTGCCGACTTTATAAAGGATTGGCTAGGACACCAGGGATAACTCCCCTGCTCTTCTTCAAAATCGTGCCATAGGATCTTTTACATCCACCGTGCACTATCGCACTTCAAGCCTTTTGATCTCTCTGCAGCCTCTGTCATGATCAATCACATCATCTTCTTCCAATACCTCTCCTACCTTATCCAGCTCAGTGGGACTGCCCTCGCTTGGTTCTACTCTTACCTATTCAATCTTAGGTAGAGCATCTCCAGTAATGGCTTCTCTTCCAGCCCTTTAACAGTTCCTTCCTTTTCCCTTCCAAGGATCTATCCTTGACCCCATCCCCTTCCTCATTTGCACACCATCTGAAGACATGTGGTCAACTTCCACATGTACACTGATGAGATACAGCTCCAACATTTGTCGCGAACCGTCCATTGCTTCTGTGTTGTCAAACTGCATATCTGACATCCAGTCTAAGTAGGAACAAAGCCATAATCTTCGGCCCCACTACAAACTCTGTGCCCTGGTCACAGGTTCAATTCCTCTCCCTGGCAACTGTCTCAGTTTGAACCAGACTGTTTGTAACCTTGGCTTCCTATTCGACCCAAAGCTGAGCTTCAAACCCCATATCCTCTCCGTCATAAAGACCGCCTAAATTCCACCTCCATAACATCGCCCGCCTCTGCCCCTGCCTTAACCCACCATCTGATAAAACTCACGTCCAAGCCTTTGTTACTTCCAGACTGGACTATTGCAATACTCTCCTGGCTGGTCCTCCATGCTTCACTCTGTGGAAACTTCAGTTCATCCAAACTCTGATGTCTAGCAAAGTGCAAAAGGAAGCCAGGCTGTGGAGACAACCACGGTCATTCAGAGTCTGAGGTTTAGAACTTCCTGAACTGTACACTGCAATGATAAAGGTTTGTTGCTTGGTGTTTGTATATGTGCATGTTATTTGGTGCAAATTATATCAAACAGTTGTTCAATCTATCATTTATACTGAAAAGAGTAACAAGCACGGTTATGACTTACCTACAGTTGCAAGGGCAGTCCCGATCTGGGGAATAAGAAGAATTATGCATTATTAAGAAAATTCTGCACTCTTTATTTGCTTCATTGTTGTGGTATTTGGGAGGTTATTTCTTAAAGGTCCGTTTGATTATTATTGCATTGAAAGCCCTCTTTTATGCACTTCTGGTTATCGTTTCTGCATTGTCTTGATGCATTAGTTGTTGCTGGTGTTTGGTGTTTTTTTGTTTGCATTGCAACACTGTTGCTGCAGAATCCTTTGCCCACCACACTCTTGCTGACTGCTACTATTTTACAGGCCGTGTGCTCAATTTTCAGCATGAGAATTCCTTTTCGGAATTCCTATGGTGCTCCTATATTTAGAAGAGGAAACATTTACGTGAAGCTAAGAAAATCAGGCATACTTTCACCTGAGGCATTTGGTCCATTCTTGTCCTTGTTGCAGGAGCTACATGTTCAAGTCTTGCCAAACCTATCTACCTTTATTGTCTATAATTCACGATAGAGACTACGACTGAATTATGCGGTCGTCTTGACCAGGACCTCCACATACAGGGATAGCTCTGCTGGGCATAGAAATGAAATGAAAAGCTATCATATCCTTCCAAGCCACCAGTTGATACTACAGCCCGGATGAAATCTCAGAATTCTTTAATGAAATAAATTGGCTTACTACAAGTAAGCACATCTCTTAACCACCTCCAAAATGACTGTGCATTGCTAATAATTTTCAGAAATGTGTATTTTTTTTACAATCTTATTCCAGCTTAAGCCCTTGTATTTCAGAACATATTGAACATCTACACCTTTCTATTAATATTTATGCTTACAACCATCCATTTAAATGACCATTTCATTTGATGCAGAGATTCAGTACTGAATAGCATGCTCATCCATCACCCGTGACATGCTATCTCTGTGACACTTCATTTACTACATCTTGCAACCACTCTATACAACTGTAATAATGGTGCTGACTATCATTTTCCCATGACCAATCATTGTAGGAATACCTTATTGAGCAGGTTTGATGGCTTGATTTTTTTTGCTCATTCCAAGTTCTCATAACTAAACCAAATCACATCAAGTGGTGAATGAGTTAATGCCTATTAAGACTGTCACTTCGCATTTGTGCTTCTCGTCAGCTGTTGGTTAATTTACCTTTCCATTTAATGCCCCAGGTCAGTAATAAAATTACAGACACCGCAAAGATTGGCACTGATACAGATCGGACAGGAAAACTACCTGTGAAGGAACAGAAAAGTAGTTTGAGCTTCTCATGATCCGCTTCAGTGTAAAAGAATGGTGACAAATACTAGCTAAATTGCATTCCTGGTGAACTGACTCAATATAGTAATATCTTCAAGATTTGTGAATTAAATTTCATTTTCTCCATTAGTGCCAGTGCAGGATCTCCGTCGCACTGTGCAGGAGGTAGGAATAGGTCAGTCCCTATTTCTACAATTCAGTAGGTCTTAGCCACGTAATATTACTGTTTTAAGCTTGGTACAAGCCTCAGACCTGCATTACAGATAAAGCTATATTCACCAACACTGCTAACCTATTTGTATTTGAGTTGCTTTCCATCAATCCAGCTATTCTGTTCAAGAAATGATTGATATGCTGAGATATTGACTTCAGCCCTTGTGACATTTGTGCCTGGTGATCCAGGGCATATTTATATACATATTCTAGAATCTTGGATATGATACACACTTCCATACATGTTGAATCACACTTTTAATATCAACATTTAACATTGAAAATCCATAGGAAATATTTATAATGGAAGTCAACATTTATAATGGCAAAGCTTTACCTAAATATAAACAATTCACCATTAACAATTTGTTGTGAACCAATCAAATCATTCAAAATGCTTTTGAAAATAATTTCATCCACTTTTTTTCCCCTCTGTAACTAAAATTTCTAATGTCCAAAGTAAAGTTTTAAAGAAAAAAGATTAAAATTACATATTTCACAATGACATAATTAACTTTACCCACTAAGTTGACTTATTTGAGTTTTTCCTTCAAGGCCTGGGAATCAATGAGACTTTTTTTAATTTTACCTCACACTTGATGGAAACATTTTCAACCTCATCTGTGCATTTTGAGCATGTGCAGTTGGCAGAATTGTCCAACATGCAATCTGTGCATCAAGATGAGTTGATGCCCCTAATTTTCTCAGGATTTTAGAGATTGTACGTTAACTTGTAGGTAAGTTAAGTTTTTGAGAACACAAGTAAAGTTAGTGTTGAGAAAGAAGAAGGATGAAATACTACTACTGAGGTCTCTGAGGCCAGCACAAGCAGCTCAAAGAGAGATGAGACCACAAACTCTACTATGTTGATTTGAAAGAACAAGTTTGGAAAAGATGAAGGAATATTGCTAATGTTGTTAAACTACGAGCTTATCAGCAATTAACTGAATTAGCTAGTCTTAATATATCCGAACTCCTAACTATTCAAAGCTGTTAACTTGGCAGCTATATATGAAATCTAGCCTAAAAAACCCTTAATCTTGGACCTTAAGTGTAATATCAACTTCTAATAAGTAGAGCCCAACTTATATTGATTTACTGTGATCCATTCAAACTGCTGTTGTAACCTCACATACTAATTGTCAGTTAATAACATCTACTCAAGTACCTTGTGTACTCATAATGTTTAATATTAAAATGCTGCTATTTGTATTATCATAAGTATATTAATAATGAATTGTTAGTTCATGATTTCATTGCCTAACTTTCTCTTTGAGGTTATCTCCTTCCGTCAGTAGTGTACTGGCCCTCTGAAGGGTGGTAATCCTCTAGTCATGGATGGTAAATCACCAGATTTTTTTTGATGGGGAGTGAAGGTGAAGGAGTTAAGGAGTCATCTGATCCTTTTCTTAGATATTATGAGGGAAACATTCGGTATCGCCCCATTTGGGGCGCCATTATCGGCCGTGCGCAAAGTTTAGCGCCTGGCGCTAATTATCGCCTCCGACAGCAAACTTGGCTTTTATCGCCCCTGGAGGTGATTGGAGCGCTAAATTAGGCGCTTCACACCTGTCTTAAGGCGCAAAGGCCGAGGAGCGAGGCGCTACCTCGGAGCGCTGGCGAAGCAAGGAAGGGCAAGTCAAAATAAACCTGCAAAGTGCTGCTCAGTACTCAAAACTCCTTCACACAGCGTTGAATCTCTCCAGAAGTCTCTCTCTCTCTCTGAATGCGTGGTGCAAAAATGTCACCAACAAAAAAAGGCAGGAAGTGGTCGCCTTTAAATAGCGCTCCCCTAGTCCCTTTCTGACAGCATAACGCTCCCCTCAACCTGTCGTTGCTAGCGGCAGGCGGTAAGACAGGGGGCACCACTCAATATCCAGTCCGGGGCGCTAACGGGGCGTTGCACACTCGACTGACGTTACAAAATGCCGGCGCAGGAGATCGTAGTGGTAGTGTTTAGCGCCGCCGCAAAATGTCTAGTTAATTTCGCGAGCGGCGCAAACATCGCCGCGCCCGGGCGCTAGTTGCTTTGTGCCCCATTAGCGCCCTCTTAAGGTGCTAACGGGAGGCGCAAACAACTGAATTTTTCCCCCTATATCTTGCATGGTTTATGGCCTTACTGATCACAGAGTTAATTTTCTTATAGGTCTGTATACTGGAAAATTAAATCATCTTAATTTGAAGTGAAAAGGCATTAGAAAGACAAAAGATGAGTTAATGTTTTAACTTTATAATAAATTAATCTTGTTTCAGTTTGTTCTACACTAAGAATTCATAATGAAGAAACATTCCCTTTTGCAGGTAGCATCATTGCACTTACTTTTCCAACCAGATGTTATGTATATTCCTACAGCAAGTTCTTTAAAGCCATATTTATTTTCTGCTCTGCAAATATACTCTCCATTGTCTGAATCATCAACACTCCTTTTCTTCAAGCCAGAACTGTTTACTCCAGCATCCAATTGTATGCTTTGCCCCAATAATTTCTTTTGCCAGATAACTGTGGGTTTTGGGTTACTGTACGCTGTACATTTTAGTTCAAGGAATGACTGGGGCGTAACATGGATGCTGCCTTGGAGCAGTGGTTGAAGCTGATCTGAATCAGAGGTCCTGTAACGTATGATGGGCTGTGGACCATCTGGATCAGAACAATGGAAATGAAAAGTAATTAGTCATATAGGCAGCTTCGATAAAGCCTTGTAGAATTGTGTACATCTTTTCAGAGAACAGACAAAGCTGACTGGAAATTGAAACATCAATTGTAGGTATGTCCTTTATGTATAAATATATGTATTGTGCATTACAATATTGATCCAAGGGCACAAAACTGTAACAGAAAAGGACTGGGGTAACTGTTCTTCTTGATTACACTTATGAAAGGACTAATTGTTAAAATGGAATTCTATTTACATTTATTAAATGTGTATTCCTAACCAAAAGACAGGCAGACAAACCACTCCCAAGTTGACACCACTCGCAAACCAGTCTCTGTAATGTGCAAGAATAACACAGATTGACTTACCCTCCAATTTCCCCTCCCTTCCTTCTTGTGGTGATATCTCTCCTTACCATCATGTTGTGATCAGGAACATGTGAAGCCATACATGGAGAACTACATTCTACCACACTGACACAGCAAATCGGTCTGACAAGAATTTTTATGAATAGGAAAAAGCCCAACTGACCAGGCCCATTTTAGTAGATGGGCATCACCTTCTCAAGATTTCCCTCAATCTCTGTGTCTTCAGAAATACATCTAATAGGTTCTTGAGATCATTTATATTATAATTCAGAAGTCTTTCCTTGTATTTTATTTCATGAATTTATACCCCTTGTTTGAAAATGTCCCACTGACTTCCCCTTTTTATTCCTACCTTTCTCATTTTTAATCTGGATCCCTTGGTATTTGAGCCCTTCACCATAGTGAATAGTTTGCACAGATCAGGTTTATTGGCCCAGAAATTAGGTTCGGGGGCTTGCCGCGCGTGCAAGCCCCCGATGTGCACTTACCCGGCGCGCCTGCCGTTCTGCTCCCGGGACGCTTGCAATTCCTGTTTTCAGTTGATTACTCCCGGGCAGCGTCTGATGTCGCGCCACCCAGGAGTGCAGCCAGCACGAAGCTTCGAGTGCGGAGTCTAAGTTAGACACGCCCCTTGAGGTCTCCTTAACATAGGCCACGCCCCCAATTTTTAACACAAGCTGCAAAGCAATTTTACATGCAGAGCAGCATTTTAAATAAATATTTTGTATTTTTATTAATCTTTAGGTAACTTTTATAAAGTTTTAAATACTTTTACATTATTTGGAAGAATGTAAAGTAGTTTTAAACAGAATTAAAGCGTAGTTATTTTGATGAGCCGGCTGGGATCACATGGGCACTGGGCAACCAATGGGAGGTTGCAAAAGTTCATTCATGAGTTTGATAGTAAGAACTGTCAAACTCATGAAAACTCAGGGCACCCAAAACAGCACTTAAACTACAAATAAAAGTTAAAAAAACATCCCACTAAATAAATGAACTATGAATAACTGTAAAAAAAACTATTTTAAACAATTAATCACATTTTTTAAAATAATTTTTTAACAAATCGGGTCTAAAAATACACTTACCTTACTGTAAATTCTTAAAAAATAATAAACCAGTGGAAAAAAAATTCTAAATTGTATTAATCGACCACTTACCTGTAAAACTAAGTACTTACGTCTGGTTGTTTCAAGCGTAAAAACCGTAGGTCTTTACGCACGGGCAACTCTTTACAAAAAAAGGAAATTCAGCGCGCACGCGCTGCCTGATACGTCGCATGCGTTCCGCCTCTTAACCCCTTGGTTCAGAGGACAGGAAATGCCGGTTTTCAGCGCATGCGCTGTGCATCCTGAAATCCGGCACTTCCATCGGGCCCACGCGTGAGTACCCCTTCCGTACTCACGCGCTGGGACCCGAATTACTGGGCCATTATTGAAAATATCATTTCGGCTGTTTTGTAAACTTAAACATAAATTGCTGAAACCTGTTATACAATTAGGACGAAAGGTCATTGACCTAAAACCTTAACTCTGTTTCTCTCTCCACAGATGCTGCCTGACCTGCTGGGTATTTTCAGCATTTTCTGCTTTGATTACCCATTAGGAGTGTCATTTACCAACATGAAATCCATAGACTATAAGCCTACATTGAAATCAACAATTTCTACAGGAAAAGCAGACATCCTCAATGAGCAGTCTACTAGGTTCCAATATATTCATTAAAGAGAAATATATTCTATTGAAAAATACATCACCTTAAGTCCATCTTACATGTTATAAAATTAGATTTCTACACTTTTTGTTTCTTGCTGTCCCTTCCTTGTTCTGTGTTTCCCTTTTTTCCCCAAAAGTGTTTTGGTGAATTTTCCGTTCTCATCAAGGCAAGGAATTTTAGCAAAGAGTGGACCACCTTTTGATTTTAATCAATCACTGTCTGCTTCAAGCACTCCCAAGTCAAGTACAGCACAGCCAGTTTCAGAGTCAAACTCTCCCTACTCTGCCAAACGATGTGCCTTTGCCCCAACTACAGAAGAGCAACCCCATCTGCAGGGCCAGTTTCATTAAGATTGCTCAACTAATGTAAGACTATTACACACACAAAAGACAGAAGGGCTTCATCCCAACCATCTGAGCTGGATTTCAGACCCAGATCACAGAGCCGAAAGGACAGTATGCTAACTTGGACACTCCAAGCTCAGTCTGCCCATTCACATGGACACTGCAGCCTGACATTTCCAAATTACCTTTTAAAGCTTCAGTGAAGCAGTTAGCATCTAGGCCACCTCAGACTTTCATTAGAAGTGTGCTACATAATCAAAAATTAAAAACAAAAGGCCATCAAAAAACATACTAATTTAACATACTTACAATTCACATTTAGGGTTATATTTTTTATTATCCACTCTTTACTTGTCGTATGAAAGACCTGACAAGTACAGATTGTCCCATGGTCTTCTTGCAAGATGGGCTTAAAAATCATTTGACTGGTAACGTTAAATGTGCCATCCGAATTCCTTAAGGTGGGCAGTCTAGTCGTATATCTAATTTTATCATCTGCTTCTGAAGATTGAGCATTGTGAGAAATGTTTTGATCTTGGGGTAGCCATTTAATAGAGATATTCTGAGGATAAAATCCACCAGCGAGGCACTTCACAATAGACTCATGTCCGGCTACTAATTCTTCCTGAGTAATAGAAATTGCTGGAGGAGATGGTGGGACTGTAACATACAATACAAAATAACGTTATGTTGTACTTAAATACTAAAGCAAACCAATGTCAAGCAAGCTTTACAAACTCAATGCATGTAGCAATTCCATTTCATTAAGGGAATTATATTCGGGGTGCAGCATGAATATAATTTGTATCTCATGATTGGTGAAGGTCGCGTAACCCATTGAGTGGCAGAGTCGCATAAAGGGACTTCCCATTAGTGATAAGAATGCTATTTCAGTTATTCGTTTTAATGATTTTGTCTAATCGGTCTAATTTTGCATGAGGCCCAATGTTCTTTTCAATGGGAATTGTGCGATTTCACCTCTTTAGGCCCAAACTCAGTAGATGCATATCAATGTGGACATCACCTCTTCCTGTGCCATGGATCACTGCTATTGTGATAGAGGCGCAGTAAGTATCTATATTCTCTTTATATTGTAGTGATGCTTTTGTGATTTATGTTGCTATTTTAAGATGCCAACAGATAGCCTGAAATTACATAGGATTTGTGGCATAATGCCTCAACATTTTTACTGAATTTTCAAGCAATGAAGGATCTGAAATTATATTAGTTTTGTTTAGAAGATCTTAAGTTAAATTGAATTATTATGTATGATTGGGAAAAAATAAGAATTGGAAATGAAGAACCTAAATTATATGTATATTATATTACAGGTAACACTAATATTATAAGATGCCTAAATGGAGTTATTGCAGTTAAAGCTGGCATTTTCTAAGAAGCTACATATATATTTCCAGTTGTAAAATGTGCAGTCTCCCAGTGAGGTGCAAATATCACTAATGTTAAAAAAACAGTTTAGGAAGTGACCACGCATTCAAGGCCTTTGGCGAGGTCAGGGGGTTGGAGATGGGCCTGTGGTTTGCAAGGACAAAAGGGTCAAAGGGGACAAAGGAGTGGACGAGAGTTTCAGTGCTTTTGGGGGTGAAGTAGGAACATAGACATGTTATGGAGGTGGAGGTAGGTAACCTTGTCAGTAGACTCCATGTGGAGTTTGAATCTTGGCTCTGGGTCAAACAAGACACTGAGGCGGCACTCAATTGGTTACAGCCTAAGCAAGCATTTGGGAAGCGGATTGGGATCACTGGTGGAGGCACAAAGACTGGTGGGAGCCAAAAAGAATGGCTTCAGTCTTGTTGATGCTGGGCTGGAGAAAGTGCTAACCTATCCACAACTTGATGTCAGACAGGCAGTTAATTATCAATTATTATTTTGCTTTCAGTCCCATTTGTAGGGGAGGGGAGTCAAATGATTGGTTCAGTTAAACTGTCTTTTTGGGCCTTTATGGATTCCAAGAATAAAAAGTAATTGGACAGTACAGATGAGGAAGGGCCTAGGCCCAATCCCTGTGCTGAATTAGCCAATGGCAGTTGAGGCTGATATACTGCAGTTGGCTTCAGCATTCCTGGACTATGGAGAAGAAATATGCCTCAGGGATGGCACTGTGGATTACCAATGTTGAATCCCCTCTGCTGAAGCTGTATCTGCAGGCCTGTTTTTAATTGTAATGGAGTAGATCCACATATTATTATACCCATAATTGGCTGAGGCACTGATCAGAATACCTATTGTAGAAAAGTAAATAAGAAAGAATAGAATGAGAAAAGGCCTGTGGCCCACCAAGTTCTTTCCAAATACCAAGTGCCATTTGCCCCATCATGAATTCACTGAATCCTCTAATAAAGCCCCAAAAGGTAAATCACACAGAACTCTAGACTGCATATCCAACCTTACATCCAAGATTAATTATTTTTGACTAATTGAGCTTTCATGGTCCCAGCAGTTCAGAAATGATCATATTGGACACTGTGTTCCATTATCTTTACCTGTACTTATTATATTAAATTATTTACATGCAACAGTAGCTACATATAAAACTATTGTCCATTTATGATAATATATACACCCAATTTACCATCGACATGCAATCGTGTTCCTGGTCCTCTTCTCTCTAATGGCGGGTAGACAGTTGGTATCTTCACCACACAGGTATAATTATAATCAGAGAATTTGAAAGGAACATTTTCAATCTTCAATGATGTAGCACAGTGCTTAAAACCACCCAGCGCAATATCAGAAATGCAGTTATGCTCATTACTTTCATCGGGAGTATCAGCGATACCTGGAGGGCTTCTGTCCCAGTTCGTATGGATCCAATCACTCTCATTTGCAGTGTAATTAAAGGTACAGTTTAACGTGACTGACTTTCCTCGCAGGACGCTGACCAGATGTGGCTGAGTCACCTCCCCAATCACCGGATGACCTATGGAACAAAATGTATCAATTGCTGAATGTAATCTTAGACCCAGTCAGGCTCATCTAAAAATAATGGGGAAGATTTATTACTTATTGTGAAATTGTAAATGTGTATAATTTACATGTTCACAATATTGCTATGAAGAGAGGAAGTTATCCCATAATAAAGAAAATTACAGCAAAAAATCGTCAAACACATTTGGTGAATTTAACAGTGTTTAAATTGCAGAGTTAATCCCCTGCTTTATTAATGTGCATTTAGCTTATATAAGAATAATATGTCGTGTTTATAGTCCAGCAGTATATTGTATTAGGGCTAAAGGGTAGAGCCATTAAGGCAGGAACAGTATCTTCCTGATGTGTTGGGTTGCTTTGAAATAGTGTTGTATGTTGTGCAGAGGAAGAAAGGTACTGCCAGTAAATGTGTTCCAGATGCAGTCAGTTCCAGGGTTCAGGGCAAGAGCTGTTCCACTAGTTTGGGCAGAATGGGGGAGTTAAGCTGATCCATCTCTTGTAATTGGAGAATCCCTTGTAGGGGTGTAGCAATAGATACAAAAACTCCTACCGTAAGTTTGTAGGCAGGAGAACTTGTCTACTGTGCTCGTCCTACACACACAAGTTTGTGAGGGCCCGATGGCTCAGTTTGATGACAGAGAAACGTTTTCACCATTTCCCTCAGTTATGTGGGTGAGTTGTATTCCCATCTATAGCCAGACATTGTCTGGGATGAAAATACTTGTGTGGTTGTTTGTTTGGTTGTTTCAAGAAAATATATCGACTAATATTGTTCTCTTTACACCATCTTAAATTCTGAACCTGGTGACGCTAGTCCTAAGTGTATATCTTAATAAATAGACCTCCTCTCATTAAAAATTTCCTTCCCTCACTCTCATAAGGCATCTATTTGTTTGTTGGTTGGTTCCAGGGTTATTGTCTCCACAACTCTGCCTTGAAATCCATTGGTCACTCTTTGTGTGAAGAAACTGTAGCTTATACATGGAGGCCATCTCTAGGGTTTGAAATAGTAGCCTACAACATGTTTTATTAAATACTTGTAGCTGGAAGTCACTACAGCTGTTAACTCATAAACTTTAAGAGTTATGTAGCAATTTTAAGAATTGTGCATCAATCTATGGGGGTGAAATTGGGTGCTTTGCGCCTCCTGTTAGCACCCTTGAGGGGGCACAAATGGCTTTGCAACCGGACGCAGCGCTGACATCAACTCCCGCCATATTCGGTGGGAGTTTTGCGGCGGCACTACAGCGTTGTGCCCCGATCCCCTTTGCCCAGAAATTGTGACATCATCGCCGCGCACATCGCCCCGGACCCGAAATGGACTTCTGCCCCCCTGCAGCAGCGCCAGGCAAAAACACCGACAGCTGCAAGAGGCGTGCATCATTCGGCCAGCCGCTTCGGGGGCGATGATTAAAGGCGAGGTGGCCGAGGTAAGTAAAAAAAAACTTACCTTTCTTGTTCCAGTTTTTTTGGTGGGTTTCTGCCCGCGATCGATCAGCCCGGCACTCTGCTTGTGTGCTGGGCTCATCGCGCGAGATCGCGGCTGCCTTGGTGGTCCAGGCAGGTCATTTTTCTATTGCAGAGCCTGCAGCGATGGCCCTTCCCTTTAAGGGAGGGAAGGAGCCTTTGAATGCGGCGGCGCTGCCCGGCCCAGTGTGCAGCGCGGCTGAAGTCTCCGCCCCGCCTGCTGCTGATTGCGCTCCAAGAAGGAAGTGGAGCGGTTTAGCGGTTTAGCAAAACCAAATTTTTTTAAAGTTTGGAAACATTAGCGCCTGGCACTAATTTTCCAAACTTTTAAAATTTAGCGCCCCAAACGGGGCTATAATGAATTTCTCCCCCATATTTTCATTTAAATTGTAGCACTAATGATGGA
Source organism: Somniosus microcephalus (assembly GCF_052327205.1). Taxonomy (NCBI): domain Eukaryota; kingdom Metazoa; phylum Chordata; class Chondrichthyes; order Squaliformes; family Somniosidae; genus Somniosus; species Somniosus microcephalus. The sequence goes on along the minus strand of NC_141012.1, from coordinate 32,862,672 downwards.
TTGAGGCACTGATCAGTACATGTCGATAAATTTTTGTTTGGTAAGGGTATAAAGAGACATGGAGCAAAGGCAAGTAAATGGAGTAGTGTTGCAGATCAGTCATGATCTAATAGAATGACTGTACAGGCTCGAGGAGCTGAATGGCCTACTCTTGTTCCCAAGTATAATTATACTGCCACTTTCACATCAATGGGGAAATGGTTTCAGGGCGTAACAACACAAAAGTGGACGTATAACTTGGTTTGGATCAGCATCCGACTCCCCAACACACTAAAGTAAGAATTGAAACACTGTGCAGTAGGTAGTCACAGTTTGTTTGGCGCTTACATGAGTTGCAGTATAACTCCAGCCCAGTGCAAAGTCAGATTTTGAAAGTACCCAGGCCTTTCATTGAATCTCCTGGGAACTTCAGAAACAGCTTTTTAAAATCTTGTTAATGGCTTGAGAATGTTCACCACCCTGCCCGTGCTCTCATAATGTTAAAAATGAATCATCCGTGAACAGAGCTCTGTGCAAGCATACACGCACACAGTTCGGCTGTAGTGAATTTACAGTGTGAGGTGCAGTCAGCAGTGTATCGCAGATCTGCTGGCTGACCATCACACTCTATAGATACGGTCTGAGTGCTACCTGTGGTATTCCAGCACCCTTTGATGTTAATGATCAAAACAATTGTATAATTATAAATCTCTAAGCATGTCCTCTTCTGTCTACAGTCAGAAAGGGCATTGATTATCATCACAAAATCAAAATCAAATCAAAATCAAATCAACTTTTATTGTCATTGTTAGTGCACAAGTGCAGTACAACGAAATGTAGGCTTGCGGCTCCCGAGAGTGTACATTTGGATTAAGACATTTAAACATTCAACATACATTTGGCTTGTAGTATATTAACATTAACATAACCATAATAAAGTGCATTGGCAGATGTGCAGGCTTTAGAGTTTATTTGTGGAGTTCAGTAGGATGACAGCCCTGGGAAAGAAGCTGTTCCTAAATCTGGTCGTTCGGGTGCGAATGCATCTGTAGCGTCTCCCAGATGGCAGGAGGGCGAACAGACTGTGGCTGGGGTGGGTAGGGTCTTTGATAATGGACCGTGACCTCCGTAGACAGCGTTTCTGGTATATGTGCTCTATGGTCGGTGGCCGGGTGCCGGTAATGCGTTGGGCAGTTTTGACTACCCGCTGCAGGGCTTTCCGGTCATAGTAGCTACAGCTGCCATACCATACTGTGATACAGTTTGTCAGGATGCTCTCTATAGTGCAGCGGTAAAAGTTAGAGAGGATCAGGGGTGACAGGTTACATCCCTTCAGCCTCCTTAGGAAATATAGGCGCTGCTGGGCCTTCTTCACCAGAGAGGAGGTGTTGAGGGACCAGGAGAGGTCTTCCGTGATGTGGACTCCGAGGAACTTAAAGCTGTCCACCCTTTCCACCACAGCCCCATTGATGTGGATGGGGGTGTGACTTCCGCCTTTGGACTTCCTGAAGTTCACAATGATTTCTTTGGTTTTCTTGATGTTAAGGGCCAGGTTGTTATTGGCGCACCACTTCACGAGATGCTGGACCTCCTCCCTGTAGGCTGACTCATCGTTGTTGGTGATCTGGCCTACTACCGTGGTGTCATCCGCAAACTTGATGACGGTGTTGGAACCATTAACAGCCACACAGTCGTGGGTGAAGAGGGAGTAGAGGAGGGGGCTCAGCACACATCCTTGTGGGGCCCCCGTGTTCAGGGTCGGGGGGGGGAAGGTGTGGTTACCTAATTTGACAGACTGGGGTCTGTTTGTTAGGAAGTCCAGGGTCCAGTTGCAGAGGGAAGTGTTCAGGCCAAGAGTTTGGTGGCCAGCTTGTTGAATGCTGAGCTGTAGTCTATGAACAGCATTCTGATGTAGGTCTCCTTACCATCTAGGTGATTCAGTGCCGAGTGCAGAGCAGTTGTGATTGCATCCTCCGTTGATCTGTTTGCACGATAGGCAAACTGGTGTTGGTCAAGAGAGGCAGGAACACTGGCTTTGATGTGGGCTAAGACCAGTCTCTCGAAACACTTCATTATGATGGGTGTGAGTGCGACAGGTCGATAGTCGTTCAGGCACGTCACAGCCGTTTGTTTTGGCACAGGAATAATGGTAGCGGTCTTGAAGCATGTATGGACTACTGCCTGGGCCAATGACAGATTGAAGATGGCGATGAAGACATCAGCCAGCTGATCAGCACATTCCTTGAGTACCCGTCCAGGGATGCTATCCGGTCCAGCAGCCTTTCGTGTGTTCACTCCGCGTAGAACACCCCTTATGTTGGAGGTCGACAGAGAGAGCACCTGGTCTTCCGGGGGTGGCAAGGCCTTGGTAGCCGGCTCCCTGTTGTCCCTGTCGAAGCGAGCGTAGAAGTTGTTAAGCTCCTCCGGAAGGGAGGCATCGCTAACCGGGGGGCTGGTGTTTTTGCCCTTGTAGTCAGTGATGGACTGGATGCCTTGCCACATGCGCCGGGGGTCCGAGTTGTTGCGGAAGTGATCCTCTATCCACAGTGTCTGTTTCCTTTTGGCAGTCCTGATACCCTTTTTTAGGTTGGTCCTAGCTGCACTGTAAGCCGCCGCGTCGCCAGATTTAAATGTTGCATCGCGTGCTTTCAACAGTGAGCGGACCTCTCCGTTCATCCAGGGTTTCTGGTTGGGGTATGTCCTGATATTTTTATGGGTCGTGACGACCTCAACGCAGCTGTTGATGTAGAATAGCACTGTGGATGCGTATTCCTCGATGTCATTATGGGCAAACATGCCCCAATCAGTGCGTTCGAAGCAGCCCTGAAGCTCCGATACTGCCCCCTCTGGCCATACTTTCACTGCTCTCACTGATGTTCTCCCTCTTTTGATGAGCGGTTTGTATGCCGGGGCTAGAAACAGGGAGAGGTGGTCAGACTTCCCAAGGTGGGGGCACGGAATGGCCTTATAAGCGTCTACAATGCTCGTGTAGACTTGATCCAGTGTGTTCTCCCCTCTTGTGGGGCAGGAGACATTCTGGTGGAATTTCGGTAGTACAGTTTTTAGGTTTATGTGATTGAAGTCCCCCGCGACGATAAAAGCTCCGTCTGGGTGCGCAGTTTGTTGTTCGCTGATGGCCCTGTAGAGGTCCTTCAGTGCTAGTTTGGCATTAGCGTGTGGTGGGATGTAGACCGCAGTGATGATAACAGCCATGAATTCCCGAGGCAGGTAGAAGGGTCTGCACCTTACCATGAGGAATTCCAAATCAGCCGAGCAGGATCTATCAATTATATCAGTGTTAGTGCACCAGGCATTGTTAGTGTAAATGCACAAACCGCCTCCCTTGCTCTTACCGGAGTCTGCAGTTCTGTCGGCGCGGAAGACCGTGCGTCCTTTTAGTTGGATGGTGGCGTCAGGGATGCCGTTGTTCAGCCAGATCTCTGTGAAGATCATTGCGCAGCATTCCTTTGTCCTTTTCTTTGTGGAGAGATCCAGTTTGATCTCATCCATTTTGTTCTCCAGTGACCTGACGTTGGCCAGGAAAATACTTACCACACATTGTATGTATAATGAGAGTCTTGGAAATAAACTGTGTCAATCTTCAGCAAGCCAACAATTGCTGCTAAGACCACCTGATTCAAGGTCAGAAACGCAGGTCATGCTATTCCCCTTTAAAATAGATTGATGCGTAATTGTCAAAGTGAAGCCCCTGTACCAGGCTGTGTGGATCCAGTCAGCATAATTAAATATACAGTTCAATGTGACAAACTGAACACTCAAGGACACTGACTAGATGCTGCAGAGTCAGCTCCCCAACAACCAGGACACCTGATGGGATAAAATGTCTCATCTGCTGAACATAATCTGAGACCTGATTGCACATTTTTACCTGTAATATTGGCCCAGAAATTCGGGTCTCCACGGGTGAGTACGCACGGGGTACTCACCCGTAAGCCCAATGGAAGTGCCAGTTTCCTGCATGCACTGCGCATGCACGGGAAACCGGCACTTCTGTTCCCCTGGAAGCAGGGGTTCAGAGGTCGAACGCGTGCGCAGGGGAGGCTGCGCGTGCGCATCGAACTTCGTTTTTTTTCACAGGTTTTCCCGGGAGAGTAAGCCTGCAGAATTTAGAAATGTAAAAGGCAGGCATAAGGCCTGCTTTTTACAAGGTAAGTGGTGAATTAATTAAAATTAAAACATTTTTTCCGCAGGTTTATTATTTTTAAATACTTTAAAGCAAGGTAAGGTTATTTTTAGCCCCGTTAGAAAGTAAACTTATTTTTTTCAAAAATTTAAATTATTGTTTAAAATAGTTATTTCATTTAATTTATAGTTCATTTAAAAAAATGTGATTTAAAAAAAAAACTTTATTTGAAGATTTAGTGATGTTTTGTAAGAAGAAGGGGCCGTAGTATTTATAAGTCTTGACCACACTTCCTGTCAGACTTATGAATGGAGCATTCCCTGCTCCGATTGGCTCCCCATGGCCCACGTGATCCCAGGGGACGCATCGAACTAACTGCGCCCCTGGGATACGCAAGCACTGCGTGCCGGCAGTTGGACCAGGCCCCGGATCGGAATTCCACGGGGCCCACAGCTCAACGGCTGGCACGCAAGGTAAGTGCAGGTCGGGGGCTTGCACCCGCGGGAAGCCCCCGATCCGAATTTCTGGGCCAATGAAAATCACAATGACAACATTTAAAAAAAAACAAGGAACATCATGAACACAGAGGGGGGAATTTTAACCTGGAGGAGCGCGTGGATTTGGAGGCAGGTGGGGGGTTAAAACCAGCAAAAATGCGAGCACGTCGGGAAGCTGGCTCTAACCCGTCAACTTCTGCATTTCACTCGCGCGTGTTAGGCTGCTTGTGCGCAAGACCCTCGGGAGAAGAGGGTTGCCTATTAACATGAACTTGGAGTGTCTTAAACTACAAGGCTACGGACCAAGAGCTGGAAAGTGGGATTAGGCTGGAGAGCCCTTTTTCGGCTGGTGTGGACACAATGGGCTGAATGGCCTCCTTCTGTGGAGTAAATTTCTATGAATTCTATGATATGGTAGTCGCTCAATTGGAGCGATATTTCAACACAGTTTTAAATTTAGCATTGCATCCATGGGTTTCCCGGGCTTCCTGAAACTCAGCATTGAAAGCAAGGCGAGAACACAATAGCAATTGAAGGGGCTGATTAAAACTCATGGAAATACTGCAATAAATAAACAGTACTCACAGCTGCTTTCTTACTTACTAATGGGAAAGGGTTTGTTCATAGTGCTTTTGTTGAGAGTGAACTTTCTACACTTTGGAGGTTTTCCGAATCACAGCAGGGAGGCGCCTTGGCTGCTTTAGATTGGACCTCGGACAAGGAGCAATATGACCAGCACCAGCAGCAGCCTGCTGTTGAGAGACCTGCAGCTGGACAGCGGAGAGGGGGAGCAGCGGAGAGGGGGAGCAGCAGAGAAGGGGAGCAGCAGAGAAGGGGAGCAGCAGAGAAGGGGAGCAGCAGAGAGGGGGAGCAGCAGCGAGGGGGAGCAGCAGAGAGGGGGAGCAGCAGAGAAGGGGAGCAGCAGAGAGGGGGAGCAGTAGAGAGGGGGAGCAGCAGAGAGGGGGAGCAGCAGAGAGGGGGAGCAGCAGAGAGGGGGAGCAGCAGCGAGGGGGAGCAGCAGCGAGGGGGAGCAGCAGAGAGGGGGAGCAGCAGAGAGGGGGAGCAGCAGAGAGGGGGAGCAGCAGAGGGGTGCAGCTCGCAGGAGGCACTACCCGCGATGCAGGGTTCACAGGCAGAGGTTGAGTTTCTTGAAATGTCGGAACACCAGTGCTTCAGGAGGCTCAGGTTGTTGCGTCAGATGATGGCAGATGTCTGCAACCTCCTAGAAGAAGACCTGCTCCCTGCTGGAGCTGGAGGCCAGACATTACCAGTAGCTGTGAAAGTGACCATCGCCTTCAAAATTTTTGACTCCGAATCCTTAAATGTGAGTCCTATGATTGTCTTATGAAGAAAGGTTGAGCAGGTTGGGCCTATACTCATTGGCGTTTAGAAGAATGAGAGGGGATCAAAATTCTGAAGGGGCTTGACAGCGTAGATGCAGAGAGGATGTTTCCCCTCGTGGGGGAATCTAGAACTGGGGGGGCATAGTTTCAGAATAAAATGGAAATGAGGAGGAATTTCTTTTCTCGGAGGGTCGTGAATCTTTGGAATTCTCTTCCCCAGAGAGCTGTGGAGGTTGGGTCATTGAATATATTTAAGGTGGAGATAGACAGATTATTGAATGGTAAGGGAATCAAGGGTAATGGGGTGCGGGCAGGGAAGTGGAGTTGAGGCCACGATCAGATCAGCCATGATCTTATTGAATGGCGGAGCAGGCTCGAGGGGCCAAATGACCTACTCCTGCTCCTATGTCTTAAGTTCTTATGTTCTTATGGTGGATGGATAGATGGGGATGTGAGGAAGTGCATAGAAAGAGAAAGATGGGTGTGCATGCAAGGTAAGTGGGTGTGAGGAGTGATGTGATGGAGTAGGCTTGACAAGGCAGAGTGAGGGGGTGGGTGGTTCACAGCAGGATGTCGGTGAATGTGCAACTGTACTCACCCTTTCTGATCTGGTTAGGTCATGAAAGCACTTCCTGCACTGAATCCAGGAGCGTGGCACTATGCTCCTGCTGCTGACCGCCTTGGCCATCTCCAGCCACACCACCTTTGTGACAGCAGCAGGTTTCTTTCTCCCATTGCTGGGGAAGAGCATCTCTCTCCGGCTCCCCACAGCCTCCACCGGTACATCATGGGAGGGGTCATTGAAGCGGGCGCAGCCTTGGAGCGTCCGGAATCCATTGTCACACCTTGTCTTCTCTTGTTTCCAACTGCAACGCCTCCAAATTCCATCTTTGGATTGGCCCGCTAAATACTGGAGTCGAGCTTTTGTCATTCGGCTCCTCAGCACGCCCGCTGCCGTGCATTCGACGCCAAACCCGGAAGTAAAATGATAATGAGTTGGCTGTGTTAAAGTGCCACTGGCAGACCCGCCGAACGTACTTCCAGGTTTCTCACGCGATATCGGGCCCCCCCCCTCCCCTCCCCTCCAAGCTCCCAATGCGCCCGAATGTTTGCGTGAATTTTACAGTATATAATCTCAGTTCACAAACTAAATCATTGTTAAAGCACAATATGTTAGAAAAGAAAAGAAAGACTTGCATTTATACATGACCACCGGACGTCTCAAAGCACTTTACAGTCAATATACTAATTGAAGTAGGAAACATGGTGATGTGCCTCAATAAATCCGAGACTCGATGTTAGCGAAACAAAACAAGGCTTTTATTGACTTAGAAGGTAACACACAGAGGAGAATGTATCTTCCATCCAGAGGTCTGCCGTACTGGATGTGCTGCAGGCTGGGCCAGCTTACATAGGAGCCAGGTATGGGCGGAGCCCTACACACAGTACAATACAGTGGGAATGAAACTGAAACCAACCACAGTCACAGGCAGAGAAATACTGATGAGTGATGAATGGAATATTTCATCACATTCACCCCTTCTATAGATTTAGTCTGTTCGGGGGTTTGATAGTCCTCTGCAACCGACGTGGCTGTTGTGGTGCCGCGGGTGTCGGCTGGGTGCCCCCGGTGGCCTCCTGGGTCTCTGCCGGGGGTGCCGCCAGGGTTGTTGAAGGGGTAGTTGGTGGGGGTGCCGTTGGTCGATGTTCTTCCGGGGGTGATGAAAGAGTAGTGGGTGGGTATCCTCCGGACTCAAAGGAAAACAGTAAACAACACATGCAGGGCGGAACTAGGCCAATACCCATTAATAATCACTATCCAAAAAAGAGCCACCAAATTTTGGAATCACCTACAAATGAGCAACCCCCAATGCTATCACTGCGACGCCCTGAAATGCCAAGAGCTGACCATAAAGAAGAATACCCTCAGTCAACTAGTCCTGGGACTCAATAAAGTAACTAATAACAATACTAACAATAACCAGTCCCAGGACAGTGACAGGGTAACACAAAGAATTCGACCCAACACAATCGTCGCTAAGCAAAAGGAAAAATATCTGTCATATTGGGCAGAAACAACAAAAACCCAAAGCAAACTCATTTGCTACTTGGCCCTAAACAGACAATACAACATAGCTGATTACCTGACCATGGTAAAGGATAACAAACTGAGAAGAACCTTGACAAGGTACAGACTTAGCGAACATAGCCTAGCGATCGAAAAAGGCAGACACAGGCAGACCAGGCTGCCAAGAGAAGACAGGATATGCTCTCACTGCAGTCAGGGAGTAGTTGAGACAGAGATGCACTTCCTCACAGCCTGTGGAAAATATCAGGGCATCAGAGAGAATTTCTACCAAAAATTCTCACAAATATGCCCTGAATTCAGAAATCTGACTGACAACCAAAAACTCCCATTCCTACTGGGGGAGGAGAGAAGCTGTGTAACACTGGCGGCACACTATGTTACAGCTTGCCATGAACAGAGGGACAACCAGTAAACTAAGACAAGAGTATATATTAACAAGGCGAATGTATCTTTATAAACTCAGGGATATACCTGTTTATACACTGTATGAATGGAACCGCGTTTATGTGTTCAACCATAAATGTATTTTGATGCTTTGGCAACATAAGATGTACCTTATCATGCCAATAAAGCGATTTGTATTGTATTGTATTGGGTAAGAGTTGCTGTGGTCATTGTTGCTGCTGTTGTCGTGGTTGTTGTCGTTACCGGCTGGGGCGACGTCTTTTATGGACACGGTGTCCTCCCTTCCGTCGGCGTGCCGGACATACGCGTATTGGGGGTTGGCGTGGAGTAGGTGCACTGACTCCACGAGAGGGTCCGTCTTGTGGCCCCTCACATGCCTTCGCACGAATACCGGACCTGGGGTGGAGAGCCATGACGGCATGGATACGCCTGAGGTGGATTTCCGGGGAAAGACAAACATTCGCTCGTGAGGCGTGGCATTAGTGGCAGTACACAATAGCGACCGTATCGAATGGAGCACATCTGGGAGGACTTCCTGCCAGCGGGAGATAGGGAGGCCTTTGGTCCTTAGAGCTAGAGTGACTGCTTTCCATACTGTCCCGTTCTCTTGCTCCACTTGACCGTTACCCCGGGGGTTGTAGCTGGTGGTACGGCTCGTGGCGATCCCCCTGGACAGCATGTACTGGCGTAGCTCTTCACTCATGAAGGACGCCCCCCTATCCGTATGGATGTAGCTCGGCATACCGAACAGGCAGAACAGGCTGTTGAGGCATTTAATGACCGTGGCGCTGGTCATGTCTGGGCAGGGGAAGGCGAATGGGAAACGAGAGTATTCGTCCACAATGTTCAGGAAGTAAACATTGCGGTCGACGGACGGGAGGGGGCCCTTGAAATCTAAGCTGAGTCGCTCAAAGGGCCGTGTAGCTTTGATTAAGTGGGCTCTATCTGGGCGGTAGAACCGAGGCTTGCACTCAGCGCAAGTGCGACAGTTCCTGGTCAGGGACCGAACTTCCTCAATCGAGTAGGGTAAGTTGCGGGACTTTATGAAGTGGAACAGCCACGTGACCCCTGGGTGGCAGAGGTCATTGTGGAGGGTCTGTAGCCGATCCCCGATGGCGCTGGCACACATCCCTCGTGAGAGGGCGTCGGGGGATTCGTTAAGGGCCCCTGGCCGGTAAATGATGTCATAATCGAAGGTGGAGAGCTCGATCCGCCACCTAAGAATCTTATCATTTTTAATCTTCCCCCTCTGTTTATTATTGAACATAAACGCTACCGACCGCTGGTCGGTAAGTAGGGTGAAGCGTTTGCTGGCTAGGTAGTAGCGCCAGTGGCGCACTGCCTCCACGATGGCTTGGGCCTCCTTTTCTACGGAGGAGTGTCTGATCTCGGGCCCTTGGAGGGTCCTCGAGAAGAAAGCTACGGGCCGCCCCGCCTGGTTGAGGGTGGCCGCCAAGGCAAAGTCAGACGCATCACTTTCCACTTGAAAGGGAGTGTTCTCGTCCACTGCCTGTAGCGTGGCCCGCTCAATATCCTGCTTAATGCTTTTGAAGGCCATGGGCCTCAGCAGAGAGCGGAAAAGAGGATGCTTTCAAGAGGGGGCGGGCTTTGTCGGAGTAGTTGGGGACCCATTGGGAATAATAAGAAAATAACCCCAGGCACCTTTTCAGGGCTTTGGGAGTGTTGGGCAGGGGCAGCTCCCGTAGGGGGCGCAATCGGTCGGGGTCTGGTCCGATTTCCCCATTCTCCACCACGCTGCCTAGTATGCAGAGGCGCGTGGTGTTGTAAACGCACTTGTCCTCGTTGTAGGTGAGGTTGAGTTTTTGTGCGGTTTTCAGGAACCTCTCGAGGTTCGAGTCGTGATCCTGCTGGTTGTGACCGCAGATGGTGACGTTGTCGAGGTAGGGGAAGGTTGCCTGCAAGTGGTGGTCATCGACCATGCGGTCCATCTCCCTCTGGAAGACAGAGACCCCATTCGTCACCCCAAAGGGGACTCTGAGGAATTGGTAGAGGTGTCCGTTCGCCTCGAAGGCGGTGTACGGGCGGTCCTCTGGTCTGATAGGGAGCTGGTGGTACGCTGACTTGAGGTCGATGGTGGAGAACACCCGGTATTGGGCGATTTGGTTCACCATTTCTGATATGCGGGGTAGCGGGTAGGCGTCTAGTTGGGTGTACCTGTTGATCGTTTGGCTATAGTCGATCACCATCCATTTCTTCTCGCTACCCCTTACCACCACCACTTGGGCGCGCCACGGGCTATTGCTGCGTTCAATAATGCGCTCTTTCAGGAGCCTGTCTACCTCGGTCGCGATAAACCGCCTGTCCTCCCAGCTGTACCTCCTGCTTTTGGCCGCTATTGGCCGGCAGTTAGGGGTAAGGTTCGCGAATAGCGAAGGCGGCTTTACCTTCAGGGTAGCCAGACCGCACACTGTGAGGGGCGGCTGGGACCCACCGTAATTGAGCGTGATGCTTTGGTGGTAGCACTGGAAATCCAGGCCCAAGATCACGCTCGCACATAGATTCTTCATGATTAATACTTTAAAATTATCGTATACAGTTCCGTTAATGGACAATTGTACCATGCAGTAACCCATAATGGCCGATGTCTGGGTTTTATCAGCCATAGAGATGGTACCCCGAGTAGGGACCACCTTTAGGGAGAGTTGTTGTACCAGTTCAGGGTGGATAAAACTCTCCGTGCTTCCACTGTCAATTAAACATTTAACCCTGCACCCGTTTACCTCGATGTCCACCATTGATTTGGATAGCGGGTGCGGCCTGGTCTGGTCCACTGTGACCGATGCCACTGTAGGGCCCTGATCGAGACAAGATGGCGTGCACGCTGTCTGCTCACAAGATGGCGGACCCCACGAGGTCGGGCAAGATGGCGTCCAAGATGGCCGCTCCCACGGCGCACACGCGGCGGTGGCGGGTTTTCCGGCGGGGTTCCCTCTGCACACCTTCCCGAAGTGCCCCTTCTTACCACACTTAAAGCAGGTGGTGCCTTTCGCCGGGCACAGGTTTCTGGTGTGCTTCGGCTGCCCGCAGAAGTAGCAGTTGGGTCCCCGATGCGTCGCGGCTGTCGTAGGGCTTCTGGGGGGAGAGCGGGGCCCCGACGGTGTCGGGCTGCCGGGCGGGGAAGATGCCTTCCAAGATGGCGGCGCCCTTGGTGCACACGTGGCGGCGTGGACGGTGCGGGCTGAAGAGTAGGCGTCCGAGTTTCTCTGGGCCACATCCAGGGATCGTGCTGTGTCCGCAGCCTGTTTCAGGTCCAATCCCGTTTTTTCCAGCAGTCTCTGCCGGATGTAAGTGGAGCTGAGGCCTGTGATAAAGGCATCGCGAACAAGCTCGTCAGTGTACACTGCGGCTTTTACATCTTGGCACTTGCAGTCTTTGCCAAGCGTTTTCAGGGTGCCTAGGAACTCCTCCACCGATTCCCCATGTCGCTGTGCGCGAGTAGCGAGCAGATGCCTAGCATACACCTCATTCGTAGGCTGCTGGTAATGCGCCTTTAAGATGTCGCAGGCGGCCGGGTACGTGTCGGCGTCTTGGATGAGGGGGTAAACCCGGTGGCTTACCCAATTCTGCAGAATTCCGAGTTTCATACTCGCAACGTCCGTAGCGTCTTTGACGGCTGCGGAATTGTCCAGGAAGAATTCCATACACATAAACCAGTGTCCGAAGCGTGCCGATGCGTCCGAAGCATGCTGGTCCAAATCCGAACGTTCGGGTTTCAAGAGTTGATCCATTGTGTTGAAAATTAAGTCAATAAAATTGATGTGCCTCAATAAACCCGAGACTCGATGTTAGCGAAACAAAACAAGGCTTTTATTGACTTAGAAGGTAACACACAGAGGAGAATGTATCTTCCATCCAGAGGTCTGCCGTACTGGATGTGCTGCAGGCTGGGCCAGCTTACATAGGAGCCAGGTATGGGCGGAGCCCTACACACAGTACAACACAATGGAAATGAAACTGAAACCAACCACAGTCACAGGAATACTGGTGAGTGATGAATGGAATATTTCATCACACATGGCAGCCAATTTGCGCACAGCAAGGATCCACAAACAGCAATGTGATAATGACCAGATAATCTGTTTTTGTTATGTTGGGTTGAGGGATAAATATTGGCCAGGACACCGGGGATAACTCCCCTGCTCTTCTTCGAAATAGTGCCATGGGATCTTTTACATCCACCTGAGAGAGCAGACGGAGCCTCGGTTTAACATCTCATCCGAAAGACGGCACCTCCGACAGTGCAGCGCTTCCTCAGTACTACCCGGGAATGTCAGCCTAGATTTATTGTGCTCAAGGGTCTAGAGTGGGACTTGAACCCACAACCTTCTGACTCAGAGGCGAGAGTGCTACCCACTGAGCCACAGCTGACAGAAGTTAAGTAATAGCCTTTAAATTCACTCTAAAGATTCTGTACAGCTACAAAACATGTTACACTGTGAACATTCTGGATTTTAGTGCCGACCCTTCCTCTAAACTTCAATCTACAAGAAGATTCCAGCAAAATCCGCACTCTGGTAATGTTGGCCATATCTGTACTTCATCAGTAAGGAATTTTCCAACACTTTATTCTGTTAAAACATGGGCCACTAAGTAGAAACTTTGTATGAAATTAATATATTTAAGTTCTAATAACTACTACAGACATTTTCTTTGAATGATCCCGTAGTGTTACTCTTAACTGTTTAGTATTCGTTTGTGACGAGCTGCAGTTGGAAACAAATCTGTAATAAAGAGATTGGATTAAAAGACTTTAATCAGAGCACTGACCTGTTACACCAGTCTGTGTCAGAAGGAACACTATCAGCTGCAGTAATATGATCTCCATTCGACGTCCTCTTAATCCAGTTCAGTTTGTTTCTATCTTCAAATTACCTTATTTATACACAATTCTTTGGTAAATAATCCTGTATCATGAACGGTGTCTCCTCAAGACTGTTTATTTCAGCTTACGTGTTTGAAGAGACAGATCTGACCGCTTTGATCAACTAGGTTTACTGAAGGCAGGAAGGAAATGCATGTGTTTCATTTTGGTGTGTTGATGGTTTGTAATTAGCACACATGATATTCAAGGCACATCTTCCCCACAGATACCACTGATTTTGTGTAGACCAATTCCATTTTCCATTGAATTAGAGTAACAGTGAACTGTTAGGGTGAATAATTTATTTCCATAGAATGAATTTTTAAAAATCACATTTATTTTATACTTTTTTTCTATGTCAGAGCAGAAATCGGGTAAGATCAGGTAACCAATAATTTGGCTGCTGCTAAAGACTCACATAGGAAATGCTCGACAAGACAAGATCACGGTCCATCTAGTTTGTCTTCTACCCTCCTGTTAGTCGTATGATACAGTAATAATGGAGTTGTGACTAATCATGCAAATCAATCTTTATCAATTAGTCTACAAGAGATCCAGACATGAGGCAAGGAGAACCCCCAGTGGTGGAAAGTTTTGGTCATGGGTCATCTTCCTTTTTACTCAACCGAGGATTCCCCTCCATTGTGGTGACAGGGCCCTCGACCATGTCCGTCCCATTTCCCACAATTCTGCTTTCACCCCTTCCCCTCCCTCCCAGCACCATGATAGGGTTCCCCTAGTCTTTACCTTTCACCCCACCAGCCTCCACATTAACAGATCATTCTCCACCATTTCCGTCACCTCCAGCATGATGCCACCATGAAACATCTTCCCTCTCCTTTCAGCATTCCGAAGGGACCGTTCCCTCTGCGATAGCCTGGTCCACTCTTCAATCACCCCAACATCTCCTCCCCTCCCCACGGCACCTTCCTGTGCAAGTGCAGAAGATGCAACACCTGCTCTTTTATCTCTTCCCTTCCCACCGTCCAGGGCCCCAAACACTCCTTCCAGCTGAAACAGCAATTTTCTTGTACTTCTTTCAATTTAGTATACTGTGTTCACTGCTCACGATGCGGGCTCCTCTACATTGGGGAAACAAAAGGTTGATTAGGTGGCCGCTTTGTGGAACACCTCCATTCAGTCTGCAAGCATGACCACGAGGTACTAGTCGCCTGTCATTTTAATTCTCCGTCTCACTCCCACTCGGACCTCTTTGTCCTCGGCCTCCGACGCTGTTCTATTGAAGCTCAACAGAAGCTCAAGGAAGAGCACCTCACCTTTCGATTAAGCACGTTGCAGCCTGCCGACCTCAACACTGAGTTCAACAATTTCAGATCATAACCACTGCGACCATTCTTTGGAGAGAATCTGCTGGTAATGATTTTGCTGTTGTCATTTACAGTTCCTCTAGCCCCATCTCTTGTTTCCTTTCTTATCCCATTACCACCCCTTGTGCTTTGCACCATCACCCCCTTTGTTATGTAATCACTCCTACCTTCCACCCTATCACAGACCTTCCCTTTTGTCCTTTGCTCCACCCACCCCCGCTCTTTCCCTGCCTCTGTACTTGCTTAAAACCTGTTACATCACTAACTTTTCCTAGTTCTGATGAAAGGCCATCGACCCAAAACATTGGGCTGAATATTAATCTGCATGAGCGCGTGGGTTTTTAGAGTGGGTGGGGTGTTAAAAACCGACGAAATTGACAGCGCATCGGAAGCCGGCTCCAACCCGCCTGTAATATATGTGGGTAGAACAACTAAAAGACAGACAGGATGAATTGCTAGTCCATGCGCTTGCTTTACTAGGCCAGAGCGAACTGAGTATGCTCATACTAAACCACGTGCCAAAGCATGTGATAATACATTATACTGCTTTAAAAAAAATGTATATATTCCCCTCTCAAGTACAACAAAACTATGGTCCCACCTTTCCCAGTATTACATGTACCACATAACAAAAACTCCTGTTTTTTTTCTTTTAAATGAACTACAAATCCTACAAATGAACTACAAATCCAGTTTAATAACAGGTTTGTGGAGCCTTCCTCATCCCCTTACAGAAGGTTTTGGTAATTTCCGGCTGTTTTGTTTTGGTTCCGAACTCAAAGATGATCCTCTTTCTATCTCAGACTTGTTTGAACCTGGTACTTCAGTTACTGAAGTCTGAACTGAATCAAACTCATGTACGTGTTCATGATCAAGTGGTTCAAGATCACTGTCCAATCCAGGCCAGTAAACAAAGCTTCTAGTAGGTGATTTCATACTGACGATCCCTGGATGTTCAGTATGAAGTTCGGCCAGAATTCTCTGTCTCGAAGTAGGTGCCACCACTCTGTTTCCCCACTTGATACAACCTTGCTCACAAGACAATTTAGTACGACGGTTATGGAATGGTTTCAATTCTGTGTCCATACACTGATCAGTCCATCTATTCAAGGTGTTTTCATACACTCTTTTCAGTACTGAGTCCTTTTGAGTCTCATTTCCAATCTCCGTTGCATTCACAGGAAAGTCTTTGTCAACTGCACCTAGCATGAAAATTGCACTTTCCCTCCTAACACGAGTCTTCATGTGGCAACCTGGACAAGGCATCTGTGATTGCGTTTTGCTTTGAAGTGCGATATTCAATCATTTAGTCACATTGTGACAACAACACTGCCCAATGTTGCATTCTTGATGTGGCCATTGTAGGGATTTGGGCCCCAATATTTGTGATTGGGTCTCAGGGTAAACTTTCTGTTAATCAGGTTTCTTGATTCCAAACTCTATGGCGAGTGCTTCCTTATCAATTAGTGTCTAATTTCTTTCGCTCTTTGTGAGGGTTCGCAATGCGAACGTGATTGGTTTCTCTTGGCCGTCATCCATTATGTGGCTTATGACAGCTCCCACACCGTAACGAGAAGCATCACACGCTAACTTAAGCTCACGTTCTGTGTCGTAGTGCACAAGTAGAGCATCGCTTGAGAGACTTCTCTTACAAGCGTCGTAAGCTTCCTGTTGCACTTTTGTCCACTTCCACTGGACATCCTTCTGGAGGAGCTTGTGCAATAGCCCGTTCACCTTTGTCAGTTTTTACTAGCACTCTGTCTCTCTCAGCTTCCTAACAAGGTCACTAACTCAGGTAAGAAACATGCGTAGTACTGAACCATTCCAAGGAAAGATCTTAACTCAGACGCATTCTGTGGCTTTGGAGCATTGATGACAGCATCAACCTTTTCCTTCCTGCTTTAGATTTAGCTCCGCAAGCTGTTGAAATATGGCCTTGCTTCTGGCAGCGAAAACACTTTGCATTTCTGTATTGGCAGGACTGTGGTGAGTGATTTCCATTGCAGCGATAACAATTCACTGAACTGTTCTCACCGACATGCTTTTGACTTGGTCTCACAGCTTTAGGTTTGGTGGTGGCCTTGTGACTGTAGATCTCAGCTGCACTAGTCACTTGATTTGGACACAGCCCCCTAGCATTCTTAGACGCCCTCTCCATAGATAGAGAAATTTTGCATGCTATGTCAAATGTTAGATTCGGAGTGTTCAGTAATTTGGACTGTGCGCTCATCAACCAGTCCACAGGCAAACTTATCTCGCAACGCACGATCCAAAAATGTGTCGAGGTCACAATGCAAAGACATGTTCTTAAGAGCGACAATGTACTCACTGATGGTTTGACTTTGTTTTTGGTTTCTGGAAACTTATAGCTCTCTGCTATTTCTAATGGCTTTGGGTCGAATTGGTCCTTGAGTTTCTCGGCAATGTCTTCAAACAACGCATCCTTCACTTTCTCTGGCACAAGTAGGTTTGTCAACATTCCTTAGACATCTGGCCCGATCTCCATTAGAAAAATTGCTTTCTTCCATTCGCGAATTATTTTAATTACAGTTTGAACATTCTTATCTGCACCTTCGGTCTCAATAATGCTATTGGCCTTAAAAAACATCTCCATCCGCTCAATGTAAGAACTGAATGGTTTGCGAGCTCGGTCATACATGCCGAGGCTGCCGATGAATCCCGTAGGTGTGGCCACGATTGTCCCAAGTCCATCAAACAGTGACTCAGCATGCTACCTGTATACCTGTGATAATCAACGCCGCTGTTGCTGTGTATATATACATGTGAAAGCAAAACACAGACGATTCTGCATGAGCATTAATGGTAAAACATCGCAAAAATTCAGTTTAGATGTCATAAATTCACCTTAAGCTTGCCCACTCGAAGGTTTGAACACTTCCATGATCCCAAATAATGGCTTTGGGATCCCATCCTCATCGCCAAAATGTAATATATGTGGGTAGAACAAATGAAGGACAGAGATACGATGAGAAGCAAGTCAAGGTGCTTGCTATATTAGGCCAGAGCGAACTGAGCATGCTCATACTAAACCATGTGACAAACCATACCATAATACATTACACCACCGACTTCCGCATTTCACTGCAGCGTGTTAGGCTGCGTGCGAGCAACCTCCTCGGGAGAGGCAGGTTGTCACTTAAAACATGTTAATCGCTCAATTAGAGCGATATTCACATGGGTTTTCTACTTCAACTTTGGATCCATGGGTTTCCCGGGCTTCCTGGAACTTGCCAGTGAAAGCAAGATGAGAACACAGCGGCAATTGAGGGGGCTGAAGTCACATCAGGGAAATATGCCAGTAAGTACTCGGTACTCATAGCTGCTTTCTTATCTGCTTGTGGGAAAGGGTTTGTTCACCGTACTTGTCCTGAGAGGTAACTCTACATACTTTTGAGGTTTCTTCAACACTTTGGAGGTGTCATCTACACTTTGGAGGTTTGGCGGTTTGATCAGGACTTTGGAGCTCTGATCTATCAGATCAAAATGATGCCGCTTCTGCTGCCTTATATTGGACCTCAGATGACGACGAAGATGACCAGGACCAGCAACAGACTGCTGATCAAGACATGTAGCTCCACAGGAGAGAGGGGAGCAGCAGTGAGGTGCAGCTTGCAGGTGGCCCTACCCAGCACACAAGGTCTACAGGCAGAGGATAAGTTTCCTCAATATGTCTGAACACCAGTTTCTCAGGAGGCTCAGGGAGTCATGTCTGGTGGTGGCAGCCATTTGCAGCCTGCTGGAACAAAACCTGCTGCCAACTAGCCCTGGTGGCCATGCTTTACCAGTGGCTGTCAAAGTCAACACCACCCTCAACATTTTTGCCTCTGGATCCATTCAGGGCTCTGCCAGAGACATTTGTAGGATCTCACAGTCAGTGGCAGACAAATGCATAAGACAGGTGACTGATAACTTAATTGCCAGTGCTGGCAATTATATCAACTTTGCCTGTGATAACGCCAGTCAATGAGTGTGCTATTGTGTTTGCAAAGATAATCCAGAGACCGTCAGTGAGTTCAGTTCATGCTGCTTTTAATATGGCTGCCACACACACACACTTCCAGGCACAAGCAATCGAATACCTATACACAATACAATGATCACAGCACTATCAAACTCGATGTGCTCAGGCCAAGGCAATCGAGTACCTATCACCAAATGTCAGACATAACATGTGCACTCGGATTTGTGGCTCTGGCTGGCTTCCCAAAGATACTGGATGTCATCGACTGCACACGTGGCAATTAAGGCACCCCCAGATCACCCAGAAGTATTTATCTACTGCAAGGACTTCCACTCCGCATCAATGTGCAGCTGGTGTGCAACCACAAAAAGATCTTTATGCAAGTGTCGGCAAGATTCCCCGGCAGCTGCCACGATGCTTTTGTCCTGCAGGAGTGAACCTTTCCTGATCTCTTCACACCTGGGAGCAGACTTACTGTTTGGAAACAATGGATACCCACTTAAAACATGGCTGATGACTCAGAAATCTGAGGGATGAGGCCCAGGAGTAAAATAAATACCATATCAGCACCAGATGTGTCATTGTACCAGCAATTAGCATGCTGAAGATGCGCTTCAGGTGTTTAGACAGAGCTGGAGGCAACCTTCAGTACACACCATCCAGGGTCTGCAGAATGGTCGTGGTGTGCTGCACTCTGCAAAACATTGTGCAGCAGCGGAGTTTGGACCTGTAGGAGGAACAAAACGCAGAGCACAGAGCCTGTTCGGAGGATTCCGTGGAGGAGGAGGAAGATTTGGAGGAGGAGGAGGAAGATCAGGAGGCGGAAGGTGATGAGGGAAATAAACCAACAACGGTGCACATTATTGCGCAGGATGCCCTGATTATTGCGAGGTTCACTAAGGTTCCACTGGTGCACCCATCTAACAAACACATGCAAAAGCCACTTTTCCCCCCTCCCCCCCCTCCACCTCCCAAATGCCACGAACACAAAGCAGTCCTACAAAGAGCCAAACATCCCTTTCACAGCTTCCCACTGGTCACCGGCAATTCGTGTCTTCCCATTCATCATCACAAAACTGAAAAGGTCACTAGCCAGCCAGCAACCAAGAATGGGCAAGACGAGAAAGTGGTGCAAATTAATAATATTTACGTGCTTCAAATAGACAACAGAAATTTAACAATATAACAATGTGCAACACCCCTATGTGCATACCCTTGTGCAACTACAAATCTTTACTCTTCCTTTTCCTAACATGGTGCAACCCCTGTGGTTTGAGCAGAGGTAGAGGCAGGCTGCTCAGAACCCTACTCTCTAACTGCTGAGTTGCTCTTGACCAACATCCCCTGGGTTTTGGAGCCCGTGAGGGCCCTGCCAAAGACTGCGCCACCTGTGCAGGGGCAGACTCGGCCATCGGCACACGCGGCAGCATGTCGGGTACTGACTGAGGAGGGGCCAATGAGTGAGAAGTGGAAGCGCTTTGAGTGAGGTTCCCACTTCCATGGTCTGCATAAGTCCTGTGATGGTGCACCCTCAGAGGGAGTGAGCTCCTCTGAGGAGTTGTCCTCGTCGTGGGCAACCTCAATCACCTCCTGATAGATGCGTGAAGGCCCTCTGGGAGATAAAAGACATGAGCGAGTACTGTCAAGGTAAGAATGCTTGAAATTATCATTATGCACATGATCATATTTCAGTTGCTCTTGACATTGTGTCAACATGACTGAATGTTGTATGCCATGTGGCTGCCTGATATTTAATTCTGTCACCAGGTAGATGGCAGGCCCCCATCTCCCCATCTCCGACGGCCAGGCACACCAAGACTCTGCTGAGCTCCAGCGCCTCCTCCTCTGCAGGTGTTATTTGCGAGATGGCGGGAGGGCCACCTGCCTGTCCCTGGTGATCTGTGCTCTTTTTTCTTGCAAGGAGAGCAAGAAGAGACCTATGAGTGAGAGTAATGGCATGGGTTCACCCGATGGATGGAGGGCATTTGTTGAGGGTTACGATGAGTGATAGGCATGTCATTGCATAAGGATGAGGGTGAGTGTCAGTGATGGGTGGATAGATGGGGATGTGAGTAGGTGCATAGATAGAGAGGGATAAGTGCACCTGCAAGGTAAGTTGGTGTGAGGAGTGATGTGCTGGAGTAGGCTTGAGAAGGCAGAGTGCGGAGGGTAGGGTGATACGCACATCAGGATGTAGGGCAATGTACCATTGCTCTCACCTTTCCTGCCCTGCTTAGGTCAATGAAGCACTTCCTGTATTGGATCCAGGAGCGTGGCACCACACTCCTGCTGCTGACCTCCTGGGCAACCTCCAACCACGCCTTCTTTGTGTCGGTTGCAAGCTTCTTCCTCCCGTCACTAGGGAACAGTATCTCCCTCCCAGCAGCATATCCAGGGAGTCATTGCTGGAGCCAGGCGTAGCCGTTGACCATCTCGACTCCATTGCACTAGTGCTTTGTCTCTCCTTCCTAACTCCGACTGCTTCAACTTGCATGTTTGGAATGTCCCTTTAAATACTGCCGTTCAATTCGCGTCATGTGGGTCATTATCACACCCGCTGATGCTAATTGGATTGGAAACCTGGAAGTAAAATGATAATGAGGTGGCTGAGTTTAAAAGCCACTGACAGGCAGGCTGCACTTACTTCCGGGTTTCCCACACGCTGTCGAGCCCGCACTGCCCCCCGCCTCCCCACCCCCCTCCACCCCGCATCTGCGAATTAAAATCCAGCCCGTTAACTCTGTATCTCTCTCCACAGATTCTGCCTGACCGGCTAAGTATTTCAGCATTTTCTGTTTTCAGCCCAGTCACCTGTTCCTCCCAATCTACACTTATCATATGTAATGCCTTAAATTACTCATTTTAAAAAATTTGTTTATGGGATGTGGGCGTCGCTGGCAAGGTCAAGCATTTGTTGCCCATCCCTAATTGCCCTTGAGAAGGTGGTGGTGAGCCGCCTTCTTGAACCGCTGCAGTCCGTATGGTGAAGCTACTCCCACAGTGCTGTTAGGGAGGGAGTTCCAGGATTTTGACCCAGCGACGATGAAGGAGCGGTGATATATTTCTAAGTCAGGATGGTGTGTGACTTGGAGGGGAACTTAGAGGTGGTGGTGTTCCCATGTGTCTGCTGCCCTTGGCCTTCTAGGTGGAAGAGGTCGTGGGTTTGGGAGGTGCTTCCGAAGAAGCCTTGGCGAGTTGCTGCAGTGCATCTTGTAGATGGTACACACTGCAGCCACGGTACGCCGGTGGTGGAGGGAGTGAATGTTTAAGGTGGTGGATAGGGTGCCAATCAAGCGGGCTGCTTTGTCCTGGATGGTGTCAAGCTTCTTGAGTGTTGTTGGAGCTGCACTCATCCAGGCAAGTGGAGAGTATTCCATCACACTCCTTACTTGTGCCTTGTAGATGGTGGAGAGGCATTGGGGAATCAGGAGGTGAGACACTCGCCACAAAATACCTAGCCTCTGACTTGCCCTTGTTGCCACAGTATTTATGTGGCTTGTCCAGTTATGTTTCTGGTCAATGGTGACCCCAGGATGTTGATGGTGGGGGATTCGGCAATGGTAATACCGTTGAATGTCAAGTGGAGGTGATTAGACCATCGCTTGTTGGAGATAGTCATTGCCTAGCACTTCTGTGGCACAAATGTTACCTGCCGCTTCTCAGCCCAAGCCTGAACGTCGTTCAGGTCTTGTTGTATACGGGCATGGACTGCTTCATTATCTGAGGAGTTGTGAATGGCGCTGAACACTGTGCAGACATCAGCGAACATCCCCATTTCTGACCTGGGAATCCTTGGCCCAAGACTGCACGAAGTGGAGGAGAAGCATCCGGGAAGGTGCCGAACACCTCAAGACTCTTTGCCAGGAGCAAGCGGAAGCCAAGTGCAAGAAGCGCAAATCAACCCAAGCACCCCACCCACCCGCCCCTTCAACCACCGTCTGCCCCACCTGTGACAGAGACTGTAGGTCCCACATTGGACTCATCAGTCACCTGAGAACTCATTTTTAATGTGGAAACAAGTCATCCTCAGTTCCGAGGGACTGCCTAAGAAGAAGAAGAAGAAGAAGAAGATGATTAATTTCTCCAATGCCTCTGTGGTGTTAGACTGCTTGTCCGACATATTGAATATACTACAACTCCCTCCAGCTAAACAAGCAAGGTGGCTTGTAACTTTAGAATAGATTTAATTAACATTCCCTTATTCTAACTACATGAAGATTTGAAAGTATGGTTGGCAAAATATTTATTTTCTAAGGAGGGAGGAGGGGTCTTGAGGGGCATGACCGCCAGAAAATCTTGATATTAAACGGTGCAATTTTCAGTATTTTGGAACCTACAGTGAACTCGGACACTGTATTCTTTTCTATCTGAAATGGAAAGTACCTTTGCTCAATTTTAATGAAAAAATACTCAGTTGCCATTTTTGGTAATTTGTTTTTTTATATTGCAAAGCCCCTTTTTCTATCAGTAGCAGAAGTAATTCTATTACCGACACCTGGGAATCCCTGGCCCAAGACCGCACAAAGTGGAGGAGAAGCATACGGGAAGGCGCCGAACACCTCGAGTCACTTCGCCGGGAGCAAGCGGAAGCCAAGCGCAAACAGCGCAAGGAGCGCACGTCAACCCAAGCACCACACCCACCCGCACCTTCAACTAACGTCTGCCCCACCTCTGACAGAGACTGTAGGCCCTGCATTGGACTCATCAGTCACCTGAGAACTAATTTTTAATGTGGAAACAAGTCATCCTCGGTTCCAAGGGACTGCCTAAGAAGAAGAGATTATTGGGAAGGAAAAAGTTTAAATGAAAGATTTTCATTAAAAAAATTGCTTAATAGCCAATAGGGGATTGGAGTCCTGTATTAGTGATTGCTGAATCATTGCAGTCAGGGCTGCAGGCAGCAACTTCAGAATGCTAACAGTCCTCCCCCAACTGGTGACACAGTTTAAGCAGGCTTCAGGGCTTGTGGAAAAATCTCAGGAAATATGTTTTACATTAAAGTGGTGTATTAAGAAGAAAGTTCCAGTGAGCAAAGGCATAATGACAACTATTTCGTAAAACAAAGTAACATCTGCCAAAGAGCTCACTCAGAATATTTCAGTATTTTGGAATCTAAAGTGAACTCGGACACTGCATTTTTTTCTATCTGAAATGGAAAGTACTTTTGCTCAATTTTAATGAAACATACTCACTCAGAATATATGAGAAGGCACAGAACACAGCGAGTGGCCCCACTCAAAGGTGAAAAAGGACTCGCATTTATATAGCGCCCTTCACAACTTCCGGATGCCCCAATGTGCTTTACAGCCAATGAAGTACTTTTAAAGCGTAGTCACTGTAGGGAATGGCGGTAGCCAATTTACATCCAGCAAGGTTCCACAACCAACTATGAGATACATGACCAGATAATCTGTTTTAGTGATGTTGGTTGAGAGATAAATGTTGGGCAGTAGAACACTCCTAATCTACAAAGCAGGACAAAAGCATTTGCTAAAATCAACGACAAAAATTGCAGTAAATTTTGATTCTGAGTGCACGCTGAGGGTGCGCCGTCTCCTGTTAACCTCCAAGTTATTTGTTTCCATAACTTGGCTGGCCTCACCATCTCTTGTTTACCAGCTGTTAACAGCATTCCTAATGTTCTAGGAGTAGGCTGCTCAGATGACTTTCTTTGGTGGAGGAGAGACATGGCCTGATGGGGGGCTTGTGTGGGGTAGGTGGGCGGAGGGGGGAGAATTGTAAAAATAGAGGATGCTTTTCCCAACAGAGATCAACAAACCAACAGTCTCAGCGATGTATCATGACATTCTGTGAGCACTATTCTGCTGCAAGAACCTTTGTATATTTAATCAAAACCAAAATACTGCAGATGCTGGAAATCTGAAATATAAACAGAAAATGTTGGATAAACAGTTAACGGGGGTAACTTTAAACATAAAAAATGGGTGGATTTGGGTCGGGTGGGGGGTTAAAATGTAAAAAATCTGAAGCAGGAACCCAACCCGCCTTAAACCCGACAATTCCGGTTTTAACGGGGGCGGCGGCTGACCAATCTGCTCTCAGCAGGCAAGTCGGTCATTGAAATCTTTCAAAGAGGCTGCGTGCCTTAATTTTAACGTGTTTTTATTTTTAACGCATGCTGGCCGAGTTTCCCGAACTTTGGGGAAACCCAGCAGGTAAAAGGAGGCGAGAAGGGCTGGATCCTGAAGGTAAGTGCCTTTACAGCGCTGCTTGTGGGCCAGGAGGAGCAGGAGTTTTTTCCCTGGCCCAACACGCTACTCTGTAAACCTCCTCCTCCTGCGATCGGACTCCCGACCAGTATCTCACTCCCCCCGACCACCATCTCGCTCCCCTGACCAGTGGTAAGCCTTCTTCTTGAAGTAGGGCATTGCAAGATATTGATCCAGCCATGAGGAAGGAACAACGTTTTATATCCGTCAGGGTGGTCTGTGACTTGGAGGGGAACTTGCAAGTGATGCTGTTCCTATGACATTGCTGCTTTTGTCCTTCTCAGTACGAGAGGACACAGTGGCTGGATGTCCTGTTGAAGTAATCTTGATATATTATGGCAGTGCTTCCTGTGATGAAATATTCCATTCATCACTGCCTGTGACTGTGGTCGGTTTCAGTGTCATTTCCCTTCCCCCAGTCCTCATTGTATTGTTTATTGGAATGTGCTGGAATGTGCTGTGTGTAGGGCTCCGCCCATACCTGGCCCCTTTTGTAAGCTAGCTCAGTCTGGCCTCAGTCTCCAGAAGGAAGATACCTCTCTCTCTTACGTGTTACTTTCTAAGTTAATAAAAGCCTTGTTTTGTTTCGCTAACATCGAGTCTTGGAATTATTGAGGCACATCAATTTTATTAACTTATTTTTCAACACTATGGATCAACTCCTGAAACCCGAACATTTGGATTTGGATCAACATGCTCCGGACGCATCAGCACGCTTCGGACACTGGTTTGAGTGTATGGAATTCTTCCTGGACAATTCCGCAGCCGTCAAAGACGCTACGGACGCTGCGAGGATGAGACTCGGAATTCTGCGGAATTGGGTAAGCCACCGGGTTTACCCCCTCATCCAAGACGCCGATACATACCTGGCCGCCTGCGACATCTTAAAGCCGCATTACCAGCAGCCTACGAATGAGGTGTATGCTAGGCATCTGCTCGCTACTCGCGCACAGCGACCTGGGGAATCGGTGGAGGAGTTCCTAAGCACCCTGAAAATGCTTGGCAAAGACTGCAAGTGCCGAGATGTAAAAGCCGCAGTGTACACTGACGAGCTTGTTCGCGATGCCTTTATCACAGGCCTCAGCTCCACTTACATCCGGCAAAGACTGCTGGAAAAAACGGGGTTGGACCTGAAACAGGCTGCGGACACCGCGCGATCCCTGGATGTGGCCCAGAGAAACTCGGACGCCTACTCTTCAGCCCGCGCCGTCCACGCCGCCACGTGTGCACCGAGGGCGCCGCCATCTTGGAAGGCATCTTCCCCGCCCGGCAGCCCGACACCGGCGGGGCCCCGCTCTCCCCCCAGAAGCCCTACGACAGCCACGACGCGTCAGGGACCCAACTGCTACTTCTGCGGGCAGCCAAAACACACCAGAAACCTGTGCCCGGCGAAAGGCACCACCTGCTTTAAGTGCGGTAAGAAGGGGCACTTCGGGAAGGTGTGCAGAGGGAACCCCGCCAGAAAACCAACCGCCGGAAAACCCGCCACCGCCGCGTGTGCGCCGTGGGAGCGGCCATCTTGGACGCCATCTTGCCCGACCTCGTGGGGTCCGCCATCTTATGAGCAGACAGCGTGGACGCCATCTTGTATCGATCAGGGCCCTACAGTGGCATCGGTCACAGTGGACCAGACCAGGCCGCACCCGCTATCCAAATCAATGGTGGACATCGAGGTAAACGGGTGCCGGGTTAAATGTTTAATTGACAGTGGAAGCACGGAGAGTTTTATCCACCCTGAACTGGCACAACAACTCTCCCTAAAGGTGGTCCCTGCTCAGGGTACCATCTCTATGGCTGATAAAACCCAGACATCGACCATTCTGGGTTACTGCACGGTACAATTGGGCGTTAACGGAACTGTATACGATAATTTTAAAGTATTAATCATGAAGAACCTATGTGTGAGCGTGATCTTGGGCCTGGATTTCCAGTGCAACCACCAAAGCATCACGCTCAAGTACGGTGGGTCCCAGCCGCCCCTCACAGTGTGCGGTCTGGCTACCCTGAAGGTAAAGCCACCTTCGCTATTCGCGAACCTTACCCCTAACTGCCGGCCAATAGCGACCAAAAGCAGGAGGTACAGCTGGGAGGACAGGCGGTTTATCGCGACCGAGGTAGACAGGCTCCTGAAAGAGCGCATTATTGAACGCAGCAATAGCCCGTGGCGCGCCCAAGTGGTAGTGGTAAGGGGTAGCGAGAAGAAACGGATGGTGACCGACTATAGTCAAACGATCAACAGGTACACCCAACTAGACGCCTACCCGCTACCCCGCATATCAGAAATGGTGAACCAAATCACCCAATACCGGGTGTTCTCCACCATCGACCTCAAGTCAGCGTACCACCAGCTCCCTATCAGACCAGAGGACCGCCCGTACACCGCCTTCGAGGCGAACGGACGCCTCTACCAATTCCTCAGAGTCCCCTTTGGGGTGACGAATGGGGTCTCGGTCTTTCAGAGGGAGATGGACCGCATGGTCGATGACCACCACTTGCAGGCAACCTTCCCCTACCTCGACAACGTCACCATCTGCGGCCACAATCAGCAGGATCACGACTCGAACCTCGAGAGGTTCCTGGAAACCGCACAAAAACTCAACCTCACCTACAATGAGGACAAGTGCGTTTTCAACACCACGCGCCTCTGCATACTAGGCAGCGTGGTGGAGAATGGGGAAATCGGACCAGACCCCGACCGATTGCGCCCCCTACGGGAGCTGCCCCTGCCCAACACTCCCAAAGCCCTGAAAAGGTGCCTGGGGTTATTTTCTTATTATTCCCAATGGGTCCCCAACTACTCCGACAAAGCCCGCCCCCTCTTGAAAGCATCCTCTTTTCCGCTCTCTGCTGAGGCCCACGCCGCCTTCAAAAGCATTAAGCAGGATATTGAGCGGGCCACGCTACAGGCAGTGGACGAGAACACTCCATTTCAAGTGGAAAGTGATGCGTCTGACTTCGCCTTGGCGGCCACCCTCAACCAGGCGGGGCGGCCCGTAGCTTTCTTCTCGAGGACCCTCCAAGGGCCCGAGATCAGACACTCCTCCGTGGAAAAGGAGGCCCAAGCCATCATGGAGGCAGTGTGCCACTGGCGCCACTACCTAGCCGGCAAACGCTTCACCCTACTTACCGACCAGCGGTCGGTAGCGTTTATGTTCAATAATAAACAGAGGGGGAAGATTAAAAATGATAAGATTCTTAGGTGGCGGATCGAGCTCTCCACCTTCGAGTACGACATCATTTACCGGCCAGGGGCCCATAACGAATCCCCTGACGCCCTCTCACGAGGGATGTGTGCCAGCGCCACCGGGGATCGGCTACAGACCCTCCACAACGACCTCTGCCACCCAGGGGTCACGCGGCTGTTCCACTTCATAAAGTCCCGTAACTTACCCTACTCGATTGAGGAAGTTCGGTCCCTGACCAGGAACTGTCGCACTTGCGCTGAGTGCAAGCCTCGGTTCTACCGCCCAGATAGAGCCCACTTAATCAAAGCTACACGGCCCTTTGAGCGGCTCAGCTTAGATTTCAAGGGCCCCCTCCCGTCCGTCGACCGCAATGTTTACTTCCTGAACATTGTGGACGAATACTCCCGGTTCCCATTCGCCTTCCCCTGCCCAGACATGACCAGCGCCACGGTCATTAAACGCCTCAACAGCCTGTTCGGTATGCCGAGCTACATCCATACGGATAGGGGGGCGTCCTTCATGAGTGAAGAGCTACGCCAGTACATGCTGTCCAAGGGGATCGCCACGAGCCGTACCACCAGCTACAACCCCCGGGGTAACGGCCAAGTGGAGCGAGAGAACGGGACAGTATGGAAAGCAGTCACTCTAGCTCTAAGGACCAAGGGCCTCCCTATCTCCTGCTGGCAGGAAGTCCTCTCGGATGTGCTCCATTCGATACGGTCACTATTGTGTACGGCCACTAATGCCACACCTCATGAACGAATGTTTGTCTTTCCCCGGAAATGCACCTCAGGCGTATCCATGCCGTGATGGCTCTCCACCCCAGGTCCGGTACTCGTGCGAAGGCATGTGAGGGGCCACAAGACAGACCCTCTCGTGGAGCCAGTACACCTACTCCACGCCAACCCCCAATACGCATATGTCCGGCACGCCGACGGAAGGGAGGACACCGTGTCCATAAAAGACGTCGCCCCAGCCGGCATCGACAACAACCACGGCAATAGCAGCAACAACGATCACAGCAACTCTTACCCACCCACTACTCTTTCATCACCCCCGGAAGAACATCGACCAACGGCACCCCCACCAACTACCCCTTCAACAACCCTGGCGGCACCCCCGGCAGAGACCCAGGAGGCTACCGGGGACACCCAGCCGACACCCGCGGCACCACAACAGCCACGTCGGTCGCAGAGGACTATCAAACCCCCGAACAGACTAAATCTATAGAAGGGGTGAATGTGATGAAATATTCCATTCATCACTGCCTGTGACTGTGGTCGGTTTCAGTGTCATTTCCCTTCCCCCAGTCCTCATTGTATTGTTTATTGGAATGTGCTGGAATGTGCTGTGTGTAGGGCTCCGCCCATACCTGGCCCCTTTTGTAAGCTAGCTCAGTCTGGCCTCAGTCTCCAGAAGGAAGATACCTCTCTCTCTTACGTGTTACTTTCTAAGTTAATAAAAGCCTTGTTTTGTTTCGCTAACATCGAGTCTCGGAATTATTGAGGCACATCACTTCCTGTAGATCCTAAATACTGCAATAGCAGTGTGCTGGTGATGAAGGGGTTGAATATTGAGTTCAGTGATAGGGGCATTGCTCAAATGAACTATTCTGGATAGGCTAGAGCTTTTTGAGTGTTATTATGGCTTGAGTGGTGAGTATTCCATCACATTCCTGACTTAGATGATGAAGTGTCTTTGAGGGGTCAAGACAGGAGGTGAGTCACTTATTGCAGAGTACTTAGCCTCTGTCCTATTCTTGTAGTCACGATGTTGGTATGGCTGCTCCAGTTAAGCTTCTAGTCAGTGATGATCCCCAAGGTGTTGATGGTGAGGGATTAGGAGAAGGATTGCATTGAAGGTCATGGTGAGATGGCTGCGCTTTCTGTTAATAGAGATGGTCATTAATTGACAATGATGTGGTGTGAATGTTACTTGCCACTTGTCAGTCCAAGCCTAATTGCTATCCAGGTCCATCTGCAGGCAGGCATGGGCTGCTTCATTATAGGAGGGATACGGATTTAGAGCTATTATAATTTTTAAAGAATAAGAGAACACAGTGATCTATCAAGGGCTCATTTCTTGCTGTGTTTTTGGCTAGTGCCCAACCCATAGGTTATTATCCCAACCAAAAACGGAGGTAGTAACATCTGCTGCTGATTAGTTTGATTGCTCTGTTGCTTCCATCTTGAGCTAAAATCCTTTGTGGGATTTTTTTTGTCACTGTCAAACTTGTTATATAAGTGGGTCCACTGGTACTGCCCTTGCTGACTTCTATTTAACTGCTCCTGTTGTCTGCTCTCTGTAAACTGGAGTTAAAATAATGAGAATGCAGCAAATGCTACACAATTTACCACAATGAACAGAGCTGCTAATGTTTGTACTTGGTGCATAGATGCAGAAACAAAGTTTTGACTGCATAGATTCGTAACAGCCCCTGGCATCAGACATCCATGAGGATAAGACAGCAAAGCAATTAATGCGCCATGTTATGACTTCAGGAGATAATGACTGAGCTGTCCAATCTTACAACACCCCAGGTGGAGTGTGAATTCACCATGAGCACAGCTCTGCCTATGGTTCTTAAAATGGCCATCGCCCTGAATTGTTAGGTTTCAGGGTCCTTCCAAAGGTTTTGCCAGGTTCCTCGGTGCATTCAAAATGTTACCAAGGCATGACCGCATTTTAGTACCGAGTTACAGTACCAGAGACCAAGGATGCAAGGCTCTTTTGATAGTTTTCCAAGGGAGTAGGACAACATCAATTGCACACCCGTAACCAATTGGGCTCCATCAGACCAAACAGGTTCTACAAAAATTAAAAAGGATATTAATCAATATGTAATTAGAGTGTGAAATTAGACTGAGCTTCCTCCACATTAATGCCAAGTGTACTTGGAGCTGCCAGGACTCCTGCATCCTGAGAGAACATTCAAGATCAGTTCTATGAAGATAGTAGGCTGGTCGGATGGTTCCTGGAAGAATCCGTCTGTCCTTGTTTGACTTGATGAAGACCAGTGGCACTTTAGACCCTGCTCCAGCAAAGATGTCCAAGATAGTAATGGTGTGTTACTGACGAGCTCAGATTTCAGAGGATAAACAGGATGAAGAGGGGCCAAGTATGTGTCTGCTGTGGATAAGGCATTACTTCATGGCAGCCAGCTGTGTCAACAGATCACAGCCACATTCTTCATATGAACTTCACTGTTCATATGTCATGGGGCAATGGCAAATGTTACTGTTGTTTCTTCTGTGCATTGCTGGTGCTACCCTGCAGTATGGGTCAGTCCACCCCCATGATATTGTTCTTGGTTCCATTCATATCTCGCACAGTAAAAACACTATATTTCCTTCAAAAGTTTCTACTTCCATGCCTACAGTCACCTCCATCGCACCCTAGCTTTCCATTATTGGTCCCCTCCTGTTCATCAGTTATATGGTAACAATAGTACATGGAGTACAGTGTCAGCTTCCACATATATGACAATGACACTCAACTTTAACAATGCACCTCCCCCATCAATCCTAAGATTATTGTTAAACTCTCCGATTGCCCAATCGAGATTAAGGCATGCGTGAGTTGACATTTCCTTCCGCTAAATGTCAGCAAAATCAAAGTCCTCCTCTTCAGCTTCCACCGAATGCTGGGTGCCTCTGGAGTTGACTCCATTAATTTGTCTAGCTACCACTTCAGGATAACTCTGGAGTTTACAGACATTTGACATACTGCTTAATCCCAAGCTGAATTTCCATCCCTACATCCATTGCTTTACCAAGCACACTTTCTTCTGCCTTGGCAACATTATTTGCCGCTGCTCTACCTCTGCCCCACCATCGCTGAAACCCTAATCATCACCTTGCTGCTCAATGTCTCAATTGGTCTCCAAGTTAGCCTCCACCTCAATAAATTCTGACTCAATCAGAAAACCACTTCTCATGTCCTCATCTGCACAAAATTCCACATTGCCTGACCTCTGTCCTTGCCGAGCTTCACTGGTTCCCATTGATTTTAAGATCCTCATCCTCACTTTCAACTTCATTGGCCTCATCCCACCCTTCACCCATGAGCGCCTCTATCTATGTGCCCTGCACGCTCCCACACTCCTCAGACACCAGGCTGCTCCTCACCCCCTACTTCCTTTCCTCCACCCTTTACGTCATTATGCCTTTGTCCACTGGAACCTCATTCTGAAGCCCCTCTAGCTCCTCACCTCCTATCCTGGTTTTATTAAGCCTCTAATAAAACCCTCCCAAACTGTGCTTTTGCCTCCACCAAGCTCCTTTTCTCTTCTTCCCTTTTCCCCCCTGCTTGGCATCCTATTTTTCTGTGCTCTGTAAAGTGCTTTCAGATGGCTTTCTGTGAGTACTACTGAAATATAAGTTGTTTCAGACAATAGCATGCAAATACCTAAAATATTTAGATAAAATGTCATTATTATCAGGATAGTTAGACCACAGGAGAACGTCTTCTAACTGAAGCATTACTCATCTTACTGTAGTCAAAAATAACTGTGATGCAAAAGATATGAAACAAATTCCTCTCAAGATTGTGCTATCAGTGCAAATCAAAAAGCTCCCTGTCCACAGCAGAGCTGATAGCTCGTACTTCCGACCATAATGTCTCGAACATCCTTAGATCACTGAAGCTGCCAAATTACTCATTACACATTTTTCCTTGTCCACTGGTCTCTGTGACCACAAAGCAGTTTTATCAACACTTGCTCTATTTTCAGAACCCTGAGATCGACTCTTAGTAGAAATTAATTCATCTTCAGGCCATAATCCAGCAGAAAAGGACTAAGCTGCAAAGGTTTAATTTACTTCATCAGTGAGTTGCTGTGTTTCAGGTCAAATGGAATAGTTGTACACCAACATGGCTGCTGATCCACACACACCCCTGATCTAAAAGTGCTCTTCTTTGAAAAATAACCTTTGGTCAAAAGTATAAAAAAGAAAGACAAAAAATTATATATAGTGCCTTTCACGACTTCAAAATGTCTCAAAGTACTTTTGAAGTGGAGTCACTGTTGTAATGTAGGAAACACAGTAGCCAATTTGTGCACAGCAAGGTCCCACAAACAGCAATGTGATAATGACCAGATCATCTGTTTTAGTGATGTTTGTTGAGGGATAAATATTAGATAGATCATTGGGGAGAACTCTCCATGAAAGGATATGATTGGTATGAATTTTTTTTAAATGGCCCTTATTTAGTCAATAATGGGTGGAGTAGTTGGCAATACTGTTTCTTTTGGTCTGTGATAGTTTGAAGCATAAAATAATCCATTTCACTCTAATACTAAGCACCAGTTGTACCTCTGCTGAGCTATGCTAATTAAGCAAAAACTTAAGCATTTGAGACATGAAACGATCTCTGCATTGGCTATATGCAAAAAAACAGGCAGCCAATTAAGGGGCAGTTTCCCAATCATGGTCCTGGCCAGTGAGGCTTAATGCTGGGACTGTGTGTCAGAAGTTCAGAAAATGTGTTGGTGTGCATGATTTTCTGATTAAGAATTGCGATCAGAAAATCATACTTGACGTGCACTGAATTACATTTTTCGTGTTCTTTATCTTGTAGTCCTTACTATGAAAACACGAGAGAGTAGAATATCTAATTAGCTGCATCGGAACGGGTATGTGGGAAATCAAGCAGGAATCTCTTTCACTGGATCCTTTATGCAATGTAAGGGCTATTTGCAGAACATCTTCTTCACCCAATATGCTACTGTACAAAATCTGCAAAACTTGAACCTAATCTTTCTGTGTTCTTTTCCCTCACTAGCTGGTACCCTAACAGCTACCACCCAAATAGATCATGTACCTAGACAACTTCGGGGCTAGCCTTGGCTCAGTGGTAGCACCGTTGCATCTGAATCAGAATGGCATGGGTTTGAGCCTCACTCCAGAGGCTTGAGCACATGATCTAAACTGACACATCAGGGAATGCTGGACTGATGTAGATGCTGTCTTTCAAATGAGATGTTAAACCAAGGCCCTGGCTGCCCTCTCGGTGGACATAAAAGACCCCATGGAGAAGTGTCCTCTTGGTGGTCTAGCCAAGATTTAGTATGTACATGAGCAGCAATTACATTGTTAAAACATCGGAAATAGTTAAACCAGAGCAGGTACATTTGGTAGACTATAGAAGTTCTCCTCCACCACCCTCAAACATAAAAATACGCATTCAGAATTGAGTTCAAGACTTAGGGTAAAAAATGTTAAAAACAGAAAAAAAAATTTGTGTCAACAATAGAGATAAAAACAGAAAACGCTGGAAAAACTCAGCAGGCCAGGCAACATCCGTGGTGAGAGAAACAGAGTCAACGTTTCGGGTTGAAACCCTTCGTCAGGACTGAGAAAAAAGGCAGGAAATGAAAAGATTAAAAGGCAGTTTGGGGGCTGGGAAATGGGGGAGGGGATGAAAGAAGAGACATTAAGAGATATTCAAGGTGAGACGAGATGGTAATAGGACAGGTAAAGAAACAGACAATGGCTCGAGATGAAGTGTGAAATGCGCTGGTAGAGTGAAAGACAGCTGCCATGTGGGAGAGAGAAAAGGGAAAAGGCACATGACAAATAGTATTACAGATGTGGGTTGGAGACCTCGCCAACTCCTCCACCATTTGCATCACAGGAGAGGAGGCCATCTCCACTGTCTGCACATGACATCTCTGCTCTTGAATCATACATCTCCTAAAGACTGGGCCCAAGATCTTGGTCCTTGGGCACCTTAGCCAAGGCAAGGCAGCTGTCTCTGCTTGCTTTCGAGACAGGTGATTGATTCATCATCATTTCCTCCCAGCTCTTCTTGCTCACTGGTGCTCTGTGATTCATCCAGTGATATCCCCTCTGTCTCAGTAATGTCCTCATCCTCAATAGGTATATATGGGCTGATGCTTGAATAAGTAATGTGACTTGATGGAGTGGATAAATCAGGTGGAGCAAGGATCTCTCTGGCGGTGTCTATCAGGTGCTTTGTTCTGTAAATTTTCAGTACCTGCAAAGGACACAAAGAACACTCATTTTAGGAAGGTGTTCTCAGACTTGTGAATCAGCAGATAGCAGGAGGCCTTTCAAGTCATCAGAATGTCTACACACAGCAAGGATTCACAGTTGTGCAAGCGCTCCCATCTAAACCCGACAGCTTTCCCCCAATTCCTCAATCTCGCACAGGCTCCCAGGAGTTGCAGGGTTTCCACCTCATGACTACTGAGGGGATTGATGCTCGCCTTTCTTTCACACGATGCAGTTCCTAGTCTCTGGTTGTGCGAATGTTTCCCCTTTGCACAGAACACAAAGGTTTAGACAGACTACAGGCTAGGAACAGGAGTAGGCCACTCAGCCCCTTGAGCCTGTTCCACCATTCAATTAGATCATGGCCGATCTGTACCACCACTCCATTTACCCACCTTTACTCCATATGACTTAATAACCTTAGCTTACAAAATTCTATCTATCTCAAATTTTAATTTTTCAATTGACCTAGCCTCAACAACTTTTTGAGGGCGAGTTCCAGATTTCCGCTACCCTTTATGTGAAGATGTGCTTCTGACATCACCCCTGAATGACCTGGCTCTAATTTTAGGATTATAACCCCTCATTCTGGACTCCCCTACCAGACGAAATAGTTCTAATTCACAATGGGGGAGAAATTCAGCTATGCCCCTTTTGTGGGCGGTAACTGAATTAGCGCCAGCCATTTAGCGCCCGGCGCAGGAGTACCGTCCCGGCTGATAAATTGGGCTTACCGCCCCGGCAAGGAAGCAGAGCGCAATCTCGGGCACTCCACTTCCTCTCAGGTGATATGTCCGACAGGGTCAAGGCGGCGCTATTGCGGCTGCAGCGGCGCTAATTAAAGGGTAGGTGTCGGGCGGCCTTTTTTTTTGGCCGACTGCCAGCACCTGCCCCCTTCCGCATTTTTATTCGGGGTGCCGACCGTGATCGTCAGCCCAGCACTCCTCTTGAGTGCCGAGCTGTTTTCCCAGCACCCTGCTCCCCAGTGGTCCAGCAGGGCCCCGGTGCGCTCAGCGCTAGAGCCCTGTAATACCGCGGAGCTACTTGCCGACGCACGTGGCGCTGTTGCACCTAGCGCGCGATATCAAATGGTAGCGCCCCAGGAATGAGGGGGAGCGCTTCCAGTAGCGCCCTGCCTCCTACTTCGGGCGCTGCCACTGAATTTACGGCACGGGGTGCTAACTTTTACGGTGCACTAAAAGTAGCGCGCTGGTGAAGTTCACGCCCAAAGGGGGCACCACCAAATGTTTCCCCCTATTTTTTCTCACTGCAAATGGTGACTGATCTGTTGTGTATTTCCAGCATTTTATATTCATTTCTTTTTGATTAACAGCATTTGCAGCCTGTCTTTTTATCTCTATTGTTGACACAAAAATATTTTCTGTTATTAACATTTTTTACCCTAAGTCTTGAACTCAATTCTGAATGTGTATTTTTATGTTTGAGTGTGGTGGAGGAGAACTTCTATAGTTTACCAATTGTATCTGCTCTGGTTTGACTATTTCCGATGTTTTAACAATGTAATTACTGCTCATGTACATACTAAATGTTGGCTAGAACACCAAGAGGACTCTTCTCTTTGAATAGTGCCATGGGGTCTTTTATGTCCACTGAAAGGTGTAGGGGGTGGCGTGTGCCCAGTCAGTTATGCCCCTGACTGCCTGTGAGCGGTTCGAATCGCTCCCACACCCCTGGGTTCTCGACACCAGACTTAGGTACAGGCGGCGATACAGAAAAACGAGTAGACAAGTGGTTTGGATGTGAGAAAACCAAGATTTTATTAAAACAGAAATAAGAATTACAAATACTGGAAAAAAATCACTATGTAGTTACAAGCTTATCAAAAGAATATACTCAAATGGGAATGGGGAACACACAGCACATCGAGGGAACAACATACATTAACAAAATCCCTTAACCCTTATCCCACCTATAATACCTAATTAGATTAAGCTATGAGGGGCCAGGAATTCATGCTCACCAAGTCAAAATCTGCTGAGTTATAACGGTTGTGCGGTTTTGGGGTTCGCTCTTTGTGCTCTCTGGAGCTTGCCGTCGTCACGTGGTCTCAGGGCGCGGCAAGGGCGTCGTCCCGGTAAAGTACCCCGAGATTAAAGTCTTTGCTTGGGTACTTTACCTCGCAGGGATGATGGTTCTTCTTCTTCGGGTGGCGGTTGAATGTTGCACGAAGATAGTCGAAGGTCGGCTGGATTGAAGGCCCGATTATTCGAAGCGTTCTTCAATCTTCTTTGAAATCATCTCGTCTGATTTCATCTCATCTCGTCTCGTCTCGTCTCGTCGCCTGGCCCGATTTCCCAAAACTGCCTGCTCTGTGCTGCAGAGTCCAAGCTTGTAAAATCTTACAGGCTTTTGGTCACGAGGTGCGGACGCCATCTTTTGGGTACCCTTTTTAAATTGTCCATACAGGGTCCCTTTTATTAATAACCTTGGGGGAATGTGGGAATTTTGAGAACCTTACAGAGGGCAGCCAGGGCCTTGGTTTAACATCTCATTTGAAAGACAGCACCTACATCAGTCCAGCATTCCCTGACGTGTCAATTTAGATAATGTGCTCAAGCCTCTGGAGTGAGGCTCAAACCCATGCCATTCTGATTCAGATGCAACGGTGCTACCACTGAGCCAAGGCTAGCCCCAAAGTTGTCTAGGTACATGACCTATTTGGGTGGTAGCTGTTAGGGTACCAGCTAGTGAGGGAAAAGAACACAGAAAGACTGGGTTCAGGTTTTGTAGATTTTGTACAATAGCATATTGGGTGAAGAAGATGTTCTACAAATAGCCCTTACATTGCAGTAAAGGATCCAGTGAAAGAGATTCCTGCTTGATTTCCCACATACCTGTTCCGATGCAGCTAATTAGATATTCTACTCTCGTGTTTTCATAGTAAGGACTACAAGTTAAAGATCACAAGAAAGGTAATTCAGTGCACGCCAAGTATGATTTTCTGATCGCAATTCTAAATCAGAAAATCATGCACACCACATTTCTGAACTTCTGATACACAGTCCCAGCATTAAGCCTCACTGGCCAGGACCATGATTGGAAAACTGCCCCTTAATTGGCTGCCTGTGGTTTTGCATATAGCCAATGC
This sequence comes from Somniosus microcephalus, assembly GCF_052327205.1. Classification (NCBI taxonomy): domain Eukaryota; kingdom Metazoa; phylum Chordata; class Chondrichthyes; order Squaliformes; family Somniosidae; genus Somniosus; species Somniosus microcephalus. The sequence continues at coordinate 32,824,483 of NC_141012.1, read as the reverse complement.
AGAGATCGTTTCATGTCTCAAATGCTTAAGTTTTTGCTTAATTGCCATAGCTCAGCAGAGGTACAACTGGTGCTTAGTATTAGAGTGAATGGGATTATTTTATGCATCGAACTATCACAGACCAAAAGAAACAGTATTGCCAACTACTCCACCCATTATTGACTAAATAATGGCCATTTAAAAAAAATTCATAACAATCATATCCTTTCATGGAGAGTTCTCCCCAATGATCTATCCAATATTTATCCCTCAACAAACATCACTAAAACAGATGATCTGGTCATTATCACATTGCTGTTTGTGGGACCTTGCTGTGCACAAATTGGCTACTGTGTTTCCTACATTACAACAGTGACTCCACTTCAAAAATACTTTGAGACATTTTGAAATCGTGAAAGGCACTATATATAATTTTTTGTCTTTTTTTATACTTTTGACCTAAGGTTATTTTTCAAAGAAGAGCACTTTTAGATCAGGTGTGTGTGTGGATCAGCAGCCACGTTGGTGTACAACTATTCCATTTGACCTGAAACACAGCAACTCACTGATGAAGTAAATTAAACCTTTGCAGCTTAGTCCTTTTCTGCTGGATTATGGCCTGAAGATGAATTAATTTCTACTAAGAGTCGATCTCAGGGTTCTGAAAATAGAGCAAGTGTTGATAAAACTGCTTTGTGGTCACAGAGACCAGTGGACAAGGAACAATGTGTGATGAGTAATTTGGCAGCTTCAGTGATCTAAGGATGTTCGAGACATTATGGTCAGAAGTACGAGCTATCAGCTCTGCTGTGGACAGGAAGCTTTTTGATTTGCACTGATAGCACACTAAGAATCTTGAGAGGAATTTTTTCATATCTTTTGCATCATAGTTATTTTTGACTTCAGTGAGATGAGTAATGCTTCAGTTAGAAGACGTTCTCCTGTGGTCTAACTACCCTGATAAAAATGACATTTTATCTAAATATTTTAGGTATTTGCATGCTATTGTCTGAAACAACTTATATTTCAATACTACTCACAGAAAGCCATCTGAAAGCACTTTACAGAGCATAGAAAAATTGGATGCCAAGCAGGGGAAAAAGGGAAGAAAAAAAGAGCTTGGTGGAGGCAAAAGCACAGTTTGGGAGGGTTTTATTAGAGGCTTAATAAAACCAGGATAGGAGGTGAGGAGCTAGAGGGGCTTCAGAAAGAGGTTCCAGTGGACAAAGGCATAATGACTTAAAGGGTGGAGGAAAGGAAGTAGGGGGTGAGGAGCAGCCTGGTGTCTGAGGAGTGTGGGAGCATGCAGGGCACATAGATAGAGGAGCTCATGGATGAAGGGTGTGATGAGGCCAATGAAGTTGAAAGTGAGGATAAGGATCTTAAAATCAATGGGAACCAGTGAAGCTGAGCAAGGACAGAGGTCAGGCAATGTGGGATTTTGTGCAGATGAGGACATGAGAAGTGGTTTTCTGATTGAGTCAGAATTTATTGAGGTGGAGGCTAACTTGGAGACCAATTGAGACATTGAGCAGCAAGGTGATGATTAGGGTTTCAGCGATGGTGGGGCAGAGGTAGGGCAGCGGTAAATAATGTTGCCAAGGCAGAAGAAAGTGTGCTTGGTAAAGCAATGGATGTAGGGATGGAAATTCAGCTTGGGATTAAGCAGTATGTCAAGTGTCTGTAAACTCCAGAGTTATCCTGAAGTGGTAGCTAGACAAATTAATGGAGTCAACTCCAGAGGCACCCAGCATTCGGTGGAAGCTGAAGAGGAGGACTTTGATTTTGCTGACATTTAGCGGAAGGAAATATCAACTCACGCATGCCTTAATCTCGATTGGGCAATCGGAGAGTTTAACAATAATCTTAGGATTGATGGGGGAGGTGCATTGGTAAAGTTGAGTGTCATTGGCATATATGTGGAAGCTGACACTGTACTCCATGTAATATTGTTACCATATAACTGATGAACAGGAGGGGACCAATAATGAAAAGCTAGGTTACGCTGGACATGACTGTAGGCATGGAAGGAGAAACTTTTAAATGAAATATAATGCATTTATTGTGCGAGATATGAATGGAACTGATGCGCTATCAATTACTCATAAAAGACTGAGAGTTAAGAGAGTAACTAAAGGCTTTTATTAACAAAAGAATGAAGGTCTGCCTCGAGTGGTCGACCGGTCCAGAAATACAAAGGGCTGGGGAGCAGTCACCTTTATACTAGGACTTGTGGGAGGAGTCAGCCGAGGCATGTCCAGGCATGTACACAGTGGAATACAAACAGTGGTTTACCACAGGAACCAAGAACAATATCATGGGGTGGACTGACCCATACTGCAGGGTAGCACCAGCACTGCAAAGAAGAAACAGCAGTGACAGTCACCATTGCCCCATGACATATGAACAGTGAAGGTCATATGAAGAACGTGGCTGTGATCTGTTGACACTGCTGGCTGCCATGAAGTAATTCCTGATCCACAGCAGACACATGCTTGGCCCCTCTTCATTCTGTCTATCCTCTGAAATCTGAGCTCGTCAGTAACACACCATCACTATCTTGGACATCTTTGCTGGAGCAGGGTCTAAAGTGCCACTGAGTAATCCAGGAAAAGAATCATTACTTCACAACTTTGAAACAGGGCATAGCAAGTACACAAGTAGCTGTTTTTGCATGGGCCTCATATTAGCGCTTCTCAGCCCTGCTGGATGCCACAGTGGTCTTCATCAAGTCAAACAAGGATAGCCGGATTCTTCCAGGAACCATCCGACCAGCCTACTATCTTCATAGAACTGATCTTGAATGTTCTCTCAGGATGCAGGAGTCCTGGCAGCTCCAAGTACACTTGGCATTAATGTGGAGGAAGTTCAGTCTTATTTCACACTCTAATTACATGTTGATTAATATCCTTTTTAATTTTTGTAGAACCTTTTTGGTCTGATGGAGCCCAATTGGTTACGGGTGTGCAATTGATGTTGTCCTGCTCCCTTGGAAAACTATCAAAAGAGCCTTGCATCCTTGGTCTCTGGTCCTGTAACTCGGTACTAAAATGCGGTCATGCCTTGGTAACATTTTGAATGCACCGAGGAACCTGGCAAAACCTTTGAGAGCTTGGAAGGACCCTGAAACCTAACAATTCAGGGCGATGGCCATTTTAAGAACCATAGGCAGAGCTGTGCTCATGGTGAATTCACACTCCACCTGGGGTGTTGTGAGATTGGACAGCTCAGTCATTATCTCCTGAAGTCATAACAGGGCGCATTAATTGCTTTGCTGTCTTACCCTCATGGGTGTCTGATGCCAGGAGCTGTTACGAATCTATGCAGTCAAAACTTTGTTTCTGCATCTATGCACCAAGTACAAACATTAGCAGCTCTGTTCATTGTGGTAAATTGTGTAGCATTTGCTGCATTCTCATTATTTTAACTCCAGTTCACAGAGAGCAGACAACAGGAGCAGTTAAATAGAAGTCAGCAAGGGCAGTACCAGTGGACCCACTTATATAATAAGTTTGACAGTGACAAAAAAAATCCCACAAAGGATTTTAGCTCAAGATGGAAGCAACAGAGCAATCAAACTAATCAGCAGCAGATGTTACTACCTCAGTTTTTGGTTGGGATAATAACCTATAGGTTGGGCACTAGCCAAAAACAAAGCGAGAAATGAGCCCCTGATAGATCACTGTGTTCTCTTATTCCTTAAAAATTATAATAGCTCTAAATCCGTATCCCTCCTATAATGAAGCAGCCCATGCCTGCCTGCAGAAGGATCTGGATAGCAATTAGGCTTGGACTGACAAGTAGCAAGTAACATTCACACCACATCATTGTCAAATAATGACCATCTCTATTAACAGAAAGTGCAGCCATCTCACCATGACCTTGAATGTAATCCGTCTCCAAATCCCTCACCATCAACACCTTGGGGATCACCAATGACTAGAAGCTTAACTGGAGCAGCCATACCAACATCATGACTACAAGAATAGGACAGAGGCTGAGTACTCTGCAATAAGTGACTCACCTGTCCTGACCCCTCAAAGACTCTTCATCATCTACAAGGATTAAGTCAGGAATGTGATGGAATGCTCACCACTCAGCCATAATAACACTTAAAAAGCTCCAGCCTATCCAGAATAGTTCATTTGAGCAATGTTCCTATCACTGAACTCAATATTCAACCCGTTCATCACCAGCACACTGCTATTGCAGTATTTAGAATCTACAGGAAGCACTGACACAATATACAAAGGTTACTTCAACAGGACATCCAGCCATTGTGTCCTCTAGTACTGGGATGGGCAAGAGCAGCAATGTCGTAGGAACAGCATCACCAGCAAGTTCCCCTCCAAGTCACAGGCGACCCTAACGGATATATAACGTTGTTCCTTCCTCATGGCTGGATCAATATCTTACAATGCCCTACTTCAAGAAGAGGGCTTACCACTGGTCAGGGGAGTGAGATGGTGGTCGGGGGGATTGAGATGGTGGTCGGGGGGAGTGAGTTGGTGGTCGGGGGGATTGAGATGGTGGTCGGGAGTCCGATCGCGGTGGGGGCAGGGAGCAGACAGATCATGAGAGTGAGTGGAGGCGGTTTACAGAGTAGCTTGTTGGGCCGGGGAAAACACTTCTGCACATTGTGGCCCACAAGCAGTGCTGTAAAGGCACTTAAGGATCCAGCCCTTCTCACCTCCTTTTAATACCGGTTTCCCGAAGCTGTTAAATGGCTGGTAAACAAGAGATGGTGAAGCCAGCCAAGTTATGGAAACAATTACCTTGGCGGTTAGCAGAAGACGGAACACCCTTAGCGTGCACTCAGAATCAACATTTATTGCAATTTTTGTCGTTGATTTTAGCAAGTGCTTTTGTCCTGCTTTGTAGATTAGGAGTGTTCTACTGCCCAACATTTATCTCTCAACCAACATCACTGAAACAGATTATCTGGTCATGTATCTCATAGTTGGTTGTGGAACCTTGCTGGGTGTAAATTGGCTACCGCCATTCCCTACAGTGACGACACTTCAAAAGTACTTCATTGGCTGTAAAGCACTTTGGGGCATCTGGAAGTTGTGAAAGGCGCTATATAAATGCAAGTCCTTTTTCACCTTTGAGTGGGGCCACTCGCTGTGTTCTGTGCCTTCTCATATATTCTGAGTGAGTATTTTTCATTAAAATTGAGCAAAAGTACTTTCCATTTCAGATAGAAAAAAATGCAGTGTCCGAGTTCACTTTAGATTCCAAAATACTGAAAATTGCACCGTTTAATATCAAGATTTTCTGGCGATCATGCCCCTTAGAAAATAAATCTTTTGCCACCCATACTTTCAAATCTTCATGTAGTTAGAATAAGGGAATGTTAATTAAATCTATGCTAAAGTTACAATCCACCTCACTTGTTTAGCTGGAGGAAGTTGTAGTATATTCAATATGTCGGACAAGCAGTCTAACACCACAGAGGCATTGGTGAAATTAATAGCGATATTGGAGAGGTAGAGGTGGGTGTACATGTGGAAGCTGACTTGATATCTATGGATAATGTTGCTAGCAGGCAAGGTGTAGATGAGGAAAAGAAGGAGACCAAGGATGGATGGATCCTTGGGGGACTCTGCAAGTGATTGTGCAGGTGTGGTGAGAGAAGCCATTGTTAGAGATGCTCTGGCTATAATTGGATGGGTAAGAGAGGAACTAAGTGAGGACAGTCCCACTGTGCTGCAGAACAAAGAGACATTGGTGCAGAATCATGTGATTGACTGCGTTAGAGGCTGCAGAGTTCAAGAGGGTCAAAAAATAGATTAAAGCAATGCAAGTGCGTGTTCCCCGAGCCTTACAGCATTCTGTGATTTTTATATAAAGACATGACTTGCCCTACAGACATCTCACAAGAGCAAAACTATCTACTTCCTTTCTGAATACACTATGGGCCTCCAAGCCATTAAATCCACGTGCCACAACAAACAGAAGCTGCTGTTAACCACATTGAAAGAAATAACATCTTGCAGTGAGATAGCACCTTTCACGACCTCTGGACATCGCAAAGCACTTTACAGCCATTGAGGTGCTTTTGAAGTGCAGTCACTGTTGTAATGTAAACTGCATCGTAATGTGATCTCTAAGGCTATTGAACCTTGGCTCAGATTTTCACATTGCAGTAAATGGAATACTAAAGGACTCAAACTTTAATTATCACAAGCAAAAGTAATTGGCTTTCCAAGATGATTATAATGATAGCAAGCTGTTCTTTATACTGAGGTTTCTTTCTGTTAAGTATGTGTATTGTATTGAACAATCAACACAAAGACTTAAACGTATAACTCAAACAGGTCTTTACTGGTTGGAGGTAGGGACTATACATAGGTCTTTACTTCATGCCCACAGGCGGGAACTGAGGGGAGATCAGTACCCACAGTACTATTTATACCCCTATGGCCAGGAGTGGTACTGCGTATCACTACGCCCAACAAGTAGTGCAGTCCTGTCCATAGGTTCAAAGTAGCACACATATTACATACACAACATTCCTCCCTTCCTAGCTTTACAGTCATCTCCCCATTTAACATAACGTAATAACATATATACATATATAACTTCAGGTTTACATAACAGAATAACATAGATACATAGATAACTTCATGTCAAAACAGATCACAGATTCAGTCACTGCGGAAAACAGTTCACAGATTCAATCTCTGTGGTGGAGTCGGTTCACGTTGCTGGAGTGACTCATTCAATAGTCCTTCCATGGATTTAACAGTTTGAACTTCCGAACTGAATTGGCTCCGTTCGGAGGGACCACGTGTGTGATCTGGTAGAGGTAATAATGGTTCAGATGGGTCATCTTCTGTTTCGACTTTTCCTTTTCTGCTTCTTGGAGACTCTCTGGGCTCCACTGTCAGCTGCCAGCTGCATGCGCAGTTCCTCCTTCTCTCCCTCCTTTTTCCGTAGTAGAGCCACCTTCTCCCGATGTTCCGTAGACTTTCGGTGCTCCTCCATGATTTCTGTATGGTGGGAGTCGAAGTTACAAGTTGGGCAGGACAGGACATAGTAATATTCGGTGTCGTCCTGATCTAGGCCAGCGAGAGGGTCTTCTATTTCCTCCATACCCAGCTGGGCGTTAGCCAGCTTTTGTTCCAAGTCCAGACATCTTTCCTGAAGAGACTTCTTCATGCGTACCTCTTCATCCAGCTTTTTCTGGGCTTTCAGCAAGTCGTTTACTAATGACCTCATTTGAGATTTTACTACTTCAACTTCTTTTGGAGATTGATTGATCGGACTATTCAATCCCTCTACCGGAGCAGCTGTTTCAGCGGTCTGTTGTTCTACGTTGACGTGAGTCAGCGTACTTTTGGCATCCAAGGGCTGCTCTGTTGCAGTCATCTCAGTCTGTGTTGCCACCTCAGCTCTTCCAATAACCTTTGAGAGCTCCGAACCCCTTTCGTTTGAATATTGAAGTTCGTGTTCAAGTTTTTCCCATTTCAGAGTCCTGTCCTTCAGCATATGCAGGAGTTGGCTGACCGTTAACTCCTCTGACATCAGACGTTTTGTGTGCTCCTGCTCCATTTTCTCCATCAGCTGCTTCTGTTGTCTTTCCAGATTCTCCAACTCTATATCAAAGAACTCTTTCGTTGCATTCAACTCTTGCTCACAACGGCGAAGCATTTGTTCTAATTGCTGTTGTAGTTTGAAATGGAGTTGAGTTCGAGCCCGGTGTCCCTCAGAAATGGGCACATCAGTAGGCTTGCCAGACTCAGAATCCACAGTTAAACTATGTTGTTGTTGCTCAGTGGAATTCTGTGCTGAAACTTTGTCTTTTGCACCTGAGTTGGGCTTACCATCATCCGTTCCAGAGTCTGGGCCGACTATCTTCACCGAGTTCTTACTCGTTATTGTTTGTAGGAAATGCCAGTCCATATTCATTTTCCTAATCCACTCCCGTCCTAGTAGTGGAGGACCTCCTTCAGATATCACATATAAGTCCATTATTTGACTGTCTTCGCCCTTGTGGACCACTGTAACCTCTATTTTCCCGATGGGGTACACTCTTTGCCCTGTGTATGTTTCCAATATAATCCCCGTATCCTGCAGGGGAATATGTTGGAATAACTTTCCGTAATCTTTCTTATTTATGACCGTCAATGCCGATCCAGTGTCCAATTCCAGTTTTACTTGGACTCCTTCTATCTGAAGAGTGACCCAAATTGTCTGGAGGTCTGCACCCTTACCAGCGTTGAGTACTCTTAAGCTAGCCAGTTCATTACTGCTAGCATCTGAATCGGACTCCTGTTCAGTCACCTTGTGTACCTTTGCGTATTTTCCTTGCGGTGACTTCTTGTTGCTGGTCTTCTTCGCTGACCTGCATACTCTAGCTATATGTCCAAGCCTACCACAAGTTCTACATTCTTGGTTTTTAAACCAACACTGGTTCTGATCATGCGTTGTCTTTCCACAATGATAACATTTGCCAGAACTCACACCCAATTTGTGTGCACTGAGCTCCGGTGACCGTAGCTGCATTACTGCCGTGCCTCTCGCTGCGGCTTCGTGTGCTGCTGCCATAGTGACCGCCTTCTCAAGCGTCAGCTCATTCTCCTCGAGCAGTCGCTTTTGTGTATCCTGTTTAAATAAACCACACACAAATTTGTCTCGAAGTGTCTCTGTCAGTCCCGTTCCAAACTGGCAATATTTCGCTAATTTACGCAATTCCAGCAAATAATCAGCATTGCTTTCATGCTGTAGCTGCCTTCTGTCGTAAAATTTAAATCGTTCCGCTAGCATCAGCGGCGTGGGGTTTAGATGATCTTTCAGGACAGTAACAATCTCATCGAACGTCTTATCCGCCGGTTCATCTGGTGATAACAGGTGTTTCAATTGCCCGTATGTCTTCGCACCCATTAAATTTAATAATGTTAGAGCTTTATCTTGGTCATGAATTTTATTGGCCTTACAATAATTTTTTACTCTTTCAACATATATGGCCCAATCTTCGAGGTCACTATCAAAGGTGCTAATATTCCCGTGTTTAGGCATTGTAGATTTGCAATTTCTCAGATTTTATTTTGTTTACTTGTTATCAAAGATGGCAGCTTCCCGCTCTTGCCGTCGTCCTCCGCCCACCAAATGGCGGTTTTCCCGCGCTTGGCGGTCTTCACCCGTCCCCCGACGCCGTCTCCCTTCAGCCCCCGAGTGCGGCCCTTATCTTTGGTTCCGATCGCTGGCCCGCGCTGCGCCTCGCACTTGAAGCGGCTGCCGGCCTCTGGCTCACCCGCTCGCGCGTTTCACCGCGGCTCTTGCTCGCTCCCTCCCGGGCTCTGGCTTACCCGCTCGCGCGTTTCACCGCGGCTCTTATCAGGGATTGCGATCGCCCTTATCTTCTCCAACTTCCCCAGCCCTGTCTTTGCAGCCAACACTGCACGGCTTACCCCACCACCTAGGTTGAACAAGGAAACTGCAGAAAGACTTCTGTCAGTCGCTGGAAGCTGTCAGGATGTTTGCTGCACTCCAGTGCTCAGTCGCTGATGGAGGCTTCAGAGTCCTAAAGCCTGTCGCTTCTAGTGGGGTGGTGATGTTTGAAACCTCTCTTCAACTGCCGCAGGGTAAGAACCTGACTCGTCGCCAGTGTTAAGTATGTGTATTGTATTGAACAATTAACACAAAGACTTAAACGTATAACTCAAACAGGTCTTTACTGGTTGGAGGTAGGGACTATACATAGGTCTTTACTTCATGCCCACAGGCGGGAACTGAGGGGAGATCAGTACCCACAGTACTATTTATACCCCTATGGCCAGGAGTGGTACTGCGTATCACTACGCCCAACAAGTAGTGCAGTCCTGTCCATAGGTTCAAAGTAGCACACATATTACATACACAACACTTTCCACCTGCACTGACACGATAAATATAAGCCACGTCTCTCTTTGTAACATGTAAGTGCAGCTTATATGATTTTTTAATACATTTATTGTATTTTATATTGGTTATAATTTTAAATATTGAAACATTGCATTACAGTTCCTTTCAGCATCACACAAAGTAGGTTATAGTGAAGGAGCATTACTGGTTGCTGAACAGTCGTGCAAACTCAAGGTAAATAAATCTCAAGGGTAGGTTAAGGTGCATACAAGATCCTTAAAGAACTAAGGGAGCAAATTGCAGGCATTAATCTTCCAGAGTATTGGAGAGGAACTGGAGAAAGGCAGATGTTTAAAAAGGTAGCAAAAGTGACGCAGGAAACTATAGAACAGTTAGTTTGATGTCAACTGTGGTTAAAGTTATGGAAACCCTTATTAAAGATAAGATCATGGAGTATCTGGATGGAAATAAAATCATAAAAGATAGCCAATATAGGTTCATGAAGGAGAGGTCTTGCCAATCTAATTTAAGAATTTTCTTTGAGAGTGTGACAAAGAAGCTTGATAGGGGTAAGGCAGTGAATGTGAATTGTATTTCAATGAGGTCTTTGATACAGTTCTCCTGGAAAGGCTGGTACTGAATATAGAGAAAGCAGGAATCAGTGGAAATATTTTATAATATTGGCCCAGAAATTCGGGTCTCCACGGGTGAGTACGCACGGGGTACTCACCCGTAGGCCGAATGGAAGTGCCAGTTTTCTGCATGCACTGCGCATGTGCGGGAAACCAGCACATCTGATTCTCTGAACGAAGGGGTTCAGAGGTCGAACGCGTGCGCAGGAGAGGCTGCGCATGCGCTTTGAACTTAGGTTTTTTTTGCAGGTTTCCCCGGGATCGTAAGCCTGCAGTATTTAGACATGTAAAAAGCAGGCGTAAGGCCTGCTTTTTACAAGGTAAGTGGTCAATTAATTAAAATTAAAACATTTTTTCCACAGGTTTATTATTTTTAAATACTTTAAAGCAAGGTAAGTTTATTTTTAGCCCCGTTAGAACATAAAATTATTTTTTTCAAAAATTTAAATTATTGTTTAAAATAGTTATTTAATGTAATTTATAGTTTATTTTAAAAGTGTGATTTAAAAAAAAATGATTTGAAGGTTTACTGCTATTTTGGGGCCATAGTATTCATAAGTTTTGACAGGTCTTCCTGTCAATCTTATGAATGGGCTTTTCCCTCCTCCGATTGGCTGCCCATGGCTCACGTGATCCCAGGGGATGCATCGCACTAACTACGCCCCTGGGACACGCAAGCACAGCGCGCCGGCAGCTGGGCCAGGCCCCGGAGTGGAATTCCACGGGGCCCTACAGCTCAACTGCCGGCGCGCAAGGTAAGTGCAGGTCGGGGGCTTGCACCCGCGGGAAGCCCCCGACCCGAATTTCTGGGCCAATGATTACATAATTGGTTGACCGATAGAACCCAGATGGTGGTGCAACAAGGGTTGTCATCAACCTGGGAGAATGTTTGCAGTGGGACTCCACAGGGGACGGTTTTGGGACCTCGTGTGTTTAATATCTCCATAAAAGATCTGGAGCTAGTGACTCAATTTGCAGATGATACAAAGCTAATGAAAGTGGTTGACTGCAAAGCTGAACAGGATAAGTTGTGGCTGAGTGGTAGCATGCTTGCCTCTGAGTCTAGGAGGTTGTGGGTTCAAGCCCCGCTCCAGATACTTGACCACAAAATCTAGGCTGACACTTCAGTGCTGCACACTCGGAGGTGCTATCTTTCAGATGAGGTGTTAAACCAAGGCTCCATCTGTCCTCTTAGGTGGATGTTAAAGATCCCTGGTACTATTTCAACGAAGAGCAAGGGAGTTCTCCCTGGTGTCCTGGCCAATATCTATCCCTGAACAAACATAACTAAAACAGATTATCTGGCCATTTATCACATTGCTGTTTGTGGGACCTTGCTGTGTGCAAACTGGCTGCTGCATTTCCTACATCACAACATTGACTAAACTTCAAATGTACTTAATTGGCTGTAAACCACTTTTGGATGTCCTGAGGTCGTGAAAGTTGCTCTACAAATGCATGTCTTTCTTTTTTTTTACAGGATAATTTGAACGTGCTTGGGAATTGGGCAGACAGGTGGTGGATGAAATTCAATGTAGAGAAATGCAAAATGCTTCACATAGGGCCATAAAATCCAGGAAGGGACGATTGCTTAAATAGGAAGAAAATAATGTATATGGAAAATGAAAGATATCTAGGGGTCCTGATTTGACAATAAAGTGAAGCTACCACAACACTGCTCAGTGGCATTGAGTAAAGCAAATCAGATGTTGGGATTTATTATTGAGCCGAAATAGTGAGGCAATCCTGCTGCTTTATAAATCATTGGTGTGATCACACTTAGAATAGGGTGCACAGTTTTGGTCGCCGCAGTACAAAAAGGATATTGCAGCTATTGAAAGGATATAGAAGAGGACAACCAGAATGAATGAGGGGATGGAGGGATCAGATTACGAGGAGCGATTATGTAAATTGGGCATGTTCCCACTGGAAATGAGAAGGTTGAGAGGTGATATGATTTCTCTTCTTAGAATCCTAAAGGGACTAGGTAAAGGAACTGTTTCTCCTTGTCCAGAACAGTAGAACTAGACGACACAGTTTGCAGTTGAAAGGGGGTAAATTCAAAACTAATCTAGGGAAACAATATTTCACTGAGCAAGTGGTCAATCTATGGAACAAGCTCTAATCTCAGGAGAAGCTGGAAGCTAATAGTGTTGATTCATTCAAATGCAGTTTTTTTCAGAAAGTAATGTTTTGGGATACAGTATACGAGTAATTTAAGGCATTACATATGATAAGTGTAGATTGGGAGGAACAGGTGACTGGGCTGAAAACAGAAAATGCTGAAATACTTAGCAGGTCAGGCAGCATCTGTGGAGAGAGATACAGAGTTAACGGGCTGGATTTTAATTCGCAGATGCGGGGTGGAGGGGGGGTGGGGAGGCGGGGGGTGGTGCGGGCCCGACAGCGTGTGGGAAACCCGGAAGTAAGTGCAGCCTGCCTGTCAGTGGCTTTTAAACTCAGCCGCCTCATTATCATTTTACTTCCAGGTTTCCAATCCAATTAGCATCAGCGGGTGTGATAATGACCCGCATGACGCGAATTGAACAGTAGTATTTAAAGGGACATTCCAAACATGCAAGTTGAAGCAGTCGGAGTTAGGAAGGAGAGACAAAGCACTAGTGCAATGGAGTCGAGATGGTCAACGGCTGCGCCTGGCTCCAGCAATGACTCCCTGGATGTGCTGCTGGGAGGGAGATACTGTTCCCTAGTGACGGGAGGAAGAAGCTTGCAGCCGACACAAAGAAGACGTGGTTGGAGGTTGCCCAGGAGGTCAGCAGCAGGAGTGTGGTGCCACGCTCCTGGATCCAATACAGGAAGTGCTTCATTGACCTAAGCAGGGCAGGAAAGGTGAGAGCAATGGTACATTGCCCTACATCCTGATGTGCGTATCACCCTACCCTCCGCACTCTGCCTTCTCAAGCCTACTCCAGCACATCACTCCTCACACCAACTTACCTTGCAGGTGCACCTATCCCTCTCTGTCTATGCACCTACTCACATCCCCATCTATCCACCCATCACTGACACTCACCCTCATCTTTATGCAACGTCATGCCTATCTCTCATCGTAACCCTCAACAAATGCTCTCCATCCATCAGGTGAACTCATGCCATTACTCTCACTCATAGGTCTCTTCTTGCCTCCTTGCAGGAAAAGAGAGCACAGATCACCAGGGACAGGCAGAGAAGCAGAGGTGGCCCTCCAGCCATCTCGCAAATAACACCTGCAGAGGAGGAGGCGCTGGAGCTCAGCAGAGTCTTGGTGTGCCTGGCCGTCGGAGATGGGGAGATGGGGGCCTGCCATCTACCTGGTGACAGAATTAAATATCAGGCAGCCACATGGCATACAACATTCAGTCATGTTGACACAATGTCAAGAGCAACTGAAATATGATCATGTGCATAATGATAATTTCAAGCATTCTTACCTTGACAATACTCGCTCATGTCTTTTATCTCCCAGAGGGCCTTCACGCATCTATCAGGAGGTGATTGAGGTTGCCCACGACGAGGACAACTCCTCAGAGGAGCTCACTCCCTCTGAGAGTGCACCATCACAGGACTTATGCAGACCATTGAAGTGGGAACTTCACTCAAAGTGCTTCCACTTCTCACCCATTGCCCCCTCCTCAGTCAGTACCCGACATGCTGCCTTGTGTGCCGATGACCGAGTCTGCCCCTGCACAGGTGGCGCAGTCTTTGGCAGGGCCCTCACGGGCTCCAAAACCCAGGGGATGTTGGTCAAGAGCAACTCAGCAGTCAGAGCAGGGATCTGAGCAGCCTGCCTCTACCTCTGCTCAAACCACAGGGGTTGCACCATGTAGAAGCGTTAGAACATAAGAACATAAGAAATAGGAGCAGGAGTAGGCCAATCGGCCCCTCGAGCCTGCTCCACCATTCAATAAGATCATGGCTGATCTGATCCTAACCTCAAATTTTCTATCACTCTGCATCCACCCGAACCCATGTGATCTCCCGGGAGAGGCGAAAAACCAGATAAAGACCCAATGGCCAATTTGGGAGAAAAAAATCTGGGAAATTCCTCTCCGACCCATCTAGGCGATCGAAATTCTTCCAGGAGATCACTCTGTCCCTATATTTTCTACAGTACTTACCTTCTGTAAAGGCGATCTCCACCCCAGCCAGGAACAGGAATAAAACCATCTCCTGAAATCTAACAGAATTAGAACACAGTAGGAGCAGAACCAGGCTACACGGCCCCTGGGCCCACTCCACTACCCACAGGGCCATGACCATTCCGAACCTAGACTCATGTCCAATTTCCTGCCCGCTCCCCGTAACCCTTAATTCCCTTTACTTCTAGGAAACTATCTATTTCTGTTTTAAATTTATTTAATGATGTAGCTTCCACAGCTTTCTGGGGCAGCAAATTCCACAAACCTACCACCCTCTGAGTGAAGAAGTTTCTCCTCATCTCAGTTTTGAATGAGCAGCCCCTTATTTTAAGATTATGCCCCCTAGTTCTAGTTTCACCCATCATTGGGAACATCCTCACCGCATCCACCCGATCAAGCCCCTTCACAATCTTATATGTTTCAATAAGATCGCCTCTCATTCTTCTGAACTCCAATGAGTAGAGTCCCAATCTACTCAACCTCTCCTCATATGACCACCCCCTCATCCCCGGGATTAACCGAGTGAACCTTCTTTGTACTGACTCGAGAGCAAGTATGTCTTTTCTTAAGTATGGACACCAAAACTGTATGCAGTATTCCAGGTGCGGCCTCACCAATACCTTGTACAACTGCAGCAATACCTCCCTGTTTTTATATTCCAACCCCCTAGCAATAAAAGCCAACATTCCATTGGCCTTCTTAATCACTTGCTGCACCTGCATACTAACTTTTTGAGTTTCGTGCACCAGGACCCCCAGATCCCTTTGTACTACAGTACTTTCCAGTTTCTTGCCATTAAGATAATAACTTGCTCTATGATTTTTCCTGCCAAAGTGCATAACCTCACACTTTCCAGTATTGTATTCCATCTGCCAAATCTCTGCCCACTTACTTAGCCTGTCTATGTCCCTTTGCAGGTTTTTTATGTCCTCCTCACTCACTACTTTCCGTCCCATCTTTGTATCATCTGCAAACTTTGATATGTTACACTCGGTCCCCTCCTCCAAATCATTAATATAGATTGTAAAGAGTTGGGGACCCAGCACTGACCCCTGCGGAACACCACTAGTTACTGGTTGCCAATCTGAGAACGAACCATTTATCCCAACTCTCTGCTTTCTGTTAGAGAGCCAATCCTCCACCCACGCCAGAATATTACCCCCAATCCCGTGATTTTTTATCTTGAGCAATAATCTTTTGTGTGGCACCTTGTCAAATGCCTTTTGGAAGTCTAAATACACTACGTCCACTGGTTCCCCTTTATCCACCCTGTATGTTACTTCCTCAAAAAACTCAAGCAAATTTGTTAAACATGACTTCCCCTTCATGAAACCATGCTGAGTTTGCCCTATTAAATTATGTTTATCCAAATGTCCCGTTACTGTCTCCTTAATAATGGACTCTAACATTTTACCAACCACAGATGTTAGGCTAACAGGTCTATAGTTTCCAGCCTTCTGCCTACTACCCTTTTTAAATAAGGGTGTTACATTAGCAGTTTTCCAATCTGCCGGGACCTTTGCTGAGTCCAGTAAGTTTTGGAAAATTATTACCAATGCATCCACAATCCCTACCGCTACTTCCCTCAAGACCCTGGGATGCAAGCCATCAGGTCCAGGGGATTTATCCGCCTTGAGTCCCATTATTTTACCAAGGACCACTTCCTTAGTGATTTTAATTGTATTTAGTTCCTCCCCCCCTAGAGCCCCCTGTTTGTCCAGTGTTGGGATATTCTTAGTGTCCTCTACTGTAAAGACTGATACAAAATAATTGTTCAGTGTTTTTGCCATCTCCATGTTTCCCACCATTAATTTCCCGGTCTCATCCTCTAAGGGACCAACATTTACTTTAGCCACCCTTTTTCTTTTTATATAACTATAGAAACTTTTACTGTCTGTTTTTATATTTTTTGCTAATTTACTTTCATAATCTATCTTCCCTTTCTTAATCAATCTTTTTGTTATTTTTTGCTGTCTTTTAAAGACTTCCCAATCTTCCATCCTCCCACTAGATTTGGCTACCTTATATGCCCTTGTTTTTAGTCGGATACTATCCTTAATTACTTTACTTAGCCACGGATGGCTATCTTTTCTATTACACCCTTTTTTCCTCAGTGGAATATATTTTTTTTGGAAGTTGTAAAATAACTCCTTAAATGTACACCACTGGTCATGTACCGTCTTACCCTTTAATCTATTTTCCCAGTCCACTCTAATTAATTCCGCTCTCATACCTTCATAGTCTCCTTTATTCAAGCTCAGCACGCTTGTTTGAGATCCAACCTTCTCACCCTCTAATTGAATATGGAATTCAACCATGTTATGGTCACTCATTCCAAGGGGATCCTTTACTAGGACATTTTTAATTAATCCCGTCTCATTACACAGGACCAGATCTAAGGTTGCTTGCCCCCTGGTCGGTTCAGTTACATACTGCTCAAGAAACCCATCCCTAATACACTCAATGAACTCTTCCTCAAGGCTGCTCTGCCCAATTTGATTTGTCCAGTTAATATGATAATTAAAATCCCCCATAATTATAGCTGTTCCCTTATTACAAGCCTCAACTATTTCCTGATTAATACTCCGTCCAACAGAGTTGCAACTGTTCGGAGGCCTATAGACTACACCCACTAGTGTTTTTTTCCCCTTATTATTCCTTACCTCCACCCAAACTGTTTCACTATCCTGCTCCTTTGACCCAATATCATTTCTCTGTATTATAGTGATTCCTTCCTTTATTAACATAGCCACCCCACCTCCTCTCCCTTCCTGCCTGTCCTTCCTGATTGTTAAATAACCTGGTATGTTTAATTCCCAGTCATGGTCACCCTGCAGCCATGTTTCTGTAATGGCCACAAGATCATACCCATATGTCATTATTTGTGCCATTAACTCATTCATTTTGTTACGAATGCTACGTGCATTCAGATAAAGAACTTTCAAATATGTTTTGTAACACTTAGTTCCTGTTTTTTCCCTTTTTATTACTTCACTTTTTACTCCATACCTTCTGTCCCTTCCTGACACATTCTGTTTTTTAATTCCCCCACTGCTACCTAAGTCTATGACCTTCTCTGTTGTCATTTCTATTATTTGCTCTCTAGAAACCTCCCCCCACTAATTAGTTTAAAGCCCTCTCTACAGCCCTAGTTATATGATTCGCCAGGACTCTAGTCCCAGCACTGGCCAAGTGGAGTCCGTCCCAACAGAACAGCTCCCTCCTGTCCCAGTACTGGTGCCAGTGTCCCAAGAAGCAAAACCCATTTCTCCCACACCAGTCTTTGAGCCACGCATTTAACTCTTTAATTTTATTTATCCTAGCCAAATTCGCTCGTGGCTCAGGTAATAACCCAGAGATTATTACCCTTGAGGTTCTGTTTTTTAATTTGACCCCTAGCTGCTCATACTCCTTTAACAGAACCATCTTCCTTGTCCTATCTACGTCGTTTGTACCAACATGGACCATGACAACTGGATCCTCCCCCTCCCACTGCAAGTTTCTTTCCAGCCCAGAAGAGATGTCCTTAACCCTGGCACCAGGCAGGCAACACAGCCTTCGGGACTCCCGCTCTTGACTGCAGAGAACCCTATCTATCCCCCTAATGATACTATCCCCTACCACTACAACATTTCTTTTTACTCCCTCCACTTGAATGGCCCCCTGTACCACGGTGCTGTGGCCAGGTTGCTCATCCTCCCTGCAGTCCCCGCTCCCGCCCTCACAGGGAGTAAGAACCTCGATCCTGCTGGACAAGAACAAGGGCTGCGTCTCCTTCAACACTACATCCTGGATCCCTGTACCTTCCTCACTCGTAGTCACACCATCCTGTCCCTGACCACGGACTACATCTGCAGTAATTAACTTCATAGGTGTGACCATCTCCTGAAACATAGAGTCCAGGAACTTCTCCCCCTCCCTGATGTGTCGCAGTGTCCGAAGCTCGGTCTCAAGCTCCATAACATGGAACTTGAGTTCCTCTAGCAGCAAACACTTGTCGCAGATGTAATCACCGTTAGCCTCAATGGGGTTCACCGGCTCCCACATCTCGCAACAGTAACACATCACCTGCTCCATTCTATATAATTAATTAAATTTCTTATTATTAGTTATGAAGACCCTGCCCGGATATATATGATAATATCACACCACTATTCAATAGGACTTACCAACTTAAAGGTATGAAAGAGAAGAGAAGGAAGAAAACCAACCAACCAGCTGATCACCAACCTCCTCCTTGAATACTGTCTGTGGAGCCTGTTTGGTTGACTCGTCTCGCTGCTCCGCCTCCGCAGTGCTGTCTAAGCCTGGGACTGGGGAACAAAAGAGAGCAAAAAACACACCCTCACCTCCCACTTATCCGAACTCTCCCACTTAGCAAAACTCCAACAGCACTCAATGCACAAAGCACTCCGTGCACCGCACTAGCCCCTCCCCTTTTATACCCGGATTCTACTTCCTGTTTAAACTGCCCAAGAGTTTAAAAAACCCTTAAAAAATTAAACTTACTTCAAATAATTGACTTCTTAACACACTAAAATTCACAAAATACACTTAAATGATTTTTCTCCCACTTAGCAAAACTCCAACAGCACTCAATGCTAGGAAAAGGAAGAGTAAAGATTTGTAGTTGCACAAGGGTATGCACATAGGGGTGTTGCACATTGTTATATTGTTAAATTTCTGTTGTCTATTTGAAGCACGTAAATATTATTAATTTGCACCACTTTCTCGTCTTGCCCATTCTTGGTTGCTGGCTGGCTAGTGACCTTTTCAGTTTTGTGATGATGAATGGGAAGACACGAATTGCCGGTGACCAGTGGGAAGCTGTGAAAGGGATGTTTGGCTCTTTGCAGGATTGCTTTGTGTTCGTGGCATTTGGTAGGTGGAGGGGGGGAGGGGGGAAAAGTGGCTTTTGCATGTGTTTGTTAGATTGGTGCACCAGTGGAACCTTAGTGAACCTCGCAATAATGAGGGAATCCTGAGCAATAATGTGCACCAATGATAGTACATTTCCCTCATCACCTTCTGCCTCCTCATCTTTCTCCTCCTCCATGGAAACCTCCGAACAGCCTCTGTGCTCTGCGTTTTGTTCCTCCTGCAGGTCCAAACTTCGCTGCTACACAATGTTTTGCAGAGTGCAGCACACCACAACCATTCTGGAGACCCTGGCTGATATGTTCTGAAGAGCGCCTCTAGGTCTGTCTAGGCACCTGACGCGCTTCTTCAGCATGCTGATTGCTGGTTCGATGACATATCTGGTGGTGATATGGTATTTATTTTACTCCTGGGCCTCATTCCTCGGGTTTCTGAGTCATCAGCCATGTTTTAAGTGGGTATTCCTTGTCTTCGAGCAGTAAGTCTGCTTCCAGGTGCGAACAGATCAGAGAAGGTGGACTCCTGCAGGACAAAAGCATCATGGCAGCTGCCGGGGAATCTTGCCGACACTTGCATAAAGATCTTTTTGTGGTTGCACACCAGCTGCACATTGATGGAGTGGAAGTCCTTGCAGTAGATAAATACTTCTGGGTGATCTGGGGGTGCCTTAGTTGCCACGTGTGCAGTCGATGACATTCAGTACCTTTGGGAAGCCAGCCAGAGCCACAAACCCGAGTGCACGCTCATTCTGACTGGCGTTATCACAGGCAAAGTTGACATAATTGCCAGCCCTGGCAATGAAGCTATCAGTCACCAGTCTTATGTATTTGTGTGCCACTGACTGCGAGATCCTGCAAATGTCTCTGGCAGAGCCCTGAATGGATCCCGAGGCAAAAATGTTGAGGGCGGTGTTGACTTTGACAGCCACTGGTAAAGCATGGCCACCAGGGCTAGTTAGCAGCAGGTTTTGTTCCAGCAGGCTGCAAATGGCTGCCACCACCGGACGCGACTCCCTGAGCCTCCTGAGAAACTGGTGTTCAGACATATTGAGGAAACTTATCCTCTGCCTGTAGACCTTGTGTGCTGGGTAGGGCCACCTGCAAGCTGCACCTCTCTGCTGCTCCCCTCTCTCCTGTGGAGCTACAGGTCTGTGAGCAGCAGCCTGTTGCTGGTCCTGGTCATCTTCGTCGTCATCTGAGGTCCAATATAAGGCAGCATAAGCGGCACCATTTTGATCTGATAGATCAGAGCTCCAAAGTCCTGATCAGACCGCCAAACCTCCAAAGTGTAGATGACACCTCCAAAGTGTTGAAGAAACCTCAAAAGTGTGCAGAGTTACCTCTCAGGACAAGTACGGTGAACAAACCCTTTCCCACAAGCAGATAAGAAAGCAGCTGTGAGTAATGAGTACTTACTGGCATATTTCCCTGACGTGACTTCAGCCCCCTCAATTGCCGCTGTGTTCTCGTCTTGCTTTCACTGGCAAGTTCCAGGAAGCCCGGGAAACCCATGGACCCAAAGTTAAAGTAGAAAACCCATGTGAATATTGCTTTACTTGAATGATTAACATATCTTAATGACAACCTGCCTCTCCCGAGGAGGTTGCTCGCACGCAGCCTAACACGCTGCAGTGAAATGCGGAAGTCGGTGGTGTAATGTATTATGGTATGGTTTGTCACATGGTTTAGTATGAACATGCTCAGTTCACTCTGGCCTAATATAGCAAGCACCTTGACTTGCATCTCATCATGTCTCTGTCCTTCATTTGTTCTACCCACATATATTACAATTTGGTGATCAGGATATGATCCCAAAGCCATTTTTTGGGATCATGGAAGGACACAGTGTTCAACCTTCGAGTGGACAAGTTAAGGTGAATTTGTGATATCTAAACTCAATTTTTGCGATGTTTTACCGTTAATGCTCATGCAGAATCATCTGTGCTTCATCTTCGCGTGTATATATACACAGCAACAACGGCGTTGATTCTCACAGGTACACAGGTAGCGTGCTGAGTCACTTTTCGATGGACTTGGGACAATCATGGCCACGCTTACGGGATTCATCAGAAGCCTCGGCATGTATGACCAAGCTCGCAAACCATTCAGTTCTTACATTGAGTGGATGGAGATACTTTTTAAGGCCAATAACATTATTGAGACCGAAGTTGCCGATGAGAATGCTCAAACTATAAATAAAGTAATTCATGAACCGAAGAAAGCAATTTTTCTAATGGAGATTGGGCCAGATGTCTAAGGAATGTTGACAAACCTACTTACATCAGGGAAAGTGAAGGATGCGTCGTTTGAAGACATTGCCGAGAAACTCAAGGACCATTTTGACCTAAAGCCATTAGAAATAGCAGAGAGCTATAAGTTTGGTACCAGAAACCAAAAACAAAGTGAAACAATCAGTGAGTACATTGTAGCTCTTAAAAACCTGTCTTTGCATTGTAACTTCGGCACACTTTAAGTTTGTGTGTTGGGTGAGTGCACACAGTCCAAGTTACTGAACACTCCAAATCTAACATTTGACATAGCATGCAGAATTGCCCTATCTATGGAGATGGCGTCTAAGAATGCTAGGGAGCTGTGTCCAACTCAAGTGACTGGTGCAGCTGAGGTCTACAGTCACAAAGTCACCACTAACCCTAAAGCTGTGAGACCAAGTCAAAATCATGTCAGTGAGAGCAGTTCAATGAATTGTTATCACTGCAATGGAAATCCCTCACCACAGTCCTGCCAATGTAAAAATGCGAAGTGTTTTCACTGCCAGAAGCAAGGTCATATTTCAACAGCTTGCAGAGCACGGTGGCATAGTGGTTAGCACTGTTGCCTCACAGCGCCAGGGACCCGGGTTCGAATCCGGCCTCGGGTGACTGTGTGGAGTTTGCACATTCTCCCCGTGTTTGCGTGGGTTTTCTCCGGGTGCTCCGTTTCCTCCCACAGTCCAAAGATGTGCGGGGTTAGGTTGATTGGCTATGATAAAAATTGACCCTTAGTGTTAGGGGGATTAAATACGTGGGGTTATGGGGATAGGGTGGGATATGTGTAGGGGTTACAGGGATCGGGTGGGATATGTGTCGGTGCAGGCTCGATGGGCCGAAATGGCCTCTATTGTTTCTGTGATTCCTGTGATTCTGTGATTTAAATCAGGAAGTAAGGACCATTCTAGTGGCAATGCAATTCTGTGACAACAAAAGGGAGAAATTCACAATATTGAAGTGAACACACCTGATGTTGAAGAACTAGGCATCTGCAGCAAAGCTAACAGTCGTGAGAAAGACTTCTGTAAAAAACTTTTGATCAACGAACAATAAATTGATATGTGTATCAACACGGCAGCGGACTAATCTATCATGAGTAAGGACACATATGAAAGTAAATTTAATCAAATACCACTTACAAAGAGTACCGTAGCGTTAAAAACCTGGAGAAATCCTAGAGACATGTGGACAAATGGAATATACAGTTCAACACAAAGGCTAGTCAGTAAAGCTGCCTATTATTGTAGCGAGCTAAAACAGATCAACTCTCATGGGCAAAGTCTAGTTGAGAAAGTTAAAGCTAGACTGGAAAACGTCTTTAGTGTAGATGCTTCAAAGAAGCGACACAACATAATGCTGAACAAGTACGAAAGCATGTTCACAGGCAGTTATAAGGGCATCACTGGATATGATGCGTATACCTGCATCAAGTCCAACGTGAAGCCTGTCTATTGTAAGGCAAGGCCGGTCCCCTTTGCGTTGAAAGGTCAGGTGGAGGAAGAGCTAGTGAAGCTGAGAGAGAATGGAGTGCTAGTAAAAACTGACAAAAGTGAATGGGCTACCCTGATTGTGGTAATGCTCAAAGCAGACAAAGCTGTATGCTTGTGCGGTGACTACAAAGTTACTATTAACCAAGCAGTTGACGATGAGCAGTACCCATTACCTACATCGCAAGATTTGTATGCAGCACTCTCTGGGTTAAAGGTTTTCTCCAAGCTTGACCTGTCACATGCTTACACTTCTGAATGTTGACAAAGAGAGTCAACAGTATCTCACTATCAACACACACAAGGGACAATGCTCATACACCAAGCTGTCGTATGGTGTAAAGCCCTCCCCCAAAATCTTCCAGGCTATGATGGATAAGATTTTGCAAGTTCCAAATTGCTTATGCAATCAAGACGATGTGCTGATCGCAACAAGCAGTGAGGAAGAAAATCCAGAAGTGTTAGATATAGTGCTTCAAATGTTGAATTCCCACAATATTTGGGAGCAAATGTGCTTTTGAGCAGCCCAAGGTTGTGTACTTTGGTCTCAAAGTTGATGCAAATGTCTTGCAACCAGTGAAGGAAAAGGTTGATGCTGTCATCAATGCTCCAAAACCACAGAACGCGTCTGAGTTAAGATCTTTCCTTGGAATGGTTCAGTACTACGCATGTTTCTTATCTGAGTTAGGGACCTTGTTAGCTAAGCTGAGAGAGAACAGAGTGCTAGTAAAAACTGACAAAGGTGAATGGGCTATTGCACGAGCTCCTCCAGAAGGATGACCAGTGGAAGTGGACAAAAGCACAACAGGAAGCCTTCTACGACACAGAGCGTGAGCTTAAGTTAGCGCGTGATGCTTCCAGCTATGGTGTGGGAGCTGCCATAAGCTATGTAATGGATGATGGCCATGAGAAACCAATCGCATTCGCATTGCAAACCCTCACAAAGAGCGAAAGAAACTATGCACTAATTGATAAGGAAGCACTCGCCATAGAGTTGGAATCAAGAAATTCCAACAGTTCCTGATTGGCAGAAAGTTTACCCTGATAACCGATCACAAATATTGGGGCCCAAATCTGCCATCCCTGCAATGGCCGCATCAAGAATGCAACGTTGGGCAGTGTTGTTGTCACAATATGACTACACGATTGAATATCGCACTTCAAAGCAAAACGCAATCGCAGATGCCTTGTCCAGGTTGCCACATGAAGACTCGTGTGTTGGGAGTGAAGGTGAGATTTTCACGCTAGGTGCAGTCGACAAAGACTTTCCCGTGAATGCAACTGAGTTTGCAGATGAGACTCAAAAAGACTCAGTACTGAAAAGAGTGTTTGAAAACACCTTGAATGGATGGACTGATCAATGTCTAGACACTGAATTGAAACCATTCCATAACCGTCGTACTGAATTGTCTTGTGAGCAAGGTTGTATCAAGTGGGGAAACAGAGTGGTGGTACCTACTTCGTTGAGAGACAGAATTCTGGCCGAACTTCATACTGAACATCCAGGGATCATCAGTATGAAATCAATTGCAAGAAGCTTTGCTTACTGGCCTGGATTGGACAGTGATCTTGAACCACTTGATCATGCACACATACATGAGTTTGACTCAGTTCAGACTTCAGTAACTGAAGTACCAGGTTCAAACAAGTCTGAGATAGAAACATAGAAACATAGAAACATAGAAGATAGGAGCAGGAGTAGGCCATTCGGCCCCTCGAGCCTGCTCCGCCATTCAATGTGATCATGGCTGATCATCCAAATTCAGTACCCTGTCCCTGCTTTCTCCCCATATCCCTTGATCCCGTTAGCCTTAAGAAATATATCCAACTCCTTCTTGAATATATTTAATGAATTGGCCTCAACTGTCTTCTGTGGTAGAGAATTCCACAGGTTCACCACTCTCTGGGTGAAGAAATTCCTCCTCATCTCAGTCCTAAATGGCTTACCCCTTATCCTTAGACTGTGACCCCTGGTTCTGGACTCCCCCGCCATCGGGAACATCCTTCCAGCATCTAGTCTGTCCAGTCCTGTCAGAATTTTATAAGTTTCAATGAGATAGGATCATCTTTGAGCTCGGAAACAAAACAAAACAACCAAAACCTTCTGTAATGAGATCAGGAAGGCTCCGCAAACCTGTTATTAAACTGGATTTGTAGTTCATTTAAAAGAAAAAAGCCAGGAGTTTTTGTTATGTGGTACATGTAATGCTGGGACAGGTGGGACCAGAGTTTTGTTGTATTTGAGAGGCAAATACATTTTTTTAAAAGGGGAAAAGCAGTATAATGTATTATCACATGCTTTGGCACGTGGCTTAGTATGCACATGCTCAGTTCACTCTGGCCTAGTAAAGCAAGCGCATGGACTAGCAACTCATCCTGTCGCTGTCTTTCAGTTGTTCTACCCACATATATTACAGGCGGGTTGGAGCCGGCTTCCGATGCACTCTGAATTTCACCGGTTTTAACCCCCCACACACTCCAAAACCCACATGCGCATGGAGATTAATATTCAGCCCAATGTTTCAAATCATCATTCATCAGAACTGGGAAAAGTTAGCGATGTAACAGGTTTTAAGCAAGTACAGAGGCAGAGAAAGAGCTGGGTGGGTGGAGCAAAGGACAAAAGGGAAGGTCTGTGATAGGGTGGAAGGCAGGAGTGATTACATAACAAAGGGGATGATGGTGCAAAGCACAAGGGGTGGTAATGGGGTAAGAAAGGAAACAAGAGATGGGGCTAGAGGAACTGTAAATGGCAACAGCAGAATCATTACCAGCAGATTCTCTCCAAAGAATGATCTGAAATTGTTGAACTCAATGTTGAGGTCGGAAGGCTGTAAAGTTCTCATTCGAAAGATGAGGTGCTCTTCCTTGAGCTTCCATTGAGCATCAATAGAACAGTGTCGGAGGCCGAGGACAAAGAGGTCTGAGTGGGAGTGAGACGGAGAATTTAAATGAAAGGCGACTAGTACCTCGTGGTCACACTTGTGGACAGAATGGAGGTGTTCCACAAAGTGGTCACCCAATCAACGTTTTGTCTCCCCAATGTAGAGGAGCCCGCATCGTGAGCAGCGAACACAGAATACTAAATTGATAGAAGTACAAGTAGATTGCTGTTTCAGCTGGAAGGAGTGTTTGGGGCCCTGGACGGTGGGAAGGGAAGAGATAAAAGAGCAGGTGTTGCATCTCCTGCACTTGCACAGGAAGGTGCCGTGGGGAGGGGAGGAGTTGTTGGGGTGATTGAAGAGTGGACCAGGCTATCACAGAGGGAACGGTCCCTTCGGAATGCTGAAAGGAGAGGGAAGATGTTTAATGGTGGCATCATGCTGGAGGTGACGGAAATGGTGGAGAATGATCCGTTAATGTGGAGGCTGGTGGGGTGAAAGGTAAAGACTAGGGGAACCCTATCATGGTGCTGGGAGGGAGGGGAAGGGGTGAAAGCAGAATTGTGGGAAATGGGACGGACATGGTCGAGGGCCCTGTCAGTCACAATGGAGGGGAATCCTCGGTTGAGTAAAAAGGAAGGTGACCCGTGACCAAAACTTTCCACCACTGGGGGTTCTCCTTGCCTCATGTCTGGATCTCTTGTAGACTAATTGATAAAGATTGATTTGCATGATTGGTCACAAATCCATTATTACTGTATCATACGACTAACAGGAGGGTAGAAGACAAACTAGATGGACCGTGATCTTGTCTTGTCGAGCATTTCCTATGTGAGTCTTTAGAAGCAGCCAAATTATTGGTTAGCAATAACCGGCAGTTGATTGAAGAACATTTTTACCTGATTTCTGTTTTGTAATAGAAAAAAAGTATAAAATAAATGTGATTTTTAAAAATTCATTCTATGGAAATAAATTATTCACCCTAACAGTTCACTGTTACTCTGATTCAATGGAAAATGGAATTGGTCTACACAAAATCAGTGGGGAAGATGTGCCTTGAATATCATGTGTGCTAATTACAAACCATCAACACACCAAAATGAAACACATGCATTTCCTTCCTGCCTCATTAAACCTAGTTGATCAAAGCAGTCAGATCTGTCTCTTCAAACACGTAAGCTGAAATAAACACAGTCTTGAGGAGACACCGTTCATGATACAGGATTTGTACCAAAGAATTGTGTAAAAATAAGATAATTTGAAGATAGAAACAAACTGAACTAAATTAAGAGGATGTCGAATGGAGAGCATATTATTGCAGCTGATAGTGTTCCTTCTGACACAGGCTGGTGTAACAGGTTAGTGCTCTGATTAAAGTCTTTTAATCCAATCTCTTTATTACAGATTTGGTTCCAACTGCAGTAACACTACGGGATCATTCAAAGAAAAGGTCTGTAGTAATTAATAGAACTTAAATATATTAGTTTGATACAAAGTTTCTACTTAGTGGCCCATGTTTTAATAGAATAAAGTGATGGAAAATTCCTTGCTGATGAAGTACAGATTTGGCCAACATTTCCAGAGTGCAGATTTTGCTGGAATCTTCTTGTAGATTGAAGTTCAGAGGAAGGGTTGGCACTAAAATCCACAATGTTCACAGTGTAACATGTTTTGTAGCTGTACAGAATCTTTAGAGTGAATTTAAAGGTTATTACTTAACTTCTAACATATTGTGCTTTAACAATGATTTAGGTTGTGAACTGAGATTATATACTGTAAAATTCACACAAACATTCGGGCGCATTGGGAGCTTGGGGGGGGAGGGTGGGTCCGATATTGCGTGAGAAGCCTGGAAGTACGTTCGGCACGTCCGCCAGTGGCACTTTAACACTGCCAACTCATTATCATTTTACTTCCGGGCTCGGCGTCGAATGCGCGACAGCGGGCGTGCTGAGGAGCTGAATGACAAAAGCTCGACTCCAGTATTTAGAGGTGTGGTGTATGTGCCTTTAAGAGCAATGGTGGTGTATGTGCCTTTAAGAGCCCCAGGTGTGCGTAATGCCAGTAATTGCCACTTGGGCTATATAAGCCTGTGTATTGTGTATATCCTTTAGACCCCCCCCCCAGACTTGCTTAGTAAATACCTATGAACCAACTCCTGTCTTCAGTGTCTTTATCTACACACGGACACTACAGTGGCGACGAAGTGGAAACGGCCTTACCTGCAATTCGGCAGCACCTCAAGGACATCGATTCCTCCAGCGTCCAGAAGACTCAAGGAAGTAATAGAAACTGTGGTTTCACCAGCTGGCCAAGCTGGTGGCAGGTACTGCGCTAATCCTTCCTGGGCGTCAGGCTGGGGCTCCAGCGGCGGGCTCTACAGCTGAGACAAGCAGCGAAATCGGAGGCAAGCAATAACGGACTGGGAGGGTGCACTCGGGAGACGGCCAGCGCGGCAAGCAGGTCAGCATTTAGACCTCCGTCGGGAACGAGTCTCCAACAGTGAATAAACGGAAACCACAGTAAAACAGCGTTGTTATCGGTAGCAGCGGCAGGGAAGCGTGGGAAGCGCCATATCGTTGCTACAGAGAAAAAAAAAGCGCGGGAAGCGCCATATCTTTTTTTTTGAAATGCCTAAGTCTGGCAATATTGATGCTTTTGATAACGAAACAGAGCCTAACTTTGGCAATATTGATGTTTTTGATAACAAGATAGAGGATTGGACCGCAGACACGATGGGCCGAAGGGCCTCTTTCTGTGCTGTAAAACTCTATGACTCTATGATATGTAGAAAGAGTGGAGGTGTTTTGCACCGCAAATGGAATAGAAGATGAACAAAAAGCTTCAGTTCTTCTGGATCTAATGGGCGCAGAAACATACAAGCTGTTACGCAACTTAATCACTCCAGCCGAACCGATGGACATGAATTTTGAAGAGATTGTTGATACCCTACACTGCCAATTCGAGGCAGGACTGGCAGATTCTCTGCAAGACAAATTCATCTGCGATCCCCTAAGTGTAGAAACACAAAAGAAGGTGTCTTCTAGAAAAGATTTAACACTGGACAAGGCTTTCAGTGCAATAGGAGTGGCAAAGATAAAGCAAAGGCCACAGGACTTCGGCACCCATGAAATGACACGGGGTTTCAAGAAATGTTATCGATGCGGCAGATCCAACCATGACCAGAGGGATTGCTGGTTCAAAGAAAAAGCATGCAAGCGATGCGGAAAGATAGGACACATTCCACGTGTATGCCGATCTGAAAATAAAAAATCCACTAACGGGAAAAGAATCAATAAGGAAAAGCACAGAAAGGTACAAATGATGACGGACAGTAGCTCCAAAGACCAGAAGAGCGATAGCGACTCCGGGAACAAGAGACTAAGCTCTCTCAAATTACACAATGTAATTGCCAATGAAGATTACCAAACCATTTGGGTTACCCTCACAATAGCAGGGTCCCCAGTTAAAATGGAGCTAGATACAGGATCAGCTCTAACCGTGATAAATCGACGAGATTACGAGAGGCTATTTTCGCATATACCTCTAAAAGACACATCTATTATCTTAAAAACATATACGGGGCAGAAAGTCTACCCCAAAGGAAAAATAAGGGTGCCTGTGGTATACAACGGCAAAGAAATACAAAAGTTGTATTTATACATTCTACAAGATGGTGGTCCACCGTTGTTGGGACGTGAATGGATAAGGAAGATACGTTTAGACTGGCACTCCATTCAGGCACTGACGGTGACCAGTAAGGAAAAAAACAATGATGACATCATACCTGAACGATTAAAAGACATCTTGGCCAACGCCAAAGAAGTGTTTCAAGAGAAACTAGGAACCTTGAAAGGCATCACCGCCTCAATAAAAGTGGAAAATACAGCAATTCCAAAATTTTTTAAGGCAAGACCGGTGCCATACGCAATACGTCCGGCAGTCGAGGCAGAGCTAGAGAATTTGGAAAAGGCAGGCGTATTATCCAAAGTAGATTGGAGCGAATGGGCAACACCCATCGTTCCAGTCATGAAAAAAGCATTGAAAAATAACTCTGAGGAACAGAGAAAAATTCGCATCTGTGGGGACTTTAAGGTGACTGTAAACCCGGTCCTTCACACGGTACAGTATCCTCTTCCGAGGATAGAAGATATTTTCGCCTCACTATCCGGCGGGAAACGTTTCACAAAAATTGACTTGGCACAGGCATATCTACAGATGGAGGTTGAGGAGACCTCTAAAAAGTATCTCACAATAAACACACACAAAGGCCTGTACCAGTACAATCGACTGGTTTTTGGAGTAGCATCAGCTCCAGCTATCTGGCAAAGAGCTATGGAGCAAGTCCTGCAAGGGATTCCGGGGACTCAATGCTACCTAGACGACATCCTTATAACAGGAGAAAACGACAACGAGCACCTTGCCAATTTGGAGCAGGTGCTCACTAGGCTGAAAGAACGGGGCCTACGAGCAAATCGCCCCAAGTGCGAATTTTTCCAAAACCAGATATCATATTGTGGCCACATAATTAATAAGGAAGGGTTGCATAAGTCACCTGAAAAAATTGAAGCAGTTATAAAAGCCCCAGCACCTGAAAATGTTTCACAATTAAGGTCATTCCTGGGATTAATAAATTACTATCATAAATTTTTACCGAACTTATCAACTATTCTACACCCTCTTAATGATCTTCTACAGACAGGAGTGATTTGGAAATGGAACGAAGACTGTAAACGTGCCTTCCATAAATGTAAAGACTTAATCACATCCGAGAAAGTTTTGGCTCATTACAACCCATCACTACCAATCAGACTGGCGTGCGATGCATCCCCTTACGGCATAGGAGCGGTATTATCCCATAGATTCCCTGATGGCTCAGAACGGCCGATAGCTTTTGCGTCACGCTCATTAAACTCAGCTGAGCGTAACTATGCCCAAATAGACAGGGAAGCACTCAGCCTGGTATGGGGAGTGAAGAAATTCAACCATTACCTACACGGACAAAAATTTACCTTGCTGACTGACCATCAACCCCTCATCTCCATATTCAACCCTAAAAAAGGTGTCCCCATTATGACGGCACAAAGACTACAGAGGTGGTCCCTTTTTCTAGGGGCACACCAGTACAACATTGAATACAAAGGGTCAAAACAGCATGGGAATGCTGACGGTTTATCGCGCCTACCGTTGCCAACGATAGAAGAGGCACCTACAGTAGACCCAGTAGAGATATTCCACTTTACCATAGTGGAATGTCTACCGGTGACAAATTCTGCCATTGAAAGGGAGACAAGAAATGACCCTACTCTCTCTCGGGTCTACGATTTAACAGTGAAGGGATGGCCAGCACATGGCGAGCCACTGTTGCCAGCATTCTCGCAAAGAAGAGAACAGCTGTCAGTGTGCCGAGGAACCTTGATGTGTGGATCCAGAGTGGTGATTCCACCCAAACTCCAGGATAAAGTGCTAAAGGAGCTTCACGAGGGGCATCTGGGTGGAGTGAAAATGAAGAACCTAGCTAGGGCGTTTGTATGGTGGCCAGGTATCGATGGAGACATCGAAGAAATGACCAAGAGCTGCCTAGGATGCCAGAAGGTCCAAAACGCTCCACCACAAGCCCCTCTACATCCATGGGAGTGGCCCTCATCTCCCTGGCAAAGGGTGCACATCGACTTTGCTGGTCCATTTATGGACTCAATGTTCTTAATCGCAGTTGATGCACACTCCAAGTGGCCGGAGGTAATAAAGATGTCCTCCACCACCACGGAAAAAACCATCACAGTATTAAGGACCATATTTGCCAGGAATGGGCTGCCGGAACAGATATGTTCTGATAATGGACCGCAATTTGTGTCCGAAGAATTCAGAAAGTTCTTAAAGAACAATGGGGTAAAGCACTACACGTCCGCCCCATACCATCCCGCCACCAATGGATTGGCTGAAAGGTTTGTCCAGACCTTCAAGAAGGCCATAAAGGCCATGAGTAATGAAGACATAAAACTTCAGCACAAGGTGGATAACTTCTTATTTGCATATAGGAATGCAACACATATGGTTACTAACCAAACTCCCGCCATGATGTTCTACAATAGAAACCTAAGATGCCGGCTGGATTTGGTCAAGCCCAACATCCGAAGGGACGTGGAGAACCGGCAGTTTCAGGGCATGAATGAAAAGCCAACTAGGACCTTCCAGATAGGCCAACCGGTTTTGGCCCGGGACTACCGTACCGAGAAATGGCAGCCTGGAACTATCTGCACACGACTAGGACCACTGATGTATACCGTGGACATCGGAGAAAGCATAATAAGACGCCATGCTGACCAAATCATCAAGTCATCCGAAAAGGGACAACCTACACCACCACTCTATACATCTAACGATGAAGTAGATATACCCATATCTACCTCCGATCCGGTGAGACTGGAACCCGATGAACCCGACACTGGCATTCAAGCCGAATCAGCCTTGCCAGAAGAACCTACTACACCACCAGAAACTACTACACCCCCGAGGCGTTATCCGGACCGAGTCAGGAAGCCTCCTGAGAGACTAACTTATAATTAATTAATACAGCAATGTATCTTATTTTGCATATAACATTTAATTAATAATTACTTAAAATATGATGTACTAGTTAGCTAGAAGGGGAGGAATTGTGGTGTATGTGCCTTTAAGAGCAATGGTGGTGTATGTGCCTTTAAGAGCCCCAGGTGTGCGTAATGCCAGTAATTGCCACTTGGGCTATTTAAGCCTGTGTATTGTGTATATCCTTTAGACCCCCTAGAAGAGAGATGCTCTTCCCCAGCAATGGGAGAAAGAAGGTGTGGCTGGAGGTGGCCAAGGCGGTCAGCAGCAGGAGCATAGTGCCACACTCCTGGATTCAGTGCAGGAAGTGCTTTATTGACCTAATCAGATCAGAAAGGGTGAGTACAGTTGCACATTCACTGACATTTTCACTCTGCCTTGTCAAGCCTACTCCATCACATCACTCCTCACACCCACTTACCTTACATGTATCCACCAACCCCACCTATCCATCCACCTTCATAAGACTCATGCTCATGGATCCGGAGATAAAAACTTTGAGCGCGGTGGTCACTTTCACAGCTACTGGTAATGCCTTGCCTCCAGCACCAGCGGGGAGCAGGTCTTCTTCTAGGAGGTTGCAGACATCTGCCATCATCTGACGCAACAACCTGAGCCTCCTGAAGCACTGCTGTGCCGACATGTCAAGAAACTCAACCTCTGCCTGTGAACCCTGCATTGTGGGTCGTGCCTCCTGCGAGCTGCATCCCTCTGCTACCCACCTCTGCTGCTCCCCGCTCTGCTGCTCCCCGCTCTGCTGCTCCCCTCTCTGCTGCTCCCCTCTCTCTGCTGCTCCCCTCTCTGCTGCTCCCCCCTCTCTGCTGCTCCCCTCTCTCTGCTGCTCCCCCTCTCTGCTGCTCCCCTCTCTCTGCTGCTCCCCTCTCTGCTGCTCCCCCTCTCTGCTGCTCCCCTCTCTCTGCTGCTCCCCTCTCTGCTGCTCCCCTCTCTGCTGCTCCCCGCTCTGCTGCTCCCCTCTCTGCTGCTCTCCTCTCTCTCCTGCTCCCCTCTCTGCGACTCCCCTCTCTGCTGCTCTCCTCTCTCTGCTGCTCCCCTCTCTGCTGCCCCCCTCGCTGCTGCCCCCCTCGCTGCTGCTCCCCTCTCTGCTGCTCTCCTCTCTGCTGCTCTCCTCTCTGCTGCTCTCCTCTCTCTGCTGCTCCCCACTCTGCTGCTCCCCTCTCTGCTGTCCAGCTGCAGGTCTCTCAACAGCAGGCTGCTGCTGGTGCTGGTCATATTGCTCCTTGCCTGAGGTCCAATCTAAAGCAGCCAAGGCGCCTTCCTGCTGTGATTCAGAAAACCTCCAAAGTGTAGAAAGTACACTCTGAATAAAAGTACTATGAACAAACCCTTTCCCACTAGTAGGTAAGAAAGTAGCTGTGCAGTATTTCCATGAGTTTTAATCAGCCCCCGCAATTGCTATTGTGTTCTCGCCTTGCTTTCAATGCTGAGTTTCAGGAAGCCCGGGAAACCCATGGGTGCAATGCTAAATTTAAAACTGTGTTGAAATATCGCTCCAATTGAGCGACTACCATATCATAGAAATCATAGAAATTTACTCCACAGAAGGAGGCCATTCAGCCCATTGTGTCCACACCAGCCGAAAAAGGGCTCTCCAGCCTAATCCCACTTTCCGGCTCTTGGTCCGTAGCCTTGCAGTTTACGACACTCCAAGTTCATGTTAATAGGCAACCCTCCTGTCCCGAGGGTCTTGCGCACAAGCAGCCTAACACGCTCGAGTGAAATGCATAAGTTGACGGGTTGGAGCCGGCTTCCCGACGTGCTCGCATTTTTGCCAGTTTTATCCCCCCACCTGCCTCCAAATCCACGCACTCCTCCAGGTTAATATTCCCCCTTAGTTACAGAGGGGAAAAGAAGTGGATGAAATTATTTTCAAAAGCATTTTGAATGATTTGATTGGTTCACAACAAATTGTTAATGGTGAATTGTTTATATTTAGGTAAAGGTTTGCCATTATAAATATTTCCTATGGATTTTCAATGTTAAATGTTGATGTTAAAAGTGTGATTCAACATCTTGACACATATATGGAAGTGTGTATCATATCCAAGATTCTAGAATATGTATATAAATATGCCCTGGATCACCAGGCACAAATGTCACCAGGGCTGAAGTCAATATTTCAACATATCAATCATTTCTTGAAAAGAATAGCTAGATTGATGGAAAGCAACTCAAATACAGAGAGGCTAGCAGTGTTGGTGAATATAACTTTATCTGTAATGCAGGTCTGAGGCTTGTACCAAGCTTAAAACAGTAAAATTACGTGGCTAAGACCTACTGAATTGTAGAAATAGGGACTGACCTATTCCTACCTCCTACACAGTGGGACAGAGATCCTGCACTGGCACTAATGGAGAAAATGAAATTTAATTCACAAATCTTGAAGATATTACTATATTGAGTCAGTTCACCAGGAATGAAATTTAGCTAGTATTTGTCACCATTCTTTTATACTAAAGCGGATCATGAGAAACTCAAACTACTTTTCTGTTCCTTCACAGGTAGTTTTCCTGTCTGATCTGTATCAGTGCCAATCTTTGCGGTGTCTGCAATTTTATTACTGATCTGGGGTATTAAATGGAAAGGTAAATTAACCAATAGCTGACGAGAAACAAAAATGCGAAGTGACAGTCTTAATAGGCATTAACTCATTCACCACTTGATGTGATTTGGTTTAGTTATGAGAATTTGGAAAGAGCAAAAAAAATCAAGCCATCAAACCTGCCCAATAAGGTATTCCTACAATGATTGGTCATGGGAAAATGATAGTCAGCACCATTATTACAGTTGTATAGAGTGGTTGCAAGATGTAGTAAATGAAGTGTCACAGAGATAGCATGTCACAGATGATGGATGAGCATGCTATTCAGTACTGAATCTCTGCATCAAATGAAATGGTCATTTAAAAGGATGGTTGTAAACATAAATATTAATATAACTATGCGGAAAGATGTAGATGTTCAATTTGTTCTGAAATACAAGGGCTTAAGCTGGAATAAGATTGTAAAAAAAATACGCATTCCTGAAAATTATTAGCAATGCACAGTCATTTTGGAGGTGGTTAAGAGATGTGCTTACTTGTAGTAAGCCAATTTATTTCATTAAAGAAATCTGAGATTTCATCCGGGCTGTAGTATCAACTGGTGGCTTGGAAGGATATGGTAGCTTTTCATTTCATTTCTATGCCCAGCAGAGCTATCCCTGTGTGTGGAGGTCCTGGTCAAGAAGACCGCATAATTCAGTCGTAGTCTCTATCGTGAATTATAGACAATAAAGGTAGATAGGTTTGCCAAGACCTGAACATGTAGCTCCTGCAACAAGGACGAGAATGGACCAAATGCCTCAGGTGAAAGTATGCCTGATTTTCTTAGCTTCATGTAAATTTTTCCTCTTCTAAATCTAGGAGCACCATAGGAATTCCGAAAAGGAATTCTCATGCTGAAAATTGAGCACACGGCCTGTAAAATAGTAGCAGTCAGCAAGAGTGTGGTGGGCAAAGGATTCTGCAGCAACAGTGTTGCAATGCAAACAAAAAAACACCAAACACCAGCAACAACTAATGCATCAAGACAATGCAGAAACAATAACCAGAAGTGCATAAAAGAGGGCTTTCAATGCAATAATAATCAAACGGACCTTTAAGAAATAACCTCCCAAATGCCACAACAATGAAGCATATAAAGAGTGCAGAATTTTCTTAATAATGCATAATTCTTCTTATTCCACAGACCGGGACTGCCCTTGCAACTGTAGGTAAGTCACAACCGTGCTTGTTACTCTTTTCAGTATAAATGATAGATTGAACAACTGTTTGACATAATTTGCGCCAAATAACATGCACATATACAAGCACCAAGCAACAAACCTTTATCATTACAGTGTACAGTTCAGGAAGTTCTAAACCTCAGACTCTGAATGACCAGTGGTTGTCTCCACAGCCTGGCTTCCTTTTGCACTTTGCTAGACATCAGAGTTTGGATGAACTGAAGTTTCCACAGAGTGAAGCATGGGGGACCAGCCAGGAGAGTATTGCAATAGTCCAGTCTGGAAGTAACAAAGGCTTGAACGTGAGTTTTATCAGATGGTGGGTTAAGGCAGGGGCAGAGGCGGGCGATGTTATGGAGGTGGAATTTAGGCGGTCTTTGACGGAGAGGACATGGGGTTTGAAGCTCAGCTTTGGGCCGAATAGGAAGCCAAGGTTACAAACAGTCTGGTTCAAACTGAGACAGTTTCCAGGGAGAGGAATTGAACCTGTGACCAGGGCACAGAGTTTGTAGTGGGGCCGAAGATTATGGCTTTGTTCCTACTTAGACTGGATGTCAGATATGCAGTTTGACAATACAGAGGCAATGGAGGGTTTGAGACAGATGTTGGAGCTGTGTCTCATCAGTGTACATGTGGAAGTTGACCGCATGTCTTCAGGTGGTGTGCAAATGAGGAAGGGGATGGGGTCAAGGATAGATCCTTGGAAGGGAAAAGAAAGGAACAGTTAAAGGGCTGGAAGAGAAGCCATTACTGGAGATGCTCTTCCTCGGGGGTGGGGGGGTGGGGGGCGGCGGGAGGGGTAGGCGGGGGGTGAGGGGGGCGGCTGGGGGGGGGGGGGTGGGGGGGGTGGCGGGGGGGGGGAGCATCGAAGAAAGCCCTGCTATCTGGAAGCAAGTCTATGTAGTCTTCTTTCATCTCCTGCAAGGGAGGGCTTGCAGTAACCATAGCTTAAGTCTCAATGACCGTCCACTTTAAAATCAGACAGAGTTCCATGTATATGATACCATGGCTATTATCCAGCAGTGTATTGCACCCAGGTATAGAGTGAACTGTGTGGAGATTGGGGCTATGGTGCTGCACCCACTGCTTCTTATTTGCAGAGCGTAGTTCCATATTTGGGGAGATCAGGATTCTGGCAAACTTTTTAATGGTTGATAAATAAACTTGTAAGGCTTATAGCTTCATTCATTTTGCTTGAATATGATGACTTTATCAGTCGATACACAGCTTCTCAACATCCAGTATTACTAAATGTCAGCAATACCTGGGAGACTAACTGCTGCTGTAGTTCTTTGAGTTCTGTGAAACCAGTGAACTTCAGCCCCTTTAATAAGGTACTATTCATAATTAAAAGATTAGGAGATCCTTTGTTGTATGTGCAAACAAAAATGAAGTGCTCTAATTTATGTAAATACATCAGCATCATCATATTCCATCCATGCTGTCTGGCATAGACTCACTTATCCATGGGCTTGCTAAGTGAAGGAAAATATAAGCTTACAAGTTTAGAGTACAGTGGTCATTGTGTAAGCACACAGATTGGCTTTCAAATCAGGGCAGGCTTTTCAGAGTTTATAAGTGATAAAAATCATTTTATTTTGCTTTGACATGAAGCCCACAGACGGCACATCTATGTAATTCCTGTAACGAACGACTATGGCCCAAAAATTGTTGTCAACATAACGGTGAGGCTAATAGCGCTCTCTGTTATTTATGTGCAAATACCACAGCAACTTCAGGCGAGGGCAGATGCACGGTTAAACAAGGAAATCCAAAGGTTTCTGCCGCTCCACCGTTAGCTTCAGGAAAACAGCATCTCGCTGTCCAGCTCACCATTCAAATGCATTGAGCAGCGTGAAGTTCCTGTACTTGCGTGGTAGAGACAAAGTAAACTGGCCTCAGAAAGTTAAATCAAGTCATTTCAAGTCTAAGTATCCTTTCAATTATGTGATAAATGTTAATTACTGCCAGTCAACCTCGCTGGCACTGAAAATTAACTATGACAAGTGTGGAGTCTCATTCTTTCAGGATTTACTTGTTGTTGGAGATGTAAAAAAAATTAGAATTATTTCTAAAATGTTTCTTTTTTCTCTCTCTCAATCCAATATTTCCTTCCCTCTCTTTATTTACCTGATTTGACATTGCATTCTAACTTACGCTTCTTTCTCAGTCTTTGCGCTGTTAATTTCACAATAATTCAATCTGATTGATTAAGAGACACAGTTCACTGTTCACTCAGGTCCCAGATGCCCTGCAGAGGGCACCGCGCTGTTTCTGTCTTGCACTTCCAGCAATTTTCAGAACAAAATGTCATCGACATTTAACTGCCAAAGGCAAGTCTAACTTGTTGACCTGCCACAGGAAACTTTGGGCCTATATGTTGAGTTTATTACGGAACAAGATGATTAAGTACATTTTGCAAGTTCTGCAGAGGAATCAAAGGAACTTGTGACTGGTTTCTCTGTTGAAGCCTTTGTGAACTGACTGCTGTATTTGGAACGGATTTCAAATCTACCCCAGAGGGCAGTAGAGGCTCAGTCATCAAGTATATTCAAGACCGAGATCGATAGATTTTTAGATACTAAGGGAATCAAGGGATATGGGGATAGTGCGGGAAGGTGGAGTTGAGGTAGAAAATTAGCCGTGATCTTAGTTAATAGCGGAGCAGGCTCGAAGGGCACAATGGCCGACTCCTGCTCATATTTCTTATCTTAAGTTCTTCTCCTGGTCTCTGCTGCAAGTGACTTTTTTGGAATGTTAATAACTACTGTTTGAGAAATCAGCTTGGAGATTTTGGGGGCGATTTTGTCAATGGGGGCGCATTGGAGGCGGGACTTCTGTTCGTCGGGTTTTAGTCCCGCCTCCATCGATTTCTGGCCAATGCACACTATTTTCCCTTGATTGATCTTGTTAAGCCTGCCCAGCGGGCTCAGCAGGCCAATTAAGCCGGTTACAGAGAACGTCAACGTATGACGTTTCATCTTTAAAAATGTTTTATCAGATGAATTGTCATCATTTGACAGCTCTGTGAAGCTGTCAAACACTGACATTCTCTGTTGTTTGATGAGTCCTTGTATTCAAGACTCATCAAACCTCTTTTGTGAGCAGAAATTAGGTGGTTGTTGCATCGGCGAATGCAGCAGCCGTCTGTCATCTCTGCCGGTGAGATGCGAGACTCTCCGCATAACCACCGATTGAACCCTGCAGGAAGAAACAAAGGTAAGTAAACTTTTTCTATCACTTTCCACTTACCTCACATACTCACCTCTCCACACTTGCACCCATCACTTACCTTCACAGCGCACCTTTGCACCCCTCCGACCCCCGCAGACCCACTGCTCCCCTCGGTGACCCTAGCAGGGTTCGCAGCCTTCAGTAAGCCTGCACTTGTGTGGGTAAAATGGGGCTAATCCTCTTATCTGCCTGTTGACAACCAGTTAATTGGCTGTAATCCCCTTTCTGCCTCCAGGAGACAGGATCCGGCGCGGGTCGGCTACCCGCCTCCTGGGAAGATGGCACGGAGGCGGGTTGGGGGTGGGATGGGCACCCACCCCCAGATTCTGCCATTTTCCCAGCAGTCCCACCTCCAAACCCGCCTCCCCAGGGCTGGTAAGATCGTGCCTCGTGGGCCTCAATTTTTACCTGGGGTGGGGGGAGGGGGGTGGGTGGGAACGGTGCAAGTGAGCCCAGTGACGGACGGCGCACTAGGAGATTTCGGGGACATGGAGATCCTGTTGATCTTAGTTGGAATTAGTAAATGCATCAATTTTTCCACCCAAACCAAGTATCCTGGTCTCTGGGGAATGTCCCGTATCTATGATTATTGAAAATACAATAGATTAAAAATAGAAGTGACTGGGATTTACATCAGGCAACTTTGCAATACAGCTGTCCTTTAATAGGTCACTGAGCGACTGCCCAGAAGAGGTCATTAACACATGGAAACTGCATTTTTTTGGATCTGTTTCCTCAGTTATCTTAGCTACAGGATGACGCAGAATTTATTTTTACAGTATTGCTGTTGGGCCTATCAAAGGACAATAGAATTCATTGGCCTAGAAATTCGGTGGGGTTAGCGCCCAATTAGAGGCGTTAGAGGGCCTTGCGCCGGAATTATAGCCGCGATCGAAATTGCGTTGGGCCCTACCATCGGCGTTAGCCGGTAGCGCTGCGCTGGCACCGATGACATCATCGGTGTGCGCAGCATCCCAGTTGCCGTGGTAACGCAGCCGGACGCCCAAATTCAGTTGCGGCCGCCTCGCCCGTGGCAGCCGCAACCAACGATTGTTCAATGGGATGTTGCAGCACGTAGCGCCGGCGCATTAAGGTAGAGCGGCGGCCGGCTGCTTTCCCGGCGGCCGCCTGCCCGCACCTCCCTCCCCGGACTCCTCCACCACCCCCCCGCGGCACTGATGTGTGTGGCCCGCGAGCCCGGCACTTCTCCGAGGTGCCGGGCTCATTTGTCGGGCGAATCGACCGGTCAGCGGTCGGCTGCAGGCAGCTCCTCCTTAACAGAAGGAGGAGGCCTGCAGTACCCCAGCCTGCCGCACCGCATCGGGTGCCGCAGCGGGGGATTAGCGCCGCAAACCTGCATTCAGCGCCCATAGCGAGGCGCTGAAACCCTCCATTAGCGCCCGCAGCCGTCTGGGCACGGGGCAGCTGAATTTTTGGCGGGCGCAGCGGCAATTATCGCGGGCACAAAATTTCGGGCGTAAAAGCCCTGGCGGAGGCAAACCTAATTTCTAGGCCATTATCTTGCAGCACATCTGCTGTGTGCCACTGATGGCTGTGAAGTCACTCGGTTTCTAAGTGATTATTCTGCTGCTGCGTATTTGCTGTGCTTTAACAAATACTAATTAAAACTAACCAAAATAAACATCCCATGAAGGGTTGGAAACAAAGATGAGTCAGTAATTGTGTGCCTGCTGGGCAAGTGTCCACAGTATATCTGATCATCAGTGTTCCCTGCAAGCTGTGCTTTGCTCTGCGCCGCCTGTTTCTTTTAATGCCCGGCCCCTTTAACTTTCTGTGCATGCGCGATATTTACAATGGAAAAGCCAGTGAGCAGCCTGCGCGGGACCTTGCAGATTGCTGCGCAGCTTAGAGGGAACATTGCCGATCACTATCCTCAGCTATACATGTTCAAGCTACGAAAATTAGAATATTTTTTGTGGTGGCAGAGCAATACTGAGGTCAGAAATCCCATTTCAAATATTTAGGAAAGCAGTCCAAATCGTGCCACAACAGTCCATCCCTGGAACATGTCATTTCATGCCAGCACCGGCTCAGCTATTCCCATAGTTCAGTACACTTCCATTCACTGGAGGACTGCCAGCATTTCACTCAAGCGGTCAGTCTTCATGTACAAACCTGTACAGCGAGCGAGCAACTCGCCAAGGCTTCTTCGGCAGCACCTCCCAAACCCACGACTTTCACCACCTCGGACAAGGGCAGCAGGCACATGGGAACACCACCACCTCCCTATTCCTCTCCAAATAACTTGGAAATATATCGTTGTTCCTTCATCATCGCTGGGTCACAATCCTGGAACTCCCCAAGTCGTATAGATGCATTTAAGGGGAGGCTAGAAACGTATATGAGGGAGAAGGGAATAGAGGGTTATGTTTATAGTCAGATGAGGAAGAATGGGAGGAGGCTCAAGTGGAGCATAAACTCCGGCATAGACTTGTTGGGTCGAATGGCTTGTTTCTGTGCCGTATATTCTATGTAATCTATGTAATGTGATCAGAGGCTGATGTTATCTTCTCCCAATGTGCACACAGATATATTTATTTGTGAGGGTCACTGAGTAACGATGACATATTGCTCGAGTTGTAATCTGAATCGTGACAAGCACATAGCAAATGCTCCTCCAACCGTGGCTAAGTAACTTAGCTGGGGTTAGTCTGTATTGGGCTGTGGGGCAGGGAATGCTACACCTGGGAAATAAATAAATGTTTCTTCTCCCGACTGCCAGGAGTAGTGACTTTATATTGATGTCTCACTGGTAAATGTTAGGGGGGCACCTGATTGGACCCATGGCTGAAGACTCAAACACTGAAGCATGGCAGGACTACCAAGACCAACTGAGCCTTCCTCAAGCAGGAATCACAACTCCCAGGGGAGGATGAGAAAAAAAGCAAACTGCTACAAAGTATGCTCGGATTGACTGATATCCTCTTAGGCCTATTCTGTACCTTTCATTTGATTGTCTCTGAACAGATTTATTTAAAGTTCGTACCATAACCTGAAGAGGATCAGGTGCCTAAAGCACGAAGTCACTGAGTTGACATCACTAATCAAATGGTTATTAACTAAGGACATTCAGTAATTTAAGGCTTAAGCTGTCTATTAATTCAGTTATCTACCGATGTCAGAATCTGTA
The DNA here is from genome assembly GCF_052327205.1 of Somniosus microcephalus. Taxonomy (NCBI): domain Eukaryota; kingdom Metazoa; phylum Chordata; class Chondrichthyes; order Squaliformes; family Somniosidae; genus Somniosus; species Somniosus microcephalus. The sequence continues at coordinate 32,781,615 of NC_141012.1, read as the reverse complement.
AGGGTCGCCAGCCCTCCAGGATTTCCCTGGAGTCTCCAGGATTTCCCTGGAGTCTCCAGGAATTGAAAATTAATCTCCAGGACACTGCAGCGAGCAACCTGGGAGAAAAGTCACAGCAACATTAAAAAGAAAGTTGTGCGTTTGTTTTCATTTTCTTTGTACACTTTAATTTATTAGTTATAAAAATAATGGTGATGAGGGAAAAAGACTGTTTCACTAACAGTCAAGATTACTCCAATTGGGTAACAAAGAGCCTGCTCCCTTTCAAATTGACATGGGAAGGCAGTGCGCCAGGAGGATGGACCAATGGTGGGACAGGGCGGTTCGAGGTCATGTGATGAAAGCTCCAGGAGTATACCCAGAGCTGACAACCCTAGGTGGAAGGACCTAAATACACAAGCACGGTATGGGACTCAGTCATACCGACCAAGGACGCACGCCCCTCTGTTGTGTTGATATAGGCCAAATATATTATCTATTGATAAATTTTGATTTTATAACTCTTCTGTATAGCTCCAACTCACTGTAAGTCACACTTTAGCGCACACTCTGGGCTCGATTTTGCCATTGGGGGGCGGGCTGGGGGCGTGTCAGGTGGCTTTCGTGTCAGGATCCCCGACTCCGATGTGGTGGGAAAAAAGTGGGATTTTCCCCTAATTGGGCACTTGATTTCCAGCATGTGGAAACCCCTGGCCCAATGAGTCTTTTCATACAGAAAGTCGCCTCCGATGACGTCATCAATGCTGCTGGATTTAAGGCCTGCAAGCAGCCTTGCTTCTTCTGGATACTTTAAACTTTATGCCCATTGTTGTGATCGCTTCATTCAGCAACTATGTCCAACAGTAGGCCAAAGTTTGCTCCAAGGTTCGATGAGGCCTCCGTCTAAGTTCTGGTGGAGGGAGCAAGATCAAATAAGGAGGTGCTCTTCCTTTCAAAGCCTCCCCAGCAGACTAAAGCTGTGCGGATGCAAGTGGTCCAGGAGGTCAACTCAATCTCTATGTGCCGCAGAAGCTGGCTGCAGTGCAGGAAGAGGTTTCATTACCTTCGCCGCACAGGAAAAGTGAGTAGGACTTTCCCATCACCCTCAATCTGATCCCCATCGCCTCTCCTCACCAGCACTCTGCTTTGCCAAACTCTTCCTCCACATCCCACTTGACACTTACATCCCTGCACCCTTACCCATTCCCTCACTCTCTATGGTCACATTCACTTAACTATTCCACCATGCAGCCCTCACACTCCCTATCACTGTGATGCAATGACAACAACTTACAACACACAGGGAGGGCCCTTTGTCTCCTTCTAAGCATCTATGCTATGGATTCTCTACACTCACTCCTTCATTCTCACTCAAACTCCATTTGTGTCCCTCATTGCAGGAAAAGAGAGCCCCAAATAAGAGGGAAAGAGCGATGACAGGAGGAGGGCCACCCTCAGTAGCCCAGCTCACCTCCTCATAGGAGGCGGCCCTGGAAATCGCCGATGTCGAGGAAGATTTGCAAGTGGGGGACGGACAGACGGGCGCATCACAGCAAGCTGGTGACAGAATAGTTTGGCATCTCTCTCATTGACATTGCATGAGTGACTGATAATGATTCTGATGCTCTAACAGATTGACTTATGTTCATCTGCACAATTAAATGTGCATGCAACCTTTACCTCACATCTCTAACTCTTTCCTTTACTCCCCCACAGGACCATCGAAAGCCCCCATCCCCACTGTCCAGAAGGAACAGCCTGAGTCTCAAGATGCCTCAGAGGAAGCTGCAACCTCTGAGGGCGCTCCGTCAGCAGAATTCAATGCACCCAGCACCAGCGCAGATACTCATGCCTTGGTGGGACATTTGCGAGATAGAGTAGTGTTGTCACCTGGTGTATCACAGCTCACAAGTGAGCATCAGCAGATGGTGGAGACAGGGACAGCAGTGGAGAGTCCTCGTCGGAGGGCGCAGGACTCTCCCAGCTCGGCTCAGCTGCATGTTGACCCTGTGCCTCCAGGTCCATCCAGAAGGAGAGCGGTGCTGGAACTCCAGGAGCAAGTGTCTCTGGCAGGTTTTGTCTCCAGGATTGCTGCGAGTGTGGAGCGAATGCAGGAGTCCATCGCGAACATGAGCAGAGCCTTTGTGGAGGCATTGGCGCATGAATGCATCACCACGGAAAGGATGGCAACCTCCGTGGAAAGGATGGCTACGGTGGAGGAGATGATGGCTACGGCCATGGAGGAGCTAAGTCGCCAGAGTGTTGAAAACATGGTCATTATTCAGAATAGACTGACATCTCTTGATGAGCGATGGTCAGCTATTGAGCATAGAAACCAGACCTTCATGGAAGTCCTTGGGACTAGGACTTCCAGTGCAGAAACGGGTCCTCCTGGACCCCCTGAAGTGCAGCAAGGTGCTGCCAAGCCACTTGCTAGCTATGAAGTGGGGCTGACCCATGAGAGGGATGTTGGTGGCAGAAAACAAGGAAGTGGGGGCTACTCTCCAAGCGCTCACATGACCGTATCACTGCAAAGCCCTCGGTCAGAGCCCCACCAGAGTCATCACCCAACTGAGATGGGTGTCTCAGCCACTGCAAAGCCGCAGGAGCAGCAGACTGTTGCCAAGCCCTCACAGGCTCGCAACCCCAGAGGATGCCTGCCAAAGGTGTTGAGACAGCAGCAACAAGAAAGTGAGCAAGGGGCCTCCACATTTGCTGAAGCCACAGGAGAAGCACCATGTAGAAGCACGCGTAAGAGGAAGATAAAGCACAAGTAATCACAAGGGTAGTCACTTGGGTGTTCTGTTGTATTGTTTTTTGACAAGCCATCCTTGTAATGTGATGATAAGCAGATTTGATGGCAAACTGTTGAAGTTGTGGCCTGTGTCATCTCGCAAATGGGACTTCCACATTGAGGGCTTAGGGGGCCTTGCAATTGTCAGTATGGTGGTCAGAGTGATAGGAATCTGTAGGTTCTTGTCCATTGTCGATGCTCTGGTAAGAAAGTGCGAGGCAAAAGTGTTTGATTGTGCAGGCTAAGCAAATCTGGCCAACATGAGTGCATCCCTTGCATCCAGGCAGCAATGTGGTCGCATGCTGGCACCTTCTGGCCTGTGCAGCTTCAAGTGGGTGAGCAGCAGCTTGCCGCTCCTGTTGTTGCTGCTGCTGTTGGTGTTGCTGTTGTTCATGGTTCTGCTGCTGCCGCGGCTGGTCTTCGTCTGAATATGATGTCCAGGAGGAAAGGAAATAAATGCTTCTGGTATATGTCTCAGTTGAGGACGCGCTCAGTCAAGGTGGGGAGAGGAGTTTCCCAGGAGGTCTCACTGGAGATGGGTGTCCGGCTCCAAACGTCCACAACAATGAGTAGGCCTGCTAAAAGTCCCCCCAGACCTGAGACAACAAAGTTCTGTCACCTGCAAAAGATCATTGGTGAAAACTCCTTTTTAATGGTGGAGCTGCAGTTGTTAGTAAGCAATCCACTTGTGAGGCCGCCAGGATTAACTGGCGTGTTCCAGAGGAGACGTGCAGGATGGGGGAAATGTATTAAAATCAGAAAGGCCTCTCAAAATGGGATTATAGAGGCAATTCACTGGTTCTTAAGGGCCTTAAGGGGTCTAAAACCCCGATCCTGGGAAAATTGCTCGGAGGCAAAAGGATCAAGGGATATGGGGAGAAAGCAGGGACAGGGTACTGAGTTTGGGTGATCAGCCATGATCTCATTGAATGGCGGAGCAGGCTCGAGGGGCCGAATGGCCTACTCCTGCTCCTATCTTCTATGTTTCTATGTTTCTATGAGGTGGGCTGGAGGCCGGATTGGAGCCGCCTGCCATTTTTTGCGATTTTATCACCTCACACGCCTCCAATCCCGCCTCCTCGGGCCTGGCAAAATCGAGCCCTCTGACTCACCAAAAACCACAAAATCCCAGGAGGCCTAAATAAGCTTCTCGCAGATGTTAACCTTATTCCTAGAACTGCCAAGCTTTTTCATGCAAGAGATTAATGGAAGTAATGGGGTAGGGTGGGGAGGAGAGGTCAAAGCCACAATTAGTCAAACAGATCAAACAAGGCTAGAAAAGTTGAATCTGTCAAACTTCAAAGTGTGAACATGTTAAAAACAGACAGTCATTTCATCCAGGTTCCTTCTGACCAGATAGCGCAAATTCACAAGCGCCTGTCAATCTGCAGATTAACTTTACCAACCGTTGTCATCTAATTGGCCTCAGGGCGTCTCTAACATTTTGGGATACACTGACATTTCCTGAACTTCATTATGTGAATTTACAACATTTCTTACATATTAAATGAAGCCTTTTCTTAACTTAAAGCCAACCAACTTGACATCTAGATTGCTGCCACTGCCATCCTGAATGTTAATTTGGAAATAATGGGAGATCTTTTGAGCAGATTCCGTAACAGTTCTCAGCCTGGTGATAGTATAGCTCCCCGAAATACACACAACCAGATTTGGCAACCCTAGGATTGACCAAATGTGAAAGCGGGCAGGGGGTGGGGGGAGGGGGTTAAGGGGTTATGCGTAAGACAGACCAGTAATCAGACTGTTTATATGTTACATCAGCTTTGAGAATGCATCTCAGTCAAGATCCGAACATTAGACATGTTGGAATTCTTACATCCGCAGAACCTTTGAAATACAGTCTTGCTTTTGATAAGCCAGTCCTCGAGACAGAGCACTTTACTCAAAACACTGGCCAGCAAACTCCATGTGAAAGCATGCTGGTGGCTATCTGTGGTGTTTGACAAGTAATAATGACATCAGGGCTTACGGCATTAGATCCATTAATAGCTGGATGATGTGGTTCGGCATTTTTAATCCCAGATACACAAGGCTGTTAATAACGAACTAGAATTGTCTTGACCGGCATTTTGGATTTTTCAAAAAAAAACTTCATGGTGAGCCAACAAAATGGACGCCATTCTTACAGCATGCAGAAGCCATATTGAAAGTGTTATCTTTCTTACAAGCCCATTTTTTAAGTTAAAGAAATGTTTTAAGAGAAAACCCTTCCACTATGGACAATCATTCTCCATTTTTGTCACATGAGGTTCAAACATTTTTGTATAACTGCAGGAAGAAACCTCTGGTCCCATTTCATCTACTTTATTCAAAAATGGGAAATGGGAAAACAACATTATGGTATAGATTCAAAAAGAACATTCACACAACAGTAAGTTTCAATATTAATTTTATGGCTGCAGAATTGTCAAGACCTGATGTGGCAACAGATTAATCTTAAAACATGGGAGCAAAATTTGAAATACAACCGTTCCATTGCTGTAGAATTAAAATCTTAACTAGTATTCTGTTGGAACAGGGAATCCAAACACAAAGAATAATGACAAACATAGAATTGTTATACATTTTAATAACATCGCCCTGTATATATCGTGCTAAATGCCATATATGCTGCAATCCTCTGACAATTACAATTTGTATTTATATACCGCCTTTAACATAGTAAAATGTCACAAGGCGCTTCACAGGAGTGTTATAAGACAAAAAATTTGACACCGAGCCACATAAGGAGAAATTAGTACAGGTGACCAAAAGCTTGGTCAAAGAGGTAGGTTTTAAGGAGCGTCTTAAAGGAGGAAAGAGAGGTAGCGAGACTGAGAGGTTTAGGCAGGGAATTCCAGAGCTTAGGGCCCAGGCAACAGAAGGCACGGCCACCAAAGGTTGACCGATTATTATCAGGGATGCTCAGGAGGGCAGAATTAGAGGAGCGCAGACTTATATATTGCTGGGTAATAATCAAATTTCAGAATAAAGTTTTGTTTTTAAATACTATCTCCAGATTCCAAAAGGAAATTCCTCTAACAAAATAAAGAAAACTAAGGGGGGGAGGGGGGGAGAGAGAACAGAAAAGCAACTGAATAATCAAGTGATTGTTAATATAAAAACAACAGAAGAGATTTTTAAAATTCCCTCCCGGCCTTCCATTAAGTTAGCCCCCGTTAGCCCAGCTGCGTAGTCATTTTCTAAATCCAGCTGGACGTAAAAGAATGTTAATACTTCATATTTTTCAGTTAGACTGAAAGAAATTCACAGAATTCTAAATATGGGGTAAACTGGAAGCAATATTTTGTCTCCAATTTGAAAAAAAATGACCAGAGGACCTAAAAAGTGACTTCCAAATTTAAGCTTCATTCTCAAAGCAAATTTCTTACACAAATCTGCATTTCCATATTACAAACACGGAGGCCGCGATTTCCCCTGTAATGTGCTCAACACACGGACACGGGATGTATTCCTTCAGCCATCAACATGAGGCTTCTTTATTCATTTCCTTTCTCTGTCTACTCTCCGTCGCCCCCTACCGGGGTGGCGGTTAACTATCACCACATCTCCCTTTCTAAACAGACTTTGAATACTATTCCTTTACTATTAACATTTCAAATGACCTTCTTTCAAATCATTACTTTTTTACTGTGCTTAAGAAATAACAAACTCTAACAAACATAACGGCCTAGAAATTCAGTTTTGCCAGTTTTGGGGCGCTAACGTTAGCGCCCGCCCGACTTTAGCGCCCGCCCCAAAGTTGCGCCCCCTTCGCCGAAATTCAGTTGCTTCGCCCTAAGAGGTTGCTGGAGCGCTAAAAGAGGCGTTACACGACTATCTTTAGGCGCTAAGCCGGCGGTGCAGAGGGATAGCGCCGAGGCGGGGCGCAGCGCGGGTGCGGTCATTTTTTGATTGACAGCAGACCCCGTGGCGCCGGCCAGCTCTTAAAGGGGGAAGGGACGATTTGGTCTGCTGCCACGCCCTGCACACTGCAGCTTTCAAATTAGGCCTCAACACTGCTGCTGAGCCCAAGGAGCCATGGCAACGCATGAGAAGGCCCGTGAGCGTGCCCTGCGCTTCTCAGAGCGTGATCTGGATATCATGCTGACAGCATTGGAGAAGAGGCGCAGGATCTTGTTCCCAGACACTGGCAGGAATTCCACCCACCGCGTCTACACCAAAGCCTGGAGGGAGATCGCCACCAGGGTGTCGTCCTACGGCGATGCCCCCAGGGACAAGGTGCAATGTCGGAAGAAATACAATGACCTGACCAGGATTGTCAGGGTGAGTACCCTTTCCACTCTCCTCCTCATTCTTGCATGTACACCTGACATGATGGGCAAAGGGACCTGAAAGGCCTAATGGGCAGCCCTCAGCCAGCAGCTTTGGGACAGTCATGAGCATCAATTGCACATTCTGCACTTTACACACTGGCCAAGCTATTCCACCATGAGAGGCAGTGCACACTAGATCAGGTCTACACTCTGGCCAAGCTATTCCACCATGGGAGGCAGTGCACACTAGGTCACGGCTACACACCGTACTTAGAGCCCATCCTTTCTCTTGCAGGCTAAATTTGCGAATAATCGCAAGCGCCGCGACATCACCGGGGGAGGCCGCGCCAAGTTCCAGAAGCTCACTCCCCTGGAGGAGCGCGTGAGTGGCCTCATGGGAGGCCGCGTGATTGTGCCCAGAGCGTGCAGAGAAGCCGACCCTCCGCTGCCCGGCAATGGTAAGGACCTCGCCTTTTGGCCCTCTCTCGTCGCACTTGCGCATCCGAGCTACCTCCTTTGCCACTGTGCCACCAATGCGCTGAATGACACCAGTCATGACTCCCTCGCTGACGCCCTCTCCTCATGCTGAAGCTACTCTTGTGCCTTCCTGCTTTCAGCTGGTGACGAAGAGCTCCCTGAAGCTGCCAGTGACAGCCCCTCCGAACAGGAGGAGGAGGAGGAGGAGGAGGAGGAGGAAGAGCAACCCGGACCATCAGGGGAGGACTCAGGTCCCGCAGCAGAGGGCGAAGTGTTGGACACGTCTTCCCTGGACGAGAGCCTGGAGCAACTTTCAGAGGGGAGTGCAGCTGCTGGGACCAGTGGCGTCCAGCCACCCAGGAGGGCTGCGGGTGGGCCGCGGCCTTCCCCCCAGAGGGGGGAAGGATCGGAGGGGAGTGCAGTTGCTGCGGACATTCGGCGCCAGCAACGTGCCAAGGGTCGCCTAGCTCGGACCCCTGCTCCCCAGCGGGAGAGTCCCGCCTCCAGTCTGGCCACCTTCACCTCGGAGGAGGTGCGCCAGCTGGACAAAATGGCCGAGGATTCGGACCGCCGCCACACAGAGCTCATGCAGGTGGTGGGATGGATGCCTGAGGCCATTGAGTCGCTGGCGACCAGTGTGCGGGAGTTTGGGGCATCAAATGCCGAGAGTGGCCGGATGATGATGGAGGTAGTGGAACGGATGCCTCCGGCGATGGAGTCGCTGGCTGATGCCGTCAAGTCAGTGGCGGATATGATGCGGGCGCAGACCAGGGCAACAGGGGCACTCACTGCTGCCACATGCGCTGCCTCAGCCAGGCATCGCCAGGACACCCGCCGCGCTGCAGCAGCACAGCGATCCGCCCTTCGGCTGATTGGTGCGGATCGTGCAGTGCATGCCCGGGCGAGTGCCAGCGTGCGACATCACCAGCCAGCGCCTCCAATACGCCAGCTTGCCCACATTGCGCCATCCGTCGCCGCCACTCCCCCAGTGGAGTGTCAACGGCAAGCGGCTGGAGCTGATGGTGGGCATGCACATGTGCGCCAATCAACAGCCGGCCCCTCGAGGCCCAAAGCCCGTGTAGGCCGCCCCCCAAGGCCATCTGGCGGAAGGACATCTGACCCTCAGGCGCCTTCCCCCAGCCTCGCAGCAGCCACTGGGCAGAGCTTGCGGAGGAGCAGCAGGCCGGGCAGGGGCGCCAAAAGGCTGGACAAGGTCTCGCCCTCGCGGGCCACTAAGTAGAGGGTGTGGCCAGCTTTCATTTTATATGGCGGTGGACATCTTTATTTTGCCCATGGTTGTTTTGTTTATGGGTATGTTTTTTGCGTTAAGGCCGAGGTTGAGGCCTGCTTTGTTCAAATGTGGAGTTACTCCTCCCCAGGTTGTGGGAGTGAGTCGTTTGTTGCACTTTTTGTGGGGGCCGTTGATTGTTTTTGGGATTCATGTGGGAAGGGGTTTCATTTTTGTCAAATATAAATGTATCTTTATTCAGACAGTGTCCATGGTTGTTCTTGTTAGTCTTTGTTGCCTTCGCCGGCTGAGGGCTTGCGGAGCGGCTGCATTCATTTTGCTTCATGGCCACAAGGCATTCCCTGACAGGGGGCTTAGAAGTTACGTTCAATAAGCTGGCGACGGACGGCCCTTGGACCTTGTCGCTCCCTCCTGGGAACGTACTCCTCCTCCTCCTCCTCCTCCTCCTGCTCCTCCTCCTGAGGTGGTGGTCCAACGTCAGGTGGCAGTGCCTGAATCCTGCGGAGAGCCAGGTTGTGTAGCATGCAGCAAACTACGACAAATTGGGAGACCCGGTGTGGCGAATACTGCAGAGATCCGCCGGAACGATCAAGGCAGCGGAACCGCTGCTTGAGGACCCCAATAGTTTGCTCGATGATGTTTCTGCTCCTTTGATGGCTCTCGTTGTATGCCTCTTCAGCAGCGGTCCTGGGCGCGCGGAGCGGGGTCATGAGCCAGGTACACAAAGGATAGCCTTTGTCCCCGAGTAGCCATCCTCTTGGGGGAGGCTGTGCCTCGAACATGTCATGCACAGTACTCTGCCGCAGGATAAAGGCATCGTGGCAGCTGCCTGGAAAGCAGGCATTGACAGCCAGGATGCGCTGCTTGTGGTCACACACCAGCTGCACATTGAGAGAATGGTAGCCCTTCCGGTTGCGATACTGCTCGCCATGCTCCAGAGGTGCCCGCAAAGCCACATGCGTACAGTCAATGGCGCCCTGCACCAAGGGGAAGGCCGCGAGTCTTGCAAATCCCACTGCACGCTGATGCTGGCTCTCCAGGGCCATGGGGAAGGAGATGAATTGGCGTCTCCTTCTGAAAAGGGCATCGGTCACCTGGCGGATGCAGCGATGCACGCCGAACTGGGATATGTTAGCTATGTCCCCAACAGTGGATTGGAAGGAGCCGGTGGCATAGATGTTCAATGCCACCGTCACCTTCACTTCCACCGACAGAGACGTCCTGCACCTGAGCTTTGGACGCAGATCTCTGCGAAGCAGGTGGCAGATCTCTGCAACCACCTCCTTTCGGAATCTCAGCCTTCTTACACATCGCGCGCCACTCATGGTGAGGTAGGAGCACTGCTGGCGGTATACCCTGACTGGGTAAGGCCTATGTTGCCGACGCCTGTTGCCCCCTCTACCTCTAGCCAGGGCTGCCCCTCTGACCCCGCGTCTGCGAGCCCTACGCACATGGCGCTGAAACTCTGCGTTGGCACCCCATGCAACCCCCATCAAATGCTGGCAAACAGTCAAATTTCCAACAGGGCACTTGCAGCGCTTTGGCCTGAGTCCAAAAATACCTGAGCTATTGCTGCACGAAACCAGTTAGCTCTCCTCCTTGTTGTGTGTCCAGAAATCCGTTGCACAAGAGTGTTTGCTGCAAAATGGCTGCCCTTTATACTGCAGGGTACGTGCCCTTTAATTTGCGCTCCCCGGGGCCCGCGTCGGCTGTGTTGCGTTCCATTTTACAAACGCTCTGGCCGCCAGCCGCACAATGGGGCGGTCCGACTGAAGTTTGGAATCGGGCGCGCAAAGGGCGTTGCACGAGGATGTGACGTCATTTTCTGCGCGCGCAGCCGGGCGGGCGCTAAACTTTGCGCCGGCGCTAAGGGTCAACTTAATTTGGGGCGAGGCGCAAACTGCACTGCGCCCGGGCGCTACACGCATAGCGCCCAAAATTCACTTCTCTTAAGGCGCTAACTGCTGGCGCAACCAACTGAATTTCTAGGCCAACATCTCTAATGCACAATGTATCTTCCTTTTTTTTTATAGAAACATGAATAATGCAAGCAGAGTAAGCTTGGAGGGACAAGGTGACTGCCTGAACCCTCCACCAAGTACCTCGGGGATTATTCTGACCCAATGAGGTGTCTTGGTTCTTAAGCTATTCATGTTGCAAAGTCCTGGAGGTATGAAGGAGGATTGCGGACCCTTTCAGGGGATCGTCTGGAACCCGATGGAGGCGGGGTATCGCCTGTGGGTGGAGGAGATGGAGGTGGGGTATCCCCTGTGGGTGGAGGAGTTCCAGGACCCGCATCCCCATTGTAGTCATCGGGAATGGAAGGCTAATTGTGGTGTATGTGCCTTTAAGAGCAATTATGGTGTATGTGCCTTTAAGAGCCCCAGGTGTGCATAATGCCGGTAATTGCCACTTGGGCTATATAAGCCTGTGTATTGTGTATATCCTTTAGAAACCACCCCCCCCAGACTTGCTTAGTAAATACCTATGAACCAACTCCTGTCTTCAGTGTCTTTATCTACACACGGACACTACAGTGGCGACGAAGTGGAAACGGACTTACCTGCAATTCGGCAGCACCTCAAGGACATCGATTCCTCCAGCATCCAGAAGACTCAAGGAAGTAAGAGAAACTGTGGTTTCACCAGCTGGCCAAGCTGGTGACAGGTACTGCGCTAATCCTTCCTGGGCGTCAGGCTGGAGCTCCAGCGGCAGGCTCTACAGCTGAGACAGGCAGCGAAATCGGAGGCAAGCAATAACGGACTGGGAGGGTGCACTCGAGAGACGGCCGGCGCGGCAAGCAGGTCAGCGTTTAGACCTCCGTCGGGAACGAGTCTCCAACAGTGAATAAACGGAAACCACAGTAAAACAGCGTTGTTATCGGTAGCAGCGGCGGGAAAGCGCGGGAAGCGCCATATCTTTGCTACAGAGAGAAAAAAAAAAGCGCGGGAAGCGCCATATCTTTTCTGAAATGCCTAAATCTGGTAATATTGAGGCTTTTGATGGCGAAATAGAAGATTGGACCACATACGTGGAAAGAGTAGAGGTTTATTGCACTGCAAATGGAATAACAGATGAAAAAAAAGCTTCAGTACTTCTGAACTTAATGGGCGCAAAGACATACGGGCTGTTACGAAATGTAATCACTCCAGCCAAACCAAAGGACAAGACTTTTAAAGAAATTGTTGATACCCTGCAGGAGCATTTAAACCCAACACCGCTGCTGATAGCGGAACGATTCAAGTTCTTCAAGAGAAATCAACACAAGAATGAAAGTAACGCTGATTACCTAACCGAATTAAGAAAGCTATCAAAGTACTGCCAATTCGGAGCAGGACTATCGGATTATCTTCGAGACAAATTTGTTTGCGGTCTCTTAAGTGAAGGAACACAAAAAAGACTGCTTTCTGAAAAAGATTTAACATTGGACAAAGCTTTCAGTATGGCTGTATCATATGAAGCAGCAGCAAAAGGAGCTGCAGAGATACAACAAGAGACACAGGACTTCGGCACCCATAAAATGACACAGGAGTTCGGAAGATGTTATCGCTGCGGCAGATCCACCCACAACCAGAGGGACTGCTGGTTCAAGGGCAAAGCATGCAGGCAATGTGGTAAGATTGGACACATTGCACGGGTATGCCAATCTGGACAAAATAAATCCACTGACAGAAAACAAAAAATCAATAAAGAAAAGTACAGGAAGGTACAAATGATGACGGACAATAGCTCCGAAGACCAGAATAGCGATAGCGACTCCGGAAACAAGAGACTAAGCTGTCTCAAATTACATAATGTACTTGCCAAAGAGGATTACCAAACCATTTGGGTTACCCTCACAATAGCAGGGTCCCCAGTTAAAATGGAGCTAGATACAGGATCAGCTCTAACCGTAATAAATCGACGAGATTACGAGAGGCTATTTTCGCATATACCTCTAAAAGACACATCCATTATCTTAAAAACATATACGGGGCAGAAAGTCTACCCCAAAGGAAAAATAAGGGTGCCTGTGGTATACAACGGCAAAGAAATACAAAAGTTGTATTTATACATTCTACAAGATGGTGGTCCACCGTTGTTGGGACGTGAATGGATAAGGAAGATACGTTTAGACTGGCACTCCATTCAGGCACTGACGGTGACCAGTAAGGAAAAAAACAATGATGACATCATACCTGAACGATTAAAAGACATCTTGGCCAACGCCAAAGAAGTGTTTCAAGAGAAACTAGGAACCTTGAAAGGCATCACTGCCTCAATAAAAGTGGAAGATACAGCAATTCCAAAATTTTTTAAGGCAAGACCGGTGCCATACGCAATACGTCCGGCAGTCGAGGCCGAGCTGAAGAATTTGGAAAAGGCAGGCGTATTATCCAAAATAGATTGGAGCGAATGGGCAACACCCATTGTTCCAGTCATGAAAAAAACATTGAAAAATAACTCTGAGGAACAGAAAAAAATTTGCATCTGTGGGGACTTTAAGGTGACTGTAAACCCGGTCCTTCACACGGTACAGTATCCTCTTCCGAGGATAGAAGATATTTTCGCCTCACTATCCGGAGGGAAACGTTTCACAAAAATTGATTTGGCACAAGCATATCTACAGATGGAGGTTGAGGAGACCTCTAAAAAGTATCTCACAATAAACACACACAAAGGACTGTACCAGTACAATTGACTGGTTTTTGGAATAGCATCAGCTCCAGCTATCTGGCAAAGAGCTATGGAGCAAGTCCTGCAAGGGATTCCGGGGACTCAATGCTACCTAGACGACATCCTTATAACAGGAGAAAACGACAACGAGCACCTTGCCAATTTGGAGCAGGTGCTCACTAGGCTGAAAGAACGGGGCCTACGAGCAAATCGCCCCAAGTGCGAATTTTTCCAAAATCAGATATCATATTGTGGCCACATAATTAATAAGGAAGGGTTGCATAAGTCACCTGAAAAAATTGAAGCAGTTATAAAAGCCCCAGCACCTGAAAATGTTTCACAATTAAGGTCATTCCTGGGACTAATAAATTACTATCATAAATTTTTACCGAACTTATCAACTATTCTACACCCTCTTAATGATCTTCTACAGACAGGAGTGATTTGGAAATGGAACGAAGACTGTAAATGTGCCTTCCATAAATGTAAAGACTTAATCACATCCGAGAAAATTTTGGCTCATTACAACCCATCACTACCAATCAGACTGGCGTGCGATGCATCCCCTTACGGCATAGGAGCGGTATTGTCCCATAGATTCCCTGATGGCTCGGAACGGCCGATAGCTTTTGCGTCACGCTCATTGAACTCAGCTGAGCGTAACTATGCCCAGATAGACAGGGGAGCACTCAGCCTGGTATGGGGAGTGAAGAAATTCAACCATTACCTACACGGACAAAAATTTACCTTGCTGACTGACCATCAACCCCTCATCTCCATATTCAACCCTAAAAAAGGTGTCCCCATTATGACGGCACAAAGACTACAGAGGTGGTCCCTTTTTCTAGGGGCACACCAATACAACATTGAATACAAAGGGTCAAAACAGCATGGGAATGCTGACGGTTTATCACGCCTACCGTTGCCAACGATAGAAGAGGCACCTACAGTAGACCCAGTAGAGATATTCCACTCTACCATAGTGGAATGTCTACCGGTGACAAATTCTGCCATTGAAAGGGAGACAAGAAATGACCCTACTCTCTCACGGGTCTACGATTTAACAGTGAAGGGATGGCCAGCACATGGCGAACCACTGTTGCCAGCATTCTCGCAAAGAAGAGAACAGCTGTCAGTGTGCCGAGGAACCTTGATGTGTGGATCCAGAGTGGTGATTCCACCCAAACTCCAGGATAAAGTACTAAAGGAGCTTCACGAGGGGCATCTGGGTGGAGTGAAAATGAAGAACCTAGCTAGGGCGTTTGTATGGTGGCCAGGTATCGATGGAGACATCGAAGACATGACCAAGAGCTGCCTAGGATGCCAGAAGGTCCAAAATGCTCCGCCACAGGCCCCTCTACATCCATGGGAGTGGCCCTCATCTCCCTGGCAAAGGGTGTACATCGACTTTGCTGATCCATTTATGGACTCAATATTCTTAATCGCAGTTGATGCACACTCCAAGTGGCCGGAGGTAATAAAGATGTCCTCCACCACCACGGAAAAAACCATCACAGTATTAAGGACCATATTTGCCAGGAATGGGCTGCCGGAGCAGATATGTTCTGATAATGGACCGCAATTTGTGTCCGAAGAATTCAGAAAGTTCTTAAAGAACAATGGGGTAAAGCACTACACGTCCGCCCCATACCATCCCGCCACCAATGGATTGGCTGAAAGGTTTGTCCAGACCTTCAAGAAGGCCATCAAGGCCATGGGTATTGAAGACATAAAACTTCAGCACAAGGTGGATAACTTCTTATTTGCATATAGGAATGCAACGCATATGGTTACTAACCAAACTCCCGCCATGATGTTCTACAATAGAAACCTAAGATGCCGGCTGGATTTGGTCAAGCCCAACATCCGAAGGGACGTGGAGAACCGGCAGTTTCAGGGCATGAATGAAAGGCCAACTAGGGCCTTCCAGATAGGCCAACCGGTTTTGGCCCGGGACTACCATACCGAGAAATGGCAGCCTGGAACTATCTGCACATGATTCGGACCACTGATGTATACCGTGGACATCGGAGACAGCATAATAAGGCGCCATGCTGACCAAATCATCAAGTCATCCGAAAAGGGACAACCTACACCACCACTCTATACATCTAACGATGAAGTAGAGATACCCATATCTACCTCCAATCCGGTGATACTGGAGCCCGATGAACCCGACACTGGCCTTCAAGCCGAATCAGCCTTGCCAGAAGAAACTACTACACCCCCGAGGCGTTATCCGGACCGAGTCAGGAAGCCTCCTGAGAGACTAACTTATAATTAATTAATAAAGCAATGTATATTATTTTGCATATAACATGTAATTAATAATTACTTAAAATATGATGTACTAGTTAGCTAGAAGGGGAGGAATTGTGGTGTATGTGCCTTTAAGAGCCCCAGGTGTGCGTAATGCCGGTAATTGCCACTTGGGCTATATAAGCCTGTGTATTGTGTATATCCTTTAGAAACCCCCCCCCCCAGACTTGCTTAGTAAATACCTATGAACCAACTCCTGTCTTCAGTGTCTTTATCTACACATGGACACTACACTCATCAGCAGCGTCTGGGGGCTGCTGGGTTGTGCGAGGTGTCTGCAGTTCCTGTGAACAATCTGGCCCTGGATATCAACCAGATACGATCTTGGGGTGTTGGCCTGTCCTTGCACAATGCCTCTTTTGCGGGAGTCACGTATCCACACATAGTCACCTGGAAGGAGTGAACACAAGGGCTTAGCTCTGTGGCGACTGTTAAAGTTGGCCCGTTGTCTTAGTTTAGATTGTTTGTCCTTGTCTGTAAAATTCTGGAGGTCGGGCCAACTTGGGGTCAGGAGTGATGGCATAGTTGGCACGGTTGTACGAAGTTTTCTGCCTTGTAGCAACTCAGCAGGGCTGAATCCGCTGGAAAGAGGTGTGGAGCGGTATGCAAGGAGTGCCCGGTATGGGTCAGGTGACTTTTTTAAAAGCTGTTTGGCTGTCTGGACAGTGCACTCGGCAGCCACATTGCTTTGAGGATACAGAGGACTGGATGTGACATGGGTGAAGTCCCAGCTGTTGGCAAATGAGTGAAAGGTGTCCGAGGCAAATTGGGGGCCATTATCTGTTCGGACCAGCAGGGGACCCCTAGGCGGACAAAGAACATAAGAACATAAGAACATAAGAAATAGGAGCAGGAGTAGGCCAATCGGCCCCTCGAGCCTGCTCCGCCATTCAATAAGATCATTGTCCGCGACGGCTGCCAGTTGTACGCAGTCCGTGATCGGGGAACCCGCGAGGGCAGTCTGTACCTGCTGAGGAAGCAGGCTGAGGAAAAGGGCCCGAAACAAAAAGCACTGTGGTTCAGAGCCCAGGAGCGCAAGCATCCGGCTCATCAACTGGGTCGGGGTAGAATCGCCGAGGCCTGGTAGTGAGAGAAGCCTGCGGGCCCTCTCCTCCTTGGACAGGCCATAAGCCTGCAGCAAACGGCCCTTAATGGTTGAGTACTTGCCGGTCTGTGGTGGGTTCCCCAGCAGGTCGAGAACTTCGGCGGCGGTAGAGCTTGCTAGTGCTGAGACTACGTGGAGGTACATTTCTTCATCGTCTTGAACCCTGCGAAGGGTGAATTGGGCCTCCGAGTGCGCGAACCAAGCTGGTGCTTGGTGTTCCCAGAAGGTGGGGAGCTTCAAGGACGCGGCGCCGGCCGACATCAGGCTGCTGCTGGTTGCCATCGGGTCGTTGCTGGCCTCTGTAGGGCTGCGTGAGTCGGGGGCTTCAGCCGCCGACATTCGGGGTCACCAATGTGGGGGACTACGGTCTCCCACGTAAAGAAATAGGCAACACAGCGAGCTACAAGAAATAGGTCTTTACTCCAACTCTCACAATACAGTACTGAATTCGTGAAGCCCGCGAACCTGTGATGACTCACGGATTAGTCACCTGCTGGAACCTGATTGGTTTTCCTTCTAACAGCAGCAGGCAAGTCTGAACGTGCCTTATTCCTCTCAGCTTGCAACTGTCTTGCGGGGGGAGGGGAACACAGCAGTTAAAAGGGGATTATACAGGTTTATCTACATACACACAGTGTTTCCCCCACCCTCAATCAGATCCCCATCGCCTCTCCTCACCAGCACTCTGCTTTGCCAACCTCTTCCTCCACATCCTACTTGACACTTACATCCCTGCACCCTTACCCATTCCCTCTCTCTCTATGGTCACATTCACTTAACTATTTGACCATGCAGCCCTCACACTCCCTATCACTGTAATGCTATGACAACAACTTACAACACACAGGGAGGGCCCTTTGTCTTCTTCTAAGCATCTATGCTATGGATTCTCTACACTCACTCATTCATTCTTACTCAAACTCCACTTGTGTCCCTCATTGCAGGAAAAGAGAGCCCCAAATAAGAGGGAAAGAGCGATGACAGGAGGAGGGCCACCCTCAGTAGCCCAGCTCACCACCTCGGAGGAGGCGGCCCTGGAAATCGCCGATGTCGAGGAAGATTTGCAAGTGGGGGACGGACAGACGGGTGCATCACAGCAAGCTGGTGACAGAATAGTTTGGCATCTCTCGCATTAACATTGCATGAGTGACTGATAATGATTCTGATGCTCTAACAGATTGACTTATGATCATCTGCACAATTGAATGTGCATGTAACCTTTACCTCACAGCTCTAACTCTTTCCTTTACTCCCCAACAAGACCATCGAAAGCCCCCGTCCCCACTGTCCAGGAGGAACAGCCTGAGTCTCAAGATGCCTCAGAGGAAGCTGCAACCTCTGAGGGCACAGCGTTAGCAGAATTCAGTGCACCCAGCACCAGCGCAGACACTCACACCTCGGTGGGACCTCTGCGAGATAGTTCAGTGTTGTCACCTGGTGTATCACAGCTCACAAGTGAGCATCAGCAGATGGTGGAGACAGGGACAGCAGTGGAGAGTCCTTGTCGGAGGGCGCAGGACTCTCCCAGCTCGGCTCATCTGTATGTAGACCCTGTGCCTCCGGGTCCATCCAGAAGGAGAGCGGTGCTGGAACTCCAGAAGCAGGAGTCTCTGGCAGGTTTTGTCTCCAGGATTGCTGTGAGTGTGGAGCGAATGTCCATCGGGAACATGAGCAGAGCCTTTGTTGAGGCATTAGCGCATGAATGCATCACCACGGAAAGGATGGCAAACTCCGTGGAAAGGATGGCTATGGTGGAGGAGAGGATGGCTATGGCCATGGAGGAGCTAAGTCGCCAGAGTGTTGAAAACATGGTCATTGTTCAGAATCGACTGACATCTCTTGATGAGCAATGGTCAGCTATTGAGCATAGAAACCAAACCTTCATGGAAGTCCTCTGGAGTAGGACTTCCAGTGCAGAAACAGGTCCTCATGGCCCCCTGAATTGGAGCAAGGTGCTGTCAAGCCACTTGCTAGCTCTGAAGTGGGGCTGACCCATGAGAGGGATGTTGGTGGCAGACAACAAGGAAGGGGGGCTCCTCTCCAAGCACTCACACGATCATGCCACTGCAAAGCCCTCGGTCAGAGCCCCACCAGAGTCCTCACCCAACTGAGATGGGCGTCTCAGCCCCTGCACAGCCGGAGGAGCAGCACACTGTTGCCGAGCACTCACAGGCTCGCAACCCCAGAGGACGCCCGCCAAAGGTGTTGAGACAGGAGCAGCAAGAAAGTGAGCAAGGGGCCTCCACATCTGCTGAAGCCACAGGGGAAGCACCATGTAGAAGCATGCGTAAGAGGAAGATAAAGCACAAGTAATCACAAGGGTAGTCACTTGGGTGTTCTGTTGTATTGTTTTTTGACAAGCCATCCTTGTAATGTGATGATAAGCAGATTTGATGGCAAACTGTTGAAGTTGTGGCCTGTGTCATCTCGCAAATGGGACTTCCACATTGAGGGCTTAGGGGGCCTTGCAATTGTCAGTATGGTGGTCAGAGTGATAGGAATCTGTAGGTTCTTGTCCATTGTCGATGCTCTGGTAAGAAAGTGCGAGGCAAAAGTGTTTGATTGTGCAGGCTAAGCAAATCTGGCCAACATGAGTGCATCCCTTGCATCCAGGCAGCAATGTGGTCGCATGCTGGCGCCTTCTGGCCTGTGCAGCTTCAAGTGGGTGAGCAGCAGCTTGCCGCTCCTGTTGTTGCTGCTGTTGGTGCTGCTGTTGTTCATGGTTCTGCTGCTGCCGCGGCTGGTCTTCGTCCGAATATGATGTCCAGGAGGAAAGGAAATAAATGCTTCTGGTATATGTCTCAGTTGAGGACGCGCTCAGTCAAGGTGGGGAGAGGAGTTTCCCAGGAGGTCTCACTGGAGATGGGTGTCAGGCTCCAAACGTCCACAACAATGAGTAGGCCTGCTAAAAGTCCCCCCAGACCTGAGACAACAAAGTTCTGTCACCTGCAAAAGATCATTGGTGAAAACTCCTTTTTAATGGTGGAGCTGCAGTTGTTAGTAAGCAATCCACTTGTGAGGCCGCCAGGATTAACTGGCGTGTTCCAGAGGAGACGTGCAGGATGGGGGAAATGTATTAAAATCAGAAAGGCCTCTCAAAATGGGATTATAGAGGCAATTCACTGGTTCTTAAGGGCCTTAAGGGGTCTAAAACCCCGATCCTGGGAAAATTGCTCGGAGGCAAAAGGATCAAGGGATATGGGGAGAAAGCAGGGACAGGGTACTGAGTTTGGGTGATCAGCCATGATCTCATTGAATGGCGGAGCAGGCTCGAGGGGCCGAATGGCCTACTCCTGCTCCTATCTTCTATGTTTCTATGTTTCTATGAGGTGGGCTGGAGGCCGGATTGGAGCCGCCTGCCATTTTTTGCGATTTTATCACCTCACACGCCTCCAATCCCGCCTCCTCGGGCCTGGCAAAATCGAGCCCTCTGACTCACCAAAAACCACAAAATCCCAGGAGGCCTAAATAAGCTTCTCGCAGATGTTAACCTTATTCCTAGAACTGCCAAGCTTTTTCATGCAAGAGATTAATGAAAGTAATGGGGTAGGGTGGGGAGGAGAGGTCAAAGCCACAATTAGTCAAACAGATCAAACAAGGCTAGAAAAGTTGAATTTGTCAAACTTCAAAGTGTGAAAATGTTAAAAACAGACAGTCATTTCATCCAGGTTCCTTCTGATCAGATAGTGCAAATTCACAAGCATCTGTCAATCTGCAGATTAACTTTACCAACCGTTGTCATCTAATTGGCCTCAGGGCGTCTCTAACATTTTGGGATACACTGACATTTCCTGAACTTCATTATGTGAATTTACAACATTTCTTACATATTAAATGAAGCCTTTTCTTAACTTAAAGCCAACCAACTTGACATCTAGATTGCTGCCACTGCCATCCTGAATGTTAATTTGGAAATAATGGGAGATCTTTTGAGCAGATTCCGTAACAGTTCTCAGCCTGGTGATAGTATAGCTCCCCGAAATACACACAACCAGATTTGGCAACCCTAGGATTGACCAAATGTGAAAGCGGGCAGGGGGTGGGGGGAGGGGGTTAAGGGGTTATGCGTAAGACAGACCAGTAATCAGACTGTTTATATGTTACATCAGCTTTGAGAATGCATCTCAGTCAAGATCCGAACTCACTGGCACATTAGACATGTTGGAATTCTTACATCCGCAGAACCTTTGAAATACAGTCTTGCTTTTGATAAGCCAGTCCTCGAGACAGAGCACTTTACTCAAAACACTGGCCAGCAAACTCCATGTGAAAGCATGCTGGTGGCTATCTGTGGTGTTTGACAAGTAATAATGACATCAGGGCTTACGGCATTAGATCCATTAATAGCTGGATGATGCGGTTCGGCATTTTTAATCCCAAATACACAAGGCTGTTAATAACTAACTAGAATTGTCTTGACCGGCATTTTGGATTTTTCAAAAAAAAACTTCATGGTGAGCCAACAAAATGGACGCCATTCTTACAGCATGCAGAAGCCATATTGAAGGTGTTATCTTTCTTACAAGCCCATTTTTTAAGTTAAAGAAATGTTTTAAGAGAAAACCCTTCCACTATGGACAATCATTCTCCATTTTTGTCACACGAGGTTCAAACATTTTTGTATAACTGCAGGAAGAAACCTCTGGTCCCATTTCATCTACTTTATTCAAAAATGGGAAATGGGAAAACAACATTATGGTATAGATTCAAAAAGAACATTCACACAACAGTAAGTTTCAATATTAATTTTATGGCTGCAGAATTGTCAAGACATGATGTGGCAACAGATTAATCTTAAAACATGGGAGCAAAATTTGAAATACAACCGTTCCATTGCTGTAGAATTAAAATCTTAACTAGTATTCTGTTGGAACAGGGAATCCAAGCACAAAGAATAATGACAAACATAGAATTGTTATACATTTTAATAACATCGCCCTGTATATATCGTGCTAAATGCCATATATGCTGCAATCCTCTGACAATTACAATTTGTATTTATATACCGCCTTTAACATAGTAAAATGTTCCAAGGCGCTTCACAGGAGTGTTATAAGACAAAAAATTTGACACCGAGCCACATAAGGAGAAATTAGTACAGGTGACCAAAAGCTTGGTCAAAGAGGTAGGTTTTAAGGAGCGTCTTAAAGGAGGAAAGAGAGGTAGCGAGACTGAGAGGTTTAGGCAGGGAATTCCAGAGCTTAGGGCCCAGGCAACAGAAGGCACGGCCACCAAAGGTTGAGCGATTATAATCAGGGATGCTCAGGAGAGCAGAATTAGAGGAGCGCAGACTTATATATTGCTGGGTAATAATCACATTTCAGAATAAAGTTTTGTTTTTAAATACTATCTCCAGATTCCAAAAGGAAATTCCTCTAACAAAATAAAGAAAACTAAGGGGGGGAGGGGGGGGAGAGAGAACAGAAAAGCAACTGAATAATCAAGTGATTGTTAATATAAAAACAACAGAAGAGATTTTTAAAATTCCCTCCCGGCCTTCCATTAAGTTAGCCCCCGTTAGCCCAGCTGCGTAGTCATTTTCTAAATCCAGCTGGACGTAAAAGAATGTTAATGCTTCATATTTTTCAGTTAGACTGAAAGAAATTCACAGAATTCTAAATATGGGGTAAACTGGAAGCAATATTTTGTCTCCAATTTGAAAAAAAATGACCAGAGGACCTAAAAAGTGACTTCCAAATTTAAGCTTCATTCTCAAAGCAAATTTCTTACACAAATCTGCATTTCCATATTACAAACACGGAGGCCGCGATTTCCCCTGTAATGTGCTCAACACACGGACACGGGATGTATTCCTTCAGCCATCAACATGAGGCTTCTTTATTCGTTTCCTTTCTCTGTCTACTCTCCGTCGCCCCCTACCGGGGTGGCGGTTAACTATCACCACATCTCCCTTTCTAAACAGACTTTGAATACTATTCCTTTACGATTAACATTTCAAATGACCTTCTTTCAAATCATTACTTTTTTACTGTGCTTAAGAAATAACAAACTCTAACAAACATAACATCTCTAATGCACAATGTATCTTCCTTTTTTTTTAGATAAACACGAATAATGCAAGCAGAGTAAGCTTGGAGGGACAAGGTGACTGCCTGAACCCTCCACCAAGTACCTCGGGTATTATTCTGACCCAATGAGGTGTCTTGGTTCTTAAGCTATTCATGTTGCAAAGTCCTGGAGGTATGAAGGAGGATTGCGGACGCTTTCAGGGTATCGTCTGGAACCCGATGGAGGCGGGGTATCCCCTGTGGGTGGAGGAGACAGAGGTGGGGTATCCCCTGTGGGTGGAGGAGTTCCAGGACCCGCATCCCCATTGTAGTCATCGGGAATGAAAGGCTCATCAGCAGCGTCTGGGGGCTGCTGGGTAAGTGCGAGGTGTCTGCGGTTCCTGCGAACAATCTGGCCCTGGATAGCAACCAGATACGATCTTGGGGTGTTGGCCTGTCCATGCACAATGCCTCTTTTGCGGGAGTCACGTATCCACACATAGTCACCTGGAAGGAGTGGACACAAGGGCTTAGCTCTGTGGCGACTGTTAAAGTTGGCCTGTTGTCTTAGTTTAGATTGTTTGTCCTTGTTTGTAAAATTCTGGAGGTCGGGCCAACCTGGGGCCAGGAGTGATGGCATAGTTGGCACGGTTGTACGAAGTTTTCTGCCTTGTAGCAACTCAGCAGGGCTGAATCCGCTAGAAAGAGGTGTGGAGCGGTATGCAAGGAGTGCCCGGTATGGGTCAGGTGACTTTTTTAAAAGCTGTTTGGCTGTCTGGACAGTGCACTCGGCAGCCCCATTGCTTTGAGGATACAGAGGACTGGATGTGACATGGGTGAAGTCCCAGCTGTTGGCAAATGAGCGAAAGGTGTCCGAGGCAAATTGTGGGCCATTATCTGTTCGGACCAGCAGGGGGACCTCTAGGCGGGCAAAGAACATAAGAACATAAGAACATAAGAAATAGGAGCAGGAGTAGGCCAATCGGCCCCTCGAGCCTGCTCTGCCATTCAATAAGATCATGGCTGATCTGATCCTAACCTCGAATCTTCTATCACTCTCCATCCCACCTGAACCCATGTGATCTCCCGGGAGAGGCGAAAAACGAGATAAAAAAACCAATGGCCAATTTGGGAGAAAAAATCTGGGAAATTCCTCTCCGGCCCACCTAGGCGATCGAAACTCTTCCAGGAGATCACTCTGTCCTTATATTTTCTACAGTACTTACCTTCTGTAAAGACGATCTCCACCCCAGCCAGGAACAGGAATAAAACCATCTCCTGAAATCTAACACAGAATTAGAACACAAGAAGTAGGAGCAGAACCAGGCTACACGGCCCCTGGGCCCGCTCCACTACCCACAGGGCCATGACCATTCCGAACCTAGACTCATGTCCAATTTCCTGCCCGCTCCCCGTAACCCTTAATTCCCTTTACTTCTAGGAAACTATCTATTTCTGTTTTAAATTTATTTAATGATGTAGCTTCCACAGCTTTCTAGGGCAGCAAATTCCACAAACCTACCACCCTCTGAGTGAAGAAGTTTCTCCTCATCTCAGTTTTGAAAGAGCAGCCCCTTATTTTAAGATTATGCCCCCTAGTTCTAGTTTCACCCATCATTGGGAACATCCTCGCCGCATCCACCCGATCAAGCCCCTTCACGATCTTATATGTTTCAATAAGATCGCCTCTCATTCTTCTGAACTCCAATGAGTAGAGTCCCAATCTACTCAACCTCTCCTCTTTTGACCACCCCCTCATCCCCGGGATTAACCGAGTGAACCTTCTTTGTACTGACTCGAGAGCAAGTATGTCTTTTCTTAAGTATGGACACCAAAACTGTATGCAGTATTCCAGGTGCGGTCTCACCAATACCTTGTATAACTGCAGCAATACCTCCCTGTTTTTATATTCTATCCCCCTAGCAATAAAAGCCAACATTCCATTGGCCTTCTTGATCACTTGCTGCACCTGCATACTAACTTTTTGAGTTTCGTGCACCAGGACCCCCAGATCCCTTTGTACTACAGTACTTTCCAGTTTCTTGCCATTAAGGTAATAACTTGCTCTACGATTTGTCCTGCCAAAGTGCATAACCTCACACTTTCCAGTATTGTATTCCATCTGCCAAATCTCTGCCCACTTACTTAGCCTGTCTGTCACTTTGCAGGTTTTTTATGTCCTCCTCACTCACTACTTTCCCCCCCATCTTTGTATCATCTGCAAACTTTGATATGTTACACTCGGTCCCCTCCTCCAAATCGTTAATATAGATTGTAAAGAGTTGGGGACCCAGCACTGACCCCTGCGGAACACCACTAGTTACTGATTGCCAGTCTGAGAATGAACCATTTGTCCCAACTCTCTGCTTTCTGTTAGAGAGCCAATTCTCCACCCACGCCAGAATATTACCCCCAATCCCATGATTTTTTATCTTGAGCAATAAGCTTTTGTGTGGCACCTTGTCAAATGCCTTTTGGAAGTCTAAATACATTACGTCCACTGGTTCTCCTTTATCCACCCTGTATGTTACTTCCTCAAAGAACTCAAGCAAATTTGTCAAACATGACTTCCCCTTCATGAAACCATGCTGAGTTTGTCCTATTAAATTATGTTTATCCAAATGTCCCATTACTGTCTCCTTAATAATGGACTCTAACATTTTACCAACCACAGGTGTTAGGCTAACAGGTCTATAGTTTCCAGCCTTCTGCCTACTACCCTTTTTAAATAAGGGTGTTACATTAGCCGTTTTCCAATCTGCCGGGACCTTTGCTGAGTCCAGGGAGTTTTGGAAAATTATTACCAATGCATCCACAATCCCTACCGCCACTTCCCTCAAGACCCTAGGATGTAAGCCATCAGGTCCAGGGGATTTATCCGGCTTAAGTCCCATTATTTTACCAAGTACCACTTCCTTAGTGATTTTAATCGTATTTAGCTCCTCTCTCCTTAGAGCCCCCTGTTTGTCCAATGTTGGCATATTCTTAGTGTCCTCTACCTTAAAGACTGATACAAAATATTTGTTCAGCGTTTTTGCCATCTCCATGTTTCCCACCATTAATTTCCCAGTCTCATCCTGTAAGGGACCAACATTTACTTTAGCCACCCTTTTTCTTTTTATATAACTATAGAAACTTTTACTATCCGTTTTTATATTTTTTGCTAATTTACTTTCATAATCTATCTTCCCTTTCTTAATCAATCTTTTCGTTATTTTTTGCTGTCTTTTAAAGACTTCCCAATCTTCTATCCTCCCACTAGATTTGGCTACCTTATATGCCCTTGTTTTTAGTCGGATACTATCCTTAATTACGTTACTTAGCCACGGATGGCTATCTTTTCTTTTACACCCTTTTTTCCTCAGTGGAATATATTTTTTTTGGAAGTTGTAAAATAACTCCTTAAATGTACACCACTGATCATGTACCGTCTTACCCTTTAATCTATTTTCCCAGTCCACTCAAATCAATTCCACTCTCATACCTTCATAGTCTCCTTTATTGAAGCTCAGCACGCTTGTTTGAGGTCCAACCTTCTCACCCTCTACTTGAATATGGAATTCAACCATGTTATGGTCACTCATTCCAAGGGGATCCTTTACTAGGACATTTTTAATTAATCCTGTCTCATTACACAGGACCAAATCTAAGGTTGCTTGCCCCCTGGTCGGTTCAGTTACATACTGCTCAAGAAACCCATCCCTAATACACTCAATGAACTCATCCTCAAGGCTGCTCTGCCCAATTTGATTTGTCCAGTTAATATGATAGTTAAAATCCCCCATAATTATAGCTGTTCCCTTATTACAAGCCTCAACTATTTCCTGATTAATACTCCGTCGAACAGAGTTGCAACTGTTCGGAGGCCTATAGACTACACCCACTAGTGTTTTTTTCCCCTTATTATTCCTTATCTCTACCCAAACTGTTTCACTATCCTGCTCCTTTGACCCAATGTCATTTCTCTGTATTATAGTGATTCCTTCCTTTATTAACATAGCCACCCCACCTCCCCTCCCTTCCTGCCTGTCCTTCCTGATTGTTAAATAACCTGGTATATTTAATTCCCAGTCATGGTCACCCTGCAGCCATGTTTCTGTAATGGCCACAAGATCATACCCATATGTAGTTATTTGTGCCATTAACTCATTCATTTTGTTACGAATGCTACGTGCATTCAGATAAAGAACTTTCAAATATGTTTTGTGACACTTAGTTCCTGTTTTTTCCCCTTTTACTACTTTACCTTTTACTCCATACCTTCTGTCCCTTCCTGACACGTTCTGTTTTTTAATTTCCCCACTGCTACCTAAGTCTATGACCTTCTCCATTGTCATTTCTGTTATTTGCTCTCTAGAAACCTCCCCCCCACTAATTAGTTTAAAGCCCTCTCTACAGCCCTAGTTATATGATTCGCCAGGACTCTAGTCCCAGCACTGGCCAAGTGGAGTCCGTCCCAACGGAACAGCTCCCTCCTGTCCCAATACTGGTGCCAGTGTCCCAAGAAGCAAAACCCATTTCTCCCACACCAGTCTTTGAGCCACGCATTTAACTCTTTAATTTTATTTATCCTAGCCAAATTCGCTCGTGGCTCAGGTAATAACCCAGAGATTATTACCCTTGAGGTTCTGTTTTTTAATTTGACCCCTAGCTGCTCATACTCCTTTAACAGAACCTTCTTGTCCTATCTATGTCGTTTGTACCAACATGGACCACGACAACTGGATCCTCCCCTTCCCACTCCAAGTTTCTTTCCAGCCCAGAAGAGATGTCCTTAACCCTGGCACCGGGCAGGCAACACAACCTTCGGGACTCCCGCTCTTGACTGCAGAGAACCCTATCTATCCCCCTAATGATACTATCCCCTACCACTACAACATTTCTTTTTACTCCCTCCACTTGAATGGCCCCCTGTACCACGGTGCTGTGGCCAGGTTGCTCATCCTCCCTGCAGTCCCCGCTCCTGCCCTCACAGGGAATAAGAACCTCGATCCTGCTTGACAAGAGCAACGGCTGCGGCTCCTTCAACACTACATCCTGGATCCCTGTACCTTCCTCACTCGTAGTCACACCGTCCTGTCCCTGACCATGGACTACATCTGCCGTAATTAATTTCATAGGTGTGACCACCTCCTGAAACATAGAGTCCAGGAACTTCTCCCCCTCCCTGATGTGTCTTCAACATGGAGCTTGAGTTCCTCTAGCAGCAAACACTTATCACAAATGTAATCACTGTGAGCCTCAATGGGGTCCACCAGCTCCCACATTTCGCAACAGTGACACATCACCTGTTCACCCATATCTGTGTAATTAATTAAATTTCTTATTATTAGTTATGAAGACCCTCTGCCCCGATATAGATGATAATATTACACCACTATTTAATAGGACATACCAACAAGAAGAGAAGGAAGAGAACCTACCAACCAGCTGATCACCAACCTCCCTCGTCGAAGCTGTCTGGGGGACCTGTCCGGTTGAATTGTCTCACTGCTCCATGTCCGCAGTGTTGGATTAGCCTGAGAGAGGGAAGCAAAACAGAGCAACAAGCACCCCCTCACCTCCCACTTGCCCGAACTCTCCCACTTACCAAAGTCTGCTTAAACTCAATGCGATTGCACTCAGCCTGCAGCTCTAAGCCTGCCGCTTTTTATACCCGGATTCTACTTCCGGTTTCAACTCCCCAACAGCTTAATTCACTCTAAAAAATTAAACTTACTTCAAATAATTCACTTTTTTACTCACTAAAATTCAGTAAATGCACTTAAAAGACTTTTTCTGCCACTTACCAAAGTCTGCTTAAACTCAATGCGATTGCACTCAGCCTGCAGCACTAAGCCTGCCCCTTTTTATACCCAGATTCTACTTCCGGTTTCAACTCCCCAAAAGCAGGATTTCATACATTCAACGACTGCATGTGAGGTGGTGGAGAGGAGCTTGATAACTTCAATGAACTTAGAGAAGTAGTCAAACATTACCAGGTAAGTTGAGTTATCTAAATGAAATAGATCAGCCCCAACCTTCTGCCATGGGCCCTCAGGGGTGTCATCTGGAATCAATGGCTCTGGTGGTTGTTGTCTCATTTGGGCGCAGCTTGGGCATTGTTGTACTTTACGTTGTAGTTGACCGCTTAATCCAGGCCACCAGAGAGTGCTCTGCATTTTGTGATGCCTTGATGGCCATCATGCAGTTTGTCCAGAATGTCTTTCTGCATTGATGCTGGAATGACCAACCGGCACCCTTGTAGCAGCAACCCTTGTGCAATAGTGAGGTCACCTGAAACGGCCGCGTAAGGTCTAAGAGCGTTGTCAAGTTTCGCATGATCTGGCCAGCCCTCACGGCAGTATGCGAAGACCTGACGAAGTAGTTCATCCATTTCCTGTTCTTGACGAAGTGCAGCCAGGCGTTTCTCGGTAATGGGCAGTGCAGTGAGTATTGAGTGTACATAATTCTCTATGCACTGCACCTCAGGGGAATCATCCACCGGCGGCTGGTAGGGAGCCCTGGAGAGGACGTCGGCAGTTGCTAGGCTCTTCCCTGGCACATGTGATATAGTGAAGTGAAAGTGCATGAGTCGCATCCGAAAGCGCTGAATGCGGGAGGACAACTCGTCCAGGTTTTTAGATCCCAATAGTGTAAGGAGGGGCTTGTGATCTGTTTCGACCTGGAATGTCATGCCTATTAAGAAGTCTCTATAGCGCTCACACGCCCATGTAATGGCCAGGGCCTCTTTTTCAATCTGCGCATAGCGCTGCTCCGTTTTTGAAAGGGCTCGTGAAGCATAGGCTACAGGGCACCAGTCAGTGTCAGGTCTCTTTTGTAAAAGGACTGCACCCAAGCCAAACGATGAGGCATCAGCTGACACTTTAGTGAGTGCATTGGGGTCATACAGTGCAAGGCCTGGCGGGGTGGTTAGCTCTGTCTTTATCTCAGCAAAAGCTTGGGACTGCTGGGCTCCCCAATACCATGAGGTCTGCCTGTTGAGGAGATCCCAGAGTGGCTTGGTTTTATCAGCTAGATGGGGTATGTATTTGCCCAAGTGATTGACCAGGCCCATGAAGCGGCATATTTCAGATACATTCCTTGGCGCGGCCATGTGTGCGAGGGCCTTGACTTTGTCAGGATCTGCTCTGACACCGGTCCCATCGATGACCTGGCCGAGAAATTTCACCTGCGTTTTGGCGAATTCACATTTGGAGTTAAGAGTAAGTCCAGCTTGCTGTAGTTTACTGAGAATTGCAAAAAGTCGCTGATCGTGCTGTTCTTGGGTTGCGCCAAACACCAACACATCATCCATTTGGCATAAGACACCATCAAGTCCATCAAGGAGGCGGGACATGCGGCACTGGAAATGCTCAGGGGCGGAGGATATTCCAAAGGGCAGTCTGTGGAAACAGTAACGTCCGAATGGCGTGATGAACGTGGTGAGACGATTTGACTCCTCTGACAAGAGTATTTGCCAGAAACTAGATTGAGCATCAAGCTTTGTAAAAACCTTTGCATCTTTCAGCTGCCCCAGAGTGTGCTCTACGCAGGGTAAGAGATGCAGCTCTCTACAGACACTTTCATTGAGTTTTGTTAGGTCTATGCAGATTCTGATTTTTTTGTTGGGTTTTGGGACTACAACCATTCCGGAGCACCAGGCTGTGGGTTCCTCAACTCTTGCAATTATCCCCAGTTGCTCCATGTGGGTGAGTTCCTCCTTAACTTTGGACATAAGGGGGAGCGAGACACGTCGGGGTGTAGAGAGAGCAAAAGGTTTAGCATCCGGCTTGAGGCGAATGTGATACTCCTCTTGCAGTCGCCCAATGCCTTGAAACAATCTGGGGAACCGCTGTCTGACCTCCCGTTCGAGGTCCATAGATACTGTCTCTGCTACTTGTGGGTCCAACCTGGACATCAGATGCAGGGAAATGATGGCGGGGCGACCGAGGAGCGCTGTTCGTAGACCGCGTACCACATACACGTCCTGTTTTGTAGAGCGTGGACCACGGGTCAGGGTAGCTGAAAATTTTCCTCTGACATTCAACGGGACTTGACCAGGCCCCTGAAGAATCTTAATGGTGCTCTGAAGAGCTTCTTGACCTAGGTCGTTGTAGAGGCACTCCGGGATGACAGTGACATCAGCCCCTGTATCGATTTTGAATTCAGTCATGTGACCACACAGGCTTAGGGTGATGGTCCACGGCTGGTCCTGCCCATCGCCAATTGACCCCAGGAATGCTATCTCATTGTCGTTGTCCTCTGATATTTCAGCAACCGCAGGTGTGGATCGGCAAACTGCAGCAAAATGTCCCCTTTTCTGGCAATTCCTGCAGCTAACATCTTTGGCTGGACAGATTTGTCTATTGTGTGTACTCCGGCCACACCATCTGCAACTCTGCTTTTGTGGTTGGAAATGTGTTCCAGTTTGAGTTCCAGTGCGAGGCCTCTGTACATATTCATGTGCGTCAGTTTGTCTTGATTTGGTAGAAAAATGTTTTTGGGGGGCTGATTGTCAGGGGGCACTTATGGTTTCAATGGACTCCTCCTCCTCATTACTATCTTTCTGAAGCATTGATTGCTGTTTCTTTATTGCTTCACTTTGGAAAACCTGTGTTTTTGCTTTGTCAACTGTGAGGTCTGGATGCATCTGTAATTTTTCAGAGAGCTTAAGATCCCTTAGTCCAACAACCAATCTGTTACGAATTAGTTCATCCCGCATAGCTCCATATTCACAGTGTTCTATGAGCTCATATAGCGCTTTGATGAAGCTATCACCCGATTCCCCTCTCTCCTGCACGCACCTATGGAATCTTGCGCGTTCGAATATCAAATTCCTCCGCGGGAAGAAATGATTAGACAACTCCGTTTTAACTGTGTCATAGCTTTTCAGTTGATCAGCTGTAATATTCCTGCACCAGACGATCGTTTCAGCCTCCGCTCCCATGGAATATAATAGCGTGTTGACCTGTTTTTCCTGTGACTGTTTATCAAGGCCCGAAGCCTGTCTGAAGCGTTCAAATCTGCTGAGCCACAACGGCCACTCTTCCGGCCGTGTATAATCAAATTCGGAGGGGGGAGAAACCTGAAAGAATGCAGGACTTTGAGTGGCCATGATAGTAAGCAACGTGGGGTAAGTACACTTTTTTTCAGTCTCTCTTGTTTATCTCCGTTCTGGCTTAACTAGCTACTATGCTACACACGTATCATAAACTTTCACTCACCGGGAGCTGACTGGTTTCACCGGGAAAGTTAGTTTCCTTGACGTGGACAGTCTTTAACATGGGTATTTCGGGTACTTGCCACTTCTGTCACCATGTAATGTACTCAACACACGGACACGGGATGTATTCCTTCAGCCATCAACACGAGGCTTCTTTATTCATTCCTTTCTCTGTCTACTCTCCATCGCCCCCTACCGGGGCGGAGGGTAACTATCACCACATCCCCTACCTCAGTGGGTCCGGGGCGGCCAGGGTCGGTGGCGGGTTGCGACCCCGCTGCTGTCTCCAGCCCGTTATCCAAAGTGATCTTACGTTGATTGGTCTTGTTAAACTTGATGATGCGTCATCAGCCGGTATCCTTAAAGGGACCGTGCGCAAATTGATTTTGACAGTTGTGCTGTCAGAGTTCTACAGCATTGTGGTGCTGCTAAGCACTGCACAGAGGTGCAGGGCTGCACCCAGGCTCTCCCATGACTCCCTCCATGTGCTTATGGAGGGAGTTGCAGCACGCAGGGAGGTCCTCTTCCCTTCCAATGGGTGGAAGAGACCTCCCCAGGAGATCAACGCACCTGGTTGCACATTGCACAGGACGACACAAGCAGGGATGTCATCAGGAGGACCAGGCTGCAGTGGCACAAACCTTTCAATGATCTCATTAGATCATGAAAGGTTACTACAAAGCCACACTCAACCTTATCCTGCTGTGTCACTCATCACATCCCCATCACTCTGCCTTCCTTACCCTGCACATGTTTACTCACACCAACTTACCTTGCACCTCCACCAATCCTTCTCTATCTACATTATTACTTCCCCGTCTCACTGGCTACCCCTCACACTGATCCTCATGCTAATCCAATCATATCAACTTACAACACACAAGGGTAGGCACTTGGGTGTTTTAGCCAATGTTCATGCAAAGTTTCTGTTAATGTGCTGTCAAACATTGAAATCTTTATTTTCAACACTTTGCATTCTTGGACAGATGTGTGTATCTTTGGAAGTGGTTTATTGAGTTGCAGTGAATGGTGAGACCTAACGGTACAACCCCTCCCCCCCACCCCCGCAATGGTGATGAGTGTGGAAGGAATGGCTTGGGCATTGTAGGGATGCTTTATGGTGTTGGTGTGGGGTGGTGCCAACCTGGCGCATCATGTGACAGCCAGGGTGTACAGCGTCAAGTGAAGTAAATCTGGCCATGGTGAGGCCATCCCTGGCCTCCTGGGCAGCAATATGGTCAGGTGCTGATGCCCTTTGTCCTGTGCAGCATCAGTTGATTGTGGAGAAGGTTGGTGTTGTTGGTGCTGCTGGTGTGCCTGGTACTGCTGGTGTTGGGGCTGATTGTGGTGGGATTCTGAGGACCAAGGTGAGATAGTATCAAGGGCACCGATGTTGATGTAATAGATGGCAGGTGAAGTTGAGATGACAGAAGCGATCTGTCAATATTGAGGGAGGTTGTTCCAATGAGGTGACACTGGTTACAGAGTTTGCTCCAAACACTTGCAACCTGCATAAAGCTCAATCTGTCTTCCAAATGCAGTAAGCAACAGCTTTTAACCTTGGAAAGTGAACAGCTATGAAATGGAAGCTTTTATAGACCATTTGCAGCTGTCAAGTTAAGAAATTATCCCATGCTGACACAACTCCCGACCTCCTTACCTGACCTGATCCCCGAGCAGCGTGGAAGCCATGGGCGAACTCTTAAAATCTAAAGGTGAGCTTAAAATAGTTTTTAAGCGCCTGTTAAAAAGCTCTTAATCATTTAAATTGCCTCCCCCACCTCTTGGTGTCGGGTCTGTTCCGCGAGGACAGACCCAACATCTGGGAAACTAGCGTGGCGGCGGGTTCCCTACCCGCTGTCAAAAATTTTTTTTGACCCCACCCGCCACCAAATGCGCCCGCTGGCTCCCTGAAAGATTCCCCCTCTACTGTCTTCATGTGGCAATTTCTACTAGGACACTAGTTTTGCCAACCCTCCTGGATTGCCCTGGAGTTTCCAGGAATTGAAGATTAATTTCCAGGACACTGCTGCGAGCAAACCAGGAGAAAAATATAGGGGCATAAAAAAAGTTTTTTTCCACTATCTTAGAACACTTTTATTTATTAATTATAACAATTCCAACCAGGCAGGGCAGTTGGAAGCAAGAAGTCCAAACCTCCAGGAATACGTCCAATCAGATTTGGTATTGCGCGGACATACAGGGGGAATAACTGGGTATTGCCCATTTTGGGGCGCTAAAATTGGCCAGGCGCAATGTTTAGTGCCCGGCGCTAATTATCGCTGCCGACCGCGGCATTCATTTCCATCGCCCCTGGAGGTGATTTGAGTGCTAAATCAAGCGCTACACACTTCCCTTAGGGTGTTAATGTTAGGGAGCGAGGCGCTACCTCAGAGCGCTAGCGGACCTCAGGCGATGTCAATTACTCTGGAGCTCAAACAGGGGAAGGGCCATCTTGCTGCACAGCCACACCCTGCTCATTGCAGCCTTGAATCTCGGCCTGCAAACACCTGCTTATTGATATTGCTGCAACATTTATGATGGATACTCAGAGGCCCAGGGAGAGAGCTCGGCGCTTTAGCGACCAGGCATTGGTTGCTCTGGTTGGTGCAGTTGAACGGCGATGGGCAGTGCTCTTTCCAGCGAGTGGCAGGAGACCATTGCCCCGCGAGTTTAGAAGAGTCTGGAGGGAGGTGGCCCAGCATGTGTCATTGCGGAGCCTGGTGCAAAGGACACATACACAGTGTCGTAAGAAGTTCAACGACTTCACTCAGGTGGTCAGGGTCAGTACCTGCTTTTTAATACCGCTACATCCCACCATCTCAACCTCACTCTGTGCACAGACAGTGTAAATACCCAAATGCCCAACACTCATCCAACAAGTATGGCCATCTCATAAAACTCACATGCACATCCCACACCTTGCACACATTAATGGCCAAACACATGGCTGCACACTCACTCACACGCCGTCCTTTTCTTGCAGGCCAAGCTTTCATGTAACCACCGAGGGACCCAGCAGACTGGAGGAGGACAGGCGGAGCTACACCCACTCACAGAATTGGAAGAGAGTATCCACAGACTCATTGCGAGCCAGGTAATAGGCACTGTGGCCGTTTGAGAGGTTGACCCCCTCGGGGACAGCAACAGTATGTTCATCAGCTTTCTCTCCTCTTTCATACCACTTACCCCTCACAACAGCCTTTTACACTTTCAATCTAACTAGCTGTCTCCAGTCCTTGCTCCCTTCCTGCCCCCCTGCCCTCACGGTAAAGCCACTCTTGTACCTTCCTGCTTTCAGATAGTGAATCACCAGCTGACCAGCCTGTCCCTCAGCCTGCCAGTGGCAGCGACGCACCAGAGGAGGAGGAAGAGGAAGCCAGAGCCTCACCGCCTACATCTCCCGAGGGTGACACTTCCAACACTTGGGCCACGCGTTCCCTGGAGGGGAGCAAGGGGTTTGCATCTGATGTGGGTGAAGCTCCGGGACCCAGCGGAGCTACAGCAACGCCATAGGGGAAGGGAAGCTTGGGGGCCATCTCCCCGGAGGGTTAGTACACGCATGAGTTCTGCTGCACAGGACTCAGATGAGGACCTCAATATAGCGGCCATGAATTTGCAGGTGATGAGCATGCATACTGAGCTCATGGCTGCAATGGCAAAGGTGCCCGAGAGCATGGATGCACTGGCTAGGAGTGTGGAGGAGTCCACCACTAGCACAGCTGTCATCTGTGAGCAAACCCTCGAACCCATCCTTGCCTCGTTGCAGAGGAAGGTTGAATTTCAGGGAGACCGTGGGGATCCAGAGCCCATGCCGCGTGTAATGGGTGAGGTGGCAGGGTCTATTGCAGCACAGGCCGATGCAACGCAATGGCTTAGTGCTGGAATCGAGTCACTGGTTGGTGCCATCTAGTCTCAGACTGCTCTCGTGCAGTCTCAGATTGATGCCATCCTCACTGCGTCGCCCACAGTCCACCGAGGATCTGACGGTGCCATAGCAGGCCAGCAATCTGTGCTCGAGCAGGTTGGCCAGATCCTGAGGTACTGCCCCGGGGGGGCTGGCAGTATGTCCTCTCTCAGGATGACAGCATTCCTGCTCCCACCACTGCCACTCCGCTATTGCACTTGCCACAGCCTGTAACCCAGCCAGCCCAGACTGCGGCCGCTCATGCAGAGTCGGTGCAGTCTGCAGCCGGGCCCTCCAGGCCCAGAGCTGGTCGAGGGCATCCTTCAAGGTCATCTGCAGTTTCTGGATCCAACATTCAGCAGCCTTCCGCCAGCCTTGCTGCAGCTACTGGGGCCACATTACGGAGGAGCAGTAGGGTGGGAAGGGGGGAAGTGCGCAGTGGATGGAGATCATTCTCGAAGGGCGAAAAGTAAAAAATATGCAATAAATGGGGGGAATGTTTGTGGGAAAGCTTGATGTTTAACTTAATGGCCCAGAAATTCGGGTCGGAGGCTTCCCGCGGGTGCAAGCCCCCGACCTGCACTTACCTAGCGCGCCTGCCATTGTGTTGTGGGCCCATGTGGGATTCCAATCTTGGGCCTCCTCCAGCTGCTGACGCGCAGTGCTTGCGTATCCCAAGGGCGCAGTTAGTTTGAAGCATCCCCTGGGATCACGTTGGCCATGGAGAACCAATTGTAGCACGGAATCTCCATTCATAAATTTGACAGGAAGGCCTGTCAAATCTATGAATAGAGATCGGCCCCAAAACCTAACTAAAACTTCAAATACATTTTTTTTTAAAAATCACATTTTAAAAATAACTATAAATTACATAAAATAACTATTTTAAACAATAATTTAAATTTCTGAAAAAATTAATTACAGTTTTTAACGGGGCTAAAAATAAACTTACCTTTCTTTAAAGTATTTAAAAATAATAAACCTGTGGAAAAAATGTTTCAATTTTACTTAATTCACCACTTACCTTGTTAAAAGCAGGCCTTGCATCTGCTTTTTAAATGCGCAGCTGCTGGAGACTTACCCTCCCGGAGAAACCTGTAAAAACGCGTTTGACCTGTGAACCCCTCCCTTCAAGGGAACAGAAGTTCCGGTTTCCAGCGCATGCACAGTGCATGCATGAAACTGGCACTTTTGTTGGCCGTACGCGTGAGTGCTAGAGGAACTCAAGTTCCATGTTATGGAGCTTGAGACCGAGCTTCGGACACTGCGACACATCAGGGAGGAGGAGAAGTTCCTGGACTCTATGTTTCAGGAGATGGTCACACCTATGAAGTTAATTACTGCAGATGTAGTCCGTGGTCAGGGACAGGACGGTGTGACTACGAGTGAGGAAGGTACAGGGATCCAGGATGTAGTGTTGAAGGAGACGCAGCCCTTGTTCTTGTCCAGCAGGATCGAGGTTCTTACTCCCTGTGAGGGCGGGAGCGGGGACTGCAGGGAGGATGAGCAACCTGGCCACAGCACCGTGGTACAGGGGGCCATTCAAGTGGAGGGAGTAAAAAGAAATGTTGTAGTGGTAGGGGATAGTATCATTAGGGGGATAGATAGGGTTCTCTGCAGTCAAGAGCGGGAGTCCCGAAGGCTGTGTTGCCTGCCTGGTGCCAGGGTTAAGGACATCTCTTCTGGGCTGGAAAGAAACTTGCAGTGGGAGGGGGAGGATCCAGTTGTCGTGGTCCATGTTGGTACAAACGACGTAGATAGGACAAGGAAGACGGTTCTGTTAAAGGAGTATGAGCAGCTAGGGGTCAAATTAAAAAACAGAACCTCAAGGGTAATAATCTCTGGGTTATTACCTGAGCCACGAGCGAATTTGGCTAGGATAAATAAAATTAAAGAGTTAAATGCGTGGCTCAAAGACTGGTGTGGGAGAAATGGGTTTTGCTTCTTGGGACACTGGCACCAGTACTGGGACAGGAGGGAGCTGTTCTGTTGGGACGGACTCCACTTGGCCAGTGCTGGGACTAGAGTCCTGGCGAATCATATAACTAGGGCTGTAGAGAGGGCTTTAAACTAATTAGTGGGGGGGAGGTTTCTAGAGAGCAAATAATAGAAATGACAACAGAGAAGGTCATAGACTTAGGTAGCAGTGGGGGAATTAAAAAACAGAATGTGTCAGGAAGGGACAGAAGGTATGGAGTAAAAAGTAAAGTACTAAAAAGGGAAAAAACAGGAACTAAGTGTTACAAAACATATTTGAAAGTTCTTTATCTGAATGCACGTAGCATTCGTAACAAAATGAATGAGTTAACGGCACAAATAATGACATATGGGTATGATCTTGTGGCCATTACAGAAACATGGCTGCAGGGTGACCATGACTGGGAATTAAACATACCAGGTTATTTAACAATCAGGAAGGACAGGCAGGAAGGGAGAGGAGGTGGGGTGGCTATGTTAATAAAGGAAGGAATCACTATAATACAGAGAAATGATATTGGGTCAAAGGAGCAGGATAGTGAAACAGTTTGGGTGGAGGTAAGGAATAATAAGGGGAAAAAAACACTAGTGGGTGTAGTCTATAGGCCTCCGAACAGTTGCAACTCTGTTGGACGGAGTATTAATCAGGAAATAGTTGAGGCTTGTAATAAGGGAACAGCTATAATTATGGGGGATTTTAATTATCATATTAACTGGACAAATCAAATTGGGCAGAGCAGCCTTGAGGAAGAGTTCATTGAGTGTATTAGGGATGGGTTTCTTGAGCAGTATGTAACTGAACCGACCAGGGGGCAAGCAACCTTAGATTTGGTCCTGTGTAATGAGACAGGATTAATTAAAAATGTCCTAGTAAAGGATCCCCTTGGAATGAGTGACCATAACATGGTTGAGTTCCATATTCAATTAGAGGGTGAGAAGGTTGGATCTCAAACAAGCGTGCTGAGCTTGAATAAAGGAGACTATGAAGGTATGAGAGCGGAATTAATTAGAGTGGACTGGGAAAATAGATTAAAGGGTAAGACGGTACATGACCAGTGGTGTACATTTAAGGAGTTATTTTACAACTTCCAAAAAAAATATATTCCACTGAGGAAAAAAGGGTGTAAAAGAAAAGATAGCCATCCGTGGCTAAGTAAAGTAATTAAGGATAGTATCCAACTAAAAACAAGGGCATATAAGGTAGCCAAATCTAGTGGGAGGATGGAAGATTGGGAAGCCTTTAAAAGACAGCAAAAAATAACAAAAAGATTGATTAAGAAAGGGAAGATAGATTATGAAAGTAAATTAGCAAAAAATATAAAAACAGACAGTAAAAGTTTCTATAGTTATATAAAAAGAAAAAGGGTGGCTAAAGTAAATGTTGGTCCCTTAGAGGATGACACCGGGAAATTAATGGTGGGAAACATGGAGATGGCAAAAACACTGAACAATTATTTTGTATCAGTCTTTACAGTAGAGGACACTAAGAATATCCCAACACTGGACAAACAGGGGGCTCTAGGGGGGGAGGAACTAAATACGATTAAAATCACTAAGGAAGTGGTACTTGGTAAAATAATGGGACTCAAGGCGGATAAATCCCCTGGACCTGATGGCTTGCATCCCAGGGTCTTGAGGGAAGTAGCGGTAGGGATTGTGGATGCATTGGTAATAATTTTCCAAAACTCACTGGACTCAGCAAAGGTCCCGGCAGATTGGAAAACTGCTAATGTAACACTCTTATTTAAAAAGGGTAGTAGGCAGAAGGCTGGAAACTATAGACCTGTTAGCCTAACATCTGTGGTTGGTAAAATGTTAGAGTCCATTATTAAGGAGACAGTAACGGGACATTTGGATAAACATAATTTAATAGGGCAAACTCAGCATGGTTTCATGAAGGGGAAGTCATGTTTAACAAATTTGCTTGAGTTTTTTGAGGAAGTAACATACAGGGTGGATAAAGGGGAACCAGTGGACGTAGTATATTTAGACTTCCAAAAGGCATTTGACAAGGTGCCACACAAAAGATTATTGCTCAAGATAAAAAATCACGGGATTGGGGGTAATATTCTGGCGTGGGTGGAGGATTGGCTCTCTAACAGAAAGCAGAGAGTTGGGATAAATGGTTCGTTCTCAGATTGGCAACCAGTAACTAGTGGTGTTCCGCAGGGGTCAGTGCTGGGTCCCCAACTCTTTACAATCTATATTAACGATTTGGAGGAGGGGACCGAGTGTAACATATCAAAGTTTGCAGATGATACAAAGATGGGAGGGAAAGTAGTGAGTGAGGAGGACATAAAAAACCTGCAAAGGGACATAGACAGGCTAAGTAAGTGGGCAGAGATTTGGCAGATGGAATACAATACTGGAAAGTGTGAGGTTATGCACTTTGGCAGGAAAAATCATAGAGCAAGTTATTATCTTAATGGCAAGAAACTGGAAAGTACTGTAGTACAAAGGGATCTGGGGGTCCTGGTGCACGAAACTCAAAAAGTTAGTATGCAGGTGCAGCAAGTGATTAAGAAGGCCAATGGAATGTTGGCTTTTATTGCTAGGGGGTTGGAATATAAAAACAGGGAGGTATTGCTGCAGTTGTACAAGGTATTGGTGAGGCCGCACCTGGAATACTGCATACAATTTTGGTGTCCATACTTAAGAAAAGACATACTTGCTCTCGAGTCAGTACAAAGAAGGTTCACTCGGTTAATCCCGGGGATGAGGGGGTGGTCATATGAGGAGAGGTTGAGTAGATTGGGACTCTACTCATTGGAGTTCAGAAGAATGAGAGGCGATCTTATTGAAACATATAAGATTGTGAAGGGGCTTGATCGGGTGGATGCGGTGAGGATGTTCCCAATGATGGGTGAAACTAGAACTAGGGGGCATAATCTTAAAATAAGGGGCTGCTCATTCAAAACTGAGATGAGGAGAAACTTCTTCACTCAGAGGGTGGTAGGTTTGTGGAATTTGCTGCCCCAGAAAGCTGTGGAAGCTACATCATTAAATAAATTTAAAACAGAAATAGATAGTTTCCTAGAAGTAAAGGGAATAAAGGGTTACGGGGAGCGGGCAGGAAATTGGACATGAGTCTGGGTTCGGAATGGTCATGGCCCTGTGGGTAGTGGAGCGGGCCCAGGGGCCGTGTAGCCTTGTTCTGCTCCTACTGTGTTCTAATTCTGTTAGATTTCAGGAGATGGTTTTATTCCTGTTCCTGGCTGGGGTGGAGATCGCCTTTACAGAAGGTAAGTACTGTAGAAAATATAGGGACAGAGTGATCTCCTGGAAGAATTTCGATCGCCTAGATGGGTCGGAGAGGAATTTCCCAGATTTTTTTCTCCCAAATTGGCCATTGGGTCTTTATCTGGTTTTTCGCCTCTCCCGGGAGATCACATGGGTTCGGGTGGATGCAGAGTGATAGAAGATTTGAGGTTAGGATCAGATCAGCCATGATCTTATTGAATGGTGGAGCAGGCTCAAGGGGCCGATTGGCCTACTCCTGCTCCTATTTCTTATGTTCTTATGTTCTTATGAGTACACAGGGCGTACTCACCCGTGGGGACCAGAATTTCTGGCCCAATATATTTGTTTAGTGTGTTGACGCTTATCTTGATGTTGTAAGAACGGGTTTTGTTAGCTTATGAATTGTTGTATTTGTTTCTAAATGTTTGACCTGAATAAATAAGACACAGTTTGTCATATAAATAAAAAATTTTATTGGAATTTTACAACTTTGCTCATCTGACTCATTGGAGCTTTGCCCGGCAATAGGGGCTGTGGGATGCTTGCGATGATGTGCTTCGTCATCCCAGAAGCCATCTTCTCTGTCATTGGTCAGAATTGGTGTCTTATCAGGTGTTCGCGGACGGAACTTGCAGAGGCAACATTGTGCGCCTCCCTCCCACGTTGGTGCTGCTGATCCTCCTCTTCATCCTCCTCCTCCGCCTCCTTCTCCTCTCCTTCCTCCTCCTGAGGTGGTGCACCAATCCCTGGCGGCAATGGCTGTGTCCTCATAATTGCAAGGTTGTGAAGCATGCAGCACACAACAATGAAAAGCGAGACTTAATCGGGATAGTACTGCAGGGCTCCTCCAGAGTGGTCAAGACACCGGAACTGTTGCTTCAAGGTGCCGATCGTCTGGTCAATGAGATTCCTGGTGGTGCTATGGCTCTCACTGTATTGGAGCTCAGCAGGAGTGTTGTGGTTATGGGGCGACATCATCAGGGGCAGCGTGGATAACCATTGTCACCGAGGAGCCATCCACGAGGTTAACGCTGTGGTTAGAAGAGGTCTGGGACACCAGTCTGGCGCAGGATGAAAGTATTGTGGCTGCTGCCAGGATAGCGGGCATTGACGGTGAGGATGCGCTGTCTGTGGTGTAAGGGTTTCTGCAAGAATTTCGAAAATCCACAGCCCTGAAGATTATATTTTTGATTAAAGAAAACCTGGGTGATATATACCTTAAAACCCCAGAGTATCAAAATGGCCGTCAGACCTCGTGGCAGAAGACAAAAGACAGTCTGCCTGTATCTCTTCACGCACGGGCCGACAAAAAGGACTTGAAAGGCAGCCTGTGTGTCTGTGAAAAAGGAAAATCAAAGATGGCTGCCCAGCCTCGTGGCAAAAGACACAACACAGCCTGTGTGCATGTGGAAAGGAAAATCAAAGATGGCTGACAAAGGGTTTGGAAAAAAAATCCAGCCTCTGAAGCAATGAGGTATTTAAACTGTCAATCAATTGCAGTTTAGGCAGTTTCACCACAAGACAATGGATGTTTGTTTACTCAAAGGCTTAAACACTTAAAGCTGTCAATCAATTGCGGTTGGGCATGACCGCAGAACAATCGGATGTTTACACTAACCTCCATGGGCTGTTTACCCAGCAATTAAGGAAACAGACATGTTTTTTTCAAACTGAGACAGCTTTATTCAAACCAGTCAATGAATGGGGATACATTCAAAAGCACATCACAATGAATGGGGACAGATCAATTCCCTTTTGTATAGCCCAGATACATCCGGATTTGGGTGGGAAGATTTCGGCTCCAAATGGGGTATAAAGATAGCTTCTCAGGAAGCCATTCTCTCTCTCTCTGCCGCCTCGCCTCCGTGCTCTGCCTATAGAAGAACAGCTCAACAAGCCCGCCCAAAGGAGTGGAATACCAGCAGTTACTTTTAAATACTGGGGTATCTCTGTGGTGTATGTGCCTTTAAGAGCAATTATGATGTATGTGCCTTTAAGAGTCCCAGGTGTGCGTAATGCCGGTAATTGCCACTTGGGCTATATAAGCCTGTGTATTGTGTATATCCTTTAGAAACCCCCCCCCAGACTTGCTTAGTAAATACCTATGAACCAACTCCTGTCTTCAGTGTCTTTATCTACACACGGACACTACAGTGGCGACGAAGTGGAAACGGACTTACCTGCAATTCGGCAGCACCTCAAGGACATCGATTCCTCCAGCATCCAGAAGACTCAAGGAAGTAAGAGAAACTGTGGTTTCACAAGCTGGTGACAGGTACTGCGCTAATCCTTCCTGGGCGTCAGGCTGGAGCTCCAGCGGCGGGCTCTACAGCTGAGACAGGCAGCGAAATTGGAGGCAAGCAATAACGGACTGGGAGGGTGCACTCGAGAGACGGCCGGCGCGGCAAGCAGGTCAGCGTTTAGACCTCCGTCGGGAACGAGTCTCCAACAGTGAATAAACGGAAACCACAGTAAAACAGCGTTGTTATCGGTAGCAGCGGCGGGAAAGCGCGGGAAGCGCCATATCTCTGCTACAGAGAAAAAAAAAGCGCGGAAGCACCATATCTTTTCTGAAATGCCTAAATCTGGTAATATTGAGGCTTTTGATGGCGAAATAGAAGATTGGACCACATACGTGGAAAGAGTAGAGGTTTATTGCATTGCAAATGGAATAACAGATGAAAAAAAAGCTTCAGTACTTCTGAACTTAATGGGCGCGAAGACATACGGGCTGTTGCGAAATTTAATCACTCCAGCCAAACCAAAGGACAAAACTTTTAAAGAAATTGTTGATACCCTGCAGGAGCATTTAAACCCAACACCGCTGCTGATAGCGGAACGATTCAAGTTCTTCAAGAGAAATCAACACAAGAATGAAAGTAACGCTGATTACCTAACCGAATTAAGAAAGCTATCAAAGTACTGCCAATTTGGAGCAGGACTATCGGATTATCTTCGAGACAAATTTGTTTGCGGTCTCTTAAGTGAAGGAACACAAAAAAGACTGCTTTCTGAAAAAGATTTAACATTGGACAAAGCTTTCAGTATGGCTGTATCATACGAAGCAGCAGCAAAAGGAGCTGCAGAGATACAACAAGAGACACAGGACTTCGGCACCCATAAAATGACACAGGAGTTCGGAAGATGTTATCGCTGCGGCAGATCCACCCATAACCAGAGGGACTGCTGGTTCAAGAGCAAAACATGCAGGCAATGTAATAAGATTGGACACATTGCACGGGTATGCCAATCTGGACAAAATAAATCCACTGACAGAAAACAAAAAATCAATAAAGAAAAGTA
This sequence comes from Somniosus microcephalus, assembly GCF_052327205.1. Lineage (NCBI taxonomy): Eukaryota > Metazoa > Chordata > Chondrichthyes > Squaliformes > Somniosidae > Somniosus > Somniosus microcephalus. The sequence continues at coordinate 32,737,119 of NC_141012.1, read as the reverse complement.
CAGGAAGGTACAAATGATGACGAACAATAGCTCCGAAGACCAGAATAGCGATAGTGACTCCGGAAACAAGAGACTAAGCTGTCTCAAATTACATAATGTACTTGCCAAATAGGATTACCAAACCATTTGGGTTACCCTCACAATAGCAGGGTCCCCAGTTAAAATGGAGCTAGATACAGGATCAGCTCTAACCGTAATAAATCGACGAGATTACGAGAGACTATTTTCGCATATACCTCTAAAAGACACATCCATTATCTTAAAAACATATACGGGGCAGAAAGTCTACCCCAAAGGAAAAATAAGGGTGCCTGTGGTATACAACGGCAAAGAAATACAAAAGTTGTATTTATACATTCTACAAGATGGTGGTCCACCGTTGTTGGGACGTGAATGGATAAGGAAGATACGTTTAGACTGGCACTCCATTCAGGCACTGACGGTGACCAGTAAGGAAAAAAACAATGATGACATCATACCTGAACGATTAAAAGACATCTTGGCCAACGCCAAAGAAGTGTTTCAAGAGAAACTAGGAACCTTGAAAGGCATCACCGCCTCAATAAAAGTGGAAGATACAGCAATTCCAAATTTTTTTAAGGCAAGACCGGTGCCATACGCAATACGTCCGGCAGTCGAGGCAGAGCTGAAGAATTTGGAAAAGGCAGGCGTATTATCCAAAATAGATTGGAGCGAATGGGCAACACCCATCGTTCCAGTCATGAAAAAAACATTGAAAAATAACTCTGAGGAACAGAAAAAAATTCGCATCTGTGGGGACTTTAAGGTGACTGTAAACCTGGTCCTTCACATGGTACAGTATCCTCTTCCGAGGATAGAAGATATTTTCGCCTCACTATCCAGAGGGAAACGTTTCACAAAAATTGACTTGGCACAGGCATATCTACAGATGGAGGTTGAGGAGACCCCTAAAAAGTATCTCACAATAAACACACACAAAGGCCTGTACCAGTACAATCGACTGGTTTTTGGAATAGCATCAGCTCCAGCTATCTGGCAAAGAGCTATGGAGCAAGTCCTGCAAGGGATTCCGGGGACTCAATGCTACCTAGACGACATCCTTATAACAGGAGAAAACGACAACGAGCACCTTGCCAATTTGGAGCAGGTGCTCACTAGGCTGAAAGAACGGGGCCTACGAGCAAATCGCCCCAAGTGCGAATTTTTCCAAAATCAGATATCATATTGTGGCCACATAATTAATAAGGAAGGGTTGCATAAGTCACCTGAAAAAATTGAAGCAGTTATAAAAGCCCCAGCACCTGAAAATGTTTCACAATTAAGGTCATTCCTGGGATTAATAAATTACTATCATAAATTATTACCGAACTTATCAACTATTCTACACCCTCTTAATGATCTTCTACAGACAGGAGTGATTTGGAAATGGAACGAAGACTGTAAACGTGCCTTCCATAAATGTAAAGACTTAATCACATCTGAGAAAATTTTGGCTCATTACAACCCATCACTACCAATCAGACTGGCGTGCGATGCATCCCCTTACGGCATAGGAGCGGTATTATCCCATAGATTCCCTGATGGCTCGGAATGGCCGATAGCTTTTGCGTCACGCTCATTGAACTCAGCTGAGCGTAACTATGCCCAGATAGACAGGGAAGCACTCAGCCTGGTATGGGGAGTGAAGAAATTCAACCATTACCTACACGGACAAAAATTTACCTTGCTGACTGACCATCAACCCCTCATCTCCATATTCAACCCTAAAAAAGGTGTCCCCATTATGACGGCACAAAGACTACAGAGGTGGTCCCTTTTTCTAGGGGCACACCAATACAACATTGAATACAAAGGGTCAAAACAGCATGGGAATGCTGACGGTTTATCACGCCTACCGTTGCCAACGATAGAAGAGGCACCTACAGTAGACCCAGTAGAGATATTCCACTCTACCATAGTGGAATGTCTACCGGTGACAAATTCTGCCATTGAAAGGGAGACAAGAAATGACCCTACTCTCTCTCGGGTCTACGATTTAACAGTGAAGGGATGGCCAGCACATGGCGAACCACTGTTGCCAGCATTCTCGCAAAGAAGAGAACAGCTGTCAGTGTGCCGAGGAACCTTGCTGTGTGGATCCAGAGTGGTGATTCCACCCAAACTCCAGGATAAAGTGCTACAGGAGCTTCACGAGGGGCATCTGGGTGGAGTGAAAATGAAGAACCTAGCTAGGGCATTTGTATGGTGGCCAGGTATCGATGGAGACATCGAAGACATGACCAAGAGCTGCCTAGGATGCCAGAAGGTCCAAAATGCTCCGCCACAGGCCCCTCTACATCCATGGGAGTGGCCCTCATCTCCCTGGCAAAGGGTGCACATCGACTTTGCTGGTCCATTTATGGACTCAATGTTCTTAATCGCAGTTGATGCACACTCCAAGTGGCCGGAGGTAATAAAGATGTCCTCCACCACCACGGAAAAGACCATCACAGTATTAAGAACCATATTTGCCAGGAATGGGCTGCCGGAGCAGATATGTTCTGATAATGGACCGCAATTTGTGTCCGAAGAATTCAGAAAGTTCTTAAAGAACAATGGGGTAAAGCACTACACGTCCGCCCCATACCATCCCGCCACCAATGGATTGGCTGAAAGGTTTGTCCAGACCTTCAAGAAGGCCATCAAGGCCATGGGTAATGAAGACATAAAACTTCAGCACAAGGTGGATAACTTCTTATTTGCATATAGGAATGCAACGCATATGGTTACTAACCAAACTCCCGCCATGATGTTCTACAATAGAAACCTAAGATGCCGGCTGGATTTGGTCAAGCCCAACATCCGAAGGGACGTGGAGAACCGGCAGTTTCAGGGCATGAATGAAAGGCCAACTAGGGCCTTCCAGATAGGCCAACCGGTTTTGGCCCGGGACTACCGTACCGAGAAATGGCAGCCTGGAACTATCTGCACACGGTTAGGACCACTGATGTATACCGTGGACATCGGAGACAGCATAATAAGGCGCCATGCTGACCAAATCATCAAGTCATCCAAAAAGGGACAACCTACACCACCACTCTATACATCTAAGGATGAAGTAGAGATACCCATATCTACATCCGATCCGGTGATACTAGAGCCCGATGAACCCGACACTGGCCTTCAAGCCGAATCAGCCTTGCCAGAAGAACCTACTACACCACCAGAAACTACTACACCCCCGAGGCATTATCCGGACTGAGTCAGGAAGCCTCCTGAGAGACTAACTTATAATTAATTAATACAGCAATGTATATTATTTTGCATATAACATGTAATTAATAATTATTTAAAATATGATGTACTAGTTAGCTAGAAGGGGAGGAATTGTGGTGTATGTGCCTTTAAGAGCAATTATGATGTATGTGCCTTTAAGAGCCCCAGGTGTGCGTAATGCCGGTAATTGCCACTTGGGCTATATAAGCCTGTGTATTGTGTATATCCTTTAGAAACCCCCCCCCCAGACTTGCTTAGTAAATACCTATGAACCAACTCCTGTCTTCAGTGTCTTTATCTACACACGGACACTACAATCTCCATTTCAGGTGGTGAAGAATACAGACCGCAGGGGCACGGAGCAGGCGTTTCACTGGTGAGCATACAATTTTCTGGCCCATCACAAGGCAACTTAGATATGTATTAGGGGTGGGAATGAAGGGGAATTTTGTTAAATTTTGATTTTAGTCAATCTTCCCTCGTTGTGTCCGTTTTCTCCTCCCCTATTAAATAAAAAAGTGTCCTGCTAAGCAAAGGAGTGCTGTAGTACGCAAAGTGTACTGTGTTAAGTAAAAGTACTGTATGAAAAGTGTGCTGCACTAGGTAAAGGTGCTGCATGTATTAAAAGAGTGTTGTACTAAGCCAGAGAGTGCTGTAGTAAGCAAAAGTGTACTGTGTTAAGTAATCATGCTGTAGTAAGCATAGGTGTGTGTATTGATTATTTTCAAGTTATTTCTTTTTATTTCAATAAATACTGGTTTTCTTTGCACCCAACCACGAGTCTCGTTTCGTCTACATCGCTGCTGAATAAGTCCAGCGGTCAGAACCAGGAAAGGGGAGCGATTTGAAACCGCACGGGGCTCTGGAGCAGCTCAGATACTTCTGACTGGCCAGAGACAATAACCCCAGTTGATAAGCCCCTCCTACAGTGGTCGCACACCAACTGGACATTCAGAGAATGTAACATTTGTGGTTTCGGAACACCTCTGCATTTTCATTAGGTGCCCGCAATGCCACATGTGTACAGTCAATGGCGCCCTGAACCATGGGGAAGCCCACTATCCTAGCGAAGCCACATGCGCATTCACGCTGTTTGTCCCGGGTCATGGGTAAAGAGATGTACTCCCTTCTCCTTTTGTACAGAGCATTTGTGACCTCCCAGATGCAGCAATGGACAGCAAACTGGGAGATATTCGCTATGTCCCCAGTTGAAGCCTGGAAGGAGCCACTGGCATAGAAATTCAGAGCCACCGTCACCTTCACTGCCACCAACAGAGATGTCCTGGTCCTGAGCTGACACTGCATATCTGGTTGCAGATCTTTCTCTTGAAACATATTCTTACCTATGTTATCTATATAAAGCTACAATGCAGACTATGTTTTGGTGGTTTCATTTCATTTGGGTTTGGGTAGCATGCGCTAAATCCTGAACTTGAGATCTGTCGAGTTCCAACTTGACAGATCATCCACACCGACAGTGAAATCCTTAATGCTGGTGGTGCAGAGTTGGGCTAATTGCCCATCAACTACCCAACAATTAAGCAGTAAAATTTTACGGCTAGTGCAAAGAGATGTAGGAGCCTGTTTGCACAGCATAAGGGGAGGGGGTGGGGATGTGGAATAAGAAATTTGCAAATTCAGGGCTGATGTAAGAAAACTACTAGGCACTTGGTCTAAGCATTAAACAAAGCTTTAATCAACTGTTTTACAACATGGAGGTCTAATTGTGTCCTTCACTAGTTCCTGTTAAGAATGTCCTGCACAAGCTGGACCCATGCCCGAGTATTTATACTCTCCCTGGACAGTGCCACCCATAGGCTGCTCAGGATTATTTCATAAGTCTTTCTTTTATGAATGACTGATTCATGTCAAGGGCCATAAAATAAAATCGAACACGTAAAAAAACTATCAGGCAGCTGTGAAGGCTCGGTTTGAGGGATGAGATCATCTTCTTTAAGCTTGCAGAGTCTTCCATTAAAGAACTGTACTTACTCCAAAGTATTCCCTGTGCTTTTTAAAGCCAAGTACAGGAATCCCGCCCCACCGCGGTTTAGCCATATGCGGATTTCAAGTATACACGGTTTCCTCTCTGCGACAACTTTTGCCAACCGCGGCAGTGAATTTTGCGTATACGCGGTTTTTAATTTAGGAGTCAGGAGGTGAGGCACTCCCTGCAGAATACCTAGCTTCTGACCTGCTCTTGTTGCCACAGTATTTATGTGGTTGGTCCAGTTAAGTTTCTGGTCAATGGTGACCCCCAAGATGTTGAAGGTGGGATTTTGGCGATGGTAATGCTGTTGACTGTTAAGGGGAGGTGGTTAGACTCTTGCTTGTTGGAGACAGTCATTGCCTGACTGTGGCGCAATTGTTACCTGCCACTTATCAGCCCAAACCTGAATGTCGTCCAGGTCTTGTTGCATGCGGGCATTGACTGCTTCATTATCTGAGGTGTTGCGAATGGCGCTGAACACTGTGCAGCCATCAGCGAACATCCCCATTTCTGACCTTATGTTGGAGGGAAGGTCATTGACGAAGCAGCTGAAGATGGTTGGGCCTAGGACACTGCCCTGAGGAACTCCTGCAGTGACGTCCTGGGGCTGTGATGATTGACCTTCAATTACCACAACCATCTTCCTTTGTGCTAGGTATGACTCCAGCCAGTGGAGCGTTTTCCCCCCGAGTCTCATTGACTTCAGTTTTGCTAGGGCTCCTTGATGCCACACTCGGTCAAATGCTGCCTTGATGTCTAGGGCAGTCACTCTCGCCTCACCTCTGCAGTAGGGCTGCTCGTAATATCAGCCCACATAGCTGGTATTTCCAACAGGAATTGATGTCCCGTTCCGCAACAGCCAACATTTCCCATGCTCAAATACATGAGAATATTTTCTTCCAAATCTAATTAACCTGTACATACAGACTGGCCAAACTGTTGGGGTTAGTTTTGCCTAAATATTATGAGATGAAGATTGACCAGCATCAATCTATAATGTAGCAACAACAACTTTCATTTATATAGCACCTTTAATGTAGTAAAACACCCCAAGTCACTTCACAGGAGGGATTATCAAACAAAATTTGACATCGAGCCACATAAGGAGATATTGGGATAGATTACCAAAAGCTTGGTCAAGGAGATAGATTTTATGTAGCTTCTTAAAGGAGGAGAGGGGTAGAGAGGCAGAGAGGTTTAGGGCGGGAATTCTACTGGTTAGGGCCTAGGCAGCTGGAAGCATAGTTGCCAATGGTGGAGTAATTAAAATAGAGGATGGGCAAGAGGCCAGAATTGGAGGAGCGCAGAGATCCCAGAGGGTTGGAGGGCTGGAGGAGGTTACAGAGGTAGGGAGGGGCAAGGCCATGGAGGAATATGAGCCAATGTAGGTCAGCGAGCACAGGGGTGCCGTGTGAATGGGATACGGGCAGCCGAGTTTTGGCTGACCTTAAGTTTATGGAGGGTGGAAGATGGGAGGCCGGCAGGAGAGCATTGGAATAGTCAAGTCTAGAGGTAACAAAGGCATGGATGAGGGTTTCAGCAGCAGAAGAGCAGAGGCAGGGGTGGAGGAGGACGATGTGGAAATAGACAGTCTTAGTGATGTTGTGGATATGTGGTCGGAAGTTTATCTCGGGGTCAACTATGACACCAAGGTTGCAAACAGTGTGGTTCAGCTTCAGACAGTTGCCAGGGAGCGGGATGGAGTCAGTGGCTGGGGAACGGAGTTTGTGGTGGGGACTGAAGACAATAGCTTCGGTCTTCCCAATGCTTATTTGGAAGAAATTTCTGCTCATCCAGTACTGGATGTCGAACAAGCACTCTGACAATTTAGAGACAGTGGAGGGTTTGAGAGAGATGCTGGTGAGGTAGAGCTGGGTGTCGTCAGCATACATGTGGAACATGACGTGTTTTCGGATGATGTTGCAGAGGGGCAGCATGTAGATGAGGAATAGGAGGGGCTCGAGGATAGATCCTTGGGGAACCCCAGAGGTAATGGTGCAGGAGCAGGAAGAGAAACCATTGCAGGTGTTTCTCTGTGTACGACTGGATAGATAAGAATGGAACCAGGCGAGTGCAGTCCCACCCAGTTGGACGACAGAAGAGAGGCGTTGGAGGAGGTTGGTGTGGTCAACTGTGTCAAAGGCTGCAGACAGGTGAAGAAGGATGAGGATGGATAGTTTACCACAGTCACAGAGGATGTCATTTGTGAGTTTGATAAGAGCTGTTTCAGTACTGTGACAGGGGTAGAAACCTGATTGGACAAATACAAACATGGATTTCTGGGAAAGATGGGCATGGATTTGGGCGGCGACAGCATGTTGAAGGCCTGGAGAGGAGTGGGAGGTTGGAGATGGGGCGGTAGTTTGCAAGGACAGAGGGGTCAAGGATGGGTTTTCTGAGGAGCGGGTTGATGACGGCAGATTTGAAGGGGAGGGGGACAGTGCCTGAGGAGAGAACACTGTTAACAATATCAGCTAACATGGGGGCCAGGATGGGAGGTTGGGTGGTCAGCAGTTTGCAGAAAGTAAACTATATATAGAAAAAGAAAAGAAACTACAAAAGAAAATAGAAATTACTTATCGCAGACCTTCCGTCCTCGACTTAAGAAATATACATGCCTCCTCTCGACATCCTACACTTTCCTGGTAATGCTAATTTAATAATGCATTTCCAAACACTGCAGAAAGACACAAAAAAAACATTGAACACGGTGGAAAAAAGTTAGGGGTCATGACTGAAGGCTATCAAAGAGGTAGATTTTAAGCAAGTTTTTGAAGCGAAATCCTGGGCTTTATGAATAGAATCATGGAGTACAAAAGCAAGGAAGTTATGCTAAACCTTTATAACTCACTGGCCAGGCCTCAGCTGAAGTATTTTGCCCACTTCTGGGCACCACACTGTAGGAAGGAGGTCAAGGCCTTGGAGAGGGTGCAGAGGAGATTTATTAGAATGGTACCAGGGGTGGGGAAACTTCATGGAGAGACTAGTGAAGCTGTATGATTTTATAAAATGAACACAGCAGTTTTCTAATGGTGCATTCATAAAACCAGATTGGTGTTGGAGGGTGCTGACCACCCAACTTCCTTTTCTGGCTCCCCTGGCAACTGACATTGTTAACGGTTCTCTGTCCTCAGGTACTGTCCCCCTCTCCCTCAAATCTGCCATCATCACCCCTTTCCTCAAAAAATACCCTTGATCCCTCTGTCTTTTCAAACTACTGCCCCATCTCCAACCTCCCTTTCCTAGCCAAAGTCCTTGAATGTGTTGTCGCCTCCAAAATCCGTGCCCATCTTTCCTGCAATTGCATGTTTGAATCCCTCCAATCAGGTTTCCGCCCTTGCCACAGTACCAAAACGGCTCTCAAAGTCACAAATGACATCCTTTGTGACTGTGACAAAGGTAAAATATCCTTCTTGACTTGTCTGCTGCCTTTGACATGGTTGACCACTCCATCCTTCCCCAACGCCTCTCCACCGTTGTCCAGCTGGGTGGGACTGCACTCGCCTGGTTCCATTCTTATCTTTCTAATCTTAGCCAGAGAATCACCTACAACGGGTTCTCTTCCCGCTCCAGCACCTCTGGTGTCCTCCAAGGATCGATCCTTGGCTCCCTCCTATTTCTCATCTACATGTTGCAGACTTTAGGAGGAATCACTAAAATCTTGGTGAAAGAAGTGGGTTTTGGGGAGAGCCTTAAGGAGAGGGAGTGGGAGAGACAGAGAGGTTTAGGAAGAGCATTCCAGAGAGTGGGAGCAGAGCTGATGATGGCCCAGCCACCCTTGACGAATCAAAGGGAGCAGTTTCACTCTGTTCTTCAGGCACTTGAACTGGTTACCGCCTGCCTGAAGTAAACAATTCTAGCTATAATCAAGTAAGAAACTATCTTCCAAGATTGCTAGGCCATTAGAGCGCTATCAAGCAAACTGGCGGTTTTACTTATTTTTTAAAAAAGCTAAATGATATTGGCACTGTGCTGGTGAGGGGGTGCTGAACAATGGCAGCCCCACTCTTACCAGTAACAGCTCGGCTCTAGGTCCTTCTGCACAGTATGTGTTATAGGTTGGGTGCTATTCCCCTGAATTCATGTTGCATTAATATTAGCATATAAACACGATGCATTCATTTGATTTCCGTTTTCCTTTATTTGTCTTGCCTTGTCTTGGTTGAGTCAGCATATGCAGTCTAGCTGTACTCTGCCAACTTAGGCAAGCGCAACAGTGAAATCACTAATTCAAATTCTTCAGTTTATGTTTAAATATGTCTAGTGAGCTTGTTGTTACTATTTTATCATCTAACTGGTTCCAGTCGACAAGTGTTCGTGGGAAAAAGCTGAACCTGTGTACGTCTTTCTTGACTCGCCATCTCGTTAGTTTCTGACTATTCCCTCTTGTTGATCTGTTGTTCCATGCAGGTTGCAGCACACTTTCCAATCTAATTCCAGTTTGTCCATTGATAAATCAATACATCAAGTGGAAGCTATAGAACCTCCTCCTCCTCTCAAGGGTTTCCTACTCAAGGGCTTTCAGCATTGCAGTAACGCTACTGGTCTGTTTGTAGTCGTTCATACAGAGTCGAGCAGCTTTCCTCTGGATAGAGTATGTGAGGGGGCGGGTGGAGATAGAGTATGGTTACCCGTGCTGCTAACATTACCATTGAATTTCAGCAGAGACTAGAGAGGGAGTGAGGCTCCTGGTCCCGGGGGTCCCAGTGGGAAGTTGCTGTCAGTTTCACACACCCCACTCTGCAACTTTTTGTTCTACAGTCGCGTCCAACTCAAGGAGACAACCACAAAAAACGAAGCTGCAGGGATGCATTCATAATCTAACCTAAAGTATGAAAAAGCAGCGATTGCAAGGTGAGCCAGCAGCAGCGTCATGTTCCGATTCAAAACTACAGCAATTGGGAGGGTTTGCCCATCACTGCGCAGGCGCTTATTCAGAAACTGCATATTTTGATTTCCTCTTTGTATTTCGATTCCGCTGCTTCTGACTGGAAGTGACCTCCAACTGGCCGCACTCAATCTATTGGCCCGGACAATGTCTGTCGTTGGCCAACGAGACATCGGAGGTCCAGTCTCAAACTGGCCCCTCCCAATGTCCACACGTACCCCTTCCACCATGGGCACATTTGGCAGACGTGTTTGGTATGTATTTGACTGTTTTTTAAATCAAGTAGATCTAAAGCTGCTCGTGTATCACATAATCTCCTTCCTGCTGCCGCCCCACGGCTGGCTGCGAGCAAACACCTATATAACTGAGAATAACCATAGTGAGGAAATCATTCATGTTTCGTGGATTAGAAATGGTGTTCGTAGCAGCTCACAGTGATTCCCAGTGAAGATAATTGTCAAGAAAAGGCGCTTTGTTCCCCTCAATGCCAGTTGTAAACTAAACATTTTTTCTGTGCTTGAGACATCCCGCAATGTTTCTATCAACAGAACTGTTTGTGTTCTCTCAGGGCACCTTATCTCGCAACCGCCTGTAGATGGAGGAGGTTTCTTTTAAAAATCAGTGAGTGGAAAGTCTAAGATGCCTATCTTTGACTGACTAACAACAACAACTTGTATTTATATAGCGCATTTAACGGAGTACAGGAAACTCTCTGGTATCCCGCACCGACGGGACCGGGATGGTGCCGGTTGATTAAACATTCCGGATGACGGAGCGGGTTATCTACCCAGGCTATTTTTAACAAAAAAAATTGAAAAATCAAGAAATTTGCTGTATGCAGTAATTGGGTACTCACCTACAGAATGTTGTGTTAAATGGATGGTGGAAGATGCTTGATTAAGTACAGTACTGCCAGTTGAGGGTAATCCATAACTCTTTAATTACTTAACAGTAAAACAAAACATACAGTAAATGACTGTATACAGTACTGTAGTTGACTGTACACTTATTCCAAGTCAGCTGGTTCATCAGGAATATCCATACCAGCTGGGTCATCAGGATCATGCACTTCAACAAATGCACGGGGAGAGACAACCGGCAGCGCAGGAGACACACAGAAAAATGGCGGATCGGAAGAGACTACCGGCAGCGCAGGAGAGTCAGACCCCTGTTATTGAGGTGTTCGGACTTCCGACAGCGCCAAGAAGCCGAGTCGTGGCAGTTTAGAGAACTACCCCCACTGACTAACTCGGCCACCGCGGGAGACTCGGACTCGGCAACATTTCCGGTTATTGAGGTGTTGTTTTTGGAGTATGAATTTTGCCGGTTAATAGAGAATTCTGGATATTTAGGTGCCGTTTAAACGAGAGTTTCCTGTAAAACGTCCCAAGGCGCTGCACAGGAGTATTGTAAGACAATAAAAGGGTTAGGAAGGGTGACACTGGGTAGTAAAACAAATCTGCAAATGTCCCCTGATGAAGAGGCACAACTGATAGAATAATTTAAACACAAATTCAGATTTGAACCAGAATGGAATTGTCTGTGTCAAAGGATCATCGACCTGAAACGTTAACTCTGTTTCTCGCTCCACAGATGCTGCTTGACCTGCTGAGTATTTCCAGCATTTTCTGTTTTTATTTCAGATTTCCAGCATCCGTGGTATTTTGCTTTTGACTCAATTCACTGGTCCTGAAAGCAAATTTAAGCTGCAGTTCTGCACCTGAACAGAGAATTTCCATTTGTCAACCTACTTTAAATTCCAGGACAACAATTTCCCAGAAGCCGACATATCCAGGGACACTTCCACATGAAATGGCCACAATCCTGGGGAATATCTAATTGAACAGGAGACTTACAGATCGGACAGGATCTTTCACAATATCCCCTCTATGTCTGTTGAATAAGTCATATGTATGAAAATATTGTCAGATTCTGTCCTGTGAAACATCAAGTCCACTGAGTTATCAGGAATAATAACAATGTTGTCATTGCCCATTCACGCCAGGTATCGGTGTATTAAAGATTTTAGTGTGCTCCTTTGCTGTTTTGTTAATGTTAAGGAGAAAATTAGTTTTATGTGTTACTCCCATCCATAAGGTAATGCCACTCTGAAAGCAAGTTTTAAAAGTTACAAGACAGCTCTTTGTGTTTTTCCATTTTTCAGGCAACTCATTCTGAGTTAATAATTAGGTTTTTTGAGTCTTGGATTTCCCCCTCTGACCTATCTTCCATTGTCAAAGCATCAGTCCCTTGCCAGAGGTACAATCCCCAATGATGGGATTATGGCACAGAAGAAAATAGGCTGAACCACATCTGGTATTTATAATTATTGTAGAGTGTTGTCCACACCCTCGACCAAGAGGGAGCGTGACTGCACACTTTCAGGGAATAGAATAAGGTGCGTAATCAGGAGGTCCTGAACTGATAAGGGGTATCACACACCTCTTTTTCAAGCTTAAGGCAACCAGTCTTGGTCTAAGTGTCCACCAACATGTGGTGTTGAGCAGTGAAGTCTAGTAGTTCGCATTAAAATTTGATATGTACACATCTCATCATCATTTTTAAATTGGTCAAACAGGATAAATGTAATTGTGGGGTAACAACAACAACAACAACTTGTATTTATATAGCACCTCTAACATAGTAAAACACCCCAAGGCGCTTCATAGGAGTATTATAAGACAAAACATTTGACACCGAGCCACATAAGGAAAAATTAGGGCAGGTGACCAAAAGATTGGTCTGTAGGAGTCTACGTACTCCTAGCAAAAAATACTGAACTCGGAGAGGTTCAACAGAAAAGGTTTAATTGTTGAGGCTGCATGCTGAACACAAAATGGAGTCAGAGACTACACAAGGTACAACTCTCTTTCATCAGTGCACAGCTTCGACTACTCCTCCCCCGCTCTGGGCTTAACTATGTTGCAGATTGAGTTTCTTAAAGGTATCAGCCTTCTTAAAGGCATGACGCCTGATTTATAGTCTACGGACCGGAAAGCGGATTGTGTCCGTTCTGTGATCGGTACGCCACACAGCTACCCCCAGAATCCGCTAGTAGGGAGTGTACGAACCGGCGTGGCGGCTTGATGGCACGGCCGGAACGGCTCTTGGCGGTTGGTGTCGGGAGCGGGGCGGTCGGACGCATCGGGCTCTTAGGCGGTCTGCCCCGCGGTCGGGGTTGGCCCACTTGAACGGGTTCGTCGGGCTCTAGGTGCGCCAGCTTGAGCCGGTCGACCGACACCTTGTCAGTTCTGCCGCCCACTTCGAGGAGGAAGAACTTGTTCCCCGTCTGGAGTACCTTGTAGGGTCCATCGTATGGGGGCCGTAGAGGTCCTCGGTGGGCGTCGTGGCATACGAAAACAAATTTGGCCATGTGCAGGCTAGGTGGTATGCGGGTTGCTGGTTCGCCATGCCGGCCGGTGGGTACCGAAGTGAACTGTTGTGCTCGGTTGGCGAAAGCGCGGCGTTGCTGGTCAGCCGACCAGGGGGTCGTGGCGGTGGGCAGGAACTCTCCGGGTACGCACAGCGGCTGGCCGTACACGAGTTCCGCCGCCGAGGCTTGCAGGTCTTCCTTGACCGCGGAGCGTAGGCCGAGTAGCACCCACGGGAGGCGGTCGATCCAAGCCTTGTCCTCAAGGCTGGCGCGGAGGGACGCCTTCATGGACCTGTGGAATTGCTCGCACAGTCCGTTGGCTTGGGGGTGGTAAGCCGTGGTGTGGTGAATGGCAACCCCGAGGTTTCGGGCGATGGCGGCCCACAGATCAGATGTGAACTGCGGGCCTCTATCCGACGTCATGTTGGAGGGGATGCCGAACCGAGCGACCCAGGTACCGATGAAAGCCCTCGCGATGTCGGCGGTGGTGGTGGACGTCAGTGGAATGGCCTCGGGCCAGCGGGTGGTACGGTCCACGATTGTCAGCAGGTGCGTGTGACCTTGTGATGGCGGTAGGGGGCCGACGAGGTCGATGTGGACGTGGTCAAACCTTCTTTCTGGCAAGGTGAACTCCTCGAGTGGGGCTTTGACGTGTTGGTGGATTTTGGCATGCTGGCAAGCTATGCAGGATCTGGACCAGACGCGCACATCTTTGCGCAGGCCGCGCCAGACAAATCGGTTGGCCAGCAGTCTAATGGACGCGCGGGTGCCGGGGTGTGAGAGGCCGTGGACGATGTCGAACACCCGTTTTCACCAGGATGCCGGGACTATGGGGCAGGGTTGCGCCAAGGAGGTGTCGCATTTGACTGTGACGGCGGATGGGCCGCAGGCGACGTTGGTCAGTCGCAGCCCTGGGAGGGTTGTGGGCGTGGAGAGCAGATCGGGGTCGGTGCGTTGCTCCGCTGCCAGTTGAGCATAGTCCACTGCCAGGTGGGCGCCGTGGACGGCGGGGCAGGATAGGCAGTCGGCCACCACGCTGTCTCAACCGGAGACGTGCCGGATGTCCGTGGTGAATTCGGACACCGCGGTGAGCTGGCGTTGTTGCCTGGCTGACCACGGGTCCGCAGATTTCGCCATCGCGAATGTCAGGGGTTTGTGGTCGCCAAACGCGGTGAAGGGACAGCCCTCCAGAAGAAATCTAAAATGGCGGACTGCCAGGTACAGTGCGAGGAGCTCGCGGTCAAAGACGCTGTATTTGGCCTCCGGGGGGCGCAGTTGGCGGCTGAAAAAGGCCAGCGGTTGCCAGGCCCCGTCGACCCACTGTTCGTACACAGCGCCGACCGCGTGGTCAGAGGCGTCCGTGGTGAGGGCCACCCTGGCGATGGGCTGTGGGTGAGCGAGCATGGTGGCATTGGCGAGCGCCTTTTTGTTCGAGTCAAAAGCGGTCAACATGTCCGCCGACCACTCGATCGCCATTCTGTCTTTCTTACCCCGGAGGGCTTCGTATAGGGGCCGCATGAGGGAGGCCGCTCCGGGAATGAAGCGGTTGTAAAAGTTGATCATCCCCACGAACTCCTGGAGGCCTTTGATGGTGGTAGGCCGGGGTAACTGCTGGACGGCTTGCACCTTGGTGCGCAGGGGAATGGCTCCGTCCTGCGTGATGTGGTGGCCGAGGAATTCGATCCTGCTGAGGCCGAATTGGCACTTGGCTGGGCTGATGATGAGCCCGTGCTCACTGAGCCGCTGGAACAGGGTGCGGAGATGCTCGATGTGTTCCTGCTTGGAGGAACTAGCTACCAGGATGTCATCCAGGTAGACAAAGAGGAACTTCAGGTCCCGGAGGACCGAGTCCATGAGCCGCTGGAAGGCCTGGGCCGCGTTTTTGAGGCTGAAGGGCATTCGGAGGAACTCGAATAGCCCAAAAGGGGTGATTATGGCCGTCTTGGGAACGTCCGTGGGGTGGACTGGCACCTGATGGTAACCGCGCACCAGGTCAACTTTGGAGAAGACTGAGCGGCCGGCCAGTCAAGCCGAGAAGTCTTGAATGTGCGGTATGGGGTACCGATCCGGCGTGGTGGCGTTGTTTAGGCGCCGGTAGTCCCCGCAGGGGCGCCATCCCCCGTCGGGTTTGGTGACGATGTGGAGTGGGGAGGCCCAGGGGCTGTTGGAGCGGCAAATGATGCCGAGCTGTTCCATTGTGGCAAACTCGGCCCGTGCAATCTCCAGCTTGGCCGGGTCCAGCCTGCGGGCGTGGGCATACACCGGTGGGCCTGTGGTGGGATGAAGTGTTCTACCCCGTGCTTGGCAACCTTTGCGGAGAAGGTCGGGTTGGTGAGGGCTGGGAACTCAGCCAGGAG
Source organism: Somniosus microcephalus (assembly GCF_052327205.1). Taxonomy (NCBI): domain Eukaryota; kingdom Metazoa; phylum Chordata; class Chondrichthyes; order Squaliformes; family Somniosidae; genus Somniosus; species Somniosus microcephalus. The sequence continues at coordinate 32,721,274 of NC_141012.1, read as the reverse complement.
TGCAGAGTAGTCGTCCGTTGAGCGGGCGCGGCACTGCCACGCCATTTTGGTGGGTTGGGGGGGCCATAGCGCCAGGGACAGGTGACATGGTGTTCATGTCCACGAGGCGGCGCCGAGGCATGTCGACCAACAGGCCGTGGGTGCACAGGAAATCCGCACCGAGGAGCGGGGAGAGCACCTTGGCGGTGATAAACTCCCAGTGGTAGCGGCGGCCTGCGAGGTCGATGGTGACGGTGCGGGTGCCGTACGTCCGGATGTCGGTGCCGTTGGCGGCAGCCAGCGCAGGGCCACGGCCGCCTCGCTGGATCTCGAGCGTGGACACGGGGATGATGCTGCGCTGCGCGCCCGTGTCGCATAGGAAACAGCGTCCAGAGGCGCTGTCCGTAACGTACAGCAGCATGCCTGCTTGCCCCACGGCCATCGTGTAGGCCGGTGTGGGGGCGGTTGGAAACGTGCAGGGATGGCTGCAGCGGCGTGCCCGTGCGCCGAACCGTGTATGGACGTAGGAGTAGCCCTGGGTCGGAGGGCTTGGGGAACGTGGGGGCCTGGGGGGCCTCGTGGCCGAGCTGCGTGGCCACGCGATAGAGGGTGGAGCGCGCGCCGACGCTGCGGAGGCCAGGTCGGGGGTTTTGTAGTGTTGTCCAGACTTTCGTGATTGTGGAGCTGCCCAGGGAGGCGAGGAGGTAGTCGTACATCGTTGCGTCAGCGGTGATGCCGCGGAGTCGGAATTGCGATTCGGCTTGAAGGAACCAGGCGGTGGCCAGGTTCTCCCAGAACTCCAGCAGCCTCACAGAAACTGCGTTTGTGTCAGCCATGGTTATGCTTAGGAGTTGTCCTGAGCGTCAGGGTCACCAATGTAGGAGTCTACGTACTCCTAGCAAAAAATACTGAACTCGGAGAGGTTCAACAGAAAAGGTTTAATTGTTGAGGCTGCATGCTGAACACAAAATGGAGTCAGAGACTACACAAGGTACAACTCTTTTTCATCAGTGCACACCTACGACTACTCCTCCCCCGCTTAACTATGTTGCAGATCGAGTTTCTTAAAGGTGTCATCCTTCTTAAAGGCATGACGCCTGATTTATAGTCTACGGACCGGAAAGCGGATTGTGTCCGTTCTGTGATCGGTACGCCAAAGGTCAAAGATTTAGGTTTTAAGGAGCATCTTATAGGAGGAAAGAGAAGTGGAGAGGTTTAGGTAGGAAATTCCAGTGCTTAGGGCCTAGGTAACAGAAGGCATGGCCACCAATGGTTGAGCGATTATAATCAGGGATCCTCAAGAGGGCAGAATTAGAGGAGTGCGGATATCTCAGGGGGTTGTGGGGCTGAAGGAGATTACAGAGATAGGGAGGGGCGAGGCCACGGAGGGATTTGAAAACAAGGATGAGAATTTTGAAAGTGAGGCATTGCTTCACCGGGAGCCAATGCAGCTCAGCTAGCACAGGGGAGATGGGTGAATGGGACTTTGTACAAGTCAGGACACGAGCAGCTGAGTTTTGGATGACCTCAAGTTTACGTAGGGTAGAATGTGGGAGGCCAGCCAAGAGTGTGTTGGGATAGTCAAGTCTAGAGGTAACAAAGGAATGGATGAGGGTTTCAGCAGCGAATGAACTGAGGCAAGGGCGGAGACGGGCAATGTTACGGAGGTGCAAATAGGTGGTCTTAGTTATGCTGTGGGTATGTGGTCGGAAGCTCATTTCAGGGTTAAATATGACACCAAGGTTGCGAACAGTGTGATTCAGCCTCAGACATAGGTTAGGGAGAGGGATGGAGTCAGTGGCTAGGGAACGAGTTTGTGGCGGGGACCGAGAACAATGGCTTCGGTCTTCCCAGTAAGGCGCATTACTTGTAATATTATGGATTATTAGTCTAAGGGTCTGGATTACTAGTCCAGAATGTAATCACTACACTATCCTACCCTTAAAAGTTACAATGTAGTTAATGTTTCTTCATATGAATTTCAGTGATATTAACTACTCACCCCTATCTTTCACAAGAGTAATGCGTGTGAGAGAGAATTAATAACCCATCTACAAATTGTATTAACTAAATATTGATATTGACCAATTTGTTTTCTTCACAATGTGTGCTTTTTCAAAGGAAACGATATGTAGAAGTATTCTAAAAATTATGGATAACCCCTAACATATTTACATATGTGTAATCCGCCTCACCAGTTTAATAGATATACAATTAGAAGAACATGCTCTTCTATGATTCAAATACCCAGCAATATGATTTGCAACCATAGAACCCTTAACCCCTGCAGCATTGTCACTCAGTAGGTTGAATTGGAAATTCATACATCATTTTTCCTCAATTATCATAAATTTGGAAATGAATTGTCAAAAAGCATTCTAACTTGCCAAGTATTTAAAACATGGACAAATTTAATATGTAGACAGAATATTTTAAAATTAAGTAGTTGAACTCCTGAAGGCATTGCTCACAGTGAGTTGGACCATATGCTATTTAATAGTAACAGGAACAGGAGCGGCTCTCGAGGGGTGCTGCGACATGGGAGGTTGAGAGAGAAGAGGAAACTCCGGGTTAGGCTAAGATGGGCTGGAGGCTGCATCCAGGTGGGAGCAGAGGCTTATGGTTGTTACATGGGAGGGAGTTGGCTGAAGCGGCCATGGCTTGGGATGGAATAGTGGATGATTTGACCGGGGAGTAATCGTGGGAGATGGCTATCAGAGAACGGAGATCTGGAACTATTGGTGGGATGGTAGTCTGTGGCCTGCGAGAACTTCAAATGTGACTGGGCTTTGGCAGCAATCATGGCAGGATGGCTGGGGCAGGAGAATACTCAGGAGTTTGGTGGGAGCAATCAAGGGGCAGTTTGAAAACTGGAAAGATGCAGGAGGTCTGGGACAACAAAGTTGGGGCACCTAGGTCTGTTGTCAACTGCGGCAGATTGGAGTCAGTAGGTGGGTTAGTAGCGTACAGCACTGAAGGAGACTAGAGAGTGAATGGAAGTGGGCTGGGATATGGAAGTACAGAACAAGGTACACGAGAGGCATAAATAGAAACTGGAAGCATTAGAGGGATTTGGCGCACTTAGGGGTGAATATATGCTCTGCAAACATGAGGGGAGAGTGAGGAGTACTGTATTGATTTGTATGTGGGTTCAATGATGACACATTCATGAAAGAGAATGTCTTTTTATCTAAAGTCTGTTCAACTCTGTTAACAGCATTACAGGAGACACCATCTTAGATCCTTCTAAAACGAAACTAAAACTAAACTGCTTCTCTCACATGCCCTCTGCTGGTAAGGCATAAATAATCAAACAGGCAAATATGCTGGTAAGGCATCATAATCAAACAGGCAAATACCATCACTATTTGCTGATATCATTACATCTCCCTTTCTTAAAACAAATGTATTTTACTTTTATCTAACAACATGTTTTCTTTGTATTACTCTGCATTTTAACTGTAACACTTAATGAACTTACATTATCATTATTATCAAGGTTTTTTAACCTTGTTTTGTGTGTTCACATGAAATATGTAAATACCTAGAACTTGAAGAGAGAATAAGATAACATTACTTCCTTCTATAACAAGAGTCCTTAAACTTGCTCAATGAGTCTCTCAGGAGGCTTCACGTGTCTTGAGGATTTTCTGATTGATTGTCCTTGAATCTGAGTTGTTGCCTCCGATGATGGTTTCCCAGCTGTGTGATCAGGTTGTTCAACAGTATCAGTCTTTTGACCTGCTGTGTGATCAGGTTATTCAACAGTATCAGTCTTTTGACTTGCTGTGGCTGGTCCCATAAGAAGATCCCGACGATTTCTTTGCAGAACAGCACCCTCATCTGTCTGAATGGTGTATGATCTTGGTTGAACTTCACTCAGGACAGTTCCCTTCTGAGTCCATATGTTTGTTTTGTCTTTGAACCTTACTTGGTCACCAGTGTGGAGTTCAGGTAGGTTTTGTGTTCCTCTGTCATAGTAGTACTTTTGCTTTTCTTTCTGTTGTTCTTTGAACTTCCTCACTTTCTCCCCCTCTTTTGTTTTCAGGAGGTTCTCCGGGATGGGTAGGTTTGACCTTAGCAGACGTCCCATAAGGAGTTGGGCTGGTGACATACCACACTCGAGCCGCGTTGTGCGGTAGAAAAGCATGCTCTGGTAGAAGTCAGTTCCACTGTTTTTTGCCTTGTACATCAGTCTTTTCACTGTCTGGACCGATTTTTCCACTAATCCATTGGACTGTGGAAAGTGAGGACCTGACGTTGTGTGGACAAAGTCCCACTCTTTGGCAAAGTGTCGGAAACTTGCATTGTAAAACTGGGGTCCGTTGTCTGTGAAGACCTCGCTTGCCACGCCATGTCTGGAGAATATGGCTTTCATACATGTTATCACAGCATCTGCAGTGGTGGTGTACAGTCTACAAACCTCTGGATACAGGGAGTAATAGTCTGTGACTACAAGATAGTCCTTCCCTTGACATACGAATAGGTCAGCGCCTACCTTCTGGTAAGGTCTGTCTGGCGCTGGGTGTGGCTTTAGTGGTTCTACCGGATTGCTTGTTCGATATTTCAGACATATTGTGCAGTTTGACACCTCATTTGTCACATCTTGGTTGATTCGTGGCCAGTACATCACCTCTCGTGCTCTTTTCTTACACTTTTCGATTCCCAGATGTCCTCCATGGATCCTTTTTAGCATCTCTTTTCTCAGACTCTTTGGGATAACTATTTTACTTCCTTTGTAGATGATGTCTTCGACCACTGATAGTTCCACCCTGCAGTTCCAGTACTCTGCCATGTCAGGTGAGCAGTCTTGCTTCATGTTGGGCCATCCATCCAAGATGCTTTTCCCCAGTCATCTCATTGTTTCATCTTTGTTTGTCTCAGTCTTTATGAGCTCCATTTTTGCATCTGCTATGGGCAGTGCACTTGTGATCATGTCCACGTAGGCATTCACTTTTTCATCCATTTTGGTGTTTGCGGGCTCACTTGGGTCAACAGCTCTGGACAACGTGTCTGCTGTATACATCAGCTTACCCGGTGTGTACGCAACATTCAGTGTATAGCGTTGCAGCCTGATCATCATTCTTTGTATTCTAAGCGGACAGCTATTTAGTGGCTTTTGGAACAATGCAATCAAGGGCTTATGGTCAGTCTCTACACTGATTGCTTGTCCTGCCACAAACTGGTGAAATCTTTCACAGGCGTATGTGATGCTGAGCAGCTCCTTTTCTATTTGAGCATACCGCATCTCCGCGTCTGTCATTGAGCGCGATGCATATGCAATAGGTTGCCAGTAGTCATATTTTTGCAGAAGAACGGCACCGAGCCCACTCTGTGATGCATCTGATGATATCTTGATGGGTCTCGCTGGGCCATAAAACCTCAGAACTGGTTCCTCTGTGAGCAGTTTCTTTAGATCGCTCCATGACTTCTCATGCTCATGATTCCATTCCCATTCTATGTTCTTTTCAGTTAGTCGTCTCAGTGGCGCCATCTTTTCTGAGAGGTTGGATATGAATTTACCCATGTAGTTGATCATTCCATTAAACCTCTGCACGTCCTTTTTGCATTGTGGCTTTGGCATATTCTCAATGGTGGACACCTTTCTGGGATCTGGTCTGATGCCCTCACTGCTAAGGATATCTCCCACGAATGTCAGTTCTGTCACCCCGAGCTGGCATTTCTCTCTATTCAGCTTCAGGTTTGTTTTCCTTGTTGCTTCCAGCACTTTTTTCAGTCTCTCGTCATGCTCAGTTCTCGTGGTTCCCCATACTATGATGTCATCCATTGATGTATCAACTCCCTCCAGGTGCTCATAGATCATATGGATAGTTTTGTGATACACTTCAGGAGCTGAGGCAATGCCAAATGGTAACCTTAGGAATCTGTATCTGCCAAATGGACTGTTGAATGTGCACAGTCTTGAACTTGCCTCGTCCAGTTTCATCTGCCAAAATCCTGATGATGCATCTAACTTGCTGAAATACTTTACATTTGCAAACTGTGACGTGATTTCCTCACGTGTAGGAAGCTTGAAGTGCTCTCTATTGCTCTGTTTAGATCTCTTGGATCCAGGCAAATTCTGAGCTTTCCATTCTTTTTGTCCACAACGACGAGGGAACTCACGCACTCAGTTGGCTCATCTATCTTCTGAATCACGTTCAGGCTTTCCATCCTGTCCAACTCTGCCTTCAGTTACTTTTGAAGAGCAAACAGAACTTTTCTGCATGGATGTATGACCGTTGGCATACTTTTATCTACTCTGATCGCGTGTTCTCCTGGAAGGCAGCCTAGACCCTTAAATAGGTCGTTGTACTCTTTCATGAGTTCATCATAGACTGTCTCTCCTTCGCTTTCCACAACGAGGACTCTCTTTACCAGGTTCAGTCTCTCACAGGCCATTAAACCTAGTATGGCTTGCACATCCTTTGGCACCACGATTAATGCTAGCGTGTGCTCTCTGTCCTTGTGTGTCACATTGACAATGCATCTTCCTTTCACTGGTATATCAGTACCTGAGTATCCTGTCACTTTCACTTTTATTCCATGTATCTTTGGTCTGGGTCTAATTTTCATAATATCAGTCTCTGATATCACATTAACTTGTGCTCCAGTATCCAATTTAAATGGAATGTGTATGTCATTCACTTTTAGTGTCAACATCCAGTCTCTTTTTTCTTTTTTGTTTTCAGACACGACATCCACATAGAACTCCTCTATCTCGCTTTCATCTACTGCATGGACCTTGCTTTGTTGCGCTTGGTTCTTACAGCAACGGGCATAATGGTTGTTTTTGTTGCAACTATTGCATGTTTTACCATATGCTGGACACTTTTTTGGTGGATGCTGTGTACCGCATCGACTACATGACTTTCGATTGCCCCTTTCATTTTTGTTCGCTGGCCACGCCTCTTTTTTCACATTGGCGCTCTTTTTGTTAAACGGTTTGTGTCCGTTCATTCTCACTGCATCCACGTTGCAGCTACTGTCACTGAACAGCTCCTTTGCCTGCGACTTCACAGTCTCTGTAGCCCTACACAGTGCTATGGCTTTTCCCAGGTCTAGATTTTGCTCTCTTAGCAGTCTTTCCCTTAGACCATTATCTGGAATACCACACACCAGTCTGTCTTTTATCAGCGAGTCTGTCAGTCCCCCAAATTCACATGTTTTGCTTCGGTTTCTCAGTTCAGTCATATACTGATCAATAGTCTCTCCCATTTTCTGTACACATGTGAAAAATCTGTGCCTCTCAAACGTCACGTTACATTTAAGTATGCAGTAGGTCTCAAACTGTTCCATTATTTTATCCAACTTCATTTTGTCTCCATCAGCAGCGAATGTGAAGTTATTATACACCTCCAGCGCTTCATCACCCACGACATGTAAGAACACTGACGCTTTCATTTTATCACTTTTCTCGTCAGCTCCGATTGCCGCTAAATACAACTCCAAACGTTGTTTGAATCTCCTCCAATTTTCAGCCACATTACCTGTCAACAGAAGCTTCGTCGGTGGGTGTAATCCTACCATTTTTTCACTTCGTTAGCTATTCTCCAATGGTAAGTAACGATGTTCTCTTTTGGCTTGCTAATATGTGGAGAGCTGATTTAACTTCAGATTTTTCCTCTTCATCTCTTTCAATCACTTCTGACACCATGTATTGCTTTCTATATGGGTTCAATGACGACACATTCATGAAAGAGATGTCTTTTTATCTAAAGTATGTTCAACTCAGTTAACAGCATTACAGGAGTCACCATCTTAGAGGTCCATCTAAAATGAAACTAAAACTAAACTGCTTCTCTCACATGCCCTCTGCTGGTAAGGCATAAATAATCAAACAGGCAAATATGCTGGTAAGGCATCATAATCAAACAGGCAAATACCATCACTATTTGCTGATATCATTACAAGTACTAAGGAGGCAGGTGAGGCATTGAAACAATTAGATGTAAGATAAGAGCATAAGAAATAGGAGTCGGAGTAGGCCATGTGGCCCTTCGAGCCTGCTCTGTCATTCAATAAGATCATGGCTGATCTTCGACCTCAACTCCACTTTCCCACTGATCCCCATATCCCTTGATTCCCCTAGAGTCCAAAAATGTATCTATCTCAGCCTTGAATATACTCAACGACTCAGCATCCACAGCCCTTTGGGGTAGAGAATTCTAAAGATTCACGACCCACTGAGTGAAGAAATTCCTCCTCATCTCAGTCTTAAATGGCCGACCCCTTATCCTGAGACTACGCCCCCTAGTCTAGCCATGGGAAGCAGCCTCTCAGTATCTACCCTGTCAATCCCCTTCAGAATCTTGTATGTTAAAATGAGATCATGTCTCATTCTTTTAAACTTCAGAGAGTACAGGCCCACTCTACTCAATCTCGCCTCATAGGGAGAGAAGCCTAGCCTCAGGTTCCTTCGCTGCTCAGCTCACACTGGCCAAAGAGTGGCACCGATCACATTCCATTGTTGGGTACCAGACCATCCCGAGCTTCTGTTTGAGAAGGATTGTGTGAAATTGGTTTGGGAGGTGAAACAGGAAGAGATAACAAGACAAGGAAAAAAGTTAAATGAAGATTATTGCAGCATTTGGATCTGCTCAAAAATATTCCTCTCTATCGGATAATTGATGGGGAAATGAAAGTGTTTATTTTGAAAGAGAAATTCCACAAAGCTTTGCTGCACTAAAAGTATCAGCCGCAAAACTCTTCTAGAGTCATCGAGTCATACGGCACAGAAGGAGGCCATTCGACCCATCGAGTCTGTGCCGGCTCTCTTTAGATCGATCCAGTCAGTCTCATTCCCCACTCTATGCCCATAGCCCTGCAAGTTTATTTCCCTCAAGTGCCTATCCAGTCTCCCCATGAGTGTCTCCGCTTCCACCACTTCTGTCAGCTGCGAATTCCAGGTTCTCACCACTCGCTGCATAAAAAAGCTGTTCCTCACATCCCCCCTGTATCTCTTTCCCAAAACATTAAATTTGTATCCCCTAGTCCTTGTACCATCAACTAGTGGGAATAGACTTTCCCTATCTAGCCTATCCAAACCCATCATAAACTTGTACACCTCTCAAATCACCCCTCAACCTCCTTTGCTCTAATGAAAACAAATCCAGCTTCTCCAACCTGTCCTTGTAGCTAAGATCCCCCATCCCTGGAACTATTCTGGTAAATCTCCTCTGCTTCCTCTCAAGGACCTTCACATCCTTCCTAAAGTGTGGTGACCAGAACTGGACACAGTACTCCAGTTGTGGCTTAACCAGCACTTTATAAAAGATCCCATATGCTTTGCTAACCACTCTCTCAATATGTCCTGCCACCTTCAGGGCGCTATGCACATTAACACCCAGGTCCCCCTGTCCCTGCACACTCTTTAAAACTGTGCCATTAAGTGTATACTCTGCAGTCCTGTGCTTAAGTGTGATCTGTCTGCAAATATTTTACTGTTCTCACAGTGTAACAGGGGAGAGTGAAGACTGTGGCAAAGACTGGAGCTGTTCTACCAAAACCTATGTTATTACTTCATTGAGAGGAAGGAACACTCACAGACATCCTGAAATTAACATTATAAGACTGATAGTATATTTTTGGCAGCATTTAGTGACACCATGCGGTGTAATTAACAAGATTTTAAAAAAAATCATTCATGGGATGTGGGCATCGCTGGCAAAGTCCGTATTTATTGCCCATCCCTAGTTGCCCTTGAAAAGGTGGTGGTGAGAAACCTTCTCGAACTGCTGCAGTCTGTGTGGTGAAGGTACTCCAACAGTGCTGTTAGGGAGGGAGTTCCAGGATTTTGACCCAGCGACGATGAAGGATCGGCAATATACTTCGAAGTCAGGATGGTCTGTGACATGGAGGGGAACTTGCAGGTGGTGGTGTTCCCATGTGCCTGCTGCCCTTGTCCTTCTTGGTGCAAGAGTTCGCGGGTTTGGGAGGTGCTGCCGAAGAAGTCTTGGTGAGTTGCTGCAGTGCATCTTGTAGATGGTACATACTGGAGCCACGGTACACCAGTGGTGGAGGGAGTGAATGTTTAAGGTGGTGGATGGGGTGCCAATCAAGTGGGCTGCTTTGTCCTGGATGGTGTTGAGCTTCTTGAGTGTTGTTGGAGCTGCACTCATCCAGGCAAGTGGAGAGTATTCCATCAAACTCCGTATTTGTGCCTTGTAGATGGTGGAAAGGCTTTGGGGAGTCAGGTGGTGAGACACTCGTTGCAGAATACCTAGCCTCTGTCCTGCTCTTGTTGCCACAGTATTTATGTGGCTGGTTCAGTTAAGTTTCTGGTAAGTGGTGACCCCAGGATGTTGATGGTGGGGATTCGGCAATGGTAATGCCATTGAATGTCAAGGGGCGGAGGTTAGATATTTGCATGTTGGAGATAGTCATTGCCTGGCTCTTGTGTGGCGCGAATATTACCTGCCACTTATCAGCCCAAGCCTGAACATCGTCCAGACCTTGATGCATTCGGGCATGGACTGCCTCATTATCTGAGGAGTTGCGAATGGCACTGAACACTGCAGTCATCAGCGAACATCCCCATTTCTGACCTTATGTTGGAGGGAAGGTTATTGATGAAGCAGCTGAAGATGGTTGGGCCGAGGACACTGCCCTGAGGATCTCCTGCAGCGATGTCCTGGGGCTGTGATGATTAACCTTCAACCACCACAACCATCTTCCTTTGTGCTAGGTATGACTCTAGCCAGTGGAGAGTTTTCCCCCCGATTCCCATTCACTTCAGCTTTACTAGGGCTCCTTGATGACACATTCGGTCAAATGCTGCCTTGATGTCAAGGGCATTCACTCTCACCTCACCTCTGGAATTCAGTTCTTTTGTCCATGTTTGGACCAAGGCTGTAATGAAGTCGGGAGCCGAGTGGTCTTGTCGGAGCCCAAACTGGCATCAGTGAGCAGGTTATTGGTGAGTAAGTGCCGCTTGATAGCACTGTTGATGACAGCATCCATCACTTTGCTGATGATTGAGAGTAGATTGATGGGGCGATGATTGGCCGGATTGGATTTGTCCTGCTTTTTGTGGACAGGACATACCTGGGCATTTTTCCACATTGTCGGATAGATGCCTGTGTTGTAGCTGTACTGGAACAGCTTGGCTAGAGGCGCAGCTAGTTCTGGAACACAAGTCTTCAGCACGATAGCGGGGATGTTGTCAGGACTCATAGCTTTTGCTGTATCCAGTGCGCTCAACCATTTCTTGATATCAGGTGGATTGAATCGAATTGGCTGAAGACTGGCTTTTGTGATGGTGGGGACCTCAGGAGGAGGTCGATATGGATTATCCACTTGGCACTTCTGGCTGAAGATGGTTGCAAACGCTTCAGTCTTGTCTTTTGCACTCACATGCTGGGCTCCACCATGATTGAGGATGGGGATATTCATGGAGCCTCCTCCTCCCATTAGTTGTTTAATGATCCACCACCATTCACGACTGGATGTGGCAGGACTGCAGAGCTTTGATCTGATCCATTGATTGTGGGATCGCTTAGCTTCTGCTTTTTAGCATGCATGTAGTCCTGTGTTGCTTCTTCCCCAGTAGGCACCTCATTTTTAGGTATGCCTGGTGCTGCTCCTGACATGCCCTTCTACACTCCTTATTGAACCAGGGTTGGTCCCCTGGCTTGATGGTAATGGTAGAGTGAGGGATATGCTGGGCCATGAGTTTCAGATTGTGGTGGAATACAATTCTTCTGCTGCTGATGGCCCACAGCACCTCATGGATGCCCAGTTTTGAGCTGCTAGATCTGTTCTGAATCTATCCCATTTAGCACGGTGGTAGTGCCACACAACACGATGAAGGGTGTCCTCAGTGTGAAGATGGGACTTTGTCTCCACAATGACTGTGCGGTGATCACTGCTACCAATACTGTCATGGAGAGATGCATATGCGACTTGTAGAATGGTGAGGATGAGGTCAAGTAGGTTTTTCCCTCGTGTTGGTTCTCTCACCACCTTTCGCAGGCCCAAACTGGCAGCTATGTCCTTCAGGACTCAGCAGTTCGGTCAGTAGTGGTGCTACCGAGCCACTCGGTGATGGACATTGAAGTCCCTCAACCAGAGTACAACCTGTGCCCATGCTACTCTCAGTGCTTCTTCCAAGTGGTGTTCAACATGGAGCTGTACTGATTCATCAACTGAGGGAGGGAGGTAGGTGGTAATCAGCAGAAGGTTTCCTTGCCCATGCTTGACCTCTTGCTCCGTCCACCAGAGCTTGCAGGGCGGCGTCATCCAACCTTGGTGCAGGCTTTGGCCTACTGCTGGACATATTGGCTGGAGGAATCTATCACAGCAAAGGGCATTAGGTTTGCAGTCTGCAGAAGAAGCAAGGCTGCTTGCAGGCCTTAATTCACCAGCACTGATGATGTCATCGGATGCGACTTTCAGGATGGAAAGACTGAGTGGGCCAGGGGCTCCCGCACGCTGGAAATCAATTGCCCAATTAGGTGAAAATCGCATATTTTCCCCACATCAAATTGGAGTCGGGTGGCTAACAGGAAAAGCGGCTGACACGCCCCCAGCCCGCACTAATGGCAAAATCGAGCCCTTAGTTCCAAGCACCAAAAGTGGAACTTTTCAATAATGACCCTTTAACTATTACTAATATTTCAGCTGCATGTTCAAGAAATTCTTTTAATTAAGTACAAACACAAGATTAGGAGAGATGACTTCAAGCTTTCTTGTACATCTTATTAGTTTCTGTTCTAAATGTAGATCGATTCTTCTTAATAGGAAACTTGTGATCTTAAGGGTAAATATTAAAGTGGCAGTTTAGCTTCATATAAATGAATTATTGTGTGTCTTGAAGTTGACTCATCTGTCAGAGTTAACATGTCAACATATGATCAGCAGAAAGCCGAGTGCAGATTTAATTTGTCTAATTTGCACTGTGTGGGGATTTTGTGTTGCATGTTATGACATGAATGAATCATCATGAAGCCTCAAAGGCATTCTAAGGGTTCTTTTTCCCTTTGTCTCTATAGATTATTATGTTTTAATTCATTCTTAGGATGTGAGCATCTCTAGCAAGGCCAGCATTTATTGCCCATCCACAGTTGCCCTTGGGAAGGTGGTGGTGAGTCATCTTGAACCGCTACAATCCACGTGGTGAAGGTACTCCCACAGAGTTGTTAGGTAGGGAGTTCCAGGATTTTGACCCAGCGATGATGAAGGAATGGCAATATGATTGATCTCTATATGACCATGAGGAACATCACAGCACTCTGGTATCAGGTATGTTTGCTGTCCTGGATCACCTGGATCCAAAGGCTCTGGTAGATAACCTGTTTTAAAAAATGATCGAAGGCCCAATGTAGAGCACAGTCATAACAAAATCAATCAATGTTCTCACATAGGCTCCAGAGGACTCTTTGCAGATAGTCCCAAGGTGCGTAGCTCAATTTCTGGATCATGTGTAGCTAATTTGGTTTTACTCTCTATAGTAAACATGAACCAGTGCTGCTCTACCCTGCCCAGCAAACATGGGAGTGCTTTCCAACAATTTCCTCCAATTCCTCCAATCAGTTTGAGGTCACACAGAGCAGGACAAGCTGCTAGAACAGGGAGGAAGAGGAGTGGGAGAGGAGCTCACAGCAGGAGGCCCATGGTGTTCAGCGAGCAATTCTCCTGCCTGAACCTCAGCGAGGAACAATGTGTGAGAGTCTGCGCTTCAGTAATGATGTCCTCACTGAAATCTGCCACCTGCTGCAGGCACAACTGCAACCTCAGAGCCGAGCAAGGACATTGCCAGTGGCTGTGAAGGTGACCATGGCGATGAACTTTATGCGTCTGGCACCTTCCAGCCTGGAGCTGGAGATATCTGCAACATCTTACAGCTTGCTGTCCACTGTTGTGTAACGGAGTTCACAGAATTTCCTTATTCAAAGAGAGTAATTACATCTCATTCTCACTTGCCAGAGACCCACAGGTGGAGAGAGCAAGTGGCTTTGTAGGATGCCATTGACTGCGCGCACATCTCTTTGCAGGTGCCGCATGTAAACTCTGCCATATACCGGAACCGAAAGGGATTCCACTCTCTCAACGTCCAGCTGGTGTGTGACCATAGGCAGCGCATCATGCGGGTCAATATCCTGGCAGCAGTCATGATGCCTTCATTCTGCGGCAATCTGCTCTGCCAGCTGCATCTGAGCCACCACGGCAAACCAAAGGGTGGCTCCTGGGCAACAAGGGCTATCGGCTGGCGACACGGCCCAATGCACACGTGAGCAGCATGCAAACAATGAAAGCCATGCTACCACAGGAAAGGTGATAGAGCAGACCATTGGCGTGCTGAAACAATGCTTCTGCTGCCTGGACCACTCTGGAGGAGCCCTGCAGCACTCGGCAGAGTGGGTGTCAATATTCCTGGGGGTCTGCTGCATGCTGCACATTCACGCCATCACCTCTGCAGTAAGGCTGCTCGTAATATAAGCCCACATAGCTGGTATTTCAAACAGGGACTGATGTCACGTTCAGCAACAGCCAACATTTCCCATGCTCAAAAACATGAGAACATTTTCTTCGAAGTCCAGTGAACCTGCGTAGATACGGACTGGCCAAACTGTTGGGGTAGTTTTGCCTAAACATTATGAGATCAAGATTGACCAGCATCAATAAAGTAGCAACAACAACTTTCATTTATATAGCACTTTTAATGCAGTAAAGCACCCCAAGGCACTTCACAGGAGGGATTATCAAACAAAATTTGACCGAGCCACATAAGGAGATATTGGGATAGATTAGCAAAAGCTTGATCAAGGAGATAGCTTTTAAGGAGCTTCTTAAAGGAGGAGAGGGGTAGAGAGGCAGAGAGGTTTAGGGCGGGCACTCTGACAATTTAGAGACAGTGGAGGGTTTGAGAGAGATGATGGTGAGGTAGAGCTGGGTGTCGTCAGCATGCATGTGGAACATGACGTGTTCTTGGATGATGTCACAGAGGGACAGCATGTAGATGAGAAATAGGAGGAGCTTGAGGATAGATCCTTGGGGAACCCCAGAGGTAATGGTGCAGGCCTTCAATCCTGTCAATTTCCCTATCACCATTTCCCTACAAATAATGATTTCATTCAATTCCTCACTCTCATGAGTCTCTATGTTCCCCAACATCTCTGGGAGGTTATTTGTGTCCTCCTTTGTGAAGACAGAACCAACGTATGTATTTAATTGGTCTCCATTTCTTTGTTCCCCATTATAAATTCCCCTGATTCTGACTGCAAGGGACCTACCCTTGACTTCACCAATCCTTTTCTCTTCACATATCTATAGAAGCTTTCACAGTCAGTTTTTATGTTCCCTGGAAGCTTACTCTCGTATTCTATTTTCCCCCTCTTAATTAACCGGCTTGTCCTCCTTTGCTGAATCCTTACTGCTCCCAATCCTCAGGTTTGCTGCTTTTTCTGGCCAATTTACATGTCCTCTCCTTGGATCTTATGCTATCCACAATTTCCCTTGTTAGCCACGGTTGAGTCACCTTTTTTGATTTATTTTTATGCCAAGCTGGGATGAACAAATTCTGTAGTTCATCCATGTGATCTTTGAATGTTTGCCATTGCCTATCCACCATCAACCCTTTAAGTAACATTCCCCAATCCATCCTAGTCAACTCACACCTCATACCATCGTAGTTTCTTTTATTTAAATTCAGGACCCTAGTCTCTGAGTCAACTACTTCACTCTCCATCTTAATGACCTCGTACAACAAGATTGCTAATTAATCCTTTCTCATTACATAATACCCAGTCTAAGATAGCCTGATCTCTAGTTGGTTCCTCAACATATTGGTCCAGGAAACCATCCCGTATACACTCTAGGAATTCCTCCTCTACAGTATTGTTACTAATTTGGTTAGCCCAATCTATATGTAGATTAAAGTCACCCATGATAACTGCTGTGCCCTTATTGTACGCATCTCTAATTTCCTGTTTAATGCCATCCCCAACCTCGGCATTACTGTTTTGGGGTCTGTATACAACTCCCACTAACATTTTCTGCCCCTTGGTATTCCTCAGCTGACCAGAACTTTGTAGTTGCTTTGCATTTTCACTGGCATAACTTTGAGTGGCCACATACTATGGGGGCTGCAATGGATGGGAACGTTGGGCTTCTCCATTACATTGAGAGGGCACAGAGATGTAGAGAGAGAGTGCCAATCATGGCCAGACAGAGGAGGGCCAACAGGCACTGGCACACGAGACCTTACCTTCCCAGGGTTTTCCGCCAACAGTTCTTAGACCTCAATATGTCTGAGGAGCAGTGTTTTCGGAGGCTGCGATTCAGCAAGGAGGTGGTCACTGAGCTCTGCCACCTGCTTCAGCCAGATCTGCAGCCTCAATTGAGGAGCAGGATGTCTCTGTCGGTGGCAGTGAAGGTAACAGTGGCTCTCAACTTCTATGCCACTGGCTCCTTTCAATCCGCTACTGGGGACATTGCCAATATCTCCCAGTTCGTGGTGCATTGCTGCATCCATCAAGTCATGAATGCCCTCTTTAAAAGGAGACGTCAGTACATCTCCTTCCCCATGACCCCAGACAAGCAGCAAGAGTGCGCAATGGGCTTTGGAAGAATAGCGGGCTTCCCCATGGTCCAGGGCGCCATTGACTGCACGCATGTGGCTTTGTGGGCACCGCAAGAGAATGCTGAGGATTACCGCAACCGGAAGGGGTTCCATTCGTTGAACGTCCAGTTGGTCTGTGACCACAGACAGCTGATAGTCGCTGTCAATGCCCACTTTCCAGGCAGCAGCCACGACGCCTTCATCCTGTGCCAGACTTCTGTGGCAGATCTTTTCGAGGCCCCAGCTCACCCAGGAGGCTGGCTTCTCGGGGACAAGGGCTATCCTCTGTGCACCTGGCTGATGACCCCGCTCCATGCGCCCAGCACCCCTGCTGAAGAATGATACAATGAGAGCCATCAAGGTACCAGGAACATCGTTGAGCACACAATCGGCGTGCTCAAGCAACGGTTCCGCTGTCTGGACCATTCCAGAGGAGCCCTTCAGTACTCACCTGAGCGAGTCTCCCATTTCGTTGTTGTGTGCTGCATGCTGCATAACCTGGCAATCCTCAGGACTCAGCCACTGCCACCAGCAGAGGAGGAGGAGGAGGAGGAGGAGGAGCAGCAGCACCAAGATGGGAGGGAGGCACAAAGTGCAAGGGCCGTCCGTCAGCGACTTATAGCAAGTCGCTTCTAGGCCCCCTCTGAGGGAATGGCTTCTGCCATTCAAAGAACATGAATGGAACCGTGCCGCAACCCCTAAGCCGGTCAAGGCAACAAATAGTTCAAAGAGCAAACATGCACATTCTGAATAAAGACACTTCTTTATTTAACAAACTATGTGCCCTTCCCACATGACAAAGTAACAGAGATAAACCCCCCAAAAAACAGTCAGTCACATAACTGGCTCTCACAACCTGGAGACAATGACCAAAACAGTAACAAAAATATAACCACGATCCTCGGCCTTCAATTAAACAATTAAGAACATTTTGCCACACCTCCAACTTTTTTGCCCTTCGAGGGTGATCTGCTTCACTTGCGAGATTGTCCCCTTCCCACCCTGCAGCTCCTCCGCAATGGGACTCCAGTGGCTGCAGCAAGGCTGGGGAAGGCTGCTGAGTGTCAGAAACTGAGACTGCAGATGCCTTTGAGGGATGGCCTGGACCAGCTCTGGGCCTGGAGGGCCCGGCTGCTGACTGCTCCAACTCTGCATGGGCGGCACCAGTCTGTCCTACAGGTGGTGGCAGCTGCAGTGGAGAAGTGACAGTGCTGGCAGCAGGAATGCTATCATCGTGAGAGAGGACAGCAACTCCCTGTTCGGCCGACACACTGGCACTCCCATGGGGCAGCACTGCAGCATGCGGAGCAATCTGCTGAAGCACAGATTGCTGGCCTGCTGCGGCGCGATGAGGACCCCGGTGAATCCTGCCCGATCCAGCGAGGGTGGCAGCAGTCAGTGCTCGTGTGGCCTCAATCTGCGTCTGCATGAGACCAGCCACTGACTGCATTGCAGCACTAAGCAATTGCGTGGCAGCTGTCTGTGCTGCGCTGAAGTCCTGGAGACTCCTTGCCTGTGCTGCGCCGAAGTACTGGACACACCTTGCCAGTGACCCAATGGATTCGGGCATCCTTGCCACTGCAGCCATGAGCTCAGTGTGCTTGTGCTCCGCCTGGGCACTCATTTCAGCGAGGAGCTGCACCTCTTCTGCGCTCACTGTAGCAGGACTCGAGGCCTGACTCTCCCTCCGGGGAGAAGGCCGCCGAGCTTCCCTACCCCCCTCACGTTGCTGCTGCCCGCTGGGTCCTGGAGCTTCACCCTCATCAGACCATTCCCCCCCGCGCCCCTCCAGGGAAGACGAGTCCCCATTATGGCCATGGGCTGCCTCGGCTGAGGGTGGCACTGATGGTTCGGCTACCTCCTCCTCATCGCCTTCAGATTCACTCACCGTGGCAGCTTGAGGGCCCACCTCCTCACCTGGCGAATCAGCATCTGAAAGCAGGGAGGTACAAGAGTGGCTTTAGCATGAGGACAGGGTGGCAGCAAGGGAGGCAGGAGTGCTGCAATGTACTGATTTGGCTCGAAGGTGGCAAAGGATGCTGGTGTGAAGAAAAAGTGGAAGGAGAGAGGTCAAAAAGGTGATGACCTTACCATTGCTGTCCATAACGGTGTCGGCATCTCCAGTGGCGACGGGGCCAATCATCCGGCCTACCAAAATCCGCTGGACACGCTGCTCCAGATCGGTCAGGGCTTGAAGGTGAGGCCGGCCTCCCCTGGTCCATTGCTGCTGCCTCCTGTTATGCGCCAGCTTGCCCTGCAAGAGAAAGGACGGGCTCTGAGTACAGTGTGCAGTCCTGATCTTGGCTGCAATGCCTCCCATGGTGGACTAGCCCTTACAGTGTGCAGCCCTGATCTTGGCTGCAATGCCTCCCATGGTGGAATAGCCCTTACAGTGTGCAGCCCTGATCTTGGCTGCAATGCCTCCCATGGTGGAATAGCCCTTACAGTGTGCAGCCCTGATCTTGGCTGCAATGCCTCCCATGGTGGAACAGCCCTTACAGTGTGCAGCCCTGATCTTGGATGCAATGCCTCCCATGGTCGAATAGCCCTTACAGTGTGTAAAGTGCTGAATGTGCATGTGAGTTTCCTGAAAGGGCCATAGGTGCTGGATGAGGGCTGGGCATTGGGGCTTTCAGGACCCTTTGGCCATAAAGTGAGGTCGACATGCAGGGATGAAGAGGATTCTGAAAAGGGTACTCACCCTGACGACCTGAGTGAGGTCGTTGAACTTCTTTCTGCATTGCACAGGGGTCCTAGGCACCATGCTGCTGGAGGTCACTCTGTGAGCCAACTCCCTCCAAGCTTTTCGATAGTCACTGGGCAGCCCCCTCCTGCCACTGTCCGGGTACAGGAGAGATCGCCTGCGCTCCACCGCGCCAACCAGAACCTCCAAGGCCCCCTCGTTGAATTGCTGCGCTCGCTCCCTGGCCCACTCCATGGTTCTTGGCTTAAGGATATGGCAACAGGTCTGTCCAGGCCGAGATTCAGGGCTCCGAAGCGCAGGGTGTGGCTGCAATTCCAGATCGACCCTCCCCTTTAAGAGCTGACCGGCGCCAGCGTGTCTGTGTCCAATCGTTAACTGGCCGCACCTGCGCTGCGCCCGCCCTCGGAGGTAGCGCCTCGCTCCTCCGGCTTAGCGCCTTAAGACAGTCGTGCAGCGCCTGTTTTAGCGCTCCAAGCACCTCCTCAGGCGAAGCAGGCCAATTTACCAGTAGGTGGCGATAATTTGTGCCGGGCGCAAAATTTTGCGCCCGGCCGATACTTATGCCCCAAATGGGGCGACACCGAATTTCTCCCCCAAAGCCTTCAGTCCTAGAATCCCTAGCCAGTGGAAATACTTTCTCTCTATCTACCCTATCCGTTCCCCTTAATTTCTTGAAAACTTCAATCAGATCATCCGTTAAACTTCTAAATTCTAGGGAATATAGCCCTAATTTGTGTAACCTCTCCTCGTAACTTAACCCTTGAAGTCCGGGTATCATTCTGGTAAACTGACACTGCACTCCCTCCAAGGCCAATATATCCTTCCTAAAGTGTGGTGCCCAGAACTGCTCACAGTGCTCCAGGTGTGGTCTAACCAGGGTTTTGTACAGCTGCAGCATAACTTCTAACCCCTTGTACTCTAGTCCTCTAGATATAAAGGCCAGCATTCTATTAGCCTTTTTGATTATTTTCTGGCCCTGGTCTTGACATTTTAATTATCTATGTACCTGAACCCCCAAGTCTCTTTGGACCTCCACTATTTTCAGCCTTTCACCATTTAGAAAGTATCCTGTTCTATCTGTAGGGTTTCGCAAGAATTTCAAAATTTTCTACAGCTCCAAAGATTATATTTTTGATTAAAGAAAACCTGGGTAGAATATACCTTTAAATATCCAGGGCATCAAAATGGTCATCAGACCTCGTGGCAGAAGAAAAGGCAGCCTGTGTGTATGTGAAAAAGGAAAATCAAAGATGGCTGTCCGGCCTCGTGGCAAAAGACACAACACAGCCTGTGCGTGTGTGGAAGGAAAATCAAAGATGGCTGACAAAGGATTTTTCAAAAAAACAGCCTCTGAAGTAATGAGGTATTCAAACTGTCAATCAAAGAACTCTGTTTACAGAAATGCTGTACAATGTTGATTTATGAAATTAAGTACTTAAGACTGTCAATCAATTGCAGTTGCACTGACCACAGGACAATGGTTTGTTTACAAACCATTTAGTGCTATTGACTATTCGTTTGTCCAGCACTGGAGATATATTTACACTGAGCGAATACCAGTTTAAACGAATGGGTAATTCATCCAAACCCATCACAGACAATGGGGACAGTTAGATTCCCTTTTGTATAGCCCAGATACATCCGGATTTGGGCGCGAAGATAATGGCTCCCAATGGGGTATAAAATAGCCTCTCAGGGAGCCATCTCTCTCTCTCTCTGCAGCCTCGCCTCTGTGCCCTGTCTACAAGCAGCAAGCCCGCCCAAGAGGAGTTGAATACCAGCAGTTACTTTTAAATACTGGGGTATCTCTACTTCGGGGTGGTGAAGAATCTAAGACTGCAAGGGCACGGAGCAGGCATTCACTGGGGAGCATAAAACTTTTCTGGCCCATCACAAGGCAACCTAGATAGGTATTAGGGGTAGGAATTAAGGGGAATTTTTGTTAAATTGTAATTTAAGTCAATTTTCCCTCGTTGTGTCCGTTTTCTCCTCCCCTATTAAGTAAAAGTGTTGTACTAAGCAAAGGTGCTGTAGTAAGCAAAGTGTACTGTATTAAAAGTGTGCTGAACTAGTTAAAAGTGCTGCATTTAAGTAAAAGAGTGTTGTACGAAGCCAAAGAGGGCTGTAGTAAGCATAAGTGTACTGTGTTAAGTAAAAGCGCTGTATGCAGCATAGGTGTGCTGTTTTGATTATTTTCAATTTATTTCTTTTTATTTCAATAAATACTGGTCTGTTTTGCACTCAACCACGAGTCACATTTTGTCTACATCGCTACTGAATAAGACCGGCGGTCAGAACCAGGAAAGGGGAGCGATTCAAAACCTCACGGGGCTCTGGAGCGGCTCAGAGACTTCTGACTGGGTAGAGACAATAACCCTAGTATATATATACCCCCTTTTAATTTCTACATATCCTTTTTACGTCTAAAGTGGATGACCTCACATTTGCCCACATTGAAATTTATTTGCCACAGCTTTGCCCATTCAGTTAATCTGTCGATATCCCTTTGTAAATTTATGCTTCCATCTACACTGCCTACAATGCCACCCATGTTTGTGTCATCGGCAAATTTGGATATATGACTTTCTATGCCAAGTGACCTTAACCTGATCTTAAGCATTTTGTACTATAGGAGGCACAAGAGTGCTGGTGAAAAACAGTAGGGCAGTCAGAGACACAAGGAAGGAAGAAGGTTTCAAGCTTTTAAGACTGAGATTGATAGTTTTTTAAGGATATCATGGAAGATGGATCTAAGGTGGGTAAATAGAGTTGAGGTACAGATCAACCATGATCTAATTGAATGGCAGAGCAGGCTCGAGGGGCTGAGTGGCCTACAACTGTTCTTATATTCATAAGGTTATCCATGACTGGGCAGAATATGATAATCTAGTTGCTTAAATCTGAGAATTAAAAGTAAGCACTGAGATCAAGCATTACAATGTGTGTATTTTTCCCTCAATGCTTAATAATAAAACAAAAAAAATTAATAAATTGTTTCACATTATTAATAAATTGTGTTGAATATAGCTGCTTATGTCGTCATTACTGTCAGATTTTGTTGATGTTCTTTACAGAATTCCTTCATTCTCTGCTTTACTGCTGAGACCTAAGCCACTGGTAATATCTTACAAGGAAAAATATCAAAGTAAAATATGCGCTCAAACTCAAGGTGGAAAAAGATCACCATGTTCCCTTTCCTTTAAGAAGCAAAAATGGATCTGAATACTTTGGAAAGGTTACTTTTAATCATGCTATATGACTTCTACTGGATGGTGATTTTGCACTGTGAACAATTCTGGAATTGTCCCTTATATTACAACTTCTGCCATCTACTAGTAGAAAAAACAATTCTACAGGAACGTGCTCCCTCCATAACCAAATAGCAGTCAAAATTTCTGTCTTTTATCTGTTACTTCCCTCTCTCACACACACGTACATTTTTCAGTAATGCCTGTGTTTTAGGAATGCCTGTTAAGAGCACCTTAAGACAAGGTGAGGTGCTTCACTCGAGTGGGTCAGGGGGGGTATGGGGAAGTACGTCTGCACAGACGAATGACTTTTCCTTTGTGCTGGTTGAAAAGTCTACTGATGTGCCAGTTAAGTGTGGGGAGATTTACCCAGTTTTTGCCCCAGGTTTTTTGTACTAACTCTGACTTTCAGCTGGGTAAAAACAAAGGAAATAGTTCCTTGATGAGTTAAAGGCTTGGGTCACGTGTGCTTACTTACTATCAGCCTTACTCTTTATTTTTATGACTTTATAAGTGAATTCTATTATTTATTAGTAACACTTCAGAGTCTCGCTATTTGTAGTCAATTGGTGTCAACATTTGGCTGATTTTGTTACTGTGAAGCCTTGGGATGTTTTTCTACATTCAATTGCTATATAAATGCAAGTTGTTGTTGTAGTTATTTGACAATGAATACAAAAAGTTAATTGGAATTTTAACATCCTTCAGGGTTTTTTTTCTGTTGAATAGTGAGACATTCATTCAACACTCAAATTTTCTTGGTGGTGTTCGAGTGTGATTGAGTTGAATTAATATACACGTTTGAAATGACCCAGTTGTTGAAGCACTGCGGTTTCACTGAGCACTGTAAGTGCATATCTCATCTCATGAGCAGGAAGAGATCGACTTGTCCTAACTTATCTTTTCCCTTTCAGATGCTGACTGGCCTGCTGTGTATTTCCACAATTTTCTGCTGTTTTAGATTTCCAGCTGTTTCTTTTCATTTACCACCACAAGTCATGTTATATTCATTAACCATCCCTAATTGCTCAGAGTGGCTGAAGATGGCCCATCTTCTTCAGCCACTTCAGTCTTTAGTGATTATTCCAATTCAGAGGGTATTAAGACTGGAGTTGCAGAACGTGCAAGGATGGCATGTTTCCCTTTCCTGAAGGACTTTAGTCAACCAATTGAATTTTTATAACAATGCTTAACCATAGCCTTCACAGTCAATTTTCCCCCAGTCACTGAAAAACAGATTTATTGAATTCAATTTCACAATTTGCCATGGTAGGATTTGAACTCACGACCTCTGGGCTGCTCATCCATTCCCATGATCTCCACACCACTGAACCCCTGGAATCCACCTTTTAACTATTTGGACAATTCAGCTTCCACACATTTCTCAAAGCCCAACTCCCACAGTGATATTATCAGGCCTCAGCTTGACATTATCACAGTTGACATTGTATCTGCTCCATTATTAAAAGGCACCACTAAGGGTGGGATTGCCTTTTAATTTCTTTACTTTCACTCTTTTCCGATTTGCTCGCCAGGTTGTGATCTGGAGAGGTGCTCATGCTGAGTGTCGATGTGCCACAGTATGCTCGGATTTATAGGGTTTTTTAAACGGCTTGACTTTTTCATTGGACCAATTTATTGTCTATTTCAATGTTATTGCCATTCTTGAAAGAAAACTAAGCTCCAAATTGTTCAGTAAAAGGAAAATAACATCCTGCAATGCCACTGAGGTGGCAGGTGAAATTATAAACTACCGCACAGGGAGTGTCACAGTGGAGGTGGCCTCACCTTGGTTAAAGCGGCTGTGTTGAATTTGCCCACAGTCCCATTGCACAGTACACAACACTGTCTCCACAGTGCACATCAAATCAGTGAAATATTTCTATTATAAGATTATCCTCCATCACTCAATTTAGGTTAAACCCTCCAGAGTGTTTGCTATTGTTTCTTAGTTCCTGACGTCTTATAAAGTACAACAGGCTCTCTAATATTGTACAATGTGACTTTTTTACGCCCATGGTTGCTAAACATCCGCTTTTGCAGAGGGCACTCAGTGTATCAGGGCTTCGTCAGTGCTATTCCCGGGATCGCACCAATACTTGCTGTGGCTGGAACATTTTTAGTTGTCCCACAAAGTATTACGCGGACAGCTTTTCTGCCCATGTGCTGAAGCATCGCATACATGCACAAGAGGAACCCACGATGCTTTGTGAGGTGATTGAAGGAAACCAGAACGTAGCCAATTGCAGGCAGGTGAAAAGGAATTGTACACAAGAAGCTCAAGATGATGGGAAGGGAAAATGACGTATATGAGACTAAAGTCAGGAAAAGTGGCAGTGGGAGCAAAGATTTGAAACTTTAAGGCTTTATTAGCATCCTTCATTTACTTCATAATAAGAATGAAACCGGACGGACCACCCGGCGTTGACCTCGGCACCGGCTACGGACACGTCAACAGCACACCCAGCCCAGTCAACCCTGCAAAGTCCTCCTCACCAACATCTGGGGACTTGTGCCAAAATTGGGAGAGCTGTCCCACAGACTAGTCATGCAACACCATGACATTGTCTTACAGGATCATACCTTTCAGCCAACGTCCCAAACTCCTCCATCACCATCCCTGGGTATGTCCTGTTCCACCGGCAGGACAGACCCAACGGAGGGGGGGCTGGGTGGCACAGTGGTATACAGTCGGGAAGGAGTGGCCCTGGGAGTCCTCAACA
Organism: Somniosus microcephalus; assembly: GCF_052327205.1. Taxonomy (NCBI): domain Eukaryota; kingdom Metazoa; phylum Chordata; class Chondrichthyes; order Squaliformes; family Somniosidae; genus Somniosus; species Somniosus microcephalus. The sequence goes on along the minus strand of NC_141012.1, from coordinate 32,696,059 downwards.
TTGACTCCTGACCCCATGAAGTCTCATGGCTTCAGGTCAAACATAGGCAAGGAAACCTCCTGCTGATTACCACATACCGCCCTCCCTCAGCTGATGAATCAGTACTCCGCCATCTTGAACACCACTTGGAAGAAGCACTGAGAGCAGCAAGGGCACAGAATGTACTCTGGGTGGGAGACTTCAATGTCCATCACCAAAACTGGTTCGGTAGCACAACTTCTGACCGAGCTGGCTGAGTCATGCGACAGGTATTGAGAGAACCAACACAAAAGAAAAACCTACTTGACCTCGTCCTCACCAATCTACCTGTCACAGATGCATCTGTCCATGACCATATTGGTAGCAGTGACCACCGCACAGTCATTGTGGAGATGAAGTCCTGTCTTCACGACAAGGACGCCCTCCATCGTGTTGTCTGACACTACCACCATGCTAAATGGGATAGATTCAGAACAGATCTAGCAGCTCAAAACTGGGCATCCATGAGGCGCTGTGGGCCATCAGCAACAGCAGAATTGTAACCTCATGGCCTGGCATATCCCTCACTCTATCATTACCATCAAGCCAGGGGACCAACCCTGGTTCAATAAGGAGTACAGAAGAACATGCCAGGAGCAGCATCAGGTGTCCCTAAAAATGTGGTGCCAACTTGGGGAAGCTGCAACACAGCTGCAATACATGCATGCTAAAAAGCCGAAGCAGCATGCTATAGACAGGGCTATGCAATTCCACAATCAACGGATCAGATCAAAGCTCCGCAGGCCTGCCACATCCAGTCGACAACTAACAGGAGGAGGAGGCTCCATGAATATCCCCATCTTCAATGATGGTCGAGCCCAGCACGTGAGTGCTACAGACAAGGCTGAAGCATTTGCAACCATCTTCAGCCAGAAGTGCCGAGTGGATGATCTATATCAGCCTTCTCCTGAGGTCCCCACCATCACAGAAGCCAGTCTTCAGCCAATTCAATTCTGCTAATACAAACTCTAATTCTGAAGTCTGATGTTAACTAATGTCAGAATGCAGGTCCCATCCCTTACAAACCAAACTACTAATGTTGTCGATGCACAGTGACTTCTCCATGCTTTTGGTTCTGTACGCCTCAAATAAATATTTCAAAGCTGAAAAAAGGAGCTCCAAGACACCATCTTTCAGCTCAGCTTTTCTACTACTTTATGGTCAGCAGTTGTAAAATAAACCTTTTGCATTTTAAGGAGCTGACTACAAAAAAATCAGAGGTTGGCCGCAAGGGGAAATAAAAGGAAGAATTACACATTGAACTCGAATGAACCAAAAACACTTTCGTTTCCTCCTCAGACAATGCAGAAACCTTGAAAGGCCTTTTCGGTATCCAAAATCACTTTATTCCTTGTTGCGCCTTATAGAAAGAAAGACTTGCATTTATATAGTGCCTTTCACGACTTCAGGATGTCCCAAAGCCCTTTAGCCAATTAAGTACTTTGAAGCATAGTCACTATTGTGATGTAGGAAACATTATAGCGCCTTTAACATAGTAAAATGTCCCAAGACACTTCACAGGAGCGTAATCAAATATAAAAAGCTGAGTAAAATCTCTAGTCATGGTTTTTAAGTTAGGGAAATGCATAGAACAATTCACAATATTGTTGGGATACACAAAATTACAATGGGTTAAATGGATGGGATAATCCCCATCAAATTCGATTATATGCTCTAATGTATCAGGCTTTCAATGTTTAACACATGGCGCATAAACCAGGTAACAGATAACAGAAATAAATGTCACTGTTTACATTTTTTTAGGTTACTTTAATTGAGATTAAGTTGGAGAATGCTTTGCAAATACACATTCTCTGATTTCTTGTATTGCACTCCGAACATTAATTGGAGCACACAATTTCTTGGTGAATTGCACGTTTTCACATCTCTGCCTTGCTGTCCCACAGCGAAATGAATGGAAAACTCCAAATGACCACAGCAAGTGGAAGTAACAGAAATATCGGACCTAAAAAAAATTAAACATGAAAATACAGATGCAGGTTATTTTTATATCTAAACCATGTAAGTAATTACCAATAGAACTGAAGATTGATGCTACAATTCTTTACAATCCCACCCTAGTCTCAACTGGAATGTCAGATCAGGTGTAGTGAGGGTATTTCCAGAGATTGGGTTGATGAATCAACCTGGGAAGCTCTTAGAGTGGTGCTGTTCAATAGGCAAAGATGGGTCTCAGTAAGGGAATGGTGCAGGTGGGGGAAGGATCACCTTAAAAGAGCTAAAATTCAATAAAAACAGTGAAAAAATAGGTTCACATATTAACTGTACAATTTAACAAATAACCATTTTGGTTTGATGTCATTTACAGGACTGCAGTTCAAAGGTGAACTTTCCAAAGCAAGGTTCTGCATTCTGTTGCTATGTAACAGTGAGGAGCTCACTCTCAGATTCTAGAGTTATCAAAACTGTGTTGGGCTGAATGATATCCTTCTGAACTGTAAAATTCTATGATTCTTCAATGCAGCAAAAGTGTAATTCTGGAGTAATTGTGAAATTGGGCCACAATTTGATTTACATAGACATTTTGAACTTGAATAATCAGTGCATTACTTTGTGGAAATCAAACACTGATCACATTATAATTTCAGATACTTCAATGTGGATCTAATTGAAAATCAACAATATGGAAATCAATTATCAGTATCCACTAATGACAAAACAGAGGAAAGATACAACCACGAGGTCCAGAGCAGAACATGTGAAAAGATACTTTAATTAGTGTGATCATGAGGGCAATAGTTGGGAGTCATGAGAGACTTCTGATCTACCCAAGCTTCAGCCTATCAGTTTACATAATCTGAACATCCCCACCCCACCCCCACCCCCACCCCCATCCCTGTAAGACTATTGTCTGGTTATATATCCTTTACTTTGTAGGGTTTTGACTTCATCCAAGAATTGAATAGTTATCCACTGGCTCAACAGCACATTTTTGTTGTGTTAAAAAAATGAGCCAAGCCCAGTCAGGCTGATGTACTCACCTGCTTTTATACAGATTCCATTGGATCCACGCCTGCCTTTACTTGAGTCTATAATAAAAAGAGGATGGACACTTTTGAGACAGGATTACCTAGAACAATTCATTTGAACTGCTAAAGTAGCAGTTCAAGCTTTATAAAGGAATACTTAAAATGAAGCACAATAAAAGTATGGAAGGAGAAAAATCCATTGCGTCCCTCTCCATGCAACCCATGTACAAACTGTTCCAACATGTACTCTATTTAACCCATTCATTCTCTGGAAGAAATATCGCTCACGGTGAACGCTCGAAAAAATAAACTTTGTGAAGTTTCCTCCCCCACTCAGAGGCAAATTAAGCAACTTTAGAGAATCCTAGACAATTCTGAACGTTAATCCAACCTCACAACCCACATTTACAACTCTGGCTAATAGCATTCCACAGGTGGCTAGTCCAACCAGCCAAGGACCAGACATTTCTGAGGGGTAGAGTTTCCACTTTGGGTGCAATCAGCGATCTGGCGATTGCACCCAAAATTGTGCAAATTGTGAGAAGCGTTTCTTTTCCCCCTCAAGTTTCTGCTCTAATTCATTTGCACATCACCGAACACAAAATCTGCCCTGAACCAACGTTTCAGAAGTCAATTTTTTTTGGATTTAAAAAAAAAGTATTCCTTGACATATCTAAGAGTGGTACCTTGGAGCAGTTTGACTAATTCATCTGAAAATCTGGCTATCACAAAAAATAAACATTTTTAATGAGTGTCTAGTCCACCACCTGTGAGTAATTCCATTTTAAATAACTGAAAATGACTTTAAAAAACTATACAGAACCATTTGTTAGTGATATTGGTGTATTAGTAAATTTTAAAAAAATACTGAAAAGCTTTTAGAACGTGCCTATTAGTGAACTGGTGCCCAAAAGAATCAGCTTAATTTTAAGGACCTCCCCAAAGGCCTGAAAACAGGTGCCATCACTGGAAACCCGCAATGGTGATTAATTCATTCTGGGGGCACGGTCAGTTTGGTGGGTGGGACTGGCTTCTAGCGCAATGTTTTAAAAACTAGCGCAAAGATTGCGGAAACTCGATTTGCGCTTGACATTCTGATCTTTTGTAGGGTTGAGATAGGAAGAGATAAGTTCCGTGGGGCAAGAACAGGCTGAAACGATGGGTCTACCAAGGCAGTCCTGTTTGTGGATCTTGGGAAGGAGGTAGAAGCGGGCTGTGCGGGGTTGGGGAACTATGAGGTTGGCGGCCATGGGGGGAAGATCTCCAGAGGAGATGAGGTCAGTGACCATCTTGGAAATGGTGGCTTGATGTTCGGTAGTGGGGTCATGGTCCAGGCGGAGGTAGGAGGAGGTGTCAGAGAGTTGGCGTTCTGCTTCCGTGACGTAGACATCGGTTCGCCAAATAACAACAGCACCACCCTTGTCAGCAGGTTTAATGACAACGTTAGGGTTGATTCTGAGAGAATGGAGTGCTGAAAGTTCAGAGGGAGGTAGGTTGGAGTGAATGAGGAGAGCAGAGAAATGGAGACGGCCGATGTCACGCCGGCAGTTTGCAATGAAAAGATCTAGAGAGGTTAAGAGGCCAGAGGGAGGGGTCCAGGTAGATCGAGAATTCTGAAAGTGGGAGAAAGGGTCAGCCATGCGGGGGGAAGAATCCTGGCCAAAGAGGTGGGCACGGAGAAAAAGGCGGCGGAAAAAGAGCTCAGCATCATGACATGCAACAATTGGTAACAGTGTTCAAGCTTAGGGAGGAGGCCATAAATACAGTCCAGTTCTCAGTGGAGTAACTGACCTGTGCAACTGGATCCCATCATAAGTCAATGTCTAGAGGACAAGTAAAGGGATGGATTTTCATTCACCAAAAGAAAATGTTTGCCAAATATTAAAAAGTCACAACCCAAGTCAGTCAGAAAGATTCTAGAACTAGGTTATTTGAAAGTCGCCAAATCTATTAACTACTTTATCATCCCAGGACACTGGCCCAATATTCACTACCCCACTTATTGGAGACCTGGTTTGAATTAAGCCCCCAAACGGCGTAGAGATTTTGGCCAATTATAAACTTATTTCTAGTCTTTCAAATAATCAGGATTGACTGCAAACCAATATGGTAGGTTGTGTTTAATCAGAGTTTAAGACAGAATATAACATGCTAGTTATACAGCAAAAATATACGACCTTCAGGAGCTGCTGGTGCCGGTCCCGATCGGATAGGCGGCTGAAGGGCGTGAACAGTTTTCTGGCTTCCGGCCTCTCTGCCTGTCGTTCTAGAGTCTTCGATGGTGAGCATGGGATCATTCTCAAAAGAGCGTTCAGCCGGCCCAACTTCTGTTTGATACTCCCCGCCACCATCTGTGTGGGCAAGTCATTGGGATGTCATTTTTATTCTCTTTTTAGGGGTCGGCCTGAGGCCAAGTTATTGACAAGACCATTTAATCTATAGAGGTTCCTCTAAATCCTCATCACCCAATGACAGCTCAAGTTCTTTATCTTGGTTCTTGGATGAAAGCCCTCTCCAAAAGGGGTTCTCATTACCTCATTCAATTTGTCTTATTGATTAATCTTTGAGAAGGTTCTTCCTTTGGAATTCATGTCTTATCTCTCTTGTCTCTGCGTTCCCTAGTTTAGAGTCGGACATGCCATTCTTGGCCATCAGATGTTTGTAACTGCTTGTTATCAGTTATTTATGTTCATGCTGTTCATGCAGCTTTAGCTATGCAAAACTATTTCATTATCAGACTATTGTACCATGGAATGAATCGTTAAATTCCCAAAGATATCTTCTATTCTATTCTCATACACTGGTTCTTTTGAATTTTAAAACAGTTTTGTTAAACAAAGTCAAAATCCTAACTTAGCATTATAATATGGTTATTAGCAGTAATGGAAGAAATATAACACTGGGCCTTGGTTGGTCAAATTAGAGAAAAATAAACAAGGTTGAAATCCTAACTTGAAAACAAGATTATTTATGACCGTCACACTGCAGAATGATATAACATTCGCAGGGAACCAAAACACAGGCAGATTCTACGCATCTATCTAATTATTCTGAGACGAGTCTGAGAGACTTTCTGTCTCTAGTTCTAATAAAATCATGTAAGTACAGCATTACTTGCGTCACAGTTTTATCCGCAAAACCATATACATTTTGAACACCCCTGATTTCTAACAATGGGCTAACACCTCCTGAAATATAAACCTTAAGCTATCACTCAATATTTATGAAAAAAGAACTTACCAACTTTTACATCCAGATCAATGTAGCATTTATGGGTATAAAATTTAGTGAAGATGCCGCAGGTATATCTTCCAGTATCGGATAAACTTAATTTTGGGATAGTTAAAGTTATGTTTCCTTTAGCTGCATCATACTGCCATCCACCACAGTTGGTTTCCTTGTTGAAATATACGTGGCAAATTTCTGCAGATTTTTTTCTCCAGGACACAGTAATTTCCTCATCTTCAGCTCTGAAAGGGGCGACACACGTCAGCACCCCCTGTTTGCCAGATGTAGCAATCTGGTTTTTATGCTCACTTGCTGTTTTTTTAAAAATGGATAAAGAGCATATTCAGTATTTGAAAACAATATCACTTCATTCAGGTTGTCTTGATTTTACCAAGTTTTGTGCAAAAGTCAGGGCATCAGAATTTCACTTTTCTTCAGTTATTACTACTCACAGGGTATGTTACATTAGGGAAGTCATCAGATAGGTTTGGTATGATACACTTTAAAACCTGGGCCAACGTAGAAGTCTCACAGAAGGTGCTGAACACGAGTGACTAGGGTGACTCATGTTCAGCATGGGTGACCAGCCACAAATGACCAAATTTATTCAATTCAATTTCATGACTTGACATAATGGGATTTGAACTCATGACCTTTAGGCTGCCAATCCGGGACAATTACAATTACATTATCAGACCTGATTTTAGCAGACAGCGAACAACATTTAAATAATGTAGGTGATAGCAAGTTGTAGGCTTATGCTTATATCATAAAATTACTGAAATACTAAAACACAGATTTACCCAAATTACACATTCATGTGAGGAACATTATTGGTCAATAAATTACAACTGAGGGAAAATATATTCTCCCTACTTTTAATACCAGAACAGATAAACCAGTTGGGAGGCTCTCTCTACAATAACACTCTCACACTCTCTAAAAAGGTAATTTAACATCCCCCTAATGAACTTAGTCCCTCAGCCCAATTCTTGTTTTGCCTCACTGCTGATGGATTTCCCATTACTAAGTTAGAAGCTCCGAGCCGAACGCCTACTGCACACTTACATCATTAGAAAGAAAAGAAAGACTTGCATTTATATAGCGCCTTTCATGACCTCAGGACGTCCCAATGGCCTAATGTTCCAAAGTTCCCAGATGGAACATCACAAGCTCTAGTCCCTAGGTTTCTGGAAATTGTCAGAGACTGTCAGCCATCTTGGTTTTACTTCAGGGAACATACATGGATTTCAACTTTTTTTTAAAACAGTTAATTTAAAAAAAAATTTGCTATCATTCAGCCTCCTGCATCCCTTCTCACCTGCAAAATTAAATACTAAGTCATGTTTTTACATTCGAGACCTCTAGGCAGCCTCCGCCAGAATCGGCTGCATTTAAAACTTCAAGTTTTCTCTTAATATATTAGCAAATAGTCCCACTCAGGTCAGCTACATTTTAATTTTTATTTCATTTCATCTTAAAATTCAGCAATAATTGTTACGCTGAACTCCTGGGCACCCATTCTAGCTCCTCCCCTCCCTCCTCTCCTCCTCTCCCCCAATCCCCACCCAGTGGCTCTGTCTGACCTTGGCCTAATGCACGAATCAGCTGGGACTGGTACCTGCCCAGCCCCGGCCTGACCTGATATCTCAAGGAGCAGCTTCGGCTATTTCCAGCACACTCTCCTCCCCTCCCCTCCCTCTTTGCTGGGCACTCTTGGAAACAGCCCACAATACAATAGCCAGCGCTCTCTGAGTTTGGGGCTGAGTCACTTTGTTGGGACTTCACTCTGCATTGAACGATGCTACAAACTGACTTGTGATCGCTTGAAATCCAAAATTGGAAATGATCCATTCCCCAGTAGCATCTTCCCTCACTTAGCCAAGTGTAATATGGACTTCAAAAAAAATCACAAAAGATTGCATTTCCTCAATTCAGTGAGATTATGTTTAAACATTTTCCGATATTCCTAACTTCCATCTGACTTTATCAAATTGCAAATCGAATAAATGAACCAATGGTAATAAGTTGAATCCTCGTTCTCATTATTTAGAAAGGTCTGTGAATTTTGAAGCTGAGTAGCTTCCTGCTTCTCAGCGATTTTTTAAAACTTGCTGGAGACCACCAAACTTAATAAAAGCATCCCCTGTAAACCTCCCCCGAAAAAATTTCAAGATGCCTTTTTAAAGTTAGCTATTCCCCAAAGTAGAATTCATTTTGTTTTCATCACAAACGTCCTCCATTAGTAAGAAGTATCAAACAGTCAAGAATACTAAACATTTAAAGATCAGCAAATTATACCTTTTGCTGGATTTAATCACTTGCACTAAACCAAGCAATTAATGATAGTTATCCTACATACAATTCTTGGAAATTAAGAACAAATTAAGGGAAGAGAAAACCAATTCTGCCCTGAATTCAACTGATGCACAAGATCATTTTCAGAACACTAAAAAACAACCTGCCTTGCACCGACACTGCTATATATTTTGGGAGTGAAGTAACTAATGTGACAGCTCAGTGATGTCGGATAAACTGCGTGAAACTGGCGTGAGGATGTAGTCCTGCCCCTTTGCCTTTGTACCGGCTGCACTGTATCCACAACAGGTGCAAAAGTGTTTTTAAAAGGATGTTACTGGAAATTTCTTGCATTTATAGAACAGCTTTGACCTCCTCAGGGCTTCGCATAACACCTCAAAGTCAAATAATTGTTCTTTTCAGTCACTGCTCCTAAGCATCTTGATTGAAAAAGAAAAAGACTTGCAATTATACAGCAGCTTTCACAACCTCAGGATGTCCCAAAGCGCTTTACAGCCAACTTTTGAGCGTCGTCACTGTTGTATGAAACGCAGCAGCCAATTGCACACAGCAAGTTCCTACAAACAGCAGTGTGATAAAGACCAGATAATCTGTTTTTGGTATGTTGATTGAGGGTTAAACATTGGCCAGTACACGGGGGATAACCTGCTCTTCTTCAAAGTAGTGCCATGAGATCATTTGCATCCACCCGAGAGAGCCTCGGTTTAACACCTCATCCAAAAGACAGCACCTCCACCACTGCAGCACTCCCTCAGTACTGAGGGTACAGCTTAGAATTTTGTGCTCGGGAGTGGGATTTGAACCCACAACCTTCTGCCTCAGAGGGGAGTGCTACCCACTGATTCACAGCTGACATTCAGTTCAGTTGCATCATTTCAATACTTACTCTCATTATTTTCATTCTCTGCTAATGTTGAGCAAATCACGGTGCAGATGATGACAGCAATTGTAACCATGGCTGCAGATCAGGTGGTTAAAGCTGTAAAGTAAGGGCGTATTTAAATGATGAACAGTTTTAGATTTCCATCCTTTATTTTTTAACATCATGGCCTGGATGTTGCCGTCAGCAGTGAAGGAACGGCGCTCACCGTTCACCTCGCTGACAGCTGCCCACAAAGTTTTCTCTGGCTTTAGAGCACTGACTTTCTCTAATCCGGTGTCTGATCCAGTGCGTGCCCGTTACAGGGGATCTAAGACATCTGTGAGCAGGACAATAAACAGCAAGGCTCTTCAACCAATCATATTGATGAATCCTCACTGAGACATGCAGAGTCCAAACCAAGAAGTATAAAGCAGGAAGTATAAATTAGATTTAAATCATGTACAAAAAGCAAAATAAATATTGGGAAAGACAGATGGATTGAGAGAGAGAGAGATAAAAGAGACAGACAGAAAAACTTTAAAAACATTTTTTTGTAAATCTCCAACACTAATTGAGTTCTGAAGGAATGATACTCTGTACTTGCAAATTAAATTTTCTGGGGCAGAGAGGTTGTTTGGCAGTAATTATCACATCATTAAAAATTCACTTACATCAAAAACACCAGCCCTAACTTTTTCTGGTGTATTTAGTGGGTAACTGGTGGGTAAGTACCCCAACTTCACGCCGTTGCGTGTCTTTCAATGCCGAATCTATCGGCGAGGTTCTGTTATAGCGCAGCCTGTGGAGGAGCAGGGTTACTCAGACCACAACTTCCAGATTTCCACGTTTAACTACACATGTGCGCACTCTGGAGGTTGCTGTCCCAATTTACTCCATAATAATGGTGAGCACTGACAACCTCACTATTATTATTAATCCAAAATCCAGGCCAACTTCTGATTTCTTGACTAAAGTTAGCAACACTCCCCACAAGGCATAGCCTTATTAATACGGAATATAAGACATGGCTTCTTTATTTGCATTAAATTAGAGCAAAGAAGAATAGCAAGTTAAAAATGATCAACTTGGGGACGGTGCAATTTAAATAAATCAATGTAGTTGTGCAAAAGTGCATTATTTTTGCACTTGCAACATTCAATGAGAGCAACCTCTTTTCACCCTTGCAGTAGGAGACTAATGGTCCTTTCCTGCTCCAGATTGTAAAAGATTTTGTAGAAATCATGCAAGCAAGTTTTCAACTGAAATGCGCTACAGAGTTTCAGGAGAGAGGCAGAGAGTATGGGGAGAAGGGACAGAGATTTTTGTCGGGGAAGGGTATCAAGGAATATGGAGCCAAGGCGAGTAAATCCAGTTGAGGTACAGATCAGCCATGATCTAATTAAATGATGAAACAGGCTCGAGGGACTGAATGGACTACTCTTGTTACTAGGCGTGATCAAAAACTGTATGTGAGAAAGAATACAAACAAAGAGATAATCTGAACAGCTAGTCATAGAAAATAGGAATGTGCCAAGAACCAGAGAGAAAAATGGAAAATCACATGGAAATCATGTGTGAACAAGTGCTGAGGTGATGTTGTCTAAACCTGCAAAGAAATTCAGTGTTACACAATGGATTCCAATTTGCAATTTCCAAACTTGGCATTACTCTCAAGGTGCTGTAATACTTTAATGTGGCTACCGCCTCTTCAACCTTTATCCCTCTTTTCCCACAAACCTGTCCTAAACTATATGCACTCCATTCAGCTACACAAACACAAGCCTGGAGCGGTGTCCTAGGAATGAGACTGCTAGTTAACTAAGAAGGATTCAGAGGAAGCAGGCAGATTTACGACCTCCTCATACAAAATAAAATAATGTAACTTCAAAACCACACGCTACGTACCACGCCTTATCAATTTCCACCACTTTCCACCCCTTTACCCCCCCCCCCACCCACGACAGATAAAAATGATCAGAACTGCAGCCGCAAGAGCACAATCTAAGTCGTACACGCACATCCAATCCAATCGGGACAAGGATCCATGGAGACCAAACACTATGCCTAGTGTTGTAGTTCCTCCAGGCCCACTCCCATGTCTGCTGATCTGCTTTCTTGTTCCCTAGAAGGTACAAGAATATGCCCAGTCTCCCTCCCCCAAACAAACACTCTACGGCACTCAGGCTAACATAGTTCTCACAAATGGCACCCTCCCCAAAATACACAAGACACCTGTAAGAATTGCATCAATTTGAATGTGTGCTCCAGCCTCCACAGAGTCAGAAAATTAACAGATAATCAGAGGAATCTTCCTAGTGGCCCACAAGAACCGACCCCCTCTCCTCCATGAACAATATCCCAACACATTCCATATAAAAAAGGAAGAAAAAGACCAGCACAAAAATCAAGATTGAAGGCATCAGCATCCCCAAACCAAACCTTGACCAAACCAAACTATTGCTGCACCACAAAAACATAGGAATCAACCACTTCCATGCATCGCTCCCTCACATCCAACCGTCCCTTGAAGTACAACCACACTGCTCCAATCCCCTGAACTGCTCAACTACATCAAGCGGAATCAACAATTCCGTGCAGCAACATGTCCCACTAGGCGTTGCATGAAGAACATGTACTTTGACAAAAAAAAATACATGGATGCCAAGTTAGCAAATTTCTTTTTTAAAAGAGACTGAAAGAACTGTGGAGCATAAGGTTTCAACAAAGTAATTGTTAAAATCGGCGATGGTTTTAAAAAGTCATGACTCACAAGCAACAGCTCAAATTTTCCTAACTTATCTTCATTTTTAGATCAAGCCTCGCTCGACTCACATTGGGTTCAGTGGTGGAAAAGAATCTCCAGAGATACACATTTAAAAAACTGCCACCTACAAAGACAGATTTAAGGCACTGTGCTCTTCGCTTGCTTATTATGCTTCATTCATGTTACAACTGAATATCTTAATTAATTCTGGCATATTGTTAAACACATGTTGCAAAGTTATTTACCCCAATGATACTGTGAAGTCCAAGATCTCGTCTCAACCTCTAAATTGACTCCTCTCGAAGTGAAGATTTGAATCAGATTGGGCTAAACCGCTCTGTATTACAAGAACAGCTCACTGGCCCTCAGGCACCAATCGTCATGTAATTTAATACTGTACCTTGATGTGCTGAGCAGCTTATACTGTACCTCCATGTGCTGAGCAGCTTATACTGTACCTCCATGTGCTGAGCAGCTTATACTCTACCTCCATGTGCTGAGCAACTTATACTGTACCTCCATGTGCTGAGCAGCTTATACTTTACCTCCATGTGCTGAGCAGCTTATACTGTACCTCCATGTGCTGAGCAGCTGATACTGTACCTCCATGTGCTGAGCAGCTTATACTGTACCTCCATGTGCTGAGCAGCTTATACTGTACCGCCATGTGCTGAGCAGCTTATACTGTACCTCCATGTGCTGAGCAGCTTATACTGTACCTCCATGTGTTGAGCAGCTTATACTGTACCTCCATGTGCTGAGCAGCTTATACTGTACCTCCATGTGCTGAGCAGCTTATACTGTACCTCCATGTGCTGAGCAGCTTATACTGTACCTCCATGTGCTGAGCAGCTTATACTGTACCGCCATGTGCTGAGCAGCTTATACTGTACCGCCATGTGCTGAGCAGCTTGGAATGTGTTATTTCATCTTGATATAGCTCAAACCTGACTATGTTTCAGACAGACCCTCAGAATGTTTTACTGCATTAAAGGCGCTGTATAAATGCAAGTTGTTGTTGTTGTGGAGGAGGATCTGGCACACAATCATTTCAGATCATGAAAGATTGAAACTAAAACAGCAGCATTGTTAATCAGTTCTTAGTGAAGGTGAACCAATGACATCAACCCTGTCATATTGCACAAGGAGGCAATATTTTGCATAATACCGCAAATGGAAATTTCTCACTGCTGCATGATGGCAGGATAATTTCTGGTCACAAAATTATAGAACCATCACCTGTGCAGACAATAAATTGGTTCAGTTCCTATAGATTGCAATGAAAGGGCTTTATCTTCATCGAAAATGTGTTTACCAAAATCATTTTCTGTTTGTTTCAATGCAAGAACACGAAGCTTGGCAAAACCAGCCGGTTTTCAGCTATATTAAAATGAAAGTAACACATTGCTATTCTCCCTAACCCCCCAAAATAGAGTTTGCTTAGTGTTTTCCCGAAGATAGTTTCCCTTTAATGTAAAAATGCTAACCAAGTATATATTGATCACTAATCCGCATAATGGAATTAGTTTTCTAAAGTAACAATTGGCTTTATTTACCATACAGGTGAGAAAAAAAGGTGCTGAAAATTCTGGTTTGTTAGTGGTTTGGGAAGAATCTAAAGCGACATCGATTTAATAACTGCCCCGGCAGGCCTCTGAACAGCAGCATTCCTACTTTCACCATAGGCCTGTAACTTACAAATCGATAGATTTAGATCATAACCAAAAAAACTAAATTAAAAAAAATCCAGATTTGATCACATATTGCCATGTCGCTCCCAGTTTACTTCGGACAGGCCCTCAGAAAGTCATTCACACCGCTCCACGAAGAGAGTTGGTTTGTGTACTGGCATGTAGAAAGGTCAGAAGTGTAGCCGCATACCCTGGTGGGGAAACATCAGGGATAAATCTGGGATTTGGAGTGGGATGGGGAAGTGGAGAACTTAACCCATGACTAAAAGATTTGAAGGGAACGTTCCCCTCATCCCTCCAGTAGTTGCACGCACAATGACCGTGTATACAGAACTGTGGCACATCAGATAATCTTTTGAATTGTTTATTTTCTTCCCTTTTCTCTCCGTGCCAGAAGGAGTTGACTTCTGGTGGAATCTGGTTTCCCGTGCACCAGCTGCCCTCATGTACTAGCTGCCTTCCAGTACCTCAACTGCTCCCATCGCCATGCCACGTGTGAGGTAGACAGCGAATGTTACATACAAAATTGACAGGCAGGAAAAGACCAGCTGGTCCATCAGGCCTGCCCCACACCATAATGGATGGAGCATCCTGACTAGACACTTCCTTACCCACCACCACCCCCTCCCCACACCCACCCCCGCCACCATGTAATCGCCTGGGGGAGACAACAGAAACAGAAAATGCCCTGGGCCAATAAAGGAAAATATACTCTGGAAAATTCACTCCGACCCCCTCGGGCGATCAGTCCAGGAGATCACATGAAGCAAGTGTTATCTAGAAAGACACTTACCTTCTATATGATGTTGATTGGCTGTGATGCAATGAATGGTTGTGGTGCACTGAATGGTCAAATAGCCTATCTTGTCTTATCTATTACTCACCACACATCCAGAAGCACATACCGCCAGCAGGGTCATTTGACAGCAACCAGGAGTGAGAACCCGGACTGATCACACCCTTATACTACCACCTCAGTTGAGATCCCCCAATGAGCTAAAGACCAGGAATTGAACTTGGGACCTTCTGGTCAATATTGTTTAATCCTTTGCAGTTTTTAAACAAACCGAATCAAGCAGGAGGGCATTACTGTACTTTTATACATCGGACGGAGAATCTATTATAATTAAGTTATGCTACAACATAATCTAGAGAACTTGATACTGCCACTGGCAACGTGTTGCCATCCCAGTGGTTTTACCTCAGTCAGAGCAGCGACAACATGTTACTGTCACAGAAACCCACGCACACACACACACACACACACACACACACACACAGTGGGATGTGGAAACAATTGCTAAGCGACAAATAACAATGCAATTTTTTTTTAAAGCAAGCTCTTTTAAAAAAAAAATTCAATTGTTTAATAAAAATCTAGTAGACAAGTCCTTTTCTGCAATTCTCAATTTTAAAAGCGGCAGCAAACCTACTTCAATCTACCAGCATTTTATTCTCGCAGTTAATTTCCTGTTGAATTAAGCGAATGAAAACAAAGACAAGTTGTTGACGTCACCAACCCACACCCATAGATGGAACAGATATAACTTTTTTCTTTATTCGCTTACGGGATCTGGGCGTTGCTGGCAAGGCCAGCATTTATTGCCCATCCCTAATTGCCCTTGAGAAGGTGGTGGTGAGCTGCCTTCTTGAACCGCTTCAGTCCGTGTGGTGAAGGTACTCCCACAGTGCTGTTAGGGAGGGAGTTCCAGGATTTTGACCCAGCGACAATGAAGGAACAGCGATATACTTCCAAGTCAGAATGGTGTGTGACTTGGAGGGGAGCTTGGAGGTGGTGGTGTTCCCATGCGCCTGCTGCCTTTGTCCCTCTAGGTGGAAGAGGTCGCAGGTTTGGGAGGTGCTGCCGAAGAAGCCTTGGCGAGTTGCTGCAGTGCATCTTGTAGATCGTACACACTGCAGTCACAGTACGCTGGTGGTGGAGGGAGTGAATGTTTAAGGTGGTGGATGGGGTGCCAATCAAACAGGCTGCTTTGTCCTGGATGGTGTTGAGCTTCTTGAGTGCTGTTCGAGCTACACTCATCCAGGCAAGCGGAGAGTATTCCATCCCAATCCTTACTTGTGCCTTGTAGCTGGTGGAGTGGCTTTGGGGAGTCAGGAGGTGAGACACTCGCCGCAGAATACCTAGCTTCTGACATGCTCTTGTTGCCACAGTATTTATGTGGTTTGTCCAGTTAAATTTCTGGTCAATGGTGACCCCCAGGATGTTGATGTTAGGGATTTGGTGATGGTAATGTCGTTGAATGTCAAGGGGAGGTGGTTAGACTCTCGCTTGTTGGAGACAGTCATTGCCTGGCACTTCTGTGGCGCGATTGTTACCTGCCACTTATCAGCCCAAGCCTGAATGTCGTCCAGGTCTTGTTGCATGCGGGCATGGACTTCTTCATTATCTGAGGAGTTGTGAATGGCACTGAACACTGTGCAGTCATCAGCGAACATCCCCATTTCTGACCTTATGTTGGAGGGAAGGTCATTGATGAAGCAGCTGAAGATAGTTGGGCCTAGGACACTGCCCTGAGGAACTCCTGCAGCAATGTCCTGGGGCTGTGATGATTGACCTTCAATCACCATAAACATCTTCCTTTGTGCTAGGTATGACTCCAGCCAGTGGAGCGTTTTCCCCCCGATTCTCATTGACTTCAGTTTTACTAGGGCTCCTTGATGCCACACTCGGTCAAATTCTGCCTTGATGTCAAGGGCAGTCACTCTCACCTCACCTCTGCAGTAGGGCTGCTCGTAAAATGTCGCCAACCCACAGCCATAGATGGATCAGATATAACTGCAGTAGGGCTGCTCGTAATATCAGCCCACAAGGCTGGTATTTCAAGCAGGGATTGATGTCACGTTCTGCAACAGCCAATATTTCCCATGCTCAAAAACATAAGAACATTTTCTTCTACTGTAAGTCCAATGAACCTGCGTATATACAGACAGGACAAACTGTTGGGGCTAGCTTTGCCTAAATATTATGAGATCAAGATTGACCAGCATCAATCTATAAAGTAGCAACAACAACTTTCATTTATATAACACTGTAGGAGTCTCTGCACTCCTAACAAAGAATCTATAACTTACTGGAAGTTAACAAACTGAATTTATTGTCTAAGAACTTTACAAAACAAGAAACTACAGGGGAAGCTCAAAACAGGTCTTTTCTCTTTCAATTCACACGAGGACTGGCTGGTCCAGCCCTCTACCTCCGACGTCATAACGTCATCACGTTTCCTGCCGAAGGGGACGTCACGTGACCCACGTGATGATGTCATCGCGTCAGATCGCAATGTTGTCGATCTAGCTCTGTTTAACCAGAGCCAACTTAAAAGGTAATAACATTGGTTACAGACAATTAATGCTAGAGGTAATAACATTGGTTACAGACAATTATGTAAGTCACTTAGTGGTTTTGCCACATACGCCCCCCCAGAATTGTCTTTAACGAAAAGAGTCAATCGCTGAGGAGGTCGGACAAGTCTGTTGGACCGACTCCGAAATTCCTGGAGGGGAAAACGCTGAGCAGGCGGCGAACTGGTAGGCAATACGGCGGTGTCAGGTGTGGTAGCGGCCAGCGGCCGGCTGCGGCGCGGAGGCTGCGCCAGCTCGATCAGTCGTTCGAGGTCCAGGTGCGCAGGCTTGAGGCGATCGACAGAGATGTGATCCGATTTGCCCCCGACGTCAATCACGAAACTCTTGTCCCCTGCCTGCAAAACCTTGAAGGGTCCGGCATACGGCGGTGCGAGTGGGGTACGATGGCCGTCCTGGCGCACAAACACGAACTTGGCTTTCGACAACTTCCCCGGGACGTTGGACGAAAGCAAACCGTGCCGTGAGGTCGGAACTGGGCGGAAACAGCGGGCCGCATCCCGGAGGGTCTCTTTTTGTGTGGCCGCGGACCATGGTCGCGTAGTTAACGGCAGGAATTCACTTGGGACTCGAAGCGGTTGCCCGTAAACCATCTCCGCCGCCGATGACTGGAGATCTTCCTTCGGCGCCGTGCGGAGTCCTAACATCACCCACGGTAGTTTGTCGACCCAGGATGCATCCAGCAGGCTGGCCCTGAGCGACGCCTTCAAGGAGCGGTGGAACCGCTCGCACAAGCCGTTCGCTTGTGGGTGATAGGCCGTAGTGCGGTGGAGTTTAACGCCCAACACGGAAATCACCTCGTTCCACAGTTCGGACGAAAATTGCGGCCCCCGATCCGACGAAATATCCGCAGGGACACCAAAACGGGCTACCCAGGATCAAACGAAAGCTCGGGCAACGTCCGCAGATGTGGTGGACGTCAGGGGAACTGCCTCCGGCCACCTCGTGGTGTGATCCACCATCGTCAAAAGGTACGTAAAGCCCCGGGAAGGTGGGAGTGGCCCCACTAAGTCGATGTGAATATGATCAAATCACCGTTCCGGGACCTCGAAGGTGGCGAGCGGGGCTCTGACATGGCGCTGCACCTTGGACCGTTGGCAAACAACACAAGTGTTCGCCCAGTCCCTGACGTCCTTGCGTATTCCCCTCCATACAAATTTGGAGACCAGCAGTTTTTGCGATGCCCGCACCCCAGGGTGCGATAGGCCGTGTAAGGCATCGAAAATCGTATGACACCATTTAGACGGGACGATCGGACGGGGTGCGCCCAGCGAAACGTCGCAGAGCAGAGTGGTACCTGCGGAATGGAAAGGCACATCCCTCGGCTGTAGGCTGTTTGGAACCGAATGAAAACCCTGGGTCTCCGGGTCATCCGCTTGGTCAACCGCCATCTGTGTGTAGTCAATGCCCAATTGGACGGGCTGGACGGCGGCGCGGGATAGGCAATCGGCGACGACGTTGTCTTTACCGGCCACATGTCGGATGTCGGTGGTGAACTCCGATATGTACGTCAGCTGCCGTTGCTGCCGAGCCGACCATGGTTCTGCAGACTTGGCCATTGCGAACAGCAATGGCTTGTGGTCGACAAACACGATGAAGCGTCGTCCTTCGAGGAGGAAACGGAAATGGCGGATGGCCAAAAACAAAGCCAACAGCTCTCGATCGAAAGTACTGTACCGGCGTTCATGCCGTTGTAGCTGGCGGCTAAAAAAGGCCAGGGGTTGCCACGCGCCGTCGACCCACTGCTCCTGGACGGCCCGCACCGCGTAGTCTGACGCATCCGTCGTGAGAGCGATGGTGGCTCCCGGCAGGGGGTGTGCTAACATGGTCGCCTTGGCGAGTGCGGCTTTCGTCTCCTCGAAAGCACGATCCATGTCCTGTGACCATACCACAGGGTCCTTTCCCGTCGAGCCTCTGAGGGCCTCATATAGAGGATGCATGAGCTGTGCAGCCCTGGGGATGAAACGATGATAGAAGTTAACCATCCCCAGGAACTCCTGTAAAGCTATCACCGATTTCGGTTTCAGGAACGCCGCAATTGCCTCCACCTTGACCCGAAGTGGCGTTGCCCCCGTGGGAGTTATGCGGTGGCCCAGGAAATCCAGTTGCGATAGGCTGAAATGGCATTTGTCCGAGTTAACGATGAGGCCGTGCTGCTGAAGCCGTCTGAAAAGGACCCGAAGGTGCTCGAGGTGTTCCTCCTTGGAGGCGCTGGCAACCAGAATATCGTCCAAATAAACAAACAGAAAGTCAAGGTCCCACAGGACTGAATCCATGAGGCGCTGAAACGCCTGTGCCGCGTTCTTAAGCCCAAAGGGCATTCGCAGGAATTCAAAGAGTCCAAAGGGGGTAATTACCGCTGTCTTTTCGACATCCTGAGGGTGCACTGGCACCTGATGGTAACCACGGACGAGGTCGATTTTGGAGAAGATGGACGTCCCCGCCAAATGTGCTGAGAAGTCCTGTATATGGGGAATGGGGTAGCGGTCGGGCGTCGTTATGTCATTGAGGCGGCGATAATCCCCACAGGGCCGCCATCCCCCGCCGGGCTTGGGGACGATGTGGAGAGGGGAGGACCAGGGGCTACTGGACCGACGGATGATCCCCATTTTTTCCATCACGGCGAACTCCGCCTTTGCTGCCGCTAGCTTGCTGGGCCCTAAACGTCGTGCCCTGGCGTAAACGGGTGAGCCGGTAGTCGAAATATGGTGCTCCACCCTATGCTTGACGGTCGGAGCCGAAAAGTTGGGCTTCGTCAGCTCAGGGAAATCCTCGAGGAGCCGGGCGAAATCGTCGGGCTGCGGCCGCGCACATGAAATCGTGTGTGACGCAGCCGTGCTGCGCGTCCCCGAAATTTCGTCAAGCGTGGCGGCGCGAACGAGGCGTCAATTTTTCACATCCACCAACAGGCCGTTGGCGCCTAAAAAGTCAGCACCCAACAGGGCCTGTGAGATTTGAGCGGTGATGAAATTCCAGCTGAAAAACTGTCCACCGAAACATACTCGGACGAGGCGCTTCCCGTAAGTGCGGATCGAACCCCCGTTGGCCGCTTGCATAGGGGGACCACGGCTGCCGAAGCGAAGGTCTATGACCGAGGCGGGCAGTATGCTGCATTGCGCCCCCGTGTCGCATAGAAAATGACGGCCGGAGATGGAGTCGGTTACGTAGGTGAGATTCCCGGAAGCACCTATCGCCATTGCGGCCGCGGGGATGGTACCGGGACCAGCGTGTTTGACTCGCAGCGGTCTGTTCGACGGTCTGGTAATGAAAGTGCACGGCGAGCGGCAGCAGCGGGCCTTCGGGCCGAAACGAGCGTGCTAGTACCAGAAACCGGTCGTCGGAGGCACCTTTGTCGGAGCCGGGCTCTTCGTGGCGGGGCGTTGCGCAAGGGCGCAGTATTGTTGCCGGACCACGTAAATCTTATCCGCCTCTTCGGCGAGCGCGACGCAGTCTGTGGTCTCTGCTCGGGTGAGGGACGCCTGTACTTGCTCAGGAAGTTGAGTAAGGAACAGTTCGCGAAACAGAAAGCACTGGGGCTCGGACCCCAGGAGAGTCAGCATATGACTCATCATTTCCAAGGGTTTGGAGTCTCCTAACCCTGGTAGAGCCAGTAAACGGCGAGCGCGCTCCGCTTTGGTGAGACCAAATACCTGCAGCAATCGTGTCTTGATGGCGACATACTTGTCAGCAGTCGGAGGACTCTCCAGCAGGCTGATGATTCTCGACGCCGTCGAGCTCTCGAGGGCGGAGACCACGTGAAGATATCTGGTCTGATCCTGAACGATGTTGCGGAGCTCAAATTGCGCCTCGGCTTGCACAAACCAAGAGGCTGCCTGTTGTTCCCAGAATTGGGGGAGCTTCAAGGCCACTGCGTTGGCCTCCATCACTGGTCTGTGTTCGGCGTTCACCGCGAAAAACAATCGCGAGGAATCGGGGTCACCAATGTAGGAGTCTCTGCACTCCTAACAAAGAATCTATAACTTACTGGAAGTTAACAAACTGAATTTATTGTCTAAGAACTTTACAAAACAAGAAACTACAGGGGAAGCTCAAAACAGGTCTTTTCTCTTTCAATCCACACGAGGACTGGCTGGTCCCGCCCTCTACCTCTGACGTCATGACGTCATCACGTTTCCCGCCGAAGGGGACGTCACGTGACCCACGTGATAACATCATCGCGTCAGATCGCAATGTTGTCGATCTAGCTCTGTTTAACCAGAGCCAACTTAAAAGGTAATAACATTGGTTAAAGAAAATTATGTAAGTCACGTAGTGGTTTTGCCACAACACCTTTAATGTAGTAAAACACCCCAAGGCTCTTCACAGGAGGGATTATCAAACCAAATTTGACACCGAGCCACATAAGGAGATATTGGGATAGATTACCAAAAGCTTGGTCAAGCAGATGGCTTTTCAGGAGCTTCTTAAAGGAGGAGACGGGTAGAGATGCAGAGAGGTTTAGGGCGGGAATTCTAGTGTTTAGGGCCTAGGCAGCTGGAAGCATAGTTGCCAAAGGTGGAGCGATTAAAATAGAGGATGGGCAAGAGGCCAGAATTGGAGGAGCGCAGAGATCCCAGAGGGTTGGAGGGCTGGAGGAGGTTACAGAGGTAGGGAGGGGCAAGGCCATGGAGGGATTCGAAAACAAGGATGAGAATTTTAAAATTGAGGCGTTGCCGGAATAGGAGCCAATGTAGGTCAGCGAGCACAGGGGTGACGTGTGAATGGGATACGGGCAGCCGAGTTTTGGATGACCTTAAGTTTATGGAGGGTGGAAGATGGGAGGCCGGCAGGAGAGCATTGGAATAGTCAAGTCTAGAGGTAACAAAGGCATGGATGAGGGTTTCAGCAGCAGAAGAGCGGAGGCAGAGGCGGAGGAGGGCGAGGTGGAAATAGACATTCGGTGCGGATATATGGTCGGAAGCTCATCTCGGGGTCAACTATGACACCAAGGTTGCAAACAGTGTGGTTCAACTTCAGACAGTTGCCAGGGAGTGGGATGGAGTCAGTGGCTGGGGAATGGAGTTTGTGGTGGGGACTGAAGACAATAGCTTCGGTTCTCCCAATATTTAGTTGGAAGAAATTTCTGCTCATCCAGTACTGGATGTCGAACAAGCACTCTGACAATTTAGAGACAGTGGAGGGTTTGAGAGAGATGATGGTGAGGTAGAGCTGGGTGTCGTCAGCATACATGTGGAACATGATGTGTTCTTGGATGAAGTTGCAGAGGGGCAGCATGTAGATGAGAAATAGGAGGGGCTCGAGGATAGATCCTTGGGGAACCCCAGAGGTAATGGTGCAGGAGCAGGAAGAGAAACCATTGCAGGTGTTTCTGTGTGTACGACTGGATAGATAAGAATGGAACCAGGCGAGTGCAATCCCACCCAGTTGGCCAACAGAAGAGAGGCGTTGGAGGAGGTTGGTGTGGTCAACTGTGTCAAAGGCTGCAGACAGGTGAAGAAGGATGAGGATGGATAGTTTACTACAGTCACAGAGGATGTCATTTGTGAGTTTGATAAGAGCTGTTTCAGTACTGTGACAGGGGTAGAAACCTGATTGGACAAATACAAACATGGATTTCTGGGAAAGATGGGCATGGATTTGGGCAGCGACAGCACGTTGAAGGCCTGGAGAGGAGTGGGAGGTTGGAGATGGGGCGGTAGTTTGCAAGGACAGAGGGGTCAAGGATGGGTTTTCTGAGGAGCGGGTTGATGACGGCAGATTTGAAGGGGAGGGGGACAGTGCCTGAGGAGAGAACACTGTTAACAATATCAGCTAACATGGGGGCCAGGATGGGAGGTTGGGTGGTCAGCAGTTTGCAGAAAGTAAACTATATATAGAAAAAGAAAAGAAACTACAAAAAAAAATAGAAATTACTTATCGCAGATGTTCCGTCCTCGACTTAAGAAATATACATGCCTCCTCTCGACATCCTACACTTTCCTGGTAATGCTAATGTAATAATGCATTTCCAAACACTGCAGAAAGACAAAAAAAAAACATTGAACACGGTGGAAAAAAGTTAGGGGTCATGACTGAAGGCTATCAAAGAGGTAGATTTTAAGCAAGTTTTTGAAGCGAAATCCTGGGCTTTATGAATAGAATCATGGAGTACAAAAGCAAGGAAGTTATGCTAAACCTTTATAACTCACTGGCCAGGCCTCAGTTGGAGTATTTTGCCCACTTCTGGGCACCACACTGTAGGAAGGAGGTTAAGGCCTTGGAGAGGGTTGTAGAAGTGCATCAGCATAGAAATAGATATCCACACATATTAGTATAAAATAAGCACACATACTCTCTTATATTAAAATGGAGTCTGGAACTGTTTCAACAGGCCAAAATGGCTTCACACAGTATAACATAAGGGGAAACGGGCAGGCCCATATTAGGAAGCGGTTTAAGGACGAGGATGTGACTCCTTTGTAGCTTGCAGGCTAGACAGTTCCATAAACAAGATAAGCTTAGCAGAACAAAAAGCATGATAACCGAAGGACATGTACTGTAAACATTCGTATGAATGTCCAGAACCAAAGCGAGAGACAAACCGTCTCCATTGTATAAAATGAATTAACTTTATCTAAAGGTATTCCTGCATCATGACTTTTTGATTATCTATTGACTAACCTTATCTTAAGACACTGAGGCTCCGCTGACCCTTTAGTCATCTTCTTGTTGACCTTAAACATTCCTTACTCATCTCTTTCTTAATGTTATTAATTGTGTCTCAATACCATACCATGTCATATGATAAAGTGTTTTGATCTTTGTGTATAAAAAGAGGTGCTGTTGTCCATGTATTCGGAGAAGTCACGATAGCCTTTGCCTATGTGATTGCTCCCCTTGCTAGCAAGTAGTTAAATAAAGTCTGCCTTTGACGATCACTTTGTTTCACAGAGTCTTATTGAACAGTCGAAACTTCGACAGTTTCTTGGAGGTTCGTCCGGGATCGCTTGCTGCCTTTCGGTAAGTCACGGACGAGGACACCATACTTTGCTAATGACAAATCCTGAATGGCCATAAGTGAGGTTTTCTCACAGAAAAGGATTTCTCTTTAGATACATAGTTGGTGTAGTCTGTTACTTCCGACGGGAGCACTGCGATCTGTTAAGACTCATGTGTGTTTGGAACTTGAGTTAACTTGTGTAACCTTTTGCTTCTTTTATCTTGACATTAAAAGGAGAAGGGTACTGCCGGTTCAGGTTTCAAAACTGTCGGACAAAGGGAGACAGCAGAAAGGTCGCGACCAGGTTGAGTTCCGGAATATATGTGAGTGTACTGTGAAGGGATTAGCCTGAAGGATAGACACAGAAAGAAAGAAATAAGGGTACCAGAGGGCCTGTGAAGAGACTAGCTCGAAGGATAGGCAGAGAGTGCACAGTGACGTAATCTGTGAAGGGACTACCTAGTAATCCCGAAGGACAGATAGGCAGTTAGAGTAAGGATAAGTATAGAATAAGGATTCAGAAATAAAACACAACTGTTTTGTAAAATAACGCTTATATGCATATGTAAAATTTGTAAAGATTTAAAGGAAAACTGTTAGTGACTGAGTTGATCGACTAGGACAAGGAAGTGCCTGTCTCAAACGCGCAGCCTTAGACCGGTTGTTAAGAGGGGAAATCCCCCACGCGAAGGTCAGGACCCTGAAGTGGGCGGAGAGGCATAAAGGCACTTAGGATCGTGATACTCAGTCATTAGTTGTTAAAAGCTTGTAAAATAAGGCCTCGATCTGTAGAGCGTACCACGCAGATCGAGAAAACTGTCGGATTGTAATTTAGCTTTTGTAGAAAGCCTGCATAACTGTACTTATGTTATTTTATGTCTGAGTTCTTTTGTGTACCTGTTTGGACCTTCAAGTTATTCCTTGATTGTTATTATTGTATGTTATTGTTCATCGCTTTCAGTACTTTGGTCAGCCTGTAGGGGTCGTAAGAGGGTTGAGGGTAAAACTTGCGACCCAGAACAAGTGCAGCTAGTGGAAATTGAAAACTAACTAGGATGGGAGCTGCACAAAAGAAAGGTCCCCGAAAGGGGAACCCCAGCTTTCCATATTTTTCAAAATTGTGGCCAATCATCCACAAATGATTTACCTAAATGGTCTAATTGGACCAAGAATGACAAATACCCATTCCCTATAGACGGAACCTTTAATTTAGACAGAATAACATGTCTAGAGAATTGCCTCGTAACTAGAGACCCGCAGAGAAAAAGAAAAAAAAAAAGGAAGTTAATTGGTCAGCCTTCTCAGATTGGAAAAAGGAAGCAGAGAGGCGACGCGAACGAAGTATAGAAGTTAGTAAACATAATAAAAAGAGGGATGAGATTAATCAGGAACAGAATAAACAACAAAAAGTTAAACAAATCAGGGTTGGCAGGGTCCACAAAATTTATCCGGAAACAGAAATACCCAAGCCCAGGTTCACACTCGTCCACAGACTAATTGGACAACTAGCAATCCCTGGGGAAAACAAAGTGGCCCAAACGAAGAGTTTGGACAAAATCCAAATTGTTCAGCATGACGTTACTTAGAGCCCACCCCAGACATTGCCCAGGAACAACAGGCTGTGGTACAATTGCCTGCAGTATCATTAAATTCTAAAGAAGAGCCATTTATAAATTTAAATATGAATGGAACACAAGTTCCATTTTTTGGTAGACACTGGAGCAACTAATTCGGTCTTGACTAAACAATATGCAGTAGGAGCACCTTGTATCAATCAGAGTGTCAAGTGTGTAGGACTTTCAGGAACAACCCAGACTATGGTATGGCCCACTCCATTGGATGTACAGATGAAAGACTTTCATGAACAGCATGCATTCTTATTATCTGAAGACGTTCCCATCAACTTATTAGGAAGAGATTTGTTGTGTAAAATGAAAGCAGTGATATCATGTATGGAAAAAGGACTGAAGGTATATGTTCCAACTGACAGATGTGGGATGTACCCATTGCAGGTCCACAATTCTCCTATTTTGTATTGTTGAACTAATCATGATGACAACCTCAGTAAACAATTACTGATGGCTGTGGGAGCATTGCAGTATGCCACAAGATCAGTATCAGAATACCAGAAGCAGTTTAATTTAGGACATTGGCATGATAAATTGCATTGTATAGCCTATTATGACAAAACGGGAGAAGATCTAGAAGTGGCAATTAATTACAAGCCCTTTCTGCATCAGAAATATTCACTTAAAATCCGAAGAATTTTAATTGGGCAAGAAGGAATAGCGTCACCAATCTTGTTGACCCAAACAGCATGGGAATTATTCAGGGTAAAAGACTCTAAGCCACACTGTACACTAGCAGTGGCGCATGAATTCAAACCTTCTGATCTAGGACAGATGGTCCTACGCCTATCAAAAGCTGCAGTTCAACAGGAGTGGAGAATAAGTCAGGGTTGGTTCAAGACCTAAGAGCAGTTAACGAGTCTGTTCTCCCTGCCTACCCGGTGGTCCCAAACCCAGCCACCATTCTGACCAGTATACCTCCTAATTCAAGGTATTATACGGTCATTGATCTCTGCTCAGCCTTCTTCAGCATTCCTATTCACCAAGATTCCCAGTTCCTGTTTGCCTTCACGTTCAAAGGAACCCAATACACATGGACCAGGCTGCCACAAGGCTATACAGAAAGCTCAACTCTCTTTTCGCAGTGCCTCAAACATGATTTACAGAACATTGTCTTAACCGATGGGTCAACCCTCATACAGTAAGTAGACGACCTGCTAATTGCATCACCTACCCAAGAGGCATTGTGAATCAGTGACTCAGCTTATCACTAAGCCTCGTATAGACATTGTAGAAACTCCTCTGGACAATAGCGATTTTATATTTTATGTGGATGGATCAGCCCTCAGAGACGAAAAGGGCTCGCAAAAAAAGTGAATATGCCATTTCCAATGATCATTCAATTATCCAAGTATGCTGACTACCATCTTTCTTTTCAGCACAACAAGCAGAACTGTTTGCCGTTACAAGAGCATGTATTTTAGCTACAGGAAAATCAGTGAATATTTATATTGACTCTCGGTATGCATTTGGAGTCACTCATAATTATGGTCAAATTTGGAAACTTAGAGGATTCCTGACTTCATCAGGATCTACAGTTAAAAATGCTGAACAAATTGATAACCTTTTAAAGGCTCTCCAGTGTCCTAAAAACAAAAAAAAAATTGCTGTTATTAAATGCAAAGCACATACAGGCAATCAAGACCAGGCTTCTTTGGGCAATGATAGGGTGGATCGAGCAGCTAAGGCTGCTGCTCTTTCTGATACAGGGTCACAAGTGTCTGCATATGTTCTTAGAAATCAAGATCCAGACAATCCCCCACCCACAATTGATGACGTTTTGGCCTATCAATTACAGGCCAGTCCGGACGAAGTGTTAGCTTGGGTGAATGATTCTTGTTTTAAAACACCCGAAGGGGTATGGGTTCACCAGGATGGCCGTATGGTGGCTCCTAAATCTTTAAGTCCATGGATTGCCCGATGCGTTAACATGTTCACGCATGCGGGCAAAGGGGGGATGGCAGACTATATTAATCAAACATGGTATGCACCAGGAATTATGACAATTACAAAACAAATTAGTGAACAACGCATTACCTGCCAAACAATGAACCCAGGTAAAACGGAAAAGGTACAGGCTGCCTCCCACCCAAATCCAACAGGACCCTTTGTACATTTACAGATGGATTTTATTGAATTACCGGTATGTTTAGGATTTAAGTATGTATTAGTTATTGTAGATGTGTTTTCACGATGGATTGAAGCCTTTCCATGTAAAAAAAAAGATGCAGTTACCGTTGCAAAATGTTTGTTAAAAGAAATTGTACCACGATTTGGTATACCTGCAAAACTTTCAAGTGACAATGGACTTCTACTGCAGCTATCATCCACAGTCAGCGGGACTGGTAGAAAAATATAATGGTATGCTGAAGAATAAACTTTCTAAACTTTGCAATGAAACTGGACTTAAATGGGTCGAACTATTACCCCTAGCATTGATGATAATGCGAGCAGCAACTAACAGGACAACCGGACTATCGCCACAAGAGATTGTTATGGGACGACCCCTAAGACTGCCATTTTCAGCGTCACTTACGGTTAAGCAAATGGACATCCATAAAATGGATGAGAACATGTTAAACTATTGTATTGCATTAACTAGATGTATTTCCAGCTTTCACCAGCAGGTAAAAGAGGCGCAAACGGAACCAGCGGAAGGAAGGTGCCATAACTTGGAACCAGGAGATAACGTATACGTAAAGGTCTTCAAAAGAAAGAACGGACTACAACCACGCTTTGAAGGGCCATACCAAGTACTCCTGACAACGAACACAGCTGTTAAAATCAAGGAAAGACCGACCTGGATACACGCATCCCATTGCAAGAAAGCACCAGACGGGGACATTTAAAAAAAAAGACTTGAGACGATGAAATTATTGTTTACGCTGTATGTGCTCATTGAGATGGTATACGTAAACTGTCAGAGATATATTGAAGAACCCCGAAAGAAACGAGAATTACATGTTAACACTTTTCTGTATATGGCTTACGAGCATGCTAAGGATAGTGGTAGATCTAGTTGCTGGGTCTGTGCCCACATACCCATTCACACCACAGGAGGAATCCCACTAAGATCTATTCCCTTTAATATTTCCGAAACAGCAGAATGGATCATAAGGCGAAATAGTTCAGGCAACCCAGACAGAACCATGGATATGATTCAGTGGAGATCAGCAGGTTATAATCTGACCACCTTCCAGGGATGGTATCAACCCAATTATAACCATACTCGAGCGCCCCCTTCCTCTCCTTAACAAACACCTCAGGAGTTGGCAGACCGCAAGGGTCGTTATGCCTTAAAAAGGAGGTCAAGGTAGGGAGGAAGGTTGGACAGAGAATAGGAGAGAGTTCCTGCAATCAAACAATCACGTGGCAACCACCTATTCCTGGTCTGACCAAGCAGGGAACGTTTTTACTAGAATGGACCAAGGTGTTTAATAAAACCAGTAAGTCGCTATGGGCTGGCGATGCTTTCCGCTTATGGAGGGAGATCAGGACAATCCCTTTCGTGAAGAGATGATACGGTTGGACAAAATACGATTTTAACAATTAGGATAGACAAGAGAGGAGAGACGATCTTAGATAAGGTCAGCCATCAATACAG
This sequence comes from Somniosus microcephalus, assembly GCF_052327205.1. Taxonomy (NCBI): domain Eukaryota; kingdom Metazoa; phylum Chordata; class Chondrichthyes; order Squaliformes; family Somniosidae; genus Somniosus; species Somniosus microcephalus. The sequence goes on along the minus strand of NC_141012.1, from coordinate 32,666,637 downwards.
GTATTATCCCGGGGATGGTCAAAACGGAAATGAAGTCGGTATCCTTAGGCCAAAATTTAAATTTGGCACGAGGACCGACAAAAGGGACTGAAAGAATTAATGTGGGCTATATTGTCCTAGGTAGGACAAAATGGGGGAATGTAGAAGTGCATCAGCATAGAAATATATATCCACACATATTAGTATAAAATAAGCACACATACTCTCTTATATTAAAATGGAGTCTGGAACTGTTTCAACAGGCCAAAATGGCTTCACACAGTATAACATAAGGGGAAACGGGCAGGCCCATATTAGGAAGCGGTTTAAGGACGAGGATGTGACTCCTTTGTAGCTTGCAGGCTAGACAGTTCCATAAACAAGATAAGCTTAGCAGAACAAAAAGCATGATAACCGAAGGACATGTACTGTAAACATTCGTATGAATGTCCAGAACCAAAGCGAGAGACAAACCGTCTCCATTGTATAAAATGAATTAACTTTATCTAAAGGTATTCCTGCATCATGACTTTTTGATTATCTATTGACTAACCTTATCTTAAGACACTGAGGCTCTGCTGACCCTTTAGTCATCTTCTTGTTGACCTTAAACATTCCTTACTCATCTCTTTCTTAATGTTATTAATTGTGTCTCAATACCATACCATGTCATATGATAAAGTGTTTTGATCTTTGTGTATAAAAAGAGGTGCTGTTGTCCATGTATTCGGAGAAGTCACGATAGCCTTTGCCTATGTGATTGCTCCCCTTGCTAGCAAGTAGTTAAATAAAGTCTGCCTTTGACGATCACTTTGTTTCACAGAGTCTTATTGAACAGTCGAAACTTCGACAGGGTGCAGAGGAGATTTATTAGAATGGTACCAGGGATGGGGAAACTTCATGAAACTCCTCTGGAGCCTATGTGAGAGAATTGATTGATTTTGTTATGACTGTGCTCTACATTGGGCCTTCGATCATATTTTAAAGCAGGTTATCTACCAGAGCCTTTGGATCCAGGTGATCCAGGACAGCAAACATACCTGATATCAGAGTGCTGTGATGTTCCTCATGGCCATATAGAGATCAATCATATTGCCATTCCTTCATCATCGCTGGGTCAAAATCCTGGAACTCCCTACCTAACAACTCTGTGGGAGTACCTTCACCACGTGGATTGTAGCGGTTCAAGATGACTCACCACCACCTTCCCAAGGGCAACTGTGGATGGGCAATAAATGCTGGCCTTGCTAGAGATGCTCACATCCTAAGAATGAATTAAAACAAAATAATCTATAGAGACAAAGGGAAAAAGAACCCTTAGAATGCCTTTGAGGCTTCGTGATGATTCATTCATGTCATAACATGCAACACAAAATCCCCACACAGTGCAAACTAGACAAATTAAGTCTGCACTCGGCTTTCTGCTGATCATATGTTGACATGTGAACTCTGACAGATGAGTCAACTTCAAGACACACAATAATTCATTTATATGAAGCTAAACTGCCACTTTAATATTTACCTTAAGATCACAAGTTTCCTATTAAGAAGAATCGATCTACATTTAGAACAGAAACTAATAAGATGTACAAGAAAGCTTGAAGTCATCTCTCCTAATCTTGTGTCTGTAATTAATTAACAGAATTTCTTGAACATGCAGCTGAAATATAAGTAATATTTAAAGGGTCATTATTGAAAAGTTCCACTTTTGGTGCTTGGAACTTTTAATATCCTAATGGATGATGGATTCTTCCCACTTGGCTTATGTAACCTTGTAAGACAATCGTCAAATGAGCAGATGGTCCCAGCTCAACTATTATTTTTATTAATTGCTGGGATGTGGGCATCGCTGGCGAGGCCATCATTTATTGCCCATCCCTAATTGCCCTTGAGAAGGTGGTGGTGAGCCGCCTTCTTGAACTGCTGCAGTCTGTATGGTGAAGGTACTCCCATAGTGCTGTTAGGGAGGGAGTTCCAGGATTTTGATCCAGCAATGATGAAGGAACGGAAATATATTTCCAAGTCAGGATGGTGTGTAACTTGGAGGGGAACTTGCAGGTGGTGGTGTTCCCATGCTCCTGCTGCTCCTGTCCTTCTAGGTGGTAGAGGTCACGGGTTTGGAAGGTGCTGTCAAAGAAGACTTGGCGAGTCGCTGCAGTGCATCTTGTAGATGATACAAACTTGCAGCCATGGTGCGCCGGTGGTGGAGGGAGTGAATATTTAAGATGTTCGATAGGGGATTCGGCAATGGTAATGCTGTTGACTGTCAAGGGGTGGTGGTTAGATTCTTGCTTGTTGTAGATATTCATTGCCTGGCACTTGTGTGGCGAAAATGTTACTTGCTGTTGTGTATGTACCTTTAAGAGAATAACTGGTCTCAGACTGCAGTACCGGCAGTCACCACCCCTGTATAAAAGGCGCTAGAGAGCCTCTGTTTGTTAGTTTCACTATTGACTTCCACCAGTAAAGACTTGTTTGTTTTCACTCCTGCTGGTCCGTGTCTCAATCATTCACGGACTTAATACTGGCGACGAGTAAGAAACGAACTTACCTGCAACTCGGCAGCAACTCAGACAACGTTGTTGAAGGTCGGAGCCAGAAGAAAGAAAAAAAAAGAGTCCAAAGAAACTCGAGAAACGGGCGTCGACCGTCAATCATCGGTTTGAAAACTTGCAGGAGAGACTGTCCAGAGCCAGGCTGGGTTCCTCGGTCTGTGGTTTCCCAGCTAATTGGGCTGGTGGCAGGTAGTGCTCTGATCCTTCCTGGGCTGCGGCAGGCTGAAGCTCGATCGGGTGGCTTTTCAACGGGGCCGGGCAGCGAGTCGGGAAGCAAAGAGAGAGAGGGTGGAGCACACAGGGCGCGGCCGGTGCTTCGAAGCCGGGCAGCGTTCGGACCTAAGAAGAGGGAGGGAAGTGTCCCAGAGGGTCCGCTACACGACGGGAAAATAATAAAAGAAAAAGAATCAATATTTAACGCGCAAGAAACCGTGCAAAGTAGCGCTAACAACAGCGGGGAAGAAGGCAAAGCGCGGGAGGCGCCATCTTGTTAAATCGGGGAAGAAGGCAAAGCGCGGGAGGCGCCATTTTAGATTTGCAAGATGCCGAAGACTGGCTGTATCACTGCTTTTGATAATACATTAGAGGACTGGACCACGTATGTGGAAAGAGTCGAGGTATATTTCGAGGCAAACGAAATAGCGGAGGGGAAAAAGGCATCGATATTGCTAAACTTAATGGGCGCTAGAACGTACGGCCTATTGCGGGACCTGATCACTCCAGCCAAACCGAAGGCAAAGAGTTTTAACAAAATTGTTGCTGTCCTACAGGAACACTTAAACCCTGCACTGCTGTTGATAGCAGAAAGATTTAAATTCCACAGGAGAACTCAGCACAAAGATGAGAGCAATACTGAGTATCTTACGGAACTAGGCAAGCTATCAAAGCACTGCCAGTTTGGAGCAGGACTGGCAGATACCCTACGGGACAAATTTGTCTGTGGACTCCTGAGTGAAGGAACAGAGAAGAAGTTACTCTCAGAAAAAGAGCTGACGCTGGATAAGGGTTTCAGTGAGGCAGTATCGTATGAAGCAGCAGCCAGGGGAGCTTCAGAAATTCAACAAAAACCACAGGAATACGGCACCCACGAAATGACATGGGGATTTGCAAAATGTTATCGCTGCGGCAGAACTAACCATGACCAGAAGGACTGCTGGTCCAAAGACAAAATATGCAGACAATGCGGGAAGATTGGACACATTGCACGAGTTTGCAGGTCTGGGAAGAAGACCAGCGACAACAAAAAGGCTACTAAGGAACCGTACAAGAAAGTACAAAAGATGACGGACAGTAGTTCCGAAGACCAGATGAGCGATAGTGAATCCGGAAACAGGAGACTAAGCTGTCTCAAACTTCACAATGTAATCGCAAAAGAGGATCACCGAACCATTTGGGTCACCCTCACGATAGCAGGGTCCCAAGTTAAAATGGAATTGGATACAGGATCAGCGCTAACCGTCATGAATCGACGAGACTACGAGTGGCTATTTTCACACATACCCTTGAGAGAGACATCCATCGTCTTGACGACGTATACGGGGCAAAAAGTATACCCCAGAGGAAAAATAAGGGTGCCTGTCGAATACAATGGCAAGAAAATACGGAAATTGTATCTCTACATAATGCCAAATGGTGGACCACCGTTATTGGGACGGGAATGGATCAGGAAGATAAACTTAGATTGGCATTCCATTCATGCAATGACGGTGGACGGTAAAAAAGATGACGACGTCACTCCTGGACGATTGTCAACAATCTTAGCTAACGCCAAAGAGGTATTTCAACAAGAACTGAGCACGCTTAAAGGCGTAACCGCCTCGATAAAAATAGAAGAGAATGCAGTTCCCAAGTTTTTCAAAGCAAGACCGGTACCATATGCAATTTGCCCAGCCGTCGAGGCAGAGCTGGAGAATCTGGAGAAGGCGGGGTGTTGTCTAAGGTCGACTGGAACGAGTGGGCGACAACCATCGTTCCTGTCATGAAGAAAACGTTAAGCAATAAGTCCGGAGAGCCAAGGAAGATTCGCATCTGTGGGGATTTCAAGGTGACGGTGAACCCTGTCCTTCACACAGTACAATATCCTCTTCCAAGGATAGAAGACATCTTCGCCTCACTGTCTGGAGGGAAGCGTTTTACAAAAATTGACCTAGCACAAGCATATTTGCAGATGGAGGTTGAAGAGTCCTCTAGGAAGTATCTCACGATAAACACTCACAAAGGTCTTTACCAGTATCATCGATTGGTATTCGGAGTAGCATCGGCTCCGGCGATATGGCAAAGAGCGATGGAACAAGTCCTGCAAGGGATTCTGGGGACTCAGTGTTACTTGGATGACATCCTTGTAACAGGTGAAGATGACAGTGAACACCTTAACAACCTAGAACAGGTGCTCACTAGACTACGGGAACATGGGCTGCGAGCCAACCGCCCCAAGTGCAAATTTTTTAAGAAACAGATATCGTATTGTGGCCACGTGATTGATGAAGAGGGGTTACATAAGTCCCCTGACAAAATTGAAGCGGTTGTTAAGGCCCCAGCGCCTGAAAATGTGTCGCAACTGAGGTCATTCCTCGGGTTGGTGAATTACTATCATAAGTTTTTGCCGAATTTGTCGACAATTCTGCACCCACTGAACGCCCTGCTACGAACGGGGGTAGCATGGAAATGGAACGATGATTGTAAGCGTGCTTTTCAGAAGAGTAAGAACTTAATCACTTCAAGGGAAGTATTGGCTCACTGCAACCCAGCACTGCCAATCAGGCTGGCGTGTGATGCGTCTCCCTACGGCATTGGGGCGGTACTGTCACATAAATTCCTTGATGGTTTAGAGAGGCCGATAGCTTTTGCGTCACGCTCGTTAACTTCTGCCGAGCGTAACTACGCCCAGATTGACAGAGAGGCCCTCAGCCTAGTGTGGGGGGTGAAGAAGTTCAATCACTATCTGCACGGTCAAAAATTTACTCTACTAACCGATCATCAACCTCTTGTCTCCATTTTCAACCCTCAGAAGGGTGTACCGATAATGACGGCACAACGGCTGCAGAGATGGTCCCTTTTCCTAGGGGCACACCAATATGACATTGAGTACAAAGGAACTAAACAGCATGGAAATGCTGATGGATTGTCACGCCTACCGTTGCCGACGGTGGAAGAAGAAGACCTTGCAGTGGATCCAATGGAGTTATTCCACTCGACCATAGTCGAATGTCTCCCTGTGACGAATGCAAACATAGAAAAGGAAACACGGAATGACCCGACACTATCACGGGTCTATGATTTAACGGTGAAGGGATGGCCAGCACATGGTGAACCACTGCTGCCAGCATTCTCGCCGAGAAGAGAACAGCTGTCAGCGTGCAGAGGAACCTTGATGTGTGGATCCAGAGTAGTAATTCCACCTAAGTTGATGGATAGGGTACTCAATGAGCTTCATGAGGGTCATCTGGGTGGGGTAAAAATGAAGAACTTAGCCAGAGCGTTTGTGTGGTGGCCGGGAATCGATAGAGAAATCGAAGAGATGACCAAGAGCTGTGCAGGATGTCAGAAGGTTCAAAACGCCCCACCACAAGCTCCTCTGCATCCATGGGAGTGGCCCTCATCTCCATGGCAACGGGTGCACATTGATTTTGCTGGTCCCTTCATGGACTCGATGTTTTTAATTGCGGTGGATGCACATTCAAAGTGGCCAGAGGTAATAAAAATGTCCTCAACCACCACGGAAAAAACTATCACAGTTTTGCGAACCATATTCACCAGGAATGGGCTGCCTGAACAGATTTGCTCTGACAATGGACCACAGTTTGTGTCTGAAGAGTTCCGGAGGTTCTTAAAGAACAATGGCGTTAAGCATTACACATCTGCCCCATATCATCCAGCCACTAATGGATTGGCCGAGAGGTTTGTCCAAACATTCAAGAAGGCTATCAAGGCAATGTGTAATGAAGATATACCCCTACAACACAAGGTGGACAACTTCGTGTTTGCCTACCGGAATGTGACACATGCGGTTACCAACCAAACTCCAGCCATGATGTTCTTCAATCGAAGACTACTATGCCGCTTGGATTTGGTTAAGCCAAACGTCCGAAGAGATGTGGAGAACAGGCAGTTTCAGAATATGAATGAAAGGCCGACCAGGAGTTTTAAGATAGGTCAACCAGTTTTGGCCCGGGACTACCGCACTGAGAAATGGCAGCCAGGAATGATTTGTACATGACAAGGACCTCTCATGTATACCGTGGATGTTGGGGAGAGCATTGTAAGACGCCATGCTGACCAGATTCTAGAGTCACTGGAAAACGTCAACTCCACACCACGATCTGATACACCTGGTAATGAAATTGACGTTCCAATTGCAGCTACCGCAGAACCGGTAATATTGGAAGCAGATGAACCAAACAAAGACATTGATCCTGACGCAACATTGCCAGAAGAACCTGATACCCCAAAGAGGCGTTATCCAGACAGAATCAGGAAGCCTCCTCAAAGACTGAACTTATAATTGCTTAAACTTAACCAATGTATCTAGCAACAGTAATTGTGATTGTAATTCGTTATCATTTAGTTGTTAAATGAATGTTATGTACTGTTTATCTAAAAGGGGAGGAATTGTTGTGTATGTACCTTTAAGAGAATAACTGGTCTCAGACTGCAGTACCGGCAGTCACCACCCCTGTATAAAAGGTGCTAGAGAGCCTCTGTTTGTTAGTTTCACTATTGACTTCCACCAGTAAAGACTTGTTTGTTTTCACTCCTGCTGGTCCGTGTCTCAATCATTCACGGACTTAACACTTGCCACTTATCAGCCCAAGCCTGAATGTTGTCCAGGTCTTGCTGCATGCGGACATAGACTGCTTCATTATCTGAGGAGTTGTGAATGAAACTGAACACTGTGTAATCAACTGCGAACATCCCCATTTCTGACCTGATGATGGAGGGAAGATCATTGATGAAGCAGCTGAAGATGGTTGGGGCTGAGATGATTGGCCTCAAACAACTACAACCATCTTCCTTTTTGCTATGTATGACTCCAGCCAGTGGACTGTTCTTCCCTTGATTCCCATTGACCTCAATTTTACTAGGGCTCCTTGATGCCACACTTGGTCAAATGCTACCTTAATGTCAAGGGCAGTAACTCTCACCTCACCTTGGAAATCGGCTCTTTTGTCCATGTTTGGACCAAGGCTGTAATGAGGTCTGGAGCTGGTGGAACCCAAACTGAGCATCAGTGAGCAGGTTATTGGCGAGTAGGTGCCGCTTGATAGTACTGCCAACGATACCTTCCATCACTTTACTGATGATTGAGAGTAGACTGATGGGGCGGTAATTGGCCGGATTGGCTTTCTCCTGTTTTTTGTGGACAGGACATATCTGGGCAGTTTTCCATATTGTCGGGTAGATGCCAGTGTTGTAGCTGTACTGGAACAGCTTGGCTAGTTCTGGAGCACAAATCTTCAGCACGACAGCCGGGAAATTGTCGGGGCCCATAGCCTTTGCTGTATCCAGTGCGCTCAGCCATATCTTGATATCACGTGGAGTGAATTGAATTGGCTGAAGACTAGCTTCTGTGATGGTGGGGGCCTCAGGAGGAGGCCAATATGGATCATCCACTCAGCACTTCTGGCTGAAGATGGTTGCAAACACTTCAGTCTTGTCTTTTGCACTCACGTGCTGGGCTCCGCCATCATTGAGGATGGGGATATTCATCGAGCCTTCTCCTCCCATTGGTTGTTTAATTGTCCACCACCATTCATGACTTGATGTGGCAGAACTGCAGAGCTTTGATCTGATCCATTGATTGTGGGTTTTCAATAGGAAACATTCCTGTCATCCCTACAGGTAAATTGTTCAGTTGGTATAAATTCCAGTCATACCCCTGAAAGTCAAGAAAGAAAGATTTGCATTGTCAGGTAGATGCCAGTGTTGTAGCTGTACTGGAACAGCTTAGCTAGCGGTGCAGCTAGTTCTGGAGCTCCTTTCACAAACTCAGGATGTCCCAAAGTGCTTTACAGCCAAAGAAGTACTGCCCACATTTGACGGTTCTTAAGCCTTTGCTCTGCACACTGGGCAGCCGTGTACATTTGTGGACTTTTCAGTAACTTGGTTTGGAGATTCCAAAACAGTGAAGATTTCTGCACATGTCAGATGCCTGGCTGATTTACAAAAATAAAACTGTCTGAATGCTTGTCCAAAAGAGTGTGGATTAAACAAAAATATCAACAGAAATATGCATAAGTGGAAAGAAACATTTGGTGGAAAACCTTCAACCAATTGGGGTCACGTTATTGGGTTTATTGGCATCAAAACCATGCTATCAAAGTCGTGGTTTGTTTTCAGGTTAACAACTCACATAAATGTCATTTACAGTCTCTCAAACCCAAAATGTGTCGGGGTATCTGTAGCCCCCTGTTTTCAATGATAAGACCAGTAACAAAAATCAAAATGACAGAAAGTGTCACACTACATCAAAAACACCTTCTAGTTCAGTGTAGAAATGCCAGGGAGGTCTTGCCGTATTGTACGCTTGAGTTCTGCAATCTCTCTATGTATTTATTTCTCTTGTATAATCAAAAGTGCATGTGCACATATTTGCTGTGCATCACACGTTTTGTCATACTTAAGCGTAGGTAAATGTAATCAAATTTATTCTAAGTACATTTATTGCTGCTGATTAACTCTTAAGCAAACGTATTTGTAAGAAAGAGAAAAAAAGGCAGTCATTTGGAAAGTATGTACTGAAATTCCCCAACCAACACAAAGCACTTACTGACCCAGGAGTCAGAGGCCTAGAAATTCGATTAAACAGGCGCGCAGTGCGCACGTGCCTCTTGGTGTTGTCCCTGACTGCGTGCAATATTTGTGCTGCCTGCTCATTACCAGGACTCAGGCATGCAGCCGGCGTTATCTGCGCTATTCATTGGCTGCACGGCTGTTTGGGGGACGGATATCGGGTGTCTCTGACGCCACTGAAAGGCAGCCAGCGCCTCTTAAAGGGGAGGTACACTTCGAACAGTAAATAAACAGTGCACCCTCGCCTCTGAGTCAGCAGGTTGTGGGTTCAAGTCCCACTCCAGAGACTTGAGCACAAAAATCTAGGCTGACACTCCCAGTGCAGTACCGAGGGTGTGCTGCACTGTCGGAGGTGCCGTCTTTCGGATGAGACATTAAACCGAGGCCAGGTCTGCTCTCTCAGGTGGATGTAAAAGATCCCCTGGCACTATTTCGAAGATGAGCAGGAAGTTATCCCTGGTGTCCTGACCAATACTTTTCACTCCACCAACAATACTAAAACAGATTGGCCCAGAACTTCGGGTCTCCCTGGGTGAGTACGCACGGGGTACTCACCCGTAGGCCCGATGGAAGTGCCGGTATCCAGCATGCACTGCGCATGCGCAGGAAACCGACACTTCTGTTCCTCTGAACGAAGAGGTTCAGAGGTCGAACGCGTGCGCGGTGGAGGCTGCGCGTGCGCATCAAACTTCTGTTTTTTTTGCAGGTTTTCCCGGGGACATAAGCCTGCAGAAGTTAGAAATATAAAAAGCAGGCGTAAGGCCTGCTTTTTACAAGGTAAGTGGTGAATTAATTATAATTAAAACATTTTTTCCACAGGTTTATTATTTTTAAATACTTTAAAGCAAGGTAAGTTTAATTTTAGCCCCGTTAGAAAATAAAATTATTTTTTTCAAAAATTTAAATTATTGTTTAAAATAGTTATTTCATGTAATTTATAGTTTATTTAAAAAATGTGATTTAAAAAAAATTTATTTGAAGATTTAGTGATGTTTTGGGGCCGTAGTATTTATAAGTCTTGACAGCTCTTCCTGTCAGACTTATGAGTGGAGCATTCCCTGCTCCGGCTGCCCATGGCCCACGTGATCCCAGGGGATGCATCAAACTAACTGCGCCCCTGGGATACGCAAGCACTGCGCGCCGGCAGCTGGACCAGGCCCCGGATCGGAACTCCACGGGAGCCCAGAGCTCAATGGCCAGCGCGCTAGGTAAGTGCAGATCTGGGGCTTGCACCCACGGGAAGCCCCCAATCCGAATTTCTGGGCCATTATTATCTGGTCATTATAACATTGCTGTTTGTGGGAGCTTGCTGTGTGCAGTTGGCTGTCGCGTTTCATACATTACAACAGTGAGTACACTTAAGAAAGCTTTAAAGCGCGTTCAGATGTCCAGGGGTCATGAAAGGCGCTATATAAATGCAAGTCTTTCTTTTTTTACAAGGATCGATACATATACCAGGAAATTAAATACATAGCCACAATAGAACTTTCTGTTACTCAGCTTCAGTTACTTTTCAGTAAACTTTCAATAAATATATTGCAAGTACTAATTCTTTGTCATCTACTGCTGATGGCAAAAGCTGAATAAAGTAGCCTTAAAGTTCATGGTATATAATAAAACAGTGATCTCAAAGCAATGGTCTAATCCTGATGTTCAAATCCCTGTTATAAATGATTTTAATTCCTTTCAGAACTTTGACATCTAAAAGTCCAATATTTTAATCAGTCCTTTCTATCCATTATTTTCTGTATTAATAATCTTCACTGCTTTGATTGAATCAGGGTATTTTTTCATAGGTTTTTCCAAAAAATAAAGAGGGGTGGATTAGGCTGAAGATGCTGGTCTCAGGATCAGTTAGACTCCAGAGTTATATTGACACTTTCACATTGATAAGCATCCAAAATCACCAAAGTGAAAGTAAATCTGCAGCCAGACTCACTAGGCCCAAAGTGAATGGTGACATTTTCTAAATGAAGTGTGGGGAGACAACAGGAATATGATTTTGCTCACTCCACAATCTGATAGTGTTGGTCAGTTGTATCTGTAATAAAAACAGAAAATGCTGAAAATACTCAGCAGGTCAGGCAGCATCTGTGGAGAGAGAAACAGAGTTAACGTTTCAAGTCAATGACGGTTCGTCAGAACTGGAAGAAGTTAGAGATGGAACTGGTTGTTAAGCAAGTGTAGGAGCAAGGAAAGGGGGGAGGGGAGGAAAGAACAAAAGGATGGAAGGCAGGAGAGATTAAAAGACAAAAGGAATGATGGTGGAAGGCAAAAGGAGATGGTAATGGGACAACTTAAGAAACAAAGGTGACTCTAGATGAGGTGTAAATGGCGATGGCAGAATGAAAGACAGCTGCCATGTGAGAGAGAGAAAGAAAATGGGAAAAAGAAGATGGGGTAGAGGTTATGATCTGAAATTGTTGAACTCGATGTTGAGTCCAGAAGGCTGTAAAGTGCCTAATCGAAAGATGAGGTGCTGTTCCTCGAGCTTACGTTGAGCTTCATTGGAACAGTGTAAGAGGCCGATGGTAAGATGCTGAGTATTTCCAGCATTTTCTGTTTTTATTTCAGATTTCCAGCATCCGCAGTATTTTGCTTTTGTATCAGTTGTATCTGTTTTTTTTCAATGTATTTCTTACTTCATCTCTTTATGAGTCACTTCAGAGGATATGGACCTCACTAACCTCACTCAATCACCAGCACTGGGTGGTGTGTGAGAGGTGGCCAGATGGCACTTCCTCTAATCTAACATTTCTTCCTGTGACTCTCCCTTTCACTTGGCAGTTCTCCAAGGCAGGGTGAAAAATATCTTCATGTGGTATATTACAGGCACTGACTGACATCCGTAGCACAGAACATTGGAACTCCAACCAGCTGCACCAGCAATCGGCCCCGGCCAATCTTAAACACATCAAGTAAAATACAAAATGCTGAAAATACACAGCGGGGAAAAAAAAGTACAGGTTAAATACAAAAAGAAAGACTTGCATTTATATAGCACCTTTCATGACCACCGGATATCTGAAAGTGCTTTACAGCCAATGAAGTACTTTTTGGAGTGTAGTCACTGTTGTAATGTGGGAAACACAGCAGCCAATTTGTGCACAGCAAGCTCCCACAAACAGCAATGTGATAATGACCAGATAAACTGTTTTTGTTATGTTGATTGAGGGATAAATATTGGCCAGGATATCTCCCCTGCTCTTCTTCAAAATAGTGCCATGGGATCTTTTACATCCACCTGAGAGGGCAGATGGGGCCTTGGTTTAACGTCTCATCCGAAAGACAGCACCTCCGACAGTGCAGCGCTCCCTCAGCACTGCACTGGAGTGACAGCCTAGATTATGTGCTCAAGTCCCTGGTGTGAGACTTGAACTCACAACCTTCTGACTCAAAGGCGAGTGTGCTACCAACTGAGCCACAGCTGACAAGTTGAGCAGAGATTCTTCATACAAAATGAACAAGGAAAGCATTGCTTTTCCAACCTTTCTTTTTGGGAGACAGACCTAACATTGCGCTTCCTGGAGGCTACCCAGCCAACAACAAATTAAGTTTTCAGGGTCTGGGGTTGTATGCTTGGTAGGGTTTCCTGAAGCGCGGTGCAGCCCAGACTGTTTGTGGAGTCTGGAGGTTGTCCTCCTGGCCCTACAAGAATAGGTTTTTTACTTACCTCGGAAGGCCTCTGTTTCTGGTCCAACAGCTTCTACTGAACGGGGTGTTTGCGGCCAGCTCAGTAGGCTGTAAAAATGGCTTTTGGGTCTTTTTTACATCATAGGACCCTGATTAGCATAAATTTATGTGGCACTTACCTGAGTCAGACGGACACCTCAGCTGCCCAGTTTTAAGATGACCGCAGGGTGGAAAAAGAGTGGTGAGGGGACCACTTTGAGTTTGACTCCCGTACGGTCAGGATTCCGATGGGTGGAGGAACTTAAAATCCCCACTTAGTCTTCCAGGGATGTGATTCCCCAGCTGCCTGTATCCCTCTAGTGCCTAGCCCAACTGGACTTCCTTCCTGAGCCTAAATCGTAAATGTAAATCTGCACTCGCAGCAGGGAGCTGTGTGTTGGAGATTCAGAGCTACAACATTATACTCCTACATCGGATCCACATTCTCCATATTAAGTTATGATGAAGACAGCTATTCATAGACAAGGCTTGTCTTCCCTTAAGTATAGAAGATTGAGGGTGATCTCATTAAGATGTTTAAGCTGATTAATGGAGTTGATCGGGTAGATAGAGAGAACCTATTTCCTCTGGTGGGGGAGTTCAGAACAAGGGGGCATAACCTTAAAATTAGAGCTCGGCCATTCAGGAAGCACTTCTTCACACAAAGGGTAGAGGAAATCTGGAACTCTCTCCCCCAAAAGCTGTTGAGGCTGGGGGACAATTGAAAATGTCAAAACTGAGATTGATAGATTTTTTTTAGGTAAGGTTATTAAGGGATATGAAACCGAGGCGGGTAAATGGAGTTAAGATACAGATCAGCCACAATCTCATTGAATGGCGGAACAGGCTAGCGGGGCTGAATGGTTTCCTCCTGTTCCTATGTTCCTGTGAGGGGAGGTTCTCCGCTTGGATTGAGAATGACACTTTAGAGTGTTGCTAGGGATGCTATGATTGACATCGGCACACCTGGGCAGAGAGAATAACAAAAATCAGACAGGATTCCTGTTTCTGCTTTTTAGCCAGTTAATATTGCTGGAAATTGAATGTGGATGTCAGATAAAGATAGGATCGAGGATAGACTCGGCAGTGATACTCCCAGCTTGAATAGTCTATGGAACTTATTATCTGGGCTCACACATGATAGAATCGGCACTTGGGCAGGGCAGCAGATGTGTCTCCATGCCTTTGGGATCACGAGTCTGTCCTAATCTGGTGGGGTGCGGGAGCGAAGGAGGTAGGGCAGAAAATAGAGGCAGGGATTTGTGCTTTTCTTGCATTTGGTAGCAAAACAAAATCACAGTGAATATTGACACCGCTGCCAGACCGGGGACACAAATGTGCGAAACGTCGCTCAGTTGCTCAAGCACAGCCCAAATGTAAGTACTGTTCCGTATTGAAGCACTGTACATTGTTGAGTTCTACACTTAGCCATGTAGAGAACCTCACTAGAGAACTTCAATGCAGTACCGTCAGTCTACAGCCTGAATGCATCAAATTCCACCCCTTCATTAATTGTACCAGCGGTGTAACTGAACACAGCTGTTAATATCCCACAGAATTGTAATGGAAGAGCACCAGAGTTGGGCCCCTTGTGAAGTTCCACTCGGTAGTGTAGATTCGAACTATACATTTCAGGCAAAGCGTTGGGTGATTATTGTCCTCCCACTTCCTGGCGGTGCAAATCTAAACTCCTCCATCACCATCCCTGGGTATGTCCTATCCCACTGGCAAGACAGGCACATCGGGGTGGCGGCACAATGGAATACAGTCGGGAAGGAGTGGCCCTGGGAGTCCTCAACATTGACTCCGGACACCATGAAGTCTCATGGCTTCAGGTCAAGCATGGGCAAGGAAACCTCCTACAGATTACCACCTACCTCCCTCCCTCAGCTGATGAATCAGTACTGCTCCATGGTGAACACCACTTGGAAGAAGCACTGAGAGTAGCAAGGGCACAGATTGTACTCTGGTTGAGGGACTTCAATGTCCATCACCAAGAGTGGCTCGGTAGCACCACTGCTGACCGAACTGGCCGAGTCCTGAAGGACATAGCTGCCAGTTTGGGCCTGCGACAGGTGGTGAGAGAACCAACACGAGGGAAAAACCTACTTGACCTCATCCTCACCAATCTACATGTCGCAGATGCATCTGTCCATGACAGTATTGGTAGCAGTGACAACCGCACAGCCATTGTGGAGACAAAGTCCCATCTTCACACTGAGAGCACCCTTCATCGTGTTGTGTGGCACTACCACCGTGCTAAATGGGATAGATTCAGAACAGATCTAGCAGCTCAAAACTGGGCATCCATGAGGTGCTGTGGGCCATCAGCAGCAGCAGAATTGTATTCCACCACAATCTGAAACTCATGGCCCGGCATATCCCTCACTCTACCATTACCATCAAGCCAGGGGACCAACCCTGGTTCAATAAGGAGTGTAGAAGGGCATGCCAGGAGCAGCACCAGGCGTACCTAATAATGAGGTGCCTACTGGGGAAGATGCAACACAGGACTACATGCTTGCTAAAAAGCAGAAGCAGCATGTCATAGACAGGGCTAAGCGATCCCACAATCAACGGATCAGATCAAAGCTCTGCAGTCCTGCCACATCCAGTCATGAATGGTGGTGGACCATTAAACAACTAATGGGAGGAATATCCCCATCCCCAATGATGGTGGAGCCCAGCACATGAGTGCAAAAGACAGGCTGAAGCATTTGCAACCATCTTCAGCCAGATGTGCCAAGTGGATGATCCATATTGGCCTTCTCCTGAGGTTCCCACCATCACAGAAGCTAGTTTTCATCCAATTCGATTCACTCCACGTGATATCAAGAAACGGCTGAGCGCACTGGATACAGCAAAGGTTATGGACCCTGACAACATCCCAGCTATCGTGTTGAAGACCTGTACTCCAGAACTAGCCGTGCCTCTAGCTAAGCTGCTGCAGTACAGCTACAACACTGGCATCTACCCGACAATGTGGAAAACTGTCCACAAAAAGCAGGACAAATCCAATCCAGCCAATTACCGCCCCATCAGTCTACTCTCAATCATCAGCAAAGTGATGGAAGGTGTCATCGAAAGTGATATCAAGCGGCACTTACTCACCAATAACCTGCTCACTGATGTCCAGTTTGGGTTCCGCCAAGATCACTTGGCTCCTAACCTCATTACAGCCTTGGTCTAAACATGGACAAAGGAACTGAATTCCAGAGGTGAGGTGAGAATGACTGCCCTTGACATCAAGGCAGCATTTGACCGAGTGTGGCATCAAGGAGCCCTAGTAAAACTGAAGTCAATGGGAATCGGTGGGGGGGGTGGGGTGCGGCAGGACACACTCCATTTGCTGGAGTCATACCTCGCACCAAGGAAGATGGCTGTGGTGATTGAAGGTGAATCATCACAGCCCCAGGACATTGCTGCAGGAGTTCCTCAGGGCAGTGTCCTAGGCTCAACCATCTTCAGCTGCTTCTTCAAAGACCTTCGCTCCAACATAAGGTTAGAAATGGGGATGTTCGCTGATGATTGCATAGTGTTCAGTGCCATTCACAACTCCTCAGATAATGAAGCAGTCCATGCCCGCATGCAACAAGACCTGGATGACGTTCAGGCTTGGGCTGATAAGTGGCAGGTAACATTCGCACCACACAAGTGCCAGACAATGACTATCTCCAACAAGCAAGGTTCTAACTGTGATGAAATATGCCGTTCATCAGGCACTGTATTCTCTGTGTTCTCAGGCACTGTATTCTCTGTGTTTAGTTTCAGTTTCATTTCCCCTCCGGTACTGTATTGTGTGTAGGGCTCCGCCCATACCTGGCCACTACTTAAGCAGGCTGCACTGTCTCACAGACAGTGCAGCAGATCTTTGGATGGGAGACACTTCTCCACTGTGTATTACTTTCTTAGTTAATAAAAGCCTTGCTTTGCTCCGTTAACGTCGAGTCTCGGATTCATTGAGGCACATCAATTTTATTAACTAAATTTTCAACGCAATGGATCAACTCTTGAAACCCAAACGTTTGGATTTGGACCAGCATGCTTCGGACGCATCGGCACGCTTCGGACACTGGTTTAAGTGTATGGAATTCTGCCTGGACAATTCCGTAGCTGTCACAGGCGCTACGGACGCCGAAAGTATGAAACTCGGAATCCTGCGGAATTGGGTAAGTCACCGAGTTTACCCCCTCATCCAAGACGCCGACACGTACCCAGCCGCCTGCGACATCCTAAAGGCGCATTACCAGCAGCCTACGAATGAGGTGTACGCTAGGCATCTGCTCGCTACTCGCGCACAGCGACCTGGGGAATCGCTGGATGAGTTCCTAGTCACCCTGAAAACGCTTGGCAAAGACTGCAAGTGCCAAGATGTAAAAGCCGCAGTGTACACTGACGAGCTTGTTCGTGATGCCTTTATCACAGGCCTCAGCTCCACTTACATCCGGCAGAGACTACTGGAAAAAACGGGATTGGACCTGAAACAGGCTGTGGACACAGCGCGATCCCTGGATGTGGCCCAGAGAAACTCGGACGCCTACTCTTCAGCCCGCGCCGCCCACGCCACCACGTGTGCACCAAGGGCGCCGCCATCTTGGAAGGCATCTTCCCCGCCCGGCAGCCCGACACCGTCGGGGCCCCGCTCTCCCCCCAGAAGCCCTACGACAGCCGCGACGCGTCGGGGCCCCAACTGCTACTTCTGCGGGCAGCCGAAGTACACCAGAAACCTGTGCCCGGCGAAAGGCACCACCTGCTTTAAGTGCGGTAAGAAGGGGCACTTTGGGAAGGTGTGCAGAGGGAACCCCGCTGGAAAACCCGCCACCGCCGCGTGTGCGCCGTGGGAGCGGCCATCTTGGACGCCATCTTGCCCGACCTCGTGGGGTCCGCCATCTTGTGAGCAGACAGCATGGACGCCATCTTGTCTCGATCAGGGCTCTACAGTGGCATCGGTCACAGTGGACCAGACCAGACCGCACCCGCTATCCAAATCAATGGTGGACATCGAGGTAAACGGGTGCGGGGTTAAATGTTTAATTGACAGTGGAAGCACGGAGAGTTTTATCCACCCTGAACTAGCACAACAACTCTCTCTAATGGTGGTCCCTGCTCGGGGCACCATCTCTATGGCTGATAAAACCGAGACATCGACCGTTATGGGTTACTGCGCGGTACAATTGTCCGTTAACGGAACTGTATACGATAATTTTAAATTGTTAATCATGAAGAATCTATGTGTGAGCGTGATCTTGGGCCTGGATTTCCAGTGCCACCACCAAAGCATCACGCTCAATTACGGTGGGTCCCAGCCGCCCCTCACAGTGTGCGGTCTGGCTACCCTGAAGGTAAAGCCGCCTTCGCTATTCGCGAACCTTACTCCCAACTGCCGGCCAATAGTGACCAAAAGCAGTAGGTACAGCTGGGAGGACAGGCGGTTTATCGCGACCGAGGTAGACAGGCTCCTGAAGGAGCGCATTATCGAACGCAGCAACAGCCCGTGACGCGCCCAAGTGGTGGTGGTGAGGGGTAGCGAGAAGAAGCGGATGGTGATAGATTATAGCCAGACGGTTAATCTATACACCCAGCTAGACGCCTACCCGCTACCCCGCATATCCGAGATGGTGAACCAAATCGCCCAATACCGGGTGTTCTCCACCATCGACCTCAAGTCAGCATACCACCAGCTCCCTATCAGACCAGAGGACCGCCCGTACACCGCCTTCGAGGTGAACGGACGCCTCTACCAATTCCTCAGAGTCCCCTTTGGGGTGACGAATGGGGTCTCGGTCTTCCAGAGGGAGATGGACCGCATGGTCGATGACCACCACTTGCAGGCAACCTTCCCCTACCTCGACAACGTCACCATCTGTGGTCACAACCAGCAGGATCACGACTCGAACCTCGAGAGGTTCCTGAAAACCGCACAAAAACTCAACCTCACTTACAATGAGGACAAGTTCGTTTTCAACACCACGCGCCTCTGCATACTAGGCAGCGTGGTGGAGAATGGGGAAATCGGACCAGACCCCGACCGATTGCGCCCCCTTCGGGAGCTGCCCCTGCCCAACACTCCCAAAGCCCTGAAAAGGTGCCTGGGGTTATTTTCTTATTATTCCCAATGGGTCCCCAACTACTCCGACAAAGCCGGCCCCCTCTTGAAAGCATCCTCTTTTCCGCTCTCTGCTGAGGCCCACGCCGCCTTCAAAAGCATTAAGCAGGATATTGAGCAGGCCACGCTACAGGCAGTGGACGAGAACACTCCATTTCAAGTGGAAAGTGATGCGTCTGACTTTGCCTTGGCGGCCACCCTCAACCAGGCGGGACGGCCCGTAGCTTTCTTCTCGAGGACCCTCCAAGGGCCCGAGATCAGACACTCCTCCGTGGAAAAGGAGGCCCAAGCCATCGTGGAGGCAGTGCGCCACTGGCGCCACTACCTAGCCGGCAAACGCTTCACCCTACTTACCGACCAGCGGCCGGTAGCGTTTATGTTTAATAATAAACAGAAGGGGAAGATTAAAAATGATAAGATTCTCAGGTGGCGGATCGAGCTCTCCACCTTCGAGTATGACATCATTTACCGGCCAGGGGCCCTTAACGAATCCCCCGACACCCTCTCACGAGGGATGTGTGCCAGCGCCACCGGGGATCGGCAACAGACCCTCCACAACGACCTCTGCCACCCAGGGGTCACGCGGCTGTTCCACTTCATAAAGTCTCGCAACTTACCCTATTCGATTGAGGAAGTTCGGTCTCTGACCAGGAACTGCCGCACCTGCGCTGAGTGCAAGCCTCGGTTCTACCGCCCAGATAGAGCCCACTTAATCAAAGCTACACGGCCCTTTGAGCGGCTCAGCTTAGATTTCAAGGGCCCCCTCCCGTCAGTCGACCACAATGTTTACTTCCTGAACATTGTGGACGAATACTCCCGTTTCCCATTTGCCTTCCCCTGCCCAGACATGACCAGCGCCACGGTCATTAAATGCCTGAACAGCTTGTTCTGCCTGTTCGGTATGCCAAGCTACATCCACACGGATAGGGGGGCGTCCTTCATGAGTGAAGAGCTACGCCAGTACATGCTGTCCAGGGGGATCGCCACGAGCCGTACCACCAGCTACAACCCCCAGGGTAACGGCCAGGTGGAGCGAGAGAACGGGACAGTATGGAAAGCAGTCACTCTAGCTCTAAGGACCAAGGGCCTCCCTATCTCCCGCTGGCAGGAAGTCCTCCCAGATGTGCTCCATTCGATATGGTCGCTATTGTGTACTGCCACTAATGCCACGCCTCATGAACGAATGTTTGTCTTTCCCCGGAAATCCACCTCAGGCGTATCCATGCCGTCATGGCTCTCCACCCCAGGTCCGGTATTTGTACGAAGGCATGTGAGGGGCCACAAGACGGACCCTCTCGTGGAGTCAGTGCACCTACTCCACGCCAACCCCTAATACGCATATGTCCGGCACGCCGACGGAAGGGAGGACACCGTGTCCATAAAAGACGTCGCCCCAGCCGGTAACGACAACAACCACGACAACAACAGCAACAGCGATCACAGCAACTCTTACCCACCCACTACTCTTTCATCACCCCCGGAAGAACATCGACCAACGGTGCCCCCACCAACTACCCCTTCAACAACCCTGGCGGCGCCCCCGGCAGAGACCCAGGAGGCCACCGGGGACACCCAGCCGACACCCGCTGCACCACGTCGGTCACAGAGGACTATCAAACCCCCGAACAGACTAAATCTATAGAAGGGGTGAATGTGATGAAATATGCTGTTCATCAGGCACTGTATTCTCTGTGTTCTCAGGCACTGTATTCTCTGTGTTTAGTTTAGTTTCAGTTTCATTTCCCCTCCGGTACTGTATTGTGTGTAGGGCTCCGCCCATACCTGGCCACTACTTAAGCAGGCTGCACTGTCTCACAGACAGTGCAGCAGATCTTTGGATGGGAGACACTTCTCCACTGTGTATTACTTTCTTAGTTAATAAAAGCCTTGCTTTGCTCCGTTAACGTCGAGTCTCGGATTCATTGAGGCACATCACTAACCACCGCCCCTTGACATTCAATGGCATTACCATCACTGAATCCCTCACCATCAACACCCTGGGGGTCACCATTGACCAGAAACTTAACTGGACCAGCCACATAAATACAGCGGCAACAAGAGCAGGTCAGAGGCTAGGTACTCTGCGGCGAGCGTCTCACCTCCTGACTCCCGAAAGTTTTTCTACCATCTACAAGGCACAAGTCAGGAGTGTGATGGAATACTCTCCACTTGTCTGGATGAGTGCAGCTGCAACAACACTCAATAAGCTTGACACCATCCAGGACAAACATTCACTCCCTCCACCATCGGCGTACCGTGGCTGCAGTGTGTACCATCTACAAGATGCACTGCAGCAACTCGCCAAGGCTTCTTTGGCAGCACCTCCCAAACCCGTGACCTCTTCCACCTAGAAGGACAAGGGCAGCAGATATATGGGAACACCACCACCTCCAAGTTCCCCTCCAAGACACACATCATCCTGACTTAGAAGTATATCACCGATCCTTCATCGTCACTGGGTCAAAAACCTGGAACTCCCTCCCTAACAGCACTGTGGGAGTACCTTCACCATACGGACTGCAGCGGTTCAAGCACCACCACCTTCTCAAGGGCAATTAGGGATGGGCAATAAATGCTGGGCTGGCCAGCGACGCCCACATCCAATAAACGAATATAAAAAAAAACTTCCAGCATGCTCAAGTCACAAAGATTAGCGTTACAAAGGAATAAAATTTTCTGTAACAGAATTCCAGTGTTAAAATAGTTGACTGGGAACACAACAATACCCTAATTTCAGAAGTGAAATACTGCAGAGGCTAGAAATCTGAAATAAAAAACAGAAAATGCTGGAAATGCTCAGGAAAGAACAAAGGGGAAGGTCTGTGATAGGGAGGAAGGCAGGAGAGATTAAATTCCAAAAGGGATGATTGTGCAAGGCAAAAGTGGATGGTAAATGGGACAAGTAAAGAAACAAAAGATGGGTCTAGAGGAGGTGTAAATGGCAATAGCAGAATCATTAACAACAGCTGCTGTTTGAAAAAATGGGAGCAGTGTTTATGATCTGAAATTGTTGAACTTAATGTTGAGTCTGGAAGGGTGTAAAGTAACTAATTGAAAGATGAGGTGCTGTTCCTCGACCTTCCATTGAGCTTCATTAGAACAGTGTAGGAGGCCAGGGACACACAGGTCAGAGTAGGAGTGGGGCGGAGAATTAAAATGGCAGCTGTACTTTAAAACCAAAGCCTGAGAGGTAAATTCAGCTTTATAGAAAGAAAGAAATGGTATTTATACAGCACCTACACGACCTCAGGACATCCCAAAGTGCTTTACAGCCACTGAAGCACTTTTGAGGTGTAATCACTTTTGTAATATAGGATATGTGGCAACAAATTTGCGCACAGCAAGGTCCCACAACCAGATAATGACTAAATAATCTGTTTTTAATGATGGTGGATGAGGGATAAATATTGGCCAGGACACTGGGGAGAATTCTGCTGCTCTTCTTCAAAATAGTGCCATGGGATCTTTCACGTCCACCTCAGAGGGCAGACAGGGCCTCGCTTTGTCTCATCTAAGAAACGGCACCTCCGACAGTGCAGCACTCCCTCAGTGCTGCACTGAAGTGTCAGCCTGGATTATGTGCTCAAATCTCTGCAGTGAGACTTGAACCCATACCTACTGATTCAGAGGGGAGAGTGTTACCCACTGAGCCACCCCTGACACCTTTATAGGATTTGTTTATCATACAGTACTGACAGAATCATTAAAAACCTGTATTACCCCAGAATGTTTAGATTTAGAGGGGAACTATGTCCCCTGAATGAAGAAAAGTTGACATATTCTTCAACATCGTCTCGCGGTTCTGCTGCCAATGCAGAGGTGAGTCAGCCACTGTGGATTGAAGTGGTCCCTGAATCAAGTGTTTGCCAAGCCTCTGGAAATGCTGATGTCCACTCGAAATAATAATGAGCTATGCATACACAAGCCCCATAGGTGTCAGTTTTCACAGAAAAAACAAGTGAACTACGGAGTGTGATATACTGAAATCCAAAATAATAAAAATACATTTAATTCATTCAGTCACCTTGAAGCAGTGGACTTGGTCATCGACCTGCATTCAGGACTGTTTTTCAGATGTACGCTGTTTTTGAGTTGTCATTATTTGGGGCTGCACCAACTCTTTCCAAACTGTTAGACAGCCTTTCTGGGGTTGGCATGTATCACACATATCTTGCTTATCTGGATCATCTGGCTTAACTGTTTAAACTATAGGTGATAATCTAAGTTACAGAGTTCACTCTAAACTGAGTACAGAAATACAAAGCATTCTTTGTTTTTAATTGGAGTTAACTTGCTCATAAACCTATGTCACAAATCTATTCCAATAAATGATATTTGTATAACTGCAATATGTTGTTATTTACAACAGATCAGAAAAATTCGGTGGCGCCCCCTTTGGGGCACTAACTTCACCGGGGCACTACTTTTAGCTCCCTGAAAAAGTTAGCGCCCCTGCGCCATAAATTCAGTGGTAGCGCCCCAAGCAGGAGGCAGGGGGCTGCTAGAAGCACTCCCCCTCCTTCCTGGGGCACTATGAATATCACGGCGCTACGTGCAACAGCGTCGGCACGTAGCGCGCGGTATTGCAGGCCTCCCTCCCCTGATTAAAGGGGAGGGGCCTAGCACTGCGCTCACCGGGGCCCTGCTGGACCACCGGGGAGTGGGCTGCTGAGAAAGCAGCCCTGCACTCAAGAGGAGTGTCGGGCTGAGGATCGCGGCCAGCACCCCAGGTAAAAAATGGGAAGGGGGCAGGTGCTGGCAGTCGGCCAAAAAAAATGGCTGCCCGACACCTGCCCTTTTACTTGTGCTGCCACGGCTGCAAGAACGCCACCCTCACCCTGTCAGACATATCGTCCGGTGATAGGTCAGGGGGCGCGGCTGAAGTTTGCGGCCAGGGGCGCGAGCGGGGCGCTGCGCACGGCGATGATGCCATCGCTGGAGGCACAGCGCCGCGAGGCGTTACTGGCCACCGCCTGCTGCTAACCTCCCGCTGAATTTCGCGGGAGGCGTTAGCGGCGCCGCACCCAAGCTTTGCGCCCCGTTAGCACCCCCCATGGGCGTTAATGGGAGGTGCAAAGCAACCCAATTTTTCCCCCCATATTTTTATCACTTATTTGATGTAGGTATAAATGAGTTTAAACTAAGAACTACTACAGGATTATATTGGGAATATCTTCTTTTCACCCTGAAAACTTGTGCATCATATTCAAGGGAAACCATTCCTTTTACAAGATCACTATTTCTGTGTTTTGTTCCTTCAGCCTCATTTCTATCTTGTTGACTCTCTTCCATTCAGCCAAGAGCTCATCAAATGAATGGTCGCGTTATCACCCGGGGAGAGGCTCCCTCTGCTGGATATACATGTGAGCCCAAAATTACCGAGGAATCTTGCTGCTATCAGTGGCTCTTGAGATGCTTCTTTGGGATGTCATGGCATACACGTGACATGGTACGGAAACCTGCAGAGCAACCAAAATGAACAGGTTGCATTTTGTAGAACAGATTGTGGTTTTATAAAGATTGGACAGTGTCGAAGGACTCAGGAAATCCACTTCTGTTGTTTTCATTGGGCCAGATTTTCCAATCCCCATGGGTGTGTACGAGGTGTGTACGTGCCCGTAGGGACCGCGCAAGTGCCGGTTTCAAGCATGTGAAGCGCATGCGCTAAATCTCGGCACTTGCGATCTGTCAAGAATTGACAGATCCTCCACCTGCCTGGGAGAAGGGCCTCCGCGGGCGGAGAGTTCCGCTTTCTGCACTACCTCCACCCGCTGAAAGCCTTTAAAAAGCTTACGCCTGGTAAAAGCAGATGTAAGGCCTGTTTTTACCAGCATAAGTTAAAAAAAATAAAAAAATAAAAATTTTCACTCATTTATAATTTTAAAATACTTTTAAAAAAGGTAAGTTTATTTTTAGCCCTGTAAAAAACTTTAATTATTTTTTCAAAATTTAAATTTTTGTTTAAAACATTTAATTTAATGTAATTTTAACTAACTTTAAACACGTGATTTTTTTTTCAATTTATTTAATGTTTTCGAAAAAAGAACAAACACAGTTGAAGAATTCAATCCTCAAAACTTTGATAACAGTTCCAAAATACCATCTTATTAAAAATATGCTACTTATTTCATCACCTCAAATCAATGGCCTTAGTTCTGGTCTTTGAGTTGTTGGTCGTTTTCTAAGCTTTCAGCTTCTTTGAAGTTATTCATCAGCGATTGTGAGTTTGCTAGGTTGGCATAATATGAATACCAAAACCAACAACTGTCGCTGTTTCCAAAAACATTGCAAGCAGAGAATAACAAGTCTTCTGCAGCCAGAGGTCATCGACGTCACCGTATTTGACCAGCAGATGGTGCAAAACCATACTCAGATACAGTAAATGAATCTAAATACTGCTAACTTCAAGTACCATAACAACAGTATCTAGACAGGCTGATCAGAAACTAAAAGCATCGAAAGAAACCCCAAATCTCCTGATGGCGCCAGATCTGCCCCAGAAGTTCAGTGGCCACCATTTTGGATCAGACGAGGTTTAGTTTAGAATGCCCACCCGAAACGGGTGTTAGGCCCTTTGAATATGCTGTTTCAGGACCCCGATGCCAACTTGGGCAGAAACTGGGTGGATCATATGCTGAGCATGCTCCGCTCAGTTTTTCTGGGCCGACAGCGGCCTAACCCGCGGTGCTTTAAGGGACCAAGGGAGGCCGGCAAAGACGAGGTAAGTTTTCCAGTTTCCACTTACCTTAATGTGAAGCGAGGCGGGCCAGGGCTGCTCCTCCTGGCTCTACAGCAATACTACGGGCTGCTGGCTGCATGTGCTCATCCCTTTGCCGTTCGCCCCCCACCCCCACCCCCACCCGACCTCCTTTCCAACTTTCCCCCAGGAGCTCCAGAAGTTACCTGTGGGTTGACTCGGCGTCCAGGCTGGCTGATTTTCGGATGGCCTCTGCAGCTCGCCAGCATTATGGAAATGAATTCAAGGCCCAATGTGGGGCGAGCAGCAGGCCTCCGTCTTCAGGTGGCATTTTTAACGCATCGCTGTTTTCGCGCTGGTTCCACTCGAAAACCTACTTTCTCCTCCTATACCAGTGAGGTTTGGTTAAAAAATGACAGTAATTATTATACATAAAAAAACTAATGGAAAACTGGGTTTTATAAGAAATCTAAGCTTGGGCTAAAAATTCGGTATAGCCGCGTTTGGGGCGCTAGTCCTGGCGAAGCACAAAGCTTAGCGCCAGGCGCACTTTCGCGCCACCTAGCACGATATTGGGTCGTTGCGCCCGAGGGTGATTGCGGTGCTAAATCAGGCGCTGCACGAGACTCCTAAGGCGCTAACCCGGCGGCGCAACCCAATTTCACCGCGGCGGGGCGCAGCGCAGGTGCTGTCAATAATCACTTACCCCGAGACACACTGGCACCGGACAGCTCTTAAAGGGGCGGGTCAATTAGGATCACCAGACACAGCACTTCTTGGCAGGCCTTAAATTCGGCGCTAACTTACCTGAGGCACTCCAGCCTGTCAAGACATGGAGAGGGTGAGGCAGAGGGTGGAGCGCTTCACAGATCTGGCATTGGAAGATTTGGTTGGCGCTGTGGATATTCTGTACCCTGAGGATGGAAGGAGGGCTCAACATGTTGATTACTGGCGAGCTTGGAGGGATGTGGCCACCAGAGTGACCTGCAGAAGCGTGGTGCTCAGGAGTGCAGTTCAGTGCAGGAAGAAGTTCAACGACCTCACTCGGGTCGTCAGGGTGAGTGCCTTTTCCACGATCATCTTCACCCCTCCATCTGCACCTGGCTTTATAGCTAGAGGGTGCCCGAACCCCCAAAGGCCATCTGTCAGCCAGCACCCGTGGCCCTTTCAGGAAACAAACACGCAAATGCTGCTCAGTGCATGATGCAAGGGCTATTCAACCATGGGGGGCAAGTGATGTCTGCTCATTGCAGCATGTTTCAACACTTTCCCGTCCTTTCTCCTGCAGGTGAAGCTGGCCAGGAACCTGCGTGAGCAGATGGCCACCGGAGGAGGCCGGCCTGACCTGCGCATCCTCAGCGACCTAGAGGAGAGAGTGCAGAGAATTATGGGAAACCGGCTGACTGGTCCTGTCGCCTCTGGAGCTGCCGACCCCAGAGTGGCCAGTGATGGTAAGGCTATCACCTTTTTGATCTCTCTCCCACCACTTGTTCCCCCCACCAGCATGATTTTTCACTGCCGATCCACTACAGTACATTGCAGCATTTATGCCTCCCTCGCTGCCACCCTGTCCTCACGCTAAAGCCACTCCTGTACCTCCCTGCTTTCAGATGCTGATTCGCCAGGTGAGGAGGCGGGCCCTCAAGCTGCCACTATGAGTGACTCTGAAGGCGACGACCAGGAGGAAGCTGGAACATCCCAAGCACCCTTAGACGAGCCAGCCCAACGGCAGACTGGGGGCACAACTTCCCTGGAGGGGGACGGGGGGGACAGCTCTGAGGAGGAGGAGGCAACGCCAGGCACCAGCAGGCTGCAGCAACGCGGGGGGGGAGGGAAGCTCGGGTGCCGTCTCCCCGGAGGGCGAGTCATGCCACCAGTGCTGCTGCACAGAGCGCAGAGGAGGTGCGTGCCCTCAGTGAAATGAGCGCCCAGGCTGGCCGGAGGCACACTGAGCTCATGGCTGCAGTGGCAAGGTTGGCTGAAACCATCGAGACACTGGCGAGGAGTGTCCAAGACATCGGCGCAGCACAGGCCCGGAGTGCGCTGGACTTCGGGTCAGCATTGGAAAGGTCTGTCCAGGGCTTCGGCGAAGCAATGGAAAGGAGTGTCCAGGACTCGCTGGTCTCCTGTATACGCAGATTGAAGCCATGCGACCAGTGACTGCTGCCACCCTCGATGGCTCAGCCAGGATTACCCGGGGCCCTCACAGCACCACAGCAGGCCAGCAATCTGTGCTCCATCAGATTGCTCCGGATGCTGAAGTGCTGCCCCGTGGGAGTGCCAGTGTGTTGTTGGAGCAGGGAGGTGCTGTCCTCTCTCAAGATGACAGCATTCCTGCTGCCACCACTGGCACTTCTCCACTGCAGCTGCCACCACCTGCAGGACAGACTGCTTCCACCCATGCAAAGGTGGAGCAGTCAGCAGCTGGGCCCTCTAGGCCCAGAGGTCGTCCAGGCCGCACCTCAGGGGCATCTGCGCTCAAGGACAGTCAGCAGGCCTCCCCCAGCCTTGCTGCAGCCACTGGGGTCACATTAAGGAGGAGCTGCAGGGAGGGAAGGGGCCAGAGTCGAAAGAGACCAAGATCCCCATCAGGGGGCAAAGAGTAAAGGGTGGTGATGAAGCCTTTGCTGAGGTGGAATCAAGGCCAAGGAGGATGCCATGACTGTACTTTATGTTTTGGCCAGTCTCACGGGAGGGAGAGCAACTCTTATGAATGCACTTTATGTTTTGGCCAGTCTCACGGGAGGGAGAGTCAATAATGTGTCTGTGTGTTATTTAAGCTTTCTGTTCCTATTGCTTTTTCATGTTGGAAGGAAGCACATTTTTTGTAATAAAACACTTTATTCATTTACAATGGCCATTGTAGTGTATGTAACCGTTCCACCTTTAAGAGAACTATTTTAAGGGTTGCACTACTTTATCTTGGCTGCTGTATACTGTAATACCGGTGGTGACCACACCGGTATATAAGTGCTGTGCAATGATTTATTGGGCAGTTCCGCCCTGACCTTCAACTAGTAAAGACCTGTTAAAGTTTACTCTTGTGGTCTGTGTAGTAATTCTCAATATAACACACAGACTTAACAGCCATGTCTGCTATTTACATGCATATTGCCCTTCACAGGCTTGGGGGTATAAGGGTGTGTCCATTCCTGTTCTTGGAATGGCTACAAGCATTCCGTGAGAGGGGCCTAGAAGTGACTTGTGATCAGCCTCTGACGCACGGCCCTTCCAGTTAGTACCTCCCTCCCATCTTGGTCCTCCTCCTCCTCCTCCTCCTCCTCTGGTGCGTCAATGTCTGGTGGCATTGGCTGGGTGCGTAGGATAGTGAGGTTATGGAGCATGCAGCAAACAACGGCGAAGTGCGAGACTCACTCAGGCGAGTACTGCAGTGCTCCCCCGGAATGGTCCAGACAGCGGAACCGCTGCTTCAGCACGCCGATTGTGTGTTCCACAATGTTCCTCGTCACCTGATGGCTCGCATTGTAGCGTTCTTCAGCAGGGGTACTGGGCATCCGGAGTGGGGTCATCAGCCACGGGCACAGAGGATAGCCCTTGTCCCCGAGAAGCCAGCCCTCTGGGTGAGCCGGGGCCTCGAAAAGGTCTGCTACAGAAGTCTGGCGCAGGATGAAGGCATCGTGGCTGCTGCCTGGGAACTGCGCATTCACTGCGAGGATCTGCTGTCGGTGGTCACAGACCAGCTGGACATTCAAGGAATGGAACCCCTTGCGGTTGCGGAACTCCTCTGGATTGAAAACAGGTGCCCGCAAAGCCACATGCGTGCAGTCAATGGCATCCTGCACCATGGGGAAGTCCGCTATTGCAGCGAAGCCCTCTGCGCGCTCCAGCTGCTTGTCCGGGGTCATTGGGAAGGAGCTGTACTGCCGCCTCCTTTTAAACAGGGCATCAGTCACTTGACGGATGCAGCAATGCACCGCAAACTGCGAGATGCTGGCTATGTCCTCAGATGCAGCCTGAAAAGAGCCGCTCGCGTAGAAGTTCAGGGCAACAGTCATCTTCACAGCCACCGACAGAGATGTCCTGCACCTTATCTGAGGATGCAGTGCTGTCCGAAGCAGGTGGCACAGCTCAGTCACCACCTCCTTTCTAAATCGTAGCCTTCTGACACACTGCTCCTCCGACATGTTCATGTAGGAAAACTGCTGTCGGAAAACCCTGCCAGCGTAAGGTCTGGTGTGGCGACGTCTGTTGGCCCTCCTCCGTCTGGCCATGGCCGCCCCCCTCTCCCTGCGTCTCAGTGCCCTTTCCAGATGGTTCTGCAGCAGGACGTTCTCCTCCAATGCAGCCCCCATAATAAGTGCGTACAGGAAGTTTTACCGTTGTAAATGCTCACCAACAGCAAGGCGATGGTCAGAAGGCTGAAGTTCCTCTTCCTGTGTGGGCTCAGTGGTCAAAAGGCTCTCTGTGTGCAGCTCAGCAACTCTTTGTAACTCACGAAGAAGTTGTGCTCCAGAAATGGCTGCCGCTTTTAAACCACACCAGTCCCCTTTAAATAACACCCCCCAAGGCCGAGAGCGAATGGGTAAGGTTCCATGTAAGCTGTCACTATTAGTGCCAGGCGCTACGGAGGGGGGCGCCACTGAATTTCCAGTCCGGGGCGCCCAAAAGGCGTTGTACACTCAAATGACATCATAATCTGCCTGCGCCCGTGAGCGGGCGCTAAGATTTTGCGCCAGCGCTAAATGCATGCTCAATATGGGGCGAGGCGCCAGGCTCCCTGTGCCCGGCCGGAAATTGGCTAGCGCCCCACTTCTCGGCCTCTTTAGGCGTTAATCGGTGGCGCTAACAACTGAATTTCTCCCCCCTAGAATATAAAAATTGAGATGTAATTGTGAATCTATATAAGGTGGAGAACTGTATGCAGTTTTGTGCTTCACGTTATAGGAAGGATGTTGAGGCAACAGAGCAGCACAGCACAGCACAGATTCACAAGGCAGCTGCCTGGTACAAGGGAATACAAATACAAAGAAAGACTTGGAAAATTGGGGCTATTTTCATTAGAACAGAGCAGATTACTGGGTGATTTGATAGAGGTGTTTAACATTGGGCCAGAAATTAGGATCGGGTGCTTGCCGCGCGTGCAAGCCCCCGATCTGCACTCACCCTGCGCACTGACATCTGAAGCCCGGGCCTGCTTGCATTTCCTGTCACAGGCCCGGTTCCGATGTCGGCGCGATGTGCTTACCTGATCCAACGGCGTAGTTAGTGCGATGTGCTGGCTGGGATCAGGTGAGCACTCTGCAGCCAATCAGGGGAGGGGAAACTCATTCATGAGTTTGATAGTAAAGACTGTCAAACTCATGAAAACTACGGGCGCCCAAAAGACTACTTTAACTTTAATTAAAATTTTAAAAACCATCCCAATAATTAAATGCACTATAAATAACTTTAAAAAGCTATTTAAAACAATTAATAAAATTTTTGAAATTTTTTTTTTTCACGAATTCGGGTCTAAAAATAAACTTACCTTACTGTAAAGTCCTTAAAAACAATGAAGCTGTGGAAAAAATGTAATAATTTTAAATATTAGACCACTTACCTTCAAGAATCCACTGCTTACGCCTCCTTTTTTCATTTCCAAAAAGTTCAGTCCCTTGCACACGCGCAAACCTGTCCAAACGAAGGAAGTTCAACGCGTGCGTGCAGAGTCCTGCGCGCACGCGTTGGACCTCTTAACCCCTTAGTTCGATGGAGAGGAAATGCCGGTTTCCCGCGCATGCGCTGTGCATGCTGGAATCCGGCACTTCCAACGGGCCCACGCATGAGTACACCGTCCGTACTCACGCGTTGGGACCGGAATTACTGGCCCATTATGAAGGGTTGGGACAGAGTCGATAGAAATCGACTGTTTCCGGTAGTTGAGTGGCCTGGAACAAGGGGACATAGATAACAGATTTAGGACAGACAGCAGGAAATTTTTCTGTTGTGAGGTTGTGGAATGCACTATACCAGAGTTACTGATAGAAACAGAGACCATGGCCGCAAGGAGGCGGGTTGGAGTCGGGTTGCCTGGTGGGCGGGTTCCGGTCCCACTTCCAGTTTCAGGCGATCCCGATTTGCGAATTTAATTTAAGTGGCCTAATTAGTCCTGTTGTGCGCACTGCCCGGTCCAATGAGTGTGAGCACGTCTGTTGCTCTTCACTGATGATGTCATTGCTGCTGCTGTTTTTAAGAGGCCCATGTAGCCTCAGCCTCTCATTTCTCCTTTCTGCTGCTGTTTGAATGGGCCCAGGCTACAATGACTGCTGCCAAAGCCAAGGCTGCTCCAAGGTTCAATGAGGACTCCCTCCAAGCTCTTGTGGAGGGAGTAAGAGGGCGCAGGGAGATTCTGTTTCCTCCCAATGGCCAGAGGAAGCTTCCTCAGCAAACAAAGGCAGCCTGGCTGCAAATTGCTGAGGAGGTAAGCGCAAGGCCCTTATATTCACGCAGACGGGTCCAGTGCCGAAAACGGTTTAATGAACTTCTGCGATCATCAAAAGTGAGTATCGCATCACACTTACCTTCAATCTGTTTCCCTTCTCTTCTCATCACCAGCACTCTGCTTTGTAAGCCTGCTCCTCCACATCCCACCTTACTCTCACTTCCCTTGCACCCTTACCTATCCCTCTCTCTCTCTGTACTGAATCACTTCACCATCCTACTATGCACCCCTCATAATTGCTCTCACACTTATGCAATGACAACAACTAACAATGCACAGGGAGACAGCTTCCTCTTGGCACCTCACTCCATCTTCGTCTCCCTCTAAGCTTCTGTGTTATGGATTCTTCAAAGTCACTCCATCACTCTCGCTGAAACTCCACTTGTGTCCCTCCTTGCAGGAAAAGATAGCCTACAATAAGAGGGAGAGAGCGAAGACAGGAGGAGGCCCACCATCCCTGGCGACATTGACAAGTGCTGAGGAGGTTGCACACGAGATTGTGGGAGGTGGCGAGGAGCTGGAAGTGGGGGACGGAGAGATGGGCGCACTAGATGAAGCTGGTGACAGATTAGATTTTCAACCCTCGCATTTAGATTTCATGATTGACAACAATGACATATGATGTTCATAGAGATTGACTTTGGATCATATGCACAATAGGATGTGTCTGCTACCGAAAAATCAGATGTCTAACTCATGCCTTTATTCTCCCACAGGACCATCGAGAGCCCCCCTCCCCAATGTCCAGGAGGAAGAGCCGGACGACTCCTCAGAGGAACCTGCAACCTCTGAGGGAGCAGCGTCACCAGGACTCAGCGCACCCAGCACCAGCGCAGAAATGTACACTTCGGCGGGGTCATCGCGACATAGAGTAGTGTTGTCACCTGGTCTATCACAGCTCACAAGTGAGCATCAGCAGATGGTAGAGACAGCGACGGCAGTGGAGAGTCCTCGTCGGAGGTCGCAGGACACTCCTAGCTCTGCTCAGCTGCATGTAGATGCTGTGCTTCTGGGGCCATCCAGAATGAGAGTGGTGCTAGAACTTCAGGAACAAGTGCAGGAGTCTCTGATAGGGTTTGCATCCAGGGTAACTGCGAGTGTGCAGAGAATGGAGGAGTCTCTCTCAAACATGAGCACAGCCTTTGTGGAGACAATGGTGCATGAATGTTCTGCCATGGAGCGGGTGGCAACCTCCATGGAGAACATAAGTCACCAGACACAGGAGAACATGGTTACTCTTCTAAATAGATGGTCCGTTATGGAGGATAGATGAGCATCTATTGAGGAGAGGCACCAGAGGTACATGGACGTCCCCGTTATGAGGACTGTCAGTACAGAGACGGGTCATAGAAACATAGAAGATAGGAGTAGGCCATTCGGCCCCTCGAGCCTGCTCCGCCATTCAATGCGATCATGGCTGATCATCCAAATTCAGTACCCGGTCCCTGCTTTCTCCCCATACCCCTTGATCCCTTTAGCCTTAAGAAATATATCCAACTCCTTCTTGAATATATTTAATGAACTGGCCTCCACCGCCTTCTGTGGTAGAGAGTTCCACAGGTTCACCACTCTCTGGGTGAAGAAATTCCTCCTCATTTCTGTCCTAAATGGCCTACCCTTTATCTTTAGACTGTGTCCCCTGGTTCTGGACTCCCCGACCATCAGGAACATCTTTCCTGCAACTAGTCTGTCCAGTCCTGTCAGAATTTTATAAGTTTCAATGAGATCACCTCTCATTCTTCTAAACTCCAGCGAGTACAAGCCCAATCGACCCAATCTCTCCTCATACGTCATTCCTGCCATCCCAGGTATCAGCCTGGTGAATCTTCGCTGAACGCCTTCCATGGCAAGAACATCCTTCCTCAGATAAGGCGACCAAAACTGCACACAATACTCAAGATGTGGTCCCACCAAGGCCCTGTACAACTGCAACAAGACATCCTTGTTCCTGTACACAAACCCTCTCGCTACGAAGGCCAACATACCATTTGCCTTCTTAACCGCCTGCTGCACCTGCATGCTTACCTTCAGCGACTGTTGCACAAGGACACCCAGGTCTCGTTGCACTTCCCCTTCTCCCAATCTATTGCCATTTAGATAATAATCTGCCTTCCTGTTTTTGCCACCAAAGTGGACAACCTCATATTTATCCATGTTATATTGCATCTGCCATGTTTCTGCCCAATCACCCAACATGTCCAAATCATCCTGGAGTTTCTCGACATCCTCCTCACAGCACACTCGCCCACCCAGCTTTGTGTCATCTGCAAATTTGGAGATATTACATCTAGTTCCCTTCTCTAGATCATTAATATATATTGTGAATAGCTGGGGTCCAAGGACCGATCCCTGCGGTACCCCACTAGTCACTGCCTGCCACTCGGAAAAGGACCCGTTTATTCCAACTCTTTGCTTTCTGTCTGCCAACCAGTTCTCTATCCAAGTCAATACCTTGCCCCCAATCCCATGTGCCTCAACTTTACACGTTAATCTCTTATGCGGGACTTTATCGAAAGCCTTCTGAAAGTCCAGATACACCACATCCACTGGTTCTCCTTTTTCTATTTTACCAGTTACATCCTCAAAAAATTCCAGTAGATTAGTCAAGCACGATTTACCTTTTGTGAATCCATGTTGACTTTGTCCGATCCTGTCACTGTTTTCCAAGTGCTCTGCTATTACATCTTTTATAATGGACTCTAGCATTTTCCCCACTACCAATGTCAGGCTTACCGGTCTGTAATTCCCTGTTTTCTCTCTACCACCTTTTTGGAATAGTGGGGTAACATTAGCTACCCTCCAATCCATGGGTACTGTTCCAGATTCCATCAAAAGTTGGAAGATGATCAGCAATGCATCTACTATTTCTAGGGCCACTTCCTTAAATACCCTAGGATGTAGATTATCAGGCCCTGGGGATTTATCGGCCTTCAATCCCATCAATTTCCCTAACACCATTTCCCTACAAATAATGATTTCTTTCAGTTCCTCCCTTTCATCAGACCCTATGTTCCCCGGCATCTCTGGGAGGTTATTTGTGTCCTCCTTTGTGAAGACAGAACCAAAATATGTATTTAGTTGGTCTGCCATTTCTTTGTTCCCCATTATAAATTCCCCTGATTCTGACTGCAAGGCACCTACGCTTGACTTGACCAATCTTTTTCTCTTTACCTATCTATAAAAGCTTTTACAGTCAGTTTTTATGTTCCCTGCAAGCTTACTCTCATATTCTATTTTCCCCTTCTTAATTAATCCCTTTGTCCTCTGTTGAATCCTAAATTGCTCCCAATCCTCAGGATTATTGCTTTTTCTGGCCAATTTATATGTCCTCTCCTTAGATCTTATGCTATCCCTAATTTCCCTTGTTAGCCACAGTTGAGTCACCACTTCTGTTTTATTTTTGTGCCAAACTGGGATGAACATTTTCTGTAGTTCATCCATGTGGTCTTTGAATGTTTGCCATTGCCTATCCACCATCAACCCTTTGAGTGACATTCCCCAATCAATCCTACCCAACTTGTGCCTCAGACCATCGTAGTTTCCTTTATTTAAATTTATGACCCTAGTCTCTGAGTCAATTACTTCATTCTCCATCTTAATGAAGAATTCAATCATATTATGATCGCTCCGACCCAAGGGGCCTCGTACACATGATTGCTAATTAATCATTTCTCATTACATAATACCCAGTCTAAGATGGCCTGATCTCTGGTTGGTTCCTTGACATATTGGTCCAGGAAACCATCCCGTAAACACTCCAGGAATTCCTCCTCCACAGTATTGTTACTAATTTGGTTAGCCCAATCTATATGTAGATTAAAGTCGCCCATGATGACTGCTGTGCCCTTATCGCATGCTTCTTTAATTTGCCTTTTAATGCCATCCCCAACCTCTGCCTTACTGTTTGGAGGTCTATATACCACTCCCACTAATGTTTTCTGCCCCTTGGTATTTCTCAATTCTACCCATACAGATTCCACATCATCAGAGCAAATATCCTTCCTTATAATTGTGTTAATCCCTTCTTTAACCAGTAATGCTACCCCACCTCCCTTTCCTTTTTGCCTATCTTTCCTGAATATCGAATACCCCTGGATATTGAGTTCCCAGTCTTGGCCATCCTTGAGCCACATTTCCATAATCCCAACCAAATCATATTCATTTACCTCTATTTGCGCAGCCAATTCATTCACCTTATTACGAATGCTCCTCGCATTAAGACACAAAGCCTTCAGGCTTATTTTTTTAATGCTCTTAGACCTATTAGAATTATTATTTACTGTGGCCATGTTTGATTTAAACTGTTGATTTCTCTGACTGCCACTTTTGTTTTTCTCCTTCCTATCTTTTGCTTTTATCTCTGTTTCCCTTTCCTCTGTCTCCCTGCTCAGGTTCCCAACCCCCTGCCATTTTAGTTTAGACCCTCCCCCAGAGCACTAGCAAACACTCCACCTCGGACATCGATCCCAGCCCTGCCCAGGTGCAGACCGTCTGGTTTGAACTGGTCCCACCTCCCCCAGAACCGGTTCCAATGTCCTAGGAACTTGAATCCCTCCCCCTGGCACCATTCCTCTAGCCACGTATTCACCTGAAATATCCTTCTATTTCTACTCTGACTAGCATGTGGCACTTGTAGCAATCCTGAGATTACTACCTTTGAGGTCCTATTTTTTAATTTACCTCCTAACTCCCTCATGGCCCCACTGAAGCTGCTCTCCAGTCACTTGCTAGCAGTGAAGTGCAGGTGACCCATTAGAGGGATGTTGGTGGCAGACAACAAGGAAGTGTGGGCTCCTCTCCAAGTGCTCAAACGACCATGCCACTGTGGAGCCCTCGGTCAGAGCCCTAGGTTCCTCACCCAACTGAAATGGCCATCTCAGCCCCTGCACACCCACAGGAAGAGCAGACTGTGGAGGAACACTCCCAGGTTCCGAAACCCAGAGGACACCTGTCAAAGGCATCTAAGCAGGCGCAGCATCAAAGTGAGCAAGGTGCCTCTACATCTGTTGAAGCCACGGGGGAACCACCATGTAGAAGCACGCGTAAGAGGAAGTTAACACAGAAATAGCCACAAGAGTAGTCACTTGAGTGTTTTGTTCTGTTGTAAACTTTTGATTGTCATCCTTTGTGATGTGATTAAACAAAAGTGAAGGCAAAGAGTTGAAGTTCTGGGCTATGTGTCCTGGGAAATGGAAGTTGCACATTGAGGGCTCAGGGCGACTTGCATTTGTAATGATGGTGCTGAGAGTGATAGGAAAGCACTGTTTATTGTAGTGATGATGTATGGCGTGTTAAGAAGTTTGTCCACATATTCATAGCCATATGCCAGCCACTTGTGGTTGAAGCGCAAGCTTACGCGAATCTGGCATGGATGAGTGCATGCCTTGTGTGATGGGCAGCAATGTGGAAAAGTGCTGCTGCATTGGCCACATCCGGCCCCGCAAGGCGGGCCTCCTCCACGTCCTCGTCCTTCTCCTCCTCCTCCTTCTCCACCTCGGCCTCCTCCCCCTCGTCCTCCCCCTTTTCTTCTGAAGATGCTCTGCACTGAACCACTTGTTCCTCAGGCGGCACTAAGCCACACTTGTGCGATGTTGTGCATGGCACGCAGACGACAATGATTCTGGACACCCTGGCTGGTGCATACTGCAGGCCTCCACCAGATCTGTCGAGGCATCGGAATTGCATTTTGAGCAAGCTGATGGTTTGCTCTATGATGCTTCTGGTGGAAATGTATCTCACATTGTACCACCCCTCAGCTTCGTTTGATGACCTCCTCATCAGTGTCATGAGTCACTTTTTCAGGGGATAGCCCTTGTTGTCAAGTAGCCATCCAGAAAGTTGGATTGGCAGATTGAAGAGCTGAGGATGAACGAGTCATGGCAACTGCCACGGAACTTGGTGCAAACATGCATAATATTCTTCTTGTGGCTACACACCAGCTGGACATTAAGGAAGTGGAAGCCCTTGCGGTTCACAAGTACAGCTGGATTGTGATGGGGTGCCCTAATGGCCACATGTGTGCCGTCTATGATGCCCTGTACCCTTGGGAAGCCTGCCATACTTGCAAAGCCAACCGCACACGCGGTTATACTTGCTTCATCCGTGGAGAAGTGGATGTAATTGTGTGCCTTTGTAAAGAGAGCATCGGTAGCCTGCATGATGCAAGTGTGTGCAGCCATCTGGGAGATGCCAATGATGTCTGCTGCTGATGCCTGGAAGGAGGCCGAAGTAAAGAAGTTGAGGGCATTGGTGACTTTGACAGCCACTGGTAAGGGGTGTCCACCCGCTCCTCTGGGCTCCAGGCGTTGGTGCAGCATTGTGCAGATGTCAGCGACTACATCTCGCGGAAATCTCAGCCACCTTTGGCGCTGCTTCTCACTCATGTTGAGGAAGCTCATCCTCTGCCTGTAAACACGGTGTTGGGGGTATCTCCTGTGGCGAGGTGGAGCCCTGTGCTGACACCCTCTGCCCTGTGCAGCATCAGGTGGCTGAGGAGAAGGTTGGTGCTCCTGTTGTTGGTACTGCTGCTGTGCCTGGTTGCGCTGCTGTCGTGGCTGCTTGTACTCCAAATCTGACGACCAGGATGAGAGGAGAGAAATGGTTCCCATACCGCTGGTATATATCTCAGTCGAGGAATGGAGGTTGTGTGTGTTCAGACAAAGCGGCCAGAGGGTATTCCAAGGAGTGCACACTGCAGATGGAATTCAGCCTCAACACTCACAAGATTAGTAGAGCTGAAAAATGTCTCCCAAACCTCAAAGCACTAAGTTTTAAAAGAGTGAGAGATTGCAGGACCGCTTTTAAGCTGTTCGAGCAGCTGCCAACAATTCAGGTCCTCGCTCAGTCTGACTCGATTCAGCTGGCGTGTTTTTCTGAAGGTGGGCAGCATGCTGATAAAGCTGCAAAATCCGAACAGGCAGTTCAAATAGGATTATCCAACAGTTAACAAGCTGTTTGGTGACGGGTCAGTTCGGGAGCGGCTGACCCGACACTTGCCAAAGTCGGGTGGAGGCGGGATGGCGGCAGGTTCGCAGCCCGCCGTCAATTTTTCTGATTTTCGCGACCGACCCACCTCCAAACCCGCCCTCTGAGGTCTATTAAATTCGCGGCCCATGTCAACATTTAAGAATAAATTGGTTGAAGGAAAAGGGAGTAAAGGAATCTGGGAATAGAGCGAGCACATGGGATTAGGACTACTGCTCGTGTGGAGGATAAACACCAAGAAGGACTGGTTGGGCCGAACGGCCAGTTTCTGTGTTATAATTTCTGTGTAATTCGATGTAAAGTGTTCCATTCTCTTGCAATCACATCCCTCACCTTAGTGAGCACAAAATTCACATAAAAACATAATGGCCCAGTAATTCCGGTCCCAACGCGTGAGTACGGACGGGGTACTCACGCGTGGGCCCGTTGGAAGTGCCGGATTTCAGCATGCACAGCGCATGCGCGGGAAACCGGCATTTCCTCCAAGGGGTTCAGAGGTCCAACGCGTGCGCACAGGACTCTGCGCGCACGCGTTGAACTTCCTTCTTTTTGGCAGGTTTGCCCGTGTGTAAGGGCCTGAACTTTTTAGAAATGTAAAAAGGAGACGTAAGGACTTGATTCTTTAAGGTAAGTGGTCTATTATTTAAAATTATAACATTTTTTCCAGAGCTTAATTGTTTTTAAGGACTTTACAGTAAGGTAAGTGTATTTTTAGACCCGATTTCTTAAAAAATTATTTTTTTCAAAAATTTGATTAATTGTTTAAAATAGTTTATTAAAGTTATTTATAGTTCATTTAATTAGTGGGATGTTTTTTAAAATTTTATTTAAAGTTTAAGTAGTGTTTTGGGCGCCCGTAGTTTTCATGAGTTTGACAGTTCTTATCAAACTCATGAATGAAGTTTTCCCTCCCCTGATTGGCTGCCCAGTGCTCACCTGATCCCAGCCAGCACATCGCACTAACTACGCCGCTGGATCAGGCAAGCACAGCGCGCCGACAGCTGAACCGGGCCAGTGACAGGAATTCCAAGCCGGCCCAGGCTTCAGCTGTCGGCTCGCCGGGTGAGTGCACATCGGGGGCTTGCACGCGCGGCAAGCCCCCGAACCTAATTTCTGGGCCATTGAAATTGAGTGACACAACCTTGTGAACTTCAGATCAGCATGTGAGTTGGCAATTCTCGTTTGTTGCATTCTAAATCGCCTGCTAGAAATTCAGAGGAAGAACCACGGAAAAAGCTGGAAAAGAGACGTAAACAGCATTTACACCGTATTTTCCAGATTACAGGGGCTCCTGAGCTGAGGTTCTGATGGATGAACGAGAGAGATGAGTGGAAATCCACCCCCTCATTCTCTAGATGACTTTATTCTTCTGGTAAATAAGACAAACTAGCAACAGAGCTATCAAATACTGCAGTTAAAGTTCAGCTATTTCATCCTGCTTACACTGCTCTCTGCTCCATAAAGAGAGATCCCTGTGCACATGCAGGTAGATGGAGTTAAAATACAGATCCGCCATGATCTAATTGAAGGGCGGAACAGGCTAGAGGGGCTGAATGGCCTACTTCTGTTCCTGATGTGCCAACGCCAGAGGAAATCTTACAGCTCAGAGAAGAGTCGATGGCAACCAAAGTGAGACTGAAGCAATGTGAGACAGTTTACTAAAAGTGTTCTCACGCTACCCTGAACAGCGATCGGAATATGTTGCTCAGGGGCACCAGGGTAAAATAACCGCTGAGTGAATGACAGGCTGCAAAATGCACACTGACAGTCCACAAAAGCACTTGTTGAGGGCAAGCTTCCTGCCCGCAGTAGACAACTTAAACACGCAGCAGCACAGCGCACAGGAAGCCCCATGGGATAATACAACTCACAAATACATAGACTAATTATAGTTACTTTATTTTTCAGTTGCCCACTGATCTTGAGCAAAAATCCAGAAATTGTGTCTTAAATTGTTAGGGG
Source organism: Somniosus microcephalus (assembly GCF_052327205.1). Lineage (NCBI taxonomy): Eukaryota > Metazoa > Chordata > Chondrichthyes > Squaliformes > Somniosidae > Somniosus > Somniosus microcephalus. Next base: position 32,625,451 of record NC_141012.1, on the reverse strand, counting down.
GGAAAAATTGGGTTGCTTTGCGCCTCCCGTTAGCACCCCCAAAGCCCTGCAAATATTTCATTTTCAAGTGTATATCCAAGTTATGACTGCAACATTTCTAAACAACATTACAGTTCATTAATAATGGTTCCCATGTTATCTCTGTAAAATTCTTGCCCATTCACAATTTAGGAAGGAAATCAAGGCTTTGGGGAGGGTGCAGAGGAGATTTAATAGAATGGTACCCGGGATCAGGGACTTCAGTTATGTGGAGAGACTAGAGGTGCTGGGATTATTCTCCTTAGAACAGAGAAGGCTAAGGGGAGATTTAATAGAGGTGTTCAAATTTATATGGGTTTTTGATAAATTAGATAGGGAGAAACTTTTACTATTGGCAGGAGGATTGGTGACCAGAGGACACAGATTTAAGGTAATTGGTGAAAGAACCAGGGAGGAGATGAGAGAATTCTTTTTGCACTGCAAATTGTTGTGATCTGGAATGCACTGACTGAAAGGAAGTAGATTCAATAGTAACTTGGATATATTCTTGAAAATGAAATATTTGCAGGGCTTTGGGGAAAGAGCAGGGGAGTGGAACTAATTGGATAGCTCTTTCAAAGGCACAATAGGCTAAATGGCCTCCTTCTGTGCTCTATGGGGGGAATTTTTTGGGAGTCAGCGGGCAGGTTTGGTGGCGGGTCAGGTGGGAAAAAATTTTTGACAGCAGGTAGGGAAACAGTTTTAACCCGCCACCGTGCTAGTTTCCCAGATGTCAGGTCTGTCATTGCCGAACAGATCCAACACCAAGTGGCAGGGGAGGTGATTTAGATGATTAAGAGCTTGTTAACAGGCACTTAAAAACTATTTTAAGCTCACCTTTAAATTTTACGAGGTCGCCCACGGGTTCCACACTGCTCGGGGATCACGTCAGGTAAGCAGGTCGGGAGTTGTGTCACCATGATATCATTTCTTTACTTGAAAGCTGCAAATGTGCTATAAAAGCTCCCATCTCACATCTGTTCACTTTCCAAGTTCAGAAGCTGTTGCTTACTGCATTTGGAAGACAGATTGAGCTTTATGCAGTGTTTGGAGCAAAAGCTCTATCCAGTGTCACCTCATTGGAACAACCTCTCTCACTGTTGACATGGTGTGGAGATGCCGGAGTTGGACTGGGGTGGACAAATGTAAGAAGTCACACAACACCAGGTTATAGTCCAACAGCTTTATTTGAAATCACAAGCTTTCGGTCATCTCAACTTCACCTGCCATCTATTACATCAGCAACGGTGCCCTTGAAACTATCTCACCTTGGTCCTCAGAATTCCACCATGATCAGCCCCAACACCAGCAGCACCAACAACACCATCTCCACAATCACTTGATGCTGCACAAGATACAGGATATCAGCACCCGAGCTGCCTGGGATGCCAGGGATGGCCTCACCCCTGTCAGATTTACTTCACTTGATGCTGTACACCCTGGCTGTCACATGATGTGCCAGGTTGGCACCACCCCACACCAACACCATAAAGCATCCCTACAATGCCCAAGCCATTCCTTCCACACTCATCACCATTCACTGCAACTCACTAAGCCACTTCCAAAGGTGCACAGAAATCTGTCCAAGAACACAAAATGTTGAAAATAAAGATTTCAATGATTGACAGCACATTAACAGAAACTTCACATGAACTTTGGATAAAGCACACAAGTGCCTACCCTTGTCTGTTGTTAGTTGGTATGATTGGACTAGGATGAGGGTGAGTGTGAGGGGTGGCTAGTGAGATGGGGAAGTGATGGGGAAGTGATGGGGAAGGTCAAACTTGAAAGCTCGCAAGAACAAACCCAAAACAAAAAACTATGAAAAATGGTTTGACCCAGATTGCCATAACATGAGGAAAAAACTTAGAAAAATATCAAACCAAAAACACAGACAGCCAGAAAATGAGGAATTACGCCTTACTTATTGTCAGACACTAACACAATACAGAAACACACTCAGAACCAAAAAAGAGCAGTATATTAAGAATACACTCAGCTCCATTGAGGAATCCATTGATTCCAATTGTTTCTGGGACAACTGGAATACATTACACAAAAAAAAACACGACAAATTGGCCATTCAAAATGGAGACACATGGGAAAACCACTTTGAAAAATTATACCAGAAAAACACACTAAGGCCAGAGCAACACCAAATATGCAAAACACTGGAAAAGCTCGAAATGGCCATAAAAGATAACCAAAACCCGCTAGACTCCAGAATAACAGAAAAAGAACTATTTGACAAACTCAAGGACCTGCGACCAGGAAAAGCTTGCGGTGCAGATGGCATACTAAGCGAGATGATTAAACACACAGATGATAAAATGAAACTGGCTATCCTAAAACTCTACAACTTGGTTCTGAGTGTCGGTTACTTCCCTGATATCTGGAACAAAGGACTCATAACGCCCATATACAAAAGTGGGGACAAAGTCGACCCAAATAACAATCGAGGCATCTGTGTAAACAGTAACCTGGGGAAGGTATTCTGTAGTATCATAAACAAAAGACTTATAAACTTCCTTGAGGAGCACAATGTCTTGAGTAAAAGCCAAATTGGATTTTTGCCAAACTATAGAACATCAGATCATATCTTCACCCTACAGACCCTAATTGACAAACACGTTCATCAAAACAAAAGCAAAATCTACGCATGCTTTATAGATTTCCAGAAGGCTTTCGATTCCATCTGACACGATGGTTTATTCCTGAAACTTATCAAAAGTGGGGTAGGGGGAAAAACATATGATGTAATTAAATCAATGTATACAAACAACAAATGTGCGGTTAAAATTGGAGACAAACAAACAAAATACTTCCCACAGGGGCGGGGGGTGACGCAGGGCTCGCCCATCTCACCGACACTCTTTAATATTTACATAAATGAATTGGCAAAACTACTTGAACAATCTACAGCACCCGGCCTCACCCTATATGAATCCAAGGTTAAATTCCTCCTCTATGCAGATGACCTGGTTCTGCTGTCACCAACTAAGGAGGGTCTACAGCAGAACCTGGATCTGCTGGAGTCATTCTGCCAGACCTGGGCCCTGACAATAAATCCCCAAAAAACCAAAATCCTTGTGTTCCAGCAAAGATCCAGACATCAGGGACCCAAAATAAATTTCACACTAGGAACAACCAAAATTGAACAAACCACTAACTACACATACTTGGGCTTAAAAATCAGTTATACGGGAAATTTTCATCTGGCTGTGAATGAACTGAAAGAGAAAGCAAGAAGGGCTTTCTATGCCATTAAAAAATCAATCCAAATAGAAATCCCAATTAGCATTTGGCTCAAAATTTTTAAATCAGTAATTGAACCAATTGCACTCTATGGCAGTGAGGTGTGGGGACCGCTAACACAACAAGAATTTGCAAAATGGGACAAACACCCAATTGAGATCCTACATGCAGAATTCTGTAAAAGTATCCTCCGGACTCAAAGGAAAACCGTAAACAATGCATGCAGGGCAGAACTAGGCCAATATCCATTAATAATCACTATCCAAAAAAGAGCCACCAAATTTTGGAAACACCTAGAAATGAGCAACCCCCAATGTTATCATTACGAAGCCCTGAAATGCCAAGAGAGGACCATAAAGAAGAATACCCTCAGTCAACTAGTCCTGGGACTCAGTGAAGTAACTACAAACACTACTAACAATAACCAGCCCCAGGACAGTGACAGCGTAACACAAAGAATTCGACCCAACACAATCGTCGCTAAGCAAAAGGAAAAATATCTGTCATATTGGGCAGAAACAACAAAAACCCAAAGCAAACTCAATTGCTACTTGGCCCTAAACAGACAATACAACATGGCTGATTACCTGACCATGGTAAAGGATAGCAAACTGAGAAAAACCTTGACAATGTACAGACTTAGTGAACATAGCCTGGCGATCGAAAAAGGTAGACACAGGCAGACCCGGCTACCAAGAGAGGACAGGATATGCTCTCACTGCAGTCAGGGAGTGGTGGAGACAGAGATGCACTTCCTCACAGCTTGTAGAAAATGTCAGGGCATAAGGGAGAATTTCTACCCAAAATTCACAAAAATATGCCCGGAATTCAGAAATTTGAATGACGACCAAAAACTCCCATACCTACTAGGGGAAGAGAGAAATTGTGTAACCTTAGCAGCACACTATGTTACAGCTTGCCATAAACAGAGGGACAACCACTAAATATAAGAAAAGAGTATATACAAATTATATGAATGTATATTTATACACTCAGGGATATATCTGTTTATACACTGTATGGATAGATCTGTATTTTTGTGTACAACCATGAATGTTTTTCGATGCTTTGGCAACATAAGATGTACCTTGTCATGCCAATAAAGCGATTTGAATTGAATTGAATTGAATTGATAATGTAGATAGAGAGGGATGATTGGAGGTGCAAGGTAAGCTGGTGTGAGTAAGGATGTGCAGGAGTAGGGTAGGGAAGGCAGAGTGATGGGGGTGTGATGAGTGGCACAGCAGGATGAGGTTGAGTGTGGCTTTGCAGTAATATTTCGTGATCTACTGAGATCATTGAAATGTTTGTGCCACTGCAGCCTGGTCCTCCTAATTACATCCCTGCTTGTGTCCTCCTGTGCAATGTGCAACCAGGCTGTGTTGATCTCCTGGGGCGGACTCTTCCACCTATTGGAAGGGAAGAGAATCTCCCTGTGTGCTGTGACTCCCTCCATGAGCATATGGAGGGAGTCATGGGCGAGCCTGGGTGCAGCCGTGCACCTCTGTGCAGTCATTGCCAGTGTTTGCAGCACCTCAATGCTGCAGAACACTGATAGCACATCTGTCAAAATAAATTTGCGCATGGTCCCTTTAAGGAAACCGGCTGATGACGCATCATCAAGTGATGTCATCAGACACGCTTCTTTCAATTGGCTGGGAAATGCGCTGGGCGGGCTTAACAAGCCCAATCAACATAAGATCACTTTGGACAGCAGGCTGTAGCAGACAGCGGTGTCGCAACCCGCCACCGACCCCGGCTGCCGTGGACCGGCCGAGGTTGGGGAAACCGCAGCCTATGATTCTATAAAAAGTGCCAGTTAACACCAATATGACTTCACCATTTCTAAACAACATCACTGTAGTTCATTAATAATGGTTCCAGTGGCTGGTATCTCTGTAAAAGTCTTGCTCATTCAAGCCAAACCTTGTCATACACTTTACATTTGTGCTCACAATAATCCTTCCCTCGCTCCATTTCACCTCTGTCCCTCCCACTTTATCATACTTGGACAGAGCCAGAAGAAATTCAACGACCTCACTCGGGTCGTCAGGGTGAGTGGAGTTAATGTAAACTTATGCATCCCTCCATGAGCACCTGACTTTATGGCTACAGGGTGCGCGATACCCCAATGGCCATCTGTCAGCAAGCACCCATGGCCCTTTCTGGTCACACACATCCACATTTGACTCAGGGCATCATGTAAGGGCTCTTCCACCATGGGGGGCATGAGATGATAACTCAGGGCATCATGTAACATCACTTCCCGTCCTTTGCCCTGCAGGCCAAGCTGGCGCGGAATCAGAAGGAGCAGATTCGCACCGGAGGAGGCCGTCCTCAAGTGGAGCCTCTGACGGATCTCAAGGAGAGAGTCCACCAGATTGTGGGAGGACGTCTGAGTGGTCCTGTCACCACTGCAGCTGCCGACCCCATTGTCCACAGCGATGGTAAGGTTCTCAACTATTACAGCTGTCACCTTTCAGTTGTTTCCCCCGCCAGCATACTTGCCGCACTGTTGCATCCCTTGCTGCCAAACTGTCCTTTTGCTAAAGCCACTCTTCAACCTCCCTGCTTTCAGATGCTGCATCACCAGCTCGGGAGCCAGCCCCTCAAGCTGCCAGTGCAAGTGCCTCCGGAGGCGACGACCAGGAGGAAGCCGGACCATCCGTGCCAGCCTCAGGGGAGCCCCCGCATGTGGAGACTGGGGATAGTAGTTCCCTTGAGGGGAGGGGGGGGGGCTCTGATGAGGAGCCAGTTGCAGGGAGCAGCGGCCTACAGCAACGCGCGGGGGGTAGGGACGCTCGGGGGCCGTCTCCCCGGAGGGCGAGGCAGGCCACCATGACTGCTGCACAGAGTGCAGAGGAGGTGCGTAGCCTTGCGGAAATGAGCGCCCAGGCCCGGCTCAAGCACACTGAGCTTATGGCTGCAGTGGGGAGGATGCCTGAGTCCATTGACACACTGGCAAAGAGTGTGGTGGACTTTGGCGCAGCAATGGAAAGGACTGTCCAGGGCTTCGGGGCAGCAATGGAAAGGACTGTCCAGGGCTTGACCGAAGCAGTGGAAAGGGCTGTTCCGGCCTTGTCCGAAGCAGTGGAAAGGACTGTTCCGGCCTTGTCCGAAGCAGTGGAAAGGACTGTTCATGGCTTCTCCGAAGCACTGGCACCTGCTACGCAGGGCCTCACTGCTGCCACGCAGTCACTTGCTGGCCTCGTCCACACGCAGATTGAGGCCACACAAACACTCACTGCTGCCACCGTAGCTGCATCGGGCAGGATCACCCCAGGCCCTTGCAGCACCACAGCAGGCCATGAATCTGTGGAGCAGCCGATAGCGGTGGATGATCCGGTGCGGCACCGTCAGAGTGCCAGTGTGTCGGCTGACCATAGTGCAGGTGTCCTCTCTCTGCATGTGACCAGTCCTGATGCCAATGCTGGCACGTCAGCAGAGCAGCTGCCACCACCTGCGCGGCACACTGCTAGCAGACATGCCCAGTTGGAGCGGCCTGCTTGCGGGACCTCCAAGCCCAGAGGTCGTCCAGGCTGTCCCTCAGGGGCTTCAGCGCCTGCAGACACTCAGCAGGCGTCCCCCAGCCTTGACCCAGTCACTGGGGTACAATTACGGAGGAGCTGCAGGGAGGGAAGGTTTGGTTAGTTTCGGCGGGTTGCCACACAGTTATCTGTTAGTTTGTTAGTTATGATTTCTGTTGCCATTACGTTGTCATGCTGGAAGGAAGCACTTGTTTGAAAATAAAGAAAACTTTTTATTTCCAATCGAGCTGTACACTATTTACAATCATCGATGCCTTCATAGGCTTACAGCAAACCGGAGGGCGCTGTTCGAATCACAGCCACCATTGCGTCCGAGGGGCCTAGAACCGAGTCCTTATGAGCCTCTGACGAATGGCCCTTCCAGTTTCTGGAGCCCTCCCATCTTCCTGTTCCTCCTCCTCCTCCTCCTCCTCCACCTCCTCGTCCGCCTGCTCTGCTGGACCTTGAGGGTCGGCTGGCATTGGCTGGGTGCGTTGAATGGCCAAGTTGTGGAGCATGCAGCAGACAACAACGATGCGCGCCACATGCTCCGGCGAGTACTATAGGGCGCCCCCCGAATGGTCTAGACAGCGGAAACGCTGCTTCAGCACACCAATTGTGTGCTCCACAATGTTCCTGGTGGCCTGATGGCTGCTGTTGTAAAGCTCTTCTGCCGGGCTGCTGGGCAAACGGAGCGGGGTCATGAGCCATGGGCAGAGAGGATAGCCCTTGTCGCCCAGAAGCCAGCCTCGTGGGTGAGCCGGGGCCTCAAAAAGGTCAGCCACTGAGGTCTGCCGCAGGATGAAGGCATCATGGCTGCTGCCAGGGAATTGTGCGTTCACCGCGATGATCATCTGCCGGTGATCACAGACCAGCTGCACATTAAGGGAGTGGAACCCCTTTCGGTTACAGAACTCCTCCGGATTCTGCAATGGCGCCCGCAAAGCCACGTGTGTACAATCAATGGCCCCCTGCACCATGGGGAAGTCCGCAATAGCCGCGAAGCCCTGTGTGCGCTCCCCCTGCTTCTCCAGGGTCAGAGAGAAGGTGATGAATTTGCGCCTCCTTTTGTAGAGGGCATCTGCAACTTGCCGGATGCAGCAATGCACCGCAAATTAAGAGATATTAGATATGTCCCCAGCTGCTGCCTGAAATAATCCGCTGGCGTAAAAGTTGAGCGCAACAGTGACTCAATATGGCCGGATGCGCTAGGATCACTGCGCACGTCTGAAAATTGGGTAACGCCCCAAATCACGGGCTCTTTCGGCGCTTATTGCTAGCGCAACCAACCGAATTTCTAGGCCCTAGTGTTTAGTGCCAATAAAAATCTTCAAAGAACCATCTTCAAAGAACCTGCTTTTACCAGCATAAGAGTTTTTAAAAATTTAAACATAACTTTTTTTCATTCATTTATAATTTTAAAATACTTTTAAAAAAGGTAAGATCATTTTTAGCCCCGTAAAAAACTTAAATTATTTTTTTCAAAAAATTAAATTTTTGTTTAAAATATTGAATTTAATGTAATTTTAACTAATTTTAAATACGTTCATTTTTAAAAATTTATTTAATGTTTAACTGTGTTTTTAAATGTGATCCCCCTTCATACTTTTGACAGATCTGTGCATAGAGACCTGTCAAAGGTAAGAAGGGGGATTCCCTTCTTTGATTGGTTCTCCATGGCCCACGTGATCCCAGGGACGCTTACGAACCGCCTGCACCCCCGGGATACCTGGACCTCTGCACGCGTGCACCAGGAGAGGCCCATCATCGGAAGTCTTGGGACCTATGGAGCCAGCAGGTAGGTTCGTAGATTTTTTCCGATCGGAGGCATCCGCCCGCAGGAAGCCTCCGATCGGAAAATCCGGCCAAATGATCCTGCCCTCTGGAACCTTCTACTCATTTGCATCCACATTGCCATTCCCTGTTTTGAAAAACCTTTACAAAATCCTCCTGATCAATTGTGTCTTCAATTTCTTATCATATATTCTCCATTTTTATCCACCCTTCCCACTCAGTATCCACCATATCCTTTCCCCTCTTATTATAAAGCCCGTTGACATTTCCCTCAGTGCCTCATGAGCACTGCCTACATGCAAGCTCCTGTTGCTTTATCTGAAATGAGTATTTTTCATTGCAGCAGCTGCTCCATATTTCCATCTAATGTTGAATTCTACAAACTATCAGCACAGTAAGAACAGACATTTGCTGCCTCCCTCCACCAAAGGAGAGGTTAGGTTTATAATTGTTGTTTAGAGTTTTAATTATAGTCTCCTTGTTGCACTCTGTCCCTCTCTTTACATTGAAATAACGCACACTAAAAATTCAACCCTCTCATTATCGCCTTTGGCACAAAATAAATGTCAAGCAGATTAATGCAGAAAAACATAAAATAAATATACACAAATAAATATCCATTCTATAGAAACATTACTTGTATTATTGGTGAATATAAAATATACTAAAACAGCTCATTGTTTCTCTATTTATTGATTATGTATTTGTTTTAGCCAAAATCCGTGGTTTCTGTGGGGAGTATTTTTTTACTATTTCCATTGCGTCACGGGTCTATTTACCAACCATTAACAAGTTAAAAATAAAACACGTTTCCTTTCCCCTCTCATCAAACCTGGTTTATGAAAGGAAGCGGGTGTGTTTTTAAAAAAGCAGCTCGACCCTTACACTGGAATAAGCACGAATAATGGAGAGAAGACACCCCTGTGTATAAAACATTTATGAAAACAGGATTATAGTTCAATAAAATATAATATCTGAAAGGAAGGATCAGTAAAATGGGAAGCATGTTGGTGCAACTGATTGTGCTCCTGCTTCCAGGGACGGGTTTAGTAGGTAAGTGATCTGATTAAAGTCCTTTAACATTCAATCCTTGAATTGAATTCACTGGCTTCGGACTGAGAGTTATTACAAGTAGATGTTACCTGGTGTGGACTATTCTAAAGTATAGCTGAAGAATTGATCAATAACAGTGTTCAGAAAAACAGTATCAAAATGAAGTTTGTGCAGTTGAAATAATTTGAATACTTGTTCAAAGCCCCTCACCACGTTGGGTTACATCTCTATATAACTGATATTAAGGTTGAGATACTGTTGTGTATTATTGATTGTGAATCCTTACACTGATATAAGAACATAAGAACATAAGAAGTAAGAGCAGGAGTAGGCCATACGGCCCCTCGAGCCTGCTCTGCCATACGGCCCCTCGAGCCTGCTCCGCCATACGGCCCCTCGAGCCTGCTCCGCCATACGGCCCCTCGAGCCTGCTCCGCCATTCAATAAGACCATGGCTGATCATCGACCTCAACTCTACTTTCCCGTCCGATCTCCATATCCCTTGATTCCCCTTGAGTCTAAAAATCTACCTATCTCAGCCTTGAATACACTCAAAGACTCAGCATTCACAGCCCTCTGGGGCAGAGAATTCCAAAGATTCACAACCCTCTGAGTGAAGAAATTCCTCCTCCTCTCAGTAAGGGTCGGGTTATGTAAAGTTGTGTCGATCTTGGGTAAAAGTGGATCGTTCACTGAACATTTTCAAAGAGATAGCAGCTACTTCACAGAACCGGAAGCAAAGATCTCCCATAGATTATTATGGCGAAATCCTGATCTGTCTGCAGCAGTTTGTGTAGAATAAACAAAATTCAAAACAGTAAAAAAAATTACTGCAGTATATTGGGTTTCAAACCGTCGCATAGTTTAGAATTAAATCTGAAAAAGACAAATATTTTAATAGTTTAAAAAAAAATTATATCCAATAGGAAGGATATCTCAAATTCAACACTGTTTAAATTGAGTTTTTGATGTTTCCCATTTATGTTGAAAGAATTGCTAACTGGACCTCAAACTGAAAATGACAAACTTATTTTATTCCATCAGGTATCTCGCTGATTGAGGAGGTGACTCAGCCGCGTCTGGTCAGTGTCCTGAGAGGAGAGTCAGTCACAATAAGCTGTACATGTATTTATAATGGAAGTAATGATGACTGGCTCCATCCAGCCTGGTACAGGGGTTCTCCAGGGCTCCCTGATACTCCCATTGAAGATAAGATACTGGCCTGCATTCCTGACGTTACTCCGGGTGGTTTGAGGCACTGTTGTGTATCACTGAAGATTGAAAATGTTTCTTTTGGTCACTCTGACTATAACTATACCTGTGTGGTGAAGGTACCGACAAGCTACCCGCCAGTAGAGAGAAAGGGGCAAGGAACACGGATACAGATTTATGGTAAAGTATTGTATATATTATTGCAGTTAGCTAACAACAGCATTTATTTTGTACACACACATAAAAATAACTACAGACCAATCTCAGGCATGGTGCAATGTACACTAGCAAGTTGTAGGACAGGCTGTGCTTATTTGGCTCGGTGACCATTGCCGCAGTTTTCCCTACCATATGTTTATGGAGAGAGTCACAGCACGGATGGAAGAGACCTCCTTAGGAGATCAACACAGTCTGGTTGCACATTGCAGAGGAGGACACAAGCAGGGATGTTGTCAGGAGGACCTGGGGGCAGTGCCGCAAATCTTTCAATGATCTCAATAGATCACGAAAATGTTAGTACAAAGCCACACACAACCTCATCCTGCTGTGTCACTCATCACATCCCCAGCACTCTGCCTTCCCTACCCTACTCCTGCACATCCTTACTTACCATCTTAGCTTGCACCTCCACCCATCCCTCTCTATCTACATTATCACTTCCCCATCTCACTAGCTGTACTGGCCTCACTAGACATGCTCCTATCTAGTTATCCAGCAAGTTAAACACTTATTCAAAATAATTCCTCGTGAAGCCATTTGCTGTTTGAAGCTTTACTTGAACAAATTTGTGAAACTGTAAACAAAGACAAAGTATGTTTTGTACATAAACTGAGTACTATACATTCAATATTACATAAGATATAACATATTTACAACACTAGAATAGACTAATTGTATAACTAACTAACATTTGGACTAACTTCTGTAACTATTAAATATTAACCTTTTATAAACATAGTGTTATCAAAATACTACACTGACAAAGTTGCTGTCATGCAAACAGACAAAGATACTCACAGATATTGCGTCTGGCCTAACATATGAGCTCAGATTACATTGGATTGTGAAACCCTCATGGAATTCTCCATTACTCAGTTCAGGTTCTTCCTGGAATTCTACTTCCTGGGATTCTACTTCCTGGGTCACACAGGAAGAAAGGTAGGAAGGTCAAATGACCTCTCACACAGGAAGAAAGGTCAAATGACCTCTGCTTCATACAAACACACTGCTAACAAAATAACCACCACCAGAGGGTGCTATCTGCATGTAAAAATGTCCATAATGTCCAGGACACTAGCCACTCCTCACATTCACCCTCATCCAAGTGCAATCATACCAACTAACAACACACAAGGGTAGGCAGTTGGGTGTTTTATGCAACGTTCATGTAAAGTTTCTGTTAATGTGGTGTCAAACATTCAAACCTTCATTTCAACACTTTGCGTTCTTGGACAGATTTGTGTGCACTCTTGGAAGTGGCTTAGTGAGTTGCAGTGAATGGTGAGACGTAGCAATACCCCCCGCAATGGTGATGAGTGTGAAAGGAATGGCTTGGGCATTGTAGGGATGCTTTATGGTGTTGTTGTGAGGTGGTGTCAACCTGGCGCATCTTGTGGCAGCCAGGGTGTAGAGCATCAAGTGAAGTAAATCTAAACATGGTGAGGCCACCCCTGGCCTCCCAGGCAGCAATGTGGTCGGGTGCTGGTGCCCTGTGCCATTGCAGAGAAGGTTGTTATTTTTGTTGGTGCTGCTGCTGTGCCTGGTGATGCTGGTGTTAGGGCTGATCATGGTGGGATTCTGAGGACCAAGGTGAGAGAGTATAAAGGGCTGCACCCAGGGATGATGGAATAGATGGCAGGTGAAGCAGAGATGACAGAAGCGATCTGTCAATGGTGAGCGAGGTAATGAGGTCACTGGATGGAGACTTGTGTAATGACTTGCAGCATGGTGAATCTGTTGTGGAAATGCAGTGAGGAAGAGCTTGTGGCTGAGGGAAGATATCTCTATAAGGTGGGAGCTTTTAATTGACATTTGAAGCTGTCAACTCAACAGCTGATTCAATGGCAATTGAACTCCAGCCTCAGCTTAACAGTCGTGATTGCCGTGCAGCAAGGACTCCCTGGGAGAGCACGTAAAATCGAAAGGTGAGCTCAAATGTGTTCTTAATCATCTCTAAACAAAGTCATAATGAGCTGAATTGAGACCCCCGCCACTGCATGTCAGGTCTGTTCAGCGCTGACAGACCCGGCCTGCACATGGCAGCGGATTCACAGCGGGTTCCCGACCCGCTAGGGGAAAAAAAACACTTTCACACCTGACCCGCCACCGATCCTGCCTGCTGATCCCCCGGAAAATCCAGCCCAGTGTTTCAGCTGACTTACTCAGAGCAATGACAAGGGAGAGCTGTGGTAACATTTAAAGAACCTTACGCCCAGGAACTTTTCAAATGTGAATCATGAGGGTCTAGAATTGACCTACACCTGATGCTCCAAATAGGTAAAAACTATCCACAGGAATTTCAAAACTCCTTTCCCTAATTTACAAATCCTTTCATGTTTTCACCCAATGTTATCTTTCCAATCTCCTCCAGTCTTATATCATAGCCTATGTCCTTTGATCCACCAATCATGGCCTCTTGTACATGCCCCCCATCTATATTCCATTGTTGCAAAGCCTTCAGCCATCTTGATCCACATTCTGGACACCGTTGCTAAATCTCTCCACCTTACTACATCCTAACTTTTTTATTACTGCTTGGTGTCCATGCTGTGAAGTTCCTTCGGACTTTTTATTACATTAAAGGCAAGTTGTTGTTGGAGGTGATCTCACAATTCTTGCTGTAATGTATTAGGGAGTCATACGGCTTCTCTTCCCGCTCCCATATCATTACCTCTGGTGTCCCCCAAGGATCTATTCTTGGCCCCCTCCTTTTTCTCATCTACATGTTGCCCCTTGGTGACATCATCCAAAAACACAGCGTCAGTTTCCACATGTACGCTGATGACACCCAGCTCTACCTCACCACAACTTCTCTTGATCCCTCCATGGTCTCTAAATTGTCAGACTGCTTGTTCTGGGCGAGCAGAAATTTTTTCCAATTAAATATTGGGAAGACCGAAGCCATTGTTTTTGGTTCCCGCCACAAACTCTGTTCCTTAGCCACTGACTCCATTCCTCTCCCTAACATCTGTCTTAGGCTGAACCACACTGTTCGCAACCTTGGTGTCATATTTGACCCTTAAATGAGCTTCCGATCACACATCTACGGCATAACTAAGACTGCCTATCTCCACCTCCACAATATCGCCAGTCTCCTCCCTTGCCTCAGCTCATCCGCTGCTGAAATCCTCATCCATGCCTTTGTTAGCTGTAGACTTGACTATTCCAATGCACTCCTGGCTGGTCTCCCACATTCTACCCTATGTAAACTTGAGGTGATCCAAAACTCGGCTGCCCGTGTCCTGACTTGCACCAAGTCCCGTTCACCCTTCACCCCTGTGCTCGCTGACCTACATTGGCTCCCGGTTAAGCAACGCCTCAATTTCAAATTCTCATCCTTGTTTTCAAAATCCCTCCATGGCCTCACCCCTCCCTATCTCTGTAATCTCCTTCAGCCCCTCAACCTCCCAAGATATCTAATCTCCTCTAATTCTGCCCTCTTGAGGATCCCTGATTTTAATCGATCAACCATTGGTGGCCGTGCCTTCTGTTGCCTAGGCCCTAAGCTCTGGGATTCCCTGCCTAAACCTCTCTACCTCTCTTTCTTCCTTTAAGACGATCTTAAAACCTACCTCTTTGACCAAGTTTTTGGTCACCTGCCCTAATTTCTCCTTATGTGGCTCAGTGTCAAATTTTTTGTTTGATAATACTCCTGTGAAGCGTCTTGGGATGTTTTACTACATTAAAGGCGCTATAGAAATACAAGTTGTTGTTGTTGTTGTACTTCACCATCCTGACTCCTGAGTTATACTGGCATTTTGGCATTAAGGCACACAGAAAAAAACTGCTGCCCACTGACATGGCTGCTGACTGTTGCCCATCCTCCTGAAGTTTCTACCATGGATGGTATTTTGGTTGCTGGACATCAGTCCACCCTGACCTGCTCTACTAAAGGGTTCTAATCTGAGAATATCTCTTTTACCTGGCTAGATCATGGAACAAACATCTCTATGCTCGTCACTACACTGACCACAAAAAGAGCTGGTGGTGGTACATCTGTTGTCACCAGCCAGCTTGAGATTGTCCCTAATGTGGGAGACCACAAACAGTCTGTAGGGCATCGAGAGTGACATTGGTGTAATTCTCTAACATATATTTTGTTTCTTCATTCTTTTGATCAAGTGGAAAGGCTGATTTATCTACCAATGTGACTCTATTTCACCAAAATAACGGGTTCTGCATGAAAGTATGGCAAAGTGTATTTTAATTTAGAATTAACTATTCATTCAGCAATGAATGATTTTACATTATGATATGCAATACATCTTCAGATTAGTGGCACTAAGAATCTCTAATAATGTTGCCATTCACATCAATGCACATGATGTTAATAAATATTCACAGAGCAGGATATGCTGTTTATAATTTCATATATTATCTGTTGTCCTCTCTCTCAGGACCTCCTGAAGTTTCTACTGTGGATGGTGCTTTGGTTGCTGGACATCAGTCCAGCCTGACCTGCTCTGCCAAGGGATTGTACTCTGAAAATATCTCCTTTACCTGGGCATGCCTTGGAACAAACATCTCCACAACCATCACTACACTGACCTCGAAAAGATCTGGTGACAATACATCTGTTGCCACCAGCCAGCTTCAAATCGTCCCTAAAGCGAGAGACCATGGATCTGTCTGTAGATGTCAGATCAACCACGTGACTTTCAGGCAGCCAGTAATAAATGAGATCAAACTACATGTTATGTGTGAGTATTATCCTCAACATTATTGTTATTTTCAGTAATGTTTAAGAGCATAAGGTATAAAAAAAATGCTCACTGTCCAATTAGCAATTCCTTTTCCGTCAGTGGTTTACAACTATGTCAGCTTGGTTCAGTTAGTAGCACTCTCAGCTTGATATGAGAAAGTTGAGGGTTTGAACTGCACACCAGGACTTGAGTGCATAATCTAGACTCACACTCGCATGCAATACTGAGAATGTACTACATTGCTGGTGATGCCATCCTTCGGGTATGTTAAACCAAGGTCCTGGCTGCTGGTTCAGGTGGATGTTGAAGATCCCATGGCTCCATTTGAGGAAAAGCAGGGAGTTACCCAGTGTGCTGATCAATATTCCCCCTAGCAGCCAATACCATCAGTAAACAGGTTAACTAGTTGTTTACCCCATGGCTGGTTTGGAACACCTCTGCCACTTTCAACTCCATAAAAACAGTCACTTACTCTAAAAGTATCACTCATTTTGTGATGTGCTTTGGAAACATTACGTTATATAAATGCAAGTATAATTATAATATTATTTATTAGTTACACTTCCTAATATTTTCTTCTTTGGCTCGGTGTCAATGTTTGTCTAATTAGACTCCTGTGAAGCACCTTGGGATGTTTTCCTATCAGAAATGCGCTATGTAAATGCAAGTTGTTAAGATTATTGTATTCATATTGTTTCTATGTAAAATTAAGTGTACATTATCTTTACTGTTAGATGGACCAAAAGATCCCACAATAATGTACAGGTTGAACAACAATGACAGTTACCATCCTGGGACGAGTAGCCCCATCACTGTCCCCATTGACTCATTCCTGGAACTGAGATGCTCTGTGGATAGTAACCCAACCTCCTCTGTGACCTGGGTGAAAGACAGGGTAAACCTCACTGAGATGTTACAACTCACTGCTGGATTAAATAGTTCAAAAGTAAAGATAAGAAAGTTCCAGACTGAAGATGGAGGAGTCTACTGGTGTATGGCAAACAACAGTTACGGCTGGGGTAACACAAGTGTTTGGATAAAAGCTGAAGGTAAATAGAAATTAAAAGATTAATGACGGATTTGATGCATGAATTATTAAGGGAACATTCTGGGACATAGACTACAAAAAGCTCCCTATCCAATAATTTAATTTGCAAAACAATGTTTGATTTATAGGTGTGATAGATGTGGGGTGCATTCTGCATCAGATATAGCATATTTCGATTTTATATCTTGCTCATATAAAATCATAGCTCAGATATTGTGCTGTGACTTTATAATGGAGCTCTATCAGTTGCTTTAACGGAATTTATTTTGCCTTTGCCTTGAAGACAAATACACAAAATGGTCTGGAGAATAACTGTTAGATTATGAGAACATCTGACAGATTAAGAAGAGGTGACCTTCCTCTAGTTATGAGAAGAATGGAGATCGCTGGCCCAGATTTTGCTGGAGCAGAGCATCTCGCAGCATGCCCTGTTACCTAGACTTGTTCGTGCATGTTTAGGTTTGAACATTTTTGTCCGACAAAGTTGCTGGAAGTGTGAGCTGGTAATGGCGCAGTGAGGGCAACAGGGAATCTGCGACCTTGGTGAACAACGGGACGAAAAGGGTATCCCCTTAACCAATGAGAATAATGATTGAGAATTTAAAATTTGACATTGGTAAAATATCCAACAACAATTCACTGCCTGAAGGAATGAGACTCCACACTTTTAATTGTTTACTTACTGGGCAAGAGAGATTGATTGGCAGCCATTGACAATGGCTTCACTTGGCCAGTGCTGGGACTAGAGCCCTGGCGGATCATATAACTAGGGCTGTAGAGAGGGCTTTAAACTAACTAGTGGGGGGGAGGTTCCCAGAGAACAAATAATAAAAATGACAACAGAGAAGGTCATAGACTTAGGTAGCAGTGGGGAAATTAAAAACCAGAGCGTGTCAGGAAGGGGCAGAAGGTATGGAGTAAAAGGTAAAGTAATAAAAAGGGCAAAAGCAGGAACTAAGTGTCACAAAACACATTTGAAAGTTCTCTATCTGAATGCACGTAACATTCGTAACAAAATAGACGAGTTAATTGCACAAATAGCTACATATGGGTATGATCTTGTGGCCATTACAGAAACATGGCTGCAGGGTGACAATGCCTGGGAATTAAACATACCAGGTTATTTAACGATCAGGAAGGACAGGCAGGAAGGAAGGAGAGGTGGGGTGGCTATGTTAATAAAGGAAGGAATCACTGTAATACAGAGAAATGATATTGGGTCAAAAGATCAGGATAATGAAACAGTTTGGGTGGAGATAAGGAATAATAAGGGGAAAAAAACACTAGTGGGCGTAGTCTATAGGCCTCCGAACAGTCGCAACTCGGTTGGACGGAGTATCAATCAGGAAATAGTTGAGGCTTGTAAGGGAACATCTATAATTATGGGGGATTTTAACTATCATATTAATTGGACAAATCAAATTGGGCAGGGCTGCCTTGAGGATGAGTTCATTGAGTGTATTAGGGATGGGTTTCTTGAGCAGTATGTAACTGAACCGACCAGAGGGCAAGCAACCTTAGATCTGGTCCTGTGTAACGAGACAGGATTAATTAAAAATGTCCTAGTAAAGGATCCCCTTGGAATGAGTGACCATAACATGGTTGAATTCCATATTCAATTAGAGGGTGAGGAGGTTGTATCTCAAACAAGCGTGCTAAGCTTGAATAAAGGAGACTATGAAGGTATGAGAGCGGAATTGAGTAAAGTGGATTGGGAAAATAGATTAAAGGGTAAGACGATACATGATCAGTGGTGTACATTTAAGGAGTTATTTTACAACTTCCAAAAAAAGTATATTCCACTGAGAAAAAAAGGGTGTAAAAGAAAAGACAGCCATCTGTGGCTAAGTAAAGAAATTAAGGATAGTATTCGACTAAAAACAAGGGCATATAAGGTAGCCAAATCTAGTGGGAGGATAGAGGATTGGGAAAACTTTAAAAGACAGCAAAAAATAACAAAAAGATTGATTAAGAAAGGGAAGATAGATTATGAAAGTAAATGAGCAAAAAATATAAAAACAGATAGTAAGAGTTTTTATAGTTATATAAAAAGAAAAAGGATGCCTAAAGGAAATGTTGGTCCCTTAGAGGATGAGACCGGGAAATTAATGGTGGGAAATATGGAGATGGCAAAAACACTGAATGAATATTTTGTATCAGTCTTTACAGTAGCGGACACCAAGAATATCCCAACACTGGACAAGCAGGGGGCTATAGCGGGGGAGGAGATAAACACGATCAAAATCACTAAGGAAGTGGTACTCGGTAAAATAATGGGACTCAAGGCGGATAAATCACCTGGACCTGATGGCTTACATCCTAGGGTCTTGAGAGAAGTGGCGGTAGGGATTGTGGATGCATTGGTAATAATCTTCCAAAACTCCCTGGACTCAGCAAAGGTCCCGGCAGACTGGAAAACTGCTAATGTAACACCCTTATTTAAAAAGGGCAGTCGACAGAAGGCTGGAAACTATAGATCGGTTAGCCTAACATCTGTGGTAGATAAAATTTTGGAGTCCATTATTAAGGAGACAGTAACAGGACATTGGGATAATCATAATTTAATAAGACAAAGTCAGCATGGTTTTATGAAGGGGAAGTCATGTTTGACAAATTTGCTGGAGTTCTTTGAGGAAGTAACATATAGGGTGGATAAAGGTGAACCAGTGGACGTAGTGTATTTAGACTTCCAAAAGGCGTTTGACAAGGTGCCACACAAAAGATTATTGCTTAAGATAAAAAATCACGGGATTGGGGGTAATATTCTGGCATGGATAGAGGATTGGCTATCTAACAGAAGGCAGAGAGTTGGGATAAACGGTTCATTCTCAGACTGGCAATCAGTAACCAGTGGTGTTCCGCAGGGGTCAGTGCTGGGTCCCCAACTCTTTACAATCTATATTAACGATTTGGAGGAGGGGACCGAGTATAACATATCAAAGTTTGCAGATGATACTAAGATGGGAGGGAAAGTAGTGAGTGAGGAGGACATAAAAAACCTGCAAGGGGACATCGACAGGCTAAGTAAGTGGGCAGAGATTTGGCAGATGGAATACAATACTGGAAAGTGTGAGGTTATGCACTTTGGCAGGAAAAATCGTAGAGCAAGTTATTATCTTAATGGCAAGAAACTGGAAAGTACTGAAGTACAAAGGGATCTGGGGGTCCTGGTGCACAAAACTCAAAAGGTTAGTATGCAGGTGCAGCAAGTGATTAAGAAGGCCAATGGAATGTTGGCTTTCATTGCTAGGGGGATAGAATATAAAAATAGGGAAGTATTGCTTCAGTTGTACAAGGTATTGGTGAGACCGCACCTGGAATACTGCATACAGTTTTGGTGTCCATACTTAAGAAAAGACATACTTGCTCTCGAGTCAGTACAAAGAAGGTTCACTCGGTTAATCCCGGGGATGAGGGGATGGACACATGAGGAGAGGTTGAGTAGATTGGTACTCTACTCATTGGAGTTCAGAAGAATGAGAGGCGATCTTATTGAAACATATAAGATTGTGAAGGGGTTGGATTGGGTGGATGCAGGGAGGATGTTCCCGATGATGGGTGAAACTAGAACTAGGGGGCATAGTCTTAGAATAAGGGGCTGCTCTTTCAAAACTGAGATGAGGAGGAACTACTTCACTCAGAGGGTGGTAGGTCCATGGAATATGCTGCCCCAAAAAGCTGTCGAAGCTACATCATTACATAAATTTAAAACAGAAATAGACAGTTTCCTAGAAGAAAAGGGAATTAAGGGTTACGGGGGGCGGGCAGGAGTTTGGACATGAGTCTAGGTTCGGATCGGTCATGGCCCTGTGGGTAGCGGAGCGGGCCCAGGGGCCGTGTAGCCTGATCCTGCTCCTGTTTCGTGTGTCTAATTCTGTTAGATTCAGGAGATAGTCCTGTCATAGTGGATTGGCGGTTAGGATCAGATCAGCCATGATCTTATTGAATGGCGGAGCAGGCTCGAGGGGCCAATTGGCCTACTCCTGCTCCTATTTCTTATGTTCTTATGTTCTTATGATCGTGTAGGAATGGAAGTTCCTATCCGAATAATGAAGTTCAACGCAGTGAAACAAAATAACAAAGTTTAATAAACAAACAACTTAACTGGTAAAACTACAGGAGCAGATGTAAACAGGTCTGTGCAGCCTCACAGCCTCTCTAAGACTGCTACTAAGTACTGGAAGCTGACGTCATGACGTCATCACGTTCTCTGCGCCAACTGGGGGTCACGTGATCGGCGTCATGACGTCATCACGCGAAAATGCAAGAAACTACATACAGTTTAAAGGTGCAGTCCACAGCTGCACTACATGGTAGTTAAAGGGATGATTACTAATTGCCCAGTGTCTCTTGGTGGCTCCGCCACAGGTGCCCCCCCAGAATTCTCTTTAACAGACAGCGTCAAACGAACAGGAGGTTTAATGATTCTGCCCGAACGACTACGAACTTCAGGCAGTGGAGCGTTGGGAGGCGAGCCGGTGCTTGGCTGTGTCTGAAGCGGTGCATCTGGGGTGGAGGAAACAGTAGCAGAAGGTGTAGGCAAGGGTGAGGCAGAAGCAGGCAGTTCAATGGTGGGCTGTTGCATAACTGGTCTAGCAGCCAACGGTGGTCGTCCACGGCGAAGTGGCTGGGCCGCAACAACTGGTTCACTCCGATCTAGATGGGCTGGTTTAAGTCGGTCGATAGAGATGGTATCGGACTTACCTCCCACTTCGACCGTGAAAAATTTCTCTCCCGCTGAGATGACACGAAACGATCCAGCATAAGGTGGTCTGAGTGTATCTCTATGAGCGTCCTGCCAAATAAAAATGTAATCGGAACTCATAAGTTCTGCCGGAACATGAGGCCTCTGTAGGCTGTGATGCGAGGTTGGAATAGGCAGAAAATTCTTTGCCACCTCGTGATGCTGAAGGAGCTGCTGAGCAGGCGACCACGGTTCTGTATGTGGAGGGAGGAAGTCCCCTGGTACTCGAAGTGCTTGACCGTAGACTAGCTCAGCCGATGAAGCCTGGAGGTCATCCTTGGGGACTGTACGGAGGCCTAGCATCACCCAGGGGAGTCTATCCACCCAGTTCACAGAATCACAGAATCACAGAAACCTCACAGTGCAGATAGAGGCCATTTCGGCCCATCGAGCCTGCACCGACACATATCCCACCCAATCCCCGTAACCCCTACACCAACACATATCCCACCCTATCCCCGTAACCCCACGTATTTAATCCCCCTAACACTAAGGGTCAATTTTATCATAGCCAATCAACCTAACCCGCACATCTTTGGACTGTGGGAGGAAACCGGAGCACCCGGAGGAAACCCACGCAAACACGGGGAGAATGTGCAAACTCCACACAGTTGGGACCACGCAAGCTGGCACGGAGGGACGCCTTTAGAGACTGATGAAACCTCTTGCATAGACCGTTCGCTTGCGGATGGTAAGCGGTGGTACGGTGCAGCTTGGTACCCAAGCCCTGTGCAACTGCATTCCACAACTCTGACGTGAATTGTGGACCTCGGTCAGAGGAGATGTCAGATGGCACCCCAAACCGGGCCACCCACGACGAAATAAACGCCCTAGATACGTCCGCTGCAGTGGTAGCGGCCAAGGGAATCGCCTCTGGCCACCTGGTAGTGCAGTCCACTATTGTCAGGAGATGTATGAAACCCCGCGAAGTGGGGAGGGGACCCACTAAGTCCACATGTACGTGATCGAACCGGCGTTCCGGCACCGGGAAGATGGCCACTGGAGCCTTAACATGACGATGGACCTTAGATTTTTGACAGTCCACGCAATTGTTTGTCCAGTCCCGAACGTCCGAATGCATTCCCTTCCAAACAAATTTGCGGGACATGAGCCGTTGTGAAGCTCGCATCCCCAGGTGTGATAAGCCATGTATAGCCTGAAAAATCTTCTTACGCCATTTGACCCGCACAATGGGCCGGGGCACTCCCATGGACGTGTTGCACAAGAGCGTGGTTCCTGCTGATTGGAACATAACATCGGCTACCTGCAAGCTAGAAGGCGTGGTCCGATACGCCTGAACTTCGGGATCTGCCAGTTGTTCTTCCGCCAACCCAACGAAATCGATTCCCAGGTGAACTGCCTGGATTGCGGCACGTGAAAGGCAATCAGCCACGAGATTATCTTTGCCGGACATGTCGTAAATCCATCGTAAATTCAGATATAAATGTAAGGTGGCGCTGTTGCTGGGCTGACTACGGCTCTGCCGTTTTGGCCATTGCGAAAGTGAGCGGCTTATGGTCCACGAATACAGTGAACGGGCGCCCTTCTAGGAGAAAACGGAAATGCCGGATGGCCAAAAACAGGGCCAGCAACTCCCTGTCAAAAGTGCTATATTTTCGCTCATTCTTGCGCAGTTGGCGGCTAAAAAAGGCCAATGGCTGCCAACTCCCGTCAACACATTGTTCCTGAACCGCCCCGATGGCGTAATCGGAGGCATCGGTAGTAAGGGCGATGGTCATGCCAGGGAGTGGGTGTGCAAGCATAGTTGCGTCTGTCAACGCCGCCTTGGTGTCCAGGAACGCCTGGTCCATCTGCAGTGTCCAAGTGATAACATCTTTACCCGACTTCCCTTTGAGTGCTTCGTACAGCGGCTGCATCCATTGGGCTGCCTTGGGGACAAAACGATGATAAAAATTTACCATCCCCAGGAACTCCTGAAGAGATTTAAAAATGTGAGGCCGCTGGAATGCCGTAACTGCCTCTACCTTGGTGGCCAGTGGGACGGTGCCTTCTGAGGTGATCCTATGCCCCAGAAAGTCAATGCTGGTTAACCCAAACTGGCATTTGGCTAGGTTTATGATGAGGCTATGTTGGCTGAGACGGGCAAAGAGTGTACGTAAATGAGCCATGTGCTCCTTCTTATCCTTACTAGCAATGAGAATGTCATCCAAGTAAATGAAAATGAAGGGAAGGTCCCGTAACTATAATGTGGATAAATGCGAGGTTATCCACTTTGGGGGTAAAAACAGGAGGGTGGATTATTATCTAAATGGCAATAGATTGGGAGATGGGGAAGTGCAGAGGGACCTGGGTGTTCTTGCGCACCAGTCACTGAAGGAGAGCATGCAGGTGCAACAGGCGATTAAGAAGGCAAATGGTATGTTGGCCTTCATATCGAGGGGGTTCGAGTATAGGAATAGGGATACCTTACTACAGCTGTACAAGGTGCTGGTGAGACCGCATCTGGAGTATTGTGTACAGTTTTGGTCGCCCCATCTGCGGAAGGATGTTCTTGCCATGGAAAGAGTGCAGCGGCGATTCACCAGGCTGATACCTGGAATGGCGGGAATGACCTACGAGGAGAGATTGAATAGTTTGGGCTTGTACTCACTGGAGTTTAGAAGATTGAGAGGGGATCTCATCGAAACATATAAAATTATGGCAGGCCTGGACAGGCTGAATTCAGAGAGAATGTTTCCAATGGCAGGGGAGCACAGAACCAGGGGCCACAGTCTAAAAATAGCGGGCAAATCATTTAAAACAGAGATGAGGAAGAATTTCTTCACTCAAAGAGTGGTGAGCCTGTGGAATTCCCTGCCACAGAGGGCTGTGAAGGCTAATTCAATAAATATTTTCAAGAGAGAATTGGATATATTTCTGAAGGCTAAGGGGATTAAGGGTTACGGAGAAAAGGCGGGGACGGGGTACTGAACTGGTAAGATCAGCTATGATCTCAGACGAAGATCAGCCATGATCTCATTGAATGGCGGAGCAGGCTCGAAGGGCCGAATGGCCTACTCCTGTTCCTATCTCTATGTTTCTATGTAACACAGAGTCCATGAGTCGCTGAAAGGCCTGAGCCGCATTTTTCAATCCAAACGGCATGCGGAGGAACTCAAAAAGGCCAAACGGTGTGATGACCGCCGTTTTGGGGATGTCTTGAGGGTGCACAGGAACTTAGTGATATCCACGGACGAGATCTACTTTGGAAAATATTGAGTTGCCAGCCAAATGAGCCGAAAAATCTTGTATATGTGGTATTGGATACCTATCCGGCATAGTGGCTTCGTTAAGGCGTCTGTAATCCCCGCAAGGCCTCCATCCGCCACCTGGTTTAGGTACAATGTGTAGTGGGGAGGACCAAGGACTATCAGAGCGTCGGACAATCCCAAGGCGCTCCATGGTCTGAAACTCTGCCTTTGCGGCTGCAAGCTTTCCGGGTTCCAATCTTCGTGCCCAAGCGTAAACAGGCGATCCCGTTGTGGTGATGTGATGCGCCACACCATGCCTTGCGACTGCTGCCGAAAATGTAGGCCTGGTGAGCTCCGGGAACTCACCGAGTAGGCACCTAAACCCTTCCTGCGATGGAACCGCACAGGCAACCGACCAGGAGACAGCGGTGCTGCGGTGGCAAGGCACCGCGTGGAAAGTAGACGCATTAATGAGTTGACAATGTTGGACGTCGACCAGAAAACCATAGGCACAGAAAAAATCAGCCCCCAGGATGGCTTGTGATACTTTAGTCGTTATAAACTCCCACACAAAACGTTGACCTCCGAGAGTTAAATTAACGTTTACCGAACGTGCGAATGGCCGCACCATTGGCTGCCTCGAGGGAAGGACCGTGACCGCCGGATTGTAGATCTAGCTTTGAAACTGGCAAAATACTGCACTGAGAACCAGTGTCACACAAGAATCGTCGCCCTGTCCTGGAATCCGTAATGTAGAGGAGTTTTCCCGCTGAACCGACTGCCACGGTGAACTGGGTGTGTTTGTCAGACCCTGTCATCCTCATCGAAGTTTGCGGGCCTGCTGGAGATTTTTTTTCAGCGAAACTACAGGGAGGATGGCAGCGTCGAGCCTTGGCGCCAAAACGGGCATGGTACACACACCAGCCTGCTGGAGGAGGGCTGGACTTTGCTCGCATAGGGGAAAGGCGCCTCGTGGCTGCACAACTCTGCTGTGTGACCGTAAAAATCTTGTCTGCCTCTGCAGCAAACTCGGCACAGTCTGTAATCGTAGAACTGGCCAAGGCTGCCTGAACTGGTTCAGGTAGCTGGCAGAGGAAGAGTTCTCGAAACAAAAAACATTGGGGCTCCGAACCCAAAAGCGTGAGCATTTGGCTCATCAATTCCGATGGTTTTGAGTCCCCGAGGCCGGGCATAGCAATAAGCCTGCGTGCACGCTCCGACTTATTTAAACCAAACACCTGTAGTAAACGAGTTTTTAGAGCTTCATACTTGCCCTCTGCCGGTGGATTGCCCAGGAGGCTGACGACCCGCGAGGCTGTGGCGCTGTCGAGAGCGGAGACCACGTAATAATAACGGGTCAAATCCGCTGTAATGTCCCGGAGTGCAAACTGGGCTTCTGCCTGGAAAAACCATGCTGCTGGTTGCTGTTCCCAGAACTGCGGCAATTTAAGGGCAACGGCGTTCGTGTTCATTATAAGTATCTCGACGAAAGTTGTCCGACGAGATCGGGGTCACCAATGTAGGAACGGAAGTTCCTATCCGAATAATGAAGTTTGACGCAGTGAAACAAAATAACAAAGTTTAATAAACAAACAACTTAATTGGTAAAACTACAGGAGCAGATGTAAACAGGTCTGTGCAGCCTCACAGCCTCTCTAAGACTGCTACTAAGTACTGGAAGCTGGCGTCATGACGTCATCATGTTCTCCGCGCCAACTGAGGGTCACGTGATCGGCGTCATGACGTCATCACGCGAAAATGCAAGAAACTACATACAGTTTAAAGGTGCAGTCCACAGCTGCACTACATTGTAGTTAAAGGGATGATTACTAATTACCCAGTGTCTCTCGGTGGCTCCGCCACAATCACGTCATTAAAAGGGTACTTGATGTTAAATACTAGACTTAACTTTCTGTGGCCAGTTTACTGGGCAATTAATGTGCAAATGTAGCAACGTCATGAAAATCATGGGGTGGTTAAGGGCATGATGCCGTTTTTGTGAAGCTAACGGCAGAGAGGTGCAAATGGGCCAGTAACTTGAGGCAATTCTCAATTCACGGGGCACCTCTTCCTCACCAGAAGTTGCTGGCCAATTTGCACATTAATAATGGAGTACGTCGTTCACACGCTGTTATTTTTTCAGCAAAATCTGGGCCTACGACTGTGATTGTTACATTTGCCAGACAGAAATTCCAAAAAACCTTGGGGGGTGGGGGGAGAAATTTAAGCCCCTCACAACGGGTGGGAGAGGGTCCAGTAAGACATTTAAATTATGTGTTTCTATCCATCAGTTTGAACATTTTTCCTGTGGCATGCACTGAAGTAGATGACATCTTTAGGCTCGGTATTGTGTTTTAAACTATCTAAAGGCTCCTCGTTTAAAATACCACACTGATCTTTCACAAATTTCTTCCAGATGATACTAGGATTCAGATTTTTGTTCTGAGATCTATTGCTGTTGCTGCATTCATTTTCATTCTAACCACACTGAGCTGCTTGGTTAATTGCTGAATAAAAGTAAGAATGTGAAGCTTTCGTCTCCAAGAAGTATTAAGGTATTGATGTTTTCCTTTCAATCAGTAATGATAAAATAATACAGTTCTCACACCTAATGTAATCATTGTGGTCTTTTAGAAATAAGCCCCAGTAAATGAATTGCTCTGTAGGGGATCAGTTGTTGCTCATTTTGAAATAACTTTCTGTTAAATTGCTTTGTTGAAGGCATTTGAGTGTATTTTTGTACACGTGCAGATTTTTTTTAAGATTATCACTTTGTTCATAACCAGGAGGAAGGTCAAGTTCGAAGAGGTAGAATTGGTCAGGGGAAAGGTGGCCATTTTATTCCCCTCTGCTTGTTTGTGAAACTGCCTCACAATAAAAATTGAACCAGCAGGAAAATGCATACCAGAGGCATATGTGAAGTTACATAAGAAAGTAAGAAAAAAAAATAGAAGAATTAGGAGCAGGAGTAGGCCATTCGACCCCTCGAGCCTACTCCGTCATTCAATAAGATCATGGCTGACCTTTGCCCTCAACTCCTCTTTCCCACCCGATTCCCATATCCCTTGATTCCTCTAGAGTCCAAATATCTATCTATCTCAGCCTTGAATATACTCAATGATTCAGCATCCACAGCACATTGGGGTAGAGAATTCCAAAGATTCACAACCCTCTGAGTGAAGAAATTCCTCCACATCTCAGTCTTAAATGGCCGACCCTTTATCATGAGACTATGCCCCCTAGTTCTAGATTCTCCAGCCAGGGGAAACAACCTCTCAGCATCTGTCAATTCCCCTCAGAATCTTATGTTTCAAGACAATATGGTGTCCAAATCTAATACTAAATGAGGTACAAATTCATCAATCATATCAGGAAAAATGTGGGCACAAATCCACTCAAAAGATAGTAAAATGGCATATAATCTTTATTATCAGAGAATGAGAGAAACTTGGGTCTAAAAACCTCATTAGCTGAACCTTAATGTACAGGGCAGTGCTTATTATTCATAATTGTATATGTCAGGCGCTAAAGTTCAAAGAATGAATAAGGCCCTGTTCAACAACATCTTTCACATCCCTTTCAACATCCCATGCAGTCTTTAAAGGTTTTATTAAGAATCCTTTTGCACAAAAAATAGTAGAGGAAATCTCATGTTGTTTATAGACCAATAACAAGAGTTAAAGTGCAGTAGGGTGGGGCTTCCATCCATGTTTAGACCAGCCATTGACCCTGTTCCAAATTGTGGGGATGAGGTAATTTGCATCCTCTGGGCCGGTGGTCTGTACCTATAGAAGTGCAACAGAATCATCTACCCTGATGAAGTGGCACCTCATTGCTCCAATGTGGGATTCCTTTGGGAAAGGCCAAACAAAAAATGGCTGCAATTTTTTTTGGTTTGCCCTTTAGGGAGCAGTGGGATGAGGGATCAGTTAACTGTACTTCCAGCTTTATTGGGGCCTTTCGTACAGGGCCCCTATAGGACCTACACCTACTCTCCAGCAGATGTGGATCCCACTGGGCTTCTCAGGTGGTGAGCTGGACAGGATTGCTGAGGTAGCCTGGGAACTCCCCCTGACACGCTCTGAAAGCAGTAACATGGGACGGGCCTAAGAAGCATCTGCTCAATTTGTGGTACTTCAACTTTGGGGAGGAACTCGGTGGATTCAGGTTCTGCCCAAACCGAAGCCTACCATCTGGGATCAGAGCACAATTCCAGCCTCATTGGACCTGAGAATTTTGGACCTATTGTATTTCTTTTTTGTTCTGGCTTTCTTTGTTATTAAAATCATTTTTACTGATTTTCAGCAAACTAAACAGTCTTCTATTTTATATTTTAGGAGCTGACTAATGATATGGTTTACATGAACAGCTATGACGTAAGAAAACTACTAGGCACTTGGTCAGAGTATTAAACAAGGCTTTAATCAACTGTTTTTCAACATGGAGATCTAGTTGTGTCCTTCACTAGTTCCTGTTAAAGAATGTCCTGAGCAAGCTGGGCCCATGCCCGAGTATTTATACTCTCCCTGGACAGCGCCACCAGCAGGCTGCCCAGTATTATTACATAAGTCATTTTTACATGAATGATAAGATTCATGTCAAGCTACATTGCTCTTTCTTACAGTGTCGTCATCAAACGTTTGAAACTTACTCTGCATTGTCCAAAAGAACTGTTCTGGGGGTGGGGGGGGGGGGGGGTGGGGGAAGTATGAACAAAAATACTTCAAAATGTTTTATTTTTACTTTCTTACTTTCACTCCCTGCTGTGGAAGAAATCATTGAACACTCTTGAAAGTTGCCATGCTCCAAAGTTTACTGAGTGATCTGTGATCAGTACAATGTGACTGACAACATGGTAAATTCCTCTGCCCCTCCATCTTTACGCAACCCATTATCTGTGCTAATAAACTCTTAAGACTTCATTTAAAATATGTCATATCACAGAATCACAGAATCACAGAAACCCCACAGTGCAGATAGAGGCCATTTCGGCCCATCGAGCCTGCACTGACACATATCCCACCCGATCCCCGTAACCCCTACACCAACACATATCCCACCCTATCCCTGTAACCCCACGTATTTAATCCCCCTAACACTGAGGGTCAATTTATCATAGCCAATCAACCTAACCCACACATCTTTGGACTGTGGGAGGAAACCGGAGCAAAAGAACTTTTGCTTTCATTATTTTATTGATATTTCAAATGTTTTAATTTGTCACTAGAACTAACAATTCAATTCTGCTCGCTCTTCATAAGCATTTGTGCTTGTTAATAAAAGTTGAATTGTAATAAAACATTCAATGCCTGCACATAAGGGATGTTTTGTTTTAATCAATGTGGGATTGCAAAACAAAAAAATAAACAACAATTTTCTCCTGCTGCTGAAAGGCACCAACTCCTGCTGAGATACAGGCACTTGGGCACTGGCACCTCTTCAGTATCTCAACCAGTTGGTCATTTTTCACATGACAATGGCAAGAGGCTATTCAATGATAGAGGGCCTCATAAATTAGCCTGATCCTCCAGGCTCTCTGCATATGAAAAGGAACCCTGGCTGATCTTTTCTCTCCCTAAGACAGGGATGATGCCTGTAACATTTACTCTTTAAGACAATGGGGGAGTTTATACATTGTGCTGCACAATCCTGACAGGTTAGGGTTAGGGTTAGGTTATATTTCATGTGCTTACATTTATTTTCTTCAAAACAAGTGAAGGAAGGCTGAGTATACTTACAGCTTAAATTTTAAAACCTGTGTACCTATTTGTTTTCACATGTCATAGACCTATAACCAGGGCTGTACTTGAGCTGTCGGTTTTTTGAAGAAAAATATAATAAATTCAGAAATCCCAATATCTGAACTGGAACTAAGAAGCACTACCACTATGCTGTTGTCGCACACAGCATTTACTCATTAACACAATGTGGGACTTTATACATTGTGCTGCACAATCCTGACAGAAACTGGAGATGAACTGCAAATAAAACTAGACTGGAAAGTGGTCAGCAACTGCATGTACTGACATATAATAGCAAAAGTGGGAGAGGAGTTGTGGTAACGCTTACAGATCAACTTAATTAATGTACCTCTTCTGTATGCAGGGTAAGATAGTCAAACTCCATTTTAGTTATACAGTGTGTAATTTGATTCTGGGTAAATCATACATGTTGACAATCTGTGTTTTGAGAGTTCAGTCAAGAATCAGCATGGACTGGACCTATCTCCCCTCCATGCCGAGTCCTGCTGCTAATGGAAGTGGTTCTCTCTTCTGTATGCTGTGGATAGGAATTCTCCTGAAAACAGGGATTTGTATTAACAGTATACAGTGGCTGGCATCACTTCAAGTAACAGGGCTGACATAGATATGGCCTTGAAAGGAAAGGAAAGGGGGAGAGTGGAGGGGACTAGGACAAATGGATGGCAAAGGGAGGAAGGAAAGAAAGGTGAAAGGGAAGAAGGCAGAAGCCAGCAGTGGTACATTGAGAGGGAAGGGAGAGAAGGTTAAAAGCTGTTGGGAGGGCAGAAGCTGGGAGTGCTGTTTTTGGATGGGGAGGGAAGAGAGACACCGCATTAGCTGATAAGCTTTTCTCCCTCCAAGCCCCTCAGTATAAGCTGGCACTCTTGCTCTCCACTTCCTTTCAGTTAACACTGGCACTGCCCTTTCCCTGCTCCCTCAGTTAATGCTGAGGGAAGGAGAGTACCAGCAACAACAGAGGGAGTGGCTGGAAGGAGAATGCCAGTATTCACTGAGAGGGAGTAGGTAGAGAGAGTGCCAGCCTGAGCTGAGAGACTTGGAGGAGGAAGAGAATGTCAGCATGAACTGGGTGGGAAGCTGAGGGGTGGGGAGGGTGTTGGAAGAAGAGTGTCAGTATGAATTGGGAGGGTTGGAGAAGGACAGATTGTCTCTATGAAAGATGAGTTGGATGGGGTAGAATGTCTTTATAACAGATCTGGAGTGAGTAGAATGCCTAAGTGAACTGAGATGAAGAGTTGGATATGAGAGAGTAAAGGTCTGCTCGATCTGTTGAAAATCCATGGGCTGAATTTTACAAACGACGGCAGATCCATGGCGGGTGACATCGGTGGTGGGCCACGACCCTGCTGCAGTCGTTATCCCGGCCTCGGAAATGAATTTACCATGATTGGACTTGTTAAGCCAGCCCAACGCATTTCCTGGACAATTAGAGGAAGCGGATCTGGTGACGTCATTTGATTACGCATCAACAGCTGGTTTCCTTAAAGGGACCAGGGCCAACTTTCTTTTGACAGTTCTGCTTTCAGTGTTCTACAGCATTGAGGTGCTGCAAACACTGACAAGCACTGCACAGAAGTGCAGGCTGCACCCAGGCTCTCCCATGACTCCCTCCATATGCTTATGGAGGGAGTCACAGCACACAGAGAGGTCCTCTTCCCTTCCCATGGGCAGAAGAAACCTCCCTAGGAGATCAACACAGCCTGGTTGCACATTGCACAGGAGGGCACAAGCAGGGATGTGGTCAGGAGGGCCTGGCTGCAGTGCCACAAACCTTTCAATGATCTCAGTAGATCATGAAACATTAGTATAAAACCACACTCAACCTCATCCTGCGGTGCCTCTCATCACATCCCCATCTCTCTGCCTTCCCTACCCTACTCCTGCACATCCTTACTCACACCAACTTACCTTGCACCTCCACCCATCCCTCTCTATCTACATTATCACATCCCCATCTCACTAGCCACCCCTCACATTCACCCTCATCCTTGGCCAATCATACCAACTAACAACAGACAAGGGTAGGCACTTGGGTGTTTTAGCCAATGTTCATGTGAAGTTTCTGTTAATGTGCTGTCAAACATTGAAATCTTTATTTTCAACATTACGTTCTTGGACAGATTTGTGTGAACCTTTGGAAGTGGCTTAGTGAGTTGCAGTGAATGATGAGACATAACGGTACCCCCCGCAATGGTGATGAGTGTGAAATAGAATGGCTTGGGCATTGTAGGGATGCTTTATGGTGTTGGTGTGGGGTGGTGCCAACCTGGCGCATCATGTGGCAGCCAGGGTGTGTAGCATCAGGTGAAGTAAATCTGGCCATGGTGATGCCATCCCTGGCCTCCCGAGCAGCAATGTGATTGGGTGCTGATGCCCTATGTCCTGTGCAGCATCTGTTAATTGCGGAGAAGTTTGGTGTTGTTGTTGGTGCTGCTGGTGTGACTGGTGATGCTGGTGTTGGGGCTGATCGTGGTGGGATTCTGAGGACCAAGAGAGTATAATGGGCTCAGGGTTAGATGGCAGGTGAAGTAGAGATGACAGAAGCGATCTGTCAATGGTGGGAGAGGTAATGAGGTCAGACTGGATGGAGGCTTGTGTAAAGACTTGCAGCATCCTGAATCTGTAGTGGAAATGCAGTTTAGAGAAACTAGTGGTTAAGGGAACATTTCTTAATCAGCTGGAAGCTTTGACTTGACGTTTGAAGCTGGCAACTCATCAGCTGATTCAGTGGCCACTGACCTCCTGCCTCAGATTCACAGATGAGGTCTAGGCACAGCGGAAACCGGTGGGCGATCTGTCAAATCCAAAAAGCTGGGAAAAAACATGGTAACTGGCTGTAAACAAGCCACTAATGATTTTAATTGCCTCCCCCGCCACTGAGTGTCGGGTCTGCTCGGCGCTGGCAGACCCGACAGTTGGTAAGGGCGCGTGCCGGCGGGTTCACAGTGGGGTCCCGACCTGCTAGGGAAAAAACACTTTCCTACTCGACCTGCCACCGACTGTGCCCGCTGACTCCCACAAAATCCAGCCCCAAAAGTCACTTATTTTTTCTTTCTAAAAACAATCTAGCAAGTGTGAGGTATAGAAGTGCTTCAACTGGAGTGCAACCGTTTTAATGTAAAAATTCTTCTTTTTTCAGGGAAACCTATGCTCCCTGGAAATGCATCACCGATTTTATGCCTTCAAGTTATATTTGCCCCTCATGATTTTATGTAAGGAAGTTTGTTTTCCTTCAATACAGTGTGTATACTTGCGGCTTAAATTACAAAACATGCTTCCACATGTCATAGACCTATAACCAGGGCTGTCAGCTTTTTGGGAGCTGTATCAGCTTTTTTGAAGATAAATATAATACATTTATCAATCCCAAAAACAGAACTGGAGCTAAAAACCAAAACCACAATAATGTTGTCACATACAAAACAGGAACTGATTTTCACCACGTAGACAGTACCAAATATTAATAGAGGAGATTGAAGCTTTCTTGTTGTGTTATTTGCTTATAATAATTTATGAATCATAGAGAGAATGGAATCCCTTATGATTGCTGAATAGTTATTCCTGATAATTCAAAGTAATTTCTGCACTAAAAATATAATTATCCAATAACACAGCAAAATGGGCATTTAGTGCTAAAAAACAGTTTGATCAGATAATTTGAATTAAATGACTTTGATTTCGTAGGAATAGGTTATTTGTTATTTGTTATTTGTTCTTGGGATGCGGGCAACAATGACAAGGCTGCATTTATTGCCCATCCCTAGTTATCCTGAAAAGGTGGTGGTGGGCTTTCTGCTTGAACCACTGCAGTCCTTGTTGCGATGCTGCTCCCGCAATGCTGTTAGGTCGTAAATTCCAGGATACTGACCCAGCAACAATAAATGAACAGCAATACAGGTCCAAGTCAGGATAGTGTGTGGCTTGGAGGGGAACCTGCAGGTGATGGTGTTCCCACAACATTGCTAGTCTTGTACTGCTTGGTGGTGGCGGCCACAGGGAAGGGAGTTGCTGCAATGCATCCTGTAGATTGTACATACTTCAGCCACAATGCAGAGGTGAGGGCAGGGTTGGAAATTGGGTCCAATAGTAGGGGCACCAATCAAGTGAACTGCTTTGTGTTGATGGCATCAAAACGCATGAATGCTGTTGAGGCTGCAAAAGAAATTAAAGAAAGACTTGCATTTATGTAGCACCTTTCACGACCTCAGGATGTCCCAATGCACATTACAGCCAATTAAGTACTTTTAAAGTGTAGTCACTGTTGTAATGTAGGAAATGCTGTAGCCAGTATGCACAAAGCAAGGTCCCACAAACAGCAATGTGATAATGACCAGATAATCTGTTTTAATGACATTGTTTGAGGCATAAATATTGGCCAGGACATCGAGGAGAACTCCTCTGCTTTTCTTTGGAAAAGTGCCATGGGATCTTTTACATCTACCTGAGAGGGCAGATGGGGCCTCGGTTTAATGTCTCATCTGAAAAACGACACTACCGACAATGTAGCACTCCCTCAGTACTACACTGAAGTGTCATCCTAGATTTCATGCTCTGAAGTGGGACTTGAACAACTTTCTGACTCGGAGGTGAGAATGCTACCACGACGCCACAGCTGACTCTTCCACACAGCTGCATGGTCTTTAGCTGGCAGGTGAGTGGTAAGTATTCCATCACACACCTGACTCAAGTCTTGTAGATAGTAGAGAAGTTTTGCGAGTTCAGGGTCAAAGAGTACCCAGCTTCTGCCTTGTTCTTATAGCCATGGTGTTTAACTGGCTGGTCTAACTAAGCTTCTGGTTAGTAGTGACACCCATGCTATCGATGGTGGAGGACTTGGTGGTGGTGCCATGGAAATTCAAGGGGAGATGGTTGGTGATGTAATAAAACTCATTACACACTTGGTTTGTATAAAGCAAGGCTTTAATCAACTTGTTTCAGAACATGGAGGTCTAGTTGTACTTCACTAGTTCCTGTCTTACAAAATGTCCCTGGATAGCTGGGCCCACGCCCGAGTATTTATACTCCTTGGACGGCGCCACCAGCTGGCCATCCAGTGTTATTTCATGAGTAGTTTCTTGATGGTGATGAGATTTATAACAGTTGGTCTTTCTCTTATTCAAGATGGTCATTAGCTGGCACTTAAGTGGCATGAATGTTACCTTCCACTTATCAGCCCAAGCCTGGATGTATCCAGCTCCCACTTAAGGGTGACATGGGCTACTACATTATTGAAGGAGTTGTGTATGAAGCTGAACACTGTAAAATGATCAGTGAACAGCCTTTATCCTGACCTTATGATGGAAGGAAGATCATTGATGAAGCACCTGAAGATGGTTGGGTTGAAGATATTTCCCTGAGGAACGCCTGCAGTGATATCCTGGGGCTGTAATGATTGGCTGATGATAACCAGGACTATCTTCCTTTGGAGAGGATGGGTGGCTCGCAGTTGATGTTTTCAGGAGGAATGGAGACCATTGATGTTAGCTAGCATGGAGGCTACAAAGGGGACTTGAGTGATCAGGAGTTCAGTGGTTGTGTAAAAAGGAGCCTGGGGTTGTCTTTGCCACTTGTGGGTGAGAAATTGATGTGTGAAGAGAGAAGCTCAGAGAGAACACATGGCAGAAGGCAGAAGTCATGGGATAGCCAAAAGTCTAAAGCACTTTCAATCTGCACCCTTGGTTGGTTGAGCTGGTAGTTGTCAGTGGTATGTGGTAAATAGTTTCCACCAGAAACATCCAGTGGAACATTCAGAATGGCATAAAATCCATTTAAAAGTACTGTGCTCAAAATTCAATTTTCTGCCTAGGGGATATCATGTCTACAATTTACAATTCTTCATCTATTGAGCATTAATGGATGGAAATGTGGGATCTGCATGCACCTGTTTAAAGAAGAAAAATAAAATGTCAATGTGACAACAAGCCATGTGGCCCTGAAATAAATGCACCTGTCATTAGTTGGTAATAACAACAGAAAATGCTGGAAAAACTCAGCAGGCCAGGCAACATCCGTGGAGAGAAATTAGTCGACGTTTCGGGTGAACCCTTTTTCAAAACTGGAAAGGAAATGAAATAGATCGAAGGCAGGGCTGCGATAGAACAAAAGAAGTAAAGAGACATTAAGAGGTATTCAAAACCAGACGAGAAGGTAATAGGACTAGTGGAGACAAAAGACGGCTCAGACCTTCTCGTCTGGTTTTGAATACCTCTTAATGCTTCTTTACTTCTTTTGTTCTATCGCAGCCCTGCCTTCGATCTATTTCATTTCCTTTCCAGTTTTGAAAAAGGGTTTCGACCCGAAACGTCGACTCTAATTTCTCTCCACGGATGTTGCCTGGCCTGCTGAGTTTTTCCAGCATTTTCTTTGGTATTTCGGATTTCCAGCATCTGCAGTATTTTGCTGTCATTAGTTGGTGTTGTGTATATGGTGCAGATCAGTTCCACTGCTGTGTTTGATGGTGTCAGTCCGATACTCTAGTCTGGTAATGTTTTCTACCCCAGTTCTGCTATTGTGGTTTTTGGATTTACCAAGAATCAGAGCATAGTCTGAATAGTTAAAACAGAGTTCCCTACCCGATTGAATCTTTTAATAAATTTATTTTCTCTCAACGTGACTCTGTGATATAAATTAAATACATTTGCATGGCCTTAATGCAAAAACTTGGAGCATATATGTTGGTAATTTGATAATGTAAAGTTTATGACTGTAAGCTGAAGGGAGAAAATAAGTCTGTGTCAGGGATTTTCTCCACATCAGCCATCTCATTTTATCCCACATTCCTGTTCACTTACCTTTAGTATTCTTTTTCAAGCAACTATATAACCAAGTGATTAAACAACTCATGTTGGAGTGAAACAACACGGGCATAAAAGTTTACCCCAAATAGCGCATACGGAGGAGGCACAGTTAAGAACATAAAACATAAGAAATAGGAGTAAGAGTAGACAATATGGCCCCTCGAGCCTGCTCCGCCATTCAATAAGATCATGGCTGAACTGTTACATTTCTCGCTTTATCCCCATATCCCTTGATTCACTTAGTGCCCAAAAACTATCAATCTCAGTCTTGAATATACTCATCGACTGAGCATCCATAGCCCTCTGAGGTAG
Organism: Somniosus microcephalus; assembly: GCF_052327205.1. NCBI lineage: Eukaryota > Metazoa > Chordata > Chondrichthyes > Squaliformes > Somniosidae > Somniosus > Somniosus microcephalus. The sequence goes on along the minus strand of NC_141012.1, from coordinate 32,587,819 downwards.
AAAATTCCAAAGAGTTACAACCCTCTGAGTGAAGAGATTTCTCCTCATCTCAGTCCTAAATGGCCGACCCCTTATCCTGAGACTATGATTCCTAGTTCTAGACTCTCCAGCCAGGCGAAACAGCCTCTCAGCATTGAAACATATAAAATTCTAAGAGGGTAGATGCTGAGAGGCTGTTTCCCCTAGCTAGAGTCTAGAACAAAGGGTCACATCCCTTTACAGCCTCTTTGCATCCTCCTCACAGTTTACTTTCCCACCTAGCTTTGTATCGGTATGTTGGTATGTTGCCTCCTTGGTGCCAGGGTCAAGGATGTCACTGAACGGCTGCAGAACATTCTGAGGGGGGAGGGTGAACAGCCAGAGGTCGTGGTCCATATCGGTATAAACGACATAGGTCGAAAGAGGGATGAGGTCCTGCAGGCAGATTTTAGGGAGCTAGGAAAGAGATTAAAAAGCAGGACCTCAAAGGTAGTAATCTTTGGATTACACCTGGTGCCATGAGCTAGTGAGTATAGGAATAGGAGGATAGAGCAATGAATGCATGGCTGGAGAGATGGTGCAAGAGGGAGGGCTTTAGATTCTTGTGGCATTGGGACCAGTTCTGAGGGAGGTAGGATCTGTACAGGCCAGATGGGTTGCACCTCAATTGAGCCGGGACCAACATCCTCGCTGGGGGGTGTTTGCTGGTGCTACTGGGGAGGGTTTAAACTAATTTGGCAGGGGGATGGGCACTAGGATGTAGTGAGAAACAAAGTGCACAGAGGATTGGGAGAAACTAGAGTAATAAGAAATAATAAGGTATTAGGTGGGGTCATACTAAGAGAGAATACAAGGTCTAAGATAGGTTTATAGTGCATGTGTGTAAATGCATGAAACGTGGTAAATAAGGTTGGTGAGCTGCAGGCACAAATAGCTATGTGGGAATATGATGTTGTGGCGATAACGGAGACCTGGCTCAAAAAAAAGGCAGGATTGGGTAATAAATATTCCTGGATATAAGGGGGGAGAAATTCGGTATCGCCCCGTTTGGGGCGCTAGTATTGGCGGTGCGCAAAGTTTAGCGCCAGGCACAAATTATCGCCACCTCCTGCGAAATTGGGTACCTGAGCCCCTGAGGGTGATTGCGGCGCTAAATCAGGCGCTGCACAACAGTCTTAAGGCGCTAACCCAGCGGAGCGAGGCGCTACCTCACAGTGCTGGCGAAGCTCATGTGATTTCAGTCAGCAATGGAACACAGACACACTGGCACCATCCAATTCTTAAAGGGGAGTTCTGACGAATGGTCATTGACCTGAAACGTTAAATCTGTTTCTCTCTTCACAGATGCTGCTTGACCTGCTGAGTTTCTCCTGCATTTTCTGTTTTTTTCTTAAAGGGGAGCGTTGATCTTGCCTTGCTCTCCAGCCACATCCTGCTCATTGCAGCCTTGAATCTCGGCCTGAATCTCAGCCTGGAGAGACCTTTACATCTAATCTGCTGGAAAGAACAATGAAGAGAACCAGGGAAAGATCTCAGAGTGCAGACCCCACAGTCTCTTCTAAATCGATACAAGGAAGGGCAAATCAAAACCAACCTGCAAAACTCCTTCACACAGTGTGGAATCTCTCCAGAAGTCTGTCTCTCTCTCTCACAATGTGTGGTGCAAAAATGTCACCTTAAAAAAAAGGCAGGAGGTGTTCCCCTTTAAATAGCGCTCCCCCAGTCCCTTTCAGACAGCATAACAGTCCCCTCACCCAGTCGTTGCTAGCGCCAGGCGGTACGGCAGGGGGCGCCACTGAATTTCCGGACCGGGGCGTCCCAAGGGCGTTGCACTCTGGAATGATGCCATGATCTGCGTGTGCTGGTGAGCGGGCGCTATGGTTTAGCGCCGGCGCTAAATGTCCGCTCAATTTGGGAAGAGGCGCAGGGTTTGCTGTGCCCGGGCGCTAGTTGGTTAGCGCCCCACTTCTGTTCCCAAGATAGGTAATGAAAGAAAGGAGGTGGGGTGGCAGTATTGGTTAAGGCGAATGTTACAGCACTGGAGAGAGAGGATGTCCTGGAGGGATCAAGGACAGAATCTATTTGGTTACAGTTAAGAAATAATAGAGGTGCCATTAGACTACTAGGTGTATTATATAGGCCGCCAAATAGTGGGAAAGATATGGAGGAACAAATTTGTAGGGAAATTACAGAGAGGTGCATGAACTATAGAGTAGTGATAATGGAGGACTTCAACTATCCTAATATAGGCTGGGATAGTAATAGTGTAAAGGGCAGAGAGGAGGAAGAATTTCTGAAGAGTGTTCCGGAGAACTTTCTTAATCAGTACGTTTCCAGCCCAACGAGGAAAGAGGCATTGCTGAATCTGGTTCTGGGGAATGAGGTGGGCAAGTGTCAGTAAGGGAACATTTAGGGAACAGTGATCATAGTATCATAAGGTTTAGATTAGCTATGGAAAAGAACAGGGAGCAATCTAGAGTAAAAATACTTAATTGGAGGAAGGTCAATTTCTGTGGGTTGAGAATGGATCTGACCAGAGTAAATAGGAATCAAAGATTGGCAGGCAAAACTGTAATTGAATAATGGGCTGCCTTTAAAGAGGAGATGGTTGGGATATAGTTGAGGTAGGGCAACCAAAGTCAGAGCTCCCTGGATGACGAAAGAGATAGGAAGTAAGTGAAGGAAAAAAAGAACGCGTATGACAGATGTCAGGTTGAGAATACCAGTGAGAATCAGGCTGAATATTGAAAATTCAGAGGGGAAGTGAAAAAGAAAATAAGTGGGGCAAAGAGAGAGTATGAGGATAGATTGGCAGCTAACATAAAAGGGAATTCAAAAGTCTTCTATAGGCATATAAATAGTAAACGGGTAGTAAGAGGAGGGGTGGGGCTGATTATGGACCAAAAAGGAGACCTATGCATGGAGGCAGAGGGCATGGCTGAGGTACTAAATGAGTACTTTGCATTGGTCTTTACCAAGGAAGAAGATGCTGCCAAAGTCATAGTGAAAGAGGAAGTAGTGAAGATACTGGATGGGATAAAAATTGATAAAAAGGACATACTAGAAAGGCTGGCTGTACTTAAAGTAGATAAGTCACCAGGACCAGATGGGATGCATCCTAGGATGCTGAGGGAAGTTAAGATGCAAATTGCGGAGGTACTGGCCATATTTTGCCAATTCTCCCAAGATACAGGTGTGGTGCCAGAGGACTGGAGAATTGCAAATGTTACACCCTTTTTCAAAAACAGGTGTAAGGATAAGCCCAGCAACTGCAGGCCAGTCAGTTTAACCTTGGTAGTGGAGAAGCTTTTAAAAATGATAATCAGGGACAAAAATAACAGTCACTTGGACAACTGTGAATTAATTAAGGAAAGTCAGCACATATTTGTTAAAGACAAATTGTGTTAACTAACTTGATTGAGTTTTTTGATGAGGTAACAGAGAGAGTTGAGGAGGGCAGTGCGGTTGATGTGGTGTACATGGACTTCCAAAAGGCGTTTGATATAATGCCATCTAATAGGCTTGCCAGCAAAGTTGAAGCCCATGGAATAAAAGGGACAGTGGCAGCATGGATACGAAATTGGCTAAGTGACAGAGAGTAGTGTTTTTCAGACTGTAGGAAGGTGTTCCCCAGGCGTCGGTACTAGGACAACTGCTTTACCTGATATATATTAATGACTTGGACTTGGGTGTACAGGGCACAATTTCAAAATCTGCAGATGACACAAAACTCCAGAGTGTGCGTGCGATGTCAGGGGCGGGTTCCCCGCCTGGAAGTCATCCTGATTGACAGACTGTCTTCCAGTTGTGCGGGGAACTCAGAGAAGGAGGCCACAGCAAAAGGTAAGTGCTGGGCCCTGGATGGTGGGGGGGGGGGGGGGGCTCCAAGTCTTGGGGTGGTCCGATCCCCCGGGGGGGTCCAAGCGGTGTCCCGATCCCCGGGTGTTCGATCTTTGACCCCGGAACCCAGTCGTGATCCTGGGGGGGTGGGGGTTTCCAGGCCTGGGGGGGGTCAGATCCCCAACCCCGGGGAAGGCCAGGATGGTGGGGCAGTTTGGGGGGCCGGGAGGAAGCACTCCTGCTCTTCCCGGCCCACAAGGATTGCTCCCCGAGGCTGAGGCCACTTCGTTGCAGCCACCGGGAATCCCGAGCCCTGGAATCCCCGGCCACCTGCAGTAAAACCGGCAAAGCAGGTTAAAGTAGAAGCTTCAGGCCTCATTATCATATGTAAATTGCCAACCCACCTCCTTTAGGAAGGATGTGAAGGCCTTAGAGAGAGTGCAGAAAAGATTTACGAGAATGCTTTCCGGGATGAGTGACTTCAGTTATGTGTATAGACCAAATAAGCTGGGGTTGTTCTCCTTGGAGCAGAGAAGGTTGAGAGGAGATTTGATAGAGGTGTTCAAAATCATGAGGGGTCTAGACATGGTAGATAGAGAGAACCTGTTCTCATTGACGGAAGGGTCAAGAACCAGAGGTCACAGATTTAAGGTGATTGGAAAAAGAACCAAAGGCGACATGAGGAAAAACATTTTAAGCAGCGAGTGGTTAGGATCTGGAATGCACTGCCTGAAAGGGTGGTGGAGCCAGACTCAATCGTGGCTTTCAAAAGGGAATTGGTTAAGTCCCTGAAGGAAAAGAAATTGCAGGGCTACGGGGATAGGGCAGGGGTGTGGGACTAGCTGAAGTGCTCTTCCAGAGAGCCGGCACAGGCTCGATGGGCCGAATGGCCTCCTGTGCTGTAACCATTCTATGATTCTATCGTTCGCAAGCTTGGATATATTACACTCGGTCCCCTCATCTAAGTCATTGATATAGATTGTAAATAGCTGAGTCCCCAGCTCTGATCTTTGAGGCACTCCACTAGTTACACCCTGCCATCCTGAAATTGATCCATTTATTCCTACTCTCTGTTTTCTCTCTGTTAACCAATTCTCAATCCATGCTAATATATTACCCCCAATCCCATGAGTCCTAATCTTGTGTTAACACTGGAACTGCTGAAAACTGCAGCTATTGATTATTGCAAAGAGTAACAGATTCCTAATTGAAATTCCCTTGTTTTGTCAAACCAGAATTTTTCTTTCTTGCCTAGTTTCTCCCCTCTTTGAAAGCATTGCTTCTTTGCCAGAATATTTTAGCATGTGCCCACATAGTCATTGCTCAGGAGTGAGCACAGACTGTGAGTGCCAATGGGCTAATTTACCACAGGGGACATTTACAAGAGCACCCCATCAATTCATCAGAAACTTAGCAATGCTATGCTGAAGTTGTGCACAAGGTGGAGCACTGGTAGTTAGCATAGGGACAGCGCCGACAGTGCCATTAGGCTGCAGTTATACTGTGACTTTGTGCCAATACAAAGCAGTTTCAGATATGCATTGATGCAAATGTGGCAGTGTAAGTTAGGGGTCAGCTCACAATCCGACCCCGGTGTGCACTAAAGGCAAGTGGTGTGAAAGTCCGACCAGGGCAGCCATCTCACACGCTTTGAGTTCACACAGACTACATTCTAAAGGTACCATACCTTCCATCGAACAGTGTGAAAACTCTGTATGGAGTCTTTTTAGTGTTATGAGGAAGTTGATGCTCGCACCCACCCACCAGTCAAAACCAGAGGGTGGGGCTCTAAGCATGCATCGAAGCACAGAGCTGTTTTTACTAAGAGCTCCAGGGATGCACCGAGGTGGTATAACTCCAATCTGCAGGCTGCGCACCACACTCCACAGGTACTGGCCTGACACTGCTATCTGCAGGATCACTGCAGTCTTAAGCCCATAATTTCCGATAGGAGGTTTCCTGCGTGCGGGGGCCTCCTATCGGGAAAAAAATCTACCCACTTACCTGAGGGCTCCCGAGGTCCAGCCACTTCCGCTCCTGGGCCTCTGCTCTACGAAATGCACAGGGCCCACGTATTCCAGGTGCGCAGGCGGTTCGCAAGCGTCCCTCGGATCACGTGGGCCAGGCGAGCCAATGGGAGACGGGAATTCCCCTTCATACTTTTGACAGGTAGACCTATATGAATGGAGATCACTGAAAAAGGACATCAAAACATTAAAGAATTTTTTTTTAAATCACATTTTTAAAATGAGTTAAAATTACATTAAATTAAATATTTTAAACAAAAATTTTATTTTTTGAAAAAAGAATTCATGTTTTTTACGGGGTTAAAAATAAACTTACCTTTTTTAAAAGTTTTTTTAAATTATTAATTTACTTTTTTCAACTCTTGTGCTGGTAAAAGCAGGCCTTACGCTGCTTTTGCCAGGCATAAGATTTCTAAGGGTTTTCAGCGGGCGGAGGTTCTGCAGAAAGTGGAACTCTCCCCCTGCAGAGGCCCTTCTCCAGGGCAGGCGGAGGATCTTTCAAGAAGATTCTTGACAGATCGCAAATGCCGGTTTTCAGCGCATGCGCTTCGCATGCCTGAAACCGGCACTTGCGAGGTCCCTACGGGTGTGTACACAGTGCGTACACACCCGTAGGCATTGGAAAATACGGGCCTAGTGTTTCCACAATGTATGAGGAACTTAAGTAAGAATAATAATACACCCATGCCTCTGAGCAATTTAATTGATGTAATTCTAGGAAGTGAGGGATTTGTTCTGTAAAAGTGTGTGCAGGTAGAAAATAACAACTGTATTCGTGGGATTCCATGGTAAGTTGAAGCAGTACAAACTGTCTTTGTGAAACTTGTAACACGCCCACGTCCGAGAAGGCGCCGAACACCTCGAGTCTCTTCGCCGGGAGCAAGTGGAAGCCAAGCGCAGGCAGTGCAAGGAACGCACGTCAACCCAAGCACCCCACCCACCCGCCCCTTCAACCACAGTCTGCCCCACCTGTGACAGCGACTATAGGTCCCGCATTGGACTCATCAGTCACCTGCAAACTCATTTTTAATGTGGAAGCAAGTCATCCTCGGTTCCGAGGGACTGCCTAAGCAGAGAAGAAGAAGACTTGAAGTGATAGAAGTGGCAATGAAGTGATTCCAATGCAGCATTCAGAGCTCCAGGCTGTGGAGCTGTAACTGTCTTGGATACTATTTGACCCACGCTCTCAGATCTTACATTTCTTTACACAGATTCTCGTCATCTGCTCGAACTTGACAGAACAGTCACTCAGAAAAAAAAACCTTTCTTCGCTTCCCACGTAACTTCCTCCCTCACTGTGGCAAAAACCATGGTTTTTCGCATTTTCTGCCGGTCTCGGTGTGAAATGCAGGTCATTTACTGGGCGGCGCATCCGCGCTGATGCCTGAAATACACCGAGAAACAGCATTGTAACTGGTTACAAGTCTCGAGTTGAAGCAGCTTTAGGAACGTCCAGGAACAGTGAAAGATGCAACTCTTGCTGAAGCTGCTTTTGATTTTACCGACAGGAGTTCAAGGTAAGTTACTTTGATCGGGAGATTTGTACAGTAACGTGGCGCTGGGATGTGGATTTTACAGACATTCTATCCCCCTTTTAGAAAACTTCAGCGATTTAATAGTTGTGGAACTGCAGAGTCTAAGTGAGAAAGAGCCGTGTAATTTGGACACTAGATTAAGGTCAGTGTTCAAAGCCCCACATCACATTGGTTGGGTTAAGTCTCCTCTATATAACTGATATTTAGGTTGAGATGCTGTCGTGTATTATTGATTGTGAATCCTTACACTGATATACGTGTCGGGTTATTTAAAGTTGTGTCGATCTTGGGTAAAAGTAGGTCATTCACTGAACAGTGTTCAAAGTGATAGCAGCTACTTCACAGAACTGGAAGCAAAGATCTCCCATAGATTATTATGGTGACATCCTGATCAGTCTGCGACAGTTTGTGCAGAATAATACAAATTCAAAACAGTAAAATAAATTACTTCAGAATATCAGGTCTCAAAAACGTCACATAGTTTAGAATTAAATCTGAAAAAGACAAATATTTTAACAGTTTTTTTTTACATTAGATCCAATAGGAAGGATATCTCAAATTCAACACCGTTCAAATTGAGTTTTTGATGTTTCCTATTTATGTTGAAAGAATTGCTAACTGGGCCTCAAACTGAAAATGACAAACTTATTTTATTCCATCAGGTGTCTCGCTGATTGAGGAGGTGACTCAGCCGCGTCTGGTCAGTGTCCTGAGAGGAGAGTCAGTCACAATAAACTGTACATTTATTTATAATGGAAGTAATGATGACTGGCTCCATCCAGCCTGGTACAGGAGTTCTCCAGGGCTCCCTGATACTCCCATTGAAGTTATACCGGTCTGCATTCCTGACGTTACTCCGGTTGGTTTGAGGCACTGTGTTGCATCACTGAAGATTGAAAATGTTTCTTTTGGTCACTCTGACTATAATTATACCTGTGTGGTGAAGGTACCGACAAGCTACCCGCCAGTAGAGAGAAAGGGGCAAGGAACACGGATACAGATTTATGGTAAAGTATTGCATATCTTGTAATAAGTAAAAAGACAGTGGTTACATCTACACGGTTTTCTTTGGAACAGAGGAGGCTGAGGGGAGACCTAATTGAGGTGTATAAAATTATGAGGGGCCTGGATAGAGTGGATAGGAAGGACCTATTTCCCTTAGCAGAAGGGTCAATAACCAGGGGGCAGAGATTTAAAGTAATTGGTTGGAGGTTTAGAGGGGATTTGAGGGGAAATAATTTCACCCAGAGGGTGGTGGGGGTCTGGAACTCACTGCCTGAAAGGGTGGTAGAGGCAGAGACCCTCATCACATTTAAAAATTACTTGGATATGCACTTGAAGCGCCGTAACCTACAAGGCCAAGGACCAAGTGCTGGGAAGTGGGATTCGGCTGGATAGCTCTTTGTCGGCCGGCACGGACAAGATGGGCCGAATGGCCTCCTTCTATGTTGTAAATTTCTATGTACATACTGTGTGTGTATTAATTATGGATGCAATAACATTTGCACCAAACCATTTACGGGAACATACACTATTAAGTATGTAGGACCAGGTTATTTAAGCGAATTTTATTGCTACCTCGAAGAACGCAGGAGGTAAATCAGCGCTCATCTTTGGAATTATGTTCTCTGTAGCTGGTTTGTGATCACTTGCTGTTTAGAGTCAATAGTGAGGGGCGCATGAGTGAGGTATGAAGGCCATCAGTGAAATGACTTTTGTATCTTCTTCACTTTCATTGTCTATTGCATTCATACCACAAGATATTAGTTTTACAATTGTTAAAACAATTACTAGATTGGCTAGTTTTATACTTGTTTATGTTAACCCCATGCTCAGTTACCTTTTGGAAAAATTGTCCTCTAATGTCTCCAGTTCCAATTAATGCTCTAAATACTTAGAGTTGTTCCATTATAAAACCAATAATATCAAATTAATAATCCAATAAAATGAAAAAACCTTGCAAATGTTGAAAATATACAGCAGGGCAGTCAGCAGCTGTAAAGAGAAGAGCTAGGTTAATGTTTTGGCTTGACCCCATCATCAGAACTCAAAATGAAGTCATATAATCAACAAATGGCAACTAAAATGGACAAAAAGTGTGATAGTTAGTTGCTAAGCAATTTCAATGAATATATTCAGCAGGAAAAAGTGTGATAAATAAAGAGACCCTAGAAAATATAAACCACAAAATTTAAGTTTGGAAAAAATGAGAAAGAGAGAAATACTCACCAACCAATCACTTACCTGCTTTCTGGTGACGTCACACTTCGATTACTTTTGACTTCTCCCGCTCTCGGAGCTCGGAGATTGGTAAATCTACCTGCGCCTCGGGCTCTCCTTTTATCGCTGCCGCCGCCTCGCCACTCCTCCCAGGTCCGCACTGCCGCCGCTGCTGCTGTGGGGCCTACCTGCGCCTCGGGCTCTCCTTTTATCGCCGCCGCCGCCGCCTCGCCGCTCCTCCCAGGTCCGCACTGTCTTAATGTGACATTAATGCTGCCTAGTAGGTAATGTAGAACATAGGACTATGGTACGTGAGCTACTCTGATCAGATGATTGCTATTGAGAAATCCCAGTATTGAGCAGCTATCTAGAGTGATATTAGTATAATTCTCTAATGTATGTTTTGCTTCTTGATTTTTTTCATCTAATAGACTACGGGGCAAAGGTTGGCTCACGCTCCCTTCGGGGTGATAACTTCGCCGGGCAAAGTTAGTGTCCCCGCGCCCGAAATTGAATGGTAGCGCCTCAAGCAAGAGGCGAGGCGCTACTAGAAGTGCTCCTCCTCCCTCTTGTGGCGCTCCCATTCAATATCGCGGCTCTACATGCAGTAGCGCCACGCGCCTCGGCACGTAGCGCTGCGGTACTGTAGCCCTCCCTCCCCTGATTAAAGTGGAGGGGCCTAGTGCAGCGCGCACTGGGGCCCTGCTGGACCACTGGGGAGCGGGGAGCCGGCAAAAGAGCCCGGCACTCACGAGGAGTGCCGGGCTGCCCGATCGCGGCCGGCACCCAGCAAGAGGAGGTGAGAGGGGACAGATGCTGGCAGGCGGCCCGAGGAAAGATGGCCACCTGGCACCTGCCCTTTAATTTGCGCCGCTGCGGCCGCAGAAACGCCCCCCTGACCCTGCCGAACATAGCGTCCAGCAATAGGTCAGGGGCGCGAGCCAAGCTCGCGGCTGGGGCACGAGCTAGGTGCTGTCCATGGCGATGATGCCATCGGCGGAGGCGCAGTGCCACGGAGTGCTACCGGCTGCCGCCGCCACTGCTAACCTCCCGCTGAATTCGGGGCACTAACGGGAGGCGCAAATCAACCCAATTTTTCCCCCTACTTTAACTACCTATGTGACTCTATTTTACCAAAATAACAGGTTCTGCATGAAAGTATGGCAAAGTATATTTTAATTTAGAATTAACTATTCATTCAGCAATAAATAATTTTACATTATGATATGCAATACATTTTTAGAATAGTGGCACTAAGAATCTCTAATAATGTAGCCATTCACGTCAATGCACATGATGTTAATAAATATTCACAGAGCAGGATATGCTGTTTATAGTTTCATATATTATCTTTTGTCCTCTCTCTCAGGACCTCCTGAAGTTTCTACTGTGGATGGTGCTTTGGTTGCTGGACATCAGTCCAGCCTGACCTGCTCTGCCAAGGGATTGTACTCTGAAAATATCTCCTTTACCTGGGCATGCCTTGGAACAAACATCTCCACAAACATCACTACACTGACCTTGAAAAGATCTGGTGACGATACATCTGTTGCCACCAGCCAGCTTCAGATCGTCCCTAAAGCGAGAGACCATGGATCTGTCTGTAGATGTCAGATCAACCACGTGACTTTCAGGCAGCCAGTAATAAATGAGATCAAACTACATGTTATGTGTGAGTATGATCTTTAACCTTTTAAATACTTAGTTTTATTCTCTGTAATGCTAGAGTCTGGGGGAAAAATTCAGTTGTTTGCACCTCCCGTTAGTGCCTTAAAAGGGCGCCAATTGGGGCGCAAAGCAACTAGAGGCCGGGCGCAACGATGTTTGCGCCACTCGCGAAATTAACTAGACATTTTGCGGCGGTGCTAAACACTACCACCACGATCTCCTGCGCCGGCAGATCGTGACATCAGTCGAGTGCGCAACGTCCCGTTAGCGCCCCGGACCGGATATTGAGTGGCGTCCCCTGCCTTACCGCCTGCCGCTAGCAACGGCAGGTTGAGGGGAGCGTTTTGCTGTCAGAAAGGGACTGGGGGAGCGCTATTTAAAGGCGACCGCTTCCTGCCTTTTTTTGCGGATGACATTTTTGCACCACGCATTCTGAGAGAGAGAGAGAGACTTCTGGAGAGATTCAACGCTGTGTGAAGGAGTTTTGAGTGCTGAGCAGCACTTTGCAGGTTCATTTTGATTTGCCCTTCCTTGCTGATTTAGCACTCCAGTCGCCTCCAGGGGCACTAAAAGCCAAGTTTGCCGTCGGAGGCGATAATTAGTGCCAGGCGCTAAACTTTGCGCACGGCCGATAATGGCGCCCCAAACGGGGCGATACTGAATTTTTCCCCCTCTTACTTTAACTTTGGACTCCCTCTTATTGTCTCCTTCCTATTCTCCCTCTATAACCAGGACATATCTATCCTCATCTTTGCCATGCCGATGTAACCTGAATTTCCTCTGTGTTCATTTTGGCTGCTGTTCCAGACTCAATCCCATTACTTCTATCTCCCTTTTCCTTTCTCTTTTCTTTACCCCTCTTGAGCCCTTCTCTCCTGTCTCCCTCCCTTCCTGTTACCCAATCATACCTCCTTTCATTTCTCCACTTTGTTCATCCAAATCCCTGCATCAACCCTTCATTATTTCTCTACCCTCTTATTCTCCTGCTGCTCTCCCAGGCTTGAGTCCTTCTTAGATAATCCCGCAGCTTCCCTCTGTGCCTCTCTCAGCAATCTCTGGAGGGCACATCGAGACACTTGTTGCTGCCTCCATATGAGCAGCAAACCTAACTGTTCCATCCTACTCTCTTGCCTACCGTCCCACCGCGCGCACCTGCTGGAGGCTAATCCTACCAACCTCCTTCCTGTCCTGTTCACTCTCCCACTGCTGACCTTGTGGACTCTGCCAGCTGATCAATAATCACCACCCCTCTCCACATCTTCCTCCAAAATATCTTTTCATTCGTGAACAAGGCCCTTGCCATCCATGACCTTATTGTGGATGATTGTATTGATCTCACGGACTTGACAGAAACTTGGTTCGCGGATGACACCTTGCCCCTTACTGAAGCCTCTCCGCCTGGCTATACCCTCCGCCACCTGCCCTGCCCAAACTGCCGCAGTGGCAGTGTGGCTCTTACCACCAAATCTCGCCTTGGTCTGTCCATTTACACTTCTGGCACCTTTTGCCCCTCACCTTGTTCTACCCCCTCTTGCTTCTCCTTTAAAATCCTCATTCTCTTCCACCCACTGAAGCCCCACTACTTTCCTCCTTCAGCTTTTGCACTGAGCAGCTTCTCATCCTTGGTGATTTCAACCTTCATCTCAAGAGCCCACCGTGACCTCGCTCCACTGAGTTCACTGTCCTCCCATAACCTCTCCCTCCATATATGCTCTTCTATGTGGAGGTAACCGTATCAGGCCGTGAAGAAATATATGCCCATATTCACGACTACCACTTCAACATTGCCATCTCATGTGGCCTCTCTGGTCACTGTCTCAGGCTGAATCAGACATTTTGCATCCTGGCGTCCTATTTGACGCTGAGCTTCCAACCCCATCTCCTCGCCACATCATTGGTGGCCCTGCCTTCAGCCTTTTAGGCCCTAAGCTCTGGAATTCCTTCTGTAAACCTGATGCGCTATCAATTACTGAGAAAGACTGGAAGTTAAGAGAGTAACAAACAGGCTTTTATTAGCTAAAGAACGAAGGCATGCCTCTAGTGGTCGACCGGTCCTGAATGCCTGGGGAACTGCAGAGCAGCCGCCTTTATACCAGGGCATATGGGTGGAGCCAGGGGCGGAGCCAGCTGAGGCATGCACAGACAGGTACAACAATGGGCAAGAGTGAACAACAGTGAAGTGAACAACAGTGAACAACAGTGAAGTGAACAACAGTGGTTTACCACAAAACCTCTCCACCTCTCTCTCTCTCCTCCTTTAAGATACTCCTAAAAACCTAACTCTTTGACCAAGCTTTTAGTTACACTTCCTAATATTTTCTCCTTTGACTTGGTGTCAATGTTTGTCTGATTAGACTCCTGTGAAGCACCTTGGGATGTTTTCCTATCAGAAATGCGCTATGTAAATGTAAGTTGTTAAGATTATTGTATTCATATTATTTCTATGTAAAATTAAGTGTACATTATCTTTATTGTTAGATGGACCAAAATATCCCACAATAATGTACAGGTTGAACAACAATGACAGTTACCATTCTGGGACGAGTAGCCCCATCACTGTCCCCATTGATTCATTCCTGGAACTGAGATGCTCTGTGGATAGTAACCCAGCCTCCTCTGTGATCTGGGTGAAAGACAGGGTAAACCTCACTGAGATGTTACAACTTGCAGCTGGATTAAATAGTTCAAAAGTAAAGATAAGAAAGTTCCAGTCTGAAGATGGAGGAACCTACTGGTGTATGGCAAACAACAGTTACGGCTGGGGTAACACAAGTGTTTGGATAAAAGCTGAACAGAAAGGTAAATAGAATGTAATAATGCATGTGTAAAGATCACAATGTCTGTTGCAGTGGAGTCAATGTTTAAAAATGGGAGCACAAATTAACTGTTTCAAGCATTTTCTCTTCTGGTCTCAGGAGTAGGTGGACTGTAATATTTGTTCAATTTTAAAATACACTTGTGTAGTAAATAACACATACCGTTCTCAAAACATTATCAATGTTAAGAATAAGACCGTCACTGACCTCATCTCCTCTGGAGATCTTCACCCCGCGGCCACCAACCTCATAGTTCCCCAACCCCGCACAGCTCGCTTCTACCTCCTTCCCAAGATCCACAAACAGGACTGCCCTGGTAGACCCATCGTTTCAGCCTGTTCTTGCCCCACGGAACTTATCTCTTCCTATCTTGACTCGATCTTTTCTCCCCTTGTCCAGTCTCTTCCCACCTACATCCGCGACTCTTCGGACGCCCTCCGCCACTTTAACAGTTTCCAGTATCCTGGCCCCAACCGCTTCCTTTTCACCATGGACGTACAATCCCTCTATACCTCCATCCCCCACCAGGATGGCCTGAGGGCACTCCGCTTCTTCCTTGAACAGAGGCCCAACCAGTCCCCATCCACCACTACCCTCCTCCGCCTGGCTGAACTTGTTCACACATTGAACAACTTCTCCTTTAACTCCACTCATTTCCTCCAAATCAAAGGTGTTGCTATGGGTACCCGCATGGGTCCTAGCTATGCCTGCCTTTTCGTGGGATATGTGGAACACTCTTTGTTCCAGTCCTACTCGGGTCCCCTCCCTCACCTCTTTTTCCGATACATTGATGACTGTATCGGTGCCGTTTCCTGCTCTCGCCCTGAACTAGACAATTTCATTCACTTTGCCTCCAATTTCCACCCTTCCCTCACCTTCACATGGTCCATCTCTGACTCTTCCCTTCCCTTCCTCGACTTCTCCGTCTCCATCTCTGGGGATAGGTTATTGACCAATATTCACTACAAGCCCACTGACTCCCACAGTTACCTGGACTGCACTTCCTCCCACCCCGCCTCCTGTAAGGACTCTATTCCATTCTCCCAGTTTCTCCGTCTCCGCCGCATCTGCTCCGACGATGCCACCTTCCACACCAGTGCTTCCGACATGTCTTCCTTTTTCCTCAACCGAGGATTCCCCTCTACCGTGGTTGACACAGCCCTCTACTGTGTCTGTTCTATCTCCCGCACTTCTGCCATCACCCCTGCCCCTCCCTCCCGGAACCACGATAGGGTTCCCCTTGTCCTCACCTTTCACCCCACCAGCCTCCACATTCAACGGATCATCCTCCGCCATTTCTGCTACCTCCAAAGTGATCCCACCACCAAACGCATCTTCCTCTCCCCTCCCCTTTCAGCATTCTGTAGGGACCGCTCCCTCCGAGACACCCTAGTCCACTCCTCTATCACCCCCAGCACCCCTTCCCCTTTGCCTGGCACCTTCCCGTGCAAGCGCAGGAGATGTAACACCTGCCCTTATACCTCCCCCCTTCCCACTGTCCAGGGCCCCAAATACCCCTTCCAGGTGAAACGGCGATTTACTTGTACTTCTTGCAATCTAGTATACTGTATTCGCTGCTCACGATGCGGTCTCCTCTACATTGGGGAGACCAACTGCAGATTGGGTGACCGCTTTGCGGAACACCAACTTTCAGTCCGTAAGGGTGACCCCAAGCTTCCGGTCGCCTGTCATTTTAATTCCTCGCCCCATTCCCACTCGGACCTCACCGTCCTTGGCCTCTTGTATTGTTCCACGGAAGCTCAACGTAAACTCGAGGAACAGCACCTCATCTTCCGATTAGGCACTTTGCAGCCTTCCGGACTCAATATCGAGTTCAACAATTTCAGATTGTGACCTCGGCCCCTATTACATTTTCACTTATTTTTTTATCCACACCTTTGTTTTGGTTTTTTCCCTTCCCCCCCCTTTCCTTTTTTATTTCTCTCTCCCACATGGCAGCAGTCTCCTATTCTGCCAGCGCATTTCACACCTAATCTAGAGCTGTCTTTTGTCTCCACTAGTCCTATCACCATCTCGTCTCGTTTTGAATACCTCTTAATGTCTCTTCACTTCTCTTTAGTTCTCTCCCAGCCTGGCCTCTTAATCTATTTCATTCCCTGTGCCTCGTTAGTCTTGATAAAGGGTTTTGACCCAAAACGTCGACTCTAATTTCTCTCCACGGATGTTGCCTGGCCTGCTGAGTTTTTCCAGCATTTTCTGTTGTTATTAAGAATAAAGCACATTTGTACATGATTAACACCACTTATTTACAGCTATAAGACCAGCGATTTGCTTTTCCACAGAACTTTTTAATGTTGGGCAAAGAAAATGGAAAATTAAAGTCCTGCTATTTTATCGAGTAACAGCACTGTACACCAGGCACCATACTTTCTTTGGAATCTGAAGAAAATAGCTATGCAGTTGACAAAGAAAATTTTTTAAATTGCATTTGTATAACATCTTTTCATGCCTTTCAGAAATATCTCCAAGAATTTCAAATACAATAAATTGTGTTTAGGTGCAGTGACTGTTGTCATTAAATGTGATTTTATTATTATTTATGATTTTATTTTTTATTTTCTCTTTCACAGATCATTGGTTTCTTTCTCTTCTGGTTCTACTCATTGCTCTCAGTGGATTAATCGCTGTGGTAACAATATACCTTTGTCTGATCTGGAAAAGGCAATTGAAAGGTAAATCTGACAATAAGTCATTGGTTGTAGGTGTTAACCTTACCATTGACATCAATAGCGAGCTGTAAAATGATGTGGTTTTCACTAGCCAGTGTGATTATACAGTCCTTTGCAGTAACGTGTTTGTAAGTGTTCTTGCTTGTTGGGTTATTTTCATGTCCCAATCTCTCTCTGCTGCACTGTCGGAGGTGCCGTCTTTCGGATGAGACGTTAAACCGAGGCCCCGTCTGCTCTCTCAGGTGGACGTAAAAGATCCCGTGGCACTATTTCAAAGAAGAACAGGGGCGTTATCCCCAGTGTCCTGGCCAATATTTATCCCTCAACCAACATAACAAAAAAACAGATCATTTGGTCATTATCACATTGCTGTTTGTGGGAGCTTGCTGTGCGCAAATTAGCTGCCGTGTTTCCCACATTGCAACAGTGACTCCACTTCAAAAAGTACTTCATTGGCTGTAAAGCGCTTTGAGACATCCGGTGGTTGTGAAAGGCGCTATATAAATGCAAGTCTTTCTTTCTTTCTCTGTTATATAGGCTGTTCATACCAAGCTAGGGCATTATAGAAGATCTTTTTAAACATTCTCCGAATTTCATCACTTATGCTCTGAATGCCATACCAGAATAATGGTATGCTATACCAGAAAATTAAATAATATATTGGGTTTTTGCTAAAGACAAAATTATTATATTATTTTTGCAGCAAATATGTAACCAACATTTTCTATTAGTTACCAAATGGCATCCTTTCAAATATTTAGCAGTCACAGTTGGATTAGGATACAGGAGGTAAATTAACTGTACACCAATATTTCTATCTCTGTAATACTCTCCAGCGTTTGACTAGAAATGGTACTCAAGAACATGCTGAAACTAAAGCTAAACAAATTACAGGGACCTGAAGGCTTACATCTCAGGATCCTGAGGAAAGCTCGGAAAGTAAAAGCAAAGGCTCTGACTATAATTTTCCAAAACACATTGGGAAAGAAAGTTGCACCAGATGACTGGAGGGTGACAAGTTTGATACCCTTCACACAAAATGAGATAAACCAGGACATTAGAGGCCAGTTACACTTATTTCATTTGTTAGTAAACTACTAGAATCTATAACACAGGATAAAATTACTAACAGGAGTTAATCAGGGCCAGTCGACACAGATTTCTAAAGGGCAGGTTGTGCTTGACAAAGAGGAATTGCAGTGGATGCAAGTTATATGAATTTTCAAAAATAATTCATTAAGCTGTCATATAGAGCCTTATTATGGCAAAGGCAATGGCACATGTTTTTTAAAATTTGTTTATGGGATCAGCGCATCGCTGGCAAGGCCAGCATTTATTGCCTATCCCTAGTTGCCCTTGAGAAGGTGGTGGTGAGCTGCCTTCTTGAACCGCTGCAGTCCGTGTGGTGATGGTACTCCCACAGTGCTGTTAGGGAGGGAGTTCCAGGATTTTGACCCAGCGACGATGAAGGATCGACAATATACTTCTAAGTCAGGATGGTGTGTGACTTGGAGGGGATCTTGGAGGTGGTGATGTTCCCACGCGCCTGCTGCCCTTGTCCTTCTAAGTGGCAGAGGTCGCGGGTTTGGGAGGTGCTGCCGAAGAAGCTTTGGCGAGTTGCTGCAGTGCATCTTGTAGATGGTACACACTGCAGCCACGATACGCCGGTGGTGGAGGGAGTGAATATTTAAGGTGGTGGATGGGGTGTCAGTCAAGCGGGCTGCCTTGTCCTGGATGGTGACGAGCTTCTTGAGTGTTGTTGGAGCTGCACTCCTCCAGGCAAGTGGAGAGTATTCCATCGCACTCCTTACCGCTTGAGAATCCCTAGGCCCTACAAGGGGGCCTAAAGCAATGGCACATGTAAATGGCTACAGGGATTGTTGGAGAGCAGAAAGCAAAGAGTACTGGTAAAAGGCAGTTTCTTGGACTGGAACGGTTTGGCGACTGGTGTTCCATAGAGATCTGTATTGGGTCACTATTATTTACTATATATAGAAATGATCTGCATTTAGGAATTAAGGAAATAATATCAAAATTGGCTGATCACGTGGAATTGGAAGATATGGGAAATTTTAATTAGGATTGTGAAACACTGCAGAATATATAGATAGGCTAATGGGATTGGTATATAGGTGGCAGATGCAATTCAATGCAGAAACATATAAGTTAATACATTTTGGAAGTAAAAACAGAGACTTTTTATGGGAATATTTTAGATTAGAGGAGCAGGGCGACTTGGTGTGCAGAGACATAAGTCATTTAAACCACAAGTAGATACGGCCAAAGAACTAAACTGAACCTATGGTTTTGTAACTGGTGGCATAGAATAGATAAAGAGGTAATGTTGAGCCAAAGTTAGAGCATTGTGTCTAGATTTGGGCTCCCCATTAGAGGAAGAGTAAAAAAAGCAATGGAAAAGGTGCAGCAAGGATTCACTGGGATGTTAGTGGGAATGAGGAGTTACTGTTAAGAAGAGACTTAAGAAGATAAGGCTTTTCTTGACTACAGCTGAGAAGGTTAAGAGGGTTATGATAAGGTAAATAATCGGAGATTGTCTCAACTGTTCACTGCGACAGTAACGAGAGGGCATAAAGTTTAAGATAATCACAAAAGAATTGAAGGGGAAGTTAGAAAAAAAGATCTTTTCACAGTTGCTGCTTTGTATGTGGAATTGTCTGCCACAAACCATTGTTGGGACAGAGTCCATGAATTCTTTATAAAGGATAGTTGCTTGAAGAAGAGGAATATTAAAGAATATGGAGAGTGAACAGGAGAGTGGGAATAGATTATGTGTAGATAAAACACTGGCCCAGACTTAATTGGGCAAACAGTCTGTTTCTATATTGTAACATATGATCTTTTGTATATTCAGCTTTAACTGTCTCTCAGAATAATTAATCTATGCAGTGGAATTAAAGCTTAAATGGCGCAGATGCTATTGGAACTTTTTGTTGCGGTGCATCAGAAACTACTTAACTTTACATTCTGTTGCGATTGTTTGTTGTTTTGTCATTGGCACCACTCTCAACTTTCCTCTCTTGGTCCACACACTGTCCTACATGCACTTCCTGTTCTCAGCACCGACAGTGTATTGAAATCAAAACTTGGCACCTCAAAACCACAGAACTGTGGAATGCCTTACTGTGTTCCCTTTCTCCTACAATATACAGGCTTTTATAACTAAAGCGTGATGTCATCTAACCACTAATTCTTGGTATTTCTCATCCTCTTGCCAACCTTCAACACTAATATCCATCATTGGCTCAAAAAAAATGCAGACGTCCAAAATTACAATAGAACACCTAAGATTGTAGACGCAGATTTTACAATTAGCAATTAGTAGCCAAATGCTTATTTTGTATGATGTCCCTCTGTCCACTACTTCAATGAAGGCATTAACCTTTGTACTTTAAATGGTATAATGCCAGCGTGAAAACAGTCAACAAAGGAATATCACACTAATGTGTTAAGCGTTTGTTCACTAATATCGCTAATAGTAATGTCAAGGCTTAGCTCTGTGATGGATAAACATCTGCTTTGACAGAGAGAGCAGAGATTGTATTAATAAAAATAAATCACCTCCACTCTATAAAAACTCTTGAATTCATTTCCATCCTTTTCAGCTTGTGCTACATAACATATCATCAGCATAACGTGTATTCAACAGAATATAAAAATATTGTGACCAGTTGAAAATGTTAAAGGATTTGTGACTCACATTTACTGAAATTTAGCTGGATGTTGGTCAGGGTTAACAGAAAATGTTGATGCATTCATTACCTATACACATTGACTCATCAGCTCAAAGTGAAACAGCGATGGAAATCGTGTGGTATTAACTATTTGCTGGTAGATTCTTCTTGCTGGTAATTTTTTTTTATTGCTGCACCTTTAACTGCTGTGTCATTATATTAGTTCGATAGTTTTCATATTTCACTAAGGTTTAGAGTAGATGCTGTGAAGTGCACAATATTATCGGAAGAAATGTGATTTGAGTAACAAAGCTGGTAACATTTGATGACACAGAGCTGGGAGTGTCTAATGGGACAGAGCTGGGCATGTCTAATGGGACAGAGCTGGGAGTGTCTGATGGGACAGAGCTGGGAGTGTCTAATGGGACAGAGCTGGGAGTGTCTAATGGGACAGAGCTGGGCATGTCTAATGGGACAGAGCTGGGAGTGTCTGATGACACAGAGCTGGGAGTGTCTAATGGGACAGAGCTGGGAGTGTCTAATGGGACAGAGCTGGGAGTGTCTAATGGGACAGAGCTGGGAGTGTCTAATGGGACAGAGCTGGGAGTGTCTAATGGGACAGAGCTGGGAGTGTCTGATGACACAGAGCTGGGAGTGTCTAATGGGACAGAGCTGGGAGTGTCTAATGGGACAGAGCTGGGAGTGTCTGATGGGACAGTGCTTGGAGTGTTTAATGGGACAGAGCTGAGAGTGTCTAATGGGACAGAGCTGGGAGTGTCTAATGGGACAGAGCTGGGCATGTCTAGTGGGACAGTGCTTGGAGTGTCTAATGGGACAGAGCTGAGAGTGTCTAATGGGACAGAGCTGGGAGTGTCTAATGGGACAGTGCTTGGAGTGTCTAATGGGACAGAGCTGGGAGTGTCTGATGGCACAGTGCTGGGAGCGTCTGATGGGACAGAGCTGGGAGTGTCTAATGGGACAGAACTTGGACTATCTGATGGGACAGAGCTGGGAGTGTCTGATGGCACAGTGCTGGGAGTGTCTGATGGGACAGTGCTGGGAATGTCTGATGGGACAGAGCTGGGAGTGTCTGATGGCACAGTGCTGGGAATGTCTGATGGCACAGTGCTGGGAATGTCTGATGGGACAGTGTTGGGAGTGTCTGATGGCACAGTGCTCCGAGTGTCTGATGGGACAGAGCTGGGAGTGTCTGATGGGACAGAGCTGGTTGTGTCTGATGGGTCAGAGCTGGGAGTGTCTGATGGCACAGATAAGGAAATACTACAGCAACCCTAAATCTAAATTCTGTGTAATAAGATCACTGTTTTCCATTATGTAATGGTGCATGTACACAAGAGCATTAATATCTCTGCAACCAGAGTGTTTTAATACTGAATATACGGGTTCCACCAGAACCACTTGGCTGCAGACCGTATTACAGCCTTGGTCCAAACATGGACACCGACTGGAACCCTAGTAAAATTGAAGTCAACAGGATGAGGGGAAAACTCTCAAGTGACTGGAGCCCTCTCTGGCACAAAGGAAGGTGGTTGTGGATATTGAGGCTAATCATCTCAGCCCAAGGTCATTGCTGCAGGAGTTCCTCAGAGCAGAGTCCTAGGCCCAACTCCCTTCAGCTGCTTCATCAAAGACCTTCCCTCCATCATAAGGTCAGAAGTGAAGCTGTTTGCTGATGATTGTAAGGTGTTCAGCTCCATTCGCCATTCACTAGATAATGAAGCAATCCATGCCCGCATGCAGCAAGACCTGGACAACATTCAGGCTTGGGCTGATAAGTTGCAAGTAACAATCGTGCCATACAAGTGCCAGGCAATGACCATCTCTAAAAAGAGAGTCTAACAACCTCCTCATGACAATTAATGCCTTTACCATCACCAAGTCCCCCACCATCAACATCGTGGGAGTCACCATTGACCAGAAACACAACTATATCACTTAAATGCCATGGCTACGAGAGCAGAGCAGAGGCTGGTATTGCCTTCCAACTCTCCAAAGCATCTTCACCATCTACAAGGCACAAGTCTGGCATGTGATGGAATACTCTTCACTTGCCTGGATGAGTGCAGCTCCAACAACACTAAGGAAGCTCGATACTATCCAGGACAATGCAGTCCACTTGATCATCAGCCCATCCACCACCTCAAACATCCACTCCCTCCACCACCAGCGTACCATGGGTGCAGTGTGTACTATCCACAGGATGCACTCTAGCAACTCGCCAAGTCTTCTATGGCAGCATCTTTATGTCTCTATTAATTCAGGAATATCAAGTTTGGTGATTCCTCAGTTAAAGCTAATAAATTAGTATAAAAAATAACAATTAAATGCTGTTGATTGCCATTGAGAACACTCATTTCATAATGTCATGAAATCACATTAGGATGTTCTTAACATTAATTAATTTCAAATGGTGATGTGTTCCCCTATGCAACGTACTCAAGCAGAAAAACAGCTTCTCGTCAATAAAAATTGAAATTTTCAGTAAAGAGGTTTAGATTAGTGTGACTCCATGGGTGAGTGACAGTGCTAAACCGATGGTCATTATGCAGCAGTTCCTGGCTAGCTATCAGTAATCATTTATCATATCCTGACTCAAACTGCGAGGTGTATTTTAATTAAAATATTATTAATTTCACTGCATAAACTTTTGAAAGTGGAGGAAGTTGTTTCAGCAGTAATTTCTGAAGACCGGCTATCCTCTTATGCTCTGTGAACAAAACAAGACCAAGGTCAAAGGAAATTGTGCCTGAGTTACATCTACGTACAATACACGGTTGTGGGAGGAAACTGTATTAATGCTAAGCCAATATGGGCATTGATGTGCAGCCCACAAGAGGTTGTTTAGAATATATTTAGGGAATATATATTTTTTAAAAGCTCAAAATTTAATATGTAAAGCACATTCAGTTACAGTGTGTTTTTTTCTAATTCACTGCTTGCTTGCTGCACTCCAGCCACAAAGGGAATAGAAGCTCATTTCATAAGACTTTGTGTTTCTTTCAAAAGAAGTCAAAGGAATTCCTGTGTTATTTCTGGATCTCAAATGTTCTTATGTAATTCCAATTTAGTGGATCAGTTTCAATCCTAACCTATTGTCCCAACTTCGGCAGGGTATTCGGGAATTTTGAAATGTCAAATTTTGAATTTGGCTCTCCAAACTTCTCCCCCAAAATTCCATGGATCTCCTGCCTTCTGATGATGATCTCTCTGCTGTCATTCCTCTCTGGATGAGACTCTCTATCCTACTGCTGTAGCTGAGGAGTTTCTGGCTGCCCTTATTCTCTACCAAAGATTATTCTCTTTCACCCTCCCAGGCCTCAGTACTGTTTGTTTAAATCTCTGATGGTGTAAAATCCAGTGGATGGCAACAGCAGGGTCTGAATCACCTATCTGTCATTCAAGCGCTTTTTAGATAAGCGTTCTTTTTTAAAGAACAAAATGGGGTAGAAATGCATCGAGCAGTAGCAGCAAATGGATGCTATTGCATCAGCCAACCGTATACTGACTATTAGGCGGGGCGTATAGCAGGGGCCGATGCAGTACCGCCCATTTTGTGCTTCTAACCAAGATGAATTGCTACATCAAATGACTGTGCAACTCGGAAAATAAATTAAAAAATATAAATGGGGATTAAAATCCCATATATAACAATGCACAGGGTTCGAGTCTCCGATTTGCTATCAAAGGAATTTATATAATAATTTTAAAAAGTGCATCATACAATTTAATACTTTTCTGTTAGAACGTGGAAGGACTCTTTCAACATAAAAACACTATACTGTAACTTATTACATTAATTTATGACACAAAAAATCCCATAACAGCAAGCTCAGAGATTCAAATTTTATGGGGCCCCAAAGCCAAATTGGTTTCTGTCCCCCATCTAAGGCAAATAAAGAACATTTTTAATCGCAGCCATATTTGGAAATTTGTGGTGTTGCACACAGTAAAGTGCCCCTCGTACCCAAAGCACGGTGAAGCTGAACAGCACACATTACAATAGTGCCCTCCGTACATTCAGCCATGTGTGCTTGCTTGCAATGAGCGGTTACATGAAACCACTGAAAATGAACTCTGCAAAGATTGAAAAGGTCAGTAGTTATGCTCTTGCATTTCTTATGCTTGTTTGAAGCAACAATTCTATAATTTTCTGAAATGTGGTTTACTGCAGCCTTTGTGAGTGAGAAGCAGTGTGCAGTAGGAGGTCAGATTTACCTTCAGCACAGGCCTGGGTGACCACAATAGAAGTCCGCAGACCTCCATCAGTGAACTATCAAGCTGTAAACCTTTATATTTTAATCATTTTTATTTCAACGTTGACTCAACTAAACATAAACCAGTTTTTCCTTTTGTAAAGTTCAGCATCCCTGTGTATATAGAGCTGTTTACATCAGGGAAATGTTTGGAGTGAGATTTATGATCAGAGAAAGTGACAGGTTGTAAATCCGGTTATTTTTCAGAATCAGATAAATTAAGGTGAATGACCTCCAAAATTAAAATGAGTGCGTTTCACTGATAATGATTATGAGTTGCCAGGCGCCTGTATGTCAATATTTCTATATGAATGTGGCTGGCTCAGTAGCAAGTTACTGGAATGTTCCATGACTAAAATTGGTTTGAAACCAAACAACCAATTATTGTAAAGAAATCCTCAGAACAGGATAGATATAACAGTAAAAATTATCAACTACCCCACCAATACTTTATTAACGGATATAGTTGATTGGAGATGGTAGTTTTTGCAGCCATTATTTATTATCACTTATAAATTATTTTGCAGTGGTCAATATTGAACTCAAGAAGACAGTCATGCAAATAAAAGCTATTTTCTGCCAGTGTTCAGCCTCTCGCTCCTCTCCTTTCCTGAAACTTTGACTCATGGCTAGAATAAGGGCCTACAGGAGATAATAGTTTTCAGATACCAGAGTGACTGTTCTTCAGGGATAGTGAGTGTCGACAGGTTATTTGACTGTTGAGAGCATCAAAGCTGAGTCAACTCCTGTCATTGCCCGATACCAGTGTACATGCGCTTCCAGGCGTTTTTACTGGACAGCAATCAGAAGTTTGCTCCTGACTGATTTTCTCCTCCATAACAAGGGCACTAAGACCTGGTACCACCACCTTGACTTAGATCAGCTAACTCTGCGCAGACTGGGGATTAAATTTGAAATCATCCTAGTCTATATGACTGAGTTCCCTTCTGTCTTAATGAGCTGAGCCATTGAGGGAAACATCAGGGAAATGAAGCCTATTTTTCTTTAGTAAAGATTGAAAGAGTCATACAGAGCCATATCATTCTATGAAAAGAACTTTAAAGAGGGTTCATATTAACAAAAGTTAATGATCACTTTATGGTTGAGTTCCATTTGAACCATTTATAATATAGTTGGTTAATTCTTGCTAATCTCAAAATAACTGCAAAATGACATGTGTAAAGTATCACTACAAGAGCATTACAGAGCATGCTGTCCTCCTGTATTGAAATAACTGGTTTCATAGATTTTAATGGTCAGATATCAAAGCATTGTATCCATGCTATTTAGTACAGGGAATTTCATGAAATACTTGCTCATTAGCTAGAAAAGTGACTACAGGAAACTTTGTGATATCCGGCACCGACGGGACCGAGTTGTTGCCATCCCATCAAAACTGCCGGACAAACCAGCGCTAATGTTGAAACATACGGAGATTTTCAGCTCCGTGTGAATCAACAAACCATGTTGCTTAGCAACAGCTTCAAAACTGTCGGCTGCAGCTTAAAAGCATCTCTAGCTGAAGCTGTTGCTTAGCTACAGACCTTGCAGAGCCTGACTGGAAAAAAAAAGCAACGAGAAGTAAAAAAACTTATAGGAAACGGCTCCTGAATTTTGCCGGTAGATAGAGCTTTCCGGACTTTTAACCTCCGGATAAACCAAAGTTTCCTGCATTATAATGCACCTGTAATAATGCTCCTTTCACATTTCTCAAGCAACTAAATCTCTAAAAAGGTTTAACTGATGCAAAGTTTGTGAATCCTGATATGAATACCTGTGTCTAATGATTTCCATGAATATTGGGAAAATCCCAGTTTGTCCACAAGAGGCATAGCACATATAAACATAGCTAAAAAGGCTGTCAGCACATGGATCTCATGGTAAAGCACATCTGACTACAGAATAACCAATTAGTTGAAGCAATTAAGTGACCATGGAAGGAACTTGATGATGAATGTCTCACATATTACATTAGAACACTTGTGATTTTTTGTTCCATTTGTACATCTGTGCTGACATATATTGTAAACTAAAGACATTTTTGCGTTCTCTTACATGTCCCAGAGACACTTGAGTCAGAATGTAATTAAATTAAAGGTTAAATAATTGAACACCAAAGGAAAGAGAGAAAAAGATGAACAGCAATTTTTTTTATTTTGTACACTTCAGTACTGGCCAGCGATTAAATCAGGAAACAACAACACTTGGGGCGTGAAATTGGTCATGGGCTGGACCATATGACTTCAAGAGAACTGAATACCAGGAGCATAGTATAACGGGCAGCAAATGCGATTCTGCCTGTTTTGCCTCCCGCCCATGTCCAGTTTCACCCCCTTGTAGTTTTCGCCTCGGAGATTTTCCAACTGCAAAAAAAAATCACCTCTGTTTGTACTCACAGATAGCTTCAAATATTTCAATTAAAAACAGATTTGGGGTTATTGAAATTTCGATATATGCATATTTTCTGTTTTTTAAGCCTTCAATATTAATCATGCCATGACATCTATAAGGCAGTCACAGGCTTCTCCGGGATGCATTCTCCTTCTCTTCCCCAGAGAGGTGTCTTTTTATCCTTACGTTTTTTTTGTTGTTTACCATAATATTCATCTTTTTTGGCAAGTTCTCAGGTTTCCACTGAAGTATATTTTCCCCTCATCTCAGATTAAATATTTCCTTTTTAACTACACGCAGGTTCTCTTTTATTAAGTGCGCCACCAAACTCTAGTCTCTTATAAAGATATCAATCTGATCATATGAAACTTATGTCCATCCTCAACCTTTAACCATGGGCCTATATTATCTTACATTTTCTGCGCATAACTTCAAGCTTCACTAACTTTTTTCTTAGACTTAAGTTATACTAATGTTTGTCTAATTTTTCTAAATGATACCCGCTGTTAGGTCCTTGGTTACTAGTTTCACTTCTTGATCTATCACCTCCTGTTCACCCTCTGATCTTTCATCCTCCATTTAATGCTTCTCCTGGTACCTCCCTCCAGAATTTCTTATTAACTTTTCCAATTGAAGTAAATTATATTTTCTATTCCTATTCTGATGCATATTTAGTTTAGTCCATCTTTAAACTAACTTATGCCTTACAACAAAACCAATCCAAAAGCTAAACTACAACTATCTAATCATGTGAACAGAATTCTGCATATCAATGCTTGGGTAATAGTGACCTTCCCTTTCGTTCTTTCAGCCCCTCCCCCTTTTCCCAGCCCCCAAACTTTCTTTCCATTTCCTGCTTTTTTTCCCAGTTCTGACGAAGGGTCATCGACCTGAAACGTTAACTCTGTTTCTCTCTCCACCGATGCTGCCTGGCCTGCTGAGTTTTTCCAGCGTTTCCTGTTGTTACTTGGGTAATAGTGGTGGGGACTGCTGTGATCAATTCAAGATTTGATATGTTAATGAAAATAATATGGGTTAACTGAGTAAAGCACTGATTTATATTTCCTCATTCATATAAAATGGTAAATTATGTTGCAGATCTCAAGTTAAGATTGTAGGAAAGACTGCGGTAATACCTAGAACTGTGTCTGCTGAAGCTGACTAACATCAGTTCAGCTGACTAACTCCCGTTCGCTTTTATTGCCTTCTGTGCAATTCTGCATATGCTTCTCATGTCTGGCCTTTAACAAAGCCTTTACAAATAGGCCATTTGATTTTCAGGTTTTATTTCTAAGAGCGATCTGCACCGACTAGCAAACCGTATTGGAATCAGAATCTTGAGGAAACCTCTTTTGGACAAGTATATCTGCTTCATCAAGATTTTTTTAAAAAGTGACATTTTTAATACTTCCCCATGCAGATAAAATACATCGTCTATTTATTCATATATTATTTTGTTTCTGCTACATTCCTATCATCGTTTAGGATGGGAGTGAGACTCAGAGGCCGCGCTTTTGCCGACCGAGGCAGGTCTGGGGAGGCCAGGGTCGGTGTCGTGGCCCCAGCCCGCTCCCGGCTCCGGCCCACTCTCTCTGAGTGATTTTACGTAATTGGGCTTGTTAAGCCCGCCCTGCGGGGTTCCCGGCCAATTAAACAGAAGCGGATCTGATGACCTCATTTGATGACCCGTCATCAGCCGGTTTCCTTAAAGGGGCCATTTTGTCAGTTCTGCTGTCAGTGTTCTACAGTACTGAGGTGCTGCAAACACTGACAAGCACTGCACAGAGGTGCACGCCTGCACCCAGGCTCTCGCATGAGTCACAGCATGCAGGGAGGTTCTCTGTCCTTCCAAGGGCAGAAGAGACCTCCCCAGGACACCAACACAGCCTGGTTGCACATTGCACAGGAGGGCAAAAGCAGGGATGTCGTCAGGAATACCTTTCAATGATCTCAGAAGATCACAAAACATTACTGCAAAGCCACATCTAACCTCATCCTGCTGTTCCACTCGTCACATCCATATCACTCTGCCTTCCGTACCCTACTCTTGCACATCTTTACTCACACCAATTTACCTTGCACCTCCACCCATCCCTCTCTATCTACATTATCACTTCCCCATCTCACTAGCCACCCCTCACACTCACCCTCAGCCGAGTCCAATCAAACCAACTAACAACACACACGGGTAGGCACTTGGGTGTTTTATACAATGTTCATGTAGATTTTCTGTTAATGTGTTGTCAAACATTGAAATCTTTATTTTCAACACTTTGCCTTATTGGACAGATCTGTGCTCACCTTTGGAAGTGTCTTAGTGAGTTCCAGTGAATGTTGAGAAATAACTTCTCCCCACCCCCCAACAAATGTGATGACTGTGAAAGGAATGACTTGGGCATTGTAAGGATGTTTTATGGTGCTGGCGTGGGCTGGTGTCAACCTGGTGCATCATGTGGCATGAAGTGAAATAAATCTGGCCATGGTGATGCCATCGCTGGCCTCCCAGGCAGCAATGTGGTCAGGTGCTGATGGCCTGTGTCCTGTGCAGCATCATGTGATTGCGGAGAAGGTTGTTATTGTTGTTGGTGATGTTGGTGCGCCTGCTGATGTTGGTGCTCGGGCTGATCGTGGAGGGATTCTGAGGACCAAGGTGAGATTTTATCAAGGGCACTGATATTGCTGGAATAGGTGGCAGCTGAAGTTGAGATGACAGAAGCGATCTGTCAATGGTGAGAGCGCTTGCTCCAAAGAGGTGACAGTAGATAGAGAGTTTACGCCAAACACTTCCAAACTGCATAAAGCTCAAAAGTGTCTTCCAAGTCCTGAAGGTTCAATCTCCTGACATTGGAAAGTGAACAGCTGTGAAATGGTAGCTTTCATACCACTTTTGCAGCTGTCACCTATTCACAGCAATGGGGAGACATAGAGAACCCGACCTACTTATTTGGCGTGATCTCTGAACGACGTGAACCCCGTTAAAAAAGTGGGAAAATAGAAATAGGCTGGCAAAATAGTAGTTCACAAGCATTTAACAAGCATTTAACTCTCGTAAATGTCTCCCCCGCCGCTTGGTGTCGGGTCTGTTCTGAAATCGCAGACCCGACATTTTGGAAACTTACATGGAAGCGGGTTCGGAGTGGGTTCCCAACCCGCTGTCAATCATTTCAATTTTGACAGCGGACCCACCTCCGAACCCATACTCTGAGCATCGGAAAAATGTCGGCCAGAGTTCTGGTAGTGCCACATTGCCACTTTCGAACAGTCTTACTCACCTAATTACGCACACCGTTTTTCCATTAAGCTTAACACTGAAAGGAACATATCTCCCTCAGTTTGAACAACACAAATCACTAGATGGCTCCTCCCTTCTCTTTCCTGCATTGTTACTGACTCTGTAATAATTTCAGATCTGTCATGAGCACAGTTGTTCATGCCTATCTGTACACAGTTAATTTACGTCACTTTTTTAACATCTTACACTTCTTTAATGAAACTGTACAAATAGGACCTGACTCATACCACCCCTTAACAATATCAAAATAAAGTCGCTGGTGTAAGTTATTAATCTGTAAGGTTCTATTATTTTGTGACCTAGTCACTAGCACAGACCTATATTTGGTTTGAACAGACTGCAGTTTGGGCAACATAAACCAATATTTCCGTTTCTGTTGCTATCTTCATCTCTGTTTAAACAATAACATTTTACAATCTGTTAACCAGCCTGAGAATTAAGCAGATGCAATGCAATGCAAATTCTTGCAAAATGGAATGTGATCATCATTATTGGTAACTAATGGGCAAAGTGTGTTGAGAAGAAGAACCGGGGTTATACAGATATTAGTAGCATTGGTTGTTTCTTTCAGGGAAATAGAAGGAACTTTCTTAGAAGTTACTGTTTGCAATACTAGTGATCAAGTATTGAACACATTTGTATCAAATTCCTCTGCCAGATCAACAGGCAATTTAACATATTTTTCATTTTTTACCCCAGCTCTGTTTCTGTGAGCCTCTCTGACGATTCACGTGTTCCTTTTATTTCTTACTCTACACTATTGATTTTTCTCTGAATTGATGCCTTCCCCCTTGATTCTGCCTGTCTCTACGTATCCACTAGTCAGATCAGCATTTTATTTGTGGGCTACAGGCTTCCTTTTCTTTTCATTTCTACTCCCTTGTCTCTCGGCCTCCCTCCTTCCTTAACCTTCCCTAGTCTGACCTAGTTGAAACAGAAGCGTGTCTAACCTGCTTTTATCAGTACAAATAATGTATGGAAGCATGCATATCAAACACAAAAGAAAAGACTTGCATTTATATAGTGCTTTCACAACCGCCGGACATCTCAAAGTGCTTTACAATCAATGAAGTAGAGTCACTGTTGTAACATGGGAAATGCAGCAGCCAATTTGTGCACAGCAAGCTCCCCCAAACAGCAATGTGATAATGACCAGATAACCTGGTTTTATTACGTGGGTTGAGGGAGAAATATTGGCCAGGACAAACCTCCCCTACTCTTCTTGGAAATAGTGCCATGGGATCTTTTACTTTCACATGAGAGAGCAGACAGGGCCTTGGTTTAATGTCTCATCTGAAAGATAGCACCTCCAACAGTGCAGCACTCCCTTAGCACTGCAGTGTCAGCCTAGCCTTATGTACTCAAGTCCCTGGAGTGGGATTTGAACCCACAACCTTCATAACTCAGAGGCGAGTGTGCTACCAACTGAGCCACAGCCGACACATACGAAAATGTGCAGGTCACATTGCGTTTCCAAGAAAACACACAACACAATTTATTTTTAAGTGAAGCAAATATATTTTACCATACGTTTTTTTCGAATCGCATTTGTTAAAAACCATAAAAACTCTAACTTTGGCTATTTACTGTTTTTCTTAATTTGGTATCAGACCTTTCAGTGGAATAATCTTTTGTTCTCATCATGTGAAAACTAGCACTTACCTTTGCACTCATGCACACATCACTCACCTGAACACCGACATCTCGACCCCTCCAAGTCTCCAAGTCCTTCAACCCGACGGCCCGCCTCCTCTATCTTGCCGTGGTTTGGAGCCATTGGGAATCCCACACTTCAACCTTAAAAATAGGGATTAGGCTAAAATCTGCCTGTTAACTACCTATTAACAGGCAGTTAATTGGCACTAATCCCTTCCCGCCTCGGGTAGGCGGGTCCCAGTGCGGGGCGGGTATCCGCCTCCTTTGAAACTGGCATGGAGGCGAGTTTGGGTGCGGTGATTTCAGGATTTTAACCCCCGCACATCTCCAATCCCGACTCAACGGCCCAATGAAAATCCTGCCCTAAATCTCTGGGTTGCTAAGTCCAGTACCATAGCCACGGCACCTCTTCTCTTTAAATATCCATTGACTGATACCTCATGTTGGGTTATGGCATCTTTGGATAAGTAGAGCAAGTGGAGCGTGTTTCAGTGAGAGAACATCTGGGTAATAGTGATCATAATGTCCCGGAATTTGCGGCCAGCAGCGAAGCAAAGGTATTCGCTGCTCGCCCCCAAGTACGCTTCGCACAATGATCTCACGATCCCTGTGTCGAGAACTTCGGGTTTTCCGACCTTCAGTTCAAATCAATGAACTGTAGTGGGGATCCCCTTGTGCGAGCTGCTGTGACATCAACAGGCTGTCCAAGCAGCCAATCAAAACGCAGGCTTCTCACAGACAGCGAACAAGGAAGTGGGTAAGCTCTTAAAATTCTAACTTTTTAGAATAGTTAGAGAGAGCAAAACAATGATTGGGCCGCTCACGTGGGAAAAAGGCAAACCTGAAATAAAGATGGACAAACTAATAAAACATTTTTTTTTTTAAAGTTTCTTAAAAATTTTAATTAAAAAAAATGGACATATTTCACACTGCACAAAATTTAATTATTTTTTCAGGCCCTTAACATTTGTTTAGCAGTAATAATGCTGTCAAAACCCCAGTTACACCTAATCCCTTTGGAACTAACTTTTAGTGGGGAATTTAACAGCGTACTTACTGCGGAAGAAAGTTTTTGTCAGTTTCCCTGATTTGGGTGATTACACAGATTGCCAGCTCTGTGTGTGGGGGAGTGGGGGGGGGGGGGGGCACGGCGCGGCCTGTTTCAGAGCTGTCAATGATTGACTGCAACTTCAGGATTTCTGCATGCGCCAAATCCTAAAGCTGTGGTCAGTTTCAAAGGCGGAATGACGGCGAACACTGCCAGTTTGCCATCATCCCGACCACAAATTCTGGACCATCATAATTAGGTTTAAAGTAGTTATGGAAAGGGACAAAGAAAAATCAAAGGTGAAAATACCCAACTGGAAGAGACTGGAAAAAATGATTGATGAGGAAAACAGTAAATGAGCAATGGCTGGCCTTCAAGGCGGAAATAGTTCAGGCACAAACCAAGCATATTCCCATAAGGAAGGAAGATGGGGCATGCAAAGCCAGAGCACCCTGGATGACAATTAAATAGAGGTTAAAATAAAACAGAAAAAGGGGGTTTATGACAAATGTCAGGTACAGAATACAATCAAAAGCCAGGCAGAATACAGGGAGCGCAGAGGGGAATTGAAAAGGAAAGAAGAAGGACAAAGAGAGAATATGAGAAAAGATTAGCTGGTGACATAAAAGGGAACCCAAAAAATCATTTATAAACATATAAAAAGTAAAAGGAATGGTGGGGGCGATTGGGGACAAAAATGGAAATCTTCTTCTGGTGGCATGAGGGCATGACTGAGGTATTGAATGAATATTTTGCATCTGTCTTCACAAAAGAGGATAAAGTTAATGTCAGAGTAGAGGAGGAGTGAGTAGAGTTATTGGATAGGATAAAAATAGATAGAAAGGAGGTGCTAAATAGGTTGGCATCATTCAAAGTTGACAAGTCACCCAGTCCAGTTGGAATGCATGCTGTAGGAAGCTAGGATGGAGATAGCAAAAGCTCTGACTGCAATCTTTCAATCCTCCTTGGATATTGGAGTGGTGCCAGAGGACTGGAGGATTGCAAATGTTACACTATTGTTCAGAAAAGTGGAGAGGGATAAACCTGACAACTACAGGCCAATGAATCTAATGGCAGTGGTGTGAAAACTACGAGAGACAAGTGGAAAGATCTTCTCTATGTCTACCCTATTAAACCCTTTCATAATCTTAAAGACTTCTATCCGGTCACCCCTCAGTCTTCTCCTTTCCAGAGAAAAGAGCCCCAGCCTGTTCAATCTTTCCTGATCAGTATAACCTCTCAGTTCTGATATCTTTTTTGCAACTTCTCCAATGCCTCTATATCCTTTCTCTAATATGGATACCAGAACTGTTCAGAGTATTCCAAGTGTGCTCTAACCAAGGTTCTATACAAGTGTAACATAACTTTTCTGCTTTTCGATTCTATCCCTCTCATGACTTGTATGAGCTGAATTATTGCACAGTGGCTGGAGCACTGTCGTTAATGGCTGTATATCTTTTGATATCGATTCAGCACCCTAACATCAGCACTTCCTCCAAGCAAGCTCCCCCAATTATGTTGTTTGCACTATTTCAAAAAAAAATCCAAGAGTACACAGAAATAAATAGATGAAAACCAAAATGAGATTGAAGTTGATCAGAATTCTTTGTAACTGCTTATATTTTTATAAAGGCATACTGAGAGTGGAGCTTGCTGCAGTCAGTTGTATTGACAGCAGTCTTTATATGGCCCAGTTGTAACGTAACGTTAGTAAGTCCCTATTTCTTTAAAAGCTATGGCCCCACAGAAGTAAGTTATTCTCCCCTGATATATCATGATGCAATTTCTAACAACAACCAATCCAGAGGCAAAAGGTTGAGGCCATTAAAATCTGCTCTCCTAAAAATAGCCTTCTCAATAAAACCCTGAGCAGATGACATTCGCTGTGTGGTGTTAATTTTGAATATGTTCACGTGTTTATATTTTACCCACGTCATTAATCCAGTCAATGTCTTTGTTAAAATAATGGTGAGAGGAACTTTATACAAGTGCATTTACATGTTTTATTGCAAATATTGCACAGCATAATTTCAACCGAGTACTTTCAAAGAGGAAAGGACAATGAAGAGTCTTCTTGTCTCACAGTAAGCATCTTTTGATATTTTTTCTCCAAATGAAGGGAAAATAATTATACAACTAGCAGAAGTAGAATGATCACCTGCCATATGCTTCAAGTTCTAAATACGTTCACTAAAGTACCACACCTGAACAATTTAAAGCACGCCTTCTAGTTTCTAAATAATGAATATTTAGCAACAATAAATTTGCAGAACTAATAAAGCAGCAACACCCGCAGTCAACTCTAGAAAGAAAATGTCAATTTATATAGGGCTAGATTTTCAGTTGCTAGCGCCAGCAGTTAGCGCCTTAAGAGAAGTGATTTTCGGGCGCTATGCGTGTAGCGCCCGTGCGCAGCGCAGTTTGCGCCCCGCCCCAAATTAAGTTGGCCGTTAGCGCCGGCGCAAAGTTTAGCGCCCGCCCGGATGCGCGCGCAGAAAATGACGTCACATCCTCGTGCAACGCCCTTTGGCCGCCCCGATTCCAAACTTCAGTTGGACCGCCCCATTGTGCGGCTGGCGGCCGGAGCGTTTGGAAAAAGGAACGCAACACAACCAGCGCGGGCCCCGGGGGGCGCAAATTAAAGGGGACGTGCTCTCCAGTATAAAGGCCAGCCTTTTTTCAGAAAACACTCTTGTGCAACGTATTTCTGGAGACACAACAAGGAGGATAGCTAACTGGTTTCAAGCAGCAAGAGCTCAGGTATTTTTGGACTCAGGCCAGAGCACTGCAAGTGGCCTTTTGGAAATTTGAGTGTTTGCCAGGATTTGATGGGGGTTGCATGGGGTGCCAACGCGGAGCTGCAGCTCCATGTCCGTAGGGCTCGCAGACGCATTGTGAGAGGGGCAGCCCTGGCTAGAGGCAGAGGGGGCTAGAGGCGTCGGCCACGTAGGCCTTACCCAGTCAGGCTATACCGCCAGCAGCGCTCCTACCTAAACATGAGTGCCACGCGATGTGTTAAAAGGCTCCGATTCCGAAAGGAGGTGATTGCAGAGATCTGCCACCTGCTTCGCCGAGATCTGCGGCCAAAGCTCAGGTGCAGGACGTCTCTGTCGGTGGAAGTGAAGGTGACGGTGGCATTGAACTTCTATGCCACCGGCTCCTTCCAATACGCTGCTGGGGACATAGCAAACATTTCCCAGTACGGCGCGCATCGCTGCATCCGCCAGGTGACCGAAGCACTGTTCAGAAGGAGAAGCCAATTCATCTCCTTCCCCATGGCCCTGGAGAGCCAGCATCAGCGCGCATTGGGATTTGCCAGACTCGGGGAATTCCCCTTGGTGCAGGGCGCCATTGACTGTACGCATGTGGCTTTGCGGGCCCCTCTGGAGCATGGCGAGCAGTATCGCAACAGGAAGGGCTACCATTCTCTGAATGTGCAGCTGGTGTGTGACCACAAGCAGCGCATCATGGCAGTCAATGCCAGCTTCCCAGGCAGCAGCCACGATGCCTTTATCCTGCGGCAGAGTACTGTGCATGACATGTTCCAGGCACAGCCTCCCCCAAGAGGATGGCTACTCGGGGACAAAGGCTATCCTTTGTGCACCTGGCTCATGACCCCGCTCCGCGCGCCCAGGACCGCTGCTGAAGAGGCCTACAACGAGAGCCATCAAACCACCCGCAACATCATCGAGCAAACTATTGGGGTCCTCAAGCAGCGGTTCCGCTGCCTTGATCGCTCCGGAGGAGCTCTCCAGCATTCGCCGGACCGGGTCTCCCAATTTGTGGTGGTTTGCTGCATGCTACACAACCTGGCTATCCGCAGGACTCAGGCACTGCCACCTGACGTTGGACCAGCACCTCAGGAGGAGGAGCAGGAGGAGCATGAGGAGGAGGAGGAGGAGGAGCAGGAGTACGTTCCCAGGAGGGAGCAACCAGGGCCAAGGGCCGCACGACGCCACCTTATTACACGGTACTTCTAAGCCCCCTGTCAGGGAATGGCCAGGGGCCATGAGGGAAGATGAATGCAGCCGCTCCGCAAGCCCTCAGCCGGCGAAGCCAACAAACACTAAGAAGAACAACCATGGAGACTGCATGAATAAAGATAATTATTTATTACACAAAAATGAAAAGCCCTTCCCACATGAATCCCCAAAAACAATAAACGGGCCCCACAAAAAGCCCAACAAACGACTCACTCCCACAAACTGGGGAGGAGTCACTCCACATTTCTTCAAACCGGGCCTCAACGTCGGCCTACCGCAAAAAATAAGCCCTCCAACAACACAACCATGGGCAAAATAAAGATGGCCACCGCCATAAAAAAGGAAAGCTGGCCACACCCTCTACTGAGTGGCCCGCGAGGGCGAGACCTTGCCCAGCCTTTTGCCTCCCCTGCCCGGCCTGCTGCTCCTTCGCAAGCTCTGCCCAGTGGCTGCTGTGAGGCTGGGGGAAGGCGCCTGAGGCTCAGATGCCCTTCCGCCAGATGCCGCTGGGGGGCGGCCTACACGGCGTTTGGGCCTCGAGGGGCCGTCTGCTGAGTGGCGCACCTGAGCCTGGCCACCATCAGCTGCAGCCGCTTGCCCTTGACGCCCCAGTGGTGGAATGGCGGCGACGGATGGCGCAATGTGGGCCAGCTGGCGTCTGGGATGCGCTGGCTGGTGCTGTGGCGCGGTGGCACTCGGCCAGGCCCGCACTGCAGGATCCGCAACAATCAGCCGAGGGGCGGCTTGCTGGGATGGTCCAGCGCGGCGGCTGCCCTGGCGATGCCTGCCTGAGACAGCGCGTGTGGCAGCAGTGAGTGCCCCTGTTGTCCTGGTGTGCGCCCGCATTACATCCGCCAGGGTCTTGATGGCATCAGTCAGCATGCCGCCACTCGCGGCAGTTGCTGCCCCGAACTCGCGCACACTGGTCGCCAGCGACTCAATGGCCTCAGGCATGCGCCCCACCACGCTCATGAGCTCCGTGTGGCGCCGGTCCGAATCCTCGGCCATCTTATCCAGCTCCCGCACCTCCTCCGAGGTGAAGGTGTCCGGACTGGAGTCGCGACTCTCCCGCTGGGGAGGAGGGGGCCGAACTAGGGGACCCTTGCCAAGTTGGTGGCGGCGAGTGTGCCGATCAGCAGCACTCCCCTCTGATCCTTCCCCCCTTTGGGGGGAAGGCCGCGGGCCACGCGCACGGCTCCTGGGTGGCTGGACGCCACTGGTCCCAGAAGCTGCATTGCCCTGCGACAGTTCCTCCAGGCACTCGTCCAGTGAGGAGGTGTCAAGCATTTCCTCCTCTCCTGCGGGACGTGACTGTTCCCCCGATGGTCCGGCTTGCTCCTCCTCCTCCTCCTGCTCGGAGGTGCTGTCACTGGCAGCTTCAGGGTCCTGGTCGTCACCAGCTGAAAGCAGGAATGCACAAGAGTAGCTTCAGAGTGAGGAGACGGCGTCAGCGAGGGAGTTAGGACTGGTGGCATTCAGCACATTGGTGGGACAGTGGCAAAGGAGGTAGCTCGGATGGGCCAGTGCGACGTGAGAGGGCCAAAAGGCGAGGTCCTTACCATTGCCGGGCAGTGGAGGGTCGGCTACTCCGCATGCTGTGGGGACGATCACACGGGCTCCCATGAGCACACACATGCGCTCCTCCAGCCGAGTGAGCTTCTGCTGCTTGGCGCGGCCACCCCTGGCACGGGCCTGGCGATTAAAGGCTACTTTAGCCTGCAAGAGAAAGGACGGGCTGTAAGTGCGCAGTGTAGCCCTGATGTAGTGTGCACTGCCTCCCATGGTGGAATAGCTTGGCCAGAGTGAAGCCCTGATGTAGTGTGCACAGCCTCCCATGGTGGAATAGCTTGGCCAGAGTGAAGCCCTGATGTAGTGTGCACTGCCTCCCATGGTGGAATAGCTTGGACAGAGTGAAGCCCTGATGTAGTGTGCACAGCCTCCCATGGTGGAATAGCTTTGCCAGAGTGTAGAGTGCCGAATGGCCAATTGATGCTCATGACTGTCCCAATGCTGCTGGCTGAGGGCTGGCCAATAGGACTTTCAGCTCCCTTTGCCCATCATGTCAGGTGTACATGCAAGAATGAGGAGGAGACTGGAAAGGGTACTCACCCTGACAATCCTGGTCAGGTCGTTGTATTTTTTACGACATTGGGTCCTGGGGGCATCGCCGGTGAACGTCACCCTCTGGGCGATCTGCTTCCAGGCTTTGGTGTAGTCGTGGTGGGTTGGATTCCTCCCACTCTCTGGGAACAAGATCTTGCGCCTCACCTCCAGAGCTGTGACCATTATGTCCAGATCACCCTCTGAGAAGCGCAGGGCACGCTGACGGGCCTTCTCTGGCATTGCCATGACTCCCTGGGGCTGAGCAGCAGTGTTGAGGCCTCTTTGCAAGGCTGCAGTGTGCAGGGCGTGGCAGCAGACCAATTCGTCCCTTCCCCCTTTAAGAGCTGGTCGGCGCCACGGGGTCTGCTGTCAGTCCACAAATGACCGCACCCGCGCTGCGCCCCGCCTGGGCGCTATCCCTCTGGACCGCCGGCTTAGCGCCTAAAGATAGTAGTGGAACGTCTCTTTTAGCGCTCCACCAACCTCTTAGGGCGAAGCCACTGAATTTCCGGCAACGGGGCGCTACTTTGGGGCGGGCGCTAACTTCGGGCGGGCGCTAAGGTTAGCGCCCCAAAACTGCCTATACTGAAAATCTAGCCCTAGTGCCTTATAATGTTTCTCAGAAATGCCTCAAGTAATAAATTACGTTGATGTGCATCAACTGTTGCTATATAAGCGACTATAAGAGAGAAACAAACACAACTTAGATAAAAGAGAAACAAGCACAGCCTATAATAAATTTTGAGAAAGTTGCGACAATTCATCTGAAAGGCAAAGTAAGTCAGCATTTTATTAAACATTATTTTTAATCTCTGCTAAACTCTATTATTAAAGGCTTTGAATGATATTTCAAATTTTACAATGCTAATTATTCTTGCAATGTTCTAAGATGACTATGTCATTTGTGTTTTCTGCAGGTTGCACAGGGCTTGGGTGTTATGAGCTTGTGGTTCTTGGGGCTAGAAATTTGGTTGCTATGTGCCTCTCGTTAGGGCGCTAAGGGGCGCAAATGCCCTAGCGCCCGTTGCGGCGCCGCTAACGCCTCCCGCGAAATTCAGCAGGAGGTTAGCGGCAGCGGTAGCTGGTAGCACCCTGCTCCGCTGCGCTGGCAATGATGATGTCATCACTGCGTGCCGCACCCCATTTGCGCCCCGGCCGCAAACTTCCCTTGCGCCCCCTGACCTATTGCCGGGTGATATGTGCGGCAGGATCAGGAGGTGGTTTTGCAGTGCCGGGCTGTTTCCACGGCACCCCGCGCCACGGTCGTCCGGCAGGGCCCCGGTGCGCGCAGCGCTAGGCCGCATCCCTTTAATCAAGGGCGGAGGCCTGCAAAGACGTGGCTCTACATGCCACCGCGCATGGCGCTACAGTACATAGCGCCATGACATTGTGTAGTAGCGCCCCCAAGAAGGAGGTGGAGTGCTTCCAGTAGCGCTTCACCTCCTTCTTGTGGTACTACTACTGAATTTACGGGGGAGGGGCGCTAACTTTTTCGGGGCGCTAAAATTAATGCGAGGTTGGCGCCCCAAAATGGGCTACAGCCAATCTATCCCCCTTAGTGTTTAAGCTCTATCTTATAAATTAGTAATGCCGCGGCTTTCACAGGCAATGAATTCTACTGAGCTGATGGTAACAACTAAATGTGTTGAGGTCAGTTCTATGGAGTTCCTATTATTCCAGCAGGGCAATGATTACAAAAAGGTTACTGTGGTGTAATAAGATGCAATAGTTTAACAGAATTGAAAACAGATTAATTGAAAGAAGAAATGTCAAATATTTGGAAATGTAATTTTCAGTGCTAATATATATACAAAATATACACGTGAAATAAAGATTACAAGATGGCTTATGGTGGAACGCTTTATCTGATCAGTTGTTCCAAATGTTAATGTTGAGGAGGTTTTGATTTGCTAGATCTGCTATGCTGAATTTACCTTTGTGCATTTGTGGTAGAGCAGTGTTCAGAGTTGAATAACTAACAGAATTAGGGCAAATGCTTTGTTACCACTCCAATCTACTGAGAAATCAGTATTTTCACTCTTTTTGTGCAAGACTGCAGTCCTCGGGCAGTGAGTCTGCCTGCGGTAAGTACAGCAGTTTATGTCCTAAAGAGGCTGCATCGACAGCATCTGAACCTACATGTAAAGTTTATAAAATTAAATCTTAGTTGGAGATCAGTCAAACCATTAAATAAAGCATAAAATTAAAGGAAATTATAGACACATCCAGACAGGGAACCAATCCTGCCCATTGCTTCTGTTGTGCTGATAAGATCTTGGCCCAATAGCAGAGTTAGTAAGTTCCACCTGAGCAGTGACATGAACAGTATGAGTGGGCAATGTTGGGCTGTGGTCTTACTTTAAAACTCGGAGGTTCTTCGGCTGCATTTTCTAGGTAGCACATTTTGTGCAGTAAGAACCATTTCCCCATGATTGACAATACGTTTGCTCTGGTCCAAGAACCTGCCCTTATAGAGAGCAACAAGTACAACTGAAACACTAATCTGTTTCCCATTTCCTGGAATAGATAGATGTCCGGTTGAATCAGTTGATAGCAAACCTTTGAGCCTCGTATAATTCTGGGTTCAAGACCCACTTCTGGACTTGAGCACGTGAAGAACCCCATTGATATAGCACTTTATCATGTCCTCAGAATATTCCAAAACCCTTTACAATCAATGGATTTCTTCTGAATTGCTGCCACTATTGTCCTGCATGCACACATGGCAGGTAATTTGTGCACAGCCAGGTGTCACAAACAATAAAAGAATGAATGACCAGGTAATCTTATTTTTGCTGGTGTTGGTTGAATGAGGAACTTTGGCTGGGACCATGGGAAAAACCTCTGCTCTTACTCAAAACGCGCCATGGGATCTTTTGCGTCCAGCTGAGCAGGCAGACTTGCTTCACCATTTCCTCTAACTTAGTTTCACTAACTATGCAGCGCTCCCTCAGAGCTGTACTGAAGTGTCAGCCTAGATTAGGTGCTGTAGTAGGGCTTTACCTCACAACCTTTTGATTCGGAGGTGAGAGCACTACCAACTGCACCAAGCTGGCACTCGGCTCATAATTCAGTACAGGAAACTTTCGATTAACCGGCACCTAAATAACCAGAAATGTTGGTTAACCGGCAAAATTCAGGAGTAGGTTCAGGTAACTTTTATTACTTGCCTTCCTCCATGTGTTGCTGTGCAAGGGTGTGGCTGCAGCTGTTGCTAAGCTACAGAGACGCTTGCAACTTGTGGCCATTGTTTTGAACCTGTTGCTAAGCAACAGGGTTTGTTGCTTTATACGGAGCACTCAGCTCCGTATCTTTTACTATAGCTTTCGGTTATCCAGAATTTTTGATGAACCGGCACCACGTCGGTCCCGTCCATGCCGGATAAAAAAAAGTTTCCTGTACATTACCGTGAAAG
Organism: Somniosus microcephalus; assembly: GCF_052327205.1. Lineage (NCBI taxonomy): Eukaryota > Metazoa > Chordata > Chondrichthyes > Squaliformes > Somniosidae > Somniosus > Somniosus microcephalus. The sequence goes on along the minus strand of NC_141012.1, from coordinate 32,545,190 downwards.
TGCACATTGTGTGGCTAGAGTAAACATTAAATCAAGGCTCTTGCTGCCTGTTCCAGTAGTTCAAGTGGTGTTAAAGATTCAGTAGCACTATCTGAAGTGCTTATGGGTGTTCTGACCAACATTTCGCGATCAACTGACAACAAAAACGTTATGGGGCTGAAATTGCTTGGCCCTTCTCATGTACTCTTGCCACAACTCTGGTGGGATTGTGTTGGAAGATTATTAGAAATATACTAGGATACCAAGGCAGCCAAAGGTGATAGTAAATCATCTCTCCTGGGAAGGGGAATTATGCACCCTTTACCCCTACACTGGGTGGCAGCTGCACCCGTGTTTCTGGTAGTGTAGGGCTGATGGGTGCCTGAGTTGGGATGGGCAGCTGCCAGCCCCATGCAAATATGGTGCCCTTCCAGTGAGCTAACGAACCCCAAATGGGAGTCAGCAAGAGGGGGCTTCACTGCACGGATCGCAGCCTATGTAAATGTTCATTCATCCCTCGCCATTTGTGGGACACTGCGGGCACAGAATGGTTGCTGCACTTCAGAAAACAATTCATTGTGGGAAGTCCTTTGAAATATTTCAGCATTGTAAGAAACTAGATAAATTGCTGTTAATGGAAAGGGGAGGCATATTGAAAATTCAGCCGGAGTTCCTATGTCACGATGCAGTACTGTGCATTCCCAGCAATTCTTTTGGTTTTCATTTCATACCTTCTGCACCTGTAGAATTTTTGTTTCTCCAATTTCCCTAATTTTATTGACTTTTTCCTTTGTGTCATTTCACCAACTTGTTTATTTGCTCTTCCTTTGCTCTTTTAATGCCTTTCCATTGCCTCACTGAGATGATCTCTTACATCACTGGATAGTTTTCTATTAAGCAGTTTGCATTTAACCCACTAATGCCCTCTCTATGATTTGGAGTATTTGTTGTTTCTTCTCTTTCCCCTTTCCAACCCGACTAAAATGCTTGCCTATCTATTAGGTTTCTGTTCAGATGAAGGGTTACACCCAAAACATGAACTTGGCTTTTCTCTTTGTTGATGCCGATGCCTTGTTAACTGTATTATCTGATAACTAGTATTGAAAAAAGGGGAAGGCTGCACAACAGTGTATAGCTTGAATTTTTCTCAGGTTGGGCAAATTAGAACAAAATATCTTGTAAGCTGCAGTTAGAAAAGCAGAGTGGTTATATTAATATTTATAGGTCTAATTCATTATAAGGATATTAGTGAATAATATGTATCAGTTGCTAACTTGCACGTATACTTTCTGTAGCCTGTTGTAATATTTATGAGATATCATTACTGTCTCTCTTTTGTGCTGTACTTCCAGCAAGTTTATGCATAAATTTGGGCTTGCAATAACCTTTTGTGAAGGTTTTTGGGAAAACATGAGTGACAGCCACAACTTCTGTCCAGAGAGGTTTTGAGCAATGTAAGTTCATTTACAATCCTGCCTATATGAAAAGATAGACTTGCATTTGTACCGTGTCTTTCACAACCTCAGGACGCCCCAAACCGCTTTTGGAATGTAGGTCGTGATTTTATGAACCTCGGCGGGTCTGTGGCGGGTCCCGACCCCACTGCTGTCTTCATCCCGGCCTCTGAGATCAATTTCCCTTGATAGGGCTTGTTAAACCCACCCAGGCGTTTCCCAGCCAAGTAGAGGAAGTGGGTCTGGTGACGTCATTTGATGACGCGTCATCAGCCGGTTTCCTTAAAGGGACCATGGCTAACTCTATTTTGACATTTGTGCTGTCAGTGTTCTACAGCATTGAGGTGCTGCAAACACTGACAATCACTGCACAGAAGTGCAGGGCTGCACCCAGGCTCTCCCATGATTCCCTCCATATGCTTATGGAGGGAGTCACAGCAGGCAGGGAGGTTCTCTTCCCTTCCAATGAGCGGAAGAGAGCTCCCCAGGAGATCAACACAGCCTGGTTGCACATTGCACACGAGGTCATCAGCAGGGTTGTGGTCAGGAGGACCTGGGTACAGCACTGCAAACCTTTCAATGATACCAGTAGATCACAAAACATTAGTACAAAGCCACACTCAACCTCATCCGGCTGTGCCTCTCTTCACATCCCCATCACTCTGCCTCCCCTACCCTACTCCTGCACATCCTTACTTGCACAAACTTACCGTGTACCTCCTCCCATCCCTCTCTATCTATATTATCACATCCCCATTTCACTAGCCATCCCTCACACTCACCCCCATCCTAGTACAATCATACCAACTAACAACACACAAGGGTAAGTACTTGGGTGTTTTATGCAATGTTCATGTAAAGTTTCTGTTAATGTGGTGTCAAACATTGAAACCTTTATTTTCAACACTTTCCGGTCTTGGACAGATTTGTGTGCACCTTTGGAAGTGGCTTAGTGAGTTGCAGTGAATGGTGAGACATAACGGTGCCCCCCGCAATGGCGATGAGTGTGAAAGGAATGGCTTGGGCATTGTAGGAATGCTTTATGGTGTTGGTGTGGGGTGGTGCCAACCCGGCGCATCTTGTGGTCGTCAGGATGTACAGCATCAAGTGAAGTTAATCTGGCCATGGTGATCAGTCAAACACAATATGGCCACTAGTAGGAGGTGTAACAAAACTAGTAGATGCTCTGTTGAAGACTGCAGTCCTGAAATAAACGATACCTGTAGGTTGAACTGTAAGAAATGACTGTACGAAACCATGGGCTGCATAGCATGTATGTAATTGCCAATATAAATAAAAGTACACTGTGGAAGACTAAAGCCAATGTTTGTATTAATAGTACTTTAAAGTCAAAAATGCGGAAATGGGTAGTTGGAAAACAGGTACCTTCTGAAGAGTGTTCTACTTTTCTGGTTTCATTTATATTTTAGTGATTCTGCGCTCCCAATGCTAAGCCACACTGGACGGGAGTGCAGGTTGGAGATAGCACTTCAATACTACCGCCCTGATTCTCCCGTCCCAAGCTTCTGTTTAGCAAGGCTCAGTGCTGGGAGCACAACATTACATGTCTCGGTATCACTGTGACATTTTTAAATACCTGGGGCATCAGAGAGACATCCTCACTGTTGGAGGGCCCTTTAGCAATCTTTAAAATCGTAGAATCATACAGCACAGAAGGAGGCCATTTGGTCCGTCTTGCTTGTGCTGGCTCTTTGAAAGAGCAATCGAGTTATTTCCAACCCCCTGCTCTTTCGCCTTCGCCATGTAATGTTTTCCTATTCAAGCGTTGATCCAATTCCCTTTTGAAAGTTATTTAATTATTTATCATTCATTTTTAGTTATTCAAAATTGAATAAACAATTACACTTTTGAACATCTGTTTAAACTGTGAATGCTGATGATACCATCTGGGAAATGACTGGGAAGAGTAACTGAGAATGACGATGTAAGAGATCTAAATAACACAGCGAGTGAAATAATAAGATCATTAACTTACCTATGTTATTGATTCTATTCACTGATACTAATTCACACTGCACGCTGTCCACCCAGCTACTTAAACCAATAATGCCATCAGTACTTAACAAAACAAGGAAGAATTTTTTTTTAATTCGCTTTTGGGATCTGGGCGTCGCTGGCAAGGCCAGCATTTATTGCCCATCCCTAGTTGCCCTTGAGAAGGTGGTGGTGAGCCGCCTTCTTGAACCCCTGCAGTCCGTGTGGTGAAGGTACTCCCACAGTGCTGTTAGGGAGGGAGTTCCAGGATTTTGACCCAGCGACGATGAAGGATCGGCGATATACTTCTAAGTCAGGATGGTGACAACGTTTTGAAAGTTACTCACAATTCTATTTTGATGTCTGCTAAAAATGAAACACAAGGCCCTGAGTGTTCTCAGGCCGAGCTCATCAAAAGTGCGGCAGGCACGCCTTGTGTGCACATAAATAAGGTTTTCACCGCATTTCTGGTGGTGCAGTGGGAGAAAGTCCGAGGAAAGTTAGAATCTCAGTGTAGGTGAAATCGAAAGCTTACCTCAGTACAGATGATGCAGAATAAGATTCTGCTGGTTACCTTTTGACTATGACATTTCCAAATTTAAATAAAAACTTGTATTTATATAAGCTGCTCGTCACCTTCTCAGAAATGTCTCAAAATGTTTCTCATACAATTGATTACTTTGGAAGTGCAATGACTATTGTCATCTACCAACCTTTTTTCAAACAGCAAGATCCCACTAACAGCAACAAGATGAATGATCAGCTAATTTGTATTTTGGTGGTGTTTGTTGAGGGAGGAATGTTGGCCAGGACACTGAGAGAACTCAAACTCCCTGCTCTTCTTTAAATCATGCTGTGGGATCTTTAACATCCGCAGAACCTTGATTTAACTTTCCATCCACAGTATGACACCACTCACATGTACTGAGTTTGCTTTCAGTATGGCACTGAAATGTCAGACTAGCTGTGCTAAAGCACTGGAGTGTAGTTTCAACCCACAAACTTCTGATCAGTAGCAAAGGTTCTACCAGCTGAGCTAAGCTGACCTGAAAACTGCACAGTGCAGTGCTGGGGTAGAGTAGCCAGCAGTAATATCTGGGACTGAAATGTTCATATTGGTTCCTTGAAGTATTGGACTATTTCAAACTGTTTTGGGGGCTGGGACGGTACTTTCAGAATTCTAGTTGTAACAGGATCCATTAGAGACCTAAAGCATGCAGTTATATTGATGATTTATGTTAATGATTCACAGAAAGACACTTAGGTGACATTGTTACATGTACAGCACACATGCCCATTGCTTCACGACTAACCGACAGCCATTATGGTATGACGTTAGTGTCAGTGACACCATTTTTATTAATTGATTCATTATATTTTTTAAGTAAGTTTGTTTTTGAAGGTGGCTGTGCGCGAACCCTCACATATACCATTGATCAGTTATGATAGAAACAGCTGAAGGTTGTTTCCACAGGAATTAGAAGTACATACAAACATAGAAAAATAGGAGCAGGAGTAGGCCATTCGGCCCTTCGAGACTGCTCCGCCATTCAATATGATCATGGCTGATCCTCTATCTCAATACCATATTCCCGCTCTCTCCCCATATCCCTTGATGCCATTTGTGTCTAGAAATCTATCTATCTCCTTCTTAAATATATTCAGTGACTTGGCCACCACAGCCCTCTGGGATAGAGAATTCCACAGGTTCACCACCCTCTGAGTGAAGAAATTTCTCCTCATCTCTGTCCTAAATGTCCTACCCCGTACCTGAGACTGTGACCCCTCGTTCTAGACCTCCCAGCCAGGGGAAACATCCTCCCTGCATCCAGTCTGTCTAGCCCTGTCAGAATTTTATACATTTCAATGAGATCCCCTCTCATTCTTCTGAACTCTAGTCCCTTTAAATACAGTCCCTTTAATACTTTGAAACCTTTCTATGATGACCACCTTTGGGATTGCCTTGAGATTTTTTTTATATACAGCTAATCATCTAAAACAAACTTAGTTTTAGCCTTTAAGTTTATTGTTGGGAGCAACATTTTCCAAACAGGTGGACAGGTTTCATTAAAGGGTAGCGCCACTGAAACCAGATTGTGGCTTCTTCTGAACCTCCAGGTCAATATATTGCTGGAGAAATCTGACACTGACAGTGTTTAGTCGCTGTATTCCCAGCTGGGAAACCTGAGTCTGAAGGGTGTTTGAATTCATGCTTTGGCTTTCTATAGAAAGTGGAATCTTTTAAGAAACGGTTGGATGCTGTGATGGAGGACTGTAGATCGGGCTGTGGTGACCCAAATAGTCTATCAAATGAAGCAAACCCTCTGTTGGGACAACAAAAGACAACCATTGCCGATACCTGTGGAGTGGACCGTCCTATCATCGCAATTGAGAATGCTCATATGGAAGTTAAGGGCTACCAGAAAACCTTAGATTCTAAAGTATTTTTTTATTTCTTTCACCAGATCCAGTTAATGAATCCATCGAACTGAGGTAAGAATCATTGTTAAATTTGGTTATTAACCTTTTTTACAGCCACTTTCATGCCGACTAGTGCTTTCAACATGACAAGAAATTACGTTGGATAAGTATGTTTTAAGTTAATGTATGTTTAATTGGATGCATTTATTTCATATTTTGTCAGGACATGCAAATACCAGCTCACTTGAATGTATATTATATCATTTCCAATGCCCAACATTCTCTCATTCAGCTCACACCACCAGATGGATTAATCACAGTACATAGGGTTTCCTGAAATGGCATAACCGGCAAGTTATGCTGATCTTCAGGTCGGCGACATTTCCTGAGAATCTCATTAGCATACCCCGGAACATAAAAACCGCTGTAAAACAATTGGAAATCAATGTAAACCCGAGGAAAGCACCAAGCTTAGACCATATTCCTTCTTCAAGTCTCTTTATGCATGAAAATTAATGTTAGAAGCCATCAAACCATCATTTATGCATATTAGGCACAGAAAATGCAAGAAAATACAACCATGGAAGCTTTTCAATTAAAATGGGCCCATCTAGTGCCCCATTCTTAAAAAGAACAGTGTCCCCAGCTTTCCATAGTGAGATGAATGTTTTCTAGTAATGGCTAAATTGCCATTTTATATCAGCCCTTCTAAATGAAATATATATTAAGGTACAGTTCCCCTTTCCCCCCTCCTGTGATTTTGCTTTCTTTCAAATCTGATTTAGACTCTTTATAAAATTAATTGAAAGCACAGAACTTTGAGCTCATTACACTATTTTGGAAGTGGGTTTAACTTGGTGATATAATGTTGGGTCAGTGTCACTATCTACAGATTCTTTTGATGACCATGTACTGTTTTTCAGGTAATAGTTTGACATGAGTGCTTGCTTTAGAGTGTTGTGCGCAGCAGAACAGATAAGTACAATTGACTCTGTAGCATCTTTTGGTCCGAGTGGAGCTTTGAACGCAAGCGCTTGGAGGCGTGCACAGAGTTCTGCTCCTCAGTGTTCAATTGCCAGTTATATTTTTAGTCTTAGCAAAGAGCTAGGGGGAAAAATTCAGTATCGCCCCGTTTGGGGCGCCATTATCGGCCATGCGCAAAATTTAGCGCTTGGCACTAATTATTGCCTCTGACAGCAAACTTGGCTTTTATCGCCCCTGGAGGTGATTGGAGCGCTAAATCAGGCGCTTCACACCTGTCTTAAGGCGCAATGGCCGAGGAGTGAGGCGCTACCTCAGAGCGCTGGCGAAGCAAGGAAGGGCAAATCAAAATAAACCTGCAAAGTGCTGCTCAGTACTCAAAACTCCTTCACACAGCGTTGAATCTCTCCAGAAGTCTCTCTCTCTCTCTCTCAGAATGCGTGGTGCAAAAATGTCACCGACAAAAAAAGGCAGGAAGCGGTCGCCTTTAAATAGGGCTCCGCTAGTCCCTTTCTGAACCTGTCGTTGCTAGCGGCAGGTGGTAAGGGAGGGGGCGCCACTCAATATCCGGTCCGGGGCGCTAACGGGGCATTGCGCGCTCGACTGACATCACGATCTGCCGGCGCAGGAGATCGTGGCGGTAGTGTTTAGCACCACCGCAAAATATCTAGTTAATTTCGCGAGCGGCGCAAACATCGCTGCGCCCGGGCACTAGTTGCTTTGCGCCCCAATTGGCGCCCTCTTAAGCTGCTAACGGGAGGCGCAAACAACTGAATTTTTCCCCCCTAATATCTAAAATATTTCAGATATTGGGACTATTTCCACTGGAACAGTGAAGGCTAAGAGGAGCTTACATGGAGGTTATTAAAACTATGAAAGGGATTGCTAGGGCAAATAGGGACAGTCTCTTTCCTCTGAAGGGGGAAATCAGTGACAAAGGAACATCCATTTCAAATATTCACTAAGAGAGTGAGAAGAAAGGTTAACAATTTCTGTATGCAAAGGGTTATTAGAGCTTGGAATACTTTGCTACAAAGAGTAGTTGAGACAGAGAGAATTGTACTTCTTAAGGGAAAAGAGGATTGAAGCAGAAGAAGATGCAGAATGATAAAGAAAGATCAGACCACTGGGATTAGTTTTGGATTGCTCCAGCAAAGAGCTGGCACAGATAAGATGGACTGAAAGGCCTATTTTTGTGCTAAAAGCTTCTATGGGATAGTCTTTGCTGACTATAATGTCTAAAAATAAGTTGATTTTAAATGTGATATTACCTCCGTTAAGATTGCAGACAGAGGAATTATGAACAAATGTGTTAAACGGTCGTAGGCTAGTTTCACATGGCATAATTTCAGAGTTGCTGTGTACATTTCTTATTGTGAAAGTTAAAATGCAGAATTGGAGAATTGTACAGAATCTTGGAACTCTTAATTAATAGCATTGAAGAATGAGCTGTAATCTTGTTATGTTTTTGACTGCGATGCAGGGTGCTGTACTGACTTCAAATGGTTAAGCATTTCAGAGCAGAGAGGCATGCTGTGTTAACCCAGTGACATTTGGTGGCCTAATTCAACTCAGAACTGTTGACAAAACCACAACTAATGAATGGCAGACTGTATTTGCTAACTAAAGTAAGTTGATAGCATGGTCCTGCAGATTAAAGTAGCTGATACATTACCAATTATGATGGCAAGCATGCTAGCACGCAATGGTGGGTTACATAAAAATACAGATCTTTGCTTAGTGATAACGAAATGGTTATCTGCCACCACTATTAAATCTAGGGCTATATAACTTGTGGCTTGACAAATGTTGCCTTGCCTTTCCTCCTCACTATATACCGATCTTGATGCATGTTACAGAGAGTTGTTCTATGATTATTATTTGATTGGCTAAAGTACAACAGCAACCCAATGGGAATGAATTCCTACATTCCGCAACTTCCAGTCATTAATTTGCCTATTCTTTTACAATGTATTTTTTTCCAGAATGTTATATTGATTGTGGTAAGAGAGGAATCTTATCTGTGGTAAACTTCTAAGCTCCTATTTTGTAAGAATGATAAAAAAATGGTGTTGTGCTAGTCACCTGCATCATTAGCTTAGAAACATAGAAACATAGAAACATAGAAGATAGGAACAGGAGTAGGCCATTCGGCCCTTCGAGCCTGCTCCGCCATTCAACGAGATCATGGCTGATCATCCAAACCCTAGCACCCGGTCCCTACACTGACAGCCATCCCACCCAAGCCCTATCCCCGTAACCCCACATATTTAATCCCCCCTAACACTAAGGGCCAATTTTTATCATGGCCAATCAACCTAACCCGCACATCTTTGGACTGTGGGAGGAAACCGGAGGGCCTGGGCCATCCCATGCCACCCCATGCCATGCCAAATTTTGTGACGGGAATCCTTCCTTCTAACTTGAATAGGATACTGGCACATGAAAAGCTTAGTTACAGAACTTGGCCATCATGCTGTGACAACCTTCATGACTTTCCCAGTGGAACACATCCAACAATTGGACACGGCACAGAACCTTTTTCTGTTTGGCAAATTTTCCAAGAGTGTGGGGCACTGTAGATGCAATTCAGATGGGCATCAGGACTCCACAGATGAACCGCTGATGTTTATATAAACAGAAAATTACTGACAATGCTGCAACTATTTGAGGGGCTCAATGGCTATTGGGGCACCAGGGCTACCCGGACTGATGCCCATCAGGAACACCCCAACAAAGCAGCAAAGCACGGGTACAATGAAACCCATGTCACCACTACAATTACTATATTATGAAGGGATAATTACAGTCCTAGCCCTTTTGGCTATCCCAGATCAGACGTATTCCCCAGACGTTCACCTTCAACTTAAGTTAGAGATAGCTGACTTCCATAAGACGCTTAAATGGGTCTAAAAGTTCAAGCTATCTCTCCCTAAAGGAAAGGAATGACTGAAGATGTTACCATCCTCCAGATAGTACTTTTAATAAATTGAACTAGACTGTAACCTTCTGGATATTATGAGGGTACAGAATACCCTGCAGAATTCTGCAACTCCTTACAAAAGAGTGTACAGAATTGTGGGTTTGCAAGTTTATACAGATTTACTCTTTGAAACAATTCTAAAAATATATAGTTTTATTTAAGAGCCGACCTTCAGTTAACATCTGTTGAATCAGTCGTAACATTAACAATTCAAATACAATTAGCTTACATTTCTTATTTCTCAGAGATCCTTATTCTCAAATCTTTACTTCGCTACATTTCTTATTTCTTACTTATTTCTAAATCCAGAACATCCACCAAAATCAATCACTTTGACCTCCCGAGACTCATAGTTAAAGACTTACAGAGATGCCTCTGAAGAGTTGAGAAATGCTTTGCCCGTTCAGTGAGTTCTGACTTTCTATTAAAAAGGTCTTATTTTTATACTCTTTTGGCAGTGGTTTCTTCTTTGATGTTCTCTGCTGATGTCAGCTAATTGTCTTTATTGATACCTCTTTCGAATGCTTTCTATCTTACTATCAATTCAACTATTGCATGCATAATTATTTCTCTACCTTTAGGTGTTCCAAAAACCATCATAAAAACAATGACAGCTATGGTTTCTGTTTGATGTCATTCCTACAAAATGCTTTCATTCAATTCTTAATATTGGCTTTACTGGTTTTTTGCAGACATTGTGACTCCCCTTATTCTCCAAGTTCAATACAAACACAATGCAATTGCTTGGTGTATCTATTGAAGTCATATCTTCAAAGTGTCCTTGTTGGTATCATATTTATTATGTGTATAAATTAAAGACACTTCAACTGAATGTTTCATGCATTTCTAGCTATCACAATTGGTTGCATATTTAATCTTATGGTTCCTGTTTTCCAAGTTTAACATAAAACTATTTGACCAGCAGGTCTTTACTTGATGTCATGTTTTCAAAGGCTCATGCCTCTTTTAATGTTTGTATTTCTGTTTTACCTGTTAGCTCTTCACACTTTAAACTGGGCATTTTCATTGTGTTCGTTGCAAACCATAGACTTTTCAGAAGCACCAATGGTTTGCTTCAGTCTTTCATTGTTTTAGCATATTTAACTAATTCCCATTTCAAAGCTTGTTTATAACTTTGTTATCAACTGATCTTATCTCAGAAGCCTGCATTTCTGTTCACAGCCTTGTCTGCTGAGACATTCCAGACTTTTAAACCCAATATGTCTTTTATTAATAATATTAGAAATCTGTTCATGGTATCAAGTATTTCCCTGAATCATGGCTATTCCTTCACACCCCTGCCTTGACCAAAAGATGAGCTTAAATCTTCAGGGCAGAGTTTCGTCAATATTGCTCATGAGGTTACAATAGCATATTAATTTTACAAGATGTACAATCATGTGCTACATGAAAATTCCTTTAAAGTCATTCTAGGACAATGTTTTGTCTTCTTTTAAATTGTACACAATTTTAAAGGATGATAGGTACATTGTCATGCTGTTAGCGAAACAACAATGTCCTTAGAATGTCCAATCGGCAGATGTACGTTCCGTAGAGATGAGTTATTCATACAAGTCAAGAAAACATCAGTTGAAATTAGTTGAAGCTCTACACACTGTTCCTTCGAGCTGGCGTGTGTACAGATGCATGTTGTGGTAAAGGCCTCACCAGGCACTTAGTTGATTCCTTCATTATCTGCGGTGTCTTCCTTCTTCGCTGAAGTAACTCGTTGATCTTTCCTTGTTTCTGTTGTTGATTTTCGCAAATCCAATTCCTGATGTGTTGCCAAGCAAAGTGTAGAAGTGTCGGTGACACTTTCTGTCTTCCCATCGTCAGTATTTCGATCGCATCCATTTCCTGTGTCGTACTCCAAGCTGGGTCTTTAAAGACAAGTATACGGCTACACCTTCTATTGTTCCTCCTTTTCAGTATCCTTCAGGACATCTTTTGATATTGTCTATGGAGACAGTTTTAAAAAGATGCTTGCCATTTGGCTGGTTAATATGTATTTGAACTGTTCTTTCATTAATAACAGACTGTATTTGAACAGGATTTTTTCACTTCAGTCTTAAACCAGGTTTCTGCGCGAACTTTTTTTCCTGTACCCATTCTCTTACTTTATGTCAATTTTTTCTGCCTATTTACTTCCTTTATCCTCTGATCAATTCGATGAATCTCCTCTGTTACTTTTTTTTTAACTGTCGCTGTCGGGTCAAGGACTCAATGTGTGTAGAGGCAATAAAAGAACTATGGGTAAGCAGTGTATGCATCTCAACCCCATACATCAGATAATATGGAGTTTCTGATGCAGACGTGGGCACATTTTTGAGTGATAGCTGTACTTCTGGAATGCAGGTGGTCCACTTATTTCCCTGATTCTCAACAGTTTGACCAATAACTTTATTACTTCCTGACTTTTTACATTCCACCAGCCCCGCTGATTGCGGATGATGTGACGTGCTGTGCTCTAACCCAATCCCCCTTTGTTTGCAATAGTCTTTGAAGACCTTAGAGACAAAGGCTCCGCCTTTAACGGAGTGCAAAATTTTGGGTGCACCAGCTACAGTAATTATATCAGTAATAGCATTGGCGAGTGCGTTTTCCAAAACAGTTTGTGGGGACCAGCCAGCAGAAGGAAGTGCATCCATCCACACAAACGAGAACATGTTTATATCCCAAAAATGGAGGAAGTGGTCAAATAAGGTTAATAAAGAATTTTCCCATTTGCTCATCAGCTTTCACAGGAGCCAATGGTGGTGGCTTAATTTAGTGATGACTTATTAGTCGAATAGCATTGCTCACAATTTGCCACCTATGTTTTACAGGCTTTAAGCATGCCTGGCCACCAATATAAGAGGGCCAATTTGCAGAATGTTATTCTGGCACTACAATGTGAATGACTTATGCCCTTATGCTTCTTTTACAAGCTGTTCTCGTTTGTGGCTCAGGGCTACTTCTCGGTTTCCTTTGGGCAACTTAACTACTACAATACCCATAGGGGTTTCCGAGTAAAAGTACCTTGGTGGACATTCTGGTAGATTCTCTGTTATTGGGTCTAATAGCTGAATCAGTTCCTCATCCTGATTAGCTGCCCGTTCTGCCCTAGTGATTACACTAACATTGGCAGGCCCCTCTCGAGGAGGTATCATGCAGACCGAACGTTTCGCTTGTTCGTCTGTAAGGCTGTTTCCTTTTGAGTGTACTGTTCCAGTGGTGTGCCCGTTTATATGAATCACCTGACACTTCTTCTTTTTCTCCATTCTCGAATGGAGAATTTCTTCCCACAGTGTGGGTTTAATAAAATCTGCTTTCTTTAAAACATACCGTAATACTGCAGCTTCAGCATATTGCGCTGTCTTATGGCCAAGGGGTTTAAACAGAAATTCTTTTGGATATAAAGAATAGCAATTTCAAAGTCACTACTACTATCCCCATCCTAGCTGAGGATTGTTGGGATGTCTCTTTTTTAATCGTCATTGACGATCCATCACAGTAAATAACTTGATGGTATTCTGTAAGCGGCCTCATAGATATTTGTTTGATTCTCTCCTCCTTATTATCATCCTCCATGATGGAAAGATATTCTATCTTTCCACATTCATTTGAATGGCTTGTAGATAAGGATAGTATTTATTAATGAGTTGTTCGAGGAGGTCTTTGCCTCCCCCTTCTGGACAAGTTTAATCAAGCTGTGTTCGTTTGTGGGCAAGGTTGCCAAGGTATAGGGAAATTCAAAAGGTCCTGGCTGGGTGCCAGGCCTTCAATGCTGGGATTGATTTACTGGACCATTAATCATTGCGCCTCCAGCATTTAGATAAGAGTGAGCTAATGCCTGTCGGCATTGATTATAATGGATTCTAAGCTGTCTATAGTTTTCTCTAAGATTATTGTCATTTATTTCATCATGAGTTTGCCACCTTAAACCGGAATCCATGGCCCCCAGGAGCATAGGATGCTCCGGGTCCTGCTATTCGGCCATGGTTGCCACCACCTTGTTGGGCACCATTCATTAGGCCTCCCAATTGTGCAGGTGTGCACCTTATCATTAAGGAATTTATTGGATTTGGAGTATTCATTTGATTATCCCACAGGATATTCTGTATCCCCTGGTTCTGGGGATGAACATTAATTGTGCCATGAGTTCTAATGGCTCCTTCACCATCAAAGCTGTCTATTCCAAAAATTATCACTTGGTTTTGTGGAGGTACAGGGATAGGATTATTTCCCCTAATAAAGCAATCATTTAAATTTTTTAATAAAAAAACGTGGCCAATTCCGACAGGATTTGTCATTTCTTCAAGACCTAACCTCGGTTAGGGTTTAATATTTCATCAGGACCTAACCTCAGTTAGGATTTAATATTTGAGCAGGACCTAACCTCGGTTGGGATTTAATATGAACTTTATAAGAAGCTACTAGACCTCAATGGTATTTTGAGGAAGTTCGGATTTGAGCTCTACAAGGCCTGATCAGGATCTTTGTCATCTCTAGAGACTTAAATCTGGGTCTTAGAGCCACTGTCGGTAAACACCCCTTCTATACTTAACAATCTACAACAATATTAATATAAGTATAGGTTCTGTATCAACTCGTTAACATACTCGTTGGGTGCCATCTGAAAGGATAATTACAGTCCTAGCCCTTTTGGGCTACCCCAGATCAGGCGTATTCCCCAGGCATTCACCTTCAACTTAAGTTAGAGATAGCTGAATTCCATAAGATGCTTAAATGGGTCTAAAGGTTCAGGCTATCTCTCCCTAAAGGAATGGAATGACTGAAGATGTTACTGTCCTCCAGATAGTACTTTTAATAAGTTGAACTAAGACTGTAACCTTCCAGATATTATGAGGGTCCAGAATACACTGCAGAATTCTGCAACTCCTTACAAAAGAGTGTACAGCATTGTGGGTTCGCGAGTTTATACAGATTTACTCTTTGAGACAATTCTAAAAATATATCGTTTTATTTAATAGCTGACCTTCAGTTAACATCTGTTGAATCAGTCGTAACATTAACAATTCAAAATACAATTAGCTTACATTTCTTATTTCTCAGAGATCCTTATTCTCAAATCTTTACTTCGTTACATTTCTTATTTCTTACTTATTTCTAAATCCAGAACATCCACCAAAATCAATCACTTTGACTTCCCGAGACTCATAGTTAAAGACTTACAGAGATGCCTCTGAAGAGTTGAGAAATGCTTTGCCCATTCAGCAAGTTCTGACTTTCTATTAAAAAGGTCTTATTTTTATACCCTTTTGGTAGTGGTTTCTGACGTAATAAAACTCACTACGCACTTGGTTTGAGCATAAAGCAAGGCTCTAATCAACTTGTTTCAGAACATGGAGGTCTAGTTGTACTTCACTAGTTCCTTGTCTTACAAAATGTCCCTGGCAAGCTGGGCCCACGCCAGAGTATTTATACTCCTTGGAAGGCGCCACCAGCTGGCTGTCCAGCGTTATTTCATGAGTAGTTTCTTGATGATGATGGGATTTATAACAGTTTCTTCTTTGATGTTCTCTGCTGGTGTCAGCTAATTGTTTTTATTGATACCTCTTTCGAATGCTTTCTATCTTACTATCAATTCAACTATTGCATGCATAATTATTTCTCTACCTTTAGGTGTTCCAAAAACCATCATAAAAACAATGACAGCTATGGTTTCTGTTTGATGTCATTCCTACAAAATGCTTTCATTCAATTCTTAATATTGGCTTTACTGGTTTTTTGCAGACATTGTGACTCCCCTTATTCTCCAGGTTCAATACAAACACAATGCAATTGCTTGGTGTATCTATTGAAGTCATATCTTCAAAGTGTCCTTGTTGGTATCATATTTACAATGTCTATAAATTAAAGACACTTCAACTGAATGTTTCATGCATTTCTAGCTATCTCAATTGGTTGCATATTTAATCTTATGGTTCCTGTTTTCCAAGTTTAACATAAAACTATTTGACCAGCAGGTCTTTACTTGATGTCATGTTTTCAAAGGCTCATACCACTTTTAACGTTTGTATTTCTGTTTTACCTGTTAGCTCTTCACACTTTAAACTGAGCATTTTCATTGTGTTCATTGCAAACCATAGACTTTTCGGAAGCACCAATGGTTTGCTTCAGTCTTTCATTGTTTTAGTTTATTTAACTAATTCCCATTTCAAAGCCTGTTCACAACTTTGTTATCAACTGATCTTATCTCAGAAGCCTGTATTTCTGTTCACAGTCTTGTCTGCTGAGACATTCCAGACTTTTAAACCCAGTATGTCTTTTATTAATATTAGAAATCTGTTCATGGTATCATGTATTTCTCTGAATCATGGCTATTCCTTCACAATTACACCTCAAGAAATGTTTCGGTTGTTTGGACAGCACAGGAAGGTTGCTGCTGTACACTCCAGGCAAGATGAACAAGATCATCAACATGTGATGTATGCTTCACAGTTTAGCCCTCAAAAGGGAATAGCACACAGCAGCCCAAAGGGGGCTAGTAGCAGAAACCCCCTGGAAGAGGAGGAGGTCCTCACAGGCTAGCAGAGGGGAGCGAAACTAGTCAACAACTACTTTTAATAATGGACATCTCCTGCCACTGTCCAGCTGTGATTAGCTGTCATTAGCTGCAAAGTGCTGTGAGATCTCCTGAGGTCATTAGAAACACTGAGGCAGAAATTCCAATCCCTACGGGTGTGTACGCTTTGTGCATCCACCCGTATGACCAATGGAAATGCCAGTTTTAGGCATGCACTGTGCATGCGCTGGAAACCGGCATTTCCGATCTGGCAAGAAAGCTCTTGACAGATCCTCCACCTGCCCTGGAGCAGGGCCTCTGCGGGTGAATAGTTCCATTTTTTGGAGACCCTCCGCCCACAGAAAACACTTACAATTCTTGCACCTGGTAAAAGCAGGCGCAAGGCCTGCTTTACCAGGATAAGTTGAAAAAAGTAAAAAAGAATTTTTTTTCCCACTGATTTATCATTTTAAAATACTTTAAAGAAAGGTAAGTTTATTTTTAGCCCTGTTAAAAAATTTAATTATTTTTTTCAAAAATTAAAATTTTTGTTTAAATTAATTAATTTATGTAATTTATAGTCATTTTAAAAATGTGTTTTTTTTTAAATTTATTTGAAGTTTTACTCTGTTTTGGGGGTGATCTCTATTCATATATTTGACAGGTCTTCCTGTCAAATGTATGAATGGAGATTCCCTTCTCTGATTGGCTCCCCATGGCCCACGTGGTCCCAAGGACGCTGTGAACCGCCTGCGCCTCTGGGATACGTAGGCCCTCCACACCGGCAGTTTGGAGAGGCCCAGTAACGGAACTCTGCACCTCCCGGGAGCCCTCCGGTCTAGGCGCAGATTTTTCCAGATCGCAGCCCTCCGCCCGCGGGAGGCCTGCGAACGGAATTTCTGGGCCACTATATAAATGCAAGTTTTTTTTCGTTCTTTCTTTATTCTTACCCCTCGGCCAGCATTGGCCTCTTTCTGACCTCTACCAGTAATATAGCCTTGCCATGACTGAAACCAACAAACAGCGTCAGACAAATGATAAATTAAAAACCCTTCTCCCGCCATGGCCTTGGTACTGAACCTTCCAGTTGACCCCCTGTGATCTGCTTGAGAGCAGCCTATAGATGGTCCCCAATGTGGATAAAACCTGCTGTCAGTGCTCTGTCCAAATGTTCACCTGGTCTATCAAATCTGGCAATGGTAGCCTCCTGTAACTGAGTTCTAAAAGTCTAAGTGGTGTCAGTCAGAGCATTCATGGCAAATCTCTGTTCTGTGTTTGCTCCTTCACTGCTTTGGGGGTCCCGTACAGAGGACTGCAAGGATACCCCTCACTCCATGGTCCTCTGGATGTCAATACATCCCAACTATTGCACTGCAGTCATGTCAGGTGCACTGTTGAATATTCTCTGACAGCTGGTGCAGTTTGCTCAAGGTGGACTCAAAGGAAGTGGCAAATGCATTTTGCTTTTCCATAAACTCCCATTTAAAGACAAGCCCAGTAGAATACGAATCCCATGCCCTTGCGGTTGGCAAATTTGATCACAGACTTACAAGATCTTTCAGCTTCCCCTCCTGCCAATTCCACTTGTGCCCCACTTGTGAATTGTGCTTTACTTGGGACTCGTTCCTCAAAATTACTAATTGTAAGCACTAAAGGAAGTGCAGTGCTTGGGGCTGAGTGGCAACAACAATAACAACAACTTGTATTTATATAGCACCTTTAACATAGTAAAATGTCCCAAGGCGCTGCACAGGAGCATTATAAGACAAAACATTTGACACTGAGCCACTTAAGGAGAAATTGGGGCAGGTGACCAAAAGACCAAAAACCAAAGAGGTAGGTTTTAAGGAGCGTCTTAAAGGAGGAAAGAGAGGTAGCGAGGTGGAGAGGTTTAGGCAGGGAATTCCAGAGCTTAGGGCCTAGGCAACAGAAGGCCACCAATGGTTCAGTGATTATAATCAGGGATGCTCAGGAGGGCAGAATTAGAGGAGCGCAGATATCTTGGGGATTTGTGGGGCTGAAGGAGATTAGAGAGATAGGGAGGGGCGAGGCCATGGAGGGATTTGAAAACAAGGATGAGAATTTTGAAGTTGAGACGCTGCTTAATCGGGAGCCAATGTAGGTCAGCGAGCACAAGGGTGATGGGCGAACGGGACTTGGTGCGAGTCAGGACACGGGCAGCCGAGTTTTGGATGACCTCAAGTTTATGTAGTGTAGAATGTGGGAGGCCAGCCAGGAGTGAGTTGCATTAGTCAAGTCTAGAGGTAACAAAGGCATGGATGAGGGTTTCAGCCGCTCCTTTTATCCCCGCCGCGCTCGCTGGTCCTGCTCTCGCTCAGAGTCATTGAGCTGGAGTGCGAGTTGGAGACACTCCGACACGTAAGGGAGGGGGAGGAATTTCTGGACAGTTTTATCCAGAGTACAGTCACACCCCAGAGGAAAGCACAGGTTCAGTAAAGGGTGGGTGTGACTGTTAGGGAGCCGGGTGGCAGGGATTTAGGAGAGGTTGAGAAGAAGGTCCTGCAGACACTGGTCCTGTCCAACAGGTACAATGTACTCGCTACCTGTGAGGACAAGGAGAAAGACTGCAGGGAGGACAGCCACAATGCAGACCAAGGCACCGTGGCTCAGAAGGCTGTCCAAGTGGGGGACGAGCAGAATAGAAATGAGGTAGTGATAGGGGACTCTATAATTAGGGGGATAGATAACATCCTCTGCAGCCAAGAACGAGAATCCGGAAGGGTGTCTTGCCTACCTGGTTCCAGGGTAAGGGATATTTCATGGCGGCCTGAGAGGAACTTGGAAAGGGAGGGGGTAAATCCAGTTGTCGTGGTCCACGTTGGAACAAACGACATAGGTAGGAACAGGGAGGAGATCCTGCTGAAAGAGTATCAGGAGTTAGGCACTAAATTAAAAAGCAGGACCTCAAGGGTAATAATCTCTGGATTATTGCCTGAGCCACGTGCAAATTGGTATAGAAGCAGACAGATCAGGAGAATTAACACGTGGCTAAAGGGCTGGTGTGGGAAAGAGGGGTTATTTTCATGGGACCCTGACACTAGTTCTGGGACAGGAAGGAGCTGTACCGATGGGATGGGCTCCACCTGAACCGGGATAGGACCAGTGTCCTAGTGGAAAGAGTACATAGGGAGGTGGCAAAGGCTTTAAACAAGTAAGATGGTGGGAGGGATCTACAAGAAATGTAACCAGCCTAAATATAAACAAATCAGGAAAAGAGAGCATAGGAAAGAATGAAGTAAGGTGGGGGGGGACATTGATGGCAAGGGAATAAATAGAGTTATAGAACAGGAGTCTAAAAATATGGTTAATCATAAAGTGAGAGGAAATACTATTAAAATTGAGTTAAATTGTCTGTACAGAAGTGCACAGTGTCCATAATAAAACAGGGAAGCTGGAGGCAATCATGCGTTGTGAGGAACCAGACATAGTGGGGATTACTGAGACATGGCTACTGAAAAATCAGGACTGGGAATTAAACATTGCAGGGTGTAACATATTTAGAAAGGATAGAGCGGGAAAAAGGGGAGGTGGAGTAGTTGTACTTATTTGGGATAACATAATGGCAGTAGAAAAAAGTGATGCAGCTATCAGCAAGACAAAAATAGAACCCATATGGATAGAGGTAAAAGATAATAAATGATTACACTAATAGGCATAGTCTACAGACCACCTAATAGTGGAAGGGAGGAGGAAGAAGAAATATGCAGACAAATTAGGGAAATAAGTAAAAAACTTACAATAATAATCCTGGGGGATTTCAACTACCCTGATATTAATTGGACAGAAGAGGTAGGTAAAGGGGATAAGAGAGTGAGTTCCTACAATGTGTACAGGACTCCTTTCTAGCCTAATATGTAAAAAGCCAAACAAGGGAGGATTTGCTATTGGATCTAGTAATGGGGAATGAACCAGAGCAGATAAGAGAAGTAAAAGTAGGGGAACATCTAGGCAATAGTGACCATAATCTAATACGCTTTAAGATGATAATTAAGAAGGATATAAGTATGATGAAAACCAGGTTAATAGATTGGAGAAAAGCTGATTTTGAGGGGCTGAGAATAGAACTTGGGAAAAGAAAATGGGTAACAATATTGGCAAACAACGATGTAGAACAGCAATGGGAAACATTTAAAATGGTGTTCAACAAAGTGCAGGAACAATATATTCCGCTAAAAGGAAAGAACAAACTAAACACTAATGAGACTCCATGGATGAATAAAGCTATAAGGGAATAATTGAGGGTAAGGAAAGAGGCATACATTAAGTACATGGACAGCAGGGGAGTGCATGATAAGGGAGAATACGAAGAGATTAGGAGAGAAGTCAAAAAAATAATTAGGAAGGCAAAGAGGAACTATGAAATTAAATTATCAAGGAACATTAAACAAAATAGTAAAATATTTTACAAGCACATCAATAAAAAAAGGAAGGTTGGGGTGGGAATAGGGCCATTAAGGAATAGACATGATAATACCACAGGTAATGATAGAGGGATGGCAGAAATATTAAATAATTATTTTGCTTCAATATTTATCAGGGCGATAGAACAGGTTGACATGACACTGGATGATGAGATTAGTAATGAGATAAGTGCATTTAAAATAAAAAGAGGGGATATATCAAATGAACTAATCAAACTCAAAGAGGTTAAAACCCCTGGTCCGGATGGATTGCATCCACGCATTTTAAAAGAATCTAGGGAAGAGATAGCAGAGGCATTACTAAACATACTAACAATTCATTAGAAAAAGGTATAGTGCCAGAAGACTGGCGGATAGCTAACTTAATAACTATATTCAAGAAGGGGGACAGCACATGTCCAGGGAATTATAGACCAGTCAGCTTAACATCGGTGGTAGGACATATAATGGAATCCCTACTGAAGGAGAAAATAGAAGAACATCTAGAAACCAAAAATATAAGGAATAACCAGCATGGATTTCAAAAGGGAAAGTCTTGCTTGACCAAGCTCATTGAATGTTTTGAAGAGGTAACAGAAAGAGTAGACAATGGTAATGAAGTAGATGTATCTAGATTTTCAAAAGACCTTTGATAAGGTACCCCATAATAGACTGATGAACAAGGTCAGAGAATGTGGAGTCAGGGGACAAGTATCAGAATGGATAGCTAGCTGGCTTCAAGACAGAAAGCAGAGAGTAGGGGTGAAGGGAGCTATTCACAGTGGCAGAAGGTGGATAGTCATGTTCCACAAGGATCAGTGCTGGGACCACTGTTGTTCACAATTTACATTAACGGTTTAGACTTTGGAATCAAAAACACAATTTATAAATTTGCCGATGACACCAAATTGGGGGGGATAGTCAATACTGAGGAGGACTGCAACAAATTACAGGAGGACATTAATAAACTTGCAGAATGGGCATATAATTTGAAAATGAAGTTCAACACAGATAAATGTGAGGTATTACATTTTGGTAGGAAGAATAGGGAGGTCACTTATCACTTGGAGGGTGCGAGTCTAGGTGGGGTAGAGGAACAAAGGGATCTCGGAGTACAAATACACAAATCACTAAAAGTTGCAACACAGGTTAGCAAGGCCATAAAAAAAGCAAACCAAGCACTAGGGTTTATTTCTAGAGGTATAGAATTGAAAAGTAGTGAAGTTATCCTAAACTTGTATCGGACCTTGGTTAGACCACACTTGGAGTACTGCGTACAGTTCTGGTCGCCATATTATAAAAAGGAGATAGAGGCACTGGAGAGGGTGCAGAGAAGATTTACAAGGATGGTCCCAGAAATGCGAGGGTATACATATCAGGAAACTATATTAGCATGTTGCACAGCATCCTCATTGCCTTCAAGGTATGGCCAGCAGAGAGGGGGGACTGAGTCTGAGAGATTTAGATGGGTGGTATTGGCTTTTGTGGTGCTTCAGATCATTGTGCAGTAAGTGTGTAGAACTGTCCCTGTCTTGCTGCAGCCTCTCCATTCTGACAGGTTGGGATGGAACTGGTGGAGAATGTATGAGATTAAGGAAGATTTTGTGTTCACTCTCCCACATATTACAGTAAACTCTTTCTTATCCAGCACCTATGGGACCAGGATGGTGCCGGTTGATGAAAAATTCTGGATAACAGAGAGGTTTACCTACCAAGGAAATTTTTAACACAAACAAAAATAAAAACCACTGACTAAACCGGCCACCGTGGGAGACTCGGACTCGGCAAAACGAGTGCTGGATGGATTCGGCAAGATTACCCGTTCTCTATTTTGCTGGTTATTAAAGTATTCTGGATGATTAAGTGCTGTTTAAACAAGAGTTTACTGTACTACATTTAGTAATTTGGAGGATTTATGTCTGAACTTTCTACTGTTCTCTGTTAGCTGGTAGTCCATTTGTCTCACTTAGCTTCCTTCAGGCCTTCTATGAAGTCTGTTAAGATTAGATTATCTCTGGTCTTCCAAATAATCAGGATCGAGTGCAAATCAATATGGTGGGTATGTTGTGTTTAATTGGAGTTACAGATGGATGTAATACACTAGTTATACAGCAAAAATGTACGACCGTGAGAAGTAGTGAGTACAGGCCCCGATTGGACAGACGGTTGGCATGTATGAACAGTTCTTCTTCCTCTCTCTTCCTGAACTACCCAAGAGTGTTTGACCAAAGTCAGTATTGATCCACCCTCAGGAACTCTCACTCCACTGCCTGCACTGGAGGCTTTTTCAGGTCTTTTATACTTTTTAGGGGTGAACCTGGGGTAAAATATTGACAAGGCCATTTAACCTGTAGAAGTTCCCCTTAAAACAATGTGCCCAATTGTATGTTGTGTTCTTTATTTAAACCATGGAACCCTCCTGTTATCTTCCACCTGTCAGGGGTCCTTTTAACACATGGTTTCTGTACCTAACCAATCATGGCCTTACAGCATGTTGAGGACTGTTTTCCCCTTATCTCATCTGGCCCTATCCTCCCAAGGCTAGAGTCTCTTATTTCATACTCATTTTCCAGGAAAACGAAACTTAAGAAGTTCCAGTAAAACACAACTTATACATTGACTCCTTACTTGTCTCGAGCTCTAATAGAATCATCTAAACACAGTATTATTTGCATCACAATTTCATTCGCATAACCATATATTTCTTTAGGTATTCCTAATTTCTAACAGTCTATAGTCATGGCGTGAGAGTGGTGTGCTGGACAGAGATGTGGTTATGGGTGCCTTTGGGCTAAAGTGAGATCTTGGTCTAGCAAACTTCAAGTGCTACCACTTTTGAAGGAACTGTGGCCTGGATCCTGACTTCCCCAAAAGATCTATGAATGTCAAACACATGTCCTCTGACGTGCCCTCTTTTGCAGCTCTGTTTCCACTGTAGAAAATACTATCTGTGTCATGACACTTGACTACAACCTCTATATAAAATTCTAACAGGACTAGACAGACTAGATGCAGGAAGGATGTTCCCGATGACGGGGGGAGCCCAGAACCAGGGGTCACAATCTAAGGATAAGGGGTAAGCCATTTAGGACTGAGATGAGTAGGAATTTCTTCACCCAGAGAGTGGTGAACCTGTGGAATTCTCTACCACAGAAGGCAGTTGAGGCCAACTTATTCAATATATTCAAGAAGGAGTTAGATATATTTCTTAAGGCTAAAGGGATCAAGGGATATGGGGAGAAAGCAGGGACAGTACTGAATTTGAATGATCAGCCATGATCTCATTGAATGGCGGAGCAGGCTCGAGGGGCCGAATGGCCCACTCCTGCTCCTATCTTCTATGTTTCTACATGGCATGCAGTTTCTTTGTTTCCTTCAATAATCGAGAAAGTGTAACATGCCTCTTACCATTAACTGACACAGCAGGACCTCTGATGTTATTTACACTCACTAATGGAGAAATTATAACGACAAACTGTGTCTTGTGTAAGCAGTAATTTTTTATTGGACTAACTGTATTCCCCCTCCCCTGTTATCATCGGTGGGTTGACCGATAGGATTATTTTTTCAACACTGGTGAGAGGGTTTCTATTTATCAGTGCTGATATGCTAAAATTATAACATGTATCACCTCAACAAATAGAGTGACACAGCCATGATAAAATGTGACATATTTAAATGCATATTTGAAGAAAAGGATGACTGTACTTTAACCTATTCTAAGTGGAAAAGAAATCTGCACAAAGGTGAACTTGGAAGGGCTGTCACTTTTATTTGCAACACAGTCTACCCAGCCACATCCTTACAATGGTAGGTTAGATAATACAAGTCACACAACATCTAATTTACAAATGCCATTAAAGCTGTGATCCACCATTATGTAAGTTATATTAAAATACTAATGTCGGTGACAGTTGTTTCCCGTTCTTACACCCAGCGTTACTGGACCATAGAGGAATAAAATGGAACTGATAGTGTTCTGTTCTGAAATACTCTAGTTTCTTGTATCATATTAATTTTGTTTTATTTCCATCTGTTCAAGTCCAGAAACCATGGGCAGGAGTGCAAGTTGCAACAGTGAGACGGGTAGGTACATTGTTTATAACATTGTGTTTTAGTACAGTAAGGGTGCATCTATGCAACAACATGGTATAATACTATTTATCCTCAGAACTATGGAAATACCACCTGGTAGCTCTGCAATGTCCACCTATTCAATTAAATGGGTTATCTTTCAAAGAAAATGTTGGAACAAGAAAAACAGCCCCATTTGTAAATATTGGTGTACTCCAAATGTTAGGTGGACATCGTAACAGAACTCATGCACGGGACAAAACAGCTATAAAATGCAAGAGTTCATAAAGCATGGTAGAGTTGCACCAAAAAGCAAACGATTTTACCTTGTCCAGAACAGCAGACCCAGAGGACATGGCCTTCAATTGAAGAGGGTAAATTCAAAACTAATCCGAGGAAACAATAATTCAGTGAGCAAATCATAAATCTATGGAACAGGCTCCCTCGGGAGATGGTGGAAGCAGTTAGTATTGATTCATTCAAATGCAAATTAGATAGATTTCTTTCAGAATATAACATTTTGGGATACAGTAGATGAGTAATTTGAGACATGGCATGTGGTAAGTGTAGTGTGCTTGGGAGGAAAAGGGTGACTTTAGACCTATGGTTCGCAAAGCTCCCCAGCACCGACCGGGGTTTTCTTCATGTCAATTCTGAGTCTCTAGTAGACTAATTAATAGAGATTTATTACTATGGTTCGTCAACAACTCCATTATCATTATATCAGGCTAGCAGGATGGTAGAAGGCAAACTAGATGGACCTTAGTCTTTTTCATCTAGCAATTCCTATGTTTCTATGGTGGTTTAGTATATTGATCCATTATATTAGTTGAAGGACTGCTGAGGGTTCGTTAAGAAAATCCAACTCTATCCAATTGGTCATTCTGTACCTCCAATACCAGGTGTGCCACTTCAGTTCAAGGAGTGTGGTGGCATTATATGTCCACGGACTTTGTTCTTATACTGGGTCATCACCAAACAGCAGAACAGAGGCTGCTGCTGCCAAAACACGAAATACATGAATTGGAAAGAATATCACCATTGGCTGCTCTGGTATATAGCCCAGTAACTGTTTGTATGTTCTTATTGGCAGAAGCTAGCAAGCTGGCTGCCTGCCTGTCCACTTTTCAACCAGAGAATCTACATCAAACATGAGGACCCAAAACGTGAAAATTACTTTCTTGAAATCATGGTAGAAGCTTCATCCGCTGCAATGACCATTTCCTAATTCCACTCCTTGGCCTCTGTTGCATGCAACTTTGGCCTTTAAGTATAATGGGAATTCAGATAGGGCGATATGAACCATATGAATTCATTCCAGTAGCATATTCTTTTTGCCATCCTGGCAGGTGTAACACAATTACATTAGCCTGTACTATTTACCTAGTTGCATGTCTTCATGTGTCTTTCATGTTAAGACAGCATATTAACCTTGTCATAACTTGATACGCCCTTTTAAGTTACTTCTTCCAGATTTCCTTCCGGGTGTTTTCAATATTCCACCCTAAGTTCACTGGTCTGTGATAGACTGCCACGCTCTTTGTGTCTGATGCAATCTTGTGGACTGCCCCTCTTCCACTGTACCAAAACGCTCACCGTGCTTTTCAAACATGTTGCCAATCGTAACTTTCATGTCCTGATCAATAAAACAGTTGTTCCTAAGTTTTTATAGTATCATTGTGGAAAAGGTTTGTACTTTCCACAGTTGGCGAAACAAAATATTTGACACTTATACAGGTTAAATGTCAATACCTGATTTATAAGCGTGAAAAAGGCATTACATTGTGCATTGTAATTGGATGGTTTTTTTTCATTCGCACAAACTGATTTGCATTTCAGGAAGTCATTGGCAGCAAAATTGCACCCACCTACTTTTTTGATTTCCAACCATTAACCCAATGAAAACAGGGCCATTGATGCTTTATTCAGAAAATCAGGAAGTTAAGTCCCGATTGGCAAACCTCACTGATGCTGGAGTCAGAGCTACATTCATTTTGCAAAATCATTTGTGGTTAAAATGTGATAGCAAATTGTAGTAAATCATGCAACCTCAGGTCAAAAAGGGATGTGCGTTCCTAAGTTACTAAGCATTTGGTTTCTAATTATTGACTGTGGTCAATGCTACAAAAATCATTTGCTGGAGCTCTCACTCAATGGGTCTGTAGTTAAGTGCACCTTGTGGTGTGACAGGAAAGTCCCATGTTTGAGGAATTGGCTGGGGCAGGCTACAACTAGCATCAGCTTTACTGCAGTAGAGAGAGAAAATGAATCACCCAGGGTGTCTGCTCCTGGGTACTATCCAGTGAGCTCTGCTGGGAATGCATGCTCTGCATTTATGATCCCAACAATTGCACAATTACCCTTGACTCAATATCTAGGCTCAGCTCTGAACCTTTAATGGGAAAATGCATTTGAACACATAATAGGAATCTGTAAGTATCAGGGTGAAAGTTATAATGACCACTAGGGGAATTACTAGTCCTGTCACTGCCGATGGAACCATACCTCAGAATTGGTTGTTACCATTTTGTTTTCTTTTTGTGGAGAGTTCTCCACTTTGAGGCAGAGTACTGATGAGGTGAGACCCCTGCCCACCCCCCACCCGTACTGCTGCTCTTCAGCTGGTTGCAAGGAACTAAGTAGAAGCGGTATGGGTTGACTATCTATTTGACTTTCTCCGCCTTTTAGTTAAGGAGTGCCTCACCTTAGATCAATGCATCCCCTGATGGGCCACGACCCATTTAAATATGCATGGCAGACTCCCAGAAGATTCCCACCATCAAAAGAGAGCCCACCAGTGCAAAGGAGGAAATTCCAACTGCAGAGATCCAACGAGAGATGTCAAAGGGGCAGAAGCGCCCCGGAAGATCTTAAGCAAAGAGCCACTGAAGGTCTCAGCAGAGACCAGGTCCTTCAACAGATAAGTCACTGGGACAGAATGGAGGGAGAAGAGGCCACTACAAGTTCCTCCCCCTTCACGGGAGCACCTCGCCGTTACCATCACTTTCCAGGGGCCACCGTCATCTTCCCCATGGTGGCCCTGAGAAGCAGCAGTAACACAGGAGGAAAGACAGAAAATCCACCAGGGCCCAGTCCTTGCCCCAACAGTGGACGGGGAAGGAGTGGGCAGTTGTAGTACGGGCGGTGAGGCGGCAGTGGGTCTCAACATCCCACTTCCCCATCGTTTCTGCTGCAGTCTCACACATTTTGGCCAGGGACACAGAGGAAAATTCTCCCATTTCTGTCTTGTCTTTTTGTCTTCTTTCAAAATCTTTTATCATGTTACTGATAAGGGACAACCAGAGACAAAGACACAGCAGACATGTGGATAACTGTTCATATGTAAACGTTGCTCCTGCAAGTTTTTGATCCGGCTCGGCTAAGTTTGAGTAGCTTACACTTGCTGAGATTGCGACAAATGTTGCCTATTCTGGGTGATGTGGGATACTAGCAATCAATCTATAAAGACAAGGCAAAAGTTCAAAGTTTCTGTTTCTTAGGCTCAAACACTGTGGTGATGCGCTGTGCTACAGATTGGCAGCATGTGTGCTTCCCCCCATTATTACTCACATGCAAATTTTAACCAGCCCATCAGGGGATGCATTGATCTAAGGTGAGGCACTCCTTAACTAAAAGGCAGGGAAGGTCAGATAGCGAGTCACCCCATACTTAGTTCTTTGGAACCAGCTGAAGAGAAGCAATGATAGATGAATGGGAACAGCTATCCTTCCTGATGGTTAACACCTGAGAAATTGTCAGTGGCAAAGGTTCTCAATCTTTTGCTTCTGAGGCCCCCCTCCCCTGTTACAAATTTTTGCCGACCCCTTGTAACACACATATTTTTTCTGTATAAAAGTTTTGCAGTAAGAAAGAAGAAAAGAAAGACTTGCATTTATATAGCGCCTTTCACGACTACCGGACGTCGCAAATTGCTTTACAGCCAGTGAAATACTTTTTGAAGTGTAGTCACTGTTGTAATGTAAGAAACGTGGAAGCCAATTTGCGCATAGCAAGCTCCCACAAACAGCACTATGATAATGACCACATAATCTGTTTTAGTGATTTTGATTGAGGGATAAATATTGGCCAGGACACTGGGGATAACTCCCCTGCTCTTCGAAATAGTGCCATACGATCTTTTACGTCCACTTGAGAGAGCAGACGGGGCCTCGGTTTAATGTCTCATCCGAAAGACGCCACCTCTGAC
The DNA here is from genome assembly GCF_052327205.1 of Somniosus microcephalus. Lineage (NCBI taxonomy): Eukaryota > Metazoa > Chordata > Chondrichthyes > Squaliformes > Somniosidae > Somniosus > Somniosus microcephalus. The sequence continues at coordinate 32,516,167 of NC_141012.1, read as the reverse complement.
AGTGCAGCACTCCCTCAGTACTGCACTGGAGTATCAGCCTAGATTTTTGTGCTTAAGTCTCTGGAGTGGCACTTTTTTTTTAAATTTCATTCACGGGATGTGGGCATCACCAGCAAGGCCAGCATTTATTACCCATTTGCTTGCTAGGCCATTTCAGAGGGCAGTTAAGAGTCAACCTCATTGCTGTGGGTCTGAAGTTACATATAGACCAGATAAGGATGGCAGATTTCCTTCCCTAAAGGACATTAATAAACCAGATGGGTTTTTATGACAATCCAGTAGTTTCATGGTCACCATTACTGATACTATCTTTTTATTCCTGATTTATTTAATTAACTGCCATGGTGGGAATTTGAACTCATGGGCTAGATTTTCCTGGAGCCGTCAGGTGGGGTTTCAGGCATGTGGGGGGGGGGGGGAAATCCTGAATTCAGGGGTCCCGACACCATCCCGCCCAAAACCCCGCCCCGCGCAACTTTCAGGGGCGGCAGGTACCCGCCCCGTACTGGGACCCACCGAAACCAGGTGGGAAGGGATTAGTGTCAATTAACTGCCTGTTAACAGGTAGTTAACAGGCAGTTTTTAGCCTAATCCCTATTTTGAGGGGTTTCGTGTGGGATTCCCGACGGTTCCAAATCACGCCAGGTTAGAGCAGGCGGGCCGTCGGGTTGAAGGAGTTGGAGGGGTCGCGATGTCGGTGCTCAGGTGAGTGATGGGTGCATGAGTGCAAAGGTAAGTGTGTTTGGTGTGTCTAAAGTGTGTAAAGAACTTTTACTTACCTGTACTTACCTTAGCAGCCTTTCTTCCTGTAGCCGTCGGGAGCCCATCACTCAGCCGGCACTTAAAGCTGAACGGCTGCGATCTGTGAAAAGTGACAGCCTTCAGCTTTGAGTGCTGCTGAGATTTCTAACTGAGTCTGTGTATAAGGACTCATGTTAGAAGTCAGACTGTCAGTGTTTCACAGCTTCAAACAGCTGTGAAACGCTGATATTTCATCTGTCAAGAACTCTTGACAGATGAAATTGCAGTCTGTGATGTCACCTGTTGCCGGGTGGCCCTTAATTGGACTGCTGAGCCCGCTGGGCAGGCTCAACAAGGTCAATCAAGGGAAAATCGCGCAGATTGGCCGGACGTCGAAGTAGGCGGGTCTAAAACCCGAAAGTTGAAGTCCCACCTTCTTCCCGACAGGTTCGGGAAAATCGACCCCCATGTCTCCGGATCATTAGTCCAGGCTTCTGGATAGCCACTATGCTATCGTTCCCACAACCTTCTGAGGCGATAGTGCTGCCAACTGAGCCACAGCTGTAACACAAGTGTTTTTTCTGAATAAAAATTAGTTATACAATTAAGCATATATATTTATTATTATTTTTGTTTAACTTACTTAATGTAAAACTTGTTACTGGTGCTGAGCAACAATTCTGTCAAGATGAGGAGGTATCTTCGGCAAGCACACGCGCATATCATGGTCAATGTTCATCCTGGTGCGGTACTTTTGCTTTCATTGCTGAAAACACAGCTTCGCATTAGTAGGCTGTACTAAATGAGACCAACACTTTCAGCGTTGCAGAAGAAGCAGCACTGTATTCATCGGAGCATTCACACCAAAATGTCTCCAGCGGCCTTTGGTTCGGAAGGAGCTGTCTGATGAGATGTCAGTGAGCACCTCTAATAGCTTTGATGGGACAGAGGTTTGTAGTTTAGTTTCAATATTCTCACTAAAGGGGTTTGAAGCCCACAGGTGTGTAGCGAGTTGTTCGGTCGTGAGTTCTGGAAAGTAAGTATTAAATTTGTTGTGCAGACCAGAAAGATGCGCTACCAGCTGTGGTTTGATTGTGTCGAAGTCAACATTTTTTTTGAACAAAAGAAAGTAAGAGCTCAAACATATCCGTAGGGCCCCCCACAGACAAGAACTTTCCAGACTTCCAGTTTCCTTTTGAATGCATCAATTCTTTCACGCTGGGCAAAAAAAAATGAGTTCTCCCACCTTGTAGAGTTTTATTCAACTTATTCATTTCACTGAATATGTCTGTGAGGGAACCCAGTTTAGCCGGCCACATGTCATCTTTTAGCACCTCGGCAAGTTCAGGCTTCTTATCAGCTATGAAAGTAGGTACATTTTCCTTGAGAGTAAATATATGGGTAAGCATTCTGCCTGGAGATAGCCATCTCTGCACCCACTTCCTCACAAAGTGCAGCAAAACATCTGGGCTAAAAATTTGATTGTGTAGCGCCCGTTGTTTGGGCGCAACGTCCAAGCCACACGCACACACACTTCTGGTGTGGGCTGCACCGGACGCCATCTTGGTGAGTGTCATGAATCTTACCATTCATGTAGAAATGACTCATGAGATAACACTGGGTGGCCAGCTGGTGGCGCCGTCCAAGGAAAGTATAAATACTCGGGCGTGGGCCCAGCTTGCTCAGGACGTTTTTGTAACCAGGAACTAGTGATGTAACTGGAACTCATGGTTGGGAAACAGTTGATTAAAGCCTTGTTTTACACTCAAACCAAGTGCTTAGTGAGTTTTGTTACATCAGTGAGTGTGTTAGCGTTGGTGCTGGGAGCATTTTGGAATTTATTCTCTATCTCCTTCTCCCACTTTAATACTCACATATTCTGTTTCAATTTGCAGATACAATATATGCAATAGTCAGGAGAAAGAGTCTACCAAGCAGTCCAAAACATCCAACAGGTAAGTTAAACTTCATCGACCTAAAACCCTTCCGTATCTTAATACGACAATGGATGTTTTATATAGTTCTTTTTTATCCCCAGAGGCAGCTTATGTTAATGAATGGAACAATGTAGAAGAGGAAGATGAAGAAGTGTCCTATGCAGACATTGTCATTTTTAATCCAAAGCGACAATTCTACAACCAACAGCCCGAGGTATTAATATTATTCCAGTATAACCTTCCTTGTTCACTTCTCCTTCACATACCTTAAGCCCACTAGCCATCATGGGACAGTCATGAGTCAATGTCCCTCAGAAGAAATATACCCAGTGAAGCATTGTGCCCTTCTCCGCTGAATAAAAGTCCTATCACCACACAAACTGTTTCGTGAGGAGAGGAAGGATTCATTAAATGCACCTCCATGGCGCAGAAGTCCCTCTTTACAGCTGGGCCTGCAGTGAGGGAAAGAAATGTATTCAGAGAGTGATTCTGATAGTACAGGAAATTGTAGTCAGTCCGGCTTCTTAACTTCATGTAGGATTTGGGAGAATACATAGTGTTGTCCATGACCCATTAGTAGACAGTGAATAGCTCTAATACTCTCTGCTACCTAAAAGTCATGCAGCGGAAGGGTGCTGCTGTACTCTTGAATTTCTTCCAGTGCTATTCTAATAGTGACCTTGATCAGGACTTTACTTCCATATGTATAGTGATATGCTTTGTTTCAACTTGTTGCCTCTTCATAGTTGTATGTCTGAAACTGTAAACTGAATACAGGGTAGGGGAGGAATTGAATCCATGACATTTGTAAATCAACTGGTTTTTAAATTTTATGCACAAAGTACATGAATGTGGCATGGAAGGAAAACCTTTAGTCTGATATTCTGCTATTGTGAGATCTTAGTCTTTTGATTCTTATCATAGGTATGTGTCTGCCCTACTCCGATAGTATATTGAAGTATGGTTCACATGGCCATGTGATACCGACACATCTACCCTGTCTAACAACAAAAACAACACAGCTTGTATTTATGTTGCACCTTTAACATAGTAAAACATCACAAGGCACATCACAGGAGCATTATCAAACAAAATTTGACACCGAGTCAAATAAAGAGATATTAGGACAGATGAGGGTCAAAGAGGTAGGTTTTAAGGTGCATCTTAAAGGAGGAAAGAAGGCTAGAGAAGTGGAGAGGTGTAGGAAGGGAATTCCAGAGCTTAGGGCCTTGGCAGCTGAAGGCACGGCCATCAATGGTGGAGCAATTACAATCAGGGATGCTCAAGAGGCCAGAATTGGAGGAGCGCAGATATCTTCGAGAGTTATAGGGCTTGAGGAGATTACAGAGATAGGGAGGGGCGAGGCCATGGAGGGATTTGAAAACAAGGATGAGAATTTTAAAATCGAGGCATTGCTTAACCGGGAGCCAATGTAGGTCAGCGAGCACAGGAGTGATGGGTAAACGGGACTTGGTACGAGTTAGGACATGGGCAGCAGAGTTTTGGATGACTACACGTTTACAGAGGGTAGAACATGAGAGACCAGCCAGGAGTGCATTGGAATAGTCAAGTCTAGCGGTAACAAAGGCATGAATGAGGCTTTCAGCAGCAGATGAGCTGAGGCGGGGGCGGAGTCGGTGATGTTCTGGAGGTGGAAATAGGCGATCTTAGTGATGGCACAGATATGTGGTTGGAAGCTCAACTGGGGGTCAAATATGACACCAAGTTTGCGAACTGTCTGGTTCAGCCTCAGACAGTTGCCACGGAGAGGCAACTATTAGGTCAGTAGTGCTTGCACTAAGGTGCACTAATATCCAAATGTGTACTATTCTTGCGCATGCTCCTTGGCATAGAGGAGATCATACTACAATCTAATGGAGTAGTTTTTCCTACACAATAGATATTTTGTAACATCTATCGTCATTTTGGAAGCTTTCAAATTTAGCCTTTGGCTTCAGTGGAATCAAATGTTAGTGTCTTCAGAACCAAATGTCAACTTTTCAATAACTTTTTGTCCTGACACGGATAGAACTCTCCATAGTTATCTCAAATCATCTTTACATTCCTAACATTTGAAATTTAGTAATATCTTTGTAACCTGTGGCTACTGTGAATGTTATTCCCAATATCCAGAATCAATTCTTTTAGATTTGCTTGATCCTTATTCTAGAGGAAAGAAAACTCAATTCTGTTTCAAACCAGAAAAGAGAGAAAATGGAAAACTGTTTCAACGTAAATGTGCTAGATATTACAACATGTCACTTTCTACTACTATGAGATAGCCTTTTCTGATACCCTGGGCAAAAGTTGCTAATTCCAAGTACCATTGACCGGGCCTCACACCCAATGTGTGACTTATCAGAACAATTCGAGATAAAGTTGGAAAGTTCTGCCTTCACAGTCTGAGAGTGGACGATATTTCTGCTACACCCTGCATCTCACACCTATATAAATTTGCAATCTCGCAGTCTTGGTTTAAGCCTATTATCATATTTAGTTCAAAACAGTTCATTCTCTATTTGTTATCTTTATTGAAAATCAACTTGTTCATATGCTTTGCTGTGAAAAATGTGTTCCGTCCTCCCTTATCTACACAAGGAGACAAAGGGCAATGAGTTCTGTAAGTTTTCAGATCTGATATGGTACCTGGAAACTGGGGGTGGAGGAGAAGGTTCTTTTCCCCTTCTGTTTCTGAGAATTCTGTGGATCCCAGCCAGGCTGTATGCTGGATTGTTGCTGTAAGGAAAATCACAACAAAGCACATTAAAGAGGTGGGAATAGGAATGCAAAATGGCCCCATCTTTATCAGACAAAAGGCAAAATACTGCGGATGCTGGAAATCTGAAATAGTAACAGAAAATACTGGAAACACTCAGCAGGTCGGGCAGCATCTGCGGAGAGAGGAAAGTATGGTTAACGTATCAGGTCTTATGACCCTTCGGTTCTGGCAAAGGTTCATAGACCTGAACCATTAGCCCCGCCTTCCTCTCCCCACAGATGCTGCCTGACCTGCTGTGTGTTTCCAGCATTTTATGATTTTATCCCACATTTATTAGGTGCTTCTTAAAAAGATTGTGAACGTGATTTTTCATATTTTTTTGTACACTTGTCACAGCAAGTTCCTGATATAACAGAGGAAAATACCAGGCGAGACTTCAAATACATCCGTGGTTCATCTCCTCACAAACAAGTTGATGATACATCTGAATATTCTGCAGTCCGAGTTTCACGCCAGGACTTGAGAACTGCTTGACTGTGGAACCCTGAGATTAGCTTTCTGCTATATTGCAGCATCACCAACAAACTGCTCACCAGTCTTCACAAAAATACTTGCAGAAATGAAGTAGCTTTATTGATGGAACAAACATCTCCAAACTGAAGGACTGGGACTGAATGAACAAGAACTAACATTGAGCCACAGGAGGTGTGTATCACTTCATAGTGTTGCCTGCGATTCTGTTAAGACTATATCATTCATTTTTTTCAGGTATTGGAAATCTGTCAAGGGTCAAAAAATTTTGTAACATGGTATTTTCCCCCCCACCCCGGTTTTCTTTCCTGCTCCTGCTAAATGCACAATCATGGCAGGGTACCAGCAACTCTCTGGGTACCCCAACTACCTGACCATTTCTTATGTGCGGCCTAAGCTTTGAGTTTATATTTAGTGTTGAAGGGCCCAAAATGCATCTTCTAAGAAGTCTAAGTCTGGCCATTCCATTTGGGAGGCACCACAGCCAACTGCAATTTGTCTTCACCCATCCGTCTATGGATTTTACAGTGGGAGACATTGGATAACAATGAGGAGTCGGAACCTTAGCTGACTTTTCTGCCCTGTTCATGGCCTAGGGACAAGAGGCCAAATGTAATAACAACAACAACTTGTATTTATATAGGGCCTTTAAAATAGTAAAATGCCCCAAGGCGCTTCACAGGAGCGTTATCAAACAAAATTTGACACCGAGCCACATAAGAGGATATTAGGGTAGAAGACCAAAAGCTTGGTCAAAGAGGTAGGTTTTAAGGAGCGCCTTAAAAGAGGAGAGAGAGGCGGCGAGGTGGAGGGGTTTAGGCAGGGAATTCCAGAGCTTAGGGCCCTGGCAGCTGAAGACATGGCCCTATATCGGGGAAGCGCAAGAAGCCAGAATTGGAGGAGACCAGATATCTCGGGGGGTTGTGGGGCTGAAGGAGATTGCAGAGATAGGGAGGGTCGAGTCCATGAAGGGATTTTTAAAATCGAGGCGTTGCTTAACAGGGAGCCAATGTAAGTCAGCGAGCAGAGGGGTGATGGGCGAACGGGGCTTGGTTCGAGTTAGGACACGGGCAGCAGAGTTTTGTATGACCTTAAGTTTATGGAAGGTAGAACCTGGGAGGCCGACCAGGAGTGCAATGGAATAATCAAGTCTAGAGGTAAAAAGGCCTGGATGAGGGTTTCAGCAGCAGAAGAGCTGAGGCGGGGCGGAGTCGGGCGATATTACGGAGGTGACGGCGTGGATATGTGGTCGGAAGCTCATCTCAGGGTCAAAAGTGACACCAAGGATGCGAACAGAACTGCCATCCTACCTGCGTTTGGCTAACTCGGCACAGACCAAAGGCCAAACCTGGAACATTTTGGGACTGTATGGTTCAGAACCACATTGCACAGTGTACGTCCCCACGAAGCCATCAATGGACTAATGAGACATTTTAACATAACTAAGCAGCTGTTTCAACAGTAGAATTGTAAGCATGTATTTAAAGAACAAGACTCAACATTGTACTGTTTGAATGTACAGAATTGCAGATTAGCACAAAAATGTTAACATGACTGAGATGCACAAATAAAACAAAGACTATTTCATGGAAATGTTTATACAAAAAATATTGTGTACAGGAAATTTAGCAACTTGGAGTGAACAATATGAAAATGGTAGCCATTTATATTTTCTCCATTGCTCAGGTCAGCTCAGAGTGGATTCTGTAATGCAATTTGACACTTTAAAACCATATTCTTGTGAACAGAATAGTGTTGTGTGTCAAAGTGGCTCTTTTTTACAAATCTGCAAAATCCAGGAGCATACAAAAATCATACAAATATGGCATATTGCAAATATCAAACAATTGCACTAAAAATGCTGGAAAAAAAATCAAAAATGCTCAATTAGAGGTTAGCATGAATTTAACTGGTATCCCATAATGCTGAATTATTATTTGCTGCAACTTTATAACATTTGTAAAAGTTTCAAAGATATTCTTTAGAGTGTGTGGTCCTCCCTATGACCGGCAACCGATAAAATCCAATCTTCAGTGTTTGCATCAGCCATGGATGTCTTGTGATAAGTTGGAGAGGGATATCTGGGATCTGAGAGCATTAAGAATAGAAATGCCAGGGTCTGGGAGTACTGGAGGCAGTCCTGAGATCAGGGAGTACTTAGAGCGGGCTCTGGGAGCGTTGGGGATAGTCCCTGGGTCAAGAAACACTGGGAAGGCAGTCTAGGGGCTTATAGACATTAAGGTGGGTCCTGGGACTTGGGAGAAAGTCTATCTGGAGAAGAATCTTGGGGTCCAGGAGGAATCTGGGAAACTCTGGGTGCATTGAGAGGCCAAGGTCTAGCAGTACTGGGGAGGGGAGGGACCTAGGAGAATGAGACCTTAGCTGTCTTTGGACTCTTTTGGACAATCAGGCACCCTCACTGTGTTCGTGCCTTTCATGTTCCTTCTCAAATCCATTTGTGACTGCTTCTGGATTGTCAGGCAGCCCCGTCCTACCACTTACACTTAAATGACCAGCTCCTGCCTTCAAGCACTAGGTGCACTAAGTCTCTTTTCATATTAAGTCTTTAATAAACATTATTCTCAATAAACAAACAAATATAAAATATTCAAAAATTAATTGTTTATGTTGTTTGAATTTTTTTTATACAGAACAAAATTACCTTAAACCTCTCAAAAATGGTCTGCTTCTTTCTTAGAAGAAAAACATTTTAACTGAATTTGGAGTTAAAATGAAGAAGGGAGGGATGTAGGCAACACCAATCAGGGGGCCTCCAATAATTCAGATTCATCTTCCAGTAAGTTTCAAAAAACAAACTGAAATTCTCCAACATTTCCACTGAGAGACAAAAAAAAGACTTGATAAAATTCCAACAAAATATACCATGGGTGCGATTAATCTAACTGTAGTTGAGGTGAAAATTGAACAGTTCAGAATAGAAAAAAAAGCTTTGAGTATTCAATTTCAAGCTTGTTTTGAAGCTTTTTTGAATAAGCAAAGAAATTCACAAATCCTCGCAGGATAGGGAGCGACACCCTCTACTGTACCCTCTACTAGGAAACATACTAACCCTGGAAAAATTTCCAAACTGTTCCTGCTCCGAATGTGGCTGGTAACTTCCTTCAACTCTCCTGGGAAAAAATATCCAGTCACAGTCTAAGCTTTTGAGACAGGCTGAGACCTTGACATAAAAACTTTAATGAAGATATAAAAAATGCAAAAGATAATTCAATCATCACAAATGTGATCATGCTATTGTGAAATATTAAATTTTTTGTTTAAAACCTTATTTTGGACCTTCAGTTACTCCAAAAACCATTTTGAGTGATTTGATTGTGTTCACCTTCTTTGTTCTTTTAGTTATAGGTTTTCCTGACTGGTTATTCAGGATTGGTTGTGAATTTGCTGTTAGTTTAATTTAAGTTCATCAACAAAATCTTGACAGACCTGTGGGAGAGTAAAGAGACGAGTTAGATATGTCATATGTAGATTGGGTACAGATACCATTATGCATGTAATGACCTTTCAATGGCTGCTAGCATCAGTCCCCAGTGACTGGTGTATGCCATGCAGCTTTATGATATGTAATTCTGTCACCAGGTTGCTGAAATGTCCCCCTCTCTCCGTCTCCCACGTCTAGGTGCTTGGCAACTCCCGCCAGCTCTAAGGCAGCCTCCTCTGTTGTGGTCAGGGTGGCCATTGATGCTGTTCCACTGCCATTTCTCTCCCTCTCCCTCTTAGTGTGGGCTCTCTTTTCCTGCAAGGAGGGATAGAAGAGAAGGTTGAGTGAGAGTGATGGAATGAGTGTAAGGAATGGAGGGTAACTATAGAGGGTAACTATGATGGAGTGGGGTGGCAATTGCAAGTGGCCTCCTTGTGTGTTGTTAGTTGGTATGATTGCACTAGGTTGAGGGTGAGTGTGTGGGGTGGCTAGTAAGAAGGGGATGTGATAATGTAGATAGAGAGAGAGGAATGGGTGGAAGTGCAAGGTAAGTTGGTGTGAGTAAGAAAATGCAGGAGAAGGGTTGGGAAGGCAGAGTGATGGGGATATAATGAGAGGCACAGCAGGATGAGGACGAGTTTGGCTTTGTACTCACCTTTCCTGATCTAACAAGATCGTTGAAACGTTTGCGGCACTGCACCCAGGTCCTCTTGACGACATCCCTGCTATTCACCTCCTCTGCTATTTGGAGCCAGGCTCCTTTGCTCTGCTGCGGAGGTCTCTTCCTCCCATCAGCTGGGAAGAGGACCTCCCTGCATGCTCTGACTTCCTCCACAAGCATATGGAGGGAATCATTGGAGAACCTGGGTGCAGCCCTCTGCCCCTGTGCAGTCATCTCTGGTGGTGAGAGCAGCAGTGGAATTGTGAAGTGCACTGACTGCACACTCCTAGATGAACCTTCAAATGCAATGTGGCCATGGCTCCTTTAAATATCCTGGCTGAAAATGCGTCATCGATGGCGTCACCAGACCCGCATCTTTTAATTGGGCCGGGTAACGCGCAGGGCGGGCGTAACAGACTTCATTAACGTAAAGTCGTTCTGTGGAGCGGGATGGAGTCAGCAACGGGTTTGTGACCCTCCATGGCCACCACCCGCACCAGGCCCGCCCAGGTAGGGAAAATTCCGGCCTATGTGGTTGTTACAGGAAGTAAGGGTTATACGGCAGGAAATGCTGCAAATGCATTAAAATATTATAGGTACTTAAAAGTCCAATTCATTTTACTTTAGTCTGTTAAAATTTCTGACCAAATGCTGCAGCGCAGAAGGAGGCCATTCAGCCCATCAGGCCTGTGCCAGCTCTTTGAAAGCACTATCTAATTAGTCCCACTCCCCCTGCTCTTTCCTCATAGCCCTGCACATAGTAAGATTATTAAAAATTGCAAATATTTTGCCCCCATATATTCAGCTAATAAGTTTCCTGGAAGAAGATATGGGTCTATGGACCAGTTTGAAAGCCGCTTTTATCACTAATAAATTGCCCATGGTCAGTTGATCAACATACTTATTTTTATACATACAAGATGGGAACAAAGTTGGGAGAGAGACCTCAGAAACTCAGTGCACACAGCCATCTAGTGGCCTGAACCTACAACCATTTGACAAAGTTGAACAGGAAATGTTGACATAGTACCTTACACTGGTAAATGTTGACATGAAGGAATAACCAAAAATCGTGACAACAGGAAGTAAGTTTGTAGACAGGAAGTCTTCTTAAAAATATGCTTACTGAGCTCCCGTAGCATTGGAAAAGCTAAGTCGGACACTGTGGCCACTCTCTTACCTGCCACTGATGTCTTTGTATTGCTGCTATTAGCAGCCCAATATTGACGTCCATTTTAATCGCAAGTTGCCTAGGAACGTGCGGCAGTATCCGAAGCTTGGCCGAGGCCCAGTTTCAATCAGGCCTACTTGTTCCACCGCAGGGATCATTCTCTCTCTAATTCATCTTCTGAAGTTCATAGAACACAATACAAAAGCTACAATGTGTTTGTAATAAGTACACTACACTCTTCTCTCTCTCAAATCTCCTCAAACATGGGAAATTGTGTTTGATGAATCTGTTTTTTGTGTATTTTGAGGTTGTAACTAGCAGAATAGATAAGGGGGAACCAGTGGATGTGGTGTATTTGGATTTTCAGAAGGCATTCGATAAGATGCCACACAAGAGTTTATTAAACAAAATTAGGGCTCATGGGATTGGGGGTAATATACTAGCATGGATTGAGGATTGGTTAACGGACAGAAAACAAAGAGTAGAAATAAACGGGTCATTTTCGGGTTGGCAGGCTGTAACTAGTTGGGTAGCGCAAGGATCAGTGCTTGGGCCTCAGCTATTCACAATCTGCATCAATGATTTGGTTGAGGGGACCAAATGTAATATATCCAAGTTTGCTGATGATACAAAGCTGGGTGGGAATGTAAGTTGTGAGGAGGATGCAAAGAAGCTTCAAGGGGTTATAGACAAGCTAAGTGAGTGGGCAAGAACATGGCAAATGGAATATAATGTGGGGAAATGTGAAGTTATCCCACTTTGGTAGGAAAAATAAAAAAGCAGAGTATTTTTTAAATGGTGAGAGATTGGGAAATGTTGGTGTTCAGAGGGACCTGGGTGTCTTTGTACACAAATCACTGAAAGTTAACATACAGGTACAGCAAGCAATTAGGAATGCAAATGGTATGTTGGCCTTTATTACAAGAGGATTGCAGTATAAGAGTAAAGACGTCTTGCTGCAATTATATAGGGCCCTGAAAATGGGCAAAAGTTGGGAGAAAAAGTGGTAAACCTGAACTAAATTTTAAAAAAGGCTGCATTATAATGAAAAAAGAATTCTATCACATCTTTATTTTAAAAAAGCCTATCATAGGCCAACAATAAATAGCAGAAACAATTGCTTTGAAAGCCTTCTGAGAGGGTTAGTTGTACAACTCTACTGTAAAACTAGCAAACCGCCAACCAATGCATCTGGTTCATTTAAATATAGCTCATTGCCACTGCTGATCCATGCTGTGATACATCTGGTATTTTAAACAACATAAAATGTGCTGACAGTTCCTGTTTTAGAATTCACATGACAGAAAAAGCATGCAAACATTCAAAGATGTCACCCAGTTCTACATTCGGAGGTTTTTTTCCTGCTGGTGTAAAGAGTTTTTTAAATTTTCATTCTGAAAAATAATATATATATTATTAGTGAAAGTTATTCTACAGTTTTGTCACAGTAGGGTAGATTTTAATTCTCGATGACCAGCCGCAGAGTGCATAGGCCAGCCACCTGACCTTGCCGGCAGGAGGGTGATTCATTTGGAAGTCCAGCTGCATGCACCCCAACGGGCATACTGCGGAATCTTGCCAGCTCAGGGCTGGCACAATATCGGGCCGACCCAGTTAGCGGGTAGTTAGGTAGTTAGGTCCGGGGAGGGAGGGGATCTACCTAGTTTTCCCTCTAAGTTGCATCGCAGCCCTGCGTACATCAAAGGACCCCGGTTCCATATAGTAATGAGGCTCCCATCTCCTTCAGGTGGTTGCCTGGGCTGCCCAGTGGAAGGCTTCAGTCAATATGGTGGCAGGGCACAAACTGGGCGATTAAATTCACCTCAGCTAGTTTATAAGTCTGCTACCGCCCTGTTTCTGCTGGGTGGATCAATTTAAAACTGGCACCATTCTCTTGTAGATTATGCAGGTGCCACTGAATTCAATAAAATATGAAATCTGCATGTTATTAGAAATTAGGGTATCCAAAATATATGGGGTTATGCGAATAATACTGTGCTTAGATGATTGTACTAGAACTTGAGACAAAAAGTCTCTTGAGACTAGTATTAGAATAATTGGATAGATGCTTAGAATTTGCTGATGTTCTTGGTTCGCTGCGGATGTTATAACATTCTGCACCGTGGTGGTGACCTTGTTTCCAGACTAGCTGTCTGCTGTCTGTGTGCTAGAAAGGTTGTTGACTGTCTCTATGATTTGGCTAACCGAGGCACAACACCTATGTTTCTTTCATTATTGCTAATAACCATATTATAATGCTAAGTTAGGATTTTGACTTTGTTTAACAAAGCTGCTTTAAAATGCATAAGTTAATTAAATATAACGACATAGAATAGAAGATATCTTTGGGAATTTAATGATTCATTCCATGGTACAATAGTTGCATGAACAGCATAAACATAAATAACTGATAACAAGCAGTTACGAATATCTGATGGCCGAGAGTGGCATGTCTGACTCCAAACTAGGGAGGATAGGGACAAGGCTGATAAGAGAAATTCTGATGGGTATACCATCAAAATGTATAAACAAAAAAGCATGTGTAATGATTGTGAGGACCCCTCCTGGAGGGAGGATCTTCATCTCGAAGTTGAAACAAAGAGCTCAACGTGCCATTGGGCACCTTGGTTTAGGAAGAACCCTTACAGGTCAGATAGCCCTCTCTATATCCTACTTTAGGCGTACCCCTAAAAAGAGTATAAAAGAAAGACGTAGGGAGCTTTTTCACAGAGACGGTGAAGGGAAGGGTTGTTCGTGCACGCCAGCCGACTGTCCGATCGGGACCGGTACCAGTTGCTTGTCACGGTCGTATGTTTTTGCTGTATAACTAGTGTGTTATATTCCGTGTTAAACTCTGATTAAACACAATGGGCCATATTTTGCGACCCCTATGGGTGCGTATGAGGTGCGTACACGCCATAGAGGCCATGCAAGTTCTGGGTTTAGGTGTGCGAAGCACATGCACTGAAAACCAGCACTTGCGATCTGTCAAGAATCTTATTGACAGATCCTCCATCTCCCTGGGAGAAGGGCCACTGCGGGTGGAGAGTTGCATTATTTGCACAACTTCCGCCCGCTGAAAGCCTGTCAAATTCTTACACCTGGTAAAAGTAGGCATAAGGCTTGCTTTTACCAGCATAAGAGTTTTAAAAAATAGAAAAATAAAACATTATCACTCATTTATAAATTAAAAATACTCTTCAATAAGGTAAGTTTATTTTTAGCCCCGAAAAAACATAGATTTATTTATCAAAAAATTAAATTTTTGCTTAAATTATTTAATAAAATGGTATTTTAATTAATTTTAAATATGTAATTAAAAATAAAATTATTTCATGTGTTGGTGTACTTTTTAAGTGATCCCCATTTATACTTATTGGAGTTCTGTACGTACGGAACTCGCATAAGTATGAATGGGGATTCCCTCCTTTTATTGGTTGGGCCAGGCCACGTGATCCTAGAGGCGCTTGCGAACCACAGGCGCCCCTGGGATATGTGGCCTCTGCCTGCACGGACCCGGAGAGGCTCAGGATCGCAATCCTCCGTACCTCCCTGGCCACCAGGTACATTCGTAGATTTTCTGCAGGTCAGAGGCATCCGCCTCCGATCACAAATGTTGGCCCAATATTCCCACCATATTGGTTTGCAGTCGATCCTGATTATTTGAAAGACTAGAGATAAGCTAATATCAACAAACTGGCTAATCTATTCATTCATTTATTCATTCTACTGTGATGTAGAAATCTAGTTTGATTTTTATCATGTGTAACTGCAGAATGTGTTTGAACTCACAAGAGGTATGTGTAGCCCTGGTTAAAATAGTTCTCAACAGTTATCGAAAATATCCTATCTGTCTCATTAATTCATTTTAATTAATATTTGAAATTAAATATTTTTAGCTTAAATTCAAAGGAGAGTTTGTTTAGACGGTGCCCAGAAGGGGCAGCACGGTGGCAAGGGGCAGCACGGTGGCATAGTGGTTAGCACTGTTGCCTCACAGCGCCAGGGACCCGGGTTCAAATCCGGCCTCAGGTGACTGTCTGTGTGGAGTTTGCACATTCTCCCCGTGTTTGCGTGGGTTTTCTCCGAGTGCTCCGGTTTCCTCCCACAGTCCAAAGATGTGCGGGTTAGGTTGATTGGCCATGATAAAAATTGACCCTTAGTGTTAGGGGGGATTAAATACGTGGGGTTACGGGGTTACGGGGATAGGGCTTGGGTGGGATGGCTGTCAGTGTAGGGACCGGGTGCTAGGGTTTGGATGATCAGCCATGATCTCGTTGAATGGCGGAGCAGGCTCGAAGGGCTGAATGGCCTACTCCTGCTCCTATCTTCTATGTTTCTATGTTTCTATGTAAAACAGGTTTAGGTCTGTGATACCCGTCAACCTGATACCATCTGACTTTGCTGTCAATGCTCTGTCAAAACTACGGTACACACTCATCCAGCAGTAACTCATCTGTGCACAATGCAGTCATTATTAATATTTTTCTCCAAGTTGTCACAAACTGTCTTGTCATAATGTGCAGTATAAATATTTGCTGGTACCCAGCGACAACTTACTGACTGTAACCCAGTCTCGGTGCTGAGTTAATATTCACAAACCAATTGAAATTTGGTTTTCTGGCTTCACAGGTTAGCTCCTTGAGGCTTGTTACTTCCCCCCCAGATAGCTACTTGTAACTGTGGTTTCTCGGTTTAACCGTTACCTTCTGCAATGTTTAGGACTATATAATGTAGTAACATATGCAACCAGCAGAGGAACCCTTGATTTGGAGGTCATGCCTTGATTGAATTTGTCAGCTCCTGGTTGAGATATAAAGGGTCAACGAGTTACAACATAGGTTGCTGAAGGAAATAAAAGCACAGGTAACTTGTAAAAGTGTGACCTTGTTCCATTTTATTCAAGCCTAGTTCCACATGCATAATATCGGCAAAAGCAGCCATCTCTCAGGTTTGAGTGCACAGTTTCTGTCAACATGTTGTCAGTGATGTAGAATCATTGAATGATACAGCACAGAAGGAGGCCATTCAGCCCACCATGCCTGTACCAGATCCTGACTGTCAGTCCTGACTGTAATTGATGCTCAGTCCTCAGTTGCCATTTACTGGCCAAAATTGCTAATGAAGTTTGAAGATAAAATGATTGGAATTAATATTACTGTGGGAAAGGAGCTCCACTTGTGTATTCGGTTGGGGAGCAGCTACCTGGAATTTTTGGCACTCTGAACCAAAGGGGAGATGAGGAGAATTTATTTTACGCAGCGAGTTGTTATGATCTGGAATGCGCTTCCCGAAATGGGGGTGGAAGGAGATTCAATGGGAACTTTCAAAAGGGGATTGGATTTATACTTGAAATGGAAAACATTGCAGCACTATGGGGAAAGAGCAGGAACATGGGACTAATTGGAGTGCTCTTTCAAAAATATGGTAAAGATATGATGGGCCGAATGGCCTCTTTCGGTGCTGTAAGATTCTATGATTCTATGATTCATATTGAGGCATGAATCATATTGAGGCACAAGTCGTTGATTTCACGAACACTGGTTGTCCTCTGGTTGCACGATACATGGCAAGCTCAGTGCAAATTTTCATCTAATTAATGTTTTAAAAAGACAGTACTAATAAACATTTGATGGTTCAAACAGATTAAATATTTCGGACTTTAAAATCGGATCACCTTGACTGGTTTGGCTGTGGGTATTAACAAAAAGGCTGCATTAAGCAAATCTTTGGGGGCCGGAATTTTGTTAATCACATTTATGTATAACAAGTGTTTTATTCATATTACAGCTATTTTTAGTACAGAATATGAAAGAGTTCACAGGAAATGCAGAGCCACAGACCATTCTTTATATTTACAGCAGTCAAAAAAAAAGCTCATATTATTGATGCAAATACAGAATCTTGGGGGGCGATTTTCTCACTGGAGGCGGGATGGAGGCGGGTTTCGACTTCGGTGTGTCAGAAACTCGCCTCCACTGATAGTTTTCAAAAAATTTAGATTTTCCCATGATTGGCCACTTGATTTCAGAGGTGTGGGATGCCTTGCTCAATTAGTGTTTTGAGACTGAAAATCGCCTCTGTTGACAACACTTTTCCAGTCTGATTTTATGGCTTCTTGCTCCCTTGGCTCATTCCACAGCATTTCTGCGTCTCCTGCACCACCTCCAACATCTTTTGAGAAACCACTATGTCCAAGGCAAAGGTCTACCCGAGGCTCTCGGATGAGGCGCTGCAAATGTTGTTGGAGGGGGTGACAGCTAGCATGAAGGTGCTCTTCCACTCATCTCGGAGGAAGAGGTCTGCCAAAGAAACCAAGGCTGTGTGGGTACAGCTGGCAAGGGATATAACCTTCAGATCTGTGTGCAGATTGGGAGACTTTCTGTGTATTGATGAAATATCATCCCTGTTGGAAAGCATTAACATGATTTGATGCCAAAATGTTGGCGTTATGCCATCTGTTACTTAGCCTTAGGCAGCTCCACATTGTGGGCAACGCCACACTTGCGTTGTCAGGTTGGTGGCCTGACTGAAAGGAGGCCAGAGAGTCATGTCCATTGTCAATGAAGTCCTAGCATGGAGCCAAGGACATGTGCCAACTTGGCCAACCTATACAAATCTGGCCATGATAAGTTAATCCCTTGCATCCCTGGCAGCCATGTGCTCGTGTGTTGCCACTGCCGCTGGTCGAAACACCGGCGCTATGACCTCCTCCTGCTCCTCGTCCTCCAGATCATCCTCCTCCTCCTCCTCATCCTCATCTGAGGTCCAAGGTGAAAGGAAATGAATGTTTCTCATTCTGCTTGCAGCTGCCTCCTCTGGGGAAGCGCTCATTGTAAGCGGGGTGAGGTTCTTCCCAAGAGGTCCCACAGTTGATGGAGTCAAGTTGCAGCACCTCCGACTTCGGAAGGCCTTCTAAAAGCGCTCAGAGACCTTTTAAAGCCAAGGTCTGGCACCTGCAAGTAAGCCTTGCTGCAGGGAACGAGGTCTTGTTAGACCTGCAGCAGTGAGGAGGCCACCCACGAGTCAACCCGCCAGGTTTACCTGGCATGATTCAGAAGTTGCGTGAAGCATGCCGAAATGATGGTAAATTCAAGAGGGCCTCTCAAAATAGGATTAGAGAGGCCCTTAACAAGCATTTGCAGTAGTTAATTAATGCTACGGCCAGCTGGAGGCGGGAACGTTTCCCGACCGCCAAAACCGGCACCGGCAAAATCCCACGGAGGCGGGTTGGAGTCAGGTTTCTGACCCGACCTCAGTAATTTGAATTTTCTCGCCTTTCCCGACTCCAAACCCGCCTCCTACAGCATCAGAAAATCGCGCCCATGGTAACCAATGTTCCCTTTAATTCTTTTTTGGGTGCGCGGCCCATTCAAAATACCACTCAAGCGCGTCTTTCCCCATTTAAAAGTCGATGAGCTGGCTGCGCGGGAGCTCCAGAGCGTTGCACGGTCATGCAGCTTAAAGGGAACATTGACGGTAACCTGAAATGAAAGCAGCAAGTGTTGGAAACACTCAGCAGGTCAGCGAGCATCTGTGGAGAGAGAAAAAGTTAGCATTTCAGGTTGAAGACCTTTCGTCAGAACTTTTGTCGACCTGAAACATTAACTCTGTTTCTCTCTCCACAGATGCTGCCTGACCTGCTGAGTATTTCCAGCATTTTCTGATTTTATTTTAGATTTCCAAAATCTTCAGTATTTTGCCTTTGTACCATGGTAACCTGAAAGGATTGAGGTAATTTTGTATCTAAATCAGCACAGCGTCACAGTAATGTTGCTGAGTGCCAAATAAATTCCACTTGCTGCCTACCAAGAGGTGAATTACTTTCCATCTTTGGTCCTGAGAATCAAACTAAGACCCAGTTTAGCAGCAGCATAAATGTGTCCTGCTTTTCTGCTGTATTTGGTTACTTCTTTCTGTTGCAGATCATTTCCAGCCCACTGACTAGATCCTTATCTGTACTTCATCTGTGTATGATTCCTTTTTAGAATTCATTTTCTATTTTTAATGTTCAAATAGCAGGCATGAACCCACCTGTCAGATCTTCTAACCTTTTAGAGTTTGTTTTATGATGAAGTTGTATCATTTATTTAACTGTGCAAGCCCCTTAAAACTATGCTAGCCTGTAAAAAAAAGTAATT
Organism: Somniosus microcephalus; assembly: GCF_052327205.1. Taxonomy (NCBI): domain Eukaryota; kingdom Metazoa; phylum Chordata; class Chondrichthyes; order Squaliformes; family Somniosidae; genus Somniosus; species Somniosus microcephalus. The sequence continues at coordinate 32,496,824 of NC_141012.1, read as the reverse complement.
TTAGATGTTATCTCCTCCTTATTACTGCAAACGTTAAGTTGACAGCATGAATGCAGACTGTAAGAAGTGCTCATGACTCGATTCATCTCTCTGATGGTGCACGATCTCAGCTCTGATTAAGGGTTAAATGTTGAGACAACAGTCTTATTCAGGAATAACAACAGAAAATGCTGCAAATACTCAGCAGGCCAGGCAGCATGCGTGGAGAGAGAAACAGAGTTACCGTTTCAGGTCTGGGACCCTTCATCAGAACTGGAAAAAGCTGGAGATGTAACAGCTATTAAGCAGGTGCAGAGACAGGGGGTGAGGGGGTGAGGGGGTGAGGGGGGTTGGGGTGGTGGGAGGGGAGGAAGGAATTGAAGGAACATACTTGTTATGTTCATTAATAACTAGTTGTTTTCATTATGAGCAGCTAGCTTCTAGCTAGTCACTTTATTCATGCCATGTGGACTTCTGTACAGCATCCATCTTGACTACTGCCTTCTGGGTAGCCTAGTGCATTGTGGGTAGCCCACTCTTATATATACATACAGCTAAACATACAGCAACATACAGCTCCACCTAGTGTACCATTCTAGAATGACAGGTTACTGATCATTACATTCCCCTTTCTTTGAGGTTAAACAAAATCAATATCAATCAACTTTCAAGAAAAACGATAAAGATGATATCAGTAACACTTTTGTTAGTGCTCTATAAACATAAACATTTTCACAACAGTCAACACATTTTCAAGGCTTTACTTTATACTCAAAGATTAAGTCTATCAGGCTTTTTTACTTCACGTGTGGATCTTCTCAGCACAGGTAAGTCTGATGTGTTTTCATGAGAGCCTGTATGCGTGTTTGTGTTAGATTGTTCTGGTGGTGATTGACAAGATTCAGTTGCGGCATTGTCATCAATTTGCTCTTGGATAGTTTCTTGTGTTTTTTGGAGGGAATGGCGGTTCCTCCTGAGAATCTGTCCTTCCTCAGTTCTAACAGTGTATGACCTTGGTCCTACTTCCTCAAGAACTGTAGCTTTCCTGTTCCATGCATCTGGATCTTCAATCCTGACAACATCATTCCTTGTCAATGGTTTCAGAGTTTTGGATGACTTGTCATAGTATGATTTCTGTTTCAGCTTTAACAGTTGAAGTCTCTGTCTCAGTTCCTTACTCTGCTTTTCTTTTGTACAGCAGGGTAGCGTTGTGCGCAACTTGCGACCCATTAGGAGTTCAGCAGGTGAAGAACCAGAGTCTAAAGGTGAGGCTCGGTAGCTCAGCAGGGCGAGATAAGGATCAGACTTGCTTTCTGTTGCTTTCTTCAGTAGCTGTTTGAGAACTTGAACGCCTTTTTCTGCCTTACCATTCGACTGAGCATACAAAGGACTGGATGTGATGTGCTGAAAGTCATACTGTGCTGCAAACTGTTGCCACTCCTTACAGTTGAAGCACGGACCATTGTCGCTAATGGCAATCCTGGGAATTCCATGTCTGGCAAAGATGGATTTAGCATGCATTATGACACTGCTTGCTGTGGTGCTTGAGATCAGCGCCACCTCAGGATAGTTAGAATAGTAGTCAATCACTATTAGATAGTCTTTACCATTCAAATGAAAGAGGTCCATACCAACCTTTTGCCATGGTGCTGTTGGTAAGTCAGCTACTATCATTGGTTCCTTTGTTTGTTTGTTTTGGTGTTTCTGACATGTCTCACATTTGCCTATCATGTTCCCAATGTCCTTATTTATGCCAGGCCAATAAACAGTGTCTCTTGCTCTCCTTTTGCATTTTTCAATTCTGAGGTGTCCCTCATGAATCCTTTTGAGCATGTCTTGACGTAGAGCCTGTGGAATGACTATTCTGTTCTGTTTTAGTAATAGTCCACTTGCGACACTCAATTCTGACCTGATGTGAAAGTACTTTGGACAGGAAACTTTTGGCCAACCATGGTGAATGTTCTCTATTACTGTTTGTAACACTGTGGCCTAGAAATTCAGTTTGGGGCGGCCAGCTCGCTCGCGCCCAGAAAGTACCGCTGCGCGCGGAGCCACTTGCGCCTGCCGGAAATTCAGTTTCAGTGCCCCAACTCGAAGGCGGCCGCTATTCAAGGGTTTCGGCGCCCCCGCTTGGGGCGCTGAAACTGAATATCGGCGCGCTAGGTGCCGCAGCACCACCCGCTGCGGAGCGGCAGGCTGCGGTACTGCAGGCCTTCCTCCCTCTCTTAAGGGGGAGGTGCCTGCAACAGCGAGATCGCCGCTCGCTAGTGCCGGCAAATGAGCCCGGCACCACGGAGAAGTGCCGGGCTCCCGGAAAACAGCCGGCAATGCCGCGGGGGGGGTGGAGGAGGCCGGGGAAGGAGGTGCGGGCAGGCGGCCGCCGAAAAAGCGGCCGACCGCACCTCCGCCTTAACTCGCCCCACTAACACTACAGGACGGCCCCGTTTTCTGATCGCTGTTTGCGGCTGCTGCGGAAGAGGCAGCCGCAACTAAATATGGCGGTCGGGCCGGTAGTGGGGCGGTAGCGGGGCACTGCGCACACCGATGACGTCATCGGTGGTGGCGCAGCGCTACTGGCTAACGCCGCCATTACCGCAGCGCTGAATATCGGCGAAAGCTCAGCAAGTGGCGCAAAAACCCTCTTTGGGCGAAAACTGGGCGCAAAGCCTACTGAATTTCTAGCCCTGTATCTTTCACTGTTTCTTCTGCTATTTGCTTTGATTTTGTGTCTGACACGGGCAGCGCAGCAGTGACCATACTCACATGAACATCCACGTCTTCCTCAGTAGAGCTCACATGACTCATTGTGGGTGCTCGGGATAGTGCATCTGCTAACACTATGTATTTGCCTGGTGTGTAGATCAGTTCAAAGTCATATCTTTGCAGCTTCATCATGAGTCATTGTATCCTTGGAGACATCTAATTCAGGTTCTTTTTTATGATGGCAACCAATGGGCAGTGGTCTGTCTCAACTGTGAAGGTGGGAAGTTCATATATGTAGCCATGGAACTTTTCTAGTCCAACTACCAAGCCTAGACATTCCTTTTCAATCTGGGCGTATCGACACTCAGAATCAGTCATAGACCTGGAGGCATAGGCAACAGGCTTCCAATCTTCACCCTCTGCTTGTAGCAAGACCGCGCCTAGGCCATCTTTTGATGCATCCGTTGACACTTTGATTCTCTTTGTTGGGTCAAAGAAGGTGAGTACAGGTGTGGTTGTCAGCACTGTTTTAAGGTTCATCCACTCTTGTTCATGTCTTTCTGTCCATGCGAACTCATTTGTTTTATGTAGCAGGTCTCGCAGACAGGCTGTCTTGGCTGACAAGTTAGGAATGAACTTTCCAATGAAGTTTATCATCCCCATGATGCGTAGCACTCCTTTTTTGTCAGTGGGTCGGGGCATGTTGAGTATGGCGTTTACTTTTTCCATATCTGGCTCTATTCCTTTACCAGATAGATTATCTCTTAGGAAAGTGACTTCCTGGTCGCCAAACTGACACTTGGCTTTGTTGAGCTTCAGTCCATTCCAGCGTATGCTCTGTAGCACTTTAGTCAGTCTCTCATTGTGTTCTTTCAGCGTGGAGCCCCAGATGATGATGTCATCAACATAGACCCGAACTCCTTCCAGACCTTCAATTATGTGTTCCATCGCTCTATGAAAGATTTCAGATGCAGATATTGGCCCAGAAATTAGGTTCGGGGGCTTGCCGCGCGTGCAAGCCCCCGATGTGCACTAACCCGGCGCGCCGAGTTCTGAAGCCTGGGCCTGCTTGAAATTCCTGTCACTGGCCTGGTTCAGATGTCAGCGCGCTGTGCTTACCTGATCCAGCGGCGTAGTTAGTTCGATGTGCCGGCTGGGATCAGGTGAGCACTGTGCAGCAAATCAGGGGAGGGGAAACTTCATTCATGAGTTTGATAGTAAGAACTGTCAAACTCATGAAAAGTATGGGCGCCCAAAAGACTAGTTTCACTTTAAATAAAAAAATTTAAAACATCCCAATAATTAAATAAACTATAAATAACTTTAAAAAACTATCTTAAACAATTAATCAAATTTTTGAAAAAAATAATTTTTTTAAAAATTGGGTCTAAAACTACACTTACCTTACTGTAATGTCCTTAAAAACAATAAAGCTGTGGAAAAAATGTTATAATTTTAAGTAATAGACCATTTACCTTAAAGAATGAAGTCCTTACGTCTCCTTTTTACATTCGTAAAAAGGAGAGGCCCTTACACACGCGCAAACCTATGGAAAAAAAGGAATTTCAGCGCGCACGAGCAGACTCCTGCGCAAACGCGTTCGTCCTCTGAACCCCTTGGTTCAGAGGACAGGAAATGCCGGTTTCCCGCGCATGCGCTGTGCATGCTGAAATCTGGCACTTCCAATGGGCCCACGCGTGAGTACCCCATCCGTACTCACGTGTTGGGACCGGAATTACTGGCCCATTATCCCAAAAGGCATTCTGAGGAAACAATACCTGCCAAATGGTGTGTTGAAGGTACAGTATTTGGTTCTCTCTTCATCCAGTTTTAGTTGCCAAAATCCTTGTGAGGCATCGAGCTTTGTGAAGTATCTGGCACCTGACATTCCACTGGTGATTTCTTCTCGCTTGGGAATCTGGTAGCGTTCACATTTTATGTTTGCATTTAAGTCCTTTGGATCCATGCATATTCTTAGATCATTGTTCTTTTTCTTTACACATACCATGGAGTTAACCCAGTCTGTTGGCTCTTCGACTTTCCTGATGACTCCTGGTGTGGTCATTCTGTCCAGTTCTTTCTTGAGCCGGTCACGCAGGGGTGCTGGAACTCTCCGTGGAGCATGTACCACTGGCTGAGCATCCTCCTTTAGCTGGATCTTGTAAGTGAATGGTAGAACTCCAAATCCTTTCAATACATCCTGGAAATTACTCACTACAGAATCCACCGAGTCATCTGGTCTGCTTATGGCACAGTTTATATGGTAGACTCTCTTGACCAGTTCTAAGTCCTCACAAGCTTTGTCACCTAATAGTGAATCAAGTCCTTCAGCCACAACAGAAAACATGAGATGATGCACTTTGTCTTTGACTGTCACTTTAAGTCTGCATACACCTAAGCTATCTATTTTCTGTCCATTATAGTCCTTCAGTAGTACTGACTTTTTCTGTATTTTGGGCTTTTCTTTCATATTTTTAATGTCACTCATACTGATTAAGTTTGCTTTTGCTCCAGTGTCTAGTTTCAATGTAACTAATGCTCCATTTACCTGCAGTGGGATCATCCATTTGTTCTCTTTTACTGCATTAACTTTATGTTCAGCATTGTCCATTCCTGAGGGCTGCACATTTTCTGTATCCTTTTTGATATTGTCACATGACACCATTCCTACAGAAAATGTCTCACTTAAATCAGTGTCCTCAATCACATTGACTTGGACTTGTTGCCCTTTCTTTGTTTTTACTTTTGAAAAGCATTGTTTGGCAAAGTGATTCTTTCCATAACATTTTGTGCACATTTTTCCAAACGCTGGGCATTGTCGTGACTGGTGTTTGTAACCACAGCGTTTACAATTAAAAATTCCTTCCTCCAATTGCTTTCATTTCTGCTCTGCCCACGTTTCTTTCCTTTGTAGGACACAGCACCGACAGCAGCACTATCACTTACTACAATCGCATTATTATTATTTTCACTGAAAGTCTTCACGTGCTTTGAGCTAGCTCACTGGCTTGGCATATTTTCACAGCATTTTCCAATGTTAGTTCGGTTTCTCTCAACAGATGTTCCCTGACCTTTTTATCATGAATACCAAACACAATCTGGTCACGAATCATGGATAATTTCAGATCAGAGAAATTACATGTCTGTGCTTTCAGTTTTAGATCGGTCACAAAGCTATCAAAAGTCTCATTTTGCTGCTGTGTCCGTGAATGGAACACGTACCTCTCATAGGTTTCGTTCTTTTTGGGAGAACAATGTGTATCAAATTTCTTTAGCACATCGTCCAATTTTTTTCTGTCCTGCTCTGGATCAAATACAAATGTATTAAATACCTCTATCACCTGCGGGCCTGCAACTGTGAGCAGCAACGCTATTTCCCTTGCGTCTGGCTTCGTACTGAATCTGATGGCAGCAATGTAGAGTTCGAATTGTTGTTTGAAAGTCCGTCAATTGCAGTCGACATTCCCCGTGAGTTTCAAACCCTCCGGTGGCTTCAAAGTCTCCATGTCGCATTTCACAATATTCAGCAGATTTTACCAAACCTGGTACCATGTTATGTTCATTAATAACTAGTCGTTTTCATTATGAACAGCTAGCTTCTAGCTAGTCACTTTATTCATGCCATGTGGACTTCTGTACAGCATCCATCTTGACTACTGCCTTCTGGGTAGCCTAGTGCATCGTGGGTAGCCCACTCTTATATATACATACAGCTAAACATACAACAACATACAGCTCCACCTAGTGTACCATTCTAGAATGACAGGTTACTGATCATTACAATACTGTGCTTATGTAAGAGGCAGGAAAGATAAAATGTTGCAAATGGGAATGGCAAAATCATACAGCATGAAAAATGGGGGCAGGGGTTATAGTTTGAAATTGTTGAACTCAATGTTGAGTCCAGAAGGCTTATTCAGGAAACTTTTTCACACACAGGGTAGGGGAAATCTGGAAATCTCTCCTGCCAAAGGCTGTAAATGCTGGCCTTGCCAGTGACAAGGTATTGGTGAGACCGCACCTGGAATACTGCGTACAGTTTTGGTGTCCATACTTAAGAAAGGACATACTTGCTCTCGAGTCAGTACAAAGAAGGTTCACTCGGTTAATCCCGGGGATGAGGGGATGGACATATGAGGAGAGGTTGAGTAGATTGGGACTCTTCTCATTGGAGTTCAGAAGACTGAGAGGCGATCTTATTGAAACATATAAGATTGTGAAGGGGTTGGATCGGGTGGATGCGGGGAGGATGTTCCCGATGATGGGTGAAACTAGAACTAGGGGGCATAGTCTTAGAATAAGGGGCTGCTCTTTCAAAACTGAGATGAGGAGGAACTACTTCACTCAGAGGGTGGTAGGTCCATGGAATATGCTGCCCCAAAAAGCTGTAGAAGCTACATCATTACATAAATTTAAAACAGAAATAGACAGTTTCCTAGAAGTAAAGGGAATTAAGGGTTACGGGGAGCGGGCAGGAATTTGAACATGAGTCTAGGTCCGGATCGGTCATGGCCCTGTGGGTAGCGGAGCGGGCCCAGGGGCCGTGTAGCCTGATCCTGCTCCTATTTCGTGTGTCTAATTCTGTTAGATTCAGGAGATGGTTCTGTGATAGTGGATTGGCGGTTAGGATCAGATCAGCCATGATCTTATTGAATGGCGGAGCAGGCTCGAGGGGCCGATTGGCCTACTCCTGCTCCTATTTCTTATGTTCTTATGTTCTTATGACGCCCAGATCCCATAAGCAAATTTTTAAAAAATTGAAATTTTCCAGATTGAGATCGATAGATTTTTGTTAGGTGAGGGTATCAAGGAATTTGGAGCAAAGGCGGGTAAATGGAGTTGAGGTACAGATCAGCCACGATCTAATTGAATGGCGGAATAGGCTTGAGGGGCTGAGTGGCCTACTTCTGTCCCTATGCTTCTTAATCAGAAATTCAGAGATTGCTTACTTTTTAATAGGTTTGATATTCAACCAAAGTCGGCCTTCAAAATTGAAGCCCCTTTTTCAATTTAAAATTTAAAAACAGCTCAATGAAAAAACCTTCATTTCCCTGAGTTTCCTGCACCAGCTATAACGAAGCACACTGTGGTAAAGCGTATCAGCAGCTGCTAGCCAGAACACAGGATGTGGTATAATGGTGCAGAAACAGGAAATGGTGGTTAGCGCGAAGCACATATAACTGCACTGTGAATTGTACCTTGACCAGGTGCTAGCTCCTATAAGCTATAATTGAAAGCGTCACTTCTTACTCACTGAGCTGTGCTGATAGCGGAAAATTTGCACTTTAAGATAACTCTGCAATTTATACGTGAAGTAAATCAAGTCATTCTTCAGACTACAGTGCGTACTGTAGTGTTCCCTGATGGCCCATTTGCTTAGTGTGGTACGGTGCCATTCGCCACAACGCCACCGTGCTCCGTGAGATGGAAAAAATCATGAGCAATATCGACCTTCCCTTTCACGAAGACTTGAAAAACCCACCACGAAAGCGCTTAAAATCGCGCCGGCCATTCTGGGAAACAGCAGCCAATATTCATGCAGCTGATATCGACCCACTATCCAGATGGACGGAATCATGGGACGCACGCAACATAAAGAACCAACAGCTCATCACTGACCCAACAGCTGACGTCCCTGGCATCAACCTCCCTCGAAGACATTGGACAACACCCAACCGAACCCACACAGGGCACGGACGATGCAGATACCTGCTCCAGAAGTGGAAGATGAGGGACGACCCAAAGTGCGACTGTGGTCATGAGTTCCAGACCATGGTCGGAATTTTCTTTACCTGGGCGGGTCGGGTGTGGACGGTCGGCGTGGCGGGTCGGGACCCCATTTTTCTATTCATCGGGCTCCTCAGATCGTCTTTCCCTTAATGGCGCCTAATAAGGCATTACCTGGCCCAATTAAATGGTGCGGGTCTGATGCCGTCTTCAATGACGCATTTTCAGCCGTGATATTTAAAGGAGCCTTGGCCACATTGCACTTGAAGGTTCATCTAGGCAGTAAATTTGAGCTTTTGGGTCTTGCTCAGCCTTGCACACATGACTGCACAGAGGCAGAGGGCTGCACCCAGGTTCTCAGATGACTCCCTGCATACGCTTGTGGAGGGAGTGAGAGCACGCAGGGAGGTCCTCTTCCCTCCTGATGGGCGGAAGAGACCTCACCAGAAGACTAAAAGAGCCTGGCTGGAAATAGCAGAGGAGGGTCAACAGCAGGGATGTTGTGAGGAAGACCTGGGTGCAGTGCCATAAGCGCTTCAAAGACCTCATTAGATCAGGAAAGTTGAGTACAAAGCCACACTCAACCTCTCATCACATCCCCATCACTCTGCCTTCCCAAGCCTACACCTGCACAGCATTCCTCACACCAACATGTCTTACATGTCCACCCATCCCTAACTATCTATCTACATACTCACATCCCCATCTGACTAACCACCCATCACACTCACCCTCATCCTAATGCAATCATACCAACTAACACCACACAAGGAGGCCATTTGGCATTGGCACCCCACTCCTTCATAGACACCCTCTACAGATGTAACCCATCCATTCCTTACATGCATTCCAGCACTCTCACTCAACCTTCTCTTCTTTCCCTTCTTGCAGGAGAAGAGACCCCACAATAAGAGGGAGAGGGAGAGAACTGGAGGTGGCCCTCCATCATTGGCCACGTTGACTCAAGCAGAGGAGGTCGCCCTGGACATCTCAGGAGTCGCAGAGCAGCTGGTGGTGGGAGACGGAGAGAGGGGGACATCTCAGCAACCTGGTGACAGAATTACATCTCATACAGCCACGTGGCATACAGCAGTCACTCATATAGGGACTGATGTCAGCAGCCAGTGAATGTTCACCATGTGCATAATGGTATCATTTCCCATTCTTGATATGACATTTATAAATAATCTATTTACTGTCCCACAGATCCATCAACCACCCCCCACTGTCCAGGCGGAAGAGGAAGATGACTCCTCAGAGGATCCTCCAGACTCTGAGGGTGCACCATCACCAGACATAAGCGCACTCAGCACCAGTACAGATACGCACACCTCGGTGGGTCCCACGCGAGCTAGCGTAGTGCTGTCACCTGGTGTCTCACAAATCACAAGTGAGCAGGAGCAGATGGTGGAGACAGGGACAACAGTGGTGGCTCCTCGCCAGAGGGCGCAGGATGTTCCCAGCTCTGCTTGGCTGCATGCAGACGCTGAGCCTCGGGGGCCATCCAGAAAGAGGGCGATCCTGGAGGTGCAGGAAGACGATCAGCAGCCTCTGACAGATTTTGCGACCGCGATGTCTGCAAATGTTCAGAGAATGGAGGAGTCCATCTCCAACATGAGCACCACCGTGTCGCAGGCGATGGCGACTGTAGGCTCCTCCATGGATAGGATGGCCACCAGCATGGAGCAGCTAATGTGCCACTCACATGAGCACATGGTCTCTATGGAGAATAGGTGGCAGAGGCTCACAGACCTCCTCTCTAGGGGGGATGTCAGTGTAGATGTGGGTTCTCATGGCCCCACTGCTGTGCAGCAAGGTGCTCTCCAGCTCCTTGCTAGCAGGGAAATGCGGGTGGCCCATGAGGGGGACGATGATGAGAGGGGACATGGAAGTGGGGGCTCCTCTCAATGCGCTCACACTTCTCCCCCATAATAATAGATGGCAGGTCAAGTAGAGATCAGAGAAGCAATCTGTCAATGGTGAGAGAGGTTGTAGCAATGAGGTGACAGTGGTTCCCGAATTTGCAGAAAAGACTTGCAAGCTCTAGAGACCTAAATCTGTGCTGAAAATGCACTCAGCAACAGCATTTCCCTTAGGAAAGTAAGCAGTTGTCAGGTGGCAGTATTTATTGTGCTTTCCATGCTCTGCAGTAATCACTTCGATCAATGGCCACTGAACATCCGCCTCAGCTTGACAAAGGCGATTCCCGAGCTGTGTGATTCCCGTGGTCATGCAGCGAAATTCAAAAGGTTTGGTTAAAAAGATGGTTAAGAGTCTGACAACAAGCTGATAATGATCTAAATTATGTCGCTCGCCTCTGCCATTCGGGTCGTGGCCACGCTGCAAACGCGCCTGAGTTAAAGGTGTGAGGAGGTGGGATAATGGCAGGTTCCCAATCCGCTCCGATTTATTTCCACTTTCACTCCTGACCCGCCTCCAGTCCCGCCTGCATGGACGCAAGAAAATTCCGGCCCATGGAACACATCTCATCTCATCAATTTGTCCGCTAAGACCTGTTGCGGGAGGCACCTCATTTCTCCACTCAGCATCTCAGGACGTCATCAAATGGATAGCCAAACTAGACATCCCATTATAATCCTTTCCCGTCATACGAATCAACAGTGTGGTGCTAAGCCCTACAGCTCACAGGTTGAACTCCTGATCTCTGCTGATTTAGTTGATCTCAACTACTGTGGCAGTAAGGGTACAGTAAGGAATTAAGCCTCCATTAGTCACGTAGCTTGTTGGCTGATCACTGAAGAATGTCCAATTGGCTGAGGTACTGGGAAACTGCCAGGAACTATACCCCAGCGAGAGTTAGCAACTTCAGGGAAAGATGAGAGAAGACACCCAGTAAAAACCTTCACTGTGGAAGGTGTTGCTTTAACAATTACAGAGATTAAGTGATTAGCATCCTGCATTGGTTTATTCGGGGGCAGTTTTGTGATTTTGGCTGATTAAAAGTGGGTATCAGAATTTCTGATCACTTCTGATATGCAAGGTTCCTGCGAGAGGTATGAAGTCAGATATTGATCTTAATCTCATTTCCGGTAGGACCTCAGCCTCAGCCTCAATCAATGGACAATTGCAACTTATGTGGTTAAAGCTGTTTGACTTTACTTTTCTCTCCTTCCTGTGGCTTAGGTCAGTGTATACAGGCACCTAAGGGGATTTGTTAGTTTGGATGACTCGCGTCAACAATGGCCCGGATTTTGCAGTGGGTATGGCAGAGTGCTCTCAGAGTACGCCGTCATACCTCATTTAAAATCCACCGCAAGTTCAGGATTTCCACATGTGCTTGCACATGTGCTAAATCCCAAATTTGTGGTCTGTCAACATATGAGTTGACAGGCCATCCACACGGCCCACGAAAAAGCAATTGCTGGCACAGAGCTGGACTACCGACTGACCAGCAATTGCGTACAGAAATGCTATGGTTGATGCAAACAGGTGCAGGGCCTGTTTGCATCAGCGTAAGGGGATATCTCAGGCATGTTTTAACCATTTTCATCTCGGAAATCATATAGTCTAACTGCATCAAATGAGTTTTTCTTGTTTCTACAAATATTAGAGTTTTAATGATGTTGATAAAATTATCAGCAAAATTTAATTTTTAGTGATGTTGGTGGAATGAAGAAAATTAGGAATTAAATTCCAATCCTGTAAATTGTAATTAAATCTGGTTACGGGGTTCCATTAAATCTGATTACAGGATTCCTTTCTGGAGTTATTAAAATATAATTCTGTTTTCTGATTGGAGGGCCATGCCCACGTGATCTCGGGTACGCTTCTGCACCGGCTGCACTCCTGGGATCCGTGGGCCATTGCGCTGCCCTCCTACTCGCAGCGTCAGAGCGCAAGTTTACGAAGGAGGGCCGCCATTATTGTTGAAGGTCGGCGGTGTACTCCGGAGGTACGCCGCTGACCGCAATTTTTGGCCCATTGTTTATTAAAACAAGCCCCTCAGTTCTTGACTTCACCTTGGGAAAAAATATTTGAAATAAAAACAGAAAATGCCGGAAATACTCAGCAGGTCAGGCAGCATCTGTGGAAAGAGAAACAGAGTTAACGGGTTGGATTTTCATGGGGAAGGCGGGATGGGGGTGGGAGGCTCCGAGACGGCCAGGAAGCCCGGGAGGCCTAGTTTCCCACCCGAAGCCAGCCAGGTGGAGAGGCTGGCTGGCTCCGGGTGATTAGGCATGCGGCACAAGGCCGCACAGAGGAGGGAGGGAGGGTTCGCATGGGGGCAGGCCGTTAACAGGATCGGGAAGTCGAGCAGAAGATCGGGGGGTCGGGCCGGGCCATTAATAAAATTAGGGGTCGGGCCTGGCCATTAAGGGAATTGGGAGGGTGGTTGGTGTTGGGCAGAAGATTGTAGAGGGTGAGGGGTAGAGAGGATCAGTGCTGAAGGAGCGGTGGCGGGGGAGGGAAGATTGTAGCTGGCCTCCGGATCATTGGTCGGGGGTGGGGTGGAGAGAACATCAGGGCTGGCCTCAGGATCATCGGTTTTGGGGGCAATCGGAGGCCTCGTGCGAGGATCAAAGGACTGGGGGTGGTGGGGGGGTGATCGTGGGAGGGGGCTCTGATTGTCGGAGGTGGGTTAGGCAGGGATTCTGGATCTAGCAGGTAGGTGTAAAGGCATTTATCTCCTGGATATAGCAGTCCTCGTCTTGCTGCCGGGTTGTACGAGGTGTGTAAAACCCTACGAGCTACAGTTAAAGAAGAGGCTTCCAGCCTCGTTGTAATAATTAAATTAGAGTCCCGCCTCCTGGTGGTGGGTTTGCTGCCCGTCCCCAAATCGCCACCATTAAAACCGGAAGTGGATGAGTTGGAGGCGGGTTCAGGTCGGGATTCTGATTTTTAACACTTTAACTAGCCACCAGCTCCTAATCCAACCATTTTTTTAGGTTAAATTCCCCCCAGCGTTTCAGGTTGATGACCTTTCTGACGAAAGGCATGCACTTTTTTGTTTAATACATCACAAATTAATCCGTGGCATTTTTGGTACAGAAGATGAATGGGACATTCCCTAAGAAGGGATCTGTGCGCACAGCTTACTACAAAGCAAAAAGAAGGCCCAATAGTACCACATGAGAAGTAAGAGTTATAATCATACTGCACATAATACTGTTTGTAGAGACAAAATAAACACAGTGATTTTCATCAGGTTGTGGCTTAGCCTTCGAAGGAAAGGGTGATTTTAAGTTATGTCTTATGTGTAAATCTATCTTCACTCATTATGTGTTTATTTTTATATAGTATTACAGCACAGAAGGAGACCATTCGGCCCATTGTGCCTGTGCTAGCCCTTTGAAAGAGCCATGCCTGCTCTTTCCCTGTGTCCCTGCAAATTTCTCCCCTTCAAGTATTTATCCAATTTCCTTTGAAAGTTACTATTGAATCTGTTTCCACCACCCTTTCAAGCAGCACATTCCAGATTGTGCCTGTAACAATTAGAGAAAAACCATTTGTAATAATCTATAATAATATGTAACTCAATGGTAGCACCCTTGCCTCTGAGTCCGAAGGTTGTGGGTTCAAGTCCCACTCCAGAGACTTGAGCACAAAATCTAGGCTGACGCTGCAGTGCAGTACCGAGGGAGTGCTGCACTGTCGGAGGGGCAGTACCGAGGGAGAGCTGCACTGTCGGAGAGGCAGTACCAAGCGAGTGCTGCACTGTCGGAGGGGCAGTACCGAGTGAGTGCTGCACTGTCAGAGGGGCAGCACCGAGGGAGTGCTGCACTGTCAGAGGGGCAGTACCGAGGGAGTGCTGCACTGTCGGAGGGGCAGTACCGAGGGGGTGCTGCACTGTCGGTTGTGCCATCCTTCAGCTGAGCTGTTAAACCAAGGCCCCATCTGCCCTCTCAGGTCTGTGTGCGAGAGTTGTGTGGAGGTTGGGGGGGTTCCACAATGAGAAAATAATTGTTTCCATTGCTATGAAATGAGCTCTTGCTTGTCCTTTTAAAAATGAAGATTCACCGATGCATCCCTGATCCCCTTCCAGAGTGAGCGAGTGCTGCTTCACTTCCTATCAGGAATGCTGCTGAGGCTGGCTACATAAATTCTGTGGTAACTTGTCTTGGCTTCTCTCTATCTCAAACCCTGTGTGTGTCATTGATTGAATGGTTACCATGCGGAGCCCTGGGGTGAGGTAATGTCATTGTAAATTCAAAGGGGGAGAAATTCAGTTGGTTAGTGCCTCCTGTTAGTGCCTGGTGGGGGTGCTAAAGGGGCACTAATGAAGTAGTGCCGGGGCAAGGGAAACCAGTGCTGCACACCAAATCCAGCCACCCCTTAGCGCCATCGCTAACAGTTAGCGCCTAGGGCTTTAGCGCCAGGCAGATCATGACCTCAGTGAGTGTGCAACGCTCACTGAGTGCCCAATCTGACAAATTGATTATCAACCCCTGCCTTAGCGCCTCACCCTGACAACCAGAACCAGAAATGCTGAGAATGCGGTTCTGCAGCATGATTGAACCTTCCCTTTAAGAACTGTGGCAATGATGACTAGCAATTAGACTGCACCTGAAATTGCTTAGTGCTTTGCATCTAACACCACTGAGCTAGGTCATTAGCACTTGATTTAGCACTCCAGTCCTTTCTTTGAGCACTAACACTTAATTTAGCGTGCAGCGAGATTCATTAGTACCTGGCGCGAAATCTCAAATTTTTCAGACGTTTGCGCCCATTCCTGGGCTATAATGAATTTCTCCCCCAAAGCCTTTATTATAGTGCTTTAGATAACTGACATTGATTATAATATATGGAGATTTCTGTCTCCAACCTTTACTGAACTGAGCTTCATGCACTGATCCTGTTCCCATAGACTCTGGATTGCCTATTAATTACTATCTAATAGAGATATTTTCAACAAGCCATTCCTCAAGTAGACTGAACCGAGGATTTTTGTGATCAGGGACAATGTGTACAACTCCAAATACTGGGCACCTGGAAAATATGTAAGGTGGAATATGTTACATTGTGAACTCTTAACTCAGGAGATCTATTAAAATATTTCCTATTAGCAGAGGTTTGTGAAATTGAATAAACTATTAAAGTCAGAGGTGAAGAATTTTGCTGTCCATACATGTCTTTTTGTATGAAAACTAAGGCTTGTCACAAAACCTGATAGATCTGTTGCATTAAAGCATTCAGGTAATACCAGTGGCTGCCTTGCTAACCTCAAGAACATTAACACCTCTCTATAGTCAACTATGATCAATAACCAGAGTTAACCTCATGACCTTTGGTCTGTGGAAACTGCAAGTAGAAATAACAAGAAATCTATAAATAAATCTTGATGGTGTTAGAAACTAGGGATACCTAAAAATGGATATGCCAACGTGAATAATACTGTGTTTAAATGATTGCATGTTTCTGTTCAAGACAAGTAAGGGGTCAATGTATAAATTATGTTTTACTGGGACTGTCAGGGCTAAAAATGAGTCGCGCCCCCTTTGGGGTGCTGACTTCGCCGGGGCTCTACTTTTAGCGCCCTGGAGAAATTAGCGCCTCCACGACCGAAATTCAGTGGTAGCGCCCCAAGAGGGAAGCGGGGTGCTACTGGAAGCGCCCCGCCTCCCTCTTGGGGGGCTGCGAGGGAATATCGTGGCGTTACGTGCCACAGTATTGCAGGCCTTCCTCCCCTTCTTAAAGGAGAGGGGCCTTGCGCAGCGCGACCTGGGGCCCAGCTGGGCCCCCGGAGATCAGGAGTGTCGGCAAAAGAGCCTGGCACTCAAGAGAAGTGCTAGGCTCATGGAGCACAGCCGGCACTCCGCGGGGGTGGCGGGTCAGGAGGCCGGGGACGGGAGCAGAGGCAGGTGCTGGCAGGCGGCCAGCAATAACAATGGCCGCCCAGCACCTCGCCTTTAAATAGCAACGCTCCGGCCACAGGTAGGCCCCCCCTGACCCCGTCGGACATAGCATCCAGCGGTAAGTCAGGGGGCGCTACCCAAGATCGTGGCCGGGGCGCGAGCGGGGCGCTGCGCATGGCGGTGATGTCATTGCTGGCGGCGCAGCGCCACAGGGCGCTAACGGTTATCACCGCCGCTAACCTCCTGCTGAATTTCACGGGAGGCTTTGGCAGCACTGCGCCCAGGCGCTAGTTGCTTTGCGCCCCGTTAGCGCCCTCTTAGGGCACTAACGGGAGGCGCAAAGCAACCAAATTTTCCCCCCTCTCAGTTTCGGTTTCCTGGAGAAACTTGTATTAGAATTTGAGACAGTGTTTTTAATTAGTTAGATTAGATTGATGTATAACATCCCACACAGGGGCCCATAACATGGCCTTGCCTTGCCAGGCTAGCTGCCTGTTGTTTGTAAGTCAGAGTTTTCACTTTGTTAATGTATCTTTAATTTGGCCAATGAAGGCCTAACCTATGTTTCCTCCATTATTACTAATAACCATATTACAATGCTAAGGTAGGAATTAGAGTTTGTTTAATAGAACTGCTTGCTAAGATGTGTAAGGTAACCAGTGTGGAAGAATAGAATAGAATAGAATTTTATGATTCATTTCATGGTACAACAGTCTGATAATGAATTGAAATAGTTAGGTTGTATGGCTGGCTGCCTGCATGGACAGCTTTGAACATAAACAACTGATAATAAGCAGCTACGAACAATGAGGCCTCTGATTGAAGGCGTCTGAAGGTCAAGCTTGGTGTGTCTGGACTATTGACTTCAGATCATGGAGGGAAAGGACAGGATGAGATAAGAGGGGTCCAGATGGATTGACCTTCAAAACGTCTAAACAAGAAAGCATGTGTAATGGTTGTGAAGACCATCCCTTGAGGGAGTGTCTTCATCTGTAAGTTTAGACAAAGAACTCGACATGCCATTAGGCACCTTGGGGGAGAAATTGGGTGGAGCCGCAAGCGGGGCGCCAAGCTCGCCTGGGCGCCAGATTTTGCGCTGCGCTCAGAGCCGCAGCGATCACCGGAAATTCAGCTTGAGCGCCCCAAGAGGGACACGGGGCGAGGCTCGAGGCACTCCGCGTCCCTCTTAGGGCGCTGAAACTGAATATCGCAGCGCAACGTGCCGCAGCGCCACACGCTGCGGCACGGCGCGCTGCGGTACTGCAGGCCTTCCTCCCATTCTTAAGGGGGAGGGGCCTGCACCAGCGCGATGAGCGCTCGCGAGTGCCGGCAAAAGAGCCCGGCACCGAGGAGAAGTGCCGGGCTCTCGGAAAACAGCCGGCAATGCCGCGCGGGGGGGAACAGGAGGCTGGGGACGGAGGTGCTGGCAGGCGGCCGCCGAAAAAAACGGCCGCCCCGCACCTCCACCTTAATTTGCGCCACTGCCGCCACAGTTAGGCCCCGTGAACCGGGCGCGATTAGCGAGCGGTGCTACAGAGGCGGTCGCTGCCAAATATCGCGATCGGGGCGGTAGCGGGGCACTGCGCACACTGATGACGTCATCGGTGGCGGCGCAGCGCAACAGGCTAACGCCACCATTAGCGCCCCAGCTAAATATCGCGGGAGGCGTGGCCAATGGCGCTAAAGCCACTGAGTGCCCTCTTTAGGCGCTAACTGGTGGCGCAGCCCACCGAATTTCTCCCCCCTTGTTTTAAGTAAAACCTTTATATGTTAAATGGTCTTGTCAATAATTTATTCCAGGCCCACCCCTAAAAAGAGAATAAAGGCAAGACCCAAAAAGCCCTTAGCAGAGACTGTGGAGTGAAATTGGTGGTGTAACACTCTTCCGAGAGTGGACCCGTGCTGACCCTAGTCGAACACTCTTGGGTAGTTCAGAGAGAGAGAGAGAGACACGTGAGACAAGAAGGAGAATGAATAAGAAGAGTTGTTCGAGTACACCAGCCATCTGTCCAATCAGGTCCGGTACCAGCTACTTGTCACGGTCGTATGTTTTTGCTGTATAACTAGTGTATTATATTCCATCCTAAACTCTGATTAATCACAATATACCCACCATATTGGTTTGCACTCGATTCTGATTATTTGAAAGACCACAGAGATGAGGTAATCTCTATAATGGGTAGAAATAAAGAATTTTCATTGATATATGGCATTTTATGACCTCAGGATATCCTAAAGCATTTTCATCCAATGAAGTACTTTTGAAATGTAGCCATTGTTGTAAATTAGGGAAATGCAGCAGCCAATTTACACAGAGTAAGGTCCCACAAACAGCAATGACATCAATGACCAATAAAACAATTTTACTACTGTTCTTGAGGGATGACCATTGGCTAAGACACCAGGACAACTCCCCTACTCTTCTTCAAATAGTGCTATGGGATCTTTGATATCTACCAGGTAGGACAGGCGGGGGTCTTGTTTTATTTATTCAGTCAGGGGATATGGGCATGGTTAGCAAGGCCAGCATGTATTGTCCATCTCTAGTTACCCTTGAGAAGGTTGTGGTGAACCTTCTTCTTGAACCTCTGCAGTTCGTGTGGTGAAGGTGAACAGTGCTGTTAGGGAGAGAGTTCCAGGATTTTGACTCAACGACCTTGAAGGTACGGTGATTTATGTCCAAGTTGGGATGGTGTGCGACTTGGAGGGGAACTTGGAGGTGATGGTGTTTCTATGCACCTGCTGCCCTTGTCCATCTAGACGATAGAGGTCGCAGGTTTGGGAGGTGCTGTCGAAGAAGCCTTGGTCAACCCATAGATAGCACACACTGCAGCCACAATATGCTGGTGGTGGAGGGAATAGTGTTTAAGGTAGTGGATGGGCTGCCGATCAAGCTGACTACTTTGTCCTGGATGGTGTAGAGCTTCTAGAGTGTGTTGCAGCTGTACTTATCCAGGCAAGTGGAAAGTATTCCATCCCACTCCTGACTTGTGCCTTGTAGTTGGTGGAGAGACATTGGGAGTCAGGAGATGAGACACTCAGCACAAAATACCCAGCCTCTGACCTGCTCCATTAGGCAGTGTATATATGTGGCTGGGCCAATTGCATTTCTCATGAATGGTGATCCCCAGGATGTTAATGGTGGTGAATTTGGTGATGTCATGGGGAGATGGTTATACTCTCCTTGTTCAAGATGGTCATTGCCTTGCACTTGTGTGGCATAAATGTTACTTGCCACCTATCAACCCAAGCCTGAATGTTGTCCAGTACTTTCTACATGCGGGCATGAACTGCTTCATTATCTGAGGAATTGCGAATGGAACAGCACTACTTCTGACCTTATGATGGAGGAAAGACTATTGATGGGGCAGCTGAAGAATGTTAGGCCTAGGACACTGCTCTGAGGAACTCCTGCAGCAATGTCATGAGGTTGAAATAATTAGCCTCCAACAACCACAACCATCTTCCTTAATGTCCCATCTGAAAGACAGCATCTCCGTACTAAGGAAGTGCTGCACTGAATTGTCAGCCTAGATCACATGCTCAAGTCTCTGCAATGGGGTTTGAATCCTTCTGAGGAAGTGTGCTACCACGGAGCCAAGTCTGACATCTTAATAGGTTTGATTTCACCATGACCTTTTGACTTAGAGGCAATAACCAAAGAGGAAAAAAAATGTTGAGCAAAATGATTTTTGTTCTTCCTCAAATTTTCTATCTTCCTGAATCCACTGGGGTTTTAAGTAACACTGTTTGCCCCGTGTCTCTGAGAATTTCTGTCTTTTATGAGAGAAAGATATTCAGTTCCTTCTGTTATTTTACAGGACCTGCTTATATCATTTTAACCTTCTCCCTGCTTCACTGCAATCCCTTTTATTCATTTTATTCTTCATATCCAGGCCTGTCATTAAACAACTAATATATCAATAAAAGCTATTTTCTTAAATTACTAAATTATATGTCCAGGCAGGAGGCATCTTTCTTAGTAAAAAGCTTCTGGCTTTCCTGGTCTTTGTGATTCGTCAACAATTCAAAGAAACGCTTTGTAGAACGTGGAATAACTTTCTTCCACACAGGAAAATACCAATGGACATTTCACAGCCAGGACCAAAAACATGGAGGGGGAGAAATTCATTATCGTCCCGTTTGGGGGCGGTAACTTTTGAAAGCTGGGAAACCTAGCACCAGACGCTAATGATTCCCAGCCTTCACGAAATTGGGTTTGGCGATCCAGGAAGGAAATGTTGCACTAAATCAAGCGCGCCACTCCCTTCCTGGAGCGCTAAAGGACACAGGCAGGGCGGTAGTTGTGCAGCACTGCACACTGGACCATGCAGCGCTGTCGCATTCTGAGGCTCCTTCCCTCCCTTAAGGGAAGGGCCATCGCTGCAGGTTCTACATTGGGACCAGTTAGTTGGTCCCCGACAGTGGCCGCGATCCAGCTCAATCAGTCCCACGCACTCCAGCAGAGTGCCAGGCTGATCGATCGGGGCCCAGGAGAAGTAAAAAAAATTCCGCTAAAGCATTTCAGAAATGTAGGTACTTACCTCGGCAACCTCCCCTTTAGCTTTCGCCCCCGAAGTACCCGGCCTCCCGATCTACGCCTCCTGCAGCTGTCGGTGTCATCGCCCGGCAATGCTGCAGGGGGCAGAACCAAAGGTTGGGTCCAGGGCGCTACTGGGGCGATGCGCACGGCAATGACGTCACGATCTCCAGCGAAGGAGATCGTGGCGCAATGCCATACCGCCACCGCAAACCTCTCACCGAAGTTCACGGAAGTCGTTCATCTCGCTGCGCCCGGACGTATGACATTAGCGCGCCGTTAATGCCCCCGGGGCACTAATGGGAGGCACTAACCCACCGAATTTCCCCCCCCCCCCCGAGTGTCTATGGGTGGCACCATTGAGTTTATGAGTAGTGCTACCAACAGCTGTTAATGGCTGTAAATGTAAGATCAAGTCAGAAAGCAGTTAATGTCCAAAGTAATGGGAAGAAATGAAAAAGGCTGACAAACAGGGAGGTCCCTGAAATATGCACAATGACTGGTCATCCATTGTCTATCCATAATGGTTCACAGATTTGCAAATTTCTGTCATGTAGAAAAAAATATGCTTACATTCTGAAGAGAGTGTTTGAAGACCAGGACCTCAAACCCGGCACTAAGCTCATGGTCTACAGAGCAGCAGTGATACCCACCCTGCTGTATGCGTCAGAAATATGGACCATGTACAGCAGGCACCTCAAAGCACTGGAGAGCTACCACCAACGCTGCCTCCGCAAGATCCTGCAAACCCATTGGCAGGATAGGCGCACCAACGTCAGTGTTCTTGCTCAGGCCAACATCCCCAGCATCAAAGCTTTGACCATGCTCGATCAGCTCCGATGGACGGGTCACATTGTCCGCATGCCCGATACGAGACTCCCAAAACAAGCGCTCTACTTGGAGCTCCGGCACGTCAAGAGAGCCCCAGTTGGGCAGAGGAAATGCTTCAAGGACACCCTCAAAGCCTCCTTGGAAAAGTGTAACATCCCCACCGACACCTGGGAATCCCTGGCCCAAGACCGCAAAAAGTGGAGGAGAAGCATCCGGGAAGGCGCCGAACACCTCGAGTCTCTTCGCCGGGAGCAAGCGGAAGCCAAGCGCAGGCAGCGCAAGGAGTGCACGTCAACCCAAGCACCCCACCCACCCGCCCCTTCAACCACCGTCTGCCCCATCTGTGGCAGAGACTGTAGGTCCCGCATTGGACTCATCAGTCACCTGAGAACTCATTTTTAATGTGGAAGCAAGCCATCCTCTGTTCCGAGGGACTGCCTAAGAAGAAGAGGAGTTTTGGCGGAACATGTTACCGCCGCTGCAAACATCTCACCGAAGTTCACGGGAGTCGTTCATCTCGCAGCGCCCGGTCAGTAAGTCGTTAGCGCCCTGTTCACGCCCCCCCCGGGGGCACTAACGGGAGGCACTAACCCACCGAATTTCCCCCCACCCCCCCTGAGTGTCTATGGGTGGCACCATTGAGTTTATGAGCAGTGCTACCAACAGCTGCTAATGGCTGTAAATGTAAGATCAAGTCAGAAAGCAGTCAGTGTCCAAAGTAATGGGAAGAAATGAAAAAGGCTGACAAACAGGGAGGTCCCACAAATATGCACAATGACTGGTCATCCATTGTCTACCCATAATGATTCACAGATTTGCAAATTTCTGTCATGTAGAAAAAAATATGTTTACATTCTGTAACGTACTGAGAGAAATACATATAAAGATTTTTTACTTAGGTTGTGAATGACACTGAGAAGGTCGCATTTTTTGCCCATCACCAGTTACCATGGAAATGTAGTAGTTTGCTGAGCCACTTCAGAGAGCATGTAGTGTGGCACCAAAGTCACGTGTAGGCCAGACTGGGTATAACCCGTAGGCGATGTTCGCTCTAAGCTGCCCGTGTGTGCGGCCGCGCAGTAATCTGCAAGGTACCACGCAGGCCACTTACAAGCTTTGCCACTGGAAATTCTGCGAATGCTCTGAAATTTAAAGGGACTGCGCATTTAAATAAACAGGCCACACACAACAAAGCGCAGCTTAGAGGGAACATTGCCCGTAGGGGATTTCAAGGGCAATCAGGCAGTTTTAATTGTCACTTTTCTAGTTCACAAATTATCAGATTTATTGAATTCAATTTCATAACCTACCATGTTAGGCTAGACAGACTGGATGCAGGGAGGATGTTGCCCCTGGCTGGGGGATTTAGAACGAGGGGTCACAGTCTCAGGATACGGGGTAGGACATTTAGGACTGAGATGAGGAGAAATTTCTTCACTCAGAGGGTGGTGAACCTGTGGAATTCTCTACCACAGAATGCTGCGGAGACCAAGTCACTGAATATATTTAAGGAGGAGATAGATTTCTAGACACAAAAGGCATCAAGGGATATGGGGAGAGAGCAGGAATATGGTATTGAGATGGAGGATCAGCCATGATCATATTGAATGGCGGAGCAGGCTCGAAGGGCCGAATGGCCTACTCCTGCTTCTATTTTTCTATGTTTCTATGGCCTAGAAATTCAGTGGGCTGCGCCACCAGTTAGCGCCCAAAGAGGGCACTCAGTGGCTTTAGCGCCACTGGCCACACCTACCGCGATATTTAGCGGGGCGCTAATGGCGGCGTTAGCCTGTAGCGCTGCGCCGCCACCGATGACGTCATCGGTGTGCGCAGCGCCCCCGCCCCGATGACCATATTTGGTCGCGCCCGCCTCTTTAGCGCCGGTCGCAAATAGCGACCGGTTCACAGGGGCCTACCTGTGGCGGTAGTGGCGCTAGTTAAGGTGGAGGTGCGGGCGGCCGCTTTTTCGGCGGCCGCCTGCCAGCACCTCCGTCCCCGGCCTCCTAAACCCCCCCCCCCGCGGCATTGCCGGCTGTTTCCCGAGAGCCCGGCACTTCTCCTTGGTGCCGGGCTCATTTGCCGGCACTCGCGAGCGGGGATCGCGCTGTTGCAGGCACCTCCCCCTTAACAGTGGGAGGAAGGCCTGCAGTACCGCAGCGTGCCGTGCCGCAGCGTGTGGCGCTGCGGCCCTTAGCGCGCCGATATTCAGGGTGAGCGCCCCAAGCGGGGCGCGGGAAGCCTCGAGTAGCGGCCCGCTTCCATTTGGGGCGCAGAAACTGAATATCCGGATGACGCAAGTGGCTCCGCTCGCAGCGGTAATTCCGGCGCCCAGGCGAGCTTGGCGCCCCAAACGGCGCCCAACTGAATTTTTAGCCCTATGTTTCTATGATCTGTGTCAAATCCATCTGGGTTGCTAGCCCAGTACCCTAGCCACTGCAATACCATTTCCAAATTGTCAGTACTTATTTCATTCTATTTAATTTCCTTGCCTATAATTTTAACAATCATTTCATAAAACAGAAAAGGAAAGTGAATTGTTCAATGATAATTACATCTGGATGATAAAAAAATAATCACCAAGTTTGGTCTTTTCTTTATTATAAGTATGTATGTGCACAGCACAGAGGAAAACTGTAGCCCAAGATAACAACAACTGCTGTATTAATGGGATATGCTTACACAGTACTTTTTTAAAAAGCTGATTGTGATATCTTCACAGTACATAGAAACATAGAAACATAGAAACTAGGAGCAGGAGTAGGCCATTCGGCCCTTCGAGCCTGCTCCGCCATTCAACGAGATCATGGCTGATCATCCAAACCCTAGCACCCGGTCCCTACACCGACAGCCATCCCACCCAAGCCCTATCACCCCGTAACCCCGTAACCCCACATATTTAATCCCCCCTAACACTAACGGCCAATTTTTAACATGGCCAATCAACCTAACCCGCACATCTTTGGACTGTGGGAGGAAACCGGAGCACCCGGAGAAAACCCACGCAAACACGGGGAGAATGTGCAAACTCCACACAGACAGTCACCCGAGGCCGGATTTGAACCCAGGTCCCTGGCGCTGTGAGGCAACAGTGCTAACCACTATGCCACCATGCTGTCCATTGTGGCACATTCTCACAACAATTGTGCCAAGCTGTTGCCCACCAATGTCAATATAACTCTTGAATATATGGAACATCCTGTTACAGGCCACCAGCAACACTACCTCTAAGTTGCGGGGCCACGCAGTTCACTGTCGGTCCCGCGTAGCCCAGGACCGTTTTTTCCAATGTTAAATTGCGCGCAAGCATGAAACTGTGAATGGGCTGCGCATCCTCTTAAAGGGGTCGCACACCCAAAAAATATTAGGGGAAACATTGGCCACCAGTGCTGTTTTGCACTCAATTGAGCTGGAATTAGCTGGAGCAGGGCATTTGACGGCATGCCTGGTTAGTTAGACATTTCCCTGCACCCTTCAGCTCAAGCTGTTTTGGCCTGCCAGTGGCTAGAAATGCAAGCTGATAACTGGGTATCTGTGACCTTGGTGAACGACAGGACCAAAAGTGTATCTCTTTAACCAATGCGATTTCAGGATTGAGAAATAAAGAGAGCAAGGACTGAGAAGGAGGGTGAAATAGAGTGGGTGAATTCAATGTCAAATCTGGTATTGAAAGAGAAATAGTGGGCAAGGAAAGATTGGATTAAGAGAGAAAAAAAGAAACAGAAAGGAAAAGTAAGAAATAAAAGTAAACATTTAGGGAAAGAAATTCCGTTGGTTAGCGCCTCCCGTTAGCGCCTGGCAGGGCTAATGAAGTAGTGCCGGGGCGAGGCAAATCCAGCGCTACACACCAAATCCAGTCGCCCCTTAGTGCCACCGCTAACAGTTAGCGCCTGGGGCTTTATCGCCAGGCAGATCGTGACATCAGTGAGTGCCTGATTTACCAAATGGATTATTGCCCCCTGCCTTAGCACCTCGCCCTGAAAACGACAGGAAGAAGAGACGTGAGGCAGGCGGATGGCAGCTCCAGGGACGATATTTAAAGAGATGAGTCACAGCTATCAGGTTAGTGCTGTTTCACTGCTTCCTTGTCAGTTTGCGTTTGTGCAAGAGTTGAATTCAGTCATTTAAAGGTTCTTTCGTATCAGGAGTGGCTACTAAAAATGTGTTACATTTACTCTGACAGAATTTCAAAGTGCCACACTTGGTTACATTAATGGGAGCTGTACTAGCAGTTGACCTCGCCCTCCAGGATCTACAGCAGAGGGAGCGGAGGCAGAGAAAGATGGCAAGATGTGGCCAGAAGGAGGAGGAGGACCATCAGGGCTCTCAACAGGAGGCCTTACCCTCTGAGGGTATTCTGAGAGCACTTCTCCTACCTCCAATTAAACAAGAAGCAGTGTATTAGAAGGCTCCGGTTCAGCAATGATGTGGTCACCGAACTCTGCCACCTCCTGCAACTAGACCTCGAGCCTCAGATCAGGTCAACCATGGCTCTCTCAGTGGCAGTCAAGGTCACCGTCGCCCTCAATTTCTTCACTAGCGGTTCCTTCCAGTCTGCAACAGGAGATATAGCGAACATCTCGCAGTTCGCCATCCATCGCTGCAACCACTGCCACTCCCCCAGGGCAGTATCTCAGCATCACTACCAATCTGCTGGAGCACAGATTGCTGGCCTGCTGCGACACCATGAAAGCCCCAGTAGATGGTGGTAGACCCAGCCATGATGGCAGCAGTCAGAGCTTGCGTGGCATCAAACTGAGACTGCATGAGAGCAGCCTGAGAATCAATGGCACAAACCATAGACTGCATTACAGCGCTAGACATTGCAGGGCTTCCGCCTGTGCTTCAATGGAAGCTGCGACATCGCCCATCACACGTGGCATCAGGTCTGGGTCACCGCGGTCTCTCTGGGATGCCTCATCAGACTGCGGTTCCAGTAAATTCAACCCCAGATCCCCGTTGCTCACCACAACCCCATCATTCCATCCCTGTTGCAGGCCATATCACAGCGTGCAGCTGAAATGAGAGACAGTACAAAATTATCCGAAGTGAATTAATAAATTTATCAATAATCAGTGAACACATCTTTACAACAACAATATTTACTATTCCCCCTTGTGCAATCCCTTGGTGCCTCATGTTACTGTGCCTTTGCCTACTCTAGTGCTCCTACAAAGTTTTGGCCCAGTGGCTGCAGCAGGGCTGGTGGAAGGCTGCTGAGTGTCCGTGCGGGAGGCTTCAGATGGCCTTGCAGGTCACCCTCGACCAGCTCTGGGCCTGGAAGGCCCGGCTGTAGACTGCACCCCCTCAGCATGGGCAGCAGCAGTCTGGGCTGGCTGGATGACAGGCAATGGTGAGGTGGCAGCAGTGGGAGCAGGAATGTTGCCATCGTGAGAGAGGACTGTGGTGTATGTGCCTTTAAGAGCAATTATGGTGTATGTGCCTTTAAGAGCCCCAGGTGTGCGTAATGCCGGTAATTGCCACTTGGGCAATATAAGCCTGTGTATTGTGTATATCCTTTAGAAACCCCCCCCCCCCAGACTTGCTTAGTAAATACCTATGAACCAACTCCTGTCTTCAGTGTCTTTATCTACACACGGACACTACAGTGGCGACGAAGTGGAAACGGACTTACCTGCAATTCGGCAGCACCTCAAGGACATCGATTCCTCCAGCGTCCAGAAGACTCAAGGAAGTAAGAGAAACTGTGGTTTCACCAGCTGGCCAAGCTGGTGACAGGTACTGCGCTAATCCTTCCTGGGCGTCAGGCTGGAGCTCCAGCGGCGGGCTCTACAGCTGAGACAGGCAGCGAAATCGGAGGCAAGCAATAACGGACTGGGAGGGTGCACTCGAGAGACGGCCGGCGCGGCAAGCAGGTCAGCGTTTAGACCTCCGTCGGGAACGAGTCTCCAACAGTGAATAAACGGAAACCACAGTAAAACAGCGTTGTTATCGGTAGCAGCGGCGGGAAAGCGCGGGAAGCGCCATATCGTTGCTACAGAGAGAGAAAAAAAAAAGCGCGGGAAGCGCCATATCTTTTCTGAAATGCCTAAATCTGGTAATATTGAGGCTTTTGATGGCGAAATAGAAGATTGGACCACATACGTGGAAAGAGTAGAGGTTTATTGCACTGCAAATGGAATAGCAGATGAAAAAAAGCTTCAGTACTTCTGAACTTAATGGGCGCGAAGACATACGGGCTGTTACGAAATTTAATCACTCCAGCCAAACCAAAGGACAAGACTTTTAAAGAAATTATTGATACCCTGCAGGAGCATTTAAACCCAACACCGCTGCTGATAGCGGAACGATTCAAGTTCTTCAAGAGAAATCAACACAAGAATGAAAGTAACGCTGATTACCTAACCAAATTAAGAAAGCTATCAAAGTACTGCCAATTCGGAGCAGGACTATCGGATTATCTTCGAGTCAAATTTGTTTGCGGTCTCTTAAGTGAAGGAACACAAAAAAGACTGCTTTCTGAAAAAGATTTAACATTGGACAAAGCTTTCAGTATGGCTGTATCATACGAAGCAGCAGCAAAAGGAGCTGCAGAGATACAACAAGAGACACAGGACTTCGGCACCCATAAAATGACACAGGAGTTCGGAAGATGTTATCGCTGCGGCAGATCCACCCATAACCAGAGGGACTGCTGGTTCAAGGGCAAAGCATGCAGGCAATGTGGTAAGATTGGACACATTGCACGGGTATGCCAATCTGGACAAAATAAATCCACTGACAGAAAACAAAAAATCAATAAAGAAAAGTACAGGAAGGTACAAATGATGATGGACACTAGCTCCGAAGACCAGAATAGCGATAGCGACTCCGGAAACAAGAGACTAAGCTGTCTCAAATTGCATAATGTACTTGCCAAAGAGGATTACCAAACCATTTGGGTTACCCTCACAATAGCAGGGTCCCCAGTTAAAATGGAGCTAGATACAGGATCAGCTCTAACCGTAATAAATCGACGAGATTACGAGAGGCTATTTTCGCATATACCTCTAAAAGACACATCCATTATCTTAAAAACATATACGGGGCAGAAAGTCTACCCCAAAGGAAAAATAAGGGTGCCTGTGGTATACAACGGCAAAGAAATACAAAAGTTGTATTTATACATTCTACAAGATGGTGGTCCACCGTTGTTGGGACGTGAATGGATAAGGAAGATACGTTTAGACTGGCACTCCATTCAGGCACTGACAGTAAGGAAAAAAACAATGATGACATCATACCTGAACAATTAAAAGACATCTTGGCCAACGCCAAAGAAGTGTTTCAAGAGAAACTAGGAACCTTGAAAGGCATCACCGCCTCAATAAAAGTGGAAGATACAGCAATTCCAAAATTTTTAAGGCAAGACCAGTGCCATACGCAATACGTCCGGCAGTCGAGGCAGAGCTGGAGAATTTGGAAAAGGCAGGCGTATTATCCAAAATAGATTGGAGCGAATGGGCAACACCCATCGTTCCAGTCATGAAAAAAACATTGAAAAATAACTCTGAGGAACAGAAAAAAATTCGCATCTGTGGGGACTTTAAGGTGATTGTAAACCCGGTCCTTCACATGGTACAGTATCCTCTTCCGAGGATAGAAGATATTTTCGCCTCACTATCCGGAGGGAAACGTTTCACAAAAATTGACTTGGCACAGGCATATCTACAGATGGAGGTTGAGGAGACCTCTAAAAAGTATCTCACAATAAACACACACAAAGGCCTGTACCAGTACAATCGACTGGTTTTTGGAATAGCATCAGCTCCAGCTATCTGGCAAAGAGCTATGGAGCAAGTCCTGCAAGGGATTCCGGGGACTCAATGCTACCTAGACGACATCCTTATAACAGGAGAAAACGACAACGAGCACCTTGCCAATTTGGAGCAGGTGCTCACTAGGCTGAAAGAACGGGGCCTACGAGCAAATTGCCCCAAGTGCGAATTTTTCCAAAATTAGATATCATATTGTGGCCACATAATTAATAAGGAAGGGTTGCATAAGTCACCTGAAAAAATTGAAGCAGTTATAAAAGCCCCAGCACCTGAAAATGTTTCACAATTAAGGTCATTCCTGGGATTAATAAATTACTATCATAAATTTTTCCCGAACTTATCAACTATTCTACACCCTCTTAATGATCTTCTACAGACAGGAGTGATTTGGAAATGGAACGAAGACTGTAAACGTGCCTTCCATAAATGTAAAGACTTAATCACATCCGAGAGAGTTTTGGCTCATTACAACCCATCACTACCAATCAGACTGGCATGCGATGCATCCCCTTACGGCATAGGAGCGGTATTGTCCCATAGATTCCCTGATGGCTCGGAACGGCCAATAGCTTTTGCGTCACGCTCATTGAACTCAGCTGAGCGTAACTATGCCCAGATAGACAGGGAAGCACTCAGCCTGGTATGGGGAGTGAAGAAATTCAACCATTACCTACACGGACAAAAATTTACCTTGCTGACTGACCATCAACCTCTCATCTCCATATTCAACCCTAAAAAAGGTGTCCCCATTATGACGGCACAAAGACTACAGAGGTGGTCCCTTTTTCTAGGGGCACACCAATACAACATTGAATACAAAGGTTCAAAACAGCATGGGAATGCTGACGGTTTATCGCGCCTACCGTTGCCAATGATAGAAGAGGCACCTACAGTAGACCCAGTAGAGATATTCCACTCTACCATAGTGGAATGTCTACCGGTGACAAATTCTGCCATTGAAAAGGAGACAAGAAATGACCCTACTCTCTCACGGGTCTACGATTTAACAGTGAAGGGATGGCCAGCACATGGCGAACCACTGTTGCCAGCATTCTCGCAAAGAAGAGAACAGCTGTCAGTGTGCCGAGGAACCTTGATGTGTGGATCCAGAGTGGTGATTCCACCCAAACTCCAGGATAAAGTGCTAAAGGAGCTTCACGAGGGGCATCTGGGTGGAGTGAAAATGAAGAACCTAGCTAGGGCGTTTGTATGGTGGCCAGGTATCGATGGAGACATCGAAGACATGACCAAGAGCTGCCTAGGATGCCAGAAGGTCCAAAATGCTCCGCCACAGGCCCCTCTACATCCATGGGAGTGGCCCTCATCTCCCTGGCAAAGGGTGCACATCGACTTTGCTGGTCCATTTATGGACTCAATGTTCTTAATCGCAGTTGATGCACACTCCAAGTGGCCGGAGGTAATAAAGATGTCCTCCACCACCACGGAAAAAACCATCACAGTATTAAGGACCATATTTGCCAGGAATGGGCTGCCGGAACAGATATGTTCTGATAATGGACCGCAATTTGTGTCCGAAGAATTCAGAAAGTTCTTAAAGAACAATGGGGTAAAGCACTACACGTCCGCCCCATACCATCCCGTCACCAATGGATTGGCTGAAAGGTTTGTCCAGACCTTCAAGAAGGCCATCAAGGCCATGGGTAATGAAGACATAAAACTTCAGCACAAAGTGGATAACTTCTTATTTGCATATAGGAATGCAACGCATATGGTTACTAACCAAACTCCCGCCATGATGTTCTACAATAGAAACCTAAGATGCCGGCTGGATTTGGTCAAGCCCAACATCCGAAGGGACGTGGAGAACCGGCAGTTTCAGGGCATGAATGAAAGGCCAACTAGGGCCTTCCAGATAGGCCAACCAGTTTTGGCCCGGGACTACCGTACCGAGAAATGGCAGCCTGGAACTATCTGCACACGATTAGGACCACTGATGTATACCGTGGACATCGGAGACAGCATAATAAGGCGCCATGCTGACCAAATCATCAAGTCATCCGAAAAGGGACAACCTACACCACCACTCTATACATCTAACGATGAAGTAGAGATACCCATATCTACCTCCGATCCGGTGATACTGGAGCCCGATGAACCCGACACTGGCCTTCAAGCCGAATCAGCCTTGCCAGAAGAACCTACTACACCACCAGAAACTACTACACCCCTGAGGCATTATCCGGACCGAGTCAGGAAGCCTCCTGAGAGACTAACTTATAATTAATTAATACAGCAATATATATTATTTTGCATATAACATGTAATTAATAATTACTTAAAATATGATGTACTAGTTAGCTAGAAGGGGAGGAATTGTGGTGTATGTGCCTTTAAGAGCAATTATGGTGTATGTGCCTTTAAGAGCCCCAGGTGTGCGTAATGCCGGCAATTGCCACTTGGGCTATATAAGCCTGTGTATTGTGTATATCCTTTAGAAACCCCCCCCCCCCCCCCCCCCCAGACTTGCTTAGTAAATACCTATGAACCAACGCCTGTCTTCAGTGTCTTTATCTACACACGGACACTACAAGGACAGCAGGTTCCTGCTCCACTGAACCACTGTCACTCCTCCGGGGCTGCACCACAGCATCCCTAGCAATCTGTTTCAGCACAGATTGCTGGCCTACTGTGACACCGTGAAAGCTCCGCTCAATGTTCGTAGACCCAGCCACGATGGCAGCAGTCAGAGCTTGCGTGATATCAAGCAGCCTGAGGTTGAATGGCACCAACCATGGACTCCATTACAGCACGAAGACGTTGCGTTGCTTCCGCATGTGCTGCAATGGAAGCTGCCAGATCGCCCATCACACGTTGCATCAGGTCTGGGTCGCCACGGTCTCTCTGGGAGTCTACCATCCTTTCCAGACTGGAAATGATGGGCTCCATGGTGCGCGCAGAGCCTTGTGCAATGTTGGAGGCGGACTCCTCCATGCTCCTTACCATTGTCGACAGGCTATCGGGCACCCTTGCCATTGCACCTATCATCTCCGTGTGCATGCCCATCACCCTTCTTCTAAAGGCCTCCCTATCGAGGTCCTCATCTGAGTCCTATGCAGCAGAGCTCGCGCACAAACTCGCCCTCCGGGAAGCTGGCCTCCGAGCTACCCTTTCCAACTGGCCTTGCTGCAGCTCACTCATCCCCGGTGCCTCACCCTGTGCAGATTCCACTACTATACTAGCCTCTGAAGAACATGTAGTGCCAGTATCTGTGATGGTGCCTGCGGGTGAGACATGCAGTGACGCAGTGTGTTCTTCTTCCTCCTCTTCTCCCGCCTCGCTCTCTATGGTGCCCTCAGGGACAGGCTGCTCAGCTGTTTGCTCATTATCTGAAAGCACAAAGGCACAAGAGTCAGGTTAAGGTGAGGGGAGGGGGGCTGGAAGGGAGAAAGGCATGCATACAGCATGATTAGCTGGAAAGTGGGAAAGGCTTGTGGGGTGAGGGGGGAAGTGGGAAGTGAGAAGAAGGAGTAGGGATGAACATACCATTGTTGTCCCCAAGGGGGTCAATGTCGCCAGTGGCCATGGTGCCTACCACCTGGCGCCCAATGATTTGCAGCACTCTTTGCTCCAGCTCAGAAAGTGGTTGGGTGTCAGGTTGTCCCCCGCCTGTGCGCTCCTGCTCCCTCCTGTTGTGAGCAACCTTGGCCTGCAAGAGAAAGGAAAGTGTGTGAGTGAGTGTGGAGCAATGTGTTTGGGGGATGTGCCTGCCATAGTTGAATAGCTGTCATTGTGCTCAAACTGTGAGATGTGGGTGTGAATGTTGGTAGGTGGAGATTGTTGGTGGGTGAGTGCTGGGGATGTGGTGTTTAGGACAGTGTGTGCAGACTGAGGTTCAGATGGTGGTATGTAACATTTGTTGAAGCATTGACTCACCCTGACTACCCGAGTGAGGTTGTTAAATTTCTTCCTGCACTGTGTGTGGGTCCTGGGGACCACAGTGCTGCCCGAAACCTGCTGGGCTACCTCCCTCCACATGGTGCGGAAGACTTGCGGCAAGGGCCTCATGCCACTCGCCGGGTAGAGCACTGCCCTCCGTCTCTCCACAGCGAAGACCAATGCCTCCAATACTTGGTCGCAGAACCTGCGAGCTCTCTCCCTGGGACGTTGATCTGCCATAATGACACCTCCTTCAGTGGTTCAGTTCCTTCTCCTTGGCCTTCTGCTGCTTGCTGAGACAGCTGCAGAACCAGCAAAGTGGAGAATGAGGTTTTGCAGCATTAATGAACCTCCCCTTTAAGAACTGGAAAGAGCCTGTGGCAATGATGACTGCATTTTGAGCGATGACACTGAATTTTGCATAGAGCGAGGGTTATTAGTGCCTGGCATTAAATCTCAAACTTTTCCAAAATTAGCGCCCACTCCTGAGCTATAACGAATTTCTCCCCCTTAAAATTTGATATTTAAAAGATCTCCAACAGCAATGGGCAATTAATGTGCAAATGCAGCAATTTCATGAAATGCACAAGGAGGTTGCGGGCGAGAAGCCATCTTTGTGAAGACATCGGCGGCAGTAAACTATTATGTCCGTGTATAATTGAGACACGGACAGCAGGAGTTGATTTAAACAAGTCTTTACTGAATGGAGTCAATCGGGAAACTGAAACTACAGAGGCTTGCTAGCGCCTTTTATACAGGGGTGGTCACTGCCGGTACTGTAGTCTGAGACCAGTTATTCTCTTAAAGGTACATACACAACAATTCCTCCCCTTTTAGATAAACAGTCCATAACATTCATTTAACAACTAAATGATAACTAATTACAATCACAATTACGGTTGCTAGATACATTGGTTGAGTTTAAGCAATTATAAGTTCAGTCTTAGAGGAGGCTTCCTGATTCTGTCTGGATAACACCTCTTTGGGGTATCAGGTTCTTCTGGCAAGGTTGAGTCGGGATCAATGTCGTTGTTTGGTTCATCTGCTTCCAATATCACCGATTCTGCGGTAGCTGCAATTGGTACGTCGATTTCATTGCCAGGTGTATCAGATCGTGGTGTGGAGTTGACGTTTTCCAGTGACTCTAAAATCTGGTCAGCATGGCATCTTACAATGCTCTCTCCAATGTCCACGGTATACATGAGAGGTCCTTGCCGTGTACAAATCGTTCCTGGCTGCCATTTCTCAGTGCGGTAGTCCCGGGCCAACACTGGTTGACCTATCTTAAAACTCCTGGTCAGCCTTTCATTCATATTCTGAAACTGCCTGTTCTCCACATCTCTTCGGACGTTTGGCTTAACCAAATCCAAGCGGCATCGTAGTCTTCGATTGAAGAACATCATGGCTGGAGTTTGGTTGGTAACCGCATGTGTCGCATTCCGATAGGCAAACAAGAAGTTGTCCACCTTGTGTTGTAGGGGTATATCTTCATTACACATTGCCTTGATAGCCTTCTTGAATGTTTGAACAAACCTCTCGGCCAATCCATTAGTGGCTGGATGAAATGGGGCAGATGTGTAATGCTTAACACCATTGTTCTTTAAGAACCTCCGGAACTCTTCAGACACAAACTGTGGTCCATTGTCAGAGCAAATCTGTTCAGGCAGCCCATTCCTGGCGAATATGGTTCGTAAAACTGTGATAGTTTTTTCTGTGGTGGTTGAGGACATTTTTATTACCTCTGGCCACTTTGAATGTGCATCCACCGCAATTAAAAACATCGAGTCCATGAAGGGACCAGCAAAATCAATGTGCACCCTTTGCCATGGAGATGAGGGCCACTCCCATGGATGTAGAGGAGCTTGTGGTGGGGCGTTTTGGACCTTCTGGCATCCTGCACAGCTCTTGGTCATCTCTTCGATTTCTCTATCGATTCCCGGCCACCACACAAACGCTCTGGCTAAGATCTTCATTTTTACCCCACCCAGATGACCCTCATGAAGCTCATTGAGCACTCTATCCGTCAACTTAGGTGGAATTACTACTCTGGATCCACACATCAAGGTTCCTCTGCACACTGACAGCTGTTCTCTTCTCGGCGAGAATGCTGGCAGCAGTGGTTCGCCATGTGCTGGCCATCCCTTCACCGTTAAATCATAGACCCGGGATAGTGTCGGGTCATTTCGTGTTTCCTTTTCTATGTTTGCATTCGTCACAGGGAGACATTCGACTATGGTCGAGTGGAATATCTCCATTGGATCCACTGCAAGGTTTTCTTCCACCATCGGCAACGGTAGGCGCGACAATCCATCAGCGTTCCCATGCTGTTGAGTTCCTTTGTACTCAATGTCATATTGGTGTGCCCCTAGGAAAAGGGACCACCTCTGCAGCCGTTGCGCTGTCATTATCGGTACGCCCTTCTGAGGGTTGAAAATGGAGACAAGAGGTTGATGATCGGTTAGTAGAGTAAATTTTTGACCGTGCAGGTAGTGATTGAACTTCTTCACCCCCCACACTAGGCTGAGGGCCTCTCTGTCAATCTGGGCGTAGTTACGCTCGGCAGAAGTTAACGAGCGTGACGCAAAAGCTATCGGCCTCTCTAAACCATCAAGGAATTTATGTGACAGTACCGCCCCAATGCCGTAGGGAGACGCATCACACGCCAGTCTGATCGGCAGTGCTGGGTTGTAGTGAGCCAATACTTCTCTTGAAGTGATTAAGTCCTCACTCTTCTGAAAGGCCCGCTTACAGTCATTGCTCCATTTCCATGCTACTCCCATTCGTAGCAGGGCATTCAGTGGGTGCAGAATTGTGGACAAATTCGGCAAAAACTTATGGTAGTAATTCACCAATCCGAGGAATGACCTCAGTTGCGACACATTTTCAGGCGCTGGGGCCTTAACAACCGCTTCAATTTTGTCAGGGACATATGTAACCCCTCTTCATCAATCACGTGGCCACAATACGATATCTGTTTCTTAAAAACTCGCACTTGGGGCGGTTGGCTCGTAGCACATGTTCCCGTAGTCTAGTGAGCACCTGTTCTAGGTTGTTAAGGTGTTCACTGTCATCTTCACCTGTCACAAGGATGTCGTCCAAGTAACACTGAGTCCCCGGAATACCTTGCAGGACTTGTTCCATCGCTCTTTGCCATATCGCCGGAGCCGATGCTACTCCGAATACCAATCGATGATACTGGTAAAGACCATTGTGAGTGTTTATCGTGAGATACTTCCTAGAGGACTCTTCAACCTCCATCTGCAAATATGCTTGTGCTAGGTCAATTTTTGTAAAATGCATCCCTCCAGATAGTGAGGCGAAGATGTCTTCTATCCTTGGAAGAGGATATTGTACTGTGTGAAGGATTGGGTTCACCGTCACCTTGAAGTCCCCACAGATGCGAACCTTCCTTGGCTCCTCAGACTTATTGCTTAACGTTTTCTTCATGACAGGAACGATGGGTGTCGCCCACTTGCTCCAGTCGACCTTAGACAACACGCCTGCCTTCTCCAGATTCTCCAGCTCTGCCTCGACGGCTGGGCGAATTGCATATGGTGCCTGTCTTGCTTTGAAAAACTTGGGAATTGCATTCTCTTCTATTTTTATCGAGGCGGTTACGCCTTTAAGAGTGCCCAGTTCTTGTTGAAATACCTCTTTGGCGTTAGCTAAGATTGTTGACAATCGTCCAGGAGTGATGTCTTCATCTTTTTTACCATCCACCGTCATTGCATGAATGGAGTGCCAATCTAAGCTTATCTTCCTGATCCATTCACGTCCCAATAACGGTGGTCCACCATTTTGCAGTATGTAGAGATACAATTTCTGTATTTTCTTGCCGTTGTATTCGACAGGCACCCTTATTTTTCCTCTGGGGTATACTTTTTGCCCCGTATACGTCAAGACGATGGCTGTCTCTCTCAAGGGTATGTGTGAGAATAGCCGCTCGTAGTCTCGTCGATTCATGATGGTTAGCGCTGATCCTGTATCCAATTCCATTTTAACTTGGGACCCTGCTATCGTGAGGGTGACCCAAATGGTTCGGTGATCCTCTTTTGCGATTACATTGTGAAGTTTGAGACAGCTTAGTCTCTTGTCCCCGGATTCACTATCGCTCATCTGGTCTTCGGAACTACCGTCCGTCATCTTTTGTACTTTCTTGTACGGTTCCTTAGTAGCCTTTTTGTTGTCACTGGTCTTCTTCCCAGACCTGCAAACTTGTGCAATGTGTCCCATCTTTCCGCATTGCCTGCATATTTTGTCCTTGGACCAGCAGTCCTTCTGGTCATGGTTAGTTCTGCCGCAGCGATAACATTTTGCAAATCCCCGTGTCATTTCGTGGGTGCCGTATTCCTGTGGCTTTTGTTGAATTTCTGCAGCTCCCCTGGCTGCTGCCTCATACGATACTGCCACGCTGAAAGCCTTATCTAGCGTCAGCTCTTTCTCTGAGAGTAACTTCTTCTGTGTTCCTTCACTCAGGAGTCCACAGACAAATTTGTCCCGTAGGGTATCTGCCAGTCCTGCTCCGAACTGGCAGTGCTTTGATAGCTTGCGTAGTTCTGTAAGGTACTCAGCATTGCTCTCATCTTTATGCTGAGTTCTCCTGTGGAATTTAAATCTTTCTGCTATCAGCAGCGGTGCAGGGTTTAGGTGTTCCTGTAGGACAGCAACAATTTCGTTAAAACTCTTCGCCTTCGGTTTGGCTGGAGTAATCAGGTCCCGCAATAGGCCGTACGTTCTAGCGCCCATTAAGTTTAGGAATACCGATGCCTTTTTCTCATCGGCTATTTCGTTTGCTTCGCAATATACCTCGACTCTTTCCACATATGTGGTCCAGTCCTCTATTGTATCATCAAAGGCAGTGATACAGCCAGTCTTCGGCATCTTGAAAATCTAAAATGGCGCCTCCCGCGCTTTGCCTTCTTCCCCGATTTAACAAAATGGCGCCTCCCGCGCTTTGCCTTCTTCCCCGCTGATTAAGATGGCGCCTCCTGTGCTTTGCCTTCTTCCCCGCTGTTGCTAGCGCTGCTTTCCGCGGTTTCCGTTGTAACCTGCAGCTCCTCGCGGTTTTCTGCGCGTTTAATATTTCTTTTTTTATTATTTTCCCGTCGTGGAACAACCCTGCGGGACTCTTGCCTCCCTCTTCTCGGGTCTGTACGCAGCCCGGCTTCGTAGCACCGGCCACACCCTGTGTGCTCCACCCTCTCTCTCTTCTCTTCCCGACAACGCTGCTCGGCCCCGTTGCAAGCCACCCGCTCGAGTTCACGACTGCCACAGCCCAGGAAGGATCAGTGTACTACCTGCCACCAGCCCGATTAGCTGAAGCACCGTCGACAGGAACCAGGCCCCGCTTTCGACAGCTTCTCCAGCAATCTTCAACTCCGCTACCACAGGGGCGGATGCCCACGGTCGACGCCCGTTTCTACTGCTTCTTTCTTCCTTCTGGCCTCGACCTCTGCTCACTCGCTTCAGGAATGGATCCCAGGAGGTGGTGCAGACTGTAGGTAAGTTCGTATCTGCTCGTCGCCAGTATTATGTCCGTGTATAATTGAGACAAGGACAGCAGGAGTTGATTTAAACAAGTCTTTACTGAATGGAGTCAATCGGGAAACTGAAACTACAGAGGCTTGCTAGCGCCTTTTATACAGGGGTGGCCACTGCCGGTACTGCAGTCTGAGACCAGTTATTCTCTTAAAGGTACATACACAACATAAACAGCAGCGGGATCCCAGGAGAGGGCAAGACTTCGGCGGCAGTAAACACGCTGTGCGGGCTTAAGAAGCCCCATCAAGGGAAATTAATTTCTCGGAGCAGGATGGAGCCAGCAGCGGGGTCGTGACCCGCCACCGACGTCGCCCGCCATGGACCGACCAATGTCAGCAAACTCCCGGCCTCTGTGTTTCCTGTACTAGGACACCCAAATCTCTCTGAACACCAACATTTAATAGTTTCTCACCATTTAAAAAATATTCTGTTTTTCTATTCTTCCTACCATTTTCCCACATTATACTCCGTCTGTCACCTTATTGCCCACTCACTTAACCTGTCTATATCCCTTTGCAGGCACTTTGCATCCTCCTCACATCTTACTTTTCCACCTAGCTTTGTATCGTCAGCAAACTTGGATACATTACAGTCGGTCCCTTCATCTAAGTCATTAATATAGATTGTAAATAGCTGAGGCCCAAGCACTGATCCTAGTTACAGCCTGCCAATCTGAAAATGACCCACTTATCCCTATTCTGTTTTCTGTCTGTTAACCAATCCTTTATCCATGTTAATATCTTACCCCAACCTCATGTGCCCTTATCTTGTTTAACACCTATTATGTGGAAGTTTATCGAATGCCTTTTGGAAATCTAAATATACTTCATTCACTGGTTCACCTTTAGCTACCCTGCTCTGATAAATTTGTCAAACACGATTTACCTTTTATAAAACCATGTTGACTCTGCCTAATCATATTGGCCCAGAAATTCGGGTCGGGGCTTCCCGCGGGTGCAAGCCCCCGACCTGCACTTACCTACCGCGCCAGCCATTGAGCTGTGGGCCCCCGTGGAATTGCGATCCTGGGCCTCCTCCAACTGCCGGCACGCAGTTACTCACATTTTTAAAATAAACTATAAATTACATGAAATAACTATTTTAAACAATAATTTAAATTTTTGAAAAAATAATTTTATTTTCTAACGGGGCTAAAAATAAAATTACCTTTCTTTAAAGTATTTAAAAATAATAAACCTGTGGAAAAAATGTTTTAATTTTAATTAATTCACCACTTACCTTGTAAAAAGCAGGCCTTGCGACTGCTTTTTACATGTCTAACTTCTGGAGACTTACCTTCCTGGGAAAACCTGCAAAAAAAACGTAAGTTCGATGCACACGCGCAGCCTCTCCTGCGCACGCATTCCACCTCTTAACCCCTTCTTTCAGGGGAACGGAAGTGCCGGTTTCCCGTGCATGCGCAGTGCATGCACGAAACCGGCACTTCCATTGGGCCTACGGGTGAGTACCCCGTGTGTACTCACCTGTGGAGACCCAAATTTCTGGGCCATTATGATTTTCTAAGTATCCTGTTACCACTTCCTTAATAATGGATTCCCAGTATTTTCCCGACGACTGACGTCAGGCTAACTGGCCTGTAGTTCCCGATTTTCTCTCTCCCTCCTTTCTTGAATAGTGGGTTTACACTTGCCTTCCAATCCGTTGGGACCTTTCCTGAATCTAGGGAATTTTGGAAGATCATAACCAATACCTCTGCAGCCACCTCTTTTAGAACCCTAGGATGTAGGCCATCAGGTCCAGGGGATTTGTCAGCTTTTAGCCCCATTAGTTTCTCAAGTACTTTTTCTCGACTGATATTAATTACTTTAAGTTCCTCGCTCTCCTTAACCCCTTGGTTCCCCACTATTTTTGGTACATTTTTTGTGTCTTCTACTGTGAAGACAGGTACAAAATATTTGTTAAAGTCTCTGCCATTTCCTTATTCCCCATAATAATTTCTCCTGTCTCAGCCTCTAAGGGACCAATGCATACTTTTGCTACTCTCTTCCTTTTTACGTACTTATAGAAGCTCTTACAATCTGTTTTTATATTTCTTGCTAATTTACTCTCATTCTATTTTCTCCCTTTTTATCAATTTTTTAGTCATCCTTTGCTGGTTTCTAAAGCTCTCCCAATCATCAGACTTACTACTGTAAAGTCTGTGGGTTGTGCAGTTAATAAATACACAGACTTCAGAAGTAACAAACAAACAGGTCTTTACTATTCGAAGGTCCGGGCGAATCTGCCCCAGCAATCCTGCCACAACACTTATATACTGGTGTGGTCACTATCGGTATTACAGTATACAGAAGCCAAACAAATAGTGCCACACCTAAAGTAGTTCTCTTAAAGGTGAACGGTTACATTCAATAGTTCCCTTAAAGGTAGACGGGTACATACACTACAATCCTCCCTTTTTAGCTTATTACTTACAGAGCCCCGTTAAACATACATATCTTCAACTTCCTATAAAACAAATTACAGATATAATCTCGGTGGAGTCAATGTCATATAAAACAATTTACAGATATAATCTTGGTGGGAACAGTTCACAGGTTCAGTCTCTGCGGAAACAGTTCATAGAGTCAGTCTCTGATCTTGACTCGTTCCAAACAACATCTCTTTGGTGTAGCCGGTTCACATGGCTAGAGTGACTCCTCCATAGCCTTTTTCTTGACGTAACAGCTTGAACTTTCGTCCTGTTGAACCAGCAGTGCGGACTTTTACAACCAACTGGCTGTCTTGACATTTTCCAGTTTTTCAACTAATTTAGCTCCTCTCGTAGTGTCCCGCCTGAGATGGTAGAAGTGCTAATATTTTAGACAGTTATTATCTTCTGTTTCTTCTTTTTCTTTTCTGCCTTTTTGAAACTCTCGGAGCTCCTTTCTCGGCTGCCAGCTGTAGCGCCACCAACTCTCTATGTTCCTTAGACCTTAAGTGCTTCATCCGGATTTCAGCACTTTGGGAGTTTTCATCACAAGCTGGGCAGACTACATCCTCGTAATATTCAGTGTCACTCAACAGGTCATGGTAATATTCGGGTTCGTCCTGAGTTAGGCCAGCGAGAGAGCCTTCTTCTTCCTCCTCACCCGTCTGGACGTTAGCTGACGGTGGTTCCTTCCCTAGACATCTTTCTTGAAAAGACTTCTTCATGCACATTCATATTCATCCCGCTCTTCCTGGGTTATCTGCCATTCCTTCACGACGGACCTCATTTGTGAGTTCAATACCTTCCCTTCCCTCGGGAATTGCGTTATTAGGCTATTTAAACCTTCTACTGAAGTAACGGTTTCCACATTCTCCTGTTCACCTTGACGTGATTCAACGTACATTTGGCATCCTTGTAA
Source organism: Somniosus microcephalus (assembly GCF_052327205.1). Taxonomy (NCBI): domain Eukaryota; kingdom Metazoa; phylum Chordata; class Chondrichthyes; order Squaliformes; family Somniosidae; genus Somniosus; species Somniosus microcephalus. Next base: position 32,454,670 of record NC_141012.1, on the reverse strand, counting down.
AATTTGTGTTGCCACCTCAGCTATCTCCGTGACTTTTGATAGCTCCGAACACGTTCCCCCTGAAGATTGAAGCTCGTGTTCAGATTGTTCCCCTTGCAGAGTCTTGTCCTTCAGCATATGAAGGAGTTGGCTGACCGTTAACTCTTCCCTGGGAACACGGTGGATCAGAGTCTTCTCCATTTCATCCACCTCTTTCTCCAATACTTCCACCTTACGTTCCTCTTGAACTTTGGCTTTCAGTGCTCGGAAAAGTTGCGCCCTGATGCTCTCTAGTTCATGTTCAGGGACCATTCTTACAGTCTCTGAGTTTCTTACAGTTTCCTTTTCTTCCACTGAAAGGATTCCCAGTTGAATCTGTTCTTCAAGTTGTTGAACCTCGGTAATTGCCGCCTCATATTTGTCTTGGGTGTCCTTCAATGTTTTTATGAGTTCTTGGACATCCTGTCTTTCATGCTCTGCCATGTTTTTCACCTCTAATTTCTCATCTATGGATGGAACTTCTACCGATGAGTCTGTCTTGGCCTTGAGCTCATCAAGAATTTCCTGCAGCCTTTGGACTTCTTGCTCATGTTCAACCTTTAGTTGTTCATATGCTTCTACTGAAACTAGCTTTTCGGAGGCTGCCGAGTTAACCCCCTCCAGAATTGTAGCCTGGGCCTGTTCATACTGTTCTTTCAACTTCTCACACTCTGCTTGTAAGGAGTCGTAGAGAAGAACTGGAATAAAATCCTGGCTTCCTGAAGATTCCTCTTCCTTTGGTTCGTTCTGTAAATATTCTAGTTCCTGAACAGCATCAGGGGAATGTGATTGGTATTTGGCCACGATGGCTCTATGGTCGCTCTCTGCTTGAGCTAGCTGTCTCTGTTGTCTTTCCAGGTTCTCCCATTCGGTGTCCCAGAACTTTTCCATATTTTTCATCTCTTGTACGAGACGGTCACTCAACTGTTCTAATTGTTGTCGTACTTTGACATAAGTTTGCATCCGAGCTCGGTGTTCTTCCGTCGTGGATGAATCCTTTGCTTGAACAGGCTCAGAATTCTCTGTCAACCTGGAGTTCTGCTCTGCAGCTTTATTCTTCTTGGTACCATAAGTCCTTCTGCATGTCTTCGTTTTCTTCCCCATCGTCGGCAAGCCCCTTTTAGCCTTGTCTTCCATATTCGACTTGGTCTTATCATCATCCATTTCAGAATCTGAGCTAATAGCTTGCACCGAGTCCTCCCTCATTATGGCTTTTAGGTAATGCCATTCCATGTCTATTTTCTTAATCCACTCCCATCCTAGAAGTGGTGGTCCTCCCTCAGGTAATACGTACAAGTTCATTCTTGGGTGTTCTTTACCCCTATCTCTCACCTTGACTCTTATTTTCCCCACGGGGTATACGTTATGCCCCGTGTATGTCTGTAATACGAACTTGGTATTTCTTAAAGGTATGTGAGAGAATAGCCGGTGGTAGTCCCTTCGGTTGATGACTGATAGAGCTGATCCAGTGTCCAGCTCCATTCTTACTTGGACTCCAGCTATTTTTAGTATGACCCAGATGGTCTGTAGATCCGTTTCTTTACCCACATTGTGGATTCTCAGACTACCCAGCTCCTGGTTGTTTGGGTCTGAGTCTGAATTCTGTTCGTCTGAACTCTTCTCAGCCACCTTGTGTACCTTGTTGTACTTTTCTTGTGGTGGCTTCCTTTGATTGTTGGTCTTTTTCCCGGACCGGCATACCTTCGCGATGTGACCCAGTTTGCCACATTTCCTACACTCTTGGTTCTTAAACCAGCATTGATTCTGGTCATGCGTTGTCTTCCCACAACAGTAGCATTTTGTTGTGCTTGAAGTAATTTGGTCCACCCCGAGTGCCGCCGCCTTTAGTTGCATTTCCGCTGTTCCTTTCGCTGCGGCTTCGTGCGGTGCAGCTATAAGGACAGCCCTGTCCAGTGTGAGGTCGTTCTCTTCCAGTAGTCGCTTCTGCGTCCCTTCTTTGGACAATCCGCATACGAACTTGTCCCGCAGCGCTTCTGTCAGATTCCCTCCGAACTGGCAGTATTTCGCTAGCCTACGCAGTTCGACCAAGTATTCCGCATTGCTTTCGTCTTTCCTCTGCGTTCTTGCGTAGAATTTGAATCGTTCAGCCAGCATCAACGGTGTGGGGTTCAAGTGGTCCTTCAGCACAGCCACAATCTCTTCGAAGGTCTGATCCGCTGGTTTATTTGGTGCTATTAGATGCTTCAAGAGCCCGTATGTTTTTGCCCCCATCGAGTTTAGCAATGTTATCGCCTTGTCGTCTTCCTCTATTTTGTTGGCTTCGCAATAGATCTCTTTGCGTTCCACGTACGTGGCCCAGTCTTCTATTTCAGAATTAAAGTCGTTAATATTCCCTCGCTTAGGCATCTTTCTTCCCTTGGGAGCAGCACCAGTATTTCTTTAAGTATTCTTATTTATTTATTTGTTTCTAAGATGGCGGTTTTCCCGCGAAATCGGCGGTTTCCCGCTCTTTCCTTCTCTCCCCGCCCACTTCAATGGCAGTATGTCAGTTAAGATGGCAGTTTTCCCGCGAAAATGGCGGTTTCCCGCTCTTCCTTTCTCGCCCCGCCCACTTCAATGGCGGTTTCCCGCTTCTGGTGTCTTCTCCGCCTAATGGCGGCTTCCCGCGTTTCTTCCCAGTGGAAGGGGTACGCTTCCCCCACAGCGGACAGGTTCAGCCGCTGGCTGGCTTCCGCACAGCTCCCCTTACTCGGCTCTGTCTTTTCCTCCCGCCCGCACGGCTCTACCGGCGCTGGGTACACCCCGTTAACGGAGGACAGTTCAGCCGCTGGACTGGCTCTCGCGCAGTCTCTCTCTCCGTACCCGGCTCTGTCGCTCTCTCTCCCGCACGTTCGGTGCTACCGGCCCTGGGTACCCCGTTGGTGGAGAACAGTTCAGCCGCTGGACTGGCTCTCGCACAGTCTCTCTCCCCTTGCTCGGCTCTGTCTCTCCCTCTCCCGCACGTTCGGTTCTACCGGCTCTGGGTACCCCGTTGGTGGAGAACAGCTCAGCCGCTGGACTGGCTCTCGCGCAGTCTCTCTCCCCTTGCTCGGCTCTGTCTCTCTCTCCCACCCGCACGGTTCCTGTTCGCCTCCCAGCCCTCTCGCAGACCGGTGTTTTCCTCCCCGGCTGCGGCTGGGTTTCTCTTCCCGCGCCTACTCACAGTCTCAGCGCTTCGTGGCTGCGGTCGCTGCCCGGTTTTCCCGCCGATCGAGGTCCGACTGTCTCACGATGCCGTTGGACCCGACTTTCTGACCGGCTCCGTTCCCCCCTCGACCGTGGTTGAGTGCACAGCCCTTATCCTCCGGATATTCTCTACACCTTCCCCTACTCACAGTCTCCGCGGCCGCCTTGTTTCCAGCTGATCGGCTCACTCCGCACCGTGGTAGAAGGGTAGTCAGTGCCTGTTGCAGATGGAAGCTTTTATTGCTAAAGTCTTCCTCCTTCCTCCTGCTGCAGCCTCATGTTTTCTTTCAGCAGCACGCCGAGGGCGGTTGCCTCTCTTCGTTGTTTTGGTAGTCTTGCCGTAGGGTACGGTCGGACTCGTCGCCACTGTAAAGTCTGTGGGTTGTGCAGTTAATAAATACACAGACTTCAGAAGTAACAAACAAACAGGTCTTTACTATTCGAAGGTCCGGGCGAATCTGCCCCAGCAATCCTGCCACAACACTTATATACTGGTGTGGTCACTATCGGTATTACAGTACACAGAAGCCAAACAAATAGTGCCACACCTAAAGTAGTTCTCTTAAAGGTGAACGGTTACATTCAATAGTTCCCTTAAAGGTAGACGGGTACATACACTACAACTACTATTCTTTCCAACATTATAAGTCTCTTCTTTTAATCTAATACTATCCTTAACTTCTTTAGTTAGCCATGGATAGATCATTTTTACTGTAGAGTTTTTATTTCTCAATGGAATGTATATTTTTTGAGAATTTTGGAATATTTCTTTAAATGATTGCCACTGCTTATCTACTGTCATACCTTTTAATCTAATTTCCCAAACTACCTTAGCCAACTCGCCCCTCATGCCTACGTAATTGGCTTTGTTTAAATTTAAGACTCTAGTGTCAGACTTAAGAATGTCACTTTTAAACCCAATGTGAAACTCTATCATATTGTGATCACTCTTGCCTGGAGGATCCTTTATTATAAGTTTACTAATTAACCCTGTCTCATTACACAAAACAATATCTGAAATAACCTGTTCCCTGGCTGGTTCCATGACGTATTGTTCTAAGAAACTGTTTCAAATACATTCCATAATCTCGCCCTCCAGACTACCCTTGCCAAATTGTCAATTTTTCAGCACTAATTGACCTACTAACGCTCGAACCTGGTATCTGAGGTGCGTGACTTCCGACAAGTAGTACACCGGATGCCATCTTGATAAAGGGGCTTGTGCGCATGTACCAAACGACCGCAGGCAGTATGCAGAGCAGGCAGATTATGATGTCAATCAGTGTGCAATGCTGATTTTGACGCCAGCGCTGCCATTTTCGAATGCCACGCTCCAGCCTGCACCCTCTCTTAACCTCGCACAGCTGAGCACGACATCACATGACATAACGGACTCCCCACCACCACTACTTAAATGGGTCATGAACTACTTACAGGTTAGTTGCTGGATTATTTCTTCTGGATGCAATTATGTGCATTTTTGGAGCTTTCCTATACTGGGCTAAAGTTTGAATATTCTGCAGGGAGTGGTCTGGCTGGTGCTGAACTATATTTTTTGGTAGTTAAAAGAATTGTGCTGAAACAAGTTGCTTGAAGACATGGGTGGCCTAGTAGGCCTTCCGCTTGGCATTGAGCATGACTGGGAGAATGAAGAGAGGCCACAGAGAAGAGGACAAGCTGCTGGAAGAGGGATGAGGAGCAAGGGGAGAAGGATTCTCAGCAGGAGGTCATGTCCGCTGAGGGTCTTTAGGGAGCAATTTTCTTTCTTCAACTTCAGCGACACCAATGCTTGAGATATCTTCGCTTCACTAAAGAGGTTGTGACTGAAATCTGCCAACTGCTGCAGCCACAACTGGAACCTTAAAACAGGGCAGGACAGGAACTGCATTGCCTCTGGCTGTCAAGGTGACTGTGGCTCTTAGCTTTTATGCATCTAGCTCCTTCCAGGCTGCTGCTGGAGATATAAGCAACATCTCACAGTTTGCAGTAGATTGCTGCATAAGGGAGGTCACTGAGGCTCTCTATACAAAGAGAGATAGCTTCATCTCATTCCCTCTTGCCAAAGACAAGCAGACAGAGTGATCATGAGGGGTTGCTCAGATTGCAGGCTTCTCCATCGTCCAGAGTGCCATTGACTGCACACACATTGCTTTGCCTGCACCTCACGTGAACTCAATGTGCAGCTGGTGTGCGTCCACAGGCTGCTCATCGTGCAGGTGAATGCCCCTTATCCTGGTAGTAGTCACGATGCTTTCATTCTGAAGCAGTCCTCTGTGCCACCTGTATTTGACCCACTACAGCAAGTCAAAGGCTGGCTACTGGGTGACAAGGTTTATCCACTCATGAAATGGCTCATGAGACTGGTCTGGAACCCACGCACAGGTGCACAGCAGCCTACAATAAGAGCCACGCTGCCACAAGGAACATTATAGAGCACAGCATCAGCATCCTTAATCAACGGTTCCACTGCCTGGACCGTCTGGAGGAGCCCTGCAGTACTCAGCTAAGCTGGTACAGGTAGACTATCCTTTATCCGAAAACCTCGGGACCAGCCGTGTTTCGGTTTTCGGAGAATTTCGGATTTCGGAAGGTGGGTCGGCGGGGGTCCGCGGGGGAGTCGGCGGGGGTCCGCGGGGGGGTCGGCGGGGGTCGGGGCCGGCAGGGGTCCGCGGGGGGGTCAGCGGGGTCCGCGGGGGGGTCTGCGGGGGGGTCGGCGGGGGTCGGGGTCGGCGGGGGGGTCGGCAGGGGTCCGCGGGGGGTCGTGCGCATGACTTACGCTGATGCTCAGCGTAAGTCGGTGGGGGTCGGGGTCGGCGGGGGTCCGCGGGGGGGTCAGCGGGGGTCGGGGCCGGCGGGGGCGTCGGCGGGGGTCCGCGGGGGGGTCCGCGGGGGGTCGTTCGCACGACTTACGCTGACGCTCAGCGTAAGTCGGCGGGGGTTGGGGCCGGCGGGGGTCCGCGGGGGGGTCGGCGGGGGTCCGCGGGGGGGTCCGCGGGGGGTCGTGCGCACGACTTACCCTTTATCCGAACTTCCGAAACCGGAACCCTCTAAAAACCGAAGGTTTTTTCGTTCAGCGTAAGTCGTGCGCACGACTTACGCTAACGAAAAAACCTTCGGTTTTTAGAGGGTTTCGGTTTTCGGAAGTTCGGATAAAGGGTAGTCTACCTGTATCAAGATTTGTGATGGTCTGCTGCATGCTTCACAACCTGGCCATTATGAGGGAACAGCCCTTGCCACCACCTATCAGGTGAGAAGCTGAGGAGCAGGAGCATTAGGATGAGGAGCAAGAGGAGGATGAAGTGGAGGAGGAGGAAGTGCAACAGGAAGTGGAGAAACAGGAAGAGGAAGGGAGGATAAAATGTAGCCAACCCCTTTCTGCCTGGGCTTTACATGATCAAATAATTCATGAGTGATACCAGTAAACTCAACCACAACTCCCATTCACCAACAGTCCCAGGCTCCTTACCTTCCTCTATCACCAATAATCATAGCATCCTCTTTCCAACAACACAAAAATAAAATTCAACAGGAAATATACATTCCCAATCCAAATGTATAAATTAAATCATGACATAATGCATACAAAAATAAACTAATCGCCATTGTGCATTCCCTTAAAACCTGTTCTATTTGCCTTTGCCTCTCCTAGTGCTCCTACGAGGTGCTTCCCCAGTGGTTGCAGCATGGGTAATGGAAGGCTGTTGACCTGCAATTGAGGAGACTGCAGATGGCCTTGGAGGGTGACTTCAAGCAGCTCTGGGCCTAGACTGCACCATCTCTGCCTGGGCTGCAGCAGTCTGGGCTGGCTGGCTGACAGGCATGTAGGGTTCTCAAAATTCCCACATTCCCCGAAAGTTATGGATAAAAAGACCCTGTATGGAACAGTTATTAAAAAGGGTACCCAAAATGGCTTCTGAGACCTCATGACCAAGGCTTGCAGGATTTTAAAAACAAGACCCTGCAGAAGGCAGGCGCATTCAAATCCTGAAGCGAAACCTAACATGCATGGATCTGTGAAAGACTTTGTCCTTTTCTAAAACCAGACAGCTAGGTAAACACAGAATATGCATTCTTCACCTTGGAACAGATCAAGTCAAGATGGACCTAATCTTGAGGCCATTAACTTTCTGCATAAATAATCAGTAACAGCTCACAGGTAGCTACCAAGCCAGGAAAGATGATTAAATTTCATAAATAACAAACAGCCAGGATATCGAAGCCATTAAACACGGAGACAACCACCCCAGAAGTCGTTAAAGTAAATGACTGTAATCATTTTAGATGAGCCCGCCAAAAGTTAGACAAAGAACTGATCTGATTTGGCACGCAGATAAGGGGTGAAGAACTGGGTATAATTGTAGGCCCACCGGTAGCTCTCACTCTCTTGCCTCTTGCTCGCTCTCTCGCCTTGTGCCCTTGCCTCTCCCGGCACCGAGGACGCCCATTACAACACCGGGGGCCAAACATGTGGAGGAGAACGGAACCGAATCGAACACGCACAAGACACACAGGCCGCAAACGGGCAGACGAGACGAGACGAACGGTAAAACCGATAGGCAGAGAAGGGCAGCGAAAAGAAGTGTTGGGGGACAAGCAGCCTAGTTATAAGCTGGCATTTGAAGCTTGGGTAGTAAAATCAAATCGACGATAAAAACCGCCAACTGAGCCCCAACCGCAACAAAACCGTCGGCGACCAAACCGCCACCGGAAGAAGAACCATTGCTGCAAAGTAAAGTACCCAAAGAAAGACTTTACACCGTATTTCTAACGGAGGGAAAAGGAGGGTACTTTACATAGACGACACCATCGCCGCGCCCTGCGACCACGTGACGATGGCAGACCCCAAAGGACAACAGGAGCGAACCCCAAAACCACAACCGGCTTGATCAACAGGCTTTGAATTGTCAAGGAAATCCCATTGGTGAGCATGAATTCCTGGCCCCTCATAGCTTAATCTAGTTAGGTATTGGGGGTGGGGTAAGGATAAGGTTTTTTTTAATGTGTTTGTTCTCTCGATGTGCTGTGTGTTCCCCATTCCCAAATAAGTGTAATTTTATATGCCTGTAATTATTCCAGTAATTCTTAGTATTGTGTTTTATTGTGCCTTTTAATAAAAATTATGGTTTCTTGTACCAAACCACTTGTCTACTCTATTTTCTGTATCACCGCCTGTACCTAAGTCTGGTGTCTAGAACCCAGGGGTGTGGGAGCGATTCGAACCGCTCAGAGACAGTCAGGGGCAGAACTGACTGGGCACACGCCACCCCCTACAGGCAACAATAAGGGCACTGGCGGAGTGGTAGGGGGTGGGAGCAAAAAAGCAGTCATCCTGAGAGAGAACAGCAGAATTGTACCCCATGAAGCCACTACCACTCTTCCGGGTGGCAGCACAGCAATCCTAGGGATCTATTGGAGAACAGATTGATGAACTGCTGTGATGCCCTGGAAGCCCCTTTGAACACTGGTATCCAGAACCATGGCAGCAGACTGAGCTTCCACTGCAGCACTCAGACCTTTGGTGGAAGTTGTGTGTGCTGCAATGGAAGCTGTGACATTGGCCATCAGATGCTGCATCATGCTAGTTTCCACAGGCATGCTGATGGAGATGACCACCTCTTCCATGTTGGAAAGGATGGGCTCCAAGCTCTGCGCAAAGCCCTGTGCTAAGTTGGTGCTGGACTCCTCCATGCTCCTTGACATTGAGCTCCCTCTTTCTGGCAGTCATTCCAGTGTACCAAGCATTTGGGTGTGTAGAGCCTTATTTCGTAGCCTGGCCCATCAAAGTCCTCATCTGACTTCTCTGCAGCAGAACTAGTGTGCACCCTTGCCCTCCGGTGAGCTGGCAACTGTACTATCCTTTCCCCCACCCTGGCTCATGCGCACTTGTGCTCGGTGTCTCACCACATGCAATGCTAAGTGTATGAGGGTGAGGTAAAGCATATGAATGTTAGGGTTCAGTCCTGATTGATAGAGATTGTTGGTGGGTGAGTGATGGGGGTGTAGTGAATAGAGCAGTGGATGAGGCTATTGTTGCAGTTGATAGGATATACCACTTTAAGATGAAGTCACTTACCTTGACAACTCAAGTGAGATCATTAAACCTCTTCCCGTAATGCGTCTATGTTCGAGGAGCAACACTCCTGGCATTGGCCTCCGCTGCTATTTCTTCCCACTGCCTCCTGAACATGTGTCTGGATGGCTTCCTGCCACCTGCGGATACAGAAAATCTCTCCTCCGTTCCTCCCCTGCCACCAAGGCCTCCATCACATTATCAGAAGTCCTTTGTGCATGTTCAGTCATTCTTCAATCAGCACAGATTCAGCTGACAAAGGACGACCACTACCTATTCCAGCCACAATGCACCTCCCCTTTAAGAGGCGCAGGCTGCCTTTAAGTAGCGGTAGGCACTCGCGATGTTGGGGCCCCCTGCTGATGCATGCAGCCAATGAACAGCATGGGTAGTGGTGGCTGCACGCAGCAACCATTTAAAACAGCAGGCGGCATGAATTTAACGTGCTGCTTGCATCGCAATGAACGGGCGCGGGTTAATTGAGTACCGTGATCCCTGCGCCCATTGTTGGGAGGGTCAGCCAATTTCTCCTCTGTTGGCTTTTGTGTGATGCCTCATATATTTTTCCAGGGTTTTTGGCAATTCTTTTGCCTGCAGCCCAAAGGGTCACTGAGCAGTGTTGAATGTGCAGCAAGATACAAATTTTGCAGTGTCCAATGGGACATATGGGATAACGGAATATACTAGCTCAGTCAGACTAGTCATTTTTTGTTCTGTTTTAACTTTAATCTTACAAAAGCTATATTTTTGTTGAACTACGAAAAAATAAGTAAATGATTTTGATTGCTGTGCATGAAATATTCTACTTGCAGAATACCCATTGCACCCTGTATGAAAATTTAAAATGTTATTTAGCATATATACACAGGAAGCACAACCTTAACACAGAAAACAGTTAAAAACCACAGCAAGACTTTGTGGTTCTTTTGCTAATTGAAAGAAAGGAAAGGCTCCTTTATGCAATGCGTTTACTGTAAATAGGCTCTGAATGCAGTGTGGTAGTCAATGGGCAAAATTGTATTTTCACTCAATACCGCAGTTAGTAATTGAGTACAATAACGCATTAACCTTTAAATTTCATTATGTTGCAAGAAAAGCATTTCTTACATAAATGTCCCACAAGTACAAGTGTGAAAAGCAATGACTAAACCACATAGCATTGCAGTAAACAAATAAATGTGCTTGTCCACTGTTCTCACCTGCTTTTCAGTGACAAATTGGGTTTGCTAGTGTTATTCACTGGCCCCCATTATGTACAGATACAGTGACACAGGGAGATGAACAGGAGGTTATAGATACAGTAACTTCATACCCTATTGAGCCCTGCATACTAAAACTTAGGATTTACCAAAGCCCTCCCTTTCCCTTGCAGAATTCCTCGGCATAGTCAGTGTGCCCTCGCTTAAAGGTATTTTAAAAATTCATTCTTGAATCATTCTTGGGTTATGGGCGTCGCTATTAACTATCCCTAGTTGCCATCGCGAAGGTGGTGGTGGGTCTTCTTCTTGAAGCACAGCAGTCCGTGAAGGTACTCCCGCAGTTCTGTTAGGGAGGGTGTTCCAGCATTTTGACCCAGCGACGATGAAGGAATGGTGATTTATGTCCAAGTCAGGATGGTGTGTGACTTGGAAGGGAACTTGGAGGTGGTGGTGTTCCCATGCGGCTGCTGCCCTTGGCCTTCTATGTGGTAGAGGTCGCAGGTTTGGGAGGTGCTGCCGAAGAAGACGTTTCATCTACACTTCATTCTGGAACTTACCTCCTGAGCAATGCCATTTCACATGTTCTTCTTCCAATTCTTTCTCTTGGATGTCTTTGTCACTGTCAGCTTGGCTCAGTTTGTTGTGTATGTAATAGGTATGTTACTTTAAACCTAAGGCCAGGGCAGCACTGCTTTGTAGGGCGTAGTGATACCGTAGTACCACTCCTGGCCATAGGGGTATAAATAGTACTGTGGGTACTGATCTCCCCTCAGTTCCCGCCTGTTGGTATTAAGTAAAGACCTACGTTGAATCTTCCAAGCTGTCTCTTCATTATTGGATTAAGTATAGACACATACTTTACACTGGTGACGAGTAAGGTTCGAACTCACCAGTACACAGTGCAACAAAGGAACGGTAGCAGTACAGAGAGAGAAGGAGAGAGGCTTCTTACCAGCCAGCCTGCAGAGTCCAGCGTCGACCGAAGGAGGCCGCCCAGCACTCCGGGTTCAGGAGGAGCGGCAGCAACGGAGCGAGAGAGAGAGGTTTCCAGCGGAGGCTGCAGCAGCTGAGAGAAGAGGCTGAATGGGCGCTCCAGCCACGGGGCAAAAGTCCACCCAGGGCCAGGTAAACTGAAATCCTTCCCGGGGAACGGGAGCTGCAAGGGCCAGAACGGGCAGGCGATCTGGGGAACAAACGGAGCCACAAGGACTAGCGGGCCACGAGAGGGGAAGGTCCTTGTTAATAGCGGTGGTGGCAATAACGGGAGCTGCAAGGGCCAAAAATAACGAAGCTGGAGAGAGGTCGTTAGCAGCAGCAGGAGAAAAGGCGGGAAAAACGCCATCTAGTGGAGAAAGGGGAAAAGTTTTTTTCTCTTCAGCAGTTTAAAATAAAAAAATTTAAAATACGCCATCTAGTGGAGAAAGGTGGGAAAAGCTCTTCAGCAGTTTAAAATGTCTAAAGAAGGGTGGTTGTCAGCATTTGTTGAGGACACAGAAGAGTGGGATGCCTATATCGAAAGGCATGAACTTTATTGCATAGTAAACAAGGTGGAAGATGACAAAAAGGTAGCAACCTTATTAAATTGTATGGGGGCAAAAACATACGGTCTGCTGAGGAATCTTCTTACTCCAGAAAAGCCAGCAGACAAAACGTATGCCCAAATTGTTGATACGTTAAAGGAACATTTAAACCCTAAGCCACCATTTATAGCGGAAAGGTACCACTTCTACAGACGCGACCAAAGGAATGATGAGTCGCAGGCAGCCTATTTAGCTGAGCTCAGAAGGTTGTCCAAACATTGCCAGTTTGGAGCCTTTTTGGCGGACGCGATCAGAGACAGATTTGTCTGTGACATGTTAAATGAGAGTACACGAAAACGGTTGCTAGCCAAGAAACAGCTCAGCCTAGATCAGGCGATTGAAATAGCATCGGACCACGAAGCAGCAGCACAGGGTGCTGCTCAAATACGACATAACACAACCTGCTATGACACCCATGAGGTGACATTTCACAAAGGTAAATGCTACCGTTGTGGCAAAACCACCCACGACCAAAGTAATTGTTGGTTTCGTGATAAAATATGCCGGCAGTGTGGGAAAAAGGGGCATATAGCGAAAGTTTGTCGGTCGGGTACGAAACCCAATAGTGGGGGCAGTCCAAGCAGTACCAAGGCAAGGACAAAAATACATAAGATGTCTGACAGTAGCTCAGACGAGTCACAGGAAGGCACAAAAGCAGAGCCTAAAGGTCTGGGATGTCTCAAGTTATATGGTGTAGACAAAACGGAGGACCACAGCACAATGTGGGTTAAAGTGAAGGTAGCAGGCATCGAAGTTAATATGGAGCTGGACACGGGTTCAGCCCTATCAGTAATTAATGAACAAGATTATAACAGGCTGTTCAAACGCATTCCCTTAAAGGATACGGAAAATAAATTAAAAACATATACGGGACAAAAAGTTTACCCGAAGGGAAAAATGCAAGTAACAGTTAAATACAATGGCAGAAAAGTGCCAGGACTTTATTTATACGTCCTACCAAACGGTGGACCACCACTTTTGGGTAGGGAATGGATAAGAAAAATCCATTTCGACTGGAAGTCGATACACGAGTTAAAAGTAGAGACCACCAAGGATGATATAACCATTACAAGCAGGCTGTCGAAAATATTGGCAAAAACGCCAGACGTGTTCCAACAAGGGCTGGGGACCTTAAAGGACATTAGAGCAAAAATAACTATTGCTCAAGACGCAAACCCCAAGTTTTGTAAGGCCAGACCGGTGCCTTACACCATTCGGCCAGCTGTGGAAGCAGAACTGGATGCCTTAGAGAGTGCAGGTGTCCTTACAAAGATTGAGTGGAGTGAGTGGGCCATGCCCATCGTCCCAGTTATAAAGAAATCTGCAAATAACACACCGGGGGAACCAAAGAAGGTTCGCATTTGCGGGGATTTTAAGATAACTATTAACCCAGTCCTGCACACGGTACAGTATCCGCTGCCGCGGATAGAGGACATATTCGCATCGTTAGCTGGGGGTAGACACTTTACGAAGATTGACCTTTGTCAAGCTTATTTACAGATGGAGGTGGAACAGGACTCGAAAAAGCTCCTAACGATTAACACACACAAGGGATTGTACCAGTACAATCGCCTGGTATTTGGTGTGGCGTCCGCCCCGGCAATATGGCAGAGGACCATGGAACAGGTCCTACAGGGCATTCCAGGAACGCAGTGCTACCTGGATGACATCCTGGTGACAGGACAAACGGATAACGACCACCTCGCTAACCTGGAGCGAGTACTTCTGCGGTTGCAACAATACGGACTCAGGGCGAACAAGCAGAAATGTGAGTTTTTCCAGGAACGTATCTCATACTGTGGTCACATTATAGATAAGGAAGGCCTGCATAAGTCCCCGGAAAAGATCGAGGCAGTAGTGAAGGCCCCGCCCCCTGAGAATGTATCTCAGTTACGATCATTCTTAGGCCTTATAAACTATTACCATAAGTTCCTCCCGAACTTATCGTCCATTTTACATCCACTAAATTCCTTGCTGCAAAAGGGAGCCTCCTGGAATTGGGACGAAGTGTGTGAGGCTGCTTTTAAAAAGGGTAAACAACTCATTACATCAAAGGAAGTGCTCGCACACTTTGACCCAAAAATGCCAATGAGGTTGGCATGTGACGCCTCCCCGTACGGTATAGGGGCAGTGTTGTCACACAAATTTCCCAACGGGACGGAGAGGCCAATAGCATTTGCCTCAAGGTCGTTAACTACAGCCGAAAGAAACTATGCGCAAATCGACAGGGAGGCCCTCAGTCTGGTGTGGGGTGTAAATAAATTCCACCACTACCTGCATGGGCAACGTTTCACACTACTGACCGATCATCAACCGTTGGTGTCGATATTTAATCCAACAAAAGGGGTGCCCCTGATGACGGCCCAAAGGCTACAGAGATGGTCACTGTTCTTAGGAGCACACCAGTACCTTATCGAATATAAGGGTACCAAACAGCATGGCAATGCGGATGGCCTGTCGCGGCTACCCTTGCCTGCCGAGATCGAAGAGATAGTACAGGACCCCGTGGAAATATATCATACGGCTGTTATGGAACACTTGCCCATCACCAGCCAATGTATCGAGCGGGAAACACGGAACGACCCGACATTGGCAAGGGTTTACGAGTTAACCGTGAAAGGCTGGCCGGCGCAGGGTGACGCATCATTGCCGGCGTTTTTGGCAAGGAAGGACCAGTTGTCCGTCTGCCGGGGCACATTGATGTGCGGAGCCAGGGTGGTGGTCCCTCAAAAATTACAACATAAAGTGTTGCAGGACTTACACGAAGGTCATCTGGGGGGTGTCAAAATGAAATGCCTCGCCAGAGCCTACGTCTGGTGGCCTGGCATTGACAGGGATATTGAGGAAGTAGCAAAAGCGTGCCAAGGGTGCCAGATGGTACAGAACGTACCACCACAAGCCCCACTACATCCGTGGGAGTGGCCCTCAACGCCATGGCAAAGGATCCACGTGGACTTCGCTGGCCCCTTCCTGGATGCGATGTTCCTTATTGTAGTGGACGCCCATTCAAAATGGCCGGAGGTCATAAAGATGTCATCAACGACAGCCGAAAAGACGGTCGCAGTCTTAAGGACCATTTTTGCCCGAAACGGGGTGCCCGAGCAAGTCTGTTCGGACAATGGGCCACAATTTGTGGCAGAAGAATTTCAAGCATTCCTAAAAAGGAATGGAGTGCGACATTATACGTCCGCACCATATCATCCGGCTACAAATGGGCTGGCAGAGCGCTTTGTACAGACTTTTAAAAAGGCCATCAAGGCGATGGGGGAGGAAAGCTTGCCACTACAACACAAGGTGGACAACTTCCTATTCGCATACCGTAATGCTGCACATACGGTGACCAACCAGGCCCCCGCCGTCATGTTCTTTAATAGAAGGTTAAGGTCTCGCCTTGAATTGCTCAGACCAAACATTTGGAGAGATGTGGAAAACCGAGTATTTCATAGGGCTCCTGACAGACAGGCACGGAGCTTCGAGGTGGGGCAGCAAGTGTTGGCCCGTGATTATCGGAATGAAAAGTGGCGGTCTGGTACGATAAAGGCCCGCCAGGGACCCTTGATGTACACAGTTGAGACAGGGGAAGGCATAATCAGACGACATGCTGATCAACTTGTGGAGTCCAGAAACCCAACTGACTCACTACCTCAAACGTCTCAGCACATTGTTACAGCGGAATCACGGCCCAGCTCGTCGTTACAGAGGTCTCAGGATTGCGAAGAGTTCAGCACTCCAGTGATCTCCACGGCACAGGATGTGCCATCAGACACCGACGAGTCCAGCGATGAAGGGGTGATGGAAGTACCGCCGCCTACACCGAGACTGACTAGAGAAAGACGTTATCCTAGTCGAGATAGGAGGCCTCCTCAGAGACTGAATCTATAACATGTTTCTGTTTATATATATATAAGCAGACAACTCTTGATGTAAATATGTTATGTATATTGTGTTACCAAATGTTATTAGCCCTAGTTATGGGGCATCTATTGACTTAATTGCACGGGTACGTTTTAATTAAAAGGGGAGGAATGTTGTGTATGTAATAGGTATGTTACTTTAAACCTATGGCCAGGGCAGCACTACTTTGTAGGGCGTAGTGATACCGTAGTACCACTCCTGGCCATAGGGGTATAAATAGTACTGTGGGTACTGATCTCCCCTCAGTTCCCGCCTGTTGGTATTAAGTAAAGACCTACGTTGAATCTTCCAAGCTGTCTCTTCATTATTGGATTAAGTATAGACACATACTTTACACAGTTAAATCATTTTCATTCAAAATTTACTATTTAAAATTTATAACTGAGCCAAGCTGACACTGACACAATTTAAATTCAAACCTCTAATTTTAAATTCTCATCCTCGTGTTTAAATCTCTTCATGGCCTCACCCCTCCCTATCTCTGTAACCTCCTCCAGCCCTACACCACCACCCACCTCCCCCTGAAATGTCCATTCTTCCAAACTGCCCCCTTGTGCACCGCATCCCCCCGCACCTCACCCATCATTGGTGGCCTTGCCTTCAACTATTTAGATTGGAATTCCCTCTCTAAACCCCTCCACCTCTCTTCCTTTAAGGCCCTCCTCAAAATGCACCTCTTTTATGAAGCAGTTGGCCACCCTTCCAAAGATCTCTTTCTTTGCCCTGGTGTCCATTTTTATCTGATTATGACTCAGTGATGCACCTTGGGGTGTTTTTCTATGTTAACAGTGCCATATAAAAGCAGATTGTTGTTATAGCACTTTAATCCCTGAGCTTGTAGGTCATGGGTTCATGTTCCGCTCTAGGATTTGAGCATATAATCTAGACTGACACTGCATTGCAGTACTGAGGGATACTGCATTCTTGGAAGTGATATCTTTTAGGTGAAGTATTAACCCGAGGCCTTGTCTGCCTGTTCAGGTGGATGTAAATGATCTCATGCCACTATTTGAGGAAAAGCAAGGCAGCTCTCCTGGTGTCCTGACCAACATTTAATCCTGAAACAACATCACCATAAACAGATTAACTGGTCATTTATCTCAGTGTTGTTTGTTGGACTTTGTTATAAGCAAATTGGCTTCCGTGCAAAACTTTAACAATAAAACAAAAAGCAAAAAAAGTTAAAAGCATACTAGCCCTACTGAATTTTTAGTTCACCAATTGAGTATTAGTCTGCATTATTTTGGGGGAACAAGATTCTAATCTAACACTTTTCAATAAGTGAGTATCATTCGAGTTTATAAAGTAAAAAAGAATCATTTAACCCATTTACTAAACCCAAAAACCAACACTGGTTTACTTATTTACTTGCATCAGTTGGTAGCACTCTTGCCTGTGAATCAACAATTCATGGGTTTAAGCCCCACTCTGGCTGATTAAATTATTATCTGAGTGGACATTGTCATTTGACAGTGGAAACTTTCTGAGTTTGTTCCCCTGCTGGCATTGCCTTCCAGTACAATAGACACAGAAAACTAGGCACATTTTTGACTGCTGTGCAAAAGACACTTTACAAGTTATGTGAATATATATGTGTAAAGTCTGTGGGTTGTGCAGTTAATAAATACACAGACTTCAGAAGTAACAAACAAACAGGTCTTTACTATTCGAAGGTCCGGGCGAATCTGCCCCAGCAATCCTGCTACAACACTTATATACTGGTGTGGTCACTATCGGTATTACAGTATACAGAAGCCAAACAAATAGTGCCACACCTAAAGTAGTTCCCTTAAAGGTGAACGGTTACATTCAATAGTTCCCTTAAAGATAGACGGGTACATACACTACAATCCTCCTTTTTTAGCTTATTACTTACAGAGTCCCCGTTAAACATACATATCTTCAACTTCCTATAAAACAAATTACAGATATAATCTCGGTGGAGTCAATGTCATATAAAACAATTTACAATTATAATCTCGGTGGAAACAGTTCACAGGTTCAGTCTCTGCGGAAACAGTTCATAGATTCAGTCTCTGATCTTGACTCGTTCCGAACAACATTTCTTTGGTGTAGCCAGTTCACCTGGATAGCGTGACTCCTCCATAGCCTTTTTCTTGACGTAACAGCTTGAACTTTCGTCCTGTTGAACCAGCAGTGCGGACTTTTACAACCAACTGGCTGTCTTGACATTTTCCAGTTTTCCAACTGATTTAGCTCCTTTCGTAATGTCCCGCCTGGAATGGTAGAAGTGCTAATATTTTAGACAGTTATTATCTTCTGCTTCTTCTTTTTCTTTTCTGCCTTTTTGAAACTCTCGGAGCTCCTTTCTCGGCTGCCAGCTGTAGCGCCACCAATTCTCTATGTTCCTTAGACCTTAAGTGCTTCATCCGGATTTCAGCACTTTGAGAGTTTTCATCACAAGCTGGGCAGACCACATCCTCGTAATATTCAGTGTCACTCAACAGGTCATGGTAATATTCGGGTTCGTCCTGAGTTAGGCCCGCTACAGAGACTTCTTCTTCCTCCTCACCCGTCTGGACGTTAGCTGACGGTGGTTCCTTCCCTAAACATCTTTCTTGAAAAGCCTTCTTCATGCATTCATATTCATCCCGCTCTTCCTGGGTTATCTGCCATTCCTTCACGACGGACCTCATTTGTGAGCTCAATACCTTCCTTTCCATCGGTAATTGCGTTATCAGGCTATTTAACCCTTCTACTGCAGTAACGGTTTCCACATTCTTCTGTTCACCTTGACGTGATTCAACGTACTTTTGGCATCCTTGTAAAATTTGTGTTGCCACCTCAGCTATCTCCGTGACTTTTGAGAGCTCCGAACTCGTTCCCCCTGAAGATTGAAGCTCGTGTTCAGATTGTTCCCCTTGCAGAGTCTTGTCCTGCAGCATATGAAGGAGTTGGCTGACCGTTAACTCTTCCCTGGGAACACAGTGGATCAGAGTCTTCTCCATTTCATCCACCTCTTTCTCCAATACTTCCACCTTACGTTCCTCTTGAACTTTGGCTTTCAGCGCTCGGAAAAGTTGCGCCCTGATGCTCTCTAGTTCATGTTCAGGGACCATTCTTACAGTGTCCTGTTCTTCCACTGAAAGGATTCCCAGTTGAATCTGTTCCGCAAGTTGTTGAACCTCGGTCATTGCCACCTCATATTTGTCTTGGGTGTCCTTCAATGTTTTTATAAGTTCTTGGACATCCTGTCTTTCATGCTCTGCCATGATTTTCACCTCTAATTTCTCATCTATGGATGGAGCTTCTATCGATGAGTCTGTCTTGGCCTTGAGCTCATCAAGAATTTCCTGCAGCCTTTGGACTTCTTGCTCATGTTCAACCTTTAGTTGTTCATAAGCTTCTATTGAAACTAGCTTTTCGGAGGCTGCCGAGTTAACCCCCTCCAGAATTGTAGCCTGGGCCTGTTCATACTGTTCTTTCAACTTCTCACACTCTGCTTGTAAGGAGTCGTAGAGAAGAACTGGAATAAAATCCTGGCTCCCTGAAGATTCCTCTTCCTTTGGTTCATTCTGTAAATATTCTAGTTCCTGAACAGCATCAGGGGAATGTGATTGGTATTTGACCACGATGGCTCTATGGTCGCTCTCTGCTTGAGCTAGCTGTCTCTGTAGTCTTTCCAGGTTCTCCCATTCGGTGTCCCAGAACTTTTCCATATTTTTCATCTCTTGTATGAGACGGTCACTCAACTGTTCTAATTGTTGTCGTACTTTGACATAAGTTTGAGTCCGAACTCGGTGTTCTTCCGTCGTGGATGAATCCTTTGCTTGAACAGGCTCAGAATTCCCTGTCAACCTGGAGTTCTGCTCTGCAGCTTTATTCTTCTTGGTAACATAAGTCCTTCTGCATGTCTGCGTTTCCTTCCCCATTGTCGGCAAGTCCCTTTTAGCCTTGTCTTCCATATTTGCATTGGTCTTATCGTCATCCATTTCAGAATCTGAGCTGATAGCTTGCACCGAGTCCTCCCTCATTATGGCTTTTAGGTAGTGCCATTCCATATCTATTTTCTTAATCCACTCCCATCCTAGAAGTGGTGGTCCTCCTTCAGGTACTACGTACAAATTCATTCTTGGGTGTTCTTTACCTCTATCTCTCACCTTGACTCTTATTTTCCCCATGGGGTATACGTTCTGCCCCGTGTATGTCTGTAATACGAACTTGGTATTTCTTAAAGGTATGTGAGAGAATAGCCAGTGGTAGTCCCTTCGGTTGATGACTGATAGAGCTGATCCAGTGTCCAGCTCCATTCTTACTTGGACTCCAGCAATTTTAATACGACCCAGATCGTTTGTAGATCTGTCTCTTTCCCCACATTGTGGATTCTCAGACTACCCAGCTCCTGGTTGTTTGGGTCTGAGTCTGAATTCTGTTCGTCTGCACTCTTCTCAGCCACCTGATGTACCTTGTTGTACTTTTCTTGTGGTGGCTTCCGTTGATTGTTGGTCTTTTTCCCGGACCGGCATACCTTCGCGATGTGACCCAGTTTGCCACATTTCCTACACTCTTGGTTCTTAAACCAGCATTGATTCTGGTCGTGCGTTGTCTTCCCACAACGGTAGCATTTTGTTGTGCTCGCAGTAATTTGGTCCACCCCGAGTGCCGCCGCCTTTAGCTGCATTTCCGCCGTCCCTTTCGCTGCGGCTTCGTGTGATGCAGCTATGAGGACAGCGCTGTCCAGTGTGAGGTCGTTTTCTTCCAGTAGTCGCTTCTGCGTTCCTTCTTTGGACAATCCGCATACGAACTTGTCCCGCAGTGCCTCTGTCAGATTCCCTCCGAACTGACAGTATTTCGCCAGCCTACGCAGCTCGACCAAGTATTCCGCATTGCTTTCGTCTTTCCTCTGCGTTCTTGCGTAGAATTTGAATCGTTCAGCCAGCATCAACGGTGTGGGGTTCAAGTGGTCCTTCAGCACAGCCACAATTTCTTCGAAGGTCTGATCCGCTGGTTTAGCTGGTGCTATTAGATGCTTCAAGAGCCCGTATGTTTTTGCCCCCATCGAGTTTAGCAATGTTATCGCCTTGTCGTCTTCCTCTATTTTGTTGGCTTCGCAATAGATCTCTATGCGTTCCACGTACGTGGCCCAGTCTTCTATTTCAGAATTAAAGTCGTTAATATTCCCTCGCTTAGGCATCTTTCTTCCCTTGGGAGCAGCACCAGTATTTCTTTAAGTATTCTTATTTACTTGTTTGTTTCTAAGATGGCGGTTTTCCCGCGAAAATGGCGGTTTCCCGCTCTTCCTTTCTCGCCCCGCCCACTTCAATGGCGGTTTCCCGCTTCTGGCGTCTTCTCCGCCTAATGGCGGCTTCCCGCGTTTCTTCCCGGTGAAAGGGGTACGCTTCCCCCACAGCGGACAGGTTCAGCCGCTGGCTGGCTACCGCGCAGCTCCCCTTACTCGGCTATGTCTTTTCCTCCCGCCCGCACGGCTCTACCGGCGCTGGGTACACCCTGTTAACGGAGGACAGTTCAGCCGCTGGACTGGCTCTCGCGCAGTCTCTCTCTCCGTACCCGGCTCTGTCGCTCTCTCACCCGCACGTTCGGTGTTACCGGCCCTGGGTACCCCGTTGGTGGAGAACAGCTCAGCCGCTGGACTGGCTCTCACGCAGTCTCTCACCCTGTTTTCGGCTGTGTCTCTCACCCACTCCCGCACGTTTGGTTTTGCCGGCTCTGAGTACCCCGTTGGTGGAGAACAGCTCAGCCGCTGGACTGGCTCCTCGCAGTCTCTCTCTCCACACCCGGCTCTCACCCGCACGGTTCCCGCTCGTCTCCCCAGCCCTCTCGCAGACCGGTGTTTCCCTCCCCGGCTGCGGCTGGGTTTCCCTTCCCGCGCCTACTCGCAGGCTCAGCGCTTCGTGGCTGCGGTCGCTGCCCGGATTTTTCCCGCCGATCGCGGTCCGGCTGTCACCCGACGCCGTTGGACCCGACTTTTGGCCGGCACAGCTCCCCCTCGACCGAGGTCGAGTGCTCTGCCCTTATCCTCCAGATACTTCTACACCTTCCCCTACTCACAGTCTCTTCGGCCGCCTTGTTTCTTGCTGGTCGGCTCACTCCGCACCGTGGCAGAAGGGTAGTCAGTGCCTGTTGCTGATACAGCTTTTGTTGTTAGTCTTCCTGCTTTCTGTTGTTGCAGCCTCGTGTTTTCTTTTGGTAGCACGACGAGGGCGGTTGTCTCTCTTCGACGCTCTTCGTTGCTTTTGGTAATCTTGCCGCAGGGTACGATCGGACTCGTCGCCACTGTAAAGTCTGTGGGTTGTGCAGTTAATAAATACACAGACTTCAGAAGTAACAAACAAACAGGTCTTTACTATTCGAAGGTCCGGGCGAATCTGCCCCAGCAATCCTGCTACAACACTTATATACTGGTGTGGTCACTATCGGTATTACAATATACAGAAGCCAAACAAATAGTGCCACACCTAAAGTAGTTCCCTTAAAGGTGAACGGTTACATTCAATAGTTCCCTTAAAGATAGACGGGTACATACACTACAATATGTGTATATATATACATATATATATGTATATATACATAAAGTATACGGTGTGTATATCTTCCATTTGAATCATGTCTTCACTTTCAATGTCTTTGTCCACTACAGGTGTAACAGAAGGAGATGATGAGATTAGTAATGAGTTAACTGCATTTAAAATAAAACGAGGAGATATACTAAATAAACTAATGAAATTCAAAGAGGATAAACCCCATGTCCGGATGGACTACGTCTGCGCATTTTAAATGAATCTAGGGAAGAGATAGCAGAGGCATTACTAAACATATATAATAATTAATTAGAAAACGGTGTAGTGCCAGAGGGCTGGCGGACAGCTAACGTAAAATCTATATTTAAGAAGGGAGACAGAACATGTCCAGGGAACTATAGACCAGTCAGCTTAACATCGGTGGTAGGAAAAATAATGGAATCCCTAATAAAGGAGAAAATAGAAGAACATCTAGAAATGAAAAATATAATAAATAGTCAGCACGGATTTCAAAAGGGAAAGTCTTGCTTGACAAACCTAATTTAACTTTTAGACGAGGTAACAGAGAGAGTAAATGTAATTTATCTAGATTTTCAAAAAGCCTTCGATAAGGTACCACATAATAGACTAATGAATAAGATCAGGGAATGTTGAGTCAGAGGACATGTAGTAGAATAGATAGCTAGCTGGCTTCAAAACAGGAAGCAGCGAGTAGGGGTAAAGGGTAGCTATTCAGAGTGGCAGAAGGTGGGAAGTGGTATTCCACAAGGATCACTGCTGGGACCACTGTTGTTCACAATTTATATTAACGATTTAGACCTTGGAATCAAAAACACAATTTCTAAATTTGCGGACAACACCAAATTGGGGGAGCTAGCCAATACTGAGGAGGACTGCAACAAATTACAAGAACCTAAGAGCATAAAAAATAGGAGCAGGAGTAGGCCATTCGGCCCCTTAAGCCTGCTCCACCATTCAATAAGATCATGGCTGATCTTCGACCTCAACTCCATTTTCCCGCTCGATCTCCATATCCCTTGATTTCCCTAGAGTCCAAAAATCTATCTATCTCAGCATTGAATATATTCAAAGACTCAGCATTCACAGCCCTCTGGGGCAGAGAAATCCAAAGATTCACAACCCTCTGAGTGAAGAAATTCCTCCTCATCTCGGTCTTAAATGGCCGACCCCTTATCCTGAGACTATGCCCCCTAGTTCTAGACACTCCAGCCAGGGAAAACAACCTCTCAGCATTTACCCTGTCAACCCTTCAAAATCTTGTATGTTTCAATGAGAACTCCTCTCATTCTTCTAAACTCCAGAAAGTATAGGCCCATTCCACACAATCTCTCATCATAGGACAGCCCACTCATCCCAGGAATCAATCTAGTGAACCTTCGTTGCATCACCTCCAAGGCAAGTATATCCTTCCTTAGATAAGGAGACCAAAACTGTGCACAGTACTCCAGGTGTGGTCTCACCAAGGCCCTGTACAATTGTAGCAAGACTTCCTTACTCTAATACTCCAACCCCCTTGCAATAAAGGCAAACATGCCATTTGCCTTCCTTATTGCTTGCTGTATCTGCATGCTAGCTTTCTGTGTTTCTTGCACGAGGACACCCACATCTCTCTGAACACCAACATTTGAAAGTTTCTCACCATTTAAAAAATATTCTGTTTATCTATTCTTCCTACCAAAGTGAATAACCTCACATTTCCCTACATTACACTCCATCTGCCACCTTACTGCCCACTCACTGAGTCTATCTATATCCCTTTGCAGACTCTTTGGGCTGGATTTTCTGAATGGGAAGCTTTTGGAGGCAGGACTGCTGCTTGCCGGGTTTCAGTCCCGCCTCCATCAGCTTCTGGCCAACCAGTGGGAATTTCCCCTGATTGACCTTGTTAAGCCCGCCCAGCAGGCTCAGCTTACGGGGAAGTCAGTGACAGAGCACATCAACGTATGACGTGTCATCTGTCAAGAACTTTTGAAAGAAGAAATTTCATCGTTTGACGCTCTGTGAAGCTGTCAAACACTGACATTCTGTGTAGTTTGATGAGATTTTGTGTTCAGGACTCATCAAACCTTTCTACTTTGCAGAAATCAGCTGGCTGTTGGATCGGAAGATGCAACAGCCAGTCTGTGATCTCTACAATGGAGATGTCGGGGACTCCGGCTCCACAGCGGCTGAAGGCTGTAGGTAGAAACAAAGGTAAGTTAACATTTCCTAACACTTTACACTCACCTCACATACTTACCACTCCACACTTGCACCCATCACTCACCTCTACATCACACTTTCAGACCACTCCGACCCCCACGGACCTCCTATTCACCTCCTAAACCCTAGCAGGGTTCCCCCAGGTTCAGAAGCCTGCATTTCAGGACGAAAAATGGGGATAATCCTATTTTCTGCCTGTTAACTACCTGTTAACATGCAGCTCATAGGCTTTAATCCCTTCCCGCCTCCAAGGAGATGGGACCTGGGGCAGGACGGCTTCCTGCCTCCTGGCAAGAGGGCACGGAGGCAGGTTGGAGGCGGGTTTGCCACCCGCCCCCAAATTCTGCAACTTTCCTGGCAGTCCCGCCTCCATACCCGCCTCTTCGAGGCTGAGAAAATCCAGCCCTTTGTGTTCTCCTCACAGCTTACTGTCCCACCTAGCTTTGTATCATCAGCAAACTTGTATACATTACACTCAGTCCCTTCATCTAGGTCATTAATATAGATTGTAAATAGCTGAGGCCCCAGCATTGATCCTTGCGGCACTCTACTAGTTACAGCCTACCAGCCTAAAAAATAGCTGTTGATCCCTTCTCTCTGTTTTCTGTCCATTAACCAATGCTCTATCCATGCTACTATATTACCCCCAACCCCATGAGCCTTAACTTGTGTAATAACCTTTTCTGTGCCACCTTATCGAATGCCTTTTGGAAATCCAAATATACTAGATCCACTGGTTCCCCTTTATCTACCCTGCTAGTTACATACTCAAAAATTCAAATAAATTTGTCAAACATGATTTCCCTTTCATTAAACCATGTTGACTCTGCCTAATCATGTTATGATTTTCTAAGTGCCCTGATACCACTTCCTTAACAATGGATTCCAGCATTTTCCCACCGACTGATGTCAGGCTAACTGCCTGTAGTTCCTTGTTTTCTCTCTCCCTCCTTTCTTGAACAGCGGTGTTATATTTGTTATCTTCCAATCTGCTGGGACTGTTCTACAATCTAGGGAATTTTGGAAGATCAAAACCAGTGCATCCACTATCTCTGCAGCCATCTCTTTTAGAACCCTAGGATGTAGGCCGTCAGGCCCAGGGGATTTGTCAGCTTTTAGTCCCATTAGTTTCTCTAGTACTTTTTCTCTACTTATATTAATTACGTTAAGTTTCTCATCCTCATTAGACCCTTGGTTCCCCACCATTTTTGGTATGCTTTTTGTGTCTTCTACCATGATAACAGATACAAAATATTTGTTTAATGGCCCAGAAATTCGGGTCTCCACGGGTGAGTACGCACGGGGTACTCACCCGTAGGCCCAGTGGAAGTGCCGGTTTCCTGCATGCACTGCGCATGCGCGGGAAACCGGCACTTCCGATCCTCTGAACGAAGGGGTTCAGAGGTCAAACGCGTGCGCGGGAGAGGCTGCGCGTGCGCATCGAACTTCGTTTTTTTTTCACAGGTTTTCCCGGGAGGGTAAGCCTGCAGAATTTAGAAATGTAAAAAGCAGGCCTAGGTAAATGGTGAATTAATTAAAATTAAAACATTTTTTCCACAGGTTTATTATTTTTAAATACTTTAAAGCAAGGTAAGTTTATTTTTAGACCCGTTAGAAAATAAAATTATTTTTTTCAAAAATTTAAATTATTGTTTAAAATAGTTATTTCATTTAATTTATAGTTTATTTAAAAAATGTGACAGCACTTCCAGTCAGACTTATGAATGGAGCATTCCCTGCTCCGATTGGCTCCCCATGGCCCACGTGATCCCAGGGGACACTTTGAACTAACTGCGCCCCTGCGCCCCTGGGATATGCAAGCACTGCACGCCGGCAGCTGGACCAGGCCCCGGATCGGAATTCCACAGGGGCCCACAGCTCAACGGCCGGCGTGCTAGGTAAGTGCAGATCGGGGGCTTGCACCCGCGGGAAGCCCCCGACCCGAATTTCTGGGCCATTGTTTCTGATATTTCCTTTAGACATTAATAAATTTGCAGAATGGGCATATAATTGGCAAATGAAATTCAACACAGAGAAATGTGAGCTATTACATTTTGGTAAGAAAAATAGGAAGGTCACATATTAGTTGGAAAATAAGAATCTAAATGGGATAGAATTGAAAAGTGGTGAAGTTATGCTAAACCTGTATCGAACCTTGGTTAGACCACACTTGGAGTACTGTGTGCAATTCTGGTCGCCATGTTATAAAAAGGATATAGAAGCACTGGAGAGGGTGCAGAGAAGATTTACAAGGATGATACCAGAAATGTGAGGGTATACATATCAGGAAAGGATGAACAGGCTGGGTCTCTTTTCTCTTGAAAAGAGAAAGCTGAGGGGTGACCTAATAGAGGTCTTTAAAATCATGAAGGGCTTTGATAGAGTGGATACAGAGAGAATGTTTCCACTTGTGGAGAAGAGCAAAACTAGAGGCCATCAATATAAGATAGTCACCAAAAAATCAAATAAGGAATTCAGAAGAAACTTCTTTACCCAGAGAGTGGTGAGAATGTGGAACTCGCTACCACAGGGAGTGGTTGAAGCGAATAGTATAGATGCATTTAAGGGGCGGTTGGATAAGCATATGAGGGAGAAGCGAATAGAGGGTTATGCTGAAAGATTTAGATGAGGAAAGATGGGAGGAGGGGATGGGATGGGATACAGAGGGGAGCTGAAATAGGGGGGGATGTGCTGCCAATTATAGAGAAAAAAACAAGTCAGCTTGGTAGACAGGGCAAATATATAAGGGCAAGGCTGGATGGCATCTATTTTAATGCAAGGAGTCTTGCGAATAAGGTGGATGAACTGAAGGTGTTGATAAACACATGGGAGTATGATATTGTTGCTATCACGGAGACATGGTTGAGGGAAGGGCAAGACTGGCAGCTCAATATTCCGGGGTACAGAATCTTCAGGCGAGACAGAGGGGGAGGTATAAGAGGAGGGGGTGTCGCAATATTAATTAAGGAGTCAATTACTGCAGTAAGGAGGGATGATATATTAGCAGGGTCCTCTAATGAGGCCATATGGGTGGAGCTTAAAAACAAAAAGGGGGCAAGCACTTTGCTGGGAGTGTACTATAGGCCTCCAAACAGTCAGGGGGAGATAGAGGAACAGATATGTAGGCAAATCTCAGAGAAATGTGCAAATAATAGGGTAATAATAATGGGGGATTTCAACTTCCCCAATATTAACTGGGATAGTCAGAGTGTGAAAGGCTCAGAGGGTGTAGAATTCTTAAAGTGCATCCAGGAGAGCTTTTTGAGCCAGCATGTAGAAAGTCCTACAAGAGAGGGGGCGGTACTGGACCTAATTCTCGGGAATGTGGCCGGCCAAGTGGAAAAAGTGCTAGTAGGTGAGCACTTTGGTGATAGTGACCATAATATGGTAAGATTTAAGGTGGCCATGGAAAAGGACAGGGATGGGCCGGAAATAAAGGTTCTAAATTGGGGGAAGGCCGATTTTAATAGGATAAGGCAGGATCTGGCCAAAATGGACTGGGATCAGCTACTTGTAGGAAAATCCGCATCGGAACAATGGGAGGCTTTCAGAAGGGAGATTGAGAACATACAATGGCAACATGTTCCCGTAAAGGTCAAGGGTGGTTCCAAAAACCACAGGGAACCTTGGATGTCAGGGGATATACGGGAATGGATTAGGAAAAAAAGGAGGGCTTTTGGTAGATACAAAAGGCTAAAGACGGAGGAAGCCCTAGAGGAGTACAAAAAGTGCAGGGGGATACTTAAAAAAGAAATTAGGAGATCAAGGAGGGGCCATGAAATAACACTGGCAAGCAAAATAAAGGAAAATCCGAAGATGTTTTATAAGTATATTAAGGGTAAGAGGATAACTAGGGAAAAAATAGGGCCCATTAGGGACAAAAGTGGCAATCTGTGTGTGGAGCCGGAAGATGTAGGAGGGGTTCTGAATGAATTTTTTGCGTCTGTTTTCACTATGGAGAAGGACGATGTAGACATAGAAATAGGGCGGGGGGACTGTGATATGCTCGAACATATTAACATCGAGCGGGGGGAGGTATTGGCGGTTTTAGCTGGCCTAAAAATGGATAAATCCCCAGGCCCGGATGAAATGTATCCCAGGCTGCTGTGTGAGGCAAAGGAGGAGATTGCGGGGGCTCTAACACATATATTCAGGACCTCTCTGGCCACAGGGGATGTGCCAGAGGACTGGAGAACCGCTAATGTAGTACCATTATTCAAGAAGGGTAGTAGGGAAAAACCGGGGAACTACAGGCCAGTGAGCCTAACATCAGTGGTAGGAAAATTATTGGAAAAAATCCTGAGGGACAAAATGTGTCTCCACTTGGAGAGGCAAGGATTAATCAGGGATAGTCAACATGGCTTTGTCAAGGGAAGATCATGTCTGACTAATTTGATTGAATTTTTTGAGGGGGTGACTAGGTGTGTGGATGAGGGTAACGCAGTGGATGTGGTATACATGGATTTCAGTAAGGCCTTCGATAAAGTCCCGCACAGGAGACTGGTCAAGAAGGTAAGAGCCCATGGAATCCAGGGTGCCTTGGCACATTGGATACAAAACTGGCTTAGTGGCAGAAGGCAGAGGGTGATGGTCGAAGGTTGTTTTTGTGACTGGAAGCCTGTGGCCAGTGGGGTACCACAGGGATCGGTGCTGGGTCCCTTGCTGTTTGTGGTCTACATTAATGACTTGGATATGAATGTAAAGGGTATGATCAGTAAGTTCGCGGATGATACAAAAATTGGTAGGGTGGTAAATAGCGAGGAGGGTAGCCTCAGTCTGCAGGACGATATAGATGGGTTGGTCAGATGGGCGGAACAGTGGCAAATGGAATTTAACCCGGAAAAGTGCGAGGTGATTCACTTTGGGGGGACTAACAAGGCAAAGGAATACACAATGAATGGAAAGACCCTAGGCAAGACGGAGGGTCAGAGGGATCTGGGTGTGCAAGTACACAGATCCCTGAAGGCGGCGGAACAGGTGGATAAGGTGGTAAAAAAGGCATATGGGATACTTGCCTTCATTAGCCGAGGCATTGAATATAAGAGCAGGGAGGTTATGATGGAGCTGTATAAAACACTGGTTAGGCCACAGCTGGAATATTGTGTGCAGTTCTGGTCGCCACACTACAGGAAGGATGTGATCGCGTTAGAGAGGGTGCAGAGGAGGTTCACCAGGATGTTACCAGGGCTGGAGCGCTTCAGCTATGAAGAGAGACTGGGCAGGTTGGGTTTGTTTTCCTTGGAGCTGAGGAGGCTGAGGGGGGACATGATTGAGGTGTACAAAATTATGAGGGGCATAGATAGGATGGATGCTGAGGAGCTTTTTCCCTTAGTAGAGGGGTCGATAACTAGGGGGCATAGATTCAAGGTAAAGGGCGGGAGGTTTAGAGGGGATTTGAGAAAGAACTTTTTCACCCAGAGGGTGGTTGGAGTCTGGAACCCACTGCCTGAAAGGGTTGTGGAGGCAGAAACCCTCACAACATTTAAGAAGCATTTGGATGTGCACTTGAAATGCCATAGCATACAAGGCTACGGGCCAAATGCTGGAATATGGGATTAGATTAGACAGGGCTTGATGGCCGGCGCGGACACGATGGGCCGAAGGGCCTCTATCCGTGCTGTATTACTCTATGACTCTATGAGGCTCGACTGGAGCTTAAACACCGGCATGGACTGGTTGGGCCGAATGGCCTGTTTCTGTGCCGTATGTCCTATGTAATCCCACAGGTGGAAAAAGGAAGTGTAAGATAATGTCATCTGTCTTCAAGGCTTGAGCATGTAATTTAGTGTGAAACTTCAGTACAATAATGAGAACATTTTAAAAATAACTAAATCTTGGTCCATGCCGGTGTTTATGCTCCACACGAGCCTCCTCCCACCCCTCTTCATCTAACCTAATCAGCATAAGCTTCTCTTCCTTTCTCCCTCATGTGTTTATCCAGCTTCCCCATAAATGCATCTATGTTATTCGCCTCAACTTCTCCCTGTGGTAGCAAGTTCCACATTGTAACCACTTTCTGGGTAAAGAACAAGGTATACATAAATGCAAGTTCATTCTTGCTACTCGATTATAATTTTTTGTTAACTTTGTCAGTAACATAGAGGAACAATAATGAAACAAAAGAATATAAGATAACATTTTATTCTAGTGCTGCACAGACTCAATCCACTTTGGATTGGTAGAAGGCTCGTGTGGAGCATAAACCGGTATAGACCTGTTGGGCCGAATGGCCTGTTTTTGTGCTGTAAATTCCATATGTAATTCTATGCAATATACCTTATTGCATCTCTTTCAAACATCCCAAACTGCTTCTCAGCCAATTAATAACTTTAATGTGGGGTGACCATTATAACTGGGCAAATATGGCAGCCATATTACCATATTTAAAGGGAAAATTGATCACAGGTGTCAAAAATTGCAACTTGGTTGATTGCAACAGCAATTAAATGTGAGCCTTTATGTTGAAGAACAAGGAGAGGGGGATATTGGGCAGGAGATGGGAAGGGTAGGAAGGTGAAGGAATCAAAGGTATGTTCAAAGAGATAGATTTTTAGGGGTCTTTTGAAAGAAGGAAGGGAGATAGCGAGGCAAAGTGATTTTGAGAGAGCGTTTTAGAAAGAAGCTTTGCCCACTGGATCTGGCAGGATAAGATAGCCTAGACTGTCAATGGAGACTAACACATCCTTAAGTGTAACATGAATATTTGGCATGTGGCATCTATATCAAACATCAGTAGTGCGCACGTGTCCCTCTTGTGTGCCCTGTTCCCATTAACCCCATTTCTCAGGAGAGTCACAATGGGCTTGAAGGCATTTGGAGGTTTCAGTGAGGGCACCATAGAATGTATTGCTTCAGAGTTACACATTTTGTGGCAGTTTTGATTTGGCTGTTCCTGGTTTGCTTATTTCTGGTTCTGGATTGCTCTGGTTTTACAGGAGCTCCTTCGCGGATGTCTGCCCCTGCTGATTCCCATTTCACTCTTGTTTTGAGCATTTTCTAATTAAAATGTGTAAAATATCCCAGCAATTTTCAAAATTAAAAAAGGCTGGTGGGCATGAGGAGATATTAAGCAAAACAATTGCCCTATTATTTCAATTTACACCATTAGCACTTGAACTATGCAAATGAACAAGGTTTATAGCATTCAGTGAAGTTGGAAAATGACTGACTCAGAGCTGTATTTTCTACATTCTTGAAGGCGTTCATAATGCAGAGACTGCAGAAAGTATACCGATGATCTTAAATGTCTTACTAACATGAAGAGAAAATAAGAAAAGCTATAGATCTGTAAAGATAAGCACTATGTCCCTCGCCTCCACCCCACTTCATCACAAAATGAAAAAGCTGACCTTGGTGGAAAAATGGTGAGTATTCTATGCAATCATCTCGGAGAAGAGCTCACAGATCATCAGATTCTGCTAACTGATACTTAATTTTTTTTTTACAAATAGTTCTCTCCATTCAGGAAACAACTCATTTCAAAAACACTTTAAGATTATAGGAAGTCTACGGTTAATTAATAACAATCCTCCAATTCATATCTTCAGAGATAATTCTTCCACAGCTCTGAATTTGCAGTAGAAGACACCATCCCATCAGATGGGGGTAAAATGAGTGTGATAATGAGGAGACAACTTACAGAGGGAAGCCCATCCGAACCCTTGCAGCCAATGCTGCTCTTAATTGGAAATTAGAGGGTTTATAAATCAGGCTGATGGTGACTCACTGTCCATTTTCTTCCACCTTTCCCCCCCCATAAAAGACGACATCTGGCTTCTGCCCAACATCTCCAGAGAAGTTGAGCAATTTGATTGACCTTAAGAATTTAGTAGAGTGGGATTCAAACCTTTACTTTCCCACTCAATGACACCATCTTCATAGGAACGTAGGAACAGGGGTAGGCCTTTCAGCCACTTGAGCCTGTTCCACCATTCAATTAGATCATGTCTCTGATCTATACATCAACTCCATTTACCTGCCTTTGCTCCATATCCCTAGATATTCTTATCTAACAAAAATCTATCAATCTCAGTCTTGAAAATTTCAATTGGTGCAGCATCCACAGCCTTTAAGGGGAAAGTTTCCACTGCTCTTTGTGTGAAAAATTGCTTCCTGATTTCCCTCCTTACTGGCCTAGCTCTCATTTTAAGATTATGCCCACTTCTTCTGGATTCCCCGACTAAAGGAAAATCACTTTTCTGTGTCTACCCTGTCGAATCACTTTATTATTTTGAATTTTCAATTAGATCACCCCTCAACCTCTACACTCAAGGAAATACAAACCAAATTTATATAGCCTGTCCTCATAATTTAACTTGTATGGGGATATCAAATTTACTGCTTTGTAATCATTACTAGGTATTCAACATTCCCTAAGGATATCATTCCCAGGTATCTACCATTCCTAATGTACTTGCTTCCAAGTACCAATTGACAACAACAGCTTGCATTTGTATAGCGCCTTTAAGGTAGAATAACATCCCAAGAAGACTGAGATCATTTACAAGCTAAATGGTACAATTTTAAAGGGGGATAGTGAGAGGGCACAGATTTAAGGTGATTGACAAAAGAACCAGAGGTGACATGAGGAAAAATATTTTTATGCAACAACTGGTTAGAATTTGGAATGCATTACCTGATAGGGTGGTGAATACAGATTCAATAGTAGCCTTTTAAAGGGAATTTGATAAATACTTGAAGAGAAAAATTTGCAGGGATATGGGGGAAGTGCGGGAGAGTGGGACTAACTGGATTGCTTTATGAAAGAGCTGGCGCAGACTCAGTGGGCTGAATGTCCTCCTACTGTGCTGTACTATTCTATGATTCATTGGATCAAGTGCTTGCTGTAACTCAATAAAGACATAATCAGATGAGGTACTATTGTCTGTCCTAAAGATATATTGAATTCAGTTTTACAGTAAATATAGAGTCAGCACAGTGGGGATGTAGGTGAGATAAGGATTGGTGCAGAAATGGGTGCAACTTAGCAGTCTCAAACTCACACATCTACCTTCAGGTACCCCTTAACTAACTCACCAAGACTTTTAGGTCAACTGTGTGGATCATGTGAGCTGGTGTATGGGTGTCTCAATCAAAGCAATTGTGTGGGTGAGGGATTGTCGGTTACTGCAATACCATGGTTACCTTTTGGAAACTATTTTTTAACATGACAAAACATTTAAAATAATACATCAATAAAAATATTGAAATGTTTTCAGGAAATTACACCTGTTCCACCTCATCACCCCCCAAATTACAGAGGGCACACTATTTTGAAACATCATAGTAACAGCGCTGTGAAGGTCACCTGGAAGCTATGATTTTAAAGCTAACCCCCAGGTCACCCTAGCAGATCTATACTCAGAATCGATATATTACCAGTGGTTGGACGTTTGACCTTCAGGCTCAGTGGCCAATGCAAATTAATTTAAAGCTGCTTGAAACTCTACATTTATCATTATCTTTTTGGATACTTCTTCAAATAATGAGCTCCAGGAAAAGTAAAATCAGCTTAGTTTCAAAACCGTAATTACAATTAATGGCCAGACTTTTCTTGATCAACTAAAAGAAAGCTTAGCTTAAGCCCTCCTAAATAAATAGCATGCTGTTTGACAGCACAATGTTTTGCTTTGTGTTAAAGGATCATTTCTGCTTCATTCAGCACTCTTACCCATGAATCTTGCCTTTGGCCACAATATATTTGACCCAAAAATAAAAATGACATTTTATTATTTTAAGATAAATACTGTGGCAATAAGAGCAGGTCAGAGGCTGGGTATTCTGCAGCGAGTGTCTCACCTCTTGACCATCTACAAGGCACAAGTAAGGAGTGTGATGGAATACTCTCCACTTGCCTAGATGAGTGCAGCTCCAACAACACTCAAGAAGCTCAACACCATCCAAGACAAAGCAGCCCGTTTGATTGGCACCCATTCTACCACCTTAAACATCCACTCCCTCCACCACTGGCGTACCATGGCTGCAGTGTGTACCATCTACAAGATGCACTGCAGCAACTTGCCAAGGCTTCTTCAGCAGCACCTCCCAAACCCGTGACCTCTTCCACCTAGAAGGACAAGGGCAGCAGACTCATGGGAACACCACCACCTCCAAGTTTCCCTCCAAGTCACACATCATCCTGACTTAGAAGTATATCACCGATCCTTCATCGTCGCTGGGTCACATACCCGGAACTCCCTACCTAACGGCACTGTGGAAGTACCTTCACCACACGGACTGCAGCGGTTCAAGAAGGCGGCTCACCACCACCTTCTCAAAGGCAATTAGGGATGGGCAATAAATGCTGGCTTTGCCAACGACACCCACATCCCATAAAAACAAACAAAATTTTTTTTTTTTTAAGGTCTTAAAGGGCCTATTTTCCAACTTGTGGTCAATAAGGTCCTTTAGATTTTTTTCATGTGCTGAATTAAAGCCGCTCTGGGGCATGCTCTGATAAACAGTAATTGAAATTATGGCCAATAGCAAATTAGGACATCCAATCACCTTAATGAGCAGTGAATGAGTCTACTGACTCCTACTGACATTGGGGAGGCTGTAATCCTGATATGTTGATAGAAAAGATTCAAATCAAAAAGGCAAGATTTACCGAGGAGGAGGTGGCCATCATGGTTGAGGTTTGGGGATCTAGTTCTCTAATCCATACTCCATGAAGCAGACATGGAATTATTGCTGTCTCAATCTAATGAAGGACTTTGCAAGAAGCTAGAAAATGTGATGTTAAAAAAGGCTAGTCAAGGGCGACTATGAATGCTTTTTATAGACTGAGGAAAAGATGTGATCTACGAGTTTGATCTGGAGAAGGTGACATAGGCCAATACGAGCTTTTCCACTGATGAGTCCAATGAGTTTCTCCCATTGTGTACAATGTTATCTGTAACACCATGACTAATATTTAGTTTAGCCAATAGTAATACAGGAAACTTTCGATTAACCGACCCCTAAATAACCGGAAATGTTGGTTAACCGGCAAAATTCAGGAGTAGGTTCAGGTAACTTTTATTACTTTTTTTACTCCATTTGTTGCTGTGCAAGGGTGTGGCTGCAGCTGTTGCTAAGCTACAGAGACGCTTGCAACTTGTGCCGATTGTTCTGAAGCTGTTGCTAAGCAACAGGGTTTGTTGCTTTATAAGGAGCTCTGAGCTCCGTATCTTTTACTATAGCGTTCGGTTATCCGGAATTGTTGATGAACCGGCACCACGTCGGTCCCGTCCGTGCCGGATAACAGAAAGTTTCCTGTAGTTCAGAAACAAGTTATTACCTAAGATTGCTTGCTTTGTACACAATATTATCATTAGTACATATCAGCATTACTGTGAAATAAGACATCTGCGATCTCCTACTGACATTTTCCTTGTACCATTGCATCACGCCCTGCACCAGAATGCATGCACACATTCATCACAACTAATCTAGGTAATCGCAAAGATACAGAGCTAATGACACTTCTAGAGATTCGTGAATTAGCAGCTACGTGAGCACTCCCTGAACATGAAGGGTGTAGCTTTATTAGCTAGGTCAGTGAATGGTCACAAATGCTTAAACCTGAGCTAAAGAGGAAGTCAGTTTGACACAGAAATCATTTGACCTGTCTTCAAAATTAGATGCTGTAACACTGAAAAAAAATTATCATATCATCGGCATGCTTCCCACTATGATTGATCAGAGGTTTGAAAAAAACAAAGATTATTTTTCATTCGTTCATGGGATATGGGCATCGCTGGCAAAGCCAGCATTTATTGCCCATCCCTAATTGCCCTTGAGAAGGTGGTGGTGAGGTGACTTCTTGAACCACTGAAGTCCGTGAGGTGAAGGTACTCCCACAGTGCTGTTAGGGAGGGAGTTCCAGGATTTTGATTCAGCGACGATGAATATATTTCCAAGTCAGGATGGTGTGTGACTTGGAGGAGAACTTGGAGTTGATGGGGTTACCATGCGTCTGCTGCCCTTGTCCTTCTAGGTGGTAGAGGTCGCGGGTTTGGGAGGTGCTGTCGGAGAAGCCTTGGTGAGTTGCTGCAGTGCATCTTGTAGATGGTACACACTGCAGCCACGGTGCGCCGGTGGTGGAGGGAGTGAATGTTTAAATTGGTGGATGGGGTGCCAATCAGGTTCGCTGCTTTGCCCTGGATGGTGTCGAGCTTCTTGAGTGTTGTTGGAGCTGCACTCATCCAGGCAAGTGGAAAGTATTCCATCACACTCCTGACTTGTGCCTTGTAGATGGTGGAAAGGCTTTGGGGAGTCAGGAGGTGAGACACTTGCCACAGAATACCCAGCCTCTGACCTGCTCTTGTAGCCACAGTATTTATGTGGTTGATCCAGTTAAGTTTCTGGCCAATGGTGACCCCCCAGGATGTTGATGCTGGGAGATTCAGTGATGATAATCCCGTTGAATGCCAAGGGATGGCAGTTAGACTCTCACTTGTTGGAGATAGTCATTCCCTGGCACTTATGTGGCACAAGTGTTACTTGCCACTTATCAACCCAAGCCCTTTGTCATCCAGGTCTTGCTACATGCGGGCACGGACTGCTTCATTATCCGAGGAATTGCGAATGGAATTGAATACGATGCAATCATCAGCGAACATCCCCACTTCTGACCCTATGATGGAGGCAAGGTCATTGATGAAGCAACTGAAGATGGTTGGGCCTAGGACACTGCCCTGCGGAACTCCTGCAGCGATGTTCTGGGACTGAGTTGATTGGTCTCAAACAACCACAATCATCTTCCTTTGTGCTAGGTATGACTCCAGCCAGTGGAGAGTTTTCCCCCTGATTCCCATTGACTTCAGTTTTACTAGGGCTCCTTGATTCCACACTTGGTCAAATGCTGCCTTGATGTCAAGGGCAGTCACTCTCACCTCACCTCTGGAACTCAGCTGCTTTGTCCATGTTTGAACTGAGACTGTAATGAGGTCTGGAGCTGAGTGGTCCAGGCGGAACCCAAACTGAGCATTGGTAAGCATGTTATTGGTGAGTGAAGTGCTGCGTGATAGCACTGTCGACGGCACCTTCCATCACTTTGCTGATGATTAAGAGTAGACTGATGGGGCAGTAATTTGCCGGGTTGGATTTGTCCTACTTTTTGTGGACAGGACATACCTGCGCAATTTTCCACATTTTCAGGTAAATGCCAGTAGTTGTACTGGAACAGTTTGGCTAGAGGCACTGCTAGTTCTGGGGCACAAGTGTTCAGCATGACAGTTAAGATGTTGTCGGGGCCCATAGTCTTTGCTGTATTCAGTGGGCTCAGCCATATCTTGATATCATGTGGAGTGAATTGAATTGGCTGAAGTCTGGCTTCTGTGATGGTGGGGACCTCGGGAGGAGGCCAAGATGGATCAGCCACTCGGCACTTCTGGCTGAAGATGGTTGCAAACGCTTCAGCCTTGTCTTTTGCACTCACGTGCTGGGCTCTGCCATCATTGAGGATGGGGATGTACATGGAACCTCCTCCTCCCATTAGTTGTTTAATGGTCCACCACCATTAATGACTGGATATGGCAGGACTGCAGAACGCTATTCTGATCCATTGGTTGTGGGATCACTTAGCTCTGTCTATAGCATGCTGTTTCCTCTGTTTAGCATATATGTAGTCCTGAGTTGTAGTTTCACCAGGTTGGCACTTCATTTTTAGTTATGCCTGGTGCTTCTCCTGCCATGCTCTTCTACACTCCTCATTGAAACAGGGCTGGTCCCCTGGCTTGATGGTAATGGTACAGCGAGGGATATGCCAGGCCATGAGGTTACAGATTGTGATGGAATACAATTCTACTGCTGCTGATGGCCCACAGTGCCTCATGGATGCCCAGAATTGAACTATTAGATCTGTTCTGAATTTATCCCATTTAGCATGGTGGTATTGCCACACAACACAATGGAGGGTCTCCACAATGACTGTGCGGTGGTCACTACTACCAATACTGTCATGGACAGATGCACCTGGAACAGGTAGATTGGTGAGGACGAGGTCAAGTAGGTTTTTCCCTTGTGTTGGTTCCCTCACCACCTGTCGCAGGCCCAGTCTGGCAGTTATGTCCTTCAAGACTCGGCCAACTTAGTCAGTAGTGGTGCTACCGAGTCACTCTTGGTGATGGACACTGAAGTCCCCCACCCAGAGTACATTCTGTGCCCTTGCTACCCTCAGTGCTTCTTTCAAGTGGTGTTCAACATGGTGGAGTACTGATTCATCAGCTGAGGGAGGGCGAAAGACTTCATGGGGTCTGGAGTCAATATTGAGGACTCCCAGGGCTACACCCTCCTGACTGTCTACCAATGTGTCTCCAGCTCTGGTGGGTCTGTCCTGCCGTGGGATGGTGATGGAGGAGTCTGGGATATTGGCTGAAAGGTATGATTCTGTGAGTATAACTATGTCAGGTTGTTGCTTGACTAGACTGTGGGACGGCTCTCCAAATTTTAGCACAAGTCCCCAGATATTACTGAGCAGGACTTTGCAGGGTCGACTGGGCTGGGTGTCCCTTTGTCGTGTCCGGTGCTGGGTGGTCTGTCCAGTTTTATTCTTAGTATACTTCTTTGTAGCGGTTTGATACAACTGAGTGGCTTGCTAGGCCATTTCAGAGGGCAGTTGAGAGTTAACCACATTGCTGTGGGTCTGGAGTCACATGTAGGCCAGACCAGGTAAGGACTGCAGTGAAGCAGTTGGGTTTTTACGACAATCCGGTAGTTTCATGGTCACCATTATTGATACTAGCCTTTTATTCCTGATTTATTTAATTAACTGCCGTGGTGGGATTTGAACTCATATCTGCACGGATCATTAGTCCAGGCCTCTGAATTACTAGACCAGTAAAATAACCGCTATTTTACCATTCCCTTAAATCCACCTCAGGAATGAATAATGTACTGAACCAAAAACTGCAAATCATCATGGAGAGAATGGCAACCAACATCGCTAATGTAATATGATCTTTTGTAATCCAGGGAGTAAGTGGCTGTAACATTTGGAGATTTTTATCTATATTACCTTTAAGGCATTTTGTTTTAATTCATCTTAATATATTGACTTAAAGTTAGATTCAGTTTACACAGGGTTAACTATCAGCGAAGCACAAGCCATTTAGAATATTGATTTGCATGATTCTTGGGTAGGGATGTCAAACGAGCCAGCCATCATAGACCATTTATTTGTGTATGTGACTTTAGTTACGACACAATGAAGTTCATTCAGGTCTGCGCCTTGGTATTTTTCCCATTAATTAGAATGGTTTTCATTAGTTGTGCCTAGCAGCGTGCTGAGCTGAACCAGGCGTACAGCAAAGTCCACAATGAGAAGCTCAACAGTAAGGAGCCAAAACAAGCCACGGAAAACCTGAAATGTGGAAAGGCAGCTTGACCTGATAGTATAGCTAATGAACTCTTACTACTCTTTGAGATGAGCACAGAGGTGGCTACTTGACCCTTTCAGCTCTTGCATGGAGACAACACTGACAACTGAGGATGTTGGGACAGGCCATGGTGGTTCCAGTACTCAAACCACATAAAGAACCTAACCCTGCAGAGAGTTACCGCATCTCTTTACTCAGCTCAACCTACAAGTCCTATATGGGTGGATGATCATGAGTAGAATTGTGGCAATGGTTAAAGGGCAGCTAGTTGAGGGCTAAGCTAGTGTCCACAAAAGATGTTTATGCTGTGCAAACCTAACTCAATACATTGCAGATGGCTTCGAAACCTGAAAAATTACAGGGATGTTGGAACCTCATGTCATAGGCCCTAGCCCATATAGTTGGGTACCTACAAAAAGGCAGTTAGATCATAACTATCTGAGGTACCCCTTACTTTAATACTCCTACCCAAAATTAATAATTTTTGCCAAATTGTAGTCTTCTATTGGATGAATCACATTCCACCAATGCTAATGGTATCAACAGGGGAGTATAGAGAACGCTTCTGTTGTACATAGCCATAAATTGAAAAGAGCTGCACCCCATTGAAGTATACATAGAAAGCACATTTAGTACTCATTTTTGGAGCACAATAAATTGAATGAAATCACTATCTTTGCCCATATCCTCTGTTTGAAAGATTTTTGATGAGACATAGAGACAACAATAAATTCAAATAATGGGAGTGGATGCAGGTGTGACAACAATGATTAATTTAATCGGCAGTCATTATAGATGTAATATTTTATGTGCAGTTAGTACAATGGGTCATACATATGACTTGGTATCAGAATGGTCAGTGAAGTCTCTCAGCATGGGCTGATTCCTTCAACTAAACTATGTGATAAGCTATGGTTGCTAAAATTCCGTTTCTCCTCTGGGAGGACAATAAAGAAAGACTTGCATTTATATAGCACCTTTCACGACCACCGGACGTCCCAAATCGCTTTACAGCCAGTGAAGTACTTTTGAAGTGGAGTCACTGTTGCAATGTAAGAAATGTGCAGTAAGCCCCTGCATATTTCCAATGCACACAGCAAGCTCCCACAATCAGCAATGTGATAATGACCAGATAATCTGTTTTAGTGATGTTGATTGAGGGATAAATATTGGCCAGGACAACTCCCCTGCTCTTCTTTGAAATAGTGGCCATGGGATCTTTTATGTCCACCTGAGAGGGCAGACAGGGCCTCAGTTTAACATCTCATCCAAAAGACAGCACCTCTGACTCCCTCAGCACTGCAGTGTCAGCCTAGATTTTTGTGCTCAAGTCTCTGGAGTGGGACTTGAACCCACAATCGTTTAACTCAGAGGCAACTGTGCTAGCAACTGAGCCACAGCTGACACATAGGTGCTACAATAGGAGCAAATGATCTGCTGCAGCTAGGTTTACCACTTTATGCATCTTCTTTACTCCTATTGTAAGTGTGATTTATACTTTCACATCTCCATATGCTGTAACTACCCATAACCACAATAATTTGCATTTATCTAGTGCCTTTCATTTAGAAAAAGTCCCAAGGTGCTTCACAGGAGAGTGGAAGAGAAATATAAATGAACAGATAAATGAATAGATGGCAAGCCTTAATAACAACAGAAAATGCTGGAAATACTCAGCATCTGTGGCCCTTCATCAGAACTGAAACGTTGGCCCAGAAATTCGGGTCTCCGCGGGTGAGTACACACGGGGTACTCACCCGTAAGCCCAATGGAAGTGCCGGTTTCCGCATGCACTGTGCATGCGCGGGAAACCGGCACTTCCGTTCCCCTGAAAGAAGGGGTTCAGAAGTTGAACGCGTGCGCGGGAGAGGCAGCGCATGCGCATCGAACTTACGTTTTTTTTGCAGGTTTTCCCGGGAGGGTAGGTCTCCAAAAGTTAGACATGTAAAAAGCAGTTGCAAGGCCTGCTTTTTACAAGGTAAGTAGTGGATTAATTAAAATTAAAACATTTTTTCCACAGGTTTATTATTTTTAAATACTTTAAAGAAAGGTAAGTTTATTTTTAGCCCCATTAGAAAATGTAATTAATTTTTTCAAAAATTTAAATTATTGTTTAAAATAGTTATTTCATGTAATTTATAGTTTATTTTAAAAATGTGATGTTTTTTTTAAAATTTATTTGAAGTTTTAGTGATGTTTTGGGGCTGAATTGTATTCATAGATTTGACAGGTCTTCCTGTCAAATTTATGAATGGCGATTCCCTGCTACCATTGGCTCTCCATGGCCCACGTGATCCCAGGGGACGCTTCAAACTAACTGCACCCCTGGGATACACAAGCACTGCGCGCCGGCAGTTGGAGCAGGCCCAGGATCGGAATCCCACGTGGGCCCACAGCACAATGGCCGGTGCGCTAGGTAAGTGCAGGACGGAGGCTTGCACCCGCAGGAAGCCTCCAACCTGAATTTCTGGGCCGATGTCATTGAGGGCAGCATGGCGGTGTGGAAGAGAGGCTGAAAGCTAGATCGTTTGGGGACTCCTTGAACTAACTGGGGAGCAGGAAGAGAAGTAATTGCTGGACAATTTCTGGTTGTATTCAAACAAAGTTCATAATACCGTAGAGAACCAAGCTGTATATAAAAAGTACAGCGCAAATCTAAAAAAAGGAATAAAAGGGGCTAAGAGAGAATGGCTAACATAAAAGGGAACCCAAAAGTCTTTTATAAACAAATAAATAGTAAAAAGGTAGTCAAAGTGAAGGCAGAGGGCATGGCTGAGGTACTAAATGAGTATTTTGCATCTGTCTTCACTTGAGAAGCGGATGCTGCCAATGTAGCAGAAAAGTAGGAGGCAGTAGCAATATTGGATAGGATAAAAATAGAAAGAGGTACTTAAAAGGTTGGCAGTTCTCAAAGTAGCAAAGTCTCCCAGTCCAGATGGAATGCATCCTAGGTTACAGAGGGAAGTAAGGGTAGAAATTGCCGAGGCTCTGGCCACAACTTTCCAATCCTCCTTGGATATGGGAGTGATGCCAGAGGACTGGAGGATTGCAAATGTTACGCTCCTGTTTAAAATAGGGGAGGGGGAGGGGGATAAACCTGACATCTACAGGCCAGTCAGCCCAACGTCGGTGGTGGGGGAAACTTTAGAAACAATAATCCGGGAAAAAATTATTTGGCATTTGGAAAAGTATGGGCTAATAAATGATTGTTAAAGGCAAGTCATGTTTGACTAACTTGATCGAG
This sequence comes from Somniosus microcephalus, assembly GCF_052327205.1. Taxonomy (NCBI): domain Eukaryota; kingdom Metazoa; phylum Chordata; class Chondrichthyes; order Squaliformes; family Somniosidae; genus Somniosus; species Somniosus microcephalus. The sequence continues at coordinate 32,411,373 of NC_141012.1, read as the reverse complement.
TTCTTTGATGAAGTAACAGAGAAGATTGATGAGGATAGTGCAGTTGATGTTGTGTATATGAGAAATTTGACAAGTACCACGTAATAGACTTGTTAGAAAAATTAAAGCCCATAGGATTAAAGAAACAGTGACAGCAGGGGTACAAAATTGGCTAAGGGACAGAAAGCAGAGAGTAGGTGGACAGTTGTTATTCAGACTGGAGGGAGGTATAAAGTGGATTTCCCCAGGGGTCGGTATTAGGACCACTGCTTTTTTTGATATATATTAATGACCTGGACTTGGGTATAAAGGGCATAATTTCAAGGGGCTGGATTTTACCAGCCCTGAGGAGGCAGGTCTGGAGGCGGGACTGCTGGGAAAATCAAAAAGAATGGGAGCGGGTCCCGATCCCACTCCTAACCCGCCTCCGACCAATCTTCCCAGGAGTCGGGTCCCCGATTTGTGCAGGGACCCGACTCCGAGCAATGGGAAGAGGATTATAGCCACTTAACTGCCTGTTAACAGGTAGTCAACAGGCAGTTAAGAGGCTTTTTCCCATTTTGAGACTTCTGCTGCAGGCTTCCCGATGTCAGGGGAACCCCGCCAGGGTAAGTGAGGCGTGCTGTGGATCTGTTGTAATGTTTGTGTATAGATGACAGCTGCAGAAGTGGTGTAAAGGATGCAATGGGACACTGGGGTCCCGCCCCCAACTCATCTCGGCAGGTAAAATCCAGCCTAAAGTGTACAAATGATACGAAACTCGGAAATGTAGTAAACAATGAGGAGGATAGTAAGAGACTTCAGGAGGACACAGACAGATTGGTGAAATGGGCGGATACACGGCAGATGCAATTTAATGCAGAGAAGTGTAAAGTGATACATTTTGGTAGAAAGAATGAGGTGAGGCAATATGAACTAAATTATACAATTTTAAAGAGGGTGCAGGAACAGAGAGACCTGGGATGTGTGTACACAAATCTGTGAAGGTGGCAGGACAAGTTGAGAAGGCTGTTAAAAAAGCACATGGGATCCTTTTCTTTATTAATAGTGGAATAGAGTACAAAAGCTAGGAGGTTATGCTAAACCTTTATAAAACACTGGTTAGGCCTCAACTGCAGTATTGTGTTCAATTCTGGCAACCACTTTAGGAAGGGTGTCAAGGATTTGGCGAGGGTGCAGAAGAGATTTACCAGAATGGGACTAGGAATGAGGGACTTCAGTAATGTGGAGAGACTGGAGAAGCTGGTGTTGTTAGAGGTTTAGAGGAGATTTGATAGAGGTGATCAAAATCATGAATGGTTTTGATAGAGTAAATAAGGAGACACTGGGCTGGATTTTGCTACGGGGGCGGGTTGGAGGTGGGAAACCCACATTCGGGCTTGTTGTCCCGCCTCCATGGAGATGTGGCCAACCCACTGGATTTTCCTCTGATTGACCTTGTTGAGCCCGCCCTGTGGGCTCAGCAGGCCAATTAAGGGCCACCCGGCAACAGGTGACGTCAGAGATTGACATTTCATCTGTCAAAAGCTTTTGGCACATGAAATATCAGTGTTTAACAGCTGTTTGAAGCTGTCAAGCACTGAAAAACGGCTAATTCAGCCTCAGTCCTTTCTCAGGATAACTTTAAAATCATTTTGCTGTAGAAACAAAGAAGCTGATTTTTTTTTTTAAATCGGAGCTTCTGTGGTTCTTGCAGCCGACTCCCAACACCGGAATGCAGGACTCCTGTAAAGGTAAGTAAAAGTAAGTTAAACTTATTTAAACACTTGCAAAACACTTACCTTTGCACTCCTGCACCTCTCACTCACCTGAACACTGGACATCTCGACCCCTCCAAGATCTCAGACCCACGTCCCGCCTCGAAAACTTTTCATGGTTTGGAGCTGTCGGGAAGCCCACAAACCTGCAATAAAAATCGCGAATAGGCAAAAAACTACCTGTTAACTACCTGTTAGCAGGCAGTTTAATTGCCTTTAATCCCTTCCCGCCTCTGGGAGTCGGGTTCCAGCACTTGTCGGGAACCCGACTCCTATGAAATTGACATGGAGGCGGGTTGGAGGCGGGATGGGGTCGGGACCCCCGGATCTCCGATTTTTATCGCCCGCACGCCTCCAACCCGACTCCGGGGGCTTAGGAAAATCCAGCCCACTGTTTCCAGTGGCAGAAGGGTCGGTAACCAGAGGACAGAGAGTTAAGGGGCAGAATCTTAACTGGAAGGCCGGGTTCGAGGTGGGACTGCTGGCTTTCGGGTTCCAGTCCTGCCCCCAGCGACGTCTGATGAACAGATGCTATTTTGCCCTGATTGGCCTTGTTAAGCCCGCCGTGCGGGCTTGCCGGCCAATTAAGGGAAAGCAGGTGTCAGATGACATCAGTTGATGACGCTTCATCTGCCGGTTTTCTTAAAGGCACATGCACCACACTTGTTTGACAGATGATTTGACAATGTTTGACAGCATTGAGGTGCTGTCAAACACTGACAAGCACTGTCCAAAGGTGAGCCCTTGTACCCAGGCTCTCCAATTACTCTCTCCTTTGGACAAAACAGATGGCAGCTGCGGCTGAGATTGCAGAAGCCATCTGTTACTCCTCCCGATGAGATGAGGCTACACAAACACTTCACAGCTTGTCACCTGCAGAAACATCTAAACACATTAAAAATTACTTTCATAACTTTTCCTTACCTCTGATACTCATCATTGTCCCATTGAACCACTTCTGCAGCTGTCATATATACACAAAAATTACAGTAGACCCAAATCACGCCTCACTTACCCTGGCAGAGTTCCCCGGCGTCGGGAAGCCCGCAGCAGTAGTCGAAAAATGGGAAAAAGCCTCTTAACTGCCTGTTAACTACCTGTTAACAGGCAGTTAAGTGGCTGTAATCCACTTCCCGCTGCTAGGAGTCGGGACCCTGCGCAAATTGGGGACCCAGCTCCCGGGAAGATTGGTTGCAGGTGGGTTGGGAGCGGGTTTGGCACCCGCTCCCATTTTGGGGGATTTTCCCAACAGTCCTGCCTCCAGACCTGCCTCCTCAGGGCTGGTAAAATCCAGCTCAAGGTGTTTGGCAAAAGAACCAAAGGCGATTTGAGGAAATTAATTTTACACAGCGAGTTGTTGTGATCTGGAATGCACTGCCTGAAAAATTGGTGGAAGCAGATTCAATAATAACTTTCAAAAGAGAATTGGATAAATATTTGAAGGGAAAACATTTACAGGGCTATGGGAAAAGAGCAGGAGAGTGGGATTAATTGGATAGCTCGACCAAGGAGCCAGCACAGGCATGATGGGCTGAATGGCCTCCTTTTGTGCTGTATCATTCTATGATTCTAAGTAGACTATGTGAGGGTAGTCCCACAGAGTTGGGCAGTGGAGGAGGGCGACTAACAAACGTGGCAGAGTTTTCAAGTGAGACAAGGAGTGATAATGCATTACAGCCATAGCCATAGAGGATGTCTCTTGTGACTTTGGCCAGGGCCACCTTTGTGCTTTGAGCAGGGTGGAAATTGGACTGAACGGAGTCAAACAGGAAATTTTTGGAGAAATGGGCACACATCTGGTTGACGACAAAGACTTTAGAGAGCTAAGGGAGGTTAGAGAAAGAGTGGTAATTGGAGAGGATAGATGGAGGTGGGCTTTTTTGATGAGCAGCTGCTGATGCCAGTTTTGAAAGGGAAAGGGAGCAAAGTGAGCCATTAGCTCTGTTGGCTGGTGAAAATACAACGGATGGAAATTTCCACGGAATTGCTCCGTTGACGTAACTTCCATGGAAATGCAGCACAAGCCCTGTTTCCACACGTAAATGGGTTTTCCGCCATACGTCAGGTGAAGTTACGGCAGCAGAGTGGGAAGGAAATCCCCCGTTGAGATATCTAAAAAAAATGAAACCTGTCAAAGCAATAATTTACCTGATTGCTAGTTTGTATGCAGTGTTACTGCTGCTTTAAGTGCATGTCGTAAAATGAAAATTTCCCTCAGCACATCCTAAGTGAGATTTTGCATCTAGTTTAATTTCATTTTCCGCAGATGGAAAATATCAATATCTAAAAGAAATGCTACCCTGTGCCTTTTCATATTGCTTTCAGTTCACTGTTTTAAGGATATGATGTTATCTTTATTATTGGCTGAGATCTGGGCCACGATAGTGGTAACCAGGAGTTTTGAATATTAACGACTTACTAACGAAAACCTAGATCAGTCATGGAGAAAGAAGTCTTTTCTACATCCTCAGTCCAGGCCACCCCATCAAACGCACTCCCCTTCTAGTTCCCAAAATGCAAATAGTATTTGCTCCGATGTGGAAATTAAATTCACAAAGGTCATATTTACACTGCAGCTAATGATCTGAGACTGGTAGCTGCAGTTCAGGTTCTAAGCGGGCAGAACTGTGTGTACACCACTCGGCTCCTACTTGGCTGGAACCCTAATTGTCCCGCCCAGGAGAGAGCTCTGTGCCTGGATAAAAGCAGGTGCAGAGCTTTATCCCAACAGTTAATTTTGTTTAATATTTAGAGAACAGGGAGTCAATTAAGGTCTGGGAAATTTAATGGCGCCTCCAGGGAGTATCATTCCACTTTGCTGTGGGTTGATAAAGGGGAACCAGTGGATATAGTATATTTGGATTTCCAAAAGGCATTTGATAAGGTGCCACATAAAAGGTTATTACACAAGATTAGGGCTCATGGGGTTGGGGGTAATATAATAGCATGGATAGAGGATTGGTTAATGGACAGAAAACAGAGAGTAGGGATATACTGATCTTTTTTAGGTTGGCAGGCTGTAACTAGTGGGATGCCGCAAGGATCAGTGTTGGGGCCTCAGCTATTTACAGTCTATGTTAATGACCTAGATGAAGGGACTGAGTGTAATGTATCCAAGTTTGCTGATAATACAAAGCTAGGTGGGACAGCAAACCGTGAGGAGAACACAAAGGGCTGAATTTTACCAGCCCTGAGGAGGTGGGTTTGGAGGCAGGACTGCTGGGAAAGTCAAAAAGAATGGGAGCAGGACCCGAAACCGCTCCCAACCCGCCTCCAACCAATCTTCCCGGGAGTCGGGTCCCCGATTTGTGCAGGGACCCGACTCCTAGCAGCAGGAAGTGGATTATAACCACTTAACTGCCTGTTAACAGGTAGTTAACAGGCAGTTAAGAGGCTTTTTCCAATTTTTAGAATTCCGGTGCGGGCTTCCCGATGTCGGGGAACCCTGCCAGGGTAAGTCAGGCATGCTGTGGGTCTGTTGTTGTGTTGGTGTATAGATGATAGCTGCAGGAGTGGTGTGAAGGATGCAATGGGACACTGGTGAGTATCAGAGGTAAGGAAATGTTTGGAAAGTCATTTTTAATGTGTTTAGATTTTTCTGTAGGTGACAAGCTTTGAAGTGTTTGTGTGGCCTCACCTGAATGGGAGAAGTGACAGATTACTTCTGTAGCCTTACCTGCAACTGCCATCTGTTTGATCCTAAGAGAGAGTCACTGGAGAGCCTGGGTGTAAGGGCTCACCTGTGTACAGTGATGGTCAGTGTTTGACAGCACCTCATCTGTCAAAAATGTATGGTTCATGTGCCTTTAAGAAAACCGGCAGATGAAGCGTCATCAACTGACATCATCTGACACCGACTTTCCCTTAATTGGCTGGCAAGCCCGCAGGGTGGGTTTAACAAGACCAATCAGGGGAAAATAGCATCTGTGCATCAGATGTCACCAGGGGCGGGACTAGAACCCGGAAAGCAGCAGTCCCGCCCCCAACGCATCTCGGTGAGTAAAATCCAGCCCATAGAGTCTGCAAAGGGATATAGATAGACTAAGTGAGTGGGCAGGAAGGTGGCAGATGGAGTATAATGTCGGGAAATGTGAGGTTATTCACTTTGGTAGAAGAATAGAAAAACAGAATATTTTTTAAATGGTGAGAAACTTTCAAATGTTGGTGTTCAGAGAGATTTGGGTGTCCTCGTGCAAGAAACACAGAAAGCTAGCATGCAGGTACAGCAAGCAATAAGGAAGGCAAATGGCATGTTGGCCTTTATTGCAAGGGGGTTGGAGTATAAGAGTAAGGAAGTCTTGCTACAATTGTACAGGGCCTTGGTGAGACCACACCTGGAGTACTGTGCACAGTTTTGGTCTCCTCGAAGGCTCACTAGATTGATTCCTGGGATGAGAGGGCTGTCCTATGGTGAGAGATTGTGTAGAATGGGCCTATACTCTCTGGAGTTTAGAAGAATGAGAGATGATCTCATTGAAACATACAAAATTCTGAAGGGGATTGACAGGGTAGATGCTGAGAGGTTGTTTCCACTGGCTGGAGTGTCTAGAACTAGGGGGCATGGTCTTAGGATAAGTGATAGGCCATTTAAGACCAAGATGAGAAGGAATTTCTTCACTCAGAGGGTTGTGAATCTTTGGAATTCTCTACCTCAGAGGACTGTGGATGCTCAGTCGTTGAGTATATTCAAGGCTAAGATAGATAGATTTTTGGACTCTAGGGGAATCAAGGAACATGGAGATGGGGCGGGAAAGCGGATTTGAGGTCGATGATCAGCCATGATCTTAATGAATGGCGGAGCAGGCTTGAGGGGCCATAGGGCATACTCCTGCTCTTATTTCTTATGTTCTTATGAACCATGATTTGGGATTTACATTGCAAATTTAGCTTTGGTGCAATGTGATCGCTTCACACTGACCCTAAAGTAGCAATTTAAATTCACCTTAAGTTAACACCTACACCCCCATACCCTTCTCACTATCTCATAGAATAATAAAAATAAAGTAGAAGATAAATGTTTTTTTAAATTTGTTCTGGGATGTGGGCGTTGTTGGCAAGGCCAGCATTTATTGCCCATCCCTAATTGTCCTTGAGAAGGTGCTGGTGAGCCGTTGTCTTGAACCGCTGCAGTCTTTGCGGTGAAGGTGCTCCCACAGCGCTGTTAGGGAGAGAGTTCCAGGAATCCAGCGCCTCATGGATGCCCAGTTTTGAGCTGCTGGACCTGTTCTGAATCTACCCCATCTAACACAATGGCAGTGCCACACAACACAATGGAGGGTGTCCTCAGTGTGAAGACAGGACTTCATTTCCACAAGGACTGTGCGGTGGTCACTGTTACCAATGCTGTCATGGACAGATGCATCTGTGACAGGTAGATTGGTGAGGGTGAGGTCAAATAGATTTTTCCCTTGTGTTGATTCTCTCACCACGTGCTGCAGGCCCAGACTGGCAGTTATGTCCTTCAGGACTCAGTCAGTAATGGTGCTATCGACCACTCTTGGTGATGGACATTGATGTCCCCCACCCAGAGTGCATTGCAAATGTGAAAGACAGTTTTATTATGGAACTTTCAATCAGTTCCTAGTCTCCTCCAAAATCTTCGCTCAAAGTCCACCATGTTGGCTGCTGAGGATAAATTCACTCTGTAGCAGTTGTTATATATGCAAGGAAAAGTTTTACCATGCATGCTAAACGTGATTAATGCAGTGAGGCTGAGCATCATGAATGGAGGTTCGTAGCAAGGGTCATACTAAGGTAGTCCCTGGCACCCTCTGGTAGCTGACCACGTCTCAACTGACTTAATTTCACACTCTAATCTCCAGTTCTAACCTGTCTACCAATGGCATATCTTGTCTTTTTTTTAATGTATGTGTGTGTAGGGATTGAAGGGGTGGGTGGGGTGAGGGAGGAAGGGTTAGAGGCAGAAGAGCGAATCTTGTTGCATTTAAATGACCATTCATAAAGCCATTCATTGACATAGCAGAACAGAGATTGTTAGCCAATGATAATGAATAGGTCAGGGAATACAAGTGATAAACATCATGGCTGGAAATAAAATAAAGGAAGTTTGGTGGTATTGGTGATAGCTGGAGAGATGTTCTTATACATTCTTGTACTGTTTGCAGATGTTTTAAAATGGTTTATTATGTTTGGCTCATGTTGCAGAAAGTATTGAAATACTGAGACTCTTAACGATCAGAATCACTTTTATTAGTTACGATGGTTTCAAGTTGTGACTTGCTGGATGTGCTGATAACATGGATCCACATGTTACACCTATTTCATAAAGAAACAAAATTGGTGCAAGATTTGTGCAAGTATGAATAACCTGAATTAAGCACAACATCCAGCACACTGCTGATGCCATCAGTTTTAAAAATCTGTGGCTTGATTTTCTTCTGCTGTTGCCATTGTTTCCTTCTTGGCTGTGACAAAGGTTATCAGATCTGTAAATGTTACCACACCATGCACCATCTCCCTATTCTTACATTCACCACTGCTGTTATCTAAAACATAAACAGAAAAAATAAACATTGTTTAGGTCTTCAATTGTGAAAGCATTGATGATATCATGCTGCAATTCTACACCTTAGACCATTCTCAGCCAAGACGATGGGTGGGTGACTACTGCCAGTGTCACTATTCTTCCCTCCAATTTTCTCCCTTACTTCCACGTCAACTGGCAGGCCTTTGGTCAAGTGCCCATTCTTCATGTATGAGCAGAGACAGTGAGCGCCAGAAGATTATTTGGCAATATAGGGTATCACAGCTAAGCCTTATCATGTTCTCACTCAACATGCGCCCTTTCTAGTAGGGGTCACTGAACAGCAATCAGGAGTGGGAACTCTCATTGATTTGTTTAGCTTCCCTAGTCCAGGGGTACTGAGGTCAATACCCTGTCTTCGCTGAGGCCAGCTAACATAGCATAGATCAGGAATTGAACCTGGGATATTTTGATGTGTATGGCCTTGTACAACACCATGTGGTGCATTTTCCCATTAAACCATTGGGAACTGTATCATATTCTAATTGGTTGATGAGATCCTTTTTCTTACTTCAGTGGTCTTCACCTCTGATCCAGAATTGACAGATTCCAACATATTCTGAACTTAACGCTATTTTTACTATGTTACTATTGTCAAAGCCATTTTATTTTTATTTTGGGCTCTTGTCGGAAGAACAATAAGAAAAAAGGATACTACAAAAGACAGTTAAGAAAAAAAACTAGTGTGGATGTGTGATGATTTCAAGAGGAAATTAATTTAACTTCTACCATAGGGGAAACTGTGGAGAAACTGTCAGTGATACCAAAATATCCAAAGAATATTTATAGAACAGAATACAAAATGGTACAGTAGCATATGTAAAAGGCAATTTTGCTTCAGTAAAATACAGCTTATGAAGATAAATGAAACAGTTTAAAAAAAGCCTTATTCAGGCATTAATTCCTCCCAGATACTGATACGCCAATGTTTGCTGAATATTTGACTAAAGTTCATCCATTAAGAGTTTCCATTCGATTCATAAAGAAGCCACTAAGGGAACTGGGTCACACTGTGGGTTAGGATGTCTGTCATCTTTGGGGCTTGGATTTAAATCCGTTCTAGACTATGGGATTGAAGCAATCTCTCTCTCCTAGCTATGAGGTTCTTAAGTAAAATTAGTTTGGGCTGGACTTAACCAAGTTACCAATTGGCATGAGTCTACAGCACAGAAATGCCCATAAATGATCGTTAATAGGTATTAAATTGACAGTCTCACTCAATCATAAACTTGTGGTTATGAGAAGCAGAAATGGCATAATCTGGGCAGCAGGCATCACTCTTCTGAAATTGGCATTATGCATCTAATTAGTTCTGTACAAGGTTTAGGAATTAAAAATGTGAAAAATTATTTCCAATTTGTCAATTTCATATAAGAAATGTTTTAATACTTTAGCAAGCCATGCAAAGCGTATGTGTGTAAATATGCTGAGTGTGGATGTGAGCCATATTGATCAGAAAGGTCTTAGGGTCAATCTATAGCCTGTGCTGTGGTAGAGGTGGCTCAGTTGGAATTGTCCTCTTCACTGCCTGGGCAGTAACCTGGTGGAACAGATCACCTGTCCTTTATAGAACCTGTCTGATTTTCATTCTATTGAAACCTACCTTAGTGTGTCTCAGAAGACTGAAGAGTACCTGCTACTAATTACAATGCTGTAACTTCTAGACATTGGATGAGGACCAATATGAGGAATGACAATTTGGGTGAAGTCCAGAAGGACTAACATCCAAATCTCGAGTCATTGGGGGGGAATTTTTCAGGGGATTAGCGGGCGCATTCGGTGGCGGGTCAGGTGGGAAATTATTTTTGACAGCGAGTCGGGACCCCGCTGTCCACCCGCCACCACATGCCTTTCTCAGATGTCGGGTCTGTCAGCGCTGAACAGACCCGACACGCAGTGGTGGGGGAGGCAATTCAGGTCATTATGACTTTGTTAACAGCCCATTAAGAAGTATTTTGAGCTCACTTTTAGATTTTATGAGGTCGCCCACGAGGTCCACGCTGCTCGGGGATCACGTCAGGTCCGGTCAGGAGTTGTATGACCATGGAATCATCTCTTTACTTGAAAGCTGCAAATGTGCTATTAAAGCTCCCATCTCACAGCTGTTCACTTTCCAAGCTCAGAAGCTATTGCTTGCTGCATTTGGAAGACAGATTGAGCTTTATGCAGGTTGCAAGTATTTGGAGTAAATTCTCTATCTATTGTCACCTCATTGGAACAACCTCTCTCACCACTGACAGATTGCCTCTGTCATCTCAAGTTCACCTGTCATCTATTACATCAGCATCGGTGCCCTTGAAATTATCTCACCTTGGTCCTCAGAATCCTACCACAATCAGCCCCAACACCAGCAGCACCAGGCACACCAGCAACACCAATAGCAACACCAACAACCTTCTCTGCAATGAACTGATGCTGCACAGGACACAGGGCATCAGCACCCGAGCACATAGTTGCCCGGGACGCCAGGGGTGGCCTCGCCATGGCCAGATTTACTTCACTTGACGCTGTACATCCTGGCTGCCACATGATGCGCCAGGTTGGCACCACACCACACCAATACCATAATGCAAGCATCCCTACAATGCCCAAGCCATTCCTTTCACACTCATCACCATTGCGGGGGGCACCATTATGTCTCACCATTCACTGCAACTCACTAAGCCACTTCCAAAGGTGCACACAAATCTGTCCAAGAATGTAATGTTGAAAATAAAGATTTCAATATTTGACAGCACATTAACAGAAACTTCACATAACCATTGGCTAAAACACCCAAGTGCCTACCCTGGTGTGTTGTTAGTTAGTATGATTGGACGAGGATGAGGGTGAGTGTGAGGGGTGGCTAGTGAGATAATGTAGATAGAGAGGGATGGGTGGAGGTGCAAGGTAAGTTGGTGTGAGTAAGGATGTGCAGGAGTAGGGTAGGGAAGGCAGAGTGGTGGGGATGTGATGAGTGGCACAGCAGGATGAGGTTGAGTGTGGCTTTGCAGTAACATTTCGTGATCTACTGAGATCATTGAAAGGTTTGTGCCACTGCAGCCTGGTCCTCCTTACGACATCCCTGCTTGTGTCCTCCTGTGCAATGTGCAACCAGGCTGCATTGAGCTCCTGGGGAGGTCTCTTCCGCCCATTGGATGGGGAGAGAACCTCCCTGCATGCTGTGACTCCCTCCATAAGCATATGGAGTGAGTCATGGGGGAGCCTGGGTGCAGCCGTGCACCTCTGTGCAGTGCTTGTCAGTGTTTGCAGCACCTCAATGCTGCAGAACACTGACAGCACATGTGTCAAAATTAATTTGGGCATGGTCCCTTTAAGGAAGCTGGCTGATGCTGCATCATCGAATTATGCCATCAGGCCCGCTTCCTTCAATTGGACTGGGAAACGCGCTGGGCAATCAGGGGAAAATCATTTTGGACAGCGGGCTGGAGCCGGCAACGAGGCCGGGACCCGCCACCGACATCGCCCACTACGGACCAGCCGATTTTGGTAAAATCCAACCCATGGTCTTCAGAAGACCAGTGGTAAATGGAGAAAATTTAGGAGGGAAAAAAATCTCTTTAGATTATATGTAAAAAAGATTGAAGTTATGAAATGAAGTTTATTTACTGGATATAAAAATGCTTTTGTTCCCCTTTCAGCAACTCCCACAAGATATTCTTTTTGGTCAGGAGGGTAGAATGGTTCAACCTGCAGATATCTGCATACAGTCATGCCTGCAGATGATCTTGGGTATAGTAGGAACAGCTTTCCTCTTACTCCACTGACAGATCTAACAAATGAAACACTCTAGTCCTTTAAAGGAAGCTTTGAGTGCTGTTATCACTTGAAGATGTAATTCAAACTCTGCTCACCAAGCTGAGAGACTAATATTCATGTTGTAACTGTTAGTTCACTGAATTTAAATGCTTTCTTTCTAAATTTATACAACATATTTTGATACATAATGAATCACACTTGTATGAATATACGAACAATTTTCAGACCAAAGTGGATATAATGCGGTAGAATTTATCTACCTTTTAACATCCACAGGTAACATTGAGCACCAGTGTGGTGGCATGAGATTACTGCACTCTGTATTCTATTCGCATGAGTTCATTTTAAAGGTCCCTGGTCTGTAGGACAGCAAAAGTAAATGAGCTATTAATTTGTCTAATATTTCAGCAAAGACATGGGTTTCCTGCTGAAGTAAGTTTGCTGCACGATTTCCAGAGGCAATGGAATAATGGCATGTCACTTTCATAGACCTTGTGCCATTCAGACACATTTGTTACGCAATTGTTCCTATGGCTGTATTTATAACCAACTCAGTGAAACCAATCACGACTTACAGTGAATTTGTTCATGAACGATTAAGACAAAATGATTCAGCGTCAAAGTCTGTGAGATTTTTCCAAGAGTGTCACTTAAACTCACCTATTGAAAAAAACAAATAGTTAAACAGAGACGGAGGCATATCATTATCATTATATTTGGAGTTGTGACAAGTCATAATATTGTCAGCTACCTTTATTACAAAATTAAAATGAGGAAAACCTTTTCTTGTATCTTGTAAGTACTAATCTTCTGCAGATGATAGACTTACCTGATTGAACTGTCACATTAACCCACTGAGCAACAATGATACTGATGGTGAATACATATCACACAGAATCACACAGAAACCCCACAGTGCAGATAGAGGCCATTTCAGCCCATCGAGCCTGCACAACCCCGTAACCCCTACACCAACCAGATGTGTTCCTGTCTGAAAATAAAAGTATAAATCAACGGCCTAGAAATTCGGCGGGCTGCGCCACCAGTTAGCGCCTAAAGAGGGCACTTATTGGGTTTAGCGCCACTGGCCACGCCTCCCGCGAAATTTAGCGGGGCGCTAATGGCGGCGTTAGCCTGTAGCGCTGCGCCGCCACCAATGACGTCATCGGTGTGCGCAGCGCCCCACTACCGCCCCGATTGCGATATTTGGTCGCGCCCCCAGCTGTAACGTGCGACCGGTTCAGGGGGGCCTACCTGCGGCGGTAGTGGCGCTAATTAAAGGGGAGGTGCGGGGCGGCCATTTTTTTTGCTGGCCGTCTGCCAGCACCTCCTCGCGCCGCCGTCCCCGGCCTCCTGAGCACCCCCCCCCCCCCCGGGCAGTGTCGGCTGTGTCCCAAGAGCCCGGCACTTCTCCTCGGTGCCGGGCTCTTTTGCCAGCACTCGCGATCTCCGATCGCGCTGGTGCATGCCCCTCCCCTTTAAGAAGGGGAGGAAGGCCTGCAGTACCGCAGCGTGCCGTGCCGCAGCGTGTGGCGCTGCGGCACGTTGCGCTGCGATATTCAGTTGCAGCACCCCAAGAGGGATGCGGGGCGCCTCGAGCAGCGCCCCGCTTCCATTTGGGGCGCTGAAACTGAATATCGGGCTGGCGCAAGCGGCTCCATCCGGAGCGGTAATTCTGGCGCCCAGGCGAGCTTGGCGCCTCAGGCGCCACCGAATTCCTAGGCCAATGTGTATTAACAACAGAAAATGCTGGAAAAACTCAGCAGGCCAGGCAACATCCGTGGAGAGAGAAATAGAGTCAACGTTTCAGGGCGAAACACTTTGTCAAGACTGAAAAAACACAGGAAATGAAACAGATTAAAAGGCCAGTTTGGGGGCTGGGAGAGAACTAAAGAGAAGTGAAGAGACTTTAAGAGGTATTCAAAATGAGACGAGATGGTGATAGGATTAGTGGAGAGACAAAAGATGGCTCTAGAATAAGTGTGAAATGCGCTGCCAGAATGAGAGACAGCTGCCATGTGGGAGAGAAAAAAGGGGGGGGGGAAAAGGGCCAAAACAAAGGTGTGGATAAAAAATATATGTAAAAATGTAATAGGGGCCAAGGTCATGATCTGAAATTGTTGAACTCGATATTGAGTCCGGAAGGCTGTAAAGTGCTTAATCGGAAGATGAGGTGCTGTTCCTCGAGCTTACGCTGGGTTTCCGTGGAACAATGCAAGACCCCGAGTACGGTGAGGTCTGAGTAGGAATAGGGCGGTGAATTAAAATGACAGGTGACCGGAAGCTCGGGGTTACCCTTACAGACTGAACGGAGGTGTTCCGCAAAGCGGTCACCCAATCTGCATTTGGTCACCCCAATGTAGAGGAGACCGCATCGTGAGCAGCGAATACAGTATACTAGATTGTGAGAAGTACAAGTAAATCGCTGTTTCACCTGGAAGGGGTGTTTGGGGCCCTGGACAGTGGGAAGGGAGGAGGTATAAGGGCAGGTGTTGCATCTCCTGCGCTTGCACAGGAAGGTGCCGGGCGAAGGGGAAGGGGTGCTGGGGGTGATTTATTTCTCTCTCCATGGATGTTGCCTGGCCTGCTGGGTTTTGCCAGCATTTTCTGTTGTTATTTCGGATTTCCAGCATCTGCAGTATTTTGCTATCGAATCAATGTGTATTGATTAGTTAACACCAAGCTTGGGTTGTATAGATTGTAAGAAGAAGGGAAAAGTGAGAGGCAAGAAGGTCCTCCTTGGCTTCTCTGGGATAGAATGAATTAGAGTAGGCCACACCTCAACACAATGAAGATGTACTTAACTGAACACATAAAAATTAGCCTTTGCTTGTTGAGTTAAGTAGCCAGAGAAGTAAAACACAAAATAAAAGTGACCAAAGCATTTCCTCAACATGAATTTGCTGTCAGTATGACAGCCAATTGATTTTTAATGTTTTCAACTTAACTAATTGTGTTGCTGTACCACACTCAAATATTATTACAGCAATAAAGACACTCAAACAGGAGAGATTTTATTACTGCAATGTGAGCCTTAGGGTGCCAGACTTGGCTCAGGGTTATGTGTTATAGTGTCACAATTACAACAGTACATCTCAAGGCAAGGAAAGAAATGCAATAAAAAATGTCAAATGTTCAAACTAATATGAAGAAAGCAGCGGCAGAATCTTCAAATACCCAGATCCTTCCCAAAATACTGTTTATATGCGCCACCTGGTGGTAAAATGGTAGAAATTATTTTAAAACACTAAAATAATAATGGTGCACACAGTGCTGTATCTACGGGTCTCAAATGTCTACAGGGCTGCACCTATAGCACTGCTGGATCTATTCCTCGATGACCCATCCAGTGTAGCCATTTCACGTTAGAGAAAAAAATCGGGGTTACTTTTAGACTGTCAGTGATTTTTGTGTAAACTGACTGTAACATGGCATATGACTACCCAGATATTGGCACAATCTCATTAACTGTTTAAAGTACCTTAATGTACAAAAAGAAACCAGAATACCTTAGAACAAAGGTCAGGCTCATTTAATTTGTCATTCAAGGGATATCTTTTCATTGAAGAGTTTTAAATTGATGTTACCATAATGTTTTAAGGAACGGATGTCACAAATGTGTCAAGCTTTAACTCCTATTTTTATTTTCTTATCATATCCAGTGGTAGATAAATCAGCATTGAAACAGTAGTTAATAATTATTTCAGAAGGTGTACTGATTTCATAAATATACTGCTAGGTTAAACCAAAGAAATTCCAACCTCACAGATTGCACACGGGTCATAAGGAGAATCCCCTACCTTTTCGAACTGCTTGTAAATGATTTTAGACACTGGATCGGTGAGCTGCAGTTTTCCATCATGAACTGATGATGTAATACTTCCCAGAGTGACTATACCCAGCACAATGCTGCAGACAAATTAAAAACAATGATTACCCAGTTACATGTCAAAATACCAATCACAGTGACTGTTTGTCTGCAACAGGTTTATATTTCAAAAATAATCCAGCTGTGAGGCGTCACATTGTGGAACTATTTAACTGTTAAAAGTGATTTCCAACTGGTTCTCACTGTGCTTTGTGATTAGAATTGGAAAACTGGAATTGGCAAACATCAGGCAATAAAATGCATTCCATTTCGTGTCCCTGGTATTTTCACAATCAAGCAGTGTAATATTTCATGTCAGTCGTATAATGGATGCCCAGGATAAATCATATGAGCCTCGCTCTGTTTTTGATCAAAGCTGGAAACCAGCCTCAAAGCTCAATTGCTTCTAATTAGAATATGTGCTGAAGAGTTTTATTCTGGCTGCTGTCCTGCAAACTATGGGACAAAAAAGTTGTGCACAAGCTGCAGAAATGACAGTTAATTTCACAAAGTCTGCAGCTGTAAATAGAAAGAAAGAAAGACTTGCATTTTTATAGCGCCTTTCATGACCACCCGACGTCTCAAAGCGCTTTACAGTCAATGAAATACTTTTCAAGTGAAGTCACTGTTGTCTTCTTCTTCTTCTTAGGCAGTCCCTCAGAACCGAGGATGACTTGCTTCCACATTAAAAATGAGTTTGCAGGTGACTGATGAGTCCAATGCGGGACCTACAGTCTCTGTCACAGGTGGGGCAGACGGTGGTTGAAGGGGCAGGTGGGTGGGGTGCTTGGGTTGACGTGCGCTCCTTGCGCTGCCTGCGCTTGGCTTCTGCTTGCTCCCGGCGAAGAGACTCGAGGTGTTCGGCGCCTTCCCGGATGCTTCTCCACTTTGTGCGGTCTTGGGCCAGGGATTCCCAGGTGTCGGTGGGGATGTTACACTTTTTCAAGGAGGCTTTGAGGGTGTCCTTGCAGCGTTTCCTCTGCCCACCTGGGGCTCTCTTGCCATGCCGGAGCTCCGAGTAGAGCGCTTGTTTTGGGAGTCTGGTATCGGGCATGCGGACAATGTGACCCGTCCATCGGAGCTGATTGAGCGTGGTCAGAGCTTCGATGCTGGGGATGTTGGCCTGAGCAAGAACACTGACATTGGTGCGCCTATCCTGCCAATGGATTTGCAGGATCTTGCGGAGGCAGCGTTGGCGGTACCTCTCCAGTGCTTTGAGGTGCCTGCTGTACATGGTCCATGTCTCTGAGACATACAGCAGGGCAGGTATCATTGCTACCTCGGGAGCCTACTGTCAACAAGGGCAGACATCGACGATGAAGTCCAACACCGCCTTCAGTGTGCCAGTGCTGTCTTTGGTCGCCTGAGGAAGAGAGTGTTTGAAGACCAGGACCTCAAACCTGGCACGAAGTCACTGTTGTAATGTGAGAAATGCGGCAGCCAATTTGCACACAGCAAGGTCCCACAAACAGCAATGTGATAATGACCAGATAATCTGTTTTTGTTATGTTGGTTGAGGGATAAATATTGGCCAGGACACCAGGGACAACTCCCCTACCCTTCTTCGAAATAGTACCATGGGATCTTTTATGTCCACCTGAGAGAGCAGACGGGGACTCAGTTTAACGTCTCATCTGAAAGACAGCACCTCCGACAGTGCAGCGCTCCCTCAGCACTGCTCTGGAGTGTCAGCCTAGCTTTTTTATGTGCTCAAGTCCCTGGAGCGGGACATGGAGTGTAGCTCGGAGTGATTGAAGGTAATGGGAAAGATCACGTGAACTCATTTTGGCAATTATTCAGGAATGTAGAATTTTTCCAACACTTTTTTTTGCAGTGCAATATATCTATCTATCTATCTATCTATCTATCGATCTATCTATCTATCTATCTAATCATCTACATATTATAAATCCAACTGTCTATAAAATATTAATAAAATATTAGTGGCCTGGAATTCGCGGTCAGCGTTCGTCGCTGGCCCCGAAGTAAGCTTCGCACAAGGATCTCGCGATCTCTGTGTCGAGAAGTTCGGTTTTCCAACACGTAATTCAAATCAGCGTAGTACAGTGGGGATCCCCTAGTGCGAGCTGCTGTGACGTCAACAGGCTGTCTAAGCAGCCAATCAAAATGCAGAATTCTCACAGACAGCGAACCAGGAAATGGGTAAGCTCTTAAAATTCTAACTTTTCAAAAATGTTAGAGGGAGCAAAACATATAGTGAGGCTCTCACATGGGGAAAAGGCAAACCTGAAATAAAGATTAACAAACTTCTAAAAAAAAAATTAATTTTTTTAAAAGTTTCTCAAAAATGTTAATGGATAAATTTGACATTGCACAAAATTAAAATAGTTTTTCAGGGCCATAACCTTTGTTTAGCAGTTAATACACTGTTAAAACCCCAGTTACACCTAATTCCTTTTAATTGGGTATTTAACAGCGTAATTACTGCGGAAGAGCCAAAGTTTTTGTCAGTTTCCATGATTTGAGAGATTTTACTGATTGCTGGCAAACAGTGAAATCTCTCAAATCATGGCGGGGTGGGGTCGGTGGGGTGGGGGCCACATGTTCGGGCGGGGGAGTGTACAGCGCAGTTAGTGTAGGTGCAGTGAATGGCAGACCGCAAATTCAGGATTTCCGTGTTAGGCTGCGTATGTGCTAAATCCTGAAGTTGCAGTCAGTTTCAAAGGTAAAATGACGATGAATGCTGCCAGTTATTGATAGATTCCATTTGAAAAAGCATTTAAAAATTCTTGTTATAGACAAATGGTGAAAATAGTTACACACAGTAATAGGGAACTGAACTATAGATTTTATTCTGATGAAAGGTCATCGACCTGAAACGTTAACTCTGTTTCTCTCTCCACAGATGCTGAGTCTTTCCGATTTCATTTCAGATTTCCAGCATCTGCAGTATTTGGCTTTTGTATAGATTTTATTCCATTTGCATGTGAATTCTATATCCACATTGAATATCTGTTAGCTACGTATGTGGTGCAATTAATTATTTCTTACTAGAAAATTGCCACTTTCACCATAAATTAATATTAGGGGCAGTACCTACCCACTGGAGTCAATGACCACTGCATTGTCCAAGCTCTCCGCTTTGAGAATCTGGATGATGTCCTGGCAGGTGCTTGTGGGAAGGACAGTCAGAGCTGTGGGAAGCTTCATCTGATTGATCGGTATATTATTCCACCAACTACAAAAACCAAAAGAGACCACAAATTAATTCAATTATTAAAAGACTTGAGATGAAGTACCACAACTCTTCCTGCCACCTCAATCTCTTTAATCTGGTAGTCTCTTGTTTGTGGTCGAATTCTTCATTGCCTACTGTCAACAAGGGTAGGCGTTGATGATGAAGTCCAACACCACCTTCAGTGTGGCCAGTGCAGCCTTCGGTCGCCTGAGGAAGAGAGTGTTTGAAGACCAGGACCTCAAACCCAGCACGAAGCTCATGGTCTACAGAGCAGTAGTGATACCCGCCCTCCTGTATGCTTCAGAGACATGGACCATGTACAGCAGGCACCTCAAAGCACTGGAGAGGTACCACCAATGCTGCCTCCGCAAGATCCTGCAAATCCATTGGCAGGATAGGCACACAAACGTCAGTATTCTCGCTCAGGCCAACATCCACAGCATCGAAGCTTTGACCACGCTCGATCATCTCCAATGGACGGGTCACATCGTCCACATGCCCGATACAAGACTCCCAAAACAAGTGCTCTACTTGGAGCTCCGACACGGCAAGAGAGCCCCAGGTGGGCAGAGGAAACGCTTCAAGGACAGCCTCAACGCCTCCTTAAAAAAATGCAACATCCCCACCGACACCTGGGAATCCCTGGCCCAAGACCGCACAAAGTGGAGGAGAAGCATCCAGGAAGGTGCCGAACACCTCGAGTCTCTTCGCCGGGAGCAAGCGGAGACCAAGCGCAAACAGTGGAAGGAGCGCGCGTCAAACCAAGCACCCCTCCCGCCCGTCCCTTCAACCACCGTTTGCCCCACCTGTGACAGAGACTGTAGGTCCCGCATTGGACTCATCAGTCATCTGAGAACTTATTTTTAGTGTGGAAGCAAGTCATCCTCGGTTCTGAGGGACTGCCTAAGAAGAAGAAGAAGATAGCCATAAATATGAAGCTTGTAGATGACTATTTCTAAGTTTATAAAACTGACCAAAATGCCCACATATCGAACATTTAGCAGTCATTGCTATTCCTGATATTCTGATTGCCACATCAGTGGAACATATACATCTGGAAACCTGAGGTGAGGTATACAGGAAACTTTTGATTAACCGGCCACTAAATAACCAGAACGCTCTATCCACCAGCAAAATTCAGGAGTCGGTTCAGATAACTTTTTTTACTCATTTGTGGCTGTGCAAGGGTGTAGCTGAAGCTGTTGCTAAGCTACAGAGACGCTTGCAAGTTGTGCCAATTGTTTTGAAGCTAAGCAACAGGGTTTGTTGCTTTAGACGGAGCTCTGAGCTCCGTATCTGTTAACTATAGCGTTCGGTTATCCGGCATTGTTGATGGACCGGCACCAGGTCGGTCCCGTCCATGCCGGATACCAGAAAGTTTCCTGTATCTAGTAACACCACCAATATTTTATTTAGATTCACCATTAAAAAAATATATCTATACTTTTAAGGTGGAGGTGTTGCTTTCTGAGAAGTTGACTTATTCCTGTGTATGAAAATCTCTTTGTTTACAATCATTACCTGATAAGTGAGACAGAGACTCTTTTGATTACTAATACCTCAGCACATCGGAGAAGCAGTCAGTTAACTTTAATTATGTACCTTTCTTGGTCACTGTTTGCACGCAGAAACCCCTTCTGTTCCATCCAATTGTCACTGAGAAATTTTGACCTATATCAGCGCAGGTTAAAGAACAAATAAATAGAAATACTCAGTTAATTTACAGAAATCCAAACACTACATAAAGAAAGTTCAATCCTGGATGATTAGTCCACAGATTGTTATTGGTGCACACGATAAACTGGTATCAAAAATCTTCCTAATTTCAATAACTTTGTCTAACTTTTTATTCAAATATTTTTATCAACCCTTATAACCTTCCCATTATACACTTATGGTTTCATGCATGTTGTTCCTCACTGTGTTGAAATTAGGGTTGTCAACTCTGGTTGGATGTATCAAGTGACATCCTGTGACTTCCCACAGCCACTGGGAGTGGGAGAGTTCGGGAGAAAGTCACTGGGAAAAGTCACGGCATGTGGAACTGGGTCACGAAGGACCTGAACCTGCTGGTTAACAAACCACAGGATGAGCTTGCCTCCATTGGGCAAACCTGTAGCCTTGACCTGCCACAAAACACAGTGGTGGGCAGACAGAGCGCCGGCAAGAATTTGGTGCTGGAGAAATTCCATGGCAAGGATTTCCTTCCTCGTGGGTCAGGGATTGTCACCGGGCACCAGCTCGGTCTGCAGCTTACCGATGCAAAATCTTGTACGGTAAAGGGAAGTCTTGCACACTTTCGGGGATGCAATTGGACCAGCCGGTGCCTAGAGTGCAACGGGTGGATTATCGGAAAAATCTCCCGGTGCCCTTGTAGTAGTATCTAGGAGATTAATCTTTAATTCCTGGTGATTCCAGGACAATCCAGGACAGTTGGCTAGTTGAAATGAAGGGCTGGATTTTGCCAATGGGGAGCTTTTGGAGGCGGGACTCCCACTTGTCGGGTTTCAGTCCCGCCTCCGTCAACTTCTGGCCAACCCACGCTATTTTCCCTTGATTGACCTTGTTAATCCCACCCAGCGGGCTTAGCCGTCCAATTAAGGGAAAGCCAGTTACAGAGAACATCAACATATGATGTTACATCTGTCAAAAATTTTTGACAGATGAATTGTCATCGTTTGACTGCTCTGTGAAGCTGTCAAACACTGACATTCTATGTATTTTGATGAGTTCTTGAATACAAGAACTCATCAAACCTCTTTCTTTTTCAGAAATTAGATGGGTGTTGCATTTGAGAAAGCAACGGCCATCTGTCATCCCTGCCGCGGAGGTGCGAGACTCTCCGCATACCCACAGATTGAAGCCTGCAGGAAGAAACAAAGGTAAGTAAACTTTTTCTAAGACTTTCCACTTACCTCAGATACTCACTTCTCCACACTTGCACCCATCACTTACCTCCACAGCGCACTTTTGGACCACTCCGACCCCCGCAGACCCACTGCTCGCCTCGGTGACCCTGGCGGGTTTCGGAGCCTTCGGGAAGCCCGCACTTGTGAGGGCAAAATGAGGATAATCCTATTTTCTGCCCGTTAACTACCTGTTAACAGGCAGTTATGTGGCTGTAACCCCCTCCTGCCTCCAAGGAGATGGGACCCAGCATGGGATGGCTATCCTCCTCCTGGCAAGATGGCACGGAGGCGGGTTGAGCACCTGCCCCCAAATCCTGCCATTTTCCCAGCAGTCCCACCTCCAAATCCGCCTCCCCAGGGCTGGCAAAATCCAGCCCAAAGTCGCAATACACAATCTCCTCCAACTCCCTTTCCCCAGGACCTCAGAATGATCTCCATTAGGCTTCCCTTCCTCCTATAATTTTCAAGATTTTGGGCCAGAAATTCCAGAACGGGGCTTGCAGCGCGTGCAAGCCCCGTATTTACACTTACCCCGCGCTCGTGCCGATCAGCTTCTGGGACGCCTGAACTTGCAGAAATAGAAAGCACATTCCCGGGCAGCGTATGACGTCACGCCGCCCAGGAGTGCAGCCAGCGCGAAGCCAGGAGCGTGCAGTGTAAGTGAGACACGCCCCTTGAGGTCTCAGTTTCACTGGACACGCCCCCAATGTTTCTGTCAAGCTGCTAAGGATTTTTACATGCAAAGCAGCAGTTTAAATAGGTTTTTGGAAGTTTTTTGAAGATTTTGGTAACTTTTATAAACTTTTTAAAATGTTTACATTATTTTGAGTAATCTGAAGTAGTTTTAAAGAGAATTAAAGCAATTTAAAGACTTTTAAAAGCCCTAAAAGAATTTTTTAAATTCCATTTATTTATTTAGCAATGTCGTCGTCATACGTGTCTTCACACTGTTGGGGAACTGTATGAAGTGGTGGAAGGATTTATGGCCATGATTAACGCTCATTCCGTGACTGTAACCATCTTTGAACCAGCCATTAGGGCGGTTAGTCCTATGGCGGGAGGGTTTTACGGGCTCCCACAAGCTATACAAGGAGGGGGGGCCACCCACACCCACGGACGCAAATATCCCACTGGATGTCAACCCAGAATTTAGAGCCGGAGCTCCGACTCCACTTGCCGGGACTGTCTGGAGCGGGGTTCGAAACCCTACCCTGATCTGGCCCAGCGGCGGGGATCCTACCGCTATGACAAAGGCCCAATCCAATTAGCAACGTGAAATGGCAGCATAGGGCTCCAGTCACGGGGAGGGAAAAGGCGCAGGAAACGTATGGGTGTCACCTTTTGTGCGGAGTGGGCCTTTTGCGTAGCAGTAAGCATCCCCGCCGCTGGGCCAGAAGGAGTAGGGTTTTGAACCCCACTCCAGACAGTCCCGGCAAGTGGAGTCGGAGCTCCAACTATAAATTCTGGGTGGACATCCAGCGGGATACTTGCGTCCGTGGGTGTGGGTGCCCCCCCCCCCCAGATGGGTTGTGGGAGCCCGTAAAACCCGCCCGCCATAGGACTAACCACCCTAATGGCTGGTTCAAAGATGGTTACGGTCACGGAATGAGCGTTAATCACGGCCATAAATCCTTCCACCACTTCATACAGTTCCCCAAAGGGAACAGTGTGAGGATACGTACGATGATGACCTCTTGCGCAATGCACCTCCTTGGACCCTCAGTCGCAGATGCGAGGGGGCAAGTTGTGCAATTGTTAAATTTTTTATTTTATTGACATGTAAAATGTTGGCCCAGTAATTCCCTTCCAAATGCGCTAGTACGGTCGGGGTACTTACGCATCTGGCCGGATGAAATGCCGGTTTTCAGCATGCACAGTGCATGTGGGGAAAACCGGCATTTCCTGTCCTCTGAACGAAAGGGTTCAGAGGCAGAACGCGTGCGACTGCACAGGCAGCGCGTGCGCAGTATAATTTGCCGCTTTCATTAATGCTTTCAGTGAGGTCCAGTCATTACAACTTACACATGAAAAAAGCATGGGTACAGTTGCTCCAGAGGCTGCGGAGGAAGATATTTCTTATCGTGGAGCTTCTGAAAGTATGTATATGTCTGTATATATTCCTTTGCGTGTTATGTATATATTCCTTTACTTATGTGTATGAATGTATTATTTAATTATGACTTTCAGAGAAAGTAACTTATTGGAAAATCATAATTAAAAATATACATTCATACACATTAGTAAAGGAATATAAAACATACATACATATACGTAGAGGAATATATGTGGACATACATACATAACTCATTCTCACATTCCATTCACACAGCCACAATTGCTCCTTCTACCTACCGTTCTGAAAACCCGTTTAAAAAAAAAAAATTAAAGTTTAAAACTTAGTTAAAATTTCTTAAAATAACTTCCCTCCCTTTCCCAAACCTAAATATTGCATTTCATAAGCTCCTCCATAAAATATATCTCCTTCCCCAGCCAATGAACAACTTTACACTTGCTTTTTTCAAGTGCAAGTTCTAGGGACTTACCCTCACTCAATCCATCAGTGAAATCTACAAAGTTCACTGCGCAAGCGCTGCCTGTGCAGTCGCACGCGCTGTGAATAGACCTCGGGTCTGGAAATGCCGGCGTTCCCCGCATGCGCTGTTCCTGCTGAACGCCGGCATTTCCAACGGCCAGATGCGTGAGTAACCCGACCGTACTCACGCTTCTGGCCTGGAATTTCTGGCCCATTATGATCAAAGTTTGGTATCAACTGAGCTTAAAGCTCCACTTCTCTGTTGCTGGCTTGCTCATGGGCTACTCTCAGTAATGGTAATAGTCTAACAGGCTTCACTGTCGAGTCGGCACTTGTGACTCCCTGCACTTTGGATGTATAAATAAAATCAGGTCACTTGGACAACTGTTGGCCAGGCATCTCCCAACACAAGGTAGTGAAAAACTGTGGGGATAATTCTCTGCTATTTCACTCCTGGGTTGGGGCAGAGTAGCACCTGCTGGGAACAAAATACAAAAATTGGTCACAGAGGATTAATTTAAATGGACGGAAAATCAACCAGGATGTGTACAGGTGCACTATCCTCTGCACTCCAATATTATAACATGTGCTCCCAGTATGTGCTACTCAAGGCTGGGAGCCCCAAAACATGACGGCCTAGAAATTCACTAGCCTTAGCGCCGCTTTTGAGGCGCTAGAAGGACTAGCGCCAGAGTTATGGCCAGTTGAAAAATTCCCTGGGGCCCTAAAGCGGCGTTGCACCGGTAGCGCTGCGCCGGCACCGATGACGTCATCGGTGTGCGCAGCATCCCGGTTGCCATGCCGACGGGCCCCAGCGCCGAAATTCAGTTGCGGCCGCCTCGCCCGTGGCAGCCGCAACTAAGACTCTGGCAACAGAGTCCAACATGTGTTTGCGCCGGTGCATTAAAGGCCCCGCGGCGGCCGGCCGCTTTCCCGCCGGCCGCCTGCCCGCAGCTCCCTCCCCGGACTTCTCCCCCCCCCCCCCCCCCCGGAACAGATGCAAGCCCGGCACTTGTCCGAGGTGTCGGGCTCATTTTTAAACAGATTTGCGCGGGCCGCGGCCGGGTGCAGGCAGCTCCTCCTTAACGGAAGGAGGAGGCCTGCACTTCCCCAGCCTGCCGCACCGCATCGGGTGCCGCAGCGCCGGAATTGCGGCGCTAAACGGCAGTTAGCGCCCTTTTCCAGGCGCTAAGACCCTTCAGTAGCGCCGGCAGCCGTTTGGGCGCGGCGCTACTGAATTTTTGCCGCGCGCAGGGGGACTTAGCGCCGGCACTAACTTCCGGCGCTAAAGCCCTGGCTAAGCCAAAACCCAATTTCTAGGCCGACATTTATTCTCATGGGACCAATATTTTAATAGAACCATTCACTTGTTCTGGGTTGTTGGTGTAGCTTTTTCCACATAAGTATTTTTTTTTAGCTTCTCTTGCTCGCCAGTTAGAATAGGGGAGGGAACAACATTAAATTCCGCTAAAATCCCAGAGCAAGGCTGGCATCAATGGAGGCTCAGAGGTGTATGGAGCAGCAACTGGGGCCTTTTGGTAAGGGGCAGGTGCATTATGAGTGTTCCTGTGTTAGGTAGATCAGTGTGAAGGGTTAATTGCTTCCGTGCTGTTTGCTGACTTGCATGTAATTTCGGACGGAGTCTGGGAGGATCACGACACAGCGCTGCCCTTCTTTCAGATCTTTTGCCACCATCACAGCTGCACACATGGCACTTCCAGAGCTGCCACCTACACAACAGGAAACAAAAGGTTTACTCAAGTTAGTCATCGACTCCAATTAACACTAATAACATTGGTATTTGTTGTTGAATTCAATCCAACACTGGGCTGCACTGTACCGAACCTTTTACTACAAATAGTGCCATCATCATTCAAATTAATCTCCTGTTTCAAGTTGTCTGTAAAATGAGGCTGAATGCTACTTAGCTCAATGATACTGTGGTAAGAAATGTAACTGATCTGAGAGCAGCCGTGCCATGCTTTCGCGCAAAATGTTGACTGTAAGCAAAACTGTTTGCTTAAAAGGGGATAAAAGCAAAAGATAGGAAGGAGAAAAACAAAAGTGGCAGTCAGAGAAATCAACGGTTTAAATCAAACATGGCCACAGTGAATAATAATTCTAATAGGTCTAAGAGCGTTAAAAAAACAAGCCTGAAGGCTTTGTGTCCTAATGCGAGGAGCATTTGTAATAAGGTGGATGAATTGGCTGCGCAAATAGAGGTAAACTGATATGATTTGGTTGGGATTACGGAAACGTGGCTCAAGGATGGCCAAGACTGGGAACTCAACATCCAGGGGTATTCAATATTCAGGAAAGATAGGCAAAAAGGAAAGGGGGGTGGGGTAGCATTACTGGTTAAAGAAGGGATTAATACAATTGTAATGAAGGATATTAGCTCTGATGACGTGGAATCTGTATGGGTAGAATTGAGAAATACTAAGGGGAAAAAAACATTAGTTGGAGTGGTATATAGACCTCCAAACAGTAAGGCAGAGGTTGGGGATGGCATTAAAAGGGAAATTAAAGAAGCGTGCAATAAGGGCACAGCAGTCATCATGGGTGACTTTAATCTACATATAGATTGGGCCAACCAAATTAGTAACAATACTGTGGAGGAGGAATTCCTGGAGTGTTTACGGGATGGTTTCCTGGACCAATATGTCGAGGAACCAACCAGAGACCAGGCCATCTTAGACTGGGTATTATGTAACGAGAAAGGATTAATTAGCAATCTTCTTGTACGAGTCCCCTTGGGTCGGAACGATCATAATATGATCGAATTCTTCATTAAAATGGAGAATGAAGTAGTTGACTCAGAGACAAGGGTCCTCAATTTAAATAAAGGAAACTACGATGGTCTGAGGAGCGAGTTGGGTAGGATTGATTGGGGAATGGCACTCAAAGGGTTGACAGTGGATAGGCAATGGCAAACATTCAAAGACCGAATGGACGAGCTACAGAATTTGTTCATCCCAGTTTGGCATAAAAATAAAACAAAAAAGGTGACTCAACCGTGGCTAACGAGGGAAATTAGAGATAGCATAAGATCCAAGGAGAGGACATATAAATTGGCTAGAAAAAGCAATAATCCTGAGGCTTGGGAGCAGTTTAGGAGTCAACAAAGGAGGACAAAGGGATTAATTAAGAAAGGGAAAATAGAATATGAGAGTAAGCTATCAGGGAACATAAAAACTGACTGTAAAAGCTTTTATAGATATGTGAAGAGAAAAAGATTGGTGAAGTCAAGCGTAGGTCCCTTACAGTCAGAATCAGGGGAATTTATAATGGGAAACAAGGAAATGGCAGACCAACTAAATACATACTTTGGTTCTGTCTTCACAAAGGAGGACACAAATAACCTCCCAGAGATGTCGGGGAACATAGGGTCTGATGAAAGGGAGGAACTGAAAGAAATCAGTATTTGTAGGGAAATGGTGCTAGGAAAATTGATGGGACTGAAGGCTGATAAATCCCCAGGGCCTGATGGTCTACATCCCAGGGTACTTAAGGAAGTGGTCCTAGAGATAGTAGATGCATTGCTGGTCATCTTCCAGAACTCGATAGACTCTGGAATGGTACCCATGGATTGGAGGGTAGCTAATGTTACCCCACTATTCAAAAAAGGTGGTAGAGAAAAAGCAGGGAATTATAGACCGGTAAGCCTGACATCGGTAGTGGGGAAAATGCTGGAGTCTATTATAAAAGATGTAATAGCAGAGCACTTGGAAAGCAGTGACAGGATCGGACAAAGTCAACATGGATTTACAAAAGGTAAATCATGCTTGACTAATCTACTGGAATTTTTTGAGGATGTAACTGGTAAAATAGATAAGGGAGAACCAGTGGATATGGTGTATTTGGACTTTCAGAAGGCTTTCGATAAGGTCCCACATAAGAGATTAGCGTGCAAAATTAAGG
The DNA here is from genome assembly GCF_052327205.1 of Somniosus microcephalus. Classification (NCBI taxonomy): domain Eukaryota; kingdom Metazoa; phylum Chordata; class Chondrichthyes; order Squaliformes; family Somniosidae; genus Somniosus; species Somniosus microcephalus. The sequence continues at coordinate 32,382,904 of NC_141012.1, read as the reverse complement.
CACATGGGATTGGGGGCAAGGTATTGACTTGGATAGAGAACTGGTTGGCGGACAGAAAGCAAAGAGTTGGAATAAACAGGTCGTTTTCTGAGTGGCAGGCAGTGACTAGTGGGGTACCGCAAGGATCGGTCCTAGGACCCCAGCTGTTCACAATATATATTAATGATCTGGACGAGGGAATTGGATGTAATATCTCCAAATTTGCAGACGACACAAAGCTGGGTGGGAGGGTATGCTGTGAGGAGGATGTCGTGAAACTCCAGCACGATTTGGACAGGTTGGGTGATTGGGCAGAAACATGGCAAATGCACTATAATGTGGATAAATGTGAGGTTATCCACTTTGGTGGCAAAAACAGGAAGGCAGATTATTATTTGAATGGCAATAGATTGGGAGAAGGGGAAGTGCAAAGAGACCTGGGTGTTCTTGTGCACCAGTCGCTGAAGGTAAGCATGCAGGTGCAGCAGGCGGTTCAGAAGGCAAATGGTATGCTGGCCTTCGTAGCAAGAGGGTTCAAGTACAGGAACAAGGATGTCTTGCTACAGTTGTACAGGGCCTTGGTGAGACCGCACCTTGAGTATTGTGTGCAGTTTTGGTCACCTTACCTGAGGAAGGACGTTCTTGCCATGGAGGGAGTGCAGCGAAGATTCACCAGGCTGATACCTGGGATGGCAGGAATGACGTATGAGGAGAGATTGTGTCGATTGGGCTTATACTCACTGGAGTTTAGAAGATTGAGAGGGGATCTCATTGAAACCTATAAAATTCTGTCAGGTCTGGACAGACTAGATGCAGGAAGGATGTTTCAGATGACCGGGGAGTCCAGAACCAGGGGTCATAGTCTAAGGAGAGGAACTTCTTCACCCAGAGAGTGGTGAACCTGTGGAATTCTCTGCCACAGAGGGCGGTGGAGGCCAGTTCATTAAATATATTCAAGAAAGAGTTGGATATATTTCTTGAGGCTAAAGGGATCAAGTGATATGGGGAGAAGGCAGGGACAGGGTACTGAATTTGGATGATCAGCCATGATCTCATTGAATGGCGGAGCAGGCTCGAAGGGCCGAATGGCCTACTCCTGCTCCTATCTTCTGTGTTTCTGTGTTTCTATGTAAGTAGCAAGGGTCTTTTCTGCAGTGTGTGTCATAGCAGATTTAGTGCTGGGGGTGCTGGCAAAAATGGAAGCTCTTCAAAGTTTTTTATGTACCTCCAATGTCTGACGCAGTATATGTACGAAATGTAATATCGCTATCGTGAAAAACATTCCAAAAGAGCCGACGGAGTCATCTCAAGTCTAAATTAATTCAATTTATGGATGATACATATGATTGAAGATGACATTGTTTTTTGCCTCTCCCAGGAGTTAATGGGGGTAAAATTCAGCTTCGACGGGAACGCAGTGAAGTCAATGGAAAGGACAATCAGGCAGGGTGTATAACGGGTGGCCAATTCGCTACCACTTGTTTTGCACCCATGCCGAAGTTGAATTTTACCCCCAACATTACTAGTGGATGGGGATGATCATTGATGGGCTTGGCAGTCTTTTCTCACCTTTCCTCTCATATGCTTGCATGTATATATAATATATACTTTGTTTGAATTTGGGCTTGGAAGGGTTAATGTTTTCAAAATGAATGCCAGTTAACTGGTATTATGCAACACTGATCTCATCAGAAGTCACACCATCAGTTCCATATGACGCGCTTTTAAGTGGCTTCTAGATTGTGGTTTCCTGATCTTCCCAACGCTACCCTGCAAACTCAACAAGAGGTGCCAAGTTTTACAAAAGGTCTTGCATAATGATGGTATCAATTTGTCATTTTTGCAAAATATTGCACATCTTAATACTGATAATGACTCTGAAAACTCTAGTTTTCTGTCAGACAGTAATCTTGTCAGCAATAGTTATTTGACTCAGATGTTGAGGTAACTGACAGGAGACGAGTAAATCTTCAGCTTCCTCACTAAGCCCATTTTGTGGTTTGTTCCCAGAACTACATGAAGGACTGACATATATTCAAAACTTTGGAGAAGATATTTCTGTCAATGTACAATTGTCTTTGGTGGGCCATTTAATTAATGATAATGAACCCATGACAGGAATGCCCATCCAATTTTCCCCCTCAAAGGTAACTGTGACAGCCAAACAGGTGGCTTTCTACTCAGCCTCACATAGATTGGGATATGAGTGCTCTATCATGTGATGCAACACAACACAAGTACTGGAACATACTTTAAAATAATGACTGCCATTAAAGCTCAATTATATCTCATGACACATGCCAGGTAACTTTTCTCTTACAAGATCTGCTTGTAATGATTGTATACAATATGAGTAACACCAGCTACACTGGTCAAAAATAGCATAATGTGAGAGATTGCTCACCCACCCAGTTGTGCTTAAGACTGATTTCAGAACATCCTTATTAGGCACAATACACCCAGCCTCTTATGATCAAGCAGCAATGTGCCCCACAGTTCAATACAGTCCCCAGCATTGTTCTGGAAATGGTACTGTTGGAAAGATGCATGTTGTGAATCTCGCTTGTGATAAACACAGAAGAAAGTCATGTAAATAGAATCCGAAGCATGGTTTACCACACAGCAATCCTTCTTTTCTGATCAACTTTCGAGCCATTGCAAAAGCTTCCACGTCGTTAGTCTTCACCCATTTGTCAATCACCTGATTGAGAAAGGACATTCTTGTTACTATTACGTGGGGCAGTCTTGCTTTGAACAATTAAGCTATCTCTTAACAATTAACCTCCTATTTCTCATCTACATGTTGCCCCTTGGCGACATCATCCAAAAACACAGCGTCAGTTTCCACATGTACGCTGACAATAAATATTGGAAAAACCGAAACCATTGTTTTCAGTTCCCACCACAAACTCCGTTCCCTAGCCACTGACTCCATCCCTCTCCCTAACATCTGTCTGATCTGAACCACACTGTTCACAACCTTGGTGTCATATTTGACCCTGAAATGAGCTTCCAACCACATATCTGCAGCTTAACAAAGACCGCCTACTTCCACCTCCGTAACATCACCCGTCTCCGCCCGCTGCTGAAACCCTCATCCATGCCTTTGTTACCTCTAGACTTGACTCTTCCAATGCACTCCTGGCTTTCCTCCCACATTCCACCCTACGTAAACTTGAGGTCACCCAAAACTCGGCTGCCCATGTTCTAACTCGCACCAAGTCCAGTTCGTCCATCTCCCCTGTGCTTGCTGACCTACATTGGCTCCCGGTTAAGCAGCGCCTCGATTTCAAAATTCTCATCCTTGTTTTCAAATCCCTCCATGGCCTCGCCCCTTCCTATCTCTGTAATCTCCTTCAGCCCCACAACCCCCCCGAGATATCTGCACTCCTCTAACTCTGCCCTCTTGAGCATCCTTGATTATAATCGCCCAACCTTTGGTAGCCATGCCTTCTGTTGCCTAGGCCCTAAGCTCTGGAATTCCCTGCCTAAACCTTTCTGCCTCGCTACCTCTCTTTCCTCCTTTAAGACGCTCCTTAAAACCTACCTCTTTGACCAAGCTTTTGGTCACCTGCCCTAATTTATCCTTATGTGGATCGGTGTCAAATTTTTTGTCTTAAATCACTCCTGTGCAGTATCTTGGGACGCTTTATTATGTTAAAGGCACGATATAAATACAAGTTGTTGTTGTTATTGTAAAGACCAAATAAAAATGATCTTAGCCCTTCAGTCTAATTAGTTCTCTGAGTAATTGGCTCAAAGACTGGTGTGGGAGAAATGGGTTTTGCTTCCTGGGACACTGGCACCAGTACTGGGGCAGGAGGGAGCTGTTCCGTTGGGACGGGCTTCACTTGGCCAGTGCTGGGACTAGAGTCCTGGCGGATCATATAACTAGGGCTGTAGAGAGGGCTTTAAACTAACTAGTGGGGGGGAGGTTCCTAGAGAGCAAATAATAAAAATGACAACAGAGAAGGTCATAGACTTAGGTAGCAGTGGGAAATTAAAAACCAGAGCGTGTCAGGAAGGGGCAGAAGGTATGGAGTAAAAGGTAAAGTAATAAAAAGGGCAAAAGCAGGAACTAAGTGTCACAAAACACATTTGAAAGTTCTCTATCTGAATGCACGTAGCATTCGTAACAAAATAGACGAGTTAATGGCACAAATAGCTACATATGGGTATGATCTTGTGGCCATTACAGAAACATGGCTGCAGGGTGACAATGCCTGGGAATTAAACATACCAGGTTATTTAACGATCAGGAAGGAGAGGCAGGAAGAAAGGGGAGGTGGGGTGGCTATGTTAATAAAGGAAGGAATCACTGTAATATAGAGAAATGATATTGGGTCAAAAGATCAGGATAATGAAACAGTTTGGGTGGAGATAAGGAATAATAAGGGGAAAAAAACACTAGTGGGCGTAGTCTATAGGCCTCCGAACAGTTGCAACTCGGTTGGACGGAGTATCAATCAGGAAATAGTTGAGGCTTGTAATAAGGGAACATCTATAATTATGGGGGATTTTAACTATCATATTAATTGGACAAATCAAATTGGGCAGGGCTGCCTTGAGGATGAGTTCATTGAGTGTATTAGGGATGGGTTTCTTGAGCAGTATGTAACTGAACCGACCAGGGGGCAAGCAACCTTAGATCTGGTCCTGTGTAATGAGACAGGATTAATTAAAAATGTCCTAGTAAAGGATCCCCTTGGAATGAGTGACCATAACATGGTTGAATTCCATATTCAATTAGAGGGTGAGGAGGTTGGATCTCAAACAAGCGTGCTAAGCTTGAATAAAGGAGACTATGAAGGTATGAGAGTGGAATTGAGTAAAGTGGATCGGGAAAATAGATTAAAGGGTAAGACGATACATGATCAGTGGTGTACATTTAAGGAGTTATTTTACAACTTCCAAAAAAAATATATTCCACTGAGAAGAAAAGGGTGTAAAAGAAAAGACAGCCATCCATGGTTAAGTAAAGAAATTAAGGATAGTATTCGACTAAAAACAAGGGCATAAAAGGTAGCCAAATCTAGTGGGAGGATAGAGGATTTGGAAAACTTTAAAAGACAGCAAAAAATAACAAAAAGATTGATTAAGAAAGGGAAGATAGATTATGAAAGTAAATTAGCAAAAAATATAAAAACAGATAGTAAGAGTTTTTATAGTTATATAAAAAGAAAAAGGGTGGCTAAAGTAAATGTTGGTCCCTTAGAGGATGAGACCGGGAAATTAATGGTGGGAAATATGGAGATGGCAAAAACACTGAATGAATATTTTGTATCAGTCTTTACAGTAGAGGACACTAAGAATATCCCAACACTGGACAAGCAGGGGGCTATAGGGGGGAGGAGATAAACACGATCAAAATCACTAAGGAAGTGGTACTCGGTAAAATAATGGGACTCAAGGTGGATAAATCACCTGGACCTGATGGCTTACATCCTAGGGTCTTGAGGGAAGTGGCGGTAGGGATTGTGGATGCATTGGTAATAATCTTCCAAAACTCCCTGGACTCAGCAAAGGTCCCGGCAGACTGGAAAACTGCTAATGTAACACCCTTATTTAAAAAGGGCAGTAGACAGAAGGCTGGAAACTATAGACCGGTTAGCCTAACATCTGTGGTAGGTAAAATTTTGGAGTCCATTATTAAGGAGACAGTAACAGGACATTTGGATAATCATAATTTAATAAGACAAAGTCAGCATGGTTTTATGAAGGGGAAGTCATGTTTGACAAATTTGCTGGAGTTCTTTGAGGAAGCAACATATAGGGTGGATAAAGGTGAACCAGTGGACGAAGTGTATTTAGACTTCCAAAAGGCATTGGACAAGGTGCCACACAAAAGATTATTGCTTAAGATAAAAAATCACGGGATTGGGGGTAATATTCTGGCATGGATAGAGGATTGGCTATCTAACAGAAGGCAGAGAGTTGGGATAAATGGTTCATTCTCAGACTGGCAATCAGTAACCAGTGGTGTTCCGCAGGGGTCAGTGCTGGGTCCCCAACTCTTTACAATCTATATTAACGATTTGGAGGAGGGGACCGAGTGTAACATATCAAAGTTTGCAGATGATACTAAGATGGGAGGGAAAGTAGTGAGTGAGGAGGACATAAAAAACCTGCAAAGGGACATAGACAGGCTAAGTAAGTGGGCAGAGATTTGGCAGATGGAATACAATACTCGAAAGTGTGAGGTTATGCACTTTGGCAGGAAAAATCGTAGAGCAAGTTATTATCTTAATGGCAAGAAACTGGAAAGTACTGAAGTACAAAGGGATCTGGGGGTCCTGGTGCACGAAACTCAAAAGGTTAGTATGCAGGTGCAGCAAGTGATTAAGAAGGCCAATGGAATGTTGGCTTTCATTGCTAGGGGGATAGAATATAAAAATAGGGAGGTATTGCTTCAGTTGTACAAGGTATTGGTGAGACCGCACCTGGAATACTGCATACAGTTTTGGTGTCAATACTTAAGAAAAGACATACTTGCTCTCGAGTCAGTACAAAGAAGGTTCACTCGGTTAATCCCGGGGATGAGGGGATGGACATATGAGGAGAGGTTGAGTAGATTGGGACTCTACTCATTGGAGTTCAGAAGAATAAGAGGCGATCTTATTGAAACATGTAAGATTGTGAAGGGGTTGGATCGGGTGGATGCGGGGAGGATGTTCCCGATGATGGGTGAAACTAGAACTAGGGGGCATAGTCTTAGAATAAGGGGCTGCTCTTTCAAAACTGAGATGAGGAGGAACTACTTCACTCAGAGGGTGGTAGGTCCATGGAATATGCTGCCCCAAAAAGCTGTCGAAGCTACATCATTACATAAATTTAAAACAGAAATAGACAGTTTCCTAGAAGAAAAGGGAATTAAGGGTTACGGGGAGCGGGCAGGAATTTGGACATGAGTCTAGGTTCGGATCGGTCATGGCCCTGTGGGTAGCGGAGCGGGCCCAGGGGCCGTGTAGCCTGATCCTGCTCCTGTTTCGTGTGTCTAATTCTGTTAGATTCAGGAGATTGTCCTGTGATAGTGGATTGGCGGTTAGGATCAGATCAGCCATGATCTTATTGAATGGCGGAGCAGGCTCGAGGGGCCGATTGGCCTACTCCTGCTCCTATTTCTTATGTTCTTATTGTATCTTTAATGTATATGCTATGATGATTGGGCAGGGAACCTCTACAAGGTTCATGCCTGCCTTTCCCATGCCACTGAGTTGTGATAAGAGCCAGCTAATTTCCTACAGAAAGGAAGAAAATCAGAGGGAGAGCAATCACCATGCTATCCTCATGCATCTCCTACAAAGCAGAAGCAAAGGCTTTGGAACAAGTTGCCAACCAGCCATATAGGCCATAGCTCATCTTTCAAGAGTCTGTGATGGAAAATTATGCTTGGTCTGTTAGAAGGAGCAGGCTCACATAGCTGAATAGCTGCTTCTTATTTATTTACATTGCACTCTTGTAAGTTTTTAACAGTTTGAGCTCGAATGAGCAGTGTGTGATGCCTGATGAAAGACTCTATGCCGTATATAATTTCTAAAATAAAATACAAAGTTGAAACAAGCATGGTCCTTCCCCTCCTTACTGAAACCAATTTTGGATTTACTTTCAAATGGAAAACATTTATAATGATATTAGCCTTAAGTGCTGTATATGTTAAACCAAGGCTTAAGCTGAGCCAACTTCCAGTGTCACATTGTCCTCATTTTATAAGAAACTGTGAGCAGTGAAATCATTAAAAAAATGATAACCATTATCACAGTTCTTGGATGCAAGGACCTACTTTTCTGTCCAGTACTGTGGGTATAAATTTATGGCCAATTCCTTCCACTTCATATGAAGCCTCGCCTGATAGGTTCAGTTCTTCTGGTTCAGCCATGTTTGAACCTTCAGGATCAACAGCAACAATCTAACAATAATAAAGAAAAACAATTATCTTTTTCAGACATACTCGCGTAAGTTTTTTATTTGTGAATAAAATATAAATGAAATTATAGCAGAGTTCTGGTTAGGTAAAAGGGCCAGTTTCTTCCTTTCTGACCTTGAAATGAGGTCAGTGAGCTCTCAATCAGATTTAATGGCGTTTTATAGTACCCGTACACTGCCATTATACTGCATATTTTACACCAAAGCACTGCTGTGAATTTTGCGATGCATGTGCCTTAAGTGCAGTATAATGCTGGCAGGGCAGATCTCTGTCGTTGCAAGTGAGACAAGTAAGACTTCAAAGAGGTGCATCATTGTCCCATTACATAGAATTTATAGCACAGAAACAGGCCATTCGGTCTGTGCCGGCGTTTATGCTCCACATGAGCCTCCTCCCACACCTCTTCATCTAACCCTATCAGCATATCCTTTCTCCCTCGTGTGTTTATCTAGCTTCCCCTTAAATGCATCTATACTATTCGCTTCAACTACTCCCTGTAGCAGCGTGTTCCACATTCTCACCACTCTCTGGGTAAAGAAGTTTCTCCTGAATTCCCTATTGGATTTATTGGTGACTATCTTAGTTTTATGGCCCCTTGTTTTGGGCTCCCCAAAAGTGGAAACATCTTCTCTACGTCTACCCTATCAAATCCCTCCATAATTTTGAAGACCTCTATTAGATCACCCCTCAGCCTTCTCTTTTCAAGAGAAAAGAGCCCCAGCCTGCTCAGCCTTTCCTGAGAACCTCTCAGTTCTGGTATCATCCTTGTAAATCTTTTTTGCACCTTCTCCAGTGCCTCTATATCGTTTTTATAATATGGACTCTTTTCAATCAGTAGAATACTCCTCACAGTCCACAGTATGTTAGCAGTGCTCTGTGCATGTTTTTGAGTATATACACAGCCAGCCCTGTCACTCCCTTCTCACTTCACCTCAATATCAGAGGAGCAGTATAACTGCAGCTCTCCCCTGTGCTTCACAAATACTTGTGGTACGACACTGCCCATGGGAATATGAGACAGCATTAGAATCATTTTATTGGCAAGAGTTTGGTAGCAGACTACACACTTCTGTATATTCAGATGGCATGGAACTGATATAAAACCGATGCAAAATTGACAGTCTCACAGAGGGGCCATAAAATGGCTGATGTGAGAAATGGAAAATGTTACACTGGTGTAGTAGATCGTTGGGTTGAGACATTTATGACTGACTAGCATCTACCTCTGCTGTACAGACCTGGGACTGTTTTATGGTGACATGGAGCGCTTGAAATTCGAGTGTTTCAATTTCCTGGCCTAATATTCCTCCTTTTGATGAGCATAAAATTCAAATACCCTCCCCGCCACCCGCTCCCCACACCCCTAAAATTGAGAATGAGCTATTTGGGATTCAGGCATATATACCAGATAGATAGCTTCAGTTCCTCTATAAATCTGAATTAATGGCCGGAATTCTCTTTACCTGGGTGGGTCCAGTGCGGCCGGTGGCTAAGTCAAGTCCCAACCCCGCTGCTGGCTCCATCCCGCTGTTGAAAGTGAACTTACCTTAATGGGACCTATTAAGCCCGCCCAGCGTGTTACCCGGCTCAATGAGATGGAGCAGGTCTGGTGACATCATTCATGACGCGTTTTAAGCTGGGATCCTTAAAGGGACCCTGGCCACATGACATTTGAAGTTTAATCTAACAAAGCGGGTATTGAATCTTTACTCTACACTAATATAATAAAGTTATATATGAGTGACAAAGAAATATTTAAATAATATTATCATTATGTAATCTACAAATACGATCAAGAACCTAATTAAAAAATGTACATTAATTGGGAAGTTATTGGTGCTTTAGTCACAAATCTATAGACCTTTGTATCAGTAACTGGTACAAATAAAAGATGTGTGTGTATAGGTAATACATAAAATTAAGCAGATTTTAAATGTAATTGTAAAGGGTGGATTTACAATCTTATGCAAGTTCAGCGGAAGAGCTGTGGAATCTCTGAAAAACAGTGTAAGTGGTGCTTACGATGTGTTTCTGGGATTTCTGCAGCTCTTCAGTTGAAGTTAACAATGGACAAATAAGAGAACCTCTGCAGAAATTCACCCCCAAAGTCTCAGACTGAAAAATTAAATTAGTCATATAAGAACATAAGAACATAAGAAATAGGAGCAGGAGTAGGCCAATCGGCCCCTCGAGCCTGCTCCACCATTCAATAAGATCATGGCTGATCTGATCCTAACCTCAAATCTTCTATCACTCTGCATCCACCCGAACCCATGTGATCTCCCGGGAGAGGCGAAAAACCAGATAAAGACCCAATGGCCAATTTGGGAGAAAAAAATCTGGGAAATTCCTCTCCGACCCATCTAGGCGATCGAAATTCTTCCAGGAGATCACTCTGTCCCTATATTTTCTACAGTACTTACCTTCTGTAAAGGCGATCTCCACCCCAGCCAGGAACAGGAATAAAACCATCTCCTGAAATCTAACAGAATTAGAACACAGTAGGAGCAGAACAAGGCTACACGGCCCCTGGGCCCGCTCCACTACCCACAGGGCCATGACCATTCCGAACCCAGACTCATGTCCAATTTCCTGCCCGCTCCCCGTAACCCTTTATTCCCTTTACTTCTAGGAAACTATCTATTTCTGTTTTAAATTTATTTAATGATGTAGCTTCCACAGCTTTCTGGGGCAGCAAATTCCACAAACCTACCACCCTCTGAGTGAAGAAGTTTCTCCTCATCTCAGTTTTGAATGAGCAGCCCCTTATTTTAAGATTATGCCCCCTAGTTCTAGTTTCACCCATCATTGGGAACATCCTCACCGCATCCACCCGATCAAGCCCCTTCACAATCTTATATGTTTCAATAAGATCGCCTCTCATTCTTCTGAACTCCAATGAGTAGAGTCCCAATCTACTCAACCTCTCCTCATATGACCACCCCCTCATCCCCGGGATTAACCGAGTGAACCTTCTTTGTACTGACTCGAGAGCAAGTATGTCTTTTCTTAAGTATGGACACCAAAACTGTATGCAGTATTCCAGGTGCGGCCTCACCAATACCTTGTACAACTGCAGCAATACCTCCCTGTTTTTATATTCCAACCCCCTAGCAATAAAAGCCAACATTCCATTGGCCTTCTTAATCACTTGCTGCACCTGCATACTAACTTTTTGAGTTTCGTGCACCAGGACCCCCAGATCCCTTTGTACTACAGTACTTTCCAGTTTCTTGCCATTAAGATAATAACTTGCTCTATGATTTTTCCTGCCAAAGTGCATAACCTCACACTTTCCAGTATTGTATTCCATCTGCCAAATCTCTGCCCACTTACTTAGCCTGTCTATGTCCCTTTGCAGGTTTTTTATGTCCTCCTCACTCACTACTTTCCCTCCCATCTTTGTATCATCTGCAAACTTTGATATGTTACACTCGGTCCCCTCCTCCAAATCGTTAATATAGATTGTAAAGAGTTGGGGACCCAGCACTGACCCCTGCGGAACACCACTAGTTACTGGTTGCCAATCTGAGAACGAACCATTTATCCCAACTCTCTGCTTTCTGTTAGAGAGCCAATCCTCCACCCACGCCAGAATATTACCCCCAATCCCGTGATTTTTTATCTTGAGCAATAATCTTTTGTGTGGCACCTTGTCAAATGCCTTTTGGAAGTCTAAATACACTACGTCCACTGGTTCCCCTTTATCCACCCTGTATGTTACTTCCTCAAAAAACTCAAGCAAATTTGTTAAACATGACTTCCCCTTCATGAAACCATGCTGAGTTTGCCCTATTAAATTATGTTTATCCAAATGTCCCGTTACTGTCTCCTTAATAATGGACTCTAACATTTTACCAACCACAGATGTTAGGCTAACAGGTCTATAGTTTCCAGCCTTCTGCCTACTACCCTTTTTAAATAAGGGTGTTACATTAGCAGTTTTCCAATCTGCTGGGACCTTTGCTGAGTCCAGTGAGTTTTGGAAAATTATTACCAATGCATCCACAATCCCTACCGCTACTTCCCTCAAGACCCTGGGATGCAAGCCATCAGGTCCAGGGGATTTATCCGCCTTGAGTCCCATTATTTTACCAAGTACCACTTCCTTAGTGATTTTAATCGTATTTAGTTCCTCCCCCCCTAGAGCCCCCTGTTTGTCCAGTGTTGGGATATTCTTAGTGTCCTCTACTGTAAAGACTGATACAAAATAATTGTTCAGTGTTTTTGCCATCTCCATGTTTCCCACCATTAATTTCCCGGTCTCATCCTCTAAGGGACCAACATTTACTTTAGCCACCCTTTTTCTTTTTATATAACTATAGAAACTTTTACTATCTGTTTTTATATTTTTTGCTAATTTACTTTCATAATCTATCTTCCCTTTCTTAATCAATCTTTTTGTTATTTTTTGCTGTCTTTTAAAGACTTCCCAATCTTCCATCCTCCCACTAGATTTGGCTACCTTATATGCCCTTGTTTTTAGTCGGATACTATCCTTAATTACTTTACTTAGCCACGGATGGCTATCTTTTCTTTTACACCCTTTTTTCCTCAGGGACTGAAAGCAAATTGAACCAGTGGAATGAGTGATGAGAATGAAATTGTTACGATTGATGACTTGACTTAATCTGTAACTGGACAATCATAGCATACTGTGAGAAAAACCTGACCAGAAACAACACAAACATTTATTTAAATGGTATATGTCATTTTTTTAGTGCAGATCAATTCACTGCAATTACTGTTGAGTTGGAAGGCAACAGCCGAGAAAGGCCAGTGAAAAATGTATTTCACTCACCATCCAGTGTAGGAGGGGAGCCTTCAGTACTCACCTCCCTTCAGGAATTTCTGAATTAACATTTACCAGTAGCTTTTCAAGTAGAAGAGAATCTCCATCAATCTGTAGCTGATGTAATCAACATGTTTTTATTTTGGTTTGTTTTTCATGCTGTCAAGTAATCAGCTGGAGTAATGGCCACTGAACTCCCGCCTCAGGTTAACAGATGTGGTTCCCGAGCTGCATGACTCCCATGGCCACCCAGGGAAATTTAAAAAGTAAGTGAAAAAAGGCTCTTAAGTGCCTGTAAACTACCTGATAATCATCTCAATTGGGTCCCCCGCCGCTGCCGGTCAGGTCGGCTCCGCAATGTCAGATGCGCCTGGGGGAAAGGTGCGTGGGAGCGAGATGGCAGCGGGTTGCCAACCCACTGTCAAAAATAACAACTTTCCCACCCGACCCATCACCAATCTCGCCTGCTACCACCCCAGAAAATTCAGCCCAATCACTCCAACATTACAGCTACTTGGCAGGCAGAGCAAACCTTTTATTACATTAGCAGTAAAGAAGTCAATAGGAAGTCACCCTTTTTCAAGTATCTCTTTCATCTTGAAGATCAATGGGCAGTTCAATATAGCTAGAAGGTTTTATATCAGTATTCATTTGTTCTCTATAATATGAAATACCTGGCAGTTGGGACATTTTTCCTTGAATTTCCTTGCGATGCCAGTGAGGGTAGCACCAGTTCCAGCACCTGCTACCAAAACATCGACTTGTCCTAAGGAGATATAACAAAATAGAATCTCAATCTCGGGGTTCCAATCTCTCAAATGACAGAATTAGAATTGAGCCAATGGTTGAATTGGAAATACTCCTCCTTCAATGGTTTTTTAGTATTGTATTGCAGTCTGAATATAGGGTGAGCTTGCAGCACTAGGTCTGCTCAAACCATCAACAGTCACTTCAGCAAAGTTAAATTTCAATAAGGTTACAGAGCTGTTTGCTCTATGCTAAGAACCATGGGTAAGCACTGATAATATTTTGATTAATTTGAGTTCCCCTCCAAGTCACACGCCATCCTGACTTGGGAGTATATCGCCATTCCTTCATCGTCACTGGGTCAAAATCCTGGAACACCCTCCCTAACAGCACCGTGGGAGTACCTTCACCACACATTCGTGCCACACAAGTGCCAGGCAATGACTCTCTCCAACAAGCGAGAGTCTAACCATGGCCCCTTGACATTCAACGGCATTACCATCCCCGAATCCCCCACCATCAACATCCTGGGGGTCACCATTGACCAGAAACTTAACTGGACCAGCCACATAAATACTGTGGCAACAAGAGCAGGTCAGAGGCTAGGTATTATGCGGCGAGTGTCTCACCTCATGACTCCCCAAAGCCTTTACACCATCTACAAGGCACAAGTAAGGAGTTTGATGGAATACTCTCCACTTGCCTGGATGAGTGCAGCTTCAACAACACTCAAGAAGCTCGACACCATCCTGGACAAAGCAGCCCGCTTGATTGGCACCCCATCCACAACCTTCAACATTCACTCCCTCCACCACCGGCGTACCGTGGCTGCAGTGTGTACCATCTACAAGATGCACTGCAGCAACTCGCCAAGGCTTCTTCAGCAGCACCTCCCATACCCGCGACCTCTTCCACCTTGAAGGACAAGGGCAGCAGGCGCATGGGAACATCACCACCTCCAAGTTCCTCCAAGTCATACGCTGGGTCAAAATCCTGGAACTCCCTCCCTAACAGCACTGTGGGAGTACCTTCACCACACGGACTGCAGCGGTTCACGAAGGCGGCTCACCACCACCTTCTCATGGGCAACTAGAGGTGGGCAATAAATGCTGGCCCTGCCAGCGACACACACATCCCATGAACGAATAAAAAAAAATTTAGTGTGCAAAATCTATCTGCACTTCTACAAATGATCTACAATACCACTGGAACACCCTATGCTTTATGTGTTCTTAGATAAGTTAAGAATAGCTCCTGCAAAGAATCACTATCCATTGTACTTACCATCACACTGATCCAGAATTTCCTCTGCTGTAATGTCGTAATGTGTTAATGGATTGCCAGCATTTTGATACTGAGGATAAAATAAATATTGACATTATCTTTTCTATTTAAATCAAAGCAATAGATTTATAGCCAAACCTTACAATTTCCTGGGGTAATATAGGACCAACTTTCAAAGATCAAGTTGAATCTCTCTGCAAGTCTCATTGTAATTTATTTGAAATAAAATGGCCCCCCGCCATGAGAAAATCAAAGTTGGATGTACTTTTAAATATATATATATTGCACAATATGCTGTTGTAATGTGTAGAGCGCAGCAGAATTACAGTAGCTGTACTGAAAGATGAGTTTCCACCTGATCAAACACGTGTGAGTTTGGAATCACGTTCTTCAGCTTCCAAGCCATTCCAATGTATGAGTCAGGGCTATTGAGGCTTGCAGCATTTGGTGTCCTCACCACTGAAGTCCCGAGGGCTTTTAACAGATCGACCTACATAAAATGAAAATATTTGGCAAATTGTTGCTAAAAATAACTGTTGAAAGTTGGAAGGAACGCTGCTTCTACAACAACAAGATACTGACACCACAAAACACACGAATGGACTAGAAATTCCATGCCATCTTTGGTGTAATGTCAGTATCTAATCGGGGCAAGTGTCTTTTTTGACAGTGCTTATGCTGGTTTTCAGACCCAAGGTCAATTCCCCCCAAATTCCCTAGCTCTTTTCGGCCGACCAAGTGAGGTCATTTAAATGTATTATATTGACAGCCAGTGACAAAAAAAAAGAAAGACTTGCATTTATATAGCACCTTTCACGACCTCAGGACCTCCCAAAGCGCTTTGAGCCAATGAAGTACTTTTGCAGTGCAGTCACTGTTGTAATAAGAACATAAAAACGTAAGAAATCGGAGCAGGAGTAGGCCATACGGCCCCTTGAGCCTGCTCCGCCATTCAATAAGATCATGGCTGATCTTCGACCTCAACGCCATTTTCCCACCCGATCCCCTTATCCATATAATGGAAATGCAGCAGCCAATTTTTGCACAGCAAGCTCCCACAAACACCAATGCGATAATGACCAGATAATCTGTTCTTCGTGATGTTGACTGAAGGATAAATATTGGCCAGGACTCCGAGGATAACTCCCTGCTCTTCTTCAAAATAGTACCAGGGGTCTTTTACGTTCAAAGAGAGAGCAGATAGGGCCTCGGTTTAAAGTCTCATCCAAAAGGCGACATCTCCAACAGTGCAGCACTCCTTCAGTACTGTCAGCCTAGATTTTTGTGCTTAAGAACTATAAGGTGCAACTGTTCACAGAATCACAGAATCACAGAATCCCCACAATGCAGATAGAGGCCATTTCAGCCCATCGAGCCTGCACCGACACACATCCTACCCTAACCCCGTAACCCCACGTATTTAATCCCCTAACACACTAAGGGTCAATTTATCATAGCCAAATCAACCTAACCCGCACATCTTTGGACTGTGGGAGGAAACCGGAACACCCGGAGGAAACCCACGCAGACACAGGGAGAATGTGCAAACTCCACACAGACAGTCGCCCGAGACCAGATTTGAACCCGGGTCCCTGGTGCTGTGAGGCAACAGTGCTAACCACTATGCCACCATGCCAGGATCAATCAGCTGACACCGGCGGGTGAGGAGTTTCAGTCGCAGTTTCTGTAGCTGGCAACGAGTTTTTTAAAATCATTTTTGTTTTGGCATGTTAGCTACACAGATCTGGGCTTGCTCCTCACTGCTTCTGACAGAGTGAGACCACTGGAATATTTTCACCTCTTCTTTCCACTCCTACAGCTATGTCAGCTGTGGTTCAGTGGGTAGCACTCTCACCTTGGAGTCAGAAGGTTGTGGGTTCAAATCCCACTCCAGAGACTTGAGCACAAAAATCTAGGCTGACACTCCAGTGCAGTGCTGAGGGAGTGCTGCGCTGTCGGAGGTGCCGTATTTCCGATGAGATGTTAAACTGAGGCCCCACCTGCTCTTTCAGGTGGACGTAAAGATCCCGTGGCACTATTTCGAAGAAGAGCAGGGGAGTTATCCTCGGTGTCCTGGCCAATTATCCCTCAATCAACATAACACAAAACAGATTATCTGGTCATTATCACATTGCTGTTTGTGGGAGCTTGCTTTGCACAAATTGGCTGCCACCAACAATGACTACACTCCAAAAGTACTTCATTGGCTGTAAAGTGCAAGTGCTTTGGGACATCCGGTCGTCATGGGCTATATAAATGCAAGTCTGTCTTTCAGTGTGAGGGCTTCTCAGGAGCAGGTATGATGTTTCCTTGTATACCATTATCACGGAGGAGGAGAACAGGATAGAGCAAAGGTGAATCAGACAGCATTTAAGAAGGAAGGACTGCAGCAGATAATCCCCCCCCAATAGAATATACAGACAACACAGGTCATATTAGAACCTTAGTGAGGGGATGTGCATAAAAAGAGTGTTCTTCATCACAGAGGCAATAGATGAGTTCTTTCATCTACTACGTGACAACCAGCAGCCATGGTTCTCTGCCCACTCTCTCTCTGTGGCTATGAAGATGATGACCTCACTCAACTTTTATGGCAGAGGATCATTTCAGGTTGCCATGAGAGATCTCTATAATATGAGCCAAGGTAGTCATTCATCAGGTGACTGACATATTTTACAGGAGAGCTGGGGAATTCATCACCTTTGAACATAAGATCTTCATATCCCTTGATTCCTCTAGAGTCCAAAAATCTATCTATCTCAGCCTTGAATATACTCAACAATTCAGCATCCACAGCCCTTTGGGGTAGAGAATTCCAAAGACTCACAACCCTCTGAATGAAATAATTCCTCCTCATCTCAGTCTTAAATGGCCCACCCCTTATCCTGAGACTATGCCCCCTAGTTCTAGACTCTCCAGCCAGGGGAAACAACCTTTCAGCATTTACCCTGTCAATCCCCCTCAGAATCTTCTTATATGTTTCAATGAGATCACCTGTCATTTTTCTAAACTCCAGGGGAGTATGGGCTCAATCTGGTATCACAGCGAGCCAGTAGCGAGATAGGGCCAACCAGTTTTACAAGGTTGCTGGCCCAGGTTGCAATTGATGGCACTCATGTCACTTTGTGAGCTCCTACAGAAAATCCCCTGAAATTCCTCAACAGGAGGACCTTGCACACCCTGAACGTACAGGTTGTGTGTGACAACATGCGAAGGATCCTACACGACAATGCGCTATTTACTAGAAGTTGCATTCATGATGCATTAATCCTTCGAAGCCTGCCCCTCCCTGAGCTTTTCAGAGAAGAAGATTATGTGAGCAAATGGGCTGTGAGAGACATGAGACATCCAGGCAAGTTATCTGACAAGTCAACTCAATGAACCAAGCACTGTTCCTTACTGACCCATTGCTGCTGCAATTTTCAGCCGGTACTGGCTTTTTAAAGGCTTCATGTTAATTTTCATGCTCTCCAGCACTTTGCTCCCATGTCACACAGGTTTTATGCCAATTGACGTAAGAAAACTACTAGGCACTTAGTCTAAGCATTAAACAAAGCTTTAATCAACTGTTTTACAACATGGAGGTCTAGTTATGTCCTTCACTAGTTCCTGTTAAGAATGTCCTGCGCAAGCTGGGCCCATGCCCGAGTATTTATACTCTCCCTGGACAGCGCCACCCGCAGGCCGCTCAGTATTATTTCATAAGTCTTTCTTTCATGAATGACTGATTCATGTCACCAATCACCAATGGATATGCAAATATGCTAATCCATGAAATGCTGGTGCAAATATGTCTCCAGACTATTGCCGGGCACAGCTCATTTTCCATTGGCGCAAAAGTGTTGCACCTCACTGTGTGGAAACTCTCGGCCATCGTATTGGAACTGGCAGTGACAGTGAGAGAATGCTTTTAAAAACATATATAAAGATTAGAACTTTGTATTCTTCCAATAGTAATGTAGGCTGGTCAAAAGGTCCTGGACGGTGAACTCTGTTTCTCTCTCCACAGATGTTGCCTGACCTGCTGAGTATTTCCAGCATTTCCTGTTTTTATTTCAGATTTCCAGCATCCGCAGTATTTTGCTTTTGTATTGTTGTTGTAGTAATGTAGGCAGGTTTTGCTGCTTTATTCAACATTGCAAGACTAATTGCAAGAGCCCTACCACCTAGAAGGACAAGGGCAGCAGGCGCATGGGAGCACCACCACCTCCAAGTTGCCCTCCAAATCACACACCATCCTGACTTGGAAATATATCGGCCGATCCTTCATCATCGCTGAGTCAAAATCCTGGAACTCCCTCCCTAACAGGACTGTGGGAGTACCTTCACCACACGGACTGCAGTGGTTCAAGAAGGCGGCTCACCACCACCTTCTCAAGGGCAATTAGGGATGGGCAATAAATGCTGGCCTTGCCAGTGACGCCCACATCCCATGAACGAATATAAAAAAAATTCACAAACAGAAAGGTTGCTGCCTCTGAAATAAATTGAGTCTTCAATGTGGGGCATTTCTGAACAGGGACCTTTCTTTAATTCAGATTCAGGGTTTCTTAGTGTTACTTTTACCTTTTCTAAGCTCATCCTCTCTGGCATGACAATAATGCAGCGATATCCCTTCACAGCAGCCACTAACCCCAGGCTAATCCCTGTGAAAACATGAGTTGATGAGCATATATAAATAACTTAGGACAGAAAGAATCCAGTACTCAACATCCAAAATGATTAACCCTTCTAATCTAATCACTTACATTCTGGAATGTTAGGGCTGATTCCGCCCCCTGATTTCCCACCACTAATTCTCACCGCGACAGTGGAATCTGCTCCTTATATCAAAGCATGAAGTAGAAGTACGCAACTCACTAAAGTGGGAGGCGTGTAATTTACAACCTACAACTATGTGACAATTAGTGCACAGATATGTATTAGAATCCTTACATCGCTAATAAAAATAATAATGCAACCACTCTGTGTCAGCAACATCCCATTATGATGTTGGCTAAGGCAGTGAGTGTCCATGGACAGAGTCTAATTGCAAAGCTGAAACATTGCATATCTGGAAACATGACCACGTGGTCCTACTCCAGCTCCAGTGTCACCTTCATTATATCCTCAATTCAGGCTCACTTGGAATACTTTCCAGGAGCCGGATAAATATCTAACAAAAGAAATCGGTGTACAATGAGTTTGTGGGCATCATGTTTCGGGATCTTTTGACCAATTTTCCACAGAAAAGATTTGGAACAGGTTACTTTTGTTGTTGTGTTTTAAAGCACAGTGGCATGGGGTTTCTGCTAAGGGCATAATCGACAAAATGCGCCCAAAATGCGCTGGACACGGCATCGGTTTGCTGCTCAGGATGCCTGAGCAATGGTCCCCACGAATTTAGGAGTGGGTCCAATGCCTGCACAGATTGGGCGCAGGCCGTCCCATTGTTAAATTGTTATGTTTAGTGCCCGTTTTACTCCCGAGCAATGGACACAACACAAAGCAATTTCTACCCCACTGGCTCCAAAAATCTGCGGGTCTTCAGGCACAGTCCTGTGAGTTCAGCGGAAGACCCGGAAAATGGGACAGAACCTGGATACATCGCTGAGGAAAGCTAATGCTGGAATCTCTTAAGCTGTCTCCCATTGTGTTACATAGAAGATAGGAGCAGGAGTAGGCCATTCGGCCCCTCGAGCCTGTTCTGCCATTTAATGAGATCATGATTGATCATCCAAATTCAGTACCCGGTCCCTGCTTTCTCCCCATATCCCTTGATCCCCCTTAGCCTTAAGAAATATATCTAACTCCTTCTTGAATATATTTAATGAATTGGCCTCAACTGCCTTCTGTGGCAGAGAATTCCATAGGTTCACCACTCTCTGGGTGAAGAAATTCCCCCTCATCTCTGTCCTAAATGGCTTTATCCTTAGACTGTGACCCCTGGTTCTGGACTCCCCCGCCATCGGGAGCATCCTTCCTGCATCTAGTCTGTCTAGTCCTGTTAGAATTTTATAAGTTTCAATGAGATCCCCTCTCATTCTTCTAAACTCCAGCGAGTATAAGCCCAATCGACCCAATCGCTCCTCATACGTCATTCCTGCCATCCCAGGTATCAGTCTGGTGAATCTTCGCTGCACTCTCTCCATGGCAAGAACATCCTTCCTCAGATAAGGCGACCAAAACTGCACACAATACTCAATGTTGTAGTTCAACGACCCACTTAGACTGAAATCTTTAGGCCAACGTCATAATAATTCTTACCTGTGTTACCTGAGGTTGGTTCAATGATGACGCTACCTGGCTTCAGAATCCCCTGCTTCTCAGCATCTTCGATCATCCGTAAGGCAATTCGGTCCTTAATACTCCCACCAGCATTGAAGAACTCACACTTTACCACTAGAAAAGATGTTAGTAAAGTAGCCTTAGGGAGGTTGAGTGTCTAGTTAGTTTCTGTTCTGATATTTTATCAATATCTGGCATAAAGAACCAAAATGATGGGCGATAATTGCAAATAAAAAGTAGCACAAAAATATTGAGGTAGTATTGTATTATAAATGGAAGTTGGAGGTAGTAATATTATTTTTTTAAGAACAACCTTGTTGTAAAACATGTTCTAATACAAGTCAAGTGGTTCAGGCAGATAAAATTATAGGGAATTAAAATTTGTCTGTGTAGGATAAAAACTATAGGACATCGGATGAGGAGCATTACAATGTTTAAGTAAGCGCAGAATATTAATAAAAACCAAATCTGTGCGGCAGTTGCTTCTGAGACTGTGACACAACAGGGGCAATTTTAACTGGGAGCGGGATTCAGGTGGGCAGGGGGGCAGGATGACCGCCAAATGTGCCCGACTTCGGCAGCATGAGACCTGGGTGATTTTAACTCTCGGGCCTCACCTCTATGCTCGCCAGCCTGAAGGTAAGTCAAGGGAGGGATTTCGGTTGGGTCTCGCAGGAAGGAAGGAGGGGAGCCCAGGGCAGGGGAAAGTACGACTTTACTTGTGGAGCTCGGAGGAGCACCTTTGCTTCTTATGGCTCAACAAGGAAAGTTATCTTCAATGGCCTCTTCCGGTCCCAAATCCTCTTCTCGCTGTCTTCACCTGGCGGGAAAGCCGCATTCTGGCCCGAGTTAAAATTGCAGTCGTGGCCCGATGATGTCATCAGTCCAAAACCTGCATATTTAAAGGCGACCCCATCAGCTTCAGGCAGGTGCCTTGCCACCTTCTCTGAAGGGCAGTATAAGTGAAAGGCAGCAGAATCCAGGCAGGACATTGGCGGGTACATCACTGGCCAATTTTAACTGCCCAACAGCCCGGTTTCCGCAAGGCAGAGAGGATTAAAATCACCCCTCACATTTTCATGGGATACTCTCCACTGTCATCAGCCAACTAATAAGGGGAAGATTTCCTTTGGTCACTATATATTAGCGACATTGTAAATATAGCGGGGAAATTCCCCGGTCATTATTTCTAGCAAATTATAAAAACTTTCTTTATAACATTTTTACGATGTTGCTAAAAATAGCAACCTGAGGAAATCTTCCTGCTGGGTTTACTATGTTACTAACACTTTAAGTATTCATTATATTCTAAGATATTCATTATTATTCTAAGCTTGAATAAAATATTTTTACATAAGCTTTCATTTTACAGAATATCGATTTAAAAAACATGACAAAATATGTTTTCCTGTGAAATTTATTGACAAATTAAAGATTGTTTGATTGAAGAGTAATCTCTCAAATTTTGATTAAAGTGTAACCAATATAACTTACATAGGATTACATAGGATATACAGCACAGAAACAGGCTATTTCGCCCAACCAGTCCATGTTTATGCTCCACTCGAGCTTCCTCCGTTTTTGCTCATCTAACCCTATCAGCATAACCCTCTATTCCCTTCTCCCTCATATGCTTATCTAGCCTCCCCTTAAATGCATCTATACTATTCACTTCAACCACTCCCTGTGGTAGCGAGTTCCACATTCTCACCACTCTCTGGGTAAAGAAGTTTCTTCTGAATTCCCCTTGGATTTCTTGGTGACTATCTTATATTGATGGCCTCTAGTTATGCTCTTCCCCACAAGTGGAAACATTCTCTCTGTATCCACTCTATCAAAATCTTTCATAATTTTAAAGACCTCTATTAGGTCTCCCCTCAGCCTTCTCTTTTCAAGAGAAAAGAGACCCAGCCTGTTCATCCTTTCCTGATAGGTATACCCTCGCATTTCTGGGATCATCCTTGTAAATCTTCTCTGCACCCTCTCCAGTGCCTCTATATCTTATGTATAATATGGCGACCAGAATTGTACGCTGTAATCCAAGTGTGGTCTAACCAAGGTTCGATACAAGTTTAGCATAACTTCTCTACTTTACAATTCAATCCCTCTAGAAATAAACCCTAGTGTCTGGTTTGCTTTTTTATAGCCTTGTGATTTGTGCATTTGTACTCTGAGATTCCTTTGCTCTTCTGCCCCATTTAGATTCTTATTTTCCAAGTAATATGTGACCTCCCTATTTTTCTTACCAAAATGTAATACTTCACACTTATCTGTGTTGAATTTCATTTGCCAATTATATGCCCATTCTGCAAGTTTATTAATGTCTTCTTGTAATTTGTTGCAGTCTTCCTCAGTATTGACTATTCCCCCCTTATTTGGTGTCTTCCGCAAATTTAGAAATTGTGTTTTTGATTCCAAAGTCTAAATCATTAATATAAATTGTGAACAACATTGGTCCCAGCACTGATCCTTGTGGAACACCACTTCCCACCTTCTACCACTTTGAATAGCTACCCTTTACCCCCTACACTCTGCTTTCAGTCTTGAAGCCAGCCAGTTACCCATTCTATTACTTGTCCCCTGACTCCGCATTCTCTGACCTTATTCATTAGTCTATTATGGGGTACCTTATCAAAGGCCTTTTGAAAATCTAGATAAATTACATCTACTACATTACCCTTGTCTATGTTCTCTGCTACCTCTTCAAAAAATTCAATGAGGTTGGTCAAGCAAGACTTTCCCTTTTGACAAGCTGACTGGCTTATAGTTCCCTGGACATGTTCTATCTCCCTTCTTAAATATAGGTATTACTTTAGCTATCTGCCATCCCTCTGGCACTACACTTTTTTCTAACAAATTACTAAATATGTGTGGTAATGCCTCTGCTATCTCTTTCCTAGAGTCTTTTAAAATGCACGGATGTAATCTGTCCGGACCAGGGGTTTTATCCTCTTTGACTTTGATTGGTTTATTTAATATTTCTCCTCTTTTTATTTTAAATGCAGCTATCTCATTTCTAATCATATCATCCAATGTCTACCTGTTCTGTCTCCCTGGTAAATACTGAAGCAAAGTAATTATGTAATATTTCTGCCATTTCTCTATCGCTGCCTATGATATTATATTGTCCATCCTGGCCCTATTCCCATCCTGACTTTCTGTTTTTTATTTATGTGCCTGTAAAATATTTTATTATTTTGTTTTATGTTCCTTGATAATATAATTTCATAGTTTCTTTTTGCCTTCCTAATTGTTTTTTTGACTTCTCTCTGAATCTCTTCATATTCTCTCTTGTTATGCTCACCCCTGCTGTCCATGTACTTAGTATATGCCTCTTTCCTTACTGTAGTGTATGTACCCGTCTACCTTTAAGGGAACTATTGAATGTAACCGTTCACCTTTAAGAGAACTACTTTAGGTGTGGCGCTATTTGTTTGGCTTCTGTATACTGTAATACCGATAGTGACCACACCAGTATATAAGTGTTGTGGCAGGATTGCTGGGGCAGATTCGCCCTGACCTTCGAATAGTAAAGACCTGTTTGTTTGTTACTTCTGAAGTCTGTGGGCTAGATTTTCAGTATAGACAGTTTTGGGGCGCTAACCTTAGCGCCCGCCCGAAGTTAGCGCCCGCCCCAAAGTAGCGCCCCGTTGCTGGAAATTCAGTGGCTTCGCCCTAAGAGGTTGGTGGAGCGCTAAAAGAGGCGTTCCACTACTATCTTTAGGCGCTAAGCCGGCGGTGCAGAGCGCAGCGCCCGAGCTCGGGCGCAGCGCACGGCAGACACTCTGGTGCCAGTGAGCTCTTAAAGGGGAAGGGTGCATGTGTTTTTGGAGGAGGAGGAGGAGGAGGAGGAGGAGGAGGAGACACTGTTCACAACAGCACACTGGATCCTTCCACACAACACATGCAGACTGCCGTTTATAGTGCAGGAGGAGTGCCCTTTAATTTGCGCTCCCCAGGGTGTGTTGTGTTCCATTTTACAAACGCTCTGGACGCCAGCCGCACAATGGGGCGGTCCGACTGAAGTTTGGATTCGGGGCGGCCAAAGGGCGTTGCACGAGGATGTGACGTCATTTTCTGCGCGCGCATCCGGGCGGCCGCTAAACTTTGCGCCGGCGCTAATGGGCAACTTAATTTGGGGCGGGGCGCAAACTGCGCTGCGCCCGGGCGCTACACGAATAGCGCCCGAAAATCACTTCTCTTAAGGCGCTAACTGCTGGCGCAAGCAACTGAAAATCTAGCCCTGTGTATTTATTAACTGCACAACCCACAGACTTTACAGTGGCGACGAGTCCGATCATACCCTGCGGCAAGACTACCAAAGCAACGAAGAGCGTCGAAGAGAGGCAACCGCCCTCGTCGTGCTGCTGAAAGAAAACACGAGGCTGCAGCAGGAGGAAGGAGGAAGACTTTAGCAACAAAAGCTTCCATCAGCAACAGGCACTGACTACCCTTCTACCACGGTGCGGAGTGAGCCGATCAGCTGGAAACAAGGCGGCCGCGGAGACTGTGAGTAGGGGAAGGTGTAGAGAATATCCGGAGGATAAGGGCTGTGCACTCGACCACGGTCGAGGGGGAACGGAGCCGGTCAGAAAGTCGGGTCCAACGGCGTCGTGAGACAGTCGGACCTCGATCGGCGGGAAAAGCCGGGCAGCGACCGCAGCCACGAAGCGCTGAGACTGGGAGTAGGCGCGGGAAGAGAAACCCAACTGCAGCCGGGGAGGGAAACACCGGTCTGCGAGAGGGCTGGGAGGCGAACAGGAACCGTGCGGGTGGGAGAGAGAGACAGAGCCGAGCAAGGGGAGAGAGACTGCGCGAGAGCCAGTCCAGCGGCTGAGCTGTTCTCCACCAACGGGGTACCCAGAGCCGGTAGAACCGAACGTGCGGGAGAGGGAGAGACAGAGCCGATCAAGGGGAGAGAGACTGTGCGAGAGCCAGTCCAGCGGCTGAACTGTTCTCCACCAACGGGGTACCCAGGGCCGGTAGAACCGAACGTGCGGGAGAGAGAGCGACAGAGCCGGGTACGGAGAGAGAGACTGCGCGAGAGCCAGTCCAGCGGCTGAACTGTCCTCCGTTAACGGGGTGTACCCAGCGCCGGTAGAGCCGTGCAGGCGGGAGGAAAAGACAGAGCCGAGTAAGGGGAGCTGTGCGAGAGCCAGCCCAGCGGCTGAACCTGTCCGCTGTGGGGAAAGCGTACCCCTTCCACCAGGAAGAAACGCGGGAAGCCGCCATTAGGCGGAGGAGACGACAGAAGCGGGAAACCGCCATTGAAGTGGGCGGGGAGAGAAAGGAAGAGCGGGAAATCGCCATTTTCGCGGGAAAACCGCCATCTTAACGGACATACCGCCATTGAAGTGGGCGGGGAGATAAGGAAAGAGCGGGAAACCGCCGATTTCGCGGGAAAACCGCCATCTTAGAAATAAACAAATAAAGAAGAATACTTAAAGAAATACTGGTGCTGCTCCCAAGGGAAGAAAGATGCCTAAGCGAGGGAATATTAACGACTTTAATTCTGAAATAGAAGACTGGGCCACGTACGTGGAACGCATAGAGATCTATTGCGAAGCCAACAAAATAGAGGAAGACGACAAGGCGATAACATTGCTAAACTCGATGGGGGCAAAAACATACGGGCTCTTGAAGCATCTAATAGCACCAGATAAACCAGCGGATCAGACCTTCGAAGAGATTGTGGCTGTGCTGAAGGACCACTTGAACCCCACACCGTTGATGCTGGCTGAACGATTCAAATTCTACGCAAGAACGCAGAGGAAAGACGAAAGCAATGCGGAGTACTTGGTCGAACTGCGTAGGCTAGCGAAATACTGCCAGTTCGGAGGGAATCTGACAGAAGCACTGCGGGACAAGTTCGTATGTGGATTGTCCAAAGAAGGGACGCAGAAGCGACTACTGGAAGAGAACGACCTCACACTGGACAGGGCTGTCCTTATAGCTGCATCGCACGAAGCCGCAGCGAAAGGAACGGCGGAAATGCAACTAAAGGCGGCGGCACTCGGGGTGGACCAAATTACTTCAAGCACAACAAAATGCTACCGTTGTGGGAAGACAATGCATGACCAGAATCAATGCTGGTTTAAGAACCAAGAGTGTAGGAAATGTGGCAAACTGGGTCACATCGCGAAGGTATGCCGGTCAGGGAAGAAGACCAACAATCAAAGGAAGCCACCACAAGAAAAGTACAACAAGGTACACAAGGTGGCTGAGAAGAGTTCAGACGAACAGAATTCAGACTCAGACCCAAACAACCAGGAGCTGGGTAGTCTGAGAATCCACAATGTGGGTAAAGAAACGGATCTACAAACCATCTGGGTCATACTAAAAATAGCTGGAGTCCAAGTAAGGATGGAGCTGGACACTGGATCAGCTCTATCAGTCATCAACCGAAGGGACTACCACCGGCTATTCTCTCACATACCTTTAAGAAATACCAAGTTCGTATTACAGACATACACGGGGCATAACGTATACCCCATGGGGAAAATAAGAGTCAAGGTGAGAGATAGGGGTAAAGAACACCCAAGAATGAACTTGTACGTATTACCTGAAGGAGGACCACCACTTCTAGGACGGGAGTGGATTAAGAAAATAGATATGGAATGGCACTACCTAAAAGCCATAATGAGGGAGGACTCGGTGCAAGCTATCAGCTCAGATTCTGAAATGGATGACGATAAGACCAATTCAAATATGGAAGACAAGGCTAAAAGGGACTTGCCGACGATGGGGAAGGAAATGAAGACATGCAGAAGGACTTATGTTACCAAGAAGAATAAAGCGGCAGAGCAGAACTCCAGGTTGACAGAGAATTCTGAGCCTGTTCAAGCAAAGGATTCATCCACGACGGAAGAACACCGAGTTCGGACTCAAACTTATGTCAAAGTACGACAACAATTAGAACAGTTGAGTGACCGTCTCGTACAAGAGATGAAAAATATGGAAAAGTTCTGGGACACCGAATGGGAGAACCTGGAAAGACGACAGAGACAGCTAGCTCAAGCAGAGAGCGACCATAGAGCCATCGTGGCCAAATACCAATCACATTCCCCTGATGCTGTCCAGGAACTAGAATATTTACAGAACGAACCAAAGGAAGAGGAATCTTCAGGAAGCCAGGATTTTATCCCAGTTCATCTCTACGACTCGTTGCAAGCAGAGTGTAACAAGTTGAAAGAACAGTATAAACAGGCCCAGACTACAATCCTGGAAGGGGTTAACTCGGCAACCTCCGAAAAGCTAGTTTTAGTGAAAGCATCTGAACAGCTAAAGGTTGAACATGAGCGAGAATTACAAAGGCTGCAGGAAATGTTTGATGAGCTCCAGGCCAAGACAGACTCATCGGTAGAGATTCCATCCATCGATGAAAAATTAGAGGTGGAAGACATAGCAGAACATGAAATTCAAGATGTCCAAGAACTCATTAAATTATTGAAGGCAACCCAGGACAAATATGAGGCGGCAATGGCCGAGGTTCAACAACTTGAAGAACATATTCAACTAGGAATCCGGGCAGTGGAAGGAAAGGCAACTGGAAGGATCACAGAGACTGTGGGAATGGCCCCTGAACAGGAGTTAGAGAACATCAAGGCGCAACTTCTTCGAGCGCTTAAAACCAAAGTACCGGAGGAAAGGAAGGTGAAAACATTGGAGGGAAAAGTGGATGAAATGGAGAAGACTCTAATCCACAGTGTCCCTGTAGAAGAGTTAACGGCCAGCCAACTTTTACACACGCTGAGGGACAAGACTCCAAAATGGGAACACGAGTTTCAGGGTTCAAAGGGAAAGAATTCGGAGCTTCCAAAAGTCACGGAGATAGCTGAGGGGGCAACACAGCTTTTACAAGGATGCCAAAAGTACGCTGAATTGCGTCAAGGGGAACAGAAGGGGGTGGAAACAGATACTCCAGTAGAAGGATTAAATAGCCTGACAACGAAATCCCCGATGGAAGGGAAGGTATTGAACTCCCAAATGAGGCCAGTAGTGAAGGAATGGCAGACATCCCCGGAAGAGCGGAATGAAAATGAATGTTTGAAGGAGTCTTTTCAAGAAAGATGGTTAGGGAAGGAACCACCGTCGGCTAATGTCCAGATGGATAAGAAGGAAGTAGAAGGGCCTCTCACTGGCCTAACTCAGGACGACCCTGAATATTACCATGACCTGTTGAGTGACACTGAATATTACGAGGATCTGGTCTGCTCAGTTTGTGATGAAAACTCCCAAAGTGCTGAAATCCGGATGAAGCACTTAAGGTCTAAGGAACATAGAGAGTTGGTGGCGCTACAGCTGGCAGCCGAGAAAGGAGCTCCGAGAGTGTCAAAAAGGCAGAAAAGAAAAAGAAGAAGCAGAAGATAATAACTGTCTAAAATATTAGCACTTCTACCATCTCAGGTGGGACACTACGAAAGGAACTAAATTAGTTGAAAAACTGGAAAATATCAAGACAGCCAGTTGGTTGTAAAAGTCCGCACTGCTGGTTCAACAGGACGAAAGTTCAAGCTGTTACGTCAAGAAAAAGGCTATGGAGGAGTCACGCTAGCCATGTGAACTGGCTACACCAAAGAGATGTTGTTTGGAACGAGTCAAGATCAGAGACTGAATCTATGAACTGTTTCCGCAGAGACTGAACCTGTGAACTGTTCCCACCAAGATTATATCTGTAAATTGTTTTATATGACATTGACTCCACCGAGATTATATCTGTAATTTGTTTTATAGGAAGTTGAAGATATGTATGTTTAACGGGGACTCTGTAAGTAATAAGCTAAAAAGGGAGGATTGTAGTGTATGTACCCGTCTACCTTTAAGGGAACTATTGAATGTAACCGTTCACCTTTAAGAGAACTACTTTAGGTGTGGCACTATTTGTTTGGCTTCTGTATACTGTAATACCAATAGTGACCACACCAGTATATAAGTGTTGTGGCAGGATTGCTGGGGCAGATTCGCCCTGACCTTCGAATAGTAAAGACCTGTTTGTTTGTTACTTCTGAAGTCTGTGTATTTATTAACTGCACAACCCACAGACTTTACACTTACCCTCAATAGTTTTTGCCTCTTTAGTATACAAAGACTTGGATCGTACCAGCGGCTCATAATGCTGGAACAGACTGACAGCAGCACAACCACAATAGCTAAACTCCAGCCCCTGGCTCACATTTGTCTCCAGCCTCTGCCATTTTTATATACTGCAACACCCCAAAAAAAATCTCTGAAAGTTACAGTTCTATAATACGGAAGAATTTGAGCTCATTCATGGGAAACAGAAACATAACGTTACTTACATAGCTCGCATTTGAGTCCATACTCCTTTGCAATATTATTGATTCGGATGAGGGGCGTGTTTCCAATTTTATAAAGGACACTGGGCAAAATCTTGGGCGAATTATTCCTGCAAAAAAAAATCAAAGGCATGCAATTTAACACAATGCTGTGATACACAGTCGAAACTAACATGAGGATCCTGTCCAATGGTAAATATAACACATAATATCGTACTGGGTCAAATACAACAGGAAGATTCCAGGTTTGATCTCTGGTCTGTGATGAATTAGTTAATCACACCTCGGCAACCAAGATTCCTGTTCCTGTTCATTAGCCATGATCGTTTTGAAAAATGCATGCATATGGGTATCAGGTTCAGGATCAGGATCAGGCTTGCTATTCCCTGTGAACTGCCATCTAATTCTTGCCAACGCTCACTATCCAGGTTCATACAGTCGGAATTGCCAGTGGGTGAGTTACCACTGCTGCTTGGTTTTTTTTGTTTATGGGATGTGGGCGTCGCTGGCAAGGCCAACATTTATTGCCCATCCCTAGTTGCCCTTGAGAAGGCGGTGGTGAGCCACCAGGCCACAAGGGCAAGCTAAATATGTGTGAGTTTTTTTTTTTTAATTTTGCAATTTCCTATATAGGAACTTTAAAGTGGCTTTACAGTCCTGCTCAAAAGAAGAGCTGGGAAGTATCATTCAAGTATTGAGTAATTGTACTGTACTAATGTTTTTGTCTTTGTAATTTACTGCGTTATTAATTATTAGTACTACAGTGATGCCATAGGAAGTTAATACCTTCCATGAACAAGTCACAAGTAAGGAGTGTGTTGGAATACTCTCCACTTGCCTGGATGAGCGCAGCTCCAACAACACTCAAGAAGCTCGACACCATCCAGGACAAAGCAGCTCACTTGATTGGCACCCTATCCACCACCTTAAACATTCACTCCCTCCACCACCAGTGCACCGTGGCTGCAATGTGTACCATCTACAACATGCACTGCAGCAATTCACCAAGGCTTCTTCGACAGCACTTCCCAAACCCATGAGCTCTACCACCTAGAAGGACAAGGGCAGCAGGCGTATGGGAACACCACCACCAGCAGGTTCCCCTCCAAGTCACACACTATCCTGATTTGGAAACATATCGCCGTTCCTTCATTGTCACTGGGTCAAAATCTTGCAACTCCCAACTGCAGCACTGTGGGAGCACCTTCACCACACGGACTGCAGTGGTTCAAGAAGGCAGCTCACCACCACCTTCTCAAGGACAGCTGGGATGGGCAATAAATGTTGGCTTTGTCAGCAACGTCTACATCCCAGGAATGAATAAATAAAAAAACAAATGAAAATACCTCCCATGAACATTAGGGCAATTCTACAAATAACAGCTGCTTCTATTTTTAAAAAGGAAATGCAACAGGCAATGAGTTCACGACTGTGATATTGTAACATCGGGTTTCAGATGATGACTTCAAGCCACTCAGGCTAGACTCTTCTGGTTTATGTCTGCCGGACCCCTCAATTAGATTACCGTCTTGTGATCCATTCTGTGTTTACTCTACGGGGGTTGGTGAGGATTCTACTGGTTGAAGCAGTTGCAGGTAATAGATTACATTCTCACACGAAAGAGTTGGCGACTAAACAGAGTAATACACCAGAACAGTTAATCCAGTGTCCTTTACTTGTGTAAACCATCTAGATAATTTACTCAGCTCTACGACGAGTGCGGTTGGACTTTAATAGTGCAAATAGAATTGTCATGTTAATCTCTATTGCTTACACATAAGACTGCTGGTTTTCAGTTTTCACATAAAAGTACGTGGACTAACTGAATTTGATCCCCCAAAACATCAGTAATAAATCCATAATAAAATAGAGTATTTGACTTTGTCAGACACGAGACTGCACTGCTGCTCTTTATACAGTTTTAAGCGACACATGCCGCGTTGCTCTGATGCTACCTCCCCATATCCTATATAATACTCACAGCTCGCCCTGGGTGTGTGGAGATTTGGATGGTGGCGTTCCCAGACTCCAGGTGCAGCGCGATCGGTGGTCGGGCATCCTCAGCTGCGGCTCTTTCATCTCTGTGGTCTGTTTGGAGGTCGCCATGTCAACAGTTGAGCGAAAAGCTACTTTGGTCTGAAGAGCAAACCGGAAAGCTTTTATTGGTGTTTTTTATGCTTCCAATTTTGATTATTGACTCATTCGGTAGTGGCTCTGTCCAGTGTGTGACTGAGTCACACAAACCGGCAAAGTCCCCAGTTCAATTTCTAGCGGGTGCTGAGCAATGTTCCCTCAAATTTTTTTTGGACCAGGCGACCCCTTTACCGGGCTGCACAGCCCATTCAAAATTCCACGCATGCGCAGTTTCCCATTTGAAAGCCGGTGAGCCAGCTGCACGGGACCTCCAGAGCGCTGCACAGACGTGCAGCCCCGCAGCTTAAAGGGAACACTGATGCTGAGTTAACCAGTAACACCTGACAACACAATGGACCTCGGTGCCCTAGTTGAAAAGGTTAGTGCCTGCTGCTAACTGTTCAAATATTTTTGACTGAGCGCTCCAAATGGCTCTCTCAGGGAATTTCTCCCCCAGCAATTTTTTGCATCAATCACAAATGATTCTTTGGGTTAGAAATTCAACTTGCCCCCATGCATCATGGACATGAAAATGGTTTACATACCGTGCGGCTGATCTGTAACGTTCGCTTTCCTCCCAGGTGGCACGTTGAACATCTACCCCTTATTTCTGTTTTGCTGTTATTATGGTCTTACATAGTCATTTTTTTTTGGTTTAGATGGATTTTTGTCTCCTGAATTATCTCTACTTCTCTCTTGAAGGTGTTCTTTCAAGCTAAGGTAGTCTACCGGGGGTGCTAGCATCACTCCAGTCAAGTGATATTCCTCATGTGTCAGCCTGGACATGGACGGTGCAATTTTCCACCGTCCTATGTGTTTGGTGTACCTCTCACAGCGCAAATAGCTTACTGGAAGTCACAGGTTCGTTGCTGATTTCCTGCCACAGCACTGAAATGGCCGCAACTAAAGTCACCAATGACATCCTCTGTGACAATGACCATGGTACACTATTCCTCCTCATCCTTCTCAACCTCTCTTCAGCCTGTGACTCGGTCGACCACACCATCCTCTGCAATGCTGCTCCTCTTTTGGCCAGCAGAGTGGGACTGCCCTCACCTGGTTCCACTCTTACCTATCCAGTCATTGCCAGAGAATCTCCAGCACTGGCTTTGCTTCCCACACCATTACCGCTGGTGTTCCTCAAGGGTCTTTGTATGACCCCCCCATCTATTTCTCATCTACATGCTGCCCCTCGGCAACATCAGCCAAAGACACAACGTTAGGTTCCACCTGTACGCAGACAACTACCCCACTACCTCTCTGATGTCAGACTGCTTGTCCAAAATCTAGTTCCGGATAACCACAATTTCCTCCAATTAAACATTGGGAAGCCCAAAGCCATTGTATATGGACCCCGCCACAAACTTCATTCCCTCGCCATTGCTTCAATCCCCCTCGCAACCTCGGCATCCTATCTGACTCTGAGCTGAGTTTCCGACCCCGTAGCCTCTCCATCACAAAGAGTGCCTACTTCCACCTCCGTCACATAGTCTTTTTCCACCTCTGTCTCAGTCTATCTGCTGCTGAAACCTTCATCCCTACTTTCATTACCTCCAACTCAATTATTGTAATGCTTTCCTGGAAGGTGAAGCTTTTAGTCAGCCCTCCTAATATCCCTTCTTTGGCTCGGTGTCAATTTTTATCTAATTATCCTCCTTTGAAGCACCTTGGGATCAATGTTCCCTCTAATTAT
The DNA here is from genome assembly GCF_052327205.1 of Somniosus microcephalus. NCBI lineage: Eukaryota > Metazoa > Chordata > Chondrichthyes > Squaliformes > Somniosidae > Somniosus > Somniosus microcephalus. The sequence goes on along the minus strand of NC_141012.1, from coordinate 32,348,789 downwards.
TTTTGGGTGCACAGCCCCTTTAAGGGGCTGCATGGCCCATTCAAAATTCTGTGTCTGCACGGTTTTTCCTAATTAAAAGCCAGTGAGCTGGCTTCACGGGCGCGGCAGAGCGCTGCACGGCTGTGAAGCTTAAAGGGAATATTTCTTGGGACATTTTCCTACGTTAAGGATGCTATAGAAATGCAAGTTGTTGCTGATGATCTACAGTCCATTAAAGTGAATGGACAGAAATGGGCAGTACATTCCTGATTTTCCAACATGCTGCCTGCTACGTGCAAGTCCACACCAGGTACGCTGGGTCTCGGAATGTCAGCAGGCTAATGCACTGTGGAGGAAACCTCAGCCAAGCTGAGCTAACATCTAATACTGAAGCAAAATACTGCGGATGCTGGAAATCTGAAATAAAAACAGAAAATGCTTGAAACACTCAGCAGGTCAGGCAGCATCTGTGGAGAGAGAAACAGAGTTAATGGTTCAGGTCGATTGAAGGCAGGAGAGATTAAGAGACACTAAGAGTGATTAAGAGATGGTGCAAGGCAAAAGAAGATGGTAATGGGACAAGTTAAGAAACAAAAGATGCCTCTAGATGAAGTGTAACTGGCACTGGCAGAATGAAGGACAGCTGACATGTGGGAGAGAGAAAAAAATATATAAAAAATGAATGGAAAAAAAGGATAGGGGCAGAGGTTATGGTCTGAAATTGTTGAACTCTATGTTGAGTCCAGAAGGCTGTAAAGTGCCTAATAGAAAGATGAGGTGCTGTTCCTCGAGCTTACGTTGAGCTTCATTGGAACAGTGTAAGAGGCCGAGGACAGTGAGGTCTGAGTGGGAGTGGAGCGGCGAATTAAAGTGACAGGCGACCGGAAGCTCGGGGTCACTCTTACGGACTGAACGGAGGTGTACTGCAAAGCGATCACCCAACCTGTGTTTGATCTCCCCATTACCATCTTCTTTTGCCTTGCACCATGTCTTAATCTCTCTTAATGTCTCTTAATCTCTCCTGCCTTCCATCCTATCACAGACCTTCCCTTTTGTTCTTTCCTCCCCTCCCCCCTTTCCCTGCCCCTGCACTGACCTAACATCTACACTGGTGGACTTTCTGGCCTGGAGCATTGAATAGCAAACAAGACTAAAAACTCCATCACATTTCCACCTCCTTTGCCTAGAGGCCAACTTGTGCTACTTTAGCTGCTTTTATTTGCAAATCTTGAAGAGCCAGATCAAAATTATACAAATCTAGGAAACTAAGAATGCACCTGGATTTTGAAAGTTGAACCCTACTATTCAGTACCGTGCATTTACCTACTAGGCCATTAAAGGGACCCAATTTAGATTAGATTTTAAGAAGTCTTGACATGGCAGATAACATTACTAAATGAAATTAGATTTAACCCTGTCATAATTGGATAAGATCTCTCACAGGATAATACAATTTGATGTTTCAAGAACATGTAAGAATTATCTTGCAACGTTTTTTCCTTGCAAATTCATGTTTGCCCATCGGATAAATTCAGACACCGAGAGGTCATTTGAACCTGAGAGGTTTAACAGCAGAACAATTTCAGTCATTATCTCACATACTGCTTATGTCAAAAACATTCACTTTCTCAAGCTTCTGATTGACCAGAATACTCGCATTATCATAATCCCTGTTTTTCAATTCAATTGCTAATTGCTCTGTCCAGTTATTACTGCATTTACTACTGAAAGTCCTTGTTGCTACCATTTCAAAAATTAAATGCACTCATTAAGAAATAGATTATATAAATCATGTTCAGTCTAACCATACCTGTGGAATATCAGTGGCCAAATGCTGATGTGTTTCTTCTGAAGAAGATACAGGGCTATGGGCAGAGAACAGCGGAGCAGGATTGGTTCTGGATTGCTTCAACTAAACACTAGCAGATAATAAGGGATAAGGGCCTATCTTCTGTGCCATAGGTTTATGGCTCAAAAACCCTCCTACTTTTTCTTGTTCCTCATTGTGCACACTTGCAGTATTTTTGACATTAGCAGCAAAAACTTGATAGAAAAATACACGTTGCAAATCATTTGCAGCCTGCTTCATTGCAGTTTTTAAATGTTTTTAATCAGAAGAACCCAAGGGGAGATTAGGAGAATTTTTTCTTTTGCAGCGAGTGGTTATGATCTGGAACGCGCTGTCTGAAAGGGTGGTGGACGTAGATTCAACAGTAACTTTCAAAAGGGAATTGGATATATACTTGAAAAGGAAATATTTGCAGGGCTATGGTGAAGACACAGGGGAGTGGGACTAATTGGATAACTCATTCAAAGAGCTGCCACAGACACGATGGGCCAAATGGCCTCCATCTGTACTGTATGATTCTATAATTCTATAAGCGTACCAACTAAGCCAAAGAGACCTCCTTGAATTAACAGCAATGCGGTCAGGTCTACTTAGAAAGATGTCCCAGGACTAGAATTCCAGTTATCATTCCTCTATTTTTTTATTCTTTCATGGGATGTGAGCATCGCTGGCAAGGCCAGCATTTATTGCCCATCCCTAATTGACCTTGAGAAGGTGGTGGTGAGCCGCCTTTTTGAACCGCTGCAGTCTGTGTGGTGAAGGTACTCCCACAGCGCTGTTAGGGAGGGAGGTCCAGGATTTTGACCCAGCGACGATGAAGGATCGGCAATATACTTCCAAGTCAGGATGGTGTGTGACTTGGAGGGGAACTTGGATGTGGTGGTGTTCCCATACGCCTGCTGCCCATGACTTTCTAGGTGGAAGAGGTCACGGGTTTGGGAGGTGCTGCCGAAGAAGCCTTGGCGAGTTGCTGCAGTGGATCTTGTAGATGGTACACACTGCAGTCACAGTACACCAGTGTGGAGGGAGTGAATGTTTAAGGTGACGATTGGGGTGCCAATCAAGCGGGCTGCTTTGTACTGGATGGTGTCGAGCTTCTTGAGTGTTGTTGGAGCGTATTCCAACACACTCCTTAATTGTGCCTTGTAGATGGTGTAAAGGCTTTGGGGAGTCAGGAGGTGAGACACTCGCCGCATAATACCTAGCCTCTGACCTGCTCTTGTTGCCACAATATTTATGTGGCTGGTCCAGTTAAGTTTCTGGTCAATGGTGACCCCCAGATTATTGATGGTGGGGGACTCGGCAATGGTAATGCCATTGAATGTCAAGGGGTGGTGGTTAAACTCTCGCTTGTTAGAGGTAGTCATTGCCTCGCACTTGTGTGGCATGAATGTTACCTGCCACTTATCAGCCCAAGCCTGAACGTCGTCCAGGTCTTGTTCCATGTGGGCATTGACTGCTTCATTATCTGAGGAGTTGTGAATGGCGCTGAACACTGTGCAGTCATCAGCCAACGTACCCATTTCTGACTTTATGTTGGAGGGAAGGTCATTGATGAAGCAGCTGAAGATGGTTGGGCCTAGGACACTGCCCTGAGGAACTCCTGCAGCGACGTCCTGGGGCTGTGATGATTGACCTCCAACCACCACAACCTTCTTCCTTTGTGCTAGGTATGACTCCAGCCAGTGGAGAGTTTTCCCCCTGATTCCCATTGACTTCAATTTTACTAGGGCTCCTTGATGCCAGACCCAGTCAAATGCTGCCTTGATGTCAAGGGCAGTCACTCTCACCTCACCTCCGGAATTCAGCTCCTTTGTCCATGATTGGAACAAGGCTGTAATGAGGTCGGGAGCCGAGTGTTCTTGGCGGAACCCAAACTGGGCATCTGTGAGCAGGTTATTGGTGAGTAAGTGCCACTTGATAGCTCTGTCGATGACACCTTCCATCATTTTCAGATGATTGAGAGTAGACTGATGGGGCGGTAATTGGCCTGATTGGATTTGTCCTGCTTTTTGTGCACACAACATACCTGGGCAGTTTTCCACATTGTCGGATAGATGCTAGTGTTGTAGTTGTACTGGAACAGCTTGGCTAGTTCTGGTGCACAAGTCTTCAGTATGACAGCCGGGATGTTGTCGGGGCCCATAGCCTTTGCTGTTTCCAGTGCGCTCAGCTGTTTTTTGATATCATGTGGAATGAATCGAATTTGCTGAAGTCTGGCTTCTGTGATGGTGGGGGCCTCAGGATGAGATCGATATGGATCATCCACTCAGCACTTCTGGCTGAAGTTGGTTGCAAACGCTTCAGCCTTGTCTTTTGCACTCACGTGCTGGGCTCCACCATCATTGAGGATGGGGATATTCATGGAGCTCCCCCCTCCCGGTAGTTATTTAATGGTCCACCACCATTCACGACTGGAAGTGGCAGGACTGCAGAGCTTTGATCTGATCCGTTGATTGTGGGATTACTTAGCCCTGTCGAAAGCATGCTGCTTCCGCTTTTTAGCATGCATGTAGTCCTGTGTTGCAGCTTCCCCAGGTTGGCACCTCATTTTTAGGTACGCCTGGTGCTGCTCCTGGCATGCTCTTCTACACTCCTTATTGAACCAGGGTTGGTCCCCTGGCTTGATGTTAATGGTAGAGTGAGGGATATGCCGGGCCATGAGGTTACAGATTGTGGTGTAATACAATTCTGCTGCTGCTGATGGCTCACAGCACCTCATGGATGCCCAGTTTTGAGCTGCTAGACCTGTTCTGAATCTATCCCATTTAGCACAGTGGTAGTGCCGCACAACACGATGAAGGGTGTCCTCATTGTGAAGACAGGACTTCATCTCCACAACGACTGTGCGGTGGTCACTGCTACCAATACTGTCATAGACAGATACATCTGCGACAGGTAGATTGGAGAGGACGCGGTCAAGCGATTTTCCATTTAAAAGCTGGTGAGCCAGCTGCGCGGGACCTCCAGAGCGCTGCACGGACGCGCGGCCCCGCAGCTTAAAGAGAACATTGATGCTGAGTTAACCAGTAACACCTGACAACACAATGGACCGCGGTGCCCTAGTTTAAGAATGTGAAAACTCAGCCAGCGTTCCCACTCTTGATGCTGATCCTATGGTCCTAACGCTGGAAAGTGTGGGGCAGATTTTTATCTTTATTGCTTGGGCATTAAGCTTAGGTAGTGAGCAGGGGCCAGTAGGGGTGGGTGGGATCTTGTTAGGGAGGATTGCTTGTCAGTAACAGAACCCACCTGATATTCCTTCCACTTAAAGTAATGGTGGGGCAATCTGACAGGTTCTGTAAGGGGCGAACGACGTTTTCCACCAGACTCTCTTTGCTCCACTCAAGCGACGCTTAACCTTTATACAATAGCAAAATACTGCGGATGCTGGAAATCTGAAATAACAACAGAAAATGCTGGAAATACTCAGCAGGCCAGGCAACATCTGTGGAGAGAGAAACAGAGTTAACGTTTCAGGTCTGAGACCCTTCATCAGTCCCAGACCTGAAACGTGAACTCTGTTTTTCTCTCCACGGATGCTGCCTGGCCTGCTTAACCTTTATTGCTGGGTTCTAAAAGCAATGTGTGTCCTTACGAGTTTGAAAGAAAAGCCACCCAGATGAAATGTGATTAAGATGATAAACAGAAGTTGTTTTTCCCAGACACTAACCAATAAATGAGTCACTGGCTTATCTGGGTGACCAGAAAACACCTCTCATCCATTGTGTTGGAAAAATCTCTGTCCACCTGTAAAGCAGGGGATAAGAACAGCGACACAAGCAGCTAAATGGCAGTCTAGCTTTTTCAACCAATTGGCGGCTGAGAGAGGAAGGCCCTAGAAGAGGTAGGCTCAATAGTGCAGATGGGTTAGCCTGCTTACGTCAAGCAAGACATCCTGCTGAAGTGGGTAAGCAGAGATGGTTCATTATTTTTATATTATTATGTGAGGAGAACTTGCATCAATTGAACTAAGTGAATCTGATCAAAACTAAAGCTCTGTGCATTCACCGTGCTGTCAAATAAAGCAGCCTAACGATTTGAACCAACCCACATCTCATTCAGTGTTAACTTTGGACAGAAATACATGTGCAGATAAAACAGATAGCCATTTCAGAGAAGGGTTTCATTGCTGCACTCCTGGGTCCGGTTATCGTGCAAGTAGATATAGGGCAGTGTGAGTCACCTCCCATAAAAGTTAGCATGCTCAAATTGATTAAGGGAGCAGCTGACGCCACTGAACCCAAGAAGGCATCTATGGCAAATCTGAATTCGTAAAATAGCTATAGCCCCCTAAAATATTGCCTTGTGGAAAGGTGAGATCAGCAGCTCACTGGTATGAGGAATCACATGGTGAATCTTACAGAAAACAAACATATTAGCCTTTAAGACTATCTTCAGCAACTTTCAGAAACATAGGGGTGAAATTCCCCTCATTTGTGCCTCCGGTGGGAGGCACTAACGGGGCGCAAATGGCTTTTCGCCCCCCACCCACCAAGGCGATAACCGTGCCTCCCGCGAAATTCCGCGGGATGTTAGCGGCAGCGCAATCAGGTATCGCACCGATCTTCTGCGCCCGGAGATCATGACGTCATCTCCGGGCGCAGCACCCCGGTAGTGCCTCGGAAGAAAAATTCCCCCTCGCGCCCCGCTGCAGCGCCGGGCGATGTTACCTACTGCTGCAGGGGTCGTGAACAGTGAGGCCGGCCAATCACGGGGCGCCATTTAAAGGCATGGTGGCCGGCCCACATGAAAAAAATGGTCCATTTAAAAAAAACATTTCTGCACATCGGACGTGGGCTGAGTGCCGCAATCGGTCAGCCCGGCAGTCACTTATCGCGCGGCACCCCCGCAATCCGGTGCTCCAGCAGATGCCAACAAAAATGCGGAGCTCGCACTGGGGAGCCTTTCCCTTTAACTGAGGGAAGAGCCCCTGCAACGCGACAGTGCCACACGTGGCCACATGTGGCGCTGCTGAGCACATCGCCCCGGATCGGGACATTCCCCGCCTCTTGCGCGCCAAGAGGCAAGTGGAGTGCTTGATTTAGCTCCACCTCCCTCTTGGAGCAAAAACGGGAATTTCTCAAATGTTTGAAAAGGTTAGCACCTGGCACTAACCTTTTCAAACATTTTTGCCTCAGCGCCCCAAATGGCCCTCATGGGGAATTTCTCCCCCAGCATCTTTTTGCATCAATCACAACTGATTCTATGGGTTAGAAATTCAACTCGTCCCTGGGCGTCATGGAAATGAAAATGGTTTACATACCGTAAGGCCGATCTGTAACATTCGCTTTAATCCCAGGCGGTAAATTGAAAATGGCCTAGAAATTCAGTTGCCTTAGCGCCGCTTTTGAGGCGCTAGAGGGACTAGCGCCAGAGATATGGCCAGTTTAAAAATTCCCTGGGGCCCTAAATCGGCGTTGCACCGGCAGCGCTGCGCAGGCACCGATGACGTCATCGGTGTGCGCAGCGTCCCGGTTGCCGTGGTAACCCGCCCGAACTCCGAAATTGAGTTGCGGCCGCCTCGCCCGTGGCAGCCGCAAGCAACGTTCTGTCAGAGGTGCCTTACTCCAGTTTGCGCCGGCGCATTAAAGGCCCCGCGGCGGCCGGCCACTTTCCCGCCGGCCGCCTGCCCGCAGCTCCCTCCCCGGACTTCTCCCCCCCCCCCCCCCCCCGGAACAGATGCAAGCCCGGCACTTGTCCGAGGTGCCGGGCTCATTTTTAAGCTGATTTGCGCGGGCCGCGGCCGGGTGCAGGCAGCTCCTCCTTAACGGGAGGAGGAGGCCTGCACGTCCCCAGCCTGCCGCACCGCATCGGGTGCCGCAGCGCCGGAATTGCGGCGCGAAACGGCAGTTAGCGCCGATGTACCGCCGCAAAGACCCTTCAGTAGCGCCGGCAGCCGTTTGGGCGCGGCACTACTGAATTTTTGGCGCGCGCAGGGGGACTTAGCGCCGGCACTAACTTCCGGCGCTAAAGCCCTGCCTACGCCAGAACCCAATTTCTAGGCCAATGTGTTTTGCTGTTATTATGGTCTTACATAGTAAATTATTTTTGGTTTAGTTGGATTTTTGTCTCCTGAATTATCTCTACTTCTCTCTTGAAGGTGCTTTTCTTGCTAAGGTAGTCTACCGGGGGTGCTAGCATCACTCAGGTCAAGTGATATTCCTCATGTGTCAGCCTGGACGGACGGTGCAATTTTCCACTGTCCTATGTGTTCGGTGCACCTCTCACAGCGCAAATAGCTTACTGGAAGTCGCAGGTTTGTTGCTGATTTCCTGCCACAGCACTGAAATGGCCGAAACTAAAGTCACCAATGACATCCTCTGTGACAATGACCATGGTACACTATTCCTCCGCAACGTTCACAACCTCTCTTCAGCCTGTGACTCAGTCGACCACACCATCCTCTGCAATGCTGCTCCTCTTTTGGCCAGCTGAGTGGGACTGCCCTCACCTGGTTCCACTCTTACCTATCCAGTCATTGCCAGAGAATCTCCAGCACTGGCTTCGCTTCCCACACCATTACCGCTGGTGTTCCTCAAGGGTCTTTGTTTGACCCCCCTCCTATTTCTCATCTACACGCTGCCCCTCGGCAACATCAGCCAAAGACACAACGTTAGGTTCCACCTGTACGCAGACAACTACCCCACTACCTCTCTGATGTCAGACTGCTTGTCCAGAACCTAGTCCCGGATAACCACACTTTCCTCCAATTAAACATTGGGAAGCCCAAAGCCATTGTATATGGACCCCGCCACAAACTTCATTCCCTTGCCACTGCTTCAATCCCCCTCGCAACCTCAGCGTCCTATCTGAACCTGAGCTGAGCTTCCGACCCTGTAGCCTCTGTCTCAGTCCATCTGCTGCTGAAACCTTCATCCATACTTTCATTACCTCCAACTCAACTATTGTAATGCTTTCCTGGAAGGTAAAGCTTTTAGTCAGCCATCCTAATATCCCTTCTTTGGCTCGGTGTCAATTTTTATCTAATTATCCTCCTTTGAAGCGCCTTGGGATTAATGTTCCCTTTAATTATTTTGGGTGCACGGCCCTTTTAAGGGGCTGCACGGCCCATTCAAAATTCTGCGCCTGCACGGATTTTCCTGGTTAAAAGCCAGTGAGCTGGCTCCATGGGCGCTGCAGAGCGCTGCATGGCCGTGAAGCTAAAAGGGAATATTTCTTGGGACATTTTCCTACATTAAAGATGCTATAGAAATGCAAGTTGTTGCTGATGATCTATAGTTCGTTAAAGTGAATGGACAGAAATGGGCAGTACATTCCTGATTTTCCAAAATGCTGCCCGCTATGTGCAAGTCCACACCAGGTACTCTGGGTCTCGGAATGTCGGCAGGCTAATGTACTGTGGAGGAACCTCAGCCAAGCTGAGCTAACATCAACACTGGTGGACTTTCTGGCCTGGAGCATTGAATAGCAAATAAGACTAAAAACTCTGTCACATTTCCACCTCCTTTGCCTAGAGGCCAAGTTGTGCTACTTTAGCTGCTTTTATTTGCAAATCTAGAAGAGTCAGTTCAAAATTATACAAATCTAGGAAACTAATAATGCTCCTGGATTTTGAAAGTTGAATCCTACTATTCAGTACCGTGCATTTACCCACTAGGCCATCAAAGGGATCTAGTTTAGATTAGATTTTAAGAAGTCTTGACATGGCAGGTAACATTATAACATGAAATTAGATTTTTCCTTGTCACAATTGGATAAGATCTCTCACAGGATAATACAATTTGATGTTTCAAGAACATGTAAGAATTATCTTGCAACATTTTTTCATTGCAAATTTTCCAATTGGAAAAATTCAGGTCATTTGAACCTGAGAGGTATAACAGCAGAGCAATTCCAATCATTATCTCACATACTGCTTATTTCAAAAACAGTCACTTTCTCGAGCTTCTGATTGATCAGAATACTCGCATTATCATAATGAAAGCCACTACAGTGCTGAGACATTCCCTGCTAAAAGCCCTTGCTGCTACCATTTCAAAAATTAAATGCACTCATTAAGAAATAGATTATATAAATCATGTTCAGTCTAACCATACCTGTGGAATATCAGTGGCCAAATGCTGATGTGTTTCTTCTGAAGAAGATACAGGGCTATGGGCAGAGAACAGCGGAGCAGGATTGGTTCTCGATTGCTTCAACTAAACACTAGCAGATAATAAGGGATAAGGGCCTATCTTCTGTGCCATAGGTTTATGGCTCAAAAACCCTCCTACTTTTTCTTGTTCCTCATTGTGCACACTTGCAGTATTTTTGACATTATCAGCAAAAACTTGATAGAAAAATACACGTTGCAAATCATTTGCAGCCTGCTCCATTGCAGTTTTTAAACGTTTTTAATCAGAAGAACCCGAGGGGAGATTAGGAGAATTTTTTTCTTTTGCAGCGAGTGGTTATGATCTGGAACGTGCTGCCTGAAAGGGTGGTGGATGTAGATTCAACAGTAACTTTGAAAAGGGAATTGGATATATACTTAGAAAGGAAATATTTGCAGGGCTATGGTGAAAGCACAGGGGAGTGGGACTAATTGGTTAACTCATTCAAAGAGCCGCCACAGACACAATGGGCCGAATGGCCTCCATCTGTACTGTATGATTCTATAATTCTATAAGCGTACCAACTAAGCCAAAGAGACCTCCTTGAATTAACAGCAATGCGGTCAGGCCTACTCAGAGAGATGGCCCAGGACTAGAATTCCAGTTATCATTCCTCTTTTTATTTCCAGTGAACAGAATGCATCAAGCATAACGTTACCAGTAAGATTTGAGGACTAACTCTGATATTATTCCACAATTTACTACCAGTGCAGAATCAAAAACTTAATAGAGAGTAACATTTACTTAGTAATTAGCAGCAAATCGTTAGCATTTGGGAGCTCTGTTCGTAACACTCCTGTGATGGGAAATGGCTACATTAATGACATTATTATAACAGCTAAATAATGTGCCTGACTATTCAAAGTCAAGGAAAGGCCAAACACTTGGAACAGAAAGCCACTGATGGGCTTATCAATAGAATACTATTTCCCACATGTTATTACAGGTTTTATTTCTGAGCACTTTATAACTTTATCACTCCTGTTTTATAAAATCAGACTCATTCCAGGAATCAAAATGCATCACACATTTAAAATATATGTAACAAGTAATAAAGGATTTGCATTTACCTACCTGCGCAAACTCCAACTGCTATGGAATGAACTGTATCCTATTTTGTATTCACTGATAAAGTTGTATTGTTTAGTATCCAGGTGAATTAGTATCAAGACAAAGCTCCTCCTTTCCAGTCAAAGGAATGTGACAAAGGGGAGCTACCTGCTCAAATGTCACGTGCAGCAGTTCCCAGTCACTTGTAATGGAGATGAAGGGAAATCGTTTTCTTCAATGAAGGCTGCTATCTTATTACTAGGAATGCCTGTGAGAATATAGAGGAACCCAAATCTGAGGAGGCAAGTAGTTAAAGGCCATCACCATGGGAAAGGACTGACAACTTCAGCTTTTGACTGACCGTTAACCCTTTAAGAAAAACACATCAGAATATTTTCTAAATGGTGGGACATGTACGGAAATCACTAAAAGCTAATGGACTGGTACAAAAAATAATGACAAAGCCTAATGGAATGTTGGTCTTTATCTCACAGGGGCTGGAATTTACGTTACAGTTGTATAAAGCTTTGGTTAGTCCACATCTGGAGCACTGCGTTCAGTTCTGCTCACCGCAGCTCAGGAAGGATATAGTGGTCTTGGAGGGAGTGAAGCATGATGTGCCTCAATAAATCCGAGACTCGATGTTAGCAAAACCAAACAAGGCTTTTATTGACTTAGAAGGTAACACACAGAGGAGAATGTATCTTCCATCCAGAGGTCTGCCGTACTGGATGTGCTGCAGGCTGGGCCAGCTTACATAGGAGCCAGGTATGGGCGGAGCCCTACACACAGTACAATACAATGGAAATGAAACTGAAACCAACCACAGTCACAGGCAGAGAAATACTGATGAGTGATGAATGGAATATTTCATCACATTCACCCCTTCTATAGATTTAGTCTGTTCGGGGGTTTGATAGTCCTCTGCGACCGACGTGGCTGTTGTGGTGCCGCGGGTGTCGGCTGGGTGTCCCCGGTGGCCTCCTGGGTCTCTGCCGGGGGTGCCGCCAGGGTTGTTGAAGGGGTAGTTGGTGGGGGTACCGTTGGTCGATGTTCTTCCGGGGGTGATGAAAGAGTAGTGGGTGGGTAAGAGTTGCTGTGGTCATTGTTGCTGCTGTTGTCGTGGTTGTTGTCGTTACCGGCTGGGGCGACGTCTTTTATGGACACGGTGTCCTCCCTTCCGTCGGCGTGCCGGACATACGCGTATTGGGGGTTGGCGTGGAGTAGGTGCACTGACTCCACGAGAGGGTCTGTCTTGTGGCACCTCACATGCCTTCGCACGAATACCGGACCTGGGGTGGAGAGCCATGATGGCATGGATACGCCTGAGGTGGATTTCCGGGGAAAGACAAACATTCGCTCGTGAGGCGTGGCATTAGTGGCAGTACACAATAGCGACCGTATCGAATGGAGCACATCTGGGAGGACTTCCTGCCAGCGGGAGATAGGGAGGCCTTTGATCCTTAGAGCTAGAGTGACTGCTTTCCATACTGTCCCGTTCTCTCGCTCCACTTGACCATTACCCCGGGGGTTGTAGCTGGTGGTACGGCTCGTGGCGATCCCCCTGGACAGCATGTACTGGCGTAGCTCTTCACTCATGAAGGACGCCCCCCTATCCGTATGGATGTAGCTCGGCATACCGAACAGGTAGAACAGGCTGTTGAGGCATTTAATGACCGTGGCGCTGGTCATGTCTGGGCAGGGGAAGGCGAATGGGAAACGAGAGTATTCGTCCACAATGTTCAGGAAGTAAACATTGCGGTCAACGGATGGGAGGGGGCCCTTGAAATCTAAGCTGAGCCGCTCAAAGGGCCATGTAGCTTTGATTAAGTGGGTTCTATCTGGGCGGTAGAACCGAGGCTTGCACTCGGCGCAAGTGCGACAGTTCCTGGTCAGGGACCGAACTTCCTCAATCGAGTAGGGTAAGTTGCGGGACTTTATGAAGTGGAACAGCCGCGTGACCCCTGGGTGGCAGAGGTCATTGTGGAGGGTCTGCAGCCGATCCCTGGTGGCGCCGGCACACATCCCTCGTGAGAGGGCGTCGGGGGATTCGTTAAGGGCCCCTGGCCAGTAAATGATGTCATAATCGAAGGTGGAGAGCTCGATCCGCCACCTAAGAATCTTATCATTTTTAATCTTCCCCCTCTGTTTATTATTGAACATAAACGCTACCGACCGCTGGTCGGTAAGTAGGGTGAAGCGTTTGCCGGCTAGGTAGTGGCGCCAGTGGCGCACTGCCTCCACGATGGCTTGGGCCTCCTTTTCTACGGCGGAGTGTCTGATCTCAGGCCCTTGGAGGGTCCTCGAGAAGAAAGCTACGGGCCGCCCCGCCTGGTTGAGGGTGGCCGCCAAGGCAAAGTCAGACGCATCACTTTCCACTTGAAAGGGAGTGTTCTCGTCCACTGCCTGTAGCGTGGCCCGCTCAATATCCTGCTTAATGCTTTTGAAGGCGGCATGGGCCTCAGCAGAGAGCGGAAAAGAGGATGCTTTCAAGAGGGGGCGGGCTTTGTCAGAGTAGTTGGGGACCCATTGGGAATAATAAGAAAATAACCCCAGACACCTTTTCAGGGCTTTGGGAGTGTTAGGCAGGGGCAGCTCCCGTAGGGGGCGCAATCGGTCGGGGTCAGGTCCGATTTCTCCATTCTCCACCACGCTGCCTAGTATGCAGAGGCGCGTGGTGTTGTAAACGCACTTGTCCTCGTTGTAGGTGAGGTTGAGTTTTTGTGTGGTTTTCAGGAACCTCTCGAGGTTCGAGTCGTGATCCTGCTGGTTGTGACCGCAGATGATGACGTTGTCGAGGTAGGGGAAGGTTGCCTGCAAGTGGTGGTCATCGACCATGCGGTCCATCTCCCTCTGGAAAACCGAGACCCGATTCGTCACCCCAAAGGGGACTCTGAGGAATTGGTAGAGGCGTCCGTTCGCCTCGAAGGCGGTGTACGGGCGGTCCTCTGGTCTGATAGGGAGCTGGTGGTACGCTGACTTGAGGTCGATGGTGGAGAACACCCGGTATTGGGCGATTTGGTTCACCATTTCTGATATGCGGGGTAGCGGGTAGGCATCTAGTTGGGTGTACCTGTTGATCGTTTGGCTATAGTCGATCACCATCCGTTTCTTCTCGCTACCCCTTACCACCACCACTTGGGCGCGCCACGGGCTATTGCTGTGTTCAATAATGCGCTCTTTCAGGAGCCTGTCTACCTCGGTCGCGATAAACCGCCTGTCCTCCCAGCTGTACCTCCTGCTTTTGGTCGCTATTGGCCGGCAGTTAGGGGTAAGGTTCGCGAATAGCGAAGGCGGCTTTACCTTCAGGGTAGCCAGACCGCACACTGTGAGGGGCGGCTGGGACCCACCGTAATTGAGCGTGATGCTTTGGTGGTAGCACTGGAAATCCAGGCCCAAGATCACGCTCGCACATAGATTCTTCATGATTAATACTTTAAAATTATCGTATACAGTTCCGTTAATGGACAATTGTACCGTGCAGTAACCCATAATGGTCAATGTCTGGGTTTTATCAGCCATAGAGATGGTACCCCGAGTAGGGACCACCTTTAGGGAGAGTTGTTGTACCAGTTCAGGGTGGATAAAACTCTCCGTGCTTCCACTGTCAATTAAACATTTAACCCTGCACCCGTTTACCTCGATGTCCACCATTGATTTGGATAGCGGGTGCGGCCTGGTCTGGTCCACTGTGACCGATGCCACTGTAGGGCCCTGATCGAGACAAGATGGTGTCCACGCTGTCTGCTCACAAGATGGCGGACCCCACGAGGTCGGGCAAGATGGCGTCCAAGATGGCCGCTCCCACGGCGCACACGCGGCGGTGGCGGGTTTTCCGGCGGGGTTCCCTCTACACACCTACCCGAAGTGCCCCTTCTTACCGCACTTAAAGCAGGTGGTGCCTTTCGCCGGGCACAGGTTTCTGGTGTGCTTCGGCCGCCCGCAGAAGTAGCAGTTGGGTCCCCGACGCGTCGCGGCTGTCGTAGGGCTTCTGGGGGGAGAGCGGGGCCCCGACGGTGTCGGGCTGCCGGGCGGGGAAGATGCCTTCCAAGATGGCGGCGCCCTTGGTGCACACGTGGCGGCGTGGACGGCGCGGGCTGAAGAGTAGGCGTCCGAGTTTCTCTGGGCCATATCCAGGGATCGTGCTGTGTCCGCAGCCTGTTTCAGGTCCAATCCCGTTTTTTCCAGCAGTCTCTGCCGGATGTAAGTGGAGCTGAGGCCTGTGATAAAGGCATCGCGAACAAGCTCGTCAGTGTACACTGCGGCTTTTACATCTTGGCACTTGCAGTCTTTGCCAAGCGTTTTCAGGGTGCCTAGGAACTCCTCCACTGATTCCCCAGGTCATTGTGCGCGAGTAGCGAGCAGATGCCTAGCATACACCTCATTCGTAGGCTGCTGGTAATGCGCCTTTAAGATGTCGCAGGCGGCCGGGTACGTGTCGGTGTCTTGGATGAGGGGGTAAACCCGGTGGCTTACCCAATTCCGCAGAATTCCGAGTTTCATACTCGCAGCGTCCGTAGCGTCTTTGACGGCTGCGGAATTGTCCAGGAAGAATTCCATACACATAAACCAGCGTCCGAAGCGTGCCGATGCGTCCGAAGCATGCTGGTCCAAATCCAAACGTTCGGGTTTCAAGAGTTGATCCATTGTGTTGAAAATTAAGTCAATAAAATTGATGTGCCTCAATAAATCCGAGACTCGATGTTAGCGAAACAAAACAAGGCTTTTATTGACTTAGAAGGTAACACACAGAGGAGAATGTATCTTCCATCCAGAGGTCTGCCGTACTGGATGTGCTGCAGGCTGGGCCAGCTTACATAGGAGCCAGGTATGGGCGGAGCCCTACACACAGTACAATACAATGGAAATGAAGCTGAAACCAACCACAGTCACAGGCAGAGAAATACTGATGAGTGATGAAAGGAATATTTCATCACAAAGCACAAATTCACCAGAATAATACCAGGGTAAAAGGGGTTAAATGTCGAGGACAGGTTGCATGGACCAGGCTTGCATTCCCTTGAACATATAAGACTAAGGGTGATCTAATTGAGGTGTTTAAGATGATTAAAGGATTTCATAGGATAGATAGAGAGAAACTATTTCCTCTGCTGGGAGAGTCCAGAGCAATGGGACATAACCTTAAATTTAGAGCTCGGCCGTTCAGGGGTGATGTCAGGAGCCACTTCTTCACACAAAGGGTAGCGGAAATCTGGAACTCTCTCCCCCAAGAATCTGTTGAGGCTAGATCAATTGAAAATTTAGCACTGAGATTGATAGATTTTTGTTAGATAAGGGTATTAAGGGATATGGAACCAAAGCTGATAAATGGAGTTAAGATACAGATCTAATTGAATGGCAGAACAGACTGGAAAGGCCTGTTCCTATGTTCCTTTACTTCTTTTTCCGTTCATACTCACCTTCCTTACAGAACAGAAGGTCGCAAGTTTGAGTCTTGGTCTGAGTTAGCTCATCTCAGGCAAGGCAGTATCTGGGATATTGCAACTGCTCTCAGCGCCCCAGCTCAACACAATAGTTTCATTCTATTGTTATAAATTATAATTCCAGCTCTTTGTCAAAGAGGATATTCCATACTTACAATTCTTACTTACGCTGGTGAGAGGAGTGAGGAGGGAATAATGGCCTAGAAATTAGATAAGGCCCAAAAACAGCCACAGGTATCGCAATGCACGATTAGCCCACATCCTTTGAGTCGGATGCAGGAAGCATGCAAACTTCATGCTGCCTGCTGATTAAAAAGATTTCAGCGGTAAAGAAGGTTTCCTATATTACAACAGTGACTACACTTCAAAAAGTACCTCATTGGCTGTAAAGCGCTTTGGGATGTCCGAAGGTCGTGAAAGACACGATTTAAATGCAAGTCTTTCTTTTCTCTTTCTTTTAAATGCGCTGTTCAGTAGCTTAGCACCTCAGCAGAGGGCTCAAATTTGAGTGAGGCTGGCACCAATTAAAGCTAGCCTGCACTTCTTAAAGGCAGCCTGCACCTCTTAAAGGGGAGGTGCATTCTGGCTTCAGCAGGTGGTGGAAATAGCTGGGAAACAGACCGAAGAGCAAGAAAACTGAGTGATGACACAACATGGCAGTGAGAGAGCTCCCAGATTTTCAGACGCAGCACTGGAGGCCTTGGTGCAGGAGGTGCACAAGAAAAGAGAGGTCCTCTATCCACAGGGAGCCAGGAAGCCGGTCAGATAAACTATGAGAAGGGATTGGGACCAGATAGCCGTTGCAGTCAATTCGAGCAGTGTAGCCCCGAGGACCTGAATGCAGTGCCACAAGAAGTTTAATGGTCTCACACAAGTGGTCAAGGTCAGCGAATTCATCTTCAAATGCCGTATCCCACAAACCTGCTGTCCTCTCTCAGGATGACAGCATTTGCCCTCCCAGCCCTGCCACTCTGCCAGTGCCCTTGCTGTTGCCTGTCAGCCAGCCAGCCCAGACTGCTGCCGCCTATGCCGAGGTGATGCAGTCTGAAGCCAGGCCTACTAGGCCCAGAACTGCTCAAAGTCGTCCTGCAAGGCCATCTGTAGTCTCCCCCTGAAATTCAGCAGCTTTCCACCAGCCATGCTGCAGCCACTAGGGTAGTTCTGCGTAGGAGCACTAGGACAGGCAAAGGCACACGGAAGACAGGCACTAAGAGAATTCACAAGGTGATTATTTGACCTTTGATTGAAATATTGTAATAGTGTGATTCATGAAATGGTTTAGAATGTTTGTTTTGTAGTGGCCTTTTCTGTAGCATTGTGGCCAAGAGAACGCTGATATGGTCAGTAACAGAGGGAAGGTAAGGTGTTTGACTAATGTTGAATGGGGAATTGGGGTTGCATTCATTGGTACCACAGTCAGATAATTCGATCACGGACATCCCGGGCAGAAAGGGGCTGTATCGGTTGTCTCCTCCTTTCTGATTCCTCCTCTTCTGCTTCCTCCTCCTCCTCTTCCACTTCCTCCTCCTCCTCTTCCTCCTCTTCCTTCTCCTCCTCTTCAGCTGGCCACCTCAATATGGCGAAGTTGTGGAGCATGCAGCAGACCACGACAAATCTTGAGACACAATCTGGTAAGTACTGCAGGGCTCCTCCATAGCGGTGCAGGCAGCGGAAGCGTTGTTTAAGGACGCCAAAGGTCTGCTGTATCTGGTTCGGTGTGGCAGCATGGCTTTCGTTATATGGATGCTGCCCATGTGTGCATAGTGCAGCAGAGTCATGAACCAGCTGGTCAGCGGATAACCCTTGTCGCCCAGTAGCCACCCTCCGGTTTGCCATGGTGGCTCAAATGCTGATGGTACTGAGGACTGCCCCAGAATGAAGGCATCATGGCTGCTGCCAGGATATCGAGCATCGACTTGCATGATTCGCTGAGTATGGTCGCACACCAGCTGGACATTGAGGGAGTAGAATCCATTCCGTTTGCGGTACACCTTAGAATTGAAATGCGGCGCCCACGAACTGTTGTGTGTGCAGTCAATGGCACCCTGCACCATGGGGAGGCCTGCTATCTTGGCGATGCCGCGTGCTCGTTCCACCTGCTTCTCACTGACAAGAGAGAATGAAATGTATTCGGCTCTCCTTGCATACAGAACCTCACTCACTTCCTTTATACAGGAGTGGATGGCGAACTGGGAGATGTTACAGATGTCGCCTGCTCCAGCCTGGAAGGAGCCCGACACGAAGAAGTTCAAGGCCATGGTCACCTTTACAGCCACTGGCAATGCCACCTCGCCCTGGACTGAGGCTGCAGGTCTGTCTGCAGCAGCGGGCAGATTTCAGTGAGTGCCTCCTTAGTAAAATAGAGAAGCCGCACACACTGCTGGTCGCTGAGGTTGCGATCGGAGAATTGTTCCCTGAAGACCCAGGGCGGATATGACCTCCTGCTGTGAGTCCTTCTCCCCCTCCTCCTCCTCCCTCATCTAGCAGCTTGTCCTGCTCTGTGTCACCTCTGCTTATTCTCCCTGTCAAGCTGCAGGCAAAGAGGGATACAAACTACTGCCCCCATGCCTTGTAGCAACTGGTCTGAGCAGACCTCCTGCAAGTCAGTACCAAATTCTTGAGCACGTGCCACACCACTCCTTGTAGACTTTAGGCAACTTTAAAGAAGTCTAGAAAGCAGCAAACATTTGAACAAACTCAGCAACAGCTAGTAGAAATCAACCAGCAACTAACCTGTAAGTAGGTGATTAGCGTTGGTGGGGGGTCCTTCCTGCTGCTGAACGCATGTTCAGCTGTGAGAGGTTAGGACAGGGCATTAGTGCTAGTATTGAGGTCGAAAATGGCAGCCCTGGAGTCAAATCAGCGATACGTGCCTACTCTGCATACTAACGGCGCACGCTCACAGCGCCAACGCTAATGTCCTCACCAAAATGGCGTCCGGCACGGCCCGCACCAGAAGTGTGCATGTACTGCTCTGACGCCATTTTGGACACAAAACGGCACCCGTAGCACTGAAAAGCCGTGTGCTACAGAGCCGAATTTCCACCATTCTTTCCATACTCATTGCCTGTCTTCACACACACATGCATCAAACAGAATGGAGTGGATTTTGCAGTAGAAATAACGCTCACTGTTATTTACACAGAAATTGGACAGCAGCTTCCAGCAACTGCGCATGTGCAGTTAAACACAGAAATCTGGAATTTGCTGTCCGAGATGCCCTGCTCCTGCAAAAGCTGCGTGATAACGATATCTCACCAAGCGAGGCGCCATTGAAAGTGCATTGAAAGCCGTGAAGTTCCTGTACTTACCTCAGAGATAGGAACTAAACTTGCCAAGAAAAGTTAGGGCTTGTCTATTCCAGTGTAAGTACCCTTTTAACGGCGTGATAAGTCTTAATTACTGTCAAACAACCTCTCTGGCACTGAAAATTAACTTTTACATTAAGTTCCCGTGCAAAGTACCAGAGAGTGTCTGTGGGCGAGTGCAAGTGTAATGAACGGCTCTTGAAGTAATGTGTTGCTATGACCCAATGAAGACTTTGTAGTTTTTGTCCTAATTGTGCACTGATCACATACATGCATTTCCTGCTTATTACATTGATTGAATTTCCTCATTAACTCCGGCAGTTTGTCACACAATACCACATTCTTGTGTAATTGAATGCATTTACTGACAACCTGTCATCAAAAGAACTCAGTAAAAAGCACCTTCCATAGTGTTTTATATTTTTGCAGCATTTTTGGTTAACTACTTTCATTATTAATTTATTCTATTGTGATTTTTAATACAATAATTTCTCAGTGGGTAGCACTCTCACCTCTGAGTCAGAATGATGTGGGTTCAAGCCCCACTCCAGAGACTTGAGCACATAATCTAGGCTGATACTTCAGTGCAGTGCTCTTCTTTCTTTCTTCTTCTTCTGTACTGACGGAGCGCTGCACTGTCGGAGGTGCAGGGCTGGATTTTCATTGAAGAGTCGGGTAGGAGGCGGGACAACAACTTTCGGGGTTGTAGTCCCGCCTCCATCGAGTTCTAGCCAACCCACGCGATTTTCACTTGATTGACCTTGTTGGGCCCGCCCAGCGGGCTCAGCAGGCCAATTAAGGGCCACCCGGCAACAGGTGATGTCACAGATTGATATTTCATCTGTAAAGACCTTTTGACAGATGAAATATCAGCGTTTCACAGCTCTTTGAAGCTGTCAAACACTGACAATCTGTATTCTAAGTTAATTCCTTCCTCTCAGGATGATTTAGAGATCTCCCCGGAACAGAAAACTGAATGCTGCAATTTTTGACAGCTCGCAGCCATTCTGCTTTCTGTGCCGGTGAGATGAGGGACTCCCGAGACCTGAAGGAAGGAAGGCTGTAAAGGTAAATAAAGGTATGTAAAACTTCTTTAAACACTTTACACACACCAAACACACTTACCTTTGCACTCATGCGCCCATCACTCACCTGAACACCGGACATCTCGACCCCTCCAAGCCCTTCATCCCGAAGGTCCGCCTCCTCTAACTTGGCGTGGTTTGGAGCCGTCGGGAATCCCACACTTCAACATTAAAAATAGGGATTAGGCTAAAAACTGCCTGTTAACTACCTGTTAACAGGCAATTAATTGGCACTAATCCCTTCCCGCCTCGGGTAGGTGGGTCCCAGTGCGGGGCGGGTACCTGCCTCCTTTGAAACTGGCATGGAGGCGGGTTGGGGGCGGGATGGGTTCGTGCCCAACAATTTTGGGATTTTAACCCCCCACATGCCTCCAATCCCGACTCCACAGCCCAATGAAAATCCTGCCCGCAGTCTTTTGGATGAGACGTTAAACTGCCCTCTCAGGTGGACGTAGAAGATCCCATGACACTATTTGAAGAAAAGCTGGGGAGATCTCCCCGGAGTCTTGGCCAATATTTATTCCTCAACCAACATCACAAAAAGAGATAATTTGGTCACTATCTCATTGCTGTTTGTGGGATCTTGCTGTGTGCAAATTGTCTGCCATGTTTCCTACATTACAACAGTGAATCTACTTCAATAGTAATTTACTGGCTATAAAGCACTCTGGGGCATCCTGAGGTTGTGAAAGGCGCTATATAAATGCAAGTTCTTTCTTTTTTCTATTATCTAAAAGATATTTATGGAGGATTATTTTTGGCAGGATTATAAACAGGAAAGTCTTGTCATATTAACAGCTCAGTTGGAAGCACTCTTGCCTCTGAGAGAGTAGGCCGAGGCTTCAAACTCCACTCCCGAATCTGAGGACAGTATTTCCACCATTGTCTGTCTTTCCACTATTTTTAATTTGTTTCCCGTCCCAAATCCAGATCTCTCTACTCTTTTCTGAATGAGCAACATAAATCAAGGAATGCAAAGACCCGTACTGCTGCTTTCTCAGGAATTAAAAGTGCCCTAAAACCCAGAACTCACTAGCATGCACGTTAGTCAGGAATGTGGAAGGAGCACTTAATCCCAGGCAAGCAACTGTCAGCAGGAAATGATGGTAGGTGAGAAGGGGAAGGCTTCTGGGAAACGCTGAGTGCAGTTCCAGATGTACAAGAATATTTTACAAAGCATCTTCTGTTGTGACTATGAAACACACAGGTTTGCCTGAGACATGGTAAATGTTACAGTGCGAAATTCCTGTTATCGTATTGTGTAACACTGAACACATCAAGCAGAAGGATGACTTCCATCTGTCCCATTCGGAATTCTGAGATCGGTAGGTTTTAGAGACAATAGTAGAAAATGACTAACGTTGGAATCATGGCTAAGAGAAGTGCGCCTAAACGAATACTTTCTGTACTCAGCACAGACTTTTGCTGACACAGGAAGAGACATCCTTGAGCAGTTTGGTCTGGGTGAGATAAGATAGAAAGCAGGAGTCCAGGCACCTGGGACAGTTTATAGTTAACCACAATACAAACTAAAGTAAGAGTCAACAATAGAATGGGTTAGACTGAGCCTATGGGCCTAGAAAGGGAGGCCAGCATGAACTGGGCACAGCGAACCTTTTAAAATGAGGTGTATAACAACACCAACAACAACTTGTGTTTATATAGCACCTTTAACATAGTAAAACATCCCAAGGCGCTTCAGAGGAGTGTTATAATACAAAATCTGACACCGAGCCACTTAAGGAGATATTAGGGCAGATGATCAAAAGCTTGGTCAAAGAGGTAGGTTTCAAGAAACGTCTTAAAGGAGGAAAGAGAGGTAAAGAGGCTGAGAGGTTTAGGGAGGGAATTCTAGAGTTTAGGGCCTAGGCAGCTGAAGGCACGGCCGCCAATGGTTGAGCGATTAAAATCGGGGATGGTCAAGAGGCCAAAATTAGAGGAGCGCTGATATCTCGGGGGTTGTGAGGCTGGAGGAGATTACAGAGATGGGGAGGGGTGAGGTCATGGAGGGATTTGAAAACAAGGATGAGAATTTTAAAATCGAGGCGTTGCTTAACTGGGAACCAATGTAGGTCAGTGAGCACAGGGGTAATGGGTAAACAGGACTTGGTGCGAGTTAGGACACGGGCAGCAGAGTTTTGGATGACCTCAAGTTTACAGAGGGTGTGCATTGGAATAGTTATGTCTAGAAGTAACAAAGACATGGATGAGGGTTTCAGCAGCAGATGAGCTGAGGCAGGGGCGGAGTCGGGTGATGTTGCAGAGGTGGAAATAGACGGTCTTAGTGATGGTGCGGATATGTGGTCGGAGGTTCATTTAGGGGTCAAATGCGACACCAAGGTTGCGAACAGTCTGGTTCAGCCTCAGACAGTTGCCAGAAAGAGGGATGGAGTTGGTGGCTAGGAAGTGGAGTTTGTGGCAGGGACTGAATATAATGTCTTCGGTCTTCCCAATATTTAGTTGGAGGAAATTTCTGCTCATCCAGTACTGGATGTCAGACAAGCAGTCAGACAATTTAGAGACAGTGGAGGGGTCGAGAGAGGTGGTGGTGAGGTAGAGCTGCATGTTATCAACGTACATGTGGAAACTGACGCTGTGTTTTCGGATGATGTCGCCGAAGGGCAGCATTTAGATGAGAAATAGGAGGGGACCAAGGATAGATCCTTGGGGGACTCCAGAGGTAACAGTGCAAGAGCAGGAAGAGAAGCCATTGCAGATGATTCTCTGGCTACGATTAGATAGATAAGAATGGAACCAGGCGAGTTCAGTCCCACCCAGCTAGACAACCGTGGAAAGGCATTGGAGGAGGATGGTGTGGTCAACCGTGTCAAAGGCTGCAGACAGCTTGAGAAGGATGAGCAGAGATAGTTTACCACAGTCACAGTCACATCGGATGTCATTTGTGACTTTGGTAAGAGCCGTTTCAGTACTGTGGCAGGGGCGGAAACCTAATTGGAGGGATTCAATCATGGAGTTCCAGGAAAAATGAGCATGGATTTGGGAGACGACAACATGCTGAAGGACTTTGGAGAGAAAAGGGAGGTTGGAGATGGGGCGGTAATTTGCAAGGATGGAGGGTTCAAGGGTGGGCTTTTTGAGGAGAGGGTTGATGACGGCAGATTTGAAGGAGAGTACCTGAGGAGAGAGAACTGTTAACAATATCAGCTAACATGGGAGCCAGGAGGGGAAGTTGGGTGGTCAGCAGTTTAGTGGGAATAGGGTTGAGGGAGCAGGAAGTGGGTCTCATGGACAAGATGAGCTCGGAGAGGGCTTGAGGGGAGATCAGAGAGAAACTGGAGAAAGATGCAAGTTCAGGGCTAGGGCAGGGGGGAGCCCTAGAGGAAGTTTGGCCCAGTGGGCCAGGGGAAGGAAGGGAAGTGGCAGGGGTAGCTGATCGGATGGCCCCAATCTTAGTGACAAAGAAGTCCACGAGCTCCTCGCACTTGTTGTTGGAGGTGAGGGTGAAGAAGACAGGGGAGGGGGGTTTAAGAAGATGGTTTGCAGTAGAGAAAAGAAGCCAGGGGTGTCTTTGCATTCCAGAATGATCCTGGAATAGTGAGCAGTTTTTGCAGACAACAGTAGGACCCGATAGTGCTTTATGTGGTCCAGCCAGATCTGGCAGTGAATGGCTAAACTGGTTGTCCACCATATCCATTCAAGTCTGCATCCCTTGGACTTAATGGAGCAGAGAAGAGAAGTAACAGGGGGAATAACCATGGTGCGAGAGAGTAATGGTTTTAATAGGGAATAGGGCAGCAAAGGTCAAGGTGAGGGTGTGATTGAGCAGATCGGTAGCTGCAGAAATGTCGTGGTGAATGGAGGGCCAAAGGCTGGACATTTGGGATTTTGAATGTGCAGTTGTAAGTGAATTGGGAGAAAGTTTCTTCCGGGGGCAGATACAGAATGAAGTAGGGTTGGGAGGGGGAAAGGGGGCTGTGGGTGGAGAGCGATACAAGGAAGTGATCAGAGATGGCCTTAACTGTAATTGACACGATGGGAGTAGCGAGGCCACGAGAGATGGCAAGGTCAAGGGGGTGGCCGTGAATATGAGTTGGGGAGTTTACATAGAGGGAGAGATTAAGAAAGAGAGCATAATGAATAAATTATGTATAAATTAGAAATAAAGATTAAATTATAAAAGCAGAACTAATAGGAAAAGGAGGAAGAGAGAAAGGGAAACAGCAGTGGTGTATTTGAAATGTCTTATTTTAAAGTTAACATTGTTATTAATTGTTTTTATCAGGTTAATATTACAGTAATAAAGCTACGCCTGACACTGATTATTGATTCAATATTAGGGTTTGTTTAAATATCAGGGAAAGCTTAAATGATGGCCAGTCTGGGGAGCCTGAATTGATTGTTCCCCTTTAGCTCTGCTTGCCTTTCCAAATCTGAGCAGAACACACCCTCACAATTCCACCCAGCAGCTAGAACAGAAGAATCTCATTCAATGTGAAGGCAGGTGAGTTAAAGTAACAGTCAAGGCAAGGAATTAATTCTGATCTTCTTGAAGAACTGAAAATACGGCTCGCATTAAGCACAATCACTCCTGCTAAACTTAAAAATTTCATAGGCAGCGAATGTACTTAACAATAGAGTGATTGCTGCCAATGACCAGAAGCTGTGTTGGTTTAAGTATTAATGTATAATAATATTGTAATATTGCATAAATCTGTGGAATCTGTAGAGCTCTGGGTTGGTTTAATAACAATGTATCTTAATGTCGCGGGTTGGTTTAAGTATTAATGTATAATAATTTCGCTGGGGGAGGGTTGCAGAGATTTATTTGTTCGGAGCGCGAGCTCCGTGTGAAGGGAAAGGAGAAAATTAATAAAAATGGACGTTTGCTGAGTTTTGCTGGCGCAGATTTTCTTTTCCCGATGCTGCTCTGTTCGGCGGTGGCAGCGATGCTGCTGACCCGCTCGGTGCAAAAACGGGCCTTATAGATTCTTGATCGGGGCTTGAGGCTTACAGCAGGGGGGCGATTTTGTGACTGGGGGAGAGTTGGAGGCGGGACTGCTGCTTGTCGGGTCGATGTCCTGCCTCCATCGACTTGTGGCCAACCCATGCTATTTTCCCTTGATTGACCTTGTTAAGCCCGCCCAGCGGGCTTAGCAGGCCAATCAAGGGAAAGCCGGTTGCAGTGCACGTCAGCGTATGACGTGTCATCTGTCAAAAATTTTTGACAGATGAATTGTCATCGTTTGACAGCTTTGTGAAGCTGTCAAACACGGACATTCTCTGCAGTTTGATGAGGTCTTGAAAACAAGACCTCATCAAACCTCTTTCTTTAACAGAATTGAGATGGTTGTTGCATCTGAGAATGTAATGGTCATCTGTCAATCCCAACCTAGAGGTCCGAGAGTATCCGAATACACACCGACTGAAGCCTGAAGGAGGAAACAAAGGTAAGTACACTTTTAAAAACACTTTGCACTTACCTCAGATACTCACCTCTACACTCTTGCACCCATCACTTACCTTCACACCACACTTTTGAACCCCGCAGACCCAGTACTCGCCTCAGTGACCCTGGCGGGTTTTGGAGCCTTCGGGAAGCCCGCACTTGTGAGGGCAAAAAACCCGCCCCCAAATTCTGCCATTTTCCTGGCAGTCCCGCCTCCTCGGGGTTGGCAAAATCGCCCCACAGGTGTTTACAAAGCCTCCCCGCCAGTTCCATTGCTCCCCTGTGCCCCACCACCTCTTCCCCACTCCGGATGCTTCTCCCCGCCTTCCGTCTCCATCACCCGACTGGTGGCACTGCGCACCCGTAGGACCCACGCCTCCCCATGCCAAGCCTTGTCCACGCAACAGGCCCCTGCAGTATTTATAGGCCTATTCTATCGCTGGGAGTGTTCTGGGTAAAAACCACCGCCATTTTCAAACTGCGCATGCGCGACTACTTCAACTTCAACAACAACTTGCATTGATATAGCGCCTTTAATGTAGTAAAACATCCGAAGGCACTTCACATGAGTGTTATCCATCAAAATTTGACACAGAGCCACATAAGGCAATATTAGGACATTGACCAAAAGCTAGGTCAAAGAAGTAGGTTTTAAAGAGCGTCTTAAAGGAGGAGAAAAAGGCGGAGAGATTTAGGGAGTGAATTTCAGAGCTTAGGGCCTAGGCAGCTGAAGGCACGGCCGCCAAGGGTGCAGTAATGAAAATCGGGGATGCTCAAGAGGCCAGAATTAGTGGCGCACAGAGATGTCGGGGGGGTGTAGGGCTGGAGGAGATTACAAAGATATGGAGTGGCGAGACCATGGAGGGATTTGAAAACAAGAATGAGAATTTTAAAATCAAGGCATTGCCAGACCTGGAGCCACTGTAGGTCAGTGAACACAGGGGTTATAGGTGAACGGGCGTGGTTCAAGTTAAGATACGGGCAGCAGAGTTTTGGATGAGTTAAGGGATTGTCATGCACCATGAAGATGGTACTGGGTATACAGAATTCTGTGGCAAGCTCTCACACACAATCAATGTAGTTCTGCTCATTATTATTGAAAAATAAAACACTTGTGTGTGCACCATGTGATAAATTTTAAGAAATCCATTATGTATGAATTTCTACTGATCAAAATTTTAAAACAGCATTAGCCAAAGAAAAATAATATCACACAACATGATTTCAACCCATTCTTCCCTGTATTTTTGCATTTTATTACTAGTTGGTTGCTCATATTGTTTCACGTGGGAAATCAAGATGAATTGAAATCTGGTGTGTCTGTATTGTGATGAACAAAGCATCATAACTGTATGGAACAGGCTGGATGGACCAGTATAGAATCAAAGGCCACAATTTTGCCGGCACTCAGAGTGCGGGTTTGGAGGTGGGTCTGCAGTCAAAATCGAAATGATTGACAGGGGGTTGGGAACCCGCTCCGAACCCGCCTCTATGTAAGTTTCCAAAGTGCCGGGTCTGCGATTTCAGAACAGACTCGACACCAAGCAGCAGGGCAGGCATTTACGATAGTTAAATTCTTGTAAAACGTTTGTTAACTTCTATTGTGCCAGCCTATTTCAATTTTACCACTTTTTTAATGAGGTTAACGTCCTTCGGAGATCACGTCAGGTAAGTAGGTCGGGTTCTCGATGTCTCCCCATTGCTGTGAATAGATGACAGCTGCAAAAGTGGTATGAAAGCTACCATTTCACAGCTTGTCACTTTCCAGTGTCAGAAGCTTGAGCCTTCAGGACTTGGAAGACACTTTTGAGCTGTTTGCAGGTTGGAAGTGGTTTGTGTAAACTCTCTATCCACTGTCACCTCCTTGGAGCAAGCTCTCTCACCATTGACAGATCGCTTCTCTCATCTCAACTTCAGCTGCCATCTATTCCAGCAATATCGCTGCCATTCAAAAAATCTCACTTTATTGCTCAGGATTTCACTGAGCTGGGACACTAAGGGCATTCGATTAATTGTGACCAGGTTAGTGGAGCCGGTGTCTGATGTGAGCATCTTTATTATCACAAGAGCACAAATAGGAAAGCATTGTCAAGAAGTGTTTCCCCATAGAGGAAAAGAATTCTGCTCACTTTTCAACATTGACTGGATTTCAAATCATTAAAAAATGGGAGGAATGCTCTTTCCTGATGTGGTAAACCACTGTATTGTATATTGCCACCTCTGGGTGGCGCTGTGTATGGAGGCATGCCTCAGCTGACTCCACCCACCACTGTGTGGGTTTCGTTCAGACTTGTTCAGTCACTCACGAAGAAGCATGGTCTCTTCTTAGCTAATAAAAGCCTTATTCATCTCTTCTTTCGACTCATCATCTCTTCTTCGACTCATCACCTTTTATGAAGTAATTGATAAGCGTATCAATTTTATTAGCTAAAAGTTAAATGGCGACACCTGAGGAGCAACAACAGCAACGGATACAGCAGACATTGCTGAGAGCCCTCAGACCACCACGCCTGGACCTCGACCCTCAAGATGTGGGTGCATCAGCCAAGTTTGAACACTGGCTGAGCTGCTTTGAATCCTTCCTCGCAATCTCACAGGTTACAGAGGAGGATCACAAACTGAAAATTTTGACCGCCCAGGTGAGCCATCAAGTATATATGCTAATCCGGGACTCTAATACGTACGTGGCAGCCCTCGAGCTACTAAAAGGGCAATATACGCGCCCAGTGAACACAATTTACGCCCGACACCTCTTGGGATCCCGCAGGCAGCAACCGGGAGAATCGGTAGGGGCATTTGCACGGGCGCTACTGGCACTCTGCAGAGACTGCGATTGTAAAGCGGTAACGGCTGTGGAGCACGCGCAGGGACTCGCCTGTGATGCCTTCGTCAGGGGCCTCCAGTCAGACCACACCCGGCAGAGACTGCTAGAAAGCAAGGAACCCGACCTGAAGACGGCCATTGCCCTTGCGCTCTCGTTAGAGGAGGCCCACCGAAACCTCGAGGCATACCCCCGTAACGGCGCCGAGACATGGCAATCGAAACCGTGGGACACGGGACCGCCGCCCCCGGCACCAACCGCTGCAGCGACCCAACCGAGACAGCAGCCTCCGGTAAGAACTGCTTCGATGCCCAGTAACCAGGCCCAAAAATGCTATTTCTGTGGCCAGTTAAAACATCCCAGAGCGCACTGCCCAGCTAAGACAGCTACCTGCTCGGGCTGCGGGAAGAAAGGCCATTACGCTAACGCCTGCAAGGGGAAGCCAGCCAGCAGCGCAGCGTGCGGGCCGTGGGAGCAGCCATCTTATCCGCCATTTTGTGTACCCCCGGCCGCATGGCATCCGCCGCCATCGTATCCAACGCACTCAACCGCCATTTCGTCACCGGAACCGACCACCGTCTCGGCGGATGACTATAGTGACTCACTAAGCCACATACTGGCCTCCGTGACGCTGGATCAAGGCCACCCTCACCATCTATCCAGCTCCATGATGGATATCGCGGTAAACGGCCGCGCCACCAGTTGCCTGATCGACAGCGGGAGCACAGAGAGTTTCGTCCACCCCGACACGGTACGTAGCCACTCCCTCACGATTCTGCCAACGCACCATCGCATTTCTATGGCGTCCAAGTCCCAGTCAATGGACATCAGCGGCTACTGTGTGGTGACCCTGTCAGTAGGGGGCACTGAATATCAAAAATTTAAACTGCTAGTCCTGCCCCGTCTTTGCGCTGCCGTCCTGCTAGGGTTGGATTTTCAGTGCCACCTTAAGAGTGTCACACTAGCATACGGTGGACCCCTCCCCCCACTCACAGTCTGCAACCAACAACTTTTAAATCGCCCGCTGCAAACCACCTGCAGCCTTTCCACATTAAGAGTCCCCCCCCCTCCCCTGTTCGCTAACCTCACCCGCGACTGTAAACCCATCGCTACCAAAAGCAGGCGGTACAGTGCCGGGGACAGAGCTTTTATCAGCTCTGAGGTGGAGCGGCTCTTGAAGGAGGGCATTATCGAAGGTAGCACTAGCCCCTGGCGAGCCCAGGTTGTAGTCGTTAAAACCACTGCAAAACGCCGCATGGTAATCGACTACAGCCAAACCATAAACCGGTACACCCAGCTGGACGCGTACCCCCTCCCTCGCATATCTGATATGGTCAATCAGATTGCGCAATACAAAGTATTCTCCACCATCGACCTTAAGTCAGCGTACCACCAGCTGCCCATCCGCCATGAGGACCGCCAGTATACTGCCTTCGAGGCAAACGGCCGCCTCTACCACTTCCTTAGGGTCCCCTTCGGCGTCACCAACGGGGTTTCGGTCTTCCAAAGGGAGATGGACCGAATGGTTGACCAGAACGCGCTGCGGGCAACCTTCCCCTATTTGGATAACGTCACCATCTGCGGCCACGACCAGCAGGACCACGACGTTAATCTAGCAAATTTCCTCCGTACGGCCCAACGGCTGAACCTAACGTACAATAAGGAAAAATGTATGTTTCACACCAAGCGCCTGGCCATCCTCGGCTGCGTGGTGGAGAACGGAGTCATCGGGCCCGACCCCGACAGAATGCGCCCCCTAATGGAGCTACCCCTTCCCCACTGCCAAAAAGCACTGAAGAGATGCCTGGGGTTTTTCTCCTACTACGCCCAGTGGGTGCCCCTCTATGCAGACAAAGCCAGGCCCCTCATCAAAGCCACCTCCTTCCCCCTGACACCAGAGGCGTGTGCAGCCTTCACTCTTATCAAGAACGATATCGCGAAGGCCACAATGCACGCGGTGGATGAGTCCATCCCCTTCCAAGTGGAGAGCGATGCCTCCGACTTCGCCCTAGCCGCGACCCTTAACCAGGCGGGCAGACCCGTGGCCTTTTTCTCAAGGACCCTCCAGGGCCCCGAGACGAGACACTCCTCCGTCGAAAAGGAGGCCCAGGCTATTGTAGAAGCGGTGCGTCACTGGAGGTATTACCTGGCCGGGAAACGATTTACCCTGCTCACTGACCAGCGTTCAGTAGCTTTTATGTTTAATAATAAGCAGAGGGGTAAAATCAAGAATGACAAGATCTTGAGGTGGAGAATCGAACTCTCCACCTACAATTATGATATCTTGTATCGGCCAGGGAAACTCAATGAGCCCCCAGATGCCCTATCACGTGGTACATGCGCCAACGCGCAGAGTGATAGGCTGCAGTCCCTCCACAATGACCTCTGCCACCCGGGGGTCACCAGGTTTTTCCATTTTATCAAATCCCGTAACCTGCCCTACTCCATCGAGGAGGTCAGGACCATGACCAAGAGCTGCCAAATCTGCGCCGAGTGCAAACCGCACTTCTATAGGCCGGACAGAGCAAGCCTGATCAAGGCCACCCGCCCCTTCGAACGCCTGAGCGTCGATTTTAAAGGGCCCCTCCCCTCCGCTGACCGCAATGTGTACTTCCTCAACATAGTTGATGAGTACTCCCGTTTCCCCTTTGCCATCCCTTGCCCAGACATGACCAGTACCACGGTCATCAAGTGTCTGAATGACATCTTCGCTCTGTTCGGGTTCCCCAGCTATATACATAGCGACAGGGGCTCATCGTTCATGAGCGACGAACTTCGGCAGTACCTGCTAACAAGAGGTATCGCCACGAGCAGGACCACCAGTTACAACCCCCGGGGGAACGGCCAGGTGGAAAGGGAGAACGCGACGGTTTGGAAGGCAGTCCTCTTAGCACTAAAATCTAAGGGCCTTCCGACCTCCCGCTGGCAGGAGGTCCTCCCTGCAGCGCTTCACTCCATTCGGTCACTGCTTTGTACTGCCACTAATGCGACCCCTCATGAGAAAATGTTCGTTTTCCCCCGGAAGTCTACATCGGGAACCTCGCTACCGGCATGGTTGACTTCTCCTGGGCCCGTCCTACTGCGGAGGCACGTGAGGACGCATAAAACGGACCCCCTGGTCGAGCGGGTGCACCTCCTACACGCCAACCCCCAGTATGCCTGGGTGACATACCCAGACGGGCGGGAGGACACGGTCTCCATACGAGATCTCGCACCCTCGGGTACCCCTGAATTACCACCGTTATCCCCCTTACCACCGTTATCCCCCTTACCACTGTTATCCCCCACCACCCCTCCCAACCCAACCCCTGCAGACGGCATGCCAAAGCCCCAGGAATCTTCGCCAACCACCCAGACACCAGACCCGACGTCGGATGCTGCAACACCACCGCCGCCACCACGACGATCAGGACGTCAGACAAGGCCTCCTGATAGACTTAACTTGTAGTACCCTTCACCCCGCCGGACTTCACATTAAACAAGGGGTGAATGTGGTAAACCACTGTATTGTATATTGCCACCTCTGGGTGGCGCTGTGTATGGAGGCATGCCTCAGCTGACTCCACCCACCACTGTGTGGGTTTCGTTCAGACTTGTTCAGTCACTCACGAAGAAGCATGGTCTCTTCTTAGCTAATAAAAGCCTTATTCATCTCTTCTTTCGACTCATCATCTCTTCTTCGACTCATCACCTTTTATGAAGTAATTGATAAGCGTATCACCTGAATCGACACTGATTCTCTGCTTTTACTTTTGCTCCGATGTTCTTTGCAAAGAGATGTAGAGAGAGAGAGACAGAGACAGGGACAGAGAGTGACAGGGGCAGAGAGAGAGAGAGACAGGGACAGACAGACAGAGACAGGGACAGAGAGAGAGAGAGACAGGGACAGACAGACAGAGACAGGGACAGAGAGAGAGAGAGACAGGGACAGAGAGAGAGAGAGACAGGGACAGAGAGAGAGAGAGACAGGGACAGAGAGAGACAGAGACAGGGACAGAGAGAGAGAGAGACAGGGACAGACAGACAGAGACAGGGACAGAGAGAGAGAGAGACAGGGACAGACAGACAGAGACAGGGACAGAGAGAGAGAGAGACAGGGACAGAGAGAGAGAGAGACAGGGACAGAGAGAGAGAGAGACAGGGACAGAGAGAGACAGAGACAGGGACAGAGAGAGAGAGAGACAGGGACAGAGAGAGAGAGAGACAGGGACAGAGAGAGAGAGAGACAGGGACAGAGAGACAGAGACAGGGACGGAGAGTGAGAGAGACAGGGACAGAGAGAGACAGAGACAGGGACGGACAGACAGAGACAGGGACAGAGAGAAAGAGAGACAGGGACAGAGAGAGAGAGAGACAGGGACAGAGAGAGAGAGAGACAGGGACAGAGAGAAAGAGACAGGGACAGAGAGTGAGAGAGACAGGGACAGAGAGAGAGAGAGAGACAGGGACAGACAGACAGAGACAGGGACAGAGAGAGAGAGAGAGAGACAGGGACAGAGAGAGAGAGAGACCGGGACAGAGAGAGAGAGAGACAGGGACAGAGAGAAAGAGACAGGGACAGAGAGAGAGAGACAGGGACAGAGAGAGAGAGACAGGGACAGAGAGAAAGAGACAGGGACAGAGAGTGACAGGGACAGAGAGAGAGAGAGACAGGGACAGAGAGAGAGAGAGACAGGGACAGAGAGAGAGAGAGAGACAGGGACAGAGAGAGAGAGAGACAGGGACAGAGAGAAAGAGACAGGGACAGAGAGTGAGAGAGACAGGGACAGAGAGAGAGAGAGACAGGGACAGAGAGAAAGAGACAGGGACAGAGAGTGACAGGGACAGAGAGAGAGAGAGACAGGGACAGACAGACAGAGACAGGGACAGAGAGAGAGAAAGAGAGGCGGCGAGAGAGAGAGACAGGGATGGAGAGACAGAGAGAGACACAGAGAGAGAGAGAGAGACAGGGACAGAGACAGAGAGACAGGGACAGACAGAGAGAGACAGGGAGAGAGGGACAGAGAGAGAAGGACAGAGGGAGAGAGTGCAAGAGACAGGGACAGAGGGAGAGAGAGAGACGGGGGGAGAGAAGAGAGACAGGGACAGAGGGAGAGGGGTGAGGGTCCAGGCGTATAGTCTGTTTCCGAGGACTGAGCAGTGACCGCACTTTGGAACAACACAGCTGGAGGCGCAGCACATGTACAATGGCCGCTGGAAGGAGGCTAAAGCAAACAATTTTTAGGCCCGTGGTGAAAATTTTTTAAAAGATGCGGAAATTGTTTAAAGCCAGAAAAACATACGGGAAAGTGATGTTGAATGTCACGCAGTAAGTTCCAGTTAAATTTTACCAAGTGTTGTCCCCTTTTTGAAAGAGTTTGTCAGGGTTATTAAATCATGTTTTGAAATAGGACGAAAAGTTTGCGCCCCCATTTGTACCTCAGCATCTGTGAGAGATGGAGGGAACGGCAGCAGAAAAAGAGGAAAAAACTTCTCCAAAACCGATCCCAACTCATCGGCAAGGCTGAGTATAGATAACCTCACCGCCTTCTTAGGAAGTTTAACCACTTTATTCACATTCTTATTTGATCTCCATTTGGAATTAGAGTTTATTTTATTATTTTTTGTTGTATATTTAACGACAGCATTGAAGAGGGAAAGAAAAACTTGGAGCAACTTCTTGTCAAAGCTAAAATGAGACTTGCAAGGATTTAAAGATTTTTAATGAACTTTTCATTAAAAAATTAGTGTTAAAAACACTTTTTTCCCCCCTAAGTTTCGATTTTGGAAGAAAGAAGCAAACATCAATTTTCCCCTCATCAAACCAAGTTTCAACCAGGTCTTGAAGTCCAAACTCTTTTAAAGAGGTTCTGAATTGCTTAAAACATTTTTAAATTGAAATTTGTTAATATTTGATTTTGAACGATCGACTGAAGTGAGTAGCTTTACACAAACATGCAACCATGCTGTGGAGGATTTGTAGGAGTTACATATTACTTTTTATTGACTTAAAAAAAATATATCATTAAGGAGGCTCAAGTGGAGCATAAACTCTGGCATGGACTGGTTGGGCCGAATGGCCTGTTTCTGTGCCGTATTTCCTGTGTAAGACGTTTAGGAAGAGAACCAAAAAGGGGAGAAACACAAACCATTTTATTTTGTCTGTCATTCTACAGTCCGAACAAGTCCCAGGAATAATGTAAATATAGATTTCCTCTTAAATGTTTAGTGGAGTTTTAATAGAAACAAGAGTATTGTAATGATGCATAAAAATGGCAGGAAGCTACTTATGAAGAAACCACTATCTATTTATTGAGAAAGACACAGAAAATACTTTGATTAAGCTGATAATGTACAACTTTGATTTGGTTTAAATGTTTGAAATAGGAGATTAAAGATTGAGAGTACAATGGAGTTTATTTCCCACTGTTTAATTGCGAAGTACCTAAAATAATTGTGATACGAGCACATTCCCTTTAATTTGCGCTGCCCCGGCCGCAGATAGGCCCCCCTGACCCTGTCGGACATAGCGTCCGGCGGTAAGTCAGGGGGCGCTACCGAAGATTACAGCCGGGGCGCGAGCAGGGCGCTGCACATGGCGATGATGTCATCTGCGGTGGCGCAGCACCGCAGGGCGCTAACGGTAACCGCTGCCGCTAACCTCCCGCTGAATTTCACGGGAGGCATTAGGGGCGCCGCGCCCAGACGCTAGTTGCTTTGCGCCCCGTTAACGCCCTCTTAGAGCCCTAACGGGAGGCGCAAATCAACCGAATTTTTCCCCCAAGCATTTATAATGGAAAAAGTGGGCAGTTAAGTGTGCCAAAAATGTGACAACAGGACGTACAGTTTTATAGACAGGAAGTGCTTGCAGATTGAATATTTTTAATATGTTATAGATTATTATGTGAATAGAAATTATAATTGGTGCTATTTTTGTACAAACAATTAAGTTGCATTGTGTGAAATTCCTCTCTGCACTATTTTAACACAGACCAGTTTTTGGATTAATGCCGTGTTAAAACAATTCAGAGAGTAATTTTATACAAGTGTCTTCTTACAAGAACAGCACCAGTTGTAATTTCTATCCTAATGTTATCTGACAATGTTGCACTATGGGGAGCCCTCTGCTGGTAGAACTAAAGAAAATCAGAATTCCCAATTGTTTGGCAATATACTAAGTAAAATTGTATGAAAAGACAGTTAACTAGTTAATCCATTAAAATTCTAAAGTCATTATACTTTACATAGCCAATTTATCAAAACTAGATGGTAGGCTTATATAAAAGATCAAAAATGTTCTTCACAAAATCAAACCTCGGATATGCTGTCTGCAAATGTTTCACTTGTTTGTGCGACTCCTGTCCATTATCATAGCCTCTAGTAAAACAAAGGGAGCAAAGGTCACAAGGTAATTAGACATCAACAGAACATAAAAAAAATAACAAAGAGTAAAAGACAATCTGGTTGTTATAGTGAGTTGCTAATTATGACAAACTCTAATTTTGACATTCGTTTGTGATTTTATTCCCTTTTCAAACAAAAAAGCATTCCGGCACACTTAAAGAAAAAGCAAAGCAATCTCCTGAAATGACTGTAATGAAATGGTACAGTCGGACTGACTGGTCAGAATGGCTCTGTTCCACTCTTCCACATTTCACTGCTCCAGTCCCTATTGACGGAGCCAATCGCGGAGGTCTGCGTTTTCTGCACCTTTGATGGCCACTTTTGGGACCCACAAGAAAAATTAGGACCCAGGTGCCTCCTTTTATTATAATCCACCTCCTTCCTGTTACTGTGTGCTGTCGATGGAGGGAGAAACATTTGGTAGGGAATCACCAATGCTCTCGGGTTCATCTATCATAGTCTAGGTCTTCTGCGATTGGATATAGGTCTGTAAGAGGTGCTCAAATTAAAGGATTAATCCTTGTAAAACATAGGGAGGATAATCTTAATCTAACTCGCCCGGCAAGAAGCTGACGTGATTGGTCGCCCGTTTACACCCGGCCCCATTTGGAAAGTAAAATCAGACCGGGTGTAAAACGGGTGGCTGATCCAATCCCGCTAGTTTTCCACTGGGCGGGTTAGGTTAAAATTCCACCACAGAAACATTCTGCTTTAGCCAGGTACAACTAATTAAGTACATTTTAGGCCAGCTCAAGTTGAGGGTATACTGAAGAAACAAGGTAGATTAATGTGTCATGGTCCTCGCATTAATAATGGCCCAGAAATTAGGTTCGGGGGCTTGCCGCGCGTGCAAGCCCCAGATGTGCACTTACCCGGCGCACCGACAGCTGAAGCCTAGGCCTGCTTGGAATTCCTGTCACTGGCCCGGTTCAGCTGTCGGCGCGCTGTGCTTGCCTGATCCAGCGGCGTAGTTAGTTCGATGTGCCGGCTGGGATCAGGTGAGCACTGGGCAGCCAATCAGGGGAGGGAAAACTTCATTCATGAGTTTGATAGTAAGAACTGTCAAACTCATGAAAACTACGGGCGCCCAAAACACTACTTAAACTTAAAATAAAATTTTAAAAAACATCCCACTAATTAAATGAACTATAAATAACTTTAAAAAACTATTTTAAACAATTATTCAAATTTTTTTTTTAAATAATTTTTTTTTAAATCAGGTCTAAAAATACACTTACCTTACTGTAAAGTCCTTAAAAACAATAAAGCTGTGGAAAAAATGTTATAATTTTAAATAATAGACCACTTACCTTAAAGAATCAAGTCCTTACGTCTCCTTTTTACATTCGTAAAAAGTTGAGGCCCTTACACACGGGCAAACCTGTAAAAAAGAAGGAAGTTCAACGCGTGCGCGCAGAGTCCTGTGTGCATGCGTTGGACCTCTGAACCCCTTGGAGGAAATGCCGGTTTCCCGCGCATGCGCTGTGCATGCAAGAAACCGGCACTTCCATCGGGTCCACACGTGAGTACCCCGTCCTTACTCACGCGTTGGGACCCGAAGTACTGGGCCAATGTCTTAATGAGGCCTTAAGTACTGTTATCAGTATGGTGATAACCTCTGTCCAATGAGAAGAGGGAGAATTAAAATAATTGGACGTATATTTTTTGTAAAAGCAATTAAAAACTGACAATCATAATTTCATAGATGTGTGTTCAGTTAACTGGTGCTTTTGAAAGTGACCCACATGTTCAGGTTGGTCACTTTGATTGATCAAGCTGTCTGAGGCGGAAGCCTTCTTCATAATATTTAATCAGGCATTGTTCATTTAAATTAGAAAATTTGAAGAAGGTTTCTGGAAGAGATTAGAAGACTTTAGAAGCTGAGAGAAGGTGTGAGTTAAGAAAGGGTTTAAGGAGGCTAACTTAGAAGGTTTTAGAAAAATTAAGTTGCTTTAGATCCTTGTAGAAATAGAGAACGTAACCATTAAAAGAAGTGGAGAATGTACATTCAATAGCCTACGTTTCTAGGCACAGAGAGAAAATACAGCATAACAGCTAGCGGGAAAACAAAGCACCCATAAGGATAGAAAGAGAAAACCACCAAAGAAAGAAGGCGATGACTCCTGGTAACGGCAACCCAGGGGTAAAAACAGAGCATCATAGAGTAAGGTGGACTGTCCTTGCCGCAGCCAGGCTGCTACCCAAGACTTATGTGATGCTCATGACATCTAAAGGACAGTGTTAATACTGGAAGCTTACAAGGGACATTTAAACTGCGACCTTAATCTTGCTAATTCCATACTGTAATCTTGAGCATCCAATATTACTCTGTTATACAGTTAAGTTACTGTTGTGCTTAGACACTGCTGGCCTAGAAATTCAGTTGGCTGCGCCAGCCGTTAGCGCCTTAGGAGGAGTAGATCTTGAGCGCTAGGTGCTTAGCGCCCGGGCGCAGCGCGATCTGCGCCTCGCCCCAACTTCAGTAGACATTTAGCGCCGGCGCAAAGTCATTGCGCGCGCTCATCTGCGCGCGCAGATCATGACGTCATTTCGTCGTGCAACGCCCTTTGTGCGCCTGGAACCGGAACTTCACTCGCGCCGCCCCATTGTGCGCCTGGCGGCCCTAGCGACTGTTGAGTCGAACGGTGCTCAGCCGATGCGGGCCGCGGGGAGCGCAAATTAAAGGGCACTCCTGCAGTTGAAAAGGCAGCCGTTTTGCAACACTCCTGGAGGAGGAGGAGGAGGAGACCAGTACCACATAACAAACTGATGGAGAGAAGCCCTCCCCAAAAACACAAATACACTAGTCTCGGCCTTTCAAAAACAAATCCACCCTCCCCCTTTAAGAGCTCACCGGAGCTAGAGTGTCTGCCGGCAATCAGCAGCTCGCCGCACCTGCCCTGCGCCCAACTTCCGGTGTTAGCGCCCGGGCCGCCGGCTTAGCGCCTAATGATAGTCGTGCATCGCCTGTTTTAGCGCAGCAGCAACCTCTTAGGGCGATGCAACTGAATATCGGCGAAGGGGGCTCGACTTTGCGCCGGGCGCAAACTTTAGCGGCCGCCCGAATTTACCGCCCCAAAAGTGGCTATACTGAATTTCTAGGCCTGCTGAATTATATTAACATTCAGCCTACTTTTACTGTGATTACCGAACAAATCTTGTGATGATACTAATTGTAGTACAGTAGATGTTGTTAAACAAGGTAATGTTACTCTGGCATCTCTGTATCTGACTAAGTCTTTGAAGTGTTTGCCAAGTAAGAATTGAGTTGCACTTCATGTGTTGCACTATGGTTATGCTCTTGACGGACCTGGCCTGTACTTACGCTGTTGTAATTGGATAAAGATCTTACAGGGAACAGGTTGCTAAATCATTGATACAGAGCTCAGTTAGAAAGGTGAATAGAATGTTGCGGTTTAGAGCTGGGGTGTAACTTACAAAATAAGATGGAATTCTAAAGTTACTGACCCCACATCTGGTGTAATGCATGTATTTCAGTCTCCCTATGTTAAAAAGAAGGATATTAAGTCACTGGAGTGTGTGCAAAAGATGACTACTAGATTCATTCCAGAACTTAGGGGAAAGAGCTGTGAGGAGAGGTTAGTTCCTTTGTAGTTTTGCCTTTTTTGAAAAAGAAGACCAAGTTGTTATTTGATAAAAAGTATTTAAGATTATGAGAGGTTTGGAAAATAGGATTGGGAGAGATTTTTCTGCTGTGGGTGAAATCAAGAACCAGGGTCATGAAAATTAGGCCACTTTTCTCAGCAAAAGGTTGACAACATGTGGGACGGGCTACCAGCAA
Organism: Somniosus microcephalus; assembly: GCF_052327205.1. NCBI lineage: Eukaryota > Metazoa > Chordata > Chondrichthyes > Squaliformes > Somniosidae > Somniosus > Somniosus microcephalus. The sequence continues at coordinate 32,308,544 of NC_141012.1, read as the reverse complement.
GGGTGGTGGAACACAAAACAATGACAAGCTTTGAAAAGGGACTAAGCCAGTTTTTCTCGGCAAATAGGATTCAGGGTTATTAGGTTTAGAAGCGGACCATGCTACTATGTGGGAGGTTGGGTGGGTAGATTAAATGAACCAATGGTCTACTCGTATCTGAAATTGTTACTACGTTTTCTACTCAATATCTTTCAGATTGGGTCATGTAGGACAGCTTAAATCAAATTCATCTTGGCCTCACACATGAAACTCCAGATAGAGATATAAAAGCCAATTTAATGTATATATTGGTAAAAGGCAGATTTTTTTTTTATTTGTTCACGGGATGTGGGCGTCGCTGGCAAGGCCAGCATTTATTGCCCATTCCTAATTGCCCTTGAGAAGGTGGTGGTGAGCCGCCAGTCTCTTGAAGGTTCTTGAATGGCTGCAGTCCGTGTGGTGAAGGTGCTCCCACAGTGCTGTTAGGGAAGGATTGCCAGGATTTTGACCCAGCAAAGATGAAGGAACGGCAATATATTTCCAAGTTAGGATGGTGTGAGACTTGGAGGGGAACTTGGAGGTGGTGGTGTTCCCATGCGCCATCTGCCCTTGTCCTTCTAGATGGAAGAGGTCGCGGGTTTGGGAGGTGCTGCTGAAGAAGCCTTGGCAAGTTGCTGCAGTGCATCTTGTAGATGGTACACACTGCAGCCACGGTACGCAGGTGGTGGAGGGAGTGAATGTTTAAAGTGATAGATAGGGTGCCAATCAAGAGGACTGCTTTGTCCTGGATGGTGTCGAGCTTCTTGAGTGTTGTTGGAGCTGCACTCATCCAGGCAAGTGGAGAGTATTCCATCACACTCCTTACTTGTGCCTTATAGATGGTGGAAAGGCTTTGGGGAGTCAGGAGGTGAGACACTCACCGCAGAATACCTAGCCGCTGGCCTGCTCTTGTTGCCACAATATTTATGTGGTTGGTCCAATTAAGTTTCTGGTTAATGGTGACCCCCAGGATGTTGATTGTGGAGGATTCACCGATGGTAATGCCACTGAATGTCAAGGGGAGGTGGTTAGACTCTCGCTTGTTGGAGATAGTCATTGCCTGGCAGTTCTGTGGCGTGAATGTTACCTGCCACTTATCAGCCCAAGCCTGAACGTCGTCCAGGTCTTGTTGCATGCGGGCATGGACTGCTTCATTATCTGTGGAGTTGCGAATGGCGCTGAACACTGTGCAGTCATCAGCGAACATCCCCATTTCTGACCTTATGTTGGAGGGAAGGTCATTGATGAAGCAGCTGAAGATGGTTGGGCCTAGGACGCTGCCCTGAGGAACTCCTGCAGCGATGTCCTGGGGCTGTGATGATTGACCTTCAACCACCACAACCATCTTCCTTTGAAACATAGAAACATGGAAGATAGGAGCAGGAGTAGGCCATTCGGCCCTTCGAGCCTGCTCCGCCATTCAATGAGATCATGGCTGATCATCCAAATTCAGTACCCTGCCCCTGCCTTCTCCCCATATCCCTTGATCCCTTTAGCCTCAAGAAATGTATCCAACTCTTTCTTGAATATATTTAATGAACTGGCCTCCACTGCCCTCTGTGGCAGAGAATTCCACAGGTTCACCACTCTCTGGGTGAAGAAATTCCTCCTCATTTCAGTCCTAAATGGCTTACCCCTTATCCTTAGACTATGACCCCTGGTTCTGGACTCCCCGGCCATCAGAAACATCCTTTCTGCATCTAGTCTGTCCAGACCTGACAGAATTTTATAGGTTTCGATGAGATCCCCTCTCAATCTTCTAAACTCCAGTGAGTATAAGCCCAATTGACACAATCTCTCCTCGTACGTCATTCCTGCCATCCCAGGTATCAGCCTGGTGAATCTTCGCTGCACTCCCTCCATGGCAAGAACGTCCTTCCTCAGGTAAGGTGACCAAAACTGCACACAATACTCAAGGTGCGGTCTCACCAAGGCCCTGTACAACTGCAGCAAGACATCCTTGTTCTTGTACTCGAACCCTCTTGCTACGAAGGCCAACATACCATTTGCCTTCTTAACCGCCTGCTGCACCTGCATGCTTACCTTCAGCGACTGGTGCACAAGAACACCCAGGTCTCTTTGCACTTACCCTTCTCCCAATCTATTGCCATTCAAATAATAATCTGCCTTCCTGTTTTTGCCACCAAAGTGGATAACCTCACATTTATCCACATTATAGTGCATTTGCCATGTTTCTGCCCAATCACCCAACCAGTCCAAATCGTACTGGAGTTTCATGACATTCTCCTCACAGCATACCCTCCCACCCAGCTTTGTGTCGTCTGCAAATTTGGAGATATTACATCCAATTCCCTCGTCCAGATCATTAATATATATTGTGAACAGCTGGGGTCCTAGGACCGATCCTTGCGGTACCCCACTAGTCACTGCCTGCCACTCGGAAAACGACCTGTTTATTCCAACTCTTTGCTTTCTGTCCGCCAACCAGTTCTCTATCCAAGTCAATACCTTGCCCCCAATCCCATGTGCCTTAATTTTGCACGCTAACCTCTTATGCGGGACCTTATCGAAAGCCTTCTGAAAGTCCAAATACACCACATCCACTGGTTCTCCCTTATCTATTTTACCAGTTACATCGTCAAAAAATTCCAGTAGATTAGTCAAGCATGTTTTACCTTTTGTAAATCCATGTTGACTTTGTCCGATCCTGTCACTGCTTTCCAAGTGCTCTGCTATTACATCTTTTATAATGGACTCTAGCATTTTCCCCACTACCGATGTCAGGCTTACCGGTCTATAATTCCCCGCCACCAAAGTGGATAACCTCACATTTATCCACATAAGACTCCAGCCAGTGGAGCGTTTTCCCCCTGATTCCCATTGACTTCAGTTTTACTAGGGCTCCTAGTTAGGAAGAACCTTACATATTTTTTAGTAAGATGTCACCATATTATGGCAAAATTGATACAGAAAATCTGTGTATGTTTGGAGTAAAAAGAAAACTCTATATAGCTTGTCAGCCCCCCAAACAGCATTTTTGCTGTGGTTAAATCCCTTATGATCGCTGCCCACCACAACTAGCATCCAGGACAATATTAATTCTCAATTTGGATAGGTGTGAGAGAACTAAGGAAATACACTAGTTATATCCGACAAAACCATTTCTCAAGAAAGTAGCCAAGGTGTTGTGGGGACTTAGAATGGCTACATCAGTTGACAAAATTCAAGCTAGGCTTGCAAAAGTTAAAGGACATAATGGAAACAAAAAGGTTGGACACAAAGGTTGCCATAGACAATGCCCAGTGGGTAGTCAGTACTCCCAAAAGAGAGGGGAGACGGTTAAGAAATAATACATAAAATCCAAAGATCTTAAAAAAAACATAAAGGAGAGGCTGGTTATGAATTGTGGTGGAACATTTGCAAATACTTTGAATGATAATATTACATATAGCAGGTGTTAACATTTTCAAATTCATTATGAGCAAATAGAATATATAATGGACCTGTGATTAAAAGTGAGGAATATAGAGAGGGTATACCTGGCTATGCTTGAAGATTGACTATGGTTAGGGAAGGACAGCAGGACAAACTATTACTCCTATTTTACAAAGAATGAAAACAGAATTATTACAGGTTAGGATGTAATTCTTACTGAATTAGTATTTTAAAATGCGAGCACTTTATTATATCCCACAGGGTCCATCTACAATTTACACGTTTAGTCACGCTAAAGAGCACAAGTCAAGTCTCCTACATTGTACAGTAATAAGTCTTGCTGTTCTATTTATTATACTTCAACAAAAAGTTCATAAAATCATAAGTGCTGTTTAAGTGTCACTGTCAATCAAGGTGCTTTCAGACCAGTCGATACTTATTTTGGCGAGGAGATGAATTTTTATGCTTCTTGAGGTAGGCAATGTCAACACTTGGGAATGGAACATATTTTGGGGGCAGTTGTTTCTGTGGATTCACAACCCCGCGGAATTGGTTTGACACCACCCAAACCAGTTAATGTAGCACCATTAAAATTGACAGAGGTAACATTAATCTAACCAGTCTGAGGAGGATTGACAGCCAGATCCCAGAATTGAAGACAGTATCCCAACCTAATCCCCAAATACTGACTTGTCAACATCTCAGCTGCTGGATCTGAAGACCAGCCTGCCTCCAAATGACTTTCCCTTCGTATATCACATTCCTGAAGTAGAAGCACCTGCTCATTTTTCGAGAGGTTACTCATTCCAATACTTTTTCTTCTCTCCAGCCTTTCTGGTCTCTATCCTCCTTGGCACAAAGAGAAAGGGACTTTGAAACTAAAATGTTATTACAGCTGTGGCAGAACCTCACTAACTAAATGGATAGAAGCGACAGCCTGACTGTATCTAGTAAAACCACAGCAGGTTTAGCTATATCTGGCTCTTTTGCAAGTAATAATATGAACATATGAAAATGTCGGGCACGAAAAGACCAACTGGTCCATCAAGCCTGCCCAACATTCATGATGGCTGGAGCATCATGACTAGACACTTTCTACTCGCTGCCCTCCCTGTCCCACCCCCCTACAGCTATGTAACCTACTTGGAGAGAAAATAAATCCCAGAAAAAACCCAGGGTCAATAAGGGGAAAGAAAACTTGGGAGAATTACTCTTCGACTCCCTCAGGCAATCAAAACCAGTCCAGGAGATCACATAATCACTTATTCCATTACCATGAGCTCCATCCAAGGTAGAGGAGACTTTTGTCCCATCGGTCTGGGACTTGACGTCAAGCTTAAAATATTAAAAGAGAGTGTGCTAGTTTACTACACACCCAGTGACCCATATCACACAATACCCCCTGGCCAAGAGCTCTGTGCACTATCATTGCCACATCGTAACTTTAAATTTCCTTTTGGAAATGACTCATTCCTGCAGTGCCACTATAGAGGAATCACAAGAGCCACATTGAGGAACACGCAAGCACTTTAAAGGCATTACAGTAACAAATTAGTCAGCACTTTCTTCTGTGTTTTTCTTTGACATATTTCTTTCCCGGAAGTAAATGTAGGCACATATTACGGGTAAAGGATAGAGTATTGATTGTTACTCCTATATTTGGTGTTAACACACATAAGGCATTGTTGTCACTGGTGTGAAATTGGTTTGTTGCTTTCTACAATCCAGAAATAAAGAATAGACAGACAATATTTTTATGTTTTATTTATTCATTCACGGGATGTGGGCGTCGCTGGCAAGGGCAGCATTTATTCCCCATCCCTAGTTGCCCTTGAAAAGGTGGTGGTGAGCCGCATTCTTGAACCGCTGGAGTCTGTGAGGTGAAGGTGCTCCCACAGTGCTGTTAGGTAGGGAGTTCCAGGAATTTGACCCAGCGACAATGAAGGAATGGCGATATTTTTCCAAGTCAGGATGGTGTGTGACTTGGAGGGGAACTTGGAGGTGGTGGTGTTCACATGTGTCCGCTGCCCATGCCCTTTTAGGTGGTTGTGAACACTTCAGCCTTGTCTTTTGCAATCACGTGCTGAGCTCCGCCATCGTTGAGGACGGTGATGTTCATGGAGCCTTCTTCTCCCCGTTAGTTGCTTAATTGTCCACCACTATCCACGACTGGATAGTTGACAGATTCCTTCAGTGTGGTGCTGTTCAGTGAGTTTGCCCCTAATCTCTCCGGCCAATGTAAAGACATCAAACTGCTGGCACAAAGGAACCTCTGGCAAAGACATTTATGATTGCTGGGGTTAGTAAATCTAATGTGCACTATTTGACACAGCTCAGCCAGGACCCCCTCACTGACTTTCCAATACACCACTTCTCTAACACATTTAAGTCATTCTAATGGGGTTAGTGACCTTTTCTCAAATCTCAGGCCTTCTTAATGGATACATTACCCTTTTATCCATACCCCTCTTTGGACAGAAAATATGCAAATACATCCATCTCTACACTTGCATTACAGACCCTAGACTAGTTGTATTTCTTATTCCCAGTCCATGGGATTAAAGGTGCAATTGCAGCATGGATATGAAACTGGCTAAGGGACAGGAAGCAGAGATCAGTGGTGAACGGTTGTTTTTCAGACTGGAAGGAAGTATAAAGTGGTGTCCCCCGGGGGGGGTATTAGGACGACTGCTCCTTTTGATGACCTGGACTTGGGTCTACAGGGCATAATTTCAAAGTTTGCAGATGACACGGAACTGGGAAATGTGGTAAACACTGAGGAGGATAATAAGAGGCTTCAGGAGGACATAGACAGACTGGTGAAATGGGCAGACACATGGCAGATGCAACTTAACACAGAGAAGTGTGAAGTGATACATTTTGTTAGGAAGTATGAGAGGCAATATGAACTAAATGGTACAATTTTAACGAGGGTGCAGGAGAGACCTGGGGGTGTATGTACACAATTCTTTGAAGGTGGCCGGAATAGTTGAGAAGACTGTTAACAAAGCATATGGGATCCTTGGTTTTATAAACAGAGGCATAGGGCAGGATTTTCATTGGGTCGTGAAGTTGGGATTGGAGGCGTGTGGGGGTTTAAAATCCCGAAATCGGGGGTCCAGACCCCATCCCGCCCCCAACCCGCCTCCATGCCAGTTTCAAAGGAGGCGGGTACCCTCCCCGCACTGGGACCCGCCTCCCCGAGGCGGGAAGGGGATTAGTGCCAATTAACTGCCTGTTAACAGGTAGTTAACAGGCAGTTTTTAGCCTAATCCCTATTTTCATTCTTGAAATGTGGGATTCCCGACGGCTCCAAACCATGCCAAGTTAGCGAGGTGGACCGTCGGGATGAAGGACCGTCGAGATGTCCGGTGCTCAGGTGAGTGATGGGTGCATGAGTGTAGAGGTAAGTGTGTTTGGTCTGTGTAAAGTGTTTAAAGAAGTTCTACTAACCTTTACTTACCTATACAGCCTTCCTTCCTTCAGGTCTCGGGAGTCCCTCATCTCACCAGCACAGAAAGCAGAATGGCTGCAAGCTGTCAAAATCTGCTGCCTCTGCTTTCTGTTCCAGGGAGATCTCTAAATCATCCTGAGTGGAAGGAATTAACTTGGAGTACAGATTGTCAGTGTTTGACAGCTTCAAACAGCTGTGAAACGTTGATAATTCATCTGTCAAAAGATCATGACAGATGAAATTTCAATCTGTGACGTCACCTGTTGCCGGGTGGCCCTTAATTGGCTTGCTGAGCCCGCTGGGCAGGCTCAACAAGGTCAATCAAGTCAAAATCGCGTGGGTTGGCTAGAACTCGATGGAGGCGGGATTACAACCCCGAAAGTTGTAGTCCCACCTCCTACCCGACTCCTCGATGAAAATCCAGCCCTAAGAGTACAAATGATTTACTAGAATGGTACCAGGGACGTGGGACTTCAGTTATGTGGCGAGACTAGGGAAGCTGGGGTTGTTCTCCTTCGAGCAGAGACGATTAAGGGGAGGTTTAATAGAGGTGTTCAAAGTCATGAGTGGTTTTGATAGCGTAAATACGGAGAAACCAAAGGAAACAGAATTAAGGTCATTGGCAAAAGAACCAGGGCTGAGATGAGGAGATTTTTTTTTTGCTTGGACTGCATTGCCTGAAAGCAGATTCAATAAATAACTTTCAAAAGGGAATTGGATAAATACTTCATAGAATCATAGAATGATACTGAATCTGCTTCCACCACCCTTTCAGGCAGTGCATTTCAGATCACAGCAAGTTGCTGTGCACAAAAATATTTCCTCACGTCGATTCTGGTTCTTTTGCCAATTACCTTAAATCTGTGCCCTCTGGGTACTGACCTACTCCCACTGGAAACAGTTTCTCCTTATTTACTCTATCAAAACCATTGATGATTTTGAACACCTCCATCAAATCTCCTCTTAGCCTTCTCTTCTCCAAGGAGAACAACCCCAGCTTCTCCAGTCTCTCCACATTACTGAAGTCCCTCGTCCCTGGTACCATTCTAGTACATCCCTCCTGCACCCTCTCCAAGGCCTTGGCATCCTTCCTAAAGTGTGGTGGCCAGAATTGAACACAAGACTCCAGCTGAGACCTAACCAATGCTTTTTAAAGGTTTTAAAGGAAAAATTTGCAGGGCTATGGGGAATGGGCAGGATAATGGGACTAATTGGATCTTTCAAAGACCAACACAGGCATGATGGGCCGAATGGCCTCCTTGTGTGCTGTATCATTTTATGATTTAAAGATTCTATGAAGTGTGATTTACTTTAATGAAGGTCAGTTAATTACTAATGCTCTGCCATGAGTGGTCAGTAATATATTTAGTAAAACTGTTCTTGTGGTTACAAATCACTGAAAAAATATCTAACATCAGACCACTGCTATACAGACATTACAGGAAACTTCTTTATATCCGGCACCGACGGGACCGACATGGTGCCGGTTCATCAAAAAGTCCGGATAACCGAAAGCTATAGTAAAAGATACGGAGCTGAGATCTCCGTATAAAGCAACAAACCCTGTTGCTTCAGAACAATGGCCACAAGTTCCAAGCGTCTCTGTAGCTTAGCAACAGCTGCAGCCACACCCTTGCACAGCAACAGATCGGAAGGCAAGTAATAAAACTTACCTGAACCTACTCCTGAATTTTGCCGGTTAACCGAGATTTACGGTTATTTAGGTGCCGGTAAATCGAAAGTTTCCTGTACCTACTTGACTCGTTAAAATATTCTTGGAGACTGGACTCAGTAATCTGGTGTTAGTTTCAGACTCCAAGATCTAACTGTGGCTGCATCTGGATCTAACTTATGGTTATTCCAATATGAATCACTGCAGCTCCAACTAGTAATCAAAGCCGTAATTCAGACAAAAGTTGTAAAATATTTTAGATTCGTTTATGACTCCCCCAAGCCTATCCACCTTCTACAAGGCACAAGTAAGGAGTGTGATGGAATACTCTCCACCTGCCTGGATGAGTGCAGCTCCAACAACACTCAAGAAGCTCAACACCATCCAGGACAAAGCAGCCCGCTTGATTGGCACCCCATCCACCACCTTAAACATTCACTCCCTCCACCACTGGCGTACCGTGGCTGCAGTGTGTACCACCTGCAAGATGCACTGCAGCTACTCGCCAAGGCTTCTTCGACAACACCTCCCAAACCCACGACCTCTTCCACCTAGAAGGCCAAGGGCAGCAGGTGCATGGGAACACCACCACCTCCAAGTTCCCCTCCAAGTCACACACCATCCTGACTTGGAAATATATCGGCCGTTCCTTTATCGTCGCTGGGTCAAAATCCTGGAACTCCCTCCCTAACAGCACTGTGGGAGTACTTCACCACACGGACTGCAGCGGTTCAAGAAGGCAGCTCACCACCACCTTCTCAAGGGCAACTAGGGATGGGCAATAAATGCTGGCCTTGCCAGCGACACCCACATCCCATGAACAAATTTAAAAAATGAAGCAAATGACAACCAACCACTTTTAATCATTTTATTTGAATATATATATATATATATATATATATTTGTTAAAAAGAAAATGTGTGACTGCAAAATACAGGTATTGCAAATACAATAAAAAGCATGAATAAACACAACAGAGCTACCGGCCAAAATGCATTTGTGATAATGTTTCTTCATTTATAAACAGTTGTACAGTAACCCTACAATCTTTAAGCTGTACTGTTTCTTACTGGGACATCTCACAAAATGACAGTAAGATCCTCAGCATTAAACTAAATCTTTGGTCATTCGATTTACAAAGCTTTTAGTTTGGCCTATCTTGTCCTACAGGTCCCAGGTTTCTTGTACTTGAGTCTGTAGCCCAGTGCTGACTCCAGGCATTCCTGAATGCAGCCCTGTTTGAGGATCTCAGGTTTCACTGGATACCACTTACAGTAGAGTTTACTCTGGTCTGTGGAAGATGGATGCCAGATGAAGTGATGGACATCTGCACAGGCATGTTGATTGTCGATTATAGTCTCTGGACGCAGGAGCAGCTTCATGAGCTGCTCCCGGATGTTAGTTGCCACAGCTTCTATGTAACAGTATTTGACCTGACTTCCTCCACTGAACTCACTGTCTCGCTCTGTATCTGACTCTGGGGAGGCGGCCTGGTCATCACCTGATTCATCAGCCCAGTCGTCAGTGGTGTCCAGGTCTGACACATCTGTTTTTACCTGAATTGTGAAAAATTAAAACAAATCTTGATTGGTAAAACAATTAGAGAAGTGCAGGAGCCCTTGGTTTCTATAAAACAACTTCACTGTTCAGTCTAGCAAATACATAATCGTGCCTCTTATATTGGCCCGTATTTTCCGATGTCTACGGGTGGGTACGCGCCATGTACACACCGGTAGGGACATCGGAAATGCCGGTTTCAGGCATGCGAAGTGCATTCGCTGAAAACCGGTATTTCCAATCTGTCAAGAATCCTCTTGACAGATCGGACGCCTGTCCTGGAGAAGGGCCTCTGCGGGGGGGAGAGTTCTGCTTTCTGCAGAACCTCTGCCCGCTGAAATCACTTAAAAATCTTACGCCTGGTAAAAGCATAAGGCCTGCTTTTACCAGCATAAGAGTTGAAAAAAAAATTTTTAAACATTTATTTTCACTCATTTATAATTTAAAAATACTTTTTAAAAGGGCAAGTTTATTTTTAGCCCTGTAAAAAAACTTTAATTTTTTCAAAAAATTTAATTTTTGTTTAAAATATTTAATTGAATGTAATTTTAACTCATTTTAAAAACGTGATTTATTTAATGCTTTGATGTGTTTTGGGGGTGATCTCCATTCCAGATAGACCTGTCAAAAGTATGAAGGGAAATTCCCTTCTCCTATTGGCTGGCCTGGCCCACGTGATCCCAGGGACGCTTGCGAACCGCCTGCGCCTCTGGGATACGAGGGCCCTGCACATTTCGTTGTGGAGAGGCCCAGCATCGGAAGTGTCCGGACCTCGGGAGCCCTCAGGTAAGTGCGTAGATTTTTTATTGATAGGAGGCCTCCGCACGCAGGAAGCCTCCTATCGGAAATTACGTGCCATTATTATTTATTACGTTTCTAAAACAATACTAGTAGTGGTTTGTTAATAGTATGCAATATTCTAATTAGTGAGTAATGTTAAATTGCCATTCTTTTCTAGACCAATGTCCATATTCTGTTGTATTACGAGTGAGTTTGTCAGCTAAGGCCTGTTTAGCACCCCGACCCTTATTCTATTATCTGACTTTGTCCCTCCACTGAGAGATCTCCTCTCAGATCTTATGTGATTTACACAATGTTTCAGGTCGATGAAGAACTTTTTCCAGTTCTGATGAAAGGTCATCGACCTGAAACGTTAACTTTGTTCCTCTCTCCACAGATGCTGCCCGACCTGCTGAGTATTTCCGGCATTTTCTGTTTTTATTATGGAGAGAGACTGGGAGAGAGAGAGAGAGAGAGACAGAGAGAGACGGGGAGAGAGAGAGAAACTGGGAGAGAGAGAGAGAGCGACTGGGGGAGAGAGAGAGAGAGAGAGAGAGAGAAACTGGGAGAGAGAGAGAGAGACTGGGGGAGAGAGAGAGAGAGAAGGGTACGTCACTGAGGACTCCACATTGCACCAGGTCTTCATCCCCTTTAAGTTGCTCTGGGATTTCTGAGGCTTCCCCCAAGGAGGGGCACAGAGTGCCTGCATCTACAACAGGCCCAGATGTAGCACGTGCATTTAAATTAAGCATTCCTGGCCCTCCCATCTCATTTTCCTCAAAGTTTCCTGGAAGGACACTCAAACGCAGGAGCTTCCAAAGGAGCTGCCACTGAGCCTTGTGCCTGGCCCTCCTAACATCAGAGGATCTGAGGGAAGCAAGGGAGGTCTGGAAAGGCAGGTCCTAGCTTTCTCTTCCAGCCTCCTCATGGATCTGTTTTCTAGCAGCACGCAGAAGGTCCTGAGGCCAGTGGCCAGGCCCACAACTGCATCATTCTCAGGCCATCAGCTACACCTCTAGTTCCAGCTCCGTTTCTAGGTGCCGGGCTAAGTCGGTGGCAGTGCTGTGACCAGTCCATTCAAATTCAGGCATGGCTCAGGTGTGCTGTGCCTGTCCAGCCCCCCGGGCAAAGGCAGGGAGGAAAATCGAAGCCAATGCCTTCAAGAGGAGGTGAGAAAACAGCTAGAAAAAAGAAATCAGTGCAAGATTGCAGTGATAAGAAACATACTTCAACAGTCTGGTTGTCTCATCATCAACATGTAATAAACACTGACCTCTATGGTAAGTCCACTGTAACCCAATGCCAAAAGGCCACTTTCCTCGGTGATGCGAGAAAGGACATCTTCAGAAGTACATCTCCGCAATGGCATCCATTTCACCCGTTGGTGGAGCTGCAGGCATTCCATCTCACTTACTGTCATATCCACATACTTATAGAACACATTTCTCCATTTTTTAGCCTCGACTTTCATCTCAATGACCTTTTGACCCTTGCCACCTGGAGTAAGGAAGGATTCAACCAGCTTTGACCCCCTACTGCTCAGCTTGGTCAAATAATAGCGGATCTTTGGGTTCCAGCGCGTGTTGTATCCAATCGCATAAAGACCAAACCCAGAGAGTTCCAGTATCTGTTCCTTGGAATCTAGGATGAGAGGCAACCAGGTGGGACATGCAGATTCTATCAGTCTAATGTAGGAACGAACTGTCAGGTACTTTCTCCTGCAAGAGAGCCACAGTTAGTAATCAAAGCATTTACAGTGGAAGTTGCCTGTCCCCCTCCATGTGAAGGTGCTGACCCATTCTGGGGTATCCTTCCACACATGCTGTGTGCCCTCCAGTATCTCACCCAAGTGACAATTCCCCATGTGTGAATCTAAGTAGTCGGTTTTGATAGGCTACTTGACCATGGGGAGAAACACAGCCAAGCTCAATACTGTACTGTCTTCACCCAATGTCCATACACGTACACTATCCAGCAGCGTTTACTGGTGCTCAGGAGCTGATCGTCCCCTCCCTAACTTAAAATAATTACTGATAAAAAGCACAGCTATTATAAGACTTCTACAATGTTTATTTATAACACACCTCAATATTAAAATCATTTTTTTAAATGAAGTTACTATCAGGGTTTGACTTTATTAGTATTAGGTAAATGAATTACCTGTAAAACATTTAGATTTCAATAGATGACAGAAACAGTAAAACTATTCCACTAACCTAATCTCATCAACTTATTTTGTCTACAAGAGCAAGCCAGTGGAACAAGACCAAATATAATCTTGTAACCTCTACCAACAGGAAATGGGTATTAACCAGCAGAAGGACCTCAATCTAGATGTTTGTCAACCTATCTTCAACATATGATCCCAAATCTCCTCTGAAAAGCTTATAGATAATATTTTAATTTCAATGCATGATGACAGCAACTAAAAATAGCAGATGTTAAGAAATCTTATTGATGTGAGGGTTGATGTTTGTCACCTACCTTTCCAGAACTGAGATGTCCCCACATATCGATCTACGGTTAATAAATCCTGAGGGCAGGAGAAAAAATATATTTATTATATTAATGCTTCGTAAATTTACAATCTGTGTCTCTATTCGCAAATAATGTAGAATTAATGACATGGTTACTCAAGGCAGAAACACTCTAGTTTCAAGGCTTTAACTTCACTGATTTATAGTACAGTATATCCAGGATAACGTCACTCCTGCTTCACATTTGTTATGGTGTCCAATCATCGCGACAAAGCAGGTGATCTGGACATCACCCATCAACGTAGCATCATACTATGTCTGTAACCTAGAGGTCAAGGCGATGTAAGGCATGATTGGCCACACACCAATATACGGTAAGGGAAAAAAGGGATGTGGAAAAAGTTATTAACATATAGTCAGACTAGAATAAGCTGTTTTTTCCTAATGTTACATGAATATGCTCAGCTGATTATGCGGTGAGTTGTGGTCACTGAGATAGAAGGGAGGTCAATCAAACCTTACAATGATACAATAAAAAAGCCACAAGACTGTGCCAGAAGATTGAATGATGAGGAAAGGCTCTGCAGCCTTGAAAGGTGATGGCTGAGAAGGGATCTCAGAGAAATATAGAAAACAGTAACTGGTACAGGAAAGCTAAATCTGGAAAACTATTTCAAATTAAATCATCTTATAAATGGCCAAAGCAGACCAAGGGGGCAATTTTGCCAATGGGGGCACGTTGGAGGCAGGACTGCTGCTTGTTGGGTCGTTGTCCCGTCTCCATCAACTTCTGGCCAACCCACGCTATTTTCCCTTGATTGACCTTGTTAAGCCTGCCCAGTGGGCTTAGCAGGTCAATTAAGGGGAAGCCAGTTACAGAGAACGTCAGCGTATGACGTTTCATCTATCAAAAAATTTTGACAGATGAATTGGTATCGTTTGACAGCTCTGTGAAGCTGTCAAACACTGACATTCTATGTTGTTTGATGAGTTCTTGTATTCAAGGCTCATCAAACCTCTTTCTTTAGCAGAAATTAGATGGTTGTTGCATCGGAGAATGCAGCAGCCATCTGTCATCTCTGCCGGTGAGATGCGAGACTCTCCACATCCCCAACGTTTGAAGCCTGCAGGAAGAAACAAAGGTAAGTAAACATTTTCCATCACTTTCCACTCACCTCACATACTTACCTCTCCACACTTGCACCCATCACTTACTTTCACAGCGCACTTTTGGACCCCTCTCACCCCCACAGACCCACTGCTCGCCTCGGTGACCCTGGCGGGGTTTCCCGATGTCGAGAAGCCCACACCTCTATTGGAAAAATGTTAACAGGCAGTTAAGTGGCTGTAATCCCCTTCCCGCCTCCAGGAGACGGTACCCGGTGCGGGTCAGCTACCCGCCTCCTGGCAAGATGGCATGGAGGCGGGTTGAGGGCGGGATGGTCATCCGCCCCCAGATTCTGCCATTTTCCTGACAGTCCCGCCTCCGTACCCGCCTCCCGAGGGCTGACAAGATCACGCCCAAAAAGTAAGTTAAGGACTGACACCAGAACCTTCACCACACAAAGAATGATCGGCACGTGGAATTATCTTTTGGGTAGGGCAGTGGAGATAAAAACCTGGGAACATTTAAGAAACAGTTGGATGCTGTAATGGGTGATTGTAAAGTCTTTTTAGATGTAGGTGGTGGTATTGGTCAAATGGATTCCTTCATCTGTATCTACCTCTTAATCTAATGATTTAAATATTATCATAAACTGGTTTATTAGAAGGAATTTGATTACATCAAACAAATAATGAGAACACTAGCCTCAACTTTTGATGTGGTATCCAATTACAGTATTCATGTTTTCCATATAGATCAAAATATAGTGGTGGAGATATAATAACAACAAAATGAATTATCAGAGAATAGCCATCATAAATAGTTTAAATCATTACTTCATCAGAAAGCAATTCTGAAGAGTTCAATGTTTCTGCCTATCAATAAATCCATGAACCTTTCACGACAGTCTGCTCCTCTTAATTCAAATTATCTGATAATTCATTTTTAACCCTAACTCTCCATTTTGCTGTGTTATTTACATTGCTTACTTCAAATTATTGAATAATTCAAAATTTTTAGCCCACAAAAATAACACTGAATTATCAGGAGTAGACTGTCGTATCTGCTCATCCCAGATTTTTGCAAATAATGAAGTGATGTTGTTATAAGCATTTAATCTAATATTATATCAGGCGACATATTGATTTGCTCCAACTAAGAACTTGCATAGCTATCGTGAAACTCTTGTGTTCAAAGGAAAGTGGCTGATGTCGTGTTGGGATTTTAAGCTATAAAAATCTATAAAATGTAATCCCTCCCCATACCACAACCAGTTTTGCAATTATTATTCAGGCTAATTGCCTTCAAAAAAGCCCCAGTGAAAGCAGCAAAGATTAACTGCTGGACGAAGTGACATCTCACTGAAAAAGTGTTTCGCAGAACTAGTCAAGAAATGGGTCTCCTTACCAGCCATTGTGTGTTGTATCTGTGATGAACTCAGAAGGTCTTCACACCATGCTCCGACTTGCTTTTCATTTTTAAGGGACCAATGTCGACTCCTTGAACGAACTGCAGACTTGATCAGACAGACGGGTCTTTACAATAATGCTGCTTATTCTCCGTGCCCTGTTCTCATCCTTACCCTCGGTATATAATTAACCCTTTGAAGCTTTCAAAATAGGCACATGACAAAAAATAACCGTCTGCAAATAAGCAAACATATTACAGAGTAGAAGTAAATTAATGGATGGAACATATCTTTATACAGTTCTTGGAGTAAGCTGACAAATTCTAGTCCTTTTTCTTTTCAATTTTGGTGCAAAAATTATCAGGCAGTACTCAGAACAGTCAGAAATTCTCCATAGAGAATTTTCATTGTGACTCAATGCAGCCTGTGTTGGGGATTTTTGATTTTATGACACAGGACATGCACAAGAGCTTCATTTAGAAGAATAAAACTTGCTTGTTTTCCACAGATGGTCTACTGTCTCACAGGGACCTTTAACCCCAGAGTTGGCTGTGATGTGCATGAATCCTTTGAAGAGACATGCTAATATCGTTCAAAAAGGGCTGCATGGTACAAGATTATTTAAAATAGGTAGATTTTAGGAAGGCCTTTTTTAATTCATTAAAAACAGACTTTTCTTATAAATATAGTAATCAATTTTGTTTGACAGCTTTTTTTTTTACATTTCTCACAAATGGTTACACAAGCCTAGAAATTAATGTTGGTGATATTAGTGAATTAATATTTACATTTTCATATGGCATTCCTGCTTCCGTAGATGATAGCCTGCTTATTTCAAATGGGCTAATGTCTCTGCTAGTGGTCATAGGAATGTAACATGAATAAGTGAAGTGTTTGTGTCAGCTAGGCTCAGTCGTAGCACTCTTGCCTCTGAGTCAGAAGGTGGTGGGTTCAAGCCCCACACCAGCATATCATTTGTGTTGACACACGTCAGTGCTGTAGTGAGGAAATGCTGCATTGATTGGCAGTGCTAGCTTTTGGATAAGATGTTAAAGCGAGTCTCTATCTACCTGTTCAGGTGGGTGGAAAAGATCCCATGGCATAATTTGAAGAAGAACAGGGGAATTCTCTTGGTGTAGTGGTCAACATTCCCCCCCGCCCCCCGCCCCCATCAACCATCACCAGCAAAACAGATTAACTAGTCTTTATTTCATTGTTGTTTTTGGGACTTTGCTATGTGCAAATTGGCTGCCACCTTTCTGGTGCGAAAGATGCTCGACAATGTAGGTTTCTTCATTCACTATCACTAAGAGTAATTTCTAGGCAATGTTTTTGTTCTAATTAAATAGCTTTCATTGTGTTATAATATGTTTGACATTATGTATATGACATCGAGCAGTGTTCTTGAGTACAATATTAGCTATTGTGTAGCAGAACATTTAGCTCATGCATAGTTGGTCTGGGACTATTGGAGCAGCATCAGCATAAATCCAATTACAACGGAACAAGTTTTTCTTTTTTTTAAGCCCTGATTTGTTAGTCACAGATACATCACATGATTAAAGAGTCATGAGCAAAATATTTAAAGGGATATTGTCACACTGTTTAAGGAGCTTTACTAATTGTTTTCTAAATAACCAACATAATGGGCCGGATATTCCAATCCCTACAGGTATGTACGAGCTGTGTACCCACCTGTAGGGGCATCAGAGATGCCGGTTTCAGGCATGTGCTGAAAATCGGTATTTCCGATCTGTCAAGAATGCTCTAGGGAAGGGCCTCTGCGGGCAGATAGTTCCGTTTTCTGGAGAACCTCTGCCCGCGGAAAACCCTTAGAAATCTTACGCCCGGTAAAAGCATAAGGCCTGCTTTTACCAGCATAAGAGTAGAAAAAAAAAAAATTCCACTTATTTATCATTTAAAAATACTTTAAAAAGGGTAAGTTTATTTTTAGCCCCATAAAATACTTTAATTATTTTTTTCAAAAAATGTAATTTTTGTTTAAAATATTTAATTTATTGTAATTTCAAATAATTTTTAAAATGTGATGTTTTTAAACATGTATTTAATGTTTTACAGTGTTTTTGGGGTGATCTCCATTCATATATTTGACAGGTCTATCTGTCAAGTGTATGAAGGGAGATTCCCTTCTTTGATTGGCTCCCCATGGCCCACGTGATCTCAGGGACGCTTGCAAATTGCCTGCGTCCCTGGGATACGTGGGCACTGCGCATTTTGTCATGGAGAGGCCCAGGAGTAGAAGTATACACATCTCGGGAGCCCTCAGGTAAGTGCGTAGATTTTTTCCAGATCGGAGGCCTCCGCACATGGGAAGCCTCCGATCGGAAAATACGGTCCAATGATGCAACTGGCATGGGGTAGTATGGGGTACAGTAGCATAGTGGTTACGTTACTGGGCTAGTAATCCAGAGGTAAGTGGTTTTACAACTACCTCCTGGATCCAGGGTCCCTACCTAACCCCCCACCGCGATCGGAGACCCTACCATGAGGCCTCCGATCACCTCCCCAGCCCTCCGAACCCCACCATGGGGCCTCCCTCCCCACCCCACCTATGATGCTGAGGCCGGCCACAATCTTCCGGTAGCCGCCTTGATCCTCTCGTGATCCCCAGCTGACCCCCCAATGTCGACCCCACCAATCCTCCGCCCCCACCCCTCCACCGCCCGATCCCCAACCGACTCCAATCCCCAAACCCTAGCCGACCACCCCCCCGCCACCTGGCAACCCGCGATCCCTGACCTAATCCATGCCGATCCCCGACCCCCCACATCCCCGATCCTGCCCTCCCACGATTCCCTCCCCCCCACCACCCATGATCCCTGACCCCACCCCCCAATCCCCAACCTAACCCATGCCGATCCCCGACCCCCCACAGCCCCGATCCTGCCATCCCGCGATCCCCAACCCTCCCCCTCCCCCCCTGCAATACCTCCCCCAGACCGACACCTCGCTCCCTCTCCCCCTCTCCACATCTGCAAGCCTACCCGCCTGCAGCCAACCAGCCTCTCGTTCTGGCTGGCTGCGGGCGGGAATCCGAGGCCTCACATGCAAATCAGGCCCTGCCGTTAAAGTCGGCAGATCCCGCGGGAAGCCTGGCCTCTCTGGTTTCCTGACCGCCTCGTAGGCTCCCTGCCCCCAACCCCCCTACCTGGAGAAAATTCCGGCCATTTATGGTGCTGCTACACAGGGTGACCAGAGCAATTTTTTCAATATTGTCACTACCTACCAGTTGGTGAGTTGCTTTGATTTTTGCAGCTTTTTTCCATCGGGAAAGAAAGCCACCAGATGAGTGGAGTTCACCAGCCTTGGTGGGGTTGGTGCTTTGCCCAATTTCCATCTTTCACATACGGTAGATATGGGCAAACTGCACAGCAACAGAAATAACAACAGAAAATGCTGGAAAAACTCAGCAGGTCAGGCAACATCCGTGGAGAGAAATTTGAGTTGACGTTTCGGGTCGAACCCTTCTTCAAAACTGGAAAGAAAAGAAAGCAGATCGAAGGCAGGGCTGCGATCGGACAAAAGAAGTGAAAGAAAAGAGCTAGACGAGATGGTAATAGGCTGAGATTAGGTGTAAAGTGCACTGGCAGGGCAAGAGATAGCTGCCAGGTGTGAGAGAGAAACAAAAGGAAAGGGGTGGGGGGGGTGGTGGGGGGGGAAAAGGAGTGGGAAAATTACAAGAAAAAATATGTAGTAGGGGCCGAGGTTATCATCTGAAATTGTTGAACTCGATATTGAGTCCGAAAGGCTGCAGAGTGCCTAATCGGAAGATGAGGTGCTGTTCCTCGAGTTTACGTTGAGCTTCCGTGGAACAATACAAGAGGCCAAGGACAGTGAGGTCCGAGTGGGAATGGAGCGGTGAATTAAAGTGACAGGCGACCGGAAGCTCGGGGTCACCCTTACGGACTGAACGGAGGTTTTCCGCAAAGCGGTCACCCAATCTGCGTTTGGTCTCCCCAATGTAGAGGAGACCGCATCGTGAGCAGCGAATACAGTATACTAGATTGTGAGAAGTATAAGTAAATCGCTGTTGCACCTGGAAGGGGTGTTTGGGGCCCTGGACAGTGGGAAGAGGGGAGGTATAGGGGCAGGTGTTACATCTCCTCCGCTTGCACGGGAAGGTGCCAGGCGAAGGGGAAGGGCTGTTAGGGGTGACAGAGGAGTGGACTAGGGTGTCTCAGAGGGAGTGGTCCCTACGGAATGCTGAAAGGGGAGGGGAGGGGAAGATACGTTTGGTGGTGGGATCACTTTGGAGGTAGCGGAAATGCCGGAGGATGATCCGTTGAATGTGGAGGCTGGTGGGGTGAAAGGTGAGGACAAGGGGAACCCTATCGTGGTTACGGGAGGGAGGGGCAGGGGTGAGAGCAGAAGTGCGGGAGATGGAACTGACACGGTCGAGGGCAGTGTCAACCACGGTAGAGGGGAATCCTCGGTTGCGGAAAAAGGAAGACATGTCTGAAGCACTGGTGTGGAAGGTGGCATCGTCGGAGCAGATACGGCGGAGACGGAGAAACTGGGAGAATGGAATAGAATCCTTACAGGAAGCGGGGTGGGAGGAAGTGTAGTCCAGGTAGCTGTGGGAGTCAGTGGGCTTGTGGTGAATATTGGTCGATAACCTATCCCCAGAGATGGAGACGGAAAAGTCGAGGAAGGGAAGGGAAGAGTCAGAGATGGACCATGTGAAGGTGAGGGAAGGGTGGAAATTGGAGGCAAAGTGAATGAAATTGTCAAGTTCGGGGCGAGAGCAGTGTAGAAGTGCCTTACTTCTTAGCTCTGGGTAATGACTCAATACACACTTGGATTCGTCAGACGGACAGGCCTTTTATTTCACTTCTTGCAAGGGGAATCAGCACCTCTACTCAAGGGGTGAGGCTACTATTCCAATGATACAGCGTAAGCGTTCTATATTTATACAGTGTAACAAACAAGTTTAATTGACATTCCTTTGTTCCTCTATCAGGATACATTTTAAATTAATCATCAGGTATTAATGACATATTGACAGAAGTATCCTGGACACATAAGTCAACCGTTAATCTATAACAGGGCATGAATCGTGTAACCGGAGGTCCTCTTTAATCATGTATTGGGAGGCTAGGTTTGCTTAGGTCGCAAGTTGTCAGGTCACTGGGTACATCAAAGGAACTCATTATTTCACTTCTACATTCTCATTAGGTGGGCAGACATCTGTTCTTGGCTGTAATCCGAATACGTGCAATAGCTCTAGTTACACATCGACACTTGCCCAGTGTCAAGTCTGAAAACTTTTACCCAGCAAGCACTTGAAATTAACCCCTTATATCATGTAGATTTCCTCATTCCCCCCTTTTGTCCTTTCTAAGGACAATCTATTTCGCTATGTTTAAGAAACTCTACATCAAAGGTCTCACCCTTAATATCCTCATATTCAGACATCATTGGTACTGGAGGAGTTGACGTTAATAAGGAAAGGACTTTTGTACACAATTTTAAACAACCAATCAATAAACGAATTAAAATTATTATCATCACAATTGCGATTAAGGCTTCCAAAATTTGCTTTCCTAGTGCTCCTCCCCATCCTGAAATCCAATCCCACATGGACCACGGTTCAGGTTGACGTAGTTTCTCTACAGCCTCCTTTATGTGGTTTACCAGGTTGGTGATATTTTCTGAGCTATCTGGAATATAGGTGCAACATTCGGTTTTTATGATTGCACATGTGCCCCCTTCTTTTGCCAACAAATAGTCCAGAGCCATGCGGTTTTGTAAAGCAACAGTGCGCAAAGCCACCATTTCTGCGTTTACATCACTAAGAGCCTCAGCAGTATCATTGGCTATTTGTTCCAACACTGCTGCCATGTTTATAGATTCTCTTGCTAACTTCCCTGTTCCATACCAGGGAAATGCTATAGCAAAGAACCTTTCAGTTTCTGTAATGGCTCGTTTTACTCGTGTCCCAGGGTGGCTATCCAAAGATGAAATATGATGTATATAGGGCACTACATATCCCAAATAACATGACCCAGTCCAATTTTGTGGTAACCAAGGGTATGCTCTATGCCCACAGATGAAATAGGTGTTATTATAGGCTTCAAATTTGTTCCATATCTGGTGCATCATTCCTATTCCTTGTTCTCCTTTCCAGATTTTTTTACTAGTCAAATTTTGTACTGTGGACAGGTTCCACCATCCCCAATAGGGCCATTCGACTGCACCCGGTGGTTTAGTAGTAGTTTTAGTCAAAGTGTAGTTACATTTGCACTCACTCCATCCAACCATCAATCCTTCTCCATTGTCGTTTACCAGACAGACTTCTCCTTTTGTTCTATTTACGGTTCCCATTGACGTCACTAATAGACTCTCTGGATTCCTTTGATTATTATATTGGGGATGAAACCACCCTTCAAATTTTATAAGGTTGTATCCTGCATCTTTCCATTCATTTTCCAATTGATCTGGGTTTAAACCATTTTGGGACACTGTACCAGGGGCATCCTCATTGTTCCAGGTAGTATTAGATTGTAATAACCACCCTACCATCTCCTCCATTCCAAAGGGAATGGGCCATAGGGGTATTCCGCCCTCTGCATGTATAGGGGTGTGACTGCATATCCAGCATTTAGTAAGGTTCTGTCTTTTGGCATACAAATAACTCATGTATAGCCATGCTTGCTTAACAGCCTTCTTCCTCTTCTTCCCTGTTTCTTATCTGTCCTATTAAGTTTTCTTTTCTGAGTGGCTAATGTTGAAATAAAGGGCTGTGTAACTGGATTGTTACAAAACATTGGCCTGGCCATCAGGGCCAGTCCTCCCTTTGGATTACCACTACAGATAACTCCTTCATTCGCAATTCTTTCACTTGGTGACACAGTATCGGGGCATGTAACCCATAGCTTATCAAGCTTCTGTCCACTATCTTCTTCTACTATCTTATTCTGCCTAATCCTAAGACTCAGGTGTTGATACGGGGGTACCTGCATAGTGTGATCCTGAAGCTGAACCTTCATAGTCTCGTTATAGCATATAATATAAAGGAAATCACTGTTTAAAAGTACACATTCTTCTATGCATGGTTTGCCCTTCAGGGGATCTGGGTAAATCAATATGGCAGTTTCAATTATCGTTGACAAAGAGAACAGTCTTGTTAAAGTCCAAATCCAGTTCATCTTGGCAGTGTATTGTCTTCAACTGATGCCTTCTTACAATGGGACGCATGTATCCATGTTGGTCGCTCCTTTACTTTCACAGCGGTGTTTGTGGTCAGGAGTACTTGGAAGGGTCCCTCAAATCTGGGTTGAAGGCTATTCTTTCGCTTGAAGATTTTTATATAGACGTTATCTCCTGGCTCGAAAGTATGGCACTTTCCTTCAGCGGGATCGACCTGGGCTTCCTTCACCTGTTGATGGAAACTAGAAATGCATTTGGTTAGTGCAATGCAATAACTCAACATATCTTCCTCCATTTTATGAATGTCCATTTGTTTAGCTGTTAAAGGTGCCGAAAAGGGCAATCTTTGTGGTCTTCCCATGACGATCTCGTGAGGCGACAATCCTGTAGTTCTGTTGGTAGCAGACCGCATTGTCATTAAAGCTATGGGTAACAGATCAACCCATTTAAGTCCAGTTTCTTTACACAGTTTTGCAAGCTTGTTTTTCAGCATCCCGTTATATCTTTCCACTAGTCCAGCCGACTGTGGATGATAACTGCAATGGAGGTGCTGATTAATCTGTAAGGCTTTGCATAGTTCCTTAATCACTGTTCCCGTAAAATGGGACCCATTGTCACTTGACAGTTTTGCTGGTATCCCAAAGCGAGGCACAATGTCCTTCAATAAACATTTAGCAACAGTAGTGGCGTCACTCTTTCTACAAGGAAACGCTTCAATCCATCTTGAAAACATATCAACAATAACTAATACATATTTAAAGCTCATACACACAGGTAGTTCAATAAAATCCATTTGCAAGTGTACAAAAGGGCCCATGGGGTTTGGGTGGGATGCGGGCTGTACCTTCTTTATTTTCCCTGCATTCATGGTCTGGCAGATAGTACAATTTTCACATATTTGTTTTGCCAACTTTGAGATTCCTGGTGCATACCAGGTCTTGAGGATATAGTCCGCCATCCCCCCTTTGCCCACATGGGTGAATTTATGAACACATCGGGCAATTGGTGATAGTAATGATTTGGGTGCCACCATGCGGCCGTCATGATGAACCCATAAGCCGTCAGTGTTTTTTTAAAACAATGATTAACAACCCATTCCTTTACTTCATCAGAACTGGCCCTATTTTGATGGGTCAGCACATCATCTAAGGACGGGGGCTGCGGTATCTCTGGCTTTTCCCTAACAGGGAAGGCTGAAACTTGTCGTTCAGTACTTGATATAGCTACTGACTTAGCAGCGCTATCTGCAGCAGCGTTTCCAAGCGCAACCTCGTCCAAATGCCCCGTGTGCGCTTGGCACATAATAATTGCAATCTGTTTATGTCTCTGAATAGCTAGTAAAAGATTTTGCACTTCTTGTGCATTTTTAATCTGGGTTCCCGAGGAAGTCAGGTAACCGCGAATTTTCCAAATTTGTCATGCTCATGTCCAATAGTGGTCTGGTTATTTCTAAATAGTTCAATAGCCAGTCATTCCTAGAAAATGCTTCATTTCTCTTTTAGTTTTTGGCAACGATGTGTTGCAAACGACCTTTATTCTATCCGGCGTTAACTCCCTGTTTTAACAATGATTCCATCACTGGCTCAATTCCTTTTTCTGCTTTCTCTGACAATGGATACTGTGCAGCTGGATTAATTGTAACTTTATAGGGCTGTGCAGTCTAATAGTTAGGAGGTATTTTAAATTTAAAAACGGCTGATAATCTTGTCCTGTTTTGTCATAGCAGGCCGTGCAGTGCAATTTTGAATGCCATTTAGCAAATGATTGTAGCATTCATTTTGCACAGCAAGTCTCTTCCACATAAATTCATAGAGACATCTGATAACAGAAAGGAGTGTTCTTCCTCAAATTCTTCTACTTTTACTGTGAGGGGAGTCGATTGATTCAAGCGTTGTAGTATTCCAGCCAATCCAGCTATCGGGGTCTTTTTCCCATTAATAGGCATTCCTTCAGAATATCCTTTCCCTAACACCAAAAAGGTTGCTCCTGTATCTACTAAAATGACATAGGTCTCCCAGCTATTTGCATTTTAATTTCAGGTTCGCTGCGTGAATTTAAAGAAACAACGGGCATTTGGTGGTCTGTGGCGCCTGGGGCTGCTGGTGTCAGTCAGTAATTCTGATCTCTATTTCTCCTAAATCCCTGTCCGTTTGTAGGGTAACCTCCTGACTAGTCCGAAAAAGGGTTATGGACAGTGAAATTAGGACCTTTATTCTCTAACGGAGGTCCATTATTGGAGGTTTGGTTCTGACGATTTTTCGCAGGGCATTGGTTTGCCCAATGTCCGGGTTGTCCGCAATTGTAACAATTACCAGATCGTCCATACCCTCTTACTCTACCACGTCTTCCTCTATATTCCCCTCTATTCATCCTTCTATAGTTACCTTGTTATCCTACCATAATAGAGGAGAAAGGTGTTTCTTCGGGGTAATTAATTTTTTTCTTCTGACTCAACAAACATAGAGGCAGTCTTTTTATCTGGCTGTTCTCTATTTCTCTCTTGTCCGTTAAACATTCCTCGAGGCAAGTAATTCTTTCTATGTTAAATGAACCATCTGAGGGAAAGGGTCTAGTCTTATTTACAGTCCATTTGGACCAATTTGGTAGGTGATCAATGGATGATTGACCACAGTTCTTTAACATAAAGGCTGCTGGCGTGCCTTTCTCGGGTGGCTTACTGGTGCTAGCACCCATTTTAGCAGCTTAAATGGTTCACTTAAAACAATCTAAACTCCTGTGACAATCCGTGATCTGCGTTGTACGCCCCTACAGATCAGATTAATAAACTATACATACGTATCAAAATTACAGTCACATCCAATCTTCTTGGTCTTTACTTCAAATCAGTGTCACAAAGTCCTTGACCATTTGTCACTCCGAGTGCCTTTAGAGTTTCGACGCCTACTTTATGGTCCCGGCCTTCACGTGGGGCATTTGCCCTCTTAATAACCGGCCTGAGGCTAGGCAACTGAAACTCAGCACTTCCTGACTGAATTTAGTCAACTGACTGCAACAAGGTTTTTTTTTTTAAATATTTACAACACGTTAAGACATATCCTTATGGTTTAAAACTCGAGGGTTCTCAACCCTCGTGGAAGGTATTTCTAACTGGGGAAAATACTGAATCCACAATAGCTTAGTGGATCATGTAAAAGACATCACTATTTTCTCAACAATACATTCCGCCGCGGGACTCACTTCCCCGGCTTGGGTCTTTTCCAACCCCTTCTGCAGTTTTTTTTTCAGCTTAAATATTTTAGTTAAAACATACAACAATTCTGTAACACTCTATGATCTGCGTGGGACGCCTCTACAGATCAGACATGATTAAACATTAATACATATGACAATAAACAATAAACAATACACTTGTTAAACAACAACCAAAGTGTTACTAAATCCCCAACCTATGCAGCCTTACTGGACAAAGTTGCAAAGTTGATTGATAATAACAAGTAGTTAAATACTCACTCTCATAAACATTAAACATTGACACTGTGTTTCAGACAATCGCCCACTCTTCTCTCCTTTTACCCTATTCCCTTTAGCCAAATCTTTAGCAAAAAGGACCTTCAATTTGTCCCAGCTAACTTCACCCACTCGCTCTCCCTCTACCCTACTCCCTTTAGCCAAATCTTTGGCAAAAAGGGCCTTCAATTTGTCCCAACTAACTTCAAGCTGGAACCTTGCTAGTTCAATTTCCAGTAAATCGCTAGCTCCTTAGTTAATCAAATTCCTGACTTAACCTTCTCTCTCAGCAAGCTGGAACCTTGCTAGTTCAATTTCCAATAAATCGCTAGCTCCTTAGTTAATCAAATTCCTGACTTAACCTTCTCTCTCTGGTACCTTTATACAGTCCTTTTCTGCACGATCCTGTTCGCGGGGCGTCAGCGCCTCATGGCTGGTCCTCTGTTCCGTTTCTGAAAGGGAAGCAGTCACAACGGCAGTTTAACCTCCGAACCTTGTGAGTCAATTACCCGATGGCAGTACTGTCCAATGGAATAAACAGACTATGCGCAGCTATGCTTCTGGCAGGGAAAGTCCCAAAAATGTGGCAAAACACCACCTTCGGCCGATGGGATTTTCCCAACCGAGCAACGTACTCGGCGTCTGTTAACTCACCAATTGGTACAGCAAGCCATCTCGGTGGAACCTCCAAATTGTAGAAGTGCCTTACTTCTTAGCTCTGGGTAATGACTCAATACACACTTGGATTCGTCAGACGGCCAGGCCTTTTATTTCACTTCTTGCAAGGGGAATCAGCACCTCTACTCAAGGGGTGAGGCTACTATTCCAATGATACAGCGTAAGCATTCTATATTTATACAGTGTAACAAACAAGTTTAATTGACATTCCTTTGTTCCTCTATCAGGATACATTTTAGATTAATCATCAGGTATTAATGACATATTGACAGAAGTATCCTGGACACATAAGTCAACCGTTAATCTATAACAGGGCATGAATCGTGTAACCGGAGGTCCTCTTTAATCATGTATTGGGAGGCTAGGTTTGCTTAGGTCGCAAGTTGTCAGGTCACTGGGTACATCAAAGGAACTCATTATTTCACTTCTACATTCTCATTAGGTGGGCAGACATCTGTTCTTGGCTGTAATCCGAATACGTTCAATAGCTCTAGTTACACATCGACACTTGCCCAGTGCCAAGTCTGAAAACTTTTACCCAGCAAGCACTTGAAATTAACCCCTTATATCATGTAGATTTCCTCAGCAGGAAACGGCACCGATACAGTCATCAATGTATCGGAAAAAGAGGTGAGGGAGGGGACCCGAGTAGGACTGGAACAAAGATTGTTCCACATAACCCACGAAAAGGCAGGCATAGCTAGGACCCATGCGGGTACCCATGGCAACACCTTTGATTTGGAGGAAATGAGTGGAGTTAAAGGAGAAGTTGTTCAATGTGAGAACAAGTTCAGCCAGGTGGAGGAGGGTGGTGGTGGATGGGGACTGGTCGGGCCTCTGTTCAAGGAAGAAGCGGAGCGCCCTCAGGCCATCCGGGTGGGGGATGGAGGTGTAGAGTGATTGTACGTCCATGGTGAAAAGGAAGAACAGAAAATGCTGGAAAAACTCAGCAGGTCAGGCAACATCCGTGGAGAGAAATTTGAGTTGATGTTTCGGGTTTTTCCAACATCTGCAGTATTTTGCTATCTGCACAGTAACAGATGCAGGTGAATTATTAGCTTTTTCTCTGTGTTTTGCTGCTTCTGAAATTGGAGATCTATTAGCGTAACATAGTTACACCCCGCTGTTAAACCATGAAGATCTCAGTCAATTAGCTTGATTCATCCATTTTAGATAATCATTTTAATGTGTTCTGAAATAACCAAATAATAAGTTTGACTATTAATGATCATACTTACTTAATCACAAAAAAATCACAATTTCCCTCTTTAGTTCATCCTTCTAGCTACACTAATAGCAGAACCTATATTTTGATTCCATGGCCATTATCATAAGACGCTCTAATTCCTTTTCTTGTTAGTTCTATATACTTTACTTAGCTCCTCTCATCAAAACCATCAGACCGTGTGTTACTGATCTTCATAAAAAGAAAAGAAACTAGGGAGGAACAAATCTTTAGCAATTAAGTCATAGCCCCTTTCTTTCCTCCAGCCATTTTCAAGCATCTGCCAGGAATCCACACAATGAGGTCTGCTTCTGTTCTGCTCGGATTATGGCCATTAATTCCAGATTTAGTAGAACAGCCATAATCAGGCAAGTGGACGCTGGAGCCTCTTCCCAAAATCTTCTGGAAAATTCAATTACAAAGCAGAAAGACTAGTGGGGGTGAAAGGTCCACATAACCTGCCAGGTCACCTATCGTCTGTGTGACTGTTAATATCTGTATATGTCCACTGGTCAAGAGCCCATATGGTGGTAATGTCGAAAGAACTTTATTAAAAATCAGTTTGCAAATGAGCCTGGGTGACCTTGCACCGTGTTACAGTCACAGAATATAGTACAATTTACCTTCATGGCATAACACACTTGTCAAACTTTACAAATTATACATAGGTCAGAAACCCTCAAATAACATTAGACAATAAAATAATGTCGACTGTCCAATGACTTGGTGACTGGGCCCACTTGTCCATGTACATGCCAGTCTGGAATACTCTCAAAAGCTGACCAAGTGTTGCAAAAAAAATTGCACAACATCAGAAAAGCTCACTGCTCAGCACTGGCCCTGAACATAGGCCAAGTAAATATAATTACACTGAAAGAGCAGTGGCACACAGAACTGTCAAAAGTTAAGATGCATCCCATCACTTGCATCGCAAGAAATTGCTGCAAAATTGCAGAGATTTTCTATCATTTTTCACAGAGAAGTTGTTGTGGGCATGTTTGAAAATGTATTGGCACTAAGCTGATTGTTAAATGGTTTTAAAATGTTTATATGCATTTCATAGTAACTTAGGGGCACTTTTTCCCTGTCATTTCAAGCTGGGAATCTTTTTCCCCTCCTGCCTACTTCGTCTCCTCCAGCTGGTATTCTTCTCCCTCTAACTTCCCCCTCAGTTCATACTGGCACTCTTCTGCCTCTGCCCTTTGATCAAACCGTCACTCTTCGATTCTTCCCCACAGTTCAAGTCACCTCCCAGCCCTGCTCTTACTTGCTGCTGCAGAGAACTGAATGCTGCTGTATGCTGTGGGCAGGAATACCTAATCTCATAAGGAGTCCAGCCCATAGCATTCAGCACTGTTCAATCCCTTGAAGCAGCAACAATAGGTAGGAGCTAGGAGTGGCACTGAGAGGAGGAGCCAAGCATGGCACTGAGGGGAGGGGCCAAGCATGGCACTGAGGGGAGGGGCCAAGCATGGCACTGAGGGGAGGGGCCAAGCATGGCACTGAGGGGAGGGGCCAAGCAATACACTGAGGGGAGGGGCCAAGCAATACACTGAGAGGAGGAGCCAAGCATGGCACTGAGGGGAGGGGCCAAGCATGGCACTGAGGGGAGGGGCCAAGCATGGCACTGAGGGGAGGGGCCAAGCATGGCACTGAGGGGAGGGGCCAAGCATGGCACTGAGGGGAGGGGCCAAGCAATCCACTGAGGGGAGGGGCCAAGCAATACACTGAGAGGAGGGGCCAAGCAATACACTGAGGGGAGGGGCCAAGCATGGCACTGAGGGGAGGGGCCAAGCATGGCACTGAGAGGAGGGGCCAAGCAATACACTGAGGGGAGGAGCTAAGCATGGCACAGAGGGGAGGAGCCAAGCATGGCACTGAGGGGAGGGGCCAAGCAATACACTGAGAGGAGGGGCCAAGCAATACACTGAGTGGAGGGGCCAAGCAATACACTGAGGGGCGGGGCCAAGCAATACACTGAGGGGAGGAGCCAAGCATGGCACTGAGGGGAGGAGCCAAGCATGGCACTGAGGGGAGGGGCCAAGCATGGCACTGAGGGGAGTGGCCAAGCATGGCACTGATGGGAGGGGCCAAGCATAGCACTGAGGGGAGGAGCTAAGCATGGCACTGAGGGGAGGAGCCAAGCATGGCACTGAGGGGAGGAGCCAAGCATGGCACTGAGGGGAGGAGCCAAGCATGGCACTGAGGGGAGGGGCCAAGCAATACACTGAGGGGAGGGGCCAAGCAATACACTGAGGGGAGGAGCCAAGCATGGCACTGAGGGGAGGGGCCAAGCATAGCACTGAGGGGAGGAGCCAAGCATGGCACAGAGGGGAGGAGCTAAGCATGGCACAGAGAGGAGGAGCCAAGTATGGCACTGAGGGGAGGGGCCAAGCATGGCACTGAGGGGAGGAGCCAAGCATGGCACTGAGGGGAGGAAGGGCCATTTTTGAAGAAGCCACCAGGTTAGTGGATGATGGTAACCCAGTAGGCATTATCTGCCTGGACTTTCAGAAAGCTTTAGATAAGGTACCACAAAAGAGGCTTCTGTATGAAATAAAATCTAGTGGGATTAGTGGTAATCTGCTGCAGTGGATTGAGAATTGACTGAATGCCATAGGCAGAAAGTAGTTGTCAATGGATTCGGATCTGCTCAGTTACCAGTGGTGTCCTGCAGGGGTTGATGTTAGAACCCTTGCTAATTACTATTTTCATTAATGATCTTTATGTAGGTGTTGGTGGAATGATCCACAAGTTTGCGACAATACTAAGCTTTTGCAAGTGTTAGGACTGTAAAGGACGCTCAACTATTACAAGCAGATCTCAATGTGTTGAGGAATTGGGCCCATGTTTAATTTAGAAAAGTGCAGTGTTACGCATGTGGGCAGGTAAAATATTAAACATAGATACACCCTACAGGGAAAAGCATTAAAGCCATTAGTGAAAGAATTAAAACCAGTGGCAGGTATTTCAGTGCATCAATCTCTAAAGATTCATGAACAATGCCATGAAGCTATAGCTAAAGTAAACAGGGTTCTAGGGTGTATTCACAGGTCAATTCACAAAGCATACCATTTTGTTCTTGTACAAGACCTTGGTTTGGCCTCAGTTAGAAGACTGTCTCCAGTTTGGGTCTCCTCAAATGGTGGAGGATATTGAGGGTTTGGAAAGGGTGCAGAGGAGGGCCACAAGATTAATTTCCACTTTAAGACACCTTAGTTACCCAGATAGGCTCAACAAGCTGGGTTTCTATACTTTAGAGAAATGTAGACTTAGAGGTGATTTGATCGAGGTTTACATAGTAATGAAGCGATTAGATTGTCTTTACTAAAGGGAGGAACTGAGAGTAACACTGAGGGGAGGGAAGGGGCCGGGAGTGGCACTGAGGGGAGGGGGCCAGGAGTGGCACTGAGGGGAGGGGCCAGGAGTGGCACTGAGGGGAGGGGCCGGGAGTGGCACTGAGGGGAGGGGCCGGGAGTGGCACTGAGGGGAGGGGCCGGGAGTGGCACTGAGGGGAGGGGCCGGGAGTGGCACTGAGGGGAGGGGCCGGGAGTGGCACTGAGGGGAGGGGCTGGGAGTGGCACTGAGGGGAGGGGCTGGGAGTGGCACTGAGGGGAGGGGCCGGAAGTGGCACTGAGGGGAGGGGCCGGGAGTGGCACTGAGGGGAGGGGCCGGGAGTGGCACTGAGGGGAGGGGCTGGGAGTGGCACTGAGGGGAGGGGCCGGGAGTGACACTGAGGGGAGGGGCCAGGAGTGGCACTGAGGGGAGGGGCCGGGAGTGGCACTGAGGGGAGGGGCCGGGAGTGGCACTGAGGGGAGGGGCCGGGAGTGGTACTGAGGGGAGGGGCCGGGAGTGGCACTGAGGGGAGAGGCCGGGAGTGGCACTGAGGGGAGGGGCCGGGAGTGGCACTGAGGGGAGGGGCTGGGAGTGGCACTGAGGGGAGGGGCCGGGAGTGGCACTGAGGGGAGGGGCCGAGAGTGGCACTGAGGGGAGGGGCCGGGAGTGGCACTGAGGGGAGGGGCTGGGAGTGGCACTGAGGGGAGGGGCCGAGAGTGGCACTGAGGGAAGAAATAAAAACAGCTGATTTTCATCTGAAAACATGGAGAAATGGACACTGCCCTGAAAATTCTGATTTGATCGAGGTTTACATAATAATGAAGCGATTAGATTGTGTTTATGTCGACTGATTCTTTCAATTCGATAGGTTAAGCCATCATAATTGTGTAGGGCAGGCTGGATGGACTGTAGGTCCTTTCCTGTCCATCGTTTTCAGATGCTTCGTATGTTTATGAGCGACACTGAAGGGAGGGGCCTGGAGTGGAACTGAGGGGAGGGGCTGAGAGTGGCACTGAGAGAAGCAGCCGGCAGCGGGACTGAAGGGAGGAGCTGAGAGTAACACTGAGGGGAGGAGAGGGGCCGAGAGTGACTCTGAGGGAAGAAATAAAAACAGCTGATTTTCATCTGACAACATGGAGAAATGGACACTGCCCTGAAAATTCTGATGTTCATGTGAAACGCAAACAGTTGCCATGTATCCCTCCTTGAAACTGGACAAAATCTGGCACAGCTATTTAGCCTGGATTTTTTAGCCTTGGACGGTTCATTTCATATGAAGCATTAAGTTCCTCTACTGCAGTTTACTGGGTTCTCAGCAGGCTGACTCACCTACACTCAGACATCTCTACAACCACTCTCGCTCTCTCACTCACAAGCCTCTTCACTATACTCTTTCTCTCCCACTCAGGGCTCTCTGCACTCTCTTGCTGTCACAGAGCAGAATCAGAAGGACCTTGCATCTGTCTGTCAAGAGGACAGCAATAAATGATGGTAGGTATTGAGAAAAAATGAAATAAACTAGTAGCACAATGGTGGGGGCATGCATCTCTGTTTTGGAAAAAACAATTCCAATTGCCTTGGGGGAAAAATTGAGTCACACCCCCTTTGGGGCGCTAACTTCGCCGGGTACTTTGAGCGCCCCAAAAGAATTAGCGCCCCCGCGGCCAAAATTCATTGGTAGCGTCCCAAGAGGGAAACGGGGTGCGACTGGAAGCGCCCCACCTCCCTCTTGGGGCGCTGTGACTGAATATCGTGGCGCTACGTGCAGCGGTACTGCAGGCCTTCCGCCCCTTCTTAAAGGGGAGGGGCCTAGCACAGCGCGACCCGGGGCCCAGCTGGGCCACCAGGGATCGGAGTGCCGGCAAAAGAGCCCGGCACTCAAGAGAAGTGCCAGGCTCACGGAGCGCAGCCAGCACTCCGCGGGGCGGGGTGGGGGGGGCAGCAGTGGAGGCCAGGGACGGCAGAGGGGGCAGGTACTGGCAGGCGGTCAGCAACAAAAATGGCTGCCCGGCACCTTCCCTTTAATTAGTGCCGCCCTGGCCACAGGTAGGCCCTCCTGACCCCGTCGGACATAGCGTCCGGTGGTAAGTCAGGAGATGGTACCGAAGATCGTGGCTGGGGCACGAGCGGGGTGCTGCGCACGGCGATGACGGCGTTAACAGTTATCGCCGCCACTAACCTCCCACTAAATTTTGCGGGAGGCATTGGCGGCGCCACGCCCGGGCACTAGTTGCTTTGCGCCCTGTTAGTGCCCTCTTAGGGTGATAACGGGAGGCGCAAAGCAACTGAATTTTTAGGCCAAGCTCCTTGTCTTTAATAAAAGCAGAAAATGCTGAAAATGCACAACAGGTCAGTCAGCAGAAAGAGGCTGGATAGGTTAATTTTTAAGGGGAGCTAATGAAAGATTTAATCCAAAATATTAGCCCATCTTTCTCTTTCAGATGCTGAATGACCTGCTGTGGATTTCCAGCATTCCCTATTTCAGTTCAGATCACTCGCAATTTTTCTGTCTGTGTCCATCCAGTCTTTAACTTTCTTCAAAAGTTTGGTTGCTCCTGTCTTCAGTAATTTAACATCCGACTGCTTTTGTGCTGTATAAGCTCACAAAGGAAAAATACAACATTAAACCCTTAGTATCAATCTCTGAATTACTGGTAATGAAGATTCATGTTCCATGGTTGGGGGGATAGGGAGGAAATGTTTAGTCATGGTGCTCTGGCCATCATGGTGTGGAACAGACTTGATGGACCAGCTGGTCTTTTCCTGCCCATCAATCTCATATGTTTGCATGTTCGTATGTTCTCCCTATGTAGATCTCCTCAGGCAACATGATTGGCAATAACAGACTGTTGGCAGAAGATGGAACTCCACTGAGTTAACAAAGAGTCAAAGAAACTGAAGATGCTGGAAAACAGAAACAAAAACAGAAACCGTTGGAAACACTTAGGGGGTCAGGCAGCATCTGCGGAGAGAAGAAAAGTCGAGGTTTTTGGGTATTCATGCTCCTTTTAGTACAACAAGGATCGGCTTAAAGAAACGCGTCATGTTTTCCAAGTGGAGACCAGCGGTTCCTTTAAGGAATAGAAACAGAAAATTCTGGAAATACTCAGCAGGTCAGGCAGCATCTGTGGAGAGAGAAACAGAGTTAACGTTTCAGGTCGAAGGCCTTTCGTCAGAACTGGAAAAAAGCTGGAAATGGAACAGATTTTGAAGCAAGTTTAGGGGCTTTAAGGACTTCTGGCTTTGCCACTCTCTACTCAGTTCCGCTGGGCGGGGCCTACGAAATACACGCTCTGCCCAATGGGAGCCCAAAATTGCATCAGGGTCCTAAAAACCTCCTAGGACCCTGATTTTAATATACGCATGAGGCTCCCACCTATTCCTGCTGGCCGCATAAATTGGGGCCTGATTGAAAGTCCCAATGGGTGTGCCTTGGCTGGAAGCATGGCGGTAAGGGTTTTTTCACCAATTTAGATCTTACTACCGCCTCACTCACACTGAAAAAAGGGACAAAGATCCTTCCCAATACTGTATATCACAAAGGAAATCCCACAACCCAAATGACCATGTCGCAGTCCATGCTGTTATATTTAAAGGCAATACTCAAAATAATAATATGGCATGGCATGGAGCAAGTGACGAGGCTCAATGAGCAGAAATAACTCATTTCATACAAGGAAGCAACAGTTAAGTTATTCAGGAGGAAGGGTCTGGAATACATGGGAATGATGCACCTTGGAGGGGTACACAGAATTGCTAGATAACTCTATTACATGTTAAGTATTATATGCTAGGTATTCTGCGGTGAGTGTCTCACCTCCTGACTCCCCAAAGCCTTTCCACCATCTACAAGGCACAAGTCAGGAGTGTGATGGAATACTCTCCACTTGCCTGGATGAGTGCAGCTCCAACAACACTCAAGAAGCTCGACACCATCCAGGACAAAGCAGCCCGATTGATTGGCAGCCCATCCACCACCTTAAACATTGACTCCCTCCACCACCAGCGTACTGTGGCTGCAGTGTGTACCATCTACAAGATGCACTGCAGCAACTCACCAAGGCTTCTTTGGCAGCACCTCCCAAACCCGTGACCTCTTCCACCTAGAAGGACAAGGGCAGCAGGCGCATGGAAACACCACCACCTCCAAGTTCCTCTCCAAGTCACACACCATCCTGACTTAGAAATATATCGTCGATCCTTCATCGTTGCTGGGTCAAAATCCTGGAACTCTCTCCCTAACAGCACTGAGGGAGTACCCTCACCACACGGACCGCAGCGGTTCAAGAAGGCAGCGCACCACCACCGTCTCAAGGGCAATTAGGGATGGGCAATAAATGCTGGCCTTGCCAGCGACACCCACATCCAATAAACAAGTTAAAAAAAAAGTTAAATAAATAAGTGTGTCCACACACACTGCATAAAAGTACATGTGATGAAAACTTGTGCATTCAAATGGATATGTGTTATTATGTAATCAAAAGTCCTGATTTTGCAATCTCAGCACAAGCCATCCCAAGGCATACAGCCCATAGCAGATCGTGCATGTATTTGCAGGGTCAGCTTATTACTTAGCACATGTTCCCAACATAATTTGGCGTTACACTAGCAGCTATCAAATCCAATTCAGAGCTTAACGTACATGTGTAGTCCGTTAGCATGTTCTCAAATACATTGCACCACTTTTCACTCACATCTGTGTTGTTACTAAAATGAACAGAGAGGAAAATATGGCTGTAGTGGAGACTTAAATGTGTACGTTTTCGACAGCCCTCCTCCCCCATCAAAACAGAACGGCATTAGCTTCATACCTTCTTTATCCCTGCTGAAACAAATGAGCTAAAGGCTTTAGATGCAAGCTAATGCCAGACTCGGTGATTAGCAAAAGCTCAGCTTTCAGTGTTCTACTAAACCTATCAGACCTGTGCAACTGGAGTTAATTGAAGCTGGAGGCAGATAAAGCACCGAGACCCTTCTCATCCCTTCCATGAATTGGTGCTGAAAAAAAAGAGAACGGGGATTAGCTGTCGTTTGGAGATGTGTAGCAGTGGGGGTCGTGGGCCTAGTTTATTCATTAGGCAGAATCTGCCACAGAAAAGCACCTTGTGTACCTTTCAGGGAAGCACAGACCAGAAGCTTTTAGATTATAAATTAAACAACCTGCTCATTGGCAATTGTGTTTACTTGAAGGTTCAAAAGCTTTAAAACAAATGATGTGAACTTCTGTTACTTACTCTTTCAAGGCTACAAATTCTGTTAAACACTGATGTCTTGTGCCACAAAGAGGTCCGATATGGATTCTAGACCCGCAATTCCTCATGTGACAAGGAATTACCAATCTCAATCAGGACCAACTAGGGAATCATTATTCAGGGGTGCAATATTTCCTTTGGCAGAGTGAGGTAAAATAAATAGAAGTTCAGTTGACTCATTCTTCTAGCAGCTGAATACAGAGCAGTATTGGTGAAGGCTAAAAGCAAGTCATTACTTGGCCTAACTGAGCCAATCAGACAACAACAACAACTTACAGGAAACTTTCTGGTATCCGGCACTGACGGGACCGAGTTGGTGCCGTCCCATCAAAACTGCCGGACAAACCAGCGCTAATGTTAAACCATACGGAGCTTTTCAGCTCCGTGTGAATCAACAAACCCTGTTGCTTAGCAACAGCTTCAAAACAGTCGGCCGCAGCTTAAAAGCATCTCTGTAGCTAAGCAACAGCTTCCGCTTGACCTTGCAGAGCCTGACTGGGGAAAAAAAAGCAACGAGAAGTAAAAAAACTTATAGGAAACGGCTCTTGAATTTTGCCGGTAGATAGAGCTTTCCGGATTTTTAACCTCCGGTTAAACGAAAGTTTCCTGTATATATTTATATAGTGCCTTTAACGTAATAAATTCAAGTCCCAAGGTGCTTCACAGGAGCGTTATCAAAAAAAGAACAAAATTTGACACCGAGCCATATAAGGAGATGCGAGGTCAGATGACCAAAAGCTTGGTCAAAGAGGTAGGTCTTGAGGAGCGCCTTAAAGGAGGAAAGAGAAGTGAAGAGATGGAGAGATTTAGGGAATACCAGAGCTTAGGACTTAGGCAGCTGAAGGACCAGGAAGGTTCACTGTTCAATCCCTGGCCTATGATGAGCCAGTTGATCTCAATCAAGACCTTGCAGATACCCTGGGTTCTAAGGCCACAGTTTTAACACATAAGATCTACACGCTGGCATGCCAGAGAGGAATCTGCACATCCTTCCTTATCAGTACTGTAAATGGACATTCTACCAGCTGGCAATATTGGAGCAAAACCTTTAACATTCTCCAGAAGTGGCATTATTGCCATCTGTAATCTCTACCCAGCCAGGGACTGAGACTTGCACTGTTTCTGATTTGTTGATTGGACTGTGTTTAGTTCTCTGATCTGGGTCTGTGCATGGCCAGAAAAGAAATTATACTTAGCTGCCAACCAATGCCTCAAATTTAAAATTCTCAGCCACTCGTGCACCTCCCTGACTTCACCCCACCATTGGTGGTGTTCCCTTCTGCCACCTAGGTCCTACACTGTGGGATTCCCTCTCTAATGACAACATAGCTACCCAAAGGAAAAGAGTGGCTATCGATATTTCTGTATCATCAGCTGATTTTGAGATTGTCTTGCCTACACCCAAGTTCAAATCTTCTATGAAAGTGGACCCAGCACCGAACCATGGGGTACACCACTTCCAACTCTTCTCCCATCCGAGTAACGCACATTTAACTCTGCTTCCTGTCGCTCAACCAACTTTCTATCGATGCTGCTGCATTTCTTCCTGTACCGTCTACCTGACTTTTTCTACCAAGCCTCTTGTGAGACATCTCATTAAACACCAACAATTTTATACAAACTAAAATTATGCTGCCATGTGCTCTTTGTGGGTTAATGTTATCATCTGTTTCTTGCTGATTGTGGTGCTTGATTCCTGGCACTTCTGACAGTTGCCACTAAATCGTTAGTATTTCCATACTATTAAACATAGCATTAATTAATTGAGCACAAGCCACCAACTCATTTGAACCTCATTCTAACTTGGCCCCATTCTGTAGTTACACTCCCCAGAAGGTCACCACGTTAACCTGTGCACCATACCATACTGCTGCACAGTATTAACTACCAATGGGAGCATAATGGTTATGGTAGTCAGGTTTACAATCTAGAGGTTTGTGTCCAAATCCCACCATGGTAAATTGTGAAACTACATTTAAGAAATCTGATAATCTGTAAGTGCCACCAGGAGGGAAAAAAGACCATGAAAGCTGCAGGATTGTTGTAGAAACCCAACTAGTTCATTAATGTCCTTCGGGAAAGGAAATCTATCAACAACCTTACTTGTTCTAGGCGACATATGAATGCAGTCCCACACTATCTGTGATTGATTTTTAATGCCCTCTGAAGGGGCCCAGCAAGCTGCTGAAGGCAAGGTGAAGAGGTAATAAATGCGACCTTGCTACTGTTGCCCACATCCTGAGAACTAATAATTAAAAAGCACAGTTACCAGCAATACTGCTCCTACACAGAAAAGTGCCCTCCATCTTATGAAAAGGCTTCTCTTCTAAGAAAAAAGTAAGCAGCAGAACTGACTCAAATGTAACTCTTGGGCTGTCACTAGTTTCCATATCATATATTGTAATATATTGATATTTTTTCAATATTTGGTTTTTTTCTTCACTTCGTAATCAGCTGCCGGGATATATACTAAGATTCAGTTAACTATCCTTCTGATTTTTCTTCTCAGGCCCTTATCCAGAAGATCAGGCACAAACTGAGTGGGGAATCACAAATATGGAACTATTTCCTACCCCACTAATGTTATACCACATTAATTCACCAACTAATGTTTGAACAGGATTTGATTTCTCTGTAAATTTCCAATCCTTATGCCCTGCTTTATAGTTCTAGAATTATAGTGTGATATTACTAATGTGGATACCATGGGTTCCATGGACTTGGTTGTGGAAATTGAAAGCGCAGAGTCATGAACTGATATTATCTTATACAAATTACAGTTGTGTCTGGACTGGACTGAGGCACTTACTACAGGAGAAAACTAAGTTTATGACCAAATAGTGCCATAACTCCAAGAGTTCATCAGAATCACATACAGCCTCAATGTCCACATTGACGTCTACTGCTTCTTAACAAGCTACAACTGAATACTTGGTGCCTCTCCATGAAAAATAGCCATAAGCAGGGCTCAGTTGAAGGAAGTGTGCTACAATTAACCTCTAAACCCTAGGAGAAGGAGAAAAACTTATCCAGGGCTTCATCTCCTGATCACTATCCAATGCCTCCTACTGGAAGGTGTGCTTGTGAGAGGACAGAGGAAACTGTTTTTTAAATTTGTTTTTATGGGAAGTGGGCGTCGATGGCAAGGCCAGCATTTCTTGCCCATCCCTAATTGCCCTTGAGAAGGCGGTGGTGAGCCGCCTTCTTGAACCGCTGCAGTCCATGTGGTGAAGGTACTCCCACAGTGCTGTTAGGGAGGGAGTTCCAGGATTTTGACCCAGCGACGATGAAGGATCGGCGATATATTTCCAAGTCAGGATGGTGTGTGACTTGGAGGGGAACTTGGAGGTGGTGATGTTTCCATGCGCCTGCTGCCCTTGTCCTTCTAGGTGAAAGAGGTCACGGGTTTGGGAGGTGCTGCCGAAGAAGCCTTGGTGAGTTTCTGCAGTGGATCTTGTAGATGGTCCACACTGCAGCCACAGTACACCGGTGGTGGAGGGAGTGAATGTTTAAGGTGGTAGAGGAGGTGCCAATCAATCGGGCTGCTTTGTCCTGGATGATGTTGAGCTTCTTGAGTGTTGTTAGAGCTGCACTCATCCAGGCAAGTGGAGAGTATTCCGCTGCCCACAATCAAATAGAGAAAGAAAGAAAGAGAAAGAAACAAACAACCTTCCTTCCTCCCTTCCTTCATCTCTCCCTCCCTCCCTCCCTCCCTCCCTGTATCCCAAAGAACTTCCCAGCCAATTAAGTATTTTTGAAGTGGAGTGGCTGTTATAATGTAGGGAAACACGGCTGCCAATTTACACACAGCAAGCTCCCACAAACAGCAATGAGACAAATGACCTAATAATCTGTTCTTTTTAGATGTTGGTTGAGGAATAAATGGTGGCCAGGACACGAGAAGAACCCCCCTGCTCCTCTTCGAATTGTGCCATGGGATCTTTTACGCCCACCTGAGAGGGCAGACGGGGCCTCAGTTTAACATTTCATCCGAAAGAGTACAGCACTCCCTCAGTACTGCACTGAAGTGTCAGCCTAGATTATGTGCTCTGGAGTGGGGCTTGTACCCATAACCCTCTGACCCAGAGGTGAGAGTGCTAGCACTGAGCCAAAGCTATAACCAAATAAATTGATGACAGTTGTTTGCATGTCAAGGTGTTGGAGGGGGGAGAGTTATAATACTTTTACTGCAAATTGCAAGAATCTTAAAACTGAACTAAAAGAACACCCTACAGTGCTTTTGATTTACAATGGCTTCCGGTGCTGGATACCTATACGTTGTGTTGTATATTATTAAAGCACATGCAATAACACAATAAGAACTCTGGAGGACACTA
Source organism: Somniosus microcephalus (assembly GCF_052327205.1). Lineage (NCBI taxonomy): Eukaryota > Metazoa > Chordata > Chondrichthyes > Squaliformes > Somniosidae > Somniosus > Somniosus microcephalus. Next base: position 32,267,211 of record NC_141012.1, on the reverse strand, counting down.
GGCTACTACAGATACTGAATGATGTGCACTGAGTGAGAGTGTGCTGAACTGAAAAGTAAAATCTGACCAGTTGTAACGGCTGTGGAAATGCTGTGCAGTTGGACCCATTGAAATGAGTACTTGATGGGTGGTCATTTCTTATTAAGTGAATAGAGATCAAAAGTGCAAAGCACTTCCTCTCTGCACCTACTATGTTCACTCTTGTTAACTGAATCTGAATCACTTTAGCTGTCCGCTCCCATTGATATTGAAACGTGTTTGTTCTGTGCCTGCATTTTATGACACCAGGTGATTCCACCTTGTTGAAATCAATGGAAATCTGAAATTGACAACAGAAATCACCATATTTTGTGAATTGCATTATGACTAATTGCAGATTGCATTTGTATTTCATGCTAATAATTTTCAAAAATAGGTATTTTATATTTTCCATATTCAACAAGAGGTTTCTGAATGAATTATCTGATATAAATAGAAGATTTACTAATATGAAAGTATGCAGTTTGAATGAAATCTGCTAGAACAAGTACAGTTGATTTGAGGAAGTCTGATCAAAGCAGTAAGAATGAAGTGCAGCAGTTAAAGCAACACAGATGAAAGTAATCTCTGAAGTTACTTCCTGGTTACAAAACAGTCTAAAAAGACCTAAAGGCTGAATAACAATTCTCTGATACTTGGAGGCTAGAGAATCTTGGTCACATACAATTGTGATTTTTCTGTGCAAGGTGAAAGGTGTTAGCATCAGTAAAGTTCACACTGTTTTTGCACCATTGAACACTCCCAGGCATAGATACATAGAAAGCTGCCATTTGCTCTACTTTAACAGCACCCTCAGAAAAACAGTATTCTCAATATTCCATCAGTCTGGGCTGGAGTCAAACCCATGACCCAGAAGTGGTGAGTAGCTATGAACTCAAATGACAAAACAGAAGATTGTGTATTGTTGTATAAAACAATAGATGCCTGGGAGAGTGCTCAAAGGCTACAATATAATTTTGCCATTCTGATGCAATTCTTAGAACAAGACACCAAACCTTAACCCAGGCCTCAAGTACATAACCTAGGCTGATACTTCAGTTCGCTACTGCAGGAGTGCTGTACTGTTGGAGGTTCTATTTCATATTTACGTAAATGGCCAAGATTATGAAACTCAATGCAAAGTGGTCAAGTTTGCAGATGATACAAAACTAGATGGGGTAGCAGAATCAGAGGAGGCAACTCAGAAATTAGAGAATGAGTTGGACAAATATATATAAGTTCAGAACAGTGTTAGATGAAATTTACTGCAGGGAATTGTAAAGTGTTACACATAGGAAGGAAAAATAGACAACATGCATTCTTCTTGAATGGTATTAAAGTAGCCCAGGGCGAAACAGAAATAAACCCAGGAGTGGGTTGGACAGTAAACTTGTCCAACCAGTGCAAAGCAGCAATCAAGCAGCAAGCACAAAGTGATCAACATGGGCAATAAATTTCCTGATAGAGCAGTGGAGGCCAAAACCTTGGAATAATTTTAAAAAACAATACGGTGTTGAGGTACACAGACAAAACAGTAGAATACAAGTCAGAGGAGGTAATGACCATGCTTTATGGTGCACTGGTTAAGACCACATCTTGAATGCTGCATCCATTTCTGGTCACCAAGAATTAAGAGATACATTCAAGCAATGAATGCAGTGCCTATAAGAGCTACTAGACTGATCCCCATTGTCAGGGGCCTGAGCTATGAGGAATGAATAGGAAAACCTGGGTTTTTTGGCCTAGGAAGGAGGTGTATGAGATATAGGATTGGGGGTATGGAAATAGTTAACACGGAATATTACTTTAATTATACTGTAGGAGTAGAATGATGGGTGCAAACAAGTAAACAGTGAATTTAGGGCTGATATCACAACTGCTCTACACTCGGCACTGAATCACCTAGATGGTAAGGAGACCTACATCAGAATGCTGTTCATAGACTACAGCTCAGCATTCAACACTATCGTCCCCAACAAGCTGGCCACCAAACTCCAAACTCTTGGCCTGAACACTTCCCTCTGCAACTGGACCCTGGACTTCCTAACAAACAGACCCCAGTCTGTCAAATTAGGTAACCACACCTCCCCCCCCCGACCCTGAACACGGGGGCCCCACAAGGATGTGTGCTGAGCCCCCTCCTCTACTCCCTCTTCACCCACGGCTCTGTGGCTGTTAATGGTTCCAACACCATCATCAAGTTTGCGGATGACACCACGGTAGTAGGCCAGATCACCAACAACGATGAGTCAGCCTACAGGGAGGAGGTCCAGCATCTCGTGAAGTGGTGCGCCGATAACAACCTGGCCCTTAACACCAAGAAAACAAAAGAAATCATTGTGGACTTCAGGAAGTCCAAAGGCGGAAGTCACACCCCCATCCACATCAATGGGGCTGTGGTGGAAAGGGTGGACAGCTTTAAGTTCCTCGGAGTCCACATCACGGAAGACCTCTCCTGGTCCCTCAACACCTCCTCTCTGGTGAAGAAGGCCCAGCAGCGCCTATATTTCCTAAGGAGGCTGAAGGGATGTAATCTGTCACCCCTGATCCTCTCTTTTACCGCTGCACTATAGAGAGCATCCTGACAAACTGTATCACAGTATGGTATGGCAGCTGTAGCTACTATGACCGGAAAGCCCTGCAGCGGGTAGTCAAAACTGCCCAACGCATTACCGGCACCCGGCTACCGACCATAGAGCACATATACCAGAAACGCTGTCTACGGAGGTCACGGTCCATCATCAAAGACCCTACCCGCCCCAGCCACAGTCTGTTCGCCCTCCTACCATCTGGGAGACGCTACAGATGCATTCACACCCGTACGACCAGATTTAGGAACAGCTTCTTTCCCAGGGCTGTCATCCTACTGAACTCCACAAATAAACTCTAAAGCCTGCACATCTGCCAATGCACTTTATTATGGTCATATTTATGTTAATATACTACAAGCCAAATGTATGTTGAATGTTTAAATGTCTTAATCCAAATGTACACTCTCGGGAGCCGCAAGCCTACATTTCGTTGTACTGCACTTGTGCACTAACAATGACAATAAAAGTTGATTTGATTTGATTTGATTTGATTGAACTTTGTCGAGGCACAAAGTGATCAACATGGGCAATAAATTTCCAGATAGAGCAGTGGAGGCCAAAACACTGGAATAATTTTTTTTTAAATAATTGGATGCTACAATGGGGGGAAGTTAGGGTCTGGATAGATGAATGACTTAAGATGGCTTGAATAGCTTTCTTCATCCATGGTTATCTTGTGGTCAGATTCAAATGCGGTCTTATTCAGGCGGATGTAGAACATCCCATGACGCTATTCAAGGAAGAGCAGGGAGGTATCCATGGCAACATTTATCCCTCGGTGTTGACCACCATAAACAGACTAACCGGTCATTCGTCTCATTGGCTCTTTGTGGGGCCTTCCCGTATGCAAATTTGCTTTCACTGCCTACAATGACAGTAACTACACTTCAAAAGTAATCCTTAGCTGTAAAGCACGTTGAGATGCCCTGAGGTTGTGATGAAACGCTATATAAATGCAGTTCTTTTGTCTTCAATGTGATGCTTCATGTCATATTTTCAGTAACTTCTCATAATTCTGTTTCTGCCTTAAATCATACCTTGAAGCCCAGTCAAACATCCCTTATATTTTCCAGGTGAATAATGGAAACTTTTAACTGGATTTTTTTTTGTGTGCTGGGTGGAAAATCAAATCAGCAGACATTGAAACAAAATGATCTGGGATGCACAATATGTCAAACACTGTTGGGTAAACTCAGACCACATCTAAAACATCTTTAAAAAAATGCAATTTAAAGCAATATCTTAGCATTAATGGCAAATTACCATTATTCTCAATCACTATTATGTGGCTGAGCAAATGCTGCAGGATGCACATGTAATTTAGCTCTCAGAGGCCTGATCCTAGCTTTTACAAACAGACGAGGAATGAGGGTTCCATTAGCAGAACACACACAGGATTCCAGGTTACTACAGAGGCTGCCAGCTCTCGAGCGTTGACAAAAGTCTCCTTGAAGCGCTGAGTCTCCAAGGGGCTCACATGGCCACCTCTTTCTTATTGATTCCACACAATGTCTAATTCTATTAATCAGTCCAATTTCCCAGTGGGCAGTGGTTTATTTCAGTCATCAAACGTCTGATGAAATCTTTAGACACAATGTATTAAGCCCAATCACAACAAATAGCTGATAGTGTTAACATGTCACAAGCTGTGAGGAGCCAGCATTATGCTCTAATTTGAAAGGGAGTGAAGTGATAATGCAGTGTGTCGTCTTTTTGTGAGCCTGCATTAATGCATCTGCCTGAGATGGCAATTGACAGCAAATCGACCCCTCCTAATGGTGTGTGAAGAAGATGAAATAGGGGTTATGCAGGAAATAAAGAATATTGACTGGAAAACTGTAGCACCGCAGCGGCCTTTAATCCATTATTGCCCTTGATGGGGAGGTTTAAGGCAACTTCAGTGTCAATTGCATTTGCATCTCTCTTCTTCTTGCTGTTTTGCACACTGCGCTGAGCCCAGTAGTGCTTGAATGCTGAGACATATTTTATAACACCCGTGTGTGAGCATAAATCATGTACCAAATCATTGTAATACATGATTTACATCCTTCTACATTACAACGTGATTATTTTTAAGAGAAGTAGTCATAAGGTGGTTTTGGCCTGCATGATACTGGTGCTTATGCCTTGGGAGAATTCACTCTGTGCGCAATGTTCACCCTTAATAAAGTATACTGCTGTCTTGAGCAACTAGCTCCAACAGGCAAATATTTTTGATCAATTCCATCTTCATTTAGATAAGAAGCTTACCATGTGATATATTTGTTTCTTTTACAAAGGCACAGTAGAACTCACTCACAGTGTCACTGCTTATGATGCATCCTGCCCGCCTTACAGAAGGGAAAACAATATTCAATCTTGTTGCAGGCTATGTGTTATTAGCTCTGACGGTGCCATTGGAAATTATTGATGTTGCTTCATTTTTCTTCTCTCCTTTTATGTTGCTTGGAAGGATATTTACCAGATTGCAAAATGGAGCTTCACGCGATGCCGTGACTGACTGGAGCACTGGCCGTTCCTGTGAATGGCAATAGTTTAAGCGAGAGTAGAAGGGTCGATCTAGAGCTGCACAATGAGGCATTCTTCCCGCAGAGTTTTCAGGGCAAGCTGTTCAGTGAGGTGACAGCGCTCCATTAAAGTGAATGTCAGTTTAATTGTGAAGGTTATAAAGACTCACTCTGCAGCGTCACTGCCCATTTTTGTCACTGTGAGTGTAACTGAGACAGTTAGAACAACAGTAAGATCTAGTAAGAGATAGACAGGCTAAGTGAGTGGGCAAACATTTGGCAGATGGAGTATAATGATGGGTGTAAAGTCTGTGGGTTATATGGTGAATTAATACACAGACTACAAGAGTAACTTTAACAGGACTTTACTATTCGAAGGTCAGGGCGAATCTGCCCAATAAATCCTTACACAGCACTTATATACCGGTGTGGTCACTCCCGGTATTACAGTATACAGCAGCCAAGATAAAGTAGTGCAACACCTAAAATAGTTCTCTTAAAGGTGGACGGTTACATACAATAGTTCTCTTAAAGGTAGAACGGTTACATACACTACAATCCTCCCTTTTTAGCTTACAACATACTTATTCCCCATTAAACATAACATATATCCAACTTCATGTAAAAACAGTTCACAGATGTAGTCTCTGCGGAAACAGTTCACAGATTCAGTCTCTGCGGGAAACAGTTCACAGATTCAGTCTCTGCGGAAAACAGTTCACAGATTCAGTCTCGGTGTAGTCGGTTCACGTTGCTGGAGTGACTCATCCAATAGTCCTTCACTGGACTTAACAGCTTGAACTTCCGTCACTTCTGAACCAGCATTGTTGACTTTTAAAAGCTTGAGTACCTTGGGAAGTTTTTCTACTTCCAAACTGGTTTGGCTCCGTACGGAGAGACCACGTGCGTGATCTGGTAGAGGTGATAATGGTTCAGATGGTCATCATCTTCTGCTTCGTCTTTTCCTTTTCTGCTTCTTGGAGACTCTCTGGGCTCCACTGTCAGCTGCCAGCTGCATGCACCGTTCCTCCTTCTTGTCCTCCTTTTTCCGTAGTAGCGCCACCATCTCCCGATGTTCCTTAGACTTTAGGTGATTCTTCATGGTTTCTGCACTTTGGGAGTTTTCATCACAAGCTGGGCAGAGCAGGTCATCGTAATATTCGGTGTCGTCCAACAGGTCATGGTAATATTCTGTGTCGTCCTGAGCTAGGCCAGCGAGAGGGTCTTCTATTTCCTCCATACCCAGCTGGACGTTAGCCAGCTTTTGTTCCAAATCCAAACATCTTTCCTGAAGAGACTTCTTCATGCGTTCAGTTTCATCCAGCTTTTTCTGGGCTTCCTGCAAGTCTTTTACTAATGACCTCATTCGTGATTTCAATACTTCAACTTCATTGGGAGATTGATTGATTGTATTATTCAATTCCTCTACTGGAGCAGCTGTTTCAGCATTCTGTTGTTCAACATTGACGTGAATCAGCGTACTTTTGGCATCCAAGGTTTGCTCTGCTGCCATCTTCTCAGTCTGTGTTGCAACCTCAGCTATTCCAATAACTTTTGGGAGCTCCAAATCCCTCTCCTTTGAAGATTTAGACTCATGTCCAAATTGTTCCCATTTCAGAGTCTTGTCCCTCAGCATATGAAGGAGTTGGCTGACCGTTGACTCTTCTGACCTCATCCGTTTCCCAGTAGCTGCAGGGCTGTTTATAACCTTGCCCTGGGGCTCCTTTGCTGTTTCTACTTCGCCATCATCTGCAGCCTCCACCATTCGAATTTCCACAAATGAATCGTCCGGTGATGCTGCACCCAACTTCAGTAGGAGCTCGGAATTCATGGCAACCAACTCAGCCTTTTCTGCCTGCAATCTGCTAACAAGCGCCTTCAGTTGCTGAACATCTTGCTCCACCAGATTAGAGCACGCACATTCAGAAACCGAATCAGCTTTGATTTGTTTGGCCTCCTTGCGCAGACGGTTTGTGTGCTCCTGCTCCCTTTTCTCCCTCAGCTGTTTCTGTTGTCTTTCCAGATTCTCCCACTCTGTGTCAAAGAACATTTTCATTGCTTTTATCTCTTGCTCGAGACGGCAGCTCAATTGTTCTAATTGCTGTTGTAATTTGAAATGGAGTTGAGTTCGAGCCCGGTGTTCCTCAGACTTGTGCCTGTCTGTAAACTGGACAGACTCAGAATTCTCTGCCAAACTATGTTGTTGTTGTTCAGTGGAATTCTGTTCTGAAACTTTGTTCTCCTTTGAAGCATCAGTATTTATGCACTCCTTCGTTTTTCCAACCTTAGTCAGCAAGTCCATTTTAGACTTGTCTTTCGCACCTGGGCTGGTCTTGTCGTCATCCGTTTCAGAGTCTGAGCTGATTGTCTTCACCGAGTTCTCACTCGTTATTGCTTTTAGGTAGTGCCATTCCATGTTTATTTCCCTGATCCACTCCCGTCCCAGAAGTGGTGGACCTCCCTCAGGTAGTACATATAAGTCCATTCCTTGGTGTTCTTTGCCCCTGTCTCTCACCTTGACTTGTATCTTTCCCATGGGGTATACTTTATGCCCCGTGTATGTCTGCAATACGATCTTGGTATCTCTCAAGGGTATATGTGAGAATAGCCGGTTGTAATCCCTTTGATTTATGACTGATAGGGCTGATCCTGTGTCCAATTCCATTTTCACTTGGACTCCGGCTACTTTTAGTGTGACCCAGATAGTTTGTAGGTCAGCTTCCTTACTCACATTGTGAATTCTCAGACTACCCAGTTCCTGGCCGTTCGGGTCTGAATCCGAATTCTGTTCATCTGAACTCTTCTCAGCCACCTTGTGTACCTTGCTGTACTTTTCCTGCGGTGACTTTTTTCTGTTGGTCTTCTTTCCTGACCGGCATACTTTAGCTATGTGACCAAGCTTGCCACATTTTCTACATTCCTGGTTTTTAAACCAGCATTGGTTCTGGTCGTGTGTTGTCTTCCCACAATGATAACATTTTGTTGTACCCGAAGTCATTTGATCCACGCTGAGTACCGCTGCCTTCAGCTGCATTTCCACAGTGCCTCTCGCGGCTGCTTCGTGTGATGCTGCAATAAGGACAGCCTTGTCAAGTGTAAGATCGTTCTCTTCGAGCAGTCGCTTTTGTGTTCCTTCCTTCGACAACCCGCACACGAACTTGTCTCTCAATGCCTCTGTCAGATTTTCCCCAAACTGGCAGTATTTCGCTAGTCTACGCAGTTCGACCAGGTATTCCGCGTTGCTTTCCTCTTTCCGTTGCGTTCTCGCATAAAATTTGAATTGTTCCGCCAACATCAGCGGTGTGGGGTTCAAATGATCCTTCAGGACAGCAACAATATCAGCGAAAGTCTGATCCGCCGGTTTAGCTGGTGATAGAAGATGCTTCAATAGCCCGTATGTCTTCGCCCCCATTGCGTTTAATAAGGTGAGAGCTTTATCATCATCTGCTATTTTATTGGCCTCACAATATATCTCGATGCGTTCTACGTACGTGGCCCAATCTTCCACCTCGGAATCGAAGTTGTTGATGTTACCATGCTTAGGCATCTTCACTATCTTTTTGAGAAACCACAACGAATTTGTTCGTTACTTTTTTTTTTCCAAAAATGGCGGTTTCCCGCGCTTGTCTTCTTCCCCGCCCACTTTCCAAATGGCGGTTTCCCGCTTCTGTCTTCTTCCCCGCCTACTGGCGGCTTCCCGCGTTTCTTCCCCTGGCTGGAGGGGTAAGCTTTCCTTCGGGCGACGACCGCTGGCTTTCGGAGTTCGCAGCCTGCGCGCCGGCTTTAGTGCGTTCCTTGTTCCCTTTTCTCGGCAGGGCAACCGGCGCTGGGGACAACCCGTTGACGGCGAACAGTTCCAGCCGCTGGCTGAATCTCCTCGGTCTCCCTCGCTCGGCTCTGTCTCTCCCGCTCGCTCGGGCTCTGTCTCTCCCTCAGCAGCTTCCAATCGCGCCTCCCAGCCCTCTCGCAGTCCGGTCCTTTCCTCCCCTGGCTGCGGCTGAGTTCTCCGCGGTTTCTTATTTTTATTTCTTCCCGCGCCTTACGATCCCGGTCGCAGCACCTCGCGGCCTCGGTAGCTGCCCGGCCTTTCGCCGGTCGCGGTCGAGCTGTCTCACGACGCTGTTGCATCTCCCAGCCCGCTTGTAGCCCGGTCTCTCACACCGGCTGCGTTCCCGCTTGTATCCCGGTCTCTCACACCGGCTGCGTTCCCGCTTGTACCGCGGCTTCCGTGCCCTACGCTGCCCCAGTCTCAGCGCCTCTGGGCCCGACTTCTGTCCGGCTCCTTTCCCCCGACCGTGGTCGAGTTCACCGCCCTTATCCTCCGTTTCTTTTTATTTTCCCCCTACTCACAGTCAACGTGGCCGACTTGCTTCTCTTGGCTGATCGGCTCACTCACCACCGTGGCAGAAGGGACAATAACAGCCTGTTGCTGATGGAAGGCTTCGTGTCTGAATCCTTCCTTCTTCCTTGCTCTGCAGACTCGAGTCTTCTCTCAGCAGAACGACGAGGGCGGGTGCCTCTTCTCGACACTCGTTAACTGCTTCGGGTGTGTCGCTGCCGCAGGGTAAGATCGAACCCGTCGCCACTGTAAAGTCTGTGGGTTATATGGTGAATTAATACACAGACTACAAGAGTAACTTTAACAGGACTTTACTATTCGAAGGTCAGGGCGAATCTGCCCAATAAATCCTTACACAGCACTTATATACCGGTGTGGTCACTCCCAGTATTACAGTATACAGCAGCCAAGATAAAGTAGTGCAACACCTAAAATAGTTCTCTTAAAGGTGGACGGTTACATACAATAGTTCTCTTAAAGGTAGAACGGTTACATACACTACAATGGGAAAGTGCGAGGTTATCCACTTTGGCATGAAAAATAAAAAAGCAAACTATTATTTAAATCGAGAGAGATTACAAAATGCTACAGTTCAGAGGAACCTGGGGCTCCTTGTGCATGAAACACAAAAAGTTAGCAGGCAGGTACAGTAAGTAATCAAAAAGGTAAATGGAATGTTGGCCTTTATTTCAAGGGGGTTGGAGTATAAAAGCAGAGAAGTCCTGCTACAATTGTACAGGGTATTGGTGAATTGGTGAAACTACACCTTGAGTACTGCGTACAGTTTTGGTCTCCTTATTTAAGGAGGGATATATTATGTCCGTGTGTAATTGAGACACGGACTGCAGGAGTTGGTTATAACAGGTCTTTACTGAGTGGAGACAACCTGGAACTACTATGCAAAAGTTACTACACAGGCTTATATACAGGGGTGGTCACTACTGGTACTGCAGTATACAGGGGCTGCAGAATATAGTTCCTTCTGCAAAGTACATGCACTACAATTCCTCCCCTTTTAGCTAAACAGTACATAACATTCAATTAATAATTAAATAATATATTTACAATTACAGTTGCTAGATACATTAGTTGAAGTTAAGCAATTATAAGTTCAGTCTTTGAGGAGGCTTCCTGATTCTGTCTGGATAACGCCTCTTTGGGGTATCAGGTTCTTCTGGCAAAGTTGATTTGGGATCAACATCGTTGTTTGGTTCGTCTGCTTCCAATGTCACCGATTCTGAGGTAGATGCAATTGGTACTTTGGTTTCATCACCAGGTGTATCGGATCGTGGTGTGGAACTGACGTTTTCCAGTGAGTCTAGAATCTGGTCAGCATGGCGTCTTACAATGCTCTCTCCAATGTCCACGGTATACATTAGAGGTCCTTGCCGTGTACAGATCGTTCCTGGCTGCCATTTCTCTGTGCGGTAGTCCCGGGCCAAAACTGGTTGACCTATCTTAAAACTCCTGGTCGGCCTTTCATTCATATTCTGAAACTGCCTGTTCTCCACATCTCTTCTGATGTTTGGCTTAACCAAATCCAAGCGGCATCATAGTCTTCGATTGAAGAACATCATGGCTGGAGTTTGGTTGGTAATCGCATGTGTCGCATTCCGGTAGGAAACAAGAAGTTGTCCACCTTGTGTTGTAGGGGTATGTCTTCATTACACATTGCCTTGATAGCCTTCTTGAATGTTTGAACGAACCTCTCAGCCAATCCATTGGTGGCTGGATGATATGGGGCGGATGTGTAATGCTTAACACCATTGTTCTTTAAGAACCTCCGGAACTCTTCAGACACAAACTGTGGTCCATTGTCGGAGCAAATCTGTTCAGGCAGCCCATTTCTGGCGAATATGGTTCGTAAGATTGTGATAGTTTTTTCTGTGGTGGTTGAGGACATTTTTATTACCTCTGGCCACTTTGAATGTGCATCCACCGCAATTAAAAACATCGAGTCCATAAATGGACCAGCAAAATCAATGTGCACCCTTTGCCATGGAGATGAGGGCCACTCCCATGGATGTAGAGGGGCTTGTGGTGGGGCGTTTTGGACCTTCTGGCATCCTGTACAGCTCTTGGTCATCTCTTCGATTTCTCTATCGATTCCCGGCCACCACACAAATGCTCTGGCTAAGTTCTTCATTTTTACCCCTCCCAGATGACCCTCATGAAGCTCATTGAGCACTCTATCCTTCAATTTGGGTAGAATTACTACTCTGGATCCACACATCAAGGTTCCTCTGCACACTGACAGCTGTTCTCTTCTCGGCGAGAATGCTGGCAGCAGTGGTTCGCCATGTGCTGGCCATCCCTTCACCGTTAAATCATAGACCCAGGAGAGTGTCGGTTCATTTTGTGTTTCCTTTTCTATGTTTGCATTCGTCACAGGGAGACATTCGACTATGGTCGAGTGGAATATCTCCACTGGATCCACTGCAGGTGCTTCTTCCACCGTCGGCAACGGTAGGCGCGACAATCCATCAGCATTCCCATGCTGTTTAGTTCCTTTGTACTCGATGTCATATTGGTGTGCCCCTAGGAAAAGGGATCACCTCTGTAGCTGTTGTGCTGTCATTATCGGTACGCCCTTCTGAGGGTTGAAAATGGAGACAAGAGGTTGATGATCAGTTAGTAGAGTAAATTTCTGACCGTGCAGGTAGTGATTGAACTTCTTCACCCCCCACACCAGGCTGAGGGCCTCTCTGTCAATCTGGGCATAGTTACGCTCGGCTGAAGTTAACGAGCGTGACGCAAAAGCTATCGTCCTCTCTGAACCATCAAGGAATTTATGTGACAGTACCGCTCCAATGCCATAGGGAGACGCATCACACGCCAGTCTTATCGGTAGTGATGGGTTGTAGTGAGCCAATACTTCTCTTGAAGTGATGAGGTCTTTACTCTTCTGAAAGGCCCGCTTACATTCATCGCTCCATTTCCATGCTACTCCAGTTTGTAGTAGGGCGTTCAGTGGGTGCAGAATTGTGGACAAATTCAGCAAAAACTTATGGTAGTAATTCACCAATCCGAGGAATGACCTCAGTTGCGACACATTTTCAGGCGCTGGAGCCTTAACTACCGCTTCAATTTTGTCAGGGGACTTATGTAACCCCTCTTCATCAATCACGTGGCCACAATACGATATCTGTTTCTTAAAAAACTCGCACTTAGGGCGATTGGCTCATAGCCCATGTTCTCTTAGTCTAGTGAGCACCTGCTCTAGGTTGGCAAGGTGTTCATTGTTATCTTCACCTGTCACTAGGATGTCGTCCAAGTAACACTGAGTCCCCGGAATCCCTTGCAGGACTTGTTCCATTGCTCTTTGCCATATCGCCGGAGCTGATGCTACTCCGAATACCAGTCGATTATACTGGTAAAGACCTTTGTGAGTGTTTATCGTGAGATACTTCCTAGAGGATTCTTCAACCTCCATCTGCAAATATGCTTGTGCTAGGTCAATTTTTGTAAAACGCTTCCCTCCAGATAGTGAGGCGAAAATATCTTCTATCCTCGGAAGAGGATATTGTACTGTGTGAAGGACTGGGTTCACCGTCACCTTGAAGTCCCCACAGATGCGAACCTTCCTTGGCTCCTCAGACTTATTGTTTAACGTTTTCTTCATGACAGGAATGATGGGTGTCGCCCACTCGCTCCAGTCTACCTTAGATAACACGCCTGCATTCTCCAGATTCTCCAGCTCTGCCTCGACGGCTGGGCGAATTGCATATGGTACCGGTCTTGCTTTGAAAAACTTGGGAATTGCATTCTCTTCTATTTTTATCAAGGCAGTTACGCCTTTAAGAGTTCCCAGTTCTTGTTGAAATACCTCTTTTGCATTAGCTAAGATTGTTGACAATCGTCCAGGAGTGACGTCGTCATCCTTTTTACCAGCCACCGTCAGTGCCTGAATGGAGTGCCAGTCTAAACTTATCTTTCTGATCCATTCACGTCTCAATAACGGTGGGCCACCATCTTGCAGTATGTACAGATACAATTTCTGTATTTCCTTGCCGTTGTATTCGACAGGCACCCTTATTTTTCCTCTGGGGTATACTTTTTGCCCCATATACATCTTCAAGACAATGGATGTCTCTTTCAAGGGTATGTGTGAGAATAGCCACTCGTAGTCTCATCGATTCATGACGGTCAGAGCTGATCCTGTATCCAATTCCATTTTGACTTGGGACCCTGCTATCGTGAGGGTGACCCAAATGGTTCGGTGATCCTCTTTTGCGATTACGTTGTGAAGTTTGAGACAGCTTAGTCTCTTGTTCCCGGATTCACTATCGCTCATCTGGTCTTCGGAACTACTGTCCGTCATCTTTTGTACTTTCCTGTACTGTTCCTTAGTAGCCGTTTTGTTGTTGTTAGTCTTCTTCCCAGACCTGCAAACTCGTGCAATGTGCCCCATCTTTCCGCATTGCCTGCATATTTTGTCCTTGGACCAACAGTCCTTCTGGTCATGGGTTGTTCTGCCGCAGCGATAACATTTTTCAAATCCCCGTGTCATTTCGTGGGTGCCGTATTCCTGTGGCTTTTGCTGAATTTCCGCAGCTCCCCTTGCTGCTGCTTCGTACGATACTGCCACGCTGAAAGCCTTATCTAGCGTCAGCTCTTTCTCTGAGAGTAACCTCTTCTGGGTTCCTTCACTCAGGAGTCCACAGACAAATTTGTCCCATAGGGTATCTGCCAGTCCTGCTCCGAACTGGCAGTGCTTTAATAGCTTGCGTAGTTCCGTAAGGTAATCAGCATTGCTCTCTTCTTTATGCTGATTTCTCCTGTGGAATTTAAATCTTTTTGCTATCAGCAGCGGTGTAGGATTTAGGTGTTCCTGTAGGATATCAACAATTTTGTTAAAACTCTTCGCCTTCGGTTTGGCTGGAGTAATCAGGTTCCGCAATAGGCCGTACGTTCTTGCGCCCATTAAGTTTAGTAGTACCGATGCCTTTTTCTCATCGGCTACTTCGTTTGCCTCACAATATACCTCGACTCTTTCCACATATGTGGTCCAGTCTTCTATTGCATTATCAAAGGCAGTGATATTGCTAATCTTCGGCATCTTGGAAATCTAAGATGGCGCCTCCCGCGCTTTGCCTTCTTCCCCGATTTAACAAAATGGCGCCTCCCGTGCTTTGCCTTCTTCCTCGCTGGATTAAGATGGCGCCTCCCGCGCTTTCTGTCTTCTCCGCTGCTGCTAGCGCTGTTGCTGGTGTTTTATGCCTTGATGGCGACACCCTATGGTCTTCGCGCACTTCCCCCCGCGCTGCTGCTAACGCCGCTCTCCGCGGATCCCGTAGCAAACTGCAGCTCCTCGCGGCTTTCTGCGCTTCTAATTTTTTATTATTTCCCCGTCGTCGGAGCAACCCTGCGGGACACTTGCCTCCCTCTTCTCAGGTCTGTACGCTGCCCGGCTTCGTAGCACCGGCCGCGCCCTGTGTGCTCCACCCTCTCTCTCTCTCCTCTTCCCGACAACGCTGCTCGGCCCCATTGAAAAGCCACCCAATCGAGCTCTAGACCGCCGCAGCCCAGGAAGGATCAGTGCACTACCTGCCTCCAGCCCGATTAGCTGAAACACCATCGACAGGATAACCAAGCCCCGCTCTCGACAGCCTCTCCTGCAAATCTTCAACTCCGATGAATCAGAGGTGGATGCCCATGGTCGACGCCCGTTTCTTCTGTTCGTTGATTTTTTTTTTCTTTCTTCCTTCTGGCCTCGACCTCTGATAACTTCGCTTCAGGGATGGATCCCCATGAGGTGGTGCAGACTGTAGGTAAGTTCGGATCTGCTCGTCGCCAGTATTATGCCCATGTGTAATTGAGACACGGACTGCAGGAGTTGGTTATAACAGGTCTTTACTGAGTGGAGACAACCTGGAACTACTATGCAAAAGTTACTACACAGGCTTAAATACAGGGGTGGTCACTACTGGTACTGCAGTATACAGGGGCTGCAGAATATAGTTCCTTCTGCAAAGTACATACACTACAGGATATACTTGCATTGGAGGCAGTTTAGAGATGATTCACTAGGTTAATTCC
Organism: Somniosus microcephalus; assembly: GCF_052327205.1. Classification (NCBI taxonomy): domain Eukaryota; kingdom Metazoa; phylum Chordata; class Chondrichthyes; order Squaliformes; family Somniosidae; genus Somniosus; species Somniosus microcephalus. The sequence goes on along the minus strand of NC_141012.1, from coordinate 32,251,717 downwards.
AGAGATGAGGTGTTTGACTTATGAGGAAAGGTTGAGCAGGTTAGGCCTATACTCATTGGAATTTAGAAGAATGAGAGGTGATCTTATTGAAACATATAAGATACTGAGGGGGCTCGACAAGGTAGATGCAGAGAGGATGTTTCCCCTCGTGGGGAAATCTAGAACTCGGGGGCATAGTTTCAGAATACAGGGTCGCCCTTTTAGAACTGAGATGAGGAGGAATTTCTTCTCTCAGAGGGTCGTAAATCTGTGGAATTCTCTGCCGCAGAGAGCTGAGAAGGCTGGGTCATTAAATACATTTAAGGTGGAGATAGACAGATAAGGGAGTGAAGGGTTATGGGGAGCGGGCAGGAAAGTGGCTTTGAGCCCAAGATCAGCCATGATCTTATTGAATTGCGGAGCAGGCTATTCCTGCTCCTATTTCTTATGTTCTTATTTGACATTAGCGACATTTGGCCTTAAAGTTTAGACTTTCCTCACTTCACTACTGGGACATACATTTGAATCAAAGTGCTATAAGTATTCAATATTGACACGGTGATTATGAGCGACTGGGAAGAGGTTTTTGTTGAATATATTGGGAACGGAAAAGGGCAGGATGAGAATGACACAGGAGACGGGACAATTTTATGTTATTCAAGCAGGTGCGACTTTATCCTGTTATTTTCCCTCTGCATCTCTTGCTACGTTGAGTTACTTGTGACTCTGTTTTTTCACTTGACTCTTGGTTTCTCCCAACTCTGTGTTACATCCTCGTCTTGCTGCCTGTTGTCAGTCTGTTTATTCTTTTAGTTCTACTCCTTTGCTAGTAAAGGGGTGTTGTCCTCTTGACAAAAGTTGTTTCTCATTTTACCAGTTTATAGTCAGAAGAGCACAGAACATCTCTTACATAATAAAACTCACTACGCACTTGGTTTGAGTATAAAGCAAGGCTTTAATCAACTTGTTTCAGAACATGGAGGTCTAGTTGTACTTCACTAGTTCCTGTCTTACAAAATGTCCCTGGCAAGCTGGGCCCACGCCCGAGTATTTATACTCCTTGGACGGCGCCACCAGCTGGCCATCCAGTGTTATTTCATGAGTAGTTTCTTTCTGATGATGAGATTTATAACAATCTCCAATTATGCCTGCTGCTAAAATTTTACTGGATACATTGTCTGACCATTAAAGCTTCTGTTTGAACATTTAACACACTCATACTAAATAGCTCCATGCATTTTTTAAATGGTTAACACATGCATTGCAAAAGCAGAGGAATTTAGTGTAAGTGGATGAAGTATGAGTGGATTTAGTAACAGCGCTATCAGAAATATTCCTCTATATTTCATGAAATAAATTAAGAAATCTGTGTACAAACCTGCAGTAATTGCTTGGCTGCCAATATTCTGAAGGAGAGTTTTTGGAGTGGCCTCTAACTGGCTCTTCCAGAAATTAGAGCTGTTGAATATTCTCCCAAAATGACACTGGGGCATATTTTCCAATTGCAATGCTGAGGTATAAACAAACTTGTACCAAATTCCTATCATCACTATTTTAAGAAAACTGTTAAAAATATTTATTTCAAACGAGTCAACACTGGCACTGAAATAACACAGATAGAATTTGGTATTGAGCATTCATACCAAAACACAGCTGATCGGAAAACGTAACCTGATATTCCTTTGGAGAAGTAAATTGCTATTGTATGACAACGCTTGTCCAGCAAGGCAAAACTATGTGCAACACGTTGATATATTTATGTACTTAAGTGTATTTACCACTTCCTATCTAAAACGCACATAAGTGACAAACTACTTCCTTCTCATTAAGCAAATCAAAGCACACCTGATCAGATGGAACATCTCTACCTTCGCTTGAACTGGGAAGATCAATGCACGTTAATTAAATACATTATCAAAATGTCAATGACCTTATTAGGTGTTATGATCTATTCCCTTACCTTCCCTAAAGATCTAGGTGGATCAATAGCTCGCATTACATGTTTACAAAAACATTGGAATCCAAGCACATTGGTGTGTGAGTTGATGATGAGATGATGGGGAAAGGGATTCCATTGAATGTCAGCAGATTGAAAAGGAACTAGGAGGACATCATTACATGGGTATAACTGGGGATCATAGAGAAGAGGAACCAGAGCCCAGTTTCTTATCCCTAGTGGATATAATTAGCTTGTTCTAGAAGAATAGAGATGATCTCCTCGACGTATATTCCATGTGCCTTTCTTTAATACCATTGATAACTCAGGAGCAACACCCTCTGACAAAATGTACCATAAATTTAAGGGGAAAAGTTAGAATTAATAAAATATTTTGGCAAAATCTATATAAATATACATTAATAACTGTCAAAAAAAATCCTTATGACCCAATATACTGCTTCCTGGGACTACCACTTAATTCATCACCAACTGAAGAAGTATAAAGCAAAAACTATTACTATATTCACCTAAGCAAATTATAGAATCACTAGTAAATCTCCCTTGGAGTTACTCAGTATGTCGGAGTACAATGATATAGGATACAGTGCAACTAAAATCCCACCTAGTGGCCACAGCCTACAACTACATTGTCCCACTGGCATCTATCTTGGGAAATTTCCATTATAAGTGATTACATAGGCATTTTTAATGTTAAACGCTGATATAAAAAGTATGACCAAAATTGTGGCAATGGGAAGAGAAATTTGTGGAGATCAAGTGCACACAAACACAAGATTTTAAACATAATACGCACACGGGAAGTCAAGATCTAGTGTGGTCTTCAGGTGAGATGGGGTTAGAGGCAGGTAAATAATTATACCAAGGTGTGCAGATGTAATGCAGTCCCCATTTTGAGGTCATACATTTAATCCTTACTTTATAGTTCCATTATAAATGCCTATCTGCACTTTTAATGGAAACTGCTTATGTTAACTTGTCACATTGTACTTATACCCTCCCAACAGTGGTGGTGCTGGAGGGAGGGTGTAATTACAGTTTCCACTATAAATGTGGTCATAGTGGCTATGTTACTGGACTAATGAGCCGGAGCCATGAGTTCAAATCCCACCATGGCAGCTGTGGAATTTAAATACAGTTAATTAAATTTAAATATTCTGGAATGAAAAGCTAGTATCAATAATGGTGACCATGAAACTACCAGATTGTTGTAAAAACCCATCTGGTTCACTACAGGAAACGTTCGATTTACCGGCACCTAAATAACTGGAAATCTCGGTTAACCGGCAAAATTCAGGAGTAGGTTCAGGTAAGTTTTATTACTTGCCTTCCTCGATCTGTTGCTGTGCAAGGGTGTGGCTGCAGCTGTTGCTAAGCTACAGAGGTGCTTGGAGCTTGTGGCCATTGCTTTATACGGAGCTCTCAGCTCCGTATCTTTTACTATAGCTTTCGGTTGTCCGGAATTGTTGATGAACCGGCACCACGTCGGTCCCGTCGGTGCCGGATAAAAAAAGTTTCCTGTAATAGCCTTTAGAGAAGGAAATCTGCTGCCCTTACCCGGTCTGGCCTATATGTGACTCCAGACCCACAGCGATGTGGTTGACTCTTAACTACCCTCTGAAATGGCCTAGCAAGCGTTGTATTCAACCGCTTAGGGATGGGCAATACATGCTGGCATTGCCAACAACACCCACATCCCATGAACAAATAAAAAAAATAGGAGTTTATAATGAAAATTGTTGACCAGAAGTGTGTGTGGTGTATATCCTAGATAGGTAGTCTAAACAAATTAGAAGGTCATGTCACATAGAAACATAAATGTACCAATAAACAAGTATTAGGAAATGCTGCAGCCCCTGCACTAGTCCAGAAAATATGTTCAGGAACACATTAGCACAGGGTGTACCAATAGTCTGCAACAAAATCGCCAATCAATGTTATGTGGACCATATTCCTGTTCCCTTTCGAAATCCGAGGACCGATTTCAAACTTGGATATGCACATTGTGGTAACATACTTCAGCATTCCATTAGATTTTCAACTTTGACAGTCATGTAGCAGAACCTTGCTCCAGCAGGGAAATTCCTCTTAATGCAAAGTTGTTTAATTCAAATGATCTGATAAATCAATTTTTGAAGCACGTTACTGTGTTATTCACATTTTAAAGTTCAAATTATTGGAGACTTTTTTAGCAGAAGAATTATCAGGAGTAGACTTTACGCCCCCAAATGAAATTGCAGATTTTCTTTCATCGTTACTTTGATACATTATACGAAGAGCAATGTATAGTGGGCCAGATTTTGCTGAAAATATAACAGTATCTGAACGACGCACTCTGTCATTAATGCGCCACTCGGCCAGCGACTCGTGGCGAGGGGGTGATGCCCTGTGAATTGCGACCTGCCACAAAGTTGCTGGACGGTTTACGCCGCTCTGTCGCTAGCTTCGCAAAAACAACATCCCACCCTTAACCTCCCTGAGTTTCATGAAGTTGCGGCATTTGCACATTAATTGTTTATTGAACTCAGTTGAGCAATTCAGTTAAGTCTAGTAATTAATAGTGTAAGTGCCCTTTTAATGAGGTGATAATTGTTAATGACTGTCAATCAACCTTTCTTATCCAGAAAGTGAACAATTATAAGTGTGGAGGCTCATTCCTTTAGATTGTGAATTGTTTTAAGAGATTTTAAAAATGTTAAGTTTAAAATGTTTACATTTATTTTCTCACTTTTCCTTCTGTCTCTTTTTTTCTCGCTCTTAATCCAATCTTCCACCCCCCCCTTTATTTCTCTTTCTATAACTGATTTGACATTGAACTCACCCTCCTTCTCAGCCATTCCTCTGTTTATTTCTCAATCCTTTAATAGAAACATAGAAGATAGGAGCAGGAGTAGGCCATTCGGTCCCTCGAGCCTGCTCCGCCATTCAATGTGATCATGGCTGATCATCCAAGTTCAGTGCCCTGTCCCTGCCTTCTCCCCATATCCCTTGATCCCTTTAGCCTTAAGAAATATATCTAACTCCTTCTTGAATATATTTAATGAATTGGCCTCTACTGCCTTCTGTGGTAGAGAATTCCACAGGTTCACCACTCTCTGGGTGAAAAAATTCCTCCTCATCTCTGTCCTAAGTGGTTTACCCCTTATCCTTAGACTATGACCCCTGGTTCTGGACTCCCCGGCCATCGGGAACATCCTTCCTGCATCTAGTCTGTCTAGTCCTGTTAGAATTTTATAAGTTTCAATGAGATCCCCTCTCATTCTTCTAAACTCCAGTGAGTATAAGCCCAATCGACCCAATCTCTCCTCATACGTCATTCCTGCCATCCCAGGTATCAGCCTGGTGAATCTTCGCTGCACTCCCTCCATGGCAAGAACATCCTTCCTCAGATAAGGCGACCAAAACTGCACACAATACTCAAGGTGTGCAACTGCAGCAAGACATTCTTGTTCTTGTACTCGAACCCTCTCGCTACGAAGGCCAACATACCATTTGCCTTCTTAACCGCCTGCTGCACTTGCATGCTTACCTTCAGCGACTGGTGCACAAGGACACCCAGGTCTCGTTGCACTTCCCCTTCTCCCAATCTATTGCCGTTCAGATAATAATCTGCCTTCCTGTTTTTGACACCAAAGTGGATAACCTCGCATTTATCCACATAATATTGCATCTGCCATGCTTCTGCCCAATCACTCAACCTGTCCAATTGGTTAAGAAGATACACTGTTTGTCCCGTAGTTCACCAAGTTCCCAGGTACCCTGTTGCCCTCGCTGCGGTGTTATCAGCTCGCACTTCCGGCAACTTTGTGGCAAAGCTTTTTTTATAGCTAAACTTTCACAAACAAGCCACGAGATGCCCCACTCCAGCAAAATCTGGCCCAATGAGTATCTTACCTACTTCTGTGCTTTCTGCACTATGATCTCTCTGGTCATCCTATGATCCTGATGCCTGGTGGAGCTGTGACAGCATTAGGTTTAAGGTCAGAAGCGGTTGGGCCTACAGGAAGAGAGCTTACACCATCCAATGCTTCGCCAACCTGCTTTTATTGTTCGCCATAATCCTGTTAACTTCACAGCAAAAAAAGTCATCTATAAAGCTAAGTGAAACCGTAACAGAGTTAGTGAACAGAGTTAAGGGCAGGATTTTTTGTCTGATTCTTCTCCTGTGAAGTGGCTTGGGATGTTTTACAACAATAAAGGTGCTATATAAATGCAAGTTACACCACAGCATGGAGCTTTCACACTTGTGATGAGTAACGACAATTAGACTGGTAAAAAGGGACCAGTACTAGACTACTCAGGGGGATTCAGCATAACTTTTATGTAGTTTAATAAAACTCTGATGAACTGAACAATTGATATTTCCTTCAGTCACAAAAGCCATGCACCATGGGCATTTACAGTGGTTCTCCACCACTTAGAACTCCACTCTTAAATAGTTATTCAAATAATAATCAATATCCCCATTTTGTGCCGATTCTTATTTAAACTGTAGCCAGTACACTGAAATAGAGTACAACTAAGATCAAAGGTAAATTATTATACACCGGATTCAATACGGAGGAAAAATATTGGTCGCGTATTCGTGAAATGGAAAAATTAAATAAAGAAGACACAGGGTATTTATATATAGATATATATTTCCACTTTAAAAACAAACATTAGCATTTGTACTACTGGGGAAATCACTCCGCTTTCCCGAAGCCCTGCTTCTGTATTCCCAGTAGCAAAGAGACAGCTGCTCATTTTGTGTTGCCTCAACCTATGCTGACCCCTATCTTCCTCCAGAAAATGGCAGAGATGTGGTCGAAATTAGTTTTATTACTCTCTCCTGCTGCAGTCTGTCTACTTGTGATTTGACAAATATTTCAGGCATTATAGTGCCCCTGTCCCTTATTAGCGCTAACACACTCACTAAAATGCTAAATCATTGCTTCATTTACGAGTCTGGCACTCCAGATCACAGTTGGTTGAGAGACAGTGGCATTTCCATTATGTTCAATACATCAGTACTAACTATTTGAGTGGCTTTGTACTGAGACAATAATATTACATGAATATGTGCCTTGTTTCTGCAATGCCCTATACTTCCTTTTCTTCATCATTAACCTATAACAAGGTTACAAATGAATCTTGTATCACTCGCAAATAGTTTGAGATTGTGCACTGCACAGCATCCAACCTCTTCGCCAACTTCTACCTTAAAATGCAAGGTATCCAAATAATATTGTGAAACCGAAGTCAGTATATATGTATTCAGAGGCTACAATGAACTGATTTTTTGGCTGAGGTGGGGTTACTGGTCAGCTATTTCCACGAATTATCATTTGTTTAGCATTTCATTTATATTTAATAACCCAATGCATTCCTCAAAGATACTAAAATTGTTCAAAAGTAGTCCAGGGAAGGGGTGAATTTCCTTCCGTTCGTCCATCATAACTTTGGCAGAAGAGCCGCTGAAACCCTGGAGAAATGGAGATGTCATGGTGGATGAGCGGGAGAACCCCCACGGAGGTTCACCTCCATAAGCTGCATTATGTGAAACGAATTTTTCCTGGAAAATACTGGTCAATCTAGCGTGCAATTGTTAACTAAAACCCTAGGAAAAGCATATGGAAAAGTCAAGGATAGAAAAAGGTCATTTGGCCCCTCCAGCTTGTCTTCTAGTATCCAGCTCACTCTGCCCAGCGTACAACTGCACTTTGAACTCACCGCAACATCTGACTTCCATACCTGTGGAGGAGATGTTAGGGGTGTTCAAAATGTGGTTGGACGAGTTTTGCTGGTTCAGGTGGATATTAACGATCTCCTGCTGCTATCCAAAGAACAGCAGGGATTCTCCCAGCGTTCTGAGCAGCATTCTTCCATCATCCAATACCGCCAAAAACAGATCAACTAGTTACTCATCTCGTTGCTATTTGTGGGACCTTGCTGTGTGCAAAACGGCTGCCATTTCTGTCTTCGTAGCAATGTAATTAATTCTATATTTAGTGCTTTGGGATGTTCTGCAACATGTGCTATATAAATAAAAGTTATTTCTTATTTCTTCCCTTAGCTGATAGATTATTCAATACGTTTATTATCCTTTGAGTAAAGAAATGTTTTCTAAGATCTGTTTTCAATAGGGGGTGCTTCTGAAGAATCATCCATCATAACAGTTAGTCAGGCCATCACACATATCTGTGCCATGGGACCTGCTGTCACAACCTGCCTTAGAACTGAAGCCTCCACATGTACTGGTTGTCTGCCAAAGTGAAGTATGTTCTATGCACTTACCGACTGAGCCATCAGAAGATCTTACTTTAAGGCTTTATCTCAAAGTAACAACTAACCCCCTGGCTTCCCCCAATGCCTTTGCATTAATGTAAACTTAAGCTCACCCTGTGCTGTGTGACATGCACTGGTAACATAAGAGCTCACTGGAGATCACATATCATGAAGCAGGAACATGAACCCAGATTTTAACTTAACCCACTGGGCATAAATGGGGCGGGCACAGGTCAGACGCCTGTTTTACACCCCGTCCGATCCTACACTCCATTGAAATCAATGGGCGGGTTAGGTAAAAGTCGGGGCTATAAAGTGCAGACCTGTTTACCACATCAGGAGAATAGACTGTTAAACCAGTCAATCTCGGCTAACAGCCTGTAGTTTTAATGAATTCGATTTAACTCTACTCCACGGCCAATATTAGTTTTATTGATTTTTCTGTCAGCCAACACACTTTTAACAGTTTAATATAGATCCGTATTTGGAAATCACCTGTTCATTTAAATTGTCCCATTCTCTAGCAGCCAGATAAAAATCGACTCTTTTAACGGTGCCAGTCAATTAGCCCCTTGAGCACACCTACAAACTGATTCATGCCTGCTGAGTCGGGCTCGATTTGAGCTCCAGTTTCTAGTCTTCTATCATTTCTTAATTGCTGCCATGCTGCGGTATTCTCTACTTTGTTCCGAGTTTGGTTTATCGCTGGGTTTGGTCTTGCTTCTAATCTTTATTTTGGAACAGTTCAAATATGTTAATTGACACTGGATTTTCTGTCTGAACAGCAAGGAGTCTTGAGTTAAGAGATGGCTCGCATTTTACCAACAATTGCCTACACAGCTCTATTATGTTTGAACAAATGCCTGAAGCAGTTCAAGAAAAACCTGAGACAGAAATTGCATCTAGCCAAATATCAGAAGCCTGCTGATCTAACATGTTGATCATTATGAACAAGGCTTAAGAAAAGTAGTTTAAACAATTTAATAACAACTTGCGTTGCACATAGCAGAATGTCCCCGAGAACTTACAAGGGAGGAGTTGATGCTGAGCATGAAACATTGAAATGGGGATGGAAGCTCAGTTGAACAAATTTTAGGAAGATTTTATCAACAAGGGAGAGAGATAGTTTAGGCAGGGAGCTCTAAAGAACATAAGAACATAAGACATAGGAGCAGGAGTAGGTCATTCGGCCCCTCGAGCCTGCTCCGTCTTTCAATAAGATCGTGGCTGATCTGATCTTGGCCTCAACTCCACTTCCCGGCCCGCTCCCCATAACCCTTGACCCCCTTACCATTCAAAAATCTGTCCATCTCCACCTTAAATATATTCAATGACCCAGCCTCCACAGCTCTCTGGGGAAGAGAATTCCAAAGATTCACGACCCTCTGAGAGAAGAAATTCCTCCTCATTTCCATTTTAAATGGGTGCCCCCTTATTCTGAAATTATGCCCCCTAGTCCTAGATTCCCCGATGAGGGGAAACATCTTATCTGCATCTACCCTGTCAAGCCCCTTCAGAATCTTATATGTTTCAATAAGATCCCCTCTCATTCTTCTAAACTCCAATGAGTATAGGCCCAACCTGTGTTGTCGTGACTGAAAGAGCAATGTCTGACAGTGGCGTGGAGGGAGCCGTTAATGAATGGTATTGCAGAGTAAGAGCAGCAGCGGGTGCGAGCAGGGTATTACAGGGAGAGAAGATCACTTGGAGACGGTGGTGCTAGATTGCAGGGGGATTTGTAAATGCGATGAGAGACATTGAAGTCCATATGCTGAGGCACAAAAAGCCAGTGGAGCCTGGCAGGATGGGGTGACGGATGTGTGGGACTTTGTTCAAGTACTCAGGTCGCAGAGCTCTGGATTAACTGGAGTTTGAGGAGGGGAGGTTGGTGAGGAGGGTGTTTGAGAAATCAATTCTTGATATGATGAGGGCATAGATTAGAGTCTGAACAGTGGAGCAAGAGAGATAGGGGCACAAATGGGCAATGTTCTAGAGGTGGAAAAATGCCACTCCCTTGCAACTGACTGAATGCGGGGTGAAAAGTCAGCTCGGGATCAAACACAACTTTGAGGCTGTGCTGCACTTGATTCAGCCTGGCGAGGTTGGTGCAGCTGGAGTCAGAAGCATATAACTGCTGGCAGGAATCAAAAAGTGTAGGTTCTAGCTCACTGACATTGATCTAAAAGAAACTTACATGATTTGGTGTCAGAGAGTGTAGCGGCAGCCTAAGACTCGATAGTAGTGGTGAAGAGGTAGAGTTTGGTGCTAGAAATTCAGTGCATTTGCGCCTCCTGTTAGCGCCTACAGGGGACGCTAAATTCAGTGGGAGTTTAGCGGCGGCGGTAACCGGTAGCACCCCACTCCGCTGCGCGGCCATGACGACGTCGTCACCCTACGCAGCACCCTGTTTTCGCCCCCGCCTGCAAAACTGGCCCGCACCCCCTGCATCTGCGCTGGGCGATGACAGCGACCGATTCAGGGGGCAGGAACGGAGCAGCAGGAGGCTCACAGGGCGGTAAGTAAAGGGGAGGTGGCGGGCGGGGGAAAAGAAAATCGGCGACTCACTTATCGCGGCCCGTTGCGTCTTTGAAAGTGGGGTCCATGCCGTGATCTGACAGCTCGGCACTCCCCTTGAGTGCCGGGCTGCTGGCGCGGCACCCCTCTCCCCGCTGGTCCAGGTAGGGCCCCGCAGAGTTGTGGGCTTGGGCCCTCCCCTTTAATGAGGGCAAGAGCCCTTCCATGCGGCAGCGCTACGTGGCCCAGTGCGTAGCGCTGCAGAAAGCACCACCTCAATATTCGGGGTTAACGCTCTAAGAAGGAAGTGGAGTGCTTGAATTAGTGCTCCGCCTCCCTCTTGGGGCGCTAAAACTGAATTTAGTGATCGCCGGTGCTATTTTTCACCGGGCACTAAATTTAGTGCCCAGGCGATGTTAGCGACCCAAAATGGTTGCTAACGAATTTTTCCCCCATAGTGACTACACGGGAATGAAGCCAGAAGACAGTGGTGCAATGAGGAAGGTGGCTGGGCCTTTTCTTGTTGGAGCTGGTCATTGCCTGGCATTTATATGTTGCAAATGTAACCTGCCCCTTGTCAGCCTAAGTCTGGATGTTGAACAACCCCAATCCTGGCCTTTTGACAGAGGGAAGGTTATTGATAGAGTAGCTGAAGGTGGTTGGACCAAGTACAGGAAACTTTGTGATATCCGGCACCGACGGGACCGGCGTGTTGCCGATCTATCAAAGCTGCCGGACATACAAAGTTAATGTTGAAGCATAAGGAGGTTTTCATCTCCATATCTGACAACAAACACTGTTGCTTAGCAACAGCTTCTAAAGAGTGGGCTGCAGCTGCAAGCGTCTCTAGCTGAAGCTGTTGCTATAACTACAGACCTTGCAGTGCCTGACTGGGAAAAAGAAAGGAGAACTAAAAAAACTTACAGAAAACGGCTCCTGATTTTTTCCGTTAGATCGAGTATTCCGGACATACAACCTCCGGATAAACCAAAGTTTCCTGTATGTTGCCCTGAGGAACTCCAGAAGCAATGCCCTGGGGCTACGATGATTGACAACTGTGACCATTTTCCCGGTCCCTATGCTATTTGTGCACCACTATCCCTCAGCATTGACTCAAAACCACGGCTCACCTCAATACAAGTGGAATCTGTTATGTCCGTGTAATATAATAAGAAAAGGACTGCAGGGAACGGTACAACAGGTATTTACTCAACGTGGTTCAAACTGCAACTGAAACAACAGATTACTACTCAGCGTTATATACAGGTGTGGTCACTGCCGGTACTACAGTATACATGAGCTGTAGAAAGTAGTTCCCCCCTTAAAGGTACATACATTACAATTCCTCCCCTTTTAGATTAACAGTACCATAACACTCATTTAACAATTAAATATCAAACTAATTACAATTAACACTTTTAACATGCAACATTAGCTGAAAATAGTCTATTTATAAATTCAGTCTTTGGGGAGGCTTCCTGATCCTTTCTGGATAGCGCCTTTCCCGAGTGTCTTGCTCTTGGTGCGGAGGCGATTCTGGCCCCCTGTCGTCGGTTGGTTCATCAGCTTCTGATGCTACTGTTTCTGGGGTAGATGCTACCTGTACGTCGGGTTCATCACCAGGTACGTATGGGCGAGGCATGGGGTTGACTCGTTCCTGTGACTCTAGGATCTGGTCAGCATGGCATCTCACGATGCTCTCCCCAACGTCCACTGTGTACATTAGTGGCCCCTGCCGTGTGCATATCGTTCCTGGTTGCCATTTCTCTGTTCGGTAGTCTCGGGCCAAGACTGGTTGCCCTACATTGAAGCTCCTTGTCGGCTTCTCATTGATGTGCTGGAATTGCTTACTCTCAACATCTCTTCGTGCATTTGGTCTGAGCAAATCCAGACGAGATCTCAACCTTCGGTTAAAGAACATCATGGCCGGGGCCTGGTTGGTGACTGCATGTGTCGCATTTCTGTAGGCTAACAGGAAATTGTCCACCTTATGCTGCAGTGGAATGTCGTCATCGCACATGGCCTTTACTGCTTTTTTAAAGGTTTGTACGAACCTCTCAGCCAATCCATTTGTGGCTGGATGATACGGGGCAGATGTGTAATGCCTTACCCCATTCCTTTTCATAAATCTTCGAAACTCTTCGGACACAAACTGTGGTCCGTTATCAGAGCAAATCTGCTCTGACAAGCCGTTCCTGGCAAAAATGGTCCGTAGGACTGCAATAGTTTTCTCCGTGGTGGTGGAGAACATTTTGATCACCTCAGGCCATTTTGATTGCGCATCCACAGCTATTAAAAACATTGAGTCCATGAATGGACCAGCAAAATCAATATGCACCAGTTGCCATGGAGATGAGGGCCACTCCCATGGGTGTAGAGGGGCATGTGGTGGTGCATTTTGGACCTTCTGCCATCCTGAGCAGCTCTTTGTCAGGTCCTTGATTTGCTGATCGATCCCCGGCCACCACACATAAGCCCTAGCAAGGCTTTTCATTTTCACCCCTCCCAGATGACCTTCGTGAAGCTCATTGAGCACTCTCTCCCTTAACTTGGGTGGAATTACCACTCGGGATCCACACATCAAGGTCCCCTGGCATACTGACAGCTGTTCTCTTCTGGATGAGAACGCTGGCAACAGTGAGTCGCCATGTGCTGGCCATCCCTTCACAGTCAAATCATATACCCGAGATAGTGTCGGGCCATTTCGGGTCTCCTTCTCTATACCAGCGTTAGTTACTGGCAAGCATTCAATTATAGTCGAATGAAATATTTTGACAGGATCCACTGCTGGTGCTTCCTCCGCAGTAGGCAGTGGCAGGCGTGATAGCCCATCAGCGTTTCCATGCTGTTTCGTGCCCTTATACTCGATTTCATATTGGTGCGCCCCTAGAAAAAGGGACCATCTTTGTAGCCGTTGCGCAGTCATCACCGGAACGCCCTTCTTTGGATTAAAGATGGAGACAAGTGGTTGGTGGTCAGTCAGCAAGGTGAACTTCTGCCCGTGCAGATAGTGATTGAACTTTTTCACTCCCCACACTAGGCTGAGGGCCTCCCTGTCAATCTAGGCGTAGTTACACTCGGCTGAGGTTAGTGACCGAGACGCAAAGGCTACTGGCCTCTCCGAGCCGTCCGGGAATTTGTGCGAAAACACCGCTCCAATGCCATAGGGTGATGCATCACACGCCAACCGAATTGGTAGTGCTGGGTTGAAATGAGCCAACACCTCTTTTGATGTGATCAATGCTTTGCTCTTCTGGAAAGCTCGTTTACATTCGTCACTCCACTTCCATGGTACCCCCGTTTGCAGTAGGGTGTTCAGTGGGTGTAGTACGATAGACAAATTCGGCAAGAACTTATGGTAGTAGTTCACCAGCCTGAGGAACGACCTCAGTTGTGACACATTTTCCGGTGCTGGAGCCTTGACTACTGCCTCAATCTTTTCAGGGGACTTATGCAACCCCTCTTTATCAATAACGTGGCCACAATACGAGATCTGCTTCTGGAAAAACTCACATTTGTGGCGATTAGCTCGGAGCCCATATTCCTTCAATCTAGTGAGCACCTGCTCCAGGTTGGCGAGGTGATCACTGTCATTTTTGCCCGTGACCAGGATGTCATCCAAATAACACTGGGTCCCTGGAATCCCTTGCAGGACTTGTTCCATTGCCGTTTGTCAAATAGCCAGAGCTGATGCTACTCCGAACACCAGCCGATTGTATTGGTAGAGACCTTTATGAGTGTTGATCGTGAGGTACTGTTTCGAGGCTTCTTCTACCTCCATTTGCAGGTACGCCTGGGCCAGATCAATCTTAGTGAAGCGTTTCCCTCCAGATAGCGAGGCAAAAATATCTTCAATCCGCAGAAGCGGATATTGTACAGTGTGAAGGACTGGGTTCACTGTCACCTTAAAGTCCCCACAGATGCGAACCTTCTTTGGTTCCCCAGGCGTATTACTCAACGACCTCTTCATTACAGGAACGATGGGTGTAGCCCACTCACTCCAGTCCACTTTGGACAGTACTCCTGAATGTTCCAAACCTTCCAGCTCTGCTTCGACGGCTGGGCGGATCGCATAAGGTACCGGTCTGGCCTTAAAAAACTTTGGGCTTGCATTTTCCTCTATTTTGATCGTCGCTGTTATGCCTTTGTGTTTCGAGTCCCTGCTGGAACACTTCTTGTGCGTCAGTTAGCATTTTTGACAGTCGTCCAGGTGTGACGTCGTCATCCTTTTTGGCATCTACAGTCAGTGCTTGTATGGAATGCCAATCTAGCTGTATCTTCCAGATCCATTCACGTCCTAGTAGTGGTGGTCCTCCATCTGGCAATACATATAGGTCCATTTTTGGTGTTTCCTTGCCGTTATATATAACGTTCACCCTTATTTTTCCTTTGGGGTAGACTTTTTGCCCCGTGTACGTCTTCAAGACAATCTTTGTATCTCTCAAGGGTATATGTGAGAATAGCCGCTTGTAGTCCCTCCGGTTTATGACTGTTAGGGCTGATCCTGTGTCCAATTCCATTTTCACTTGGACTCCTGCTATCTTGAGCGTGACCCAGGTAGTTTGGTGATCCTCCATTTTGATCACATTATGTAGTTTCAGACAACCCAGCTCCTTGCTTCCGGAGTCTGTATCACTCTTCTGTTCGTCTGAACTGCTCTCCGTCACCTTATGTACCTTCTTGTACTTCTCCTGTGGAGATTTCTTGCTGCTGGTTTTCTTTCCCGACCTGCAGACTATTGCTATGTGTCCTACTTTTCCACACTGTCTGCACACTTTGTCCTTGAACCAGCAATCATTATGGTCGTGTGTTGTTCTGCCGCAGCGATAGCACTTCACTGTTCCGTATGACATTTCATTTGTGCCATATTCTTGCGGTCTCCGTTGTATCTCTGCAGTGCCCCGTGCTGCTGCTTCGTGTGATACTGCAATGCTGAAAGCCTTGTCCAGCGTAAGATCCTTTTCTGATAGAAGCCGTTTCTGGGTTCCTTCACTTTGAAGCCCACACGTAAACTTGTCCCTTAAAGTATCTGCTAGTCCCGTTCCAAACTGGCAGTGTTTCGATAGCTTGTGCAGTTCCGTTAAATACTCAGCATTACTTTCATCTTTATGCTGGTTCCTTTTGTGAAACTTAAATCTTTCTGCTATCAGCAGCGGTGTGGGATTTAAGTGGTCCTGTAGGATTGACACTATGTTTTCAAAATCCTTTGCTACTGGCTTCTCTGGGGTTACTAGGTTTCGTAGTAAGCCATACGTTTTTGCACCCATTGAATTCAAAAATACCAGCGCTTTCTTGTCATCTGGCACTTCATTCGCCTTGCAGTATACTTCTATGCGCTCGACATATGTCGTCCAATCTTCGACTTCATTGTCGAACGCTGTGATACTGCCACTCTTCGGCATTTTTGGGTGTGGTTAGACTGGCTTAAAATGGCATCTCCCACGCTTTCCTTTCTTCCCCGCTGCGGCTTAAAATGGCGTCTCCCGCGCTGCTGCCAACGCCGCTCTCGGCGGTCCTCGTGGCAAATGGCGACGCCCTGTGGGTTTCATGCGCTGCTCCTGCGCTGCTGCCAATGCTGCTCTCTGCGGTCCTCGTGGCAATGGCAGCGCCTCGAGTTTTCCTGCGCGCCTCTCTCCCCCGTTGACGCTGCTCGGCCCTTGACCATTGGCTGCGCTCTGCTCTCTCTCGCCTCTCTCCCCCGTTGACGCTGCTCGGCCCTTGACCACCAGCTGCGCTCTGCTCTCTCTCTCGCCTCTCTCCCCCGTTGACGCCGCTCGGTCCTGAACACCGGCTGCGCCCTGTGCGCTCTGCCCTCTCTCTCTCCCCCGTCGACGCTGCTCAGCCTTTTCCTGTGCCGCTCGGTCAGGCTCTAGCCCGTCGCTTTCCAGGAAGGGTCTGCGCAGTACCTGTTGCCAGCCCGTTTCGCTGGACCACCGTGACTGGAAAGACAAGCCTGGCTCTCGACAGCCTCCCCTGCGATGCTCAAATCTCCGCTGGATGACTGGGCGGTTACCCATGGTCGACGCCCGTGCTTCTGGACTCGACCTTGGACTCCAGGAGCGAATCCCTGGGAGGTGATGCAGAGTTGCAGGTAGGTTCGAACTTGCTCGTCGCCACTGTTACGTCCGTGTAATATAATAAGAAAAGGACTGCAGGGAACGGTACAACAGGTGTTTGCTCAACGTGGTTCAAACTGCAACTGAAACAACAGATTACTACTCAGCGTTATATACAGGTGTGGTCACTGCCGGTACTACAGTATACATGAGCTGTAGAAAGTAGTTCCCCCCTTAAAGGTACATACATTACAGAACCTCTATTGAAAAATTCAGTCAGTCAGTTTTCAAGTGAGTAGGATCCTGTCTCAGTGAATGAATGGGTGAGAAAAAGCATTTGGGAGGATTGTGCTCTGCAGTTTTCAGGGTCTTTGTTGAAAGTTCAGTGAATTAATTTTCTCCAAATGATCAGAGGCTGTACAGAATCATCAGAGGTTGTACAGATGCAGTCGGGTTAACTTTGACTTTAGACGGCAGTGTATATCGCACAATATCAGTTTGGCCATCCGTTAAACCACTCTCCCAATTTTTGTTTCCATGGAAATAGCAATCAGGGGAGGTGTTTAACGAGTGGCCAAGCCGATAATCACGTGTTTTACATTATTCTCTAAAGTCAAAGTTTCCACCAGTAGATGCTGGGCATTAAGGTGCAAAAATTAACAAGTAGCTTGGCCGTAATTCATTATCAGCTTCTAATGTTGTTTATATTACAGCATCAGAGAGCCTCATCCGAATTTTAACTCCTCCTGAGCTATTCTTACTTTCGATATTGAATAGGTCAGTAATCTGCTGGCTGATTTGGTGACGTTCAGAGAAATCAGTTAATATAATAAGTTTTAGGGCTAAAAATTTGGGGGCTTTACGCCACCCGTTACCGTCAAAAAAAATCGCGAAAAGAGGGCGGCCGCCATTCCGTCGCCAGCTGGTGATAGATCCCGCGGCATCCTCCATTTTCCTAGGCCCGGTAAGATCCATCGGCCTGTAAATTAAAACGGGGGAGCGGTGACGTCACACGCCGACTTAACGTCACCACGGCGAACTTGGACTTTTGCGCTGAGATCAGCGCTGGGTCCTAAGCTCACCGTGTAAGCCCAGCGTGCAAGCAGACTCACAGAGGCACTGTCAGCACCTCCTAAAGGGACACACATCCTTTAGGTAAGTTTGCATTTAAGGTATTGGACTAGTTTTTTTTGATTTTACTGAAGTAGTGGCTTGCTGCAATAGATATTAAAAGTTTTTTAAGTGTGTAGGGAGTGTTTCTGGATGCTTACAAGGCCTCGGATGGTAAAGGAAGGCCCCTGAGAAGACAGAAAATGCTGGAAACACTCAGCAGATCAGGCAACATCGGTGGAGAGAGAAACAGAGTTCACGTCTCAGGTCAAGATGCTGCCTGACCTGCTGAGTATTTCCAGCATTTTATGCTGTAATTTCAGATTTACAGCATTGGCTCGCAGGGGGAAGAGGAGTACGCAGAAGATGAAGAAACAAAAGAGGAAGAAGCTGAAGAGGAGGAAGCAGAAGGAAGGATGCAACCCAGACAGCCCCTTTCTGGCCAGGATATTCGGGATGGTAACATCCGCCTGTGGTCCCAGTGACCACAACCCTAAATCCCCTTTCAACATTAGTCCCACACCTTACCTTCCCCATTACTGACAATCACAGTGTCCTCTTGGCCACGATGCTGAAATAAAAGTTACCACAAAGCAAACTTTCCAATCCAACTTTATACATCTATCCATCCAATATGACATCAAGAAATCAACTCATCACAGTTATCCATTCTCTTAGTGACTGTCTTGTGTGTGCCTTTGCCTATCCTACTGATGTCACGCAGTGCTACCCCAGTGGCTGCAGCATGGCTGGCGGAAGGTTACTGAGTTTCAATGGGGGACACTGCAAATGGCCTTGCTGGTTGACCTTGAGGAGCTGGCGGCTGGGAGTGTTAAATCAATCATCATCTTCTTGTTCTCCTTCACTCTCCTCTCCCTCTTCTTGGCCAATCACTGGCTGGGCAGGCTGCATTTCTTGGGTGTGTGAAATGAGGAAGGCACAAGGGTGGAGTTTTGGTGAGGGGAGGGTGGGAAAGCAAGAGGTCCATGCCAGAAGGAGGATAACATATGAGGATACCAGCATCTTGGATCCTTTCTGCCCCGCCGCTGGCCAAGGGCTCAGTCATGCCCCTGCCAAGAATGGCCTGTACCGTCTCCTTCAATGGGGTGAGGTGAGGCTGGGATTGGGAGATGTGTCTCATGATTGGTGCATATTGTTGGTAGGTGAGTGATTGGAGGTGGGGGTCATGCATTAAGCAGTGTGTGAGGCTAGTGGTGCAGTTGGTAGGAGACGGCTTTTGAATATGCATTCACTGACCTTGACCAGTGGTCTGAGGTCAGGAGGCTTCTTTGGGCACTGGAGCCATGTGGTGGGGGTGACACTGCTGGCAGTGACAGCCTCGGTGATGTGGTCCAACATCCTTCTTTCTGGAGGGCCTCTCTTGCAGTATTGACCCCCTGCACAAAGCTGGAGTGCTGCGTGCGAGACCCTGGGTGCCCCTTTCCTGGCTTGCTGAGCCACTTGTGTTGGTGCGGAAGCACTTTTCCCATTTTTTGAGTTTCAGAAGGGAAGTGCTGAAGACTCCCATTTAGGACTCATTTTTAATGTTCATTTTTTTTAAAGGCAGTTAGGGCTGAAAACTGCATTTTTTCATTTCATTTTTATTTTCATTAGTTCAGAAGGCATTGCATTTTTAAGGCATTGACATTTAATTTCCCACAGTTCCTTGCAAACATAAGAACATAAAGAACATAAGACGTAGGAGCAGGAGTAGGCCATTTGGCCCCTCGAGCTTGCTCCGCCATTCAATAAGATCATGGTTGATCTGATCTTGGCCTCAGCTCCACTTCCCTGCCCGCTCCCCATAACCCTGGACTCCCTTATTGTTCAAAAATCTGTCTATCTCCACCTTAAATATATTCAATGACCCAGCCTGCACAGCTCTCTGGGGAAGAGAATTCCAAAGATTCACAACCCTCTGAGAGAAGAAATTCCTCCTCATTTCCGATTTAAAAGGGTGCCCCCTTATTCTGAAATTATGCCCCCTATTTCTAGATTCCTCCACGAGGGGAAACATCCTCTCTGCATTTACCCTGTCAAGCCCCTTCAGAATCTTATATGTGTCAATAAGATCCCCTCTGATTCTTCTAAACTCCAATGAGTATAGGCCCAACATGTGTTGTCTTGACTGAAAGAACAATGGCCCAGAAATTCGGCTCTCCACAGGTGAGTACGCACGGGGTACTCACCCGTAGGCCGAATGGAAGTGCCGGTTTTCTGCATGCACTGTGCATGTGCGGGAAACTGGCACTTCCGATCCTCTGAACGAAGGGGTTCAGAAGTCGAACGCGCGCGCAGGGGAGGCTGCGCGTGCGCTTTGTACTTAGGTTTTTTTTGCAGGTTTTCACGCGAGGTTAAGCCTGCAGGATTTACACATTTAAAAAGCAGGCGTAAGGCCTGCTTTTTACAAGGTAAGTGGTCAATTAATTAAAATTAAAACTTTTTTCCACAGGTTTATTATTTTTGAATACTTTAAAGCAAGGTAAGTTTATTTTTAGCCCCGTTTTTTTATAAAATTATTTTTTTCAAAAATTTAAATTATTGTTTAAAATAGTTATTTAATGTAATTTATAGTTTATTTAAGAAGTGTGATTTAAAAAAAAATTATTTGAAGGTTTACTGCTATTTTGGGGCCCGTAGTATTCATAAGTTTTGACAGGTCTTCGTGGCAATCTTATGAATGGGCTTTTCCCTCCTCCAATTGGCTGCCCATGGCTCACGTGATCCCAGGGGACGCATCGCACTAACTACGCCCCTGGGACACGCAAGCACAGCGCGCCGGCAGCTGGGCCAGGCCCCGGAGCGGAATTCCACGGGGCACTGCAGCTCAACTGCCGGCGCACAAGGCAAGTGCAGGTCGGGGGCTTGCACCCACGGGAAGCCCCCGACCCGAATTTCTGGGCCAATGTCTGACAGTGGAGTGGAGGGAGCAGTTAATGAATGGTATTGCAGAGTGAGAGCAGCAGAGGGTGCGAGCAGGGAGAGAAGATCACTTAGAGACGGTGGTGCTAGATTATAGGGGGATTTGTAATTGCGATGGGAGACCTTGAAGTCCATATACTGAGGCACAAAAAGCCAGTGGAGCCTGGGCCAATGCGTATGCGCCCAACCTGCTTAACCGTTCTTCATAAGATAACCACTTCATCTCCGGAATAAACCTCGTGCACCTTCTCTGAACTGCCTCCAATGCAAGTATATCTATCCTTCCTTAAATAAGGAGACCAAAACCCTATAGCCTCGCTTCCAGAGGCTGTTAGAAGCTGGAATGGCGCTTCAGGATGGGAACTTCGACTCCCATGCCTGCACTAATGCCACCAGGAGGGTGTTACACGGTAAGTTAGAGCTGGGCTAAAAATCTTTAGCCCCCCAGCGCGAATTTTTCCCTGGTAGCTCTTCGTCCATTTTCAGCGGCCGTTAACTCGAGTTGCCTGTGACATCAGCAATCCTCGTGGCGGCCACGAATTTTACCCCCACAGTATTTGTTTGAAAATATTTAGCCCAGTTGCTTTTCCACTTGCTCAGCAATGGGCGGCACTTTCAGCCCATTTAGAGCCACAATGGAAAAACTCATCATCAACAAGTCATGCCTGCCACAAAATCGTTTTACTTGCAGTACCTCTTATAATCTGTGAATGGAGCTGTTTGTTCTACAATAACACCAACTGTCCCTATGTGAATGTTCTAGTTTGGGGGGAAATTATGAGTTAGTCGTGGTGGAACTGTGATGAAATCATAGTAAAAATTCTTGAAACAGCTACGGGCATGTTTTGTGGAGCAAGTTAATTTTGTTCTGCTATGTTTTTCACACAAACACATGTGTTTGCGTGGTGTGGGGCTCCACGGTCTCGAGACTTGCTCTCTGGTTTCCAAGGTTGTGAGTCCTGCACTTTGCTGCTTTATTTGCGTCTGTGGGCTGCAATGGGTGTCTTGGTTTCGCTGTGCAGAAGTCACTGCATCCAGGGCTTGGTAGAAAAGTGTACTGAAGACGTTGTTGTATGGGGAAACCCAGCTCGACAAACAGTTTTAAAAGACATCTCACGTACAAAAATGAATACGAAACCTAATATAGAGTACAGAGCAATCTCAGAGACAGAGCACGTATGGATGCATACATGCACAGAAACAATAGGCAAGATTAAACCTGCGCTTTGTTTATAGTTGCAATTCAAAAACAATTATTGTTTATAGAAAGGTATTTATAGGTGACAAACAATGACTGTTCAAAAAATATTATTTTTCTCAGCGCAAAAGACTTTTTCCGTGGTCTATCAGGATTTCATCGAATCATGGAATCATAGAAACATTATGACACAGAAGGAGGCCATTCGGCCCATCGTGTCCGTGCCGGCCGGAAAAGAGCTACCCAGCCTAATCCCACCTTCCAGCACTTGGTCCGTAGCCCTGTAGGTTACGACTCTTCAAGTGCACATCCAAGTTTTTTTTAAATGTGATGCAGGTTTCTGCCTCTACCACCCTTTCCGGCAGTGAGTTCCAGACCCCCACCACCCTTTGGGTGAAATTTTTTTTCCTCATCTCCCCTCTAATCCTTCTACCAACTACTTTGTCAGCTGTGGCTCAGTTGGTATCACACTCGCCTCTGAGTCAGAAAGTTGTGGGTTCAAGTCCCACTCCAGGGACATGCGCACATAAAGCTAGGCTGACACTCCAGTGCAGTGCTGAGGGAGTGCTGCACTGTCGGAGGTGCCGTCTTTCGAATGAGATGTTAAACTGAGGCCCCATCTGCTCTCAGGTGGATGTAAAAGATCCCATGGCACAATTTCGAAGAAGAGTAGGGGAGTTATCCCCGGTGTCCTGGCCAATATGTCTCCCTCAACCAACATAACAAAAACAGATTATCTGGTCATTTTCACATTGCTGTTTGTGGGAGCTTGCTGTGTGCAAATTGGCTGCTGCGTTTCCCACATTACAATAGTGACTCCACTTCAGAAGTGCTTCATTGGCTGTAAAGCGCTTTGAGACGTCCAGTGGTCGTGAAAGGCGCTATATAAATACAAGTCTTTCTTTCTTTAAATCTATGCCCCCTGGTTCTTGACCCCCCTGCTAAGGGAAATAGGTCCTTCCTATCCATTCTACCTAGGCCCCTCATAATTTTATACATCTCAATTAAATCTCCCCTCAGCTTCCTCTGTTCCAAGGAAAATAACCCCAGTCTATCCAATCTTTCCTCATTGCTAAAGTTTTCCAGTCCTGGCAACATCCTCATAAAACTCCTCTGCACCCTTTCCAGTGCAATCACATCCTTCCTGTAATGTGGTGATCAGAACTGCACGCAGTACTCAAGTTGTGGCCTAACCAGTGTTATATACAGTTCTAGCATAACTTCCCTGCTCGTGTATTCTATGCCTCGGCTAATAAAGGAAAGCATTCCATATGCCTTTTTATCTACTTTATCGACCTGTCCTGCTACCTATAAGGATCTGCGGACATACACTCTAGGTCCCTCTGTTACTCCACACCTCTCGGTATCCTCCCATTAATTGTGCATTCCCTTGCCTTGTTGCCCCTCCCCAAATGCATTACCTCACACTTTTCCAGATTGAATTCCATTTGCCACTTTCCTGCCCAACTGACCAGTTCATCGATATCTTCCTGCAGTCTAAAGCTTTCCTCCTCACTGTCAACCACACGGCCAATTTTTGTATCATCTGCAAATTTCTTTATCATAGAAACATAGAAGATAGGAGCAGGAGTAGGCCATTCAGCCCTCCGAGCCTGCTCCGCCATTCAATGCGATCATGGCTGATCATCCAAATTCAGTACCCGATCCCTGCTTTCTCCCCAAACCCCTTGATCCCTTTAGCCTTAAGAAATATATCCAACTCCTTCTTGAATATATTTAATGAATTGGCCTCTACTGCCTTCTGTGGTAGAGAATTCCACAGGTTCACCACTCTCTGGGTGAAGAAATTTCTCCTCATTTCTGTCCTAAATGACCTACCCCTTATCCTTAGACTGTGACCCCTGGTTCTGGACTCCCCAACCATCGGGAACATCCTTCCTGCATCTAGTCTGTCCAGTCCTGTCAGAATTTTATAAGTTTCCATGAGATCCCCTCGCATTCTTCTAAACTCCAGCGAGTACAAGCCGAATCGTCCCAATCTCTCCTCATACGTCATTCCTGCCATCCCCCCTACATTTAAGTCTAAATCATTAATATGTACTGCAAAAAGTAAGGGACCTAGCACTGAGCCCTGTTGTACCCCACTGGAAACAGCCTTCCAGTCGCAAAAACTCCCCTTAACCATTACCCTTTGCTTCCTGCCACTGAGCCAATTTTGGATCCAATTTGCCACTCTCCCTTGGATCCCATGGGCTTTTACTTTTTTGATCAGCCTGCCATGTGGGACCTTATCAAAAGCCTTGCTAAAATCCATGTAGACTACATAAAAAAACACTGTCCTCATCCACCTTCCTTGTTACCTCCTCAAAGAATGCAATCAAGTTAGTCAGACACGACCTTCCCTTAACAAAACCATGCTGACTGTCCTTGCTTAATCTGTGTCTTTCTAAGTGAAGGTTTATACTGTCCCTCAGAATTGATTCCAGTAATTTTCCCGCCACCAACGTGACGGTGCACCCTCAGAGGCTGGAGACTCCTCTGAGAAGTCGTCTTCCTCTACCTCCTGGACAGTGGGGGGGGGGGGGGGGGGCTTTTGATGGACCTGTGGAAGAGCAAAGAGATGATTTAGAAATGTCATCTCAAGAATGGGTAACGATACCAGTATACACATGATGAACATTCATTGGCTGCTGACATCAGTCCCCATATGAGTGACTGCTGTGTGCCACGTGGCTGTATAAGAATATAAGAACATAAGAAATAGGAGCAGGAGTAGGCCATTCGGCCCTTCGTGCCTGCTCTGCCATTCAATGAGATCATGCTGATCTTCTGCCTCAATTGCATTCACCGGCCTTATCACCATATCCCTTGATGCCCTTACTAGTCAGAAATCTATTGACTTCTGTTTTGAATATACCCAATGACTGAGCCTCCAGAGCCCTCTGGGGTAGAGAATTCCAAAGATTCACCACCCTCTGTGTGAAGAAATTTCTTCTCATCTCAGTCCTGAATGGCCTACCTTTTATCCTAAGGCTGTGGCCCCTGGTTCTAGACTCCCCAGCCAAGGGAAACATTCTCCCAGCATCCAGCCTGTAATAATTTTGTATGCTTCTCTTTCTTCTGAATTCAAGAGAATACAGGCCTAGTTTACTCAATCTCTTCTCATACGACAGTCCCGCCATCCCAGGAATCAATCTCGTGAACCTTTGTTGCACTCACTTTATGGCAAGTATATCCTTCCTTAGGTAAGGAGACCAAAATTGTACACAGTACTCCAGGTGTGGTCTCACCAAGGCCCTATATAACTTCTTTACTCCTGTACTCAAATCCTCTTGTAATGAAGGCCAGCATACCATTTGCCTTCCTAATGGCTTGCTGCACCTGCACATTCACTTTCAGTGACTCATGGATAAGGACACCCAGGTCCCTTTGAGCATCTGCATTCCCCAAGTTTCACCATTTAGGAAATACTCTGCCTTTCTGTTTTTTCTACCAAAGTGGATAACTTCACATTTATCCACATTATATTCCATCTGCCATGTTCTCGCCCACTCACTGAGCCTGTCGAGATCCCCTTGAAGACTCTTCACATCCTCTTCGCAACTTACACTGCCACCTAGCTTTGTGTCATCAGCAAATTTGGAAATGTTACATTTAGTCCCCTCATCGAAATCATTGATAGATTGTGAATAGCTGGGGCCCAAGCACCGATCCTTGCGGTACCCCACTAGTCACAATCTGCCATCCTGAAAAAGACCCGTGTATCCCTACTCTTTGTTTTCTGTCTGTTAACCAATTCTCAATCCATGCTAGTATATTACCCCCAATTCCACGTGCCCTAATTTTGTTCACCAACTTCTTGTGTGGAACCTTATCGAAGGCCTTCTAAAAATCCAAATACACCACATCTACCAGTTCCCCTTTGTCTACTCCACTAGTTACATCCTCAAAGAACTCCAATAGGTTTGTCAAACAGGATTTCCCTTTCATAAATCCATGTTACTATGCCCAATCTTACTTAGTTTCTAGGTGCCCAGTTATTGCATCCTTTAAAATAGATTCCAACATTTTCCCAACTACTGATGTGAGGCTAACAGGTCTGTAATTTCCCGTTTTCTCTCTCCCTCCTTTCTTAAATAGCGGGGTTACATTTGCTATTCTCCAATCTGCAGGAACCATTCCAGAATCTATAGAATTTTGGACGATGACAACCAATGCGTCCACTATCCCAATGGCCACCTCTTTCAAAACCCTAGGATGTAGGTCATCCGGTTCTTGGGATTTATCGACTTTTAGTCCCATTAATTTTGCTAGTACTGTTTTTTTACTAATTATAATTTCCTTAAGTTCCTCATTCTCGCCACACCCTTGGTTTTCTCGTATTTCTGGGAGGTTTTTTGTGTCTTCCTCCGTGAAGACAGAAACAAAGTATTTATTTAATTTCTCTGCCATTTCCTCATTCCCCATTATAAATTCTCCCATCTCTGACTGTAAAGGACCTACATTTACCTTCGTCAGTCTTTTCCTTTTCACATACCTATGAGATGTGAAAAGGAAAAGACTGAGATGTAATTCTGTCACCAGGTTGCTGAGATGTCCTCCTCTCTCCATCTCCCACCTCCAGCTGCTCTGAAACTCCTGAGACGTCCGGAGCAACCTCCTCTGCTGGAGTTAACGTGGCCAATAATGGAAGGCCACCTCCGGTTCTCTCCCTCTCCCTTTTATTGTGGGGTCGCTTCTCCTGCAAGGAGGGAAAGAAGAGAAGTTTGAGTGAGAGTGATGGAATGAGTGTAAGAAATTCGAGGGTAACTATAAGGGAGTGTGATGGCCATGCCAACTGGCCTCCTTGTGTGGTGTTAGTTGGTATGATTGCATTAAAATGAGGATGAGTGTGAGGGGTGGCTAGTCAGATGGGGATGTGATAATGTAGATAGAGAAAGTGGGATGGGAGGACATGCAAGGTATGTTGGTGTGAGTAATGATGTGCAGGAGTAGGCGTGGGAAGGCAGAATGATGGGGATGTGATGAGAGGCACAGCAGGATGAAGTTCAGTGTGACTTTGTACTCGCCTTTCCTGATCTAATGAGGCCATTAAAGTGCTTCCGGCACTGCACCCAGGTCCTCCTCACAACATCCCTGCTGTTCACCTCCTGTGCTATCTCCAGCCAGGCTCTTTTGGTCTGCTGGGGAGGTCTCTTGCACCCATCAGAAGGGAAGAGGACCTCCCTGCGTGCTCTCACTCCCTCCACAAGCATATTGAGGGAGTCATCTGAGAACCTGGGTGCAGCCCTCTGCCTCTGTGCAGTCATGTGTGCAAGGCTGAGCAAGACCCAAATGATAAAATATATTGCCTGCACACTCCTAGATGAACCTTCAAATGCAATGTGGCCAAGACTTCTTTAAATATCCCAGCTGGGAATGAGTCATCGACGACATCGTCAGACCCGCATCATTTAATAGGGCCGGGTAACGCACAGGCCTGCCTTAAAGGGCTCATTAAGGGAAAGACGTTCTGAGGAGTGGCGTGAAATGAGGAATGGGGTCCCGGCCCGCCACACCGACCGCCGCTCCCAACCCGCCCAGGTAAAGAAAATTCCAGCCCCCATTTTCTTTCCCCTGATGGATGTTAATTCCATCCTGTGACTCTCTCTTTATAACAAAGGTCCTATAACCATCCTCGCCATTCTTCTCTGAACTCTGTCCAATGCATCAATGTCCTTCTACAGGTAGGATGTGCAAAACTGTACGCATTAGGCCCCATTTTAACCGGGAGCAGGAATTGGGCTAGAGGAGGGCGAGGTGAGCGCCAAACCACCCCTGGCCTCAGCAGTGTGCGGCCAGGGCAATTTTAACTCCCAAATATCATCTGTATGACCCCGTTCAGTTGCCCGACCGAAACGGGCAGGAAGCGACAGCTGGCCAGTGGGCAGGGGTGTACTTTTGGGTGGGAGGCAGCCGCCAGCCAGAATCGAAGGAATGGACCCTCAGGTGGGTCACGGGAAAGGTGGTTTCAGGAGGGTCTCCTGTTGAGGGTGGAGGGGGGGTGGCAGCCGGGGAGCCCGGGGTAGGGAGTCTTGAACGCTCCTTGTTTGGCCCCCTAGGAGCACTTGTAAGGGGTTTTTCTCCGATACTGGTCCCCCATTACACACAGTTCTTGGACGTCAGGATTTATAAGAACAAAATACACACGGCACAGGGTTTTGGCTCAACTTTTGATTCGTTCATTTATTGAACACACCCACACAATTACTTCCCCAGTATAAATCCCTACGATTTATATCAGGCTAACAACCCCAAAATACAGACCCCTACGCAAGGGTCATTTGCATCGAATCAATATGACACAGTTAAACCCGTCTGCGATTTGACTGTTACATATAAAGTTACCCAGACTCGATCACAAAACCCTTATTGTGATCTGACTGAAACTTACAACTTACTCAGACTCAATCACAAAAGCCCCCTCTATGATTTGACTGAAACATACAATCACCACTGTCTCCTGTTGATTGTAGGCCCGAATCTTTCTGCTCGCTGTTCTTCTGACGGCTTCCCACACCGACCCTCTTCGAAGTGACTCTTCCTTTAAACCAAAACCAACTTGCAATCTTGAAACACATTTCCTGGCCCCCTCCTGAGCATACGATGGCCGTTTCAAAATGTGTGAATGTCTCTAGCAGAGAACGCTTGATGGCTAATTGTCCCTCGTATTGTCCATTAATTAGAGATACCTTTTGTCATAAATCGCAACTTCTACAAGAAGTAACTCAGGAAGTACTACTGAACAGCCAGCTGAGGGCGCCGTCTGAGGAGTATAAATACTCGGGCGTGGGCCCAACTTGGCCAGAGACAATCTGGAAACAGGAAGCTAGTGACTAGAAACATAGAAATAGGAACAGGAGTAGGCCATTCGGCCCTTCGAGCCTGCTCCGCCATTCAATGAGATCATGGCGGAGTAGGCCATTCGGCCCTTCGAGCCTGCTCCGCCATTCAATGAGATCATGGCTGATCTTCGTCTGAGATCATAGCTGATCTTACCAGTTCAGTACCCCGTCCCCGCCTTTTCTCCATAACCCTTAATCCCCTTAGCCTTCAGAAATATATCCAATTCTCTCTTGAAAATATTTATTGAATTAGCCTTCACAGCCCTCTGTGGCAGGGAATTCCACAGGCTCACCACTCTTTGAGTGAAGAAATTCTTCCTCATCTCTGTTTTAAATGATTTGCCCGCTATTTTTAGACTGTGGCCCCTGGTTCTGTGCTCCCCGGCCATTGGAAACATTCTCTCTGAATTCAGCCTGTCCAGGCCTGCCATAATTTTATATGTTTCGATGAGATCCCCTCTCAATCTTCTAAACTCCAGTGAGTACAAGCCCAAACTATTTAATCTCTCTTCGTAGGTCATTCCCGCCATTCCAGGTATCAGCCTGGTGAATCGCCGTTGCACTCTTTCCATGGCAAGAACATCCTTCCGCAGATGGGGCGACCAAAACTGTACACAATACTCCAGATGCGGTCTCACCAGCACCTTGTACAGCTGTAGTAAGGTATCCCTATTCCTATACTCGAACCCCCTTGATATGAAGGCCAACATACCATTTGCCTTCTTAATCGCCTGTTGCACCTGCATGCTCTCCTTCAGTGACTGGTGCACAAGAACACCCAGGTCCCTCTGCACTTCCCCATCTCCCAATCTATTGCCATTTAGATAATAATCTACCCTCCTGTTTTTACCCCCAAAGTGGATAACCTCGCATTTATCCACATTATAGTGCATCTGCCACGTATCCGCCCATTCCCCCAACCTGTCCAAATCGCACTGTAGCCTCCTGACATCCTCATCAGAGCCCACCCCTCCTCCTAGTTTAGTGTCGTCAGCGAATTTGGAAATATTGCATCCAATTCCCTGATCCAGATCATTTATATATATTGTGAACAGCTGGGGTCCCAGGACAGATCCTTGCGGCACCCCGCTGGTCACTGCCTGCCACTCCGAAAACGAGCCGTTTATTCCAACTCTCTGTTTTCTATCCGCCAGCCAGTTCTCTATCCACGTTAATACTTTGCCCCCAATCCCATGAGCCTTAATTTTGCATGATAATCTTTTGTGTGGAACCTTATCGAAGGCTTTCTGGAAGTCAAGGTACACCACATCCACTGGCTCTCCCCCATCTATTTTACCAGTTACTTCCTCAAAAAATTCCAGCAGATTAGTCAAACACGATTTACCCTTTGTAAATCCATGTTGACTCTGTCCGATCCTTTCCCCATTTGTCAAGTGCTCCGCTATTTTATCCTTAATAATGGACTCTAGCATTTTGCCCACAACCGATGTAAGGCTTACTGGTCTATAATTCCTTGCTTTCTCTCTACCCCCCCTTTTTAAATATTGGGGTAACATTAGCTACCCTCCAATCCACGGGTACTGTTCCCGAGTCAATGGAGTTCCGGAAGATGATCCTTAGAGCATCTGCTATCTCCAGGGCCACCTCCTTAAGTACCCTAGGATGTAGTTTATCAGGCCCCGGGGATTTGTCGGCCTTCAGTCCCCTCAACTTACCCAACACCATATCCCTAGAGATACTAATTTCTGTCAGCTCCTCCCTCTCATTAGTCCCTATGTTTGCCGATATTCCTGGGAGGTTATTTGTGTCCTCCTTTGTGAATACAGAACCAAAGTATGAGTTTAATTGGTCTGCCATTTCCTTATTCTCCATTATATATTCTCCCGAATCGGACTGCAAGGGACCGACTTGGGATTTTACCAGTCTTTTCCTCCTGATATACCGATAAAAGCTTTTGCAGTCTGTCTTTATGTTTGCTGCAAGTTTACTTTCGTATTCTATTTTCCCCTTCCTGATTAATCCCTTTGTCCTCTTTTGCTGTATCCTGTACTGCCCCCAATCTTCCGGTCTGGTGCTTTTTTTTGCCAGTTGATATGCCCTTTTTTTTGATTTTATGCTGTCCCTAATTTCCCTCGTTATCCACGGTTGAGTCACCTTTTTAGGTTTATTTTTATGCCAAACCGGTATAAACATGTTCTGGAATTCTTCCATTCTATCTTTGAATGCTTGCCATTGTCTCTCCACTGTCAATCCCCCCAGAAACACCACCCAATCAATCTTACCCAATTCCTGTCTCATACCCTCGTAATTCCCTTTATTTAAGTTCTGGACCTTAGTCTCTGATTCAATTTCCTCACTCTCCATCTCGACTGAGAGCTCGATCATATTATGATTGCTCTGACCCAAGGGGCCTCGTACAAGAAGATTGCTGATAAGTCCCTTCTCATTGCACAATACCCAGTCTAAAATGGCCTGATCTCGAGTCGGCTCCTCGACATATTGGTCCAGATAACCGTCCCGAAAACATTCCAGGAATTCCTCCTCCTCAGAATTTTTACTTCTACTAACTAGACCTCCATGTTTTGTTACAAGTCGATTAAAGCCTTGCTTTATGTACAACCAAGTGCGTAGTGAGTCTTTATTACGTCACCTTTCTGACAATGCAACCTTCCCAAGGTGACAGCATATGCTAGTTGTTGGTTTCTGTTAGCATTTGTATTCAAATGGTTCAAGACCCGGTCCATTATCTAGGCCTGCGCTGATACTAGTTATACTGGGGCAATGGTCTTCTTTAACAATGTAACCCCTTAAGGTAAATGAATATGCGAATGTTCTTGTTCAGAAGCATTCGTATTTTAGATTGTCTGTGATCATTGATATCCAGTCTCTTGGTGGTTCATAGTTTTGGCTGCAATGTTTGAATTAACCCTTTATTGCCCATCTCTTTTTGCGGGCTGTGCAGTTCTGGGTTTTTATATTTCATAGTCCAATTTTTACCGTCGTGGAGGAGGAACGGATCCTACACACTCCTGCTCCTCTCAGCCCCACAAGGGAATTAGAAAAGTAAAAAAAAAAATACCTGTTTAACCTTCATTGGCCCGAGCTTCTGTCCCTGTTATCTTTACCCGGAGGGAAAGCTAGAATGGTTAAAATAGCAGTCGAGGCCCGATGATGTCATTAGACCCTAATCTGCATATTTAAAGAAAGACCTCGCCAGCTTCTATCGGGCATCCCTGCCTCCTTCTCAGAAGAATAGGTTCAAATAGAAGGTAGTGGAGACAGAATGGGATTGCTAGGGAATCGATGTTTTTAATTATAAGTTTATAAGTTAATCCACAAGGTAATAGAGTTCAAAGGCAGCTCTTGACTTTCATAGGAATTAAGCATACAATGATAACTATTATTACCAACAATTACACATATACAATGATAACCACTATTAATAATAATTTCACATATACTCAGGGCCACACTTATGATGCAAGGTAAGGCTCCTCGTGAACTTTAACAGCCTGCCCACTCAATTTCCGCCGGGCGGGTAACTTTAAAAATCACCCTTATTATTTTAATATTATCGTAGCAGATGCAGCATCTGTTCATTCGCACCCCACATGATCATCTGGGGCTACAAACACTTCTTCAGTATAAGAGAGTGAGGTAGTTATTGGTTAGCACCTGACTACAGATGTGAAGTGCGACTGCAACATGCAGCGAAGAAGTTGGTCTGAGGATCTCCGTAAACTGGGACTTGGACCCCATTAACATGAAACCCCATCCACCACCTTAAACATTCACTCCCTCCACCACCGGCGCACCGTGGCTGCAGTGTGTACCATCTACAAGATGCACCGCAGCAACTCGCCAAGGCTTCTTCAGCAGCACTTCCCAAACCCGCGACCTCTTCCACCTAGAAGGACAGGGGCAGCAGGCGCATGGTAACACCACCACCTCCAAGTTCCCCTCCAAGTCACACACTATCCTGACTTGGAAGTATATCGGCTGATCCTTCATCGTCGCTGGGTCAAAATCCCTAGCAGCACTGTGGGAGCACCTTCACCACACAGACTGCAGCGGTTCAAGAAGTCGGCTCACCACCACCTTCTCAAGGGCAACTAGGGATGGGCAATAAATGCTGGCCTTGCCAGCAACGCCCACATCCCATGAATGAATAAAAAAAACAATTGGGCACCAATCTAGTGTCCCGATACAGCTCACTGCTCGAGCCCAGAGCAAGATCAGCTGGCTTGGATGTCGTCAGCGGCCCTTTGGTAGCTCCTGGGATGGGGGAGGCTAATGGGAGGGTCAAACACGGACTGGCAGCGGCCCACAGTATTGCCGTGGACCCAAGAAGGCCTGATTCTCTGAGATCCACATTCAGGTAAGTGAAAACAAATTTACTTACTTTGGCTTTGCTGTATAGCCTGAAAATCTAGTTGGAGATTGCACAGCGTAAGCGCCACCTAGTTTTAACCAATTTCAGAGTGGGGTCCGTAAACAGGCCCTGGCCCCTTATTAACATATGCAAGCCTGTATAAGGTGGCCTCCAGGGACGCCTGAATATCGCCCGAGCCAATATGGCATTGGACATATTTCAGGGCTCAGGTATAATTTATTCCGCTGTTTTATTTTCATCTCTGTACCATTGCTGGCTGTGCCTTCAGCTGCCTAGGCCCTAAGCTCCAGAATTTCCTCCCTTCACTTCTCTACCTCTCTTTCAGATGCACCTTAAAACCTACCTCTTGTCCTAATATGTGGTTTGGTGTCAAATTTTGTTTGATAACGCTCCTGTGAAGTGTCTTGGGAAGTTTTACTATGTTATATAAATGCAGGTTGTTGTTGTACTCCCAAAAACGGGCAAAATTTCTGCCCAAAAATTCTGAACTTGCTAAATTCTTTCATCAGGGCTATCCTGTGTAAAGAAAAACTACTCAGAGAACCTAATAATTTTAGAAGGACAAAAATAGAGGGGAATAAAGAAGCAAAGTGGAAAATGTAGAATCGATAATGCAGTAAAGAACATAAAAAGCTGGATCTAAGGCGGACAGCAGAGGAGAGGAAACTCAGCATGTACAAGGCTGGGTTCCTTTTTCGAGATTTCTTCCAACATCTCTCTACCATTTTAAGTCAGTGATAAGAGAGTGAGTCAAGCTTGAAAGCAAAGGAAGCAAATGAGTCAGGGAGATGCACTTTAGTCAACATATAATAGAGAAAAGCTCCCAGATAGGTCTTTGAAGATAACAAGTTGCAATTACCTGCTTTTAATTCATTTGGATTTATATTTCATTTGTGCAAGTATTTATTCGCCACAGAAAACTACACTTAGTAGCCCAGCAAAGTAGTGGCAATCTTTTTGTTTGTATGAATGACAAATATGAGTGTCAGCCTTTGAGAGTTAAAACTTCTATGGTACTTGTGAGCTTTTAACTGAGGTTAACTAGGATCAGTGAGATCAGAGCAAATTAGGCATTATTTACCAGAAGCAAAAATGATCACTCCAAGGATTGAAATATAAATATGCATTAACTATATATGCAGCCTCAATTAGGAACTGCGGTAACACAACAAGCAATCGCAATTCAGATTCAGCGAGCGTGTAATAAGGAAGTCCAGGTAAAGTGCATGGGGTTCTATAGGGCCTAATTGAAAAGCCTGACTCATAAATGCAATAATTACTGGCTGTTGGCCCCTGATTATCATTGAAGTGGGAGATTTATGCTTTTCCCAGACAACTGCAGTTATGATGGAGTTGAGTTTGGAATAAAAGCAAATATCAAGGCAATTATAAATTAACAGCAGGTTACAGTGACAAACAGGGAGGAAATTACGGTTAATGTGGGCCTAATTGTGAAGTATTATATACACACTATTCAGTGGAAATTAAACTAGCTACCAAAGGGCACTAAAACTGGAAGCCAAATCACAGTCAAGGGAGGGGAATAGTCATCAATTTTCCACTCAAAGCTCGGAGCTGTAATGCAGTGTACTACATTCAAAAGTCAGCGCGTCAGAGACAAAGCAGGGGAAAATTCATTTCCATTAAATAACACGACAGATGTAGAAGAAAACATTTGGGCATGACAGCGTTGGTAAAAAGAGAAATAATGAGCATGTGTCTGGAACAAGGTGCTACAGCTCTTGCTGTTATTCGGGTTATAAGATGGAAACGTTCTAAAACTCGTTCGTGTCAAATGACCATATTTAAATTGCAGTACAGAATCAGATATAGTTCCGACACTGATACAAGTTGGAATTGTGAACTAATGTTGCCAACAAAAGGTAAAAGTCGACTTATTTCTGCTTTGCTTTACTTCAAGCCAAAGTTTCTGCTGCGGTGGTGTTCAAAGCTTTGCAGTTAAGGCTACATTTTCCAAGTACACACTGGCAGTGAGGAACTTTCCCCCTCTCCCATCCCCACCTCCAGTGCTGCATATTGGAAAACATGGGCAATGCCCACCTTCACTCTCTTAAGCTGCAAACTCGAGTGCACCTGGCACGTACTGGCACGGTCACTCGTCACCCAATATACCCCAACCGCATTAAGCTCTACCAGGCTTTACGTAGCCAAATCATATTATCTATATTGGAGGCCAAGGACAACCCATGGCCCATTGTTCTCCATGATCAGCTGCCTACTTAAATCCTTTTCTCCTACCCTCACTTCCAGCACCAAGTGTAAAGAGTTCATGGATTATTTTTCATTCTCAAATACTGAGATTGCAGCTGCCTCTGCCACAACTTCCCCATTCTCTCGGTCAGCCCCAAGCCCCTGCTCACTGTACTCATGGTCCGCTGTCACTTTGTAGTTTTGCTCCCACCTTTCTCCATGCCCTCTCTAAGCTCGCCGCTTTCATCTCCACCCCTAGCTCCTTATACCCAACTCCTAACCACTCAATTACCTTTCCTATCATCCTTGCTGATATTTGTAATGGTTCCCTTTGCTCAGGCATCATCTCCCTTCCTTTCAAAAATGCAGGCGTAACCCATCCTCAAAAAGGCTACCCTTGACTCGTCGGTCCTCCCCAACAATCGCCTATCTCTAATCTCCATTTCTTCTCGAAGGTCCTTGAACATGTTGCCGCCTCTGAACTCCCAAAACACACTGCTGGAATCCCTTCAGTCTGGCCTGCACCCTGCTCACAGCACAAGGACGTCCTAACAAAAGTCACAAATGACATCCTTTATGACTGCAACCATAAGGGATAAGGAGGGCATTATCCCTTCTTGTACAGTTTTGGTCACCACATTACAGGAAAGATGTGATTGCACTAGAGAGGGTACAGAGGAGATTTACAAGGATGTTGCTGGGAGTAGAGAATCTTAGCTATGAGGAAAGACTGGATAGACTGGGTTTGTTTTCCTTGGAACAGAGGAGGCTGAGGGGAGACCTTATTGAGGTGTATAAAATTAAGAGGGGCCGAGATAAAGTGGATAGAAATGTCCTATTTCCCTTAGCAATGGGGTCAAAAACCAGGGGACACAGATTTAAAGTAATTGGTGGAAGGTTTAGAGGAGATTTGAGGGGAAATTTCTTCACCCAGAGGGTTGTGCGGGTCTGGAACTCACTGCCTGAAAGGGTGGTAGAGGCAGAAACCCTAACCACATTTAAAAAGTACTTGGATGTGCACTTGGGATGCTGTAACCTGCAGCAAGAGCTGGGAAGTGGGATTAGGCTGGATAGCTCTTTGTTGGCCGGCGCGGACACGATGGGCCGAAATGGCCTCCTTCCGTGCTGTAACTTTCTATGATTCTTTCTTTCTATGATTGTCTTGTTTGACCTCTCTGTGGTGTTCGCTGCAACTGACCACACTATCTTCCTCCAATGCCATTGCTCTGCTGTCCAACCCTGTGGGACTGCTCTTGCTTGGTCCCAATACAGCCAGCATATCTCCAGAAATGGTTTCTCTTCCAGCTACAAGGATCTATCCTTGGCCCTCTTCTTTTCCTCATTTGCACGCTGCTCCTCAGTAATATCTTTCACAGGGTCAGCGTTTATCTATATACATATATATATATACATATATATATATATATGCTAACCATGCCCAGCTCTACCTCCTCACCCCTTCCCTAAAACCCACAACAATCTCTGTGTAGTCAGACTGCCCAATATTTCTCCAACTGAACAGGATAGTTACCCACTATTTTATGGGCCTGGAGCTTTCGCTCAGTTGTGCCATTTTTTTCGGTGCAATTCAGCTGAAATCGGTGTAAGCGACGCAAAAGATCGCAGCATTTTAAGCACAATTTGCGTTCAGCGCAACTCGAGTTTCCACAATCATGCGCTCTCATTTTTAAAATGTTGCGCTGGAAGCGGGCCCCGCCCAAAGAATTAACCACGCCCCCTGGGTTTGCGGGCCTTTGAGAAGGCTTTAAAAATTAATCTGGTTCTTTTGGGCGCAAGGACACTAATAGGCACATTTTAAAAGTTTTTAAATGTGATTTTTGTTTTAATTTACTGAGAAACTGCCAATGTACCCCAATATAACTAGAAAATAGATTTATATTGTTAAGTCCGTGAATGATTGAGACACGGACTAGCAGGAGAGAAACAAACAAGTCTTTACTGGTGAAAGGTATAAACGAAACTAACCAACAGAGGCTCTCTAGTGCCTTTTATACAGGGGTGGTCACTGCCAGTATGCAGTCTGAGACCAGTTATTCTCTTAAAGGTACATACACAACAATTCCTCCCCTTTTAGATAAACAGTACATAACATTCATTTAACAACTAATGATAATGAATTACAATCACAATTACTGTTGCTAGATACATTGGTTAAGCTTAAGCAATTATAAGTTCAGTCTTTGAGGAGGCTTCCTGATTCTGTCTGGATAACGCCTCTTTGGAGTATCAGGTTCTTCTGGCAATGTTGAGTCGGAATCAATGTCGTTGTTTGGTTCATCTGCTTCCAATATTACCGGTTCTGCGGTAGCTGCAATTGGAACGTCAATTTCATTACCAGGTGTATCAGATCGTGGTGTGGAGTTGACGTTTTCCAGTGACTCTAGAATCTGGTCAGCATGGCGTCTTACAATGCTCTCCCCAACATCCACAGTATACATGAGAGGTCCTTGTCGTGTACAAATCGTTCCTGGCTGCCATTTCTCAGTGCGGTAGTTCCGGGCCAAAACTGGTTGACCTATCTTAAAACTCCTGGTCGGCCTTTCATTCATATTCTGAAACTGCCTGTTCTCCACATCTCTTCAGACGTTTGGCTTAACCAAATCCAAGCGGCATCGTAGTCTTCGATTGAAGAACATCATGGCTGGAGTTTGGTTGGTAACCGCATGTGTCGCATTCCGGTAGGCAAACAAGAAGTTGTCCACCTTGTGTTGTAGGGGTATATCTTCATTACACATTGCCTTGATAGCCTTCTTGAATGTTTGGACAAACCTCTCGGCCAATCCATTAGTGGCTGGATGATATGGGGCAGATGTGTAATGCTTAACACCATTGTTCTTTAAGAACCTCCGGAACTCTTCAGACACAAACTGTGGTCCATTGTCAGAGCAAATCTGTTCAGGCAGCCCATTCCTGGCGAATATGGTTCGTAAAACTGCGATAGTTTTTTCCGTGGTGGTTGAGGACATTTTTATTACCTCTGGCCACTTTGAATCTGCATCCACCGCAATTAAAAACATCGAGTCCATGAAGGGACCCGCAAAATCAATGTGCACCCTTTGCCATGGAGATGAGGGCCACTCCCATGGATGCAGAGGAGCTTGTGGTGGGGCGTTTTGGACCTTCTGGCATCCTGCACAGCTCTTAGTCATCTCTTCGATTTCCCTATCGATTCCCGGCCACCACACAAACGCTCTGGCTAAGCTCTTCATTTTTACCCCACCCAGATGACCCTCATGAAGCTCATTGAGCACTCTATCCGTCAACTTAGGTGGAATTACTACTCTGGATCCACACATCAAGGTTCCTCTGCACACTGACAGCTGTTCTCTTCTTGACGAAAATGCTGGCAGCAGTGGTTCGCCATGTGCTGGCCATCCCTTCACCGTTAAATCATAGACCCGTGATAGTGTCGGGTCATTCCGTGTTTCCTTTTCTATGTTTGCATTCGTCACAGGGAGACATTCGACTATGGTCGAGTGGAATAACTCCATTGGATCCACTGCAAGGTCGTCTTCTTCCACCGTCGGCAACGGTAGACGTGACAATCCATCAGCATTTCCATGCTGTTTAGTTCCCCTGTACTCGATGTCATATTGGTGTGCCCCTAGGAAAAGGGACCATCTCTGCAGCCGTTGTGCTGTCATTATCGGTACGCCCTTCTGAGGGTTGAAAATGGAGACAAGAGGTTGATGATCGGTTAGTAGAGTAAATTTTTGACCGTGCAGATAGTGATTGAACTTCTTCACCCCCCACACTAGGCTGAGGGCCTCTCTGTCAATCTGGGTGTAGTTACGCTCGGCAGAAGTTAACGAGCGTGACGCAAAAGCTATCGGCCTCTCCAAACCATCAAGGAATTTATGTGACAGTACCGCCCCAATGCTGTAGGGAGACGCATCACACGCCAGCCTGATTGGCAGTGCTGGGTTGTAGTGAGCCAATACTTCCTTCGAAGTGATTAAGTCCTTACTCTTCTGAAAAGCACGTTTACAATCATCGCTCCATTTCCATGCTACCCCCGTTCGTAGTGGATGCAGAATTGTCGACAAATTCGGCAAAAACTTATGATAGTGATTCACCAACCCGAGGAATGACCTCAGTTGCGACACATTTTCAGGCGCTGGGGCCTTAACAACCGCTTCAATTTTGTCAGGGGACTTATGTAACCCCTCTTCATCAATCACGTGGCCACAATACGATATCTGTTTCTTAAAAAATTCACACTTGGGGCGGTTGGCTCGCAGCCCATGTTCCCGTAGTCTAGTGAGCACCTGTTCTAGGTTGTTAAGGTGTTCACTGTCATCTTCACCTGTTACAAGGATGTCGTCCAAGTAACACTGAGTACCCGGAATCCCTTGCAGTACTTGTTCCATCGCTCTTTGCCATATCGCCAGAGCCGATGCTACTCCGAATACCAATCGATGATACTGGTAAAGACCTTTGTGAGTGTTTATCGTGAGATACTTCCTAGAGGACTCTTCAACCTCCATCTGCAAATATGCTTGTGCTAGGTCAATTTTTGTAAAACGCTTCCCTCCAGACAGTGAGGCGAAGATGTCTTCTATCCTTGGAAGAGGATATTGTACTGTGTGAAGGACAGGGTTCACCGTCACCTTGAAATCCCCACAGATGCGAATCTTCCTTGGCTCTCCGGACTTATTGCTTAACGTTTTCTTCATGATAGGAACGATGGGTGTCGCCCACTCGCTCCAGTCGACCTTAGACAACACGCCCGCCTTCTCCAGATTCTCCAGCTCTGCCTCGACGGCTGGACGAATTGCATATGGTACCGGTCTCGCTTTGAAAAACTTGGGAATTGCATTCTCTTCTATTTTTAACGAGGCGGTTACGCCTTTAAGCGTGCCCAGTTCTTGTTGAAATACCTCTTTGGCGTTAGCTAAGATTGTTGACAATCGTCCAGGAGTGATGTCTTCATCTTTTTTACCGTCCACCGTCATTGCATGAATGGAATGCCAATCTAAGTTTATCTTCCTGATCCATTCCCGTCCCAATAACGGTGGTCCACCATTTGGCAATATGTAGAGATACAATTTCCGTATTTTCTTGCCATTGTATTCGACAGGCACCCTTATTTTTCCTCTGGGGTATACTTTTTGCCCCGTATACGTCATCAAGACGATGGATGTCTCTCTCAAGGGTATGTGTGAAAATAGCCGCTCGTAGTCTCGTCGATTCATGACGGTTAGCGCTGATCCTGTATCCAATTCCATTTTAACTTGGGACCCTGCTATCGTGAGGGTGACCCAAATGGTTCGGTGATCCTCTTTTGCGATTACATTGTGAAGTTTGAGACAGCTTAATCTCCTGTTCTCGGATTCACTATCGCTCATCTGGTCTTTGGAACTACTGTCCGTCATCTTTTGTACTTTCTTGTACGGTTCCTTAGTAGCCTTTTTGTTGTCGCTGGTCTTATTCCTAGACCTACAAACTCGTGCAATGTGTCCAATCTTCCCGCATTGTCTGCATATTTTGTCTTTGGACCAGCAGTCCTTCTGGTCATGGTTAGTTCTGCCGCAGCGATAACATTTTGCAAATCCCCGTGTCATTTCGTGGGTGCCGTATTCCTGTGGTTTTTGTTGAATTTCTGCAGCTCCCCTGGCTGCTGCTTCATACGATACTGCCACGCTGAAAGCCTTGTCTAGCGTCAGCTCTTTTTCTGCGAGTAACTTCTTCTGTGTTCCTTCACTCAGGAGTCCACAGACAAATTTGTCCCGTAGGGTATCTGCCAGTCCTGCTCCAAACTGGCAGTGCTTTGATAGCTTGCGTAGTTCCGTAAGATACTCAGCATTGCTCTCATCTTTGTGCTGAGTTCTCCTGTGGAATTTAAATCTTTCCGCTATCAACAGCGGTGCAGGGTTTAAGTGCTCCTGTAGAACAGCAACAATTTAGTTAAAACTCTTCGCCTTCGGTTTGGCTGGAGTAATCAGATCCCGCAATAGGCCGTACGTTCTAGCGCCCATTACGTTTAGCAATATTGATGCCTTTTTCCCCTCCGCTATTTCATTTGCCTCGAAATATACCTCGACTCTTTCCACATACATGGTCCAGTCCTCTAATGTATTATCAAAAGCAGTGATACAGCCAGTCTTCGGCATCTTGCAAATCTAAAATGGCGCCTCCCGCGCTTTGCCTTCTTCTCCGATTTAACAAAATGGCGCCTCCCGCGCTTTTCCTTCTTCCCCGCTGTTGTTAGCACTGCTTTCCACGGTTTCTTGCGCGTATTCTTTTTCTTTTATTATCTTCCCGTCGTGGAGCGGACCCTCTGGAACACTTCCCTCCCTCTTCTGAGGTCTGAACGCTGCCCAGCTTCGAAACACCGGCCGCGCCCTGTATGCTCCACCCTCTCTCTCTCTCCTTGCTTCCCGACTCGCTGCCCGGCCCCGTTGCAGCCCAGGAAGGATCAGAGCACTACCTGCCACCAGCCCGATTAGCTGGTAAACCACGGACCGAGGAACCCAGCCTGGCTCTGGACAGTCTCTCCTGCAAGTTTTGAAATCGATGATTGACGGTCGATGCCCGTTTCTCGAGTTTCAATGGCCTATTTGTTTTAAAAAAAATTTTTTTTTTTCTTCTTTCTTCTGGCTCCGACCTTCAACACGTCGTCGGAGCTGCTGCTGAGTTGCAGGTAAGTTCGTTTCGAACTCGTCGCCAGTGTTAAGTCCGTGAATGATCGAGACACGGACTAGCAGGAGAGAAACAAACAAGTCTTTACTGGTGAAAGGCATAAACGAAACTAACCAACAGAGGCTCTCTAGCGCCTTTTTATACAGGGGTGGTCACTGCCGGTACTGCAGTCTGAGACCAGTTATTCTCTCAAAGGTACATACACAACATATATCTTTTTTAAAAGTGAGTTTCAGTCATTTAAATCGGGTTACTCAGAGGTGGTGGACTTGAGACGCTGATTAAAAATGCTTATTTTTTTGTGATAAACCCATTTTCAGCTGTATTAATCAAACTTCACCAAGTTAGCACTTTTAAATACAGGAAAGACATTTTTTTAAGCCCAATTTTTTTTTTTTAATTACGTTTGAAAACGTTGCCCAATCGCGCTGGTTCAGGGCAGGTTTTGTGTTCGGCGATATGCAAATCAGTTTGAGCAGAAACTTGGGGGGGGGGGGCAGGCGGAAAAAAACACTTTACAAAAATGGGCCCAATTTGTACTGGAGTCGGCAATGGTGCCCAAGCCCTAATCAAACCAGATGTTTATATTATTGCAGATGTTTGATAGAAAAACGATGATGTTAAAAAGCAGAAAATACTAGAATGCACAAATGGACTATTTATATTTGACTAGGGTCGTAACCCTTAATCAGACTTCCGATGTAGGAT
The DNA here is from genome assembly GCF_052327205.1 of Somniosus microcephalus. Lineage (NCBI taxonomy): Eukaryota > Metazoa > Chordata > Chondrichthyes > Squaliformes > Somniosidae > Somniosus > Somniosus microcephalus. The sequence continues at coordinate 32,208,933 of NC_141012.1, read as the reverse complement.
CAAAATAATTATCCAATCCATCTATTTTAAATGTTGATTGGCCTACTGTGTATCTGTAGGATTTTCTGTCTTTATTTCAGATTTCCAGCATTTTCAATTTTAAAATATTATCTATATATTATTTATATATATATCTACACACCTCACTCCAGCTGTTCTGCGTATTCAGGTTCTAGTCAGTAACAGCACTCTTTGAATATTGCTCTTTCATAGCATCACTGCAATGGATCAGGAAAGAAACTGTCCGACCTACAATTTGCCGACAAATCCTCTTATGCAAACTAAATGGCCGCCACACGTGCGATCAATAAAACCCTTCAGTCTCCATTCTACGGCAGTCTGCTCTATATTATACAGTTTCTGATGAAATAACTCACCTGGAGATGTTAGCTGACAAATAAAAGAGCTGGTTGGTTTCCGAAGCAATTAATGGAAAGCTGGCCCTCCAGAGAATTTCATCAGCTGCTTCAAGCCAGTAATGGTTAGGCCTTTGCCTTTACAAAATGGCTCCAAGAAGAGAACACAACACAAGACCACCTGCACCTGCTTCCTCAGCCTCCTTCTAGCTGCTAGCTTTAATTGGATGCCCCATTGTTTAAGGACCCTGGGCAGGATGTTATTGGTTTCAAGGACGAAAATACATTTCTTTTCAGCCAACTTCTATTGAATTGTGTTCAGTGCAGAAAAGGCTTTGGCTGTTTTGATGATCCAAAGAGATGTTGCTTTTACTAAAGGTCACAGTGAAACCGAGTTTGTGTAAAACACTTTCTCCAAAACTGAAAGAAGATTACAACGAAAAACATGCTGAAATATTTGCTCTGTGATAGTTTACTGCAGTTACAGTACGGTTAAAAAAAAATCCATACGTCAGTTTTTTATTCTCCCTTTCCTCATGCAGCATGTCCCAGTAAAGAAGTTATGTCAGTGGTGCTGTCTTTTGGATGACATGTTAAACCAAGTCACCATCTGCCTCCTCGGGTTGACGTAATAAAATTTCATGCCATTGTTTGAGGAAGAGCAGGGGAGTTCTCCTGGTGTATGGCCAACATTTAACCTTCAACCGATAGTAGTTAAACAGATTATCTACTCATTTATCTCTTAGCTGTGTGAAAATTGGCTGCTGTTTGTCCCTACATTACAACAGTGACTACACTTCAAAAGAACTTGATTGGCTGTGAAACACTTTGGGATGTCCTGAGGTCATGAAAGGCGCTATATAAATGCAAGTCTTTCTTACCTTAAAGCAGTAACTACGCTTCAAAAGAACTTCATTGGCTGTGAAGCATTTTGGGACATCCTGGAGAATATAAATGCATATTCTTTCTTTCTTATAAACCTGTATTAATCTTGGCTGTGATAATTACAAAGGTTTGATACATATTTCTAATGCACCCCTTCATTTCTGGACCATCTGGTATGATGATACTGTACATTGCACAGACAATCCTGCCGGTAACAAAACCCACCTGATCTTCCTTTCATTGAGATTAATGAAGGGAAATCCAGTAGGTTGTGTCAGGGGCCTATGATCCTGACCGTGAGATTTCCTTTTCTGCAGTCTGCCCAGGCGGTGCTTAACACCCAGGTGATAAAGACAAATATCCACCCCTATATCACGCAGCACAAGCCCTACTTTAGTAAGCACCAGCAAAGATTCAGGCACCCGCCATTCCATAAATTAATATTACCATTACAAGAGTATCGACCTGAAGGAAGTAGCTCCACCGGTACAGAAAGATGAATCAAAGAGACCTGTGTTGGACATGCGGGCTGGATTTTACCAGCCCTGAGGAGACGGGATTGGAGATGGGACTACGGGCAAAATGGGAAAAATTGGGAGTGGGTCCCAATCCCACTCCCAACCCGCCTCCGAACCATCTTCCCGGGAGGCGGGTCACCGACTCGCGCAAGGACCCATCTCCTCGAGGCGGGAAGGGGATTAGAGCCAATTAACTGCCTGTTAACAGGCAGTTAACAGGCAGTTTTGAGGCTTTTCCCCCTTTTACCCCTGCAAGTGCGGGCTTCACGATGGCTGCAAATCTCGCCAGGGTCAGCGAGGCGAGCAGTGGGTCTGCGGGGGTGAGAGGGGTCAAAATGTTTGCTGTAGTGGTGAGTGATGGGTGCAAGTGTGGACAGGTAAGTATAAGAGGTGAGTGTAAAGTGTTGGAAAAAGTTTACTTACCTTTGTTTCTTTCTGCAGGCTTCAACCCTTGGGGTGCCTCATCTCAGTGGCAGAGGTGACAGAATGGCTGCTGCATTCTCAGATGCAGCAGCCATCTGCTTTCTGCTGAGGAGAGAGGTCTTGGTGCGCCTTCAGTGCAAGGGCTCACCTTAGAATAGAGATTGTCAGTGTTTGACAGCTTCTCAAAGCTGTCAAATGCTGACAATTCATCTGTCAAAATTTTTTCGACAGCTGAAGCGTCATACGCTGTCGTCATCTGTCACCGACTTTCCCTTAATTGGCCGGCTAAGCCTGCAGGGCGGGGCTTAATGAGGCCAATCAAGGAAAAATAGCGTGGGTTCGTCAGACGTCGCTGGGGGCGGGACTGAAACCCGGAAACCAGAAGTCCCGCCTCCAGCACGTCTCCAGAGTTAAGAACGTGGCTGCATGGGCAGGGCTGGATTATATTGGAGAGGCTTTCGATTTACTAGCTAAGGGAAGGTTAGCGGAAGTGAGGAGCCTCAGTGAGATTAATTACAATATTTTGACTGTGCCAAATAGAATTATGCAAATACATAATACGATGGTACGTTGGTTTGGCGAGGGGGCGGTGGGGGTGGGGGGAAGTGAGAAGATCAATAATCTTTCTTCCATGACACAGAAGTGTACATTTCTCAATGTGTCTCGCTGGTGATCACATTGGGGATAGCTGGAAAATCGACAAAGCACTAAGCCCACAGCTCTTTCCTTTATAGTTAAATCATTCTCTTGATGCAGTCTAACTGGGATTGTGAGGAAAGCAGATGATGATATTGTGGCAGGGTTTGAGTTTGTCCGTTCTATCTTTTCCCCTTTTGGTAGTGGCGATGGGGAAGGAGATTATTAGAATCCATGGTATGGCAGGCGATCATCTTATCCATTAAGGATATTGCAGCTAATGAATTAGCATTTGTCACAGTAACTATTTAATGTTATAGCCCGATTCCTTATTCCCTTAGATCATCATTCTGTCAATCTCTGTTTTCTCATAGAAGTAAAATTTATACCAAAGTAAGTGAAAATATTAACTTCATTTTTTTTAGCCTGCAACGAATGTCAGTTCTAAATATAGTTTCAAATATGTCATTTATGATCATTTGAGCTAGTCGTGTTTAAGAAACCAGACATTAGTTTCATGCAGGCTAAGAGAGCCTTATTTTCAATTTATACCATCAAAGTATGATCTTTCGTTATAATCCATAGCATGCTTTTGATAAAGATTAAAAAATACATTCTCAGTTGTCGGGACTCTGTCTCTGACTTGATATCTTAATTTCAGATAGCTCCACCACAGTCTTCTTGTTCAAATCCTGTCATGTGTCATGTGTAGAATTAGCTACAAATAAAGGGGTAGCGGGAGAGCGAGAGAGAGTGCTGGGCGTTTGACTTCCATATGGTTTTCCCATCACTAGGGTTTGATCCCCACAGCAGGAAGCTTTGTTCTTTGGAGACCCTCGACTTGAATATACATGTCGGGAAAATATTTAGCCATAGCTGGGTGGCAGTGTTTCCTCTGAGCTGTGTCTGTGTTAGTTCTGTAAGATCATCATGCCATTCAGTACATCACTACTGACCCAGAAACTCCCCTTCTGTTCAACTACAGTGATAGTGTGATTGAATCAATAGGAACCCCACCAGCTGCCTTTTTGTACCTATATACTGATGAAGGAAATGATGCAGTGGATTGGAAAAGATAATGCTCCTTTAATTCATTTATACAAAGAAACTCGACAATGTCATGTCAGTATTTCAATTGATTTCTTTCACAGGTCTCAGGTTAAGTAGTGTGAACTTTTATATACATTGAAATCTGTATTATTCTTGCTCTGGGGAGCATTTTTAAGGTCTGTTTTTTGAAATATATAAAAGCTAGAAAAAAAGTATGTTGATAATGTTCTGATATTTTGCTGTAAAAGTCATTGCAATCTATTGCTATCACAATCACATGACATCTATATTTTGATTTTGATGACATCACACAGGTTTGTATTCTGCACTTCCTGTGGTTCTGCAGCAAGGCACCATATAATTTAATCTTTTGCGTATAAAGCTAAAACAGACAGGCCATTCACACTCCGGGTTCAAAAGGAATGTCTGCTGAAACATTTCTCTTAAAGTTTATGATATCATTTGAATACACGCACCAGTAGATTTATATCATAGCATATACATAGACATTTTTAACTCAGTGAACTTAGTCTTTTGGATGAGACGTTAAACCGAGGCCCTGTCTGCTCTCTCAAGTGGGCGTAAAAGATCCCACGGCACTATTTTGAAGAAGAGCAGGGGAGTTCTCCCCGGTGTCCTGGGGCCAATATTTATCCCTCAATCAACATCACTAAAAACAGATTATCTGGTCATTATCACATTGCTGTTTGTGGGAGCTTGCTGTGTGCAAATTGGCTGCCACGTTTCCCACATTACAACAGTGACTACACCTCAAAAAAAATGTACTTCATTAGCTGCAAAGCGCTTTGGGATGTCCGGTGGTCATGAAAGGCGCTATAGAAATGCAAGTCTTTCTTTCTTGCTTTGAACTCATACACCTAACATCACAATATCTATCATACGATGCTATATACCTTCCACTCAAATCTTACAATCAGTGTTATTCTATAAGTCTGTCTAATAGGTCAGTGCCTAAAAGATTCTCCCTTCATAAATCTGTGTATGTCACATCTCATAGGTTGCTACATGTAGGATTCTTGCCTCATAGCTTCTTGATTGTGGAACTCTTACTTTTTACCTTCCTGCCTCTGGAACTCTTGTCTCTTACCTCTATGGTGTCGGACAGTTTAATTGCCTACCAAAAAATGTGTGACATATTTTCTTAGTACTTAGCCAGTTATTTTATAAGAAGTGAAGGGAGCTACCCTAGCATGCATGTGCTTGAGAAAGGGGAATCCAGCAAAGCTGGAGGGGAACATGGGCCTTGAAATGTTGCGATTGGATTCTGGTGCACAAAAGCACATTCGCCTGAAATTCCTCTCTGCTATTTTACCAGAGGTGTTAACCTATTTGTTTCAAACAGATTAATGCCTCTGCTAAAATAGGGGAGAGTCAAATTTCTGGCAGATAGGTTAAGCTAGTGTCCCATAATAACATTTCAAAGGTTATGTAGTCTTGTTACTCCTCCTGGTTTGAAACAACTTAACCAATAGCTCATAAGCTAAGAATGAGAGAAAAAAAGTAGTTTGGGGTGTTTGTGTTGCTAACTGTAGCTGTTTAACATCACAGTCAACATTAAGTCACAAGTGGATGTGCAATAGAGGACATTATGGGCCGTATTTTCCGATCGGAGGCTTCCCGCGTGCGGAAGCCTCCGATCTGGAAAAAATCTGAGGGCTCCCAGGACACACATACCTCCGCTCCTGGGCCTCTCGAACTCCAAGTGCGCAGGGCCCACGTTTCTCAGAGTATCCCAGAGGCGCAGGCAGTTCACAAGCGTCCCTGGGATCACGTGGGCCATGGGGAGCCAATCAAAGAAGGGAATCTCCCTTCATACACTTGACAGGAAGACCTGTCAAATATATGAATGGAGATCACCCCAAAAACATAGTAAAACTTTAAATAATTTTTTTTTTAAATCACATTTTTAAAATGACTTAAAATTACACTAAATTACCTGTAAATATTTTAAACAAAAATGTAATTTTTTGAAAAATATAATTAAAGATTTTTACGGGGCAAGAAATAAACTTACCTTTTTTTAAAGTATTTTTAAATGATACATCAGTGGAAATTTTTTTTTTTTTACTTTTACTCAACTCTTATCCTGGTAAAAGTAGGCCTTACGCCTGCTTTTACCAGGCGTAAGAATTGTAAGGCTTTTCTGTGGGCGGAGGGGCTCCAAAAAGCGGAACTGTCCGCCCACAGAGGGCCTACTCCAGGGCAGCCGGAGGATCTGCCAAGACCATTCTTGACAGATCGGAAATGCCGGTTTTCAGCGCATGCGCTGTGCATGCCCAAAACCGGCATTTCCGATATCCCTACGGGTGGGTACACACCGCGTACTCACCCATAGGGATCAGAATATCTGGGCCTATAACTTGATGCCAATACTCAGCAACATGGTACTGTAACATGATAACATGGTTATCATTGCACTAAGAGCACAGGGCAAATCTTCCAAAGCCTTCCTCAGCGCCAATGCCTATAGGAAAATCACGGGCAACATGCAGATGACAGACGAGGGCTCGGAAAACCAACATTACAGAGTCTTGGAGGATAATTTTAACTTAACTTGCTAGGCAGGAATCCCATGGGATCGGGTGGAATGCCGATTTTACTTCCCGGCCAATATTACCCTCTATTGACTTCAACGGTGTAAAACCAGTGCTGCATCCGATCTCATCGGTTTCCCGATGGGCTGGTTACATTAAAATTACCCCCTTCGTTTCAGCATATCATACATCTAAATAAAAGCAAATAGAAGAAAAATGAAATAAGGTGGTGACTTTTTAACACTGAGCATAAGACTTATTTCACACTCATCTTCATCGGGCAAAACCCTAATCTCTCATACAGGCTATTTTTCAAAACAAGGAATGGCCTGATTAACCACGTTGGGCCAACAGAGGCCATGTACTGCTGAGCCTTACAATACACCATCGTGTAGAACAGAAGCCCATGGATTTCCCCACGGATTATACTGCTCACTTACTGCTCTGGGAGCATTTTCCCCCTCGCCGCCCAAACAGATGAGGCTCTAAGCTGTCATTTTTCTTGCTCACTTAGAAGTAGAAAATTACCAGCAAGAACTCAATTAAGCATCGTGTAAGCTGAGCTTGGCCTGGTGTGAGGACATGTCAAGCTTTCACTCCTACTATACAACTTGACATGAAACAGCATCTGCCTTAGAGTAATGGATTTTGACTATAGCATTTCTTATGTGTTAATAAGGTCTTCTGCTATGAATAACAAAGAGGACAAGGACCAATATTTAACCCAGTGGCTCACTGACCTTCAAACTCAGCTGCACTTTTGTCTCACTAAAGGGCCACATGGAAGTGCATTCCTGCTTATCACATAAAAGTACAACAGCAAAGACGGAAGAATTGTAAATGCATTTCCAAGATTCCTTGTAGCTCTATGAATATGCATTTTATAAAGAAACATCTTCAAAGTTTAAGACGACATACCGACCATAGGAAATCTTCATGATTCCCTGTATGAGGGAAATATGTAAACTATAATCTCTCAAGAATAAGCCAAGTAGAGGAGTAATTTGAGCCAAATAAGTTGCTGTTAAACAAGACGACAACAACCATTTATGAAACCTAATCAGATCTCAAAGTGTAGGCACTTGTTATGAACCTCGAGTAAATTACATGCTCATTCTTGCTGGCTGTCTTCATGCATATAAATGAAATAGTAAGAATTAACTGATGAATTAAAGTGTAGCAGCAATCTGACTACTCAGACATAAGCTATTCACTGTTGTTTAGTACTTAATTGTATGCAGATACTTAGATAGTATAACTTGGAAACCATAGTAACTTGAGCATCCCCGATTTTAATCGCTCCACCATTGGTGGCCGTGCCTTCAGTGGCCAAGGCCCTAAGCTCTGCAATTCCCTCCTTAAACCTCTCCGCCTCTCTACCTCTCTTTCCTCCTTTAAGAGGCTACTTAAAACCTAACTCTTTGACCAAGATCTGCCCTAATTTGTCCTTATGTGGCTCGGTGTCAAATTTTGTTTGATAACGCTCCTGTGAAGTGCCTTCGTTTTACTACGTTAAAGGTGCTATATAAATACAAGTTGTTGTTGTTGTTTTATGTGTGCTTTCTGCTGAAATTGTTGTTATTTCCATTTTCTCTTTGTTTTCCCTTTGGTTTTGAACCTACCTGTCCCCTTGTAGTGAAAAGAAAGGATCAAGACTGCAGCTTGGTCCAAACATCACTGGCAAGGCGAAATTTGCTGTAGTTGTCAATCCGCTCTCTCTTTTACTTCTCACTCACTAGCCCATCCTCACTCACAACCAGCTGAGACTGAAGCATTACACTTCCTCATGCTGTTATGTATAAGATAGATGCTGTTTGTTTGTTTCTTCCTACTTTCGTCGTATCTACTTTGGTACATATCCACAATCTGCTGCTGTTCTCAGACCATCACTGCTTCCATACAATGGGAGCAATTCAACTCTCAGTAATCTGAAGCCTGCAGTCTAATGTTGCTCTCTTAGATGGGGAAGAGCCCCATTCTGAATCTTCTGGAACAAATCAACCCAGGCCAGTATTAGTATGGTTGCCCGAGACAATGCCAATCACAGAATATTTTCAAGAAAGCTACATGTGACTAATATCACTAGAAATATAACAATATAAGAAATATGTTATGGTCTGAACAATAAAGTTTCCAAGCAAATTTGCTTCTGAGTTTCAAATTTCCTGAATTGCATTAATCCCATGGCCATGTATATAACTCACTCGACTAAGCTCCGCCTCTCCACCTCTCGCTCCCCCTTTAAGATGCTCCTTAAAACCTGCCTCTTTGACCAAGCGTTTGGTCACCTGTCCTATGTGGCTCGGTGTCAAATTTTGTTTGATAACGCTCCTGTGAAGTTGGAAAGTTTTACTATGTTAAAGGTGCTACATAAATGCAAGTTGTTGTTGTAATGCCATTTCTTCAGTAAACTCATCAAATTAAAAGGAGTGGCAGGTCACTTCCATTTTGATAGGACCTCCTTTCTATTACTACTGGTTTGATGATCTTAAAATCAGCTAAAAGCAAACTCTAATACTGATCTAACAATGTTAAAATTTGCTGTTTTTATCTAAATGACAATACTGACTAATAGATGTCACTATAGTTCTGGATGACATAGAAATGTTTCTATTTGTTATTGTTTGCACATTATACCTTGGCATTAGCAATCCCTATCACTCTGAAAGTCCAAAGAAATCAATTTTAGGACACACAAAAAGAGACACAGATTGTATTTTTCTGTAATTAAAGCGACAAATACATGGAGGGATAGATGTTATGGATTAGCATTCCCAATGAAGTTCTTTGCACGATATGAATGCACATTGGGAGTGTGGCTGTAGATGACAGCATCCCACATGATTCTCCAGCTTTTAACGTTAATGGACAGACAATGGTGTGGAAGACAATGAACCTTGCATCCAAATTGATGCCATACCTACCTGGCAAGGTAAGCTCTGCACCCAGAATGACAATTTGTCAAATCTACCCTCGTGATTTGGGCCACACAGCTGGTCAATTTTGAAACATTAGTAAAATTGTGCTGGCTAACTGATTTGTGCTCCCAATGTAACACTTCTGGGGATTTCCAGGACCAATATTATTGCTTCATTTAAGAATGTCTGAAATTTGTTTTATAAGATAGGGTGCTACATTTCTAAGACCCAGGTGAGATACTCTGCAGTTTCTGACATCAGCAGATTTTTTCAAACCAAACAAAAAATAATTATAATAGTTTCAGTTTATCATCAGTTATAATTAAAAACTGAATTGCTGCTTTAGCATGTTTAATTTATAAATAATTCAGTACATTAACATAGTTTGACATCCACTAGCAAACAAGAACTGAATAATCTTGTGCATTTTGGCTCAGAGATTGTTTTTTCTTTGATTCATGTTGAGCTAAATCTCGGAATGCTGACCAATATTTCTCCCTCAACCAAAAAGAATAAGATTCACCTTATTGCTGATTGTGGGCTGGTGCTGGAGCAGAATTGCAGCCATGTTTCCCCTACACAGCAACAGCCTTTGGACTCCAAAAGTAATTCATTGAATGATGCACTTTAAGACATTCTAAAATGATAAGGTGGTACCATACAAAAATACAAGTGCTGTTAATATTATTAATGTGGGAGAGCTTTCTCAGACTATTTATCTTATAGATTAAGCAGTCAGCTATTCACAATATATATTAATGATCTGGACAAGGGAACTAGATGTAATATCTCCAAGTTTGCAGACGACACAAAGCTGGGTGGGCGTGTGTGCTGTGAGGAGGATGCCGAGAAACTCCAGGATGATTTGGACAGGTTGGGTGATTGGGCAGAAGCATGGCAGATGCAATATAACGTGGATAAATGTGAGGTTATCCACTTTGGTGTCAAAAACAGGAAGGCAGATTATTATCTGAATGGCAATAGATTGGGAGAAGGGGAAGTGCAACGAGACCTGGGTGTCCTTGTGCACCAGTCGCTGAAGGTAAGCATGCAGGTGCAGCAGGCAGTTAAGAAGGCAAATGGTATGTTGGCCTTCATAGCGAGAGGATTCGAGTACAGGAGCAAGGATGCCTTGCTGCAGTTGTACAGGGCCTTGGTGAGACCACACCTTGAGTATTGTGTGCAGTTTTGGTTGCCTTATCTGAGGAAGGATGTTCTTGCCATGGAAGGAGTGCAGCGAAGATTCACCAGGCTGATACCTGGGATGGCAGGAATGACGTAGGAGGAGAGATTGGGTCGATTGGGCTTGTACTCACTGGAGTTTAGAAGAATGAGAGGGGATCTCGTTGAAACTTATAAAATTCTAACAGGAGGAACTTTTTCACCCAGAGGGTGGTTGGAATGTGGAACTCAATGCCTGAAAGGGTGGTAGAGGCAGGAACCCTCACAACATTCAAGAAGCATTTGGATGAGCACTTGAAATGCCATTGCATACAAGGCTATGGATCAAATGCTGGAAAATGGGATTAGACTGGACAGGGATGGATGGGCGGCGCAGACACGATGGGCCGAAGGGCCTCTTTCTGTGCTGTAAAACTCTATGATTCTATGACTCTATGACTGGACAGACTAGATGCAGGAAGGATGTTCCCGATGGTCGGGGAGTCCAGAACCAGGGGTTGCAGTCTAAGGATAAGGGGTAAGCCATTTAGGACAGAGATGAGGAGGAATTTCTTCACCCAGAGAGTGGTGAACCTGTGGAATTCTCTACCAAAGAAGGCAGTAGAGGCCAATTCATTAAATATATTCAAGAAGGAGTTAGATATATTTCTTAAGGCTAAAGGGATCAAGGGATATGGAGAGAAGGCAGGGACAGGGTACTGAATTTGGATGATCAGCCAGGATCTCATTGAATGGCGGAGCAGGCTCGAGGGGCCGAATGGCCTGCTCCTGCTCCTATCTTCTATGTTTCTATGTTTCCATCTCTCCTGTCATTATTTGGATTGCCCTTGCATAACTCCTTACAGCCAGCTCAAAGGTCGTGTTGCTCTGGCAGAGGCCTGAGAGCAGGGCCTCGCCACCGGAGAATGTTAGGCCTTAAATGAGCAGAACAACCTCTTTCATTTTTAAATGGTGGCATAAAATAGTGGACTGACAAATCTATTTTAAGGAAAAGATGGCTGTAAATGTAAAAATAAGAACTTTGAACAAATAAAAGTTGACAGAAAGAAATGTTGACAATTATCAATGCCTCCTTATTATCCCAACTTCATTTACAAATACATCCTTAAACTATGTCTCTTACAAACCCACAACTAACTTAATTTAATAGAATAAATCCTTTGCCAGTTTAAAACGTTTTACCGTCTTGTTACTTTGTAGACAGATCTACGCTAATGAACATCAAAGGAAAATAACAGCTGCTTGTGTATTATTTTGTCACTATGTAAAGATTTATCTTGCAGTCTGATCAGAATAGCTTGAACTTTGAAAAGGTCACAACAAACCACTTGTGTTCCTCTACTGTTTTCTGCAGCGCTGGAGTGACTCTCAAAGGTCTTTACAGATTACCAATAAATGATTTACTCATCTTAGAGAAAATGGAAATCAGCTCCCACAAATGGTTTTCACATTGTTATGGCAACAAGCATCATATATACAAAGCAAGCTAAATTCAATCAAGTTAAGTTATAGGAGTGCTAAAGAAAAGAGAAAATAAAAACGGTATAAGGTGAGTCTTTGAGATGGATAATGGAAAATTTGAAAGCTGCAGTGTTAATGGACTGCCCTGTGGTGGAAGAAAATGGAACACAAGTGGGTGGTTTTATTTCTGCAAAAACATTAGGCGCAGCAATCACATCGGAAGAGCAGTGAAAGATGTCTCCCCTCATTTCTCCAGTTAATGACTGCAGGACATCTTTGAGAATCAGATGAGTAAAGTGTTGATCCATTTCTGACGGCCATTGACAGAAAGAATCTCGTCTTCTCAGAAGAAAAATAAAAAGGCAATTTTTTATCATCAGGCGCAATATTCCTACAGCTTTAAAGCGCAGGCACTGACAAGAATTTCAATTATTTAATTACGAGGGAAATGAAAGGACTTAAGTGTTGCAATTTCAGTCCGCTGTTTGACAGAGCAATCTAATGTGTGCTCAAATTGGAAATGAAGCAAAATACGGAGAAAATTAAAGAGGCTTCTACTTAAATTGTGGGATCACAAATGGTGAATTAGTTTCTTGATATATTCATTTAAGTGTTTAAGTGGAAGGTTTTATTGCTAATGTAGTAGAACGACATGACAGAAAATCTTGTGTGTGTGCCATTTCCATTAGTTCTACAGGGAAGATACTGAAATTGCTGCTTTTTCTGTATCAGGACTAAATGAATTTTCATAGAAATACAAGAATTGGGTCACATTGAACTTTATAGGCAGAGCAGACATGATTGGAAATACATTTTTCCTCTATTAATTTAAACAAAAAAGCGGACGTGACTGAACTGGTGAGCAAGACTAACAGAAATATAGTAACAAGCTGTTCGCCTGTTATTACCATCATTCTGAGTCGTTCTCATCATAAAATGAAAGGAAATTGGCAAAAATGTATTTACATAAGGTTGATTAAGGTCTTGTTAAAGATAAATTGTTGTCTCACGCAGACAGAGTTTAAGGACCTGGCCCATAGTATGGGCCTTGTACTTCAGGCAATCAGGCAGTGATTTACACGTACTTCTTGCAATCTAGTATAGTGCATTTGCTCCTCATGGTGTGGAATCTTCACAACATAGGAGACCAAATGCAGATCGGAGAGACGACTTTGCTGATCAGCTCTGTTCTGTCCTGACCTCCCTGTGGCTCACCACATCAACTGATACCTTCCATTCCCACTCTAACCTGGATCAGTGCAGCTCCAACAACACTCAAGAAGCTCGACACCATCCAGGACAAAGCAGCCCGCTTGATTGGCACCCCATCCACCACCTTAAACATTCACTCCCTCCACCACCGGCGCACCGTGGCTGCAGTGTGTACCATCTACAAGATGCACTGCAGCAACTCGCCAAGGCTTCTTCGGCAGCACCTCCCAAACCCGCGACCTCTTCCACCTAGAAGGACAAGGGCAGCAGGCGCATGAGAACACCACCACCTCCAAGTTCCCCTCCAAGTCACACACCATCCTGACTTGGAAATATATCACCGATCCTTCGTCGTCGCTGGGTCAAAATCCTGGAACTCCCTCCCTAACAGCACTGAGGGAGTACCTTCACCACACGGACTGCAGCAGTTCAAGGCGGTGGCTCACCACCACCTTCTCAAGGGTAATTAAGGATGGGCAATAAATGCTGGCCTTGCCAGCGATGCCCACATCCCATGAATGAATTTTAAAAAGACGTTTCTATTGTTGGATTACTACACTGTTGAACCATAGACAATGTAGGCTTCACGAGCAGCAGCTCAGCTTTCTCGTTGGCATTCGGCAGCCCTCTGGTCTGAACATTGGTTTCAGCAACTTCAGACCTCGATCTTCTTTCTTCCGGCTCACCCGCATTTTCTTGCCTCTTTCTCCCTCCATTTCGAAGCTGTTTTATTGTCTTTTCCTAAGCTTACAGAACAAATTTCACTTCTTTTTTCTTGCTTTTTATTGCCTTTTCACCATCAGACTGTGACTATCTGTATTTATCAACCATCTCTTCTCAACTTATCTTCCTGTATCCAGTTCTGGCAAAGGGTCTCCACCTGAAACATTAACCTGAATTTTCTCTTTACAGATGTTGATGGACTGGCTTTACATTTCCAACATTTTCTGCTCTTATTTCAGTTTAAGTTTGGAGTAATAAAAATGCAAAAAGCAGGAACTCTAACTTACCCATCCCCAAATAATGAACTCCCACAGACATAATAGCACATCCTTACATACCAACATAAAAGATTGACAGACAGGAAAAGACCAGCTGTCCCACACACAGCGATGGTTGGAGCATCATGACGAGACACTTCCCCCCCCCCCCCCCCACCGACGCCCCCACCCCTCCTCCCGCAGATATGTACTCTCCTGGGAGAGGAAAAAAACCCAGAAAAAATAAGGGAAAAAGTACTCTCTCAAATTCCTCTCTGACCCCCTCAGGCAATCAAAACCAGTCCAATAGATCACAAGTGTTAGCTATATCTTGACAAACTGTGTCCTGTCATAGAGTATAGTAGCCTAGTGGATACAATATTGGATTAGGAACCCAAAGGTTGTTTTGAGCTCCCAAACAAACCATCATGGCAAGTTATGAAACTGAATTCAATAAATCTATGGCTAGAACCAAAAGATGACCACTAAAGCTGCCAGATTGTCACCGAAACTCAACTTGTGCACCAAAGGTCTTCAGGGAAAAGAAGCTGCCACCCTTACCCGCTCTGCCCTACATGTGACTCCAGTCCCACACGATGGCCGGAATTTTCACAGGAAAAAATGGGTGGGTTGGAGGCGTGGGGGGGGAAAGTGAAAGTTGTAAAAATATAAAACCCGACCCCAACCTGCCTCCAACCTGCCCACTTTCCCTTTTACTCAGGCGGGACGGAGGTGCGGGCAGCCAACCCACTGCCAGGAGGCGGGTTGGTATTTTAAATGTTATAATGAGGCCTGAAGCCTCTAATTTAACCTGCTTTGCAGGTTTTACTGCAGGCGGCAGGGAATCCCAGGACACGGGATTTCCGGTAACTGTGATAGAACGGATTCTTTTACCCTCAGTCTGGTTCAGTAATCACTGAGTCGAATGCAACTGGAGAATTCAAACGATTTATTTTCCGCGGAGTCTTACTCTGAAATGTCGGCACCGACTCCTGCAAGAGTCTGACGAACCCAACAGAGCAAGCAATTTGTCATACAGTGTGCTACATTATTATACTTGCATTTGAGAAGACATTAACACCTCGTATATTCCTGCACCAACCCTGAGCTGTGCACGTATACATTTAATTTGATTTCCTGGCCTGGCAGTTTGAAATAAAGAAGTCACATTTAACTGAATGGGTTACAGCTAAGTAAACATCCTGGTAATGTGTTCATGATCACCTAAACATTATGGTAATGCGTTTGCAATCATGGTAATGCGTTTTCTGATCGCCTATTGTCTGTATAACTTCTGCACGCTGCCTTACATTGTTCCTTATCAGCAAGGGGTAACATCATGGGCGCCAGCCTCGTTAACAATTAAAGATCAGGTATCAGGTTAGCCCTTTTTTACTTCTCTGCTGCTTTTACAATTTCTTGTTTCTATTTCCTTGACCTTGGTATTCTCATTTGCAATGAGGGGGCGTCAGCCTCAGGGAGCAATCCCTGTGGGCCGGGAGGAGCAGGAGAGCTTCCTCCCAGACCCCCAAGCTCCCCGACCAGCAGCCTGCTGCCCCTGGGATCGGGGTTCGGACCCCTGCCCCCAGTGATCGGACCCCCCCCCCGGGGCTTGGAACCCCGCCCCCGCCAGGAATCGCGACTCAGGCTTGGGGTTGGGGATCGGACCCCCCCCCCAGGGGATGGGAGCCCTCCCCCGGGCTTGGACCCCCTCCCTCCATGGCTTGTAACTGCCCCCACCCCGACCCTCGCACCATCCTGGGCCCGGTGGCATAGTGGTTAGCACTGTTGCCTCACAGCGCCAGGGACCCGGGTTCGAATCCAGCCTCGGGTGACTGTCTGTGTGGAGTTTGCACATTCTCCCCGTGTTTGCGTGGGTTTCCTCCGGGTGCTCCGGTTTCCTCCCACAGTCCAAAGATGTGCGGGTTAGGTTGATTGGCTATGATAAAAATTGACCCTTAGTGTTAGGGGGATTAAATAAGTGGGGTTACGGGGATAGGGTGGGATATGTGTTGGTGTAGGGGTTACGGGGATCGGGTGGGATATGTGTCGGTGCAGGCTCGATGGGCCGAAATGGCCTCTATCTGCACTGTGGGGTTTCTGTGATTCTGTGAACACCTACTTGGTCCTGTGGCCTCCTGGTCTGCGTTCCCCGCCCGACTGGAAGCTGGCATCCGGGTGGGAAACCCGCCCTGTATGTTGCACGCATGCTGTGGAGTTAAAATAGCGTGCTGGGAAACCCGAACTTCCGGATATCCCGCCATCCCCTGGGTCCCCCCGCACCGTGCAGGTGGGAAATGGGAAAACCCCAGCCGATGTGGTTGACTCTTAATGCCCTCAGAGCAACCAAGAATGGGCAGTAAATACTGCTGTGCCAGTGTCAACCACATCCCAAGAACAAATATATAAATCAAAGGGAAGGTTTTCCTGTTCCTAAGGCCAGTCGATTGGCTGGGCGAAGTGAATACAGGAAAATCAGACTATCAGACAGGGTTGATCCTAATGGAGCTTACCCAATGATATTGCGGCTTTGGAAAGGACGCAGAGGAGGCCACTATACTAATTCACAGTGTAAAGCATCTTAGTAATCAAGATAGGCTAAAAAGTTGGGACTCTACACTTTAGAGAAGCGTAGACTTAGGGGTGATCTGATTGAGGCTTATAAGATAATGAAGGGAAGAGATTGTGTTCCAGTTGACAGTTTGTTTCAATTAAATAGGTTAGGTCAGGCCCCGGGGGTTTGGTGTGGTGATGGCGGGAGTGTCAGGCCCCGGGGGTTTGGTGTGGTGATGGCGGGAGTGTCAGGCCCCGGGGGTTTGGTGTGGTGATGGCGGGAGTGTCAGGCCCCGGGGGTTTGGTGTGGTGATGGCGGGAGTGTCAGGCCCCGGGGGTTTGGTGTGGTGATGGGGGAGAGTCAGGCCCCGGGGGGTTTGGTATGGTGATGGGGGAGAGTCAGGCCCTGGGGGTTTGGTATGGTGGGGAGAGAGTCAGGCCCTGGGGGTTTGGTGTGATGGGGGGAGAGTCAGGCCCCTGGGGGTTTGGTGTGGTGGGGAGAGTCAGGCCCCGGGGGTTTGGTGTGTGCTGGGGGAGAGTCAGGCCCCGGGGGGTTTGGTGTGGTGATGGGGGAGAGTCAGGCCCTGGGGGTTTGGTGTGGTGATGGCGGGAGTGTCAGGCCCTGGGGGTTTGGTGTGGTGATGGGGGAGAGTCAGGCCCTGGGGGTTTGGTGTGGTGGGGAGAGAGTCAGGCCCTGGGGGTTTGGTGTGATGGGGGGAGAGTCAGGCCCCTGGGGGTTTGGTGTGGTGGGGAGAGTCAGGCCCCGGGGGTTTGGTGTGGTGATGGGGGAGAGTCAGGCCCCGGTGGGTTTGGTGTGGTGATGGGGGAGAGTCAGGCCCTGGGGGTTTGGTGTGATGGGGGGAGAGTCAGGCCCCGGGGGGTTTGGTGTGGTGATGGGGGAGAGTCAGGCCCCGGGGGGTTTGGTGTGGTGATGGGGGAGAGTCAGGCCCTGGGGGTTTGGTGTGATGGGGGGAGAGTCAGGCCCCGGGGGGTTTGGTGTGGTGATGGGGGAGAGTCAGGCCCTGGGGGTTTGGTGTGGTGATGGGGGAGAGTCAGGCCCCGGGGGGTTTGGTGTGGTGGGGGCAGAGTCCGACCCTGGGGGTTTGGTGTGGTGATGGGGGAGAGTCAGGCCCTGGGGGTTTGGTGTGGTGGGGGGAGAGAGTCAGGCCCTGGGGGTTTGGTGTGGTGATGGGGGGAGAGTCAGGCCTCCACAAACTGGCTGCCGCTTTTCCTACATTACATCAATAACTACACTTCAAAAGTACTTCACTGGTTGTAAAGCACTTTGGGACATCCTGAGGTCACGTAAGGCGCTATAGAAATGCAAGTCTATCTTTCAAATGGGTTCAGATCAGTTCATCTCCCTTAATCTGCACTTTGTTCATTTTAGTGGTGTTGACAGAATAAAATTAAACGGTTAAATACTCAAATGCTCTTCAGCAATTCTTCTGAAGCAGAATAGCCCGGAGTAGCAGCTGTCTGTTTTTAATTTGAGTATTGATCTTGTAGCTAATCCATTTTATTCAATGAGTACTGCAATAATGCAGAATTCAGCAATTCTGGCAATTTCCTGCAGTTGATGATTGGATCCCATTATCTCAGCCTAACCGGAGCTTGAGATAAAGGAGCAGGCTAGAGAATCTCGTCCAATTATGGCCCCTCTAAACCAACTTAAAAACTCTTTTGCTAAATGGCATGCTATGTCAAAAATCAAAGGAGCGACTAAAAAAATAGTGTTAAAAATAAAATTGCTGCTTCAGATAAAATTCAGTATCAATCATTAATTTTCTGCAGACTGTAATAATTGCACCAGTTATTTTCCTCATCTTTCGGCTGTAGCACAAGTACATTTGTTTCCTCTTTTACTGACTTTCCTTTTAGAAATTTGGAATAAAGTTATGGGCAATGTAAATTTCAAGGTTGGCTCATTGAATTCCTTACTTTGTCTGTGTTAATAATTCATCAATAACTAAGTTTGCAGCTACTGTAGATTGTGCCTTATTTATATGGTTTTGTTGGCTTTTGTGGGACATATTAATCTTTAAAGAAAAAAGCTAAAATCTAGCGAGGTTTTTGTTTAAAGGGTTTCTAAAGACAACAGCTCAGACACTCCATATGAACTAGGCCTCTTTGGGTTGGTGTGGAGTTCTGGCCCAGAAGTTTGGTTGTTCTACTGTTCAGCGTCAATGACCATTTCAGGAAACTCTCTTTAAACCGGCACCTAAATAACTGGAAATCTCTGTTAACTGGCAAAATTCAGGAGTAGGTTCAGGTAAGTTTTACTTCATATTAGTGGCAGTTCCTGGATCTGTGGCTGTGTAACTGGGGTTCGTGCACTTGTTGCTAAGCAACAGGGATGCTTGGTCTGTGGCCGGAGTTCCTGCACATGTTGCTAAGCAACAGGGAAGCCTGGATTTGTTGCTGTGTACGGAGCTCTCTATCTTTTAAACTATACCTCTCTGTAATCCGGACTTTTTGATAAACCGGCACCACGCCGGTCCCGTTGGTGCCGGATAATAAAGAGTTTCCTGTATTCTGATGTTCAGGTTGGGCTGTTTTGTGTTCTTTCAGAAACCGAATGTGATAATTTTCTACAGGGATGCAAACCTGTGATTTGATAGACTCAATAAAGAAACGTCAGAAACGACAAAGAGAAAACATGTTGCCTCAACTTTGCCACTGATTTCCTCATTTTCTATTGAGCTGGATTGAGAACTGGCTGGCAGGATGTAGGCCATAGATGGATTTGGATCTGTTTGGAGACCAGTCACCAGTGGTGTCCCGCAGGGATCGGTGGTAGGACTGTTGCTCTTTACTATTTTTATTAATGATCTTAATGTAGGTGTTGGGGGCATGATCTGCAAATTTAGGATGATAATAGGATCTGTGCGAGTGTTAGTGCTGTAAACGATGCTCACCTGCTTCAGGTGGATCTTAATCTGTTGGGAGATTGGGCTCATGACTGGCAGATGATGTATAATTTGGATAAGTGCGGTGTTAGGCGTGTGGGCAGGGCAAACGCTCAACATTCATACGCTGTTCAGGGAAAAGCATGAAAGAAGGTGGAGAAAGAATTCTAGTGTATACATCTTTAAAGGTACATGAGCAATGCCATGAAGTGATAGCTAGAGCAAATAGTGTGTTGGGATGCATTCATAGGACAATTGAGTATAAGACAAGGCATACTGTATTGTCCTTGTGCAAGACCATGGTCAGGCCTCACTTGGAATACTGTGTCCAGTTTTGGTCTCTTCACATGGTGGGTGATATTGAGGCTTTGGAAAAGGTGCAGAGGAGGAGCCACTGGACTAATTCCCAGTCTAAAGCATCTTAGTTATCAAGATAGGCTAAAAGAGTTGGGACTCTATACTTTAGAGAAGCTTAGACTTAGGGATGATTTGATTGAAGTTTATAAGATGATGAAGGGAATAGATTGTGTTCTAGTTGACAGTTTGTTTCAATTAAATAGGTTAGGAAGGGCCAGGGCTCACAATTTTAAGTTTTATAAGGCCAGATTTAGGTTAGATGTCAGGAGGTGGTTCTTTTCCCAGAGAATAGAGGACCTCTGGAACAGGCTGCCATCTCATGCAGTGGATGCTGACTCGCTGAATTCCTTCAAGCGAGAGCTGGACCTGTTTCTGGCTGGGGCGGAGATCACCTCTTACAGACGGTGGGTATTGTAGGGAATTCAGGGCCAGTGTGAGCTCCTGGATTAGTTTTAATCACCTGGATGGGTCAGAGAGGAATTTCCCAGATTGTTTCCCCCCAAATTGGCCTTGGTTTTCCGACTCTCCCAGGTGATCACATGGTTTTGGGGGGAGTGGGGAGTGTATATAATGTGATGCTCAAGATATCGCCATTGTGTGAGACAGGCTGCATGGACCAGAGGGTCTTTACCTGTTCATCATTGTTCATATGTTTGTATTCTTCCACCCTTCAAAACAGCTGTTATCGCCTCTGACTCAAAGAGCCCATTCTTGATTCCATCTTCTCTAACTACTAGCTTATCTCTAACCTCCAATTGCTCTTTCACATCCTCAAGCATGTCATTACCATCTAATTCCATGTTCAGCTTTCCTACCACTGTTGGTTTAAATTCCTTCAATCCAGGTTCCACCCTGCCCATAATACAATACTGCCCTGGTCAGTGTCACCAAATACATGCTTTGTGACTATGACCAAAGCACACCATTCCTCCTTGTCCTTGTCGACTTCTCAGTACTGTTTGACATGGTCAACCATTCCATCCTGCTCTGCAGTCTCTCTTCTGCGGTCTACATCTGTGGCACTGCCCTCAGCTGATTCCACTCCAATCTGTTGAACATAGCCAGCACATCTCTTTCATTGGCTTCTCCTCTCACACCCACATGACTGCTTTGGGAGTGGTCCACAGATGCTTTCTTGACGACCTCCTATTTGTTATCTGTATGCTGTCCCTTGATGATAGGTATGGAATCAACGGCCAAATGTATGCCAATGACACCCAGTTCTGGCACCGCACTTACCTGCCTGTCCGTCACAGTGCTGTCTGATTGTTTGTGCAACATCAAACCATGGATGAGCCAAAGTTTTCTCCAGCTTAACATTGGCAAGACTGAAGCCTTCCTGTTCAGCTTCTGACAAAAACTCTGCCCCCTAGTCACCAATTCCATCCCCTTCCCCAGCTTCTTGCTCAAGCTGAATCTGATGTTGCACACCCCAGATGTTCTGTTTGAGTCTGAGTTGAAACATTGGGTGTGATCTTGCCAGCTCTGGGGAGGTGGGTATGGAGGCGTGACTGCTGGGAAAATGGCAGAATATGGGGGCGGGTGCCCAACCTGCCTCCATGCCATCTTGCCAGGAGGCGGGTAGCCGGCCCACGCTGGGTCCCGTCTCCTTGGAGGCAGGAAGGGGATTACAGCCACTTAACTGCCTGTTAAGGGGTTCAAAAGTGCGCTGTGAAGGTAAGTGATGGGTACATGTGTGGGAGGTAAGTATGTGAGGTAAGTGGAAAGTGCTAGAAAAAGTCTACTTTCCTTTGTTTCTTCCTGCAGGCTTCAAGAGTTGGGGCTGCGGAGAGCCTCGCACCTCCGCGGCAGAGATGACAGATGGCCGTAGCATTCTCCAATGCAACAACCATCTAATTTCTGCAAAAGAAAGATGTATGATGAGTCTTGAATTCAAGAACTCATCAAACTACAGAGAATGTCAGTGTTTGGCAGCTTCACAGAGCTGTCAAATGACAATTCATCTGTCAAAACTTTTTGACAGATGAAACATCATACGTTGACGTTCTCTGTAACTGGATTCCCCTTAATTGGCCCGCTGGGCGGGCTTAACAAGGTCAATCAAGGGAAAATAGCGTGGGTTGGCCAGAAGTTGATGGAGGTGGGACTGAAACCTGACAAGTGGGAGTCCCGCCTCCAAAAGCTCCCCATTGGCAAAATCCAGCCCATTGTATCCTAACAATCACCAAGATTGCCCAATTCTATCTCTGCAACATCGCCTATCTTCACTCATACCTCGCCCCACCACCGATACCCTAATCCACACCTTTGTTACCTCTAGCCCTTATCCAACGCTCTCCTTGCCAGCCTCCTGAGCTTCACCACCATTAACCAAAACTTGTCTAAAACTACACCACCTGTATACTGTTCCCTCTTAGTCCTGTTTCCTTTTTGCCTCTGTCTGCGCTGACCTCCATTGGCTCCCCATCACTCAAACTGAATTCAAAAAGTCTTCACCTTCACTTACAAATCCCTCTATGGCCTCATCTCTTCCTATCTCCTCCAGCCCGCGTGCACATCCTCTATTTTCTCATCTGCAGCCTCTTGTGCAAACTGCTGTCCCTCTGCTCCACTTTTGGTAGCAGCATCTTTAGCTGTCTTGGCCCCACAGTCTGGCACTGTCTCCCTAAACTTTGTCACCCTGCTACCTCTTCCTCCACCTTCAAAAATCTATCTCTTTAACCATGTCTTTGATTTCCTCCCCAACTTTCTCCTGGGCTGCTGCTCTTTGTCCATTACCACCTCTATGAAGCCACATGAACAATTTTACTATGTTAGATGCACTGTAAGAATCCAAGCCATTATTATTGCCCACGGTATGTTCATGATGACAGCAAATACAAATTCAGCACACCCTGAAATGCTGTACAATTTTGTACTTAACTCCTGTTGTTGAGAAAAATGGAAATATTGAGAAACATTTTTTTGAGTTAACATATGCCCCTTTCCTAATGTTTGCATTGGAAGAACAGATAGATCAAAGCATTTAAGTAACTTGCAGAGTGGGAGAGAATAGTGTGGCACAATACCAGTGAATTTTAGATTAAACGTGATTCAAATGCTCATCCATATTTCACCATTTGATATCAACAAAGTTGAAGGCTAGGATTTGGTAAAAGTACTGAAGTCAACTGATTCAACAGTGAGATGGTCGTACTGTATCTCAAAACATACTCAGGTCGGCAAAGCTCCACTAATAACACAGTCTAGGATGCTGACTCAAAATAAGGCCTTTTATCTTAATGTTATAGCCATAAAAACATACAGACAAAACAAAGTTTGTTTTTTCTGATTTTTAACTGTAATTTTGGTTTAAAAAGCTTTATTTGAAGATGCATTTGGCAAATACAGCATAGTCAAAGCGTGGTTCAATTGTGAGCTGTCTGACCTAGAATCTGGAAGTATAGGCTAAGCTGAAAATAAAATAAAAAGAAAAGCAATAGAATATAAAATGTTTTGAGGTAAGTGCGTCTACTGACTACCTCACATTTTCTTTTTGTTCCCTTTTTTCAGGCTTCTATTGGTTTCCACCTCTCTGCCTAATGCATGTAATGGACCCACTCCTTCACTTTGATCTTCAGGATGGTTACCGTTGAAAAAATAAATGTCCATCTGGTAACAGAGGCCCAACAACACAGGCATGAAAGAGAGAAGGAGCTCCTTAATCATTTGACAGAGCAAAATTTTCATTTCTCTTTTCTGAATTAAACCAACACATAGAGTTCCGCACACTTGACGGTGACCTCAAATCATGGTGAGTCTCATTGCACCATCTGGTTCATTCCAGCTTTTAATTGGAAAACTCTCAGATTAGCTGTTTTGATGTTAATTTTTCTTTGATTGAAGTTGTACACCTTCAATTAAATACCGTGCAATTTTTACAATATAAATAATAAAAGAGCAATTCCTTAGGGGGAATGGGTGGTGCAGTGCATTGGATGTGGGCTTTTAACCTTTGGGAACTCAGTTCAAATCTGGTGGGTTGAAAGTTTCCTCTTCCATTTGCTTTGATTTTCTCATTTACTCTATCTAGTCTATAAGCTGGTGGGTCCGATTTCATCTTACTCAGTCATCTTGGTGTTCAGTAAGATTGAGGTAGATCTTGACTTGGTGTGATAGTGTAAAACGGGCGATAGCGAGTCGGCAACCTGTTTTACATCTATCCCGATTTTTATTTCCACTGAAGTAATATTTCACATGAAATCAAAGTTCATAGGTGCAGCAGTCAGCCAGTTTGATGTCTGTGATAGCTTAAACACATAAGAGGTAGCAGAAAACGCAAAGCTACATTTTCAGTATACAAAATATCTATGGGTAGATATACGCAGTAATACTTGTGAAGATATTTTTGGATTGCCTAGTTCACCCATTGCCTGCTTACATTCGATTTGTGCATCTCTTGCACTCGGTGTGTGGATAAGAAAGCTCATTGCCCACTTATTTTTCTAGTTCAAACTAAGAGGCAACTATATCCAAGTGTCTGCAGCCACCACTTGATGTGTGATTTGGTAATCATACAATGAACAGGCTATGAAGCCAGCAATGTGCAGCTAAATAAAACTGACTTTATGTGTGTCTTGTGGGCTAGGGGGAGGATGGGGGGTGGGGGGCGGTAGTGAGATAGCTCTCAGCGGTATTTGTAAAATTCCTATGGAATATCCCTGTGCTCAATTTGATGCATTTGTTCACCCATGTAATTTAGATGGGTTAACAAATCCATTAAAATAGCCCACACAGGAATAATGTATGAACAAAGTAAAATGTCTGTTACAAATATGGCTGAAAGCAATCTGCCCCCACAGGTGTCCACAGCAGACACATACTATGCCAGAGGTTAATGCTGGGCTCGTGTGCAAGGAAGCTGCAACTTGTATAATTGAAGGGAAACAGGAGAAATGGCCATTGAGTTTGACCCTCCCAACAGACTACATACAACTGACATTGTCACACAATCTCCTTATCATCCCAAGAGATTTGAGACCAAAGAGAAGAAAACTCAGAAATGTCATCCTGATTCTCTGAATAGCAATCAGGCAAAAACTCCAAGATATCGATATAATTTATAATCTGCATCATTCAAATGAACAGTTTCTCCTCCCAACCTTAACTTTTATCGAGCTGGCAATGATAAGATTATATTGATAGATATTTGCAAACTTACTTAGAGTTCTACCAAATTATATTTGAATGCCTCCATGTCCAGGACTGAAGATACAAAGTTCATCATGTCTTCTGGCTTGAATTTACTCTGGGCAATAGTACAGGAATACTTAATACATTTTAAATAGATTAACTTCACCATTTAAAATAGCGGACAGAGGAATGTGACTTGAACATATTCAGCATCCATCCACAATTATTACCAATGGTATTTTCTAGCCAGAGGAGGAAGGAGGTTTCATTTCAATCAGGCTATGAAAGATGAAAGGACATTTGGCTAATCTGTTGTACCACTCAGTCCCCTTTGCAGTGACTATTTTGTTGTATAAAAATCATAATATACTGTGTAAAAAATGACAATCCATTATATTATGTAGGTTGGCTCTTAATTTCAGTGCTTACGTTTGAAAATAGACATTGAGGAATTAGAAACTTCACTGCTGCGAAGTGTGGAGGAACTGGACTCCTTCCTGCAAACATACCAGGAATGGAAGACCTGCGAATTTCCTTAAACTAGTATGATGCACTGGAATCCTGTATCGCAAGAATATAGTCCACTATACAGGTTAATGCAATTTTGCAGTCAGTTATTCCAATTAATTAATACTAGGAGCTTACTTTACAATCTTTTCCCAATGGTGAATTTGATGGCCAAGATCTGGAAACAAAATCTGCATTGTTTCCTGTTTTTGCTGACACTATGTTTGGAATCTGTTCATCCCTGAGTATGAGTTTGGCTGAGTTTAGGGATAGCTCAAAATCGCCATTGTATTAAGGATTAAGAGATATTCACACTGGTTTCAGTCAGGTAGATAATCACCTCACTGCAAAATCTTGCACAGTTTGATTTTGAATCTGTTAAGCAGGAGGAGGGTTCTGTACATATACAACTTGCATTTAAATAGCATCTTTAATGTAGCAAAACAAAAACAAGGCCTTTCACAGAGGCATAATAAAACAAAGGATACTGAGCAAACAAAAGAATATTAGGAAGGGTGACTAAAATGTTAGTCAAATAGATGTTAAAGGAGCAGAGGATGTTAGAAAGGCAGAGGGGTTTAGGACGAGAATTCAGGAGCATTGGGCCTAGGATGCTGAAAGCACCGCCATCAATGGTGGGATGAAGGGAGGAGCATGTACAAAACACCAGAGAAAGAGGAACAGAGTGCTTTAGGGGGATTGTAGTGCTAAAGAAGTTTACATAGCTAGAGAGGAACTACTGAGGCCATGAAGGGGGACCGCGGTGGTAGGTCAGCGAGGATAGGGGTGATAGGTGAATGGGACGGTGCGGGGTAGGATACAGGTAGCAGCTTTTGTATGAGCTGAAGTTTATATAGGGTGGAGGATAGGAGGCCAGCAAGGGAAGCATTGGAATAATCAAGCCTGAGGGTGCCAAATGCACGGCTGAGGGTTTTGGCAGCAGATCTGCTGAAGCGAGTTGCAGATGGACTATGTTGCAGAAATGAAAGTAGGCGGTCTTTGTGAAGGAGTATACACAGGATTGGGACCACTGAGATTGTGAAAAGTCTAATTCAACCTGAGAGAATGGTCAAGGAGAGGGATGGAATTGATGGCAAGTGTACAGGCTTTGTGGCAGGAGCCATAGGTGATGGCTTCGGTCTTCCTAATGTTTGACTGGAGGAAATTTCAGACAAGCACTTTGACAATATAAAGGCAGTGGACGAGTTGTGAAAGGTTGTGAAGAGGTAAAGATGGCTGTCACCAGTGTACGTGTGGAAGCTGAGATGCTGTCTATGAATGATGTGGCCAAGGGGTAGCATGAGGAATCTTTGGAATTCTTTACCCTAGAGGGATGTGAATGCTCAGTCGTTCAGTATACTCAAGACAGAGATCGATAGATTTTTTGGTTACTAAGGGAACCAAGGGATATGGGGATAGTGCGGGAAGGTGGATTCAAGGTAGACGATCAGCCATGATCTTATTGAATGGTGGAGCAGGTTCATAGCACCAAATGGCCTTCTCCTGCTCCTATTTCTTATCTTCTTATGAAAAGGAAGAGGCCAAGGATAGATCCTTGGGAGGTTCCAGAGGTAATGGTGCGAGTGAGGTAAGAGAAGCTATTGCTGGCGATGCTCTGTCTATGATTAGAGTGGAAGCAGGTGCAGACAGTCCCACTGAGCTGGACACTGAAGAGAGGCGTTGGAGGAGGATAATACGAACAGATGAAAATGATGGGCAGGAAATGACCAGCTGATCCATCAAGCCTACCCCACACCACGAAACATTCCTTATCACCCACCGCCACCCACCGCCCCCCCCCCCCGCCCCAACCCCGCCACACCCACAGACATGTAATAAGAACAGAAGAACAGAAGAAATAGGAGCAGGAGTAGGCCATAGGGCCTATTGAGCTTTCTCCGCCGTTCAATATCATGGCTGAACTTCGACCTCAACTCCACTTTCCTGCCCTATCCCCAAATCCCTTGATTCTCTTAGTGTCCCAAAATCTATCGATCTCAGTTTGAATATACTCATCGACTGAGCCTCCACAGCCCTCTGGGGTAGAGAATTCCAAAGATTCGCCACCCTCTGAGTGAAGAAGTTTCTCCTCATCTCAGTCCTAAATGACCGACCCCTTATCCTGAGACTGTGACCTCTAGTTTTAGACTTCCAGCTCGGGGAAACAGCCTCTCAGTATCTACCCTGTCAAGCACTCGTAAGAATTTAGTGCATTTCAATGAGATCACCTTTCATTCCTCTAAACCCCAGAGAATATATGAGATAATTATATTCCCTTCTACTCAATCTCTCCTCATAGGACAGCCCTCTCATCCCAGGAATCAGTCTAGTGAACCTTCGTTGCACTCCCTCTAAGGCAACTATATCCTTCCTTAGGTAAGGAGACCAAAACTGTACACAGTACTCCAGGTGTGGTCTCACCAAAGCCCTATATACTTGCAGCAAGACTTTACTCTTATACGCCAACCCTCTTGCATTAAAGGCTAACATACCTTTTGCCTTCCTAATTGCTTGCTGTAGCTGCATGTTAACTTTCTGTGATTCGTGTACAAGGACCTCCAAATCCCTCTGCTTACCAACATTTACTAGTTTCTCACCTTTTAAAAAATATTCTGCTTTTCCATTTCTTCCTGCCAAAGTGGATAATTTCACACTTCCCCACATTATACTCCATCTGCCACCTACTTGCCCAATCACTTTACTGGGCTATATCCCTTTGCAGCCTCTTTGTCCTCCTCACAGCTTACTTTAATCTTCTGGGAGAGGTAATAAAACAGAAAAAAGAAACAGGACCAAAGGCTGTAGATGTGTCAAGAGGATGCACTAGTGTCACAGCCACAGAGGATGACATTTATGGCTTTGGTTAGGGTTTGAAATCAGTGCTGTGGCAGGCGTGGAAACCTGATTGGACAGATTCAAACAGGGAACTGTGGAAAAGGTGGGCATAGATTTGAGATGCAACAAAAAGGTTCAACGACTTTAGAGAGTAAAGAGAGATTAGAGATGGGAAAGTCATTTGTAAAGACAGAGGAGTTGAGGGTGGGGTTTCGAAGAGGGGGGTGATGATGACAGTTTTGACAGAGAGGGAGACAGTAGCTCAGGAGAGGGAATTATTTACAATGTCAGTTAGCATACGGGTCAGGAAGGGAAATTAGATCAGCAGTTTAGCGGGAATGGAATCAAGGGAACAGGTGGTGGGTCTCATGGATGAGATGAGCTCAGAGAGGGCATGAATGGAGATGGGAGAGAAAGTAGAGAGAAATGCAGGTTCAGGGCTAGGGCAAGGTGGAGCCTGGGAAAGTATGGCTTGGTGGATAAAGGAAAGAGGGGAAAGTAGCAAAGGCAGCTGAATGGATGGTTTCAATCTTAGTGACAAAGAAGTCCATGAGCTCCTCGCACTTGTTGTTGGAGTTGAGGGTGGAGGTGGCAGAAGATACTGGTTTAAGGAGACGATTGGTAGTGGGGAAACAGCTCTCCAGGATAATTGTGGAGTAGTGGGTGGTCTTGGCAGCAGAGAGTAAGGCCCACTAGCGTTTGATGTGGTTCAACCAGATCTGATGATGGATGGCTGAACCAGTTGTCCTCCAGATACACTCAAATTTTCTTCCTTGGACTTGAGAGATGGGGGAGCGCACAGGATGGGAGAGAGTAAAGGATTTACTGGGGACAAGGGCATCAAAGGTGGAGGTGAGGAAGTGGAAGAGCAAATCAATAGCTGCAAAAGTACTGTAGTGAAAGGAGGGCCAAAGGCTCGGCAGTTGTGAATTTGAAAGTGTAATTGTAAGTGACTTGGGAGAGAATTTATTCCAGGGGTGGACACAGATGGAAGTGGGGTTTGAAGAGGGTGGGGGAATGTGGGTGGAGATGGATACAAGAAAGTGGTCAGAGATGGTTTTGTCTGTAATACATTGGAGTAGAGAAGCCATGGGAGATGGCAAGGTTGAGCAGAGTGACTGTTAATACTGGTAGGAGAGGGAACGGTTTAGCGAGGACTGGAAGGCAGTGAATTTAAAGGATAGAGGGCAAAGAGAATTGAGATGGACACTGAAAATGCTGGAGATGAGGATTTGCTCAATGCAGAGTATAATGGAGGACATCTCGATGAGAAACTCAGGGTGGGGCTTAGGGGTGGAGGTAGACATCAAGGCCTAGAAATTCGGTTTTGGCGCAGCGAGGGCTTTAGCGCCGGAAGTTAGTGCCGGCGCTAAGTCCCCCTGCGCGCGCCAAAAATTCAGTAGCGCCGCGCCCAAACGGCTGCCGGCGCTACTGAGGGGTCTCAGCGCCTCAAAACTGGCGCCACGCGCCGCATTGCGGCGCTATTCCGGCGCTGCGGCGCCCGCTGCGGTGCGGCAGGCTCGGGAAGTGCAGGCCTCCTCCTTCCGTTAAGGAGGAGCTGCCTGCACCCGGCCGCGGCCCGCGATAATCTTTTTAAAAATGAGCCCGGCACCTCGGACAAGTGCCGGGCTTGCTTCTGTTCCGGGGGGGGGGGGGGGGGGGGGAAGTCCGGGGAGGGAGCTGCGGCCAGGCGGCCGGCGGGAAAGCGGCCGGCCGCCGCGGGGCCTTTAATGCGCCGGCGCAAAGTTCTGTAAGGCACCTCTGCCAGAACGTTGCTTGCGGCTGCCACGGGCGAGGCGGCCGCAACTCAATTTCCGAGTTCGGGCGGGTTACCATGGCAACCGGGACGCTGCGCACACCGATGACGTCATCGGTGCCGGCGCAGCGCTACCGGCCTAATGCCGATTTAGGGCCCCTGTCAATTTCTAAACTGGCCATAACTTCGGCGCTAGGCCCTCTAGCGCCTCAAAAGCGGCGCTAAGGCCAGTGAATTTCTAGGCCCAAGGATTTTAAAGAAAAGGCGAGAGCGGTGAAACGAGGTGATTTGCTCGTAGGTGGAGAAAGTACCGGAGGAGTAGTCATTTGGTGATAAGGGCCACTACAGTGGTTTGGGTGGGGAAAGTGGGAAATTATGGACAGATGAGGAGGCTTCGAGAAGGGGCAAGGTGTTGCCACCCACGAGCCAAGTTTCAGTCAAAGGGAGGATGTGAATGCAATCATCCTCAATAAGGTTGTTGATGGCCCGTGTGTGAATGGAGGGAAATGTGGACGGGCCAGTGATTGTTGAACTATTAAGTGGTTGCTGAGGTTAGCCCCCAGTGCCCCAGGTGTCATAACATCCTATTACTAAATCAGGTCTGCCGGCGATTTCTTCCCAGGTTCCGTGGTGTCTGTCACTCCTGTAAGCAGTCTGTGTGTCTTACTTTTATGGAAGTTGACCCACACTACCTTACGTTTACGTGCTCAATAGCTTAACCACGGGGTATAACAATCATGTCCCCTTGTGACCTTCAAAAAGAGGCGGAGCGAAAAAACATTTGGTGAGACTATGCTTGATATGAATTGCTTGATAAGCTGCTTTTAGTCACAGTAGGTAAACATGATCAGAATCATTTCATTCAACCTGTACAATTTGTCTTCACAAAATGATACAAAATAAAGAAGACACCACATTACCCCTCATCAGTGGGCCATCTTACTTTAATTAACATTCCTTTCACAGTCATCATCACTGCGGGGGGTACCGTTATGTCTCACCATTCACTGCAACTCACGAAGCCACTTCCCAAGGTGCACACTAATCAACCCAAGACAAATTTGTGTGCAAGATCTGTTCATGTGTTGAAGATTTCAATGTTTGACACCACATTAATAGAAACTTTACATAAACATTGGCTAAAACACCCAAGTGGCTACTCTTGTGTGTTGTTAGTTGGTATGATTCGACTCGGATGAAGATGAGTGTGAGGGGTGGCTAGTGAGATGGGGAAGTGATAATGTAGATACAGAGGGATGGGTGGAGGTGCAAGGTAAGTTGGTGTGAGTAAGGATGTGCAGGAGTAGGGTAGCGAAGGCAGAGTGATGGGGATGTGATGAGTGGCACAGCAGGAGGAGGTTGAGTGGTTTTGTACTAATGTTTCCTGAGCGACTGAGATAATTGAAACGTTTGCGCCACTGCACCCAGGTCCTCCTGACCACATCCCTGCTTGTGCCCTCCTGTGCAATGTGCAACCAGGCTGTTTTGGTCTCCTAGGGAGGTCTCTTCCACCCATGGGAAGGGAAGAGGACCTCCCTGTCTGCTGTGACTTCCTCCATAAGCATATGGAGGGAGTCATGGGAGAACCTGGGTGCAGCCCTCTGCCTCTGTGCAGTGCTTGTCAGTGTTTGCAGCACTCCAATGCTGTAGAACACTGACAGCACAAATGTCAAAAGAAAGTTGGCCATGGTCCCTTTAAGGAAATCGGCTGATGTTGCGTCATGAATTACGTCAGCAGACCTGCTTTCTCTAATTGGCCCGGGAAACACACTGGGCGGGCTTAACAAGCCCTATCAACGTAAATTCATTTTAGACGGCGGGATGGAGCCAGCAGCGGGGCCACAACCCGCCACCAACACCGGCCGCACCGAACCCACCGAGGTGAGCGAAATCCCAGCCATTGTCTCCTGGTCATTAGTCCAGACCCCTGGATTGCTAGTCCAGTAACATAACCACTATGCTACTGTACCCGATAAAAGTCAATGGAGTGTAAGATCGGGAAGGGTGGTAAAACGGGCATCCAACCCGAACCTGCCACCTGCCCGGTTCCCGTTCAACGGGTTAGGTTAAAATTGCTCCCTAAGTTGCTTGCTGCTGTTGGGTAAGGTCTGTAGGTGCTATACTGGTGGACTAAGATGTCCTGCGCTCATGGCCAGACCAAGACTGGCAGGATCTCGGACGCAGTGTCAGTGCTTTCTTCCAGAGGCCCATCTTGTAAACTGGTTCTCGGTGCCTCCAACAGCATTCTTTATTTATGAAACAGCAGAGGCAGGGTTATCTCCATGCGCAGCGCTGTGCTATGGATTATGAAGCATTCACCCCATTTTGGGTTAAGACTGTTAGGGTCGATTTTAACTCCCGGGAAGTCAGTGGGAGCAGACAGCAATCCCGCACGAGAGTGTGAGTCGGAGGCCAGGCGGATTTTAACTGCCGAGCCTCATTTGGATCCCGCCAGTCAGTTGCTCGCCGTTTCCGTTGGAAAGCAGCAGTTGGCCAGCAGAGAAGGACAAAAATTGGACATCCCAGGGGTCACCACCTGGCATTGAAAGAAACCCGTGACAGCAAGGTAGCTACAGGAGGGGGGTTGTTGACAGGGTCCCACATACTGGAGGGCCTTGGTGAGACCACACCTGGAGGACTGTGTGCAGGTTTGGTCTCCTTACCTAAGAAAGGACATACTTACCATAGAGAGAGTGCAGCGAAGGTTCACCAGACTGATTCCTGGGGTGGCAGGACTGTCGTATGAGGAGAGATTGGGTCGACTAGGCCTGTATTCACTAGAGTTTAGAACAATGAGAGGGGATCTCATTGAAACGTATAAAATTCTGACACGGCTAGACAGACTGGATGCAGGGAGGATGTTTCCCCTAGCTGGGGGGTCTAGAACGAGGGGTCACAGTCTCAGGATACGGGGTAGGACATTTAGGACTGAGATGAGGAGAAATTTCTTCACTCAGAGGGTGGTGAACCTGTGGAATTCTTTACCACAGAAGGCTGTGGAGACCAAGTCACTGAATATATTTAAGAAGGAGATAGATAGATTTTTAGACACAAAAGGCATCAAGGGGTATGGGGAGAGAGCGGGAATATGGTATTGAGATAAAGGATCAGCCATGATCATATTGAATGGTGGAGCAGGCTCGAAGGGCCGAAAGGCCGACTCCTGCTCCTATGTTTCTATGTTTCTATGTACGGAGAGCCCGGGATAACAGTGACCTGGACTTTCCTTGTGGGGCCCAGAGGAGTACTCCTGCTCCTCCAGGCCGCACTAAGGTCTGTTTTTTTTTTAAGCTTACCCTACAAGGTTTAACTGGCTTCCTCACAGGTTTATCTGGCGAGTTAGCCACGGTGGGCACCCGTCGCGGGAAACCGATTTCCCGTCCACGACCTAAACCAGCATCATTAAAATCCCAGATCGGAGGGAAATGGAGCCGCTCCATTTTAACTGCTCCCCAGGTCCGTTCCCACTGGTCGAAGAGATCACGCAAGTTTGCCGTGTCATGTAATCATTTCACCCCCACCCCACCCCACCCCCCCATCCTAATGGGATTACAGTCGTGTAATCCCCTTGCAGGTGTTCATTATCATCTGTTTAATCAATGACTGCTTCATTTAGCCCTGTGCATGTTTTTTTGTTGTTTTATCTGCCATGAGAGGTTTTAATGATCTTACACTGTGCGATGGGCGCGCTCCATGTTTACTTGAATGTGCCATCTTAATTGGTTCATGAAAGCAAATAAAAAGGAATAATGAATAATTATACTTTTAATATTTTGGCAGCATGAATAAAATACATAACATTTGACAATAATTTATCACTTAAGTTGTATTTTCTGTTCTTCTCTGTGAAACAATAGTTGAAAAGCATGTTATTTTATACAACTCAATTTACAAATGCAATTAGTGGCATTATATTTCATTTTATTTTCAGTCATCTCCCGTCAATACATCTTTGAAGGCTGAAGAAGTTGGCACTAATTAGTTTAATAAAATAATGCAACATGTGATGGTTAATAAGTGATGTAGCTCATTGTACTGTCCCGGAGCATAAGATACGACAGAGAGACATGACAAGGGCTCTTGTCAGCCTTTGATGCAGGAATAAGCTAGATTTCCTGTACAAAGCCCTGTGTTCATCATTTTGAAAAGATGTTAAATTTCATTATAGAGTTGAAGCCAGAAGGAAACATGTTATTCAGTGAAAGGAATATCAAATGAGTTACTACTGAGAACATTTTGTTGCAGTTTCTACTTTTTTAGCCAGAATATTTAAATACAGTCTTAAATGTAACATTACTTGGTCATGAGTACGGACTTGAAATATACAGCACACAGTGTAAAAAGCACTACTGATTGTAGTGCATTCAGAGACTGCACCTGTATTATGGCATCAGGTGACAGCATACACATATTGTTTGTCAAACACCTAAGATTTGCCCAACAGTGTAAGTACAGTTCATATCTTTTCTACAAGGGCTGTTATACATCATGTGACATCTCCTGTACAACTGCAGTTAGTATACTCATCCTGTGCAAATAGCAATGTTTGTGTATATGTATAGCCATACCAATTTTCATATTGTGTACGCTACATATTGGCCCGGATTTTGCAGGGCCAATGATGGTGTACGCACACGCCGTCATAAGCCTTGTAAAAGGCCCCGCAAGTTTCGGCTTTCCACATGTGCTGCGCATGCGCGAAAACCTGGAACTTGTGATCCGTCAAGGCTCGCCTATAAGCATATGAGGAATCCTCCTTTCTGATAGAAGGACCTGGCCCACGTGATCCCAGGAATGCTTCGGAACCGCCTGCGTCCCTGGGATCCGTGGGCCTTTACGCAGGCGTACACCTGCAGGCCCAGGACCCGAAGTAACCAAAGCCCGGGAGCCAGCAAGTAAGTTTGGATTTTTTTTTCGGGTCGGAGGTGCACTCTGGAGTTACACCTCCGACCGCAAATTCCGGCCAAATATATATACAACTTCTGCAGGCATCAGAGATACACCAACATTAATACCAGAACTCTTTTAGCTCCAGAATAGCTTGCCTGCTCTCAAGAAACAAATGATCTGATATAACTGCCAAAACTGACCCAAGTTTACTGCATTAATCAATGAATGCCAACACCAATGGCTTAGTCGATACTCAGCATATCTTGAGCATCCCTGATTCTAATCGCTCCACTATTGGTGGCCGTGCCTTCAGCTGCCAAGGCCCAAAGCTCTGGAATTCCCTCCCTAAACCTCTCTACCTCTCTTTGCTCCTTTAAGACGCTCCTTAAAACCGACCTCTCTGACCAAGCTTTTGGTCATCTGCCCTTATGTGGCTCGGTGTCTAATTTTGTTTTATAACGCTCCTGTGAAGCACCTTGGGACGTTTTAGTACGTTAAAGGTGTTATATAAATACAAGTTGTTGTTGCCATACACACCGGAGGGTCCCAGGTTCAATCCCTGTGTCTGCTAAGTTAATTGATGCAGCAGTTGGGAGGCTATAATTGGCCTCAGGATCCTGGGGCTAGGGGAAAAATATAAGCTGGGGCTCCTGCTCCTGTCACCTGTCTGATCATGCAGTGGCTCCTCCTGGAACTGCATGTATATGGACATTGGATGAAGACAAGATGGAACTTAGTTGTGATGCTCCCTATGGGTAAATAATCTGTGGACTTTAAGGCTTAGAAATTGGATCACACCGCGCCTGTTTTTCAGGTGTGAAATGGGCACCTAAAGGCTAGTCAGCCCCCCGAACCTGTTCTGCCTTTCAGTTAGATCATGGCTGTCTGTAGCTCAACTCCATTTACCCGCCTTTGCTCCATATACGTTGATATCCTTACCTAACAAAAATTTATTGATCTCTGTCTTGAAAATGTCATTTGACCCAACATGTGCACAGCCTTTAAGGGAACAAGTTCCAGATTTCCTCTACCCTTTGAGTGAAAAAGTGCTAACTCATTCTACTCCTAAATGGCCTAGATCTAGCGTTAAGTTAATGGCCCCCTAGTTCTGGATTCCCCGGAGGAAATACTTTCTCTGCATCTACCCTATCAAATCCCTTTATCATTTTAAACACCTCGATTAGATCACCCCTCAACCTTATAAACTCAAGACAAAAGAAACCAAGTTTATACAAACTGTTCTCATCATTTAGACTTTTACGCCCAATATCACCGGGCACAATGTTAGATCGGGCACCCCCATAGGCATCCAGGAAGTAAACAGATCACTAAAATCTGGCATGCACAATCTCACCATGAACAATGCCATGGGAGATTTATCAGTTTTCTATCTAACATATTCAAGAAGTCAAATTTTAAAGTGTCAAAGGTACACGAAAAGGGAAAAAAACACCATCATACCTTTATTTTCTGATATTTACAAGCATCTGGCAATCTGTTAACTTCTCTCACCAAAAGCAATTAACCTGCAGTTGCCTCTTTACAATTTAACTTTGTGACCTTTGTGGTCAGTTGGCACATCAGCAGAATAATGGCCCTGATATTTCCGATCGGAGGCTACCTGTGGGCGGAATGCGTCAGATCAGAAAAAATTCTACGAACCTACCTGCTGGTTCCGTAGATCCCGAGGCTTCAGATCCTGGGCCTCTCCTCTTCGAAATGCGCAGAGGCCCACGTATCCCAGGGGCGCATGCGGTTTGCAAGTGCCCCTGGGATCACATGGGCCAGCCCGACCAACGTACAGAACTGTTAAAAGTATGAATGGGGATGACTACAAAAATGCACCAACACACTGAAATAAATAATTAAAAACCATTACATATATAAAATTAATTAAAATGACATTTAAACAAACATTTGATTTTTTTATTTTTTTAAATATGTTTTAACGGGGCTTAATATAACCTTATTGGACAGGGTTTTTAATTTATAATTGAGTGATAAAATCTTATTTTTCTATTTTTTTAAACTCTTATGCTGGTAAAAGCAGGCCTTATGCTTGCTTTTACCAGGCGTAAGAATTCTATGGCCTTTCAGCGGGCAGAGGTTGAGCAAATAGCACAACTCTCCACCCACTTTTCTTGGGCATGCGTTGGGTCCATCAAGAGAATTCTTGACAGATCGCAAGTTCCAGGTTTCAGCGCATGCACTTCGCATGCCCAAACCCGGAACTTGCGTTGCCCCTATGAGCGCGTACACCCTCGTATGCACCTGTGGGGGTCGGAAATTCAGAGCCATTACATTGTATGGCATAACAATCCTGTCGCTCTAAAAGAGAGTAATGTCCCACTTACCACAAGAATCATCACAAGAGATCTGCTAAGTCTTTATAAACTAGTGCCATACTTCCCAACATTGCTAAACTAAAATCTTTACAGAAGGTATAAGCTCAGAGCAGTGTGACTGGGTAGAAGGAGATGGAAATAGCTAAA
This sequence comes from Somniosus microcephalus, assembly GCF_052327205.1. NCBI lineage: Eukaryota > Metazoa > Chordata > Chondrichthyes > Squaliformes > Somniosidae > Somniosus > Somniosus microcephalus. The sequence goes on along the minus strand of NC_141012.1, from coordinate 32,171,325 downwards.
GGCACCACTTGGTGGGGTGTGAGGCGGATGACTTTACTCTAATATATAAATGAAAGTTCATTCTTTACTCATGGTTTTCTAACAACAGAAATATTGGCCCTGAAATTAGGATCGGGAGTTTGCTGTGCGTGCAAGCCCCCGATGTTCACTTACCCGGCGCGCTGACATTTTAATCCTGGCCCGCATTGCATTTCCTCTCACTGGACCGCTTGAGGTCCTGCCGCACTGTGCGTGCGTGACCCAGCGGTGTACTTAGTGCGATGAGCCGGCTGGGATCACGTGAGCACAGGGCAACCAACGGGAGGTTGCAAAAGTTCATTCATGAGTTTGACAGTAAGAGCTGTCAAACTCATGAAAACTCCTGGCCCCAAAACACTACTTATACCTGAAAGAAAATTTAAAAAAACATTGCACTACTTAAATGAACCATAAAGAACTCTGAAAAACTATTTTAAACAATAATTTTAAAATTTGAAAAAAAAATTTATATTAAAAAATCGGGGCTAAAACTAAACTTACCTTACTGTAAATTCTTTAAAAATAACAAACCTGTGGAAAAAAAATTCTCAATTGTATTAATAGACCACTTACCTGTAAAACTAAGTACTTACGTGTGGTTTTTCAATGCGTAAATACCGGAGGCCTTTACACACGCGCAACTCTCTAAAAATAGAGGAAATCCAAGTCGCACGCGCTGCCTGATACCGCGCACGCGTTCAGCCTCTTAACCCCTTGGGTCAGTGGACAGGAAATGTCGGTTTTCAGCGCATGCGCTGTGCATGCTGAAAACCGGCAATTCCTCCGAGAGTACCCCATCCTTACTCACGCGTTGGGCCCGGAATTACTGGGCCGTTATGTAATTGTGCAATGTATTATTCTGCTGCTAAGGGGTGGAGATTACTAAAAAAGAGCACAGTTGAATGTAGAGGAAATCCAGTGAGGTGATTGGCAGTGAAATGCCAGAGTCAAAAACTCTTTCAGTATCAAGACCAGAAAACTCTGCTGAAAGCTTAGTGCCATATTTTAAAATAAAAAATAATTTCAGCGCAGAAGTTCTCCAACATTTATAACTCAGTCAATTGAAATAGAGGCAATTTGGGGCAGCTCTCAAGACCCTATTCACAAGTCTGCAGTGAGGTTGATTGATTAATTCCTAACACCATGCCAGCAATGCTCAAAGCTGGTGTTCTCAGTCCAATCGCTGAGAGCATTTCAACAGCATGTAGCCATCATATGCTTCTGTCTAATCAACCCAACCCATCCTATGCTCCAAAGACAGCATGGTCTGTGTTAAAGCTTTCCATACATTGTTGCGATGCTGGAATTACAATGCAAACTGGTCGTTTTTAATGACTGGGGAGCTGAGCATAACACTGACTGCGGTTTGTGTTAATTCTCTTTTCGACTTCCCTAGCTCAGACTTTGTGTTCGACTTTACAAATTCACAACAGTGCAATGCACTTAACACGGCACCACCTAGTGCTTTACTTTTCACTTCGTTAATTGGTTGACAGTGCCAGTGTTGAGGTTACAAGAAATGAGAGCATTGATAATGACTCTGAAAACTGTGAAGAACAGAAACCTAATGGGAGCAATCACTGACGCTCTCCCTACTCCTCCCCGTGAGTGCTACTTCTAGAATTCCACAAAGAAGAAGACTTAATGTGTCATAGTTTGAAAAACAGTACAGCATTAATGGTAAAATTGCTTCTCCATTGGTGCCTGTAGTTACATAACTTAATATCTACAATCGTTTGCTCTCATGGTGCAACACATACAGAGCAAACACACTGCTTTTTGCTGTACTATTTACTGGTAGCTGAGCTATATCCGTCCTATATAAATGTAGTGTGAATGTTTCAATTATAATTCATGCTGCAACTCCCCACCTCAGTATAACCTTCTCAGTATACCTGTAGCACCCACTTTTCAAACAATTGGCTGCCCTGTTGTTACAAGCACTAAAATGTACCTACCTAGAAAAAAACAGCAGGATCACGCCTTCAACTATGTACGTAACCATTGTAAAGTCTGTGGGTTGTGCAGTTAATAAATACACAGACTTCAGAAGTAACAAACAAACAGGTCTTTACTATTCGAAGGTCCGGGCGAATCTGCCCCAGCAATCCTGCTACAACACTTATATACTGGTGTGGTCACTATCGGTATTACAGTATACAGAAGCCAAACAAATAGTGCCACACCTAAAGTAGTTCCCTTAAAGGTGAACGGTTACATTCAATAGTTCCCTTAAAGATAGACGGGTACATACACTACAATCCTCCCTTTTTAGCTTATTACTTACAGAGTCCCCGTTAAACATACATATCTTCAACTTCCTATAAAACAAATTACAGATATAATCTCGGTGGAGTCAATGTCATATAAAACAATTTACAAATATAATCTCGGTGGAAACAGTTCACAGGTTCAGTCTCTGCGGAAACAGTTCATAGATTCAGTCTCTGATCTTGACTCGTTCCGAACAACATTTCTTTGGTGTAGCCGGTTCACCTGGCTAGCGTGACTCCTCCATAGCCTTTTTCTTGACGTAACAGCTTGAACTTTCGTCCTGTTGAACCAGCAGTGCGGACTTTTACAACCAACTGGCTGTCTTGACATTTTCCAGTTTTTCAACTAATTTAGCTCCTTTCGTAATGTCCCGCCTGGAATGGTAGAAGTGCTAATATTTTAGACAGTTATTATCTTCTGCTTCTTCTTTTTCTTTTCTGCCTTTTTGAAACTCTCGGAGCTCCTTTCTCGGCTGCCAGCTGTAGCGCCACCAACTCTCTATGTTCCTTAGACCTTAAGTGCTTCATCCGGATTTCAGCACTTTGAGAGTTTTCATCACAAGCTGGGCAGACCACATCCTCGTAATATTCAGTGTCACTCAACAGGTCATGGTAATATTCGGGTTTGTCCTGAGTTAGGCCAGCGAGAGAGACTTCTTCTTTCTCCTCACCCGTCTGGACGTTAGCTGACGGTGGTTCCTTCCCTAAACATCTTTCTTGAAAAGCCTTCTTCATGCATTCATATTCATCCCGCTCTTCCTGGGTTATCTGCCATTCCTTCACGACGGACCTCATTTGTGAGTTCAATACCTTCCTTTCCATCGGTAATTGCGTTATCAGGCTATTTAACCCTTCTACTGAAGTAACGGTTTCCACATTCTTCTGTTCACCTTGACGTGATTCAACGTACTTTTGGCATCCTTGTAAAATTTGTGTTGCCACCTCAGCTATCTCCGTGACTTTTGAGAGCTCCGAACTCGTTCCCCCTGAAGATTGAAGCTCGTGTTCAGATTGTTCCCCTTGCAGAGTCTTGTCCTTCAGCATATGAAGGAGTTGGCTGACCGTTAACTCTTCCCTGGGAACACGGTGGATCAGAGTCTTCTCCATTTCATCCACCTCTTTCTCCAATACTTCCACCTTACGTTCCTCTTGAACTTTGGCTTTCAGCGCTCGGAAAAGTTGTGCCCTGATGCTCTCTAGTTCATGTTCAGGGACCATTCTTACAGTGTCCTGTTCTTCCACTGAAAGGATTCCCAGTTGAATCTGTTCTTCAAGTTGTTGAACCTCGGTCATTGCCGCCTCATATTTGTCTTGGGTGTCCTTCAATGTTTTTATAAGTTCTTGGACATCCTGTCTTTCATGCGCTGCCATGATTTTCACCTCTAATTTCTCATCTATGGATGGAGCTTCTATCGATGAGTCTGTCTTGGCCTTGAGCTCATCAAGAATTTCCTGCAGCCTTTGGACTTCTTGCTCATGTTCAACCTTTAGTTGTTCATATGCTTCTACTGAAACTAGCTTTTCGGAGGCTGCCGAGTTAACCCCCTCCAGAATTGTAGCCTGGGCCTGTTCAATACTGTTCTTTCAACTTCTCACACTCTGCCTGTAAGGAGTCGTAGAGAAGAACTGGAATAAAATCCTGGCTCCCTGAAGATTCCTCTTCCTTTGGTTCATTCTGTAAATATTCTAGTTCCTGAACAGCATCAGGGGAATGTGATTGGTATTTGACCACGATGGCTCTATGGTCACTCTCTGCTTGAGCTAGCTGTCTCTGTAGTCTTTCCAGGTTCTCCCATTCGGTGTCCCAGAACTTTTCCATATTTTTCATCTCTTGTACGAGACGGTCACTCAACTGTTCTAATTGTTGTCGTACTTTGACATAAGTTTGCGTCTGAGCTCGGTGTTCTTCCGTCATGGATGAATCCTTTGCTTGAACAGGCTCAGAATTCTCTGTCAACCTGGAGTTCTGCTCTGCAGCTTTATTCTTCTTGGTACCATAAGTCCTTCTGCATGTCTTCGTTTTCTTTCCCATCATCGGCAAGTCCCTTTTAGCCTTGTCTTCCATATTCGACTTGGTCTTATCATCATCCATTTCAGAATCTGAGCTAATAGCTTGCACCGAGTCCTCCCTCATTATGGCTTTTAGGTAATGCCATTCCATGTCTATTTTCTTAATCCACTCCCGTCCTAGAAGTGGTGGTCCTCCCTCAGGTAATACGTACAAGTTCATTCTTGGGTGTTCTTTACCCCTATCTCTCACCTTGACTCTTATTTTCCCCACGGGGTATACGTTATGCCCCGTGTATGTCTGTAATACGAACTTGGTATTTCTTAAAGGTATGTGAGAGAATAGCCGATGGTAGTCCCTTCGGTTGATGACTGATAGAGCTGATCCAGTGTCCAGCTCCATTCTTACTTGGACTCCAGCTATTTTTAGTATGACCCAGATGGCCTGTAGATCCGTTTCTTTACCCCCATTGTGGATTCTCAGACTACCCAGCTCCTGGTTGTTTGGGTCTGAGTCTGAATTCTGTTCATCTGAACTCTTCTCAGCCACCTTGTGTACCTTGTTGTACTTTTCTTGTGGTGGCTTCCTTTGATTATTGGTCTTTTTCCCGGACTGGCATACCTTCGCGATGTGACCCAGTTTGCCACATTTCCTACACTTTTGGTTCTTAAACCAGCATTGATTCTGGTCATGCGTTGTCTTCCCACAACGGTAGCATTTTGTTGTGCTTGAAGTAATTTGGTCCACCCCGAGTGCCGCCGCCTTTAGTTGCATTTCCGCCGTTCCTTTCGCTGCGGCTTCGTGCGATGCAGCTATAAGGACAGCCCTGTCCAGTGTGAGGTCGTTCTCTTCCAGTAGTCGCTTCTGCGTCCCTTCTTTCGACAATCCGCATACGAACTTGTCCCGCAGCGCTTCTGTCAGATTCCCTCCGAACTGGCAGTATTTCGCTAGCCTACGCAGTTCGACCAAGTATTCCGCATTGCTTTCATCTTTCTTCTGCGTTCTTGCGTAGAATTTGAATCGTTCAGCCAGCATCAGCGGTGTGGGGTTCAAGTGGTCCTTCAGCACAGCCACAATCTCTTCGAAGGTCTGATCCGCTGGTTTATTTGGTGCTATTAGATGCTTCAAGAGCCCGTATGTTTTTGCCCCCATTGAGTTTAGCAATGTTATCGCCTTGTCATCTTCCTCTATTTTGTTGGCTTCGCAATAGATCTCTATGCGTTCCACGTACGTGGCCCAGTCTTCTATTTCAGAATTAAAGTCGTTAATATTCCCTCGCTTATGCATCTTTCTTCCCTTGGGAGCAGCACCAGTATTTCTTTAAGTATTCTTACTTATTTGTTTGTTTCTAAGATGGCGGTTTTCCCGCGAAATCGGTGGTTTCCCGCTCTTTCCTTCTCTCCCCGCCCACTTCAATGGCGGTATGTCAATCAAGATGGCGGTTTTCCCGCGAAAATGGCGGTTTCCCGCTCTTCCTTTCTCGCCCCGCCCACTTCAATGGCGGTTTCCCGCTTCTGGCGTCTTCTCCGCCTAATGGCGGCTTCCCGCGTTTCTTCCCGGTGGAAGGGGTACGCTTCCCCCACAGCGGACAGGTTCAGCCGCTGGCTGGCTACCGCACAGCTCCCCTTACTCGGCTATGTCTTTTCCTCCCGCCCGCACGGCTCTACCGGTGCTGGGTACACCCCGTTAACGGAGGACAGTTCAGCCGCTGGACTGGCTCTCGTGCAGTCTCTCTCTCCGTACCCGGCTCTGTCGCTCTCTCACCCGCACGTTCGGTGCTACCGGCCCTGGGTACCCCGTTGGTGGAGAACAGCTCAGCCGCTGGACTGGCTCTCGCGCAGTCTCTCACCCCGTTTTCGGCTGTGTCTCTCACCCACTCCCGCACGTTCGGTTTTGCCAGCTCTGAGTACCCCGTTGGTGGAGAACAGCTCAGCCGCTGGACTGGCTCCTCGCAGTCTCTCTCTCCGCACCCGGCTCTCACCCGCACGGTTCCCGTTCGCCTCCCCAGCCCTCTCGCAGACCGGTGTTTCCCTCCCCGGCTGCGGCTGGGTTTCTCTTCCCGCGCCTACTCGCAGGCTCAGCGTTTCGTGGCTGCGGTCGCTGCCCGGATTTTTCCCGCCGATCGCGGTCCGGCTGTCACCCGATGCCGTTGGACCCGACTTTTGGCCGGCACAGCTCCCCCTCGACCGAGGTCAAGTGCTCTGCCCTTATCCTCCGGATACTTCTACACCTTCCCCTACTCACAGTCTCTTCGGCCGCCTTGTTTCTTGCTGGTCGGCTCACTCCGCACCGTGGCAGAAGGGTAGTCAGTGCCTGTTGCTGATACAGCTTTTGTTGTTAGTCTTCCTGCTTTCTGTTGTTGCAGCCTCGTGTTTTCTTTTGGTAGCACGACGAGGGCGGTTGTCTCTCTTCGACGCTCTTCGTTGCTTTTGGTAGTCTTGCCGCAGGGTACGATCGGACTCGTCGCCACTGTAAAGTCTGTGGGTTGTGCAGTTAATAAATACACAGACTTCAGAAGTAACAAACAAACAGGTCTTTACTATTCGAAGGTCCGGGCGAATCTGCCCCAGCAATCCTGCTACAACACTTATATACTGGTGTGGTCACTATCGGTATTACAGTATACAGAAGCCAAACAAATAGTGCCACACCTAAAGTAGTTCCCTTAAAGGTGAACGGTTACATTCAATAGTTCCCTTAAAGATAGATGGGTACATACACTACAACCATGTTCCTAAATCAAAACCTAGGCACCGTTAATTCCTACTTAGTAGACAAGGCAGTAAGTTCTAGGCTTAAATAAAAATAGAAAATGCTGGAAATACTCAGCAGGTCAGGCAGCATCTGTGGAGAGAGAAACAGAGTTAACGTTTCAGGTCGATGACCCTTCGTCATCGAAGGGTCATCGACTTGAAACATTAACTCTGTTTCTCTCTCCACAGATGCTGCCTGACCTGCTGAGTGTTTCCAGCATTTTCTGTTTTTATTTCAGATTTCCAGCATCCGCAGTATTTTGCTTTTGTTTTAAAGTTCTAGGCTTAGGTTGTTTCCCAGCGAGCAACTCGCATAGGAATCAGTCCAGCCACTGTTGTCCACTACCCAGCACCTGGATCAAAAATTGATGTAGAAAATAGATCTCCCACAATTAGGGAAATGTTCCTTTCCTTTAACTCTGAATATGTAATTCACGTGCACAAGTCAAATTGAATTGCATAGCGTAATGTGGCACAGATTATCTGCTTCTGTTTTATATGGTGTTTACAAAACCTTTTTGCCTTTGTGTAATGGTAATTGATATTTTGTAGTATCCAATCCTTTCTAGGGGACTGCAGCCTCAGTAGGAATCAACTGTATTCAGTAAATAGCTTTTTGTGCAGATTCTGATATATGCAGCTCTCTTGTCCCTGCCTCATCTGCATACCTATTCAGCTGACAATTATTTGTCTCTTTACTGAAATAAGAAACAAGGACATCTGTGCCCAATTACTGATGGTGTTATCAAAACATGCCAAAGTGCACATAATTTGTCCAATTTGCTGCTTATTTATGTAATTAATATACATCTTTATGACTTTTATGTGTACACTTCCAGCGAACTTTACCCGTGGAACTGCACAAACCGATTGCTGTGCATCGTGCAAGCACCTTATCAAGACCCTTACCAAAACATTCTCAAACTAATTACCTACACTGTGTAATTCCTGAAATAAATTCAAGGTCAATATTTTTACCTACTTACGTAGTTTGTCAAGTTAATACATTAAACTTGCACTAGAGATTTAAAGGTGAGTGGTTTTTGCTCAGAGTGCCTGACAGTGACAAGATACAGAGAAAGAGTAGCGTTAAATATCATCATTCCAGTTAAAAGAAGAATATTAAATAGTAAAATGTTGCCGTTTAATAAACTCTGTGATTTTTAATGTCCAGAATACATTACTTCGCTGTCAACAGGGCAGTCAACTCTCAGTTGAAGTGAGACTCACTCACTTTGATGACGAAATATCACCGAATGTATTTCTACAAATCTCACTCTAAAAATAAATACATATCCATTTATTTAAATGGGTTTCCAATGCCTCTCTCTTTTTAATCATTTATCGCAGTCCTAACATTTCCTAAATGTTAATTGTACTGCTGTGTCAGCTGTGGCTCAGCTGGCAGCACGTTTGCCTCTGAGTCAGAAGATTGTGGGTTCAAAGTCCCACTCCAGGGACTTGAGCACATAATCCAGGCTGACTCTCTGGTGCTGCACTGTCGGAGGTGCCGTCTTTTGGATGAGATGTTAAACCGAGGACCCATCTGCCCTTTCAGGGAGACATAAAAGATCCCATGGCACTATTTTGATAAAGAGCAGGGGAGTTCCCTGTCCTGGCCAATATTTATTCCTCAACCAACATTATTAAATCAGATTATCTGGTTATTATCACATTGCTGTTTGTGGGACCTCACTGTGCGCAAATTGGCTGTCACGTTTCCTACACTACAACAGTGACTACATTTCAAAAGTACAGGAAACTTTGGTTTATCCGGAGGTTAACTGTCCGGAATGCTCGAGCCACCAGCAAAAATCAGGAGCCGTTTCGTTAGGTTTTTTTTCTTTTCGTTGCTTTTTTTTCACCAGTCAGGCTCTGCAAGGTCTCGCTGAAGCTGTTGCTAAGCTACAGAGACACTTGCAAGGTACGGCCGACTGTTTAGAAGCTTTACAGGGTTTGTTGCCAGATACGGAGCTCAAAATCTCCATATGTTTCAACATTAGCGCTGGTTTGTCTGGCAGTTTTGATGGGACGGCAACAGCTCGGTCTCATCGGTGCCGGATAGCACAAAGTTTCCTGTAATTGGCTGTAAAGTACTTTGTGATGTTCTGAGGTTGTGAAAGGCACTGTATAAATACAAGTATTTCTATTTTAATGTACACTGATCAATGCAGAAGTAAGAGCACCTGGCTATTCTTGTGCTGCTCCACTCTCCTCATGATGCCCACAGAGATCTCAGAATCTCCCCCTTGTGGTTGTCCGTTAACATTCCCCAGGTAAGTGTCCAGTACGATTTGGACAGGTTGGGCGATTGGGCAGATGCATTATATTGTGGATAAATGCGAGGTTATCCACTTTGGTGGCAAAAGCAGGAAGGCAGATTATTATCTGAACGGCAATAGATTGGGAAAAGGGGAAGTGCAATGAGACCTGGGTGTCCTGGTGCACCAGTCGCTGAAGGTAAGCATGCAGGTGCAGCAGGCGGTTAAGAAGGCAAATGGTATGCTGGCCTTCGTAACGAGAGGATTCGATTACAGGAGCAAGGATGTCTTGCTGCAGTTGTACAGGGCCTTGGTGAGACCACACCTCAAGTATTGTGTGCAGTTTTGGTCACCTTATCTGAGGAAGGATGTCCTTGCCATGGAGAGAGTTCAGCGAAGATTCACCAGACTGATACCTGGGATGGCAGGAATGACGTATGAAGAGAGATTGGGTCGATTAGGCTTATATTCGCTAAAGTTTAGAAGAATGAGGGGGGATCTCATTGAAACTTATAAAATTCTAACAGGACTAGACAGACTAGATGCAGGAAGGCTGTTCCCGATGGCGGGGGAGTCCAGAACCAGGGGTCACAGTCTAAGGATAAGGAGTAAGCCATTTCGGACTGAGATGAGGAGGAACTTCTTCACCCAGAGAGTGGTGAACCTGTGGAATTCTCTACCACAGAAAACAGTTGAGGCCAATTCATTAAATATGTTCAAGAAGGAGTTAGATATATTTCTTAAGGCTAAGGGGATCAAGGGATATGGGGAGAAAGCAGGGACAGGGTACGGAATTTGGATGATCAGCCATGATCACATTGAATGGTGGAGCAGGCTCGAGGGGCCAAATGGCCTACTCCTGCTCCTATCTTCTATGTTTCTTCTATGTTTCTATGGAAGACAGCCATAATTACAGCCTGGAGTTTGGACCCCAAAGCATTTATAGGAGCAGTGGGAGTATTCATAAGAACAGCAAAGGGTCACAAAACAGATAGTAAGAGCTACAAAAAGGGACTATGAAAAGAAACTTGCAAGGGATATCAAAATCAATTTGAAGAATTTTTATAGTTACATTTGGAAAAAAGGGTGGTCAGGAGCAATGTTGGCCCCTTAAAAACTGAAAGTGGTGATATTGTCAATGACAATGGGGAAATGGCGGACATGTTGAATAATTACTTTGCATCAGTATTTGCAATAAAAGAAGAGGATAGCATGCAGAAATCCCAAAGAAACTAATATTGAATCGGGGACAGGGAATCATTAAAATTAATGTAGATAAAATAAAATTAATAAAGAAAATAATGGCATTAAAGAGTGACAAATCCCCAGGGCCAGATGGTTTCCGTCCCAGGGTTTTAAAGGAAGTAGGTGAGCACATTGCAGATGCCCTAACTATAATCTTCCAAAGTTCTCTAGATTCAGGAACCGTCCCTTTACATTGGAAAATTGCACGTCATTCCGCTTTTTAAGAATGGCGAGAGGGGGAAACCAGGGAATTATAAACCAATTAGCCTAACATCTGTTGTTGGGAAATTGCTAGAGTCTATAATTAAGGATAGGGTGACTGAACACCTCGAAAATTTTCAGTTGATCAGAGAGAGCCAGCATGGATTTGTGAAAGGTAGGTCATGCCTGACAAACCTGATTGAATTTTTTGAAGAAGTAACTAAAGTAGTGGACAGGGGAATGTCTATGGATGTTATTTATATGGACTTCCAGAACGCATTTGATAAAGTCCCACATAAGAGACTGTTAGCTAAGGTTGAAGCCCACGGAGTTGAGGGAAAATTATTGACCTGGTTAGGTAATTGGCTGAGCAGCAGGAGACAGAGAGAGGGATAATGGATAGGTACTTAAATTGGCAAGATGTGACTAGTGGTGTCCCACAGGGATCTGTGTTGGGGCCTCAACTATTCACAATATTTATTAATGACTTAGATGATGGCATAGAAAGTCATATATCCAAATTTGCTGATGATGCAAAGATAGGCGGCATTATAGGCAGTGTAGATGGAAGGATAAAATTACAAGGGGATATTGACAGATTAAGTGAATGGGCAAAACTGTGGCAAGTGTAATTCAATGTAAGCAAATGTGAGGTCATCCACTTTGTACCTAAAAAGGATAGAACAGAGTACTTTCTAAATAGTAAAAAGCTAAAAACGGTGGATGTCCAAAGAGACTTGGGGGTTCAGGTACATAGATCATTAAAATGTTATGAACAGGTACAGAAAATAATCAAAAAGGCTAATGGGATGCTGGTCTTTATATCTAGAGGACTAGAGTACAAGGGGGTAGAAGTTATGCTGCAGCTATACAAAGCCCTGGTTAGACCACACCTGGAGCACTGTGAGCAGTTCTGGGCACCACACTTTAGGAAGGATATATTGGCTTTGGAGGGAGTGCAGCGTAGATTTACCAGAATGATACCCGGACTTCAAGGGTTAAGTTACGAGGAGAGATTACACAAATTAGGGTTGTATATCCTAGAATTTAGAGGGTTAAGGGGTGATCTGATTGAAGGTTTCAGATATTAAGGGGAACAGATAGGGTAGATAGAGAGAAACTATTTCCGCTGGTTGGGGATTCTAGGACTAGGGGACATAGTCTAAAAATTAGAGCCAGACCTTTCAGGAGTGAAATTAGGAAACACTTCTACACACAAAGGGTGGTAGAGGTTTGGAACTCTCTTCCGCAAACGGCAATTGATGCTTGATCAATTGTTAATTTTAAATCGGACATTGATAACTTTTTGTTAACCAAAGGTATTAAAGGACATGGGCCAAAGGCAGGTATATGGAGTTAGATCACAGGTCAGCCATGATCTCACCAAATGGCGGAACAGGCTCGAGGGGTTGAATGGCCTCCTCCTGTTCCTATGTTCCTAAATTGCTGCGACTGTGGCTATGACCTGCCTAAGTGAGGTCTCTACTGCAGATGCAAATAACCATACAACATAGGCTCCATGTTGTAACAGTCTCTTATGGAGCATGAAGGTCCTTATTCCCGTACAGCAGAGAGAACAGGGTCTCTCTCTCCAGCATGTTCACTTTTCACTACCCAAAATGAGGTATCTCTCAGGATTTGCAACTCAACTCCGTTGAGCAGGATCATTCTCTTTCTTTCTCTCCTCTCTCCAACTAGGATCTCTTTCTTTTTCCTCCAGCCCAACAGAACGCCTCTCTCGCTTTCTCTCGCACTGCCCGTTTCCCCATCTATCAAATAGGATATTAAATTAACGTCTTTCAGGTGCACCTAAAATATCCTATGGCACTGTTTGAAGAAGAACAGGGAGATCTCCTGGTGACCTGGCCAACATTTATCCCTTTAGCAACATCACTAAAACAGATTACCAGATCGTTTACTCACTGCTGTTTGTGGGGCCTTGCTATATGCAGCATTTCCCTACAACAGTTATCTTATTGGCTATGAGGTGCTTTGGGATATGCTGAGTACATGAAAGGTGCTATATAAATCCAAGTTCTTTCTTCTTTCTTTCTCCCCCTCAGTAGACTCTATCTTCCGATCCTTTCTGTCCTCAACCTCAAGAAGATGTCTCTCCCTCTCACTCCTCTTCTCCCTCTCACTCCTCTTCTCCCTTTCACTCTTCTTCTCCCTTTCACTCCTCCACCCTCTGGCCACGATTGCGGAGGCGGGATTGCGGCGGGAGAGCTGGTTGGCGGTTTCCAGTCCCACTCCCGGCTGTAGCCGCTCTGTAAAAAGGATTTTCCGTTAATAGGGCTTGTTTAGCCTGTCCTGCAGGGTTCCCGGCCAATTAAAAGGAAGCGGGTCTGATGACGTCATTTGATGACGCAACATCAGTCAGATTCCTTGAAGCGACCATGGCCACATTCATTTTGACAGTTGTGCTGCCAGTGTTCTGCAGCATTGAAGTGCTGAAAACACTGACCAGCACTGCACAAAGGTGCATAGCTGCACCCAGGCTCTCTCGCATGACTCCCTCCATATGCTTATGCTGTGACTCCCTGCATATGCTTATGGAGGGAGTCACAGCACGCAGGAAGGTTCTCTGCCCTGCCAATGGGCGGAAGAGACCGCCCCAGGAGATGAATGCAGCCTGGTTGCACATTGCACAGAAGGACACAAGCAGGGATTTCGTCAGCGGTACCAGGCTGCAGTGGCGCAAACCTTTCAATTATCTCAGTAGATCACAAAATGTAACTGCAAAGCTACACTCAACCTCATCCTGTTGTGCCTCTCATCACATCCCCATCACTCTGCCTTCCCTACCCTGCTCCTGCACATCCTTACTCACACATAGAAACATAGAAGATAGGAGCAGGAGTAGGCCATTCGGCCCTTCGAGCCTGCTCCGCCATTCAATGAGATCATGGCTGATCATCCAAATTCAGTACCCGGTCCCTGCCTTCTCCCCATATCCCTTGATCCCTTTAGCCTTAAGAAATATATCCAACTCTTTCTTGAATATATTTAATGAACTGGCCTCCACCGCCCTCTGTGGCAGAGAATTCCACAGGTTCACCACGCTCTGGGTGAAGAAATTCCTCCTCATTTCAGTCCTAAATGGCTTACCCCTTATCCTTAGACTGTGACCCCGGGTTCTGGACTCCCCAGCCATCAGAAACATCCTTCCTGCATCTAGTCTGTCCAGGCCTGACAGAATTTTATAGGTTTCGATGAGATCCCCTCTCAATCTTCTAAACTCTAGTGAGTATAAGCCCAATCAACACAATCTCTCCTCATACGTCATTCCTGCCATCCCAGGTATCAGCCTGGTGAATCTTCGCTGCACTCCTTCCATGGCAAGAACGTCCTTCCTCAGGTAAGGCGACCAAAACTGCACACAATACTCAAGGTGCGGTCTCACCAAGGCCCTGTACAACTGTAGCAAGACATCCTTGTTCCTGTACTCGAACCCTCTTGCTACGAAGGCCAACATACCATTTGCCTTCTTAACCGCCTGCTGCACTTGCATGCTTACCTTCAGCGACTGGTGCACAAGAACACCCAGGTCTCTTTGCACTTCCCCTTCTCCCAATCTATTGCCATTCAGATAATAATCTGCCTTCCTGTTTTTGCCACCAAAATGGATAACCTCACATTTATCCACATTATATAGTGCATTTGCCATGTTTCTGCCCAATCACCCAACCTGTCCAAATCGTACTGGAGTTTCACAACATCCTCCTCACAGCATACCCTCCCACCCAGCTTTGTGTCATCTGCAAATTTGGAGATATTACATCCAATTCCCTCGTCCAGATCATTAATATATATTGTGAACAGCTGGGGTCCTAGGACCGATCCTTGCGGTACCCCACTAGTCACTGCCTGCCACTCGGAAAACGACCCATTTATTCCAACTCTTTGCTTTCTGTCTGCCAACCAGTTCTCTATCCAAGTCAATACCTTGCCCCCAATCCCATGTGCCTTAATTTTGCACACTAATCTCTTATGTGGGACCTTATCGAAAGCCTTCTGAAAGTCCAAATACACCACATCCACTGGTTCTCCCTTATCTATTTTACCAGTTACATCCTCAAAAAATTCCAGTAGATTAGTCAATCATGACTTACCTTTTGTAAATCCATGTTGACTTTGTCCGACCCTGTCACTGCTTTCCAAGTGCTCTGCTATTACATCTTTTATAATGGACTCTAGCATTTTCCCCACTACCGATGTCAGGCTTACCGGTCTATAATTCCCCGCTTTTTCTCTACCACCTTTTTTGAATAGTGGGGTAACATTAGCTACCCTCCAATCCATGGGTACTGTTCCAGAGTCTATCGAGTTCTGGAAGATGACCAGCAATGCATCTACTATTTCTAGGGCCACTTCCTTAAGTACCCTGGGATGTAGATTATCAGGCCCTGGGGATTTATCGGCCTTCAGTCCCATCAATTTTCCTAAAACCATTTCCCTACAAATACTGATTTCTTTCAGTTCCACCCTTTCATCAGACCCTATGTTCCCCGGCATCTCTGGGAGGTTATTTGTGTCCTCCTTTGTGAAGACAGAACCAAAATATGTATTTAGTTGGTCTGCCATTTCTTTGTTCCCCATTATAAATTCCCCTGATTCTGACTGCAAGGGACCTACGCTTGACTTCACCAATCTTTTTCTCTTCACATATCTATAAAAGCTTTTACAGTCAGTTTTTATGTTCCCTGAAAGCTTACTCTCATATTCTATTTTCCCTTTCTTAATTAATCCCTTTGTCCTCCTTTGTTGAATCCTAAACTGCTCCCAATCCTCAGGATTATTGCTTTTTCTGGCCAATTTATATGTCCTCTCCTTGGATCTTATGCTATCCCTAATTTCCCTTGTTAGCCACGGTTGAGTCACCTTTTTTGTTTTATTTTTATGCCAAACTGGGATGAACAAATTCTGTAGCTCAGCCATTCGGTCTTTGAATGTTTGCCATTGCCTATCCACCATCAACCCTTTGAGTGCCATTCCCCAATCAGTCCTACCCAACTCGCTCCTCACACCAACTTACCTTGCACCTCCATCCATCCCTCTCTATCTACATTATCACTTCCCCATCTCACTAGCCACCCCTCACACTCATCCTCATCCTAGTGCAATCATACCAACTATCAATACACAAGTGTAGGCACTTGGGTGTTTTATGCAATGTTCATGTAAAGTTTCTGTTAATGTGGTGTCAAATATTGAAACCTTTATTTTCAAAACTTTGCCTTATTGTACAGATCTGTGCTCACCTTTGGTGGTGTCTTAGTGAGTTGTAGTGAATGGTGAGACATAACGGTACCCCCCGCAATGGTGATGAGTGTGAAAGGAATGGCTTGGGCATTGTAGGGATTCTTTATGGTGTTGGTGTGGGCTGGTGTTAACCTGGCGCATCATGTGGCAGCCAGGGTGTACAGCGTCAAGTGAAGTAAATCTGGCCACGATGATGCCATTGCTGGCCTCCCGGGCAGCAATGTTGTCAGGTGCTGATGCCCTGTGTCCTGTGCAGCCACAGTAGAAATAAATAAGTAAAGTTGGGAGTTTATGGGCAGGAATTTAACTCAGGAGTCGGGTTGGAGGCGGGCCTATAACTTTCGGGGTTGCAATCCCGCCTCCATCGAGATGCGGCCAATCCACGCGATTTTAACTTGATTGACCTTGTTGAGCCCAGCGGGCTCAGCAGGCCAATTAAGGGCCACCCAGCAACAGGTGACGTCACAGACTGAAATTTTGACAGATGAAATATCAGTGTTTCACAGCTGTTTGAAGCTGTCAAACACTGACAGTCTTACTTCTAACCTGAGTCCTTCTCCACAGACTCAGTTAGAAATCTCTCCTGCACAGTAAGCTGAAGGCTGTCACTTTTGACATTTTGCAGCCATTCTGCTTTCTGTGCCGGTGAGATGAGGGACTTCCGGAACCTAAAGGAAGAAAGGCTGAAAAGGTAAGGAAAGGTATGTAAAACTTATTTAATCACTTTAGACACACCAAACACACTTACCTTTGCACTCATGCACACATCACTCACCTGAACACCGACATCTCGACCCCTCCAAGTCCTTCAACCCGACGGCCCGCCTCCTCTAACTTGGCGTCGTTTGGAGCCATCGGGAATCCCACACTTAAACATGAAAAATAGGGATTAGGCTAAACACTGCCTGTTAACTACCTGTTAACAGGCAGTTAATTGGCACTAATCCCTTCCCGCCTCGGGTAGGCGGGTCCCAGTGTGGGGTGGGTACCCGCCTCCTTTGAAACTGGCATGGAGGCGGGTTTGGGTGCGGGATGGGGTCGGGACCCCTGATTTTGGGATCTTAACCCTCCCCCCCCCCCCACCCCACGCCTCCAATCCCGACTCCACAGCACAATGAAAATCCTGCCCTATGTGTGAAGAAAGATGGCTATTCCCTTTTGTATACTTTAGAGCATCAGTTGTCTGATAGCTCATAGGAACTGTGATCTTTTACACCAGAGACAGATTATTACACATACACCTTTGGTTTGTTTATATTGGGATCATTACATCAGGCCTCCAAACAGGGGGGTTCAGCTGGCCAGACAGAGATTGTGAAGTAGAATTTATTTTCATAGAATGTGATTGTGAAGTTATTTTCATTATTCACCAATTAGAAAGGAGTAAAACACACTGAATTAGCCAGTGAGGAAGAAGAACATTGACACACTCAATGGCCATGACATAAACAATGGCTACGGCAGATAGCGGAAATGTTATTATAAAGATTATGATTAGCTATTGCAAATCAGTGAACGGCAGCTGCAACTTTTAAACTTAGTTACATGAGTATTGCAGTGGATTTGGAGCATCATGGGTTAAATTGGTCTACATCAGTAGCACGGAATGGACACATAGCTTGTTTTATACCGCGCCCAATTTTCTTTTCCAATAACTTTAGCGGGAAAAAAAAATTGAAAAATAATTACAAAACAACAATTGAACAACAAAACGTCAAGTGAAGTCAGTGAATTGCTCAATCAATACAGCGCACAGTGTAAAGATTAATTACATAATAGGGGAGATTTTCTGTTCTCTAAGGGCCATAGTGCAGGTGAGGACCAGGCACTGAGGTATTAGAAAACCTTGTTCAGATCCATATATAGCTGAATCGGTGCTACTTTAATAGTGAGTCTGATTTTTCAGCAGACCTTTTAGACTGGCGTAAAGTGGTTTCACCTAACGGGATCCTTAGCTTCACTTAAATATTATAATAGAATTAAATGAAGCTAGGCTTCATTTCAAATCAAATCAATCAAATCAAATCAACTTTTATTGTCATTGTTAGTGCACAAGTGCAGTACAACGAAATGTAGTCTTGCGGCTCCCGAGAGTGTACAATTTGGATTATGACACTTAAACATTTCAACATACATTTGTACATATATATTAGCATAAATATGACCATAATAAAGTGCATTGGCAGATGTGCAGGCTTTAGTGTTTATTTGTGGAGTTCAGTAGGATGACAGCCCTGGGAAAGAAGCTGTTCCTAAATCTGGTCGTACGGGTGCGAATGCATCTGTAGCGTCTTCCAGATGGTAGGAGGGCGAACAGACTGTGGCTGGGGTGGGTAGGGTCTTTGATGATGGACCGTGTCCTCCGTAGGCAGCGTTTCTGATATATATGTTCTATGGTCGGTAGCCGGGTGCCGGTAATGCGTTGGGCAGTTTTGACTACCCGCTGCAGGGCTTTCCGGTCATGGGAGCTACAGCTGCCGTACCATACCGTGATACAGTTTGTCAGGATGCTCTCTATAGTGCAGCGGTAGAAGTTAGAGAGGATCGGGGGTGACAGATTACATCCCTTCAGCCTCCTCAAGAAATATAGGCGCTGCTGGGCCTTCTTCACCAGAGAGGAGGTGTTGAGGGACCAGGAGAGGTCTTCCGTGATGTGGACTCCGAGGAACTTAAAGCTGGCCACCCTTTCCACCTCCGCCCCATTGATGTGGATGGGGGTGTGACTTCCGCCTTTGGACTTCCTGAAGTCCACGATTATTTCCTTTGTTTTCTTGGTGTTAAGGGCCAGGTTGCTGTCGGCGCACCACTTCACGAGATGCTGGACCTCCTCCCTGTAGGCTGACTCATCGTTGTTGGTGATCTGGCCTACTACCGTGGTGTCATCTGCAAACTTGATGATGGTGTTGGAACCATTAACAGCCACACAGTCGTGGGTGAAGAGGGAGTAGAGGAGGGGGCTCAGCACACATCCTTGTGGGGCTCCCGTGTTCAGGGTCGGGGGGGGAGGTGTGGTTGCCTAATTTGACAGACTGGGGTCTGTTTGTTAGGAAGTCCAGGGTCCAGTTGCAGAGGGAAGTGTTCAGGCCAAGAGTTTGGAGTTTGGTGGCCAGCTTGTTGGGGACGATAGTGTTGAATGCTGAGCTGTAGTCTATAAACAACATTCTGATGTAGGTCTCCTTACCATCTAGGTGATTCAGTGCCGAGTGTAGAGCAGTAGTGATTGCATCCTCCGTTGATCTGTTTGCCCGATAGGCAAACTGGTGTTGGTCAAGGGAGGCAGGAACACTGGCTTTGATGTGGGCTAAGACCTCTGCCTACTTAGGATGGGCTTGGGTTGCTCTTTTGGATTATAGCAAATGGAAGCTCCAGGAATTATGGAGCTCTTAGATTGAGACTTTTCAGCCTTTCCTTTGTCTTCCAGTTTTGCAGTATATTTTTGGGACTGGCTTCTATTATTATTTTCTTTTGTTTAAAACCATCAGTGAATATTTTTTGTTCTTTCCAACAGTACATAATGTTTATGTGGATCCTAAACTCGTTGAATATTGTTTGCTCATGCACTGGAAAGCCAACTATAATTGAAACCATTTCTAAGACCTCAGCAGAGCAGAGCTGAAAGAAAGGGAGACTGTGAATAAGGAGTTTTTATCATACGACCTGGGAACAGCAAGGCAGCTAAGTGAAGATGACAAGTTAAATTCAAATTAGTGATGGGGTTGGATTTACAGCACTACAAATAAAGTATTTTTAGGTTGAAGTAGAATAAGATTGTGCCAGGTGAGAACATGCCCGGGAGATCAGCGGGCATCAGAACTAAACTGCCCGCATCCATCATTATGTCACCAACCATATCTGCAGACCTTGGCAATGACTGTAGGTTGCACAGGCTCTGGTATTAGTTTTAGATCTGTGCCCTCTGCTGTAAAGAACTCCTACAGCCAACCTGCACCAGAAGTACATTGCTGCCGGTGGCAGTGAAGGTCACCTGCTCAATATTTCTTGCCTCCACCTTCTTCCAGGCTAGCAGAATGATTGTCTGCAGTATCAGCCAATGTGCTGCCCACACATGTATCAAACAGGTCATTAATGCATAGGTCAGCATGACCAATGCTTTCTTCTTCGTTCCCATTGAACGGCAACAGCAGTGTGATATAGCTGACCAATGTCACCACATTGTTACATTGCACAAAGTAGATGGGCCATTGATTGCAGCCATGCGGCCATCACATATGTCAGTAGTCATCAGGCATCGTGTATGTAGCCTATCATACAATAATTTTATGCTTGAAATCCTTTCAAGATGTGATTATGCCAAGAGTGTCAGCTGTAGGTTGCAGTTTAAATATGTGCCCTGCTGGAGTATGGGTATGCTTTTGGACGAGACGTTAAACCGAGGCCCCGTCTGCTCTCTCAGGTGGATGTAAAAGATCCCATGGCTCTATTTTAAAGAAGAGCAGGGGAGTTATCCTCGGTGTCCTGGCCGATATTTATCCCTCAACCAACATCAGTTCAACAGATTATCTGGTCATTATCACATTACTGTTTGTGGGAGCTTGCTGTGTGCAAATTGGCTGCCACATGTCCCAATATTACAACAGTGACTACACTTCAAAATAACTTCCTGTGAAGTGCTTTGGGACATCCTGAGGTTGTGAACGGTGCTATACCAAGGCAAGTTCTTTCTATGCATTATAGGCTGTGAAAGAGCTCTACAGTTGCATGTGGGCTTGGAATGAGCCAGCAGTAAATGTAGAAAAGATTGATACAACTGTTTGTGGCCTTGAACCATCTACCCAGTGTAAAGTACTGTCGGGTAATCTTACCTTGGCAGCTTTCTTATAGTGTACCAGCTTCCTTCCAGGTTGTGCGAATAGTGTAGACAGCATTGGTCCAGGCTGCCAACTCCTGCCAGTCATGCTGCACTGCATTTGTATAAGCATCAACAATTTATCCCCCCCATGCTTGGTGGTCACCTCACTTTAAATGTCATCAACAGCATTTAAGGGCATCTCTCCCCTTAGACAAGCTTCCAGTGCCAGGCTCAATATGGACCAGGCACTCACCATCCATTCATTGGGGATGGGGATGGAAAATCCCATGAGTTCAGCCCTGTGAGAATTATAGACCAGTAAGCCTTACATCGGTTGTGGGCAAAATGCTAGAGTCCATTATTAAGGATAAAATAGCGGAGCACTTGACAAATGGGGAAAGGATCGGACAGAGTCAACATGGATTTACAAAGGGTAAATCGTGTTTGACTAATCTGCTGGAATTTTTTGAGGAAGTAACTGGTAAAATAGATGGGGGAGAGCCAGTGGATGTGGTGTACCTTGACTTCCAGAAAGCCTTCGATAAGGTTCCACACAAAAGATTATCATGCAAAATTAAGGCTCATGGGATTGGGGGCAAAGTATTAACGTGGATAGAGAACTGGCTGGCGGATAGAAAACAGAGAGTTGGAATAAACGGCTCGTTTTCGGAGTGGCAGGCAGTGACCAGCGGGGTGCCGCAAGGATCTGTCCTGGGACCCCAGCTGTTCACAATATATATAAATGATCTGGATCAGGGAATTGGATGCAATATTTCCAAATTCGCTGACGACACTAAACTAGGAGGAGGGGTGGGCTCTGATGAGGATGTCAGGAGGCTACAGTGCGATTTGGACAGGTTGGGGGAATGGGCGGATACGTGGCAGATGCACTATAATGTGGATAAATGCGAGGTTATCCACTTTGGGGGTAAAAACAGGAGGGTAGATTATTATCTAAATGGCAATAGATTGGGAGATGGGGAAGTGCAGAGGGACCTGGGTGTTCTTGTGCACCAGTCACTGAAGGAGAGCATGCAGGTGCAACAGGCGATTAAGAAGGCAAATGGTATGTTGGCCTTCATATCAAGGGGGTTCGAGTATAGGAATAGGGATACCTTACTACAGCTGTACAAGGTGCTGGTGAGACCGCATCTGGAGTATTGTGTACAGTTTTGGTCGCCCCATCTGCGGAAGGATGTTCTTGCCATGGAAAGAGTGCAGCGGCGATTCACCAGGCTGATACCTGGAATGGCGGGAATGACCTACGAGGAGAGATTGAATAGTTTGGGCTTGTACTCACTGGAGTTTAGAAGATTGAGAGGGGATCTCATCGAAACATATAAAATTATGGCAGGCCTGGACAGGCTGAATTCAGAGAGAATGTTTCCAATGGCAGGGGAGCACAGAACCAGGGGCCACAGTCTAAAAATAGCGGGCAAATCATTTAAAACAGAGATGAGGAAGAATTTCTTCACTCAAAGAGTGGTGAGCCTGTGGAATTCCCTGCCACAGAGGGCTGTGAAGGCTAATTCAATAAATATTTTCAAGAGAGAATTGGATATATTTCTGAAGGCTAAGGGGATTAAGGGTTACGGAGAAAAGGCGGGGACGGGGTACTGAACTGGTAAGATCAGCTAAGATCTCAGACGAAGATCAGCCATGATCTCATTGAATGGCGGAGCAGGCTCGAAGGGCCGAATGGCCTACTCCTGTTCCTATCTCTATGTTTCTATGTTTCTAAGTCAGCGAGCATTATGTTCACCATGCTCTGGTCTTATTGCTTTCATGTTGGAAAATATAACCTATCATTTGCTCACTAAATAAACACAATCTGTTGAGTGAAATGGTTTCACATGGCATTACAAAATGGCACCAAGGGCATTATTTCCAAAGCGTACACCCGATTTTATCTGCAATTAGACAATGATCCAGTTTGAATGGAAACTGTCCTCATCATCAGCTTATTTAACGCACATGGCCCAAATTCTCAATGTCTGTGTATGTTCAGCAAATTCCTGCCTTTTCACAAACCCAGCTCTGGCTAATCGCCTGTTTTTATGGCCACTTATTGTAGCCAACACAATAGCTTCATGTGATGCATTTCTTTCTGTCTTTTTTTTTTAGCTCCACTGACAAAACTCTGCTGAGGAGTTACTCTGCAAATCTGCCTGCTCTGGGATTGTGGGATGTGGCTGGGCTGCTGCAGGTTTGTGTCAGAGACTAGAGCAACACAAACAGCAGAACGAAAGGTAGGAGTTTCTCATACATTTTTGAATTAAATTAGTGACAGAGCATATTTTGATTTTTTTTTGGAATAAAACTTTCGTGTCATGTTTTAACTTTCCGATTACATGTTAAAAAGTCAAGCATTTAGAGGCAAAGCAAAAGTTTGATTAAAAAAATACCTTTTTTAATCTGGGTGCATCATATGATTTAAAAGAGAATATAAGGGAGTATTGCTTCTGTCTGCTACACTCAGCACCGCAGTGAAAACTCAAATGTGGCACTGAGGTAAGGTATGTAGAACACATAGTGATACTACTGAAAGAATAGCTATATCTGCAATTTGGAGTATAAGTTCAATGTTAATTGTATGAATCTGATCGCTAACTCCGCATGTGCATTACTGCTAAGTAGATCTTTTTAAATAAAAAAGGTTTCCCTTACTGATTCCAGATTCCGTCTTATTTGGAGTCTGTTCTATTCAGTGGACAATATGAGGAAATGTAATTCTAAGTTTGTAACAACTCCACGAGCAGCTTTATAAAGATTGATCTGTTAATTGTTCGTCTCTACACTAGTGTCTAGCCTTTGCAAACCACATATTCATCAAGTTTCAGCCTTAAATTGCCCTATTATTTAAACATTTTCTGAACAGTATTTTAAAAAAAATATTACAGCATATTTGCTAGCTCCTGTTCTTCACATTATAGCCCTGATAAATTATTTTCCACGTGTTTTTATATTATTACTTAACAAAAGTGCTCTGTACCAAGGAAGGGAAAGGGATGAAAAGGAATGATTCTATTCTAATAAAAGTCTTTTCGATTATAATACTTAAGTTAATCTGTTTGATTCCATAGTTACTATATTATTTTTAAACTGTTAGAATGGCACCATTATGTTCGACATTTGTTTCTCAAATACAATTGTTTTGTCATATGCAAATTGGAACTAGGCTCCTTAAATTGTTATGCCTACCTTTGATTTTTTTTGAGAAATGTGTTTTTTCCCATTATTAAATACCCTAAACACATTAGTGTATTGTTTATAACCTGTCTTCCAGAGGAACAGAATGTTGTTTTAAAACTGTAAAAACATCCACCATACATGATGACAAAACAATCTTTGAGACAATGGGGAGGAGGAGGGAAGGACAGAGGTTGCCTCTGCACGCTGTGTAGCAAAATCGTAAACCTTAGAAACAGATTTACAATTACACATAACACATAGAGGAAATCTTCCTGCAATATTTTATGTAATAGTGTTTTATGAAAAAATTACTTAAAGCACAATTTTAAAGAAAATAGGCATTAAAAAGACATTTATAAATAGAGTTGCAGCCAGCAAGTTAAATCAAGGTGGAAATCATATTGATGGGACTGTCGATATACTGGGAGTATCAGAATGCTTCCTCTATTTGGATCATTTATTTGTCGTTTAGTTTTGAATCTGTTCCACTCTATGAGATATCCTTGAGGATAAATGTTATTTGTATGTTCCATGATATTGATTGCTTTTAAATTTTATGAATGTGCTTTTCTCAAACTTTTATCAGCTGAGCAGTAAAGATACTATGCGTTATTATATCAGAAAAAAAGGCCAATATTCATATTCATGTCCCAAAGAATTACAGATCAGAACTCACCATGAACACAACCATCATCTCCACTATCACTGTCATCAACAATATACACATCACTTTCAACATGACCATCAGCATACCCGCAGCTCCACCATCCAAACCATCATCTCCACCATCATCATCAGCAAACCCACACCTCCACCATCAATACCGTCATCATCATCAGCACACCCGCATCTCCATCTGTTCAACATACTTTATAAGATATCCTTGAGGATATTTCAATACCAGCATCTCCACCATTACTATCGGCATCTCCACATTCACAACCATCGCCACATCCACACCGCCACATAAATGTCACTATCTCCATCATCAGCACACCCACATTTTCACAACACTACCACTATCTCCGCCAGCACTATTTGCACTATCTCCGCCACTACCCCAGCATGACCACCACCGCTATGTCTCCATTACTTCCACCAGTATTTGATATTCTGCAAACATGTTATTGTCCTCTGGCTGTCTGCTCTCCGCAAAGGCAGGACTAATATTCTATGTCGCAGATAAAGACAATATATTAGGTCGCATTAAATGGATTTGTGCCATATATTGTGATGTATGTTTATTTTAACATCACCATAATATAGCATTCCTCCTCCCCCTTCACCCCCTTCCTGGGTGGGAAAAATGTGCATCTGTTAACGTTGGTTCCACAAGATCAGGCATGGTTGTGATACCCTCCATGGTTGAGTAGTCTGCTAATGCTCATTTGCCAGGTTCTCACGTAAAAAGTGATCCATTGGGCAAGTTACCAGAAGGCTCTTGGTGCTCACAAGACCATGCTGAGCATAAAGCACCATCTCCAGGAGAGGAAATAAAAAGATCTCCACGAATGCTGAATAGTTGATTCTCGAGTGGGGGGGTTTCAGGAATTTGGGGCAGAACCTATTCACACTGGGATTCCATCCTGTTTGCAGTGGCCCTTTAAATTCCACTGGGGGGACCGTGAGTGGATTTTCTGCCTGCCTTCCAACCACGTCAAGGAGGCCACCCCAGGAATTACACCCTTTATTCCCTTAAAAGGCCTCAGGAGGACCCTCACCGAGTTCCGCTGAGAAGGAACCCAAACCTTTACAACGGAAAGGTAATCGATATATTGGGGGCAAAAGCTATGAAGAAGAAGATTAGTGTCAATCCATTCCATGGTCTCCACTCTGCCGCTGGAGCATGGGGCTGTTCTCACATTCTGGCCGATGGTTCATGGAGGGTGCTTCTGAAGGACTCTTGTGGACATGCTGCACCCATGCCAGCCACGTGAATTACCCTGTCCCTGCAATTTGGGACAGGGTTTGCGGGCAGCCACTGGCTCCACTCTGCCACACTTGTGCAAGTGGAGTAGGCCTCAGGAATTTCAGGGCCAATATGCACTTTGAAAGTTGCAGAAGGCAATCAGTATACGAAGGGTTAACACTTGATATGTTCTCCGCTCCAACAGTCAGCGAAGGAGGATATTATTCTATGAAATCTGGAGAAACAAAAATTTTCATCACAATAATGCACCGAGCAACAAAAAAATGAATTTGCTTTTTGTACTGTTGTTAACGTTTGTAGAAATTGAATTAACTCAAAGTACCTAAAATGAATAATAATCTGTGCCTTCCTTGTGCATTTCCTTTTATAGATTGCATCTCCAACAACAAGATGTACAGTTTTATGGGAGGAGGCTTGTTCTGTGCCGGTGTGGGCAATATCCTACTAGTTGTTTCCACGGCAACAGATTACTGGATGCAGTACCGCCATTCTGGCAGTTTTATGCACCAGGGACTATGGAGATATTGTGTGCCAGGAAAATGCTATCTACACACTGACAGTGTCGGTAAGGAGATTGAAAGCAGGCATGAATGGAGTTCATAGTATAACGAATGAAGACAACAACCTAGGAATTTAATGAATCCAATTCAGGAACTTTATCAAGGGTTTGAGTATATGTAGAATAATCGTCAAAGATCATTAGGGATTTTGTTTATACATAAAAATGGAGTTGGGGTGCAGGGGTACTTTTCCCCTCTCAAACAAAGACAGGAAATTGTTAAACGGCAATTGTTCCTGCGATTTAAGATGGCACAATTGTAGCTTCCCTGATGGTCTAGTTAGTAAAGGCTGCAAGCCAGGTTTAGCTCCATGGTTGTGGTGAGTGAGCTGATCACAGATGCGGCAGTAATTGGGGTTACTTTTTAAATTGTTTCAAAGACAGCCACTGAATAGGAGGTGTACTGAAATAGAGAGAGAGAGAAAGCACACAAACGTACAGAGAGAAAGAAAGAAGAAAGAAAGAAAGACTTGCATTTATATAACGCCTTTCACGACCACCGGACGTCTCAAAGCACTTTACAGCCAATGAAGTACTTTAGGAGTGTAGTCACTGTTGTAATACAGTAGAACATTATATGAACATAGAAAGAGGATTAGAAAATACCATCTGGTCCTTCTGGTCCATCAAGCCCACTGCATCAGACATGGTGCCACCATATAGAGATTGTACTCAATAGGTATACAGAGAGATGCAAAACATACAGAAAAACTAGTTGTGGAGACAAGCAGAAAGATCCAGGGAAAAAAGAGAAAGTGTAAGAGGCGCACAGGGAGGGGGGAGGCAAATAGGGTGCAAGATAAGGAAGAGAGAGGGAAGCAGAACAATTTCAAGAGAGGAAGACAAGACATGGAGAGACAATTAAAAAATCATTTTTCTCTCACGAGCAACACCACAAGAGATCAATTGGTGTGATAAATATTTATATCTGTAAATGCATAATGTCCTTTTGCCTGGTATCCCAATGTACAAACCTCCATTTTAGAGACACAGACATTGGCAACAAAAGCAAAGCCAGTTGTTTGTTCTGGTAGCACATGAAACAAACAAAATATCTGCACAGCACAGAAACTAAATCAAATCATGGTGGGAATATATCGGGTAATATTTTGGGTGCAACTCTTCATCAGAAATGGGTTCCACCCAGAACAATATCCTTTCTTTCCTGTTCAGATACTAACCAACCATTTCCAGCATTTCTTGATTTACAGCACTTGTGGCCTTTCTTTTCATTCTCAATATATCTGTGCAGGCCTGACCATTTACATTCTCAGCCTGCCCTTTGAATTTCGAACATTGAACAGTTCTTTGAATAAGAAGGTTGAAATACTGAGAACTGTCTCACTATTCAGTATTGTATTAACATGTGATAGCCATAGAGCCATAACGGCACAGAAGGACGCCATTCGGCCCATCGAGTCCATGCCGGCTCTCCGTAGAGCAGTCCAGTCAGTCCCATTCCCCCGCTCTATCCCCAAAGCCCTGCAAGTTTATTTCCCTCAAGTGCCTATCCAGTCTCCCCTTGAAAACATTGAGTGTCTCCGCTACCACCACTTCTGTCGGCAGCGAGTTCCAGGTCCTCACCACTCACTGCGTAAAAAAGTTTTTCCTCACAACCCAATCTCTTGCCCAAAACCTTAAATCTGTGTCCCCTAGTCCTTGTACCATCAACTAGTGGGAACAAGCTTTCCCCGTCTAGCCTTACAAACCCGTCATAATCTTGTACACCTCTATCAAATCACCCCTCAACCTCCTTTGCTCTAATGGAAACAAATCCAGCTTCTCCAACCTGTCCTTGTAGATAAGATCCCCATCCCTGGAACTATTCTGGTAAATCTCCTCTGCACCGTCTCAAGTGACATGTGTCTTTATTTCAACAGAATGGAGTAATTCTGCTGTAAGTTGTAACAGCTTTAATGGCCAAAGAACAAAAGAACAATTCAGGTTAATAGTCGCTGCTCGACTAGTGAATATTCCTCTAGCAGATAACAATCAATTTACCTCATTTTATAATTTATCTTATTTTATATATTTAACTGAATATTTCCATTCATGAATCAGAGTATATTAATATTTAACCACATTAATGGTATTCCTGATAATTAAATCACTTTTGTTGTAACATCTCACCATTTTATGTTTACAGCCTAGATTAGACAATCACTGCCTGACCTGCTGAGTATTTCCAGCATTTTCTGTTTTTATTTCAGTTTTCCAGCATCTGCAGTGTTTTGCTTTTGTAACCAATCACCTTCTCTGGAATGGTGCTTGGTGCAATCAGGGACTTTGAACTTTCCATCAAAATAAATGCAGCAAATTGAAGTGCTGGTGTTATCAGGGATGTGTTGCTTGCACTATTTATCCCGTGAGAGACACACAATAGTATCAATTATGGTAACTTTTCTAATCTGGACTGCAATGGTCATCAGCTCACATGAGGGGAGAAAAGACAACCCGATTTATTTGAAACTATTCAGTCGATTTATAAACAGCCTGTCTACATGGCTTACAGTGACAATAAAATACTTTATTTCTCATTTTTCCTATATTGTCTTTTGCCACTAGTGATAGCAGAATTTAAATTGACTTTGTTCTGATGTATAATAAGCAACTAACACTGACCTTTGTTTCTCCTAACTTGTTCCAGCATACTGGGATGCCACACGAGCATTCATGATCCTATCCCTACTGGCATGCTTCATTGGCATGATTATTGGCATCATGGCATTTATGCATTACTCCTCCTTCAACAGATTTGATAAAACGTTCGCTGCAGGCACCTTGTACTTTATTTCATGTAAGTAATGCAAATGCTTTCAAACATCACACGGGCCATGACGCCTTTCACTTTTTCCAATATGTCTTAACTTTTATTCTTACTATACTTATATTCTTTTTGTTTTGCAGGTTTGTTTGTGTTGCTAGCCATGGCTATTTATACAGCTGTCACAGTAAACTATTATGGTAAGCGGTATGGCAATTGGCGCTTCTCCTGGTCCTACATCATTGGATGGGTGGCCGTAGTGCTCACCTTCTTTGCAGGTAAGACATTATCTTATATAAGAGACGAATTCCTTTATGGTCTATACAGTCTCTCTCTCTGCCTCGGGGCAATTGGCATTACAATGGATTATCAAAAGCCAATTTCCCCACTCTCCTGAAAGTGCTGGGTCATAGTTCCACATTACACCTGCATTCCAGCACTACTTTTTTCATGCGTGAGCTGCAATGGTGAGCGTTGGCAAATTATTTTACCAGGGAGAGGCTATCACAGCCGAGCCTAATCTTCTCACCAAAATTTCTATGCAGACAAACAGACACACACACACACACATCACTGGAGAGCAATCAGGAGCAGGAGCCCTGGCCAACTTTTCTCTCCCAAGCCCAGCAGCGTTGAGATCAATCATGCCAACCCAGTTGAGATCAGTTAACCCGACAAAGACCAGCAATTGAAGCTGGAGCCTTCCTGGTGTGTATGGCTCACAATGTACTGGACACACAATGGAGCCATCAGGCACGCTTCAACAGTGAAATAAGATCGTTCCATCCTCAATGATGCAATCAGTCAGTGCAAAGGATGGCCATATATGGGAACTGCAATGGATGGCCATATATGAGAACTGCAAAGAATAGTCATATGTGAAGGCTGTGTTAATTTCACACAATTAGACAGAGACCTGGCAAGAACACAAAAACGAGCAGAATGATCTTACAGTTGGCTTATGATCTATAACGTCCTTCCTTTCGGTCATCAGAGGTTCCTTTTGAAGGGGTACCTTGTTTCCTTTACACACTGTGTGACTCTCTCCAGTGCCTGCTTTTATCACGAATCTTCTATGCACATTATAAGTCAAGACCCTTCTCTGAAGGGCATTAATGAACCCTCTTTTTTTTTACAACCACTGCAGCAGCTTTCATAATCATTTTCTGATCACTTTCAGATTCACTGAATTCAGTTTCACAACTTGCTATGGTGAACCCATGACCTCTGTGCTGCTGGTCTGGCAATCATAACCACTGCACCCAATTGTACATGTTTTTGGCTCATTATTGTGTCATTTTGAAATTGATCTCTCTGCTGTGCTGATTTGATGACACAACACAAGTATATTATTTCATTTCTTTCCCAGGTATCTTCTACATGTGTGCCTATCGTATGCATGAGAGTCCACAAAGCTCAAATTCTCGCTAATACCCAAGACTACATCTAAAGAAATGGAATTATATAATGGACCATCACTATGCAAGGAGTCCCATATTATGAAGTGGTATTTTTTCATTCGCCTTAGAAAGTTAGTTAGTGAAATTGAAACAAATTGTAGCTATGGTTTCAGAACTTGGTTGCAGATTTTCTAATTACAGCATCTGAGAAATAAAGTTTTAAAAAGGCACAAAAATGCTCTCAAGTACTTTCAAGAATGTTGTGTGAATTTCTCCACACAGTAATAAAATAATGGAGAACAAGTAATCCAGCGTTATGTACAAGAAAAGAATCTATTTACTAGCTTATTTTAACGTATTGGAAATGGCAAAAACTGAAACTAAATTGAATTCATTGCACTCACTTCATTTTACTTAATAAAGGTTCCTTGAACATCTAGTAACATTAAGCAAACCTAAACTTCTGCTGCAGTGCCATTAAATAATCTTTGTGAAGGGTTTCTTTTATATAATCATTCTAAGGATGCGGGCACGCTGGCAAGGTCGGCATTTATTGCCCATTTCTAGTTGCCCTGCAAAGGTGGTGTCGTGGTTTGACACAACTGAATGGCTCGCTCGGCCACGTCAGAAGGCAGTCAAAAGTCAACCGCATCGGTGCCGAGCTGGAGTCACATATAGGCCAAACTGGGTAAGGACGGCAGGTTGACTTCGCTAAAGGACATTAGTGAACCAGTTGGCTTTTAGTGACAATTCAACAGCTTCATGGTCACTTTAACTGATACCAGTTTTTTTTCTTAGTTCCAGAGTTTTTTTTTTAAACTGAATTCAAATTCTCAATTGCCATGGTGGGATGTGTACTCACTGCCTCTGGTTTATTAGTCCAGGCCTCTGATTTACAATGTGCCGATCAGACCATTGCCTCCTGTCCTGCACATGAGCTACTTTTCCCTTACAGGTAACAGAATAATAGAGATGACTACATTTTATGTCTTAAAATGCAGGATTTAGTTACAAATGATATCTGAATTTAGTTCATGTCACTTTAATTCAGAAAAACTAGTCCAGTATCCAAAATTATTTTCCGTAATGTCAAATTTGAAAGGACCAAGCTCCTTCCCTTTTGTTACCATTGTACAGAATTTCTGCAAACCCCAAACTACTTTCCACTGTAAGGAATTCCATCCATCCACATTTAATTGAATTTCAATGAGCCCAACTGCTTCCAGTCCATTCCCATTATATAGATATCCATGGGGACCAAAGCTCCTGCTATTCACTCCTACTGTATAGCATTGCAGTGGACTAAACCATTCTCATTCACTCTCGTGAATAGAATTCCTGATTCATTTAAATACAGAATCCTGATCTAAGCATAAAATGTTCCCTGATTATCGAAATGTTAATGCTCAGCAGATTAAACCCATTGCCTCACTGTTTTCTATATGTGTTTGTGTTAAGCAGTTTCTGTTACCTTTGTTTTGGTTGAATGGCTAAACAAATGGCTGAGCTATGATTAAAAAAAAATCTGCAATTAGACTGTTTCCTAGATTTGCTTTAGTTGTATTGGCTGCCTGCGGACAATGCTGTCAGAAATGCTCCCAATATTGGTGCAGTATAACTGAGGCACGAGACTGTAAGAACACTGGGATCGATACCCCGACAAGAATATTCATCAGGGGGACCAGAATAGCTTACCACAGACATAACCCAGAGCAATGCAGAGGAAAACACAGCCAGCCTGCTACCTGAGGAGAAACGTTATATACTTTTGTGCAAACTTAACACTAGAAGCATATCAGAGCTTCAATATAGTCCGCGAAGTAATTTTTCAAAGCATCTTGGACATTGAACATTCTCCTGTTATTAACTGAAGCCCAGTTAATGCTAACATATTGGCCCGGATTTTACGGTGGAAATCGTGGCAAGACTGTCAGCATTCGCTGTCATTATCCCTCTGAAGTTAGATATATTTCTTAAGGCTAAGGGGATCAAGGGATATGGGGAGAAAGCAGGGACCGGGTACTGAATTTGGATGATCAGCCATGATCGCATTGAATGGCGGAGCAGGCTCGAGGGGCCAAATGGCCTACTCCTGCTCCTATCTTCTATGTTTCTATGAAACTGACCCCAAATTCAGGATTTAGCGCATGTGCAGATAAATGCGGTAATCCTGAGGTTGCGGTCAGTCATTCCCTGCTCCGCCACAAATTGCGCTGTGGAACTCCCCGGAGCCCACAATCAATTCAAATCACTTGAAGGATTGAAAACTTCCCCTTTTACGATGGAATATCACTGCTAAAAAAAACTGAAATGTTAAGCCTTGTTGAGAGAGGTGTAACTGGGTTTTTAACGATGTACAAACTGCTGAACACCCGTTCTGGCCCTGAAACACTAATTTTATATTTGTGGAGTGTCAAATTTTTCCATTAATATGATTAAGAATTACAAGTTTTTAATATTTTTTTAAAATTTGTTTATGATATTTCAGCTTCTACCTTAAAACTATGTGCATGTGTCCCAATCTTTATTTTGCTTTCTGTAAAATCTATTAAAAGTAAATTATAATCTGTGCATTTTACTTCCTGGTTTGTTGTGTGTGAGAATTTGTCAATGTGATTGGCTGCTTAGCCTGCTTGATGACATCACTGCTACGGGACGCTGGCGATTCGCTTGATTTGGCGCCAGATTCAAGCTAAGGTTGGGAGAACTGAAATCGACACCACAGAGATTGCTTGATCTTTCTGGGCAGCTTTCTTCGAGGCCGGCGGCGAGCGCTGACACTTCGCCGCTGACCGCAAATTCCAGGCCAATGTAATACTTACAATTACATTTGTTATTGAGCTTACAATGATTTAGATTCTGTCAATTTTTAAAGTATCAGTTACCTTCAGTGTAATCGCTGATACCGAAACTTATGATGATGTCAACTGTAGTGTGATAGGTGCAGTTACATCAAGTAGCTGTTAATAACATATCTCTATGTCCAGCTCAATTCTTGATACCGCTGCCGGATTAGAGTTATTCTGAACTTCAGTCAGTGTTGTATGGTAGTACTGCTGACAGAACAGAGCTTCATCAAAATTAATCAGATTAGTTTATGTAAGACAATTGAAAGGGGATCTAAGAAGGCCTTATACACAAATATAAATCCCAATCCATTTTTCCATAAATTGGTGAAAGGTGGGCTCACCTGAGATGCTTAAGCTAACATGGGTCACATATTAGGATTGTCAACTTGCTTTTCCTTCACAGTGAGTGGTCATCATCTGGGATTTGCTTTGAACATACATTTGTTCCACAAACGAATTTGCCATTAGTGGTAGAGAAATCAGAAATGATAATAAAAGATTAAGAACAAAAAAGAATAGTACAGTCTCTGTTCATTTCTAACAAATATCTAAATAGTGAAATAATTATATAAAAGTCTGTGCAAAAATCATTACAGAAAATATATTTAAGTCTCATTCTAGCATAAGATGTCTTGGTTATCTCATGTTTGCCTTGTACTTAAATACAAAATGACTGCAAAAAGTGGGGAGTAGCGCCCTCTAGCATGATCATTGTGCTATTACAATACTAGATGACTTGGCGAGGCCCTCCTCACAGACCATCTGGTTATTTGTTCTGTTTTTATTATTAGGCCATATAGCATAAGAGACAGCTATAATAAGGTCAGGGGACCTAATAACTTGACCCTGATGTTATCAGAATGCTAAGAAAAACTAGGAGACAGTTTTACTGTAGGCAGGAAAGTTGTCATATATGTATAGCATATACTAAATTTCTATGTAATCTATTGAAAAATGACTCAAAGAAAGCATTGGAGCAGTGGTGTCACCAAGGGCATGATAGAGATTTTTCATAAATCTATCTTTCTCTCTTTAAATAATATGAATGCCATAAAAATAAATTTAACTTTTAAGAACTTCAGTAGTCAACTGGTTAATAAAAAGTCTGCTGGTCTAACTATACTGTCATGTATTTGGTTTAACTGACCTGGAGGACTATCTATAAACCTACTAGATTATGGCAAATGCTTGACAATAATTCCTTCAAAGCTACTACACAGGTAACTATACACTGTGGACTCAAATTATAACAATGCTGACATTGTGGCCTCATCGACACATCCCAAACCCGCGACCACTACCGACTAGAAGGACAAGGGCAGCAGCCGCATGGGAACACCACCCCCTGCAAGTGCCCCTCCAAGTCACACACCATCCTGACTTGGAAATACATCATCGTCCCTTCATCATCGCTGGGTCAAAATCCTGGCACTCCCTCTCTAGCAGCACTGTGGGAGTACCTTCACCACACAAACTGCAGCGGTTCAAGACGGCGGATCACCACCACCCTCTCAAGGGCAATTAGGGATGGGCAATACATGCTGGCCTTGCCATATCCCATGAATGAATAAAAAAAATGACACCCAACGGATTGTGGAGTATGCTTTCAGCTTCAGGTGTTATCCTTAAATTGATGAATGCAACCCCACTGCAACATTATTGTTCTCATCAGTTCATGGCAGCACAGCTAAATATGGCATTGTGGTGCCCTCAATAGCCAGTGAGTTTATTCAGCGAGTAACTGAGACATATGGATCAGGAGGCTGGCAGGTGCCTGTGGAAACAGGTACCAGAAAGCAATCAACTTCTTCAAGAAATGAACAGCGGTGAGAGGAGCAATATAAAACAGGTCTTCTAAAAATCTTTTTTACTCTAGTAGGTATAGTTAGAGAGTCAAACGTGTCCGGGCGCATAGTTTGATGTTAGGCAAGATGAGTTGGAATACCTGGGGGATGAGTTGAATGGGTCAAGTGACCCTAATCTTACACTTTTTCTTATTTTCTTAACTTACACATGTCCTACGGTCCCACCTGTATTCCTAATGGCCATGGATCAGAGCACAAAACTGTAAATAATTTAGCACCAAGGGCCACAAGGAGGGCTGCTGTGGGAAATAGATATGGAAATGTCATACTGGTGAAGTAGGGGGTCTCTTCCTAGGTTAAAGTGTATTGTTGGATCAGGGCAATAATGCTGATGCATCAAACAATGGCTAACTGCTTGGCTATCAGTTTGGCTCAGTGATAGCACTCTTTGAGTCAGAAGGTCGAGGGTTCAAGCCCCATTCCAGGGCTTGAACATGTAATTTAGACTGACAGTTCAGTGCCATCTTCAGGTGAGATGTTAAACTGTGGCTGTGTCTGGCTGCTCAGTGATGAGAAAATCCCATGGTACAATGTTAGTCCTCTCAGTGTCCTGGCTAACGTTCATTCCTCAATGTTACCCACTGAAACAGATTAGTTGGCTATTTATCTCATTTGCTGCTTGTGGAACCTTGCCATGGCTAGTTGGCTGTGCATTAGTATCGCTTGAGGATGTGAAAGGTGCTACATTAAAGCAAGTTCTTTCTTAATCCAACATTTGAAGCTCTGCGTAGCTCAGTCAGAGTTCCAGGTGAAGACATGGACTGGGAGAGAACTCCATAGGCAGGAGAGACACTGAATGGACCTGAACTGCTGGGTATATGTCACAGGATTATTGGATTGATGCAAATCGTTGAGGTATAACTGTAGGACTTATTTAGTTCCTGGCATAAATATGGATGCTAGGCTTAAACTCTGGCAATGGAAAAGGCAATCTGCCTGACTTTGGACCGCACTGAGCCCCGGAACAAGTGCAGGGCTCCGTCTGCCAAACAGAGCAACAACATTCCATCAGTTGGTAGGATTATGCTTTGTATTTACAATGGACTGTGTTTTTAACTCAATTCTGTTAAATACTAGTTAAATCAAACAAAATTGAAAAGAGGTTTCAGGAGCCTTGTCCTCTCAACAGTGTTTGGTAAAAGCTGTTGAACCTGACTTAGCAAAAAAAAGGGATGGAATGATATAGTGGGCAGTACACTGGCTTTTCACTTTTGATACCTGAGCTTGAATCCAGCTCAGACTAATGGGATGGAATTCTGATAATGCCTGAGACCCAGTGGTGTAACTGGGCTCAGTATATTGGGATGCCGAAGATGGATTATTGGTGATGCTCTCATGCTTGATTTTCAGCACTGCCTTAATGTTATTCTAATGGCAAGTGTGACACTGAAAATCAAGTGTGGATGTACCATTCTCTTACTTATTTTACCAATTTTCACAGCCAATTAAGTACTTTCAAAATGTAGCTGTTGTAATGCAGGCAAACATGGTAGCCAATTTGTGCAAAGTAAGATCCCACAAACAGCGGTGTGATAAATGACCGAATACTCTGTTTTTGGAGGTTTTAGTTGAGGGATAAATATTGCCTAGGTTGCCTAGGACATTGGGAGAGTTCTTCTCCTCTTCTTCCTACAGTTCCATGGGATCTGTTATATCCATCTGAGAGGGCAGTTGGTTCAACATCTCATCTGAAAGACAGCACCTCAAACAGTGCAGCATTCCATCAGTGCTACACTAAAGGGCTGACCTGGATTATGTGCTTGGCTACAATTGACTTTAGGTTAAATATTTAGAGAGCAGAGATTCTCCCCTCCTCACATTATAAACAGTTACCTCTCTACATGCATCCAGGGATTCACAAAGCTCTGTCCTAACCAGGAGACAGGAGCCGAGCACTGGTAAATAAGGTTCTACCTGGCTGGAACCTGAACTGGAACAATTGGCCTCAGACAGCTAGCTGCTCCATAACTGCACCCTAAAGCAATGTGGGCCTGACTAGGAATTGAAGCTGAAACTGGCTCAGTTATACGCTGGACATAACAACTGACCCATCTGGGGAACCAAAAGTCCTCCTGTAACTGAACTACAGGAGGACTACAGTAATTTGCACTGACCAAATTTTAAGCACTCAATCTCGTTAAGACATTGGGGGGAAAATTTGTCCCCTTAGTGCCTATCGTT
Organism: Somniosus microcephalus; assembly: GCF_052327205.1. Taxonomy (NCBI): domain Eukaryota; kingdom Metazoa; phylum Chordata; class Chondrichthyes; order Squaliformes; family Somniosidae; genus Somniosus; species Somniosus microcephalus. The sequence goes on along the minus strand of NC_141012.1, from coordinate 32,133,754 downwards.
AGCGCCAGCACATGGCACTAATGGGGCGCTAGACTAGTATCGTTGGGGCGAGGTGAATCCTGCCCACCTGTAGCGCTGCCAGTAAGAGATATCGTCGGGAATATGAATGTCAGGTGCATCATGACATCACTGAGTGTGCAATGCTCACTGACCACCCGATCTGCTAAATTGATTCTTGCCACTTACCTTAGCACCAACAGGGAGAGCTGGCATGAAGCACCAGGAAGCCGGCTCCAGGGACATTATTTAAAGGGATCATCAGTAATCACTCGCAGCTGTCAGGTTCGTGCAGTTTCAGTGGTTTCTTATCAGTTTCACATACTGCAACAGTTTCATTCAGTAATTTCATGGTTCTTTTGTATCAGGAGTCTTGTGACAACTAAAGGTACCTACATTTGTTCCTCAAAGAATCAAACAGCTACACCTGGTAACATTAATGGGGGCTGTACTGGCAGTCGACCTCGCCCTCCAGGATCTACAGCAGAGGCCATGTAGGCAATGAGAAAGACAGGAACGTGTGCACAGAGAGATGAGGAGGGACATCAGGGCTCTCACCAGGAGGCCTTACCCTCCGAGGGTATTCCAAGAGCACTTCTCCTATCTTCAATTAAACAAGGAGCAGTGTATTAGATGGCTCCGCCTCACCAATGAGGTGGTCACAGAACTCTGGCACCTCCTTCAAACAGACTTCCAGCCTCACACCAGGCTGATTTAAAGCCCAGATCCTCTTTGCTGACCACATCCCCATCATTCCATTCCTCTTGCAGGCTGTATCACACTACAAAGCTGAAATGACAGACACCACAAAAAAATGATAAGCAAATTAATACATTTATCAAAAATCAGTGAATACATTTTTACACCATAAATATTAACTATTCACCCTTGTGCAATCCCTTAGTGCCTGTTGTTACTGTGCCTTTGCCTACTCTGGTGCTCCTATGAGGTTTTGGCCCAGTGGCTACAGTAGGGCTGGTGGAAGGCTGCTGAGTGTCCGCGCGGGAGACTTCAGATGGCCTTGCAGGTCACCCTCAACCAGCTCTTGACCTGGAAGGCCCGGCTGTAGACTGCACCACCTCAGCAAGGGTGGCAGCAGTCTGGGCTGGCTAGATGACAGGCAGCGACAAGGGCAATGGCAGAGTGGCAGTGGTGGGAGCAGGAATGCTGTCATCGTGTGAGAGGACAGCAGGTTCCTGATCCACTGACCCACTGCCACTCCCCCAGGGCAACACCTCAGCATACCTAGCAATCTGTTGGAGCACAGATTGCTGGCTTGCTGTGACATCGTGAAAGCCCCGGTCGACGGTGGTAGACCCAGCCACGATGGCAGCAGTCAGAGCTTGCGTGGCATCAAACTGAGACTGCATGAGAGCACACCGACATTGCATCGCTTCTGCCTGCACTGCAATGGAAGCTGCCAGATTGCCCATCACACACAGCATCAGGTCTGGGTCGCTAAAGTCTCTCAGGAAGTCCACCATCCTTTGCAGACTGGAAATGATGGGTTCCATGATGTGTGCAGAGCTTTGTGCAATGTTGGAGGCGCACTCCTCCACGCTCCTTACCATTGCCGACAGGCTCTCATGCACCCTTGCCATTGCACCTATCATCTCCGTGTGCATGCCCATCACCCTTCTTCTAAAGGCCTCCCTATCGAGGTCCTCATCTGAGTCCTGTACAGCAGAACTCGTGCGTGAACTCGCCCTACGGGGAGCTGGCCCCCGAGGTACCCTTTCCCCCTGGCCTTGCTGCAGCCCATTTGTCCCCGGTGCCTCACTCTGTGCAGATCCCACTACTATACTAGCCTCTAAAGAACGTGTAGTGCCAGTATCTGAGCTGGTGTCTGTGGGTGAGAGATGCAGTGATGCGGTGTGTTCTTCCTCCTCCTCTTCTTCCGCCTCACTCTCTACCATGCCCTCTGGGACAGGCTGTCCAGGTGCTTGCTGATTATCTGAAAGCATAAAGGTACAAGAGTCGGGTTAAGGTGAGGGGAGGGGGGCAGGCAGGGAGAAATGCATGCATACAGCATGATTAGCTGGAAAGTGCAAAACACTTGTGGGGTGAGGGGGAAGTGGGATGTGAAAAGAAGGAGTCGGGATGAACATACCATTGTTGTCCCCAAGGGGGTCAACGTTGCCGGTGGCCACGACACCCACCACCTGGCGCCCAATGATTTGCAGCACTCGATTCTCCAGCGCACACAGTTGTTCAGTGTCAACTTGTCCCCCACCTGTGCACTCCTGCTCCCTCCTGTTGTGCGGCACCTCGGCCTGCAAGAGAAAGGAAAGTGTGTGAGTGAATGTGGAGCAATGTGTTTAGGTGAGGTGCCTGCCATAGTTGAATAGCTGTCATTGTGTGCAAGGTGTGAAATGTGGGTGTGAATGTTGGTAGGTAGAGATTGTTGGTGGGGTGTGGTGCAATAGGCAGGGTGTGAAGATTGTGGTTCAGATGGTGGTATGTATCATTTGTAGAAGCATTCACTCACCCTGCCCACCCGAGTAAGGTGGTTGAATTTCTTCCTGCACTGTGTGTGGGTCCTGGGGACCACAGTGCTGCCCGAGACATGCTGTGCTACCTCCCTCCACATGGTGCAGAAGACTTGTGGCGAGGGCCTCCTGCCACTTGTTGGGTAGAGCACCGCCCTCCGTCTCTCCACAGTGAAAACCAGTGCCTCCAATGCTTCATCAGAGAATCTGCGGGCTCTCTCCCTGGGGCATGGACCTGCCATGAGCACCCCTGGTTCAGTCCTCTGGCTCCTTCTCTTGCTTCTGCTTCTGCTTGCTGAGGCAGCTGCACAGCCAGAAATGCTAACAATGAGGTGCTGCAGCATCAATGAACCTCCCCTTTAAGTAGTGAAAAAAACCTGTGGCAATGAGGAGTTGCGATTAAACTGCACCCGATATTGGTCCAGCCTTTAAGGGTAATGCCAATGATCTTGGGTTTTAAGACTTGATTTAGGACTCTAATCATTTTATTGAGCAGTGAGGGCAAAATTTGTGTGCATTTGCACTTGGTGTAAAATTCTCCAACTTTTCTACTTACTTGGCTATGACGAATTTCTAGCCCTAGAGTTTGGTTTGACTGAGTTCCTTCTCCTTATATTTTATATTTTAAAAAGCCTCTCTATTCTATTTGTATTTATTTATATCCAATCCTTGCCAGTGTTGTTTACTGTACCGCTTTTTGGAAAACGGAAATGAACTGTGACAGAGAGTTGATCTCTTGATTTCAATCTCATGGTGGATAACTTGTGTTTCCTCATCTTGCTCTTTGCCTAACCCCCTCCTTTCGCTGAATCTAAAATAGTAACAGTTCCTCAGCTCAGTTGAGTCGCCAACCAACAATTCTTCGTTTATTAGATTTGAAATAAACTTCTTTTGTTGCATAATTTTGGTAAAGATTAAGAGCGAAATCAAAACCAATCTTCTGCCAATGAAAAACCACAAAGAGGGAGAGGGGAGAGACATTTCTGGTGTCAATTGTGACTGTTAAGACAGTGGGTGGTGTCGCCAGTCCATATCCCACTAATTCATTTATTGATGTAATTTCTGAAGTTAGGCTTTGTGGGGAGGAGCTATAGAACGGAAAATTTCATCCCGATCTTCCCATAACGAATAAAATAAAGTTAATTTAGGCAGTCACACTTGGAATTTACCAAATCTAACCTTTCTCACACACAATCCACACGTCTGTCCCTCCCTTTATTGTTTATCTGTCTGCACTCAGCGTTTCTAGAGGATTGTACAGCTACGCGCTCATATCCTTCATATTATAGCGTGCATATCCCATTCTTTCTCGCTGCAGGGTTTACACATCGTTGTAACTATATTCATTAACTTTACGTTTTTTCAGTTTCCGCTCCTTTTTATAGCAACAGTTTTACGCGAATCATCCTACCAACAAAATATACATTATTAATAGTACACCTGGAAAGTTTAAAAGGTGGTGTCTCATTTTTCTTCACAGTAACAACATTCTTGCAATCTTGTCGAATCCCAAGAAGTGTCAGTGTCGCTCCCGATTTCCCTGTAGCTGGGATGTGGGACTCTGCAGCTCCAGCTCAATCCCTGTCCCTTAGTGTGTGGGTCGTTCTGGAGGGGAAACACGCCGAATATTTGAGGAATAAAAATGTGTTGCAATACTCCGTACTGGTGACCATAACTGGGAATAATCCTTGTCGTAAAGTTCTGGGCAGAAAACCATGCCCTGCCGAATGAGGAGACCTTATATCGACTCAAAATTGTTATTTATTTAAATGCTCAGTTAGTTCCGTTTCAAGTTGGGTCTGTTCGGGACAACACGGTAATATCGTGGATAGAATTCAGTGCATGTAAAAATATGGAACTTTACATAGAATTCGACTGTTAAAGTAGAATTCCAATAAGGTAGATTGGATCACTCATATCTTTCACTTTGATAATAAACTAACTCAGGTTTTCTTTTCGTTAAGAGTACATTTAAAACAATAAATGAGTATCTAATCATGAATAAATGAGTGAAACAAATGACTAAACCGATGTTTGTATCAATTCTTTAAAATGAAGATCATAAAGTTTCATATTAATAAGATTCACCAGGTCTGTGTGTGTGTGTGCAGCACCTGCTATAATATGAATGGAACTATACAGGAAAATGTTGCCATTAAGATATGAGACAACCCTGGTAAAGCTGATTAACGTTTCTAACTATGATAAAATGGGCTTCTTGTCTGCTTTGCAAATTACAAGCGTTTAAAGTAGCACAGGTAAAGGCGACGCACGTTTGATAAAAATGCAACATTTTTAAAAGCAATGAATGGTTGTTTAATCTGTAATTATTGAACCGTCTTCATGCAAGGTGGGTGTACTTCATACTTCATACACACCCCGGGGCACACACAGACTGTAACTAGTCTGTGCCAAACTACCCAGTACAGTTTTTGTTGCCTTCGATTTCTTGCAACACAGGTGACGTGAAATTCTGATACACTTTCCGAACAGCAAAGCTGAATGAATTCGGTCAAATGTTTAATTTGTTTTTTGAATGAGAAATGCGGCCGGGTATTTGGTTCGTTTCTGTACATTTGCACTGATTTCTTACCGAGCAATGACGTTAGTTCACATCACTCAACAAGTAATCATTTCATTTTTACTCGCCCTTCTTATTTCCGTCCCTTCCTCTTGTGTTCTCCTTGCAAAGTCTGGTGATCTATTGGAAATCCCCCTGGAGCTGTGTGCGTTTCTCAGGAGAAAACCCCTCTTCTCGGAGTTAAAGTGCTCGAAAAATGACACAACCCCCAGTCTGAGCAGAATCAAGCTGTGCATTGGCGATTCTTTGGCTAACCCTGTTCCATGCTGAGTGTGGTCTTGGTCTGCTTTGCACCGCCGTCTGAGTTGTAGCAAAGCTTGACAAGTCACAATAGGGATCATCAGCCCAGCTTTGTTTTCTCCTTAATCCAATACCTGGCAACTGGGCATTTCTATTCATTTAAGCGAAACAAAAAAGCACACACACATACTCGTGGCCTGTGACTTATTTTAACTGTAAATTCTGTGTCGGCAGAATTCTTTTCCGAGATTGCACGTGTATTAATGTAATCCGGATCACACAAGAACAATGTATGAAGTACGTTTTAATTTGATCTACACCATGTTATAAAGTCGTTCATGTTTATAAGTCTTCTAATTGTATTCAGTAGTACACCAAGTAATTTATAGAAAAATAAAATTAACCAAAAATGTTTTCCACTGATCTATACATAAATGCATGGGTACACACCCTATATACATGTGTGTGTGTGTGTGTGTGTGTGTGATAGGGTATACACATATATATAGTAAAAATGCAGTTTGCAGTAAATGCAGCATATAGTATATATATGTGCAGCTTGAGTTAAGTTTAAACAAATATTCCTGTAACATTAACTGTCAGAATTTCCTGCTAAATCCATTGAGTAAACGGAAAATATACAATGGCTGGAAGTGATACGTGGCGGGGGGGGGGGGGGGGTGGTTTCAGGTTCTAATCACCTGGGGAAAAACTCGGGTAATAAATGACTTTATTCCGCTTTGGGTTTTAAATAACTAAACAAGATGTTCACATATTATCCTCTCGAGATTGAAATATCAAGTATAAGTATGTATAGTGCACCGAAAGGTACTGAATCAGGGGAGATGGGATCCTCCTTTATTGACTAGACACTGAATTATTCTTATATAATAATAAAACGTTGTATTTTAGAACGTGTTCATAAACCCGTCCGAAAGTCACGCTGATTTGCTTGCAAACTGAGTGGAATGTTCTAACTATATCATGTCGGGCGGGCACCAGTGAACGAAAGGGTGAGACACTGACTGTATGCAGCACTCTGCAAGCACTGCACCAGCTCCAGGAGTTAACTCTTGGTCTGTCGCTGACACGCTGCACCGGCCCAATCGCTTTCAATGCCTGGAGGGCACGGGGGTGGAAACAGGCAGCAACCAGAACTATTCCGAAATGTTATTCGTTATCGGACCGTTTACATTCTGACAAGAGTTTAATCGCTGGCCTTTTAATAATGGAGCCCATCTTACCCCAAGTGAAGAATTCGCCTTTCACAGGGAAACATGGCAATTAAAGGTTGAAGCGATCTCGGTGCCACTTCAAGTTCAATCTATGGTGCCGTTCGGTTGCTGCCTGTTCCTCGACTCCTAATCATGTTTTCAGGAGTTCCAGGTGGAGTCGCGACCTCTCCCATTGTCGCTTTTAACCGGCTTTGCTCCGATTGTGTGCAGATATTTTTTTCAGCTAAATCCTTTGCAATTAGTATCGATGTACAAAGTACATTTTTATGTGCAAAGTGCGGACTCTGAACAGCTGCGAGTCGTGAAGTGCCTCCTACACTGTGTCAAATGGCAGACTAGATTATTTAGAGGTGCTTTGTGGAGAGAAACAAACCCATCTGACTTCAAGAGGAAGTGAGAACCTTAGGGTTTTTTTTACATATAATTTACAAAACGCATAGCAGTGATGTTAAATAATCCGGCTAGTTTACGGCTATGCTGCTAACAGCGAAATTACAAATTCGATTAATTGAAGAATTGAAGGGGATGTGTATATCTGATTATTTTATCTGCTACACTGTCAGCAATTTAGTGCCACTTTCTCGCAAAATTAAAAGCAGCACAACCTTCCAAATGGGCCAGGCACATTGGGAAAATACCTTCTCATCATTGGGCTGTGAACGTTTCACAATATGTGAGCGTGTAAAAATGGCAACGATTCTATTTAAACCTGTACGGAAAAAAAAGATTCGTATATATAGTGACAACGATGAGGGAATCGGCCCTGGTTGAGGCTGCCTGTTGCACTATGTCAATGCACTGGTGGAATAGGCGTAAACGGAATTGGCGTTAGAAGCTTTTTACAAGCATGTGTCGCTCCAGAGAAAAGGTGCTGTGCTCTGAAAGCTCAACAACAGGCGTCCTACTTGATGAGATGGACAATAAAGCGGCTTAGCTCTTAGTCTCTGCTCTGACGGCATCGACAAGCTGTACATTAGGACAATCCCATCGCCATTAGTTCATTTACGTTCCCATTTGCCCCTAACAGCAACTAGTTACCGTGTTGTGTGTGTGTGTGTGTGTGGGGGGGTGGGGGGGGTTCTTTTAAAAAAAATCAGTCTCACCGTATTGCATTCATGCTCAGGTCTGCCTGTGTACAGAATAGCAACAGTGTAGCCGGCCAGGAGCAAGAAAGGGCAGATAGAAAATGACACACATATTTGCAAATATATCAACAACAGGAAACGCTGGAAACACTCAGCAGGTCAGGCAGCATCCGTGGAGAGAGAAACAGAGTTAACTTCCAGGTGAACCGTGGAGAGAGAAACAGGTGAACCTGAAACGTTAACTCTGTGTCTCTCTCCACGGGTGCTGCCTGACCTGCTGAGTATTTCCAGCATTTTTCTGTTGTTGGTTCAGATTTCCAGGATCACCAGTATTTTGCTATATATAAAATAATCATTGTGTGTGTGTATGTGTGAGATGTGATGTGACAAGGACGCCGTTTATTCTGATTCACGTGATTTTCAGACCTAGTGAAGTGTCCCCTTCACTCACACAAAACATCCAAAACTTGCCTGCGTTGTACTTGCTGGGCAACTTGGCATGTATTTATTAAAATATTCTTGTTTACCAGCACCGTGGTCTCTTAAACCTTCATCATTTCTCCCTCACCCCGGCTCATACATATGGAAGACGTGACTCGCACTTGGTGAAGTAATGTTCTTTTAATGCTAATTGATTTCAGAAATTAATTTCTCCTACCTGCCTGATCGGATGGAACGGCTGTCCCCGTGCCCAAGGATTAGCACTTCCCTCGCTAACATCTTCCCTAATTATCTAATAGCATGGGCTGCGAGAATTCTGTCTCTGTTCAACCACTTTCCGCATTAATAAAAAATGATTGAAACTGTGATGGCAACTCGATTTCAACAAATTAGTGCGGGCACTGGGAGATGGAACAGAAGTACCTTCTTGTAATTTTCCCGAGTTTAATGTCAATAATTACACCAATTTGATGGGAAATGAGCTGAAATTATCTGCCGCTCTATTGAATCTTGCAGTGCAGGAGGAAAACATGAGTGTGTGAGAGAGACAGAAGAGTAAATAAAAGAGACGAGGGAGGAAGGGGAAATAAATCAGTGAGGTTAAGGGTTAAGTTTTTGATGAAAATATATACTCATAATAATTTTCTCATCGTATAATTGTAGGGATCCAATAGCCACCTAAATATGTATTGGACAGCGTAGGATTAAGAGATAGAAACACATATTCAAGGAAATTAAACGGAGCAAGGTCTAATGAACAGGATAGAAAAGACAAAAGATATCTTGGAACAAAATAAGGCATTTCAGATTAAATGTATGGACATCACAAGGTATGCGCTCGACATGCGGGGAACCTCGCCCGGATCGATTTGAATCGTGTGGCTCTGATGTGTGCAACGCTGCATCCAGAGAGGAGGCGGGGAACGGGGCGAATAAAAATAGCAACATCATTCTGAATGGTTTCCCCTAAATATAGAATTAGACTTTGGTGACCCATGTTAAGAATGTATACATTCCAATATCTTTCTGAAAAACGAAAATGTATTTTTACTTGACACACTGACAGCTCAGATCATTGGTAAAAGTAGCATGTTAAAATCTGCGAAATTTTAAGTCTTAATTGCGTTGCCTCGGATATATTGACGAACGATTCCTGCTTCTAAGTTATCATCTTGAAAGTGACCAAAGATAAAGTGACCCAGACATACTCCTCTTGACATTAAATGTTAAGGCACCTATTAAAACTTTAATTATAAGTCATGAAGTTTCTAGGCAGGGTGCTGCCTTATACCGTCCCTTCGCCGTCCCTTTTGTGTTGATGTGGCACAGTTTCAGATGCACGTCGCGAGCAAAGCAGCAGCATAAATGAACAAGTCAGTTTGCTTGATCTAGTTCCCCCCCAAGTGTAGCTACTAGCCTGCAACGCTCAGCCTATACATCACAGCTACCCTGCTCGCGGCTTCTTGCACTGAGCTGTATGGCAAAGGACTTCTGCTCCCGTCCCACTCCTGGATGGTTATTTTTTTAATCATAAATGACTGCGAGCTCTCTCCTAGCATTAAATCAATTCAAGTGTAATTCCTACACTACAACAGTGACTACACTTCAAAAAGTACCTCGTTGGCTGTAAAGCGCTTTGGGACGTCAGGTGGTGGTGAAAAGCGCTGGAGAAATGCAAATCTTTCTAAATTTAAAGTATGCAGGTGGCCCAATGCACCATCCGGGCACATTTAAGCCTAGCGTCGCAACAGGCCGAAGTTATACTGCACCTGGTGTGAAGCTTAAGTGGGTATGAAGCTACCTGCTAGAACTGACCTCCAATCACTTGTATTCAGCGCAGTCAGGCTGAGCTCACTCAGCTGACGCCCAAGTTACACTAATACAAAAGCAAAATATTGTGGATGCTGGAAATCTGAAATAAAAACAGAAAATGCTGGAAATACTCAGCAGGTTAGGCATCATCTGTGGAGAGATAAACAGAGTTAACGTTTCAGGTCGATGACCCTTCTGATGCTGCCTGACCTGCTGAGTATTTCCAGCATTTTCTGTTTTTATCCCAAGTTACACTATTGCTTTCAAGTTGATGCGCATTCTAAACTTAGGAACGATTACAAAGAACTGTACAGAGGATTGAGGTCATTGGGTCCATCTAGGGCATCCTTTATACGATCATACGAAAATTATGGGCAGATAAAGACCAACTGGTCCATCAAACCTGCCCCACACTCGTGATTAGACACTTGCTACCCCACCCCCCGGCCCCCAGCAGCCGTGTAACCTCCTGGGAGAGGCAAAAAAAGGGCCAATAAATCAATAAAACTCTAGGAAATTCCTCTCTGACTCCCTCAGGCAATTGAAACCAGTCCAGGAGACAAGTCTATAGAAATCTAGGATCCCATAATCACAAAGACCAACACCTCCCCATCTCTGCAAATATCTAAGGACACATAAATATGCAAGATAAATACATAAATACTGTGGCTACAAGAGCAGGTCAGAGGCTGGGTATTCTGCGGCGAGTGTCTCACCTCCTGACTCCCCAAAGCCTTTCCACCATTTACAAGGCACAAGTAAGGAATGTGATGGAATACTCTCCACTTGACTGGATGAGTGCAGCTCCAACAACACTCAAGAAGCTCGACACCATCCAGGACAAAGCAGCCCGCTTAATTGGCACCCCATCCATCACCTTAAACATTCACTCCCTCCACCACCGGCGTACCGTGGCTGCAGTGTGTACCATCTACAAGATGCACTGCAGCAACTCGCCAAGGCTTCTTTGGCAGCACCTCCCAAACCCGCGACCTCTTCCACCTAGAAGGACAAGGGCAGCAGGCGCATGGGAACACCACCACCTCCAAGTTCCCCTTCAAGTTACACACCATCCTGACTTGGAAATATATCGCTGTTCCTTCATCATCGCTGGGTCACAATCCTGGCACTCCCTTCCTAGCAGCACTATGGGAGTACCTTCACCACACAGACTGCAGCGGTTCAAGAAGGTGGCTTGCCACCACCTTCTCAAGGGCAACTAGGGATGGGCAATAAATGCTGGCCTTGCCAGCAACACCCACATCTCATGAATGAATTTTTTTTAAAGAGCAGTGAAACCACCTTTAGAAGGTATTCTCACACTGCCTTGACTTTACGAAGGCGCAGAATAAGTACAGTCTAGTGTAAAGCCATGTTAAATATGACCGCAGACTGTCCGTTGGGCTATTCTGGCATTAGGAATGAGCCAGTCTCCCACCTTCTAACATTAAAACGGGAATAGGCCAGGAAGGAAACTGGACACAAATGCACGTAACCAAACTCTTTCATTAGGAGGACTTAGCAAAACTGAAATCTTCTGTCTGCGCTTTGCACTGTACAGTTAAGTAGCTTAATGATAACCTTCTGAATCGGAACACGATTACACCCCCCCCTCCCTCATACACACCCGCCAGGCCACAATATGTGCTCCAACACTTCTTACCTGCAGATTACCTATTAGATTTTTCATACCATGATCTTTAACAAGTGGATAGTTTTAACAAATGCAAAGTATTGAAATATATTTAGTAAATGCCGATCAACCTGTATTGTGGGTTTAAATAATTTTGTTACTCCTGCAAATGATTGTATTACCCCTTTGTCAGTAGTACTAAGTCAAAGACAATTCGCTTCCAAATATTAACACCTTACATCATAAATGGAACAAATTATTTTGTGATTGTTGTTACATTCTGTATCTCTGTAATGCCCGTGCACCATATAATGCAATATGCCCAAATATGACAAGTGGTTGCAATTCCATTTTTGAATTATCTAGGGATCTAATCGGAAGCAATTTTAACAAAGACAAACATCTCTTCAATCTGAACAAAACGCAAAGAACAGCAGATCCTGGAAGTTCTAAACAGAAAACGCTCAACAGGTCAGCATCTGTGGCGAGAACAGACAAGTTAACCTATCAGGTGTGGACCCTTCGCCAGGACTGTCTGCCCTCTCTCTCCACAGATGCTGACTGACCTGCTGAGTATGTGTTCTCTCTTAAACTTGACCCTGTTTGCTGGAGCACAGGTAGGCTTGGGAAGATTGAGCAGGTACAATGGGCGGGAGGTATTTCTGATGGCTGGAGAGCGGAGATCATTTTAGAAATTGATGACGCAATTTAGTTCAGGAAAACAATTGCATTTTTAAAAAGCCTTTAAATTGTTGTAATTCACTGAAATGGCCTCTTTCAGCACCTGGGCCAGCTCCCGACAACCAGCGCTACCTGCGCCAACATCCCCAGCCAGCTTGCTGATTGATTCCTATCCTCCGCCCTTCAGCTTCCCCATTGGCTGATCGCAGTCCTATTTCATGATGAACTGCAGCTCTTTTACTTCAGTAAATAGTCTCCCAACCTCCTACAAACCTGTTGCCTCTAAAATAAGACATTCCGCCGAGTCGCGGCAATAAAAGACACGTCGAGCTTGCCGGAGGAGTTTCCGTCACAAGAAAGCTGCAGAAAATCCCCTTTGGACTGAGGGCATTCAGCGAAGTGGAGAGATGAACCTGAATTTCACGTCCCCGATACATCAAGTTTCTGCCCAGCGGCCAACCTCTTTCTTCATCGAAGATATTTTACTGCACAAACCCAAGCCTCTGAGGGAAGCTCCTCCCGTTTCTTTTGCCAGTTCCTTGGCGTCCAGAGTCCCTTTGCTAGAGTATGGATACCCTATAATGCCAACCCCGACCATCCTGGCACCTCACCCTCATCACCCACTCCACAAGCCGGAGCATCATCACCCTTACTTTCTCACAGCCCCTGGTAAGTCTACCTGTTGGTCACTACATGATAACTGAACAGTGAAAGGGAGCACTTATGGGCGCTGGAATAGGAACGCGATTTTAACTTTAAAAGGGTATTTCCCAGCGTGTGTATAACAACCTCTGTACGGGTTGTGCACTGAATATGTGGAGACAGCCACCTTAAAAGCGTACTGTCATACTTCGTGTCTTTTATTCAAAAATAAATGTTTTCAAAGGTTTAATGGAGTGCATTATACTATTTAACATTTTTCGCAGCAGGCAAACTTTTCACAAATGTGTTCTAGACATCAGAAATCAGGTTACAACTGCGCAGTTTAGGGGAATATATATGAAATCGCGTTACAGTGCAATTTCATAAAAGCTTTGGATACTTCATGTAACAATGCAATAAATCAATTTAATCAAACGCTCAGGTGCAGAAACAAGGCGCGGTCTAATGTCCAATTGATTTTGGGGCTGCAATTCCTGTCAGGGAAATAATGCGTCATATAAGGAAATAGGAAATCTTGGTTATATACAAAACTTTTATTTCGAACTACGAGGCAAAGATGAATTTGAGGTTTTTTTGTTAAAAGGACGCCTGTTTCAAAGTGGAATTGTTGTTAAAGTTTGTTACTTTGTTGTAGTTTGAGCGTAATCTGATGCTCAAGCTGTGTACAAATACAATTGACAGCGATTAAAACTATTTCATTTTATGAATGGAAGCTCTCGTACAGACCCGTTTGTTTCCCACAGGCGCGAGGAATACAATATTCAAATTTTCAAAGTGCTTTACTCACCGTTTTTAAATCCCCTTTTCTTGAAGGCATTGGTCTCTGCAATATTTTAAGGCAATTATTTTAAAACATGTGTCTCAAACGAAATTGCTACATTTGCAGTTGTTTTAACCGACCTTGTGCATTGCTGTTTCTAAAGCCTCGGTTACTTCAAACTTTAGTCATTGTGGAATTTTTGCAGCGCGCCTTTTTTCTTGATTAATTCGCAAAATTGATTATTTTTTTTTAGGGTAAGGGAGAATCCAGCTTCTCCTGAGCCCCGCATTCAGTTCTCCAAACAATCTGTTATAAAACAGCCACCTTTGCATTCGGGTAACATGAACACGGCCATCGGATAAACTGCATCCTTTCGCCAGGGTGGAATCAAAAAGATATTCCAAAACTTCGTTCTGAAGAAAACTCTTGTTTTTAATTCTGTATAAAGTTAATATTAACGTGTTTGTTAAATGCATTGAAACGATCTAAACCACAACTGAACGATATCACATTTAAAATATTACTATTCAAAAGAGAAAAACAAAATCGCATTTATAATCTGTATTCAGAGTATATTTTATAATATGAAATATAGCTACCGCAGATTGTGGTTATTAACCTTGTATTTTAAATGTCATATTCATACCAATATTAGCTTTGCTTATTTAGTTACTACTAATTATACCGATATTGGACCACTAGACACACAACAAATCATGTAAATATTTTGAAATAGATATCTGGGGAACTGTAGAGTGGGTGCAAAATACCGGTCGTATTATTCAGCTGGCGCGAGTGAGTTTGTACAGGGGCAAACGCTGATGGATGTATCTATTAGTAGACCATCTTTAAACTGAAGTGCAATAAATCCTAGAATATTATTGCACATTCAGGGAGTTAGTAATCATAAATATGCAGATTTCCACCCTAACTAGTGCGAACTGTTGCGTGACTGGGACACGCACTCGCCTCCGCTACCATAAATTAACTTCCCAATCTTTGAAATGAAATGGAGTTTGGCCTCTTCTCGAATCTAGGGTGTATTTCAGAGCGGCAACCGGCCCTCATTTGTATCTTAACGCTGATTTTTGTAACGCACGGAGACTGCTTTAAGCAAAGAAACCCATAATAGTTCATAATGTTAAACCAACGGGCAATTATGATTCTAGGAGAGACGAAAGAAAAGAGCAAATGGTCAAAATATAGCCATTAATTTATGGCATGTCTGTTTAGAATGTAACTGATCAGCTACTAACCTGTAACAAGAGCAGCCTTTGTTAAAACCGCATAAACTATTCTAAACTTCTTATAAAGTGTTACAGACGGTGGGACCTGGTGGGCAAGTTGAGGAGAGATATCGATATCTGTTTACCAAAGTCATTAATGCGAATTTCATTGTTCCACACCTCGTTTCATTGCTTGAAAAAACACACTAAATAATTAGAGACATGGGTTCATCTGTAACCGACACGTCTACAACATCGAATGTAGCTCAGTACAGTGGGCAGGACTGCCCTGCTCTACAGGTCTGATACAACGGGCCTTACAGATAGAACATGCGTTTAATTCCATTGCCGTACAAGGACCACAAACACTTCAGGGCGAACGCGAACTCGTTCAGTAAATCAGTGAATGTAGAAAATGAACCCGGAGCGTTTTGCTGGCAAAGGTTTGGCAATTCTTTAAACGACAAACAGATAACCGTGTCTCTAATAGACTAACGTGTTAATAAACGGAAATCACAGCGATGGAGTACTTCGATTTTCAAGTTTATCATTGTCTTGTAACAGAGAGGTATTTGAGCAGAAATTATCATTAAAGTAAAGGGTCAGATAGTGTCAGGCACACGCTATCGGCAGTGTCTCCTTGTTGTTTTCGTTTGATTTTAAAGTCCAATTTAATATTCATTGCTTTTATTGTCTTGTTCTAAGGATATGTATAAAATCTGAGCAGAAAGAATATTTAAAAGGTGACAGCATTCCTAAGGGCTGTTGTAGGATGTGTTGCCGCCGATGCTGATGTAGTGAGTGGCCAATTTCTGCCGAATCTTGGAACAGAACGGTCATTATAGGCCACACAACTCTGTGAGCCAACTGAGCCAGGCTCAAATAGTTGCATAAGGAATCTTTGACTATGGGGAATACTGATTTGGGAAGGATATTCATACCGGAGTATTGTCCCTTTGTTATCAGTAGGTATGCATGTGCCCGCTCTCTTCCAACACCCGCCCGAGCTTCCAGGCAAACATTGCAGGCGGCGGAAAGCGAGGACCGTCTTCTCCGACTCGCAGCTCTCAGGGCTGGAGAAACGCTTCGAGATTCAGCGCTACCTGTCCACCCCGGAGAGAGTGGAACTGGCGTCGGCACTCAGCCTCTCGGAGACACAGGTACAGCCGGAGGGAGGGAGGGAGGGAGAGGGTGAATAAAAAGGATACCGTGCCGTCCTCCAGAGATCTGAATTCCACTTGCCCAGATATAAACAGCTCTTTAAGACCGCTATCAAAAATAATGTCACAGCACGCACACCAATTCCATTTGAGAGAAGTCAAAACATTGAGATCTTCGAATACAAATCGACTGAGATAAAAAAAAACTAGTGGAAAGAAATTCTAGCAAATATTCCCAGAGAATTTGGCCTTAGTACAATGAGATGAGATATAAGTGAGCAGCTGGCTGTTGATTCAATGTTAAGATGTGTTTCTAACTGTGAGAGCGAGTTGCAGTCCAGGGATGGGCCCGGTACATCTATCAGCCAGAGCCGCCGGCCCATACCGATCACACGGCCTGGTCACCACAAAGACACTTCAAAGAAAAGTTGAGTGGCCCCGAATGGAGTTTAATTCGGACAAGTCACCGCTTCTGTTTTAACCCAGCCCCTTGTGTTTTCCCTCCAGAAGTCAGAAGGCATAAAACCACTTCTCCATTCGATTCTATTTGTCTCCACACGCTTGTACCCATTCACAGATTGATGCTCCCAATATAACCCCCCACTCCCCCGCAAAAAAATACATAGAAACACCATCACTGAAACTTGGGAACACCCACACTTTTAAAGTCATCATCCGGAACACGAAACTAAACTCAGAATGGGATGCTTTAAAATGTAATCTGCAGATTCTGAAGAGATTACTCGTATGGAAAAAGTGATCATATAAAGTAACGGCACGTTATCGGACTTGATTGAAAATGACTGCAGTGAAAGTGGGCTGGCAATCGTTTGTTGGAGATTGTTCTAATCGAAATATGTTTTCACACGTTCAACGGTTCATCCACTGCACATATTTTCACATTTACTTTTCGAATTACTTCTGAAATTAAATACTATGCGAATTTATACATTTTTTTCAAGCAATATCTGACGCTGGGAATTTCAATTTCGAACTTAGAGATATACTATACACGTTTAGTGTTAGCTTAGTAGTCATGGTGCCGAGTAATTTGTGGTGATAACACTTTCTCAAGTCCGCACTGAAAGCAAGCGGACAGTGAAATGCTTCTTGTAATATTTTTAATCCACAAAATCTTGCACGTGGATTTATATTTGCCAGGTAAATCTTTCTGTCGGTGAGCATCCAGTGTGTTTCTTGACACGCTGTGTAATTACATGTTTATTACAAGACATTTAATATAATTATGCATTCATATTATGTTTTAAACAGAAATAAATCGTGTCAAATATTTCTATAAACATTGAAAGGCGAAATATTGGATTTGGTTCTGAAAAAATTAAACATTGGAACCAAGAAGCGATTCCATTGAAAAAATTCCTAAAATGTATCTGCATCCCAAACTCTAGTCGCTGCTAATGTGGAATCAATCCGCATTCTCGGCCTGAAGTAACCTCACTGGGTCAATCGTGATCCCGTCACCTCCAATAATCTGAGCTTCTTGCTGGTGTATTTTCCAGGTTAAAACGTGGTTTCAGAATCGAAGAATGAAACATAAAAAGCAGTTAAGGAAGTCTCGGGATGACCACGGTCAGAAAAACTCACCCACCGACGACCAGCGTCTCGACTCCAGCGTCAGTGAGACGGAATTAAACCAGAAAAGTTCCTCAGAGATTAAATCCTTAAGCAGCCAGAGCGCCTTTCTCTTAGAGGACCATGAAGATGATGTGGACATCATTGAAGATGATGATATTTGTTCTGCTGACCATGCAGTGTAGAATAAGATTCGCGAAATAAATACTACATCGCAAAGAACTACTGTCCACATGGGAAGTACTATGAAACTGCTGGGGTTGTGAGGGGGCTGAGAATATCAATGCTACAACACCGACCTGATGTGACAACCCCTGAAACATATACTTCTGATAGCCTGTAAATCTGATGTTCTTTTCTGTATATAGTTAATTAACGCAAATCTAATATTTATTTCAAGTTTATTGTTGCAAATAAATTCGGCTGGAATGATGCCTGATTTATCGATACTATATTACCAGCTGTTAGTTTTTTTTGGATCATTTTCTAGAACTTGTAATGTAGAATGTCTGCATCTTGTCAACGATTTTAAATTATATTCACGTTAATAAAATATTAATTTACAAGAAATTAAAATGTAATTATTAACTCCTGTAGCAGCATTGAAAGGTTTGGCGTCCAAAGCACCAAATGTTACATTTTCAACCATGTATTCGGTTTTAAAGGTGTGGATTTTAATGTTTTAAACCTGTCTGCTCTTGATCGGAATTTCAGTTACATATTCTCAACCGATTTCCCCACTAAGGCAATTAATTTATGTAATTACGATTTGAAAAAAAATACAACACATTGCTAAGGTTTTAAGCTAGGACTTGTACATAGAAATGCGGTGTTGGATTTGTACATATAGTCTGCATTTATTGATTCCACATTTCAGTACAACTTTTCTTATTAATAATACAAATTATTTGACACTATACTGTACGTTATTTACTGTGTTTTCGGCATCAGTTGTGTAACTAGATAGCTTGAATAATCCACCAACTAGAATTTCAAACACGGAGAAAAATCTAGTTTGTGTTATTCGCTCTATAATATATACTGTATATGGTATTTTCTATATAATATATGGTATATGTAATCTGTATAATATATAGTGTATATGCTATTCTAATATACTGTATGTGTTATCCTATGTATAATATATACTGTATTTATTACTCTATACATAACATATACAGTGTGTTGTACTCTATACCATATATACTGGGTGTGTGTTATTTGCCAATAATTTACTGAAGAACACAAGGCTGTGCCTTAATACTTATGTGATACTTGTACTCGGGTTGAATACAATCAACCATTCTTATATCCCTTTGTCTACATAATGTCTCCCTGCACTCAATTCCCTGATAGTGTTGGTAAAGTTACTCTAAACACAATGTTCGAACTGTGACTAAATAGCACACACAGTATTTCTTATAACAAGAAAACAGCCAAGCAGTCATTTAAAGGCAGTAATACTGTTCAGGCTGCAGAAGGTGCTTTTAAATTCATTAAGCTTCAAACTCAGTTGATTGATGTCAATATAAACCTTAATGGAATTAAATTATTGCATTTTAACATCGTTTTGGAATCTATGATACCATACTCAATTATACTTCATTGAAAATGAAGCACTTTGGGATATCCTGAGGTCATGAAAGTTGCTATATAAATGCAACTTTTTTATTTATTTTCTTTAACAACGACTATCATGTACATGAACCCTGATAACAATAAGACATCAATTGAAACAGACCACCTTACATCAGTTTCCAAAATATCTATTCCTTCAGCTTGACCTGTTTCTAAGATGAGGACCACCATTCAATTTCAAGATAAATTGTCCATCATTTTGGGCACATTTATATACATTTTGATAAGTATGCATCTATGAAAAGGTAACATTGAATATACAACTATCATAAACAAATAGTGAGAAATTCCACTCTAAGTTCTAAAGTGATCTTCAGTTAAATCTTACTTACAAAACTGTAGTTTCTAAAGAAAACATATGGTTGCATGACGATTACGCTTTAATCAGGACTCCGAAAGAATGGCAGTGAATTGGAGTGATGCATTGGAACTCTATACTAGAATGATGCATGCCTCTATCCAGCCCCCATTATAATTAAAACGATGATGATATAAATTTAAGAAGAATTACTAGAAAGCAAGTCATTGAGTATGGAACAGCTTTCACAGCTTTTCATTTGTACTGCCTACATAACGCCATATGTCTTAATCATACTCTGCAAATTTATCTACCTAATTTTTGATGTGGGATACTATTAGTACAACAACATGATAGAAAAACATAGACCATAACAGTAATAGAAATTGTTAATTTCTTCACAAAATAGCAATTCACAATAAATAATCAAATTAGTCATTTTCTATTACTGCCATATTTATTCTTTTTGGTGTAGAAATGCTGCCACATGACCCAGCTCCATAAGTACCTGCCTCCACAGCCATGAGTCCAAATCCAAGAGCTGCGTTTAAGGTCATCTGTTGATGTCAGGAAACTGGACTGAGGTCATCATTTTCACAAATGGCCGCATTAGCCGAACACAGTACAAATTCTGTCTCTCTCACACACACATTTCATCCCTCATAATTTAAAACGTTAAAAGGTTTCGATAGGGTAGATACAGGGAAACTATTTCCTCTGGTGGGGCTATCAAGAATGAAGGGACATAATACAATTAGAGCAGGCCATTTAGGAGCAAAATCCAGAAGCATCTTTTCACACAAAGGGTAGTAGAAATCTGCCTCCACAGCCACGAGTCCAAAGCAACTCTTGGAATTCACTCCCCCAAAAGGCTTTGGACGCTGGGACCATTGGAGCTTTCAAGACCGAGATCGATAGATTTTTGTTTGGTGCGGGTATCAAGAGCTAAGGTAGGTAAATGGAGTTGAGGTACATATCAGCAATGATTTAATTGCATAGCAGAGCAGGCTCTAGGGGCTGAATGGCCTACTCCTACTCTAATGTTCCTATGTTCACCTGCTTGGGTAATGGCATGAATTAATGGCACAATTTCCCTGGCAACAAAGTACACAATACAATAAGACATTCACTTTGCAATATGCTGCAATGATAAAATACATCAGAAGCAGGCAGCAAACTCTGTAGTACAGTTTAACCTCATAATTGGGAACATATTGGACTGTCCAGGTAGTTACTTAATAAGGCTTGAATTCCATTATTGGTTTTCAATGGAGATTTAGCTGGGGCTAAATAAAAGGCTTTACATAGTAAGACATTTTTAATAACTGAATTCGCTATAAGAAGATTTAAAAGGCACTATCTTCATCAAAAAGTGTGTGTCAAACCTTTTACTGTGATGAAATTAATTACACTGAAATGTATTATGGTATCCTCAGGAGATAAATGCTTTGGGGGAAGAATAGATGTGTTTAAGTTACTTAAGCTGTATATTTTCCGCTATATAAATGCTAAAGTAAAATGAACATTTCCCAAACTTCTATCATTTATATTTTTAAATAAGTAATTCTCTTTTCTGAAGTACACAACATAATAAGGTCCTGACACCCTGGTGAGGGTATGGGTGCAAATCCACTCCAAAATGGACATAAGATTCCTCTGTCTATTGGCTACAAGGGCTCTATCTTAAGTTTTGGCAATTTCATTCTAGTTTTCCATGGGTATAGGTCCAAAGCACAAAATGGCCCAGGATTTAGCATCGATGGCCAATTTCAATCAGAAAGACCATAGTGGAAAATGGAGAAACTTACATTAGTGCAGTAGACAATGTTAAGACATATTACTGGGGAATGAACCTCACTCTGCTTCTAGTTGTAAAGGCTAATTTTATCATTGTGTGTTCTTGGCACAAAGCCTTGCTTTATTCAATTTAATGGATGGAGAATCATGGGAAGTATATCCTCAATTTCTGATATGTGCTCCCAGAAGGCAAGGCTCTCTGCTGGCAGTGCGCATTCATAAAATCAGCCCTTGAGTATACACCTAACCTGGCAAATACTCAATGCTGACACTGGAGGCTAAAAACAGAAACACTTCGGCCGGAATTTTGTTTACCTGGCCGGGTCAGGTGTGGGCAGTCGTCATGGTGGGTCATGACCCCGTGTTGATTCCATCCCGCTCCTGAAATCGACGTTGTGTTAATGGGGCCGATTAAGCCCACCCTGCATGTTACCCGGCCCTATTAAATGGTATCGGTCTGATGACATCATCGATGCCGCCTTTCCAACCGAGATATTTAAAGGAGCCATGGTCACATTGCATTTGAAGGTTCATCTAGGAGTGTGCAGGCAACACATTGCACAATTGGACTGCTGCAAACATTTCCAGAGGTGATTGCACAGAGACAGAGGGCTGCACCCAGGTTCTCCAATGACTCCCTCCATATGAGGGGGTCAGAGCATGCAGGGAGGTCATCTTCCCTTCTAATGGGTGGAAGAGACCTCCCCAGGAGACAAAAAGAGCCTGGCTCCAAACAGCTGAGGAGTTGAACAACAGGGATGTTATGAGGAGGACCTGGGTGCTGTACCACAAACATTTCAATGATCTCATTAGATCAGGAAAGGTGAGTACAAAGCCACACTCAACTTCATCCTGCCGCACCTCTCATCACATCCCCATCCCTCCGCCTTCCCAACCCTGCTCCTGCACATCCTTACTCACACCAACATACCTTGCATGTCCACCCATCCCTCTCTCTCTCTATCTACATACTCACATCCCCATCTGACTAGCCACCCCTCACCCTCATCCTAATGAAATCATACCAATTAACAACACACAAGGAGGCCATTTGGCTTTGGCACCCCACTCCATCATAGTCTCCCTCTAAAGATGTAACCCATTCATTCCTTACACTCATTCCATCAGTCTCACTGAACCATCTCTTCTTTCCCTCCTTGCAGGAAAAGAGAGCCCACAATAAGAGGGAGAGGGAGAGAACTGGAGTTGGAACGCCATCATTGGTGACCCTAACAACAGCAGAGGAGGCTGCCTTAGAAGCTTCGGGAGTCGCCAAATAGCTGGAGGTGGGAAACAGAGAGAGGGGGACATCTCAGCAACCTGGTGACAGAATTACATATCATACAGCTACAAGGCATACATCAGTCACATACAGCTACAAGACATACATCAGTCACTCATATGGGGACTGATGTCAGCAGCCAGTGAATGATCATCATGTGCATAATGGTATCTGTACCCATTCTTCATATGACACATCTAACTCATCTCTTTACTCTCCCACAGGTCCATCAAGAGCGCCCCCCCCCATCCCGACTGTCCAGGGAGAAGAGTTAGATGACTCCTCAGAGGAGTCTCCAGCCTCTGAGGGCGCACCGTCACCAGACATAAGTGAACCCAGAACCAGCACAGATGTGCACACCTCGAGAGATAGAGTAGTGTTGTCACCTGGTGTCTCACAACTCACAAGTGAGCAAGTGCAGATGGTGGAGACAGGGACAGCAGTGGAGAGGCTTTGTCGGAGGCTGCAAACTCTCCTAGCTTTGCTGAGCTGCATGTAGACGCTGAGCCTCGGGGGCCATCCAGAAATGCCCACGGATGTGCAGCAAGAAGTGCAGGAGGCTTTGACAGGTTTTGCGAACTCGATGTCTGCAAATGTGCAGAGAATGGAGGAGTCTATCTCCAACATGAGCACCACCGTGTCGCAGGCGATGACGACTGTAGACTCTTCCGTGGATAGGATGGCCACCTGCTTAGAGCAGCTAATACGCCACTCACAGGAGCACATGGTCTCTATGGAAAATAGATGGCAGAGGCTCATAGACCTCTTTTCTAGGAGGGATGTCAGCGTAGACGTGGGTCCTCATGACCCCACTGATGTGCAGCAAGGTGCTCTCCAGCTCCTTGCTAGCAGGGAAGTGCGGGTGGCCCATAAGAGGGATGATGGTAAGAGGGCACATGGAAGTGGGGGCTTCTCTCAAAGTGCTCACACTTCTACCCCATTGCCCCCTCCTCAGTCAGAGCCCCAGATGCCTCCTCTGACAGCGATGGCCGAGTCTGCCCCTGCACAGTCGCAGGAGGAGCAGACTTTGGCGGGGCCATCAGAGGCTCCAAAACCCAGAGGACGTCCGCTAAGAGTGTCTAAGTAATCGCAGCACAGAAGGGAGTAGGCTGCCTCTACCTCTGCTGAAGCCACAGGGGTAGCACCTCGCAGAAGCATGCGTGAGAGAAAGCTGACACACAAGTAGGTTTACAAGGGTAGCCACTTGGGTGTTTTATTCAGCGTTTCTGTAGTTTCCATTAGTGTGATGTCAACCATAAAAATCTTTATTTTCACCACTTTCCGGTCTTGGACAAATTTGTGTACATCTTTGGAAGTGGCTTAGAGAGTTGGAGTAAATAATGAGACATAACGTGACCTCCAGCAATGGTGGTGAGTATGAAAGGAATGGCTTGGTCATTGTAGGGATGCATTGTGGTGTTGCTGTGGGGTGGTGCCAACCTGGTGCAGCACGTGGCAGCCATATAGTTGCAATGCCTGAAGTTCAGTAAATCTGGCCATGATGAGGCCATCCCTGGCCTCCCGGGCAGCAATGTGCTCGGGTGCTGATGGTATTTGGGCCGCAGATTCCTCCTGATCCTCCTCCTCCTTGTCTTCCAGCTGATGCTCCTGCTCCTCCTCCATTAAGGGAGTGGAAGCCTTTGCAGTTGACAAAGACTCCTGGGTGATGATGGGGTGCCCTGATGGCCACATGTGTGCAGTCGATGATGCCCTGCACCCGTGAGAAGTGAGCCAGAGCTGCAAAAGCCAAGTGCCGCTCAGCAATACTGGCTTCATCAATAGCAAATTTGATATAATTGGCTGACTTGTCTAACAGGACATCAGTGACCTGTATGATGCATCTGTGGGTGCCCGACTGCGAGATGCTACAAATGTCTGCTGCAGATCCCTGGAAAGAGCCTGAGGCGAAGAAGTTGAGGGCCCTGGTGACTTTGACAGTGACTGGTAAGGCGTGTCCACCCGCTCCTCTGGGCTGCAGTCTTGCTCCAGCAATGTGCAAATGTCTGCGATGACCTGAGCCTCCTTTGGCACTGCTGCTCAGTCATGCTGAGGAAGCTCATCCTCTGCCTGTATACCCTGTGTTGGGGGCATCACCTCCGGTGCGGTGCAGCCCTGCGCTGATGCCCTCTGTCCTGTGCAGCATCAGGTGGTTGAGGAGAAGGTTGGTGGTGTTGTTGTTGGTGCTGCTGGTGTGCCTGGTGCTGCTGGTGTTGGGGTTCATTGTGGTCTGATTCTGAGGACCAAGGTGAGGCAGTATTGGTGGCACCCATGCTGATGAAATAGATGGCAAGTCAAGTAGAAATAACTGAAGCAATCTGTCAATGATGTGATATGAGGTGACACAGGATGCCAACTTTGCTGGAAACACTTGCAGCCTGTAGAAAGCTAAATGTGTGTTGCAAATACAGTCAGCGACAGCTTCTGCCCGAGGAAAGTGATCAGCTGTGAGGTGGGAGTTTTTATTGTACTTTCCATGCTGAGCACTAATCAGCTGGATCAATGACCACTCAACTTCCGCCTCAGGTTGACAGACGTGGTTCCCGAACTGCGTGATTCCCGCGGTCAGCCAGGGAAATTTGAAAGGTAGGCTTAAAAAAACTCAAAGGGTCTGACAACTACCTGATAATGATTAAATTAGCTCACCAGCGTCTGCCGTTCGGGTTGCTACCGCACAGGCAAACATGCCCGAGGGAAAGACACGTGGGGCGGGACGAGATATTGCAAATTTCCCATCAGACGTGCCTCCGATTGTGCCCGCACGGACCCCAGAAAATTGCGGCCGACGCCGTTGCTAACATCTCTCGCCTTCACGAACATAAAAAGCCTTTTAAAAAAATCAAATGAGGTGTTGGATCTGTAAAAATCTCCCTGGTGCAGCTGATATGCTCAATGTATCTCCTCAGAGGAGGGAAGCCTATTCCCAACCACAGACTGTTGCGCTAAGACCAGTTTCAAAAATGGAGAACGGTTGTGCTCAGAATTAAGTCCACGTGACAATAGGTAGGACATAGATTGTTATCATCTGAGAACCAGAATTCGAGTAAGGCAAGTTGGCCAACATCACACAGAACTCTGGTGTATCTTTGAGCAGTGATCAAGCCCACCCAGCATGTCGAGTGGAAGGTAACTGTAGACTTACCGTTGATGGTGTATAGATTGGAACCAATAAGTGCCTGCGTTCGAAGGCTACCAAATCATACATTTAGATTATTTTTCAACATTTTCAAACTTCCCACTCCCTTTTATTTTTAACCTTAAAGCTTCTCTGTCTGTTTTAACATGACTTTAAAGACGGCTAATTGCTTGGATCAATAAATGTTTGGTGCCTTTCAGAATATTAGATGATTAATCTAGCACAAAGCGAGCAAATATTTCAAATTTCCTTTGGACAGACCATTTATAATCTTCAGTTAGGAAGCCTAATTATAGATGTTTCAACCTTTCAAAAACTATGCTCACCCCCATTTAAATGCACATACAATTGTGGTTGCTGTTCCGCTTTTATCTGCTCTTAAAAGGTGTTTTAAATTGTATTCTTATACATTTAAAATGTGAGGTGACGGCCTTCCTTGATGGCTGAGTTGCACACATGTCAACTTGAAAACTAACCTGACAATCCCCCCAAAAAATGACAGCACTAAAACGCTGTGGCCTAGAAATTCGGGCGCGTTCAATTTTGGGGTGGGCCGGTTGGGGGGATGGGTGGGGTGCAGGGATCAACCCCTGCACCTGAATGGTGTGGCTCGAGACGCCCCTGATATTGGGCCTCATTTACATTGAGTAGGAGAGTTGCCAAGAGCAACAGGCAGCTCGCAGGCGATGCGCAATTGATGATTGGGCTGCTGCTGGTGTTGCCGCGGCCCTCAGATAAGTAAGGAAGACGGGTGGAGGGGGGGGTGCATTCAGGTTGGGAGGTAGGGGCTCGTGGAGGTAGCGGCTCGTGGAGGTAGCAGTGGCAATGGGCCGAGGGTGGGGGTTGGTAATTGGTAGCTGGCAGTGACCTGCGAGATACTCCGCGGCACTCCTGCTCCTCCCAGCTCCACGTTCAGCTAAGTATTTTTTAAAAGCTTACACCTTGTTGGTTGCAGCCTGCAGCAGTCCCTTTAAGGACCACCTGCATTGGTCGCATGTAGGCCTGGCTTTCCTGAGTGCAGCTGGCGCTAGCTACCTCAGGGCAAACAATCTAGCAGTGAGGGCCTCCTCAGCAATCCACCCTCCAGAGCTGCTCCCCAGTTCTCTCTTGTGTGTGGCACATAGGAATTTCCCCTTCAACTGGTAACTACGGCTCTCTTAATGATCCCCTCCCTCCCACACCTAATCAGCAATTCTCTGAGTACTTAGATATGGAGTTTCCATTTTGGGTGCAATCGGCGATCTGGGCGCAAATTGCATCCAAAATTGCGCTAGTTTTGAGAAATGTTTTCTTTTTCTTAAGTTGCCACTCAAACTCATTTGCATATCAGCAAACGTAACATCTACCATGAACCAGCGCCATCAGGCAGCGTTTAAGAACATTAAAAAAAAAAATTTGCTGTAAAAAATATTCTGTGATATACTTAAGAGTGGTAACTTGGTGCAGTTTTGTTAATACAGCTGAAAGTGGGTTTATCACAAAAAATGAGCATTTTAATCACAGTGTCCAGTCCACCAGCTGTGAGCAACCTGATTTTAAATAACTGAAAATGACTTTAAAAAGCCTTACAGAACCATTTACTAGTTATATTGGTCTATACTAGTCAGTTTATTAGTAAATTTAAAAACTATATTCAAAAGCTTTTAAGACATGCCTATTAGTGTCCCCGCACCTAAAAAGATCAATTTAAAATAGAAACATAGAAGATAGGAGCAGGAGTAGGCCATTCAGCCCCTCGAGCCTGTTCCGCCATTTAATGAGATCATGGCTGATCATCCAAATTCAGTACCCTGTCCCTGCTTTCTCCCCATATCCCTTGATCCCTTTAGCCTTAAGAAATATATCTAATGCCTTCTTGAATATATTTAATGAATTGGCCTCAACTGCCTTCTGTGGCAGAAAATTCCACAGGTTCACCACTCTCTGGGTGAAG
Organism: Somniosus microcephalus; assembly: GCF_052327205.1. Classification (NCBI taxonomy): domain Eukaryota; kingdom Metazoa; phylum Chordata; class Chondrichthyes; order Squaliformes; family Somniosidae; genus Somniosus; species Somniosus microcephalus. Next base: position 32,106,077 of record NC_141012.1, on the reverse strand, counting down.
AAATTCCTCCTTATCTCTGTCCTAAATGGCTTACCCCTTATCCTGAGACTGTGACCCCTGGCTCTGGACTCCCTGACCATCGGGAACATCCTTCCTGCATCTAGTCTATCTAGTCCTGTTAGAATTTTATAAGTTTCAATGAGATCCCCTTTCATTCTTCTAAACTCCTGCGAATATAAGCCCAATCGACCCAATTTCTCTTCAGTCATTCCTGCCATCCCAGGTATCAGTCTGGTGAATCTTCGCTGCACTTCCTCCATGGCAAGAACATCCTTCCTCAGATAAGGCGACCAAAACTGCACACAATACAAGGTGTGGTCTCAGCAAGGCCCTGTACAACTGCAGCAAAACATCCTTGCTCCTGTACTTGAATCCTCTCGCTATGAAGGCCAACATACCATTTGCCTTCTTAACTACCTGCTGCACCTGCATGCTTACCTTCAGCGACTGGTGCACAAGGACACCCAGGTCTCGTTGCACTTCCCCTTTTCCCAATCTATTGCCATTCAGATAATAATCTGTCTTCCTGTTTTTGCCACCAACGTGGATAACCTCGCATTTATCCACATTATACTGCATCTGCCATGCATCTGCCCAATCACCCCACCTGTCTTTGAAACCTCCTCAAAGGCCTGCAAATGGGCGCATTTAGCAGAAACTTGCAATGGTGATTAATTCGATTTGGGGGTGTGGACAGTTTTGTGGGCGGGGCCGGCTTCTAGCGCAATTTTTTTAAACTAGCGCAAAAGATCGCAGAAACTCAATCGGTGCTGGACATAATTTGCATTTAAAATTCTGTAGTCTTTTGCGCTGGTTTGGCCGATTTCAGGCGAGTTGCGCTGAAATAAAGAGCGCAACCGAGCGGAAACTCCAGGCCAGAATCTCATTGCAGAAAAATGAATTCGGATTAGACAGTGGTGCTGGGTGGGTGGACAAGAGCGATGCTAAGTGGGGGCAAGCATGGAAGGATGTCGATTTTCAGCCATAAGTGTGGACAACATTCCAAAACCCCTGGTTGTCTGTGTGAAATGCAACAACATGGCATGTATGCATGCCACTGTGGAACTGAACCATTCATGTAAGACAGGCCCCCAGTCCAGCTACGCTAGATAACCTCAAATAGGATGGCTGTACACACACTCAACAATTGGCCTCTGTCCTCCTGCGGAGGGAAAGAGTCAGCAGTATCCCCACCATTTAGTCACCACTGCTATGAAGTCCATGGTTTTGTATAGGTGCGTGGGTTGAGCTGTAATGCAATGCACCCCATGAATAAGTAGTCTGTCAGTAATCATTGGCTAGGCTCATGTATAAAGAACTGTTCTTTCGGCAAGGTATTGGAGGCAGCTAATAACGCGAAAGGAGGGCTAGAAGATTGGAAGTGTGAGGGAAATTTAGAATAACCTGTAAATGTAGTACATTTACTGAATTAGTCCTAGATATCTGGCATTTTGCTATCCTTGGGGCATAGTATGTTAATGTATCAATATGTTGCAGCACAGGGTTATATGAATGGGGTCTTGCCCACAATTCCCCATAATAGTGAAATCTCAACCAAAACTGGGTTGTCATGGGGAACTGCCTGACAACTTTTCTCTACATACTCAGCAAATGGAAAAGTCACTTTCACTTATGTCTGTTGAATATCCATGACCACTATGTAGGAAGACTGAACAGAATCTCATGCATGTAATCAAGTGTGCCATACATGGAAAACAGTGGAAGGTTATATTGCATTGTCAATGTCCTTATAATGGCTCTTAGGAAAAAGCCTTGCTTATTGATACAGACTGAGAATAAATCGATGGACCAAACAAGCTCTGAGTGACTCACAAATATTCAAGCCAATCTTTGTGTTACAATGAATATCAGATCCTGAAATTGGGTCAATTGCAACTTTGGTGCATTCAGTAGGAGCCCTATTTTTTGAAACACGTCGTTTTCTGTCCAACTCAGTTGAGAAACAGTTTGAAGACTGCAATCAGGTGATCATCTCTTTGAATTAAATGTGTTAACCATTGCATTTTCGCATCTTGCAAAGAGATAACGAAAAACAACCTATTGTCCCAACTGTGAATGGAATTTCCATTCATGCCATTTAGTGGTAATATGTAATGCTGGATAAAGTCTAAATAATAATAGCTTATAAATAAGAATCATTCATCAAAATATCAAGCATTAGAGCCTCACATAGTGGACTCCATAGGTTGAAAGCAGGTCTGCAGTGAATGGGATTGCCATTAAATAACTTGCATACGATATATTCTGAGAATAAGTTACTGTTGTTTTGAATGAATTCTTTAGTTTCGCAAACCTGTCAAATACACTAAATGATTGAGGCCGAGCACAGGTCCTGGCGGTGAAGAACAAGTAGGACCACCTGTTGTGTCCGTGGCAGCTGCCTAAATTATAAAAAAAAACCCAGCCCAGAGTCAGTTTGGTTCAGTTGGCAGCATTTTGAGTCAGAAGGTTGTGGGTTCAAACACCACCCAGGAGTTGAGCACATAATCTAAGATGACACAGTACTGAGGAGTGCCATCCTGTTGTGTCAGCCTTTGGATGAAATATTAAATTAACAAGCTCATCTGCCTGCTCAGGGCGGATGATGAAGATCCCATAAGAACGCAAGAATTGGAGAAGTAGGCCATACATGTCACTATTTGGTCTTCTTTCAACCATCATCACCAACACCATCTCATTGCTGTTTGTGCCTTGTAGAAATGACATAATTCAAAAATAATTTATTGTATGTGAAGTGCTTCGGAACATCTCGAGAGAGAGACACGACAAGGTGCTATATAAATGCAAGTTGCCTGTGGTGGGATTATGAACTCATGTCTCCGGATCATTAATCCAGGCCTCTGGATTACTAGACCAGTAACATAACCACTATGCTACCGTACCCATAAGTTGCTTGCAATTGTACTATTTAAATGACCACTTGTGAGCAGGGGTTAAAGTGGCTGGAATGGTTCTTATCTCAACCAGTCCTTATAACCACTGCATGAATTCAGTTCTTTTTCTTCATTGGTCACTCATGATCTCCCAAGATTAGCAAAAGATTAAGGGGGAAAAATTCGGTATCGCCCCATTTGGGGTGCCGTTATCGGCCGTGCGCAAAGTTCAGCGCCTGGCGCCAATTATCGCCTCCGACAGCAAACTTGGCTTTTATCGCCCCTGGAGGTGATTGGAGCGCTAAATCAGGCGCTTCACACCTGTCTTAAGGCGAAAACGCCGAGGAGTGAGGCGCTACCTCAGAGTGCTGGTGAAGCAAGGAAGGGCAAATCAAAATAAACCTGCAAAGTGCTGCTCAGTACTCAAAACTCCTTCACACAGCATTGAATCTCTCCAGAAGTCTCTCTCTCTCTCTCTCTCTCTCTCTCTCTGACTGCGTGGTGCAAAAATGTCACCGACAAAAAAAGGCAGGAAGCGGTCGCCTTTAAATAGCACTCCCCTAGTCCCTTTCTGAGAGCATAACACTCCCCTCAACCTGTCGTTGCAAACAACTGAATTTTTCCCCCTAAAACCTGTCCTTTGTGCACGCTCAGTTATTTGTGTGCCGACCTCAGCTCTGGTTTCTCTGCCTGATAAGTTGTGATGTGGGGCTTTTCTGAGATTGGACTGAACAGTGAAGCAATGTGTAATCATGGTGAGGGAGAGACCGGGTACTAGGGATAGTTGGGGCCTCACAGCTTGAGCAGGGAAGTTGGGATCTGGCACAGGCATGGGGTGGTGGGAAGGAGGAATGCAGTGTGATGCCCAGCCAGGTGGAGAAAGAGCCACCTGCATAGTCATTACTGCTCGCTCTTTGGATTTCTTCCCAGGGCAAGTTAAAGTATACGAAGGAAAGCTAGCTGAAATTGGATAGATAGATAGAACTTGCATTTATATAGCGTATTTCACGACTTCAGGACATCGCAAAGTGTTTAACAGCCAATAAAGTACGGTTTGAAGTGTAATCACTGTTGTAATGTAGGAAATATAGCAGCAAATGTGTGCACAGCAAAATCCCATAAACAGCAATGAAATAAATGAACAAATCATCTGCTTCAGACGTTGGTTGAGGGATAAATATTGGCCAGGACACCGGAAAACCCCCCTGCTTTTTTTCGGATAGTGTCATGGGATCTTTTATGCTCACCTGGGAGGGCAGAAGGGCCCTCGGTTTAACATCTCCTCCAAAAAATGGCCCTTCCGACAGTGCAGCGCTCCCTCAGGACTGAGCTGAAGTGCCAGCCTAGATTTTGTGCTCGTGTCTCTAGAGTGGGGCTTGAACTCACGACCCTCTGACTCAGAGAAGGCAGTGCTATTACGGAGCCAAGGCGGATGCTTAATTAGCCAACATGTACCACTTTCACAACCAGAAATAAGCGAACTGTCCTATGAATGTGGCAGAAGATGGAAAACGATGACTAAAGGAAGGCACAACAAAGGTCACATTTTACTGAGATTGAAATGTTTAGTAAAGCAACATGTGAAATGAAAAATGCAGTTCATGGAAGCATAAATATCCAAGAGGACCATCAAAAGATTTGAGCTATCATAGTAAATATTCCCAAAGAAAATAGAAAATAAATGAATAATTTGGAATGTGTGGCTAGATTGCAAATCGCAGAAAATAGAAAAGAAATAATACAGCACAAAAAAACGCTGCAGCATCAGCCGTCACCCAATACTTAGACTTATTGCCAATACTTACAATCTTCTGGGTGAGTTCTAATAAGTAATGTACAGTTTTTATTAAATAAATTAATATTTGCAAAACATTTTCTACAATAATATTGATGGCCTGGTAAATGCCCTTAAAAGTGTCATTCTCTTAGCTAATGGCACCCCCCTCACAGAGCAGCTAACTCGCTATCTGAATAACAAGTAGAATCTTAATCACTGCAGGCAAACACAGGCAGCACTGTGCAATGGGAGAAGAATTGATGTGTTATCTTCAGTGGTGAGAAGGTCAAGTCAATAGTTCTAGTCCAAAATATTGACTATGCTGTTGCCCACCAAACTCCAAGTCTAAGGGTAGTGAGAGTTAAGAAAACATAAAAGTAATAAGGACTCATTAGCTACAATCCAATTTGTTGGCATGGTAATTATATTCAACCTATGGTAGTGAAAATACAATACATAGTGTTACATAGTATATACAGCACAGAAACTGGCCATTCGCCCCAACAGGTCGATGCCGGTGTTTATGCTCCATACGAACATCCTCCCACCTTGCTTCATCTCACCTTATCAACAAATGCTCCTTTTCCTTTCTCCCCCATATACTTCTCTAGCTTCCCCTTAAATGCATCTCTGCTATTCATCTCAACCACTCAATGTGGTAGCAAGATCCACATTCTTGCCACTCTTGGAGTACAGAAGTTCCTCCTGAATTTTTTATTGGATTTATAATAGTGAATATTTTATATTTATGGCCCTTAGTTTTGGACTCCCGCACCTGTGGAAATATGAGTGAAGTCACAACCAGTGAAGATGGCCAGAAAAAGAGGGATCCTCGAGAAAGCTCAAAATCACCATCAGCAAAGGGGGAAAAATTGGGTTGTTTTGCAGCTCCCGTTAGCGCCCCCGGGGGCACTCATGGGACGCAAAGGCCCTCACGCCCGGGCGCGGAGCCGTTAACGCCTCCCACGACATTTAGCGGGAGGTTAGCAGCGGCGGTAGCCGGTAGTGCCCCACGGCGCTGTGCTACTGGCGATAACGTTATCGCAGTGCGCAGTGCCCTGCTCGCACCCCGGCCGCAAATTTCGGTAGCGCCCCCTGACCTATCGCCGTATGATATATCCAACAGGGTCAGGGTGGCGTTTTTGCAGCCACGGTGGCGCAAGTTAAAGGGCAGGTGTCGGGCGGCCATTTCTTTTTGGCTGACTGCCAGCACCTGCCCCCTTCCCCTTTTCTCTTCGGGGTGCCGGCCGCGAGCATCAGCCCGGCACTCCTCTTGAGTGCCAGGCTCTTTTCCCGGTACCCCGCTCCCCGGTGGTCCAGCAGTGCCCCGGTGCGTGCGGCGCTAGGCCCCTCCCCTTTAATCAGGGGAGGGAGGCCTGCAATACCGCGGCGCTACATGCCGACGCACGTGGCGCTGTTGTATATAACACTGCAATATTGAATGGTAATGCCCCAGGAAGGAGGGGGAGCGCTTCCAGTAGTGCCCCGCCTCCTGCTTGGGGTGCTACCACTCAATCTACGGTGTAGGGGCGCAACCAAATTTTTCCCCCGTTTTACAACTTGTATCTATACCGTGGTTTTCGTTTCTATGCCCTTTTGCGAGCTTCAGAAAAAATACATCCCTTTCAATTTGCCCATCAGTTCTTTCTTGGTGCTGCTTGGAGTTGTGCTGCTGACATTTTTAGGGCGCAAGTTTTATATTCTCTGTGGAGCACAGCACACACCTAGGCAAGCTGATGGATTTGTTAATAATAGTGATTTTAACTTCATTTCAGAGTTGACTCTTCGTATACAATTAGAAAGACAGGACCAGGTTATCAGGCCTTTCCAAGATTATTACATGATAGCACAGCAAGAGTTACTGACATTGAAACAAGACTTCTGTTAATCCCAGGAACACAGCAGCAGCAACAATCCATATATGAATAAAATACTAGTACCAGGGCTTCAGACCCTGAGGTTACAAAGATAGAGAAGGGGCAAGGCCAGGGAGGGATTTGAAAACAAGGATGAGAATTTTAAACTTGAGGACCAATGCACGTTGATGAGCATGGGGTGATGGGTGAACTCGGTTAGGATACGGGCAGCAGAGTTTTGGATGAGTCAAGGCTACAGATCAAGTCTCAAATCCAATCTCATCACTTACTAATTCTGTCGATTGTATGTAGAATTTTAAAGGATCATCGATTAAAGCAGAATGGTTGAAGCAAGCATTGGGCTATGGGATAGCAAAATACTGCGGATGCTGGAAATCCGACATAACAACAGAAGATGCTGGAAAAACTCAGCAGGCCAGGCAATATCCGTGGAGAGAGAAATAGAGTCAACATTTCAGGTCAAAACCCTTCTACAGAACTGAGAAAAAAGGCAGGAAATGAAACAGATTAAAAGGCAGTTTGGGGGCTGGGAAATGGGGGAGGGGATGAAAGCAGAGACGTTAAGAGATATTCAAGGTGAGACGAGATGGTAATACAGCCTTCTGGACTCAATATCGAGTTCAACAATTTCAGATCATAACCTCGGCCCCTATTATATTTTCATATTTTTTATCCACACTTTTGGTTTGTGACTTTTCCTTCTTTCTCTCTCTCCCACACGGCAGCTGTCTCTCACTCTGCCAGCGCATTTCACACTTCATCTAGAGCCATTGTTTGTTTCTTTACCTGTCCTATTACCATCTCGTCTCACCTTGAATATCTCTTAATGTCTCTTCTTTCATCCCCTCCCCCATTTCCCAGCCCCCAAACTGCCTTTTAATCTGTTTCATTTCCTGCCTTTTTTTCTCAGTTCTGAAGAAGAGTTTCGACCTGAAACGTTGACTATATTTCTCTCTCCACGGATGTTGCCTGGCCTGCTGAGTTTTTCCAGCGTCTTCTGTTGTTATTTGGGCTATGCGAGATTGGCATGTGGTCAGTTTGTACCTCAGGATGGTTTTACATTGTATTCCACGCTTCCAGGAAATCTAAGGTCAAATTCATGAGACATCTGTCCTCTTATCAGCTGCTTTCAGTTACATTGGGGAGAATTTTAACCCCCCAGAACAAGTGGGAGAGGGGCCCCAGGGGGATAACTTCTTACAAATGGGAAGCACGACCCAAGCCATCGCAAACATGCCTACTTCCGGTTTAATTGGGGCGGGTAGGGGGGTCAGGTGAGTAACTTGCTCACGAGAGGCGGGTCAGTAATTATAATATTTAAATGAGGCTGTGTGCCTCAGATTTAGAATTAGCGGCTGCGGGCCAGGTTTCCCGGGGCTCAGGAAACCCGGCAAGAAGTGACAGATCCAGCAGTTAAGTGCTTTTCCAGCACTGCTAGTGGGCCAGGAGAAACAGAAGTGGGGTGCCACCCCCTCAGTGCCCCCTCCCCCATACTCCAAGCTAACCTGCCTCCCTCCCCGCGATCGGTTAAACCCCTCCTCACAATCTCCAGCCCCCTCCCCGCGATCCGATGTCTCCTCCTTCTATGATTTCTGCCCCTCCCTCTATAATCTCAGCCCCCTCCCCCATCATCTCACTCCCCTGCGATCTTTCCCTCCCACATCTCCTGTCCCGGGCTGTGGCCTTGTACACCAGGCTTTCCCACCCAGCAGCCAGCCAGCCCCTCACTCTGGTCGGCTGCCGAGTAAAAAAAAATCAAATGATGTCCTGCCGTTAATTTCGGCAGGACCTCCACTTTTCTTGTATTTCTGTGTTTTCCAGCAGCAGTCACCCAACTCCCTCCCTGCCTCCCCATAAATATCGGGGCTATCCTGTTGTTATGCCACTATTATACAAAGTGAAACTGACAGAACAATCAGCACTGAAAATTTTTGATATCCCCAGAATAAAATTCCAAATAAATTATTTTGAAGACTTCTTTGGAGCTATCCAGCAATATTTGATAAGTCTTCTTTCCAATAATGGGTTTACTTAAATGCTTGAACCTTTCACCAGATGAAGATTTTAGCACTGAACACCTGAAGGTAAATTGGTGGCTTTCCATTGTCCCTGCAATAAACGCGGGCTGAGGAGCTGCCAGTGCTGTTTTCTGGCAATACACAAAGCTAGCTATTAAGTCCTAACAGGCTTATAGCAATTAAGGACTAGTTCAAGACCATTTCCATCACAACCATCAGCAAGGGAAGAAAATTACTGTAAATTATCTAATGTGAATTCAAAGGATAAGAAGGATAGTAACTGAGCCTAAACCAAATTGCAGGTTACTGTTCTTAAGAGTAAGCAAAAAGGCTTGGGAATATGGTCACCTGTGTGATTCATGGCTTTTAGTGCTAGGTTTTCAACTGCAGCAAAGGCCTCTACTGCCACGGAGGCCATTTTACTCTTTAACCTCCAGCATAGCAATGCAACTCTCTTGCATTATAACTGATATCTAGGTTACATTAGCTTGTGGTGCCCAGAGTCCAGGTGCTGCAGAAGCCAATTTTGTAGCTTGTGCGAATTATACTGGACCTTCAAAAATGCCATAGGTTGGACATTATCTCTGTTGATGAATCAATAATCACCTCCCCCTCCGCATTACCCCCCACAATGTCCATTCACTCATGAGCAAGACCCTTGCTGTCAACGATCTTATTGCGGATGATTGCAGTGACATCCTGGCTTTGACTGAAATTTGGCTGACAGGTGGTGACACCTTGCCCCACCACCCACCCTGTCCAAACCACCACAGTGGCAGTGTGGCACTTATCACCAAATCACACCTTGGTCTTTCCCCCAACTTCTCCACATTTGAGCACCTCATCTTGTTCTGTCTCACCTCCCCCTTTAAAATATGTGTTGTCTACCACTCACTCTGCATTTCTCATGAAGATATCTTTCCTCCTTTCCTCACAGCGTCTATACTGAATGACACCTCCTCTTCAGTGATTCCAATCTCAGCTTCTTCTGTCCTCTCCATGAATTCACTGCCCTCCTGTCCTTCCTAAATTTCTCCTTTCATAAAACCTTTCCTACCCATATTCATGGTCGCCCATCGATTTTGCCACCTCCCATGGTCTCTCAACGCCCTTGGTCTCAATCACACAGAAGCCATCTCTGAGCACTTCTTTATATACCTTACCGTCTACATTTCCCTTTCCCCTTCCAACCTCACTTCCCTCTGCATCCACTCGTGGTAGAAATTCTCCCCCAAGTCATCTACAACTGTACTTTCAAACTACCAACAGCCTAGCCTTGGGCCCTCCATTCACCATTCTACAGCTGATGATTTGCTCAACCACACCTTCATCTTTATGCCCTTGTCCTCAGTAAAACCTTTACTCTCTTTCATCCTGATCATTCCCTCTGGTATAGTCCCCATCTTCATGATCTCAAATCCAAGGTGCACAGACTTGAGCGTATCTGGTGCACAACTGGTTTAACCATCCATCATGATATCTGGCAGGACCATATCATGTTATTGGGCCTCACTACCTTCGGCCAAAATCATCTACAACTCCAAGATCATGCTGGAGAACAAAGATAATCCCTGTCTTCTTTGTCCAATTACCAACCATCTCACTAGACTTCTTTCCCTTGCCCCCTCCACCCTCACCTCCAACAACAAGTGCAAGGGACTTATGGGCCCAAATTTTGCTGTAGCAGGCCATCTAACGGCATCTGCTGTTAGTTAGGCTTGCCTTTGCAGGTTTAGGTTTTAAAATATTTTACAAGGCAAGTTGCCGAAAGTGCGAGCTGATAATGGCCCAGCGAGGGAGACAGGGCATTTGGGATCTGAGTGAACAGGGCAAGCAACTGTGTATCTCCTTAACCAATCAGAAGATATAAACAGTGCAAGGGCTGAGAAGGAAGGGTAAATTAGAGTGGGTAAATTCAATGTCAAATCAGGTACAGAAAGAGAAATAGAGAGGGAAAGAAAGATTGGATTAAGAAAGAGAGAAAAAATGACAGAAAGGATAAGTAAAAATTTTTTTTAAATGTAAAAGAACTATTAATGCCTGAAGGAATGTAACAGTGCCAGAGAGGCTGTTAGACTTGAAATGACAAGACTTAATTTTCTGTGACGAGTTTAGTTCGTATCTACCATGCAAATACAGCAACTTCACCCCATTCAATGCATTTCAGTGGTGAGGCAGACAGCGAGATGTCATGCTTACTGACGCAACTCGGCAGCAACTTTTGGATATTGGCATTCAAATGCGCATCTGCCCCTCGCCTGATGTTGCTGTACCATTGGTGCATAAATAAGAGCGCAATTAGCCTCACCATTATTTTGCGAGCAATATCTAGGCCTTGGACTTCTTTGCCACTGAGGTTGAGATCATTTGCTCAGCTGCCCTGGCCCTGAATCCGTATCTCTCTCTAGTTGCTGTCTCATCTCCCCTTATGTCCTCTCTGAGCTCATCTTGTTTATGAGACTCACCTCCTGCTCCCTTGACAACATCTCCATTACACCATGGACCATCCAATTTCCCTTCCTAGGCCCCATGGTAGCTAACATTGTAAATACTTCATTCTCCTCAGGTACTGCTCCCCTCCCTTTCAGAACTTCCGTCATCACCCAAGCCTGAATTAAAAACACCTCTTCTGTCGCTATCTCTATCGCCATAGGAATATAGGAATTGCTAGACGAAAAAGAACCACGTTCCCTCTAGTTTGCTTTCTACCATCTTGGTAGTTGCAAGATACAATGATAAGGGAGTTGTTGACTAATTGTAGCAATCAATCTTTATTAATTAGTCTCGAGCTGACCCAGAAATTACATTAGTGAAACCCCAGTGGTGGAGAGCTTTGGGAACCATAGGTCCAAAGTCATCATTTTTCTCCCAAGGTTGCTACACTTCCCACATGTCATGACTCAATATTACTCATATAAAGTATCCCCAAATCCCAAACTCCAGTTGTAGTTCTAGTTCTGCTCAGGACTTTAGCTGAGGTGTTTTCCCAGTCTGGCATGATCACCCCCACATTTAAATTGGTGAATATTGGCTGCTGTCTGATTGCTCTTTGTGCCTTTGTAATAGCTTCACACCATTTTGCTTGAGTCACTGCTTTATCAATGATTAATTCAGATTCGAACTGTAATCTCTGAGACAGCAGCTTGTTTTCTAGTCCTCCTACAGTAATATCACTCATCATTTTATCATGCAGTCACAGTGTTCAGCCAGATGTATAGAGCTATAGCAACATTATCTGATTCTATTTCTAAACATTTCTCTGGTTGAATGCAGCTTTCTTAAAAAGTAGGGGCTGGATTTTCATTCAGAAGTCGGGAAGGAGGCGGGACTACAACTTTCGGGTTTTAGTCCCGCCTCCATTGAGATGCGGCCAATCCACGCGATTTTCCCTTGATTGACCTTGTTGAGCCCGCCCAGCGGGCTCAACAAGGCCAATTAAGGGTCACCCGGCAACAGGTGACGTCACAGACTGAAATTTCATCTGTCAAGGCGTGTTGACAGATGAAATATCAGTGTTTCACAGCTGTTTGAAGCTGTCAAACACTGACAGTCTTACTTCTAACCTGAGTCCTTCTACGCAGACTCAGTTAGAAATCTCGCCGGCACTGAAAGCTGAAGGCTGTCACTTTTGACAGCTCGCGGCCATTCTGCTTTCTGTGCCGGCTGAATGATGGACTCCCAAAGTCTAGAGGAAGGAAGGCTGTAAAGGTAAGTACAGGTAATTTAAACTTCTTTACACACTTTAGGCACACCAAACACACTTACCTTTGCACTCATGCACCAATCACTCACCTGAACACCGACATCTCGACCCCTCCAAGTCCTTCAATTCGATGGCCCGCCTCCTCTAACCTGGCGTGGTTTGGAGTCATCGGGAGTCCCACACAACACCCTTCAAAATAGGGATTAGGCTAAAAACTGCCTGTTAACTACCTGTTAACAGGCAGTTAATTGGCACTAATCCCTTCCCGCCTCGGGTCGGCGGTCCCAGTGTGGGGCGGGTACCCGCCTCCTTTGAAACTTACGTGGAGGCGGGTTTTGGGCGGGATGGTGTCGGGACCCCCGAATTCGGGATTTTTGCCACCCGCACGCCTAAAAGCCCGCCTCACGGCACACTGAAAATCGAACCCTAGGTTTCCATGCACTGCAATATGTTTTTTCTCAATAGTTTTCAAGACAGTTAAAAAGAGCATATAACTGATTACTAACCTCTTAGCTAGGCCTGACCCATAACCCTACATGCACCACCCAGACCCAAAGGCCGGAATTTTCTTTACCTGGTCAGGTGCGGGTGCTCGGTGTAGCGGCTTGTGATCCCTGACGTAAGAAAACTACTAGGCACTTGGTCTAAGCATTAAACAAAGCTTTAATCAACTGTTTTACAACATGGAGGTCTAGTTGTGTCCTTCATTAGTTCCTGTTAAGAATGTCCTGCGCAAGCTGGGCCCGTGCCCGAGTATTTATACTCTCCCTGGACAGCGCCACCCGTAGGCCGCTCAGTATTATTTCATAAGTCTTTCTTTCATGAATGACTGATTCATGTCAACCCCGTTGCTGCTTCCATCCCGCTCCAGAAATCGGCTTTGCACTAATGGGGTCTATTAAGCCCGCCCCGCGCGTTACCCGGCCCAATTAAATGGTGCGGGTCTGATGACGTCATCCATGGCGCGTTTTCAGCCAGGATATTTAAAGGAGCCATGACCACATTGCATTTGAAGGTTCATCTAGGATTGTGCACAACTGGACTGCTGCAAACAATTCCACAGATGATTGCACAGAGGCAGGGGTCTGCATCCAGGTTCTCCGATGACTCCCTCCATATGCTTGTGGAGGGAGTCAGAGCATGCAGGGAGGTCCTCTTCCCTTCAAAAGGGCGGAAGAGACAAAAAGAGTCTGGCTCCAAATTACAGAGGAGGTCAACAGCAGGGATGTGGTCAGGAGGACCTGAAGCAGAGCCAGAAACATTTCAATGATTTCATTAGATCAGGAAAGGTGAGTACAAAGCCACACTCAACTTCATCCTGCTTTGCCTGTCATCACATCCCCATCACTCTGCCTTCCCAACCCAACATACCTTGCACATCCACCCATCCCTCTCTGTCTATCACATCCCCATCTCACTAGCCACCCCTCACACTCACCCTCATCCTAATGCGTTCATACCAACTAACACACAAGGGGGTCATTTGGCATTGCCACCCCACTCCATCATAGTCTCCCTCTAAATTTCTAACCCATCCATTCGTTAAACTCATTCCATCACTCTCACTCAACCTTCTCTTCTTTCCCACCTTGCAGGAAAAGAGAGCCCACAATAAGGGGGAGAGGGAGAGAACCGGAGGTGGAACGTCATTACTTACCACCCTCACAACAGCAGAGGAAACTGTGTTAGAAGTATTGGGATTCACCAAGCAGCTCGAGGTGGGAGACAGAGGGAGGGGGACATCTCAGCAACCTGCTGACGGAATTACATATCAACCAGCTACATGGCGTAAAACAGTCACTCATATGGGGACTAATGTCATCAGCCATTGAATGGTCATCATGTGCATATGGTATCGGTACCCATTATTCATGACATATCTAACATCTCTTTACCCTTCCACAGATCCATCAAGAGGCCCCACCCCCCACTGGACAGGAGGAAGAGGAAGATGACTCCTCAGAGGAGCCTCCAGCCTCTGAGGGTGCACCGTCACCAGACATAAGCGCACCCAGCACCAGCACAGAGATGCACACCTCGGTGGGTCCCACGTGAGATAGAATAGTGTTGTCACCTGGTTTCTCACAAGTCACAAGTGAGCAGGAGCAGATGGTGGAGATAGGGACAGCAATCAGTGGAGACTCCTCGCCAGAGGGCACAGGACCCTCCCAGCTCTGCTCAGCTGCATGCAGATGCTGAGCCTCGGGGATCATCCAGAAAGATGGCGATCCTGGAGGTGCAGGAAGGAGTGCAGGAGGCTGTGACAAGTTTTGTGAGCGCGATGTCTGCAAATGTTCAGAGAATGGAAGAATCCATTTCCAACATGAGCACCACTGTGTCGCAGGCGATGGCAACTGTAGGCTCTTCCATGGAAAGGATCATCATAATAATCATAATCAACTTTATTGTCATTGTTAGTGCACAAGTGCAGTACAACGAAATGTAGGCTTGCGGCTCCCGATAGTGTACATTTAGATTAAGACATTTAAACATTCAACATTCATTTGGCTTGTAATACATTAACATAAACATAATAAAGTGCATTGGCAGATGTGCAGGCTTTAGAGTTTATTTGTGGAGTTCAGTAGGACGACAGCCCTGGGAAAGAAGCTGTTCCTAAATCTGGTCGTTCGGGTGCGAATGCATCTGTATCGTCTCCCAGATGGCAGGGGGGTGAACAGACTGTGGCTGGGGTGGGTAGGGTCTTTGATGATGGTCCGTGACCTCCGTAAACAGCATTTCTGGTATATGTGCTCTATGGTCGGTAGCCGGGTGCCGGTAATGCGTTGGGCAGTTTTGACTACCCGCTGCAGGGCTTTCTGGTCATAGTAGCTGCAGCTGCCATACCATACTGTGATACAGTTTATCAGGATGCTCTCTATTGTGCAGCGGTAAAAGTTAGAGAGGATCAGGGGTGACAGGTTACGTCCCTTCAGCCTCCTTAGGAAATATAGGTGCTGCTGGGCCTTCTTCACCAGAGAGGAGGTATTGAGGGACCAGGAGAGGTCTTCCGTGATGTGGCCATCTGCATGGAGCAGCTGATGTGTTACTCATGTGAGCACATGCCATCTATGGAGAATAGATGGCAGAGGCTCATAGACCTCCTCTTTAGGAGGGATGTCAGCATAGACGTGGGTCCTCATGGCCTCCTCGGACAGCCCCTGCACAGTCACAGGAGGAGCAGACTTTGGTGGGGCCATCAGAGACTCCAAAACCCAGAGGACGCCTGCCAAGCGTGTCTAAGCAGTCACAGCAGGGAAGTGAGCAGGCTGCCTCTACCTCTGCTGAAGCCACAGGGGTAGCAGCTCATAGAAGCATTGAGAAAGATGAAACACAAGTAGATTCACAACGGTAGCCACTTGGGTGTTTTATTCAATGTTAATGTCAAGTTTCCGTTAATGTGATCTCAACCATAAAAGTACTTATTTTCACCAATTTCCGGTCTTGGAGAAATTTGTGTGCACCTTTGGAAGTGGCTTAGTGAATTGCAGTGAATGGTGGGACATAACGGTACCTCCCCCAATGGTGATCAGTGTGAATGGAATGTCTTGGTCATTGTGGGGATGGTTTATGGTGTTGGTGTAGGGTGGTGCCAACCTGGTGCATCATGTGGCAGCCATATGGGTGTACAGCGTAAAGTTTAGTAAATCTGGCCATGATGAGGCCATCCCTGGACTCCCGGGCAGCAATGTGCTCAGGTGCTGATGCCCTCTGTCCTGTGCGGCATCAGGTGGTTGCGGAGCAGGTTGGTGGTGCTGTTGTCAGTGCTGCGGGTGTTGGGGCTCATCAGGGGCAGATTCTGAGGACCAAGGTGAGACAGTGTAAACAGCACCCATGTTGATGGAATAGATGGCAGGTCAAGTAGAGTTGACAGAAGCAATCTGTCCATGTTGAGAGAGGTTCTTCCAATAAGGTGATACTGGATGGAGACTTTGCTGGAAACACTTGCAGCTTGCAAAACAATAAATCTGTGCTGGTAATGTTGTCAACTGCAGCTTCTGCCTGAGAAAAGTGATCTGCTGTGAGGTCGGAGCTTTTATAATACATTTGATGCTGTCAGGTAATCAGCTGGATCAATGGCCACTCAACTCCCACCTCAGGTTGACCGACGTGGTTCCCGAGCTGCGTGAATCCCGTGGGCATGCAGGGAAATTTGAAAGCTGGGGGAAAAAGGCGCTTAAGTGTCTGACAAGCTGATAATGATTTCAATTAGGTCGCCCACCTCTGCACCGGCCAACACACCTGAGCGAAAGATGCGTGGGGGCGGGATGATGGCGGGTTCCCAACCCGCACCGATTTTTTTCAAATTTCCCACCCGACCCACCTCTGATCGCGCCCGCACGGACCCCTGAAAATTCTGACCAAAGTATTCTAAAACGTTATTGCAGATCTCAAAATACATCATATAACAATGCAATGATTCACTACAAATCACCTCATAACATGTAATCCAGGACTCACAGTAGTTTACAGGGACACCAAAGAACATCGCTGTTTTAAGCTTATTCAGTTTTCTTATCAATTGTTGCTAATTTTCTGTGTTTTCTTTAATTAACAGCTTTTGTTCACCACTATGTTTCAACATTTCTTTTGTAATAATTTCTTTAACATGTGTCACCTGTTTGCATCCTGTTCCTCGACTCATTTAAATGTGTATCGAATTATGAGCTGTGTGTGTTGCCAAAACAATGTTTGGCACAACATTGCGAGTTAATATTGTAAAGCCAATGGCTGCAATTTTGTTAGAACAATTACCAGTAATTCAGTGATCTTTGTAGTATTATCTGCTTACTCAGTAATCATAGCTAATGATATTTTATGTGTTCATTATTTTGGGCCAGTTAAGACAGAAGGGACAAGTGGTTCGTGCACCTGCCTGTGAACTGAATCCTTTACACATTGAATTTGTCAGTGGATTAGCTGTGCATATTATGATAAAATTAGTACAGTAATACTTTACACTGCAATGATTGTTACATTTATTTAAATCAGCTGTTATTGACCTTTCCACTAATAATCTGTCCATAAAATCGTAACCGACGCCTGACAATTTGTATTTTCTGGGGTTTGACAAATAAAATGCTAACAACGGCTGGTTCAAATGTAGACATGGGCTACAATATTGAAACAAACCATTTTCTGTACTATAGCAGAACATTAATAGACATTTTGCTTCAAGCTGGTTAGTTATTTACTTCAGTAACATGACTAACATACAATTTGTAGAAGGATGTGGAACTGGATAATGCAATGGCAGTTGAAAATTCACCTTGTAAATCCAAGTTCTACCATTCTATATCATTGATTAAATAGCCCATGTGATTCAAGATGATTCTGTGCTGTGAGATGGGGGATAGGTGGCCATTAGGTTTCCATTCCCCTGCTTGATCCTGCAGCTCCTTAATACTACAGTGTGGTGCCCAGAATTGGACACAATACTCCAGCTGGGGCCTAACCAGTGATTTATAAAGGCTTAGCATAATTTCCTTGCTTTTATACACTATCCCTCTACTTATAAAGCCAAGGATCCTGCATACCTTTTTAGTAGCCTTTGCAACTTGTACTGGCACCTTCACAGATTTGTGTGCATACACCCCCAAGTCTCACTGCTCCTGCACCTCCTTTAAAATTGTACGATTTAGTTTATTTTGCCTTTCCTCATTCTTCCTACCAAAATGAATCTTTACACTGCTCTGCGTTAAATTGCATCTGCCACATGTTTGCCCATTTCACCAGTCTGTCTATGTCCTCCTGAAGTCTGTTACTATCCTCCTCATTGCTTACTGCATTTCTGAGTTTCATGTCATCTGCAAACTTTGAAATTATGCCCTGTATACCCAAGCCCTGTTCCTGGGACTAGGGACAGGGTCACCGCCAAGGCTTGGAAGCTAAGCAGAGCCAGGCCTGGTTAGTACCTGGAAGGGGTGACCATCAGGGAAGACCAGGTACAGAAGGTCAGTTTGGAAAGTTTAATCTGAATTTCAATTAATGTCAGATTCATTCTCAAACAAACTTTATGGTATAATTGAGGGTACATTAGAAGTGTAATAGCTATGTCAACCAATAACATCTCCCGTGCTGTCATTTTAAAAGGTTTATAATATTACAACTAATTAGTACTTCTGATTAGTCCATCCCCAAGTACACCAGAACTTCTATTTAAACTCTTCTAAAAGAAAAATCCTTTCTTTCTTCTCTCGTCTTATATTATTTGTGCATTGCTTTCTCCTACCTTTAGAAACACCCTGTGCTCTGCTCCATATTCTAACATCCCATCAGTTCTGTCTGAAGGCTTACTGCCTGCACCATAATTTCTAGCCACTTTTTTTGGTGTGTACCTCAGGACTACAGCGTGAGCAACATCAACAGATTAGAAAAGAGCCATTACAGTGTGGTTTAATTAAACCTACTTTCTGTGGAATTAATTCTAATTTACCTGGTTCCTGCAGGTTGTCTGGGTAAACATTGCCAATTTCAGGCTTACCTAAGAAAAGGGTATACAAAGTTTAGCTTCCCTCACCCCTCCCCGTGCCTGTTTGTTTCCTTAATTTATGAAATTAGCCCTTTCTTTTCACTGATGTATGTTAGTCATTTCCTTCTACAGTTCTTTTTGTGCAAATTGCACCTATTCAGCCAGGAAAAGCATTTGCATTATCATTTATCAGCATACAGATCAAAAGATTCCCTTTCACTGCGAGGTACAGTTATAGCAAACACAACGGCACCTTTTGAAATTTCACTGATTGTGAAAATTCACAAATAACCTTGCCCCCGCCCCCCACCCCCCTCCCTATTTAAACATGGTAGCATGGGGAAGCTAGATATTTAAAATGGACTTTATACGTGAAACATGAAAAGAGAAAGGGGTGTGTATTGGTAGATCTGGTAGGCCAAAGCAGTTCATTTTCCAAAATGTGACTTTGATATGCTGACAATTTGAAAGAAAAGCATTGGTGTATGGATAGTGCGGAAGGTGATCAATTAAGAGATTAAGCATTTTGCAGCACATGGGGTGCATCTGCATTTTATCCTAATAACAAGGCTATCAGCTCATTTTCAGAGCACTGCTGTCTACTTCAGTTCAGGCTTCACTTCAAAGAGACGACGTCTGCCTGTGCTATTTAATCAGAAAAGGGATGCTAATTTGGCCTCCTTAATGTGTGGTGGTAAGAGACTCCTTCAATTAACTGAATTCTACAGTCAGGGAATAAAGGGATGCAAACAGAGTCGAACTGGAAAGGCAGATTTCTCATTAAATCAAAAGGGCCGGCATTCATTACCTCTCGCATCTGAGGCTAAACACTAAATACACACAGAGCATCAAAGGGTCCGTGATGGGTTAAATAGGGAATGCAATCTAATTAAAATATTACATATGAGTAAATAGCTCTTTGATATTCATCTAAAGGTTCCATTAAAGAAATAGGTGCTTCAGATTTGTATTATGGGGGGATTATCACTTTTAAGTACAGACAACAAGTTTGTGCCTAATCAGAACCGCTTCAAAGTGTCATCATTTTGTGACCCATTTGCAGAACCAGCCGTGAATGAGAAAATATGCTGATATTTGGGTCTTGAAAGGCCATTTAATTCTGGCTCAATATAGCAGCAGGTGCACAAACCAGAGAGGCCGAGGAGGAAAGACGAGGCAGATAAAGGGAGGGAGAGTAATTCGGCAGTAGGAAGAGAGGAAAGGGTAGTTTCAATAACTTTATCAATATATATCCATTAAGGTTTCACTAATTCGTACTGTTGTGATTGCATTGGTTGAACCGATGGCTAGTGGTAAGAATGCTCCTTTCATCATTCTGTTTATGATTTTGAACCTCCTACCACTTCTGATCCACCTTGAGTGTTCTGGCACTTGTTAGTAACTTACTGGGCGTGATATCTCTTGCAGCAGTGTTCTGTTTATACTGGATTCTGAATGGCGTGACCTGATGGGCTCCTGAACATCCGAAGTGGTTTGTGTGACCTCACCGTCCTTGGCCTCTTGCATTGTTCCACGGAAGCTCAACGTAAACTCGAGGAACAGCACCTCATCTTCCGATTAGGCACTCTGCAGCCTTCCGGACTCAATATCGAGTTCAACAATTTCAGATCATAACCTCGGCCCCTATTACATTTTTACTTATATTTTTTATCCACCCCTTTGCGGTTTCTCCCTTCCCCCCCCCCCCTCTTTTTTCTCTCTCCCACATGGCAGCTGTCTCTCATTCTGCCAGAACATTTCACACCTAATCTGAGCCGTCTTTTGTCTCCACCAGTCCTATCACCATCTCGTCTCGTTTTGAATACCTCTTAATGTCTCTTCACTTCTTTTGTTCTGTCCCAGCCCTGCCTTTCGATCTATTTCATTTCCTTTCCAGTTTTGAAAAAGGGTTAGACCCGAAACGTTGACTCTTAATTTCTCTCCATGGATGTTGCCTGGCCTGCTGAGTTTTTCCAGCATTTTCTGTTGTTATTTTGGATTTCCAGCATCTGCAGTATTTTGCTATCATACTAGTGTGTGGTGCGCCTGTTTTATAGGCCGCAAATTGTGAATTTGCTTGCCAACCAACCTTGGTGTGTATGTGTGGGATGAAAGGAATTTTTGACAGATGAATTGTCATCGTTTGACAGCTCTGTGAAGCTGTCAAACATTGACAATCTATGTTGTTTGATGAGTCCTTGTATTTAAGACTCATCAAACCTCTTTCTTTTGCAGAAATTAGATGGTTGTTGCATCGGAGACTCTCCGCATCCCCAACTGTTGAAGCCTTCAGGAAGAAACAAAGGCAAGTAAGCATTTTCTATCACTTGTCACTCACCTCACATACTTACCTCTCCACACTTGCACCCATCACTTACCTTCACAGCACACTTTTGGACCCCTCCGTTAACAGGCAGTTAAGTGGCTGTAATCCCCTTCCCGCCTCCAGGAGACGGGACCCGGTGCGGGACGGCTACCAGCTTCCTGGCAAGATGGCACGGAGACGGGTTGGGGGCAGGATGGGCACCCGCCCCCAGATTCTGCCATTTTCCCGGCAGTCCTGCCTCCATACCCGCCTCCGCAGGGCTGGCAAGATCGCACCCTGAGAGTCTGAAATGGCAAATTTCCCCAGTACTAACATACTTTAACCTCGATAAGGTCAAATTCACACACATTAAAAGATAACAAAAAGCATTTGCTTTGAATCCAGGAGGGGTAAGTTTGAGGGACCTTCAGTGGGCATTTTTATTTATATTACTTACAATTAAGACTAGTAACTTGTCACAGTGAATTTCCTCAAAAAATCAAGGGGCAATTACAAGTAAAAATGAGAAAATCATAAAAAGGACAGATAAGTTGCTTCAAGTTTACAAAAGAATAACAAGAGTTTTAACACAGCACTTAAGGTCACAGGTTTGTAGATTTCACAGAAAAATGGACAAAATTGCAAAATCAGGATTTTATCCCGCCAAAAATCATAGAATCCCATGTAATAAAAATAGAATTTGATTTTATCAGTCACTATACCTTAAGGAGACATAAATCCTAATTCTCCACAGCTCCTGTTGCTCCTGCCTCTATTACAATTGCATAATGGAAACAGCATGGAAACGTTTTTTACATTGCATTATAAATCACATTATGATTTAATCAAAATCAATGTAGTTTGTAACAGTCTAAATGATACACTAGATTAATAAGACAAATTATACTAAGAATCAGTTTTGAAAATTGGGTGCATTTCATTTTAATGGAAATCTTGAGAGTGGACTAATCATATAAATTTTTCACCATGAAAGGACACACATTTTGATTAGTTTTGTTATTTACAATTAGCAGACACAAAGTGTATATATTTTAAAATAAAATTAATATAAAAACATATACAATTATGAATAATCCACAAAAATAATTTCTTAAAATTAACATCTCCCACCACACTCCAAATCTATTTAGCTGTGTGCAGGAAATAAATGCATTCCTTGGAAATGAATAAAATTAAAAATGAATCAAGCCAGTCCATATAAAGGGCTTTATGGATTATACTTCAAAGAGTCTTTCTGGAAAGAAGGCTGGGCACACTGAGATTACAGCCTGTAAATGATGAGCACATTTCACATCCTAAAATGCAAGATTGCTTTCAAAGGTATTTCAATAACATTTGAAAACTCTAGTTAAAAGTGGATACTTTTTCATACATATTTTGCCTCCGAGTCTGTTACTTTCTCTCATTGCATAGAGTCCAGAATACAAACAAGCCCCACTAGGCCACAACATGGTGATGGTGCCGTACTTCCCTGAAATGTGTTGTCTTATACAGGTTCTACGGGTCATTGGTTTAAATCAATGAGGTTGCCTTGCCCCCATTATGAATGCACACTTAGAAGAGTAAATACAAGGTATTACAAAAACTCACTTTCAATAAAAGAAGTTAATTTCCATAAACTAATTGAAATGCTTTTGGGCGAGGTAAACATACTCTGCAGAGAATTACACTCGGGCTTCTACGCTCTTTCACATGAAATGATAGGATGTGAGTTTATGCCCATGATCCTTTACACAGCGAGTTCCCAATCTCAGCTGTGCTGCTATGGAGAAGAAACTTGGTGCTTCCCCAAATGTTGGGAGGGGAAAGGGAAAAAAAAAGAATCAGAACCCTAGGGTTGCACTCATGAGTGTCCTAAAGTTCAGCTTCCGAGTGGCACTGGAATAGCCCAGGAATAGTCTCCTGGCCTCTCAGCTGAAAATAGTGCATGGAGATCCAAACCAGAGGAGGAGAAAATACTTCAACAGAAAGGCGTCCATCAGAAAAAAATGGTTTTGAGGATGGTAAGACTGCCTAGATTAAATCAATCATTGAAACTAATGATTGACATTTGTAAAGATGAAAACTGGTACTAGTTTGCCGATCAAGTGTATATATTGTTTGTGATTGAACATTATGAAAATAAACAGCATTTAATAAAAAAAAGAAAACTTGTTTTTTTTAAAAACAAAATGATACATCTAAATGGTATTTAGTACACGTGTATATATACAGAAATAAACTTTGCGTATAAAAAGAGCTCATGCTTCACATATAATACAATAATGGGGCAGTGATATTTCTGTAAGTGCAAATTCATATTATATGGTCAGTAGAATAAAAGTCATTCTTTTTGGTAATCTAACTTCATCTGTTCTGTATCCTCTCTGTGATTATATTAGACCCAAGTATGTTTCCTGACTTCTGACTGCTTATGAGGATGCTTGGTGCAACTTTCAGTTCTTAGACTTTTCCAGTAAATGGATGATATTTGGGGCTATTCACTGGGAGTAGTGTCTGAGGGAAGGTGGCAGGATTGAAAGCAGCAATGTGAAATGTTAAATTGATTTAATCAGGTGCTTTGCCTTAGGCTCTTTTCACAATAAATGAAAGAATATTTTAAAAATAAATGTAATAAAATAATTATCATTAGAAAATCTAATAGCAGAAATCTGGCAGTATTAAAACCAGTTTGTTACCTCTGGTTGCACTGAGCTGGTTCAGACACTACGGGCTACTATTTTTCCTGTTCACTATTTTTAATTAAAAGTGAATGTGAGTATAAGGTAAGGAACACTGTTTTATATTCAGATCTACTTTTTCCACTAAAATTAGCAAACAGAGGAAAATACACACCTGTATGAGTCTGGAGACATGAAGAACAAGTTGAGAATTAACCTCCCATTTTCCTTTCAAATATAATCAAATGGCAATAATGAACTTTCTGCTTCTATTTTGAGAACAGACAGAGTGATTGTAGGACTCAACATGCATTCTGATGTTTTATTTAATGTTGCTTGAGCTCAGTTACAAACCCAGTGTATTCCTGTGCCTCCATCATTATTTGTATGCACGCTCTCCTTGGCAGGCTTTATCGCTATCAATACTAAGATCAATCACAAAGAAGATTATTATTATGCAGACCA
The DNA here is from genome assembly GCF_052327205.1 of Somniosus microcephalus. NCBI lineage: Eukaryota > Metazoa > Chordata > Chondrichthyes > Squaliformes > Somniosidae > Somniosus > Somniosus microcephalus. The sequence goes on along the minus strand of NC_141012.1, from coordinate 32,081,885 downwards.
CTTACCTAAATTAATATGGCAGGCAAAGTGTTTTTAATAATCATCTGAGGTAATTTACTCAATATAGAAGCTTCTTCCTATTTTTAGGCTTTTGCTTTTGTTGCACATTATAGAATCATAGAATCACACAGCACAGAGGGAGGCCATTCGGCCGACCGTGCCTGGTCCATCTCTTTGAAAGAGCGATCCAATTAGTCCCACTCCCCTGTCCTTCCCCTATAGCTCAGCACATTTTTAATTAATAATTAATAAACATTAGTAGAATTTCCTTATACACACTGTGATTGCAGATGGAACAAGTCTCTGACATGTCTATTTTACAGACTGTTAAAAACAATGAGGGATCAGGTGTAATGTGCAATGTCTTTAATAGTTCTCCTGCAGTTGTTCAGTGAAAACAAACCTCGAGGTTGGTGATAATGGAAGGCCATGATAACCTGTGGCTTTGAGTTGTTAATGTTTGACTTTAAAATTACTTTTTAACAGGGTTGCAAAGGAGCTCTTAGTCTCTATGAAAAATGTTATGCCACTATTAAAAATACAGAATCACTCGTAAAGGTACATGAATTTCAGAATACTTATAATTTTCATTCTCAAACAATTGGACCAACTCTCAATATTCAGAATTTCAAGGTATTTCCTCAACATTGGATGGACTTTTTGGGCTTTTGCAGTTTCTCCAGAGATATCATACATCTTTCTTATGCACAGAATTTGTCTCTCAAACTGGCTTTTTACTTGCAAGGAGCTACAAGATTGCAGGTTGCAAGCATCAGTTTAGTTCTGGTGAGAAAGGAAGCTTCAAAAAATACTAACCCAAAAAATGTAAATTGCCCTGCAAGTTCATTCAATCTAGAACCAATAATGATGGTCAGTCATAATACCTTCTCCAAAGAGTTGGAAATCCTGAAAAGACAGACTGAAAAATATTTTAGAAAGAACTGAAGCATACTTTCTCAGTCAGTCTTTGTACAGAATGCAAAGAGAGTCCATCATTTACTATTTTTCAACAGTGGAATTATTGCTCTACGTTAAGACAAATGCAATTGTTATATAAAATATGCAATGTATAAAAACTAGGACTTAGAATGCTATTAACATGGACCTTTCAGTGTGATCCATACAGTATAGTATGTGATGTTCCTCTTGAAATACCAAAATCACTTCTCATCCTCAAGTCACATGCATTGCTTTGAAAGCTGCCACCATTTGCTTCTCTTTTTCATGTCGTTTCTGCATCATCTCAAGCAGTATATTTTGGGATGGGTCTAGTTGTGCATATTGACCACATTCAGTAAACTCACCCCTTTCCGACTTCTCATTGGCATCCCTAGGTTTAGCTGGAAGTGGTTTTGGTTTCTGGATATTTTTAGCATATTCCATCGCCTAGGGTTGTGTAAAGAGAAACAGGAAAAAGTCCATTTTAATGTATAGTATGATTCATAGTATTCTGGTTGCAAAATATAATTTTACAATAGGCAGAGGTAAGTTATCATTTACTGTTATAATCAACTCTCAATGTTGGTTCTTCTGTACTAAAAATTGATTTCTGAGATCTAGTATGTGTGGCAGGGGGAACATAAGAAATAGGAGCAGGAGTCGGCCATTCAGCCCCTCGAGCCTGCTCCGCCATTCAATAAGATCATGGCTGATCTACCTCATCTCCACTTTCCTGCACTATCCCCATATCCCTTGATTCCCTTAATATTCAAAAATCTATCGATCTCTGTCTTGAATATACTCAATGACTGAGCCTCCACAGCCCTCTGGGGGAGAGGATTCCAAAGATTCACCACCCTCCGAGTGAAGACAATTCTCCTCATCTCAGTCCTAAATGGCCGACCCCTTATTCGGAGACTGTGACCCCTGGTTCTAGACTCCCCAGCCAGGGGAAACATCCTCCCTGCATCTACCCTATCAAGCCCTGTAAGAATTTTGTATGTTTCAATGAGATCACCTCTCATTCTTCTAAACTCTAGAGAATATAGGCCGAGTCTACTTGATCTCTCCTCATAGGACAATCCCCCCATCCCAGGAACCAGTCTGGTGAACCTTCGTTGCACTCCCTCTATGGCAAGTATATCCTTCCTTAGGTAAGGAGACCAAAACTGTACCCAATACTCCAGGTGTGGTCTCACCAAGGCCCTGTATAATTGCAGTAAGACGTCTTTACTCTTACACTCAAATCCTCTTGTAATAAAGGCCAACATACCATTTGCTTTCCTAATTGCTTGCTGTACCTGTATGTTAACTTTCAGTGATTTGTATACAAGGACACCCAGGTCCCTCTGAACACCAACATTTCCCAATCTTTTCCTACCAAAGTGGATAATTTCACATTTCTCCACATTATATTCCATTTGCCATGTTCTTGCCCACTCATTTAGCTTATCCATATCCCTTGAAGCCTCTTTGCATCCTCCTCACAACTTACATTCCCACCCAGCTTTGTATCATGGAAAAAACTGTTGCATCCATGGAATTATCCTTCTTGTTCACCAAGACATCAAACAAGACTGATGACAGAAACCATGAACAAGTCTCCTTAAATAGTGTATAGATAAGTGGCCTAGTAGTATTTCACTTATGATATCCATATCACAATGCTTGTAGTGCAGGCTCCAGTCACTGCAGCTGCAAGGACGGATTAATTTGTGAAATATATTTTGCTATTTTTCATAGAAAGCTTTCTTTATCTGGAGAGTAAATGGAGATTCTATTGGGTTCACTTCACAATAACATTTCATTATGCAGAGTGAAATGCAATATAGGTTTGCAGCTAGAATTTCTAAAGCTACAAGTGACACACTGCAGAGGGATTTAAATCACAATACCTCATAGTTGGTACAGTATAACTTTTCTATACCTATGTGGTGGAAACAGATTCAATAGTAACTTTTAAAAGGGAATTGGATAAATGCGTGAAAGGGTGAAAATTGCAGGGCTATGAGGAAAGAGCAGGGGAGTGGGACGAGTTAGATAGCTCTTTTAAAGAGCCAGCACAGGCATGATGGGCTGAATGGCCTCGAGTGTTGTAAGATTCTATGGGCTGGATTTTATGAATGGAGACGTGTTGGAGGCGGGACTGCTGCTTGCCGGGTTTCAGTTCCACCTCCATCAGCTTCTGGCCAACCAGCAGGATTTTCCCCTGATTGACCTTGTTAAGCCCGCCCAGCGGGCTCAGCAGGCCAATTAGGGGGAAGTCAGTGACAGAATACGTCAACATATGATGTGTCATCTGTCAAGAACTTTTGAAAGAAGAAATGTCATTGTTTGACAGCTCTGTGAAGCTGTCAAACACTGTCATTCTGTGTAGTTTGATGAATCCTTGTGTTCAGGACTCACCAAACCTTTCTACTTTGCAGAAATCAGCTGGCTGTTGGATCGGAGGATGCAACATCCAGTCTGTGATCTCTACAATGGAGGTGTCGGGGACTCTGGCTCCACAGCGGCTGAAGGTTGTAGGTTGAAACAAAGGTAAGTTAACATTTTCTAACACTTACACTCACCTCACATACTTACCACTCCACACTTGCACCCATCACTCACCTCTACATCGCACTTTCAGACCCCTCCGACCCCCGCAGACCTCCTACTCGCCTCCTACACCCCGGTGGGGATCCCCCAGGTCGGGAAGCCTGAACTTCAAGATGAAAAATGGGGATAATCCTATTTTCTGCCTGTTAACAGGCAGTTAATAGGCTTTAATCCCTTCCCGCCTCCAAGGAGACGGGACCCGGTGGTGGGACGGTTTCCCGCCTCCTGGCAAGAGGGCACGGAGACGGGTTGGGGGCGGGTGGCAAACCCGCCCCCAAATTCTGCAACTTTCCCGGCAGTCCCACCTCCATACCTGCCTCCCTCGGGGCTGAGAAACTCCAGCCCCATGATTCTATATACATATATATATAAAAATAGATGATTTCTAGGAAAAATATATTCATTTGCTAAACAAATAGTCTTACTATCTCCTATCTGTAGGTCTGATCAATTATTATTCTGACAGCAATGGATCACTTGGCTTTTAGATGATAAAACAGAGATACACAATGCAACATGTATGAAAATAATTGAATTAAAAAGTAATTCTATAAGCTGGACATCACTGTCAAGATTTCAGGTTAGATTTTATCCCTTTCCATAAGTCAACTGGCTGAAAATAGCCCTTCATAATGTTTTGTCAACAATATAGCTTTTATTAAAAAGAAATTCTTAAAATTTAAGAAAATTCATTAGACGCAACAGCTCAGTGTGACAGTTTTTCTTACATCCATCTGAACATACAATAATAGTACAGTACATTAATGTTTCACACGTTCATATGACATTCCTCTGCTCGCTAGTTTAATTCCAAAATATTCTTTCAACGCAATAACATTTTTCTTCATAAACCAATTAATATGCACTGGTATAATAGTGATACAACATTATTTACTTATTTTTTACGCACCACTTTCCGCCGTGAAGTTGTATCTTTGTTTTCAATGCTTGGGGATGGTTTGAGTAGAGATGGGGATGATTTGGATCCTACTTTCAAGTTCTGTTCTTTAATTTGTTTTGCATATTCCTTTTGCCGTTTCATTATCTCTGCCTTAACGGACAAACGCACAAAAAACAAATGTCAGCTACAGGAATGGAAGGAAAGAATAAATACTGCCTAGATTTGAAGTAAAGGAAGGAAAAAAAGGAGTGGGTTGTGACTTTTCCATTCCCAATCTCAAACAGTTCTTCCCTGATGTTGGGTCTTTTGCACCATGTACCCAGCACCACCAGAGAAACCAGACAGCGATCTGTCTCCAGGCAGTGTGCAGAGGATTTGGTGCATCACGACAGTATGCAAGATCGGACTCCCACCCGAACCTGGCAGGGAGTGGGAATTTGGGCAGTAGGAGGCACCAAAGGGGTTCCGCAGGGACCATCGCCAGCACAAGGAGGGCTCCAGGAGGGGAATACCCATCGGGTCGGGTGGGGGCGGCAGAAGCCTGGGGCAGAGGTGGCCCAAGGCTTCATTGTGGACCCCTAGGAGCACTGCTACTTCTCCAGGCCCACAAAGAAACTAAAAAATAATGTAAAAGTCGCTGGGCCTCTTCTAGCCCTGGCTGCTGTTCCCAGTATGTTTGACCTAGTGGGAAAGACACCACTTCTACCCTGCTCAGGCCAAAAGTTAAAATGGCAGCTCGGGGCCTAATTACATCATCAGACCTCCATATTTATAGAGAACCCCGCCCGCTTGAGACGGGTGTCCTTGTCATCAATAATTTAAAATTGGATTCTCCCAGTTTTTATTCCATTCTGCCAGTTTCTCCGTCTCCGTCGCATCTGTTCTGACGATGTCACCTTCTACACCAGTGCTTCCGATATCTGTTCCTTTTCCCTCAACCGAGGATTCCCCTCCACTGTGGTTGACAGGGCCCTCGAACGAGTCCGTCCCATTTCCCACACTTGTGCCCTCACCCCTTTCCTTCCCAGAACCATGTTAGGGTTCCCCTTGTCCTCACCTTCCACTCCACCAGCCTTCACATTCAACAGATCATCCTACATCATGTTTGCCACCTCCAGCGTGATCCCACCACCAAACATATCTTCCCCTCCCCTTTCAGCATTCTGAAGGGACCGTTCCCTCCGCGACAACCTGATCCACTCCTCAATTACCCCCAACACCCCCTCCCCTTCACACGACACCTATCCGTGCAAGCGCAGGAAATGCAACAGCTGCCCTTTTACTTATTTCCTTACCACCGTCCAGGGCCCCAAACACTCCTTCCAGGTGAAACAGCAATTTATTTGTACTTCGCTCAATTTATTATACTGTATTCGCTGCTCACGATGCAGTCTCCTCTACACTGGGGAGATCGCTTTGCGGAACACCTCCGTTCAGTCCACAAGTGTGACCCCGAGCTTCCGGTCGCCTGTCACTTTAATTTTCTGCTCCACTTCCACTCTGACCTCTCTGTCTTCGGCCTTTTACACTGTTTCAATGAAGCTCAACGTAAGCTCAAGGAACAGCACCTCATATTTTGATTAGGCACTTTACAACCTTCCAGACTCAACACTGAGTTCAGCAATTTCAGACTATAACCTCTGCCCCCATTTTTTCGGATAGCAACTGTTGATGATTCTGCTATTCCCATTTACACATCTTCTAGACGCATCTTTTATTCCTTTATTTGTCCCGTTACTATCTCCTTTTGCCTCACACCATCATCCCTTTTGTCTTTTAATCTCTCCTGTCTTCCACTCTATCACAGACCTTCCCCTCTGTTCTTTCCTCCACTCCCCCCTTTCCCTGCCTCTGCACTTGCTTCAAACCTCGAACGTTTTTCAGTTCTGACGAAGGGTTAACTCTGTTTCTATCTCCACAGACGCTGCCTGGCCTGCTGAGTATTTCCAGCATTTTCTGTTTTTATTTAAAATTGGAGTTATCCAGATTGGGTGGGAAATGAGTGGGTAAATCCCCACTCCATTTTAACTGTTCCCCTGGCCTAGGTTCTAACACTCTGTTCCCATTTCAAGTACAATCAGTAACTCCTCTATCATGGATTGTTATTTAGCTGTCTAGGTGACCCTATGTTAATATGTACACAAGAGCTGAAAACACTTGCCTTTTCCTGAGCTGATTTATAGTCTGGTCCCAAACCTCCAAGTTTCACATCCTGTTTTAGGTCCTTGTAGTTTCTCAGTGTATAACGCTGAATGGGGAGCAAATGGGATAAAGATCAACCAAGTTTACTTAATTAGAATTGGAAATAAAATGAATGCTATGAAGATTGCACTTGAAGTTTGTAGAAATTGGAGAACTGACAGCGAGTAAACAGAGAATGATCTGACATTCTCCATTGTTTCTCATTCTCCATAAACTTCATACATAATTGAAATATAGCAAAATAATGCTAAAAGCTGAAGGTAAGAACTCTTTCTTCCAGCGTTATGGCCAGCTGGGGCACAGCTATCCCAAACTGTTTGCCATCTTAAGCAATCAAACCAAGACTATAATGGTGAAGCCATGAAAGTTGGCCTAAAATGTGGCTGCACCATGAAAGGATTAGCTTAGCCTATCTGCGGCTCCTGGCTAGCAAAGAATATGACATTCATTCTGGTACTTAACTGGTTCATCTCTGCATGTTGATCAGTTTAGAACAAACACAAATTGCATTCTTATAGCACCTTTAGTGTAGAAAACACCCCAAGGTGCTTTACAGAGCAGGGAGAAAAAAAAAGTTCAGAAAAGAGACAGCAACTTTGTCATAAAATGGATTTTGATTAGATTTTTAAAGGTGAAGAGAGAAGTGGAGGGTTTTAGGGAGGGAGTAGGGCTGGAGTGGCGGAAGCCTGTGTCACCAATGGTCGGGCGAAATGAAGGCGAGTTACTTAAAAGGGCAGAGTTGTAAATGAAAAATGTGGGAAGGGCTGTAAGGCTGGAGGAGGGTGCAAATAAAGGTGTGGTGGGGTGAGGCTGTGGAGGGATTTGAAGACAGGGACAAGGATTTTAAATTGAGGTTTATCTTATGCTTTATTTGTAAATGAAACAAGAAGTTAACTAGACTAGTGAACACCTTTTTTATAATAAAGACAAAGATTTTGCTTGCACTATAAATGTGCTGAAGGAAAAAATATCCTTCGTTATACAGATTACAATGCGCATCTCTGAGAAACCAGTTAGACAAGAACTGGGGAAAAGATTTGTCCTGTTACAGGAGTATAACACATGATGCATGTACCAGTATTAACCTCTTTTTAGGCCTAGAGCTGGTTGAAGATGACAGTTTATTCCAGCACTAGGCAGTGATTGTGCTGTTTGTTTCCAGGAGCATTACAAGAAATTAAAACAGGGTGAGAGTTGATAATATCAGCTAGTCCTTTTCAAATTTCGGTACGAGGACAAGTTATGGAAGTTGGTTTTGCTTTCTTTGGAAGAGTCTTCAAAGTGACCTGATTGAAAGTTTCAAGATTATGAAGGGGACTGAGAAAGTTGATTCAGGGAAATTGTTCACTATGGTGACGGGTTCAAATTCACAAGTTAAAAATGAAGAGATTAAAAAGAGAAGTCAAGATGATCTTTTTCATCCTGAGCATAACAGAACTGTAGAATAGTTTGCCAAAGAAGACCATTGAAGCAAATATCATAAAGAGATGACTAGATACATATCTGGAGAGAGTTGGAATTGAGGGTTATGGCCAGAAAATATTTTGTTTTCAATTGTGTCATGTGAGTAAATTTTACATGTTGGCTTCGAGGGGGGAGTGATACTATTTTTGTTTCCAGTATAAACGCTTAGCTTACAGTGGAGATGGTACTGGTGCAGACTTCAGCTTCTGGTACAATAGGTGTCAGAGCAAGGGACAGTTCTGTAAAATTTCATCCCATACTTGCACCATTTAATAACAAGATTATCACATTTTGTTTGGTAAAGAAATACCTCAGAGGCACAGGACTGACAAAATTAGTAAACACAAAGGGAAACAATTATTATAGCAGTGGGGGGAATGGATGAATCAGACAGATTTGTGCTTTAGCCGGTGGCTAATCCTCAAAGCCAGTCTGCAGGGCAGTCAGCCGGCAATACACAAAATGCCCAGCTCAAAAATGCAAAAACCATTACTTCAGTTTACTATGTCTGCATTGGGGCTTTAAGTTAACTTTTTAAGTGCATGTTTGGTCATGGTTCTGCTAATCACTTTAACCCTATGCCGGCTGCTTCACTGGTACGTTCCAATGTTCAACCTACATCATGAATGTCCTCTCTAAGAGAGTGAGCAGGAAGTACTGAACTCTTAATTGGCATCCAAGACCAAAAGGATGTTGATCCACACAAGTCATAGTTAACATCAGTTGAGTAGCTCTGTGAGCTGCAATGTCGACGAGTCACTTCAAACTATACAAGGAGTAGACTTTTAATTCCTTTTAGCATAAGTAGATTATTGATAATGACAAAAGTGCTCCCTGTATACTTAACTTGTTTAAAATAAAGGAGCAAATAAGAATACACCAACTGCATTTGTTTGTAAAATAGGTGCGCGTTTATGCCCCTTGTTGAATATATACAAAGCTGATATCTTGTTACAGTAAAAACTCTAGGCCACTCACAGGGTTTGGCAGTGCACTCAAATCACTGTTAGAAATGATTACAAAGCAGTAATCTCACTGAGGGGTTCAGACAATACCACGAACTGCAAAAGCGAAGCTTGAATGGTTTATAACTGTCAACTGAACTCGGATTACATGCCTGAAAATCACTCCGGTACCTATCTACATCTATAATCTCCAGAACAGCAAACACTGCAGAGGCTGTGTACTCGCATGTGCAAAACTTGGATTTAGAAGTATGTATAAAAATGTAACGTTTGATAACCATGTTGCTAAAAATATTTAAATTTCAATTATAATTCTCAGTAATTTAATAAGATCACTAAAAGTTAACTAATTCCTTAAATAGACTTGGAATCTTATTTTCTACAGCAATTCTAAACCCGCTCCTAGTACAACCTGATTAAGTACAAAAGCAGAATTCATTTAAGGTTTCAATGTTTTGAAAGAAAATCTAAGTGGGAATTTTAGGCGTTACAAGGGACAGTATCACACAAAACACAGCAGGTCTGATTTTTCTCTACCACCCTGTTTATGACTATAAGCAGTAGTGGAATGATAACTGTTTTAAAAAGCAAACTTACCGCAGTACTAAAATACTGAAAGAGGAGTCAGATGACACAGTTAAGACTCTGACACAATTTTCACGTCAATCAGGACTGGCCATTCCCTCCACCCACCCACTAATCCTGAGCGGAACAGGTCCGGAGGCGGCCATTTCTGGTGGTACTTCAAGGGATTCTCACCTGCTCTTATTTAAAATGCTGCCAAGGTTTGGGAGATATGCTGATAGTTTATTGTGTTTTTAGGTAAGTTACTTGATTTTAAAATGCTTATAGTAGCTGGACAACCTTCTGAAATCTTCAGGGGGGCACTGGCAATGCACTTTTCTCAAAATGGGCATCCTTCTAACAATTCCAGTCTGGCTAGAAGCAGAGGATTAGCAGGGAAAGGTGGAAGGAGCACTTGGAGCTCTGGCTGCAGGGAGATCAGCTAGACGGAATCCTTACCCTCCCAACAGAGTCTATAGGCTCAGGATAACGCAGCTGCGCTTCCCCAGGGAGGCTCTTGCTGCCAGCAACAAGACCTACTGCCACTGCCACTGCATTGCTTCTTGCAGGCAAGAATCACTACAGCCCTGAGCTTCTTTATCTCCAGCTTCTTTCAGGCTGCAAAGGAGCATATCAGTGACATCAGTCAGTCTACAGTTCATGCTTGTATTAAACAGGTGACTGATACCATGTTTTAAAGCAAACACTTTCAACAGCAACTTACATTTATATAGCGCATTTAACGTAGTAAAACATCCCAAGGCGCTTAACAAGAGCGATATCAATAAAAAACATTTTTGACACTGAGCCACAGAAGAAAAAAAACAGGACAGATGACCAAAAGCTTGATCAAAGAGGTAGGTTTTAAGGAGCATCTTAAAAGAGAGAGAAGTAGAGAAGCGGAGAAGTTTAGAGAGAGAATTCCAGAGCCTAGTAGCAGTTATATTCTCGGTTGTGGAATGGAGGTGAAGAAACTTGTAGCTAGTCTAGGTTAAAAGGGACTGATTTGAAATATACTCCATAATAATTGTTTATGGAGAATACACCATTAATGACAGCTAACCTAATCATTTCCCAGTAGCACCAGCACAAGAGCACATATACCAGAAACGCTGTTTACGGAGGTCACGGTCCATCATCAAAGACCCTACCCACCCCAGCCACAGTCTGTTCGCCCTCCTGCCATCGGGGAGACGCTACAGATTCATTCGCACCCGTACGACCAGATTTAGGAACAGCTTCTTTCTCAGGGCTGTCATCCTACTGAACTCCACAAATAAACTCTAAAGCCTGCACATCTGCCAATGCACTTTATTATGGTTATGTTTATGTTAATGTATTACAAGCCAAATGTATGTTGAATGTTTAAATGTCTTAATCTAAATGTACACTCTCGGGAGCCGCAAGCCTACATTTCGTTGTACTGCACTTGTGCACTAACAATGACAATAAAGTTGATTTGATTTGATTGCTTTGCGCCTCCCATTAGCGCCTTAAGAGGGTGCTAATGGGGTGCAAAGCAATGAGCACCCGGGTGCGGCGCCGCCCGCGAAATTCTCGCAGCGCCCCAAGAGGGATACGGGGTGCTTTCAGTAGCGCCTTGCTTCCCGCTTGAGGCGCAACCACTCAATTTCTGGCGTGGGGGCGCTAATTTTTCCGGGGCGCTACTCAATATTTAGCCCATAGTATTTCTGTTACCGATGGTACATTTTTCATATCCCTAATTCACCAGTATGCATTTTCCATGGCCTGTTTTAGGATTTTCATAGAAAAATTCATAAAGTATTTTGAAAGGCTAGCACACAAACACCATCTGGTGGACACTTTGTGCCGAGGAGCTACACTATTGTGAACTGAGGTCTCGCATTTAATGACATAATGCCTAGAATTTCCTGGAAACTTGTGCCAAAACAATGGTGTAAGTATCAATAGTAAGTATCAATATACCCTCTAATTTTTTTTGGCGTCGTGCGACCCCTTTAAGCGGCTGCGCGGGCCAAAGTACCGCACATGCGCGGTTTTTACATTGAAAAGCTGGCAAGCCGGCTGTGTGGGATCCCTGGAGCACAGCTTAAAGGGAACACTGGTAAGTACAACATAATGGCGATTTTCAATACAAAAGATCGAGCAAATTCGAGTATAAGTGACTTATGCTGATTTCTATGCTACAGACAAGTTTCCTTGATTTTTTTACACTGATTCTGTGAAACCGTCTGCTGCTCATTAACATAGCCCCATCCCAATATAAAAGTTCAGCTCACACAAATTTCCAATATTTACTAACACAAATGCAAAATACTGCAGATATTGGAAATCTGAAATAAAAACAGAAAATGCTGAAAACTCTCAGCAGGTCAGATGATGCCTGACCAGCTGAGTGTTTCCAGCATTTTCTGGTTTTATTCCAGTATTTACAATAGCTATCTGCAGGCCTAGATTGAAGTCAAAACATTTAAGCGCAGCAGGGACCAATTTCACCATTTTAAGAAGGTTGGCAGCAAATTTTAAAAATATTTTTAATAATTATTTCTTACTGTGACGTCCACTGTGTATTCTACATCTTTTAGTTTTTTTATGGCATCAAAAAGTGTTGCATTAAAATTGAAAAGCTTTCACGACCGCATTTTCTTGAACATGCTGTGCCTGATGTGCAAATATGATGGCTTGATGGCTTTAATATTCACAGATAAAGAGGGGCTTAAAGTGTCCTTGCACCCCGATTGTTTACGCTGATTTTTGTTTGTTGATGGGGTTTTGTTACATTCTGGTGTATGCCAATGAGATGGCCAGGTAATTTTGGCGTAAGTAACGGTCGTCAAGATCAGTGAAGAAACCGGCGTAAATTTTGACGTATCTTTCAATTTATGCCAATCCAGGAAATTCTGGGCCAATAAAAAATAAAACATGGGGTCATGTAAGCTTGTGGAATATAACTTAAATCTAATTATGAAGTTATATTCCATATGGATTTAAAGTGCATTCTATTCATCAAAATGGTTATGTGAAGAAGTTTACTTCAACCTATTTCATTGGATATGTTTTATGCTTCATGAGATTCTATAATGGACTTGGTCTATTGTTCTCTGATGTATAATTGAGAATCTAAACAGCTTTACTATTTCTTTGTATTGTTCTGCTTCAGATTTCCTTTATAAAAGTCATCTGCTTAAGGTATAACTTTTTTGGGGGAGTGGTGATAATTTGAGCAATAATGATGTAATTAACTTTTTCCATAAGGTATGAAATATATCTCCTGAAGATACCATTTTCATAGCTGTATTATATAAAACATCAGAAACTGTCGGCCATTTTGTTGTGTGTGTACCTTGTAGTTATTCTTTTCCTTGAGCTTATTAACCTTCTCCATTTGTGCCAGGTAGCCATCCGAGTTACAGCGTGTTATTGTGGCTGGTTTCTTCCTGTTTGGCCGAGTGTCCAGTTCAGAGTCGCTCTCGGCCATGGGACCAATAGGTGGCAGCACCAGGTGGGAGCCAGGGTGTGTGTGAGCCAGACGTGGTGTGTCCTCGCAAATGTGCTCCATTTGCTGAATGAGTCGTGTGCTAGGAGACTGAACCAAATACCGCTGATGAGAGGGCAGAAAGGGAAATGTAGGGAACCTAGAAAAAAAAGAAAGGTGGTTAAATCACTTTTTATTGTATTGACTATTACTTGCCTGTAACATCTTTTTAAAGTTAGAAATACAGTCTATGCAGGTTCAAAACACTCATAATAGGCCAGTGGATGTGGTTCTAGCTTCATTTAATGCTGCTGAAAAACACAGCAGAGAATGTATATGCGGCAACATAGTACTGTACCTTGCTGGTATATATGGAGACTCACTTATAAAACTTTTTAAAAATCACCTTTTTTCAATCATACCAAAGGAAGCTGAGTCTCAGGTAGATGTTTTGGGGTTGTGGCTGCAACAGAAGTGTAAAGGCAGAAGGCAGGTGTACTAATTGGTGCTAATTTAACTTGCAGGCCGTACTTATCAATACTTACTAGCACTATCTTAAGTCATATTATCAAACCGCATTCATAGAAACATAGAAGATAGGGGCAGGAGTAGGCCATTCGGCCCCTCGAGCCTGCGCCGCCATTCAATGCGATCATGGCTGATCATCCAAATTCAGTACCCTGTCCCTGCTTTCTCCCCATACCCCTTGATCCCTTTAGCCTTAAGAATTCATTTGGTTCACAATGTTTTGATAGTCAGAAATTGGAGCAAATTTAGCTTTTGTTGGTCAATTTGGTTTCTATTTCCCACTATAAACAGGTGTAAAGTTACACAGAACCAACTTATGTACATCAATATGAAATCATAGCCAGAGGGATAATCTTTTATACCAGTATGATATGAGAATTGGGGGAAGGGCAAGAAAGCACCATCAAATTTGCTTGAAAACAGAATATTTTCTGGGTTTGTCTGTTTAAACCCGACAACCTACATTTCAAGGGTGCTCACTGCATACAGACACATCTCAGAGCACTTTACAGGGCAGTGGATCACAAAAAGACTATTAAGCAGGAGAAAGGGAATAGATCAGGAGGGGAGAGAGCATAGTGAAAAAGGGTATGACTAATGCCCAATTCTTGTTATTGTGACATTTGCTTTGTGCTTTGTCATGTTAGTTAGTGATAATAATTCAGCCAATATACTATTCAATTAGGATGTTTCATGTGACTTTCTGTAAATGCAACGCACATGGTGTGAAATGTGTTTATTGATTCACGAATAAAAGGGTTCTATTTTGGTGAAACTTTTTAGCAGTTTGTTCCATGTAGAAGAGAAAAGCATCTGGAGTGGGAAATTATAAAAACAGAATGGTAACATGAATGGCAGGCCAAAGTTAAAACATGCTACGTTTCCAGTATGATATCCCTCCGCTGATAAACAGCTACGTATATACATTTATCTGTAAGCAGTGAATTAAACAGCACATTTTTTTTAAAGGACTCAGAACAATTATTATACAAAACAGAAAATATATTTTTTATACAAAGCAGTAGAAACACAAATTGCTCAATGACACAGATGTTAACACATTTGATAAGCATTTCTTTTTAATGATTTTTAATCTTTATGCATATTTGAAGTGAATTAGATGCAATTTTGACAATGAGTTTAAACATTATTGCTTTTGTCACAATTTTTTTAATTGCTCGTTGTAGTTTTAAACTAAAGAATAGACACTGTCTTTTGACCCAAAGTTCAAAGTGGATCATTTAATTGTTTGATGGAGACTTGCAATGAAGAACATAGGAAATAGGAGCAGTAGCAGGTCATTCGGCCCTTCGAGGCTGCTCTGCCATTCAATAAGATGACTGATCTTTGACCTCAACTCCACCTTCTCGTACTATCTCCATATCGCTCGATTCCCTTAGTATCCAAAAATATATCGATCTCTGTCTTGAATATACTCAACGACTGAGTATCAACAGCTCTCAGGGTACAGGATTCCAAAGATTCACAATCCTTTGAGTGAAGAAATTTCTCCTGATCTCAGTCCTAAATGGCTGACCCCTTATTCTGAGACTGTGACCCCTAATTCTAGATTCCCCAGCCAGGGGAAACATCCTCCCAGCATCTACCCTGTCAAGTCCCTTAAGAATTTTATATGTTTCAATGAGATCACCTCTCATTCTTCTAAACTCTAGGGAATATAGGCCTAGTCTACTCAATCTCTCCTCATAGGACAACTCCTCCTTCCCAGGATTCAGTCTAGTGAACCTTCGTTGCACTCTCGCTAAGGCTTAGGTAAGGAGACCAAAACTGTGCACAGTACTCCAGGTGTGGTCTCACCAAGGCCCTATATTCTTTACTCATACTCCAAGCCCTTTGTAATAAAGGCTAACATACCATTTGTTTTCTTAATTGCTTGCTGTACCTGCATGTTAACTGTCTGTGATTTGTGTACAAGGACACCCAGATTCCTCTGAACACCAACATTTCCCAGTCTCTCACCATTTAAAAAATATTCTGCTTTTCTATTTTTCCTACTAAAGTGGATAACTTCTCCATGTTATATTCCATCTGCCATGTTCTTGCCCACTTATTTAACCTGTCTATATCACTTTGCAACCTCCTCACAGCTAACCTTGTATGTCAGCAAACTTGGAAATATTACACTACATTCGGCCCCCTCATCTAAGTCATTGATATAGATTGTAAATAGCTGAGGTCCAAGCACTGATCCTTGCAGTACCCCACTAGTTACAGCCTGCCAACCCGAAAATGACCCGTTTATTCCTACTCCCTGTTTTCTGTCCGTTAACCAATCCTCAATCCATGATAATATATTAGCCCCAATCCCATGATCCCTAATTTTGTGTAATAGTCTCTTGTGTGGCACCTTATTGCTTACTTTCTGAAAATCCAAATACATTACATCCACTGGTTCCCCCTTATCTACCCTGCTAATTACAACCTCAAAAAAACAAACATTTGTCAACATGATTTCCTTTTCATAAATCAGTGTTGACTCTGCCCAATCATATTATTATTTTCTAAGTGCCTTGTTATCACGTCCCTAATAATAGATTCTAGCATTTTCCCTACTACTGATGTCAGTAGTATATTATATACTGGATCACAGATAGAAAGGTATTTTCTTTCTGTATATAATGTGAGTCCAATCTAGTGCCACACTTGCATAATGTATTTATTCATATATTTGTATATAACATTAAGTTCATCTCAACTTAACTTTAAAATAATTAGCAGACATGTTAAGAGTAAATGTTGACAATCAATTCCTAAGAGGTTCAAAACTGGTCAGTCAGCATCTATTACGAAATTCTAGCACATGATCAAATAGAGGACTCCATTTCATGCTGTGGTTGAGATATTATGCTACGCCAATACCAAAAATGGTACAAGATGAAACTTATTGAATTTGCCTTGCTGGAAACCAAGACTTTGTTTAGTGAGCCATCAGAAATTTCCCTATTAGGGGATCTTAATGGTGGAGCAGGCTCCAGGGGGCGTATGGCCTACTCCTGCTCCTATTTCTTATGTTGGCACATGAATAAATAAAATGTAGTTTTAGTATATAATCAAACATTTTGAGCTTCCTATCATTGTTTAATTGATAATAAATATTATTAGTTGTTTTGGTTTGTAAAAACTTTGATCTGTGTTTAATATACTTCAATTCTACTGGTAGTGTACTACAAGACTATATTAAATGCAGCAAGTAGATTACTCCAAGCAAGTCACTTTTAATTCTCAGGTACTCATCTCTGTAAGGGTAGATTACAGAAAAGATTCAGCTTCTGGATCATACAGGATAAAAATCAGATTACAGCAAGTGATTAGACAGCCCAACAACTGGCCAATTCTATAAAAAGAAATTGAAATTGAAACAGAATATCTTACTTTAGATTGAAAAATGTCAAATTTCTCCTCCATTTTGTCCAAAGTGTCAAAATATTTGTTACATTAAAGGGGAAATCACATTGTAAATTACTTACAAATAACAGTCTGTCCTACTAATTTGGTGAAATGCAGCATTTAATCTCATTACCCACAGCTTTCATGACCAGTCTGAAAGCCGGAGATGAGTTACTCAATCAGCGTCACTGGCTGGCCCATCATGATACGACTTTTCAACATCCTTTTCAGTACTGGTTGCTGAACAGGAACCATCTGCCAGTTGAAAACGGAGTGCCAGCAAATTAATAGCAACAGTTTTTAAGTGCACTCAAACTTGCTTGTAGCAAAACAAATGTAGCCGTAAAAGGGACTGTTATATCTGATTTCTGTTACGTCAGGTTTTATGTAAGTTTCTACAAAATATTACAGTACTTGGAAAATAGTATTGTTAAAATATTGGTAATGATACAATGCTGCACAAATAAACAACAACAACTTGTACTTATATAGCACCTGTAAACGTAGTAAAACGGCCCAAGGCGCTGCACAGGAGTATTACACCGAGCCACATAAGGAGAAATTAGGGCAGGTGACCAAAAGCTTGGTCAAAGTGGTAGGTTTTAAGAAACTTCTTAAAGGAGGAAAGAGGTGTAGCGAGGCGGAGAGGTTTAGGCAGGGAATTCCAGAGCTTAGGGCCTAGGCAACATAAGGTACGGCCACCAATGGTGGAGCGTTTACAATCAGGGATACTCAAGAGGGCAGAATTTGAGGACCGCAGATATCTCGCGGGGTTGTGGGGCTGAAGGAGATTACAGAGATAGGGAGGGGCGAGGCCATGGAGGGATTTGAAAACAAGGAGGAGAATTTTAAAATCGAGGCGTTGCTTAACCGGGAGTCAGTGTAGGTCAGCAAGCACAGGGGCGATGGGTGAACAGGACTTGGTGCAAGTTAGGACACGGGCAGCCAAGTTTTGGATGACCTCAAGTTTATGTAGGCCAGCCAGGAGTGAGTTGGAATAGTCAAGTCTGGAGTTAACAAAGGCATGGATGAGGGTTTCAGCAGCGGATGAGCTGAGGCAGGGGCTGAGACGGGCGATGTTACGGAGGTGGAAATAGGCGGTCTTAGTTATGCCGCGGATGTGTGGTCGGAAGCTCATTTCAGGGTCAAATATGACACCAAGGTTGGGAACAGTGTGGTTCAGCCTCAGACAGATGTTAGGGAGAGGGATGGAGTCGGTGGCTAGGGAACGAAGTTTGTGGCCGGGACCGTAAACAATGGTTTCGGTCTTCCCAATATTTAATTGGAGAAAAGTTCTGCTCATCCAGAACTGCATGTCAGACAAACAGTCTGACAATTTAGAGACTGATGCTGTGGTTTCGGATGATGTCGCCAAGGGGCAACATGTAGACGAGAAATAGGAGGGGGCCAAGGGGGACACCAGAGGTAACGATGCGGGAGCGGGAAGAGACGCCGTTGCAGGTGATTCTCTGGCTATGATTAGATAGATAAGAATGGAACCAGGCAAGTGCAGTCCCACCCAGCTGGACGACGGTGGAGAGGCGTTGGAGAAGGATGGAGTGGTCAACTGTGTCAAAGGCTGCAGACAAGTCAAGAAGGACGAGGAGGGATAGTTTACCTTTGTCACAGTCACAAGGGATGTCATTTGTGACTTTGATGAGTGTTTCAGTACTAAAGCTTTGCAATTAAGTATATTAAAAAAATAAATGGAATTTAATTAACACAAAGTGACTGCTTTACATATAGGATAAGAACAGTGCAAGACACTTAACAAGAACCTGTACAATTTTGCCATAACCAAACAAAATAATCAATAACCATGCAATAAACAGAGACACATCAAAGCCTCAAACAATCTAAGTGTCAAATAAGATGTAAAAGCCACTATAAGCCCACTGACTCCCACAGCTACCTGGACTACACTTCCTCCCACCCCGCTTCCAGTTTCTCCGTCTCTGCCGCATCTGTTCTGACGATGCCACCTTCCATACTAGTGCTTTGATATCTTCCTTTTTCCTCTCTACCATGGTTGACACGGCCCTCAACCATGTCCGTTCCATTTCCCGCACTTCTGCTCTCACCCCTTCCCCTCCCTCCCAGAACCACGAAGGGTTCCCCTTGTCCTCACCTTTCACCCGACCAGCCTCCATATTCAACGGATCATCCTCCACCATTTCCGCCACCTCCAGCATGATCCCACCACCAAACACATCTTCCCCTCACCTCCCCTTTCAGCATTCCGAAGGGACCGCTCCCTCCGCAACACCCTGGTCCACTCCTCAATCACCCCCAACAGCCCCTCTCCTCCCCACAGTGCTTTCCCATGCAAGCGCAGGAGATGTAACACCTGCCCTTTTACCTCCTCCCTTCCCATTGTCCAGGGCCCCAAACAATTTAACAATTTAGTATACCGTATTCGCTGCTCACGATGCGGTCTCCTCTACATTGAGGAGGCCAAACGCAGATTGGGTGACCGCTTTGTGGAACACCTCCGTTTAGTCCGTAAGGGTGACTCCGAGCTTCCAGTTGCCTGTCACTTTAATTCTCCGCTCCACTCCCACTCTGACCTCACTGTCCTCGGCCTCTTGCACTGTTCCAACGAAGCTCAATGTAAGCTCGAGGAACAGCTTTCGATTAGGCATTTTTCACCTTCTGGACTCAACATCGAATTCAACAATTTCAGACTATAACCTCTGCCCCTATTTTTTCAGGCGGCAGCTGTTGATGATTCTGCCATCCCCATTTACAGCATTTCACCACTCCCGCCCTCCACTCTATCACAGACCTTCCCTTTTGTTCTCTCCTCCCCTCCCCCCTTTCCCTGCCTCTGCACCTGCTTAAAATCTGTTACATCTCTAACTTTTTCCAGTTCTGACGAAAGGTCACAGACCTGAAACGTTGGGTTCGATTTTGTGGAACCTGTCAGGAAGAAGGCGGGACTTCCCCTTCCGGGTTTCTGACCCGCCTACTTCGACGTCCGGCCAATCCGTGCAATTTTCCCTTGATTGACCTTGTTGATCCCGCCCAGCGGGCTCAGCAGGCCAATTAAGGGCCACCCGGCAGCAGGTGACGTCATAGACTGAAATTTCATCTGTCAAGATTTCTGACAGATGAAATATCAGTGTCTCACAGCTGTTTGAAGCTGTCAAACACTGACAGTCTGATTTCTAAGCTGAGTCCTTCTACGCAGACTCAGTTAGAAATCTCAGCAGCACTAAAAGCTGAAGGCTGTCACTTTTCACAGATCGCAGCCACTCAGCTTTAAGTTCCGGCTGACTGATGCGCTCCCGACGCCTAGAGGAAGAAAGGCTGTGAAGGTAAGTAAAGGTAAGTAAAAGTTCTTTACACACTTTAGACACACCAAACACACTTACCTTTACACTCATGCACCCATCACTAACCTGAGCACCGGCATCGCGACCCCTCCAACTCATTCAATCCGACGGCCCGCCTGCTCTAACCTGGCGTGGTTTGGAGCCGTCGGGAAACCCACACGAAACCCCTCAAAATAGGGATTAGGCTAAAAACTGCCTGTTAACTACCTGTTAACAGGCAGTTAATTGGCACTAATCCCTTCCCGCCTGGTTTCGGCGGGTCCCAGTGCGGGGCGCCCCTGAAACTTACGTGGGGTGGGGTTTTGGGCGGGATGGTGTCGGGACCCCCAAAGTCGGGATTTTCCCCCCCCACATGCCTGAAACCCCGCCTGATGGCTCCCCGAAAATCTAGCCCGTTAACTCTGTTTCTCTCTCCACACATGCTGCCTGACCTGCTGAATGTTTCCAGCATTTTCTGTTGTTAAGATGTAAAAGCCTATTAGCATTTTTTGTTTCTTTATTTTTCCAGGACTTCTCTCTCAACTCAAGCAAGGATAGCCAACTCACACGAACCATCGCCACTGCTGCATTGTAGGAAGGAGTGAAGCGTCTCCATGCTGCCTAATGGTTCATTGGTTGTTGGTGGATCGATCACAGGGCAGTCATCTTCAATGTCACATCCACTGAATTGATTTGTCCTGCGATCCGAGTCAGACTGCACCCCGTTGCTGACCATCTGCTCGTTGGCTGTCTTATATGCCTCAAAGATCCCTTCAGCAGACATCTAGCGCGTTCCAAGAGATATAGTTGGAAATATCCATAGCTGGCTCCTCAAGCTGCACATTGATCATCTTCATATCCTCCTTGATGATGCTCACTTTGCACCAGAAATCTATTGCTACCTTGAGGAATTGTGGCTCTCAAAGGGCATTATAGACCACCAGGTAGTGATTGCCTCAAGATAATGATGACCATATTACAGTTGTAGTTTTGAGGTACTGGTACTGTTGATTGGCAGAAAAGGAGTAGTGTACTAAACAGGCTCGACATCTCTAGAGAACGGGCTGTGCAATTATCAAGCAGGAGAAGAATCCAATCACCTTCTGCTTCTTCTTTGTGGTCCAGGTGATTCACCCAGGCCTTAAACAGGTTTGTTGCCTGCCATGTTTGTACACAGTGGCACAGTAACTCTCTCCTTACTTATCTGCCACCCAATAACTTGCATTTATATAACGCCTTTAACATAGTAAAACGTCCCAAGGCGCTTCACAGGAGCATTATCAAACAAAATTTGACACCGAGCCAAATAAAGAGATTTAGGGCATGTGACCAAAAGCTTGGTCAAAGAGGTAGATTTTAAGGAGTGTCTTAAAGGAGGAGAGGTGGAGAGGTTTAGGGAGGGAATTCCAGAGCTTAGGGCCCAGGCAGCTGAAGGCACGGCCACCAATGGTGGAGCAATTAAAATCTGAGATACGCAAGAAGCCAGAATTGGAGGAACATAGAGATTTCGGAGCGTTGTAGGGCTGGAGGGGGTTACAGAGATAGAGAGGGGCAAGGCCATGGAGAGGTTTGGAAACAAGGATGTTTCTTCAGAGAAGTGCAAGATCTTAGGCAGCACACATTGAAAACGGCCTGTTTCAGCACTAAAATGTCTGACAAAAATCAGAGAAGTGAGAGTATCCTCTCAATCAACAAAACGCCTGCTTACTGCAGATATCTTGTAGTTTGATCTTGCAATGTTTGTTCAATTTTCCCATCCAAACATTGGTAGCCAATTTGTTGGAACAAGGCAACTGCTTTCTCTGTTAGGAATAGATTACTGACCAGCATAATTTGCACATATACCTGGTGAAACTAGCACAATGCTTATCCACATCCATATGGCTGGGCTTTTGAATGCCATCTCCTTGCAGAGCTTATGGTTGAATACGGTCTTCAGTCTTGAGCAAAATTGAGAGAAAGTGCTGATGGCTAAATTGTTTGATGACTTTGCCCTGTTTTTTCTTTTCCATCTGCCAGTGTGCTGAATCTCCATTTTCTTTTTCACTGGTACATTCTTAACCATCACCTTTCCCTTTGACACCATGGGCTGGATTTTCATTGAGGAGTCGGGTAGGAGGCGGGACTACAGCTTTTGGGGTTGTAGTCAAGCCTCCATCGAGTTCTAGCCAACCCACGCGATTTTGACTTGATTGACCTTGTTGAGCCCGCCCAGTGGGCGCAGCAGGCCAATTAAGGGCCACCCAGCAACAGGTGACATCACAGATTGAAATTTCATCTGTCAAGACCTTTTGACAGATGAAATATCAGCGTTTCACAGCTGTTTGAAGCTGTCAGGATCATTTAGAGATCTCCCTGGAACAGAAAGCTGAATACTGCAACTTTTGACAGCTCGCAGCCATTCTGCTTTCTGTGCCGGTGAGATGAGGGACTCCCGAGACCTGAAGGAAGGAAGGCTGTAAAGGTAAGTAAAGGTATGTAAAACTTCTTTAAACACTTTACACACACCAAACACACTTACCTTTGCACTCATGCACCCATCACACCTGAACACCGGACATCTCGACCCCTCCAAGCCCTTCATCCCGACGGTCCGCCTCCTCTAACGTGGCGTGGTTTGGAGCCGTCGGGAATCCCACACGTCAACATTAAAAATAGGGATTAGGCTAAAAACTGCCTGTTAACTACCTGTTAACAGGCAGTTAATTGGCACTAATCCCCTTCCCGCCTCGGGGAGGTGGGTTCCAGTGCGGGGCAGGTACCCGCCTCCTTTGAAACTGGCATGGAGGCGGGTTGGGTGCGGGATGGGGTCGGGACCCCCGATTTTGGGATTTTAACCCCCCACCCGCCTCCAATCCCGCCACCATGGCCCAATGAAAATCCTGCCTCATGTCTCATTAACATCAAAAGATCATGTGTGCATGGAACAAGTGAGTAAATATTCATTATATCACTTATCAAAATGCTCTTTGGGTAACTGCAATACATCTTTACTAAGCGATCTCGCACCATAACCAACCTTCTTTTAAGCAGATTCTAGCCAATATTAAATAACACAGAAAATCCTTATACATCAAAATTATTTTGCTTTTTTTTTTTAAAAAGATTTTGTTATATACAGGTTCGACTATATCAGTATTTAAAATAAATGATTGCAACTTCTATTTATAAGGCAAACTATGCAAGTGACCATAGCATTCCTGTACATTGCTTACCCTGCATTCCCATATTCCTTTCCAAACTGGTTGTAATCCTCTTTCGCCATTTTCTCCTGGTTTATGGAATAGAATAGTGGAGTTCCAGCACCAATATCTGGCCCTTGCAGACAGGGCTGATTGTAAAGACCTGGTGCTAATGCTCCAGTGTAAAGAGCTTGGTGGTAGTTAGGATTGACCATTTGGCCATGTTGGGTTTGTCCAAAGTGTGTATCGGAAGGGGCCTGTATGTCACACAGAGATTGATGTTGAGCATTTTCTGCTACGTACAAAGCTGTTGAAAAGTGGGATGGGTTGGTGTTGAACTGGTGTGGATAGCGAGAGGTCCTTGATTCAGGGGTCGTTTGATACTCCTGAAAATATGGAACAGGATTTGGGGGCTGTGGAGCATTATAAACATTATGGTTTTTGTAAACTGAAGCAGCTTGACTCATTGGATGATGTGATGGGACAAGCTTAACAGTGGTTTGTGTGTTGCCACCAGATATAGTTGGGACAAAATCTGACGAAGTGTTTAAATGAATGTTCAGATTCACGGTTGGCTGAGAATTGGGAATGAAGGCAGGGCCAATCTGATTGACAGACGATGAAGTAAATGTTCGGTCACTGCTGGGAGTCAACAAGATACTGTTGTCATCTCTGTGAATTATTAGCAACTCAGATGTATTTTCATTCTGGTGAACCACGTTTTCAAAATGTTGCGGCTTCTCCTCATGAAGCTGTGCTTTCTGCGTTTGCTGCTTAGTAGAAGGCTTATCAGGAGGTCGTGGGGGTCTTTCTCTCACTACATTCACCAATCCTTTTTTCTTAGTAGACAGTTGTTTTGCTTTCCGGTTCTGGAAAAAAATTAGCATAAAAATATGGCATATTATTACTAAAATATTGTGGGCAATTGAAAATCGGAGGGGGTGGGGGTACCTCGGCAGTGCTATTGAAGCCCAGGGCCCACCTGGTGCAATTTTCAGGCAGGCCTGTAAATGGGGAGCAGCCCGCCCAAGTGAAATGAGCAGGAGCCTGTTTCAACAGGCAAATCAGAGTCCTATGCTGGTTGTAGGATGCCGGTTGCAATTTTCATGTACAAATGGGTAGACAGTGTGCCGAGCATGCTCTGCCCTGTTGTACCAGGTGTTCAGTGGCCTAACCGGTGGTCATTAAAGGGACCGTTGCAGGCCTCTCAATAAACGGCCCAGGAAGCTTTCAATTTTTTTTGGTGGGCCAGGAATAGCAGCATTGCTCCTCCTGGGACCTCCTGAAACATTCCAGCCCACTGCAAGCTTATTTGAGGCCATCCATTGGGATTGCCTCACCCCACCCCCCCCCACTGGTCTAACAAACGGACGGTCAGAATAGCTGCTCTGCCAAATTCATGCCTGTTTTGCGCGCTACTTGAAAATCGCCCCCATTGTATCTGAAATATATTGCAGTGTATTTAATTATATAATTCAAAGGGAGAAAGGGCAACATTGGGATATAAGCAAATTCCCAAATTCCTAGCAGCAAAAAGGACACAGCTACATCACAGAGAGTGCATTGGTGAGACCACATCTATAGTACTGTGTACAGTAGTGGTCTCCTTATTTAAAGAAGGATGTTAATGCGTTGGAAGCAGTTCAGGGAAGGTTTACTAGACTAATACCTGGAATGGGTGGGTTGTCTTATGAGGAAAGGTTGGACAGGCTAGACTTGTATCCGCTGGAGTTTAGAAGAGTAAGAGGTGACTTGATTGAAACATATAAGATCCTAAGGGGTCTGGACAAGGTGGATGTGGAGAGGATGTTTCCTCTTGTGGGAGAATCTAGAACTAGGGGTCACTGTTTAAAAATAAGGGGTCACCCGTTTAAGACAGAGATGAGGAGAAATTTTTTCTCACAGAAGGTCGTGAGTCTTTGGCACTCTCTTCCTCAGAGGGCGGTGGAAGTAGAGTCTTTGAATATTTTTAAGGCAGAGGTAGATAGATTCTTGATAAGCAAGGGGGTGAAAGGTTATCGGGGTAGGCGGGAATGTGGAGTAATCAGATCAGCCATGATCTTATTGAATGGCGGAGCAGGCTCGAGGGGCTGAGTGGCCTACTCCTGCTCCTAATTCATATGTTCGCATGTATAAAGGGAGATTAGCTAGGGGCCATCACAGCTGAATGAGGATATAACATTATGAGTTTGTAGCTTCCCTTTAATGCAATGCTACTCACTAAATTTTTGTCCAACCAATGCCTTGCTCAAAGGCCAATCTAAGGAATATTGCACCAACATAAGCAAGAAAGGCCTTGTGTGCTGTGATTTCTGGCTATGCCATAGAGAGATGGCATGTGGGTCTGCAACAGTGATTCTGCATCTGCTGAGCTTCTGATTTAAATCATGTCACTGCAGGCAGTGAGTGAATGAAGGACTGGCATTTTCCCCACAGGAAGTCAAAAGAAACCACTGGACTAATAGTTGTCAAGTCGTTTCATTTTAATAGGGCTGTTTTGTTTGCCCTATGGAAGCTGGGACAATCCAATGTCCAAATAGCACTCCTGTGTCTTCCTTTGCTGGAGAACAAGAAGCAGAGAGCGGAAAGAACTGAATCTCAACTCGGTCAACATTCCATTGTCCTGCAGCCTGTGAATGGAGGCCCACAGGAACATGGAATAGTATGTATGCCAAGGACCACAGCTGAAGGGACTGTAGTGTGCAAGGGGCCCCAAGACATCACTGCTTTGATACCATACACAATGGGCCAGAACTTCGGGTCCCCACGGGTGAGTACGCGCTGTGTACTCACGCGTAGGCCCAACGAAAGTGCCGGTTTCGTGCATGCACCGCGCATGCGCGGGAAACCGGAACTTCCGTTCCCTTAAAGGAAGGGGTTCACAGGTTGAAATCGTGCGCCAGAGAGGCAGCGCGTACGCCTGGAACTTCCGTTTTTTTTGCAGGTTTCTCCAGGAGGGTAAGTCTCCAGGAGCTATGCTTCTAAAAAGCAGTCGCAAGGCCTGCTTTTAACAAGGTAAGTGGTGAATTAAGTAAAATTAAAACATTTTTTCCACAGGTTTATTATTTTTAAATACTTTAAAGAAAGGTAAGTTTATTTTTAGCCCCGTTACAAACTGTAATTAATTTTTTCAAAAATTTAAATTATTGTTTAAAAGTTATTTTATGTAATTTATAGTTATTTTAAAAATGTGATGTTTTTTAAAAATTTATTTGAAGTTTTAGTGATGTTTTGGGGCTTATAGTATTCATAGATTTGACAGGTCTTCCTGTCAAATCTATGAATAGAG
This sequence comes from Somniosus microcephalus, assembly GCF_052327205.1. Classification (NCBI taxonomy): domain Eukaryota; kingdom Metazoa; phylum Chordata; class Chondrichthyes; order Squaliformes; family Somniosidae; genus Somniosus; species Somniosus microcephalus. Next base: position 32,055,074 of record NC_141012.1, on the reverse strand, counting down.
ATTCCCTGCTACCATTGGCTCTCCATGGCCCACGTGATCCCAGGGGACGCTTCGAACTAACTGCACCCCTGGGATACGCAAGCACTGCACGCCGGCAGTTGGAGGAGGCCCAGGATCGGAATCCCACGTGGGCCCACAGCTCAACGGCTGGCGCACTAGGTAAGTGCAGGTCGGAGGCTTGCACCCGCGGGAAGCCTCCGACCCAAATTTCTGGGCCAATGCGTCTACTCACTGTTCGAACTACAACGGACTGCAGACTGCCTATGTGATCAATACCACATACAGTATTCTGTGCTTGAAGGCAGGCAATTATTAAAACTATTGCTGTACCACATTCAAAATATCACATTACATTTACAAAAACATCAATTTTGGACGTTAATGACCAGTTTAATCAAAGGCTTTAACTCATTATATTGTGAATGACACTAGTCATATTTACTGCATATTAAGCGGTCAGAATTGTAAATAATCTAACCTGTAACCTCTGTGCCTTTTGCTTCCACTTCATTTCAATATTGTAGTTCTCCTGACCATCCACAGTATCCTGGATAAACTCATCAGCAGTCGTGGTCATGGAACTTTTAGCAGTAGATACCTGTGAAAGTGCCAGTGTCATTGACCACATTTGAAAACATAGAATATAATATATGCTGAAAATGATTTGAAGATACACAGTACTTATCTCTATATTATTATCCTGTCACCTGTAAATACTTCCTGAGGCCATTTCAATGTTAATTGTGTCCACACCTACATTAAAGCTGGTGACGGGCCTGCCCTGACTTGTTTCTCGTAAGATTTTCCATTAAGACTGTCTGTGACTCCAGAAAACATTAGGACAAAAGCAAAATACTGTGGTTGCTGGAAATCTGAAATAAAAATAGAAAATGCTGGAAATACTCAGCCGGTCAGGCAGCATATGTGAAGAAAGAAACAGAGTTAATGTTGGCCCGAAATGTTAACTCTGTTTCTCTCTCCAGATGCTGCCTGGCCTGTTGAGAAAACATTAGGATCTCTGTTCTGTTTGCACGTAGTTCCAGGCTGTCAGGCATGGCACAGTTCTTTTTAGTTTCTCAGCCTCCCTTAATTTTAAATTTAAAAAAAATCTAATTGTTAAAATTTATCTTAATGGTCTTCCTCTGCTGTTTTGTCACACTTAGTGTTTTTTTTGCCTCCCAGCTGCTCCCAATACTTTCTGGGTTCCACTGTTTGCCACTAATAGGCCTCCCACACTGTTCAGCTATTCGGTCAACCTCCACTCGGTTCAGCTCTGCCTGGCATTGCCATTCCCCATTGGCCGCTCTGCAGACCTTAGGCTTGTTGTTAACCCCTGGTGATGCGTCACCCTCAACCCATTCTACCATTTTTATCAGCCTCTCCCTTCAATTAGGTCGTTCTCAGAGTTCCGATTGCATCTTCACAAAGAGCTCATCAGAGCCCGCAATCCCTGTAGCCCTTTGAAAGTTAGTTATTATTCTCTCTTTAACTTTATTGACCAAATTGGGGAGGGACAAATATGAAGAAAAATTCCAGAGAAACATAAACAGAGCAGAAAAAGAAATGTGATAGAAGTACAAAAAAAAGAGGGCACAGATGGCTGAAAGAGATTGAGGCGAGCCAGAAATGGGGGAGACTGAAGCAGAGAAAAACCAATTTAGAGAATGACAGACATTTTTGCCACCATCTCCTCATCTGTTTTCCCTGGTCCCCCTTCCCTCTCCAGTTTCTTCTGGCCTCCTGCATTGCTCTTCCATCTCGGCCCTAGTCTAGTAATGCCCCCTTCTCTCATCCCACTCAACCTGAAGACTACACTTGATATTCAATCCCTGTGTGCAACACCATGGGGCATCAATTAGTCAGAGACAGAATAACATATCACTCTACACGCTTCTACTCCATCTTTTTCCCTAGTCTTTTCAACTTTGGCTCACTTTCCACCTACAGCCTCTGCACTGAACATATCATCTCCTGCCATTTCCACCACCTCCAATGTGATCCCACCACCAAATACGTCTTTCCTCCTCCCCACCACCCTCAGCTTTCCAAAGTAACTGTTCCCTCCGTGAGACCCTGGTTTCAATACCTTAAAGGGACAACTGGAGGTCACCAAAAAAAAAGAGGCAAGCTTTTTAGTTTCCACTTAGCTTGATGTGGAGGCTGGAGGAGCAAGTGTGTTCCTCCTGGTTCTACAGCAATACTGCGGGCCACTACCAGACTGTGCTCAACCACTCCCTGTGCATCTCCTCCCCTCTCAGGATTGACCCGCTGGCTGGCTTGGCATCTCAACCAGCCGATTTTCGGAAGTGGCGGACCAGGGAGCTGCATCGCTACGCCCGACTGACGTCCGCAGCTAGCTGAAACCGCAGCTCACTGAAATGAGGCTCAAGACCCAATTTGGGACGATTCTCCATCTCCATATTTGAGTGTGCATTTTCAACATGTTGCCAAATTTTGCACTGCTTCCCCGCTAGAATCCAATTTCTCCCTCATATGCTTCAAGTTGTACATTGAAGGGATTATACGGATGCATACTGAGTAATTCTGCACACTGCATATACTCAGACTTAATTATCTTAGGGATTGCAGCAATGTTCCCTTTAATTTTTTGGGGGTGCGCGGCCCCTTTAAGGGGCTGCATGGCCCATTCAAAATATCGCACATGCACGGTTTTTCCTATTAAAAAGCCAGGGAGCCAGTTGCGCGGGAACTGCAGAGTCCTCCCCAGCCACGCAGCTTAAAGGGAACATTGGATTGCAGGCACAGATGTAGTTGACAATTCCCTTCTGGTGATAGGGTGGTAGCCCTGGAAAAAATATCAACTTCACGGTGAAGCTTTTGAGATAAGTTGAACCCAAGTATAAATCCCAATGAGGATATTCAAAGACATGACATCATTGTTATTTTGCCAGATAAATCTGGCCCAATGAGTTTAATGCGCATGTCACGATTAGTGTGTAAATCGTCCAGCAATTTATGGCAAGGAAGAGATACTCTAAGTTGCCACAAATTGCTGCATTTGCGCATTAATTAAAGTCACAGCAGAAAGTTAGGGCAAGTACTTAACAGCTTAAGGACCCTTTTAATAACGAGACTTATATTCCTGCAATGACATTCAACCCCTCCAGCCCAGAAAGGGAGTAATCAAAACTATAGGAGTCTCAAGTCTGCAGGGAGTAAATTGTTCTTAGAGGTTTTTAAAATTAAAAATTGACATGTTTTACTTACTTTTCCTTCCTGTCTCTTTTTTCTCTCTCTCTTAATCTTTCTTTCCCTGATTTGACTCCAATTCAACCTATTTCCCTCTTCATCATTCCTGTTTCTTTCTCAATCCTTAAATTTCATTGGCTAAGGAGATAGATGGTTGGTCCCACTCTTCAGCAGTGTCCCAGATGCCCCGTTGACCTTGCCCAGTTGGTCAGACAAAAATTGTTCGGACAGTAGACAAAAAAACGTGCAAAATTCCGCTCATTAGCGGTTGGCCAATCATACGGGGGAAATCCGCTCATTAGCATTGAGTGACGTGAAGGTTGACCAATCCTACGGGGGGAGAGCGTGCTGCGTCACGGGGGGCGTTTCATGGCGTGTGTGGGCGGGGCCTAATCTTTCAAACTGCCGTTAGTACCTCACAAAATGGTGGCCACGGGAAAACTATCTCCTTCCCTCACTCTCTCCCCTCTTCCCTCTCTTCTTCCCTCTCTCTCTCTCTCTCCCCTTCCCCCTCTCTCTCTTGCCGTTGAGTGCGGGACCGGGAAAACCGGGGGCTTTCCAACGAGCCATCCCCGACCGAAATCGGACACGGGACTCCGCAGCGAAAGGCGTTCTTCTGCCGCCCGGCCAACCGGGTCCAAAGGCCCGCCGCGTTAACCATGAGGAACCCCGGGCTCGCTTCGGAGCAATGGGTACCCGGCCTCCCAGTGTCGGACTGACTCCGTTCTGGTACCGAGGTGAGTTGGGCCGGGCCTGAGGCGCTAGGGAGGGGAGGGAGGGAGAGAGGAAAGGAGGGAAAGACAGGGGGAGGGAGAGAGACAGGGAGAGGGAGAGGGAGGGAGAGAGAGCGGGGAGGAGGGAGAGGAGGGAGGAGAGAGCGGGAGGGAGGGAGGGAGAGAGGGAGAGGGAGGGAGAGAGAGCGGGGAGGGAGGGGAGGAGAGGAGGAGGAGGGAGAGAGGAGAGCGGGGGAGGGAGGGAGGGAGAGAGAGAGAGCGGGGAGGGAGGGAGGGAGAGAGAGCGGGGAGGGAGGGAGAGAGAGCGGGGAGGGAGGGAGAGAGAGCGGGGGGAGGGAGGGGGAGGGAGGGAGAGCGGGGAGGGAGGGAGAGCGGGGAGGGAGGGAGAGAGCGGGGAGGGAGGGAGAGAGAGCGGGAGGGAGGAGAGGGAGAGAGAGCGGGGAGGGAGGGAGAGAGAGCGGGGAGGGAGGGAGGGAGAGAGAGCGGGGAGGGAGGGAGAGAGAGCGGGGAGGGAGGGAGAGAGAGCGGGGAGGGAGGGAGAGAGAGCGGGGAGGGAGGGGAGAGAGAGCGGGGAGGGAGGGAGGGAGGGAGAGCGGGGAGGGAGGGAGGGAGGAGAGCGGGGAGGGAGGGAGGGAGAGAGAGCGGGGAGGGAGGGAGGGAGAGAGAGCGGGGCAGGGGTGGAGGGAGAGAGAGAGCGGGGCAGGGGTGGAGGGAGAGAGAGAGAGAGGAGGAGGGAGGGAGGGAGAGCGGGGAGGGAGAGGGAGGGGGGAGCAGGGGAGGGAGGGGAGAGCGGGAAGGGAGGGAGGGAGGGAGAGCGGGGGAGGGAGGGAGGGAGGGAGAGCAGGGAGGGCGAGCAGGGAGGGAGGGAGGGAGGGAGGGAGGGAGGGAGGGAGGTAGGGAGAGCGGGGAGGGAGAGAGGAGCGGGGGAGGGAGGGGGAGAGAGAGAGCGGGGAGGGAGGGGGAGAGAGAGCGGGGAGGGAGGGGGAGAGAGAGCGGGGGTGGGAGGGGGAGAGAGAGCAGGGAGGGGGAGAGCCGTCCCCGACCGAAATCGGACACGGGAGTCCGCAGCGAAAGGCGTTCGTCTGCCGCCCGGCCAACCGGGTCCAAAGGCCCGCCGCGTTAACCATGAGGAGGGAGAGGAGAGGGAGAGAGAGGAGGGAGGGAGAGAGAGCGGGGAGGGAGAGGGAGGAGAGGAGAGGAGAGGGAGGAAGGGCGAGGAGAGAGAGAGGGAGGGAGAGGAGAGGGTGAGAGAGGGAGGGAGAGGAGAGGGGGAGAGAGAGGGAGAGAGGAGGGAGCGGGGAGAGAGAGAGGGGAGAGAGAGGGGGAGGGAGAGAGAGGGGGAGGGAGAGAGATAGGGTGAGGGAGGGAAAGAGTGAAGGGGTGGTAGAGCTCGCCTTCTTCCTCCAGGCTAATCCTGAACTAAATCCAGCAGTCCCTCTCTCTCTCTCTTCCCCCCCAGTCTCTCTCTCTCTCTTCCCCCCAGTCTCTCACTCTCTACCCCCCCAGTCTCTCACTCTCTTCCCCCCAGTCTCTCACTCTCTACCCCCCAGTCTCTCACATCTCTTCCCCCCCAGTCTCTCACTCTCTTCCCCCCAGTCTCTCACTCTCTTCCCCCCAGTCTCTCACTCTCTTCCCCCCCAGTCTCTCACACTCTCTCTTTCCCCCCCGTCGCTCTCTCTCTCTTCCCCCCCGTCGCTCTCTCTCTCTCTTCCCCCCGTCGCTCTCTCTCTCTCTTCCCCCCATCTCTCTCTCTCTCTCTTCCCCCCGTCTCTCTCTTCTCCCCCCCAGTCTCTCTCTCTCTCTTCCCCCCAGTCTCTCTCTTCTCCTCCCCAGTCTCTCTCCCCCCCCCCCCCAGCTCTGTCTCTCTCTTTCCCTCTCTCTCCTTCCCACACAGACAGACAGACAAACTCTTTTATCTATATATAAAAATTATTTCTACTTTTTTCATAACAACATGCCCTCAAAAAAACCCTCGGCACCGCCGGGCACTCCAGCTAGTGTAATATATATTATCAGGGCCACTGCTTTATGACGATGAACTGAAATTGCATATTTATTATGTGAGTGTTAGCAGTGTCTTTGATTTCAAATTATGTGATTAGAACCACAGTTTTGTGGAAATTGTAAATGAGTGGTCTTATTTATTATTATTTGTTTGCTTTGGCAGCAGTAGAAGATCCTGGGTTTTAGGTAGTACTGTAATGAGGTAGGTCCTGGGTTTGGTCGAATGGAGGTGATGGTGCTGGAGCCTGGCAGCATAGTTAGGATTTGTCAGGATGGTAGAAGGTGGTTCTTGTAGTTTAGGTGCATGGGGGCTGTAGCCAGGATTTGAGAGTATTAGGGGGAAGGGCATCAGTATGTCTCAACAATGGTGATTGGTGGGCTGTGGGTGCTCATTTGTGGAGATTCTGCAGTGAGCTAGAAGAGGGGGACCTTGGAGTGTGGAAGTATTGTAGTGTGGGATTCTGGGATGTAGTAGCACTGGGAGGATGCTTCTGGTTTTCTTGGAGAACGAGGGGGAAGGGTCTCAGAGTTTGGAAGAACAGTGGGGTTGTATGTAAAAGTAATGGGGAATCTGTTTGTGGGCAAGGATCAAGACATGTCTGAGTACTAGAAAGCTTGCTCCCTCCAACTGTAAGGAAGTGCTGTCTCCTCAAGATCTCAACCCCTACCTATAACTAATAGCCATAACGGAGACGTGGTTGCAAAGTAGCCGAGGTTGGGAACTAAATATTCCAGGACACACGGGGGAAAAATTCAGTTGTTTGCGCCTCCCATTAGCGCCTTAAGAGGGTGCTAATGGGGCGCAAAGCAACTAGCGCCTGGGCGCGGCGATGTTTGCGCCGCTCGCGAAATTAACTAGACATTTTGCGGCGACGCTAAACACGACTGCCCACGATCTCCTGCGCTGGCAGATCGTGACATCAGTCGAGTGCGCAACGCCCCGTTAGCGTCCCGGACATCAAGTGGCGTCCCCTGCCTTACCGCCTGCGACGACAGGTTGAGGGGAGCGTTATGCTGTCAGAAAGGGACTGGGAGAGAGCGCTATTTAAAGGCGACCGCTTCCTGCCTTTTTTTGTCGGTGACATTTTTTGCACCACGCATTCTGAGAGAGGGAGACTTCTGGAGAGATTCAATGCTGTGTGAAGGAGTTTTGAGTACTGAGCAGCAACTTTGCAGGTTTATTTTGATTTGCCCTTCCTTGCTTTGCCAGTGCTCTGAGGTAGCGCCTCGCTCCTCGGCCTTAAGACAGGTGTGAAGTGCCTGATTTAGCGCTCCAATCACCTCCAGGGGCGATAAAAGCCAAATTTGCTGTCGGAGGCGATAATTAGCGCCAGGCGCTAAACTTTGCGCAGGGCCGATAATGGCACCCCAAACGGGGCAATACTTAATTTTTCCCCCATAACTTTTAGAAGGAATAGGCAAAATGGAAAAGGAGGAGGGGTAGCCCTGATAATAAAGGATGGGATAAAGACAGTAGAGAGAAAGGATCTTGGCTCCGAAAATCAAGAAGTAGAATCAATTTGGGTGAAGCGAAGAAAACAGCAAGGGGCAGAAAACATTGGTGGGCGTTGTTTATAGGCCCCCAAACAGTAGTTGTAATGTAGGGCAAAGTATAAATCAGGAAATTAGAGGCACATGTAACAAGGGTAATACAGTAATCATGGGGGACTTTAATCTACATATAGACTGGACAAACCAAATTTGCAGTAATAGTGTGGAGGATGAATTAATGGAATGTATGCAAGATAGTTTTCTAGATCAGTATGTTGAGGAACCAACTCGGGAACAGGCAATTTTAGATCTAGTATTGTGCAACGAGAAAGGGTTAATTAATAACCTTATAGTAAAGGGGCCTTTAGGGAAGAGTAACCATAATATGATAGAATTTTATGTTGAATTTGAAAGTGACTTAGTTAAATCCAAAACTAGGGACTTAAATCTAAACAAAGCAAACTATGTAGGTATGAGTGGGGAGTTGGGCTAAGGTAGATTGAGAAACTACATTAAAAGGTATGACAGTGGACAAGTAATGGCTAGAATTAAAAAAATTAATACATAATTTACAACAAATATACATTCCTTTAAGGCACAAAAACCCCAGAGGAAAGGTGGTCCAACCGTGGCTAACAAGAGAAGTTAAAGATAGTATTAGATCAAAGGAAGAGGCTTATAATGCTGCCAAAAAGAGTAGTAAGCCTGAGGATTGGGAGGATTTTAGAATTCAGCAAAGGAGGACCAAGAAATTGATAAAGAAAGGGAAAATAGAATATGAGAGTAAACTAGCGAGAGACATAAAAACAGACTGTAAAAGCTTCTATAGGTATTAAAAAAGGAAAAGATTAGTGAAAGTAAATGTGGGTCCCTTACAGGCTTAGACAGGATAAATTATAATGGGGAACAAGGAAATGGCAGAGAAATTAAACAAATACTTTGGACTGGATTTTAATTCAGGGGTGGGCTAGGGTCGTGTAATCCGCATTTCGTGTTATCAACTCGAATCTAAATCGATGTGGGAGATTGATGCGATTTTAACTTAATTGGCCAATTGAGTTCCAACGTGTGGGAACCCATGGCAAATGAGTTTTTCCAGTCTAAAAGTCGCCTCCGATGCCATCATCATTGTTGCTGCATTTAAGGTCTGCAACAAGCCTTGCTTCTTCTGCAGGCTGCCAACCTTTTGGCCTTTCATGTTAGAGGGACCTGGAGGCAGAATGACCAGCGAGAGACCTAGGTCTGCTCCCAGGTTTGATGATGTTGCCTTGCAGGCTTTAGTAGAGGGGGCAAGAGCTCATAAAGAGGTGCTCTTCCCTTCTTCAGGGAGGAAGAAGCCTCCCCAGCAGACCAAGGCTGTGTGGGTCCAGGTGGCTGAGGAGGTCAACTCATTATCAGTAACCCGCAGAACCTGGATTCAGTGCAGGAAGAGGTTTCATGACCTTCTGCGCACTGGAAAAGTGAGTATGCATTTTCCCATCACCCTCTATCTGATCCCCATTGCCTTTCCTCACCAGCACTCAGCTTTAGCAATCTCTTCCTCCACATCCCACTTGACACTGACATCCATGCACCCTTACCCATTCCCTCTCTTTCTATGGTCACATTCACCTAACTATTCGATTATGCAGCCCTCACACTCCCTATCACTGTGATGCTATGAAAACATCTGACAACACACAGGGAGGGCCCTTGGTCTTGCCACCTCACTCCATCTTTGTCTCCTTCTAAGTATCTATGGAATCTCTACACTCACTCCTTCATTCTCACTCAACCTCCACTTGTCTCCCTCATTGCAGGAAAAGATAGCTCACAATAAGCGAGAAAGAGCGAGGACAGGAGGACGGCCACCCCTCAGTAGCCCACCTCACCCCCTGAGAGGAGGCGGTCCTGGAGATCGTAGGAGTACAGGAAGATGCGCAAGTGGGGGGACAGACAGAGGGGTGCATCACAGCAAGCTGGTGACAGAATAGTTTTCCATCTCTCTCACTGACATTGCATGAGTTGCTGATAATGATTCTGAAGCTCTAACAGATGCACTTATGATCATCTGCAATATGCAATGTGCATGTAACCTTGGCATCACATCTCTGACTCTTTCCTTTACTCCCCCACAGAACCATCGCAAGCACCCGCCCCACTAGCCAGGAAGAAGAGCATGAGCCTCAAGACTCCTCAGAGGAAGCTGCAACCTCTGATGGCGCAGCATCAGCAGAATTCAGCACACCCAGCACAGACACTCACACCTTGGTGGAACCTTCGGGACATAGAGTAGTGTTGTCACCTGGTGTATCACAGCTCACAAGTGAACATCAGCAGATTGTGGAGACAGGGACAGCAGTGGGGAGTCCTAGTCGGAGGGCGCAGGACTCTGCCAGCTCGGCTCAGCTGCATGTCGACCCTCTGGATGGACCCAGAGGCATAGGATCAGCGGTGCTGGAACTCCAGGAACAGATGCAGGAGTCTCTGGTAGGTATTGTCTCCAGGGTCGCTGCGAGTGTGGAGCGAATGGAGGAGTCCATAGCGAACATGAGCAGAGCCTTTGTGGAGTCACTGGCGCATGAACGCATCACCATGGAAAGGATGGCAACCTCCATGGAGGTGATAAGTCGCCAGAGTGCAGAAAACATGGTGAGTGTTCAGAATAGAATGACATCTCTGGAGGAGCGATGATCATCTACTGAACAGAGAAACCAGAACTTCATGGAAGTCCTCCTGAATAGGACTGCCAGTGCAGATACGGGTCCCCATGGCCTCCCTGATGTGCAGCAAGGTGCTCTCAAGCCACTTGCAAGCGCTAAGGGGGATCTGACACATGAGAGGGAAGTTGGTGGCAGACATCAAAGAAGTGGGGGCTCCTCTCCAAGCGCTCACACTTCCATGCCACTGCAGAGCCCTCGGTCAGAGCCCTCGGGAAAGGTGTCGAGACAGGAGCAGCAGGAAAGTGAGCGAGGGGCCGCCACAGCTGCTGAAGCCACAGGGGAAACACCACGTAGGAGCACATGTAAGAGAAAGATACTGCACAGTCACAAGGGTAGTCACTTGGGTGAAATTTGATGTTTTCTGTGAAAAAGCCATCAGATGAATAATGTAAATAAAAAATCTGATGGCTACTGCTGTAGTTGTGGCGTGTGTCATTTCGTGAATGGGACTTTCACATTGAGGACTTAGGATTACTTGCAATTGTCAGTATGGTGGTCAAATTGCTAGGAATGGCCATTGTCGATGCTCAGGTAAGAAGCTGCGAGGCAAAAGTGCTTGATTGGCTAGGCTAAGCAAATCTGGCCAAGATGAGTGCGTTCCTTGCACCCAGGCAGCAATGTTCTCGTGCAATGCTGCCGCTGGTTGATGGGCCTCTGCAAGATGTTCATTTTCGCTCTCCTCCTCCTCATCTGAGGAGGATATGTGACGAGCCACTTGGTCCTCAGGAATCTGCAAGCCACGACGCTGTGCCATGTTGTGAAGTGCACAGCAAACCACGACGATTCTGGAGACCCTGGCTGCTGAGTACTGCAGGGCTCCACCTGGATGGTTTGCTCGATTATGGCTCTGGTGGACATATGGCTGGAGTTGTAGCTCTCCTCAGCTTCGTTGGATGGGCTCCTCAACGGCGTCTTTAGCCACGTCTTCAGGGGATAGCCCTTGTCTCCAAGTAGCCATCCATTAAGTTGGTCTGGTGGACAGAATAGCGGAGGCACACTAGACTGGCGCAGTATGAAGGAGTCATGGCAACTGCCAGGGTACTTGGCACAAACATGCAACATTTCCTTCTTGTGGTCACACACCAGCTGAACGTTAAGGGAGTGGAAGCCCTTGCGGTTGATAATAATACCTGGATTGTGATGGGGTGCCTTAAAGGCCACATGTGTACAGTCAACGATGCCCTGCACCCTTGGAAAGCCTGCCAGATTAGCTAATCCAACCGCACGCGCTGTGACACTGGCTTGATCCTTGATGAAATGGATGTGATTGTGTGCGATGGCAAAGAGGGCATCAGTTACCTGCGTTATGCAAGTGTGTGCGGCTGCCTGGGAGATGCCGCTGATGTCTGCTGCTGATCCCTGGAATGAGCCTGAGGCAAAAAAGTTGAGTGCGGTGGTGACTTTGACGGCCACTGGTAAGGGTTGTCCACCTGGTCCTCTGGCCTGCAGGTGTTGTTGCAGCATTGCGCAGATGTCACCCACTACCTCTCGTGAAAGTCGGAGCCGCCTTTGGCACTGCTGCTCAGACATGTTGAGGTAGCTGACCCTGTGTCTGTAGACCCTGTTTGGGGGGTATCTCCTGTGCCGACGGGCTTCCATGCGCTGGCCCCTTCTGGCCTGTGCAGCTTCAGGTGGGTGAGCAGCAGCTTGGCGCTCCTGCTGGTGCTGTTTTTCCTGGTTCTGCTGGTGCCACGGCTGGTCTTCGTCCTCATCTAATGTCCAGAAGGGAAGGTAATAAATGGCTCCCATGCTTCTGGTATATGCCTCTGTTGAGGAAGCGCTCAGTGAAGGTGGCGAGAGGGGTTTCCCAGGAGGTCACACTGGAGATGGGTGTCAGGCTCCAAACTTCCACAGCTGTGGTTATGCCTTCTAAAAGTTCCCCCAGACCCGAGACAACAAAGTCCTGCCACCTGCAAATGATGGCTGATCAAATCTCCTCTTTAATGGTTGAGCTGCAGCTGATCGTCAGCAATCCAATTGTGCTCCCGCCAGGTTTCACCGTCGTGTTTCAGAACAGGAGTGTTTCACGTGGGAAAAGGGTTAAAATCGCAAAGGCCTTTCAAAATGACATTATAGAGGCAATTTAGTGCTTGTTAAGGGCCTTAATTGCCTATCCCGCCTCTTGGAGGAGGGACGGAGATGGGACCATTAGACACGAATTAATGAAAATTGCTTGGAGGCGGGGTTGGGCCCGCCCACCAGTTTTTGCAATTTTAACCCCCCACACGCCTCCAATCCCGCCTCCATGGCCCAATGAAAATCCTGCCCTTTGTGTCTGTCTTCACGGATGAAGACGCAAAAAACTTCCCGGAAATAGTGGAGAACCAAGGGTCTAGTGAGAATGAGGAACTGAAAGAAATTAATATTAGTAAAAAAGTAGTACTGGAGAAATTAATGGGACTGAAAGCCGATAAATCCCCTGGACCTGATGGCCGACATCCTAGGGTTTTGAAAGAGTTGGCTACAGAAATAGTGGATGCATTGGTTGTCATTTTCCAAAATTCCATAGATTCTAGAATGGTTCCCACGGATTGGAAGGTGGCAAATGTAACCCCACTATTTAAGAAAGGAGGGAGAGAGAAAACGGGGAGCTACAGACCAATTAGCCTGACATCAGTGGTAGGGAAAATGCTAGAATCTATTATTAAGGACGTGGTAACAGGGATCTTAAAAATAATAATAGGATTGGGCATAGTCAACACGGATTTATGAAAGGGAAATCGTGTTTGACAAATCTGTTCAGAATTTTTTGAGGTTGTAACTAGCAGAATAGATAAGGAGGAACCAGTGGATGTAGTGTATTTGGATTTTCAGAAGGCATTCGATAAGGTGCCACGCAAGAGTTTATTAAACAAAATTAGGGCTCATGGGTTTGGGGGTAATATACTAGCATGGATTGAGGATTGGTTAATGGACAGAAAAGAGAGAGTAGTAATAAATGGGACATTTTCAGGTTGGCAGGCTGTAACATTTAGAAGAATGAGAGGTGATCTCATTGAAACATACAACATTCTTACAGAGCTTGACAGGGTAGATGCAGGGAGGATGTTTCCCCTGGCTGGGGAGTCTAGATCCAGGGGGCACAGTCTCAGACTAAGGGGTTGGCCATATAGGACTGAGATGAGGAGAAATTTCATCACTCAGAGGGCGGTGAATCTTTGGAATTCTCTACACCAGAGGGCTGTGGAGGCTCAGTCATTGAGTATATTCAAGATATAGATGGATAGATTTTTGAATATTAAGGGAATAAAGGGATATGGGGATAGAGCAGGGAAGTGGAGATGAGGTAGATCAGCCATGATCTTATTGAATGGCGGAGCAGGCTCGAAGGGCTAAATGGCCGACTCCTGCTCCTATTTCTTATGTTCTAACTGAATAATGTACTCTTCATAAATAGTGCGAGAGAAGCTATACAAACTAATAACTGAAAACATCACCAGAGGTTCAAACGAACCTTGCTATACCACAAAGAACTAAAACACACAAAAACAACAATATAAAAATAGCAACAACCTTCAACAAGAAAAACATGCTAACTTTACAAAGCACGCATATCCTCTTATACACATCACATATGAAGTCACTGACTACCTGCACAAACAATTAAATCTCACATATTCATTACACAAACTACATCACGATTTACCTCTCCCACAGTCAAACCATACCACCTCTAACACTCTACAAAAATATTTAGGGTTAGGCTTTGCTATGAACAACGAATGAATGGCGGCAGCCGTTCGTTTGACTTGAACTTGTGTATAGACTTTCTATGGGGTTTTGCACGGCAAATTGCTGTCAGCAGGACATCAAAATGGCACCGTGCCCTCTACAGGGCATCTGGGACCTGTGTGAACAGAGAAAGCGACTGTGTGTCTCCTTAAACAATCAGATTGAAGGATTGTGAAATAAACAGCGCAAGGACTGAGAAGGAAGTGTTAAAGAGTGGCCGAATTCGATGTCAAATCAGGTACAGAAAGAGAAATAAAGAGGAAAGAAAGATTAGATTAATAGAGAGATAAAAGAGACAGAAAGAAAAAAGGTAAAAAAATGTATTCACTTTACAAAGTACTCACGTTAAAAAAAAAATCTCCAACCATAATTAAAAGCTGCAGGGATGAGACGCTACACTGTAAAAGTTAATTTTCAGTGCCAGAGAGGTTATTTGGCAGTAATTAAGACTTACCATGCCGTTAAAAGGGTACTTAGACTGGAATAGACAAGCCCTAACTTTCTGTGGTGAATTTAGTCCGTATCTACGACGTCAGAACAGGAACTTCACGCCGTTCAATACATTTGAATGGGGAGCCAGACGGCGAGATGCCATTTTTGCGCAGCTTACGGAGAGGCGGCATATCACGGACAGCAACTTCCAGATTTTCACCTTTAATTGTGCTTGTGTGCTCACCGGAGGTTGCTGTCTGATTTGCACATTGTTTGCCTCACCGTTATTTTCACAGCAAAATCCGGCCCAATATTGTGAGGTAACTGTTGTGTCCGTGTATAATAAGATACAGGCTGCAGGAGAACGGTACAACAGGTGTTTACTCAACGTGGCTCACACTGGAACTGATCTGTACAGATTACTACTCAGGGCTATATACAGGTGTGGTCACTGCCGGTACTGCAGTATACATGAGCTGTAAAAGATAGTTCCCCCCTTAAAAAGGTATATACATTACAATTCCCCTTTTAGATTAACAGTACCATAACACTCATTTAACAATTAAATATCAAACTAATTACAATTAACACTTTTAACATGCAACATTAGCTGAAAATAGTCTATTTATAGATTCAGTCTTTGGGGAGGCTTCCTGATCCTTTCTGGATAGCGCCTTTCCCGAGTGTCTTGCTCTTGGCGCGGAGGCGATTCTGGCCCCCTGTCGTCGGTTGGTTCATCAGCTTCCGATGCTACTGTTTCTGGGGTAGATGCGACCTGTACGTCGGGTTCATCACCAGGTACGTATGGGCGAGGCATGGGGTTGACTTGTTCCTGTGACTCTAGGATCTGGTCAGCATGGCGTCTCATGATGCTCTCCCCAACGTCCACTGTGTACATTAGTGGGCCCTGCCGTGTGCATATCGTTCCTGGCTGCCATTTTTCTGTTCAGTAGTCGCGGGCCAAGACTGGTTCCCCTACATTGAAGCTCCTTGTTGGCTTCTCATTGAGGTGCTGGAATTGCTTACTCTCAACATCTCTTCGTACGTTTGGTCTGAGCAAATCCAGGCGAGATCTTAACCTTCGGTTAAAGAACATCATGGCTGGGGCCTGGTTGGTGACTGCATGTGTCGCATTCCGGTAGGCGAACAGGAAATTGTCCACCTTGTGCTGCAGCGGAATGTTGTCATTGTACATAGCCTTTATTGCCTTCTTAAAGGTTTGTACGAACCTCTCAGCCAATCCATTTGTGGCTGGATGATACGGGGCGGATGTGTAATGCCTTACCCCATTCTTTTTCAAGAACCTCCGGAACTCTTCGGACACAAACTGTGGTCCGTTGTCGGAGCAAATCTGTTCTGGCAATCCATTCCTGGCAAAAATGGTCCGTAGGACTGCAATAGTTTTCTCCGTGGTGGTGGAGGACATTTTGATGACCTCAGGCCATTTCGAGTGCGCATCCACGGCTATTAAAAACATTGAGTCCATGAATGGACCAGCAAAATCAATATGCACCCGTTGCCATGGAGATGAGGGCCACTCCCATGGGTGTAGAGGGGCCTGTGGTGGTGCATTTTGGACTTTCTGGCATCCTGAGCAGCTCTTGGTCAGGTCCTCGATTTGTTTATCGATTCCCGGCCACCACACATAAGCCCTGGCTAGGCTTTTCATTTTTACCCCTCCCAGATGACCCTCATGAAGCTCATTGAGCACTCTATCCCTTAACTTGGGTGAAATTACCACTCGGGATCCACACATCAAGGTCCCCCGGCACACTGACAGCTGTTCTCTCCTTGTCGAGAATGCTGGCAACAGTGAGTCGCCATGTGCTGGCCATCCCTTCACCGTCAAATCATATACCCGAGACAGTGTCGGGTCATTTCGGGTTTCCTTTTCGATACAAGCGTTAGTTACCGGTAGGTATTCAACTGTAGTGGAATGGAATATTTCGACAGGATCCACTGCTGGTGCTTCCTCCGCAGTAGGCAGTGGCAGGCGTGATAGCCCATCAGCATTTCCATGCTGTTTCGTGCCCTTATATTCAATCTCATAGTGGTGCGCCCCTAGAAAAAGTGACCATCTTTGTAGTCGTTGCGCAGTCATCACCGGAACGCCCTTCTTCGGATTAAAAATGGAGACAAGAGGCTGGTGATCAGTCAGCAAGGTGAATTTCTGCCCGTGCAGATAGTGATTGAACTTTTTCACTCCCCACACTAGGCTGAGGGCCTCCCTGTCAATCTGGGCGTAGTTACGCTCGGCTGAGGTTAGTGATCGTGAAGCAAAGGCTATTGGTCTTTCTGAGCCGTCCGAGAATTTGTGCGACAGCACCGCTCCAATGCCGTAGGGTGACGCATCAAATGCCAACCGAATTGGTAATGCTGGGTTGTAATGGGCCAATACCTCTTTCAATGTGATTAGTGTTTTGCTCTTCTGGAAAGCTCGTCTACATTCGTCACTCCACTTCCATGGCACCCCAGTTTGCAGTAGGGTGCTCAGTGGGTGTAGTATTGTAGACAAATTTGGCAAGAACTTATGGTAGTAGTTTACCAGCCCGAGGAACGACCTCAGTTGTGACACATTTTCCGGTGCTGGAGCCTTGACTACTGCCTCAATCTTCTCTGGGGACTTATGTAACCCCTCTTTATCGATAACGTGGCCACAATACGAGATCTGTTTTCTAAAAAACTCGCATTTGGGGCGGTTAGCTCGGAGCCCATATTCCTGCAATCTAGTGAGCACCTGCTCCAGGTTGGCAAGGTGATCACTGTCATTTTTGCCCGTGACCAGGATGTCGTCCAAATAACACTGGGTCCCTGGGATCCCTTGCAGGACTTGTTCCATTGCCCTCTGCCAAAAAGCCGGAGCTGATGCTACCCTGAATACCAGCCGGATGTATTGGTAGAGACCTTTATGGGTGTTGATTGTGAGGTATTTTTTTTTGATGCTTCTTCTACCTCCATTTGCAGATACGCCTGGGCCAGATCAATCTTAGTGAAGCGTTTCCCTCCAGATAGCGAGGCAAAAATATCTTCAATCCGCGGAAGTGGATATTGTACGGTGTGAAGGACCGGGTTCACTGTTACCTTAAAGTCCCCACAGATGCGAACCTTCCTTGGTTCCCCAGGCGTCCTGCTCAATGACTTTTTCATCACAGGGACGATGGGTGTAGCCCACTCGCTCCAGTCTACCTTGGACAGTACACCTGAACGTTCCAGACTCTCCAGCTCTGCTTCGACGGCTGGGCGGTTCGCATAAGGTACCGGTCTGGCCTTAAAAAATTTTGGGCTTGCGTTTTCTTCAATTTTAATCGTCGCTGTCATGCCTTTTAGTGTTCCAAGTCCTTGCTGGAACACTTCTTTCGCGTCAGTTAGGATCTTTGACAGTCGCCCAGGTGTGACGTCGTCATCCTTTTTGTCAGCCACAGTCAGTGCCTGTATGGAATGCCAATCCAGTTGTATTTTCCGGATCCATTCACGTCCCAGTAATGGTGGTCCTCCATCTTGCAATACATACAGGTCTAGTTTTGGTGTTTCCTTACCGTTATATATAACGGTCACCCTTATTTTTCCTTTGGGGTAGACTTTTTGCCCCGTGTACGTCTTCAAAATAATTTTTGTGTCTCTCAAGGGTATGTGTGAGAATAGCCGCTCGTAGTCCCGTCGGTTTATGACTGTTAGGGCTGATCCTGTATCCAATTCCATCTTTACCTGGACTCCTGCTATCTTGAGAGTGACCCAAATGGTTCGGTGATCCTCCGTTGTGATCACATTATGTAGTTTCAGACAACTCAGTTCCCTGCTTTCGGAGTCGTTATCACTCTTTTGTTCATCTGAACTATTCTCCGTCATCTTATGTACCTTCTTGCACTTTCCTTTGGTAGGTTTCTTATTGCTGGTTTTCTTTCCCGACCTGCAGACTCGTGCTATGTGTCCTACTTTTCCACACTGTCTGCACACTTTGTCTTTGAACCAGCAATCATTCTGGTCGTGTGTTGTTCTGCCGCAGCGATAGCACTTCTCTGTTCCATATGACATTTCGTTTGTGCCATATTCTTGCGGTCTCTGTTGCATCTCTGTAGTGCCCCGTGCTGCTGCTTCATATGATACCGCAATGCTGAAAGCCTTTTCCAACGTAAGGTCCTTTTCAGAAAAAGCCGTTTCTGGGTTCCTTCACTTTGAAGCCCACACACAAACTTGTCCCTTAAGGTATCTGCCAGTCCCCCTCCAAACTAGCAGTGTTTCGATAGTTTGCGCAGTTCTGTTAAATAATCAGCACTGCTTTCATCCTTATGCTGGTTCCGTTTGTGAAACTTGAATCTTTCTGCTATCAGCAGCGGTGTGGGGTTTAAATGTTCCTGTAGTATCGTTACTATGTCTTCAAAACTCTTTTCCATTGGCTTCGTTGGGGTTACTAGATTTAGTAATAAACCATACGTCTTTGCACCCATTAAATTCAACAATACCGACGCTTTCTTGTCATCTGCCACCTCATTTGCCTTGCAGTATACCTCTATTCGTTCGACATATGTAGTCCAATCTTCGACTTCATTGTCAAATGCGGTGATACTGCCACTCTTCGGCATTTTGGGTGTGGTTTAAAATGGCGTCTCCCAATGGCTTAAAATGGCGTCTCCCGTGCTTTCCTTCCTCCCCCGCTGCTGCCAACGCCGCTCCCGGCGGTTCTCGTTGCAATGGCGGCGCCCTGTAGGTTTCGCGCGCTTCTCCTGCGCTGCTGCCAACGCCGCTCTCGGCGGTCCTCGTGGCAATGGCGGCGCCTCGCGGGTTTCTGCACGTCACTCTCTCCCTCGCTTCGACGCTGTTCGGCCCCTGAACACCGGCTGCGCCCTGTGCGCTCTGCCCTCTCTCTCTCTCCCCCGTCAACGCTGCTCGGCCCTTTGCTGTGTCGCTCGGTCGGGCTCTAGCCCACCGCTGTCCGGGAAGGGTCTGCGC
Source organism: Somniosus microcephalus (assembly GCF_052327205.1). Classification (NCBI taxonomy): domain Eukaryota; kingdom Metazoa; phylum Chordata; class Chondrichthyes; order Squaliformes; family Somniosidae; genus Somniosus; species Somniosus microcephalus. Next base: position 32,035,822 of record NC_141012.1, on the reverse strand, counting down.
ACTACCTGTTGCCAGCCCGTTTCGTTGGACCACCTCGACTGGAAAGCCAAGCCTGGCTCTCGACAGCCTCCCCCGCAATTCTCGAGTCTCTGCTGGATGACTGGGCGGTTGCCCGTGGTCGACACCCGAGTCTCTGGCCTTGACCTCCAATCCACTGATCTCCAGGAACAAATCCCCGGGAGGTGATGCAGAGTTGCAGGTAGGTTCGAACTTGCCTTGTCGCCAATGTTGTGTCCGTGTATAATAAAGACACAGACTGCAGGAGAACAGTACAACAGGTGTGTACTCAACATGGCTCACACTGGAACTGATCTGTATAGATTACTACTCAGGGCTATATACAGGTGTGGTCTCTGCCGGTACTGCAGTATACATGAGCTGTAAAAGATAGTTCCCCCCTTAAAGGTATATACATTACAGTAACTACATCAGCATTGAGTACAATATAAAGACCTGAGAGTAGTGCGACCATATTACATACAAGACATGTTTACTAGATAACAATCAACAAAGGCAAATTAATTATCTAAAAGGTCACAGCAACATTCAATTTGGAGGATAGAGTCCTTAAATAAAGCACTTCAGGAATGAAGCAACAACGATGTGCTTTAATCAGCCCTCAATGATTCCCATTGCAGAGATGAATGATGCACATCGCAATGATGTTTAATTGAAGCAAAAATACCGCTTTATAATGAAGAGGTCCAACTACAAATTTCGCTCCAGCATGAATGTAGGCTGCACCTGTTGTACCCATTGAATCTATGACATAGATTGTGCAGCATATAAACTTCAGAAAAATATGGACAAAAATTTAATTTCCGCTGTCCACTCGCACCCCCCTCCCCTTCTCAAGTTCAACCATTTACTACAAATACCATAAAGGGAAATTTTATTTGGGAGCGGGATTCAGGTTAGCGGGGTACGGGATGAACGCTAAATGTGCCCGACCTCGGCAGCGTGGCCTAGGTAATTATAACTCCTGGGCTGCATCTGTTTGGCGCCGGTCAGCTACCCGCCCGAAATGGGTGAGAAGTAGCAGCTAGCTGGTGAGTGGGAGCAGAGGCTCGAGTGGCAGGAAGCTGCTGACTGGCATCAAAGGAAGGCTCGCCAGCAAGAAAGTAAGTCACAGGGAGGAGGTTTTGGGAGGGTCGCGCAGGAGGGAACAGGAGCCCGGGGCAGGGGGTGTCTAAACTCTCCTTGTGTGGCTCAGAGGTGCACTCCTGCCCCTGCTGGCCCCACAAGGAAAGTTAAAAAAAAGTAGCTAAAATGGCCTCTGTTAAGTCTGTGTGTTCTAGTTATGGTTAATAAGAATCACTGCACACAGACCACAAGAGTAAATTCAACAGGTCTTTACTAGTCGGAGGTCAGGCTGAACTAAAAGATACAAGACGCTATACAGGCTTATATACCAGAGTGGTCACTACCGGTATTACAGTACACAGGGGCTCTTAAAGGTACATACACTACAATTCCTCCCCTTTTAGATAATTAGTACATAACATTTTAAGTAATCATTAATTAACATGTTTACAAGAACAATAATCTACACATTTGCTGCAGTTAATCAATTATAAGTCAGTCTCTCTGGAGGCTTCCTGACTCGGTCCGGATAACGCCTCGGTGGTGTAGTAGTTTTCGGTGGTGTAGTAGGTTCTTTTGGCAAGGTCGATTCGGCTTGAATGCCAGTGTCGGGTTCATCTGGTTCCAGTATCACCGGATCGGAGGTAGATACTATGGGTATCTCTGCTTCATCATTAGGCGTATAGAGTTGTGGTGTAGGTTGTCCCTTTTCGGATGACTCTATGATCTGGTCAGCATGGCGCCTTATTATACTTTCACCAATGTCCACGGTATACATCAGCGGTCCTAGTCGTGTGCAAATAGTTCCAGGCTGCCATTTCTCGGTACGGTAGTCCCGGGCCAAAACTTGTTGACCTATCTGGAAGGTTCTAGTTGGCCTTTCATTCATGCCTTGAAATTGCCGGTTCTCTACGTCCCTTCTGATGTTTGGCTTGATCAAATCCAGCCGGCATCTTAGTCTTCTATTGAAAAACATCATGGCGGGAGTTTGGTTTGTAACCACGTGTTGCATTCCTGTACGCAAACAAGAAGTTATCTACCTTATGTTGTAGATTTATGTCTTCATTACCCATGGCCTTTATGGCCTTCTTGAAGGTCTGGACAAACCTTTCAGCTAATCCATTGGTGGCGGGATGGTATGGGGCGGACGTGTAGTGCTTAACCCCATTGTTCTTTAAGAACTTCCTGAATTCTTCGGACACAAATTGCGGTCCATTATCAGAACAGATCTGTTCCGGCAGCCCATTCCTGGCAAATATGGTCCTTAATACTGTGATGGTTTTTTCCGTGGTGGTGGAGGACATCTTTATTACCTCCAGCCACTTGGAGTGTGCATCCACCGCGATTAAGAACATTGAGTCCATAAATGGACCAGCAAAGTCGATATGTACCCTTTGCCATGGAGATGAGGGCCACTCCCATGGATGTAGAGGGGCTTGTGGTGGGGCGTTTTGGACCTTCTGGCATCCTAGACAGCTCTTGGTCATTTCTTCGATGTCTCCATCGATACCTGGCCACCACACAAACGCTCTGGCTAGGTTCTTCATTTTCACTCCACCCAGATGCCCCTCGTGAAGCTCCTTTAGCACTTTATACTGGAGTTTGGGTGGAATCACCACTCTGGATCCGCACATCAAGGTTCCTCGGCACACTGACAGCTGTTCTCTTCTTTGCGAGAATGCTGGCAACAGTGGTTCGCCATGTGCTGGCCATCCCTTCACCGTTAAATCGTAGACTCGTGAGAGAGTCGGGTCATTTCTCGTTTCCTTTTCAATGGTAGAATTTGATACTGGTAGACATTCCACTATGGTTGAGTGGAACATCTCCACTGGGTCCACTGTAGGCGCCTCTTCTACCGTTGACAACGGTAGGCGCGATAAACCGTCAGCATTCCCATGCTGTTTTGATCCTTTGTATTCTATGTCATATTGGTGTGCCCCTAGGAAAAGGGACCACCTCTGTAGCCTTTGCGCTGTCATAATGGGAACGCCCTTTTTAGGGTTGAATATGGATACCAACGGCTGGTGGTCTGTCAGCAGTGTAAACTTCTGGCCCTGCGGGTAATGATTAAACTTCTTTACTCCCCACACAAGGCTGAGAGCCTCCCTATCTATCTGAGCATAGTTGCGCTCAGCGGAGGTCAATGATCTGGATGCAAATGCGACTGGCCTTTCCAAGCCATTTGGCAACTTGTGTGAGAGTACTGCTCCAATACCATAAGGAGAAGCATCACAAGCTAAACGAATAGGTAGCGTTGGGTTGAAGTGAGCCAACACTTCCTCTGAGGTGATCAATGCCTTGCTTTTGCGAAAGCCCTTCTCACAGTCCTCGCTCCACTTCCATGGTACTTCTTTCTGCAAAAGAGCATTCAGCGGGTGCAGCACCGTGGATAGATTTGGCAGAAACTTATGGTAATAGTTAATCAACCCGAGGAACGACCTCAACTGGGATACATTTTCCGGAGCGGGAGCCTTCACAACAGCTTCGATCTTGTCAGGTGACTTGTGCAGCCCCTCCTGGTCAATGACATGACCACAGTACGAGATCCGTTTCTGAAAGAACTCACATTTCTGGCGATTAACTCGAAGTCCATATTCCTTCAATCTGGTGAGCACCAGTTTCAAATTTGCAAGGTGTTCCTCATCGTCATCTCCTGTAATCAGGATATCGTCCAAGTAACATTGAGGGCTTGGAATTCCCTGTAATACCTGCTCCATGGCCCTCTGCCAAATTGCCGGAGCCGAAGCCACTCCAAAAACCAGTCTATTATATCGATACAAGCCTCTGTGCGTGTTGATTGTGAGATACTGGCGCGACTCTTCCTCAACTTCCATCTGTAAGTACGCTTGCGCCAGGTCTATCTTGGTGAAGTGTTTCCCGCCAGACAATGAAGCAAAGATATCCTCAATCCGCGGAAGCGGATATTGCACCGTGTGAAGCACTGGATTAACTGTGATCTTGAAGTCTCCACAGATGCGGACCTTCCCCGGTTCCCCTGGCTTGTTACTCGATGAACGCTTCATGACGGGAACAATGGGCGTGGCCCACTCACTCCAGTCCACCTTAGACAGTACTCCTGAACGTTCTAGCCCTTCCAGCTCAGCTTCCACAGCAGGTCGTATCGCATAAGGTACCGGTCTGGCTTTGAAAAATTTTGGGTTTGCATGTTCTGTAATCTTGATTTTTGCCTTAATTCCTCTCAGTGTTCCCAGTCCCTGTTGGAACACCTCTTTAGCCTCATCCAATATTCTGGACAATCGTTCAGGTTTGACATCTTTTTTTCCGGAATCTACCGTTATTGCTTTTAGGGAGTGCCAGTCCATATTTATTTTCCTGATCCACTCCTGTCCCAGAAGTGGTGGACCTCCCTCAGGTAGTACATATAAGTCCATTCCTTGGTGTTCTTTGCCCTTGTGTATCACCTTGACTTTTATCTTTCCGATGGGGTATACTCTTTGCCCCGTGTATGTCTGCAATACTATCTCCGTATCCCGTAGGGGAATATGTGTGAATAACCTTTTGTAATCTTGCTTATTCATGACCGTCAACGCCGATCCGGTGTCCAATTCCATCTTCACTTGGACTCCTGCTATCTGCAGTGTGACCCAGATAGTTTGTAGGTCAGCTTCCTTACTCACATTGTGAATTCTCAGACTACCCAGTTCCTTGCTGTTGGAGTCTGAATCCGAATTCTGTTCATCCAAACTCTTCTCAGCCACCTTATGTACCTTTCTGCACTTTTCCTGCGGTGACTTTTTGTTGCTGGTCTTCTTTCCTGACCGGCATACTTTAGCTATGTGACCAAGCTTGCCACATTTTCTACATTCCTGATTTTTAAACCAGCATTGGTTCTGATCGTGTGTTGTCTTTCCACAACGATAACATTTCGCTGTACCCAAAGCCATTTGATCTACGCTGAGTACCGCTGCCTTCAGCTGCATTTCCGCAGTGCCTCTCGCTGCGGCTTCGTGTGATGCTGCAATAGTGACAGCCTTATCAAGTGTAAGATCATTCTCTTCAAGCAGCCGCTTTTGTGTTCCTTCTTTCGACAATCCACACACGAATTTGTCTCTCAGTGCCTCTGTCAGTCTTTCCCCAAACTGACAGTATTTCGCTAGCTTACGCAGTTCAATTAAATACCCCGCGTTGCTTTCCTCTTTCAGTTGCGTTCTCGCATAAAATTTAAATCGTTCCGCTAACATCAGCGGTGTGGGGTTCAAATGATTTCTCAGGACAGCAACAATTTTAGCGAAAGCCTGATCCGCCGGTTTAGCTGGTGATAGAAGATGCTTCAATAGCCTGTATGTCTTCGCACCCATTGAGTTTAGTAAGGTTAGTGCTTTATCTTCATCTGATATTTTATTTGCCTTACAATAAATCTCTATGCGTTCTACATACGTGGCCCAATCTTCAACATCGGGATCGAAATCGTTGATGTTACCACGCTTAGGCATCCTTGCAATCTTCTTGAGAAACAAAAAGAAATTTTTTTTTTTTTTCAAAATGGCGGTTTCCCGCGCTTGTCTTCTTCCCCCTACGAAAATGGCGGCTTCCCGCGTTTGCCTTTCTCCCCCGCTGGCTGTAATGGCGATTGCCGTATTGCTGCGTTCGCCCTCCCCAGTGGCTCTCAAATCGTGCCTCCCAGCCCCTCTTGCAGTCCGGTCCTTTCCCCCGGCTGCGGCTGAGTTCTCCGCGGTTTTTAAAAAAAAATTATTTCGCGCCTCGCGGCCTCGGTAGCTGCCCGGCCTTTTTCCCCGGTCGCAGTCGAGCTCTCTCTCAGCGCTGTTGTGTCTCCCAGCCCGCTTGCAGCCCGGTCTTTTACACCGGCTGCGTTTGCATTCACCGCGGCTCCCGTGCCTTACGCTGCCCCAGTCTCAGCGCCTCTGGCCCCGACTTCTGTCCGGCTCTTTTCCCCGGCCGTGGTCGAGTTCTCCGCCCTTATATCCTCCGTTTTTCCCTCCCCTACTTCACAGCCAACGTGGCCGACTTGCTGCTCGTCGCTGATCGGCTTACCCACCACCGTGATAGAAGGGATGATCACTGCCTGTTGCTGATGGAAGGCTTCGTGTCAGGATTCTTCCTTGCTCTTCAGACCCGAGTCTTTTCTCAGCAGGATGATGAGGGCGGATGCCTCTTCTCGACGCCCGTTAAACTGCCTTGGATATATCTCTGCCGCAGGGTAAGATCGTCTTCGTCGCCACTGTTAAGTCTGTGTGTTCTAGTTATGGTTAATAAGAATCACTGCACACAGACCACAAGAGTAAATTCAACAGGTCTTTACTAGTCGGAGGTCAGGCTGAACTAAAAGATACAAGACGCTATACAGGCTTATATACCCGAGTGGTCACTACCGGTATTACAGTACACAGGGGCTCTTAAAGGTACATACACTACAGCCTCTTCTGGTCCAAGACCTTCTTGTCGCTGTCTTTACGAGGTAGGAAAGCCACAGAGGCTTCCTCTCTCAGGCCAGAGTTAAAATTGCAGTCAGGGTCCAATGACATTATCAGACCCCGATCCGCAAATTTAAAGAAGAACCCTGACAGCTTTAGCCAGATGCCTTTGCCGCCTGCTTTGACGAGCAGCTTACTAATGGAATACGGTGGGTTCCAGGGACGTTGGCAGCTAAGCAGCACGGTCAATTTCCATTGGGCGGTTAGGGTTAAAATCGCTCCTCATATGTCTTAGCAAAAAGAAATTACAACAAAATTATTCCATTATCAACAGCCAGAAAACCTGGACTCCAAATTCATGAGGACCCGAGTTGGAATCCATCTTTGACTGACATTCAAACATTTCTTGATAGGGCCTCTAAATGGAGAAGTTTCTCCCAAAGGTAGGATGTTTGGAAAAATACTATAAACAATCCCATTCCTCACTATGATAGTGCCTATTACACAGTTATAATATGCCACTAACACTGCATGCAGCAAGAAGATCTGAAAGGGTTATTACTAGTCCTAGCCCCTTTAGGGCTACCCCGGATCAGGCGTATTCCCCAAACGTTCACTTTCAACTAAAGTTTGAGGTAGCCGAATCCTAATGACGCTTAATTGGGTCTAAAGGTCCAGACTATCTCTCCCTAAAAGGAAAGGAACAACCTGAAGATGTTACCATCCTCCAGATAGCACTTTTAATAAGTTTAGCTAGACTGTAACGTTCCGGATATTATGAGGGTCTGGAAAACTTCTCCAGAATTCTGCAACTCCTCACCAGAGTATACAGAGATTGAGTTTGTGAGTTTGATACAGAAGTATTATGTGAGACAATTCTAAAAATATATAGGTTTATTAAAGAACCGACATGTAATTTACAGTTGGTGATTCAATCACAGCATTAACAGTTCCAAAAACAGAAATCTTACAATTCTATTATCAGAGATCCTTATTCTCAAATCTTAACTTCTCTAGTTTTACAGTTCTTAGTTTATTCCAGGATATCCAACAAAATCAAATACAATACCTTGATCCCCAAGATACAAAGAGTTGTAGACTTACAGAGCTTGCCTCTGAAGCCTGAGAATCGCTTTGCCCCTTTACAGCGAATCTATCATCGCATTTGAAAATTCAATTTTTATACCTTTTTGCAGTGGTATTTCCTTTGAAGTTTTCTGCTGATGTAAGCTAATTATCTCTAGTCATTTTTCTGTTGACCCCTGCTATTTTTAGTTAGATCAGCTTGTAGCATTAAGAATTATGTCTCTACCCTGAGGTGTTCAAAGCTTATCATAAAAAACGGTGTGGAGCAGGTGCATCTATTTCATGTCATTCTTACCAAAGTCTTCTGTTTGTATCTTTTTATGACGTGTAAATTAAAAACACCTCAACCGGGTGCACCATTGTCTTCTTAGTTACCTCAACTGGTGGTAACACAGACTCGTGTTTCCCGTGTTTCATTTGATGTCATTTTTACGAAGGCATATGTTTCTTTAATTTTCTGTGTTTCTTTCCGAAGTGTTGATTTAAGACACCTTAACAGGGTATACCATTGTGTTCTTTCCAAGGCTTCAGACTTTCAGGAACCTCCAACCTCCTGTTTCAATAAGACTGTTGGTTCAGTGTCAACAACTTATCTTATCTCAATAGCCTGTATGCTATTTACAGCTTCTCCATTGTTAGGTTTTTAGATTTTCAAGCCCAGTTTGTCAGAATTCTTTTATAGAATGGTGTATTTTTCTGAATTGCTACATCTGAATCTGTATATTGCTTATTCCTTATTCCTTCACAGATCACTCAGTTGTAACAAACCGCTACAAAAAACAATAAAAAGAATGAAACTGGACGGACCACCCGGCATCGACCTCGGCACCGGCTACGGACACGGCAACAGCACACGCAGCCCAGTCGACCCTGCAAAGTCCTCCTCACTAACATCTGGGGAATTATGCCAAAATTGGGAGAGCTGTCCCACAGACTAGTCAAGCAACAGCCTGACATAGTCATACTCACAGAATCATACCTTTCAGCCAATGTCCCAAACTCCTCCATCACCATCCCTGGGTATGTCCTGTCCCACCGGCAGGACAGACCCAACAGGGGTGGCAGCACAGTGGTATACAGTCAGGAAGGAGTGGCCCTGGGAGTCCTCAATATTGACTCTGGACCCCATGAAGTCTCATGGCTTCAGGTCAAGCATGGGCAAGGAAACCTCCTGCTGATTACCACCTACCACTCTCCCATAGCTGATGAATCAGTACTCCTCCATGCTGAACACCACTTGGAAGAAGCACTGAGGGTAGCAAGGGCACAGAATGTATTCTGGGTGGCTCGGTAGCACCACTACTGACCGAGCTGGCCGAGTCCTGAAGTAAATAACTGTCAGTCTGGGCCTGCGACAGGTGGTGAGAGAACCAACACGAGGGAAAAACCTACTTGATCTCGTCCTCACTAATCTACCTGTCACAGATGCATCTGTCTATGACAGTATTGGTAGCAGTGATCACCGCACAGTCATTGTGGAGACAAAGTCCCGTCTTCACACTGAGGACACCCTCCATCGTGTTGTGTGGCACTACCACCGTGCTAAATGGGATAGATTCAGAACAGATCTAGCGGCTCAAAACTGGGCATCCATGACGCGCTGTGGGCCATCAGCAGCAGCAGAATTGTATTCCACCACAATCTATAACCTCATGGCCCGGCATATCCCTCACTCTACCATTACCATCAAGCCAGGAGACCAACCCTGGTTCAATAAGGAGAGTAGCAGAGAATGCCAGGAGCAGCACCAGGCGTACCTAATAATGAGGTGCAAACCTGGGGAAGCTACAACACAGGGCTACATGCATGCTAAAAAGCGGAAACAGCATGCTATAGACAGGGCTAAACAAACCCACAATCAATGGATCAGATCAAATCTCTGCAGTCCTGCCACATCCAGTCATGAATGGTGGTGGACCATTAAACAACTAACGGGAGGAGGAGGCTCCATGAATATCCCCATCCTCAATGATGGTGGTGCCCAGCACGTGAGTGCAAAAGACAAGGCTGAAGCGTTTGCAACCATCTTCAGCCAGAAGTGCTGAGTGGATGATCCATATCGGCCTCCTCCTGAGGTCTCCACCATCACAGAAGCCAGTCTTCAGCCAATTCGATTCACTCCACGTGATATCAAGAAATGGCTGAGCATACTGGATACAGCAAAGGCTATGGGCCCTGACAACATCCTGGCTATCGTGCTGAAGACTTGTGCTCCAGAAGTAGCCGCGCCTCTAGCCAAGCTGTTCCAGTGCAGCTACAACACTGGCATCTATCTGACAATGTGGAAAACTGCCCAGGTATGTCCTGTCCACAAAAAGCAGGACAAATCCAATCCGGCCAATTACCACCCCATCAGTCTACTCTCAATCATCAGCAAAGTGATGGAAGGTGTCATCAACAGTGCTATCAAGTGGCACTTACTCACCAATAACCTGCTCACAGATGCCCAGTTTGGGTTCCGCTAAGACTACTCGGCTCCCGACCTCATTACAGCCTTGGTCCAAACTTGGACAAAGGAGCTGAATTCCAGAGGTGAGGTGAGGTGAGAGTGACTGCCCTTGACATCAAGGCAGCATTTGACCGAGTCTGGCATCAAGGAGCCCTAGTAAAACTGAAGTCAATGGGTATCAGGGGGAACACGCTCCACTGGCTGGAGTCATACCTAGCACAAAGGAAGATGGTTGTGGTGGTTGGAGGTCAATCATCACAGCCCCAGGACATCGCTGCAGGAGTTCCTCAGGACAGTGTCCTAGGCCCAACCATCTTCAGCTGCTTCTTCAATGACCTTCCCTCCAACATAAGGCCAGAAATGGGGATGTTCGCTGATGACTGCACAATGTTCAGTGCCATTCACAACTCCACAGATAATGAAGCAGTCCATGCCCACATGCAACAAGACCTGGACGACGTTCAGGCTTGGCCTGATAAGTGGCAGGTAACATTCGCGCCACAAAAGTGCCAGGCAATGACTATCTCCAACAAGCGAGAGTCTAACCACCTCCCCATGACACATTGCCGAATCCCCCATCAACATCCTGGGGCTCACCTTTGACCAGAAACTTAACTGGACCAGCCACATAAATACTGTGGCAACAAGAGCAGGTCAGAGGCTGGGTATTCTGCGGCGAGTGTCTCACCTCCTGACTCCCCAAAGCCTTTCCACCATCTACAAGGCACAAGTAAGGATTGTGATGGAATACTCTCCACTTGCCTGGATAAGTGCAGCTCCAAAAACACTCAAGAAGGTCGACACCATCCAGGACAAAGCAGCCCGCTTGCTTGGCACCCCATCCACCACCTTAAACATTCACTCCCTCCACCACCGGCGAACCGTGGCTGCAGTGTGTGCCATCTACAAGATGCACTGCAGCAACTTGCCAAGGCTTCTTTGACAGCACCTCCCAAACCCGCAACCTCTTCCACCTAGAAGGACATGGGCAGCAGGCGCATGGGAACACCACCACCTCCAAGTTCCCCTCCAAGTCACACACCATCCTGACTTAGAAGTATATCGCCGATCCTTCATCGTCGCTGGGTCAAAATCCTGGAACTCCCTGCTTAACAGCACTGTGGGAGTACCTTCACCACACGGACTGCAGCGATTCGAGAAGGCGGCTCACCACCACCTTCTCGAGGGCAATTAGTGATTGGCAATAAACGCTGGCCTTGCCAGCGACGCCCACGTCCCATAAATTTTTTTTAAAAACATGGATACACAAGAGGAAAATGCAACCATTCCAAACTTAAAGCTGCAATGCCCCATAACTTTAACGTTTAAATACAATTTAACCATAAAAAGTAGTATTCTACATAAATGCATTTTCTAAAAGTTATTATGCTGAGTTATCTTAAAGCAGTTGTGTCAAATTATTACATCAAAATCCTGCACGAACACAGCTTTTCAGATTTCTTCTATTACTGAAAGAAAACTAATGTTCCCTAAGAGAGAGAACAAACAACTGGATTTATTTTACTATTAGTTTAAATAAAAACAGCTGTAACACTATAATTTTAAGGAAGGCATTAAAATCAGTCAAGTGAACATCGTTGCCCTTTCTAATGCTGCCTTCTACCAAAATAATCCACAATTTGTTATACTTTGTACCACAGTGCCAGCTGCTTACCAACTGAATTGGGTTTTGTGGGAATCAAAATCTGTTTGGCTAGATAATGTAAGCTTCTTTGCTGTCTAGTGTGTAAAGGCTAAAACTTTAGAAAGTTTGTCAAATAAGTTGTCTCTATGTTTGGACAGTATTCCTGAGACTCACTCTCCTGCAATAGAATGGACAGGCCAACTTCTGTGGTCAGTAAAGGAGCTAAGGGACACTCAGCAGAGACGTCGCTTAACATTATAAACTGTTGATTTATTAAATATTGTTATGTAATTATTGTCTGGCATAATTTTGAAACTGTCAGCCAATGGGCAAAAAAAAACCCAGTATAGTCCTGCAGTAAACTTTCTTTTGAACATTGCTCAAATGTAAGTCCAATGTGGTGCCTCATTATATTTAATAGAATGATATATCACAGGATGAACTCTGCCAAAATATATGCTCTTGATAAAGAATGTCAAACATCATAAAATCTGGTTACGTTAGTAAAGCACTCTGAAGAATGAAAATAATTTAATGAAGCCATTACAGTACTGCATTTACGTAAATTGAAGTGGCTTCAGATTCGAATTGGTGCAAAAACACAAGTCAAACTTGGGAATCAAAATTCCAATCTGACTCAGGCTACACAAAACGTTGAAACCACCTGCAGGAAATACTCTTCCACCACAGCTCTTAGCTATGGTTCAGTTGGTAGCACACTCGCCTCGGAGATTGTGGGTTCAAGTCCCACTCCTGACACTTGAGCACCAAAAGCTAGGCTGACACTCCAGTGCAGTGCTGAGGGAGTGCTGCACTGTCGGAGGTGCCGTCTTTCAGATGAGACGTTAAACCGAGGCTCTGACTGCTCTCTCAGGTGGACGTAAAAGATCCCATGGCACTATTTCGAAGAAGAGCAGGGGAGTTATCCCCGGTGTCCTGGCCAATATTTATCCCTCAATCAACATCACTAAAAACAGATGAACTGGTCATTATCACGCTGCCGTTTGTGGGAGCTTGCTGTGCGCAAATTGACTGCTTGTGTTTCCTACGTTACAACAGTGGCTACACTTCAAAAAGTACTTCATTGGCTGTAAGATGCTTTGGGAGGTCCGGTGGTCGTGAAAGGCGCTATATAAATGCAAGTCTTTCTTTCTTTTCACAGGTATAACTTCATCCTGGTACAGAGCCAAGTTTAGAAAGTGGAATTTGAATATTCTTTAACATTAGCAGGGAGCCTATGCTCTCACCGCTCTCTTCTAATATTAAAATGTAATTAGTTAACAAGCAGAGCTCTGCGCATCACTGCTTGTGCATACACACAGAGCTCGTCATTGGACTAAGTCTGGCACACAATCAGCAACAACTCAATTCTGCTGCCTGTGCACTACACTCTACAGGGACTGCTCAGAGACCAGCATCTGCAATATAAATGACACTTTTAGTTTTACATAATGAATTACCATAATATTAACTGACTGTATTGGGCCAGGATTTGCTGTAGGGCAGCTGGGACCTGAGTCAACAGGGAAAGCATCAGCGTATTTCCTTAACCAATCAGATTGAAGGATTGTGAAATAAACAGCACAAGTACTGAGAACGGTGTTAATTAGAGAGGGCGAATTGTCAAATCAGGTACAGCAAGAGAAATGGAGAGGGAAAGAAAGATTGGATTAAGAGAGAGAGAAAAGACAGAAAAAGTTTTAAAAATTTAACTTTTTAAATTTTACACTGTTAAAATCTCCAACAACAATTAAAACCTCAAGGAATAAGACTCCAGACTTGTAATAGTTAATTTTCAGTGCTAGTGTGGTTGATTGGTTGTAGTTAACACATCATTAATAGGATACTTAGGGGAAGAAATTCGGTACCTTAGCGCCTCCAGTTAGCGCCTGGCGGGGGCGCTAAGGTACCAAATCCAGCGCCACACGCCAAATTCAGCCACCCCTCCACCATAGTGCCGCTGCTAAGAGTTAGCGCCAGGAACTTCAGTGCCAGGCAGATCGTGACGTCAGTGAACGTGCAATGCTCACTGCGCGCTCGATCTGCCAAATTGAGTATCGGCCCCTGCCTTAGCGCCTTGTCCCGACAGGGAGAGGAGGTGTGAAGCAGTCAGTAGCCGTCTCCAGAGGCGCTACTTAAAGGGATTATGAGTAATAAGTCGCAACTGTCAGGTTAGTAGTGTTTCAGTGCTTCCTTGTCAGTTTGAGATTGAATTCAACTCTTGAGCTGTCATTCAAAGGTTGTTTAGTCTCCGAGTGTTGCGGCTTCTAAAAGTTAGTTACATTTATTCTCACAAAATATCAAAGTGCTGCACTTCCTTACATTAATGCGGGCTGTACTGGCAGTCGACCTCGCCCTCCAGGATCTACTGTGGAGGGAGCGCAGGCAGCGAGAAAGATTGGAACATGTGGACAGAGGGAGGCGGAGAGCCATCAGGACTCTCAACAGGAGGCCTTACCCTCCGAGGGTCTTCAGACAGCAATTCTCCTACCTCCAATTAAGCCAAGAGCAGTGCATTAGAAGGCTCTGCTTCAGCAAGGATGTGGTCACAGAGCTCTGCCGCCTCCTGCAACCAGACCTTGAGCCTCAGATCAGGATGGGGACGGCTCTTTCAGTGGCAGTCAAGGTCACCATCGCCCTCAATTTCTTCGCCAGTGGATCCTGCCAGTCTGCAACAGGAGACATAGGCAGCATCTCGCAGTTTGCCGTCCATCGCTGTATCCGGGAGGTCACAGAGGCTCCACAATTTGGCCATCATGAGGGCCCATCCCTTGCCAGCAGGGATTGTGGGACCACCTCAGGAGGAGGAAGGGGGAGAGGAGGAGGAGGAACAGGAGCGAGGGAGGAGACAGCCACTGAATCGGCCTTCCGGAAGGGTGGTCCATTACCGCCTCATCAGACTGCGGTTCCAGTAAATTCAACCCCAGATCCCCGTTGCTCACCACATCCCAATCATTCCATCCCTGTTGCAGGCCATATCACAGCGCACAGCTCAAATGAGAGACAGTACAAAATTATCCGAAATGAATGAATAAATTTATCAATAATCAGTGAACACATCATTACGACAACAATATTTACTATTCCCCCTTGTGCAATCCCTTAGTGCCTCGCGTTACTGTGCCTTTGCCTACTCTAGTGCTCCTACGAAGTGTTGGCCCAGTGGCTGCAGCACGCCTGGTGGAAGGCTGCTGAGTGCCCGTGCGGGAGACTTCAGATGGCCTTGCAGGACGCCCTCGACCAGCTCTAGGCATGGAAGGCCCGGCTGTAGGCTGCACCCCCTCAGCATGGGCAGCGGCAGTCTAGGCTGGCTGGATGACAGGCAATGGCGAGGTGGCAGCAGTGGGAGCAGGAATGCTGCCATCGTGAGAGAGGACAGCAGGTTCCTGCTCCACTGAACCACTGTCATTCCTCCGGGGCCACACCGTAGCATTCCTAGCAATCTGTTTCAGCAGATTGCTGGCCCACTACAACACCGTGAAAGGCCCGGTCAATGGTCGTAGACCCTGCCACGATGGCAGCAGTCAGAGGTTGCGTGATATCAAGCAGCCTGAGATTGAATGGCACCAACTATGGACTCCATTACAGCACTAAGACGTTGCGTTGCTTCCACATGTGCTGCAATGGAAGCTGCCAGATCGTCCATCACACGCTGCATCAGGTCTGGGTCACCACGGTGTCTCTGGGAGTCTACCATCCTTTCCAGACTGGAAATGATGGGCTCCATGGTGTGCGCAGAGCTTTGTGCAATGTTGGAGGCGGACTCCTCCACGCACCTTACCATTGCCGACAGACTATCGGGCATCCTTGCCATTGCACCGATCATCTCCGTGTGCATGCCCATCACCCTTCTTCTAAAGGCCTCCCTATCGAGGTCCTCATCTGAGTCCTGTGCAGCAGAACTCGCGCACAAACTCGCCCTCCCTGAGCTACCCTTTATTCCTGGTCTTGCTGCAGCTCACTCGTCCCCGGCGCATCACCCTGTGCAGATCCCACTACTATAATAGCCTCTAAAGAACACGTAGTGCCAGTATCTGTGGTGGTGCCTGCGGGTGAGACATGCAGTGACGCGGTGTGTTCTTCCTCCTCCTCTTCTCCCGCCTCGCTCTCAATGGTACCCTCAGGGACAGGCTGCTCCGGTGCTTGCTCATTATCTGGAAGCATAAAGGCACAAGAGACGGGTTAAGGTGAGGGGAAGGGTGCAGGAAGGGAGAAATGCATGCATACAGCATGATTAGCTGGAAAGTGGGGTGAGGGGGAAGTGGGTTGTGAGAAGGACTGTGATGAACACAAGGGGGTCAACGTCGCTGTTGTCCACAAGGGGGTCAACGTTGCTGGTGGCTACGGCGCCCATCACCTGGTGCCCAATAATCTCCAGCACTCTATTTTCCAGTGCAGACAGTGGTTGGGTGTTGGCTTGTCCCCCGCCTGTGTGCCACTGCTCCCTCCTGTTGTGAGCCACCTTGGCCTGCAAGAGAAGGAAAGTGTGTGAGTGAGTGTGGAGCAATGTGTTTGGGTGATGTGTCTGCCATAGTTGAACAGCTTTCATTGGCCCAGAACTTGGTGTCGGGGGCTTGCCGCGCGTGCAAGCCCCCGATGTGCACTTACCCGGCGCGCCGACATCTGAAACCTGGCCCGCAGTGGATTTCCTTTCACAGGCCCGGTTCAGCTGTCAGCGTGCTGTGCTAACCTGACCCAGCGGCGTAGTTAGTGCGATGTGCCGGCTGGGATCAGGTGAGCACTGTTCAGCCAATCAGGGGAGGGGAAACTTCATTCATAAGTTTGAGAGTAAGAACTGTCAAACTCATGAGAAGTACTGCACCCCAAAGCACTACTTAAACTTTAAATAAAATTTTAAAAAACATCCCAATCATTAAATTAAGTATAAATAAGTTTTAAAAAAATTTAAACAAAAATTTTTTTTTTGAAA
This sequence comes from Somniosus microcephalus, assembly GCF_052327205.1. Taxonomy (NCBI): domain Eukaryota; kingdom Metazoa; phylum Chordata; class Chondrichthyes; order Squaliformes; family Somniosidae; genus Somniosus; species Somniosus microcephalus. Next base: position 32,019,236 of record NC_141012.1, on the reverse strand, counting down.
AAAAATTTTTTTTAATAAAAAGGGTCTAAAACTAAACTTACCTTATTGCAGATTCTTTAAAATAATAAACCTGTGGAAAAAAAAATTCTAAATTGCACTAAAACACCACTTACCTGTAAAAATAAATACTTACGTGTGCTTTTTACAAGCGTAAAGACCGGAGGCCTTTACACATGCGCAAATCCCCCAAAACAGAGGAAATCCAAGACGCACGCGCTGCCCCCTACAGCGCACGCGCTAGCCTCTTCACCTCTTGGGTTAGAGGAGAGGAAATGCCGGTTTTCAGCGCATGCGCTGTGCATGCTGAAAACCGGCATTTCCTCCAGCCAGACGCGCGAGTACCCCTTCCGTACTCACGCGTTTGGGGAGGAATTACTGCCCCATTGTGTGCAAGGTGTGAGATGTGGGTGTGAATATTGGTAGATAGAGATTGCTGGTGGGTGAGTGCTGGGGGTGTGGTGCTTTGGGCAGTGTGTGCAGACTGTGGTTCAGATGGTGGTATGTAGCATTTGTTGAGGCATTGACTCACCTTGACCACCCGAGTGAGGTCGTTAAATCACTGTGTATGGGTCCTGGGGACCACAGTGCTGCCCGAGACCTGATGGGCTGCCTCCCTCCACATGATGCGGAACACTTGCGGCGAGGGCCTCCTGCCACTTGCCGGGTAGAGCACCGCCCTCTGTCTCTTGACAGCAGACACCAACTCCTCCAATGCTTGGTCTGAAAGTCTGTGAGCTCTCTCTTTGGGGCGTGGATCTGCCATGAGTACAGCTCGTCGAGTCGTCCGGCTCCTTGGACTTGACATGCTCCTGCTTGCTGACACAGGTTCACAGGCAACAATGCTGAGAATGAGGTTCTGCAGCATGAATGAACGTCCCCTTTACGAACTGGAAAGAGTCTGTGGCAATGATGACCTGAGATTAGACTGCACCTGATATTGGTTAGCGCTTTGAGCGTAACACCACTAAGCTAGGCACTTGATTTAGCGCTCCCATCCTTTCTTTGAGCGATGACACTTAATTTTGCCTGCAGCGAGATTCATTTGCACTAAATCTCAAACGTTTCCATCGTTAGCGCCCTTTCCTGGGCGATAATGAATTTCTCCCCCTTAGACTTTAAATGACTTGACTTACCTTTCAATGGCAAGTTTAGTTCGTAACTACTACGCAAATAAAGCAACTTCACGTCATTCAATGCATTTCAATGGTGAGGTAGACAGCAAGATGACGTTTCCATGAATCTAACAGCAGAGCAGTGCAGCTCGGACAGCAACTTTTGGATATCCGTGTTTAACCACGCATCTGCCCCTCGCCTGAAGTTGCTGTGCCATTTGCACATAAATAACAGTGAATGCCATTAGCCTCATCATTACTTTGACACCGTTAATTCTGGCCCAATATTTCCTGGTAATCAACTGATTAAAGGGGGTGCAAGGACAGAGAGACCTGGGGGTGTTTGTGCACAAATCTTTGGAGGTGGCAGGACAGGTTAATAAAGCAGTTAATAAAGCATGTAGGATCCCAGGCTTTATAAATAGCGGCATAGAATACAAAAGCCAGGAATTTATGCTAATCTTTATAAAACACTAGTTTTGCCCCAGCTGGACTATTGTGTCCAATTCTGGGCACCACACTATTTAGGAAGGACGTGAAGGCTTTGGAGAGGGTCTGGTGGTGGAAAAACATTTTTACGCAATGAGTGGTTCGGATTTGGAATGCACTGCCTGATACGGTGGTGGAAACAGATTCAATAGCAGTTTTCAAAAAGGAATTGGATAAATACTTGAAGGAGAAAAAATTGCAGGGATATGGGTAAAGAGTGGGGAGTAGGACTAACAGGATTGCTGTCCGAAAGAGCCGGGGCTGACTCGATGGGCCGAATGGCCTCCTCTGTGCTCTACTATTCTATGATTCTAATGACATCGCTGTCAGTATAAATGTAACAAAAAAATGAATAAACTTCCTCACCTTCACCATCACTATCCCTATTTTAGAATATACTGGGTAATCTCCAGTGGTAGTGTGCACAGGTAGTCAAGACCAATTGAATTTTCAGGTCAAGTAGGGTTAGAGAGTGGGGGAGGGCAAAGGGTGAGAGGAAAGGGGTGGGGTGGAGGGGAAGGGGAAGACAGTGTGAGAGGAGGGAGAAGACCATGGAAGCGTATAGGGGAGCCAGGGTGGGGAAGGGAGATGGTTAGACAAGTAAGGAGAGGAATCAAAAGGGAAGGAGAAATAGGAGGAGGGTGGAAGAAGCTCAGGTGAGTTGCTGCAGTGCATCCTGTAGATAGTACACACTATGTATAGCCTTGGTACACCGATGGTGGATGCGGTAGATTTTTAGGCTAGTGGATGAGGTGCCGATCAAGCATACTGCTTAGTACCTGGATGGCATCAAGCTGCAGCCATCCAGGTAAGTAGGGAGTATTTCATCACAGTCTTGATGTGTGCCTTGTAGGTGGTGGAGAGGCTTTGTGGAGTCAGGAGGTAAGCCAAGTGCTGCAGAATATCCAGTCTTTGACCTACTCTAGGAACCACAGCATTTATGTGATGGTCCAGTTGAGTCTGGTCAATGGTGATGCCCAGGATGTTAATTGGGGGGGGGGGGGGGGGGGGCAGGGGGGCAGAATAGAGATTCGGCAATGGTAATGCTACTGAATGTCAAGGGGAGGTGGTTATGCTCTCCCTTGTTGGAGATTGTCATTGCCTGGTACTTGTGTGGTGCGAATGTTACTTGCCACTTATCAGCCCAAGCCTAGGTGTTGTCCAGGCTTTGCTGTATATGGGCATGAATAGAAATTGTGAATGGAGACGAACACTGTGCATTATCAATGTACAGGAAACTTTGTGCTATCCGGCACCGACGGGACCGAGCTGCTGCCGTTCCCTCAAAACTGCCGTACACTCCAGAACAAACCCTGTTGCTTAGCAACAGCCTCTAAACAGTCGGCAAGCGTCTCTGTAACGTCTCTAGCTGAAGCTGTTGCTTAGCTACAGATGTTGCAGAGCTTGACTGTTCAAAAAAAGCAAAGAAAAGAAACGAAAAGAATAAAAAACGGCTCCTGATTTTTGCCGGTGGCTCGAGCTTGCCGGACGGTTTGCCCCCGGATAACACAAAGTTTCCTGTATAGCTCTGCTTCTGACCTTGGGAATACTTGATGTGACACAGCGTGTCCATAGTGGATAGGTATTCAGCACACAAGCACTAACATCCCTCATTCTGATGAGCACAAAAAATCACCCAAGAAGTTTAATCAATCTTCACTGTAGAAGTTTACGTTAAAACACAAGTTTTTGAGTAACTTGTATCTTAGCACTTATAATGATACTAGTGCATAGAGCTTTAAGTTATAAGGAAAAATAATTTTTCATCCACCTTCTGTCACCATGAACCTGAATAAAGTGAAAATTTATTGCATTGTATCAACATTACTCCAAGAGAGCAATTTCTACTGAACAGATTATTTTCAGGCTTTAACTATTAGTCCCTGGTCAATACCAATATTCTACAAACCCAGCAGCCGAATACCATGTTCAAAGGGACATTTTGCTCACTGATTGATTTGCTGTTATCCCCCCATTAGTAATTACTGAAATAGATAACAAGTCCAACGTTTAAATAATTCTGTAGCTGTTTTAATGGATGCCTCTCATTTAATTGTTGATTCCTTGGCCTAGAAATTCAGTTGGCGCCGCGCCAGGGCTTTAGCGCCGGAAATTTAGCGCCGGCGCTAAGTCCCCCTGCGCGCGCCAAAAATTCAGTAGCGCCGCGCCCAAACGGCTGCCGGCGCTACAGGAGGGTGTCAGCGCCTCGAAATGGGCGCTGACTGCCGCATTGCGGCGCAATTCCGGCGCTGCGGCACCCGATGCGGTGCGGCAGGCTGGGGAAGTGCAGGCCTCCTCCTTCAGTTAAGGAGGAGCTGCCTGCACCCGCCCGCTGGCCGTTGAAATCTTGAAAAAAATGAGCCCGGCACCTCGGAGAAGTGCCGGGCTCGCAGGCCAGACGCATCTGTTCCGCGGGGGGGGGGTGGAGGAGTCCGGGGAGGGAGGTGCGGGAAGGCGGCCGGCGGGAAAGCGGCCGGCCGCCGCGCGACCTTAATGCGCCGGCGCTAACTCGCGTAGGACTCTGCTGAAACATCGTTAGTTGCGGCTGCCACGGGCGAGGCGGCCGCAACTCAATTTCGGCGTTGGGGCCCGTCACCACGGCAACCGGGACGCTGCGCACACCGATGATGTCATCGGTGCCGGCGCAGCGCAACCGGTCTAACGCCGATGGCAGAGCCCCACTGAATTTACAAACCGGCCATAACTCCGGCGCTAGGCCCTCTAGCGCCTCAAATGGGGCGCTAACCCTACTGGCTTTAAACCACTTTAGTGCTTGTCAATAAGTAGAGGGTTCTTCTGCATGCAGCTAATGTTAAAAGCTTTTCTGAATAACACAAGGTTACACAACATCTAACCTTAGTTGGTTTAAAAAAAATGCATCAAGTTTTCAAGTAATCTTCACCTATTTTGTATCAATGGAAGATGGAACTACGGCTTTTGACAAATCAATATCAATAACTGGGCTAACAGATATACCAGAATTGTACTTTTCAGTAAAATAATTCTATGGTTAAATAAGTTTACAAAGCCAATTCATCCCTCATATATGATATGATGATCTTTTTATGTGGTCTAGCCTAAGTATTTTCTTATGTGTATATTCAAGAATTCTAACATGGATCACCTATTAGCTGTTGTAGATAATGTACAATATTTACCTTAAACATTCACTCTCTCCACCACCGGCCCACTGTGGCTGCAGTGTGTACCATCTACAAGATGCACAGCTGCAACTCACCAGGGCTTCTTTGACAGCACCTCCCAAAACCGTGAACGTTACCACCTAGAAGGACAAGGGCAGCAGGCGCATGGGAACACCACCACCTCCAAGTTGCCCTCCAAGTCACACACCATTTGGACTTGGAAATATATCGCCGTTCCTTCATCATTGCCGGGTCAAATCCTGGAACTGCCTCCTTAACAGCACTATGGGAGTACCTTCACCACAGGGACTGCAGCGGCTCATGAAGGCGGCTCACCTCCACCTTCTCAAGGGCAATTAGGGATGGGTAATAAATGCTGGCCTTGCCAACGAAGCCCACATCCCAGGAACAAATAAAAAAAAAATATTTGACCATATCACCACTGCAACAGATTAGGCATAATTAGCGAGTTTAAATGATTTTATGCAAAGCATGCTCAACGAGAGTTAAAAACTTATGGTTGCAGATCTCCGTATAACTTAGTCATAATTATAATTTTTCCACACATAACTAGTAGCTACCCCATGGCATTGCTCATGGTAAGTGAAATTGTATACTGTTTTATAAGGCTAGGAATGCTGTACCATGTAAACTACAATGTATTGTTCTGTTATTAAGGTAGAGTTGCATCCCTTGATGACCACAAAGTTTAATTATTGTTAAATAAACAGAGCCTTGGATTAATTAGAGTTTCATTGTTGCTCGATGGGGAAATTGCCCAAGTTAGAATGTGCTTTTAATTTCAAGCTGCAGGTCAGAAGCATCTAACATTAAAGTGACTGACGTTATCGCTCTTTTTTTAAAGAGAATTCTACATCTATAACAAAATGTTATGTCTGGTATGCAAAGGACAAAACACACAGTGAGATGCAACTTACTCCTGTGGCATTGCTCACAGTGAGCCAGCAATTATACTGTTACATGGGGGGCTCGGGTAGGGATGTGGAAAGGCGCCTAGCTCCACTTAAAGAATTTGGAAAGACGTTTGTAAGGGATCTCCCCAGAAAGTGAAGTAATTGTTTTCTGTCTGGCTGCTGGAAAATAAGTAAAATAGTATTTTCCTTCCCAACTGCAGGAAGACAATTAAAATAGTTTCCCCCTCACATTACACACTTCAATAAATAAATCTCTGCGTGCAATATAGGGGAATGACTGCTCATCGTTTCTGTCCACCGGTTTAGGCGGTGCCTTTAAGTTGTGATGGCCAAGAAATATATAAAACTTTAGTTTAATCTTTTCCTTATTTACCAATTTATCTCTGCAACAATACTTACTGTACTTCAGCAAGGCTTGTTGTAAAATTCAGCACTTTTATTCAGAACTTCCCTGCAAAGCCAAATGCTGCTGTTTATACTCAAAACTAAAAAAGAACCATTGTTCGTATAAACATGAATAAAAGAGATGAAGCTGTTGTAACCTTTTAGAATGCATTAATTCCAAGTTCTTTCTCACACTCTGGTTTTCTCCTCAGCTCTATCTGTATTTGTTCCACAAGGTCCCTGATATGTCACTGGCCTTTCCACGCCATACATGGATCGACGTTCCAGCAAATTACAGCGTAAATATCAATCGATATGAGCGGGCAGCTGGAAAGTCCCACTCGCTGTTCCAGCAAATTCAAGCCTAATTTAAAATTTTTTTTTAAAGATTGCAAGATTTATTTGGTTTGTTGTTTCCTTTCTTTATTGGTAGCTGTTACTGACTACCTATTTTTTGATTTGCAGTTGTTTGAACTTAATTAGTCATTTCCATTCCTGTTTATTACTTGCTGATTGGTATGTTTCCTACCCATTCAGTTGTGATTTCTTGCTGATTTCTGAATATAAAATGGGAACCAATCAAGTGTGGCACAAACCTTGCAAACGTTGGTGTGACATCGGAGGTGTGACAGCATTGTGTGATGAACATAGGCACCTCCAACACACACTACTGTATTATACACTGCAAAAGCAGCCTGAAACTTAGGTACTGATAAGCATTAACATAAAATCTAGTCAGGGAAAGGTATACATTATAGTCAAGGAAAAAAATTATATAGTGATGATTTTATGGCATGATGCATAGGTCTGTAATCATTATATGTAATTAGCAAGAGCTGTTTAGTGGAACTCCCCCAATGATATTAAACCTAATCAGCAGGGTTGCCCCACACTTTTTTTTTTACTCCTCATTACATTTTCTGCAAGGTTAATGTTAATTTTAATTTAATTTTATAATCCAGCTAAATGGAGCACCTACATTTGGTGGGATTTAGGAAGGAAATTCTGCAATTAGAACAGGGGCAATTCAATGCAAGCTGTTGGATTATTGATATTCATCTGAATTGGTACCAACACGAAAACATGATCACAAGTAATTTTTGTAATTGCTCGACACAAGAAGTGATCATTGTTGAAAATTATTTTTGTACTCAGTACGTTTCTTTTATATAAAAAGCACTGGAATGACTCAACTGTTCAACCCATTCTACTGAATGAAATCTACACTATGTTCAGCATTTCAAAATGCACTGTGGTCACAACTGAGATAAGTACAATGCTGGAAAGTACTGCAGAGGCTGCAGCCATTGTAGGTGTTGATTGCTCAGACACGATCACAACATAGTCCTCATTATCTCTTTCACTGTGATGCAGGCCTCAACCTCTGCCCATGTTTCTTACAGCATCTTTTATGAGCTATTCTAATAATACCAATCAAATTGAGAAAATCATCAAATGAAATTATTTTGAGCATCATAAGCTGCGTAATGTTCTTTCTGTTAAATCGAGTCCGTAATTACTTCTCTACAGAGAATATACAACAAAGCTAGCAATCATGGCATGTTATTATCCCAGGCTAGGGTACAGAAGTCTGCAATAGGACTTCAAAGGCCCATGGTTGTTGAATTGCATTTGGCTGTTATTGTGGGAGCTTGGGCAATCTTGATTAGATGTTCATACTAAGGCGAAGCATGCTGCACAGAGAGCCCGAGCCCTTTGGTCTCGAGCCAATGAGCCATTAATAAATTGTACATTATGTCTTCCCACTTTGAAGTGAGGGTTATTGGGAAGGAAAGGAACTAGTTTAAGTGCAGCGGAGGTAGATGTGCAGCTACTTCTGTTATCAAAAGAAGTCAACAGGTTGTCCTAGACTAACATGACTGGCAAAAGTTGCTGCTTTATCAAGCACCAAATTCATTTTTGTAGATTGAATATCTTGCTCATATACAGGTATTGCTAACAAATTGATGTTGTAACCAGTTATCTTTCTTTTGAAAGTAACTTAAAAAGCCAAATTAACTCAAGTAAACTGAAGCAATACCAGCAATCACATATTATGGATTTGCTCATTATGGACAACTTTAAAGAAAAATCTGCAGAGACGAGAAACAATTGTTTAATATAAGTAATTAGTATTGTAATACTTAATTATTACTGTTAATTTTATTCTGTGGCAAACATCTCCTAAAAACAGGCTTTAAAATAAAGGCTGCATATAGTGACACTGCAAGTTCCGGCCAGGATGGAGGTGATTGGGTAATTCCCCCGTCAATCACACTTGGGGACCACACTGCTGTGAGTGGCTGGGATTGATTTTATGCACATTTGCATTATGTAACTATCCTCCATTCTGCATTTTGCTGGAGAAATAATACTGCTGTACCCGGGATAATCTGCTATAGTTTCAGTTATCAGTTCAGAGGCTCTGCTTGTTGTAGAGGCTCTAGGGGAGAACTTGGATAAGACCTCAAAACGGACGCAGGGATCGCGGTGCACGATTAACCCGGGCCCGTTCATAGCGTTGCAGGCAGCATGTTAAATTCATGCTGCCTGCTCTTTTAAATGATTTTTGTGTGCAGCCAGCGCTACCCGCACTGTCCATTGGCTGCACGCATCTGCAGGGGGCCCAATATCGCAAGTGTCTAATGCTACTTAAAGGCAGTCTGTCCCCCTTAAAGGAGAAGTCCATTGTGGCTGCAACAAGTGGTGGGAGCTTTTTCAAAACTGAATCAGCGCAGTGATACTTTGAGGAATGGCTGAACAAGCGAGAGAGCGCGCACCAAGGTTTTCAGACAATGCACTGGAGGTCTTGGTGGAAGAGGTGGAAAGGAGGAGAGATGTCCTGTATCCGCAGGGGGGCAGGAGGCCCTCCAGGCACATGCTCAGGAGGCAGTGGTAACAAGTAGCGGCGGGTCTCAGTGCCAGGAGTGTTGCTCCAAGAACATGGATGCAGTGCAGGAAGAAGTTTAATGATCTCGCACACAGTCAAAGTGAGTAAATTCATTTTCAAATGGCATATCCTACCCACTGCACCACTAGCCTCATCCACTGCTTAATTCACTGCATCCCCATCACCCATCTACTAACAATCTCTATCAATCAGGACTCAACCCTAATACCATATACTTTACCTCACCCTCACACACTTAGCACTGTTGCAAGCCTAGCACCCATAACTCTCAACTCATACACACTGGCAGCTATTCAACCATGACAGACACATCACCCAAACATATTGCACAACACTCACTGACACACTTCACTTTTTCTTGCAGGAGAAGGTGGGGCATAACAGCAGGCAGCAACAAAGAACTGGAGGAGGACAAGCGCGCTTGCATGTTTTAACCTGCATGGAGGAGACAGTGCTGGTCATTGTGGGAAGGGGCATCGCTGAGACTATGCCCACTGGCAGGGCTGAAGCGATTGATGAGGAGGGTATCAGCATACCTAATCCTCCTTCTCTTATTCCACTTCTCCCTCAACCTCTTCTGACTGACGAGCTGCCGAGGGTGAAAGCACGCACATCTTACAATCTCTTAATAATAATTATTATAATAATAATAATAATAATTCAACTTTATTGTCATTGCACAAGTACATGAACAACGAAATGTGATCTTGCAAGCTCCCATGACTGGGAGAAGCAAAACCGCTGCGTCGGTGCGCGCCGCCATTCCATTTCCACCATTCCTCCTGTCCGACAATCTTCAGCCCAACGCCCGGGCCTGCTCACCAGCCGCTCCTCCTTCCGTGACCTTCTCACCAACCGCCCCTCCTCGGGGCTCCTTCCGTGACCTTCTGCACCTGGTCTTCCCTGATGGTCACCCCTCCAGGTACTAACCAGGCCTGGCTCTGCTTAGCTTCCAAGCCTTGCCAGTGACCCTGTCCCTAGTCCCCTCACCATGAAATTTCTGATGAAAGCTCATCAACCTGAAACATTGGCCACAATTTTGCCGGCGCTCAGAGAGGCAGGTCAGAGGTTAAAGTGCTATTGATTGACGGCGGGTCCCGAACCTGCCGTCAACCCACCTCCAAACAGTTCTCCCAAGTGTCGGGTCCCCGATTTGCGAATGGACCCGACACCTAGCGGCGGGTAACGGATTAAAAGGCAATTACCTGCCTATTAACAGGTACTTGTCAGCAGTTTTCAGCCTGTTTTTGGATTTCCCCACTTCTGGATCAGGTTTCCCAACATGCGGACGCCACGCCAGGTAAGTGTGGCGTGTTGTGAGTCTGGTGTAATGTTTGTGAAAAGATGACAGCTGCAGAAGTGGTGTTAAGGATCCAATGTTGCACATGGCGAGTTTCAGAGCAAAGAAAATGTTGGTTACTGCATTTTTAAAACATATACAGATTTCTTTAGCTTACAAGTTTTTTAAATCCAACTATATGTCCAGTGCCATCTCATTGGGAGAACCTCTCTCACCAGTGACAGATCGCTTCCATCACCTCACCTGCAGCTGCCATCTACTTCAGCATATGGGGGGAGTCATTGGAGAGCCTGGGTGCAAGAGTTCACCTTTGTGCAGTGATTGTCAGTGTTTTCAGCACCTCAATGCTGTCAAACACTGAGAAATCAACTGTCAAAATAAAATTGTGCGTGGTCCCTTTAAGGAAACCGGCAGATGACGCGTCATCAAATGATGTCATCAGAGCCGCTTCCTGTTAATTGGCCGGTAAGCCTACAGGTCAATCAAGGGAAAAATCAAGTCTGTGGAGCGGTGGCAGCTGAGGGTGCTACCAGAACCCGGAAACCAGCTGTCCCGCACCCATCCCGACGCCGATCACAAAATCACGGCCGTTAACTCAGTTCCTCTCTTCACAGATGCTGCCTGACCTGCTGAGCATTTCCAGCATTTGCTGTTTTGATTCCACAATATCTTTCATCGCTTGTTATTACTTAAGACTCATACTGAGTCAGTAACAAAATCTTCCACCTACTACAATTGAGAAAATGTCTGGAATGAATCAGACAACAGAATTTTCAGAGTGATCCAGAGTGTTTTTGAATAAAATGCCAAAAATGAAAGTAGAACTTCTCCAATAGGAGTGAGATTGAAGGTTTCGTGCACGGAAGCAGTAAAATTCTTCACAGTGAATGCGAAGATGGAAAAAAAACTGGGAGAAAATGCTTAATTCCCACATCCCCCCCAAAAGTGAAGTCTGAAGTAATGTAAATGGAGATTCTAGAAGCATTTTGTTAAACTGGCTGCAAACTAGCAGTGACGAAGTGCTATATTATACATGGTAGTTCTGATATTCATTCTGACAAGATGAAAGGCAATTTACTGAGTAACATCTGAGCTGGCCAATCTAGAGAATACAACAGCCTGTATATGTGCATCTTATTATGAGGATTCTAAACAGCAGCATATATAAAATCTATTGAAATCAATGCAATGCGTTTTCTTTTGTACAGCGCATTGAGCTGGCAATTAGTTATTGCAACCCAGTAAGACAATTAATCTACAAAATGATTCATCTATGACAATGTGAAGTGGCTTTCATGGCTGCAAATACTGAAGCTTAGATACTGCGAGTCCTTGCTAAATAGCCTGAATGGTGGTAGTTTTGGTAGGAAATTAAGGATTGCACATCAATTAATATGTGCAGAACCACAGGCACACTGCAATGTTTTCTTACAACATTAGCCATAATTGGTACTTGAATATGCAAATATTGGTGATGGAGGACATTATCGCACTGCTAGGAACAGATGGAGGCCAGAAACAATGACCTCAGCTCTTTAGCAATATAAATAACTGTGGAAATTCCATATTCCTTCATCTTCCGATAGTGATTATAACACCAATAATGAAGAAAAGATATCGAAAAGAGGCCTACAGTGACACAGTTCTGCATCAATAAAAAGTCAGCTCTTCAACAAATTTTTCGAGGAAATCAATGGAGCTTAAAATGGGACAGGCTCCATAACGGGCGGATGATACGCTCCACCCGTTTATCACGGATGGGTGAAAATTACCCTCATAATCTTTAGTTGATTACTAAGTAAGGTTAAAAAGGCAGAAAATGCTGAAAATGCAGTGGTTCTGACAACAATTACAAAGAAAACAAAAAATGTTTCTGTTGGAGACCCTTTGTCAAACCCATTCCAATAAAAGGGAAATGTTTGTCTTTTTATCTTTAGATGCTGATTGACCTTCTCTGAATTTCCAGTTTTTATTTCAGGTTTCCAACACTTATTTCTTTCTAGTTCTACTCAAAACCTTTTTTGCACTTAATTGCATTATGTCAATATTTTAGTAGAGACTCTATAAAATATAAACTTATGGCTTAGTGATGTGCCCACATCACACTGTCCCACAGAGATACATAGAAACATAGAAGATAGGAGCAGGAGTAGGCCATTCGGCCCCTCGAGCCTGCTCCACCATTCAATGTGATCATGGCTGATCGTCCAAATTCAGTGCCCGGTCCCTGCTTTCTCCCCATATCTCTTGATCCCTTTAGCCTTAAGAAATATATCCAACTCCTTCTTGAATATATTTAATGAATTGGCCTCAACTGCCTTCTGTGGTAGAGAATTCCACAGGTTCACCACTCTCTGGGTGAAGAAATTCCTCATCTCTGTCCTAAATGGCTTACCCCTTATCCTTAGACTGTGACCCCTGGTTCTGGACTCCCCAGCCATCGGAAACATCCTTCCTGCATCTAGTCTGTCTAGTCCTGTTAGAATTGTATAAGTTTCAATGAGATCCCCTCTCATTCTTCTAAACTCCAGCGAGTATAAGCCCAATCGACCCAATCTCTCCTCATACGTCATTCCTGCCATCCCAGGTATCAGCCTGGTGAATCTTCGCTGCACTCCCTCCATGGCAAGAACATCCTTCCTCAGGTAAGGTGACCAAAACTGCACACAATACTCAAGGTGTGGTCTCACCAAGGCCCTGTACAACTGCAGATCTGAAAAGAAGGGCAACGGGAGGAGGAGACTTCCGAATGAGATATTTGCAGACAGAAATTCCTTAAAATCAAAGAAACCAGCAGTATTTTCAGATCAGTTGTGTGTTTTGAGAAGTGCACCACTAGACTAATTAGTACAGTACACTCCTCCTCCTAGTTGCTTAAAGAAGTTTAGCAAGGTCGTAATTATCCGTATATTTCTGCCAGAACCTAGCTGCCCCCTTACAAAGCCAACCAACCTCCTAGTCAGCGTTCCTCATTTGTTAATAGTTAGGAAAGATCAACATGTGCTGCTTGCTAATTGTTTTTTCCCCTATTTAGTGACCAAGATTTTAATGTGTTATGTATTCTCCATTTTTACTCCTGATGACAATGGGTGGTTAATACCTGGTGTACACGGCTGCAGGTGGATTGTGCCAATATTAATCTAATCATTACAAAATAGATTTACCACTGAGCCGCTTCCAGTCTACGCAAGTCTAATGTTTCTAGGTTACAAACAGAATCCTACTACTTTTTTTATATAATAAAGGTTGGAAACTGAACTGCAATACTTACAAACACATTCCTAATAAATTACTCAGTTCACTATTTTAACAGAGGTGTTAACCTGTTTAAGAACAAGAAAATAAGAAATAGGAGCAGGAGTAGGCCATATGGCCCCTCGAGCCTGCTCCTCCATTCAATAAGATCATGGCTGATCTTCGACCTCATCTCCACTTTCCACGCCAGCGATGGCCTCACCATGGCCAGGTTTACTTCACTTGACGCTGTACACCCTGGCTGCCACGTGATGCACCAGGTTGGCACCATCCCTACAATGCCCAAGCCATTCCTTTCACACTCATCACCATTGCGGGGGGGTACCCTTATATCGCATCATTCACTGCAACTCACTAAGCCACTTCCAAAGGTGCACACAAATCTGTTCAAGAAGGCAAAGTGTTGAAAATAAAGGTTTCAACATTTGAGACCACATTAACAGAAACTTTACATGAATATTGCATAAAACACTCAAGTGCCTACCCTTTTGCATTGTCAGTTGGTATGATTAGACAAGGATGAGGGGTGGCTAGTGAGATGGGGAAGTGATAATGTAGATAGAGAGGGATGGGTGGAGGTGCAAGGTAAGTTGGTGTGAGTAAGGATGTGCAGGAGTAGGGTAGGGAAGGCAGAGGGATGGGGATGTGATGAGTGGCACAGCAGGATGAGCTTGAGTGTGGCTTTGCAGTAATGTTTCGTGATCTACTGAGATTATTGAAAGGTTTGCGCCACTGCAGCCTGGTCCTCCTGACGACATCCCTGCTTGTGTCCTCCTGTGCAATGCGCAACCAGGCTGTGCTGGTCTCCTGGGGAGGTCTCTTCCGCCCATTGGAAGGGAAGAGAACCTCCCTACGTGCTGTGACTCCCTCCATAAGCATATGGAGGGAGTCATGGGAGAGCCTGGGTGCATCCGTGCACCTTTGTGCAGCGCTCGTCAGTGTTTGCAGCACCTCAATGCTGCAGAACACTGACAGCAGAACTGTCAATTTGGACACGGCCCTTTAAGGAAACCGGCTGATGATGAGTCATCAAATCCGCTTCCTTTTAATTGGCTGGGAACCTCGCAGGGCGGGCTTAAGAAGCCCTATTAATGTAAAATCATGTTGGAGGCCGGGATCGAGACAGATGCAAGGTTCCCACATGCCACAGACATTGCCCGCCACAGACCCGCCGAGGTTGGAAAAATCCAGCCCCTGAAGTCAGATTCAGAACTCCAACCCTCTGATTTCTACAGAAATGTCTCATCTCTCCCTGGGTAATAGGAGGGAATGGGGGACAGTTACATAGTCTGCAAATTATCTTCATTTATTCTTAATGCTATGCTGTCCAAAATCCAGCAATGATATATATAGTAAATATATATATGCACGGTTTTACAAACAGATGCAGAAACTCAGCAAAGTAGAGAAAATATTTGAAATTCTTGCAATCTCATTGAGATAAGCGTAAAATGAAAAGCTGAAAGTCTCATGAGAAAGAATAAAAATATGGAGAGATACAATGAAAGAATATATAGATACATCAGGACATATCTGGTATCTTTCTACTATGCACTAGAATATTTACTATATAGAATAGTATTATACAGAGGTACAGCCCCAACTTATTAATTTGACCTAGTTGATCATCACCTTCTAGTGTCAGCATTAAGTGAATAGATTGGTGAGATGTAACAGACATTTTCTATTCAACATTAATTTCCATAATTCTGTTCACCTAGGATCCTTTGTTGCTTCAGCCACTGAAAAACACGAGTGTCGGCTGGGTTCGGAAGGGAACAATTGTGCCATTATTGTCACAGTGAGGCCAGATGCTGGGATTATCATATAATTGAGATAGAAAATAATTATGGCAGACTGATTATCAAAAAAACCTGAAAACAGCAATGAGACTAGTACATCTGAAAGATCAAAATATTGCTCATACCACAAGCGCGTTATGCAAGCTACAATATGCAATATTTATGTTATACATGATTACGAAAGACGCCAGCCTTTTGAATTATCGTTGTCAATCTCTATTCTTTTCAGTACATTTTTGATATGTAAAGTTAGAATCAGCCATTCCCTTGTTTCGGTAATTTGTCCCATGCAATTCTTTAAAATGTTTTAATAAATTCTGTGAGTAGACAAAAATACATACAGTATAATAAAATGATATTACATCCATGGATCAGTCTCTGTGAGAATCAGTATAAACAAGCCAATTCCATTCAACTGGTCTACATGGATTGATTTAAATACCGGGTCTTAGTATTGACACATTAGTCACTCGTGGGTTACAAGATCTTTGCTTAAGGGCTAGACTGGGTATCTCACCTACTCTCTATTGTGCATCCTCTAAAGAAATAATGGCATCAAATGAGGAAAGAGTCAGGAATTTATCTGGGGTCATCAACTCCGACAGCATTTAAAATAGTCTCTGCAGGTCCTTGAGCTTCAACCCTTGCCTCTGCACTAACAATACTCCAATTCTGCTGCTGATATGGGTAAGTCCCTGCAAATGGACCAGCATGAGAATGCTACCGGTGCGCCACCCTGACATTATATATATTTTTTAAACAGTAGCTGTCTTTGACTGTCTTCTTTTGTGTGCTCTGCTTTTTCCCCTATAGCAGTCAAAAGCGTATGGATTGGCTGAGTTAGTCCGCACAGAATAAGAACACAGTGATTTACCAGCATTGTATCATCTGGGTCAATTACATGGGTACTAACGTTCCAAGCAATCTGAAAAGCAGGATACAGCTTTAGACTTCTAATACCGGCATTCAACAGATCACATTTGCTAGCATACAGTACAAGGAGCCTAGAATTCTCACAACATTCCCCAATACTGTAACTAGCTGCACTTTTGATTAGACTGTAAAATGTTCAAAATCCACTCAAATGATTTCTTTTTTTTACGATTACTATAGTAGAGTAGATACAAGACATGGTATTTCTGGTGTAGCTCAATTTTGTTACCTACAAATTTCATTTTTTCTGGCATCTTATTTTGATTTTATTGAAAAGTCAGTTTGACTCAGTGGTAACGATCTTGTTTTTTCAATGGGCCAGGATTTACTGTAACCGGCAAACGAACAGCGCCCGCCGTTAGTTAAACTTGTCCGTTTAATTTCCATGAGCTTATGCAAGTTGCTGTTAGTGGGAGATCTACAGGGCATCTGGGACCTGTGTGAACAGGACAAGCAATCTCCTTAACCAATCAGATTGAAGAATTGTTAATGAACAGCGCAGAGTCTGAACCAGGATGTACAAGATGGAATAGTGAATTCAATTATCAAATCAGGTACAGAAAGAGAAATAAAGAGAGGGAAAGAAAGATTGGATTAAGAGAGAGGGGAGACAGAAAGAAAAAGTTAAAAGATACATTTTATTTACATTTTAAAAATGAACAATGAATAGCCTCACTGCTATTTTTACAGTAAATTCTGGCCCATTATGTTACTTGGAGAGAAAATCATCTCTGTGTTCTTCCCATTTGTACGATATCTGCAAGAATTTCTTGTGATATCTCATGTACTGCAGTGCTCTCTAGTGTCTGAAGGTTGTCATTGTACCCTATAACTTTCACTATTGCATATAAATATTAATAAAGATAATAGCAACATTGATTTAACAGTTTCAGAACAAATTCCCTTCAATATTCAATATTAAAGGTTACATTATTTTATAATTCTTCAGGCTTTTTTTGAAGAATGTATGCAGCAATTGTAATAATAAAGGAAGTGGCATTCCTGCTACCTCCACCAAGTCCACTGCGTTCAATGTAGGCAAGTTGACTATTTCCCCCCTGAAGCAAATCCACCAGGGAAAGTAATAATAGGCTCACTGCACTGCCTGCACAGAATGCCAGTGAAACTGACTGCATTAAGAGTAAGAAATAGTTTGTCTTTTTATGGTTTCTTTAATTTGTAACAATTTGGTTCTGTGTTACTCGCTATCTTAATTCAGATTGGCCCAGAAATTCGGGTCGGGGCCTTCCCGCAGGTGCAAGCCCCCGACCTGCACTTACCTAGTGCGCTGGCCGTTGAGCTGTGGGCCCACGTGGAATTCCGGTCCTGGGCCTCCTCCAACTGCCGGCGCGCAGTGCTTGCGTATCCCAGGGGAGCAGTTAGTTCGATGCGTCCCCTGGGATCATGTGGGCCATGGAGAGCCAATGAAAGCAAGGAATGCTTCATTCATAAGTTTGACAGGAAGGGTTGTCAAACCTATAAATACTACGGGCCTCAAAACATCACTAAATCTTCAAACAATTTTTTTTTTTTTTAAATCACATTTTTTAAATAAACTATAAATTACATGAAATAACTATTTTAAACAATAATTTAAATTTTTGAAAAAAATAATTTTATTTTCTAACGGGGCTAAAAATAAACTTACCTTTCTTTAAAGTATTTAAAAATAATAAACCTGTGGAAAAAATGTTTTAATTTTAATTAATTCGCCACTTACCTTGTAAAAAGCAGGCCTTGCGACTGCTTTTTACATGTCTAACTTCTGGAGACTTACCTTCCCGGGAAAACCTGCAAAAAAAGCGTAAGTTCGATGCGCACGCACTGCCTCTCCCGCGCACGCGTTCGACTTCTGAACCCCTTCTTTCAGGGGAACGGAAGTGCCGGTTTCCCGCGCATGCGCAGTGCATGCAGGAAACCGGCACTTCCATTGGGCCTATGGGTGAGTACCCCGTGCATACTCACCCGTGGAGACCCGAATTTCTGGGCCATTATATCTTTGGCTGCCCGGCTTAGACTAAAAAAAGGTTACACTGGGAATCAATATAAAGAGTTTGTAAACAGACGAAAGGGCCAATGATGTAGACCCGCAGAGCCCTGCTCCGAAGGTGCTCTATGTGTTTGTATCCCACTGAGCTGACGTTGCCCAATAAATCAGATCATTATTATATGTTGATGCCACTCCTACTGTATGACGCGTAATGTGCTGGGAGGGCAAGGGGTCCACTTGGATGAGATTTCTGTCGGCAGCAGTAACTGTCCTTAAAGTTACACTTCAGATTTTCTCAAGAGCAGTCACTGGGGACAGAGTGGTCCCATTCAGTGATCAGGCTCTGGAGTACCTGGTGCAGGCAGTCAAATACAAGTGGAATTGTATTGATGGAATGGTAGCTCTTTCTATTCATGAATGACACTGCGTTTGGGTTAGAGACAACCATGGCCACATGCATGCAGTAAATGATGCTGAGTACTTTTAGGAATTCTCCGCTATGGCAGACGTGGAGGGCTGTTCTTTCTGCTGGCTACTTTGCAGAGGAAATGTGTTGAAATCCTTGGCCATGTTACCTGCTTGATACAGTTGTGGACTGAAAAATCAGGAGATCTAACAGCAATATCCACACTCGCTTGGAGGAAATCTACCGCATAAAAGTTCAAAGCAGCTGTAACGTTCATAGCTGCTAACAGGCTCATTCCTGTACTCGAACAGGTCTCCAAATCTTGCTGCATAGAAACATAGAAGATAGGGCAGGAGTAGGCCATTCGGCCCCTCGAGCCTGTTCCGCCATTTAATGAGATCATGGCTGATCATCCAAATTCAGTACCCTGGCCCTGCTTTCTCCACATATTCCTTGACCCTTTAGCCTTAAGAAATATATCTAACTCCTTCTTGAATATATTTAATGAATTGGCCTCAACTGCCTTCTGTGGTATAGAATTCCACAGGTTCACCACTCTCTGGGTGAAGAAATTCCTCCTCATCTCAGTCCTAAATGGCTTACCCCTTATCCTTAGATTGTGACCCCTGGTTCTGGACTCCCCCGCCATCGGGAAAATCCTTCCTGCATCTAGTCTGTCTAGTCCTGTTAGAATTTTATAAGTTTCAATGAGATCCCCTCTCATTCTTCTAAACTCTAGCGAATACAAGCCCAATCAACACAATCTCTCTTCATACGTCATTCCTGCCATCCCAGGTATCAGTCTGGTGAATCTTCGCTGCACTCCCTCCATGGCAAGAACATCCTTTCTCAGAGAAGGCGACCAAAACTGCACACAATACTCAAGGTGTGGTCTCACCAAGGCCCTGTACAACTGCAGCAAGACATCCTTGCTCCTGTACTCAAATCCTCTCGCTATGAAGGCCAACATACCATTGGCCTTCTTAGCCGCCTGCTGCACCTGCATGCTTACCTTCAGCGACTGGTGCATAAGGACACCCAGGTCGCGTTGCACTTCCCCTTTTCCCAATCTATTGCCATTCAGTTCATAATCTGCCTTCCTGTTTTTGCCACTAAAGTGGATAACCTCGCATTTATCCACATTATACTGCGTCTGTCATGCATCTGCCCAATCACCCAACCTATCCAAATCGTACTGGAGTTTCTCCGCATCCTCCTCACAGCACACACGCCCACCCAGCTTTGTGTCGTCTGCAAACTTGGAAAAGACCCGTTTATTCTAACTCTTTGCTTCCTGTCTGCCAACCAGTTTTCTATCCAAGTCAGTACCTTACCCCCAATCCCATGTGCTTTAACTTTGCACACTAATCTCTTATGCGGGACCTTATCGAAAGCCTTCTGAAAGTCCAAATACACCACATCCACTGGTTCTCCCTTATCTATTCTACCAGTTACATCCTCAAAAAATTCCAGTAGATTAGTCAAGCACGATTTACATTTTGTAAATCCATGTTGACTTTGTCTGATCCTGTCACTGTTTTCCAAGTGCTCTGCTATTACATCTTTTATAATGGACTCTAGCATTTTCCCCACTACCAATGTCAGGCTTGATAATTCCCTGTTTTCTCTCTACCACCTTTTTTAAATAGTGGGGTTACATTAGCTACCCTCCAATCCATGGGAACTGTTCCAGAGTCTATAGAATCTGGAAGATGACCAGCAATGCATCTACTATTTCTAGGGCCACTTCCTTAAGTACCCTAGGATGTAAATGATCAGGCCCATGGGATTTATCGGCCTTCAATCCCGTCAATTTCCCCAACACCATTTCCCTACAAATACTGATTTCATGCAGTTCCTCCCTCTCATTAGACCCTATGTTCCCCGACATCTCTGGGAGGTTATTTGTGTCCTCCTTTGTGAAGACAGAACCAAAGTATGTATTTAATTGGTCCGCCATTTCTTTGTTCCCCATTATAAATTCCCCTGATTCTGACTGCAAGGGACCTACGCTTGACTTCACCAATCTTTTTCTCTTCACCTATCTATAGAAGCTTTTAGTCAGTTTTTATGTCCCCTATCATACTCTATTTACCCCCTCTTAATTAATCCCTTTGTCCTCCTTTGCTGAATCCTAAACTGCTCCCAATCCTCAGGTTTGCTGCTTTTTCTGGCCAATTTATATATCCTCTCCTTGGATCTTATGCTATCCCTAATTTCCCTTGTTAGCCACGGTTGAGTCACCTTTTTTGTTTTATTTTTATGCCAAACAGGGATGAACATGAGCTGCAGAGTTGGCTGAGAATGTCTTTTAGGCATCTAAGTTGGCGCTGGCTGGTTCTTGAGACAAATGCAAGTAAGAGACCGTGGCATAACGACAGCATAATGATGTGTCTAAATGGAGTGTCCTGTAATGGGCCTCGTGTGTAGTCTCTTGTGTAGACTCCAAGCACTGAAAGTGCTTAAATGCCGCACTGTGGCACATTAAGCACATCGGGCATGGTGAAGGCCTCAGTGTTCCTGTGCTGTGTAGCTTTGGGTGCTTGATATTGCAATAATGGCCCTTAATTTGCGCTCAGCGAGCGGTGAAGAAAAGGCGTTCGCTGCTGGCCCCCGAAGTAAGCTTCGCACAAGGATCTTGTGATCTCTGTGTCGAGAAGTTAGGTTTTCTGACGTGCAATTCAAATCAACGCAGTATAGTGGGAATCCCATAGTGCGAGCTGCTGTGACGTCAATAAGCTGTCTAAACAGCCAATCAAAATGCAGAATTTTCACAGACAGCCAATCAGGAAGTGAGGTAAGCTCTTAAAATCCTAACTTTTTAAAATGTTACAGAGAGCAAACCAAATATTGGGGCTCTCATGGGGAAAAGGCAAACCTGAAATAAAGATAAACAAACTTTAAAATTAAACATTTTTTTTTTAAAGTTTCTAAACATTTTTAATTTTAAATAGATAAATTTGACACTGCACAAAATTAAAATTAGTTTTTCAGGGTCATAAACGTTGTTTAGCAGTCAATGCACTGTTAAAACCCCAGTTACACCTAATGCCTTGGGAACTTTTAATGGGTATTTAACAGTGTAATTACCGCGAAAGAGCCGAAGTTTTCGTCAGTTTTCCTGATTTGAGCGATTTCACTGATTGCCGGCTCTGTGGTGGCCGGGGCGGGGGCGGGGGGGGGTGACACACCACAGCCTGTGGAGGAGCAGTGAATTGGTACGCGCTAAATCCTGAAAGTGCGGTTAGTTTCAAAGGCACAATGACAGCGAACACTGCCAGTTCACTCTCACCAGGACCACAAATTCCAGGCCGTTGTCTCCCAATTGTTCAACTACTTAGAGATCATTCTCCAAAGCTCCACTGAACAAAATTCCACTGAAATTAATGGAAAAGCAGTTGGCAGAACATCAGCATTGTAAATTGTAGCATACCATGCTCTTTGCGACAATGTCCATGCAGCATTGAAAGGATACAAGGAAAGGGACGTGACAGAGAATTTAGACTTCCTGAATGTGTTCCTGGTGTTGTCAATCAAGACCCATACTGAAAGAGTTATTCACAAAAATATCAATAGGTTTCTGATATTATACATGTGGTACAAGAGAGGGCCGAATTTACCATAAACTTTCACATTACAGAAAGCATATGCAATATTCAGTTTCAGCATATTGTTGAGAAATTCTCTTGGCAATGCAACTTTTGGGGAAAGAAAGGGAATCTATTAAAGATGCTTTCAGATACATCTTGCCGCAGAGTTAGAGTGGCACTTCTCGGATCTGGATGTGGGTCACCTGCCCACCATTTCAGGGAGAATACAATTTGGTTTTGGAGAACCTAAAGATATGGAGGACATTTTTTTAAAGATAAAGAAATAGAGAAAAATAATCCAAAACAGAAACAAGAAATACATTTTAAAAAGTCACTGAAACAGAAGAGAGGCAATAAAGTTTAGTAAAAGAGAGATAGTTGGAGAGAACAATCATGAAGGCAGAATCCAATAGATGAAGTAAGAGAGAGGAATAGTGCAAATGAAGAAGCATGGAAAAGG
This sequence comes from Somniosus microcephalus, assembly GCF_052327205.1. Classification (NCBI taxonomy): domain Eukaryota; kingdom Metazoa; phylum Chordata; class Chondrichthyes; order Squaliformes; family Somniosidae; genus Somniosus; species Somniosus microcephalus. The sequence goes on along the minus strand of NC_141012.1, from coordinate 31,996,526 downwards.
AATAGAAAGGGGAAAGAATAAACACACAGTGGAAGAAATGTGAAGATACAACAGCTAACATTAAAAATGGGATAAGAAACTCAGAATATTTTTAAAAGGTAACATTAAAGTGTAAGTAAATATTTTCATTGTGAAGTTTTTGCTTAGTTTAAAAAAGACTAGATGTAACCTACCAATTACAGGAAACTCTTGTTTAAACGGCACCTAAATATCTGGAATTCTCTATTAACCGGCAAAATTCTCACTCCGAAAACAACACCTCAATAACCGGAAATGTTGCCGAGTCCGAGTCTCCCGCGGTGGCCGAGTTAGTCAGTGGGGGTAGTTCTTAAAACTGCCACTACTTGGCTTCTTGGCGCTGTCGGAAGTCCGAACACCTCAATAACAGGAGTCTGACTCTCCCGCGCTGCCGGTAGTCTCTTCCGATCCACCATTTTTCTGTGTGTCTCCTGCGCTGCCGGTAGTCTCTCCCCGTGCATTTGTTGAAGTGCATGATCCTGATGACCCAGCTGGCATGGATATTCCTGATGAACCAGCTGACTTGGAATAAGTGTACAGTCAACTACAGTACTGTATACAGTCATTTACTGTATAAGTTTTGTTTTACTGTTAAGTAATTAAAGAGTTATGGATTACCCTCAACTGGCAGTACTGTACTTAATCAAGCATCTTCCAGCATCCATTTAACACAACATTCTGTAGGTGAGTACCCAATTACTGTATACAGCAAATTTCTTGATTTTTAATTTTTGTTTGTTAAAAATAGCCTCGGTAGATAACCCGCTCCGTCATCCGGAATTTTTAATCAACCGGCACCATCCCGGTCCCGTCGGTGCCGGATACCAAAGAGTTTCCTGTAGAAGAAAGCTTACATTTACCTCCTCACTGTCAGGTCCTGGAGTCACAGCATCTTGCCTCTTAAAACTAGAAAGCAGTTGCTCAACTGACTTCAGTAGCAGGTTGAGTTACCATCGCCTGAATGTTGGACCGGACATCCTGGGTTTTGTGTGGATCGTCAGTAAATGTCTTAAACGAAAAACAGACTCCAAAGTCTGTTTTTAACATCAAACTCGTTTTCCCATTTATTTCTGTGCCTTATGATATATGGTTATTAAGATTAATACATTTTTAAAAGAATAATCCAGTTAGCAAAATAAGAAGCCACAAACCCACTCTCTGCCCCATTCTGGATTTAGATTTAAAAGGTTGCAACACTAGAAGTGGCTCCACCACTGAGCAGATGTTACTGTTAGTGCGGTCAGTCCTGAGTGACAATCAGAAGGTCGCAGCAAAGTTTTAGCTCAGTAACTAAAACACAGAACAAACATGAAATGAAAGAAGGGAAAAACACAAACTTAGGCAAGAAATTCTGGAACAAAAGCAAATGTAATAAAAACTCTGCCGAGATATACACTAACAAAAGGAAATAAAGATAGTGTTAAACCCCCAACATACGATGGTTTAGTCACCTTATCTTCAGTATAGTCACCAGTTTTCACACACTGATAAGCACTTCAGCACTTAAACTCAGAATGGCTTCTGCCCTCACACAGCAAATTCACTGCAGTCAAAAAGAAAATACTTGACCATCACACCTACCTGCCGCGTACGTTTAGCCTCCTTTTCACTATATAATTGTCGGTATGAGGTTATTTTGTGTGTGCCCAGAGTTTGCTTATTACGTTCCACAATATCGTCCCGCGATCTTACTTTTGTTTGCAATTTCCTGTCACGAGAGATCACAGGGTCCGTGTGGTATTTCACACTATTTATGCTCACGTCGCTACATGTTGACTCACGCTCCCAGTATTGCTGGTATTCTTTCTGATAGTGATCATTCAAATTTTCATAGTTGTCTTCTTCATCGTGACATTTATTTTTCCCATGGTTATCCTGGGGTATGGTTTCTGTGATTTTGTCTGTTCTGGGTTTCCTGTGGTTTTGCAAATCACTCGTATTGTTCTCTTCATAAGATCCGGGAGAATCGAGAGATTCACGATCTTCCTGAGTGCTATCTTCAGCTTTACAATAAGGAGAAGGCGGTCTTTTCCTTTTAGGTTGTTTCACTGCACTGTTACCATTTTCTCTCAAACTAAATCTAACTCCTTGAGATTTATTTGTTGGCCTTTTCTGTTCCAATAAGTCACGGTGTTCATATTTATAATCATTCAACATTTCATAGTCGGCTTCTTCATCATGACATTTATTTTTCCCATAGTTACCCCGAGGTACGGTTTCTGTGATTTTGTCTGTTCTGGGTTTCCTGTGGTTTTGCAAATCACTCTTACTGATCTCATCATAAGATCCGGGAGAATCAAGAGATTCACGATCTTCCTGAGTGCTATCTTCAGATTTACAATAAGGAGAAGGCGGTCTTTTCCTTTTAGGTTGTTTCACTACACTGTTATCATTTTCTCTCAAACTAAATCTAACTCCTTGAGATTTATTTGTTGGCCTTTTCTGTTCCAATAAGTCTCGGTGTTCATATTCACGGGATCTTCCAACATTTTTCTCCAACAGGTCATTCCACTCTTGGAGTGAGTTCTCCAGTGAATCATGAGGGTGCGGGTTGTGTTGTTGATGCGCCTGCTTGGACATAAGAATCTCTGCTCCCACTCTGGTATTCCTCCAATTGGGATTATACCGCAGGCTGGCGTATCGGTCACTGGATTGATATCTGCAAGATTTAAAAAAAAATTCAATTGTAGCATGAAAGATTGTTGACCAAAAAATCTACCGACCATAGAGCACATATACCAGAAACGCTGTTTACGGAGGTCACGGACCATCATCAAAGACCCTACCCACCCCAGCCACAGTCTGTTCACCCTCCTGCCATCTGGGAGACGCTACAGATGCATTCGCACCCGAACGACCAGATTTAGGAAGAGCTTCTTTCCCAGGGCTGTCATCCTACTGAACTCCACAAATAAACTCTAAAGCCTGCACATCTGCCAATGCACTTTATTATGGTTATGTTTATGTTAATGTATTACAAGCCAAATGTATGTTGAACGTTTAAATGTCTTAATCTAAATGTACACACTCGGGAGCCGCAAGCCTACATTTTGTTGTACTGCACTTGTGCACTAACAATGGCAATAAAGTTGATTATGATTATTATGATATAGAAAATATCCTATTAGTTAGTCTATCTCAGTTTATAGCTAATGTGCCCTTACACGTCACATAGTAGGGCAGCGTAGCACCAAATGTGAAATAATCAACGGATTGAGTGGGAAAGCTACTGTACTATCCCATTGCATCACTGTAGGTTCGGGCTGTCATCTATCCTTAAGTTCATGCATGGAACAATGCAGTAAGCTCTTTTCATTGGTAAGAATAGAATGGTGGCACAGGAGAACACCCTTACTTGCGATTTTAAATACTGTTAATTAAAGATAGACTTTGTATTGGAGGCATTTATGCAACAGCTCATATTTGTAAAGCACTCATTATGTGAAATAATGTCTCACAGCATTTCACAACAGGGAAAACTGGACACTGACCACAAAGTGAGGAATTTTGTAGAAAAGGGTGACCCAAATGCACAAAGAGATGATTTTTTAATAGTAAGTGGTTTTGGAAAAAAATTCCGGAGAGCAGTGGCAGAAAGATCTGCATTCGATGGCAGACTAGAGGGGGCAGAGACCAAGCGTGTGGAATTAGTGGCAACCTATTGACTTGGATAGGGAATTCGTTAGGAGACAGAGAGTAGGGATACTGGGTATGTACTCAAATTGGCAGGATGTGACAAGTGGTGTCCCCCAAGGATCTGAACTGGGGCCACAGCTTTTCACTAGATTTATAAATGACTTGGATGAAGGAATAGAGAGCTGTATATCTAAGTTTGCTGATGACACGAAGTTAGATGGCACAGTAAATATTTTAAATGGGAGCAGAAAGTTGCAAAGGGACATTGATAGATTAAGTTAGTGGGCAAAACTGTGGCAGATTGAGTTCAATGTGGGGAAGTGTGAGGTCATCCACTTTGGGCCCAAGAAAGTGTATTTTCTAAATGATGAGAAGCTAGGAACTGTGGAGGAGCGGAGAGATTTAGCGGTCCAAGCACAGAAATCACTAAAAGCTAGTGGACAGGTACAAAAGATAATTAGAAAGGCTAATGGAATGTTGGCCTTTATTTCGAGAGAGATGGAATAAAAGGGGTGGAAGTTATGTTACAGCTGTACAGGGTTCTTGTTAGACCCCAACTGGAGTACTGCATTCAGTTCGAAGCTCGGCACCGGAGGAAGTATATATTGGCCATATATACCAGAATGATACCGGGGCTAAAAAGGTTAAATTATGAGGATGGGTTGCATATTTAGGTTTGTATTCCCTTGAATATAAAGGATTAAGGGGTGATCGAATTGAAGTGTTTAGGATGATTAAAGAATTTGATAAGAGTAGATTGAGAGTAACTATTTACTCTGGTGGGAGAGCCCAGAACAAGGGGGCAGAACTTTAAAATTTGAGCTCGGCAGTTCAGGGATGTCAGGAAGCGCTTCGGCACACAAAAAGTAGAGGAAATCTGGAACCCTCTCCCCCCAAAAAAGCTGTTGAGGCTAGGTCAATGGAAAATTTCAAAATTGAGATTGATAGATTTTTGTTAGGCAAGGGTATTGAGAGTTACGGTAGAGGGCGTTAAGATGCAGATCAGCCATGATCTAACTGAATGGCGGAACAGGCTCAAGGGGCTGAATGGCCTATTCCTGTTCCTATGTTTCCTAGTAATTCAGATTCAGAGGAATGGAGTGTGCAGGCTAGGAAATTGATTCACTAGGGCACGTCTAATCACATTTGATGACAGCATCTAAGAAAATCTTTTTGGGGAAAAAAAAGTGATTGCAACGTTATAACCTAGCACGTCCTTATACTGTACTTAGTAGAGCAATTTAGCAGGAATTGTAGCGCAATGCAAGGGTGGTGTTAGGAGAAGTGGGGGTGACGTCAGTGGAGGACTTTGTGCAGGAGGGGAGTCAGGCTGCAGAGTTCTGGATCAACTCAGCTTTATGTAGGGTGTCAGTGGGGAGGGAGGGCATTTGAGAAATTGATCCTTGAAGTCATCGAGGCATTGATGAGCATTTCAGTAGCTGGCAAGGTTTTTTTTTTATTCATGTGGGCGTCGCTGGCAAGGCCAGCATTTTATTGGCGAGGTACATACTGCTGCTGGTGAAAAACCAAAGTGATGCATGACCACTTCCTCACAGTGCCTTCTTTTGTACTGCTAATGGCCCGTATAAGCAGTTCTGCATTATATTGCAGTCCAGTATTAAACATAGCACGAGTTAGGCACTGCAGACAGCAATAGGTACAAAATCTACCAGTCCCAGACGTACACAGCTTAGGGCTGAACATAGAAACATAGAAGACAGGAGCAGGAGTAGGCCATTCGGCCCCTCGAGCCTGCTCCGCCATTCAATGCGATCATGGCTGATCATCCAAATTCAGTACCCTGTTCCTGCCTTCTCTCCATATCCCTTGATCCCTTTAGTCTTAAGAAATATATCCAACTCCTTCTTGAATATATTTAATGAATTGGCCTCTACTGCCTTCTGTGGTAGAGAATTCCACAGGTTCACCACTCTCTGGGTGAAGAAATTCCTCCTCATCTCTGTCCTAAATGGCTTACCCCTTATCCTTAGACTGTGACCCCTGGTTCTGGACTCCCCGACCATCGGGAACATCCTTCCTGCATCTAGTCTGTCTAGTCCTGTCAGAATTTTATAAGTTTCAATGAGATCCCCTCTCATTCTTCTAAACTCCAGCGAGTACAAGCCCAATCGACCCAATCTCTCCTCATACGACATTCCTGCCATCTGCCATATATTTTTTAATATGAAAAATAATAAAAGCCTTTATCATTAGAGTTTGTCGTGCACTTTGGGTTTATCTGAATCACATGACTGTTAAAAGTTCTGAAATTTCTAGTCTGTGATATAAAAACAGCAAAAATCAAGACCTGAAAATTCTGCTATGCGAATCTGGTGAAACAAATGCTACAAATGAAGTTCGGGTGTCTCCCATTTTTAGAGGCCTTAAACCATTTGAAATAAATGGGCCAGCATCTCTTAAAATAGCAAAGGCAATTCATATACATTTGCTAAGTGTTCAAATGCTAATATTCACAAGTAATTTCAAGGATGAAGAGGGTTTTTCCAAATATATATTCAATAGTAAAATGATAACAATAGGAATGCAGCTATTAAATAGTTGACAAGTATTTAATATTAAAATCAGTATGCTACGCTGAAGGATTTGATTTCAAACTCCTTTGTGGGCTGTAAATCTTATTTAAAAACTTTTGGTTAAATAAGTTCAAATGAACGTTAAATCACAGCAAATTGTATAGCTGTAAACAAACCATCAATTTAAAATAAACGAGCAATAATTGTGAAAGAAAAGCAAATGGAAGCTAAATGTTTAATAACATGTTTCATTTGCATATGCAAAGAGCAATGAGTCCCAATTATTGAAAATGTTAACCTAAGTGCATGGGTTGTAATTATCGGGGAACTGTTCCAATTCAGTCCCTTGGACAGAATGATGCAGTGTTTTCTATTAAATGGATATTTGGTTTTATTTGATGTGATCATGATGAGCACTAATAATGTAGTCCATTAACCTACAGAAATATCATCGCATATGGATTGGAGACCCTCGCAGTAACCCCATTAGTCACCCAGGAATTTGAAGCACTTGCTCAGCATCTGTTGTATGTCCATAAACAAAAGTGTTGGATATCTATTGTCTGCATAACCTTTTATTCGGTTGGGAACAAAAAAATCCACGTTTATTCCATGATAGACCATGAAGGAGCACTTCACACTCGTTTTGTTTCAACACAGCGACTTGGGTCACGCTGAGCAATCTGACCCATTTGGACATCGTGCAGCACAATAGACCTCTTGAGATTCAGATAGCTGAATCATTAGAATCATTTGAAATGATCCATTCTGACACCTAGCTATCTTTCTGAGAAGGGTTTCAAATCCATAAACTACGACTGCAGTGTTAAAGGTTTGCAGCATTTACATTTTGCATACTTTTAATGAATAATTAGTTCAGCTGCTGTGCCGAGCTGTTCTGTCACCTTTCACCGAAGATCTCCCTTTTAACAAGATTCTTTGTATACTTGTGCTTCTGAGCACCTTAATGATATCTTCTTCTTCTGCAGGCCCTCGGAACCGAGGATGACTTGCTTCCACACTAAAAATTAGTTCTCAGGTGACTGATGAGTCCAATGCGGGACCTACAGTCTCTGTCACAGGTGGGGCAGACGGTGGTTGAAGGGGCGGGTGGGTGGGGTGCTTGGGTTGACGTGCGCTCCTTGCGCCTGGCGAAGAGACTCGAGGCGTTCGGCGCCTTCCCGAATGCTTCTCCACCACTTCGTGCGGTCTTGGGAGGAGAAGCATCCGGGAAGGCGCCGAACACCTCGAGTCTCTTCGCCGGGAACAAGCGGAAGCCAAGTGCAACCTTCTGTAGAAAAGGGAGGATTTAGTAAGATTCTTTATGGACGGCATGTTTTAAAATATGCAACAGATCAGCTAACATCTGAAAGAGAAAGACAAGTTAACGGAGACCATCAGAATTCTGATGAAGTTAATAAGTTAATTACCTAAAGAGGAGTGGATGCAACTTTATCAAACTTCATCAAAATTTTGATAAGTCTCATCCAAACCATTAACTTATCTTTCTCTTTCAGATGCTGACTGATCTGTTGCAGATTTCCAAGATTTTTCTGTTTTTATTTCAGAGTTTCAGCATTTCACATTAAATCTTCTCTATTGCAGACCAGGTTGAATATACTTTTAGACCTAGAAACTGTTGTTGGTGCTATTCAGCAGTTAACAGTGAATTACTAAAAGTTTCTGGAAGAAATAGTGTATGCTTGTTAATCACCAATATTGCTGGCTTCTGTTGTACGAGAAAGTTGTGCCCCAGAAAACCCACACGGCAGGCTGACCAACGGAATGGCACAAGCAGAAACAAGGCTGAGCAGCAGTTAACTACATTAAGGAGCTATATTGCTGCAAAATACAGATTTCCAGGGCTCGTAAATACTTTGGTGACCAGGTGCTGGAAGCGCTGATACAGTAAGTAAGGGATATGAGGACAATACTGAGCTGAAGAACAACCTACCCAGAGGTGCCTGGTACAATAAGCTTGGGAACAAAGAACAAACATGGGAATATAGGGGGTGATTTTCTGAGCCCCGAGGAGGCGGTATGGAGGTGGGACTGCTGGGAAAATGGCAGAATTTGGGGGCAAACCCGCCTCCATGCCATCTTCCCAGGAGGCAGGTAGCCGTCCCGTGCTGAGTCCCGTCTCCTTGGAGGCGGGAAGGGATTAAAGCCTATTAACTGCCTGTTAACAGGTAGTTACCAGGCAGAAAATAGGATTATCCTGTTTTTGCCCTCACAAGTGCGGGCTTCCCGATGGCACCAAAACCCGCCAGGGTCACCGAGGCGAGTACTGGGTCTGCGGGGGTCGGAGGGATTCAAAGGTGTGCTGTGAAAGTAAGTGATGGGTGCAAGAGTGGAGAGGTGAGTATCTGAGGTAAGTCCTAAGTGTTTTTAAAAGTGCACTTACCTTTGTTTCTCCCTGCAGGCTTCAGTCAGTTTCTATATGGAGAGTCTCGCACCTCCGTGTTGCAGATGAGAGATGACCGTTGCATTCTCAGATGCAACAAACATCTCAATTCTGTAAAAGAAAGAAGGTTGATGAGGCCTTGTATGCAAGACCTCATCAAACTGCAGAGACTGTCAGTGTTTGACAGCTTCACAGAGCTGTCAAACGATGACAATTCATCTGTCAAAATTTTTTGACAGATGACACGTCATACATTGACGTGCTCTGCAACCGGCTTTCCCTTAATTGGCCTGCTAAACCCGCTGGACGGGCTTAACAAGGTCAATCAAGGGAAAATACCATGGGTTGGCCACAACTCGATGGAGGCGGGACTGAAACCCAACAAGCAGCAGTCCTGCCTCCATTCACAAAATCGCCCCCATAGTCTCCAGTACTCAGTAGACTTGGAGAGATGTGAAGAAAACTGTGGCTGACCTCATGAAATCAGCTAAGGTAAGACCAAATTATGGTTTGGAATGCCAAATACCTTCCCCAAACATACCCTCACAACCTGTAAATCAATCTGTGCTCTACCATTAATAAAAGCTTATGCTGTGCAATACTGCCGTGAGGGAATCATGTCCTAAAGGCTTAGCATGCATGGCCATCATGCATGGCCATACTGCAACAAGTGCAAAATGCAACAAGCAGCTTTATAACTCTAACTGTGGGAATCAAAGAAATCTTAGAGGCTTTAGTTGTTGTTGTTGTTGTAGTAGACCAGAAATCCTCACATTCCAACTTAGCTGAATCGTACACTTTGATTTACCGTCAGACAAAATGGTCTGGAGGATGGATAACTACGTCACTTGCAAAATCTCAAGACTTTTTCTCTGCTTACAGGGCAAGATAGCTCATAATAGAAAAGAGCAGACCAGAACTGGAGGCAGATAAAAGCCTCTGGCTCCATTAGGAGGCCATCCCGCGCATCATAGAGCACACGTGTAGCAAGGGGATACAGGAGAGTGAAGCCAGAAACCTCCCCTGAGCTCATATCTACTGCCATCACGCTCTTCTTATATCTTGTCGCCCTATTCAGTCACATACACTCAACTTCAGGAACATCACACACAATAGGTTGCAATGTTCAGACTGCTAAAAGATTCTTCGTTGAGACAATATTTTGATCGATGCTCCTCTTTTGTTTTTGCAGGCCTGGAAGAACAGTGAAAATGGGAGCCAGTGTCATTGAGCAAGCCAGCACCTCAAAGTGCATGGTGAGGAGACCAAATGCATGTTGATAAAGTGGAACACCTTTCTATTTGTGGACAGCATTGAATAATGGACGAGTGTCCTGTGGCTACATGGGTGCCATCAATCACCCTGGTGGAATTGGGCATCCTTGTTGTGCTGCTGTTGTTGGTCAGTGCGATAAAAGACAAAGGTCTTGGTCCTCCTGAATAAATCATCAAGCACCTCTTTATTATCGCCACAGACAGAAAATTGGCTGATACCATTAGCCTAGAAGGAGCTGAAGGCATAAAGATTGAGGACTATGGTCACCTTGATGGTCACTGGCAGTCCTGTCCCTGTGTACGTGGTTGTTTGTAGGTCTTCTTGAGGCAGATGACTCAGGTTAAAAAAAAGTCAATTACGATTACTTTGTGAAACGTTAAGGCTGTAATTGATGCATTAGCCCCATAATAAGCAATTATGCTGACAACAGTGATCACAAGGTTAACACAAGCTTTCAGTGCAGTAGTATGCAACAGCTTCAATAGTCCTAAAGCAATTTTCAAACAGGTGGAAACGAGGAGGTAAGTAATCATCGTACGCACTCATCACCTTGCTGGCTACGATCGCACATTTTGCCACCAGCAGAATAGTTTACATCAACAACAATTTCCAGACTATGATACTTCATAATGCCTGATAGATTTTTATTTACACTTTGTTTCTCACCTGGTACTGCCTGAGTAACCACTATCCACCATTAAATGTATTCATACACTTTCTGACAGGACAGTGCTTGCAATCAATAAAGAGGATGGGGGAGAAATTGGGTGAGTAGTGCCACTTGTTAGCGCCTAAAGAGGCAGGCAGTGGCTGTAGCGCCACTGGCTACGCCTCCCGCGATATTGAGTTGGGGCGATAATGGTGGCGTTAGCCTTTTGCGCTGCGCCGCCACCGATGACGTCATCGGTGTGCGCCGCGCCCCATTCACGCCCCATTCGCGATATTTGGTAGCGAACAGCACAGTTGCGCCGTTCGCTACCCACGCCCGGCGCAGTTGCGCCGTTCGCTACCCACGCCCGGTTCACGGGGCCTTACTGTGCTGGCAGCGGCGCAAGTTAAGATGGAGGTGCGGGGCGGCTGCCTTTTTTGGCGACCGCCTGCCAGCACCTCCGTCCCCGGCCTCCTAACCCCCCGCGGCATTGCCGGCTGTTTCCCTGAGAGCCCGGCACTTCTCCTTGGTGCCGGGCTCATTTGTCGGCACTCGCGAGCGGGGATCGCGCTGTTGCAGGCACCTCCCCCTTAACAGTGGGAGGAAGGCCTGCAGTACCGCAGCGTGCCATGCCGCAGCGTGTGGCGCTGCGGCACGTTGCGCTGCGATATTCAGTTTCAGCGCCCTAAGAGGGACGGGGAGCGCTTCGAGCCGCGCCCTGTCTCCCTCAAGGGGCAATGAAACTGAATATCTGACGATCGCTGAAGCCTCGAACGCTGCGCTAAATCCTGCACTCAGGCGACTTTTGCGCCACTTTGGCGCACCAACCCAATTTCTAGGCCGATGTGTTTAATTCAATACGTAAAATCTCAAATGATTTTAAAGGCATTCCAGAAAATGGTCCATTGTACCAGTCACTTAATGTGTGTTCCTCTCACCCCTGACAGTTACAAAGTCCATAAACTAAAGCTGCTTATATAATGTGTTTGTGTGGCTCATAGAAACATAGAAGGTAGGAGCAGGAGTAGGCCATTCGGCCCCTCGAGCCTGCTCCGCCATTCAATGAGATCATGGCTGATCATCCAAATTCAGTACCCCGTTCCTGCCTTCTCCCCATATCCCTTGATCCCTTTAGCCTTAAGAAATATATCCAACTCCTTCTTGAATATATTTAATGAATTGGCCTCCACTGCCTTCTGTGGTAGAGAATGCCACAGGTTCACCACTCTCTGGGTGAAGAAATTCCACCTCATCTCTGTCCTAAATGGCTTATCTCTTATCCTTAGACTATGACCCCTGGTTCTGGACTCCCCGGCCATCGGGAACATCCTTCCTGCATCTAGTCTGTCCAGGCCTGACAGAATTTTATAGGTTTCAATGAGATCCCCTCTCAATCTTCTAAACTCCAGTGAGTACAAGCCCAATCGACCCAATCTCTCCTCATACGTCATTCCTGCCATCCCAGGTATCAGCCTGGTGAATCTTCGCTGCACTCCCTCCATGGCAAGAACGTCCTTCCTCAGATAAGGCGACCAAAACTGCACACAATACTCAAGGTGCGGTCTCACCAAGGCCCTGTACAACAGCAGCAAGACATCCTTGTTCCTGTACTCGAACCCTCTCGCTATGAAGGCCTACATACCATTTGCCTTCTTAACCGCCTGCTGCACCTGCATGCTTACCTTTAGCGACTGGTGCACAAGGACACCCAGGTCTCGTTGCACTTCCCCTTCTCCCAATCTATTGCCATTCAAATAATAATCTGCTCATTCCTGACATGCTCATTTCATGCATTTAGAAATAAACACTTACATTTATATAGTGACTCTCATGACCTAAGGATGTCCCATAGCACTTTACAACCAATGAATTACTTTTGAAGTGTAGTCACTGTTGTAGGAAATGTCTTGTGGCAACATCAAAGATAAATTTGCCAGATTTGCTAAGGAACTTCATTACCGCACCAAGATTTTTCCAACTTCAAAATTCCTGGAAGTAAATGTTGGACTCCTGGAAATTGAGATGGTGTCTAATTCTACACTTAACTGTGTACAGTATATTATTTAGCATGGTGATGTCACAATGCTTGCTGTGCTTCCCCATATGTTTATCTTATATTAATGAGCACATTAAAATGTAAATTTATGTTGAAGGAATCTATTTTGTAATATCTGATTAAAAACCAATAAAAGAGGCACAGCTTGCCTTTAACTGTTGCTCACTCTTCTGTAAAGAACAAAGACTAGTCCCACCACCCACTGTGTGAAAGAGGTACTGCACTGCTGTCCAAACAGGACCAGGCTGTGGATATTTAGCACACAGCTCATCACTGTGTACCTGCCTTGTTCAGTATTGCCTTAAATCAAATTATGAGTGAGGCAGTGGGAAGTTGAGACACTGAATGTGATGAGCCTGAAGGTATAAGGGAACAACAGAAGCTGGTAATTAGATGAAGAATAAGCAGATAATGTTGTCATTTTCACCACATCCTTGATTGCAGTCATGATGATTATGAAAGAGTTGAGTGTCTGCGGTTTAACCCCTGGTCTGTGCTTGACTTGCTGATCCCAGCCAGGTCAGGTATGGGGTGATATAATTACCCTAGGTTAGAGTGGGGAAAAAAAAAATCGGCCATGTTTCTGACTGTTAACCAGTGAACCATGGTGAAAAGTTGATGTCTGTGGACAATGGATGAGAACAGGATATGGCTCAGCTGTTAACCTATCATGACTGAATAGCCTGCCGCACGGTGTCTAAATAACAACACGACCGCTTGATTGAGGAACTGAGCGGCTGTATAATACCATAGGATGAATCAGTCAGCATTTTCAGAAGGTAGGAATTTAGTCAAGATTGTGGAGGGGAGAAGAAGCTGAAGAAAAGTAATGGGGCTAAACATCAGCTTCCCAAAAAAGATTATGCCCACAGAAAAAGCAGAAAACTGTTCAGAAAGACTGAAGAAAGTGGCCATTGACGATGACGAGGTGAAAGCTGGGGAACTGTTTCCATACCTGGGAAGATGTACACTGAGCAAAGGAGGATGTAAGAGAAGTGAAAGGATCCATTGTTCTAGACTCTGCGGGCTCGATTTTCCAAGCCCCGAGGAGGTGGGTTTGGAGGCGGGAGTGGTGGGAAAATTGCAGAATTGAGGGGCAGGAACCAATCCCGCCCCCAATCCGCCTCCGTGCCAATGTCCCAGGAGGCGGGTACCCGACTTGTGCTGGGAGCCGCCTCCCCGAGGCGGGAAGGGAATTAGTGCCAATTAACTGCCTGTTAACAGGCAGTTTTTTACCTAATCCCTATTTTTAGCCCTGAAGTGTGGGGTTCCCGACGGCTCCGAACCACGCCAAGTCAGCGAGGAGGACCGTCGGTCTGTAGGGGTTGGAGGGGTCGAGATGTTCGTTGTGCAGGGGAGTGATGTGTGCAGAGGTAAGTGTGTGAGGTAAGTGTAAAGTGTTTTAATAAGTTTTACTTACCTTTACTTTCTCCTGCAGGCTTCCTTCCTTCAGGTCTCGGGAGTCCCTCAGCTCACCGGCACAGAAAGCAGAATGGCCGCTGAACTGTCAAAAGCTGCAGCCTCTGCTTTCTGGTCTGGAGAGATCTCTAACTGAGTCTGAGTAGAAGGACTCAAGTTAGAAGACAGATTGTCAGTGTTTACAGCTTCACAGAGCCGTCAAACGCTGATTTTGCATGTCAAAAGCTCTTGACAGATGAAATGGCAATCACTGACGTCACCAGTAACCAGGTGTCCCTTAATTGGCCTGCTGAGCCCGCTGGTCAATCAAGGGAAAGTAGCGTGGGTTGGCCACAAGTCGATGGAGGCGGGACTACAACCCAAAAAGTGGGAGTCCCGCCTCCAAAAGCTCCCCATTGACAAAAATCGAGCCCTGAGTGTTTTGACAAATTATGGAAACCAATCTGGAGGAGGAGAGATGTGTTATGGGATGTGAAAGGCGTGTATGAGGCCAGTGTCCAATCAACACTCCATATGATGCTGAGTGCTAGAATCCAAAGAAGGCTCAGTAGTGGTGGCCAGAAGTGTTTAGAACACACCCTGTAAGGAAGATATTGGGTACAAGCCCGAAGGATACAGTGACCAAAACTTAAATAATAAGAAAGGGTAACATGTAAAGTACAGAGCATGTTATGGCAAGAGGATAGCTTTGAGCAGGGAGGTTAGGCGATACACAATTGGCTGTGCATGGGCCATGTGCAATTATGATGAATGGCTACTTGGATGAGGTAGCAAAGACCTACTGGTGCCAATGAAACCATAGCCCAGCAAGAGTCAATACCGAGAAGCACAGAATCTTACAACACAGGAGGAGGTCATTCGGCCCATCGTGCCGGTGCTGTCTCTTAGAAAGAGCAGTGGTGCTTAGTCGCAAATCCCCATTCCTTGTCCATAACCCTGTAAGTTCCTCTTCCTCAAGTACCCGTCCAACATCTTTTAAAATTATTTATGGAATCAGCTTCCACCACCTTTTCAGGTCGAGCGTTCCAGATCCCAACAACTGAGTGAAAAAAATTCTCCTCCTCTCCCCTCTCGATCTTTTGCCAATGATTTGGAATCTCTGACCTCTGGTTATTGATCCACTCACCAGAGGGAATTGTCACCTCTTAACCTTCTCTGTTCCAAGGCAAACAGTCCTAACCTTTCCAACCTCTCCTCATAACTGAAGTCCCTCATTCCTGGTAACATCCTGGTAAACCTCCTCTGTACCCTCTCTAAGGCCTTTAAATCTTTCCTGAAGTGCGGTGCCCAGAATTGTCCACAATACTCCAGCTGAGGCCTAACCAGTGATTCAAGAGAGAAATTTGGGAGATAGCTAGGGGAAGAAAAAAAATAGTTTAAATACATGGTCAAAATGAACAATTACCTTGTTTTGTCATTGTCCTTGTGCTCAGCTTCAATCTTGCCTCTATCCGGCTCATTTTCAGCTTCTGCTTCCTCCAGACTATCATAGAGATTCCATCCATCCTCATCCCCATTCTCAGCGTCAAATTCAGTGTCTTCTAAAGTTCGAGTTACCATCTCTTCATTCTCCTGAATGCGATGCTGCAGTTCCAGTTGGCACTGCCTCTCTTGAATTAAGCTGTCAGAATCAGACTCCAATGGGTCATATAAACTCAAGTGAAAATCCTCTCCTTCCTCCAGAGGAAATGGTCCCTCTGGCACCTCTTTCAGCAGGGTGGAAGCTCCTGGGTTAAACAGCTTTCTCCTCTGTGTGGGATTCCGATTTTTATCCATTGTTACAAAATGTTAAAAAGGTTTTATTGATTGTTCATTGCGCAGGTACAGTACTAGTTCACACAAAAAAACGAGAAATGGTTTCTGTATCAATAGGATTTTCTTGACTTCATCATATGCATATGAAATTCATGTTCTGCACGATGTGACAGCCGTATGGTTTAATTGTACTTGTATCATATTTATTCAACAGCTAAAAACAAAAAGATTCAATTGTTAATGTATTAAAAATCATGAAAAAGCTGACAAACTAAGATGTAGGCTTTGTGCCTATATAGCATGGCAGAAATTATTTTTGTTAAACATTTTGTAAAATATGACTATTTATAAAATGCTCTTCAGCAGACTAGATAACTTTACATTTCAGAGGGTTTCTCAAGTTAGGACACACGTAACCTTTACTCTGCATATATTGCCTTTTTTCATAATATATAGAAGCAGAATACCACTAACCAGCATAAAACATGCAACATTAAATTTTCAATCATAGACACTAACAGCTACCAGTTCTGACGAAGGTTACACTTGAAATGTTAACCTGTCTGCTCTCTTCATAGATACTGACTGACTTATTGAATGTTTCCAGCATTCTCTGTTTTTAGTTCTACCACAAAAACTTCAGTTTTAGTTCCTTGATTTTCAAAATAACTATAAACACATTAAGTACTTACTCGGTAGTTCAGGTGTTGCAATGGAATCTAACCGGAACCTCTGAATAAAGAAATACATTAGAGTACAAGCTCCATTATCAAACTGTACTTCCTATAGTTACATTATTGGGGGAACTTTGAGCTCAAGATGAAGGCTGCAACCAACAGGAATTGGAAGTCTTCTCTACATTTTACACCCAATACTAGTTGCTCAAGTATACCATTGCTGGATGAACAGTAAGGTTCACTCTAGTCTGTCCTAACAATACAGGAAACTCTTTGGTATCCGGCACCGACGGGACCGGAATGGTGCCGGTTGATTAAAAATTCCGGTTGACGGAGAGGGTTATCTACCGAGGCTATTTTGAACAAACAAAGAGTCAGACTCCTGTTATTGAGGTGTTCGGACTTCTGACAGCGCCAAGAAGCCGAGTAGTGGCAGTTTGGAGAACTACCCCCACTGACTAACTCGGCCACCGCGGGAGACTCGGACTCGGACTCCGCAACATTTCCGGTTATTGAGGTGTTTTCGGAGTGAGAATTTTGCCGGTTAATAGAGAATTCTGGATATGTAGGTGCCGTTTAAACGAGAGTTTCCTGTATATCTTAACACCAACCTTAAAAGAACCCCACCCATCATTGCACCTATACTTTTTTCCATTTCTTATACTAGTCATCCTTATGGCCTCTCTGAATGAGATTGACAATTTAATGCTAATTCATGGCAAAACGTACGAGGTTTGTGTGGACGGGTTATAGCCACTAAGCACTGAGTCAAAGCTACCCAAAACTCTTACAGCTGTCAGGAGAGGCTTTTAATCTCACGCTGGATTCAAAACCAGGTCCTAACCTCCTTTCCTCAACATCACGTCTTTGTAATTTGCACACCTTATGCCAGATCTGGCACGGTGTTAGAATGTATTTTGGAACTTAACCAAAGCATTGGGCTTCATTACAAATTGCTTCATCACCCAGGAATCACAGGCACAAGCCCTCAAGTCAACCTACGACTACACTAAGTCGTTTACATTCACATTATGGAAACAAGCATCAACAATACTAGGAGGTAATGATTTCCAGATCAGTAGGTTCTGTAGAATGTAAAAGTTTCGTTGACATTTTGGATTAGAAATTTGCAGCCTCGAGTTGATTAAACTCCCTCCAGCAAGTGAAGACAAGCGTTCCGGGCTCTGAATACTGGGGTGACATCCAGCGGAGTGCTCGCATCCGATGGGAGTGGAGTACTCGTGTGCGATGGGAGTGGAATGGCGATTCCCCCATCACATCTAGCCGGGTCTCCTGGTCAGGCTAATAACCTGTTCGCATAAAAAGGGGTTGTTGTTCTGGCAAAACCTAGAGCATGATCTGCTGGATGCAACGCAGTGGAAGTAATGGGTTGTCTCATGTGCTGAGGTATGGGTGGGAGAGAAGTTGATTAAACTAGTTAGTACCATATAAATTTAGGTGAAAACTAACTTAAAACCAAAACAAAACTATTAATATTTGCAAATGAAAGCACCACAAAGCTAAAATCAAAAATAGCACATTCTAAGAAGCAAATTTTACATTTACAGTCACCAATCCTATTTGGAAGGACTTTCTTAACTGTGACCATGGTGCACTATCCCTCCTCATCCCTCTCAACCCATCTGCAGCCCTTGACACGGTTGGCCACGTCATCCTCCTCCAACACCTCTCTATTGTCCAGCTCAATGGGACTGCCTCGCCTAGTTTCATTCTTAGCTATCCATTCGTAGCCAGAAAGTTTCCTGCAACGGCTTCTCTTCCCACTCTGTTACCTCTGGAGTTCCTCAAGGATCTATCCTTGGCCCCCTCCAATTTCTCATCTACATGCTGCCACTTGGTGACATCATCCAAAAACATGTCAGATTCCACATGTACGCTGACGACACCCAGCTCTACCTCACCACCACCGCTGGAGTCCACCACTGAATCTGATTTGTTACGCTGCTTGGCCAACAGTATTGAACGAGCAGAAATTTTCTCCATTTAAATATTGTGAAGGCCAAAGCCATTGTCTTCGACCCTCGCCACAAATACCGATCCCTAGCCACAGATTCCATTCCCCTCCCTGGCCACTGGCTGTGACTGAACCAGACTGTGTCCTATTTGATCCTGAGCTGGGCTTCTGACCCTATATCATTTCCATCACCAAGACCGCCTACTTCCACCTCCGTAATATCGCCTGTCTCTGCCCTTGCCTCAGATAATCTGCTGTTGAAACCCTCAGCCATGCTTCTGTTACCTCCAGACTCGGCTATTCCAAGGCTCTCCTGGCTGACCTCTCACCTTCCGCCCTCCAGAAACTTGAGTTCATCCAGAGCTCTGCTGTCCCTATCCTGACTCGCACCAAGTCCCGTTCACCCATCGCCCCTATGCTCGCTGATCTACATTGGCTCGTGGTGCAGCAAGGCCTCACCATTGTGTTCAAATCTCTCCATGGCCTTGCCCCTCCATATCTCTGTAACCTCCACCAGTCCTCCAACCCTCCGAGAACTCTGCGTTCCTCCAATTCTGACCTCTTGAACATCCCTGATTTCCTTCACTCCGCTATTGCCGGCCATGCCTTTATCTGTCTCGGTCCTTGGGGGCATAACCTTAAAATTAGAACTAGGCCGTTCAGGGGTGATGTCAGAAAGCATTTCTTCACACAAAGGGTAGTGAAAATCTGGATCTCGTTCCCAAAAAGCTGTTGAGGTCAATTGAAAATTTCAAAACTGAAATTGATAGATTTTAGTTAGGTAAAGGTATTAAGGGTTATGGAACCAAGGTGAGTAGACAGAGTTAAGATATAGATCAGCCATGATTTAATTGAATGGTGGAACAGGCTCGAGGGGCTGAATGGCCTACTCCTATTGCCATGTTCCCTAAGCTCAGAAATTCCCTCCCTAAACCGCTCTCTCCTCCTTTAAGACATTCCTTAAATCCTATCTCTTTGACCAAGCTTTTGGTCACCTGTCCTAATGGCCCAGAAATTCGGGTCGGAGGCTTCCCGCAGGTGCAAGCCCCCGACCTGCACTTACCTAGCGCGCCGGCCGTTGAGCTGTGGGCCCACGTGGGATTCTGATACTGGGCCTGCTCCAACTGCCGGCGCGCAGTGCTTGCGTATCCCAGGGGCGCAGTTAGTTCGATGTGTCCCCTGGGATCACGTGGGCCATGGAGAGCCAATGGTAGCAGGGAATGCTTCATTCATAAGTTTGACAGGAAGAGCTGTCAAACCTATAAATAGTGTAAGCCCCAAAACATCACTAAAACTTCAAATAATTTTTTTTTTTTTTTTTTAAAAACATCACATTTTTAAAATAATTATAAATTACATGAAATAACTATTTTAAACAATAATTTAAATTTTTGAAAAAATTAATTACATTTTCTAACAGGGCTAAAAATAAACTTACCTTTCTTTAAAGTATTTAAAAATAATAAACCTGTGGAAAAAATGTTTTAATTTTAATTTTTTTTATTCATTGATGGGATGTGGGCGTCGCTGGCTAGGCCTGCATTTAGTGCCCATCCCTAATTGCCCTTGAGAAGATGGTGGTGAGCCGCCTTCTTGAACCGCTGCAGTCCATATGGTGTAGGTACACCCACAATGCTGTTAGGAAGGGAGTTCCAGGATTTTGGCCCAGCGACAGTGAAGGAACGGCGATACAGGTCCAAGTCAGGATGGTGTGTGGCTTGGAGTGGAACTTGTAGGTGGTGATGTTCCCATGCGTCTGCTGCCCTTGTCCTTCTAAGTGGTAGAGGTCGCGGGTTTGGAAGGTGCTGTTGAAGGAGCTTTGGCGAGTTGCTGCAGTGCATCTTGTAGATGGTACACACTGCAGCCACAGTGCGCCGGTGGTGGAGGGAGTGAATGTTGAAGGTGGTGGATGGAGTGCCAATCAAGCGGGCTGCTTTATCCTGAATGGTGTCGAGCTTCTTGAGTGTTGTTGGAGCTGCACTCATCCAGGCAAGTGGAGAGTATTCCATCACACTCCTGACTTGTGCCTTGTAGATGGTGGAAAGGCTTTGGGGAGTCAGGAGGTGAGACACTCGCCGCAGAATTCCCAGCCTCTGGCCTGCTCTTGTAGCCACAGTATTTATATGGCTGGTCCAGTTCAGTTTCTGATCAATGGAACCCCCAGGATGTTGATAGTGGGGGATTCAGCGATGGTAATGCCATTGAATGTCAAGGGGAGATGGTTAGAGTCTTGCTTGTTGGAGATGGTCATTGCCTGGCACTTGTGTGGTGCGAATGTTACTTGCCACCTGCCAGCCCAAGTCTGAATGTTGTCCAGGTCTTGCTGCACATGGACACGGACTGCGTCAGTATCTGACGAGTCTCGAATGGTGCTGAACAGTGTGCAATCATCAGCGATCGTCCCCACTTCTGACCTTATGATGGAGGGAAGGTCATTGATGAAACAGCTGAAGATGGTTGGGCCTAGGACACTGCCCTGAGGAACTCCTGCAGTGATGTCATGTGATTGAGATGAATGACCTCCAACAACCACAGCCAACTTCCTTTGTGCTCGGTATGATTCCAACCAATGGAGAGTTTTCCCCTTGATTCCCATTGACTTCAGTTTTGCTAGGGCTCCTTGATGCCACACTCGATCAAATGCTGCCTTGATGTCAAGGGCAGTCACTCTCACCTCACCTTTTGAGTTCAGCTCTTTTGTCCATGTTTGGACCAAGGCTGTAATGAGGTCAGGAGCTGAGTGGCCCTGGCGGAACCCAAACTGGGCATCAGTTAGCAGGTTATTGCTGAGTAAGTGCCGCTTGATAGCACTGTCGATGACACCTTCCATGACTTTGCTGATGATTGAGAGTAGACTGATGGGATGGTAATTGGCCGGGTCGGATTTGTCCTGCTTTTTGTAGACAGGACATACTTGGGCAATTTTCCACATTGCCGGGTAGATGCCAGTGTTGTAGCTGTACTGGAACAGCTTGGCTAGGGGCGCAGCTAGTTCTGGAGCACAAGTCTTCAGTACTATTGCCGGAATGTTGTCAGGGCCCATAGCCTTTGCAGTATCCAGTGTCTTCAGCTGTTTCTTGACATCACGTGGAGTGAATTGAATGGGCTGAAGACTGGCATCTGTGATGCTGGGGACCTCAGGAGGAGGCCGAGATGGATCATCCACTCGGCACTTCTGGCTGAAGATAGTTGCAAATGCTTCAGCCTTGTCTTTTGCACTCACGTGCTGGGCTCCACCATCATTGAGGATGGGGATATTTTTGGAGCCTCCTCCTCCTGTTAACTGTTAATTCACCACTTACCTTGTTAAAAGCAGGGCTTGCACCTGCTTTTTAAAAGTGTAACTGCTGGAGACTTACCCTCCCGGAGAAACCTGCAAAAAAAAACGTAAGTTCGATGCGCACGCGCTGCCTCTCCGGCGCGCATGCGTTCGACCACTGAACCCCTTCTTTCAGGGGAACGGAAGAGCCAGTTTCCCACGCATGCGCAGTGGATGCACGAAACTGGCACTTTCGTTGGGCCTACGCGTGAGTACCCAGCGCGTACTCACCCGTGGAGACCCGAATTTCTGGGCCATTATCTCATTATGTGGCTCGATGTCAAATTTGGTCTGATAATAGTCCTGTGAAGCGCCTTGGGGCGTTTTACTATATTAAAGGCGCTAACTAAATGCAGGTTGTTGTTGATGGGTTAGGACCCTGCCCAGTGTGACGGGATGAAAATCTTCTCCCTTTGCTGTGTGTACGGGTTGTATGTGAAATGATTTAAGGAAGTCTACTGGACATCAATACAAAGTACAAAGCTAATTGAAAACTGGTACTATTCAACAATCCCATTACTCACTTACAGGTATAGTGAATTATGAAGACAGCACAATAATGAAAAAGGACATAGACAGATTAAGCAAGTAGGTGGAATGTTGGCAGACGCAGTTAACATAAAAGAACGGTGCATTAACTTTGGATGAAAGAATGGGAGATGAAGTACAATCTGAATTGTGAAGTACTGGGGAAGTAGATGAACAAAGGCATTTAGTGATCCAAGTACACAAGTCATTAAAAGTTAGCTTGTAGGTGCAAGAAATAATCAATAAGACTAACGAGTTGCTTAGCTTCCACACATATAGTTTAGAATATAAAAGCAGTATTACTGCAACTACCAGTGTTTGGTAGATCTCATTTGGAATACAGTGTTCAGTTTTGGCTACCCAATTCCAAGGATACATTGGCCTTCGAAAAAGTCCAGCAATGATTTGCCAAAATGAAGGCACTGAGTTATGATGAGAGATTGGGTGAATTTTGGTTCTATTACCTAGAGATAAGGTGGTTAATGGGTGATCTGTTTGAGGGGTTTCAAATGATAATGTGAATAGACAAGTTAGAGGGAACAACACTTCCCTCTAGGAGGGGATTTCAGGACAAGGGGACTTAATCTTACAATTCGAACTAACAAAAACAACAACTTGTATTTATATAGCGCCTTTAACGTAGTAAAATGTCCCAAGGCGCTTCACATGAGATTTTTTTTATTTGTTTATGGGATCAGGGCGTCGATGGCAATGCCAGCATTTATTGCCCATCCTTAATTGCCCTTGAGAAGGTGGTGGTGCGCCGCCTTCTTGAACCGCTGCAGTCCGTGTGGTGAAGGTACTCCCACAGTGCTGTTAGGGAGGGAGTTCCAGGATTTTGACCCAGCGACGATGAAGGATCGGCAATATACTTCTAAGTCAGGATGGTGTGTGACTTCGAGGGGAACTTGGAGGTGGTGGTGTTCCCATGCGCCTGCTGCCCTTGTCCTTCTAGGTGGAAGAGGTCGAGGGTTTGGGAGGTGCTGCCGAAGAAGCCATGGCGAGTTGCTGCAGTGCATCTTGTAGATGGTACACACTGCAGCCATGGTACGCCGGTGGTGGAGGGAGTGAATGTTTAAGGTGGTGGATTGGGTGCCAATCAAGCGGGCTGCTTTGTCCTGGATGGTGTCAAGCTTCTTGAGTGCTGTTGGAGCTGCACTCATCCAGGCAAGTGGAGTGTATTCCATCACACTCCTTACCTGTGCCTTGTAGATGGTGGAAAGGTTTTGGGGAGTCAAGAGGTGAGACACTCGCCGCAGAATACCTAGCCTCTGACCTGCTCTTGTTGCCACAGTATTTATGTGGCTGGTCCAGTTAAGTTTCAGGTTAATGGTGACCCCCCAGGATGTTGATAGTGGAGGATTCGGCGATGGTAATGCCATTGAATGTCAAGGGGAGGTGGTTAGACTCTCGCTTGTTGGAGATAGTCATTGCCTGGCACTTCTGTGGCGCGAATGTTACCTGCCACTTATCAGCCCAAGCCTGAACGTCGTCCAAGTCTTGTTGCATGCGGGCATGGACTGCTTCATTATCTGTGCAGTTGTGAATGGCGCTGAACACTGTGCAGTCATCAGCGAACATCCCCATTTCTGACCTTATGTTGGAGGGAAGGTCATTGATGAAGCAGCTGAAGATGGTTGGGCCTAGGACACTGCCCTGAGGAACTCCTGCAGCAATGTCCTGGGGCTGAGATGATTGACCTGCAACCACCACAACCATCTTCCTTTGTGCTAGGTATGACTCCAGCCAGTGGAGAGTTTCCCCCGATTCCCATTGACTTCAACTTTACTAGGGCTCCTTGATGCCACACTCGATCAAATGCTGCCTTGATGTCAAGGGCAGTCACTCTCACCTTACCTCTGGAACTCAGCTCCTTTGTCCATGTTTGGACCAAGGCTGTAATGAGGTCGGGAGCCGAGTGGTCTTGGCGGAACCCAAACTGGGCATCTGTGAGCAGGTTATTGGTGAGTAAGTGCCACTTGATAGCACTGTCGATGACACCTTCCATCACTTTGCTGATGATTGAGAGTAGACTGATGGGGCAGTAATTGGCCGGATTGGATTTGTCCTGCATTTTGTGGACAGGACATACCTGGGCAGTTTTCCACATTGTCAGATAGATGCCAGTGTTGTAGTTGTACTGGAACAGCTTGGCTAGAGGCGTGGCTAGATCTGGAGCACAAGTCTTCAGCATGATAGCCGGGATGTTGTCGGGGCCCATAGCCTTTGCTGTATCCAGTGCGCTCAGCTGTTTTTTTATATCACGTGGAGTGAATCGAATTGGCTGAAGACTGGCTTCTGTGATGGTGGGGACCTCGGGAGTAGGACGATATGAATCGTCCACTCAGCACTTCTGGCTGAAAATGGTTGCAAACGCTTCAGCCTTGTCTTTTGCACTCACGTGCTGGGCTCCACCATCATTGAGGATGGGGATATTCTTGGAGCTTCCTCCTCCCGTTAGTTGTTTAATGGTCCACCACCATTCACGACTGGATGTGGCAGGACTGCAGAGCTTTGATCTGATCCGTTGAACGTGGGATCGCTTAGCTTTGTCTATAGCATGCTGCTTCCGCTTTTTAGCATGCATGTAGTCCTGTGTTGCAGCTTCCCCAGGTTGGCACCTCATTTTTAGGTACGCCTGGAGCGGCTGCTGGCATGCTCTTCTACCCCCTGGTTTGGTGGTAATGGTAGAGTGAGGGATATGCCGGGCCATGAGGTTACAGATTGTGGTGGAATACAATTCTGCTGCTGCTGATGGCCCACAGCGCCTGATGGATGCCCAGTTTTGAGCTGCTAGATGTGTTCTGAATCTATCCCATTTAGCACGGTGGTAGTGCCGCACAACACGTATTATAAGTATTAGCCCAGAAATTCGGGTCGGGGGCTTCCCGCGGGTGCAAGCCTCCAACCTGCACTTACTTACCACGCCGGCCGTTGAGCTGTGAGCCCGCGTGGGATTCCGATCCTGGGCCTCCTCCAACTGCCGGCGCGCAGTGCTTGCGTATCCCAGAGGCGCAGTTAGTTCGATGCGTCCCCTGGGATCACGTGGGCCATGGAGAGCCAATGGTAGCAGGGAATGCTTCATTCATAAGTTTGACAGGAAGAGCTGTCAAACCTATAAATACTATAAGCCCCAAAACATCACTAAATCTTCAAATAATTTATTTTTTTTAAATCACATTTTTAAAATAACTATAAATTACATGAAATAACTATTTTAAACAATAATTAAAATTTTTGAAAAAATTAATTACATTTTCTAACGGGGCTAAAAATAAACTTACCTTTCTTTAAAGTATTTAAAAATAATAAACCTGTGGAAAAAATGTTTTAATTTTAAATAATTCACCACTTACCTTGTTAAAAGCAGGCCTTTTTAAAAGTATAACTGCTGGAGACTTACCCTCCCGGGAAAACCTACAAATAAAATGTAAGTTCGATGCGCACGCGCTGCCTCTCCGGCGCACGCGTTCCACCTCTGAACCCCTTCTTTCAGGGGAACGGAAGTGCCGGTTTCCCGCGCGTGCGCAGTGCATGCACAAAACCGGCACTTCCATTGGGCTTACGGGCGAGTACCCCGTGCGTACTCACCCGCGGAGACCCAAATTTCTGGGCCATTATAAGACAAAAAAATTGGACACCGAGCCACATAAGGAGAAATTAGGGCAGGTGACCAAAAGCTTGGTCAAAGAGGTAGGTTTTAAGGGGCGTTTTAAAGGAGGAAAGAGAGGTAGAGAGACGGACAGCTTTAGGGAGGGAATTCCAGAGTTAGGGTCTAAGCAGCTGAAGGCACGGCCACCAATGGTTGAGCGATTAAAATCAGGGATGCTCAAGAGGACAGAATTAGAGGAGCGCAGATATCTCGGGGGGGGGGGGGGGGTGGCTGAAGGAGATTACAGAGGTAGGGAGGGGCAAGGCCATGGAGGGATTTAAAAACAAGGATGAGAATTTTAAAATTGATGCGTTGCTTAACCGGGAGCCAATGTAGGTCAGCGAGCACAGGGGTGATGGGTGAACAGAACAGGTGCGAATTAGGACACGGGCAGCCGAGTTTTGGATGACCTCAAGTTTACGTAGGGTAGAATGTGGGAGGCCAGCCAGAAGTACGTTGGAATAGTCAAGTCCAGAAGTAACAAAGGCATGGACGAGGGTTTCAGCAGCAGATGAGCTGAGGCGGGGTGGAGACAAGCGATGTTAGAGGTGGAAATAGGTGGTCTTAGTTATGGCGCGGATATGTGGTCGGAAGCACATTTCAGGGTCAAATATGACACCAAGGTTGCGAACAGTCTGGTACAGCCTCAGACAGATGCTAGGGAGAGGGATGGAGTCGGTGGCTAGGGAACGGAGTTCGTGGCGGGGACCGAAGACAATGGCTAAGCTGATTAAAAGTGAATATGGGAAAAATACCTTCACACAAAGGATTGAGAGATTGTGGAGTAAGCTGTCCCAAAAGGCCATCGATGCAAAGTTGAATGAGGGGCCAAAAAGGAAGATGTGTACTTATTTGGGAAGTAAAGGTATTAAAGGATAGTTAAATCACCAGCACGGACATCTCTGGCCTTGATAAGGTAATCAATTGCAGATTATTAAACTTGCTGTGTTCACATCATAATGATTGGTCTTTCAGTAAGGACATCATCACACATTAACTGCTATGGAGAGTTCTGATCAGCATCCATTTGCAACAAAAAATGGAGCAAAGTATCTAAATTGTTTCTGGTCATCGGATTCACCTCATGTGACAGCCATGGCTCAGTCGGTAGCACGTATGGGTTCAAGTCCCATTCCAGGCACTTGCGCACAAAATATAGGCCGACACTCCAGTGCAATACTCAAGGAGTGCTGCACTGACAAAGGTGCCATCTTTTGGATGAAATGTTAAACCATGTATGAAGTAGCCAAATTACTATTATACCTTAGTTTGTATGTTAGCCATAGGCATAATTAGTTTTAATGCTAGAATACGTATAATGCAGCACCAATGTACAAGGTGGAGATAATGGGTTAATCCCTACCCTGAGTTAAACGATATAGAGGTCTGTGTCTGTATTTCCTTTATTCAGCTAAAGGTTTAAACATGATTAAATGACTTCAAGGCTGAGAGATTAAACTGCAGAAGGAAGAGTAGGGAGGAGTTGGTTGTCCAGGCAGGCAACACTATGCAGATAACGCACCTAAGGACTGGCTGATAGTAAATCACAACAACAGGGTTCCAGTCTTCAAAGTCTAATTAGGATGTGCTTGCTTTGCAGAAAGTAACTCGAGACGAGGCCGAATGCAAAGGCCTCGCACCCTTAACAAAGTCGGCTATCTTAAGAAAACATTCAACAAGCAAAACCACCTGGCTAATGGGCAAATGGGGGTTGTAAAGTAATAAAGATGGGGGCCCAT
The DNA here is from genome assembly GCF_052327205.1 of Somniosus microcephalus. Taxonomy (NCBI): domain Eukaryota; kingdom Metazoa; phylum Chordata; class Chondrichthyes; order Squaliformes; family Somniosidae; genus Somniosus; species Somniosus microcephalus. The sequence continues at coordinate 31,968,890 of NC_141012.1, read as the reverse complement.
AGGCCGGAGGTGACAGGACTAACCGATAACAGAAATGTGGGATTGTAAGCGCCAGAAGATGAAATGTCACGGTTTATAATTGCCATTTAGCTATAACTCTGTATATGCTGATAAGCTTTATCCCCGCCCCTAGGGAAGGGAGTTTGATTTTTGTATAACTGTGATTGTTGCTAGGGAATCGGTGGAGTCGAATCTGAGAGAGAGACTCAGAAGGTTCTCCCCAGGCCTGTGAATAAAGACCGTTTTGAACCATCCTTCACTCGAAGTCTGTCATCTGTACCAAAGCTAAGCGTTGACTTTGTATATCACTTAGTCCGCTCTGATGGGGAAAGGGTTAAGTGTCGACCTGACAACACCAGGTCCACTTTTCAGGTTACAACCATGTACACATGAATTGCCCTCTCAGATAGACGTAAAAGGTCCCATGGCACTATTCGAAGGAGAGCAGGGTTGTCCTGGCCAACATTTATCCCTCAAACAACATGAATAAAACAAATTACCTGGCCATTAGCACATTGCTGTTTGTGGGAACTTGCTGTGCACAAATTAGATGCTGTGTTTCCTACATTACAATATAGTGACTACACTTCAAAAGTACTTAATTAGATGTAAAGCGCTTTGGGACATCGTGGCATGTGAAAGCCACTATATAAATGCAAGTCTTTCTTTCTTTATATCCAAAATGTCCCTAATCTTCTAAAGTCATGCAGAAAAAGTTGTGAGCCCATACCAAAAAAATTCCCGCATCATTTAAATTCATTAAAAATAACAAATACACATATGAAACAATTTCTAAGATATAATTTGCCCTCGGGGCTCTGATGAAAGTTATAAACTAACCTTTCCTCTACACATTTCACCAGTCCTGTCAAATATTGGGGAAATGTTAGAAGTGACATTAATGATTAGAAAGTGGCAGACAAATCTCTCAAACCCGAATATAATAGCAAAATACTGCGGATGCTGGAAATCTGAAATAACAACAGAAAATGCTGGAAAAACTCAGCAAGCTAGGCAGCATCCGTGGAGAGAGAAACAGAGTAAACATTTCAGGTCTGGGACCCTTCATCAGAACTGGAAAAAGCTGGATATGTAACAGATATTAAGCAGGTGCAGAGACAGGGGTGTGGGGGTGTGGAAGGAATTGAAGGAACATACTGTGCTTTTGTAAGAGGCAGGAAAGATAAAATGTTGCAAATGGGAATGGCAAAATCATACAGCATGAAAAATGGGGGCAGGGGTCATAGTTTGAAATTGTTGAACTCAATGTTGAGGCCAGAAGGCTTTAAAGTGCCGAATCGAAAGATGAGGTGCTGTTCCTCGAGCTTACGCTGAGCTTAGTTGGAACAGTGTAAGAGGCCGAGGACGGCGAGGTCAGAGTGGGAGTGGAGCGGAGAATTAAAATGGCAGGCGACCGGAAGCTCAGGGTCACACTTGCGGACCGAACGGAGGTGTTTTTGCAAAGCGGTCATCCCCATCTGCCTTTGGTCTTCCCCCAGTGTGGAGGAGACTGCTTCGTGGTGAGCAGATCCTTTCAATGTTTAATATTTAAAATACATAGTTGGGAGCTACAGTATTTTCAAAAGTGGCATTGTTGAACCAAGAAAAAAACGACTGAGTGCGACACTAGGGGGCTTCTGCTGGCCCTGTTGCTGCAATTACTGCCCCTTGAATTGTCCCTTGCTCTTTACATGGCTCTGGGCCCAGCACCAGGGCAGCGCAGGCGCAGCAGGCAGCGCTGGGGACAGTTGGAGCGTCAGTCGGGCTGCGCAGAGTTTCAGGAACCTCGCCACAGCCGACATTTAAAAAAAGATATTACTACCGTTTACAAGCGCCGGGCTGAGTTTCACTCAGACCGATTTATCGCACATTCTATTTATTAACTCTCCTGTCGCTAACGGGCTGGAACCACAGGCAAAAACTCACCCGCACCGTGACGCTCGCCAACAGACTACACGGCGGCGTCGCCACGGCAACGGCGCTGTCGACGTCATTACGTACAAGCGTGCCGGGTTTGTTCGGGACCAAAATGTAGCAACCTTATAAACACCACGTGGGCAGGTTTTCCAGCTGGTGGGTTGAAGAATGCAGAACTACAGCTTGCAAATCATTTATTTACAGTTTTATCTTTAGGTTGCATTTCCACATGCATTGGAGTAGATTCAAATTAATTACAATTAAGGAACAGCCCCTCATTTTTTTAATTAGGTACTTTACAGCAGGCACCTCAAAGCACTGGAGAGGTATCACCAACGCTGCCTCCGCAAGATCCTGCAAATCCATTGGCAGGATAGGCGCACCGACGTCAGTGTTCTTGCTCAGGCCATATGAGGAGAGGTTGAGTAGATTGGGACTCTACTCATTGGAGTTCAGAAGAATGAGAGGCGATCTTATTGAAACATGTAAGATTGTGAAGGGGCTTGATCGGGTGGATGCGGTGAGGATGTTCCCAATGATGGGTGAAACTAGAACTAGGGGGCATAATCTTAAAATAAGGGGCTGCTCATTCAAAACTGAGATGAGGAGAAACTTCTTCACTCAGAGGGTGGTAGGTTTGTGGAATTTGCTGCCCCAGAAAGCTGTGGAAGCTACATCATTAAATAAATTTAAAACAGAAATAGATAGTTTCCTAGAAGTAAAGGGAATTAAGGGTTACGGGGAGCGGGCAGGAAATTGGACATGAGTCTAGGTTCGGAATGGTCATGGCCCTGTGGGTAGTGGAGTGGGCCCAGGGGCCGTGTAGCCTTGTTCTGCTCCTACTGTGTTCTAATTCTGTGTTAGATTTCAGGAGATGGTTTTATCCCTGTTCCTGGCTGGGGTGGAGATCGCCTTTACAGAAGGTAAGTACTGTAGAAAATATAGGGACAGAGTGATCTCCTGGAAGAATTTCGATCGCCTAGATGGGTCGGAGAGGAATTTCCCAGAATTTTTTCTCCCAAATTGGCCATTGGGTCTTTATCTGGTTTTTCGCCTCTCCCGGGAGATCACATGGGTTCGGGTGGATGCAGAGTGATAGAAGATTTGAGGTTAGGATCAGATCAGCCATGATCTTATTGAATGGTGGAGCAGGCTCGAGGGGCCGATTGGCCTACTCCTGCTCCTATTTCTTATGTTCTTATGTTCTTATGTTCTAACATCCCCAGCATCGAAGCTCTGACCACACTCAATCAGCTCCGGACGGGTCACATTGTCCGCATGCCCGATACGAGACTCTCAAAATAAGCGCTCTACTCGGAGCTCCAGCACGGCAAGAGAGCCCCAGGTGGGCAGAGGAAACGCTTCAAGGACACCCTCAAAGCCTCTTTAAAAAAGTGTAACATCCCCACCGACACCTGGGAATCCCTGGCCCAAGACCGCACAAAGTGGAGGAAACAGAAACACAGAAGATAGGAGCAGGAGTAGGCCATTCGGCCCCGCGAGCCTGCTCCACCATTCAATGAGATCATGGCTGATCATCCAAATTCAGTATAACAACAGAAAATGCTGGAAAAACTCAGCAGGTCAGGCAACATCCGTGGAGAGAAATTTGAGTTGACGTTTCGGGTTGGACCCTTCTTCAAAACTGGAAAGAAAAGAAACTAGATCGGAGGCAGGGCTGCGATCGGATAAAAGAAACAAAAGAAGTAAAAGAGATTAGAAGCTAGACGAGATAGTAATAGGCTGGGATTAGGTGTAAAGTGTACTGGCAGGGCAAAAGATAGCTGCCAGGTGTGAGAGAGAAACAAAAGGAAAGGCGGGGGGGGGAAAGGAGTGGAACAATTACAAGAGAAAATGAAATGGGGGCCGAGCTTATGATCTGAAATTGTTGAACTCGATATTGAGTCCGGAACTCGAGGAACAGCACCTCATCTTCCGATTAGGCAGTCTGCAGCCTTCCGGACTCAATATCGAGTTCAACAATTTCAGATCATAAGCTCGGCCCCCATTTCATTTTCTCTTGTAATTGTTCCACTCCTTTCCCCCCCCCCCCTTTCCTTTTGTTTCTCTCTCACACCTGGTAGCTATCTTTTGCCCTGCCAGTACACTTTACACCTAAATCCCAGCCTATTACTATCTCATCTAGCTTCTAATCTCTTTTACTTCTTTTGTTTCTTTTATTCTTTTGTCCGATCGTAGCCCTGCCTCCGATCTAGTTTCTTTTCTTTCCAGTTTTGAAGAAGGGTCCAACCCAAAACGTCAACTCAAATTTCTCTCCACAGATGTTGCCTGACCTGCTGAGTTTTTCCAGCATTTTCTGTTGTTATTTCGGATTTCCAACATCTGCAGTATTTTGCTATCATCCAAATTCAGTACCCTGTTCCTGCCTTCTCTCCATATCCCTTGATCCCTTTAGCCTTAAGAAATATAAGAAGCATCCGGGAAGGCGCCGAACTCCTCGAGTCTCTTCGCCGGGAGCAAGCGGAAGCCAAGCGCAAGGAGCGCACATCAACCCAAGCACCCCACCCACCCGCCCCTTCAACCACCATCTGTCCAACCTGTGACAGAGACTGTAGGTCCCGCATTGGACTCATCAGTCACCTGAGAACTCATTTTTAATGTGGAAGCAAGTCATCCTCGGTTCCGAGGGACTGCCTAAGAAGGGGGACTCAACATCGAGTTCAACAATTTCAGACCATAACCTCTGCCCCTATTTTTGCACGTGGCAGCTGTTGATGTTTCTGCCATTCCCATTTACACCTCTTCTAGTCTCACCTTTTGTTTCTTTACTTGCCCCATTACCAGCTCCTTTTGCTTTGTACTATCGTCCCTTTTGTCATGTCATCCTTCCACCCTATCACAGACCTTCCCTTTTGTTCTTTCCGCCTCTGCACCTGCTTAAAATCTGTTCCATCTCTAACTTTTTCCAGTTCTGACAAAAGGCCATCGACCTGAAATGTTAACTCTGTTTCTCTCTCCACAGATGCTGCCTGACCTGCTGAGTATTTCCAGCATTTTCTGTTTCTACATTAATAATTATAATATTTACTTACACTTAAGCCAATAGATTAGGGTGACCATGTTTCCTAAACCAAATCCAGGGACACACAGGGTGGGAGAGCAGCGAAGTAGTCAGGACGGAAAACGTAAGTTGCGCAGTGTAGCGAGGCAACATTTTTTAGCAGCCTATATTTTAACAGTTGCAGATATACACTGCAAATGGAAAATACCGCGGATGTGACGTCACACTATTGAAGCGCATTCCGACACGGCCCAGAGATGCCCACCCACTCCCAATCCCCCACTGCAGCGAAGTTTCCAGAAAGTTTAGCTGGTACACCAGTTTTACACCAATACCTGTAGTAATGGGAATGCAAACGAGCACACCCAGGAAATTTGTGTGCAACTCCCAACACGAGAAATTAAAAGTTCGGGTATTTGGGGACGCATTTTGTGAACCGGGGACTCTTCCGGGGTCATTGTTTGCCTGGGGACACAGTACCTCATCCGGGGTCGTATGGTCAGTGGATGGTATTGAGGGGAGGTATTGTTGAATCATGTTAGGTTGGAATTAAAGTACTTTCTACCCATGGTAGCTTCAGGTTGCATGCTCCAGACGTAGTTTTTAAAAAGTTATTATAGATACATTATTGAGGGGAAGTACGTTGCATCATGTGAAGCGGGAATTAAAAAGTTTGCTAAGCTTTATTTTTGTAAAGGGTGCATTTACTAATGACGGTAGTTCTCAATAGCGACTTCTGCAGGCTATGCAGTGGTAACTGCACAGATGTCAGCTCAGATTTTGCAGAATGCAAAGCGCTTTCTCCATACCTCCGAAACCCTAACCCCCATTCTACCCTAACCTTAACCAGGACAGCTGCAGTGTGAATAGTCTCTCCAGTTTTGGAGAACGCTGTGAGATTATAGTTACACTATTTAAGTTGAAACACCATAACATCAGCAATCGTCTCCATCCCCACCATTAAAGTATTTACTAAATGGGGAAGTAAAACCTTTACAATAAGCCTGAGTTTGGACTTACCCAGAGCTGCGAAAGCTGTGAGCTAAATTTGGATTGATCGAATAAGTGAAGTGTACATAATTTCCCATGTATAATGACTGTTCAGTCAGTTGTAGTAAAGGAATATTTTTCTTTAGTTTCTATTATTTTTTGCTGACCTGTATTTTAAAATAATATAAGAAAAGCTTGAGGACAAATTTAAAAAGCTTTATTCAGGTAAAGTTTATAGAGTGATACGATAGCAAAATACTGCAGATGTTGGAAATCCGAAATAACAACAGAAAATGCTGGAAAAACTCAGCAGGTCGGGCAACATCCGTGGAGAGAAATTTCTCTCCACGGATGTTGCCCGACCTGCTGAGTTTTTCCAAAGTTTATAGAGTGTTTTTTAAAGGAGACTAAGGGCTGGATTTTATCGTAGGAGGCGAGACTCCCACTTTTGAGGCTGTAGTCCCGCCTCCATCGAGTTGTGGCCAACCCACTCGATTTTCACTTGATTGACCTTGTTGAGCCCACCCAGCGGGCTCAGCAGGCCAATTAAGGGCCACCCGGCAACAGGTGACGTCACAGATTGACATTTCATCTGTCAAGAGCTTTTGACAGATGAAATATCAGCATTTGACAGCTGTTTGAAGCTGTCAAACACTGACAATCTGTACTCCAAGTTAATTCCTTCCTCTCAGGCTGATTTAGAGATCTCTCCAGAACAGAAAGCAAAGGCTGCAGCTTTTGACAGCTCGCGGCCATTCTGCTTTCTGTGCCGGTGGGCTGAGGGACTCCCGAGGCCTGAAGGAAGGAAGCCTGCATTAGTAAGTAAAGGTAAGTAAAACTTATTTAAACACTTTACACACACCAAACACACTTACCTCTGCACTCATGCACCCATCACTCACCTGAACACCGGACATCTCGAACCCTCCAAGTCCTTCAGCCCGACAGTCCGCCTCGCTAACTTGGCGTGGTTTGGAGCCGTCGGGAAGCCCACACCTCAGGGATAAAAATAGGGATTAGGCTAAAATCTGCCTGTTAACTACCTGTTAACTACCTGTTAACAGGCAGTTAATTGGCACTAATCCCCTTCCTGCCTCGGGGAGGTGGCTCCCAGCACAGGTCGGGTACCCGCCTCCTGGGAAATGGGCATGGAGGCGAGTTGGGGCGGGATGGCTTCGTGCCCCCCGATTTCTACACCCCACATGCCTCCATTCCTGCCTCCACGGCCCTGGGAAATTCTAGCCCATGTGTATAAGATAGAGGACTGTTTGTGTATGTGTATGTGAGAAACAATGTCAGTTTACTGATTACACATCCTTTGCAGCTTCTGTTTTGTGTTCTGTAAACTTCATAGAATATTAAGCTGAGTGGATAGTCTTTATGCTAAAAGGAACATAGGAACAGAAGTAGCCCATTCAGCCCCTCGAGCCTGCTCCGCCACTCAATTAGATCATGGCTGATCTATACCTCAACTCCATTTATCCACCTTTGCTCCATATCCATTGATACTCTTACCTAATGAAAATTAAAAATAATAGTTCAGTTTTCAAAGAAAAAGCAACAGAGTGGCACAGCGGAAGTGTGCTGGGCCCATAACCCAGAGATCGGTGGATCGAAACCATCCTCTGCTATTTACATTCTTGGGCGGTGGAGGCAGACTCAATCATGGCTTTCAATAGGGAATTGGATAAGTACCTGAAGGAAAACTATTTGCAGGGCTACAGGGAAAGGGCGGGGGAGTGGGACTAGCTGAACTGCTCTTGCAGAGAGCCGGCACGGGCTTGACGGGCTGAATGGCCTCCTTCTGTGCTGTCACCATTCTTTGATTCTATGATTCTAAAGCTATTTGAGTTTTAAAACCCCAGTAATTATTGCACTTGTATTTTTTTGGCAGATGGGAAAGGAAATTGCTAAATGTTTAAACCTGTGAGGCAGAGATTCTAATTGCTAACACCTATGAGAGAAAGCTGTATTCTGGACGGTCAATTCAATATCATCTATTTTACATTGTTGCCAAAGTTTAATATTATCCCCAAAGAGTGGGAGAAGCAGATAGTGTCATTCCTCATTCTAATTTGATTTAGGTATTTTTTTAAATAAAGCAAATTGAATTTTGAAAGCATCTTAATGCCTCTTTGATTGAAAGATAGGAAGGGAGAGTAGAAGGGGAACAGGTGCAGGCTGAAAAACCCTCTAACCTCTCCACATCCACATGTGGTGGGCAAATGAGAGTGGCGGAGTGGATGGAGGATTGAGGATGAGGTGAGGGACAGTGGAGAAAGGAAGAGGGGAGGAGAAAGAGATTGAGTGGGTAGTTTAAAGGGGAAATAGTATGGGCAAGATAGCAGGCAGTAAGAGGTTGGGGACGCAATGCGAGAGAGGCTGCAGGGGAGGCACAAATGATTACGGGGGTGGGAAGGGAACCACCAAGGGTTAATGTGAAGTCCTGCACTTCGGAACACCATGAGAGGCAGTATAATCTAAATGGTACTGTTTTGAGGGGGGCGCAAGAATATTTGGGGGTACATATTCACAAATCTTTGAAGGTGGTAGGACAAGTTGATAAGGCAGTTAAGAAAGCATATGGGATACTTGGCTTTGTAATTAGGGGGTTGAATATCAAAACAAGGAAGTCATGCTCAACCTTTACAAATCACTGGTTAGGCCTCAGCTGGAATACTGTATACAGTTCTGGGCACCACACTTTAGGAAGGATGTCAAGGTCTGGGAGATAGTGCAGAGGAGATTTACTAGAATGGTACCAGGGATGAAGGACTTCAGTTATGAGGAGAGACTGGAGAAGCTGGAATTGCTCTTCATAGAGCAGAGAAGACTAAGGGGAGATTTAATAGAGGTTTTCAAAATTACGAGGGGTTTTGATAGCAAGTAGGGAGAAACTGTTTCCTCTGACAAATGGGTCAGTAACCTGAGGTCATAGATTTAAAATAATTGGCAAAAGAACTAGAAGGGAAATGAGGAGACTTTTTTTTCCACACAGAGAGTTGTTAAAATCTGGAACACTACCTGAACGGATGCTGGAAGCAGATTGCAAGGAACTTTCAAAAAGCAATTGGATATGTACACGAAGAGGACTAATTTGCAGGGTTATGGGGGGAAAAGCTGGGGTGTGGGACCGAATTGGACAGCTCGTTTAAGGAGCCGACACAGGCACAACTGGCAGAATGGTCTCCTTCTGCGCTGTAAGAGTCTATGATTCTATTCTATGATTCTGTCTGTAATGATCTTGAGATCTTAAGCAATAGAAATTTGTGGTCTTTTTTTGAAGTTGCACTCCTCCTCCAGTAGGTGGCATTTATAAGCCACTTGAGCCAAAAGACAAATATAATAGTGGCTGTTCTTTTTTTTACTAAACTTAAAACATTAAATGAAACTTATCAAATTAAATTAAAATTTGGTTGCCGGGGGTGATGATGCACTCCATCCCTGCGGTGCCCACTGGTCGTGGAAGGCCTCGAGTGTGCCGGCGGGCACCGCGTGCTCCATCTCCAGGGCCACCCGGGCGCAAACATGGCCACGGAAGGGAGGCAGGCAGTCGGTCAGACCGACCCCCTCGACCACTCGCTGCCTGGACCAGTTGACGGCCACTTTGGCCAGGCCCAGGAGCAGTCCTACGAGGAAGACCCCCGACCTGCCTGCCCCACTCCGCACCAGGTGACCAAAGATCAGGAGCGTGGGACAGAAGTGCAGCCAAAAAATTGAGGAGCAGCCCCTTCAAATAATGGAAGAGGGGCTGCAACCTCTCACACTCCACATAGACATGGAACACGGACTCCTCCAGGCTGCAGAAAAAGTGGCTGGGTTTTGACAGTGCTCCAGTGGAAAATTGCAGTGACTGAAATGTCAGGTCCGAGGGAAGACAGTGTGGCTCTGTATGAAGCAACGACAACTGTTAGGAACTGGCTGAAACATAGAAGATAGCAGCAGGAGTAGGCCAGTCAGCCCCTCGAGCCTGTTCCGCCATTCAATGAGATCATGGCTGATCGTTCAAATTCAGTACCCTGTCCCTGCTTTCTCTCCATATCCCTTGATCCCTTTACCTTAAGAAATATATCTAACTCCTTCTTGAATATATTTAATGAATTGGCCTCAACTGCCTTGTGTGGTAGAGAATTCCACAGGTTCACCACTCTCTGGGTGAAGAAATTCCTCCTCATCTCAGTCCTAAATGGCTCACCCCTTATCCTTAGACTGTGACCCCTGGTTGTGGACTCCCGCGCCATCGGGAACATCCTTCCTGCATCTAGTCTGTCTAGTCCTGTTAGAATTTTATAAGTTTCAATGAGATCCCCTCTCATTCTTCTAAACTCTAGCGAATATAAGCCCAATCGACCCAATCTCTCCTCATACGTCATTCCTGCCATCCCAGGTATCAGTCTGGTGAATCTTCGCTGCACTCTCCATGGCAAGAACATCCTTCCTCAGATAAGGCGACCAAAACTGCACACAATACTCAAGGTGTGGTCTCACCAAGGCCCTGTACAACTGCAGCAAGACATCCTTGCTCCTGTACTCGAATCCTCTCGCTAGGAAGGCCAACATACCATTGGCCTTCTTAACCGCCTGCTGCACCTGCATGCTTACCTTCAGCGACTCGTGCACAAGGACACCCAGGTCTCGTTGAACTTCCCCTTTTCCCAACCTATTGCCGTTCAGATAATAATCTGTCTTCCTGTTTTTGCCACCAAAGTCGATAACCTCACATTTATCCACATTATACTGCATTTTCCATGCATCTGCCCAATTACCCAACCTGTCCAAATCGTATTGGAGTTTCTCTGCATCCTCCTCACAGCACACACGCCCACCCAGCTTTGTGTCATCTGCAAACTTGGAGATATTACATCAAGTTCCTTTGTCTAGATCATTTATATATATTGTGAATAGCTGGGGTCCTAGCACCGATCCCTGCGGTACCCCACTAGTCACTGCCTGCCACTCGGAAAAAGACCCATTTATTCCAACTCTTTGCTTCCTGTCTGCCAACCAGTTCTCTATCCAAGACAGTACCTTACTCCCAATCCCATGTGCTTTAACTTTGCACGCTAATCTCTTATGCGGGACCTTATCGAAAGCTTTCTGAAAGTCCAAATACACCACATCCACTGGTTCTCTCTTATCTATTCTACCAGTTACGTCATCAAAAAATTCCAGTAGATTAGTCAAGCATGATTTACCTTTTGTAAATCCATGTTGACTTTGTCCGATCCTGTCACTGTTTTCCAAGTGCTCTGTTATTACATCTTTTATAATGGACTCTAGCATTTTCCCCACTACCGATGTCAGGCTTACCGGTCTATAATTCCCCGTTTTATCTCTACCACCTTTTTTAAATAGTGGAGTTACATTAGCTATCCTCCAATCCATGGGAACTGTTCCAGAGTCTATAGAATTTTGGAAGATGACCAACAATGCATCTACTATTTCTAGGGCCACTTCCTTAAGTACCCTAGGATGTAGATTATCAGGCCCTGGGGATTTATCGGCCTTCAATCCTGTCAATTTCCCTAACACCATTTCCCTACAAATACTGATTTCATTCAATTCCTCCCTCTCATTAGACCCTATGTTCCCCGACATCTCTGGGAGGTTATTTGTATCCTCCTTTGTGAAGACAGAACCAAAGTATGTATTTAATTGGTCTGCCATTTCTTTGTTCCCCATTATAAATCCTGATTCTGACTGCAAGGGACCTACGCATGACTTCACCAATCTTTTTCTCTTCACATATCTATAGAAGCTTTTACAGTCAGTTTTTATGTTCCCTGCAAGCTTACTCTCATAATCTATTTTTCCCCTCTTAATTACTCCTTTTGTCCTCCTTTGCTAAATCCTAAACTGCTCCCAATCCTCAGGTTTGCTGCATTTTTTGGCCAAATTATATGTCCTCTCCTTGGATCTTATGCTATCCCTAATTTCCCTTGTTAGCCATGGTTGAGTCACCTTTTTTGTTTTATTTTTATGCCAAACAGGGATGAACAAATTCTGTAGTTCATCCATGCGATCTTTAAATGTTTGTCATTGCCTATCCACCGTCAACCCTTAAGTAACGTTCCCCAATCCATCCTAGCCAACTTGTGCCTCAAACCATCATAGTTTCCTTTATTTAAATTCAGGACCCTAGTCTCTGAGTCAACTACTTCACTCTCTATTTTAATGAAGAATTCCATCATATTATGATCGCTCCTCCCCAAGGGGCCTCGCACAACAAGATTGCTAATTAATCCTTTCTCATTACATGATACCCAGTCTAAGATGGCCTGATCTCTAGTTGGTTCCTCGACATATTGGTTCAGTTTCTTTATACAATGGCTACTTCTTAATTTTTGCTATAATTTCTAAATCTAATTTCTGAGGAGCAGCCAGCTTTCCTTTCTGAACAAGAAAATGATACAATAGAACTGATTTCCGTGGAGTCTCTTTTAAGAACATTATAATCTATTACTGGTTATTGGAATGAAGTGCTTGTCTATGCCTATGCCTTTTGGGTAAGATCTATTTAGAAGCCTTGCAACCTTTGCATCCACTTGAAAAGTGAATCATCCTGTGCTTTGTACCTCTCTTAAAGGAAGGTTCTGTGTTCCTCAGTTTCTTTCCTCTCTGCTGCATTGTGAGAAAGGAGAAACATGAAAAACCCAGAATAATGTAAGAATTTACATCAGAGTACCCGCCAGAGCTCACTCAGTCTTGGTTCAAAATTTTGATAAATTTTGATATATTTTGTTCTTGAAATGAAACACAGCTCCATGTGGTTATTTGGGTTTTTAATCTCATTCAATTTGAACATAAATCTCACTCATACAAACTTCCTGTTCTTGACAGCTATGTATCGGAGACTTTAAAACTAGTAAACGATCCTAACAAGAACACATTTAAATGGAAATCAGTTCTATTGTATCATTTTCTTGTTCAGAAAGGAAAGCTGGCTGTATAAAGAAACTGTATTGTAACTAGAGCTGCTTATGAGGATGTAAGTTCCATCATTAATAAATATTGAGAATAATATCCTGTAATGCAGTTTATTGATTACCCGGGGAACCAGCTCCTGGTTTCAAATAGCCATTGATAAATAAGAAACAGCTTAGTTCAGGCCAACAGCATTTATTTAAATACTGATTTTAGTTCACTGTTTCCAGAAATAAAATGTAATTGTTTTGTCTTGATGCCAATGAAATGAATAGAAAGGATCTAAAGAGGCAGCTCTACTCCACATGCACCACCGTGATTCACTAATATAATATTTTCTGGATAAAATATTAAAAGCCGTGGAGTCTCTTTTAAGAACATTATAATCTATTACTGGTTATTGGAATGAATTGCTTGTCTATGCCTATGCCTATTGGGTAAGATCTATTTAGAAGCCTTGCAACCTTTGCATCCACTTGAAAAGTGAATCATCCTGTGCTTTGTACCTCTCTTAAACATCTTGCTTGAAATGGGGAACATGCCATTTGGAGCATCACTAATTCCCTGCCGTCACACTTGGTGGCAGATTTTGCATAAGATAGCACTATTTTGTTTTATTCATTTCTGGGATGTGGTCAAGGCCAGCATTTATTGTCCATCCCTAATTGCCCTTGAGAAGGTGGTGGTGAGCCGCCGCCTTGAATCACTGCAGTCCATGTGGTGAAGGTACTCCCACAGTGCTTTTAGGTAGGGAGTTCCAGGATTTTGACCCAGCGACGATGAAGGATCGGCGGTATACTTCTAAGTCAGGATGGTGTGTGACTTGGAGGGGAACTTGAAGGTGGTGGTGTTCCCATGCGCCTGCTGCCCTTGGCCTTTTAGGTGGAAGAGGTCGCAGGTTTATGAGCTGCTGCCGAAGAAGCCTTGGCGAGTTGCTGTAGTGCATCGTGTAGATGGTACACACTGCAGCCACGGTATGCCGGTGGCGGATGGAGTGAATGTTTAAGGTGGTTGATGGGCCTTCAATAACCACAAAACTAGAAGTTATAGACTTAAACAAGTTGGCTTTTAATCACTAAGATCAGAGCTAACATCTCAACACGCCGACTGGTTCACAGGAATGAGTCATACAGATCCTGGGATCTTTATGTAAGAGAAGTCAGGGGCGGAGCCAAGAGCCAAGACCTGGAGCCTCCCAGGTTAGTCGGGAAAGAGGAAGTGAAACTATACACAGTGGGGGAGGGTAATATACATGAGTGCAAAATGAATACAGGATCAAGACAAACAGATTTAATTACATTCACCCCTTCTATAGATTTAGTCCATCGGGGTGATGTTTCTTAAAAGTTGGTATAAGTGAGTCTGTCAGGAGGTTTTGCAGTTCTCAGTGATCGGCGCAAAGCCAGTTGGGGTGCCTCTAGGGGAGTGGATTCTGGTTCCTCCGCTGTCCGGGCCTCCGCAGTGTCTTCCAGGTTATCTGCAGTGTCCTCCAGGTTAAAGTTGGGTATTGATACCTCTGGGCATCCTGTCTCTTTGTAGTGTAGGTCTTCATCGGGTAGTCTCCCATTGTTCTCTCCGCTCCCCGAGGGAGCGAGGTGTTTTATGGAAACAGTGTCCTTTCGCCCGTCAGAGTATTCGATATAGGCGTACTGAGGGTTTGCATGGAGGAGCTGTACCTTTTCCACAAGGGGGTCCGTTTTATGGCCTCTCACGTGCTTCCACAATAGTACTGTCCCCGGAGATGTCAGCCACGCGGGTAGAGATATGCCCGAGGTGGATTTCCGGGGGGAAACGAACATCTTTTCGTGAGGGGTAGCGTTAGTGGCAGTACATAACAGAGACCTTATGGAGTGGAGCACGTCTGGGAGGACTTCCTGCCAGCGGGAGGTCGGAAGGCCTTTTGACTTTAAGGCTAACGTGACAGCCTTCCAAACAGTAGCATTCTCCCTTTCCACTTGCCCATTACCCCGGGGGTTGTAGCTAGTGGTTCTGCTAGTGGCTATCCCCTTCGAGAGCAAGAACTGGCGCAGCTCGTCACTCATGAATGACGTCCTCCTATCGCTGTGTATGTAGTTCGGCATGCCAAACATGCAGAATAGATTACAGAGACACTTGATGACCGTGGCACTGGTCATGCCTGGGCAGGGAATGGCGAAGGGGAAGCGGGAATATTCATCAATGATATTGAGGAAGTATACGTTACGGTTGGCAGAGGGAAGGGGTCCCTTGAAGTCCAGACTTAGGTGCTCAAATGGCCGTGTGGCTTTGATAAGGTGTGCACGGTCAGGCCTGTAGAAACGAGGCTTGCATTCCGCACAGATGCGGCAGGCTCTGGTCATTGCCCTGACCTCCTCGATGGAGTGGGGCAGATTGCGGGACTTTATAAAATGGTATAGTCGGGTGACCCCTGGGTGACAGAGGTCGTTGTGGAGACCCTGTAATTTGTCCGTATGAATGCTGGCACACATTCCCCGCGATAGGGCGTCTGGGGGTTCATTAAGGGCTCCCGGCCTGTACATAATATCATAGTCGAACGTGGATAGTTCGATCCTCCACCTGAGTATTTTGTCATTCTTGATTTTCCCCCTTTGTTATTAAACATGAAAGCCACCAACCACTGGTTGGTGAGCAGGGTGAAACGTTTGCCGGCTAGGTAGTGTCTCCAGTGCCACACTGCCTCCACTATAGCCTGTGCCTCCTTCTCGACAGAAGAGTGCCTGATTTCAGGTCCCTAAAGGGTTCGGGAGAAGAAGGCCACAGGTCTCCCAGCCTGATTGAGGGTCGCAGCTAAGGCAAAGTCTGACGCATCGCTTTTGACTTGAAAGGGAATGCATTCGTCCACTGCACACACTGCAGCCCTTTCAATGTCCTGTTTAATACTGGTGAAAGCACCTTTTTAAAGCTTTGGGATTGTGTGGCAGGGGCAGTTCCTTTAGGGGGCGTAATCGGTCAGGGTCCGGTCCAATTACCCCATCTTCCACCACACAGCCGAGGATACAGAGACAGGTTGTGTTGAAGACACATTTGTCTTCGTTGTAGGTTAGATTCAGCTTTAGGGCAGTTTTTAAAAATCTTGCAAGATTTAGATCGTGGTCTTGCTGGTTGTGCCCGCAGATAGTGACATTGTCCAGATAGGGGTAGGTAGCTTGTAGTTTATTCTCGTCAACCATGCAGTCCATCTCACGTTGGAAGACCGAGACCCCATTTGTTACCCCGAAGGGCACTCTGAGAAAATGGTAGAGGCGCCCGTTCACCTCGAAGGCGGTGTATGGGCGGTCCTCCGTTCTATTGGGGAGCTGGTGATACGCAGATTTGAGGTCGATAGTCGAGAAGACTCGGTATTGCGCAATCTGGTTGACCATTTCTGATATGCGGGGTAAAGGGTAGGCGTCCAGCTGGGTATAAATATTAACAGTCTGGCTGTAGTCAATTACCATCCGTTTCTTTTCGTTATTTTTAACTATGACTACTTGGGCACGCCACGGGCTGGTACTGCATTCAATAATGCCTTCCCGCAGGAGTCTGTCCACTTCCACCTTGATAAAGTGTCTGTCTTCCAGACTGTACCGTCTACTTTTGGTCGCTATGGGCCTACAGTTCGGAGCGAGATTAGCGAATAAAGAGGGCGGGCTGATTTTTAAGGTTGATAGGCCACAGACTGTGAGTGGCGGCTGGGACCCGCCATATGCTAGCGTGACACTTTCGTGGTGGCACTGGAAGTCCAGGCCCAAGATTACATTAACACAGAGTTCTGGCATCACGAGGAGTTTAAAACCCTTGTAGTCCGTGCCTTTTACAGTCAGTGTTACCACACAGTAGCCCAAAAGGTCCGAAGTGTGGGGCTTAGCAGCCATAGCAATTCTGCTCCGTGTAGGGGTTACCGTTAATGAGTGCCGCCGTACCAGGCTAGGGTGGATAAAACTCTCGGTACTCCCACAGTCAATTAAACATTTCGTTAAATTCCCGTTTACCTGTATGTCCATCATGGATTTTGTCAACGGGTGTGGCCTGGATTGATCCACCGTGATCGAAGCCACTGTTGGGCCCTGGATGGCCGTTGAGTCGGGAAAAGATGGCGGATCCCAAGATGGCGGCCCGCACAGCACGCACGAGGCGGTGACGGAGTTGGAAATC
This sequence comes from Somniosus microcephalus, assembly GCF_052327205.1. Lineage (NCBI taxonomy): Eukaryota > Metazoa > Chordata > Chondrichthyes > Squaliformes > Somniosidae > Somniosus > Somniosus microcephalus. The sequence continues at coordinate 31,951,903 of NC_141012.1, read as the reverse complement.
GGATTCCCCCTGCAGACTTTGCTAAAATGTCCCTTTTTCTTACATTTGAATCATGTAGCGTCCTTCGCTGGGCATCGTTGTCTGGGGTGCTTGGCCTGGCCGCAGAAGTAGCATTTCAGGCCTTGAGACATTGCCGCTGTAGTAGGACTCCTGGGTGAACTGTGTGGGGACTCCGGCGGCGTAGAGCTGGTCTGAGACCTGGATGGGGAAGATGGCTGATTCCAAGATGGCGGCCCCCTCGGCGCACACGAGGCGGTGAGGGCCGCATGGCCGGAAGAATAAGAGTCAGAGTTTCTCTGGGCCACGTCCAGCGATCGCACAGTGGCCACTGCCTTTTTTAAGTCCAGGACCTCCTTCTCCAGCAGTCTCTGCCGGATATAATTCGATTTGAGGCCCGTGATGAAGGAATCGCGGACCAATTCGTCAGAGTACGCGTTGGCCGTCACGGCCTTGCAGTTACAGTCCCGGACCAAGTCCTTTAGGCCCTGTAAGAAATCGTCCATTGATTCCTCTGGTCGCTGCCTGCGTGTAGCCAGCAGATGTCTGGCGTACACTTCATTTACCGGCCTCTGGTATTGGGCCTTCAGGATAGTGATGGCCTCCGTGTAAGAGGTGGCGTCCCGGATTAACGAATAAATCCGATGACTTACGCGAGTAGTCAGTAGACTCAGTTTATCTACCTCGTTAGCGGATGAGGCCCCCGCGAAGAGTTCGAAGCATTTGAGCCAGTGTCCAAATTGATTTGATGCTTCAGCAGAATGTGGATCCAAGTCCAGACGCTCTGGTTTTAGGAGTCGATCCATCCTAGTATTCTTTAGTGATTAAAATTGATGGGCCTTCAATAACCACAAAACTAGAAGTTATAGACTTAAACAAGTTGGCTTTTAATCACTAAGATCAGAGCTAACATCTCAACACGCCGACTGGTTCACAGGAATGAGTCATACAGATCCTGGGATCTTTATGTAAGAGAAGTCAGGGGCGGAGCCAAGAGCCAAGACCTGGAACCTCCCAGGTTAGTCGGGAAAGAGGAAGTGAAACTATACACAGTGGGGGAGGATAATATACATGAGTGCAAAACGAATACAGGATCAAGACAAACAGATTTCATTACAGTGGTTGATTGGGTGCCAATCAAGCGGGCTGCTTTATCCTGGATGGTGTCGAGCTCCTTGAGTGTTGTTGGAGCTGCACTCATCCAGGCAAGTGGAGAGTATTCCATCACACTCCTGACTTGTGCCTTGTAGATGGTGGAAAGGCTTTGGGGAGTCAGGAGGTGAGACATTCACCGCAGAATACCCAGCCCCTGACCTGCTCTTGTAGCCACAGTATTTATGTGGCTGGTTCAGTTAAGTTTTCTGGTCAATGGTGACCCCAGAATGTTGATGTTGGGGGATTCGGCGATGGTAATGCCATTGAATGTCAAGGGGCGGTGGTTAGCCTCTCGCTTGTTGGATATAGTCAGTGTCTTGTGTGGCGCAAATGTTATTTGCCACTTATCAGCCCAAGCCTGAACGTCATCAAGGTCTTGTTGCATTCGGGCATGGACTGCTTCATTATCTGAGGAGTTGCAAATGGAACTGAACACTGTGCAATCATCAGCGAACTTCTGACCTTATGATGGAGGGGAGGTCATTGATGAATCAGCTGAAGATGGTTGGGCCTAGGACACTGCCCTGAGTAACTCCTGCAGTGATGTCCTGAGGCTGAGATGATTGACCTGCAACCACCACAACCATCTTCCTTTGTGCTAGGTATGACTCCAGCCAGTGGAGAGTTTCCCCCCGCTGATTCCCATTGACTTTAATTTTACTAGGGCTCCTTGATGCCACACTCGGTCAAATGCTGCCTTGATGTCAAGGGCAGTCACTCTCACCTCACCTCTGGAATTCAGCACTTTTGTCCATGTTTGGACCAAGGCTGTAATGAGTTCTGGAGCTGAGTGGTCCTGGCGGAACCCAAGCTGAGCATCGGTGAGCAGGTTATTGGTGAGTAAGTGCTGCTTGACACCTTCCATCACTTTGCTGATGATTGAGAGTAGACTGATGGGGCGGTAATTGGCCGGATTGAATTTGTCCTGCTTTTTGTGGACAGGACATACCTGGGCAGTTTTCCACATTGTCGGATAGATGCCAGTGTTGTAGTTGTACTGGAACAGCTTGGCTAGAGGTGTGGCTAGTTCTGGAGCACAAGTCTTCAGCACAATAGTCGGGATGTTGTCGGGGCCCATAGCCTTTGCTGTATCCAACTAAGGAGAAAATTCTATACCTTTAGAAAAAATATTGGGCTAAAAATTCATCTCGGGCGGTGGCACAAAACGGACGGTATCGGATCGGCCGCCCTTTATACGTAGCGCCTGATCTTCACAATGGAATTGAACATCAGGTGCTGTGTATAACGGGCGGCCAATCCAATACTGCCTGCTATGCACCACCGCCTGAGACGATTTTCTAGGCCATGAATTCTTACTGAATCATGCACATTTTACAGTTTGGAAGTGTTATTAATGTTAATAGATGGCTTTAAAAAAAAATAAAGGAAGAAAGTGCTTCAAATAACCAAATTTGCCACACTCAGCACTCCAGGGAATGCAGCAGCAGGACAAAATCTTTGCTGTTTTGGAGAAATGAAGAACCTATAAGCCTTATGAAACAATGCATTAGTCACTCCCTGAATGTAGGTGGTCACAGTTGTAGTGTCCGAGTATAAATGATACACGGACTGCAGGAGAACAATAATAACAGGTATTTACTGAACAAGAGGGTAACTTAAGACTGAAATACAGAAGCCTGCTATGGCTTTGTATACAGGGGTGGTCACTGCCGGTACTGCAGTATAGAATCAGTTCTTCTCTTAAAGGTACATGCATAACAATTCCTCCCCTTTTAGATAAACAGTACATAACATTCATTTAACAACTAAATAATAACTAATTACAATTACAATTTTCTCTGTACTATATACATCAACTGAAATAATCATTTATAAGTTCAGTCTTTGAGGAGGCTTCCTGATCCTGACTGGATAGCGCCTTTCTCGAGTATCCTGTTCTTGCGGCGGAGTTGATTCTGGCTCATTGTCATTGGTTGGTTCGTCAGCTTCCAATACCACTGCTTCTGAGGTAGACGCAATCTGTACTTCGGGTTGATTACCAGGTGCACCTGCTCGTGGTATGGGTTTGGCTTGTTCCTGTGACTCTAGAATCTGGTCAGCATGGCGTCTCACGATGCTCTCTCCAACGTCCACTGTGTACATTAGTGGTCCCTGCTGTGTGCATACCGTTCCTGGCTGCCATTTTTCTGTTCGGTAGTCGCGGGCCAAGACTGGTTGCCCTATCTTGAAGCTCCTGGTTGGCTTCTCATTTATGTGCTGGAATTGCTTATCCTCAACATCTCGTCTTATGTTTGGTTTGAGCAAATCCAGGCAACATCTTAGCCTTCGGTTGAAGAACATTATGGCTGGAGCTTGGTTGGTGACTGCATGTGTCGCATTCCGGTAAGCAAACAAGAAATTATCCACCTTGTGTTGCAGTGGTATGTCGTCATTATGCATTGCCTTTATTGCCTTTTTAAAGGTCTGAACAAACCTCTCAGCCAATCCATTTGTGGCTGGATGATATGGGGCAGATGTGTAATGCTTCACCCCATTATTCCTCAGAAACCTCCGGAAATCCTCTGACACAAACTGTGGCCCATTGTCGGAGCAAATCTGTTCTGGCAAGCCATTCCTGGTGAAGATGGTCCGTAGGACTGCAATAGTTTTCTCCGTGGTGGTGGAGGACATTTTGATGACCTCTGGCCATTTCGAATGGGCATCCACAGCGATTAGGAACATTGAGTCCATAAATGGACCAGCAAAATCAATGTGTACCGTTGCCATGGAGATGAGGTCCACTCCCATGGATGTAGCGGGGCCTGTGGTGGAGCGTTTTGGACCTTCTGGCATCCTGTGCATCTCTTGATCATATCCTCGATTTCTTTATCGATTCCCGGCCACCACACAAACGCCCTGGCTAGGCTCTTCATTTTTACCCCTCCCAGATGACCCTCATGAAGCTCATAGAGTGCTCAATCTCTCAACTTGGGTGGAATTACCACTTGGGATCCACACATCAAAGTCGCCCGGCACACTGACAGCTGTTCTCTCCTTGGCGAGAATGCTGGCAACAGTGAGTCGCCATGTGCTGGCCATCCCTTCACCGTCAAATCATAGACCCGAGAGAGTGTCGGGTCATTTCGGGTTTCCTTCTCTATACTTGAGATGGTAACAGGTAGACATTCGACTATGGTCGCATGGAATATCTCAATAGGGTCCACTGCAGGTGCTTCCTCTACCGTAGGCAACGGTAGGCGCGACAGCCCATCAGCGTTTCCATGCTGTTTCGTACCCTTGTACTCTATGTCGTACTGATGTGCCCCTAGAAAAAGTGACCATCTTTGCAGCCGTTGCGCCGTCATCACCGGAACGCCCTTCTTTGGGTTAAAAATGGAGACCAGGGGCTGATGATCAGTCAGTGGGGTGAATTTCTGCCCGTGCAGATAGTGATTGAACTTCTTTACCCCCCACACCAGGCTGAGGGCCTCCCTGTCAATCTGGGCGTAGTTACGCTCGGCTGAGGTTAACGAGCGCGACGCAAAGGCTATTGGCCTCTCTGAACCGTCAGGGAATTTGTGTGACAGCACCGCTCCGATGCCGTAGGGAGACGCATCACATGCTAACCGAATCGGTAGTGTTGGATTGTAGTGGGCCAATACTTCTTTTGAAGTGATTAGGCATTTACATTTCTGAAAGGCACGCTTACACTCATCACTCCATTTCCATGTTACTCCAGTTTGCAGTAGGGCGTTCAGTGGGTGCAGAATTGTAGATAAATTCGGCAAGAACTTATGGTAGTAGTTCACCAACCCGAGGAACGACCTCAGTTGCGACACATTTTCCGGTGCTGGAGCCTTGACTACAGCCTCAATCTTGTCCGGCGACTTATGCAACCCTTCCTCATCAATCATGTGGCCACAATACGAGATTTGTCTCCTCAAGAACTCGCATTTGGGGCGGTTGGCTCGTAGCCCATATTCCTGTAATCTCGTGAGCACCTGCTCCAGGTTGGCAAGGTGTTCACTGTCATTTTCGCCCGTAACCAGGATGTCGTCCAAATAACATTGGGTCCCCAGGATCCCTTGCAGGACTTGTTCCATCGCCCTCTGCCAAATAGCCGGGGCTGATGCTACCCCGAATACCAGTCGATTGTACTGGTAAAGGCCTTTGTGAGTGTTTATTGTGAGGTATTTCCTAGACGCTTCTTCCACCTCCATTTGCAGATACGCTTGGGCCAGATCAATCTTTGTAAAGCGTTTCCCTCCAGATAGTGCGGGTTAGGTTGATTGGCCATGATAAAAAAATTGACCCTTAGTGTTAGGGGGGATTAAATACGTGGGGTTACGGGGTTACGGGGATAGGGCTTGGGTGGGATGGCTGTCGGTGTAGGGACCGGGTGCTAGGGTTTGGATGATCAGCCATGATCTCATTGAATGGCGGAGCAGGCTCGAAGGGCCGAATGGCCTGCTCCTGCTCCTATCTTCTATGTTTCTATGTTTCTATAGTGAGGCAAAAATATCTTCTATCCATGGAAGTGGATATTGTACTGTGTGCAGGACTGGGTTCACAGTTACCTTGAAGTCCCCACAGATGCGAACCTTCTTCGGTTCCCCAGGCGTGCTGCTCAATGATTTCTTCATTATAGGAATGATGGGTGTGGCCCACTCGCTCCAGTCCACCTTGGACAGCACACCCGCACGCTCCAGACTCTCCAGCTCTGCTTCAACGGCTGGGCGGATCGTGTAAGGTACCGGTCTGGCCTTAAAAAAATTTTGGGTTTGCGTTATCTTCGATTTTTATCGTTGCCGTTACTCCTTTTAGAGTCCCAAGTCCTTGTTGGAACACCTCTTTCGCGTCAGTTAGAATTTTTGACTGTCGTCCAGGTGTGACGTCATCATCCTTTTTATCAGTCACAGTTAGCGCCTGAATGGAATGCCAATCCAATTGTATTTTTCGGATCCATTCACGTCCCAATAATGGTGGTCCTCCATCTGGTAGTATATATAAATACAGTTTCTGTGTTTCCTTGCCGTTGTATTCAACTGGCACCCTTATTTTTCCTCTGGGGTAGACTTTTTGCCCCGTGTATGTCTTCAATACAATGGACGTGTCCTTCAAGGGTATGTGTGGGAATAGCCGCTCATAGTCTCGTCGATTCATGACAGTTAGGGCTGATCCTGTGTCCAATTCCATCTTTACTGGGGACCCTGCCATCATGAGGGTGACCCAAATGGTTCGGTGATCCTCCTTTGCGATCACGTTGTGTAACTTTAGACAACTTAGTCTCCTGCTCCCGGAGTCCTTATCACTCTCCTGATCTTCCGAACTACTGTCTGTCAATTTCTTTACTTTCTTGTACTTTTCCTTAGTAGTTCTTTCCCGACCTGCAGACTCTTGCTATGTGTCCCATTTTCCCACATTGCCTGCATACTTTGTCCTTAAACCAGCAGTCCTTCTGGTCATGGGTTGTTCTGCCGCAGCGATAGCACTTTTCTGCTCCATACGCATTTCGTTAGCGCTGTATTCTTATGGTTTCTGTTGTATTTCTGAAGCTCCCCGTGCTGCCGCTTCGTAGGATACTGCCATGCTGAAAGCCTGTTCTAGCGTCAGGTCCTTTTTCAAAAGTAGTCGTTTCTGGGTTCTTCACTCTGGAGCCCGCAGACAAACTTATCCCGTAAGGTGTCTGCCAGTCCTGCTCCGAACTGGCAGTGCTTCGATAACTTGCGTAGTTCCGTAAGATAGTCAGCATTGCTCTCATCTTTGTGCTGGTTTCTTTTATGGAACTTGAATCTTTCTGCTATCAGCAGCGGTGTAGGGTTTAGGTGTTCCTGTAAGATATTAACAATCTCTTCAAAACTTTCCTCCATTGGTTTAGCTGGGGTAATTAAATTCCGCAATAGGCCGTACGTTCTCGCGCCCATCAAATTTAATAATACTGACGCCTTCTTTCCATCGGCCACCTCATTTGCCTTGCAGTACACTTCAATTCTTTCCACATACGTGGTCCAGTCTTCTACCTCGTTGTCAAAAGCAGTGATACTGCCACTTTTCGGCATCTTGGGTGATTTAAAATGGCGCCTCCCGTGCTTTTTCTTCTTCCCCAATGGAATAAAATGGCGTCTCCCGCGCTTTTCCTTCTTCCCCTTGCTGCCACGCTGCTCTTAGCGTTCTGCAGGGTAATGGCGGCGACCCGCGGCTTCGGCGCGTCTCACTTTTCCTTCCCCTTGTTTTATTTTTGCTACGCTGCCCGGTTCTTGAGCACCGACCGCGCCCTTTGCACTCCACCCTCTCTCTCTCTCTCTTTTCCTCCCGACGACGCTGCACGGCCCCTTTGCAGAGCCACTCGACCGAGCTCGAGCTCGCCGCAGTCCGGAAGGGCCAGCGCACTACCTGCTACCAGCACGATTTGCTGGAACACCTTGACTGGGGAGCCAAGCCCAGCTCTCCACAGCCTCTCCTGCAACTCTCCGAACTCCGATGGATCCTTGGGCGGTTGCCCGCGGTCGACGCCCGTTGTTCTGACTTCGACCTCCAAGAAGCTTCTTCACAGGGAAAGACCCCCGTGAGGTGATGCAGTACTGCAGGTGAGTTTGAACCTGTTCGTCGCCAATGTAGTGTCCGAGTATAAATGATACACGGACTGCAGGAGAACAATAATAACAGGTATTTACTGAACAAGAGGGTAACTTAAGACTGAAGTACAGAAGCCTGCTATGGCTTTATATACAGGGGTGGTCACTGCCGGTACTGCAGTATAGAATCAGTTCTTCTCTTAAAGGTACATACACAACAACAGTGACCTGGCTAATATCAGCAACATCATCCCTGGTACCCAACACAATGCAGCAACCAAGAAATCGATGCTTGCTGTCGATTTCAGAGCCCCGGGCAGAGCAGTTGCAGTCACTGGGAACCTTCCCTGCTCCTGAAAACTAGCTGTCACAATTTAATATAACAGTTCTTAATTCCCTATTGAGCCTTTGAAAGCATTTATCTAACATATTTAGGTAACTGGGGCACAGGGTGCGGCCTAGTATTGGCTCTTTGCCTAAACTGTTTTATTGTTCAACGTTTTAAAACGTTAAGGCCTAGAAATTCGGTGGGCTGTGCCACCAGTTAGCGCCCAAAGAGGGCACTTAGTGGGTTTAGGGCCACTGGCCACACCTTCCGCGAAATTTAGCATGGCGCTAATGGCGGCGTTAGCCTGTAGCGCTGCGCCGCCACCAATGACGTCATCAGTGTGCGCAGCGCCCCGCTACCACCCCGATCACGAAATTTGGTAGCGCCCCCCGCTGTAACGCCGGTTGCAATTTGCGACCGGTTCAGGGGGGCCTACCTGCGGCGGTAGAGACGCTAATTAAAGGAGAGGTGCGGGGTGGCCATTTTGTTTGCTGGCTGTCTGCCAGCACCTCTTCGCGCCGCCGTCCCCGGCCTCCTGAGCCCACCCCCCCCACCCCCCACATTTTGCCGGCTGTGTCCCACGAGCCCGGCACTTCTCCTCGGTGCCGGGCTCTTTTGCCGGCACTCGCGATCTCCGATCGCGCTGCAGCAGGCCCCTCCCCTTTAAGAAGGGGAGGAAGGCCTGCAGTACCGCAGCGCGCCGTGCCGCAGCGTGTGGCGCTGCGGCACGTTGCGCTGCGATTTTCATTTGCAGCGCCCCAAGAGGGATGCGGGGCGCCTCGAGCAGCACCCCACTTCCGTTTGGGGTGCTGAAACTGAATTTCCGGCTGGCGCTCGCGGCTTCTTCCGGGGCAGTACTTCCAGCGCCCAATGCGAGACTGGCGCCCCAAATGGGGCGCCACCGAATTTCTAGGCCTAAATGTTTTGATTTAGATTTTGACATACAGCATTAATCCTTATTTACTCATGTGTAAGGGAACGTTAATCACAAGGTGTAGAAAAAACTTTGATAATGCAGATATTGGAAATGGATCTTACCACTGATCCTTTGCAACTTTTAAAACAGTGAGTCAATTATTAGGTACCCACAAAGTAGTTTTAGCTTTCTTTCTGTTCTCTGCTCTTCTCAAGTTGCTTATTTGAAGTAGTGATTCCATTTGTAACATATCTCTTTCACACAATCTCAGATATTATATTACTGAAGGAAGCTACTCAATCTACCACACATATGACAGAGCCAAGTCTGCAACTGGAGCAATCTACTGTAATCCCCTTTTCCATGCTTATCCCCATATCATTTTATAGTCTTAATTTTCAAGTACAGATCCAATTCCCTTTCAAATAATGCTCTAGTCCCTTCCTCAACATGCACTTGTGGTAAAACGTTCAATGCTCGAATAACCCTTGGGGGAGAAATTCGGTTGTTAGCGCCACCGATTAACGCCTAAACAGGCCGAGAAGTGAGGCGCCAGCCAATTTCCGGGCGGGCGCAGGGCGCCTAGCGCCTCGCCCCATATTGAGCATGCATTTGGCGCCGGCTTAGCGCCCGCTCATGGGCGCAGGCTGATTATGACGTCATTTGAGTGTGCAATGCCTTTTGGGCGCCCCGGACCGGAAATTCAGTGGCGCTCCCCTCCGTAGCGCCTGGCGCTAATAGTGACAGCTTACCTGGAACCTTACCAAGTCGCTCTCGGGCTGGAGGAGCGTTATTTAAAGGGGACTGGTGTGGTTTCAAAGTGGCAGCCATTTTTGGAGCACAACTTCCTCGAGAGCTACAAAGAGTTGCTGAGCTGCACACTGAGAGCCATTTGACCACTGAGCCAGTGCAGGCAAACGATCTTCAGCCTTCTGACCATCACCTTGCTGTTGGTGAGCCTTGACAACGGGGAACCTTCCTGTGGGCACTTATTATGGGGGCTGCATTGGAGGGGAACGTCCTGCTGCTGAATCATCTGGAAAGGGCACTGAGACGCTCGGAGAGGGGGGCGGGCATGGCCAGACGGAGGAGGGCCAACAGACGTCGCCACAGCAGACCTTACACTGGCAGGGTTTTCCAACAGCAGTTTTCCTACATGAACATGCCGGAGGAGCAGTGTGTCAGAAGGCTGCGATTTAGAAAGGAGGTGGTGACTGAGCTGTGCCAGCTGCTTCAGCCAGATCTGCAGCCTCAGATAAAGTGCAGGACATCTCTGTCGGTGGCTGAGAAGATGCCTGATGGCCTGAACTTCTACGCGAGCGGCTCTTCAAAGGCTGCGCGTCAGAGGCTGATTAGAAGTAGCTTCTAGGCCCCTCTCATGGAATGCTTGCTGCCATTCCAAGAACAATAATGGAACCGGTCTGATAGCCCCATGCCTGTGAAGGGCAAGATGCCTGTAAATAATAGGCATGGCCATTGTAAATGAAGAAAGTGTTTCATTACACAAAATGTGGTTCCTTCAAACATGAGAAAGCTATGGCAACAGAAAGCAAAACTAATACACTGACACATAACTGCCTCTCACACCCGGGAGACTGTCCAAAACATAAATCACATTCCGACCATCTTCCTTTGCCTTGATTCCACTGCGCCAACCAAAGCATCCAATGCCCCATCAGTGAGGCATTCCGCCCTCTGCCTCACCCTTTCCATGTCTTGCTAGGCTGGTGCACCACAGGTATTGAAGGCCTACAAGGCAGTGAGTGTGTCTGGTGATGCCAATTGACCTGCCCCTTTAAGAGCTGGCCGGTGCCAGTGTGTCTCAGGGAAAGTGATTATTGACAGCACCTTTGCTGCGCCCCGCCGCCGCGAAATTGGGTTGCGCCGCCGGGTTAGCGCCTTAAGAGTAGCGTGCAGCGCCTGATTTAGTGCCGCAATCACATTTAGGGGCGCTGCAACCCAATATTGCGCTAGGTGGCGCTAAATTGCGCCTGGCGCTAAACTTTGCGCATCGCCAGGACTAGCGCCCCAAACGCGGCAATACCGAATTTCTAGGCCCTTGTCTCTTAAACGAGCAGATCTCCTGTGGTAATAAAAACAGAAAATGCTGGAGAAACTCAGCAGGTCAGGCAGCATCTGTGAAGAGAGAAACAGAGTTAACGTTTCAGGTTGATGAAACTGGACAGTTCTGACAAAAGGTCATCGACCTGAAACATTAACTCTGTTTCTCTCTTCACAGATGCTGCCTGACCTGCTGAGTTTCTCCAGCATTTTCTGTTTTTATTTCAGATTTCCAGCATCTGCAGTATTTTCTTTTTGTATTAGGTCTCCTGTGGCATTGCCTTTGGTGAGTCAGATGTTATACTGCTGCGGCAGGAGCAGAAGGCTGCAGTGGTGTGAAAATGAGAAAGAAATGTATGTTTGGAGATGTTGGAGAGAAGTAAAGGCAAACTTCCTTATTTAAAGGGCTCCATTCAGTTAAAGGACTGAGCAAGCTCTTGGAAGAGTGGCAGAAATGGCTGGAGCTAAGGATGAAGAAAGGCGCGCTGCTAATTTTTCAGAGGCAGATGTGCAAGTGCTGTTGGTCCAAATTAGAGAATGTTGGAGAAATGAAGAACCTATGAGCCTTCTGAAACAGTGCGTTAGTCACTCCCTGAATGTAGGCGGTCACAGTGACCTGGCTAATATCAGCAACATCGTCCCTGGTACCCAACACAATGCAGCAACCAAGAAATTGATGCTTGCTGTCAATTTCAGAGCTCCCGGGCAGAGCAGTTGCAGTCACTGGGAACCGTCCTGCTCCTGAAAACTAGCTGTCACAATTTAAGATAACAATGATTAATTCCCGATTGAGCCTTTGAAAGCATTTTAGCTATAAATTGTTGGAGTACCAGGGAAGAGGCCATCACAGACAGCAGTGCAGGCCATGTGGAAGGAGGTAGCTGTGGCTGGGAATTCCATAACCCTTAGGAAGTATAATGACCTCACCAGGTCCGCAAACGTAAGATGTTTTAAGTGACTAACAAAGAAGTACATGGGTATTCCCTGGAATAATAGTCAAGCATTGCCGCTTTATTCCAATGTTGGGAGGACTCGTAAAAATCAACATTTCATTGTGCAGTACACACGTCTGCTGCATATATGACAAATAAAATTGAATTGAATTGAATTGAATTGAATTTAGGGTAGCACATGGCACCATGTCCTTTTGAGAAGCAGTCACTTGGCAGCACTCATTTTAAGGGTTTCACATCCTGCAATGCATGCTAGCACACTCAGGTCTTTGCTCTCTGACACCTACCATTACTACCATCAATTCCATGAATCTGGACTGAATGTGACTGCAGCATGTGAGGACTTAATGCCAGGGAATATCAAGCTACTAGAGAAGGATGTGCCAACATCTAATATTTGCCACAACATGGCCATAACTGACTTCCAATCTAGCTTGGCAGTTGGGGATTTAGATGTGGGAGTCTCTGTGCCTCAGCGGATGTAGAAATAGGCAACTTTTCTCGTTTAATGTTTCTATGTATTCTTCAATCGCTTCATCAGATACCACTTCTCAGAAATATGTCAACCATGGTTCAGTGGCAGCACTCTCGCCTCTGAGTCAGAAGGTTGTGGGTTCAAGTCCCATTCCAGGGACTTGAGCATATAAAGCTGGGCTGACACTCCCAGTGCAGCGCTGAGGGAGTGCTGCACTGTCGGAGGTGCCATCTTTCGGATGAGACATTAAAATGAGGCCCTGTCTGCCCTCTCAGGTGAACGTAAAAGATCCCATGGCACTATTTTGAAGAGGAGTTGGGGAGTTAACCCCAGTATCCTGGCCAACATTTATCCCTCAATCAACATCACTAAAAGCACAGATTATCTGGTCATTATCACATTGCTGTTTGTGGGAGCTTGCTGTGCGCAAATTGGCTACCACGATTCCTACTCTACAACCTAGCACAAAGGAAGATGGTTGTGGTGGTTGAAAGTCAATCATCACAGCCCCAGGACATCACTGCAGGAGTTCCTCAGGGCAGTGTCCTAGGCCCAACCATCTTCAGCTGCTTCATCAATGACCTTCCCTCCAAAATAAGGTCAGAAATGGGGATGTTTGCTGATGACTGCAGAGTGTTCAGTGCCATTCACAACTCCTCAGATAATGAAGCAGTCCATGCCTGCATGCAACAAGACCTGGATGACGTTCGGGCTTGGGCTGATAAGTGGCAGGTAACATTCGCGCCACACAACTGCCAGGCAATGACTATCTCCAACAAGCAAGTGTTTAACCTTGATATTCAATGGCATTACCATTGCTGAATCCCCATCAACATCCTGGGGGGTCACCATTGACCAGAAACTTAACTGGACCAGCCACATAAATACTGTGGCAACAAGAGCAGGTCAGAGGCTAGGTATTTTGTGGTGAGTGTCTCACCTCCTGACTCCTCAAAGCCTTTCCACCATCTACAAGGCACAAGTAAGGAGTGTGATGGAATACTCTCCACTTGCCTGGATGAGTGCAGCTGCAACAACATTCAAGAAGCTCGACACCATCCAGGACAAAGCAGCCCACTTGATTGGCACCCCATCCACCACCTTAAGCATTCACTCCCTCCACCACCGTCGTACCGTGGCTGCAGTGTGTACCATCTACAAGATGCACTGCAGCAACTCGCCAAGGCTTCTTCGGCAGCACCTCTCAAACCCGCGACCTCTTCCACCTAGAAGGACAAGGGCAGCAGGCGCATGGGAACACCACCACCTCCAAGTTCCTCTCAAAGTCACACACAATCCTGACTTGGAAATATATCGCCAATCCTTCATTGTTGCTGGGTCAAAATCCTGAAACTTAACAGCGCTGTGGGAGTACCTTCACCACATGGACTGCAGCGGTTCAAGAAGGCGGCTCACCACCATCTTCTCAAGGGCAATTAGGGATGGGCAATAAATGCTGGCCTTGCCAGTGATGCCCACATCCCATAAACAAATAAAAAAAAACCGTGACTACACTTCAAAAGTGCTTCATTGGCTTTAAAGCGCTTTGAGACATCCTGAGGTCGTGAACAGTGTTAAATAAATGCAAGTCCAAAAAAAATGACAAAGTAGCTGATTAAAATCGAATGCTGCTTAAGCAAATCAAAGTTAACTGTGCTGTTTTTTCCTCCAGAGGCTGTAAGCCAGCAGACATTGGAAAACGTTTCTGAAGAGCAAGGCCTTGCCATCCCCTCTATCTTTGGCAACACTGGTAACCACTCACGCACTCCATTATTGACCCTCTGCCTTGCACTCAGCGGTCCCGAGACACCCACCCAACGGGTACAGAGAGTCGAGATTACAGATTGACACATGTGGAAGAGAAGCCTGATGAAGTTGAGCAGAGGCGTAAGATGTGTCATCCCCTGACTGCCCAGCAAAGGAATGATGATCTCAGGGGCTCTGCCATGAAGAGAAGAATGCTAGCAGAGCATCAGGCACATATGGAGGTTCCACTTGTCTCTCTCCCGAGATGTGCGGCAAATGGCTGGGTTAATGGTGGAGCCCACTGTCCTGCTATATGGAAACAGCCAAGAACATTTCAACTTCTTGCAGAGCAGCCTGGAGAAAGTGACAGCCGCAGAAGCATCTGCAAACCTTCCCCTGCTTCAAGAGAGATCCAGACAACTCAATCAATTCATTGTGGATGCATTGAATTAAGGCCTGAAGGTCTTGGATGACCAGCTGGAGAAGTTAATACAAAGTATACAGTGCAGCATCTCAGAATGACTAAAATATATTCGGTTGATTCTCAGGGATTTAAGGATCTTTCTGATTCTGTGAGGTCTGTTGTCCCCCTGATAGCTGGTAACCAGAATCCTGTTCCCAGCACCAATGGAGAAGCTGATGTGCATGATTCAGAGGCAGCTTTTCCTCATGGCAGCATCACAGAGGAGCACTCCATCTACTCCTTGCAGAATCTTTATAGGACCAGGCTACCAAGGAGCTCATGATGAAGCGGATCCCAAGTCCATCACAGGATGTGGGCGACCTGAGACTGGGGCCACCTCCATCCCAAGAGGCTCCTAATATTTTTAGCAACCGTCTACATCTCAGGCCCCAGGCCCTCAGGTGGCACATAGAAGAAATGTTAGAATAGGGCAGAGAAAAGCTTGTGCCAAGGCTGTGCACGGTGACAAATCTAAACAATGTTTTTGTAAATAGTCGAAGTAAATCACTGGAATATTTTACAAAACCATTACCATCTCCTTTTGCTTTGTACAATCATACCTTTTGTCATTTAATCTCTCCTGCCTTCCACCCTATCACAGACCTTCCCTTTTGTTCTTTCCTCCCCTCCCCCCTTTCCCTGCCCCTGCACTTGCTTAAAATCTGTTAGATCTCTAACTTTTTTCAGTTCTGACGAAGGGTCATCGACCTGAAACGTTGGGGGTGATTTTCATTCAGAAGTTGGGAAGGAGGCGGGACTACAACTTTCGGGGTTGTAGTCCCGCCTCCATCGAGATGCGGCCAATCCACGCGATTTTCACTTGATTGACCTTGTTGAGCCCGCCCAGCGGGCTCAGCAGGCCAATTAATTAAGGGCCACCCGGCAACAGGTGACGTCACAGACTGAAATTTCATCTGTCAAGACTACGCAGACTCAGTTAGAAATCTCGCCGGCACTGAAAGCTGCAGGCTGTCACTTTTGACAGTTCGCAGCCATTCTGCTTTCTGTGCCGGCTGAATGATGGACTCCCGAAACCTAGAGGAAGGAAGGCTGTAAAGGTAAGTACAGGTAATTTAAACTTCTTTACACACTTTAGACACACCAAACACACTTACCTTTGCACTCATGCACCCATCACTCACCTGAACACCGACATCTCGACCCCTCCAAGTCCTTCAACCCGACGGCCCGACTCCTCTAACTTGGCGTGGTTTGGAGCCGTCGGGAATCCCACACTTCAAGCTTTAAAATAGGGATTAGGCTAAAAACTGCCTGTTAACTACCTGTTAACAGGCAGTTAATTGGCACTAATCCCTTCCCGTCTTGGGTCGGCGGGTCCCAGTGCGGGGCGGGTACCCGCCTCCTTTGAAACTTACATGGAGGTGGGTTTTGAACGGGATGGTGTCGGGACCCCCGAATTCGGGAATTTAACCCCCCGCACGCCTCCAATCCCGACTCCACGGCACACTGAAAATCGACCCCGTTAACTCTGTTTCTCTCTCTACAGATGCTGCCTGACCTGCTGAGTGTTTCCAGCATTTTCTGTTTATATTTCACTGGAATATTTTGATGTAAGGACTGTTTAGTGTTTGGTTCTCTTGTATGATGATGGGGAGTGGAATTAGGATGTGATGGCTAGCTGTGAGGAGTAAGAATTTTACTTAAGACCATAGAGAGTGTGGTGAAAGGAGGCAGATCTAATAGTGCTCCAGTCATCTATGAAAATGTGCTGAGTAATTCGATCTCTCAGCTGTTTCGCAGCAGTTGCTACTGCGCCTGTTCTTCATGGACTGGGTCATCAGCTGTGTCATCATCAGGCTGTCTGGCATCCTCTGGGACATCCATCATCATTCCTTTCCTGATTGTCAAGCTCTAAAGCACAAAACTTGCTACCACTGTACTGTAAGACACTCGCCAATGGCTTGTTCAATTCTTATCCTTGTCGTCGTGGGTGTTTCATTGTACAGGAAACTCTTGATTTACCAGCACCTAAATAACCAGAAATCTCTGTTAACCGGCAAAATGCAGGAGTAGGTTCAGGTAAGTTTTACTTCATATTAGTGGCCATTCCTGGATCTGTGGCTGTGTAACCGGGGTTCCTGCACCTGTTGCTATGCAACAGGGACGCCTGGATCTGTGGCCGGGGTTCCTGCACCTGTTGCTATGCAACAGGGACGCCTGGATCTGTGGCCGGGGTTCCTGCACCTGTTGCTATGCAACAGGGACGCCTGGATCTGTGGCCGGGGTTCCTGCACCTGTTGCCATGCAACAGGGACGCCTGGATCTGTGGCCGTGTACAGGGCTCTCGTACCTTTTACTATACCTCTCTGTAATCCGGACTTTTTGATAAACTGGTACCACGCCGGTCCCGTCGGTGCCGGATAAAAAAGAGTTTCCTGTACCATTTCTCTGCAGCTCTGGTGGTCCCAAGAAGAGGCATCATGAGCCATGGCAGTTTCGGGTATACTTTGTCTCCAGCAGTTATCTTGCCTTACACTTGCTGTTGAAATACAGTTGAAACACTGGCCTGACAAAAGCATCATGACAGCTCCCAGCATGTCATGAAATCACAGACAAGAAGAGCGTAACAATTTCTGTAATGCATGCGGTGAGCCCCAAAATATGTCCAGAAGATTCCACAAGCAATCGCTGTGTCCATTTAGCAAAGCACTTCCAGCTTAATGAACAGTTCCTGAAAAACTGTGCATTTGACACAGTGGCACACATTCTCCTAAGAGAGACACATTCTCAAGGGTAAATGGGACGGCTGGAGGTCATCCCGTCCTAATTTTGTCATTTGGATGTGTCTGCCTCTGGGAGGTGTGGGCACCTCTTCAGTGCGTCCTGAAACTGAATGGAATTTATGTTGGCAGTGGGAGTGGGTGCTGGGTGGTGGCGGGGGTGGGGTTCTCCAGCTGAACCCTCGCTTAAATCAGCCTTATCAGAAATTCTTGACCCCTTAAAGATGCAAATCCAGAATTGTGTGCCTCCCCCAAGCCAAGAATTTTGGGGCCAGAAAATATAAACTTAAAGCCCAGGCTTGCTTCAGTTTGTTCTTTTCTTATTGTTAGATTTTCATTATGTTTCAGAGTAACAGAGTTCTGACTTTTTGATTTTATTTGAATCAACCTAGGCTGACACCCCTCTATACCGGATTTGCTAACTTCCCTCTCTATCCGGATGGGCATGGTATCCAGTTTCTTCCCCCCTGAGTTCCTCTTTGGTCAGCAACGTCTCTTACTTGTCAACACTGATTTACCAGCTCTGCTGAACCTGTGACTCATTCCCTGCCTTACTTCCCTCCTCCGACAGAAGCTCAGCGTTGAGGCCTTCCTGTGATCACTGGGCCAATTCAAGCCACAGATGTTGAGGGGCCCGTGCTGTAGCACCTGCCCTAGTTCGATCATTTTCAGTTTCTGCCCCATCAATTACCATCAGCACGAGAATTAGCAGTGCCCCGAAATGGCTGCGCAAATGGTGGCCCAGATTTCCTCATTGGCCAAACTTCAGTCCAGGTGACAAGCTCAGGCCTCCATTGCCCCAAAGGGTGGGACTGCAATCTAGCAGAGTCTCCATTGATCCTACAGACTCCAAGGGCTGGATTTTGATTCAGGGGCGGGCTGGGGTCGTGTAATCCGCATTTCGTGTTAGCCACCCGATTCTAAATCGATGTGGGAGATTGATGCGAATTTAACTTAATTGGCCAATTGAGTTCCAACGTGTGGGAACCCATGGCAAATGAGTTTTTCCAGTCTGAAAGTCGCCGCCGATGACGTCATCATTGCTGCTGCATTTAAGGTCTGCAACAAGCCTTGCTTCTTCTGCAGACTGCCAAACTCTTGGCCTTTCATGCTACAGGGACCTGGAGGCAGAATGACCAGCGAGAGACCTCGGTCTGCTCCCAGGTTTGATGACGTTGCCCTGCAAGCTTTAGTGAAGGGAGCAAGAGCAAATAAAGAGGTGCTCTTCCCTTCTTCAGGGAGGAAGAAGCCTCCCCAGCAGACCAAGGTTGTGTGGATCCAGGTGGCCCAGGAGGTCAACTCATTGTCAGTAACCCGCAGAACCTGGCTTCAGTGCAGGAAGAGATTTCATGACCTTCTGCGCACTGGAAAAGTGAGTATGGATTTCCCATCACCTTCAATCTGATCCTCATTGCCTCTCCTCACCAGCACTCAGCTTTAGCAATCTCTTCCTCCACATCCCACTTGACACTGACATCCATGCACCCTTACCTATTCCCTCTCTATGGTCACATTCACCTAACTATTTGACTATGCAGCCCTCACACTCCCAATCATTGTGATGCTATGGAAACAACTGACAACACACAGGGAGGGCCCTTGGTCTTGCCACCTCACTCCATCTTTGTCTCCTTCTAAGCATCTATGCTATGGATTCTCTACACTCACTCCTTCATTCTCACTCAACCTCCACTTATCTCCCTCATTGCAGGAAAAGAGAGCTCATAATAAGAGAGAAAGAGTGAGGACAGGAGGAGGGCCACCCTCAGTAGCCCACCTCACCCCCTGGGAGGGTGTGGTCCTGGAGATCGTGGGAGTGGAGGACGATGCACAAGTGGGGGACGGACAGACGGATGCATCACAGCAAGCTGGTGACAGAATAGCTTTCTATCACTCAATGACATTGCATGAGTCACTGATAATGATTCTGAAGTTCTAACAGATGGACTTATGATCATCTGCAATATGCAATGTGCATGTAACCTTGGCATCACATCTCTGACTCTTTCCTTTACTCCCCCACAGGACCATCGCAAGCACCCGTCCCCACTAGCCAAGAGGAAGAGCCTGAACATCCAGACTCCTCAGGGGAAGCTACAACCTCTGAGGGCACAGC
Organism: Somniosus microcephalus; assembly: GCF_052327205.1. Classification (NCBI taxonomy): domain Eukaryota; kingdom Metazoa; phylum Chordata; class Chondrichthyes; order Squaliformes; family Somniosidae; genus Somniosus; species Somniosus microcephalus. The sequence goes on along the minus strand of NC_141012.1, from coordinate 31,932,437 downwards.
GTCAGCAGATTTCAGCGCACCCAGCATCAGCTGGGTGGGACTATCGCGAGATAGAGTAGTGTTGTCACCTGGTGTATCACAGCTCACAAGTGAGCATCAGCAGATTGTGGAGACAGGGACAGCAGTGGGGAGTCCTTGTCGGAGGGCGCAGGACTCTGCCAGCTCGGCTCAGCTGCATGTTGACCCTCTGCCTCTGGGTCCATCCATAAGATCAGCGGTGGTGGAACTCCAGGAACAGATTCAGGAGTCTCTGGCAGGTTTTGTCTCTAGGGTCGCTGCGGGTGTGGAGCGAATGGAGGAGTCCATAGCGAACATGAGCAGAGCCTTTGTGGCGTCATTGGCGCATGAACGCATCACCATGGAAAGGATGGCAACCTCCATGGAGGTGATAAGTCGCCAGAGTGCTGAAAACATGGTGAGTGTTCTGAATAGAATGACATCTCTGGAGGAGCGATGGTCATCTATTGAACAGAGAAACCAGACCTTCATGGAAGTCATTCTGAGTGGACTGCCAGTGCAAATACGGGTCACCATGGCCCCCCTGATGTGCAGCAAGGTGCTCTCAAGCCACTTGCAAGTGCTGAGGGGGACCTGACCCATGAGAGGGAAGTTGGTGGCAGACATCAAGGAGGCTCCTCTCCAAGCACTCACACTTCCATGCCACTGCAGAGCCCTCGGTCAGAGCCCCACCAGAGTCCACACCCATCTGAGATCGGCGTCTCAACCCCTGCACAGCCGCAGGAGCAGCAGACTGTTGCCGAGCCCTCACAGGTTCACAACCCCAGAGGACTCCCGCCAAAGGTGTCGAGACAGGAGCAGCAGGAAAGTGAGCAAGGGGCCTCCACATCTGCTGAAGCCACAGGGGAAGCATCATGTAGGAGCATGCGTAAGAGAAAGATACTACACAAATAGTCACAAGGGTAGTCACTTGGGTGAAATTTGATGTTTTATGTTAAAAAGCCATCAGATGATTACTGTAAATAAAAAATCTGATGGCTACTGCTGTAGTTATGGCGTGTGTCATTTCGCTAATGGGACTTCCACATTGAGGGCTTAGGATTACTTGGTATGTGCCTCAGTTGAGGAAGCGCTCAGTGAAGGTGGCGAGAGGGGTTTCCCAGGAGGTCACACTGGAGATGGGTGTCAGGCTCCAACCTTCCACAGCTGTGGTTATGCCTTCTAAAAGTTCCCCCAGACCTGAGACAACAAAGTCCTGCCACCTGCAAATGATGGCTGATCAAATCTCCTATTTAATGGTTGAGCTGCAGCTGATAGTCAGTAATCCAATTGTGCTCCCACCAGGTTTCACCATCGTGTTTCAGAACAGGCGTGCTTCACGTTGGAAAAGGGTTAAAATCACCAAGGCCTATCAAAATGGCATTATAGAGGCAATTTAGTGCTTGTTAAGGGCCTTAACGGCCTATCCCACCTCTTGGAGGTGGGACGGAGACGGGACCAGTAGACACGCTTTAATTAAAATTGCTTGGAGGCGGGATGGAGGCGGGGTTGGCTCCGCCCACCAGTTTGTGCAATTTTAACCCCCCACACGCCTCCAATCCCGCCTCAGCGGCCCGATGAAAATTGAGCCCAATGTGTACACAATTTCACACATTGGGTATGTTAATGTCGCCCTATTCAAATTCTTGGAAAAGACTCCATCTCCACTGTAAAGTGGGCTCTAGTTGTGTTGTTCAATAACTTGCATTTATATAGCACCTTGTAACGTAGAATAACATCCCAAGGCACTTCACAGAGGTATAAGCCCAGTCCTCACATTTTTAAAAAATTCTCCCTACTGTGCTCTGCTGGAGACAGTTGGGCAACTAACAGAGGGTGGGGGGGTGAAGTGATAGTCAGCACACATTTTTAAAAGTTTTCGTTTTCCTGTGAGTAACAAGTAATGTGCTGGTATTTATTCTAAAAGAGTTTGGTTCAGGTGTACGCTAAAAAGCATTAGAGGATAAAATGCCACTTACTAGAGCTAACAGGCAGAAAACAAGCAACAGTGGCAAAGCAAGAACAGTTACAGTTCAGGAAGAAATGAGTTAGGCTGCATTTCGACTGCCTCTATTGGACTCAATTAGAATAGCTTCAGGTACACATTAATGTAAAAGTGGCAGTATTACTGGGCAGATAATGGAGTGCACTGAAACCATGAAGAGTAAAATTCCCTTCCAGGAGGCTTTCTCCCAAAGAGCACGTTAGAAATAGCCAACGAGTAAGAAAGAACTTGCATTTATAAAGCGCCCTATCACATCCTCAGGATGTTCGAAAGTGCTTTAAAACCAATGAATTACTTTTGAAGTGCAGTCACTGTTATTGCGTAGGCAAACGTGACAATTTTGACACAGTAAGATCCCACAAATAGCGAAGGAATAACTAGATTGGTGGTTGAGAACCTTTTAGTATCTGTAGCTGTATGAACAATTCCAATGCTTTTCACTTGTCCGCTTTTCTCCACTTCTTCATTACATTTACATTGTTAGTGGAAAGATTATGCGATAGAATAATGCAGTTAGTCCATTCTGTTTCTGCCGACAAAGTCTAAAATGACATTCAGGACACTTTACCAGGAATATTAACGTCCTTTTGTGGCTGCCATAAAAAGCAGAGCTATGCAGAAGTTAAAGTTCCTCATTCTCCTCAAAGTTCTAAATGTGTGCCAGGTCTTGCTCTTTACAAAATGGGATGGGACCTGTAATCATGCTGCGGTACACTTCTCTCTTAAAAGAGCAGCTTTACATATTGAAAGAGGATTATCATCTGTTGTGGCCTCCCTGCACAGAGCATCCCTGGTCAGGTGGAGACGCCTCATTGACTCCCACCCAAATTGAAAGAATGGGCAAGAAACTGGCACATCCCAGAAAGTTGCCTCAACTCAGTAACACGACTCATACCCTGGTTTATAAACCATTATATTAGGAGGATTAACATACATTCAGACTAGGTGAAAACAGACCTTCTTCGCACCGCTCTTTTACCCCTCTCCATCTCTCTCTCCCACACTCCCTCTCTCTCTCCCACACTCCCTCTCTCTCTCCCACACTCCCTCTCTCTCTCCCACACTCCTTCTCTCTCCCCCACACTCCCTCTCTCTCCCACACTCCCTCTCTCTCTCTCCCACACTCCCTCTCTCTCCCACACTCCCTCTCTTTCTCTCCCACACTCCCTCTCTCTCTCGCCCTCACTCCCTCTCTCTCTCCCACACTCCCTCTCTCTCTCTCCCACACTCCCTCTCTCTCTCCCACACTCCCTCTCTCTCCCCCACACTCCCTCTCTCTCCCACACTCCCTCTCTCTCTCCCACACTCCCTCTCTCTCTCCCACACTCCCTCTCTCTCCCACACTCCCTCACTCTCTCCCACACTCCCTCTCTCTCTCTCCCACACACCCTCACTCTCTCCCACACTCCCTCTCTCTCTCCCACACTCCCTCTCTCTCTCCCACACTCCCTCTCTCTCCCACACTCCCTCTCTCTCTCTCTCCCACACTCCCTCTCTCTCTCCTACACTCCCTCTCTCTCTCCCACACTCTCTCTCTCCCACACTCTCTCTCTCTCCCACACTCCCTCTCTCCCACACTCCCTCTCTCTCTCCCACACTCCCTCTCTCTCTCCCACACTCCCTCTCTCCCACACTCCCTCTCTCTCTCCCACACTCCCTCTCTCTCCCACACTCCCTCTCTCTCTCCCACACTCCCTCTCTCTCTCTCTCTCTCTCCCACACTCCCTCTCTCAATTCCATTTCAATTCAAATTGCTTTATTGGCATGACAAGGTACGTCTTATGTTGCCAAAGCACTGAAAAAACATTTATGGTTGATCACAGAAACGCAGATCTATCCATACAGTGTATAAACAGATATATCCCTGTGTGTATAAATATACACTCATATGATATGCATATAATCTTTTCTTAGGTTTAATGGTTGTCCCTCTGCTTATGGCAAGCTGTAACATAGTTTGCCGCTAAAGTTACGCAATTTCCCTGTTCCCCTAATAGCTATGGGAGTTTTTGGTCGTCATTCAAATTTTTGAATTCAGGGCATATTTTTATGAATTTTGGGTAGAAATTCCCCCTTATGCCCTGATAGTTTCCACAAACTGTGAGGAAGTGCATCTCTGTCTCCACCACTCCCTGACTGCAGTGAGAGCATATCCTGCCCTCTCTTGGCAGCCAGGTCTGCCTGTGTCTGCCTTTTTCGATGGCCAGGCTATGCTCACTAAGTCTGTACATAGTCATGGTTTTTCTCAATTTGCTATCTTTTACCGTGGTCAGGTATTTAGCCATGATGTATTGTCTGTTTAGGGCCAAGTAGCAATCGAGTTTGTTTTGGGTTTTTGTTGTTTCTGTCCAATAGGTCAGATATTTTTCTTTTTGTTTAGTGACAATTGTGTTGGGTCGAATTCTCTGTGCTACGATGTCACTGTCCTGGAGCTGGTTATTATTAGTAGTGTTAGTAGTTACTTCACTGAGTCCCAGGACTAGTTGACTGAGGGGACTCTTCTTTATGATCCTCTCTTGGCATTTCAGGGCTTCGTAATGATAGCAGTGGGGGTTGCTCATTTTAGGGTGTTTCCAAAATTTGGTGGCTCTTTTTTGGATATTAATTATTAGTGGATATTGGCCTAGTTCTGCCCTGCATGCATTGTTTGCGGTTTTCCTCTGAGTCCAGAGGATACTTTTACAGAATTCTGCATGTAGGATCTCAATTGGGTGTTTGTCCCATTTTGCAAATTCTTGTTGTGTTAGCGGTCCCCACACTTCACTGCCATAGAGTGCAATTGGTTCAATTACTGATTTAAAAATTTTGAGCCAAATGCCAATTGGGATTTCTATTTGGATTGACTTTTTAATGGCATAGAAATGTGGCGACACGCCACCACTGGACATAATCCGCTCACGGCGGCACGGACAGTTTAAGCAGATGCCCCCAGCCGGGGGCCCTTTCCTCCAGCAACTTGTTTCCCGCAGGGACAGGCTGCCGGGAGCACTTCCTGTCTGGGGAGTATTTAAGTGGATGCGCGGGCTTTTCCAGTTCCTCTTTGCCATGAGGTAGAATAAAAGCAGTTGTGTTTTACTAGCTCTGGTCTCGACTCCCACGTTTGCTGCGGTATCTCAACACTGGTGACCCCGACGCTCAGGACGAATCCTAAGCTAGCATGGCGGATACAAACGCAGCCACGGTTAAACTACCGGACTTTTGGGAGAACCTGGCCGAAGCCTGGTTTGTTCAAGCTGAGTCCAGATTCCGGCTGAAACACATTACAGTCGACGCCACAAAGTACGACTACCTCGTCTCCTCTCTCACCTACGCCACAGTCCCCAAGGTTTGGGCAGCGTTGCAGGATCCACCACCGGAAGGCAAGTACGAACATCTGAAGGCTGCGCTCCTTAAAAAATTTCAAACGTCCTCTTACCAGCGCAACTGCCAACTCCTTGACCTCCCCGGCCTTGGTGACGCTTCACCCTCGGATCTGCTTTTCCACATGCTGTCCCTCTCGGACGACAAAAACACCGGCGCCCTCTTTCGCACGCTTTTCATTCGGCAGCTCCCCGCCAGCATCCGCCCGCTCATTGTGGAGTCTGGCTCCACGGACCTGAATGACATAGCCGAAAAGGCCGACCGGCTGCTCTCTGCACAGTCCGCTCGCGACGTCGCGCCCGACCTCACGGCAACGACCACGCGGTCTTCCTGGCCCACTAGGCCCGACCGCCCTACCACTCCGGGTCACTGCTACTACCACACCCGTTTTGGCACTAGGGCCCAACGCTGCACCCCCCCCCCCCCGGCACCGGCCCGCGCGATGGCCGTGGGGCAAAAAGGGCCTCTACTGTACGTCACCGACGACAGAACCAACCGCCGATTTCTGTGCGACACAGGGGCCCAGCACAGCATCACCCCCGCCTCCGCCCTTGAAATCCAACACGGCACACGGGGTATCACGCTGGCCACAGCCAATGGCTCTGACATCCGCACATATGGCACCCGCATGATCACGCTCGACCTCGCGGGCCGTCGCTACCGCTGGGAGTTCCTCACAGCCAAGGTCCTCTGCCCACTCATCGGTGCCGACTTCCTACGTGCCCACGGCCTCCTTGTCGACATTCCGAGGCACCGCCTCATCGACATCAACACTATGGCCCCCATCCCCGGCGCATTCACCCCGGCCCGTTCGGCCGGCCTGACGACCTACTGCCGCGCCAGAGCCACGGACGGCTACTCAGCACTCCTAGCCGAGTTTCCCACCCTCACTAACCCGACCTTTTCGGCCAAAGCCGCCAAACACGGTGTGGAGCACTATATCCCCACCACCGGCCCCCCAGTTTCTGCCCACGCCCGCAGACTCAACCTGGCCAAGCTGGAAATCGCGCGGGCCGAGTTCACCACCATGGAACAACTCGGCATCATCCGCCACTCCAGCAGCCCTTGGGCCTCGCCCCTCCACATCGCCCCCAAGCCCGGCGGAGGCTGGCGCCCTTGCGGGGACTACCGCCGCCTCAATGACGCCACCACCCCCGACCGATACCCGGTGCCACACATCCAGGACTTCTCGGCCCGACTGGCCGGATGAACCGTCTTTTCCAAGGTCGACCTGGTGCGCGGTTACCACCAAGTCCCCGTACACCCCGCGGACATCCCCAAAACGGCCGTCATCACCCCATTCGGCCTGTTCGAGTTCCTGAGGATGCCCTTCGGCCTCAAGAATGCAGCCCAGGCTTTCCAGCGCCTTATGGACTCAGTCCTCCGGGACCTGAACTTCCTATTCGTCTATCTAGATGACATTCTCGTGGCCAGCTCCTCCAAACAGGAACACCTCGAACACCTTCGCACCCTGTTTGGGCGCCTAGCCCAACACGGGCTCATCCTCAGCCCGGCGAAGTGCCAATTCGGCCTAACCGAGATCGATTTTCTCGTTCACCACATCACCCCTGCTGGGGCCGTCCCCCTGCCCAACAAGGTGCAGGCCGTCCAGCAATTCCCCCGCCCCACAACCATCAAGGGCCTCCAGGAGTTCCTCGGGATGGTGAACTTCTACAACAGGTTCATCCCCAGAGCTGCAGCCCTCATGAAGCCCCTATACGACTCCCTCTGAGGTAAATCCGGCAAGATGGACGTAGCCTGGACCACTGACACGTCAGCCGCCTTCGACGTCACCAAAAACGCGCTCACCGACGCCACCCTGCTCGCGCACCCGAGGGCCGATGCTCGGGTCGCGCTCACCACCGACGCCTCCGACCATGCGGTCGGCACCGTGTTCGAGCAGTGGGTCAATGGCGCGTGGCAGCCACTTGCCTTCTACAGCCGCCAACTGCGCCCCCCGGAGGTCAAATACTCCACTTTCGACCGCGAGCTTCTCGCGCTCCACCTGTCGGTCTGCCATTTCAGGTTCCTCTTGGAAGGCCGCCCCTTCACCGCGTACGTGGACCACAAGCCGCTCACATACGCGATGGCCAAGCACACCAAACCCTGGTCCGCTAGGCAGCAACGCCAGCTCGCGGCCGTGTCCGAGTTTACTACGGACATCCAGCACGTCTCCGGTAGAGACAACGTTGTCGCCGACTGCCTTTCCCGTCCCGCCATCTGCGCGAATCACCTCGCAGTCGACTACGCGCAACTAGCAGCGGCCCAGCTCACGGACCCAGACCTCCTCTCGGCGGCTACCAGCCTGCCAGGGCTACGCCTAGCCAAGGTCACGCACGGGCCCGAAGCCACGGCAGTCACTTGCGACGTCTCACTCGGCCAACCCAGGCTGGTCGTCCCTGCAACCTGGCGCCGCCGCATCTTCGACGCGCTCCACGGGCTCTCCCACCCGGGTTCCCGCACATCCGTCATACTCCTCTCCCAGCGCTTCGTCTGGCGCGGCCTCAGCAGAGATGTTCGGACTTGGGCCACCTCCTGCCTCGCCTGCCAACGGGCTAAGGTACAGCTGCACACAAAAGCACCCCTGGGAGACTTCGAGGTACCCAGCCGTCGCTTCGACCACGTACACGTCGACATCGTCGGTCCTCTGCCGCCATCGCAAGGCCAAACTTATCTCCTCACGATGGTCGACCACTACACACGCTGGCCTGAGGCAGTGCCGCTGACCTCCACCACCACAGCCGACATCGCCAGGGCGTTCGTTAACACCTGGGTTGCGAGGTTCGGCGTACCGGCTGACATAACCTCCGACAGAGGCGCCCAGTTCACCTCCGAACTCTGGACGGCCACAGCACGCAACCTCGGGGTGACGCTCCACCGAACCACAGCATACCACCCGCAGGCCAACGGGCTTTGTGAACGCTTCCACAGGTCACTCAAGGCCTCACTCCACGCCGGCCTGCAGGACAGTACCTGGACTGACCGCCTACCGTGGGTGCTACTAGGCCTATGCACCGCGGTCAAGGAAGACCTCCAGTCCTCGGCAGCAGAGTTAGTCTACGGACAACCGCTGCGCGTCCCAGGCGAATTCCTTCCGGAGGCTACCACGCCTTGGTCGGCCGAACAGCAGTGGCTCAACTCTTTCTCTTCCGCTCAGCAGTTCGCCCCACTTCCGGTCAACCGACACGGCGAACTCGCACCTCACGTCCCGCCAAATTTACAGCAGGCGCGCTTCGTCTTCGTGCGACACGACGCGCACCGCGGGCCCCTGCGACCCCCATACGACGGACCGTATGAGGTACTACAAACCGGGGACAAGGTCTTCAAGCTGCGACTCAGCGACAGGGTCGACACAGTCTCCATCAACCGGCTCAAACCAGCACACACACAACCAGGGGAACAGGTCCCCCTGGCCCGGCGTCCAACTAGAGGCCGTCCCACCAGCAAGCCAGCACAGCCGGCGGCGAACCGCCTGGCCCCACCAACTAGACCGGCGACCACTCAGAGCCGCTGCGGCAGACCATCAGACCACCGTCACGACTCGTCCACTCCTCCTAAGCGGATTCTGGGGGGAGCTCTGTGGTGACACGCCACCACTGGACATAATCCGCTCACGGCGGCACGGACAGTTTAAGCAGACGCCCCCAGCCAGGGGCCCTTTCCTCCAGCAACCTGTTTCCCGCAGGGACAGGCTGCCGGGAGCACTTCCTGTCTGGGGAGTATTTAAGTGGATGCGCGGGCTTTTCCAGTTCCTCTTTGCCATGAGGTAGAATAAAAGCAGTTGTGTTTTACTAGCTCTGGTCTCGACTCCCACGTTTGCTGCGGTATCTCAACAGAAAGCCCTTTTTGCTCTCTTTCAGTTCATTCACAGCCAGATGTCAATTTCCCGTAGAACTGATTTTTAAGCCTAAGTATGTGTAGTTTGTAGTTTGTTCAATTTCTCTCCCACACTCCCTCTCTCTCCCACACCCCCTCTCACTCTCTTTCTCCCACACTCCCTCCCTCTCTCTTTCTCTCCCACACTCCCTCTCTCCCACACACCCGCTCTCTCCCACACTCTCTCTCTCCCACACTCCCTCTCTCTCCCACACTCCCTCTCTCCCTCTCTCCCACACTCTCTCTCCCACACTCTCTCTCTCCCACACTCTCTCTCTCTCCCACACTCCCTCTCTCTCTCCCACACTCCCTCTCTCTCTCCCACACTCTCTCCCACACTCTCTCTCTCCCACACTCTCTCCCACACTCTCTCCCACACTCTCTCTCTCCCACACTCTCTCTCTCCCACACTCTCTCTCTCTCCCACACTCCCTCTCTCTCTCCCACACTCCCTCTCTCTCCCCCACACTCCCTCTCTCCCCCACACTCCCTCTCTCTCTCCCACACTCTCTCCCACACTCTCTCTCTCCCACACTCTCTCTCTCCCACACTCTCTCTCTCTCTCCCACACTCCCTCTCTCTCTCTTTCCCATAATTCCCTCTCTCTCTCTCTCCCACACTCTCTCTCTCTCTCCCACACCCTCTCTCTCCCACACTCCCTCTCTCTCTCCCACACTCTCTCCCACACTCCCTCTCTCTCCCCCACACTCTCTCTCTCCCACACTCCCTCTCTCTCTCCCACACTCTCTCCCACACTCTCTCTCTCCCACACTCTCTCTCTCCCACACTCTCTCTCTCTCCCACACTCCCTCTCTCTCTCTTTCCCATAATTCCCTCTCTCTCTCTCTCTCCCACACTCTCTCTCTCTCTCCCACACTCTCTCTCTCCCACACTCCCTCTCTCCCACACTCCCTCTCTCCCACACTCCCTCTCTCTCCCACACTCCCTCTCTCTCTCAATTCAATTCAATTTAATTCAATTCAATTCAAATCGCTTTATTGGCATGATGACAAGGTACATCTTATGTTGCCAAAGCATCGAAAAACATTTATGATTGAACACATAAACGCAGATCTATCCATACAGTGTATAAACAGATATATCCCTGAGTGTATAAATATACATTCATATAATTTGTATATACTCTTTTCTTAGATTTAATGGTTGTCCCTCTGTTTATGGCAAGCTGTAACATAGTGTGCCGCTAAGGTTACACAATTTCTCTGTTCCCCTAGCTCGCTCTCGCTCTCACTCTCCCACACTCCCTCCCTCTCTCCCACCCTCCCTCCCTCCCTCTCCCTCCCTCCCTCCCTCTCTCTCTCCCACACTCCCTCCCTCCCTCTCTCTCTCCCACACTCCCACACTCCCTCCCTCTCCCCACACTCCCTCCCTCCCTCTCTCTCGCCCACACTCCCTCCCTCCCTCTCTCTCCCACACTCCCTCTCTCTCTCTTTCTCCCACACTTCCTCCCTCTCTCTCTCCCACACTCCCTCCCTCTCTCCCACTCCCTCTCTCTCTCTCCCACACTCCCTCTCTCTCTCCCACACTCCCTCTCTCTCTCACTCTCCCACACTCCCTCTCTCTCTCACTCTCCCATACTCCCTCCCTCTCTCTTTCTCTCCCACACTCCCTCCCTATCTCTCTCACTCTCCCACACTCCCTCCCTCTCTCTCTCCCACACTCCCTCCCTCTCTCTCTCACTCTCCCTCTCTCTCTCTCCCACACTCTCTCCCTCTCTCCCACACTCCCTCCCTCTCTCTCTCCCACACTCCCTCCCTCCCTCTCTCTCTCCCACACTCCCACACTCCCTCCCTCTCTCCCACACTCCCTCCCTCCCTCTCTCTCGCCCACACTCCCTCCCTCCCTCTCTCTCCCACACTCCCTCTCTCTCTCTTTCTCCCACACTTCCTCCCTCTCTCTCTCCCACACTCCCTCCCTCTCTCCCACTCCCTCTCTCTCTCTCCCACACTCCCTCTCTCTCTCTCCCACACTCCCTCTCTCTCTCACTCTCCCACACTCCCTCTCTCTCTCACTCTCCCATACTCCCTCCCTCTCTCTTTCTCTCCCACACTCCCTCCCTATCTCTCTCACTCTCCCACACTCCCTCCCTCTCTCTCTCCCACACTCCCTCCCTCTCTCTCTCACTCTCCCTCTCTCTCTCTCCCACACTCTCTCCCTCTCTCCCACACTCCCTCCCTCTCTCTCTCCCACACTCCCTCCCTCCCTCTCTCTCTCCCACACTCCCACACTCCCTCCCTCTCTCCCACACTCCCTCCCTCCCTCTCTCTCGCCCACACTCCCTCCCTCCCTCTCTCTCCCACACTCTCTCTCTCTCTCTTTCTCCCACACTTCCTCCCTCTCTCTCTCCCACACTCCCTCCCTCTCTCCCACTCCCTCTCTCTCTCTCCCACACTCCCTCTCTCTCTCCCACACTCCCTCTCTCTCTCACTCTCCCACACTCCCTCTCTCTCTCACTCTCCCATACTCCCTCCCTCTCTCTTTCTCTCCCACACTCCCTCCCTATCTCTCTCACTCTCCCACACTCCCTCCCTCTCTCTCTCCCACACTCCCTCCCTCTCTCTCTCACTCTCCCTCTCTCTCTCTCCCACACTCTCTCCCTCTCTCCCACACTCCCTCCCTCTCTCTCCCACACTCCCTCTCTCTGTCTCTCCCACACTCCCTCCCTCTCTCTCTCCCACACTCCCTCCCTCTCTCTCTCCCACACTCCCTCTCTCTCGCTCTCTCCCACACTCCCTCTCTCTCTCTCTCCCACACTCCCTCCCTCTCTCACTCTCCCACACTCCCTCCCTCTCTCTTTCTCTCCCACACTCCCTCCCTATCTCTCTCACTCTCCCACACTCCCTCCCTATCTCTCTCACTCTCCCACACTCCCTCCCTCTCTCTCTCCCACACTCCCTCCCTCTCTCTCTCCCACACTCCCTCCCTCTCTCCCACACTCCCTCCCATTCAATTCAATTTCAATTCAAATCGCTTTATTGGCATGACAAGGTACATCTTATGTTGCCAAAGCATCGAAGAACATTCATGGTTATACACAAAAATACAGATCTATCCATACAGTGTATAAACAGATATATCCCTGAGTGTATAAATATACATTCATATAATTTGTATATACTCTTTTCTTATATTTAGTGGTTGTCCCTCTGTTTATGGCAAGCTGTAACATAGTGCGCCGCTAAGGTTACACAATTTCTCTCTTCCCCTAGTAGGTATGGGAGTTTTTGGTCGTCATTCAAATTTCTGAATTCCGGGCATATTTTTTGTGAATTTTGGGTAGAAATTCTCCCTTATGCCCTGATATTTTCTACAAGCTGTGAGGAAGTGCATCTCTGTCTCCACCACTCCCTGACTGCAGTGAGAGCATATCCTGTCCTCTCTTGGTAGCCGGGTCTGCCTGTGTCTACCTTTTTCGACCGCCAGGCTATGTTCACTAAGTCTGTACATTGTCAAGGTTTTTCTCAGTTTGCTATCCTTTACCATGGTCAGGTAATCAGCCATGTTGTATTATCTGTTTAGGGCCAAGTAGCAATTGAGTTTGCTTTGGGTTTTTGTTGTTTCTGCCCAATATGACAGATATCTTTCCTTTTGCTTAGCGACGATTGTGTTGGGTCGAATTCTTTGTGTTACGCTGTCACTGTCCTGGGGCTGGTTATTGTTAGTAGTGTTAGTAGTTACTTCACTGAGTACCAGGACGAGTTGACTGAGGGTATTCTTCTTTATGGTCCTCTCTTGGCATTTCAGGGCTTTGTAATGATAGCATTGGGGGTTGCTCATTTTTAGGTGTTTCCAAAATTTGGTGGCTCTTTTTTGGATAGTAATTATTAGTGGATATTGGCCTAGTTCTGCCCTGCATGCATTGTTTACGGTTTTCCTTTGAGTCCGGAGGATACTTTTACAGAATTCTGCATGTAGGATCTCAATTGGGTGTTTGTCCCATTTTGCAAATTCTTGTTGTGTTAGCGGTCCCCACACCTCACTGCCATAGAGTGCAATTGGTTCAATTACTGATTTGAAAATTTTGAGCCAAATGCTAATTGGGATTTCTATTTGGATTGATTTTTTTATGGCACAGAAAGCCCTTCTTGCTTTCTCTTTCAGTTCATTCACAGCCAGTTTGAAATTTCCCGTAGAACTGATTTAAGCCCAAGTATGTGTAGTTAGTGGTTTGTTCAATTTTGGTTGTTCCTAGTGTGAAATTTATTTTGGGTCCCTGATGTCTGGATCTTTGCTGGAACACAAGGACTTTGGTTTTTTGGGGATTTATTGTCAGGGCCCAAGTCTGGCAGTACGACTCCAGCAGATCCAGGTTCTGCTGTAGACCCTCCTTAGTTGGTGACAGCAGAACCAGGTCGTCTGCATAGAGGAGGAATTTAACCTTGGATTCATATAGGGTGAGGCCGGGTGCTGTAGATTGTTCAAGTAGTTTTGCCAGTTCATTTATGTAAATATTAAAGAGTGTCGGTGAGATTGGCGAGCCCTGCATCACCCCCCGCCCCTGTGGGAAGTATTTTGTTTGTTTGTCTCGAGTTTAACTGCACATTTGTTGTTTGTATACATTGATTTAATTACATCATATGTTTTTCCCCTTTCCCCGCTTTCGATAAGTTTCAGGAATAGACCGTCGTGCCAGATGGAATCGAAAGCCTTCTGGAAATCGATAAAGCATGCGTAGATTTTGCTTTTGTTTTGATGAACGTGTTTGTCAATTAGGGTCTGTAGGGTGAAGATATGATTTGATGTTCTATAGTTTGGCAGGAATCCAATTTGGCTTTTACTCAAGACATTGTGCTCCTCAAGGAAGTTTATAAGTCTTTTGTTTATGATACTACAGAATACAACTTATGATACTACAGAATACCTTCCCTCCCTCTCTCTCCCCCTCCCACACTCCCTCCCGCTCTCTCTCCCACACTCCCTCCCTCTCTCACACTCCCCCACTCCCTCCCACTCCTCTCACCCACACTCCCTCCCCTCCCCACACTCCCACCCTCCCTCCCACACTCCCTCCCCCACTCCCACACTCCCTCCCTCTCTCCCACACACACTCCCTCCCTCTCTCTCCCACACTCCCACCCTCTCTCTCCCACACTCCCTCCCTCTCTCCACTCCTCCCCACACTCCCTCCCTCTCTCTCTCCCACACTCCCTCCCTCTCTCTCTCCCACACTCCCTCCCTCTCTCTCTCCCACACTCCCTCCCTCCTCTCTCTCCCACACTCCCTCCCTCTCTCTCTCCCACACTCCCTCCCTCTCTCTCTCCCACACTCCCCCCCTCTCTCTCTCCCACACTCCCTCCCTCTCTCTCTCCCACACTCCCTCCCTCTCTCTCTCCCACACTCCCTCCCTCTCTCTCTCTCCCACACTCCCTCCCTCTCTCTCTCTCCCGCACTCCTTCCCTCTCTCTCTCTCCCACACTCCCTCCCTCTCTCTCTCTCCCACACTCACTCCCTCTCTCTCCCACACTCCCTCCCTCTCTCTCCCACACTCCCTCCCTCTCTCTCCCACACTCCCTCTCTCTCTCCCACACTCCCTCCCTCTCTCTCTCCCACACTCCCTCCCTCTCTCTCTCTCCCACACTCCCTCCCTCTCTCTCTCTCCCACACTCCCTCCCTCTCTCTCTCTCCCACACTCCCTCCCTCTCTCTCTCCCACACTCCCTCCCTCTCTCTCTCTCCCACACTCCCTCCCTCTCTCTCTCTCCCACACTCCCTCCCTCTCTCTCTCTCCCACACTCCCTCCCTCTCTCTCCCACACTCCCTCTCTCTCTCCCACACTCCCTCCCTCTCTCTCTCCCACACTCCCTCCATCTCTCTCTCTCCCACACTCCCTCCCTCTCTCTCTCTCCCACACTCCCTCCCTCTCTCTCTCTCCACACTCCCTCCCTCCCTCTCTCCCACACTCCCTCCCTCTCTCTCTCTCTCTCCCACACTCCCTCCCTCTCTCTCTCTCCCACACTCCCTCCCTCTCTCTCTCCCACACTCCCTCCCCCTCTCTCTCCCACACTCCCTCCCTCTCTCTCTCCCACACTCCCTCCCTCTCTCTCTCTCTCCCACACTCCCTTCCCTCTCTCTCTCCCACACTCCCTCCCTCTCTCTCTCTCCCACACTCCCTCCCTCTCTCTCTCTCCCACACTCCCTCCCTCTCTCTCTCCCACACTCCCTCCCTCTCTCTCTCCCACACTCCCTCTCTCTCTCCCACACTCCCTCCCTCTCTCTCTCCCACACTCCCTCCCTCTCTCTCTCTCCCACACTCCCTCCCTCTCTCTCTCTCCCACACTCCCTCCCTCTCTCTCTCTCCCACACTCCCTCCCTCTCTCTCTCTCCCACACTCCCTCCCTCTCTCTCTCCCACACTCCCTCCCTCTCTCTCTCCCACACTCCCTCCCTCTCTCTCTCTCCCACACTCCCTCTCTCTCTCTCCCACACTCCCTCCCTCTCTCTCTCCCACACTCCCTCCCTCTCTCTCTCCCACACTCACTCCCTCTCTCTCTCCCACACTCCCTCCCTCTCTCTCTCCCACACTCCCTCCCTCTCTCTCTCTCTCCCACACTCCCTCTCTCGCCCACACTCCCTCTCTCTCCCACACTCCCTCCCTCTCTCTCTCTCACACACTCCCTCCCTCTCTCTCCCACACTCCCTCCCTCTCTCTCTCCCACACTCCCTCCCTCTCTCTCTCCCACACTCCCTCCCTCTCTCTCTCCCACACTCCCTCTCTCTCTCTCCCACACTCCCTCCCTCTCTCTCTCCCACACTCCCTCCCTCTCTCTCTCCCACACTCCCTCCCTCTCTCTCTCCCACACTCCCTCCCCTCTCTCTCTCCCACACTCCCTCCCTCTCTCTCTCTCCCACACTCCCTCCCTCTCTCTCTCTCCCACACTCCCTCCCTCTCTCTCTCTCCCACACTCCCTCCCTCTCTCTCTCTCCCACACTCCCTCCCTCTCTCTCTCTCCCACACTCCCTCCCTCTCTCTCTCTCCCACACTCCCTCCCTCTCTCTCCCACACTCCCTCCCTCTCTCTCCCACACTCCCTCCCTCTCTCTCCACACTCCCTCCCTCTCTCTCCACACTCCCTCTCTCTCTCTCCCACACTCCCTCCCTCTCTCTCTCCCACACTCCCTCCCTCTCTCTCTCTCCCACACTCCCTCCCTCTCTCTCTCTCCCACACTCCCTCCCTCTCTCTCTCTCCCACACTCCCTCCCTCTCTCTCTCTCCCACACTCCCTCCCTCTCTCTCTCTCCCACACTCCCTCCCTCTCTCTCTCTCCCACACTCCCCTCCCTCTCTCTCTCTCCCACACTCCCTCCCTCTCTCTCTCTCCCACACTCACTCCCTCTCTCTCTCTCCCACACTCACTCCCTCTCTCTCTCTCCCACACTCCCTACCTCTCTC